>NC_138781.1:107569533-110262041 GCF_965178545.1 Coloeus monedula
TGTAGGCTCCAGCAAAGTGCTGTGCTTTGTATTTGGCTTTCCTTTATGGTCCCCCTGCTCCTCAGCTCACTTCCTTCCAAGGATCATCACTTCACCCAGTATGACTATGTGTCAGCACCAGTTGAAATTATTCCTTTTCTCAAGAGACAGTGTTTCTGTGCCTGAAGTGTAAAGTTATTTATACATTACAGACCACATTCCTGCTGCCTAGCTCATGCTGATGTCTCCACCGCCACCACTGAGGAGTACCAGCCAAAACAGTGCCTTGCCTATCTGAACCCTGCTCTCAGAGACAAGTCATGCACACCTCATTTGACTTTCAAGTAGGTGGAAGTCCCAGTCTGTGTAAAGAACAGCCAGAGCTAGCTAGCTGGAGTCAAATCAAAGATAGTTTTGCTCCAGCAGGAAGAGAGTTTTTAAGGAGACAGTTGAAAATGGGACAGAAGCCCTGTGAGAAGCCCTAGACAAAAAAAGTGGAGAATCACTCATCTACATCTCTATTGATTCTAAATTACCAATGACGTATCTGGGACATATAACAAAGGAGACCTTTGGGGCAATTGTACAAGCAATATCAGCAAGCATTTCATGTACGAATTAGTCTAAGACACCTGTGTGCCAAATTTCTGTTCTAACCCAGCAATACTGCTCTGCATGGCTTTTCTGACAATTGCTTACCTCTTTTAACTTGTCCAGCTCATTTTGCAGCGTCTGCTTGGATACTTCCACCTCAATGATTTGCTGCCGAAGGACTTCATTTTCGTCTTCTGCTTTAACTCGCTTCTCCTCCACACTCTCCAGCTCATGGTGCAGTCTGACAGAAACATCTTTGGCTACCTGGTCAAAAGAGCACAGATGCATGAAGATTATCCGTGAGGAGCAACAGCTACAGTGTGTCTCCTACAGTAAGAAGCATATTACAGCCCTAGACAGCCAAGAGATTTTTAATTCAATTATGGCACTGTTGATGGAACAGTCAAAGCCTTCCAAGTACCAAAATGAATATTCATTTCTAATAAAGAAATCCAGAATGAAAATATATTTGATTACCCATCTCCAGCTCCCTCTCCACATTATGCTAAGGCAATGTCATGAACAGCGGGAGGAAACAAGCAGATACCAAACCCGCCCATCAAAGTGCCAGCATACCACACAGATAAAGCCGAAGACAAGGAATTGTGCATAAAGCTGACGGGCCATCCATCAAAGCAACGTGTGTGCAGCAGTCCCATCCACGCAAACTTGCTGCTTTAGCAGCAATCACAGCTAGGCAAGAGTGATATGAAAGCACAGAAATATATGCCAGCTTAGGTTTTCTGAGTCCAGCCTAACAAGAATAGATATTTACTCCAAAAATGTTTGTAAAGGTGATACATCATACAACATGAGGAATTATGGAATTGCAAGGAATCAGTAAACCCAAAGCCGACTAACTAAAAACACTCAATATATCTTTCATTCAAATCTACGTACAAGATTTTTACAGAGTAATGTATCACTGCTACTGTTACAAGGTTATAAGTTGGTTTTCATCATAAAACAAAAAATTAGATCTGAAATTTTGAAAGGTTTGATGACTTGATGTTACTCTCATTTCCACTGCTGACAACAAATCATTCCAGTTTCAGGTTTTATGTTTTACATTTTTAAGTACAACATTCTTAATAATTCCAGTTTTAAGCAGTCCTTCTCTACAGAAGATATTTTAAAAACAGCTACAAGATAGCAATATTAAGACGAGTAAAGCTAGATAAACATACAAAGCCTATACAAAGTTTTACTTGGTTTTGATGGAAGCATTTCTGAAAGATACAAAAACTGTTTCAGTATGAATGTAATTTTTACAGGAATTTGTATTTTTAGGGACAGAGCATTTTGATTCTCTATCTGCCCTGCAAAAATATAACAGTCTGTTCCTGATACAAGTAACTCACTAGACTCTAAGAAATGCAACTTTGACTATTTTTTTCCAGTTACTTGGCATAAGCAAGAAGTGAAAAGGAAGGAAACAGCATGAACTGGAAAAAGCATATCAGGTCTTGTTTATACAGTATTGCAAAGTGAAGATTTTCAGTAAAACCAATAAAACAAGACCTTTTAAATCTTTCAAATGCACAAATGTAACTTGACTGTATTTCTTTCATTTTGAGTCTAAACACATGTTTTTTTTGGTCACTGACACATCTTATGATGATGATGAGCTGAATATTTGTTCTCCACCACAGCAGTAGGAAATTGGTCCTGACATTTGGAGAACTACTGCTTGTTTCATGTGTCACACTCACTTCCACTGCCACATCACAGTCTGCTCTCTTTTGCTATGAATATGAATCTCTCAACCCACCTTTAAATCCTGTTCCAGGCTCCTAATGAGCTCTCCATCCACATGGCCTGTTTGTGCAACTTTCAAGCTTTTCTGTTCTGCTTTCCTGAGACGATATTGCAGAATGCGGCAATTCTTGTTTGCCCGGTCCAGCTCTCGCCGGAGCTCCTGCAGCTGGTAAACATCTTCCTCTAAATAGCTGTCACGCATTTCTTCCATTTCAGCCCGAAGTTCATCCAGCTCATCCTGTGAGAAGTCAAAACAGTGCTCCATCATACCTCTAAATCTCACCCGTGGGAGAATAATAGGAAACATGCTCACTAGGATACCATATTAATGAAATGATACAGATTGCAACACGCAGCTCCAGAAGTCACAGGAGCAGAAGTTTTAACCCAACATTGAGTAATTATGCTGAACTAAATTAATGAATACTTGTCATATTTCTTTCAGCTGCTTTGATAATTAAAAACAAACCAGATGCTCATGTCTCCTGAAACTGATGACCTTCATTTTACCGTCTCCAATTAAAATTAAAAACGTACAATACTTTACCACTGTTTAAACTGATTCCTTGTTTTACTTAGACTACAGTAAACCTACTAAAGCAAGTACTTCAACATCTCTGTGTGGTGTGTGCCTTTTTAACAGCCAACCCCTCCTAAAAATGAAATTTTCCCTTGAAAAATGTTTTACACAAAATACTGAACTGCTCCATATGGAAATGCTGTCCCATCTGAGCCTAACGCCATGCACTGGCTGAATGTCACATGGGCTGTGTGCAGGAGAAAGTGGGCACACACATCTCAATAACAGGACTGCAGGAACAAAACAAAACCTGTGCCCCCGGGAATAACCTGCTCATTCTTTTCTGGGCATCATGAACTGTCCCAATTCCATGTTATACCATGAGTGGCACTTGCTCTCTAAAGTCAGATTAAAGATTTACAGCTGAACAGGATAAGCTCTATCATTGCCATTTGTTTAATCTGTGCATAACTGAAGCTCCACAGCTAGAACTGTTATAAAGGTCTTCCAAGCAGAGGGGTACAAGGTATTAAACTACTGCATGAGAGAAAAAAATATGATTCTACAAGCTTTAAACAAAGATGGGGGGAAAAAATCAAAAAAAAGAGCCAGGAGGAAAATATTTGAAATTAACTATTAAAATTTTGATTGGTCTGTTTAAATTTGTGTTTGATATAATAAAGACCAAATTTTCAGTGGAAAACTTTGCTTAAATAAGATTCCAGGAGAACTTGCACTGGGGCTAGCTGCAGTGTGACCTCACTTCAGATCTCTAAATCACTCTTGAAATACCAAGGATGGCTGGAGATTATTTCACACTTGAAATACCAAGGGTGGCCAGAGAACATTTCACACTTGTCTCAGGTGGAGAGGGCACTGCTATGAAGTCAGTACCCTTGACAAAGCTTCCCCTGCCCCTGGCTGAACCATCCCTGTCCAGTCCCTGCATGAGCACATCCGCCCATACTCTCCTGGCAGTCCTCTCAGCCTTTCCCCCTTCCCACAACCTAACCAGACTGACATATTAATCTTGCTTCATTGGAGATTTGATAACAATTGCAGGGCAGATCTTGTCCCTGAGCGTGGTCCTGACCAAAGGAAGATGGGTAGAACTTCTTTAGCTTTGCCAGTTATGTTAGAATTACAGCCTTATTCTTACCAACAACCCATCCATGCATAAAAACACCAGTATGGACCTATGGTTTAATTTCAGTTAGCTGAGCCAGCATAAATTTTGGGTATGTACAAGGCCTGTTATTTCCAAAATTACAACTCTGGGCTTATAAGAGAGGCTTTGCTCCACCAGTACAGCCCATTCAGCTCTCCCTGGATGCTCTGAAAGGACAAAGAAGTTTTCTCACAAGCCTACTATGTCACTGTACATTCTCAATACATTCAGATTTCTGCTGCAGGAGCATCCTGTCCCACAGTCTCCCTGGGACAAGTGCAGGAGCAGGATATTTGTGTGGACAGATAGACTCAAGAGTTACTCCCCATTGCGCTGGATCATGCTCACACCATACGCTGTCTGAAAAGGAATAGTGTAAGCACTGCCATCGAGGTTACCCTTGCAGCAATAACATCCTCAGAAGTTCCAAACACATTAATTAAGCACAAACAGCAGACTTCAAGGAAGCAAATGAGCTCTGCAGACCAAATCCAGCAGGATTATTTCAAAACAATTTAGGGTCCAGGCCCTATCTACTCCTCAAGACACAGCCAAATACTCTGGCCAGTTTACAGCCAATGCACTGGTGAAGTTTTGATAAATGATGTATATTTTAAAAAGAAAAACATAGCAATGCATGCTTGATTGGATTGGGGACAAGACCTGTTTTTCTTTCCTGTGTACACACTTATCACGATGCTTCACATTTATAGACACTTTCAAGAGCTAAAGTAAAAGTTTACCCACTGAAGATAAGAGATGCAGAAGAAAATGTCAAGGTTTTAGAAACTGATTGGAGAGTAGCAGTGGCTTTTGAACCTAGGAAAAGGAGTACACTTGTGGATTTTCAGTTTATTAATGAGATATTTTGTCTAAGGTACTCATACCAAAAGAAGAATCGTTACCTGTCAGAGCTACCACAGCCCTATGGAATGAACAGGACCAGAGTCATTTTGTAGGGTTTGTCTTCAGACTCAGGTGTTAAATTTACCTCAACTAGATTTAAGTTCAATTAACTTCTTAATGTCATCTTCAGAATGCTAATGTTAGATTAGTAATTTGGTTGTAAATTAAAATTTTGAAACACAAATCCACAATAAAGAAAAACAACTGTCATCAACAAATTAATGGGATCTGGTTTATAATCTGATGTTTACATTTAAGAACTAAGCAATGGCTTTCATGTATAAAGTAGCCTGCAGTTATAATGTCATTGCTCATCTCTTAAACTTCCTTCTTATCTTCATCAGGTTTTGCTGTTAGCAAATCTGATTGGTTTCTAAAGACAAATAATAAACACTATTTGATCTCAAAGCATTTATTGCAACCAAACTTGGAAAGTGAAACTCACATAATTTTAAACAACCCAATCCCTGAAACACTCATCCCATTGAAACAGAACATTCCCAAAACCCATCTGTGGGCATGGGAGTTCTCCCAGCTGTAAAAGTCACTCTGTCTCTGTTAGAGACTTGAGTCCAATGTCTTTCCTCACACCAAAGAAGTTCCTCAAAGAGTTGCAAGCATTGGCGTGAGCCTCAGGAAATAGGACTGTCTTTAACCTCCTGGTAAAACCAAAATTTTCTCAATCTCCCTTATCAGCACAACTCTGACTTTGCAAGTCAGTGATTTTTTTTTTTTTTTTTTTTCTATTCTTGCCTCTGGTTTTGATTATAAATACACAGTTCATTTTTCTCTAGTGTAATTTTGCAGATGAATTAAAATTTAGAATACAATGAAGGAAGCTGTACTTTAAAAATCTCGCATGCTTCTCCTCTCAGATATTTTTTTGACGGAAAGGAGTTTCTTTTCCACAATTAATTTTTTTCCTAGTCCCAAAATTTTCACATAGAAATCAAACTGTATCCAACTTCCTGTATTTAGAGATACAGCATCCTTTGGATGAGCTTTAAAACAAGGCAACGTGAAGCCACAAACAATTTTGACTGTATAAGGAGCAGAAGCCTCACTGTACAGGCTGCATGCAGCGTCAGCCCATTTTCTGCTGTATTGCTGCAGTGCTTGGGGCTTGAACCTAGAGAGGAAAAGACCCAAATTAAATCAGACAGATTAAATATTTTTGAATAGCAACATGAAGTCCTATTTTTATATAATAAATATATAGAGAGGAACATGTCACCTCTAGAAAATCTAGCTCAGATTTTGTACGTCAGCACACCATTTTAGATACTGGGATAACCTCTAACTGAACCATAACAGTTTAACTTTCGTTACAATAAAGACACAATCTTGCTTTTGATACAGGCCACAAGGCCAGTGACAAGGGTGTAGACGATTCCATCTCTTAGCAGCTGATTCTCCTTGGCAAGTATTTGTGATTCTGCTGTGGACCCTGAAACCGTATGTTAGCAGATCCTAAGTCAGAACTGTTACAATCACACCTGGAAAATCAGAACAGCTTAAACTCCCCTTCTAAAGTGATCCATGCACAGAAAATGAAGGAAGGTAATTTAAAGAAAGACCCATGGAAAGGGAAGTTGTAACTGAAACTGTGATGGTCCTGCTTACTAAACTGGCAAACTGCTGTTTTGAAGGAAAACATGTCAATCATTTGTGAAATCAAAGGTAAATGCAGCAAAGCCAAAACTCCCAGCTTGGTAGTTTGCAAAAAAAGTGATGCTCTGGCTACAAGGCAGATAGAAATAACAGATAAGCCAAACCCTTGACTTAATTAAAATGTATTGTTCTTACTACTATTATTATTGTGAGTTAGAATTAAAGCTCTTTCTCTCAGGAGGTATTGAGCTTCATACTGTAGAGTTTAATATTGTAAAACTGAAGAAAGAGATCAGAATAAGCACTTAAATGTAATTAAAACAAACAGGCAAGGAAGTGGCCACCCCTCTTTGTTCATCTAAAAATGGAGAGCTGCTCCCTTCCTTAAACAGGGAGGACCTGCTCCAGCACCCCAAAGTGGCAATTGAAATTGGGAGGTTAAGTGCTGGCATCAGAAGCTTCACTTTGTTGTGCATTCCTGAAGGGGATGAAAGCCTCCTCTTGATCCCTTTTAATTTAATGGTAATTATGCTATTACTTTCAGTAAGAACAGCACGAGTCAGAGAGTCCTGGAAGAAATAATATTGTTTAGGAAAAGATAAACTGCTTTTATTTCCCTATGTCACTCTGGTCATCAGAAAAAATGAATGGAAGTCTGTTTTCTAACTGGCAGCTCTTTCCAAATTTGCAGTAGAAATCCCACTTCCACCAGCCTGAGTCCTTCAGCTTATGGTTTCACTTGGCCCAAATGACTTCCTAAAGGCCAGCTATTTGGGGTCTAATAGGAATTACCCAACTTAGAGTCACAGGGTGGCTGTAGGGACACAGGGCCACACACAAATAGCTGCTCTGTCTGCAGGAGTCCCCAAGACTGCAGTGCAAAAGCAACAGAATCAGGATTCCCCATTTGCCTGCCAGTGTACCAAGCCAATGTGAACTGGCTGAAAGGGGGAAAGACTTGTGTGCAATTTCCATCACTGTGTAGCCCAAATGCATACTGATAGGTCATTTTCTGTCTGTACTGTGCAAATTGAAGACTTGCCTGTCAGAAGAGAAGCCATTACCTCATTAATACATTTACTGATGTCATGCTTGTTTATTATTGATTTAATTATAATTAAGTATAATTAAGAACAAATTACAGGAATATGCCTTGTTTATGATTCTTTAAAAAAAGAAATAGAGAGGGAGAGAGAAAGAGAGAGAAAAAGTCAGGCCATACAGCTATCACACTGAGTAACCCATACTCATCTGAGTCATTCCCACTGAAATGACCAGGAATACTTGCATAACTTATGGGCTCTGTCTGCCCAGCCAGTCTGGTTATGATCTGTAACAAGGTTTGAAAACAAATTTTCCAATCATCTCCACCAACTGCACACTCATTCTGTCCACAGAGCATGCAAGAAACGGATCCTTTCCGAAATAAAACAGAGACCTACACTCCAAGGGTGTAGCAAATGTGCTCCGCTACTCGAGTCCTCTGGACAGCTTTAAAACATATGCACGATGGGGATGTTTTGTTCAAGGGGCCAGACTAAATGCAGTCCAAAGCAAGACCACTAAACTGCAGAGGAAGGGTCATCTGCACCACTTGCATTTAGGTCAGCCTGCTGATCTACCTTCATTGAGATGAATTACTGGCTAAAATAGAGAAAGCTCTTACCTCAGAGCATGAATAGAGACTAAACAGTGGAACCCAACCATGCGTCAAAAAACCTTGAAAATTATTGTTAGGGAGAAATTACATGCAAAAAAATAGCATAAAAGATACATGAATACTGAATTCATTGCTATGTGAGTACAGTTATGCACACTGGTGAAGTCTTTAGGCTCCAGCGAATTAGAACACATCAGTGTTCAGAAGTTATATATTAAGTTGAAAATAACTGCAAACTAGGAAGACAAAAACACACAAAATCTATAAATTGTATAGTATTTAAGAAAATACAAATGAAGGAGGAAATTCAATTGTCTATGTAAAAAATATGTTTATTAATTTGGCCAAAAGTCATATTTATAGATTACGTCAGTACTGTTTTCTAAATAGAAAGCTATTTAATATACATTTAATCAAGTGAGTGGAGAGTGGGAAAGGGAGGAAGAGTGGAAATTACAGTGGGTAACTGCTATTGCACTGGTGAATCCAGAGCTTCTAGAAAGTCCTTCATAAATCTAAGATTCATGAACTGTGATTTTACATAATCTCTGTTTTCATGTTTTAAATATCTCAAACTGTCTATATGTAGGAGACGCTGCTGCTGCTGCTAAGAAATAAACACATCCCCCACAGCACTTTACAGCAGAACTGCAGCAGGGATAAATATGCTCTAAAAGGCTTTGATTGGGAAGAAAGCAACAACCATTATTTTTGCCTCTTGCAAAATATGTTAATGAACCTGAAGCCCCTGGGCCCCTGATGTTATTATTTAGCTTTCAAAGCAGACTACTTTACAAGTCGCTCACCAAACCAACGTTGTCTGAAGCTTGTGCACAAACCAAGATGCGAACTGAAAAGTCACAGGACCGTGAGCACCTGTTGACTTCAGGGCTGCTTCAAGTTTGCAGGATCTGAGAGCGAGAGCAGCATCTGGCAGCTTTTCTGCTTCATTCAAGCATTAGCTACAGTATTGTTTCAACACATATCCTCGGCTGGGGCTGGTGAAGCTGTTCGAGCACTCATCAATGGCAACATTGATAGCCTCTACTGAGGGCCACCAAGGCAAACTATTGCCCGGTGCATCACGCAGCTCATCCCCTCCAGGCAGGGTGGGGGCTGCCAGGGACACAGCTGGAGCTAACAAGGCACATGGCCTCGCTATTCTTCCCCCAAAGTGACATCTCTCTCGACAGCTGACCGTCCCTCCGGCTGAGCCCAGCCACCTGGGGTTGGTGCCCCGGGCCGGGTTGTCACCTTCCGTTCTCTTCGGGGCCACCAGTCGCCAGGTGGGAAAAGCAGCATGTCAAGCAGAGATAGGGGATGAGCTTTATTTTGCTAACCCTGGTAACCCTCACTAAATGGAAAAAAATTGGTGCCATCACTTTGCATCATTCTTGGTCTGCAAAACCCTTTGACATCCACAAATCCCTGCAGGTTAATAAAAGAAGCGGTAGAATTACTCTCCCTAAGTTCAGCACAAGCCTACAACTCAAAGAGCTACAGTTTCAAGTGAGTAAAGAAATACATAACCTCATATGACACACATTGTGATTTTAAACAAAAATGAACATAGTTTAGATGCATCAGAGTGGAATAAGGAGCCTGGAGTGGGCCCTTAGTCAATTTATATCCAGAATATGTCACAGTTACAAATGAATATAGAAAGAAAAAAAGACAAAGCAAGACAGTTATCCAATAAATCCCAGATAGTATATTTCTGTGCTAGTCCACACTGTAGCAGCATTTCTGGCATGTTGAACTTAGACCAGCACAGGCACAAATAGAAGGCCAGGTGAAGAAAAGCACAGCAAGCACCAGTTTTATTTTAAGGGCTGTGGGAAGTGTCACGCCTCATGTAGGAGGCTGCTTTCACATTATGGCTGTGAAGGATGCAAAGAGAAAAGGGGCGTGTGTTGTGACTAAAACACCACTGCTGTTTCTGCTAGCATGTTTATTTAATTAACACAATCTAAATTAAAGTTTGGCCGAGACAGAGCAAAAACATGCCTAATTGCTAAAATTTGGGCCTTCTTCCTTAAGATCCCTCACCCTTCAGAGGGCTTTTTTCCAAGTTTCCCAAGGAATCTCATAGTGAATGACACTTCTCCCTGTGCTGGACACTTTAAAGTAAACTTGAAAATCAACCACTTGTGTGGGCAGTATTTTGCTACTACTAACAGGACTGACTAGCAGTAACTAAAACTTTATCTACCACCAGCAGTTACCAAGGATCTCCTGGTCCTACAGAGCCGAGAGCCATGACAAAATTTCTCTCTTAGACGTCAACAAAGAAGTGATACCTTTTAAATGCTGCTGTAGTATTACAGTCTTCCCCCATAGGTAGCTGAAATAAGATCTTGCAAGGAATACACGAAACTGAAATCCATGATGAAATTTCACAGCGGTAGTAGAAGAGAGACTTCTCAATGTAAACATTTCTCCTCAGCCACTTCACCTACACGCTTAGCTTTGCAGCTAGTTAGCTATGGCTAGAGCCAAATTCTTATCTAAAGACAGTCCTGGAACATTATAAGGTGGAAACCTGATACCAGGTTAAAATCTGGCTCATGGTATATGAGATGTTTGCAGAAGCAGCGGCTTGCACTGCATTCTGGGAGACTTTCTAGTATTTATTGTGTAGAAACAAAAACAAATGATTGTGTTTGTTTTTTTCTTTCTGGTAACACTTTAATCTCTAGCAGTCTTTAGCACTAAGTCTCTCTATGTGTGTGTATCTTCTATAACCTGTGTTACAGACATATGGAAGATACTCCTATAAGAAAATTAAATTTCCCTGAAAAAGACTTTATTACGTGCACTTAGGGCTGCACTCCAGCTGCAGGGAGGGATAAGGAGGAGTGAAAGCTACAAAATTTGGCTTATGGCCATGCTCAGGAAATTAACAGCTTCTTCTGGGATTTATCTAATCATTTGTCTATTTACAGTTGACAGCATCCCTGTTATCCCTTAGCCCCCTCTGGAGAAACACAGCTCACTCCAATGCCAACCAAGAGAACTGCATTGCAAATAACACACGGAACAAACCCACAAGTAAACAACTCAGACAATGCTGTGGTTTTAATCTGTAGATGTTTTTTATAGGTTTTCCTAGGAAAGGCAAATGAGGTTTGGGGATTCTCCTGATAATTTTTGCACCACTAGGCTGTTTCTAACCATTTTGAGAGTGGAGCAGAACTAAGACCTCATGCGCCCAGGTGGCCAAGGAAAGCAGACAACGTACTCGTTTCCCTCAGAAGAGGCAATAGTGTGAGTTCATGGCTTTCCAGGCATCAGAACATGCCCACTGAAGAAACCAGTCTGTATCATCACCATTCTGTATCATACCAGTCTCAGAAATACTTTTAGCATGAAAAAGTCACAATCTGAATCAAAAAAGCATTGGGACAAAATTGCTGTAGATGATGAAGACATCAAGATGAAAGATCTGAAGGCACTGTTGCACAGGGTGAAAAATTTGGAATGAAGCAGAATAAAGTTTACCTAAGCCTTGTCACTGGCAACTACGTCCCATGATCACAGAGTTCCTCAGGTGGGATACATTAACAGGGTTCAGTCCTAGACAATTCAGACAAACTCTTTTCTTTCAGTTTCCCATAGTTAAAAATTACTTTCAGTATAAAGAAAGAGGGCTTGACACATACTTTGTAATGGGTTTAAGTATATATTACTCATATACTTGTGCAAATCCTGTAATGCAAGGAGATGCTCCTGGACTTCATGCCTTCTAATGGCAGTGCCAGTTACCTACTCCTTAAGCAATTCCTATTATCAATTCTGATTTCATTACATCTCCTCTTGCTTCTAGGCTGTCAAATAAAACAAAAGCTTGTGATAAAGGTTCTCTGTGCTGCTCATCTTTTTATAGACTATTACATTTCTCTACCACACTTCAGTTTCCCATCCAATGAGTGCTATAAAAGCTTTGCTATGAGCCAATAATTTTTATTGGTCTGGTTCTGTATTATCCTTTTCTAGATGACCAGCAGTGCCCCCAGTATTTCAGGTACACTCACTGACCTGTGTAACAGCTACAGTTCTATAAAATATTGCCAGCTTTTCTAAGTTAGTCTCTGTTCAGTTCCCACTGTAATCTAACAGTTTTTGCAGATTTTCATTGCTCCTTCTCTCATGATGCTCCAAAGTTAATGCAACACACTTAAACAGAAAAGTGCATTATTCTTCCCTCCAAGTGTTTCAGATTTTGAATATTAAGATTTTTTTTTACCATCCTCTGCCTTCATCTTTCATACTTTCCTCTGGGGTTAACTTTATGATTAAGTTCTGTCTGATCTTTGCTGGATTTCACTTAATGTCATCTGAAAATTTTGCTGTATCATTGCTCATTCCGTTTTCCAGTTCACTAAGCAGCACCAGACCCAGCAAAGAACCTTGCAGCACCCCTGCTGTTACCCTTTTGCTATACTGAATATTGTTTCCTGTACCTTAGCCAAAACCCCTTAACGAGCCTAGCCTGTATCTTTAGCACCCTTCTCTCCCAAGGTTATACACCAAACTGCAGTTCTTATTCGAGTAAGAATCCTAGATTTACATGGATTTCCATGGTTATTTTGCTTGACAACAGGGTGTTTCCAAAATCAGGGAACAAAGATTTTTCTCACCAGAGGCAAACAGTGGCTGTGGTTACAGGATTATCTCAGTTTATCTTATTTATAGATCTCTATGCATGTAGCTTCTTTGCTCTGCCAAAAGATCGGATTGTAAGTACCAGTCCAACTAAAAGTTCCCACAGGTCAACCCAGCTCAGAGCTTGCCTGAATTTAGCTTTGCTTTTTCTCCGAGGATGGATTCATGAAGATGTACTTTTCTACCTGTACAAGGATGCAATGACACTTTTTTCTTGCTGCTCTTGTTGTTCTATTAGTACTTCACAGCGAGTGGCTTCACTTTCCAGTGATAAAGTAACACAATAAGCAGAGCACATAATGCTGCCATCGTTTCCACATCAAATGAGGGAACCTATTCCTTTGGCTTTTCTTAAAGGGTGATACTGAGGAAAACAGTTCCTGGAAAGCAAAGTCCTGCTAACCAGTAGAGTGTTTGCGGCGCTTTAGAAAGAGTCGGGGTTTGCTGAGCTACCACCACGTCAACCAAACGCAGCATTGCCACGGTACATGTTGCACCGGACTGACGTTCATCCAGCCCCCACAAATAGGGCTTTGCAGGGAGCCGCGATCATACGCTTATGAGCCCTTAAGCCGTACCGCGGTCTCTCTTCGTGGGGGCGGGGGAGGAGGGGGCCGAGGCGCCCGGATGGTTCTCGCTGCCTCTATTTCTCTCCCGCGGGTAAAATTTGGCATTTGGTCCAGCGGGGGCGGGGGGTCTCGCGGGAGGTGACTCCAGGCAGCGCGAATCCACTCGCCCTCCCCC
The DNA here is from genome assembly GCF_965178545.1 of Coloeus monedula. Classification (NCBI taxonomy): domain Eukaryota; kingdom Metazoa; phylum Chordata; class Aves; order Passeriformes; family Corvidae; genus Coloeus; species Coloeus monedula. Next base: position 107,583,139 of record NC_138781.1, read on the forward strand.
CAGGCGCGGTCCCCGCGTTCCCAGGTAGGAGGGGGCCGCGCTTCTACCGCTGCCGCCCCCTTCCCTTCCCCGCCGAGGCCGGGCTCCGCGGGCGATGCTCACCTTGAGGTACTCGTTCTCCGAGCGCAGCTCCTCCACCTCCCGCTGCAGCTCCTCCGGGGCCGCCGGCGGCGGCTCCCAGCCGCTCGAGGCTCGCCCCCCGCCCGTGGCCGCAGGCAGCGCATCCCCGCGGGAGCCGAGGGCCGGCGGAGCTCCGCGCCCGGGGCCGTGGCCGGCGCGGGGCGGCTCGGCGGCGGGATGAGCGGCGGGCGGCTCCCGCTCGCGGTCGCTGGAGCCGGTGCCGGACTCGGCGTCGCTGCTGGCGGCTGGGGCCAGGCGATGCTCGTCGGAGAGCGGCTCGGAGGGGCAGTCGGAGAGGTCGGAGCTGCTGTCCGTGTGGCCGACGCGGGCCAGCGCCGCCGCCGCATGGCCGCTGCCCGCCGCGCCGCCCCGCTTCGCCTTCCTGCCCTTGCCGGGCGGCGGGGCCGCCTCCCCGCCGGGCTGCCGCCCCGCTCCTCGGCCGCCGGGCCCCGGCTCCGGACCGCGGGCTGCTCGCTTGGCGCAGGGGGCGGCCTTGGCGCCCGCCCTGCCGACGGCGGTGACGGCGGCGGCGGCCGCCTTGCCCCCCGGGGCGGCGGGGCGACGGGAGAGGCGGCCCGGCGCCGCCAGGAGCCCCGCGGAGGGCTGGTGGGCGCCCGGGTGCGGCGACGGGGGCGCCCGGGCGGGGAGGCCGGGGGACTTGGGGGGCGCGGGCGGAGGCTTGGCGGCGGCGCGGGCGTGCAGGTCCTTGAGGAAGGGTCTGGCGGGCGACGGGGCGCGGTGCAGCCGCTTCTTCTCGGCGTGCGGGTGGTGGTGGCCGGGCGAAGGCGGCGGCGGCGGCCGCAGCGCGTCGCCGGGCCCCGGGCCGGGGCCGTTCAGCGCCTCCATGGCGCGGGCCGGGGGCTGCGGGGCGGCAGCGGCGGCCGCGGGGGCGCCCGGCGGCGGCAGGAGCGGCGGTCCCCGCGGGGCGCGGCGACAGGACGGGCAGCCTCCTCCAGCCTCCCTGCTCGCTCTCTCATCACTTCTGTTTCTCCCAGCCACAGCCCTCACACTTTTCTTTCTCGATCCCCCTCTTCCTGCCCCCCCCACTCCCACCTTCTCCTCCTCCTCCTCCTCCTCCTCGCCGCTCTCTCCCGAGCACTGATTTGTTTCAATAAATCGAGCCCAAATCCCCCGGTGGCAGCCGTCTCCGTCTCCTCCTCCTCCTTCTCCTTCCCCTCCCGCTCCCCTCTCCGCCTGGCTCAGCTTGATGCCGCTCAAGTTGTGATGCAGCCCAAAAAACCGATCCTTTTCTCTTCAATCCAAGGCAAAGGCGTGTTTTCCCAGCTGCCTTCGCCTCCGCTTGCAAGCCCCCCACTCAGCCCACCGGCGCCGCTAACCCCATCACTGCCCCGGCTCCAGCCGCCGCCTCCGCCCGGCTCCTGAAATAGCCCCGCGGCTGCCGGGGCCGCTCCGACTCGGCGCTGCCCGCCCGTGCGCAGGATCCGCCCCCTCTGTCAACCAGCCAGGCTGCTCTCCTCCCGCCCGGCAAACTACTTTCCTCGCACGCTTTATTATAGGGACGCCTCTGCCAGCCTCTTCCTATCAGAAAGCCTCATTTAGGGAGAAATTTTGATCTCCCAGCCATGAGCTATATGGTGTTGCCCGTTTTGGTTGGGTTTCTTTTTTCCCCCAAGCTAAGACTTCATGAAAACCCTCTCTCCAGGGACTGGCAGCAACAAAACAACAGCCACCGCATTATCTCTCTGCTCAAGGCAGATACAGGTTCACCTAGAGGCAGAGCCGAGTATCCGAGGATATCAGCAAGTTCCTTGCTCTGGCTGTACTACAAAAGGCAGATCCGTCCTTTCGGAACAGGGGGATATGAAACTGCAGCCCTTACATTTGCAAAGCACCCGAAGAGTAAATGTAAGGGAAGAGAGGCTCAGGCGTGGGAAAGAGGCACAGCCTTAATGGAAAGAGCAGAGCAGCACCAGCCGGGATGTTTCCGCTTCTTCTGCGGACCTTGGAGTAGCCTCGGTGGCTGCCTTATCAGACGAAAGTGGTAAATGCGTGCTTAGCTTCTGAAGTCCTTGGGAGGCTCGGATCACCCGCGTCGGGACGTCAGGGACTGCAGCGCGCTCGGGGGAGGACAGTCCCGGAGGCTTGAGGAGAGGGATGGGAAGGTGGGCAGTGCCCTGCGGCGCTGCAAGTCCCCCGCTCCGCTCATCTGGGCTCAAGGCATTACCCCGAAAGGCAAAAGCCCCAAGGTCTGCTGGAGCCTGGGGGCACGGGGCACCACGGGGCGGGTGGCCAAAGAGAGACCAAGCGGCTGGTTCTGGCAGTGCCAGGCCGGGGCCGGGGCCAGGCCACGTTGCCCGGGGAAGAGAAAGGACCGCTCGGGCATCCCCGGGTCCTTTCTCCCGGTAAAGGAGGGGAACACTGATTTATCCTGCTGAATAGCGCTGCCGCATGAGTATGCAACAGGTAGTCCTTACTTTGTAAAGGCTGCAAAGGTGAAAAAAATAACATTCAAATCAGAGCTGTATTTACAGGTCTCCAGGAATTGGGAGCAGCTCCACGGCAGAGCCCCGGGCAGCCGGCGTGGGCAGCGCGGGCCGGGAGAGCGGTGGTGGGCGGGATGTCGGCGGGGCCGGGGGCGAGGGCGGCTCCAGCCCCGGGAGGAAGCCGGGGCTTGGAGCGACAGCGGAGGGGGAGGAGGTGGCCAGGGTCCCTCCCCGTCCCCGGGTGAGGGCCAGACCTCCTGGGCAGGGCGGTGCGGTCCTTCCGCGAGTAGGCAGGCGATGAAAGCTCTGCGCCGGGGCACCGAGCGGTGATGCCATGCTGTGTTGGGTGCTTTTTTTAATCTCTTGAAAAGTCCACTTCTGTTAGTACTCTTTATTTCCCACCCGTTGGCATCGCTGCCAGGCGGCTGGGTTCCCGCATCCAAACGTGCCTTCCAGGTCACACGCCAGAGTACCTTTTGTGGCAAAGATTGCACTGGCTGCTGCCGGTGTGTACACCTACTAGAGCTGCTGGCAGGACTTCGTTGGGCCAAGTCCTTTAAAAATTACAGAAAATACTTTGAGGAGAGGCAAATGCAACAAACCCACTTGCAAGTGTAAGCCCCCTCATTCTCCCTGCGTGTACATTAGTAATTTACTCGTTTGGGTGAGATAACCAGAGTATAGAAGCAATATGAAGTGGCTCAGTTGACCTAGAAAAATGGCTTATAAAATACAAACTACTGCTATATTTTAATGACATAACATTTGCATCAGGCCATCACACATTATCAGTGTTTCCTACCAAGCTGTTGTGCTTCAAGTTGTTTTTTTAATTATTATTTTTAAAATTTATTTTGTCAATACACTGCTGGGCAGTTCAAGGAATTCTCCCTTACGGGAATGTGAAAGAGAGTGAAAGAAATGGCAGTTGCTGTATTTCATAATGAGAAATAGTAGTTATTATGAAAACACTAAGTATTAAAGATGCCCTACATGAGAGATCTCATAAATGTTGTTTTGCACTACCATATCACCACTCTCACTTGGTTTTGGCTATAAATTCCAAGAATAGATGGGAATTCCAGCTTCACCTACTAGATTTGCAAAGTGTTTATGCATGTGATGAAAGGGGAACTGCTCTGTGGTAATTTATGAGTACCCTGTTTTGACTTTGCTCCATGAACAGAATGGTTCAATTCAAAAGGAAAATGAAAGGAAAAGTATGGCTCAAGATAAGCCACTTTTCTACAAACAATAGCTGAGGGACAGTGCCAGGCTTCTTTGCACTGGAGAGGAAAAGAATTAGGGATGTGAAAAAAGGAGCACATTCACAAAAGGCTGGGAATTGTCTGGGAGAATTAATCTGAGACATTTAAGTGCTTGACAGAGCCCAGTTTCCTGTGGTTACCTTGTAAATTTTACATTGCAAAGACACAAATAAATATATCTTTTTCTATCTTACTTATCTTCCCCCCCACACACTAAATACTTTGTTTCAACTGCTAAATGCTTTATGTTTTAGATGTCATGTTATATCGCTGTGCATCACCGACCACGAGCTCCTGCAGGCAAAGAGGACTAAAACTCATCCTGACTTCTGAGGAGGTGCCCTTGACAAATAGACACTCAGAATAATGAAAGGCCCATGACAAGGCAGGGTGACCTCAGAGTGGAAAGGAGACTGGAGAGTAGATACGTCTGTAAACTCTGTGTACCTTTGTGTCCTGTGCATCTTCCTCTCACTGAAACACAGTAATATTCACTGTCCTGGGCAGCACCAGTTCGACTAGGCACCTTAATAAAGTGCTTTATTTGTATTAATGCTAAAACAAAATCCAGCTGTGGCCCTGAAAACGTGCTCAACAGAACGCGTTAGAGGGAGACGAATGATCAGTCACATCAGGATCCCTTTATGCTATGCTGGCAGTATAAGGCATTTAATAACAAAGAAATGCAGCCCCTGTAGCCCTCCCTGGGCATGTGCCTGGCTGGGTGCAGATGGTAGATTTGTGTGGTATGAGGCCAGCTGTAAGATCTTGGCTGTGTTCCTCTGTCCTCTGCTGTCGTGCAATGCCATTTGGAGATCCCTACGAGAATGGCGTGAATGAGGATAAGACCCTAATATGAAAGCTAAGTACATACCACAGAAACCTCCATTGGGCTAGGCAAATGCCCAGTAAGAATTACTGGTATCATATTACTTATTTATTTATATCGAAACATTTTTTCCTTTACTTAAAACTCGTTATTTGTTCTTACAGGAACACACAGTCACAGACTACCAAGACCCCCCTAATTCTCCTCTCTCTTTCTTTTAATTTGTTTGTAATGTCTAATTGTTTTCTCTTATGGTAAATTAGTCATGCACTCCCTCCTGGTGGAATGGTTTCTTACATGCTTGTGTAGCTCTTAACATAATAGGACGTCTGGGTGTTGGTTGAATAATACAAATAATCAGACACAACACTTTTACAACACGTTTATTTTGGCAATGCTGATATCCTTTGTCTGATTAATGCTGACATTTGATAACTGAGCTGTATTTGCACAAATAATTATGAAAAGTAGATGCTAAGCCTGACTACTTAGATTAGCTATCACACATCTTACAAAGCACAAGACAGTTTTTGGCAGTGTAGGACTGCCTAAATTCTTTTCTAGGGCTGAGGCACAAGAGAGTTTACAATTACTTAGAAAAGATGTGAAGAGGCTCAATCTAAATGTAAATTTGTTCCTCACCAGCCCATCTTACAGTAGCCTAAGCCTAAGCTGTTATTTTCTCCTATTTCAAATCCCTATTTGAGATCTTCAATGACACCATAAGAGCAGCCAACTTATAATGGCCAGGCTCAGAGTTATAAGAGAGGACTGATGTTTACAGAGCTAAATCAAAATACTAAATGAAGACACAAATGCATCCATACAGGCCATATGTATGGATAACCTAGCATAAGTCTGGTTGAGTCTATCATTATTCCCCCTTTATATGTTGCAGATCACGAGCTATAATTTCTTTGTGGGCACATTGTGCTCTGTGATTATACCATCCCAGAGGAATCCTAATCAGGGCCAGCAGGTGTTACAGTGACACGTTAACAACAGCAATGAGGCATAGCTTCCACAGAAAAATGTGTGACATTTTCAAGTTCACAAATCCTATTTTGTTTTCTTCTTTTTTGCAAGTTCTCCCTCAACCGCTCTCTCTCCCTGAGGGATTCAAAGCCCCAAAGACCTTTTTTAAGCTTTATTCTTGGTCTCAGGAGTTATATCTAGATTTTCACTTCTTGCTCTTTATTTGTACAAAACCTGATTATTAAAGGTCTCAGTTCTTCACCGGAGCTTCTGTCCCACAGTAATGATATCACTAATTGCCGTAACTCAATCATGGAATGGAAATAATTGCATGACTAGCTCTTGTAAGGGACTTTAGCAGTAGAAGAAGAGCATAGGGAGATGTTAGGCACATTCATCCAAAACTGTGATCCCCCAAAATCCATCAGCCAACCCTACAGGCTCCTAACTCTGTTGGTAATCTTAATTTTGGCCATAAAGCTCCATGGATGACCAGAGCTTTTTCTCTGTATATGTCTATGCCTGCTCATTCAGAGCCAGAAGTGGAGCCCCTGGGCATTGTGCAGTTATCACCAACGTTTCTATAGGGATTTTTGGGGTCCACACAAAACACAGAGGCAATCAGCTTTGATGAGAGAACAGCAGTACCTCACCTCTTGCAGAGGTGGCCATGTGACAGGGCAGCAAGTGAGAAGCCTGACTTTGAAGCCTTCCTCAGACTGCAGGGGTTAAAGACCAACCCGACTGCAGGGATTAAAGACCAAACCCTTAAATACCAAGGGGCTGGCGGGGCTTGCTGACTGCTATCAGTAATTCCTGCTAGTGCTGAGCCTTTGGGTGTGCGTGTGAGAAACCTCCTGGGATCAGGCTCAGGTTGGGAAGCAAACGTGTCTCTTGCACCCTTGCTGGGGAGAGAGCTTGCGCTTCCCTCTGCAAGCAGCAGGTGGTTCCCATAGGTGAAGCCATCCCTCCTCTTCCCAAACATGGAGCTACCTCTTCTCCCAGTTCCTCCAGCTCTGAGTTAGTGCTACCCAGGCTGAAATCTACAACCCAGCTACAGGTGGGTGTTCCCAAGTGTGCACTGTTCCTCTTTCAATATCCAAGGAAACGTCAAAGAGACAGAATGTAAAGTCCTTTATGTTCAGCACCACAAAGGCAGAGTTTTTCCAGTCTGATGCCTGCTTGAGAGTCACAAAAGTTCATGCTGAGGTCTGACTTGGTCTGTTACCCATGGTTCCATCTCTGCAGAGTACAGCCAGCTGTCATTTCCAGTGGGCAAATAACCTCCAAAATTATGTATCATGATATTGTACCAAGGAGCATATACCCTGCTGTTAGAGTTATTACCTCTTTTAGAACTAAACAAAGAAAACGTGGTTTCCAATAGTAATACATTTATACTTTTTCTCCTCACAAACCACCTGTGATGTCAATAAACACCCACATGCACACTTCAAAATGTATCATCTGCTTCCCATTGTAGGCACAAGTACTTAGGATCTGCTATTGTCCATAGCACACCACTGTGTGCCACTCATTTTCCAGCTCCCTAACTTTCAAAGGATCATTTATGTTTGACAACATGCAACAGGGAGAGACAAAATAAGTCAAAAACCACTGAGACTCAAAGGCTGTCTCTAACCATAGGCACCAGAAAAGAAATAGCTTGTTTTGGATCTTCCATCATAGACTGTGTGGAGCTGGCATAGAAAGGTAGTGTTAATTTATCAGGTATTCAATGGGGAAAAAGAAAGATGGGTCATACACTTGTTACTTACTGAAGATGGATGCTTGTAACAGTTTCTGGTTATTGAAATTGATATGCATTACTGGATACACTGTTTGTAAGATAGTTTGATAGAATCTCAACACCAGAAATATTTCCCAGAATTATGAGACATTTTAAAAGCCAAGGAGCCAGACTAATAAGGTGCCTGTTGGTTGGCAGTGTGACCAGTTTGGCTATCCTGCAAGGAAAGTGTCACCTTTCACTGAGCAAAACATCAGTCTTAGAATATTACAAATTATCCATTTCTAATGGTACAGTTGGCTGAAGAAAGCTACAGAAAATATCATATTCTGCAGACACACATACCTCTGATAAGTAACCAATACCCCAATATAGCAAACATTTAGTAGGATTAACTTCCTAGATATATCTCTGCCAAATTTAGCTATTAGAGTCAGTATTTTTCCACAGTGCTTCATTCCCACTTGTATTATTTCCCCCTATCCTTAGCAGTTCTACAACAATTCTTTTCTGACCATGACTAAGGAGGCGGTTCCCAGCCAAAACTAACCCCCAGATTTTCATTCATTCGCACTTCAATTCCTCCTAAGATGCATGGGCAGACATGCTGCATTTTTTGTTTTACCTCTTTTCAGTAATTTCTATAAATCTACCTCCATTTTATCCTAAACCTTTAGCACCTGAGGCTTTAGTGCCAGTTCCCTTCAAAGCTGTAGCCATTTTTGATTTAAGTCTGTTTTTTGAGATAGCTGCTCCTTATTTTTTTTCCTGCCTCTGACAATCCCAAACAATTGCTTCTTACAAATACTCTGACTGTCATGGTTTAGGACTTCCTTTGTCCTCAGTGCATCTGCTGTTCTGTTAGAGCTCAGAAAAGCTGATTGCTGAAGTCTGCTTCACAATTCCTGTGTTTCTACATGGAATTTCCTCTTCAGCTCTCTTATCCACATGTGGGGCATGTCATTGCATTCCCATGTGACACGCAAGCTCTCGATTCTGCAGCACCTTTGAGGCAAGCACACAGCTACCTCCTGCAGTTTAGACTCAGCTGAGAAGGCTCCACGATGAGTTGAGGAATCAGGGATTTTTAAGGAGCATGCAAACCGTGTCTAAGGACCAAAATTAAAGGCTCAGAAGAAGCAGAGCCAATGAGCAGGAATGCATTATCCTGACATAAAGAGAAGTATAAGCAAGTAGAGACTGATTTCCATTCACTGGAGGAATGTTTGGAAGATGGACCATTGATTGTGGGAAACGTGGAAGAATACAATACCTACAATCTCAACACTGTAACTCACCAAGAATGGTATTAGGGGTATGCTCAGGGTTCTATGCTCTTTCAGTATATATGTAATTAATTTTTGAATTTAAATAAATATGCTAGCACCTCCTTTACAGAAGCCAAAGAAGCAGCTTTGCTTGCTTTCTTGTCTTGTAGGGTGTTACAGTTTGTCTCTTATCAGTAGCAGAATGGAGAGTCCAGGTGTTTCCCTGCACCTGTAACAGATGGTTCAACAATAAAGATGTTCACTAAACCAGGGAGCTAATATTCACTGAAAAATATCCTCAGATCAGCAGACCCTTGTAGCATATCCAAGAGGTGTCATTAGGACTGAATTATTAGAATTTCAAAGAAGGCTCAAAAATTTGACATGCTGTATCTTTAAAACACTGGGGGTTTTCTCTTTTGAGGCTAGATTAAAGCAGTTCTTTATATAATTTAGTATCAGAAATGCTGGTGTTTTATAAAGAATAAGATACAATCTGATAACTAATTGTTTTACTGCATTTCAGGTTGTAGAGTTGAGCCCAGAATTCTGTTGAAGTGTCTTGCCAGGGCAGGAAAAACAAGGAAGAAGAAAATCTTTCTAGTTATCTTATTTTGTAAAAAAGCTTGGAGTCTGTTCTCCAGTTTCTGAAGGAAGAAATATCTCTTTGTCAACTTCTTGCCTGGCAATGGAATTAAAGCTCTGCTAATCTTTATTTAAAATTGTGAGGTGACAGCATGGTGCTAGCACTGACCAACCTTGTGATGTTAAATGTATTTAAATGCCTCACCTGTGCAATAATTAGTCCCATACTCATATGAAGCTCTTTTTACATTAAAGACAAGATAATCCAAACCCTCAGTTTATTGGATATGTATCTTGGTCTGGGAGTGATTACAAGTTCACACTGCTGTCCTTCTTACACTGATGCTGCAACTTCCTAAATGAATTTTATCCTGACCCTTGTTAAGAACAGGCACTTGTTGGAGAGGTGCCACAGGGGTGGGTGTCCCAGGAGTGTTGCTCACATCTGACGCCAGCCCTCAGCCCCGAGCTGAGGAGGAGACGGGACCCGAGTTTGGTTTTCCACCCTTTCTCCCATCTGTGCTGCTGTGGGCTTGGCTCTCTGTCCCAAGGGCTTGTGTTCTCCACCCCAAGGATGGGCTGGTGAGCTGGGTGGTTTGCTCATCTCTAGGTAGCTGGGCCATGTGAATGGTCCAGGAGCGCGGGCTGGAGTGTGGGCTGGAGCCCTGCACATGCTGCCTCTGCCGCTCGTTTCCCTGGAGAACGTTAGATCCACTGACTGTGGTGGCACAGCTTGTGACTGCTTGGGTAAGACTAGATTAAGCCCAGAGGAAAAAAAAGTGTAGGAAGATATCCCTACCAAACTGGGACGTCAGCACAGAAGTGAAATCACAAACCAGCTGCCGCTCTGTGTGAGTGCAGAAGATGATTCAGCATTGGATGCAACACAGACATTAATTAAAAATAATAACAAGAAGCCATTGAGACTTCCATGGAAAATCTAACGTTCTTCTAAACATCAAGAGCTTATGAAATGCATAATAAACCATTTAGTTCAAAATTTTCTGAAGAGTTTTTATAACATCTGACTTTGGAGGTTCTTGACAATTCATCTTGTAATGAGCTAACAATTTACTGCAGGGTGGCAAGTATGTAGGTATGACTGGAAAAAAGGAAAGCTGTTAGTCATTGAACTTTTCAAGGAATATCACAATAGGATTGGCATTTTCAACCTGTTTATTTGAAATTTAGAAGAGAAGGGGAACATCTTCAGTCACCAAATTTGCTCATAGCAAAATACTATTCTGGTGGCTCCAGACTGTGACAGACTCTAGGAAAACCTTAATGAAATTACATAATAGACAATTCTGTGGTAAACTAAATTCAGACCCATGCAAGACTGGGAACTAGAGATGAGCAAATAATTCTTTCTAAAATGCATTCAGCATATATAGCTTTTGTATGTGTTTGAGAAATGCTGAAGACATTTATGTGAATATGATTGAGAGCGGTTTCTGAAAGTTTAGAATAGCTGAATTGAGTGAAGTGAAAAAGAAACGTACGGCAGAGTGGAAAATGTGACAGTATGACATAGAACATGGATCAGCCTTTCTTCACCAGTTTTGTATGAGAGGGAACTCTACAGGATTTTAAAAATATAAGCTAAAACATATACTCTGCATCATAGCTTAGCAGCAATAAGAAAAACTAAGCTAACAAATATAAAATGAAGTTTAGAATAACAACAGGAGTAAATACAGAATGGGGGAGAAAAAAATCACATTTTGAAGGGAAACGATAGAAGAACAATAGAGAAGCTCAGAGAGTTTGTAGAGCCAAAATGATCAGTTTGCTATCACAGGAACCTCTTTAATGTTGTCTATTCATTTGGACAAGTCAAGAAAGAGTTCAGTAGTTAAAATCATAACTTTAGTTCGCTTTGGAAAGGAACTACTCTGTGGGTTAAAAGTAAGAAATGTGTTGGTCCCCCAGCCAGTGGCCATTGTATCTGTGTGTGCTGAGAATAACTTGGAGATGAGAACTGGATTAACTTTTCATCATTTGATGAAGATCTGTGCTGAGCCTGTTTTGGCACTCCTTAGAGATAACTAGCATCAGATTGTAAGTTATATTGCACACCTAGATTTCTGTAAATCTACCATCACACAGCAAAGTGGAAAATTTGGGGGAATGGAGAAAAAATATGGATGAGGAGAAAAAGGAAAGCAACGTTACAAATAAAATTATCTTCCAATAATTAATGAAACACCCCTATGTCTAGGACATACTTCCTGTTACAGTATGTTTGGAAAACTATCCCAGTGCAGCCTGACAATGACTTGTACCTCCCTCTCTTCCACGTGTCACATGCCCTTTCCAAGTGGATGAAGAATATGGAGGGCAGGGAGGAGGAAGAGACTGGTGGAGGCTCCATGAGTCACCACAGCTGTGTACAACACCTGCTGGCTGTGCCTCCCTCTAACAAATCCACCCCATACACCACAGACCTTTCTTGCATGAGGATATCCCTCTGCTGTGTTCAGTGGTGTAGAAGCCTTTCATTCCTCTGAGGATGAGCAGCTTTGCTCCAAGGAGTCTCAGCATAACGTGGCAATTCATGAGGAACACGGCAGTGCAATTCCACTTCAACAACAATGAGTTTATGTTTGTGCCACCTCTCATTTTTAATTCATGAGTACATTAATTTTGTATCATTTGCATCATAACTAGAGCTTTTCCTGCAAAGGAACACTAAGGATTCATTATTTTTATCTTTTTTTCCCCACTATTCTGCTTTGCTCTTAGTAACCTTCTTTACACAAATCAATATTACTTTTCCCAAAAAACAGGCATGTGGGATTTATTCAGGCAAAGTGCTGATTTAAAACTGGGACAATTCCCTTTAGCAATAAACAGTGAACAATGATGTAAAGTGTTATGGTGTGACAGCCATCATCTGAATGAAGAATACACACCTGACTCATCCTTTTTGCTGTCTGTCAACAGCAATACATTTGGATGTGGCAGTGCTTCTGTATGTCACACAACAGGTTGCCTTCTCATTTCTTTTGGACTTTTGTACTAAAAATATGTGCTCTCCACATTCCAAAGATGTTTACCTGTTTTTATAACACTCCTGTTCTTCACTGAAGGCCAAGAAGGATTTGTAACATCTATTAAATCAGCACTTGTTGCTAATTATTTTTATCACATTTTGTAACTTTAAAGCTCCCTTTAGTTGCTTTAATTTTGGGCTCTGTACACCATCCTTTTTCCATTCAAGACAAGAGTTCACTATCTCAGGAGGCAAAGCCATGTACTATTTTAACAGACTCCCAAAGAGATGAAAAAGTTATGAATGGATCTTGTGGTCTAGATGAACACCTATTGTGCTGATGTGACTGTATGAAACACAAAAAGAGGATAAAAGGGGAGGTTCACTTTTGGCATTCAGAATCTTTTCCTTTATTACGCTTTCCCTGAAGCATGTCCCTGCCTTTGTTTAACTCCATCTCCTGCTTTCTCTTCTCTTTTAACTGCTGCTCATTCAGAGTATTAAAATCCCCTTTGTCCTTTGGGCCACATTACTCCTATCTTCAAATCCTTGTCGCCTGCAGCATAATTTTTAAGGTCTGATCCTCCCATCTTTGTGGGGCTACCCCTGCTTCATGCTTCTTTCCAAGCGTAAAATATAATTAGAGTAAGAAAGATGCCGGAGGCCTGCAGAGTTTGAAACCATTATGTTTAAGTCTGGCAGTAGGTCAAGGCAGAGATGCAGCTGCAGAACTGCACTTTGGTGTATTTTTTATGCCTGATCTGTAGCAGAGGTGAGTTGTGCAAAGTACCTGCTGAAACCTTTGTGTGATGGAAAATTACAGTGCCAGGAAATATACCACCAAAAAGAGAACGGGAGGAGAGGGGAAAAAAATAACAGCTGCTCATTGAACTCATACCTCACTATGGGATGAAAGAAGGTGACCAGGAAAACCTAGTCATGGGTACTTGGCAGTGTTTTCCTGCCTCACCTCCTCAAGAGCAAGTAATGCCCGTCCATCGCAGGAACAGCAGTCACAGCCTTTCATGATGGATACAAACTATGGCTTCAATCTCTCTCTCTTTTTTCCTCCCCAAAATGACACATTTATGGTGTTTACCCTTGAAGAATTTTCAAGACTATGTACTTGCTAGTTTGCTGCAAAATTAGTTAAAGACTCGAAGTGATGATATATGTATCCATTCCTGTATCATGCATGGGATATGCTGGGAGGAATCAGGTTACAGTTCTGCTAAGTTAATAAATGCTGTTTTGGGTAATCACTGTGATTGCACAGACTACAGGCAAGCTCAAGACAGGAGTGCAGGTGACACTTCAGTGGTCACTGTGTGATCAGAGACAAGCCAGGTACATGTTTTTCTATGTCCAAGCTCATTGTCTGCAACAGTGCAGCTCTCTGGAATGAATCTGGAGTCTCCATCAGTGACTTACACTTTGGGAGGAACCAACTGCTACAGCCATGAAGGTTCAGACTCGAGTCCTGCTGCTCTTATTTGATATCATATCTGTAGCTTCTTAACAGCCCTGCAAATTCAGAGCTCAGCCTCTAAGCTAGAGGTCAGATTCTCAGGCTGTGTCTCAATGGCTTGATAATGTTCTTTTGAATATGGGAAAAATTCACAGGAAAATACAAACTGTAAACTCAGTATTCAGTAGATTGTATGCTTTACTTTTTATTCTTTGGTATCTTAGTGAATTTGCCCATAAATCTGTGTTGCTACTGCTTGTTTTATCTGATAAGTGATATTAAATACTGCTATTCTTTTGGCTGGGTATAATTTGTCCCAATTAGTATGCATATTTGAAATTTTACGTTGTATTAAATGAAGACTACAACCCAAGCAGAACTATCAAACATAAGGTTAAGAATTTAAATCTATATTGTTAACTCAAGGCCACCACACAGTAAAGAGCAAAGCCTTTTAAAGAATACCACACAATACATTACAGATCTAAGCTTTTCAAAGCAGGATATGCAGGATTAGGGCTACATTTGAATCCAAACATGATAAAAGGGAAAAACCAAATAGGCAAAACAGGACTACTTTACAGTGTTACATAAGAACTCACATAGGAAAGTAATTCAACCCCTGATTCTATTTTGTAATGGTATCAGGAGGAAAAACAATATCTAAAAACATGAATTTCTTTTTTAATTTGTCCTTATCTGATCTGATACCATAAATATCAAAATGCTTTAATCCAAACTGTTTGGCTGTTGCCATCACAGCGCCGAGCTCATTTTGTTTGTGAGCCTCAGTCCTGTATTTTCTGTTTCAGCACAATTCAGCATCTCTTCAGTACCAGCTCAGCTCTGACATTTGGGAGTTTGTGACCACTGAAATACTCAGCTTCGTGACGCTTTTCAAATAACCACAGCATTATCTACACTATGTTCTATTTTCAAGCTGGTGACAGATATTCTCAGTACTGACTCAGTCTTGAAGTCCCTCGCATTTTCAGAAGAAAATGCTAAGATTACACTGTCCTTTGGGACTATGTATACTGCCTACATAATATACATCTACTTTGTAAGCAGCTTAGGGTAGGAACCGTGTATTATATAAAGTTGGGTGTATAGCCAATGCCCTTATTTAGTAATAACCCATACTTCCACTCCTCCTGACTGCAGTGCCTGGTGGCAGACTGGGATTTGTTTGTGAGGAGATGAGTGGTAGCACAATAACATCTACTAAAATGCACTTGTTATTCCTGCCTTTCTCATTCAAAGATGAAGACGGCAAGCAGCCAGCGGCATAACTCCTTGGTAATTGATATGCGTAAGAGGCTCCTAGATCCTACCCATGCCATTCCATCTTCTACCTCCCCACGAAGAAATGCTGTGATGGAGATGGCAGCATCATCTTCAGGAGAGTACCACTGCTCTTTTCCTTCCCTGTCTCCCTTGCACTCTCCCCCGGGCTCTCAGAGAAATATGTTGCCTTTGAAACTCATGTGCCAGGATATTATTCAAAGATTTATGGTTCCTGATTCTTGCTACAGTCCGCTTTTGCGGTTTTGTTTACTTGGCAGGGTGGTGGAGGGAGGAGGGAGCTGGATTAGCCTCAAAACCCCACAACAAAAGGCAGAAAAGCGCTGCTTTAGGCATTTAATAATCTGCATTTCTAGAGAATTACTGAATGTGCCGGAATTATCTCTGGAAAATCTGGTGTATTCTAAAAGTGTTATTCATAGCGCTTAAGAAACACTTCACATCAAAATAGATTTGAAATCAACAGGAGTTTAGTTCTGACCTGGTAACCACTGCCACATACCATAAGAGAAGAGCAAAACAAAATGTTCTGGTTTTATTTTACTCTACCTTTAGAAGCATAAACGTTACACTGATAAAAATAATCAGAACCACTGGGATCCGTGCACTGGGAAAAAGAAAGGCAAACAATTCAGGGTTTTGGTCAAGTGAAAAATTTTCTTCCCATTTGTAAAGACCTTTACAGCTGAGAGGGGACTACAGTATTTCCCTCAACATCGTTTGGGGAGAGGACTGGACTATTGCTTTTGTGGATATTTTTTTTAGGAGAGGAAGAAAACTACCTAGTCTTTGCTCATGGTATTGGACAGATATCATGCAGTGGCTCAAAATGCTAATTTGCTTAATTGCATTAGTCCACTCCCCTCCTGTTATGGGAATTCAAGCTTCAATGGCAAATTCAACCTCCTAATGAGATTATGGTGACGTTCCAAATATGAGGCTGTGGGGTGGCAAAGGAGCCACGCGTTTCCGTGGTGACTGGCTGAGTGGTTAACCCTGGTAAGATGGGGTGGAGGGGAGAATCAGCCTGAGTGACAGTACTTCATCCTTTAAAGTTCAGTTTGTGTCTGAGCAAAGCAGAAATAGTGCCAAGCAACGACCATGGGGAAATTGCCCTTGTTTTAATCTTTGTCTTTTCCAGCTGATGTCAGTAGAAGGGGACAAGACAAAGGACCTCAAGCTGTGGTAAAGATCATTAAAACAGAAGAGTATAAAGCCATGGACATGCCTGTGCCATCTATTAAATATTAATATCAGCTGAATGCAGATATTTTTCTTTGTTATGCTGTTTGATACCATTGTGATTATTATACCTTTTATCCACTTCATGTAGTTTTATTCCTTTTTTAAGCTCCTTTGTAATGAAGGTGCCTTTTAGTCAGCTCCACCAGCTAATCAGATTGCTTTCCCTTCATTACTCACATTGAGCTTTTAAAGCCTGAAGCCTAAGCTAACTGGAATATATGGTCACGATTTAAGTAATGTGGAAGAGCTGAAACTACGCCAGAAACACAGCACATAGCTGTGTTTTTATTGCCTTCATATTAAGAGCAGGTGAGATGCTTTTGAATCAGGGACTATTCAATCAAAACCATGCCCAATTACTGTACAGGACTATAACAGACGTGTTTATCACTCACACATTTCAGTGGAAACAACTAATAGCCTTTTTTGCCATTTATCCAATAAACTTTGTGAAGACAAATGCAGGGCAATGTTAAAGAGACCATGTCTGTGAATGGAGAACGACAATAATTTTTTGGGAGTATATTATTTTTTCCCAAGGTAAAGATATTTCTGAGTCAGAGGACAATGCTGCCCACATGCAATTAAGGAGTCTATAACCCCCATACACAGATCCCCCGAGCCCAGTTTAGTTCACAGCAGTGCAAATCTAGGGAATTTCCACTGTGGTCAGTAAAGTTAAGCTGTTGTCAGAAATAAGCATAAAGGCAAAATTGTTACCTCTTTTCACAAGCCTGAGTATGTGAGAAAAGATTGGAGGCGCAGGCCTGTGGGCAAACCTGAATGAAGGGCTTCAAGGGCTAGATGAATTCAAAAGTGATAAAAAACTTACTCTGACCACCAAGCACCACTGGCGTGTGATTTGCCTCTCTCCTTTGTGGCTGCTGCCTGGGAGGGTGCTGGTGGGGAACAGCAACCTGGTGCAAGGGCAAGAAGAAAAGGAGAGACCATTACTATGTGACACCACCAGCATCAACTCCTAATTCCTCCACGCTCTAATTTAGTACAACTGAGAGTGTCATCAATTGCTGAAATCTTTTCACTATTTTTAAACCTTAGGGAGCAAATGGAAATCACATTTTAAAGACGGAAACTTAATTAGGGTTTTTGAGAGCTAGTCATTTACCAAAGGAGAAGCGGCAAGGGCAGCTCTACATTCCTTACCTCTCCTCTGGGAAGGTTTCTGATGTCTGCTGCCGATCCACGCGGTGTTTCTTTTATTGTGGATTTATCTGTGATGGCTCCCGGCAGATCGGTTTGATGCAGCTGGTCATCAGGATTAAAATGGAAGAATTGATAGGTTTTTCAGTTTGCATTTTTGTTTTCCTTAATTACAGGAAAGCCCGTAATTCTCATAATCACATCCTGACCTTGATTCCCAAGATCATCTATTTTTGAAGATACCTACACTGTAATCAAAGTTGCCATTACGGCTCTGCTAGTTACATGTATAGCTGCTTTCATCTAGCTAGACTCATATTAAAGGTTCCTGCAACATTTAGGCTGCTGAAGCCAATGGCAGGAAGGCTGTTGCAGCAGTGGAGCCCTTACAGCCCCACAGGGGATGATGGGCATCCACTTGTGAGGACCAAGGGCTTGGTGGCCCTTCCCATGACAGCTCCTGCCTCTATGGCTCTGCTGGAGTCACACTTTGGCTTCCTAGAATAATTTGTTACCCCCATCACAACCAATTGTCTGCAGTTAGGTCTTTAAAACATGATCTTCTTCAGTCCTTCAGCCCAAGTACTTAGTAAGTGCGTGGACAATTTTGCTCATTAAGTTCTCACAGTCCATGTGGGGTGAGAGCAGCAGCCACTGCTGTGGCTGTGACACACATTTGCAGCTCCTCCTCTTTAACTCTGGAGTTTTTTAATGAAAATTTTTCTGTCTTGGCTTTCTTCAAGTTTCTTTGTTTCCTGTTGCTCTAGAGATCAGAAGTCATTCTGGTGTAATTCTGAAAGTTCAGCAGGACCAGTAAGTTAACAGTTTAAGAGGTTGAGAGGCTGGGAGGAAGGCAAGATAATCACAGCACCTTCATAAGGTATTTAACACTCAATAAAATACAATCAAATATTTTGATAAATAAATTAGGAGCCTAATCTCTCTTGGCTTTCCTAACAGTGAAAGAGATGACTTGTCCTGATTCCACTTGGTGGAGAAACCTAATTAAAGCATCCAGATTTAGATGAGTTAGTATATGATGTGACGACTCCTTCCCACTCCTGTTCATTTTTCCACTGCTCACATGGGTAGGAAATTCAGATGTATGTTACTATTTTTTTTTTAGCCATGTGATGTGACCCCTTATTGTTAATGAGAAGAGATTAACCTTTTGAAATGTGAGGATGAAATTACACTCTTTTCAGGACTAGAGACACGAGCTACTATAATAATGTAGAGCCTAGGAAAGAGCTATGGAGACACCCAAATCTCAGATCTGAAATTTGTTCCTATAATGAGAAAACCAGAACACATATTAAATGGTTATTTAAACAGGCTCAGGATCACAATCCCAACCAATTCTGCTTTGGCCAGGAATAAAGAAGAGTTAAGAGAGCAAGGATGCAAACTCAGACCTCCACCCACAGTTTCAGTGGGAGAAAAATTCATCTTCCAGATGGGTTTTGCCATTGACTAATCCTGCAACAGCAAGAATTTTTATTAGCATTAAGAGGCCTAGGAACTAAAATGAGCTCTTAAAATGCAGCCCCAACACTGTCTGGAACTGAATTTTGGGTGTGTAATATACACTCACAACAGTCTTTGGCTGTACTATGTTTTGAACACAGCTGCGAGCACTCATGTACTTATTCCCTTAGAAACATCCGTCTAGGTTATGGAAACATTAGGAAATATGGTTCTAGAAATCCCTAGAAAGTAACTACTAGTTATTATGAGAGACTACTCTCATCTGACCAGAAGAACTGTGGAATATAGACAATGTTATGTGGAAATTAGTGGGGGGGGGGGGAGGAAAAGGATATGAAGGCGAAGAAATACCAGGATATACCTTTGTTATGCTGCATTACCATAAAATATAAACAAATGGGAGAAAATGCTCTCATGATTCCAATTCAGAATTTGAGGGATTCCTTAGTTACAGCTCTGCCAGAGGTGAGGGGTCAAGGACACTGCCCTTCTGAATGCCAGCAACATTTTCAGACTATCTGACATAAGCTGAGGTGCTTGTGTGTCCACAGGGGAGGAAGAAAAAGGTATCCTGCAATGGGCACTATGTAGGTCCCTACATTTGTTGTGGTTTAACCCCAGCTGGCAACTAAGCACCACAGAGTCCCAGTCACTGCCCCCCTACCAGTGCAGTGGGGGAGAGAATAGGAAGACTCAGACTCGTGAGTTGTGATAAAGACAGTTTAATGGGACAGAAAAGGAAGAAAACAATAATAATGATAAAATAATTCAAATATACAAATCAAGTGTTGCACAATGAGACAGCTCACCACCAACTGGTACCAGTCAATTCTGGAGTGGTGGCCCCCAGCCAGCTCCCCCCCAGTTCATATACAGAGCATGATGCCATATGGTATGGGATGTCCCTTGGGTCAGCTGGGGTCAGCTGTCCAAGCTTTGTCCCCTCCCAGTTTGTGCCTCTCCAGCCTTCTCACTGTCAGGGCACAAGAAGCTGAAAAGTGCTGTAAGTTGCTCCACAACAATTGGAAACATCAGTGTGTTTTCAACCTTACTCTCATACTAAATCCAAAACACAGCACTGTACCAGCTACTAGGAAGAAAATTAACTTTGTCCAGCTGAAACCAGGACAGAAAATGCAGAAAATACTTACCTACATTAATGCATCTCCCTTTTAGTTCTACTGTCTTGCACATCACTTGGAATGTCATGTCAAATATTGCAATGCTAGAAAAAGAGGTTTTGCTGCTGTAGTTGACATAGTTTCAACAAAAGCTGAGGGCTGAAGTTTTCCATCCACCACAAAAGTAGCCTGATGTTGTATATTTTAGAAACAAAGTACATACAGATCATTTCTAGTTGAAAGATGCTTCCACTCATAGGCTAATGCTTTTATGGCAAGATCTAGAACATGTTTTTTAGTATTATCAACATTTGTTTCAGTTTCTCTCTTCCATTTCAGCCTGTCTGCTTCTTTCTTCCTTCCTTCTTTTCCATGCCTTCTAATTCTTCTGCTCCTACTGCAATAGTGCTCTGGAGGCTCCTGGCAGTCCTGTCCATACGTGCATGAGACCTCCATGCTACAGCTCCTTGGATCCTGACCCAAGGGTCTGAGCCCTGCTTGCTGGAGCTGCCAGAGGGCTGCTGGTGTGCAGCTTGCACAGTGCTCAGCCACGTCCCTTCTGACTGGCAAGAGGCTGCCTTGATGGCTCATCTGGGCACATCAGGAGCTCAGCTCGGCTCAGCTAGTGCTGACAAGGTAGGCACTTCTGACACTAAATCTGACAGCCTGACAACACAGGTTTAATACTAAGGAGGACAATTTTCTCTCCCTGTACCTCATTAATATTTGCTTGACTAGTCTCATGTCTTCTTCCTTTTCTCTTCCACTTTCACTTTCCCATCTAATTTCAATCTACTTGTGACATACTCCCATCCATTTTCCATTTTCTCTTAGTTTTCTCCACAAACACTCCTGTAATTCTCTTCCCTAAAGTAGCAGTGGCCAGGCACACAGAGTGGTTGAAGCCTAAGGGGTTACTGAGCTCCTGAGTTCTCACTAACACAGCTTTGTAAAGGGTAAAATGAGACAGAAGTGACACAATGGGTCACGCTCTCAGGAGAGAGGTCAAGGTGCCAGCCACGGCTGAGACACACTTTCTCATGAGGAACTTTTAAGGGATATCAAAGATGAGGCTGTCCAGATGTACTATGGCTGCTGTGTGCCAGAGGAAAGGAAACAGGCCCATCTTTGCAGAAGCTTCTCACAGGAGAATGAGGGGATCTAAGGGAAGAACGAAAGCAAAAGGCACTGAATGGCCCAAGCGAGGCAGGGTAGATCTGACTCCCATCTGAGTTACCTGGTGTGCAGCATTTAAGACATGAGGTTTGGCTGTCCCACACACCTATTCACATTTGCATTCTACCTCTTATTAATGGTAATTACTCTTATGTTTTGCTGTAAGAGGGAGGGAGATGTGGACCTTAAAAGGCACACTGCTTTCAGAAAGCCATTACTGCAGCATAACCTCCTCCTCTTCTCATGGCGGAGCTCAGACAAGTTAGAATTTCTCTGAAACCACTGACTTGCTAAAGTTTTTTGAATAACTGAAACATACAAAAGAGCTCCATATTAATACAACAGGAATTCACTTTCTAGATGGCAGCTGATTAGAAGTGGATGACTTATTTGATTAAAGAACCTTGATGCCTGTTGGTCAAACTGGTAACTGATGTACTGCAGGGACTGCTTTTTGACCTATCCAGAGAGGGGTAGGCACCTGGAGGCAAATGTCTAATTTTAATTTAGACCCCTTCAGCAGAAAGTCCCTTTTTTTTGTTGTTTTTGTCTCTCAAACACTGTGTCCCAGTCTTGTCACCCCAAGACACACTGATATTTACTTATGATGCCTACTTAGAGCTGTGCAGTGCATAGCAAAAATTGGTCTTATTGCAGAAAAACTGAAGTTCACTTTTTTATCACTGGCCAAATTGCATACTGTGTCCATTTAGGAGGAAAAGAGAAGCTGAACTGTTCAGAATAGCTCTCTTCCATCCTCCTTTGAGTTTCATTATTAATGACATTTTCTATTTCAGCAGACACCTAAACTTTCTTTATGAGCTTCCAGCACAGCCTGGCACAACTGCCACTATTTAAATCTCTCCTATACAAATACATTTTATCCATCAGTATCTCATGACCCAGGAAGACATAAAACTCAATTTACTCATTAACCTTAGCTTTCTGAAACTGCAATTACTGCCCTGTGCACGGTCAGTAATTGAATTGAAAATGGGTAGCATGCAAATGCCAGTCAGTGCTAGCTACTGCTAAATAGATAATCCTGCATGCTTACCAAAATTGCATGTGGCACACAGACAGCAGGTAGAAAAGCAGGATGTTAGAAAGGAAAGTGCACAAAGTAGCATGTACAGGGATTAAGGAGATGCAAAAGACCAGACTCACAAGAACACAGTGGGAATAAACACAACATTATATTAGCTTAGGTTTACGATTACAGTTAATAGCATGCAGTTATTACTTTTGCATTGAAAAGCATTTTCTGAGTGGATGATTTCACCACAGAATCAGATCTTTTCTCCCTGCCTTTTGTAATTCAAGATGCTGGCTAACATTTTATATAGCCTAGTATCTCCTGCCCCAGCTGTCATGAAAGAGATCAAGACATTACAAATAAGGACTGGCCTAACAGAATGAGATTCAACTTGAAGTGTGCTTGTCTTTCAACATTGTTACTTTTCATTTTTTTTCCTCCCGCTGAAGCATGAGTGTATGCTTATCCAGGCTTGCAGACAGTGCTTTTCAATTTTTCAGCTTGATCTATGTGTAGATGACCCTGGTCTCTTGCAGCTACATTTCATATCTCATCACGGCCCTTGCAGAAGTATCTCACTGGTTGGCTGAGTGCATTTATCATGAAACCTCACACCCCTCTCACATTTAACTTAGTTTTTTTAGCTTCCTGGTTTCAGTCCTAATTTCTTAATGTCTTCCTTCACTACTGGGAGATGCTCCAGTAAGTAAAAAATACCACTTAAAAGCTCGACTCACCGTGGTTCTGAACCCTTACAAGGCATACCTACATTAGTATTTTAATTCAGATCAGGACCATTCCCTCTTGCTGGACCTTGGTTCATGTCACAGAACTGTGTTGGAGAACATGAAGAGGATATCTACTTGAGGAGTCTAAAGCAGAAGCTGTTCTTCAGGAGCACAGGTAGCAAATTCCAACTGCTATTGGCAGTCACTGCCCGAGGCCAGACTACAGCAAGCCCAGAGCAATCCCTTCCCTAGCAAGGTCCATTCAGTTTGGCAGAGCTCTCATTTTGGATCACATCACTTGTAAAGACTGACATAGCACCTGTAGCATCGGTATACACAACCTTCTCCTGCTTCAATTTGGTAAGTGCAAGAAAGCACCTACAGAGAATCTACAGCTCTGTATAGAAAAGTGTTATTCTGCTAATCTTTATGTTGGAAGGGATCTCTCTTTAATCTGATTTTAATCAGCAGTTGTCTGGTTCTCCTCTTTGGCTGAACTTGTGTCAGCCTGACTAATAACCTTGGTTTAGCTTCCTTAGCTGTAACATTTTTTTTTCTAGTGATCAGACAGCTACTCCCCATTCTATGTACTTTTGCTTAATTTAATCACATGATGTAATAGTTTTTGTAGAGACAATGGTGGCAGTTGGTTATTCTACATAGAAAGATGTATTTAGGACTCACACATAGAGCAGCCAGTGCAATTACACAGGAATAACAGCAAGGCCTTCAAAGTGGGAACACTGGACAGGGTCTAGACAAATACAGGCCTGGGCTGGTAAGAGGGGACTTGAAATCACACAAAGAATGCAAATACTCATCAAAGGTAAATTAAAGATACTCACAGTTTGGAGCTGGGCAAAACTAGTGTTAGGAGCAAAAGAGAGCAGAAAACATTATCCGACACATATAAAATTCACTGTATATTGTGAATGCAGATGAGATGTACTTGCAGACCAGTGGAAAAAAACCAACCAAGGTTCATTGAAGTGTGAGCAAACATGAAAATAGCCCGAAGTGGAAACCTAGAGTGAGGAAGAAGTTGCCAACATCATATTCCTCTTGGCAAAGGAGAGGAAGAAACCCAGTCATCAACACCACACCCCACCCAGTGTGTGTGCAGGTGCTTGTGTACATTTCTCTGCAACAGTGTAAATTGATTTTTTTCATACAGTGAGAAGTATTAATTTAGTTAAATAATAGGGACTGTGAAATTTAGTAACTGGAGTGATCTTAGTAACTGTATATTTAATTTTATTTAAGCCTACTAAAATGTCAGTTAGACGAACAATATATTCTTGACTTCCAAATAAGGCATGTCCCCATTTTGGCTTATAACAAGACTTTGAGAATAACAAACTGATTTCAATTAAGATGTATTTTGTTGCCAGTTTAAGTAATCCTGGTCTGGATGCAGAGAGTTCACAAAAACCTGCAAAAGGGAGTTATTTTGATACAGATTTGTATCCAGCACCAGTGGTGCTGGATGTTACAAGTAACCAAGTTTAAACTTATCAATGTGTCAATGTGGAGATTTTCACTGCTTTTGAACTGCTTTTAATGTGCATTTAAGGTGACAGAAATAGTGTAAATTGCCTGTGCTTTCTTTGGAGTGGTGATTATACGTCTTGTACAAAAACCAACCATCTCGTCTTTCCTCCCACACATATTCCACTGAGGAGAGTTCTTTAAGGGACATTGGAGTGACATGGATTTGGGATAGTTGATAGATACTATAATCAAAGAATATAAGACATATAGAAAAGTAATATTTAGCATCTAAGAATATCTGTCATATCCAGCCATCATAGACTGCATGAAAAGGGAGATCCACTTGATCTAATTTACCTGGATTTATAAAAGCCATTCTACACATCCCTCACTGAAGGCTCTTAGAGATACTAAGATGCCATGGGACAAAAGTCCTTTTCTGGATGAACTGCTGTTTAAATGATAAAAAGGTATTGTGTAAACTGATGCTGAAACTACATTTTTGAATGCAGTTCTGACCCTCTTGAAAAGAGATGATAAAAGATGTACATAGGAGGGCTGTAAGGGTGTTTACAGTTATGAAATGGCTTCAATAACAGGAACAACGGAAGATAACACGACTTGCCAAGACTGCAAAGGATATGACTGATGGAAACACTTGATATAAGATCTTAAAATTATGGGAAGTTATTTTACCATAGAAATGATAGAAAGGAAACAACTATTCAACTGTTTCTTCTTGTAAGAAAATGCTGGGGGAGGAAATAAATTAGCAGATGATAAATTCAAAATTAAAGAAGCTCTTTTTTCCCATAGCCTATTTTTATGATGTAGCACTTACTACCACATCATATTGACGGTATCAATAGTCCTCATGGGTCTAAAAAAATTCAAGCAATTGGACCAATTATTGGAAAAAAATCCATTATGCTATTACGATTCATCAGCTCAGGGACAGCAGAAGTTTACCATCCCATTTCCTGCCCAGCAGGGGAAAAACTTTATTTTCTGTAAATTCTTGTCTATTTTAGGACTGCAGTGGGTAAAAAGCCTCCATTTTATGCTTGTCTACATCACACAGAATTAAGTTAATGAGGCTTGAGCAGCCCCTTCCATTTCTCTGTTCTTAAAAATCAAAACTGCATTGGAGCAAAGAAAGCATTGACCTTTCCCAGAGGTCATCTCTGGCTGCAAATGGATGTTCTGGTCTCCTCTTCTTCCCAGGGACTACTGGAGCTCTTTGGAATTTGTCCTTCCCCCCCCGACATGCCACTGAAGCCCCATTAGGGGCAGCTGCAGTATCCTGCAAGAAGGACTGCAGTCAGAAGCCTGGAGCATAAAGTAAGTAATTTCATAATTTGGCAGGTAATACATTTTGGCTTCCTTCCCTCTACTGCCTTCCACTACTGCCTTCCTTACCTCTTTCCAGGCAAGCTTGGACAATTCCATAAAGCCTGTGTTTACATGGCCACTGTGAATCTGCACCACTATCCCTGAGGAAAAAACCTGACATCTTTCTTCAGTGCTGGACAGCTTTTAGGGACCCAAACTCACACCAGCTAGGGAAGGTGTCTGTGGGATTGTGTGTACTGACACATAGTAGATTTTATAATCCCTAAATACATCATAAGAAGGCTTTAGAGGATATAAGGAACTCTGGGCTAGAAGAAAGCGCAAAAACTTTAATCCAAACAAGCGTCTTAATTTCCTCATCACAACAAAAATCATAGCCACCACCAACCAGGATTCCTCCTTTCTAAGAGCCAAAATCATCTTCAGGAAATAAAAATTCAAACTTATAACTAAAATAAAACTAAGTATTTCAGAACTATCTGTTAGGATCAACAGGAAGCTGGATTCTTTTGCAAGGGCTGGCACATGGCCAGACCAACATAAAATTTTGTTTAATAATATTAACCCTGTAATCCTCCGTGACACAACATGATCCTTGAAGAATAATGAATTGAAGCAGAACTCTGAAGTACCTAGAGCTAAAACAAAAAGTTTACCTCAATAATTTTAAGGAAAAACACCCTTTACAAGAGACAGTTTACCTATATTTTAGCCAGAGTTGGAAGGAAAAATAGTTTCACTCCAGGCCACCTAATCAAGTACATAGAACAGATTCCACAGGAAATTCTAAGAATAAAAAAAAATAATATTATGAGTGCTGAGCAAAAGCAAGGTAATAAATCACACTGGGAGTGGTTTTTTTTTGCATTTTGATTCATTTATTAGGAAATTAAGAAGGCCCATCTGGATACTTATTGATTCCTGAATAAGTCACTGAAGGGGATCATCAAGAAGTATAACTAAACAGATTGTATCTATCATGCAGATCACTGGAAGTTAGCTAAGAATAGCTTTTCTGTCAGAAAAGATACTTAAGAAAACAGTTTTGCATACAGAAGGTAAAGTGTCTTTCTAATCCTTCAGTACTTCCTTCCTGGTACCAAAACAACACAGTCGTGCATGTCTTTGGCTGTATTTTCAGTGCCCACAGCTACACACCACTGTAAGTTGCTGCTTTGGAAAAAGCAGGAGTTTTGACGGAAGAGGCATTTACTCAGTAGGAGACAGGGAGAAGGAATTGCTCACCCAACAGGGCAGGGAACAGACTCCTCCACTGGCGGAACTTCACTGACCCCTAATGGACAATCCCCACCAGTGCGCTGCCCTGGCAGCAATTTCCAGCCGTGCCAGAAACCTCCCGGCGCTCAGCACTCCTCCTTTCAGCCTAACACCAACTCTGACACCTCAGCTTTTCACTATTCAGTGTGAACATATTTATTCCACCTTCGTATCTGACCGTCTGAAATGTTCTAAGAAGCCAGAAGGAAGAGGAAGGTGAACAGTGTTTAATGCAGCAATTCTGACAACTAGTTAGGACACAGCAAATTCAACTCTTTAAAAACCAGAGCAAACCAGTGTAACATCTTTCAACAATAAATAAAAAACCGTTAAGGACTAACACCTCCAACTGACCCATTTAAACTACTTTAAAAGGTAGATTTGCAATCAGCACAATCAAGAATCTGTATAAACGATGGGAGTAATTTGAAAGGCACAATCCAAGTACTTGTGCCTTTTCTACCCAAGGAGTGAAGCTGGAAGACAGGGCCAGGGAGCAGAACGAAGCCCTCACAATCCAAAGGGAAACAGTCAGTGACCTGCTATACCAGTTAAGACACATCCAATGAACCTGCCATCAGGAGAGCAAGGAGATGTTTCCATTACAGGAAAAGGACTCTCTGCTTCGGCAAAACCGCTACCATTTCCACTGAGTGAAAAACTGCCAACACCAGAAGGGAGAATGAATCCACGCTGGTTGGTGCAGCTTCTTTTTGTCATTCAGACTGCAGAGATGAACTCATTTCCCAATACAGGAAATTGACCAAGCTGCAAACAGGCCGCATTTCCCATTCCCTGTCTAGAAAAGGTTTTTGTTCACCTTTTTTTTTTTTTTTTTTTACTACTTTTGTTGCTCTGTTCCCCTTTTCCTATGTACCTTGCTTTCCTTCCTATCCCAGAAATGTACCTGCTATAAATCTTCCAAACTAGTGAGATTTTGACATGCAAAAGGTAATGGCATGGAATAAAAAGGATCCCAGAACTGATGCCCACATTGACAGCCAGCAGAACAGCCCCGGTTAGACAAGCAATAGCACCAGTCTGTAAGAAAACTACTGGCTTCCAAGGCTAGCTGGATTAACTAAAAATCCTTGCCCAAGTCGTAAAGACCCACCAAATTTCCAATCCTGCTTTACATCTAGCACTCTAAATAATGATCACTTTATGGTATCACTTTCACAAACAACAATGATAATAACACAAACCAGTTAAGGCAGACCCTTTGCTGCCAGAAATTCCTGCCCCTTCAGTGTGGTGACATAAATAACAGATTAAATTAAATTACATTACTCTCTGGTTAACAGAGCCCCTTGGGAGACAGTCTTGAAGGGCAAAGGCATCCAAGTAGGCTGGACATGCCTCCAGAAGGAAATCTTAAAGCTGCAGTAGCAGGCCATCCCGATGTGCTGAAAGGTGAGCTGGCAGGGAAGAAGACCAGCCTGGCTGAACAGAGCTTTGGCAGCAACTCAGGGAAAAAGGGTTTATGACCTTTGGAAGAATGGGAAGGCAACTAAGGAGGACTACATGGATGTGTAGAGGTTATACAGTGAGAAAATTAGAAGGGCCAGAGCCCAACTAGAACTTACTCTGGCTATTGCCATAAAAGACAACAAAAAACATTTCCATAAATACATCAGCACCAAAAGGAGGGCTAAGGAGAATTTCCATCCTTTACTATGTTTATATGCAGGGTAAACACAGTGACAAAGGATGAGGAAAAGGCTGAGGGACTTAATGCCCTCTTTGCCTCAGTCTTTAATGGTAAAGCCAGTAGTTCTTTGGGTACCCAGTCCCCTAAGCTGGAAGACAGGGCCAGGGAGCAGAACGAAGCCCTCACAATCCAAAGGGAAACAGTCAGTGACCTGCTATACCAGTTAAGACACATCCAA
This sequence comes from Coloeus monedula, assembly GCF_965178545.1. NCBI lineage: Eukaryota > Metazoa > Chordata > Aves > Passeriformes > Corvidae > Coloeus > Coloeus monedula. The sequence continues at coordinate 107,612,112 of NC_138781.1, forward strand.
GTCTATGGGGCTGGATGGGATCCACCCAAGGGTCCTGAGGTAGCTGCTGGTAGTGTTCAACGGGCCACTTCTTGTCATTTTGAATCCTGTGCTTGGTTTCACTACAAAAAAGACACTGAGGCGCTGGAGTGCCCAGGAAACGGCAAGGTAGCTGGGGAAGGGTCTGGAGCACAAGGCTTATGAGGAGGGGCTGAGGGACCAGGGGTTCTTTAGCCTGGAGAAAAGGAGCCTCAGGGGGGACCTCATTGTTCTCTAAAATCACCTGAAAGGAGGCTGTAGCCAGCTGGGGGTCAGTCACTTCTCTCAAGTAATAAGCGACAGAAAAGGAGAAAATGGCCTCAAGTTGTGCCAAGGAGGTTTAATTTGGGTATTTTAACTTCCAGTCCTTTTTTCCCCACCTTCTTCTCGTCTTTCTTCAACAGAAGTACCAAATCTTGACATTGGTTATATATCTCTGCTCTGAAGGAGTAGAACATCTAGTGAAAGGAATTTGTGACTGTCACTATTTCTCTTGCACACAAACCACAACAGTGCATAATTCAAGATGTCCTAGTAAGCCAGTGGTTTGAGTTTTTTCTGTATTGTGACTATTAGATACGAGAGAAATTTCCAGTGCTCCTATTTTCTGTTCACTTGTGAAGAAATGATTTGTTAACTCAGCCCACTGGCTGAATGTCCACTACAGTCAGGTAAGAGGCTTATGGACACAATCAAATACTGTTTCAGTCTCCCAATAGATACAAATTTTAGTTTTGGTCAAAGACACAGTGCTAACTGGACATAATACGATTTCAGGAATTTACTGTACTAAATCCTAATCACATTGAAATCAGCAGCAAACCACCACTCAACGACCACAGCCTATTTAATAATTTCAATATTTCACTATTTCCCTGATTCAAGAAAGTCAAGAAACCACCACTACTTCAGAGTAGATGATACCAACCAATTTCTGACACTCCTGTGATTTCTGCTTGCCATGCTCGCTCATCAAAAGGCACTCACATTTATTTTGTCCATCATGAAGAACCTGCCAGGGACTAAAGAACCTCAGCAGCACCTGATGAGTTTAGTGGTAAAAAGCATTGTGGGCTCAGTGTGAGAAGGAAACAATCCCTACACACTCCCTGAAGAGTGGGAATGCCCCCCCCAACCAGGGTTTCTAAAGAACAGCAATCTGCTAACTAACACAGATGTGCCAGTCCTCATCTTCCCTTTTTTTTTTCCATCCTGTGATCCTCAGTGGTTGTGCAGACCATTCAAACAGTCCATCATTAGATGGTAACACAGGCTGGGCTGACTGCTGAATTTCCATATGAGACAATGGAGAAGCATGAATAACATTTTTTCCCTGTCCCCTCTTCCCACATCACACCACAAATGCCTGCTGGGTGGAGCAAGGGCATAAATAAACTGGTTTTGATTCATATAAAAGCTGAAGAGATAAAATCAGGAGACAAAACCCTCTTCATAGTATAATGGATGCAAAGCACACAGGTTTCCTGAAAATTTTATGATTTCCAATGAATAATCAAATACACTCAAGCACTCAAACACTTATGTCCTTCTTAAATGCAATAGTTTTTAATTTTTGGTACAAGAGACTGAGATCCCAATCTGCCTATATACAAACAGCACAGAATTACAAAAAGAAAGTTTATCTAAGTCGAATTTCTTAATTTTTATTAAATTCAAAAACTGCAGGAAAAAAAATCACAAGTTTCTAGGTACAAATAAAAACAAATCAGCTGAAATAAAATGGTTGTCAAGTTAAAATCCACTTTCCATAATTTTCCCTTCCTTGCTACTGCCCACAGTATCATCTGAACTCCTAGAAGTGCTTTAGAAATCCATTTTATCTCACCAATAGGATAGTAAACTGTAAGTTTACTATGTAAAAAAGCAAACTGCTTAGGCACAAGGTGGCAGAAGACATAAGCACAAATATCAACCATGCTTTCCTTAATTTGTCAGTAGAAATCCAGGTGTGCTACATACAGGCCTGCATGGCATTGAATTCAGAATGTCAGAGCTTACTCAGTGAAATAAGGGCTTTTTTTTTTTTTTTCATTTGTGTTAACAGTTGTGTCTTTTTTTCTCCCATAAAACAGAGAGAAGCTGTTAAAGTCAGTGGTATACCTTACTGTTCAGTGCCAGAGTTCAGGCTAGAAGAGTGGCAAAAGTGACAAAATGGGTTCCAGCACCAGAGAATGTAAAGTAGAGAAGCTGTAGTGTGAAAAAGACTGGTTCATACTTGTGTTGTCAGTGTAATTAATAGTCTGGCGACCACCTGCTAAGACAGCATGACAAGCAGTCACATGCTATTTGAAGATATCAGCTGGGCCAGGTCATCACTCTCCCAACAGAGCAGTGATCAAGGTGAACAACTAATGTCTGCTGCTCTTCCAACTACACCTAAAGGAACTGTTAAACAGAAAATTAAATCATAACAAAATTAACACAAGTGTTGTTCCATATTCCACATTCTACCTTTTACCCATCACTTGATACTTGCCATTCTAATAACAGGTGCAGTTCCACTGTCATTCATAAATACAAAATTTTATTTGCACTTCATTAGTTTAGAAAGACCACAATGTTTCTCAATACCACAACATTCAGGACACACCAAGTTATTCAAATATGTATCTACTGATTTACCACAGCTAAACTAAACAGTGCATTTAATAAAAGATATACCAAAGATATAATTCACAAGTTCATTATCAGACAAAATCCTAACACAGTATTTGCTTGATGGGAATAATTTCCACCATTAGGAAAGAAAATAATTTTACCTTAGCTTCCCTTCCCCCAACCCTACAGATGTCCAGACAAAAATACACATATATATTCCTTAACACAGGAAAATGTATCATCTTAATTTTTTTTTTTTCAAGAATTTGTCTAGGACAGCAGCATTGCTTTTTATACCTTCCTTTAGAGCTTGAATATATCTCCATCCTTTTATTGAAACTTAATGATTCTTGTAACCAAATTTACGTTTATGCAGAAAATTATATATGCTATTTCAAAGTGCAATCTTAGATCTGCACCAGGTGTGATGTCTCAGTACACAAAGAAAGGGTGCAGCATTAAACAAAATAAATAAATGACTGCCAAAAATTAAACTTAGCTTTTCAATAAATCCAGTCAGCAGAGGATGCTACAGCCAAAAATGTTTTCACTACATTAAAAGGAAACGTAATGCTGATTATGGAAGCTTTGTACATAAAGTCCTCTGTTTTTAAAAAATTTGTCTTTAAAATAGTTAGCAAAGCACCATATACTTATCTTCATACCAGAAGAGCTTCTGCCTGCCTGTTTATAATAACAAAGAACTATTACAACATTTATGTCAAGAATAGGTATAGATTTAATTTCTCCTCCTCCTCAACTGGATGTGTGGCAAACCCCCACCGACTGTACAGTATTTATAACACTGGGGCAATGAATGAAACATCATTGTGAGGGAGAGGGGTAATAATTAAATGTTATAGTTGAATCCTACATAGGATTGCATATTTGCATATTTACAAGTTAGTGTGTAGCTCTGACTCGAATAACAAAGTGCAACGAGAAACTGCCAAATGATTGTAGTGCAGAGTAGTACAGATACTTCCTTTACCCTCCTGCTCCTATTTTTCACTCTGGAGGAAGTAACAAGTCAACAGCAACGGACATGTGGCCTTGGGGGAGGCAGTTCTGGTGGGATTTCTGGCTCTGGTTGCAGGGACAGGATACTGTTGGACAACTCATTTCTTATAACATCCAGTGGCATCTTAAAGAAAAGAAAAATCACCTGTAAACAGTCATCTGCATAGAAAGAACTCATTTCAAGAGTTCACTGACAGCCAATGCCTCAATTTCAGGATCTTTTAGATCTTACTAGTGAGATGCAGTGGTCAACAGTCTGTGACTGCATCATGCCCACTATATATTATCCAAGATTTTCACCTGACAATCTGTACTTGCTCTCTGTCCTCCCAAGCATGTGCAGTCATTATTTAAACATTGATCACTTGTGTGACCAGAGGAATACTACCACCTGAGTATTTTACCTTTTTCAGAATGTCATCAACAAGTTTTAGAAATATTTCATCCACATTAAAATTATCCTTGGCACTGGCTTCACAGAACCGCATCCCAGTTATCTGCTGTGCAAACTGATGGGAGAGAAAATAAAATAACTCCATGAAAATATGTGCAAACAGCAACAGATAGCAAATATATCCTCCTCATAAAACCTTAAAAAAAGTCCCAAACACACAACTTTCCCCAAATCTGTGACTGCACTCTAATTCAGTTAATAATCCTGAATCTGCATGGTACAGCAAATATTGCAACATATAGCTAATTTTTGCTTAAAGTAAGTTTATTGGAAAAGCATTCTGCATTTGTTCAGACTTACATCTGAGAAATTCATGTATTCAGTTGACACATATTGCTGCAGACTGCCAAAAAGTAAGAACCCAGAACAGCTAATCTCAATTTTATTATTCAAAATGTAGAAAAGGGAAGTACAGATGCAAGAATTAGCCTTGACTCCAAAAGTCTGGAATTAGCCTTCACTTCCAAATGTTTGTGTATGCCCATACTGACATTGTTCTGACCAAGATGGTGCTGAGTATCACACTACAACAAACAAACATACACTCTTGCCATGTTCCTTAACACTTTTGGGTTTGCACGAGAACAAAAGGAACATGAAAGCAAAGGTGAGCCAAATAATCAAGCAGGGCTGTTGCCTGTCCAAAAATGGTACTGAGAAGCAAACATCTGAAAGAAGGCCCACAAAGATTTCCTGAATAGAGATACATCTCCATTAGTAATTCAAGTCTTCACTACCCCTTCAGAGCCCAAAAGGAGTATCCCCTACACTACTGTACAGTGTAACCCAGCTTGTAGCTTACTCTTTCTTCAGACCAAAACCACACTACTCCAGCAGGAACACAGATAACTGCACTTTATATACAAATAAACACCACATGGATTTTGAGAGACCACCACCACCACTCTTAATACACTCCCTGCATCCAAAAGTCTGAACAAGAGCAGCCATGGACCATCAGCAGCAATGCCACAACAGCTTTGCCTCTATACCTGTCCTTACCTTCTCTCCCTGCTGCCGAGTAATCTCTCGATCAACTTCACAGTCCAGTTTATTTCCAACTAATAGAAGCTCTGCATCTTCTGAAGCATACTGCAATTAAAACATTTCTAATTAACTAAACCTAGAAACATAAGATTTTGTGACTCAAACACAACACAAAAAAAGGGAAATTCCTCTACTAAATAAGGAGTCACACTGACAGAGTTTATAGGTAAACATTCTTCCCAGCATTGTTTCAAAAATTTTCAGTTTTTAAATTCCATTTTTAAAACATGACTTGAGAACTAGCTGTTCTAGTTTATCTAAGAATGAACATAATGACCTTATTTCACAGACAGGAAACAAACCCTCCTCCCCCCACTGCACAGGTTAATGAGCAGTGTTACAGATTTTCACTGACACTTCTAACTGGGACAATTCTAGTTCAAGAAAGCAGGAGTGGACAATCATTTTGCAACAAAAACACATCAATGTTAAATCCTGGCTAAAAGACATCACTGAAAATTAGCTGACAGTAGTTTATTAATTCTAAATTGATGACGCAAATTTCTTTGAGGGAAAAAAAATGCTGGTTAAAAAAAGCATGTAAAAATAAAATACTTAAGGCATACCTTATCAATCATTTTCATCCATTTTGGTAAATCGTCAAATGTTTCCTTCTTGGTGATATCATACACCAAAATAATTCCCTTGGCACTTCTGTAATAAGCTGAGGTAATGCTGTTGAATCTCTCCTGACCTGCTGTGTCCCTAAGAAGCAGCAGCAAACAGTGGCACAAATATTTCACCAATTTGCAAAGTACAGAATAACTTTGTTTACATTTTAATAATAACACCCCCACATTCATTAGAGACACTACATTTCCTTCTACATGTACGAATGTCAGGAAAAAAAATGGAGCAGTACTTTCAATCATAAAAAGTTTTCACATTAAAACTTTATCCCATACTAACTTCACCAAGAAAGGCCACCAAACATTTCTATATGTGTCTGAGAATGAACCTATCCAATGAAAATGTACCAGGAGATAAAACCGGTTTTGAGTTATTGGGGTTTGTTGTTTGTGGTCTTTTGGTTTGGTTTTTTAACAGCCCTGAAAAAATTAATGGATACATGCTTATCAAACACATCCAGACACCCAACTATAAAATGAGCAATGCACTGATAATTTTGATTTGAGCTTTCAGACTCTTTTTGGATCAACCACAGCAATACAGCCATGGTTCTAAAACTACTGCAGAACCTACTGGCACAGAAGTGAATGAAAAGAGTGAGCAATCACTAAGTGGCAAAACTTTTGCAAGTAGGTACCTGACTTTCACACTCACATCTACTTATCTGAGGTGTGCAAGTAACATTTCCATGCTCACTGTCAGCACTGTAGGTATTTCAGACAGGGTGCATTCACACTGGAGGCTATTTTCCAGCCATGACACTAAGTCACCCATACTAGCTATGGCTTCTGTTCCAAAGTAGATGAGACAGAAGGGTTATTTTTTACTGAACCATGGAAGCTTTTGAACTGCTTTTAATCAGATCATCAAGCCTGCCTAGGGAAGATTTTTGGCAGTTATACTAAAAAAACAGCTGGTGCATATCCTAAGTCTTAAAATGTGACTGGCATCTCAACTGGAAAGTAAGTTATATGGTGCTCCAAAGTGATCAAGCATTTGCTGCTTGAGTTCAGCCTCCAAAATCAATGGATAATTTTGAAATTTCTCTGTTAGAACAAGTCAAAAGATGGATCAAAATTAAAAGGGGAGGGAGGAAAATTGTGTGCATGCGTGTTGTGACTCAAAAATTCAAAATGAATCCTTTTCAACAGTCACATTTTAGACAAAAGGAGGAGAATGAACTTGGGAATGAGATTAACAATGGAGACCTGAAACACTTGTTACCAAGAAAAAAAAAAGGTCATGTTCACAAAATGCCACATTCATTGTCCTGAAGATTTAATCCCTTTAAGGTCTATGCACAACAAGCAGCAGAATAAACTACCACAAACCTAACTCTTCATAAAATGTTTAGGAATTTCAAGAAAGTGAGTTTCAAAGTGAAGTACTTAACTTTCCCCTGGAATTGCCACAAGTGTACTTGATAGCAACAAATATCTGCTAGTGATTTTTATAGAGTAAAGCAGTGTCCACTGGAAAAAGATTTGGAACCTCTGCTTCATAGCCTGCAGGAAAATAATGACTTATACTTCACTGCAAGCCAATGACACTGCAACATGGGGCAGAAGAGAACAAATTCCTATTGCATCCATTTTTGCTTTATTTTTATTCAAATCCCATTTTCAGAACTTTAGAACTACATTCATACAAACCTCTGGGACCCTACAGAAGATGAAAACAGGTAGTCTGTTTCAATAAGGTCAAGCATCAGTAATATTGCAGACCAGTTTTACAGGGTTAATTGGTTGCTTTCTTATCACTAATGAGGCATTTTTTCTAAAGCAATACAAGTTCTGGCAGCTGAAATTATATATATATATATATATATATATATATATATATATATATATGTTACTCAGATCACGTAACTCTACATTCTTTTCTATTACTTCTTTATTATGGTCAGATTCATTTTTTGGAAAGTCCTTTGGATGTTCAGTCCATTAAAAACTTAAAAATTTTAGTACGAACCGTTGATTTTCCACATATGGATAACATTGCTCTAGTCCTTATGAACAGAACGCTCAGAATTATGACCTCACAGAGCAGCCCCTGTCACCTGTTGCTAATCCATCCTACTGATCAAGTGTATTGGGGATGGGATTTAGCTCCATCATTCTGAGCACATGTAACTGCATGGCAGGTGGAAGGGCATACCTCAGGTGGGAGAATACACCAATTCTATCTCTGGTTAGAGCAATGGGAGGAAAAATTGCTTCTTGGTTTTGTCTGTTTGTTTTGCTGGCCAGTCTTTTCCCTCTTTTCTGTGCCCCTAGTGGAACACAGATATAAAGGGGATATTTCAGTCACCTGCCTGTGCCTTCAGGTGAGTGCTAAGGACTTTTAGGAACTCCATCACAGGGTACCAGATCACTAAGTTCATAAATTATAAACACAGAGGGGAAACAAACACACTGATATTCAACTACCCTCCCTGAAGCCAGTCATCAGAGAACTGGATAAGTAGGCCACAAAGAGAACTATGCAACATTACACAACTCTCCCACTCCAGCTATCTCCAATCCCACATTTCCCCATGCCTGCTGAGTGCACTATCTCCAAGTCCACCTGGTACTATCAGCTTCTCCTTTCTCCACAACACCCTCAGGCTCTTTAAAAGTTTATAGCATTCCTAGGCTGCTGCACCCTGGGCTCCCATTTGTGTAGGTCCTTCACCCAAATGTCACACCACCTGTAGCCTGGCTTGCTGGCTATTTGGGACACACCACATGTTGTGGCCAGTTTAAAACACCCATGGACAGCCTGGCTGCCCACTACCTATAATAAATGGCCAGATGACCATTGACTGCCACCTGAGTCACGCCAATTACAGTGGATTATGGCTGACTTTCTTCGCCTTGCTTGAAGTCACTGACTGCCCCACACTTCACCTCTCCTGCTGCAGCAGGTGGAAATGAAACCAGTCAGCAGGTTTCTGATTGTGAGCGTGATATTCTAACCCTTATTTCCTTTGAAAAGTGGAAGAAAATAAGCTGAATTTGCTGTCTCTAACATTACATTGTATTAGTCTTCAAACTGTAAGGTGAAAGTTGGAACACTATTTCTGCAATAAGTAAGTTTAGAATGTAACCCCAGCTACCTAAGTAAACTACAGTTTGAGAAGAGTATCAAGTTGATCTTTAGCATGGAAAATCTCATCTTCTACCAGCTGCTATCATATTTTTCATGAAAATGTGCAGCAAATTCTTCCAGTGCTGAGGAAAAAATGACAACCCCTAATGCAGAGCTAACATTAAAAGTATATCCAATTTCAAATGCCTTCTTCTCATGTGCAGGGCTGGAGCAATTATTCTTGCTATATTATTTTTGTGGATGTATTACCTTCCTGCAGCTGGAGTAACTTAGTAAGGATAGCTACTGAAGCACTAGTGGAAAGCTGGAAGAAGAGATGACCCCTATTTAACCGGGCTAACAGTACGTAACTTCATGACTTTATGAACGGTACTAAGTGCTACTAGTTCTTTATTTGCTCTGGTCAGAATCAACACAACATCAAAAGTCAGTTCAATTTAGTTCCAATTAAACTCCAGAAATTCAAATAAGAAATTAATACAACCTAAACAATGACTTGGCATAACTGAAAAAAAATCCCATCAGACTACTTTTTTTTTTTAAATACTAAAAGCAGTTTTCTTCTGTTGATTTTTTTTTCCAATAAAGTTTTCTAAATGAAAAGCATTGGTCTTTCTAATTTGTAATCAGAAACATACAGTGACTACTCGAGCAGCTATAATCTGCAATTACAGAATCCAACTGCTTGACTGTTTTTTGCTTCCAAAACAGAAACTAGACATCACTCCAAAAAATACAAACATACATTACACCAAACAAAAGCAAATAAAAAAATCACACAAAGCCCATTTTCAAGTGTTGACTTGTCATGTTCTATGGCAGACTGTATAAAACACAATACAAATACAGTTAATCTTAATTAAAATTGGTTTGGATAATTTCTCTTTTACATAAATGTTCTCTCTGTCTATCTAAACCAGTTGAAACAAACACATGGACAGACTCAAAACTGTCTCTTGGCTCTCCAGTTAATGTTTTATGAGTGGTGGTGTAAAGTGGCAGTAGAAGTGAAAATATTTTGAAATTTACAAAAAAATTTAACACTAATTTAACCCTTTCACATGCTCCATGCTTTAATGGAATCTACATGCAATATTTTTAAAAACACTTTAAAGTAGTTTTAGAGGTTAATTCTACCTGTCAAACAGATTTTTTTTCCTCCCATAAACCACAAATATATTTAAGATCTTTTAGTATATAAATAATTTATTTCAGAGGTACTGAACCAAAGAAACTACATTCTTACATATTCTAGGACAGTGATTTTCCAAGACAACTGTCTCTTAGAAAACCCAGCAGGCAGAATGTGAACTTTTTACGAGAATGCACTGGTTTGAAACACCTTCAGAAACAAAGCAAGCTTGTCTTGTTCCCAGGTTGCTGGCTACATTGGGCATTAAACCTGTAGAGGCATCAGAGAGCTCCCTTGGCTCCCCAGTGAGGAACTGGGTGCAGGGGCAGGGCATAACTGCTTCCCACAACCAGGTCCTTCCTTTCAGAGGGGAAGCTGGAAGTGACCATGTCAGCTGCTTGTGTCAGTGACTGCCCAGATAACTCAGGTGAGAGGGCACAGTCAGGCACCTGCCTGTCCTGCTTCAAAGCATCAGTGAGAGGTTCCTATTATTTGATCCAGTTTTCCAGCTTTGAAGCACTGATTCACAGATGCTTGCATTTACCTGGACACTTACACTATCCAGTACTTCCAGTTACTCTACCTCATGGCTTGAGCTGCATGCAGGCATTGCTTCTCACAGGACACAGGAGCTTGTGTCAGCCTAGAACTGCAAGGCAGAAGCTGATTTACTGTATCCTACCACTTCTGGCTACCCAAGGGGCACTACTAACTGTTCCACATGGCACAGAATAGGTGGATACTACTCTCTGTTCTCAGTGAAGCTCTATCATTACATCATCTAAGAAGTAGAAGGTTGTTTCCAAACTGGAAGTTGGGGAAATAAGGGAAGCAGGGACCAGACAGGAAGCTAGAGGTGAGAGCAGACACCTCCGTGATCCTCAGGGCACAGCTGCCAATTATGAAAGGAACACAGCAGACAAGCCCTTTTGTATTCTACTCTCCTAACAGCAGCAGGTGTGAAAGCTGCTTTCAAAAGGACATCTTGCAGACCTAATTGCTTGAAATATTCAACACAGTACTGTTTTAATGCATCTTTTGATAAACTCAAGTGGTAGAGCTTTGTGGAAAACACTCTGCTGATAGCAGTCAGGGGAGAGACAGGTCAAGTGACCATAAAAATACCAAAGTGAAACTTAAAAAAAACCTGTTCTTGTTTCACTCCTGAAGTAGAATCACCAAATTACTAAAAAACATAAGCAAAATTGCATGCTTTGAAATGTACCTTTAGTAATTCTAAGGAAACAGATAAGCATAACTTCAGAAATTATCTGTTCACTGAATAAAATAGTTTTCTTGTAGTAAAGTTACTGCAATCAATGTACGTAACACTACCAGGAAGTATGAGGCAACCGAAATTCTGTCACTGTGTAGGTATGAAAGGAGACTGATTTAGCCATGCAATTGAACTCTGCATTCCTGAACTTCCAAGTGTTTGACTTGGTAGACAGCTTTCCTCTTCAATCTAACCACTGGAGGTACAATAAGGAGCTGAGGGAGCTGGGGTTGTTTAGCCTGGAGAGGAGGCGGCTCAGGGGTGACCTTGTCATTCTCTACAACTCCCTGAAAGGTGGCTTTAGCCAGGTGGGGGTCGGCCTCTTCTCACGAGTAACAAGGGACAGGACAAGAGGAAACAGCCCCAAGTTCCACTAGGGAAGGGTTAGATTGGCTACTAGGAAAAAAATCTCTTCACCAAAAGGATTGTCAAGCATTGAAACAGGCTGCCCAGGGCAGTGGTTGAGTCACCTTAACAGACATGACCCTTGGGGACAGTGTCTAGTGGGGGACTTGGCAGCACTGGGTTAATGGTTGGACTCATTGACCTTAAGGGTCTTTTTAAACCTAAATGATTCTGTGATAATAAGAGTTTATAGGTAGGCCCAACAACATACACAACACAATTCAGAATTCATTAGCAAAAGTCATACTTATCTAATTGCTTTTCTAAAAAACTAAAAGCATGCCGAGGCAGTTTTAAAGATTAAGTATAAGAACAACATTTTAACAGCCACTGTTGGAGACAAAGTGACACTTAGGAGCAGGATGTCATGTTCACTAATTTTATCATATTTTAAAATATTATCTCTTTACATTGTGTCTTCCTTGCCATTTTAGTAGGGCTTCCCACAGAAGTTATTATCTCATCTTAGCAACCTATGAACTTTTAAACTTAATTTTTGAAGTTTCCTATATCCTACTAGCATATTCTCAATATGTGGAAAATAATGGTTTAAACATCTCTTTTCCAAAAAAACTTCATTCCTAGAATATATTTATTCAACATGAGAATTGTTTTTATAAGCTTAGCACATTTCACAGTACGAATGCATATTAGGCATACATTAGCATCTCCACATCAGAATTTTCTGTTACCTCTGTCAGCTTCAGCAGACCCTGGCTAACAATTGCTGGCTCAACTGCCAGTCTTGTGGTCATAGGTTTCCAAACAGGGACAGATGAATGAAGACATGCCACTAACATTCAAGTGTTAGGTGACTGATGAGACCAAAGATGAAGCAGCAGTTAACTCAGAGGGAAGCAAGACAGACACATGGTGTGACAGACAGAATTGATGGTGACCTGCCAAGAGGAGTTAGTAAACTGAATTCACTGCATCTATGTAGTTAAGAACAAAAAACTACCAGAAAATCCCAAAAGTGTAATAAAAAGAATATTTAGAGCTTTCCCCCCCTCCATGGATTGTTAGCAGCTTAAACAGTTTAACTACAATGCCAATTACGCATCACACACTGTTAATAAACCAAAGCTAAGCTTCTACACAGTAGTATGTAAGATTAATGTATAGAACATAGCTGGTTTATTCTCTCATAATTATGTTTATGTATTGTACTGCTCTGCAAAACAAAGGAGCTGTTAAGCTCAATAATTTCTAAACAACAAAAACCGTATTTATCACTAACATGGAGAACCATTACCAGAAAACATGTAGCCTACTCCAGAAAGGAAGAGTTTAGCTCAGACATCGAACTTCCTGTAGTAGGACATCAGTACCAGTAAAGGTACAGTCTTATTTGCATGAAATTGCTTTATTTTTCCATGCTGTTTAGAGTGGATATGATTTACTTAAGTCTTGAATGCCCTTCGCTTTGAAGTTATTTAAAAACAGTGTCAAAGAAACAGCACTGCCTATACCAAGTTTTAGAAAAACAGATTAGAAAATACTTCACAGTTGCTTTATGATTGCTGTTACAATGAAGGTCAGTTTTAATCAGTCCAGAAAAACAAAGAAAACAAAATGCACTTTCTCTAATGTCTATTTAACACAGTCAACTTTTGTTGTTTGTAGAACTCCTATTTCTTGTGTAGGTGATGTCATTCTTCCAGGAAAAGGGGCTCGAGGCCTTTGTGATGCATTAATATTTCAGTAATTACACTCATGCCCTACTTCTAACTTTATCTCTCCTTCTCCTCCTTTACCCTCACAAAAATCTAAGAGCTATTTGATTTTGTTTAAGTCTTGTGGGGATGGAGGAGAGAAGTAACAGGGTAAGAGCTAAACCAGCTTATAACAGTTAATAGTAGTATTAGACAAGCATATTAATTCATGCTAGAACATAAAAATTAAAACATACTGCTGGTTGCATGTTTGTTTTACTTACCAGATTTGTAATCTAATTTTCTTTCCTCTTAGCTCTACTGTTTTGATTTTAAAATCAACACCTATAAATAAAATACAGTAAACAGAAAAGGAGGAATAAGAAGCAAAAGTAATGAGGGTGCAGTTATTATTTTTTGATACTTTTTATTTTAGATCAACTTGTAACAGTCTGAACAAGCAGAAGGGTTTGCACCACTATGGGTCAACTCAGGAACATCATGGGGATTTGACAACCACTATATAGCCTGTGAGCCATCCAATTTGGCAACATCACAACATAAACCTTCCACTTCATGCAAAATTTCCAGCAGCAGGTAAACCCAACACAACAGTAAAACAACAGGCACAGTATGATTGTTCCTCTCCTGTTCACCTTGACTGTCAAGGACAAGCCTGTTCTACTTCCAACTGGCACAGATGCCCTGGAAGCATGGAGCAAAACCAATCCCTCCACATCAGTTTTGCTGTTTGTGAAGCAGGAACAATACAGGTCTGGCTTCCAGGATGGATGCTTAGCATCTGTAAAGTGCTGTAGTAGAAGTGCTGGAATTGAGGTTGGTTTATAAAGAAGTTTGTCAGCACTGTCATTGTTAACTCCTACAAATATTTATCAGCAAACTTCTTATATTCAAAGAGGGCATTTGACTTTTAAAATTTATTTTATACCTGTATGGTATTTTTATTCACCACCTCAAAACTCCAGTCACATTTTGAATGCACGCTAAATATCAAAGATAGAACCACAAAGACTTTGTTATACAGAAAGATTTTAACTTCTATTAAAAAAAATACTGCTGGCCACCAACACAAGACATACTGTGGTCAAACAATACCTAGACACAAAAGATTACCACCTTAACTACAAAAATATTTCAGGGAATAAATGTCCTAGAATATCATAGATTTGTAGATTGTGAACCTGTTTATTTTAGGATACATTTGTATGAAGATTTTTGTTTCAGTTCTTCCTTCTAAACATCATCCCTCCTAACAGTGCTAAATCAAAAAGGGAGAAATAAAAAGACATGAGAACACGGTTCAGACCCATACACTCAAGCAATAGAAACATAACGTGTTGGAAACACTTTTGCTATTTCACATGCAATTGTAAACTAAGAACAGGGAAGAAACTGAAGAGGAAAAATGGTTTTTATTTTCTCAAACAAGAACTACACATTTTCCTGAAGACTACCTGTGGTAAAAATCGGGTGTCCCTGCTAATATTAAGAAATTAGATTGAATTTTAGCAGAAGGGGCTGAACTTGGCCATTATATCCATACTTTTAGTTTGCAGAGCAGGTGGACATTGTTCAGTCAGATTAAATAAATGGAAGGACCACTGACCTTCATTCTCCTAAACAAATATCCCCTCTAACAGCTTGCAGCTGGACATTGTATATTGATAAAACTAATGGTCATCACACCATGACATTTGTTCTTGTTCTCCATGTCCTTAATAGAGTCTAGCACACTTAATCACCAATTCTTGGAGAGCTATTCAAGACATATGATGCCTGTACTTCACTTACCAACAGGTATCTCATTCAAACCCCAGGAATGAAACTGTTAAACTGATTTGTACTAAACAGTCTAACATTTTAATGGCAATTTTCAAGTATTCAATGCAAATTGACAAAAATATTAGAATTATTAAAATTTCAAAGAATTTATTAATCCTAACTTCAAGAAATCTTTTTGTACACTTCTGAAAAGCGGCTGTCTGCTAGTGCAAAAGCAGAAGAGAAATGACCCAGCTATGTTCTAGTATCCAAAGTGTGCGAAATGAGAACTCTTGTAATTCTATTCTAATAATGGTATATTTTTAAAGAAACACGTCAATTTCTACTGTTATAAGCCTTTTCTCTATATAAATGCATTTAAAATATAAAATGCAATTGTCTTAATAGTCACAACCTTGTCTACAAGATAGTAACTTTACTTAATTAACTGTAATTGCTTGCCTCAAATCTCTTCTGTCCTCAAGGAAGTTTGAATATAACTGCCCAGACATCTCAATCCCAATTCCCAATCCTGCCATTCTGTCATGCACAACATATTATATTATTTGCCATTTATCTGATATTAAAAAAGTCTAAACCATCTCTGATCCTAAGGTGAGTGTTAAAACCGCCACAGGGACTTAATGAGTGTTTCAATAACTACAAAACCAAAGTATTTTTATTTTTATGGAAGTGGTTTATACACTGCTGTCTTACACAAACAAGAAACAAAAAGCTTTTGTTATATTTTTAAAAATGAAAAATAATGAACTATGGAGAGAAAATTCAACTGTTGTAATAAACCACATTTTCAACCTGGGACTTCCTGGGACTGGAAGGCACAATATATGAATAAAATGAAGTAGAAAAAAGCCTACATATTAAAGAGATGGTTTCAAAATAAATAATATGTCAACAGTATTCTTATTTTAAAGGCAGATCTTTCTGTTAATCATCCTAAAGTTATACCATGGAATATTTCCCTACTGTGAAATTTTGCAAGGAACAATACATACAAGTAACAGTTTTGGAAAAGCAGACAATCTTCTACAGAATTGTTTGAATCATTTAATACTTAAGTCAGACAGAATGCCAGAACTGTGCAGAGGTTGCTCAACTACTTTTCATAATTAGTAATGCTCTGCAAGCATCAACACAATACCAAAAGCATCATGTCTGCCAATACTGAAGGAAAAAATCAGGCAGCTTTCCTTTTGCACACGAAGAAACAAATTCTTAAGCCTGTCAGGTTTCATTAGCATGTTCCACCATAGACTGCCAAAGCCAGTGCTTTGAGTTTACATACAAATTAGTAATTCAATTAAAACAACAACACAATAATTTGTTTTCCACTTCAATTTCAAATATTGCATTGAATTAAGAAAAAGGTCGATGAAAGAAACTATTTAGCTTGACATATGTTAATGGAAATACCTAAATGAAAAGTTTTGCTATCCATACAATTACTCCAGCATGTTTTTATATATAGTTCAATAAAATATTAGAATCAACAATTACTCTTGACAATTCCATTAAATCTGAACAACATATCTTATAAAAAGAAGTGATTTTAAAAAGCTCTCTTTAGCTGCTACAACACCAGCAAACTATCAGTGGTTTGCATGCTACCTAGCTTGCATTTAAAGGCCTGCTGGCTAATTTATTGTCAGTGAATAAGAAAATATACACATGCCAGGAAATCTGACAAGTGCATGTGCTTATGACCATACTGAAGTGTGCCACTTGCCAGCTCACAGTGATGTAAGGGGAACGAAAAGGCTTATTGCAATCTCCCCTCCCATTAAAAAGCCAGCCTTGTCTCTATGTATCAGGCTGGCACGGGTAACAGGCAATCAATAATTTTCCAGATTTATTACACTCAGACAACAAGTAAATCCAAATCACCATCTCTCTTTTTATGGATTAAAATGGTATGTGTTTTGGATGTCACATTTTGACCCTCATTTTTCGCTAGAAAGGCCTTTTTCAGGAGTCCAAACAAACATCTTACGAGAACTAATGAAAAATGCACAAAAATACACATCTCAGTCTCTGGTTTGGGTTTCTGATTTTGCACTTATTTAAGCATTTGAAGGTATACTGATTGAGCTTGCGCTACAACTTAAAACTGCAAAGGAGCAACTCTTCTCTCCCCACAGCCTACATATATGTCAAACAAGGCATTAAGGACAGCACCACTAACGTGGTGTGTATCACATAAGTAAAGGATTTGCAACATTTTATATATACATTATAACCATATATATGGTTGTTCTTAGTAGCACATGAACTTTGGATGAAAAATATACTTTGTGCAAAGAACATATATTACAACATGCACTCAACTGAAGCTATGCCTGCCTCCTCCAGGAAAAACAAAGGGCTACTAGGATAGAAGGGTTTAAAAGTATATTAAACACACAGCCAAAGAACCCATCTGCACTCTTTTCAAAACTAAACAGCCTTAAAAGAAAGAGAACAGAGACTCAAAATAGAAGTTCTAGATAAGGGCAAGTCACTGAGGATGACATCTCTTGTCAATGAACCAACCTTGAAACTGTTTCAAACTCAAGACTGAAATCCTATAAAAATGAAACCGAGTCCAGAACTGACTACAGTAGGTTAATTTCTCACCCCAAACAGGAACTAGAAGTCATCTACAAAAGCACAAACTGAAATACAACTGGGTGCAGTGCTTCTTTTTAAAGCTAAAAGTATTTGTTTAGAAATAAAATAGCAAAGAAACTTCTTACTATCCACTTTGTGTTTAAGTTTGCAATATTTAATTTCTTTTCATAAGAGACAGAAAAAGAAAGTGGAAACAGTTTTGCTTAATGCACACAGAGTGACCTTTCAGTGGACAAGATTTCCTGGTAACAAAGTTAATGGAAGAGCTGGGAAAACAGATGCAAATAGAGCACAAAAAACCCCTCCAACTAAAATCAATTCCAATGGATTCAGTTTTCAGAGGCCTATTAGTGATTTGCATCAAAGTAATTCAATCAGTGAAAGATAATCAGACCGTGCTTAAAGAAACACAATCAGTTTAAAAATTCAAAGGTTATATACCAATTAGCCATTAAAACAGACATATAATTTGAAGACTATGACAGATTATTTAATTTGGACATCTGACAGCATAATGCAAAAATTTTTCTTACTTATGCTACATTCAATAACTAAGGTCACATGAGTTTTGACGTAATAACCATCTTTATTAGTCCTGGTCTGTAACTCAAACAATACAATACTTACACCTATCCCAAAACTGCCAAAGACAACAAAAAGATGCTCAAGAGCATGCCTTCTGATTACCATCATCTTGGGGGGGGGGGGGGAAGCAATCCACAACAAAAGGTACATAGGGAGGACAGGAAAAGGTTATAGAAACTGCTCCCAGGAAAAAAAGCTCAAACCCATTTTGTCTTATTTTAATTGAAGCTCTAGGGCAAGCACTTAGTTTTTAAAACACACCAAAGTGGAAAAGCCTCTTTCAAACTGCATGTTATAAATTAAAAAAATTTAAAGAAGAGATTTGGAATCATTTAGTGCTGAGTCAGATATAAGCCTGTGTGGGGATTATTTTAGAGGCAGGTAAAATACATTGTCCATAGAGCTTCAAACATGTAATTCTAGAATGATTAACATGCAGACATTTGAGACTGCTCGCCTAAAATAAAAGTGTACCCATACCTCAACTGGCAACTGTGCTACAGACTAGAATGAAACAGATACCAAATATTTTTCTTCTGTATAATATACATGCAGTGAGTAGATTTTGAAGGTGTACTTTCAAGTGATTTTTTTCAATACACGTCTTCTAAACATTTCAGATGCTTGGTACTTCCCAATTCAGTGAGAATGGAGAAAATTATAATTTCTTTACATTCTTGTGAACAGTAAAATCATAAGGCCTTTCAGAAAATGTAGGCTTTTGACACTATTTAGGACACTAAGTTCAAAGCATGCACCAAAATGTTGGTGAACAGAACGAGGTGGAAGAAGAAGAAATTGGAAGGAGTATTTCTCTGTGGTTTCATGAACAAGACTTCTTTTCAAACTTCTGATTATAAAACAGAAAAACACACTGAGCTACTGGTCTGCAACTGCCTGACATGAAAGGAAAACTGAATGGAAAAAGAAAGGTTATTTCACGAGCAACACTATTTAGATTTTTAGAAGGCAGAACCTATTACAAAATCAGACTGAAATCAGCATTTTGTTTTGAGCATCAAGCTTCCCTCTCCTTGGGATATCAGCAGAAATGAGTTGTAGAAGTGTTGCTACCCAACTTCCAGAAGGCCCAGGGAATCATATGGCCCTATTTTCTTCTTTTTCTTTGCTACTGACACGCTCAGCTGTTCACAGCAGAGACTGAGTCTGACAGCTGCATTCCACTCTCCTTGCAAACTAAGCTTCCCATTTGACACCATTCAAGTGGCCTCTTCACTCTGCCTGTTGTTTTACTTGCGTATTCTCATATATGTCCTGACTAGGTGCTACAAGGCTCTCTGACAGTCCTGTAGTGTTGATATAACCCAGTGCCCGAATATTTCTATCAGCTGAAGTTAACAGCTAGTTTATAAACAAAAAAAACGAAGTCAACTTCAAATTTACTCTTCCTTGTAACCTCTTGTTAATTAAAACCCCATACCTTCACAAAACCCTGTTCCTAAACCCTAATAATTTATATTATCTACCTACATTTTCCTGTTTTAAATTATGGTTTTGTTCACTTATGAGGATTCAAATGATTATGCATAGCAAACCATTGCTGACTATACCAAATGCTGTAAAATACACTTAGTTGACACATCTGAGGCAAACAATGACTGGCCAGGTGTTTTCACTTGCTGGAGTCTCTATGTTGTCTGTTACAAGTGACTACACTGCTCCTAAAGGTAAAAGGCAACTTCCAGGGGACACAGGCTTCTGTCATAATTTGCACTTCTTAAGACAAACAAGGAGGTTCATATGTGCTCCCTGATTATCTTAAGGTCTTGTGGAAGACAAAACTGTTTTTCTCTGTGAGTTTCCAGCCTCCTGCTCTTCTCTGTTTATAGTTCGGCAAGAAACTGCAGTAGCACCATTAATAAGGTATTGGTATGGTTTATTTACACCATTCTGCACTAGTCAAAAAGCCAACACATAAAGCCAGCTGTATTAACACCCTGGATACACAAAAGAACAGTCAATTCTCAAAGAAATACTTATCCCTCATCAAAACTTCCTTCCTTTTATTATACAACAGCAGAAATTTCTCACCTTGTGTTTAGAGCTGTTTCTTGATTAAAGCAAGAACATCTTACTGTTACTTTGTCACAATGTGGTAAACTAAGAAACATCTATTTCTACTCTTTCTCCCCTCCCCCCACACCAAGTAAGCTTTCAGTGCCACCTTATTGAAGGGCGAAAAATTTTTAAAGAAAAATTAAAATGAATTATACTTGTCAGAGAGTCCACAGGCACACAAGTGTATCAAAGAGAGAAATGTTCTTCTGGTTCACTCAGGGTGATTTTCTGAAAATTTTATAGATTGTTCTTCCTCTCAGATCACATCTAATTACTAAATTTATTTTTAAGCCATAATTTTGATTTACTGAAAAAAAAAATCCAAATTATTCGTAAGCCACATACTATGTTTACAGTGCCTGTAAGAATGAATACTGATTAGATAACCAAAAAGATTGAGGAGCAACTTAAAGGGCAGTTCTGAAAACTGGCAGGTACTTTTAAAATGAATAGTCTGATATTTTTAAGTGAAAATAATTATATGACAAGCTTATGGGAATGAAACTGAACACTTATGCTGTTAGCCCACATTTTTTAAGGATAAAGAGAATGAAGACAGGTTTGAATTGTGACAGAAACCCCAAGCATATGTATACATACATATAGAAAGATATATATGTGTATATTTGTACATCACATATAAATATCTATATACTGAAGACAGAAGTTGCCTTACTTAAGAGTATTCTGATAAAATACAAAGCTAAAGTTTTCACTATTGTTTTCTGCACTAGGAATTTTGCAAGGACATGGGTATTTTAAAAAAAATAATAGGAAAAATACCACTTGGAAGGAAAAAGCTGTGGACCTCTGTAAATCTTAGGCGTTTCCAACTTCCATACCATTTCACATGAAGGTGAAACAAGGTCAAAGAGCATTTCTGTGAAGTCGAAGGAGTCTTGCACCACAGTGCATTTACATGCCACTGATCTGGATCCCCCAGGCTGCTATTAGCCCAGCACAGATCACAGGTCACTAAATTCCCATCCTGATCCACAACAAACCTTCCCATTACAAACTCCACCTATTATTTTGCTTGTAAATGAGGACCGAAGGAAGCTTTAGTGTTTACTACAAGTGATACTTTGGTTTCCTATGAACAGCTGCTAAAAGAGCCAGCAATGCACAAGGCACATGAACTGCACTGGCATCATCAAGGGCAAGGCCTCTTTCCTGGGATGATTTTAGATCTGGTGAAAAAGAGCTGAAAGATAAGACTAGGTCTCAAGAGACTTTACATACTGAGCCAGCATGTAAAAGAAAAGCTGAGGAGCTCAACTTGATTTGAGGGACCAGGACAATCAGCATCCTGAGAGGTGAGTCAGTACAGGGCCTCAGGTTTGGGAGAGCAGGAACCTCAGGTTCAGAGAATAAAACCCAGAGAGAAGTGTAATAATCTGTGGCAAAATCAGATCGACAGGAAATACTGCTGAGTACAGAATTCTGTAGATCTGTCATGGAAGAAAAACAGCAGAGACACTGAGAATGAACTAAGATTTGGTGGATTAGGTAGGACATACAACCATGAGACTGAGCAGTAGTTGGACAGATGCTGGGAAGAGAACAGAGTCCATTGAATATTAAATAAAGGGACTCTGATGAAAAAGAGGGCAAGATAGCACCATTAAGATATATATATATATATATATATATATATATATATATATATTTAACATCACCACTATGGAGATGTGAATTAGGATATCTTTTAGGATAAGAACTAGTCAGGGAAGAAGCAGAGGCAAACACTCTTTCTTCACCCCCATCCTTGAATCTTCTTACAAACGCAGCAATGAGTATCTACTACCTGTGGAAAGATCATCCTTTTCCACACCATATTTGGCATATTTTTTTTATTTGTCAACTCTGGAAAACCTTCAAGTGATAGCTTTGGATTCTGCTCCTATGTGAACAATGCAGGTGCATGGGGGGAGGCAACAAATAATAAATGGAGATCAAATTTTACTTTAAAAGTGTAGATTTATATTTGTTGACAAAGCTAATATGCCAATATTAGCCTTGAACAAGTTATCATTCCATTACAGAAAGACAGTGGATTTAACACTGGCATGGAGAAAGTAATTTTACATTTTTCAAAAATCAGTAAATATTTGAGCATGCTGGGTATTCTCAGTGCTATGTAAATAGCAGATTTAAGGAGACACAATATTCCATGCAACTAATTTCATGCCCAAAATAAATACATCAAAAGAATTTTAGATCAACAGCACATTGTGTACCGTTATGAATAATGTGCTGAAATCTGCCAAGCTATTTTTGAACACTTTCAAAGAAGTTCCGTATATGAGCTGAGACTGAAGACATGTTGATGTGTTTTTATTAGAGAATTTTCTTTACCAATCTGGCAATGTAGTCTTCTTAAATTAGCATTTAAATACTGTATCTTTCTTAATTGATTCCACACCTTCCCTTTTCTGCAGAAACACTCCACTTTTCAATGACACGGCATTATTATCAGCACTTAGGGACAGGAGACAGAAAAGGTCTTTGTACATTTGCAATTCTTTCACTGTCGGAGGAAGTCCTCTGAGTAGCCTCTGCTTTCATACAAAAGCTTAAGGTGCTAAATGTTGTTCTCTTTGTCCTACACATCCACAGGTTTAGTATAAAAGCATGAAAGTAAGGTTGAGGCCATTAATTCCAAGGTAAGGAAATACATGTTCCAGCATTCCATTTTAAATACAGCTTTGCTAATATAAGGTACATAAAAGAACATGCAGTTTTTTGGTTGATTACATAGCCTTTTCAAATTAAATCTCAATATATATATTCAGTTTAGATAACTTCCTCTGAAATTGGATCAGTCACAGGGTTTTCACTGTTTCAAAACACATTCTCCACTTGCAATTCTTGAAAACCACTGCAGTTAATGGTGACAAAGGAAGAGCTTTAGGATTTCAACTGTGTATTAGAGGCTGAACTCAGGTTGTTTTGGAGTGTGGGTTATTTTCAATCTATATGAAATGTAAATAGCAGAGGTTACTTTTTCTTACTTTCTAGTGCAAAAAAAAAAGCAGAGTATGAGCTGACTATGAAAAGCTCTTTCATTTAGCATTCAAAAGATCTGGGGGAATCTCAACAGTTCTCAAGTTTACTCTGAGGACCTTGAAAGAATGCCATTACTATTGAGTCCTTCTACATGTATTTTGGCACAAGTTGATTTCTCTATGCTCCTTTATGTTGGCACAATTCGTACAACAAAATTATGTAACCTTCTGTCTAGCAGCATATCACTACTTATTTCCTGTTTTTTCTCTAAAATAAGGAAGCTTTTCTGCTTCAATCACTGTCTCAGTTATTTAGGAAATCAGTTTTGTTCAAAAGGCACCACCCTGGAAGTCTGGACCGGGGTCTAGACCACCTCCTCTCATTTCCCAAGATTCACAGCAGGAAACTAACCCCAATTACAGAGAGCAGCCCAGACTTGAAGCAACCCTTAATGTGGGTCAACCTAAACAAGATGCAGGAGAGTTAAAAACAATGTCTAGACCAGGAGAATGTATAAAGAATGCATTCCTCTATTAGTTGTACTTGAGTTGTACTATAAATTTAACTAATCTGCTCATCTAGAGAAGCCATCAGCATTTCTTCATTACAACATATCCCTTGAGCATTAATGCCTCTGATATGCTATCACTGTCTTTCTCACTTCTCCAAGGTTAAGTTGCCAACTTCAAAACAAAAAAATTATCAACATAACAGTGCTACTCTGCACTACCATATCTGGATTCTTAGACAGCCTAGGAAAGAATTAAATAACCGAAAAAACACATATTAAAACAAAAGTATGAGTAACTGTGCATTATTTTGTTATTGGAAGACCGTTTTGGATAGTACTAACTCAGCTTCCAAAAGGCAATATAATCACTTTTCATCAGATGCTATAAACTTCCTCACATTCCTAGCTACAATTAAGCATACATATTTTCCAGTGACACAGACTTTAACAACCACCTTGCTGCAATACTCAAGAGTTCAACTCCAAGGATAGGACTCTAATAACAACACAGGCTAACTAGCTTGTTTTCCTCCCTTTACACACTCGTGTATTAAAAGACAGTAGGCATTAAATTACCTCCAAGACTCGCACAGATGACTAAACCATGAATAAGACAGCACACTACAGAACTAGAAGCTTGCTCTCTAGTTAGTTGTATGAAGAGCCAAACACGCAGTGTTCTCAAGAAACAAAACATTAACCTCGGATCTAACATCACAGGGGGTTCTTCATGAAGCCATAGCAGCCATCTGGAGTTAATCTGACTGCAGTCTGGAAGAGTAGCTGAATACATTGGAAGAGTACACAGAATACACACTGCAACTTTTCAACTCCTGAAATACTTCTGTCTCCTTACACGCAACATCTAAGACTTAAGCACAAAAACCTGCTTTACCAACCATGCCTAATTTTTTGTTTAAATTGTTTGCCGTTAGCAAGGCTGAAACAGGACAGCCAGCAGCTTCTCAGAACTCCCAAAGGTAACTAGGACATCCACGATCCTTCCAAGAAGAGCTGTGAAGCCCCTGAGCTTCCCACGGCCTAGGAACCCACCCGGGGAGACCCAATCCCGCTGGCCTGGGCGGGAAGGGGACGGGGACCACCGCGCGTCCCGGAGGAGCGAAGGGTCTGGGAGGGAATGCCCGGCACGCGGAGAGCGGGCCCGCACTTGGGGAGAGGCGGGACAGGGGCTGGGGAAGGGCAGCCGCCGCACCGAGCCCCGCATTCCCACGGCCGGGCCCCGAGAGCACGGAGGGAGGAGAGCACCCTCCCCCGGGACGGGACGGGACGGGACGGGACGCGCTCCCTTACCCACGGTGGACTTGCAGGCCTCGCAGAAGGTGTCGTCGGTGAATCGCTCCATAAGGCTGGTCTTGCCCACCCCCCGCGACCCAATGATGATCACCTGCAGCTTGAAGTCGGCCGGGCGCGGCGGCTGCTTCCTGCGGCGGGACTGTCCCCCCGAGAGCGCCGGCGACCCCGCCGCCGAACCCGCCCCGAGGTCCAGCCCGCCGCCCCCCGCCCTGCGCTGCGGCAGCCCCGAGCCCGGCTCCATCAGCGACGCATGCGGCGGCGCCGCGCTCCCTCCCCGCCCTCCCCGCCACCGGCGCCGACCACTGCGAGCCAGGGGGAGGAGGGGGCAGCGAGGACGAGACGCGGCCGCCGCCCGGCCCTGCCCGAGGGGAACGGGAACAGCCACAGGAACGGGAACTGCGCCGCCGCCGCCGGGAGCGGCGCGCCCAGGCCCGCGCCCGCCCGCGCAGCGCCCTCTGCCGCGCCGGAGCCGCGGCCGGGCCGCGCCGCAGTGCCGGGGGCGGGAGCGCCCGCCCGTCCTGCCCCGCCCCGGCCCGGCTGGGCGCCCCGAGACCGGCGTGCGGAGTGTGGCCCGGGGGTTCCGCCTTGCCCCAGCCCCTCCTGGGGTGAATCGCGGTGCGCTCTGTCGCTGCGCAGCCAGGTCTTGCTTCGAGCTCCCAGTGGGAGCTGCCTCTGCCAGGACGGCCGGGTCTCCAGCGGAGAGGCAACGAGGATGGTTGAGGGATTGGAGCATTGCTCTTAGGAGGAAAGGCTGAGGGAGTTGGACTTGTTTAGCCTCAAGAAGAGACGACTGAGAGGGTGTATATAAATATCTAGGGAGGGGGTGCCAAGAAGATCAGGCTCTTCTTCGTGGTGCCGAGAAATAGGACAAGAGGCAACGGAGGAAGCTGATGCACAGAAAGTTCCATCCGAACATGAGGAAGAACTTTTTCACTGTGCAGTGACCGTGCACTGGAACGGGTTGCCCAGAGACATGTCGGGTCTCCCTCACTGGAGTTATTCGGGAGCCTGTGCAATGTGCTCTGGGATGACCCTGCTTGGGCAGGGAGGTTGAACCAGATGACTCACTGTGGTCCCTACCTACATGACCTGTTCTGCGATTCTTGATTTTGCGATTGTCTAATTTTGTCCCGCTTAAATTTACCTTCAGGTAGTCAAGCAGACCCCAGCCCTGGGCAGACGCCCTGTGTGTGGTACCACACATGCGTTTGGGGTCGTCCAGGGATGGATTTCACTGTCAAATCTTTGAACCTGGTACCTGCTCACTCCTGGGCACTGACTTTTTCATAACAACCTTCTGTGCCAGCTCAGTTGTTCAAATTCCAAGCAAATAAAAATATGGCTGTAGAGGATAAATAGTGTGAGGGAATAATAAATCATGTGAGGGAAAAATGATTGGGATGAGTGTTGCTCATTGTAGTTTTTAAGGAAATTTCTAGCTCTCCAAGCTCTGAGGACCTAGAGTTCAGAGAATGCCGATTTTTCAGATGCAACTGGCGGCAAAGGGCGCAGAATCATAGAATGGCCTTGGTTAGAAGGGACCTTTAAGATCATCTAATTCCGACCACACTGCTATGGGCAGGGACACCTTTCACTAGACCAGGTTGCTCATCTAACTTGGCTTTGAGCACTTGCAGGGATAAGGCATCCACAGCTTCTCTTCCAGAGGTAGGAGGGATTCATGGTTTTAAGAGAATCTGAAATCTACATGTAGGATAAAGTATTTTGAACATGAGAGGCACAGATAGCCAAAGCTGGTGGAGATGTGAGAACATTTGGTCCCATTTTCTATATTCTCACTACCCTTTGTAAGCTAAGGAAATTTATCAAGGGAATGTGAAATTGGGGATTACATTTAGGAAACCATTGCCATACAGGAATGACTTTCTCAACAGCTGATTTTCTTGAGCAAATGAGGCTATTTGACAGTGATGCTAAGTTTCCAAGAACAACAAACAAACAAAAATAGAAAAAAACCCCAAACAAGCAAATAAAAAGCCCCCCCAAATAAAATGAGAACTAGAATCAATTTAACATTTTTCTTAATTGCCACTAGTTTTCGTCACAAGAAAAACTGGTAGTTCTTCAAATAGGTAGAATGGTCTAAACCTTAAAACAAATAAAAACCTTAATGTAACAAACACTTCTTGTACATTACACGCACCCTACCCTCTCATTACTGATTATATATATAATATATAATGTTATAACTAGGTATTTAAAGGGGCAATTCACCACTAAGAGTGAAATAATCTAGCAAGTAAAGCATCATAACAACACTGCCTTTTTGGTTTGAGTTGGGTTTTTTTATGCCTTAGGTCCATCCTCTAGAATTATAATGTTCTCCCAAACCTGTAACTCTCATAGATCCTCAAGACTGCTCTGCTCTTCCTAAAGGGTGCAGGTGTGTTGTAGACTGTTCCTGCCCATTCATTGTTGGTCGTTAGAGTAGCCTCAGTTCCTCATGTTATTTTGTGTTCTACCAACTCACTTTCAAACAAGGTCATTCAAGCGGATCTATGCTGACCACTCTATTCCTGTACCTGCACACAGACACTCAGCAACATCAATATTTTCAGTCCTTCATTAAATGAACTGAACTGTGAATACCAGTCTTCAGTTGCATAGCCTCAAGTGGTTTGTATCATTTGTTCAGCAGAAGAGCTTTTTCCTGATTAGTCCACAGCTGCAGAGAACCTGCAAACATGAAGTGAATTCCTTTGTGCCTCCAGTCTGTTGCCAGCCATTGCCACTCTTCCTTTATATCTCTTTGGCTATTTGGTGGGGTCATTTCACCAGGCATACATGGATTTTTCATGTTAGCTAGTTCCTGGCATCCGGACCTTTCCTTCAGCATCTGTTTTCAGCTTTTCTATACTGACATGCACAGTCAACTACTGAGTATCATAAAGTCACAGAATTGTTGAACCACGGAATGTCTTGAGTTGGAAGGGACCCGTAAGGATCATGAAGTTCAACTCCCAGCTTCTCATAGGACTAAACCATGTGGCTGAAAATGTCATCCATGTGCTCCTTGAACTCTTGACAGGCTTGGTGCTCTGACCACTGCCCTGGAGAGCCTGTCCAGTGACTGACCACAATGTCAGTGAAGAACATTATTTGAATGTCCAGTCTGAACTTCCCCTAATGCAATTTCTGTCTATTTCCCTCGTGTCTTGCTGGGCACCACAGAGAGAAGATCAGCGCCTTCCCCTCTCCTGCCCACCTCAAGGAAGCTGTAGACTGCCGTGGGGTGCTCCATCAGCCTTCTCTTCTACAAGCTGAACAAACTGAGAACTCAGCTGCTCCTCCTAAGTCTTGCCCTTGAGGCCTTTCACTGTTTGGACTTTCTCCTCAGGACACACTTCATAGTTTCATGTCCTTCTTATATTGTGGCCCCCCAAACTGCCCCCAGCACTCAAGGTGAGGCCACCCCAGAGCAGAGCAGAGCAGAGCAGGACAATCCCCCTCCCTTGCCTGGCTGGTGATGCTGTGCCTGATGAACCCCAGGATAGAGTTGGCCCTCCTGGCTGCCAGGGCACTGCTGACTCATGTTCAATTTACCATTAACTCATCCAATAGACCCAAAGCCTTGCTGTTAATCCAAAGCAACCAGTAGAGCAATAGGTTCTTGTTTGTCAAGATCAAACTACAAATTTCAGGGAAAACCAAAGCATTTGGACAATCTGCAGTCCTGCAGAAAAGAGTTTGTCATACCCTCAACTACTTAACTCCAAACAGAACAAGGTTTTTTCTTTTTTCAATAGCTGGGCTTGGATTTTCTTTAGAAAACAGACAATACCATCAATAGCTGCCAATGAAACATTTTTCAAAATGATCTTCTGAATTTTGCTGCTTTAAATCAGACAACATAATCTGTTGCTTGGAAGGAAGTTTAGAGATTCTCATGCTTTCATCTAGATTTCTTATTCTGAATTAAGATTGAATGCAATTTTATTTACTTGCATTCATCTCAGGTGAGTTTAACTTTTTTTTTAAGTTTTAAAAATATATATGATTTCAGGGATTGAAGGTGTTGGGATCTGAGCTGCATGGTTATAACATGGATCAGTTTGACTGAGGGCGCAATTTTTTAAAACCAAAATACTGTTACCATTCACTGTGTAAATGCTCTTCATTTTATAAAGAGATTTATATTGGTATGGTTCATACAGTTCCCCTAAACGGGAGCCTGCATATATGATGTATTAAGTGTATGTGCATCAGTAGAATCTTACCAACCTACAGACATACATAAGAATATACTGACATTACTATATAAAAAGTTTTGGTGAAGCTGTATAAGTTTTATGGATATCCTGGCCTGCACTTCAACTCATTTATAAACTGAAATAAAAGATGAACATGGGGGGGATCAAAAACCAGCTCAAAAAGCAGAGAAAGCAATGGGATTTTGATTTCCTTGTAACTGTTTGGTGAAAAATAATCGATGTGGTAGTAGGTAGTGTAGTCTGAGCTGCAATGTTTTCATTACAAATTAAATTGGTATTGGCCAGCAGAAAAAAGGTTGGAGCAGAACTCAGAGGGTTGCTACAGCAGCAGGGATGAAATAGAAAAACAGCTTCTACCCTCTCGAAAAGCAAAGAAACAAAAGGGGGAAAAAAGTCCACATACCTCTCATTTTATTAATAAGCATATGCATGAAAAGAAGGCTATTTTAATACAAGATTCAGCTGTGTCCTTAGGGCAAACTGTAGCTAAAATTTACTTCCCTCCTCTACATCCCAGACACTCTTAGGGCAGCCAACGTGTGTTTATGTTTAGAAATGTGAATGTTTTAGAATGTGAATGCTTCAATGTGGGGAGCTGTTTGGAGATGTCACTTTGTGTCTGTACATTTAATTTCCACTGGACAGCCTTTAGTGTATGTCCCCTACATGTCATCTGTCATGCCCCAGGCCTAAACTCTTTCTTTTCTTGCAGGTTTTTTTTGCCTTCTGCTACGTTTTGTGCTCTTCTAGGTTTGATCCAGGTGGAATTTATTTCAAGAAAATTATTTAAAAGAAAATACATGAAGTATTCCTTGGGGGGGGGAGGTGGGGGGAGGAGCAGAGCAGGGCTGGTTGGATAGATCAGCTTCCCTGGCTGTCAAACCCAGTCTCTTTAAACTTAAAGGATATTGATGGAATATTGATTGGCTGGTTACTTTTCCGGTGGAAGGAACTCTTGCTACTCAATTGACTACAGCACTGTAGTTAATTTGAATGTCTCTTAATCAATCTTTCTCACAGGCTATTCTGTGATACTTATGCCATCACATCTGAACTGTGTTACTATTATAATTTATTTATCTTTTCAGTACACATCTAAAGGGATACTGTTACGCCCACATTACACATGGGAAACTGAGGCCTTGGTATTTTTGGCCGTGTACTCTTTGAGACTGATTGGAAAAATTTTAGATGGTTATGTTATGTGTTAAGTCTTGAGGATTTCCTTTATAAACTGCTTGAAATATACTGTTTTGGAAAGGGTGGCAAGAAGATTTTTAACACATTGACAGTCAAAATGAACACAAGACAGGGACTGGAAGCTTACGATGCCAGAGTGGTCTGAAAGTGGGATTTCAGGGCTTCTGCTATAGTACATTGGAAAATTTATAGCACTTTGGAAGAGTGATCCAAGAAATAGTAGTCTTGACCTATGCCGGAAGAAATGGTAGGCACAAGGGTATAGCTAACATCTTTCTTCCACAGAGAGCTCAAAGTTTTATAGAGCTTCTTCAAAGTGCATAGCAGAATGCAGATTCTTCCTCCCAGATTATTATCCTAAAACAATCTTTTATCAAATATAAATTAACTCAGTGGCTTCTGTTAGCTTTATTGCTCCTCTTTCTACTGTATGAGCTTGTGAAAAGATACCTGTCTGCAACTTTTTTTTCTCTTCTGTATTTTTTTTTCATAAAGAAACAATTACCTTTTCTCTCCCATTTTCAGAAACTTCATCAACTCAGAATAATTTCCCCTTGCAGTTCAGTGGTCTGAGTTTTAGATGTACTCTCTGAAGCCTTTAATCTGAGCAATAAACCTACTTTTTAGTATGTTTGTTCCTTTCTAGACTTGAATATTTTATTTACTATGTGAGTGAACTGAAAGAAACTTTTTCCTAGGCCAGGAACCCATTTTGAGATTTGGAAAATAGCAATTTTGAGTGATATCACACCCCGCTTTAGTTCCTTAGTATATTTTTCCCCCTTATAAATCAATATTAGCATTATTGCATCCATATTAGTCTCATTTTTGAGAAGTTCATTACATGCGTGGGGTATTCATCATCCAGTGTCAACATGTCATATTGAGTATGATTAAATCCAAGAAGAAAACAAATAAAAGTTTGGAAAAGTCCTACTGTAAACAAATCTGAAAATTCTTTATTGTACTATCAATTTTAAGCAGGTCTTCTCATTGATTTCAGCATTGAGTTTGGCCTCCTGATTGTACATTAAAATCTGAACAAAGACAGTAAAAGGATTTTATGTGAGGGAGGGACTTTCTTACTAGCACCATTAGTGTGAGAGTTAATAGGCTGCATTCTGATCATGGTCACTTCCGAGTAGGTTTCCCTTTGACACATCTTGCACATAGAGAACAGCTTTACACATGTAATCCATGCCTTTCTTCATGCAGTAGTGAAGAGCTTTCCACATCTTCTTGGGAACAGGATTAACTTCTACATATGCAGGGACTCTTGGGAGAACTGGAAGGAAGTAAGCAGGAGAAGTAGGCACTCATTTAGCCTTCATTTTTTAACAAATTTGGAGATGCAGAACACCTAACACCCTTTAGCTATTGCCATGGATTTGTGTGATCTGCCACAGGAACTCTGGTCTGTCCTGTGAAGGTAAGCAGGTCGCTATCCCCAGTGGAAGGGACTATGCTTTGCTGAATTCCTTGGTTCACAGAAAAATGTTCATTGACCTCTATGGAATCAAACTCGTGCATACTTTTTTTTGTGCTTGAAGTTTCCAATAAAGTTCTGAAGTGTGCAAAAAAATGTACAGAGCAGTTTTCCTGATTGCAAGCATATCTACCTCAGTCCCATTCCTAGCAATGCTTCAAGTAACATGTATTTGCTATTGAAACGAGAAACTTGGTATAGTGCAAAAAATAAGTCCTGAGGATAAATGGACCTACAAACAAATTCTTAGACTAAATTTAAAGCTAATGAGCCAATAATCTCTGACTACTGTAATATGATAGAATGTGAAACAATCCTTCGAATATGCAATCTTATGGAGCTCAGGTTGTTATAATAAGCTTGACTGACCAGGTTTTCTCGTTACTTTTAATTCTGTGCTTTTCTTAGAAATTTCAGAGAGCTATTGTTAGATAGTTTTCAAATTTTTGATTCATTTAAAGATAAATAAACTCTGAGGTTCAATAATCAATATTGCTAATTATTGTGATTAACCTCATTTAAATATGCCTTGATTTAGATGTGGAAGGATTACAATTAGATGAAGACATTCAAATACTTTGCTCACTATAAGGAGTAGCAGATTTTTTTATAAAACGTGCAGTCTTTATATGGGTTGGCTTTATTGTAAGCAATGACTTTTAAAAACTAAAGAGTTTTTTCTTTCTGGTATTTGTCTGTAAGATACTAAAGGATAAATTCACTCTAGATAAAGATCTAGACCCCAGAGAAAGTCAGAAATTACTGTAAGAAAGTGAACTGTTTATGCATTTCAAGACCACTAGATGCTGCCTATTCACTGCAGCATATCTTACAGTCTCTTTTATAGTGAGTTAGAGGAATTATGTAAATTATTCATAGTATCAAATAGAATTTGAGGCCTTTTGCTTCACACTGTAATCTGAATAACTGAGAATAAAGCTAAAAATATGGTAGAGATGTGTTGTGTAATTAGGAGAATAATTTCCTTGGCCACTTAGTTTTGAGCCCTCAATTACTGACATGGTGAATAAAAGGTATCAAGAAAATCCTGCAAAAAGCCTTCTCAGTGTTTTAAGAAAGGAGAACACAAAAAGGCCTCTTGTATTCTAGTCTGACTGGCATGGGAGGGATTTACTGTCAGGCAATTACTGAAAATTGAAAAATGTAATTAAGGTTCACTTAAAAGTTTATAATCTCACTTTAGCTCTGATGCTCATTATCATCTTAAATGTGACAACTATTGTTTTATAAACAACGTGAGAAAAGCTGGATTCTTACAGTTAACACTCAGTCCTTCCTAATATATTTCATTACCTGCTAATTCTGTACATGCAACGGCAGATTAAGGATAGACAGGAACAGAACAATAAAGTTTTTTCTGCATGGTTATAATAGAAAAAAATACTTCAAATCTCTAGCTTTAAACAAGCCTGTCCAGGATAGTTGTAAATAATGCTTAAGAATGAAATGCCACCAGCAATCACAAACCCATGTGAGTCACCTATCCACAGACAAATGGAAGCTCATGGCTGCATCAAATTTCATGGAAACAGTTGTGGTTTTTCTGTGCTTGACAAACCTGTATTTCTGTGTTCTACAAGATGGACTGCTGTATGAAATTTAACACCAACCATATGAAATTAAACAAGGACGAGTGCTGGATTCTGCACCTGGAGCAGGGCAGCCCTGGATGAATGTACAGCCTGGGGAATGAGAGGCTGAAGAGCAGTGCCATGGAAAGGAACTTTGAATTATTGGTCTTTGGCAAGTTGAATATGAGCCAGCAGTGTCCTGGCAGCCAGGAGGGCCAATCCTGTCCTGGGGGCATCAGGCACAGCATCACCAGCCACGCAAGGGAGGGGATTGTCCCGCTCTGCTCTGCACTGGGGTGGCCTCACCTTGAGTGCTGGGGGCAGTTTGGGGGGCCACAATGTATGAAAGACATTGAAGTCTTAGAGAGCATCCAAAGGAGGGTCACCAGGATGATGAAAGGCCTTGAGGGGAAGCTGTATGAGGAGCACCTGAGGTCACTTGGTCTGTTCAGCCTGGAGAAGAGAAGACTGAGGGGAGACCTCATTGCAGTTACAACTTCCTTGTGAGAGGAAGAGGAGGGGCAGGCGCTGATCTCTGCTCTGTGGTGACCAGTGACAGGACCCAAGGGAATGACCTGAAGTTGTGTTAGGGGAGGTTTAGGTTGGATATCAGGAAAAATTTCTTCACTGAGCAGGTGGCTGGGTGCTGAAGCAGGCTCCCTGACAGAGTTCAAGAAGCATTTGGACATGTGCTCTCAGGCACATGGTGTGATTCTTGGGGTATCTTGTGCAGGGCCAGGAGCTGGACTTCGATGATCCCTGTGGGCCACTTCCAACTCAGGACATTCTGTGATTCTGTGACTTGTTTGGAAATAAATATGGGACAAGAAATAGAATTACAGGGATTGATGGTTTGTCTATATTAACAGATTAGGATAAATGAAACATTGAAATAAAATATGCAGTATGAGGAAAGCAGGATTATTGCTCCTATGTGTGTTTGATACCACTGTTCTCTTTTCTAATGAAGAAGAGATGAAATTTCATTTTTCCTTTGACTCAAGTAGACCATTTTTTTCCAGTAGGAAGAATAATAAAGATGTGAAGCTAATGTTGAAAAGCAGAACTGAGAATTATCAAAGGTTTTGGAAAGATTTAGATAAAAAATTGCAAGAGTACAATTGTTCTCTTCATATCACTGAAATGACTCTAAGCGTTAAGCTTATTTTCAAGGTCTGAAAAAATGGTAATGCTTGAGTAAACAGTGCAATATAGAAAATTAGTAGTCTAGGTGAAGAGATTCATCACTCCTGTAAAAAGCTCTCCAGTAATAACTCATGTAAAGATTGTCATAAGAGACCATATATTTAGGTGACAGAAAGCCCAAGGGAGCAATGTCATGGTAAGAGCATGGGTAAGATTCTGAAGCAAAGTTTAGAAACCATAAGCCCCTGTATGTTCAGCTTTTGCTTTCCCCTCTCTTTATTTGCAAGGTGCAAGTTAGATATCCCAGAATGATGTTATGACCCAGAAAATTTAATGTGAATCAAAACACTCTCAAGTTTCTATTTTTCAGTGGTATATCCCAAATCCATTTAAGCTAATGGGAGGTTAGTTTTTTCCACTGGTAATTTCAGTACAGTGAAAATCCATCAGTGTTTCATTTTGACCACTGGCTAGGAAGTGCAGGTTGCTACCAGTTGGGTGGAACAGGCCTGATATTCCCATCCATGTTTCTGATACCCTTGTTTTTCACAGCCACTGCCAGTTTCGGGGCCATCTAGTCAGTCTTCTCTGCTGCAGATTTCCTCTCCTTTTTCAGAACAAGAGACTTGGCATCAACTATTCATACTGGCAGCACTGTGTGATAGTCATTAAATACAGTCAAAACAAAAATGTTATGTACTGGAGGTGGGAAGTGTCTAGTTCATCTGGTCCATGTCACTACTTTGTAGTGCACGTTTTGTTTCCCAGCAGTAAAAATGAGAATGATTTGGGGAACACTCTAATGGCTTGCATCATTCCCTTCTCTAGAGGTCTGCCAGAAAAGCTTTCAATCATGTCTGGGGTATGGAAGAGGCACTGTGGCAGAGCCTGCTCCAGTGAACAGTGACCAGCTGTGCGGGGTGAAAACTTTAAATTCTAAATTCCTGAAAACCATCAGTTATTTAATGGTGATATTTTCAGCTATGCATGGCAAGCCTGACCAAAGGACCTGCTTAGTGAATGTCACTGTTCAGAAATTAGTGTGTAAATGGCAGATTTATGTCTGATCACACAGTTGCCCAAGTTACAAGGTGGAGACCTTTGTAGGGAAGGTTTCTTCTTTACAACAATAATCACAAGATCACCAGAACAAATGTCTCATTTTCTGGATGGTACAGAACATTTCCTAAGGAAGGTAGAAAGGAGAATATCCGGGTTTTAAAATTAAATATATTTATATCAATAATTCATGTGCTTTTAAAGTTATTTTTGAAATGATATTAAATAACACTAATTTTCAAATTAACTTGGAAATCTGAGGACATGCCAGTGAGGATTTCCAGTATTGTTTTAGAGAAAGGGAAGGAAACTTGGCGATCTACTTATTTGCTTAAACCCCATACAAAGTAAAAAAAAGTTAATTTTGTTACCAATAACATCATAAACTGTCAATAAGCATAATTTCATGGATCTACATCTTTCCAAACAAACTGTTGTGTTTATTTCATAGTGAACTGTGGATCTGATGGAACAAGACAGTTGTATTGATATGGTAGTGCTGGATTTCCCCAGTGGGTTTGATATAATATATCACATTCTGAAAAAAAAGATATGATTCTCATGAGACAGCCATTGTGCACAGCATATAGAATTAAAGTTGGATTAAAGAGGTCTTGAAATGCAGATGATACCAGGCTCTCAGAGCTGGATACCTTGAGCAGGTTCCAAAGGGGTCATTAAAGCACTTCAATGCTCTTTTTAAAATCAATTGTGTAGATGATGATACAGAATCTTCGCCTGGATGGTTTAAAGATGACATAAAGATCGACCAGGGAGTATAATGAATACAAGTTTCTTTACAGAGAGGACCTCATTACCTAATTAAATGCAATTACAGAGTTCAAAGAACTGTGATTCAGAAGAGACACATCTATAACTAGGAGTCATTACAGTTCACAGCGCTGTCTTTGCCAGCACTGAGTATTCTTCAGCAGGGCTACATGGTCTTGGCATGTGGTTTTGGCTATGCTGTCCACTGTATTCTAATTAACTCTTTAGGGGCCATCTTGGGCATGTCTGAATTGGATTGGATCCAACTGGTTCCAATTGGATTGGATCTTGCTTACTCTCTGTCTTGGTAGATGAGTGACTCAAAGAATAGCTGAAAGTTCAGTGTAGGTGAAATGGAATTTTCATCTCAAAATCAAACATTAAGGCTATGTTTTAGGAGAAAGGAGCAAAGGGAAACAGGGAAAAGTGACTTTGCCAGTACACACATCAATAGGAACAGCATTGCTAGAATACTGTTGTAATTTTTCACAGCTATCCTATGAAAAGCATGTGGAGATATGATTGAAAGATGCAGAAAGGTACAGGGCAATGTCATCATGAGGTCTGTAGATATCCCTGCTCAGTTTATTGACTCCTAACTCTTAGGGAATTCGAAAAAAAACCAGAATACCTTTCCAGAAGTGGCCTGTGTTCATAGCTTTGCTTCCATGGACTGTTCATTACTTGCTTAGAGAAAGTCTGAGCTAAAAGCACTCAACATTTTTCTGAGATTCACACCTCTCTCCAGTCTGTGCACTGAAGCAGTTTCTCTCTTCAGGCAGATGGAGTAGGTGATCATTGTAGGTCCCTTCCAAAGGAAATATTCGAATATAGTACAGAGTATTCTGTTCTTCAGGGTTAACCCTATCATTGGTTCTTTTTCCTTGGGCTTTTCCTCCCCCAGTTGATTTTTAAGTGGTCCATATCCTGCGACTTTTTTTTAATGAAAGCATATTGGCTGCCTGGAACAAATATAAGACAAGATGAGCAAAGGAGATTAACCAAATATGTCCTGCAGAAGCAGTTGCATAATACTGTGGGTTTTTTTAAAAAGTTAAACCTGAATTATTTTAGAAAGGATGTTAATCATTATATACTACTCTAAAGACCCTCTATAATTACCTTTTCATTTTCACTGACTGCACTGATAGCAGAGGGTGGACCACTAATGATCTTTGGCTACATGGTGCTTTTTTCCTTTCAATGAAAGGACAATAGATAATTACAGCTTATTAATGGACAAGAGAACAGTTATATATATACAGGAAAAAAATGTTAGGGTCTCATTCAAAGCTGCAGGGGGGAATTTTCAATGCATAGAGGCATTCTGTTCTATCAAAGGATATGTTTTTTGTCTTTCCTCTAAACACTGATTCTGTGAAAGCTCAGCGACATTTTGGACGATGCATTATTTTGTTATGGAGCAGTGTGCAAGGATTTGCATCTTATGGAAGGAGAAATCTGCCAAAATTCAAAGATGTTTCTGATTTGGTTTATTGACTCTAGGTGAATTGTGTTGATCTTTTTCGGTTAACTGCAGATTTGAAAACAGGAATTTGAAGTGGGTTGTCAAATGTCCCGACACTGGAAAACTGTTGTAATCTGTCAGCATCCTGGATGACATTTCAATGTGTACTTTTGCTATTTTTAAAGATAATTTTTTAATATAACTTCAGTAACAATAAATGTTATTTGAATTTAAATGGTTTCCAGAATATTTTATAAGTCTCATGGCTGCAAAAAATCATATATCTCATTAATAGAGCTCGACCACCTGCCTCCTGCTTTGATCAGTTTATTGGGTGTTAGGAAGGGATAAAACTGTGCTGTAAATTGTAGCTATTTGTATGCACTAAAAACCCCTTTAATTCTTTTTTTTTTTTTTTTTAAGAAGGAAGAGAGATATGTCCTTTTCTCCAGTCCCTAACAAATACTGCTATGACTCAGAAGTGCAATTTGAGATTAGGTTATTTCCATTTCAAAAGGAGCTTTGAGAAGAGTGGATACATGGAAGATGCAAAACCACCGGAGTCTTTATAGACAACTATTTCTGAACTGTAATACACTGGGTTTTAAAAAATTTTATTACTTATTATTAAGATGCACCACAAGAT
Organism: Coloeus monedula; assembly: GCF_965178545.1. Taxonomy (NCBI): domain Eukaryota; kingdom Metazoa; phylum Chordata; class Aves; order Passeriformes; family Corvidae; genus Coloeus; species Coloeus monedula. The sequence continues at coordinate 107,650,969 of NC_138781.1, forward strand.
GGCTCTCAAACAACAAAAATAGTCACGAAATCTAGAGCTCGTTCTAAAAATAGTTATTGAACTCTGACTAGGAGCATATTCACCAGCACAAACCTGTGTGTGGTGCTGTTGGAGCTAAGGAGAAACACTTTAACCACACGGACAATGCCACATGGATCCCTGTTCTTTTTCCTGCAGGTAGTTATTTGCTTACAGGAAGCAAGTAGAATATAATAGCACTCCCTTAAAAGTTCAACAGCAAATAGCCATGGCTACCTGTGAAAAGTCAACAGTGTAATTGTTACACAGCTGCTGGGTGCAACAGCAGAAGAACTCAATGGCATTTTTAGCTAAAGAATAATTTCAAAATAATTTATACCGAATTTTGTGTGAAAAAAAAGAAGCATTTGTTCTTAATTTGCAGAGTACTATTTTGTACTCTGCTATCCTATTGAAAGGAAGATAAACATGTTCCAAACTTCCATTTGTTTAAAAAAAAGTATGTGCAGAGCCATTATTTGACCGTCTTGCTTGCTGGAAACAAAATTAGTATGTATGCAAAAGTGAGGGGAGAAAATATGCATGTGGAGAATGAATAGCAAACAAATGTACATCAACAGCAACTTGTGTGCAGTAATAGTCTGAAGCAGGTAGAGTCAGAAGCGATTACTGAGGAGCCATCTCCCAGGAAGTATGCACTGACTTTGCTGAAAAGGAAGAACCAAACTTTTGTATTCTTGTCCTTCATCTCATAGTTTACCATCAAAAAGCTGAGTTTTCCTGCCTGTAGCAAAGGCTTAAGCAGACTTCAGATTTTTTAAAGGCAGTGTCTGATTTTGGGGGGCCATTGGGTAGGTGCAGACAGTCCCAGCATGGGATATTTCATGCCCCAGGCAACTAAAAGGCAAAGAGACTAGTCTAACCTGAGTCGTTTAGTCCAGTCAAACTCTCCTCAGAGCTTAAGTGAAAATTTCACAACCCAGTGGATGAAACAGGGTCAGCATCTTGCTGAGCAGATCAGAACACAAGGAACCAAGAGGAGAAAGTTGGAAGCTGTCCTCAGCTGGTCCTCATCTGTTAGTCATGGCTGACAGCTGCAATTCAGTAATTGCCCATGTGAGCACTTAGGAATTGTGTTAGGGCAAAAAATCATCTTTAATTCACCTGTTTGAATTTTCCCACAGATGGAGCAGAAGATCCCCTGTAGTCAGTTACCAGCTCTCAGCCAGGAGTTATACATGATCCACTTCATAGAAGGCAAAATAATGGATTAGTTTGAACTATCTTCAGCAGCTTGTTCAGATAATGTGTCCTGAAATGAGGTGCTCCCATAGTCAGGCACAGCAGAGATGTGATGCTAGAATATCTTTTATCTTCCTTCTCAGCTGCTAGCTGCTGCCTCAGACCCATACCTTCCTGTGGAAGGGCTTAGGGAGTACTAATAAATCAAAGACAGGCACAGATTTAATGTGTTAGCGTGTTTGCTGTGACTGAACTTGGGATAGAGAGCTTAGCCACAACCCAGTGTTATTATGGTTCTGATAGAGACCACTTCACAGAGGCTTGTGGTGCTAGTAATGAAATATAAGAGGATTACTGTTTTGGACAGAGATTTATATCTAGTCTTCCTAGCTCTAATAAGAAATGGTCCTAAGCCATATAAAATGGGATTTAAGACTTTCCTAAAGTTTAGTTGTGTTCTGAATGGGGACTTTGGTTCAGGGGAAGTATTTATAAACTTACGGATCCTGGAATGTCTACTGTCTGAGACTTCCTAGCTCTCTCTACAGCTCCCTGTGGAGCAGTCCAGCAAAATTACTGTGACAAAAGTTCTGCCTTGCAATTCTTCAGTCCTAACCCTGTCCATGTTTCTTATAAAGGACTCTTGCTGAGCTGGGCTCCTTGGTTACTGTTCAGATAACTTATCTTTCACAGGGGTGAGCTAAGGTCACAGAGAATACCAACAGAGTTCTCCTAATTTTTTATGATGTTTGATTGCCCCTGTGAAATCATGGGATAGACTCTGTCTGTTGACTGACACCAAGTGAGATGATGTATTAAGACACTGAAATGGCTGGATTAAACTGGAAGTCATGGCTGATTCCTTACCTTATATCATCCTGATCACCCTCTTCATCCGAAGCAAAACCTCCAGTTACAATCTCTTGAAAAATCTAATCTGATGAAAACAACCCATTGTAGGTGGTAATGAAAGAAAAAAGGATCCCTAAATCTGCAGAATGGACCAGCCAAATTATATCCATTGTTAGAGAATGACAGAATGGTTGAGGTTAGAAGGTACCATCCCTGGAAGTGTTCAGAGCCAGGTTGAATGGGGCCCTGAGAAATCTGATCTCGTGAGTGACATCCCTGCTCATGATGGGGGAGTTGGAACTAGATGATACTTAAGGTCCCTTCAAACCCCAGCCACTCTATGATTCTATGACCTCTGGTCCAACACCACTGCTCATGCATGTTTAGTCAGACCTTGAATTGCTCCACAGATGGAGTATCCATAACCTTTCGGGGCGACCTGATCCGGTGTTTGGACACCTTTATGGTAAAAAAGTGTTTTATCATGTTCAGATGGAATTTCATGTGGTTTAATATGTCCTTTGACTCTTCTCTAGTCACTGGGCACCACTAACAGGAGCCAGGCCCTGTCTTTTTCACTCCTTCCTGTAAGATATTTATATAAATTGATAATTTACCCCTGAGACTTCTCCAGGCTGAGCAATCCCATCTCTCTCAGCCTTTCCTCATGTGAGAGAAGCCGCCATCCCTTCATCATCTCAGTGGCCCTTAGCTGGACATGCTCTAGCAAGTCAAAATCTGTCTCTTACTGGGGAGCCCAGAAGTGAACTCAGCACGCCAGGTGTGGTCTCACCAGTGCTGAATACACAGGAGGAGTCACCTCCTGGCAACACTCCTCCTTATGCAGCCCAGGACACCGTGGGCCTTTTTATTGCCACAGGGGTGCGTTGCTGGCTCAGGGTCAGCTTCTTATCCACCAGGTATCCAAGTTCTTCCTTGGCAAAGCTGCTTTCCAGCTTCTTGCCCCCCAGTGTGTGCTGCTGCCTGGAATTATTCCTCTCTGTATGTGGGACTCTGTACTTTCCCTTGTTGAACTTCATGTGATTCCTCTCTGCCCTGTTTTTTGTCAAAGTCCCTCAACAGTGGCACAGCCATCTGGTGTATCAACCACTCCTCTCTTGTATATAATCTGTGAACGTGCATTCTGCTCCATCGCTGAGGTCATTAATGAAGGTGCTGAACAGTATTGGCCCCAGTACGGAGCCCCACGACTTGTGCCTCTAGGGATTTGCCTCCAACTGGATTTAGGCCCACAGACCACAAAGCTCTGGACCTGGTCATTCAGCTACCTTCTAATCCACATCACTGTCCATTTTTCTGACCTATATTTTGTCAGCTTGTCCATGATGATGTTACAGGATTTGATCTTGAAGTCTTTATTTAGGGTAAACAGTGTCCACTGCTCTCCCCTTGTCCACTAAAGTAGTCATATCACTGCAGAAAGCTATCAGTTGGTCTAACATGTTCTTCCCATTGTAAATTCTTGTTGACTACTCCCCATAACCTTCTTGTCCTTCATATATTTGGAAATGCTTTCCAGGAAGATTTTCTCCTATACCTTCATAGAGACTAAGTGAGACTGACTGGCCTGTATTTCTCTGGATAGTTATTCTTGGCTTCTTGAAGACAGGAGTGAAATTTTCTCTCTTTCAGTCTTCAGTAATCTCTTGCAGTTGCTATGACCATTCAAAGATAATCAAGAATGTCCTTGCAATATTAGCCAGCTCCCTCATCACGAGTGCAGGCTGTCAGGCCCCTGCAGTAATGTACTTCCACTTGGTTCTAGTGCTCTCTAAACTGCTCCTCTTCCACTAGGGTAAGTCTTCCTGGCCCCAGATCTTCCCTCTGGTCTTAAGTGCCTGGGATTCCTGAAGGATGGTTTTCCTTGTAGAGACTTAGGCAAGAAAGGCACTGAGTACCTCAGCCTCTCCATATCATATGTCACCAGTTCCCTGGATGCGTTCAGCACTGGGGCCATGTTTTCCATGGTGTTTATGAACGTGTAGAACCCTTTCAGCTTGTCCTTTACTTCCCTTGACAGACTCAACTCCAAGTCAGCGTGTACATGTCAGAGTCTATACTCCTGCTGGGATGTCTGCCTCTGCTTCCACCCTTCATATACTTAGCTGTCATAGCCATGTACCTGCTAAAAATATTTCAGAAGACATGGAGACAAGCAACAAGATTCTTCATTCTCCACCAGCCCTTTGCACGACAGATTGTGCTGAGTTTGTCAGCTTCTCCTTTCATTTGCACCTCTGGGCTTAGCACAGCTTTCACACCTGACTGCTGTCAGCAGCTTCTGCCCCAGAGGGTGCAGCATCACTGGACTTTTTTGCCTTTTGCTGTATATTTACAAGAACAATGTATTTTTAATACATAAAGGGTAAAGATAAAGAGCATAATAAATGTGTTCCCTATGTAGTTTCATTTATTTCTGTTTAACAATTTGTTATTGAAACTCAAAATGACAAAAGTGACTTGGCCAGTCAGAATACACAACCCACTGTATTGCTCTTTGGCAAGTGATGTTTTGGGATGCACAGGACACATTATCATTGCAGTTAGTATGCCATGGAGTCAAATGGGAAAATACCACACAGAAGAAATCTCTTGATCTTGTTCTAGGTTAAAATTCACAAATCTTTGCAGATTTAAATGAAAGAAAAATGCATTTTAATTTTTTTTTTTTTTTAGGATTAAACTATAGAACATTAATAATGAAAACAATAACAATGCTTTGGAAATAGATGTGTAACAGTATACTCTGCATTCTCAATAGTTAGGAATTTGAGTAAACTCAATACAAATGAAAATAAAATAAGATAAATTTCATCTGTGGTGTTCAAATGTTTCGCTGCTCTCTTGTGAAATTTACGTCCTGTGACTCAAGTAATAATACTTGAAAGTCTTAAGTGATAAAATGCAAAACAATGGCTCATACAGAACACAGAAATTGCATCAACATGCACTCAGCAAGTAAAGTCATAACAGGGAACAACAGGAAGGAAAATTATGGCTATGCTGTCATTGCTTTCAGAGGCAATGTGGGGATTGGAAGGGAAGATACCTGTTTGCAAAAATATTTCATTAAAAAAAAAATCTATTGACTTAGTCAGCAGTGAATAACTTCTTGGTGAATTAAAGCATCAACCACCCTATTTTATCTTGTGAGATCTGCATCATTAATCCATATGGTATCCATCCCCAGTACAATACTAGATTATGTAGGTGCATGAGGTTTATCAAAGTGTGCAATATTTTCTTAGCTCTGGCAGTCTCTGAGATGTCACACCACTCACTAATTGGCATTAGAAGAGGCAAAATTTTTTCCTCTCCATGTGGGGAGTTTATGTTCCTGAACAACTGACAGGACACCAGAGACTTTAATTTTCTCATTATTAAAGCTGAGTGTGCCACCAGCACATGCCCAGTTTCAACTGAAAGATGTAATTCAAAGCTCATGTTGATAAAGATGTTGGTTGAGAGATACTCTGAATGGACAATTTAACCTCCAAGTGTTTGTGCAGCTGGACCTGCATTAGAATTGAGGGTGCCCCTATGTCCTCACCGGCGTCAGAACTGTTGACTTTCAGTAAGAGTTTGAAACACTGAAGGTCAGGCTACCAACACACCGTTGAACCATCAGCGCACACGTTCCAAGAAGATGCAGATCAGCATCAAGCTGCCCCTGAGTGAGTAGCACTGGAGTGGGCAGTGCCTTCCTGGTTTTTCTCTTGCACTCATCCACCTAGGAGAGATAAAGATTAGCCCTGAGGTTGTAGCACCAAAGCCTAAAGTTCATCTCCCAAGAAAGAACAAATGTTTTCCACTGTACACCATAAACACCTCATGAGTGAAAAGCTGCCAGTGTAAGAGCTGAGGTTCAAAATTCCCAGGTTTTAGCCTCATTGCCACGCAATATTTCTTGTGTTGGTAAATTTAAGGACAGGCATATGCAGTGTCTGAATGTCCTAAAGTAGCTCCTTGCACCTGGTACTGAGTATGGCAGGAAGAGCATCTTGCCTGGTTCTCTGTTGCTGTGCCTAGCTTTTCAGATGTTCCTTTAAAATCAGTGGTCTATCAAGGTGTGTTCAGTACAATGAATGTGTTTAGCTGGTTTCTAGGGAGAATGTAGCTATTAGTGCAGGTGGCAATAAATATGTTAAAAAAGGATGAAAAATCTGTTCATCTAGCAACAATATCTTTCAGGCTTGTATGCTACCAGATACACTCATAGCAGGTCTTCCAGGGTTAGTCCTCTGAGCTGGGTGCATGAACTCCTTCATACAGATAAGTAATCTGCAGCAGAACTAGTCACCTGGAAGGAGTTGTTCCCATGCCTTAGTGCGGACAGGGCTCGGCAGATCTGTGTTTGCATTGTGCAGTTGCAAATGCCAAGGTGAAAGGTACTGAAGTGGTTAAATTTTTACATGAAGGAGATACCATAGCACGGTCATAGATATCTGTGCAATGGACCAAGGCAGTGTTTTCTACAAAATTCTGAAGTAAATTACAATAATAATACCTTATTTGCTTAATGTCAAGCTATCATCAATCCCATGCAAATTGCTAGCTTTGCAACAAAACACCATGTAATTGTCACTACAGTCTTAAGCCTCAGCAGTCTTGATTTTCAAAATACGAGTTCATCAATAAACAATTGTAAAGGCTTTAAGCTCCAACAGGAATGCAGTAAAGAAGCTCTTTTCATCTGTGATGTCAATAAGCTGAGATGAGAAAAGAAACTAGATTCATCCAAGTGGAGATATATATTTTAAGCATAATGAATAAATGACATCCCTATTAATGATTTATCTCCTTCCAACTTTAACAAACAGTTCTAGTGATAACAACTAAATTTTTTTTGCATTAGAAAAGTAAACTGACACATAGCTAACATAGTCAATTAGAGCCTAGTTCGATATTCATAGATGCTATCTTAGTGCATGGAAACTGAATTGGTAATTACAACCAGAACTATTCATTTTCTTTTTTAAGAGTAGATATCTAGGAATGCCATTTAGTCATTACTCAGAATTACTTGTTATCTTTGATGAACTTAGTCTGTGCTATCATCTGGTACCAGACAGCATGCTAATGCCAATCAGCAGTGTAAATATGCAAAGAAAAAATATTTGGGATGCAAATTTTAAGTAAGCCTGGTGTCATTTTCATTCTGATCCCATTGAATCGGAAACTGCAGTGGCAGAACCCTCTTCAAAAATGCTACCACTGGGGCAAGAGGGGATATCATCATGCTTAGAGAAATCCATCTCTATTCTTGTGACAAGAAATGCACTGCAAATGGGCATTTTTCCTATCCCTCAATCCATTCCCTTTGTTCCTATTCTTATACCAATTTCGAACCACTCACCCGTATCCTGCCCATTAGAGCTGGTTAGTACGTGCTGTTCATTTATCATACAGGAAACAGGATGCTTCACCAGTCAGATTTTTTTACAGGAAGGTATCTGTGTCAGCAAGGCTTTTTCTGAAGGCTTGAAAAGTGAGAGAGTAGAGCCCCTGTGTCCCATGGCAGCCTTGCCATTGCTGGGGCCACAGGCGCAGGCATCGGAGACTGAAACCCGGTGCTTCTGTTTTGTGCAAACAACGGAAACAGGTTGTTTTTATCTCTGTGCAGAGAAAAAAAGCACAACAGCAACAATAAATGTCACAACCTGAAGAGCTGCCACAAAACAGAAATGTCATCCTCTGGTCAAGTTTGGAGACATTTAGTTTGGAGATCTAAGTCAGCATCTAAAACACACACACACACACACACACACACACACACACACACACACACACGAAAAAGGTGATGCAGCTGTTTTCCAGCAACTGGATTCTATTTTTTTTTTTACATCCTTATAGTTACAATACCTATTTTAAGCTTTCCTATAGTGTCTGTCATAAACCCCTTTAGGTACTGCAGAGGAAATTTTGAAACACAAATACTCAATAATAATAATAATAATAACAATAACAATAAATATGAATGTCAGGAAGACAATTACTCCTATTTTTGCTTTTGAAAAGTTCTACCACTGTATCTATAAACATCCCCACCGTTCTCCAACCTCAGTACATTCATCTGTAGGGAGATTAATGCTCTTTTGAAGTCGTGGGTCATTTTTCAAAATGTTGGTTTCCTCCTGTTTTATCTTCATTTTTCTCAAGATGCCTCTGCTTCATGGAGATGCCAGTTAGTACATTAGCTCTTTGCCTCTGAAGATCTAGATGAAAGATTTTGACCTTTCACACTTGTCCCTTATATTTACTCAGTCATACACCACAGCACACCTACCAGAAAAGCAGCGGGAAACAGAGAGCAGAGCTGGAGCACGTGGCTGGATAATGTTAGTGCAGCTGCGAGGGAAACACTCACTAAAGCCGGCAGACCTGGTTAAGCCTGAGTTAGGCTGTCAGCACTGAGGTCAGTGCATTGTCACAGCTGGACCAAGGTGAAATCAGGACTTAACCTCTCTTTTTCTGCTGGTTGCAGATTCAGTGCCTCATTCTAGCAAGACTGTAAGAACTCTCTCTCCACCTTTGGAGAACAGACAATAACCTTGAAGGATAGCTATTTGCATAAAATATGTTGCAAATACTGGATTTCTGAACACAGGCTTCTGTTAACGTATTTCAATGGAAGCACATTTTAAAAAAAGATGGTTATTTGGAATTGTCACGCATTACAGTGAATACAAATACACTCTTATAAATGAATAAAATGCTAAATCTTCTTATGTTAGGATCTGTCACTCAGTCTCAGTGGAACTTTATCCTCTTCATAAAGGCTTAAATTTTCTACTGAAATAAATATAAATCAGCACCTCATTCTAAGTCATTGAAATGGTGGTTTGCTTTGTTTTTCTTGACAAAAATCAGATGGGATCCAGTTAGCAAGCTTGCAGTAAATGCCTTAGTGGTCAGACTAATCACCTCTAATCATTTCAAGCCCTGAGCCACTCTGACATAAAAAGGGAAAATCCAGGCATTGCTGTCTGCACCTTCCTGAGAAGAAGTGTCTTTGGGCTCAAAGCCCAGTGGAGGCCACGACCTGGAAAAGAGGGGCTAGAAGAAAAAATAAAGTAAGTTCGGCCTAGCCTGAAAATGTTCTTTGTCCCAGTGGGGACCCTCCCAAAGCTCAGGAGGATGCTTCTGTGACCCTTCAGGCGTTCCGTAACCTAACTGGAGGGGTGCACAGGAAGCAGGGGGAAAACTGACAGATAGTCCCTGCTGTCACAGTGTGTGATGGGCTGTGTGATTAAGCAGAGTGGTGCTGTTCAGGAGCTTCAGAAAGCAGGCTTTGAGAAGCTGGCTGGCAGGAAGAAGCAGGGGTGTTGCGTGTGATGGCTTGCTCCCAGGAAGAGGGCCCTCAATCTCTTTTCCAATGAGGATCTTTTATAGAAAGTCGTACCAAATATCAGGCCAGGCATCAAACAGTTCTGTGGTCTCACTGTCCTCAGACTTCAGAAATAGTGTGTATAGGCCATTTTGTTATTTACACTGGAAATCACAGCTTCCTAGCAGAGACTGAGGAGGTTAAATGAGATTTGTTAACTTCTCTGGGAGTCCTGCTGGGCTGAGGTCCATGCTCTGCATGAAGGTGTTGATAGTGTCTCTGTGTGACAAGGAGACAGCAGATAGAAATCAAAATTGTATTTCGTTGTGAATGTGCTTTGTGACCACAGCCTCTGCAGTACACATGAACCATCTCTGATCTTGTAATAATAAGCTGTAGAGAAAAATTTCCTTCGGAAAAAACAAAGTTAACAGAGCTTTTAAAGTCAAGTCTCTACCCTTTTGCCCTGCTTCTTTCAGTTATTTTAAGAGTTGATGAAGATGTATTCACTTCTCCCCCTCCCTCCTTCAGCTCTCCTTTCTCCCTGCTCCTCAAGCTCCGCTAGTGCCTTTTGGAGCTGACAGCTTCCAAACAACATTTAGGAAAAAAATTCTGGACTGGGACCAGAAGAAAGTGAATGGAAAGGAGGGGAACAAGGTATGTGTTATAGACTATTTGTTTTCAAACTTTTCTGTCCCCCACAACATCATGCAATCAGATCTTGATTATCCACATTAACAGAGACTTGACACGGCTTGTATAAAGCAAAAATATAGCAAATGCAAACCATATGGCAATTAGGCTATCAGAACATTCAGTGAAAAAATAATGGGGAAGGGAAATAAGGCCAGTAAGTCTCTCAAGCCCCTCTAAATTGGGCTTTCAAATTATTAATTCCACTCTGGCGTCTCTGCGGGCTCTCAGAGGAAAAGAAAATTTTGTCCATGCTCAACAAACAGCCACTGCAGGTTAAGTTGCCCAGTGGTCAGCACTGAGGGACAGTACCTGAAATCACAGCAGGTGAACACCAGTTAAAGCTTGAAAGTGAAACATCCTACCTGCTTAATGCCCTGGCTGAGAAATTAAAGACCTGTAATCAGAAAAAGTTCCTGACTGATGAGCTGAAAATGACAGCCTTTGAGCAGTTCATTGTTTAGTTGCCCCATCAGGCTTCAAAGTGCTTTTCTCACCTAGACGATAAACCTGGAGAAGTTGATTGACCAAGATGTGTCAGAATATCTAATTTGTTTGCAAGTTTATCCTATCCTAGTACACTCCATTTCTCAGTGGGAGGAAACAAGAAATAATTCCTCTTAAAAATGTTTCTCTCAAAACCCGTTGTCTGCTGGTAATTTGATCAAGATACAAAAATCCCTTTTCTGTTTGGGAACATTAAACGCTACCCTATGGGATTAAAAGCAAAGACTCTGTAGGAGTGAAATGGATCCTGGGATTTCAGGACATAGCAAAAACATTTGGAGGACATAGATGCAAAGCTATTGGGATGGAAACCAGCAATAAGGAATCTTACAATGGTAGGACTGAAACCACCAGATTCCCCATGTGCTATGGGTCGCTTGGGATGTCACTTGTCTTAAAATCTAGCTTACTGATTCCCACCGTACTGCAGTGGAATGACTGGAAGGATCCTGCAACTTCTTCCTGCCTGCCATGGCTGTCAGAGTGCATCTTCTGGTGAGTCTAACATCAGATTGTTGTTCAGTAATGAAATACTAAGTGGAAAAGAACTCCATACATCTCTGGGAGATAGAAAAGCCCAAGGAAAAAAATCTGTGCACGTTCACAAAGAAAAAATGGTACCACCCAAGCTAGATTATTTTTTGATAGAATTACGAAATTAATGGATGATGGGAATGAAATTGATTAAGCGGTTCTGAGCTTTCAGTAAGGTTTTTGATATGGTGTGTCACAAAATCTGGTGTGAAAAATGAGTAGCCATCTCAGCTGCAAAGAAACTGTCATGGATTGAATCAAGGACATAAGGGGAGGGAAAGAAAGTTCAAAAAATAAGTGGCAATGACAAACCAGAAGGACGTATTTGCTCTGGACTCTCCAAAATCCGGTGTTCATTTCACTGGTATTTCATGCCCTATTAGAGAGCTGTTATGAAAGGTGGAGGTGACAATAAATTAGAAGGTTCAACTAAGTTAGAAATATGAGCAGGAATTAGTAGAAAGATAAATTTCCCCTCAGCCCCAGATTCACTCAACATGACCTCCACACACACACTCCAGATCCCCCATAAAATATCAAATCACACCTCTTACACTGGAGGAAGGGGAGGGAAACACAGCAGGACTGAAATGAGTGCCTGGAAGGAGTGGCATGATGAGTTCAGCACAGACCTTAGTGGAGAGACCTCTTGACCACCTGACTGCGTCCAGCTGGAGACCCTCTGGGCTGTGGGTTTCGGTTCTCTCTCACAGCTTGCTTTGCCTGACAGCTGTGCTCTGCTTGGAAGGCTGAAAAGCCAGCAGAGATCTATAACGATGGGAACTGCAAAAAAAAAAGAGAAAAATTGGCAATCCGACTCACATAGCACAGAAAAACGGTATTTTAAGGAATGTGCAGGAATGTTTCATATCATGTCAAAGGAAGATCCTGTCTGCACACTGATGATGAAACTAGGCTTCAAATACAGCTTTGCTGTACTAATTTTTACTGCTGTTTCTGTGCCTCTTCAATAATAATCTGGAGAATTGAAAGTGACACAATCAAGCTGAAGGACCAGCAAGGGTCCATGACATAGCCTAGGACAGATCCCTGAGCCCTTGATGCCTTAAAACTGAGTGCCAACATCAGTTTTTTCTAACTGCTTATAAGCACTTAATTCCCTCCCTCCCTCTTAGTATTAGCATTTACTTCCAAATGTTGTTGGGTGAAACCCCATGAAGACCTGGAAAGTTCCTTTTATTCCTGTACATGTGTTGTAGCAATTTCTATTCTGAAGGTCCTGGACCTTCTGTGTCTTGTTTTCTCAGGTTCTTTCAGATTTTTGAGCAAGTGAAGTAGCGAGCATGAGTGATAGTAAAACTTTGCCAAACAGAGAGACTAATTTTCTCCTCTTACACAGATTAATGTCATTCTTTTTGGATACAAAAAAAATCTCCTGGCTGATGAACTTTGCTCTGATGCTGGGTGGGAATGGCTCCAGACTGTTGTTATTCTCTCTCTTGCCCCAGAATCGCTTTGCTCAGCAGCTATTTGTAGGATACTGAATAAGCCAAGGAGCCGTGCCAGTTCCTGCTGAGAATCAGTGATCAGCTCTTGTGCTGGGGGAAAAGGCAATAGGAACCAAGCCCTTCTGAGGGAAAGCTGCCTTGTTAAAGACCTCTCAGCTGCTGCCAAAATCAACAAGGCAAACAGCCCTTGTGGGCAGCCATGAACCCATGGGGTTGGGAGGTCTTTGCTGGTGGCACAGTCCACTGGCTGAGAACACCTGCAGTTTGATGGAGCCAGCAGTCCTTTCTGATTAACAACCTCCTACAAAGCACATTTTCATCTCATTTACCTCTTTTGGCTTTCAAATAAGCGAGTAATGTCACACCTGCTAAGCAGCTAGAATTATGCAGTATCATAAATTAAACTTTTTAATTTGCCAAGATTCCTGGCTTATGCCGTTTATCATTCAGAGTCATCCTTCAGAGAGGCAGGAGTGTTTCCTGCATGGCTGCGTGTGAGAGGGGAATCTTTTTCCCTTGTCCTGCAGCACAGGAGGAGGCACGGATGGCAGTGGGCAGGGGTGCCAGCACTGAGAGCTCTCCAGAAGGATGCATCATCGGCAAAGTCATTAACCTGGGACACTTGTGTGACACTTGTGTGACACTTGTGTGACACTTGTGTGACAGTGCTGTGTTTTGCACCGGCTACCCCACAGCTGCTGGAGGCTGAGTGGCTGCTGAGGTCTGGCTGTTTGCAGACCAAAGCCCTCTGTGGCTCAGGCGCCTTGAGGCAGCAGGGCAGCACTGAGGAGCCAGCAGCTTTGCTGCTGTCAGGTACTCTGAGAGGTCCTTAGTATAATGATTGCTCACATTAGTGTTGCTGTTCCAGCTGAGTAGCCTGGCATCAACTACAAACATTCTGCTGTGCAGGAAGGGAAAGGGTCCTTATGAAGTTGGGTAGTTTTGGCCTCTCTCTTCCTGTCCCTCGACTCAAGACCCAAAGCTGTTTAACACATGAGAGAGGGAATCAGTGAATAAGCTCCTTCTGTAAATGCATTTCACTGATGGAAGCTGGCTTTGGAGATTTTTATCTCTTGAAAATTATTTAATCTGTTGGAAAAATATTGATGAGACTGGGTTTTATGTAAAAGAGCAAAGTGGTGCTGCTGCTTAGCACAAGTTCCCTGGAAGAAAAATCAGAAATGTGAGCTAGTCCCAGGTCTGGTAATTGCAGAAAAAATGGGGTGCCTGTACTCTCTTTTCCTGTGAAATTTTTCAATGGATTTTCTCCCAAAGCTGAACCCTTCTCACTGTTAGGAGAATCATGGTGGGTTCTCCTTCTCAACAAGAAATAGACTTATTCATGGACTAGAATAAATTGAGGTTAGGGAATGTGGAGTGAAAACACTATAGTGAAAAAATAATTTCCTTTTGAAGAAATATCTGAAGTCACACAAATTGGTTTTTGAACAAATCTGTGAAGAGTTATCTAGGCAGCAAGTAATACAAATGAGTTAAACTGCTCATAAGCATTTGACCTTTTCCATAAGTGAAAAATCCATGTCAAAATAGATACAGATATATGTGGATGTGCTTAGGGTGAAATAACTGCATTTAAAGAACTTAACCCAAAAATAGTAGCACCACAGAGTCAAGCACAAACAGGTGCTAGAAGATGAGGGTGATTTGTGGTCCCTTGCAGAGAGAGAGAGTGCGCGAGCTTAATTTGGATGCTAGCCCTTCTTTCTGTACAACATACACATAGCTGCTTGGAAAACAAGTAGGGAAGGAGCCAAGAAGGACAGCAGTGAATGGCATGAACCACCCAAAGGGAAAACAAAGTTCACCAACTGTGTGCAGCACAGCTCAGCTTTCCCTCTCTGCTGTTGGCTTTGCTGAGGCCAGCAGCTCAGCCTGGGGCCAGAGGGCAGAAGGTGGGTTTCTTCTGGACAGCCTTCTCCCAGTGGGATCCTGAGCTTGTCAAGGGAAGAGCAAAAGAGCTGTGAAGGCTCAGAGATCTACCTGCTTATATGAGATACCAACACTGCTCTTTGATATTGTGCATTCAGGACAATCCACAGAGGTTTTTGTTGTGGTCTCTTCTGAGGGAAGATAAACTCTTAAGTTAAATATGCACATTGCCTATGAAATGCTGATAAAGAATCTTCTACGTTCTATCCCCGCTGTTAAGGGATATAAAAATCCTTTGTTTAAATGAAGACTACATTTTTGCTGTTCACATCTAAATTAAAGTGTGGAGACCAAGTCTGGAGTTGTTACACACATCTCTCCCCAAAGGACTTTAGCCATATTTGTTCAGTGTAGGGACAGATGCAGGAGGCTCAGGGTCTGTAATAAGCATATCCATGGCTTGGATGTGCTGGCATTGCTGGGCCCTTCTCAGTCAGCAATGGGAATGCAGCCTATGGGTAGAAGAGTGAGTCTTGCTTCAGCTGGGCCTGGAGCAGCAATGCCACTAATTCCAAGTCCAGTAGGAACAACCCATCCCCACGGGTTAGTAGTGTTAAATGTCTTCTGGAAGCCAAATCAGTTGGATACCTCATCACCGTGTGAAGTGTATTTAGAACTTCACACCTGTGAGTTATAATAAAAAAATATGCTAACATATACATCAACAGGGTGTGATTTGTGATGTTAATGATTTTCCCATCTATACATTTACTGACAAAATATATTGCATAATTTATGGAATTGCTTTAGTGCTCAGAGCACAAACAGCACCTCCTGATTGGTTCAGTTCAGTGCCATATATTATAGAGAAAATATGTTTATAGTCAATGAAGATATAAATTTTAAGGAAACCTTGAGCAAAATGATAAAATTGTAAATGCATTTTCTGCCTGTTGAACACAGAATTTATATTTGTAATCTTATCTGAGTTGTGTTGCAACAGTCAGCTTGGCTTTTGTTTTCACCCCTAAAGGCTTTCTTCAAATATTCCCATACTAGAAATGTTTTCTGAAGCTCTACAACCAGGCAATTAAGTGAGTACAAAGAGCACAATAATTACTCCACACAGCAAGTATCATGTCATGTGTAGTAATGCGTTTCTTCCTTTCAGTTTTTTTAATCTAGAGATAAGTTAGCTGACAGACTGGCTTCTGAATCCTTATCCAGTTCAGTTATGATCAGTTTTAAGAGAACATTGCTCTTCACAAAATCCATAAATGCAAATGCTTGAAAACTGGAAAGAGTTAAAGTCATCTAGGGATTTTTCATTCTCACTAATTTATGAGACCATTTAAATTTTAAACTCTCCTGCTATAATTTATATTAAATAAATAAATAAATAAATAAACCCCCTCAATTTCCTCAATTGTTTATGTTATATTATCATATACCATGCTACTTTAAACAGCAGGGTTGTCCTTTCGGAAAGGATTTAGGTGTAAAATATGCAAGAGGAGAAGGGAGGTGATGGCAGCCCTTCTTACAGGTACACCATCATTGTCAGTTTGTGGAGGCAGATGGACCTCTTCAAGATGACTCACCCCACTGCTATGGAAAAAAAATTTGGGGTAGGTAGGCTCCTAGCAGGGTCCTCAGATGGCCATGATGAGTCAGAGCCTTGGCATGTGTGTTTTATTTGAAATACAGATTTCTGACAATCCTGGTAGACATTGGCCAAGTTGGCCAAGCTTTTTTTCTTTCCTATCTCCTTTCCAGAGAGAACTGAAGATGTGTTTAACTGCTGCCAATTTTGTTAGCTGATTGATGGGCTTGCTGGCCTGGCTGAGCACTGCTCTGAAGATTAGGTTTCCTGACAGCAGAAAGAAAATCCCCCCATGACCACTCTGGCGCTTTTAGAACAAGCAATTTGTCTGACTGGCTGCTGTATGTATTAATATTTGAAGTTAATTTGTCTGCTTGAATAATCCAGTGCCAAATCATGTAGCCATTTATCAGATTTAAAGGGAAGACACTGCTCTTGCCCAAGCACCTCTAGAATGTAAAACCACCGTAACCTTGGTACATTTGACACAGCTGATACTGAAAATTACACTGAAGTGTTGTTCTGACTGCTTGCTAACAAGAAGTATTTTGTAGTTTTATGTTCACGGTTGGACTAAATTATATCTTCATTGTCCAGAAGAAATGTAACAAATGAATTTGTAGTTGTATTAACAGTGCCAGTTACGGAAGGGTGTCCAAGTCTTCCTAAGAGTCTCAGCTAAAGGAAATCTCACGCATCAAGTACAAATATTGCAAGAGAGCATTCTCAGCAGAGGTCTTGGTAGGGGAGAGAATGCTCTATTTAAAAACATGGAAGGTAAACACCACCCAAAGTGATAAAACTCTGCGCACCTTCAGCAGATGATGCCCTGCCCCCAGCTGCACTGCTGACAGACATGGTGGGGTGGCAGACAGGAGAGCAATGCTGCCAGCAGGAATGAGAGCCTTCACTGGAGGACATGGGCTTGGCAAAGCTGCCTGTCAAACCAGACACAGGATGACCACAGACTGGTCCTCAAGCGTTGTCAGATATCCAGAATGTGGGTCAGAGTGATTTGGCAAGAGGGAAGGTTTGCAACGGGAAGGGAGGAAGGAAGGGAGGAGTGTCAACAGAAGAGAGAAGCTTTATTTCACCAGCAGGCTTTGCCATCTGATAGAAAGTACAGTTTAATATATCAAAACCTTTCATTTAATAAATCAAAAACTTTTATTCAAATCAATTACAGCAGTACTCATTGCTGGGCCCTTTTGGCTGTCAGACTGAGCTGTAGCTCCACACAAGGATGTCTAAAGAAGACAGAAGACAGACTGATGTTGCATTTCCTTCACTGATTGTCATTGAAAGAGATACACATTTGTGCATGTGCTATTTTCTTGCTAGATCTCGACAAAGGTTGGTACAGTCAGGCTTGAAGAACCAGGATGGGAAAAGTATCTAGTTTGGGTGATAGCTTGTATTTTGCTCACATCCTACCAAGAAAAAACCCAACCTGAATAAAACGAAGCAAAAGCATTGCAAACCACTGGCAGATGGTTTTTTAACAGTACTGTCTCTATGGGTTTGCTTGAAAGCTGGTTTTCAGATGTAGACTGTAATCATTCCAAAACATGGGGCTGCAATCCATGGCTGCAATTCAGTGTGGCTGAATCTGTGCTGATCTCTGTAACAGCAAAGCTACAATTTGGTTTATGTGGTGTGTAATACTGATTAAATTCCTGTGCATGGCCAACAAAGGTCACTTGCCTTACTCCTGGGTGTGCAAGAGTTTGCCAGGCGTTCCCACCAAACTGTGCAGACTGGAGAACACAGAGATAATGAAGACTTCAAGGACCAACATAAAATGTCATCCCACTTCTCATGTGGCAAGGCAGTAACTATATTTCACTCCCAAGACTTCTCATCCCCAAAAGGTTTATATTACAGGCTGATTGTTATAGAAACATAAATCAGAATTTCAAGGGGACACAACAGCAGGTTAGTTCTCTAGGCATTCAGCTCAACTTCTAAGGGTTACAAATACAGAGAGTAACGAGATTGCATAGATACCAGTGTCTCTTCAGAGGCTGTCATTACTAACCTCATGTGTGAAAGGAGGGTTAAGTATGTGATCCAGCATGGTGCTCTGCCTTCTGAGTTATCTGAAATTAATAGTGTCTGGGGGAGCAACTCATCGGGGGCAAATGCCACCTCCTTGTACAGCATCTACTGCTGTGTAGGCTTGGAAGCTCTCAGGAAGGGCTCTGCTGCACTTGTAACATTCATTCATGGCATACCAAAAGGACTAGCAGAGGATTTTTTGTTGTACTAAGTGCTGGTTATAGACATCGCTTAAAATGGACTGAATACTGTACAGATAGAGAGGGCCAAACATCTGCCACGAATTTTCTGCCACACACAATTAAATTCCATGGTTTTATCACTTTGAATGAGTGGGCCAATCTGCTCTGTCTCTTTAGGTTAATTTTAAAAATGTGCTCTTAATGACATACATCATGCTTAATTTTGAGCACCTAAGCAACCCTATTCATTTTAGGACAAGTAAGTTCCTATTTAAAGTTTTTTGTTGAGGCATATTGTTGACTGATGTCTGTAGACCTTAGTCCTACAAACCTTTATGTGCTGTGGTGGATGGACACCAGCCAACAGCTAAGTCTCCACTTAGACACTTGCACAGTCCTTCCAGAGCAAAAGCATGGTAACATGTAGGTCGATAAAAAGAGAGTTTAATAAGTGAAGGAAAGTGGAAGAAGAAAGGGGGAAAAAAGGCCCCAAACAATTAATGCAAAAGCATTCACCCACGACCTCCCACAGACAGAACAATGCCCAGCCAGTCTCCCAGAAACTGCTTCCCCCTTGTCCATCCCCATCTTGTTGCTGAGTGTGATGATGTGTGTGGTATGGGACACCCTGTCTTTGGTCAGTGGAGCTCATCTGTCCCAGCTGTGTTCCCTCCCACTCTGTCTGCTCTTCACCACCACCAGGCTGCTTGCTGGGGTAGAGTGAGAACCAGAGAAGGTCTTGATGCTGTGCAAACACTGATCAGCAGGAGCTAAAATATTGGTGTGCTGCCAACACTGTTTTATCACAAATACAAAACACTGCACCATATGGGTTGCTACAAAGAAAATGAACTTCATCCCAGCCAGACTCAATATAGCATCATGACAGGACATGCACAAGGACTGATGAACTCATATATGCATAATGTGTGTGAGCATCAGATTTATTTTTTTGTGTACGTTGGACTAGACAAGAGGATATTAATATCAGTGTTTGTAGGACTGGGAGTTCTGATTGCATTTACTCAGGCCTGGCAGCAGTATTAATGTATGTCTAGCATGAAAGATACTTAGGCTTTAATTGTGACCCCCGAGCACATCATCACAAAAAAACTCAATTGCTAGAAATATCACAACTGTAGAGATACAATTAAAAATCTTCTAGCTGCTACTAAAACCACATCATTACAAGAGTTTCAGAAGTAAAAATATCATTGCTTGTAAAGACTGTCACTGAATGTGAGATGTTAATCTCCCCTGACATATTCCCTCAAACAAGCTACAGCAAGTATCATTCTCACTCTTCATATCCAAGGCCCACCTTCTCTGTGCCTTTGTACATTGAATCCTAACAGCAATATTAAAAAAAAAATCATGGTAGAGTGTTTGTAGACCCCAACCTCTTCCAGCCTCAAATCTTCCTTTCACCTTTCTCAAGTCATATTACTGAGAAAGAGCAGTACATGCTGTGGTGACAGAACTGGAAGGGAAGAGGGAGCACCAAGAGGGCACTGCATCTTCCAGGAGGGCCCCTGGAAGGTGGAGATGTGACAGCCTTGCCCCAAGACTGTGTGAGGAGCTGGAGAGACAGACCGGAGGAGTTGTGGGCAGCAGGAAGTGGCCTTCAGGCTTGAAGCAGATCAGGTGAGTCTGGAGAAATAACCAGGGCAGGAGCTGCCTTTTCAGCCTTCCACAGAGAAGTCTGCTTAGAAGTAGCAGCAGGAGTGAAGAAGGCATTTTGCTGCTGCTGTTTATTGCAGTTTGCAAAGGGTTTACAAGGCTTCAGAAGGGTTTTCCCATCACAGTGGGCTAGGATGCTAAAGGGGAATGCTGGCTTGCTGAGCAGGGGTGTGCAGAACAAACTGCCTCATGCCAGTGGTGTATGGAAAGCTCCCCCAGGCAGAGCATGCGAATGGCTGAGGCAATGCAAATGACCCATCAGTTTGTAATTTCACCATATAGACAAAGCTACAAAAACCAACCAAAAAAGATGAGCTCCATTAGAAACAGCATTCTTTTTCACATGGTCTGTTGGGTTTTACTGATACTGGTGCCCCAAAACTGAGTGGTCACTGTCTTCCCTAACAAGCATCACACACCTAAACTGTAAATTTTTTTCTATTCCTGATTTAATTTTTCTTTTAATAAAGCCCTGTGTCTGGCATGAGAAATGGGATGCTAAAATTTTGTAGATCAAGGCTCCAAGTGTAAAACCAATAAATCTAAAATGATATGGTGAATCATTCTGTTACAGTGATCTGCCTATATAACTTGCTGCCTCTGAAGGCTGATGCACAAGTGCTTTAAGAAGCTACTTTGGGAGGCAGAGCAACCCAGTAACTTTTGAATCAGAAAAGTAATGAGGCTGTAAAACCTCAAGTAAACTTTAAATTCACTTACTTTCCTTTAGGCATCCTTGATATGGGGGACGGGGTGGGGGGAGAAGAGACAAGACTTAAAACAACCACGAAAGGAGACTCAGCAGATGATCCTGCTCAGTGTTTGAGTGAGTAATGCCAAAAGCTTTAGGTTTGCTACTGCCATTACAGTTTCTCCAGGCCTTCCCAAAGGAAGACGCTTGGAACAGCTGTTGCTGGAAGTGTCAATTTATCTCCATTGCCACACCTCAAAGAACAAAAGTCTGTTTGTGTCTTTGCTACATGTTACTAAAGAACTTTGAAAGGGCACATACAGTAAGCAGTTGGATCTGGGGATACACCCACATACAGTGAAATAAAAAGAAAACATTTCAGAGATTATTAAAGATGAGCCAGAAACAGATAAAGGAGAAACCCTGGATGAAGACAGTCTTGATACTGCATTGCACCTTCACATCAAGTCTTTGTGGCACAGACAACTTCTGGAAACACACTACGTAGAGCTGGGTAAGAAGTTTTCCTGTATTTTATTTTTTCATCTTACTAGTTGTAGACCTTAAGCTGTTAGTACTCCATGAAGGTATCCTGCCAGGGACAGACTCATTTTGCTGATAAAGAAGCCCAGGAAGCTGTCAGAAGCACTGCTGTTATAAAGATACAGATTACCTGCATGCCATCACATCTCTCACAATCCCCACTGCTGCTCTTTCAGAATAGTTTAGCAAAACTCACCTAACTCAAGTCCTGGAGAGATGATGAATTTGGTGATACAGATGGCAAACCATTTAAAGTACCTCTTTATTCATTTATATACCTCTTATATACTGGGCACTGAAGAAAACATCCCTCCCTCTGTTCCAGACTAGGACTGATGTCTCTCAAAGTTCTGCAGTTTTACTGGGCTTGCATTTATGCAACTTTCTTCTGAAAAGGGAGGTTGGATTATGAACACTTAAAATGGCTGTCACTGCTGTTTTCTCTCTGTTGTCTCCTCTAAAATGGCACCCTCCAGATAACTTTCAGAGTTCTTGAATACCAGTCCCCCATGTTCATATCTTCCTTCTCCTTTCTGATTCCTTGTATTTCCTCTGTTCCTAATTCCTGAATGAATGGTGTGGGTTGGAATGCACTAGTCCAACGCTGCTGCCATGGGCTGGGACACCTTCCACTAGACACAAGTTGCTCAGAAGCTCATCCATCCCATCCTTGAATGTTTCCAGGAATGGGGCATCTACCACCTCTATGGCAAACCTGTTCCAGTGTTTTCGTATCCTCATTGGAAAAAATTCCTTCCTTATATCTAATCTAAATTGACCCTCTTTCAGTTTAAAACCATTACCCCCCATTATATTGCAACAAGCCAGGCTACAAAGTCTGTCACCATCTTTCCTGTAGACCACCCTGAAGTCCTGAAAAGCTGCAATGAGGTCCCACCGGAGCCTTCTCTTCTCCAGAGAACAACCCCAGCTCTCTCAG
The DNA here is from genome assembly GCF_965178545.1 of Coloeus monedula. Lineage (NCBI taxonomy): Eukaryota > Metazoa > Chordata > Aves > Passeriformes > Corvidae > Coloeus > Coloeus monedula. Next base: position 107,673,180 of record NC_138781.1, read on the forward strand.
CCTTTCCTCATCGGAGAGGTGCTCCAACCACGTGATCAGCTTCATCTGAAGTCCTCATCTGTGTTTTCTTCGTGGCAAAATACTGTTCTGCCTAAGCCTGGATTTCTCTACAATTTGTATTGATTGAGAGCTGTAGTATGAGAGTGAGGACACAAAGCTGCTTGCTGTGCTTTCTTTGGCTGGCTCCAGTTTTATGGCATTGAAGTTCGCAGAATGCCTTTTGGAACAACATTAGACAGACTCTGCAACATAAACTCTATGTCAGAAGAATTAGGGGAAAAAAGAGTAATATCAGTAAAACAAGAAGAAACACTGCAGAACTCTTTCTTCCTTGTCTCCTTACACCCCCTGGCCTCCAAGGCCTACCTGTGCAAAGTATGTCTGCATGAGTGCAGCAGCTGAAATAATGTCTGGCTAACACTGGCAATCTCTGTCCTCGGGAGAGATATCCATGATTATTGCTGCATTTCACGTTTGGGATCACATTGCCAGCATCACCTTCTGTCCAAGAGCTCCTTTGGCACACGTATCTTACTTAAGCTTTTTGTAACATGGGATGTGTCCATGCATATTTCAGTGGATAGATCACAGAACCCAACTTTTTATGGTCCCATAATTATTACAAAGAAGCATGCTTGGCTGGCATACCTGGCCTGTCAAGCTGGTTGTGAGGAATATGATGTTAGAGGTTTGGATTTTGTTTCCTAACACTAGGGTTTTAAAATGAGTAAGAGCACATTCTGCAACAGGCTGAAGTGCTACAAGGTTTATCCAAGGACCATCATTCTTCTCAGGACTGGAACTGTATTTCCTCAGTTTTTCTGTACCTCTGTTCAATTTACAGCAATGGCCAGTTACACTTTAAAAGAGATGCTTTCCAGATGCAGAGGAAACCTATCTTCATGTGTTCAGATCTGAATTTTAGAGTGGTTTTGAACTGGGAGCTGACAAGCTGTGAGTCATTCTGTCCAAGCTAGATCTGTTAGATTTAGAGGTTCTCAAAACAGGTTGACTGATCCATTTATATAGATACTGCCCCCATTCCAGATGGCAGGATCATTTAAGAGCTGAAATACCGTGCAATCGGCCACATCCTTGAATTGGGTTTCCCATAAAGCTTTGGAAGGCTTCAGTATTGAGCAGTTGCTCTGCCTGCAAAGTCTTCTGGGTGAAAAAATGTTCTGCAGTTCCAGCAGATGGCTCAGCAAAGTGCTCTCATTCCCCCTTTCTGCTGCTTTGTTGCTGCAACAAAGGCAATTCCCAGCATATCCAGACATTGGTCAGTGCTTTGTAGAAATGAGAACCACCCAAACACCATGGAAGGTTAGTACAGCCATTTTCAGAAGCTTTAATGGTGTAAACCTGTCCACTGGCAGTACTGACAACAGCTCTAGTAACGGAGCAGTTTCACCATTTTTTTTAGTTACTTCCCCACCAGCCATTCTAGTACTGGTATCTTTAACATCTTTAACAGAAGGAATTACATGCCCCTCATAGCAGTCATGCATCTCAAGAACAAGTGCACCATCAGCCCTTCCACAGCAGCAGGCCCAGAGGGAATGGCAGGGAATGCCCAGGGCTGCACAGGGTTGCTGTGACAAGACAGAGTACTGCCAGCACACCACCATCTCTTCTTCAGAGCAGGGCATCTTTCAGGTTCTGCATTTGTGCAAGTGCATTTTTAAGTATACAATTCACCTCTTTCATATACTGGCACGGCACATCTTACTCCACTCTGGTGAGCTGCATCCAGCTCCAGGGTCCCCAGCAAAGGAAGGACATCGACCTGCTGGAGCAGAGGCCTAGAGGAGGCCACCAAGCAAAGGCTGAGAGAACTGGGTTTGTTCAGCCTGGAGAAGAGATGGCTTCAGGGTGACCTAATTGCAACCCTCTAGTACCTGAAGGGAGACTACAAGAAAGATGATGGACTTCTTACAAGGGGTTGTAATGACAGGACAAGAGGGAATGGATTAAAACTGAGAAAGAGCTGATTTAGATTAGGTATTAGGAAGAATGTTTCACTTTTAAGGCACTGGAACAGGTTGCCCAGAAAAACTGTGAATGCCCCATTCCTGGAAGTGTTCAAGGCCAGGTTGGAGCAACCTGGTCTAGTGAAACGTGTCCCTGCCCATGGCAGGCAGAGTTGGAACGAGATGATCTTTAAGATCCCTTCCAACCCAAACCATCCTATGACTCTGTGATTCTATGACCTTGCTATTGGCTGGATCAACATGGGATCACACAATAAACACTCACTGGAGATAGCTCAGTATTTACTAGATTTAATCTGAAAAGAGGCTTAGTTGAAGGCACTCAGATGCCAAGAGATATTAAATTAAACAAGATTTTATCATGTATGTAATTATTTATTGAGCTGAGATTCCATACAAGGTAAACAAATGTTTACACTATCATACAGTAAGCATTTCCAGGGCTTAATAAAAATGATTGTCACTCACTGTGCTTCACCAAAAAAAAATCATTTTAATGAATAAATAATTTGATGAAATCAAAAAATATTTACAATATAAACAAATGAAAAAGCTTTGGATATATTAATCTGAGCATCCTGTCTTTTGCATTTTCTAACTGCATTTCTATCAAGATTCTCTCTCTGAAATGGTACAAAGTGGATAGAAATTACAACTCAACAAAGTTAACATGATTTGGTACATGTCTTTCTGTTAGTTCAGATAAGCTACATATGATTGGTTTATTATGCACGTGTTAGAATACAAATATAACTAAAATCATATATTATCAAAATGCCAGACAGCATTCTCCACAGAACAGAAATGTACACTAGGCTGTGACAAGAACTGAGAATCACAGGCAACAAAATGTAACAGAAAAAGTACAAATTCCTTCATAAGAATATAATTGTGCTCTCTTATTTACCAGAGGACTACGCTGCTTCACCACATGAATGGCTGAGTATGAATACGGTGTTCAAGGACTGCCACGTGGTTCGGTGTAGGCTCACAGGGGTGCCAAGCAGCAGCTTTAGAGTGGGAATTGGGCAGTGCAAGCGGTTTTATAAACATCTTTTGGGGCTCTTAAAAAGAGCCAATTATACAAAGCAGTATAAGCATAACACTGAGAAGTCTTCATCTCATTTACACAGACATCATGAAGTGACTTGCTTTGTTTGTGGTGGTGAAAGGAGGAGCTTTGTCTGTGCTGTTTAGACAATCAGCCAGAATTCAAGTATTCTAAAGCCACTTCGTAGCAGAATTTGTATTGATCCTGAAAAATCAAAAGAAAACCACAAAGTCAGTTATTGAAGAAACTTAATTAAGGGGGTCAATAATTCTCTTCTGTTAAAATTATTTACTACCAGCTGTTGTCAGTGGGAACTAGTTTGCAAATCCAATTTATATTCAGATAAGAAAATCTTTATATTAACCTGACAGTGGACTCTAGACATAGTAACTTATGGTACTGCTCATGAGTATTTAGCTGCTCTAATACACTTGTATGAGAAAAACTGACTGCACATAAGCAAATTGACTTGCAACCCTTCTGTCATCTGTCAAAATGCTCATGTAGCACTTTATCAGAATTGGAGTTATTGAAATTCCTCCCTGGAAATGTATATCTTAAAATAGACCCAGTGTTTAGTGCTTCCCAGATTGCAACTTTCATGTTAATGTCATTCATGCACTTGCTACATTTCAGGGCAAGAGCTGCTTACTGCTGGTCCTCTATCTGCAGCCCAGACCCAACCCACAAGACTGTGCAATAGCCTTGTGAGATCAGGCGTGAGCTAAATTAATTGGATTAATTCCAATTAATTTTTAGCAACTGACAGTGACACTCAAGTTAGGCTCTTAACAGTTTTCCTGTTAACCAGATTAAGTTTTTAGGTGCCAGCCCTGTGCTCCAAACACAGACCTGCTGGTTTTACTTGCAACTGCTTGGAAACAGAGCAAGTCCCAGGGAAATCCCCTTCCTGAGGGATGCAAACCCACTCTGCATCTTCGGGGACAAAGGGTCATGACTTGGCCCCTTTCACATCTTCCGTGGAATGGGGAGGACAGATGTTTTTGACTGACCTTTGCCCACTCTGAAACTTTAGATGGTGCAGTCACTGACAACTTCTCAGTTTTATGTGCACCCATACCCCTTTCCTGTTTCCATTCTTGCTACTCGGAATACTTAAAAATACTACAAATATTTAAATGAAAAAAAAAGCTGAAGGAAATAGTAGGTGCAGGTTCCCTGAATCTAAGGGCTCTGGCTTCTGAAAATTCAATTTGGAAACATCTGCCACTTTTATGACTATTTCTGATACTGAAATGCCTCTTTTGCTTATGACTTTAATCAATTAATAAAAGATAACTAAGCACATATTGTCATTTAGGAAAAACAACAGATTTAACAAGCTGACAGCACTACGCCTTCCCCAACATCACGAGCAGGAAGATCTTCAGATATATTCTCTTTTCACTGAAGCAACACCATTTTAAAGGATTAACTTTTTTGGCCTGTACTTGTGATTTTGGGTCACATTTTAGCTGCGAAGAGAGTCCACTTAATATGCAAAAGACCATATACTATTAATAAAATCAAAAGCTATTAACAAGCATGGACCACTTCCAAGTTATTTTGTTGAGAAATGTCATGTCAAAAGAAAACAAGTCTTCGGTGCACATATCACCTAAGTGATGAATGAGTTGTATGTGAGGGTTTAAAGTCCTGCAAGGTTCCCTAAACTGCTTGTGTCTTCTTCAGAATGAGAAAAGAATTTAAAAAAAGAAGAAAGGAAAGAACAGAGTATTATGTAAATTCCTTTTCTGCTTTTATTACATATATGTTTCTAAATAAATGGAAATTATTCTCTAACTACATAATAGATCAAAATAAGAGATCAGCCACTCATCCATTTCTACTCCTCCATTCTCACTTTATGCTGATTTACTGATCCAGCAGAATAACTGTCTTTTTCAGTAAACCAAATACCTGTCTTAAAGGGCAGAAATATATTATTTCTTACTGTGTTCACTCACTGGTGTCCTTTGGACATTTTTATTATTCACTTGATAGTGGATAATAAAAAGTCTCTTTAGATTATCTAGCTTCAGAGAGGTTATATTTAAATTTATTTTCTAGGACACCTGTGGGTAGGCCCAATAACATTTATCACCAAATGCTTTGGGCATTCTGTAATAGAGATTTTGCAATACCATGTGCTACCTTTGTATGATGGCTGGAAAATTGCATAGATTTCCATACTGTATGGATGTGGCATTCAGACTTTTACACTTGGAGGAAAACCAAAGGTTTCAATGCAATTAAGAGATGAATCTCTAAGTGGGTGGTAAAGACTGCCTTGTATCTAGTCAGAAAATGCACAATACATATTGACAAAGCAGTCTTAAAACTATTTTTGTGAAATAATGTAATGATTTAGAGCATTTAATTTTTGCCATAAAATTTTACAAGGTAGATGAATATTATTGTTCTAATTTTTCAGATAGAGAAACTGAGGCAAAGACACGTTCATATAAGAAAGGTCATAAAGGATGAAGTCAGTAACAAGACCAGGAAAAGAACTCGTGTCCCAATTCCCTTTTACCATGAAGCAATCTACATGGAAATTGAAACCTGCCTAATTCAAATATTTGTTCCTATGAGGTGGCAGAGCTAGACTGAAGAGATGTTGCTCTAACTCTGCTCAGTCAGTGCACTATGTGATAATGGGAAAAATCCTGATTGTCCCTTGCTTTCATTCCTCTGCCTGTAAAATAAGGAAAACAATACTAATTTCCTTCACAAGTGCTTTGAAATTTCCTAATAAAAAAAGGCTCTACAAGGCCTTCCCATGCCTTCCAGGCATTCCCAATACCACTTTCAATTTACTAAAAGGTACTTTTATATCTAAAATAATACATTTAGCTTTTTTGATTAAAAAAATTTTGTGCTGAAAACTGGACACAACTGCCTGACAAACCTGGAGAACTGTCACAAATGGGAATTTATAGAGAGCTTTTTCTTTAACTGTACATCTACATTAGTGATTTTCTTTTTATTTCTATAAAATAAATGAGTAAGAGATCAGTGAGTTCTGTGGACTTAGGCTCCAGGAGAACAGAGAACAGCAGGCCTGCCAAGTCCCTGTCCAAACTATACTACGTGAATGAAGTAGTAGGACATTTTTCTTAATATCTAGGAAATAAAAATGTATGGTTGGTTCTCAGCATGATGATTCTCCTCCTGAGAATATAAACTAGAGGAAAAGAAGCCAACCAAGCTGCTCCTTCCCACCACTGTGGAAGTCTGATAGTTTCTCACTGATACAAGACTCACAGTTCCACACTGCTGGCTCACGGCCCTGTGGCGCTGCTCATGAACTCCCTCCCTGCTTTGCACAGCCGACAACATCTGGCCTTTTTCCACATATCTGGCCAGAGCTGGGCCTAGGAGAGGGTGTGGGACTTCAGAGGCAGGCTAGCAGAGAGCACTGTGATGGGGGATGTGGTGGGAACCATTCTCCCACAGGACAGAGGAGGCACAGTCATCCATGTGGTGGGGAGATGGATATCCCTCCCTACTTGCCTTCACCTGTATGTGAAAGCCTCCCTCCTTCTGCCTATTCTCCAGTGTGTCACAGTCAGCTCATCTGAGGGGTGCTCTCCTAAAATTACAGGAGGTTGGACCAGCTCAGTGAGATGTCTTCTGCCTCACCCCAGGCGTGCTATGGAAAAGTTGCTGAAGTGACCCCAACTTGTTTAACCAGAGATTGCAAAATTGGCTCAATCCCTGAAAGTGCCCAGATGCTGCTTCCTCCTGCCTGTGATATTAAATCAAATGCAGCTGCCTCTTAAGCAGCCACCTCTGCAGCAGGATGTTGTAAAACAGTGTCTTTTATAGCCCAGGCTTCAGAACAGGGTATCACACTACACCCATCTCCAAGTACAAAACTACGCACTGGAGTGTAAGAACCTGCTGGTTTAAGCTGTTCTGCAGCTCTTCTGGCATAGCAGCTGGCACTTCAGCACTTCTCCACTTAGGAAAAAAGCTCATAAAACACTCTCTAGGAGAATAATTGCACATGGCCCCTGGTTTCTGAATTTCTTTAATCTTTCTATGAGATAGAGCAACCATAATTAAATGCAATATTCTGGGTGTCAAACTGAAATTCATGGCTTTGATAAATATTAGGCGATTAAGCTATTTATAAAATATATAATTTGAAAATCTGGCATTTAATTTTACATAACTATTATTTCTACCATGCAAGGGCTGCTCTCCACTTAGTTCAGCCTGCTAGAAAAGAAAATTAATAAGGATGTTCATCTGAAAGTTTAAAACTCTTAAAAAATTCAAACGAACAGAGACAAAGTCTCCTTGGGAAGAAAGCAGTGTAAAAATACTCTTACAAGTGACGTGACTTCATTATCCCCTTTGAAAATGACTTGCTTGCTTTGTGAACAACTCCCACTGTAAATCCTGGAAATCTTACTGAGTCTTCTGAGAAAAAGAACATTTTCTATTTAATGGTGCAGTTAAAAAGCTCATACCAGAAGGTCCACCATGTTAGGCTTATTATTCCTCAGTGTCTTCACAGCATGGAATACGTCAACAGCCCTCTGATGTCGAAGCATTTCACAAACAATACTGATTGCACAAAATGTCCCACTGCGGCCACCTCCATTCCTGCAGTGAAAGTGATAAAATGGCTCAGTTACAATGGACTCTGTGGCACAAGTTTGTACAGCAACAGGGATGGCTCCAGAAGGCTTGAGTTCCAGCAGGGAGAAACCACAGAACATCCCTGGCCCCAAGGGCTGCTGAATTCTAGGCAAAAGATGATTTTTAATTGGAATTAGCACGCTGAAAAATCTCAAAGCTATGATTCAGAAGTCAGCAGTCTGACAGCCTGGAGGGAATTGAATGGCTGAGTTTCGCATAACCCTTCAGTGTGCACTGGAGATGGCACAAAGAGGATGCTAAAATAAGGATAAAATACTTCTAGTTTCAGTTAAACACCGCTTTGCATTGTAAACACACATGGCTGCAGTGAGCATCAGGCCTGGAAATGCAACAGAGCAAGTGAATCTTTGAGTTCTTTTATTCTGGATCCCGGTGCTTTCCTCCTGGATGCAAAGGCATTTCAGAGGAACCACAAAAGCACCAGAAGTCTCATTTGTGGGAGTCCTGTGGCTGCACACTTGGTATGGCACTGGGTGGTGCTACCATGCTCCCCTGGCTGATGATCTCAGCTCCTGGCAGCAGGAAGAGGGGCTGGCTGCCTGGCAAGGCGTGCTTTTAAAGGCAGATGCTTTCCCCCTCCACCCACAGTATCAGAGCATGAGAACCCGAAGTGAATTGCTAACAAAGAAGCCACACAGAAATGTTCATATACATGATCAAATACAATATTTAATAATACTTTATCCCTGGTTATTTTTAATCTTCAAGAAAATCTCTTTCTTTCTGGAAACTCCATTATTTCTACACTTCCTCTAATCAGAATCTTTAGGCTGTGCTTCACTGAAAATAATAAACCTTAATAATTACCAGAGTGGAGACTAGTTAGGTAGCAGGTCTTTCAAACCAGCTTTGCAAATGGTTGATTTTCAAAGGAAGATACAACACTGCACATCTGTCACATCCAGGCACTATGAAAAGAATGCTCTCTGCTGCCAAAACAGTGCCTGATACTGTGGGACTGTTTGAGAATTTTAATTAAAATAAAGTAATTTAAAAGGATTATATTAAGAGCTTTTTCTTTCTTTACTGCCTGGAAGTGACGCATGTGTGATGTTGTACAACTATTTAATATCATCAGCCACCTCAGAGATAACAGTAATTTGCACTTCAAAAGGGTCTTTTCAGCTAAAGATCTCAAAACATTAATTAATCACACTGCACAATGCTCCTTTGATGAAAGTATTATTATCCCCATACTACAGATGGGGAAACTGAAGAGCAATGACTTGTTCAAGGTCAGTGATAGTGGGAATTATTAATATACTCTTAGATTTTCCTCCATCATTCTAACATGGGGTCCCAACTTCTGAACACAGTTTTCCTGTTGGCATGTCCCTTCTCCATCATGGCAACATCTTTAAATGGACGTTTAGAGGAAGAGGAATACAACTTCAACTGCTGAAGACTCAACCTCAAAAGATCAGCTACTTCTGAGGGCAAACAGCACATGCAAGTACTAAGCCATCTCAAAAGAAGGATGGTGGCAGAGTGGATGAGAATCTGCGTAAGTGGAGCAATATTACCGCAGGCCTGGCCCCTAGGGTATATCACCGTGTCCCGCAGCCATAGGGAGGAGGAGGAGAGAAGATCCAGCAGGCAGGAACTGTGCAGCAAGATTGATTGATTTAATTATTTTACAAACTCTTTTATAGACTTTTTTCTTCATAGTCTAATTGGAGAAAGGATCAGCCACCCCTTGGGGTGATTGGCTAAAATCCTAAAACATCCATTGTCAAAATATTTTTCTACTATACCATAACCAAGACTTTTCAAGGCTGCAGGTATTTGGTTGTTTACATAACTCTGCTACCTCTTCTGTGAGAGAGAAAAGTCTCTCACGGACTTAGAAAATAGCAAGAAAATCCTTGCTAGCAGCATTTCTGTATCTACAGAGCACAAAGTCACAGGAGGAAAAAAATATATACCATTATTAAAAAAAAGGTAAGGCAATTACAGGGTCATTGTAACTGGTCTATCACACCACTTTTACTCCTGTGCTTTATGCCTGGAAAATGAATCACCCCTCCAAAACTACTTATTTCTATGGTCCTTATCTGCAGAAATAAAAGGTACATTGTTCTGAAGGCACATTTTTGATTTACTGTGAATAAATATGCAACTTTCCCATTTGCAAGAGTCACTGGACATTTTTATATAAAATAGAGTTAACTCGAACCCATCATCTTTTCATAGGGCTCTAAGAAAGGACAGATGGGGAAACTCATGAATCTACATTAAAATTACACAATTCCTTTTGCATTCAGAGCTTTTAAACGAGCAGTTGTATTATTTATTCAGTTCCAGATTAGACAGATGCCTCTTCACCTCGTCACAAATCTTTCAAAGCCTGGCACAAATTCTGTGACAGTATTCCCTTATTTCTCCCTTCTGTTTCCAGTACTTACAAGCAATGTACAACTGTGCGTCCCTCTCCCCCGTTGTACTCCTCCTGCCACTTATCCACCTGGCGGATGAGCTTCAAGAAGGAGCGTTTCGAAACTGGAGTGTCCCTGTACATGGGCCATCCCAGGAACTGGAACTGCTGCACCATCCGATAGCCGTCCTGGGGCTGTGGAGATTCAGGCAAAACCAGGGAAAACAACAGTATTTTTTTTGGCACATAATTTAGATACATGCATCAGTGAGGGAAGCTGTTCATGCAGATGATTGCTGACAAACTGCTAATGTAATTTCAACTGCCCTTGAGGATTTATGACTTTTAATTTCCAGTGGAGTTATCAGAACAATAGTTTTTAAACGGAGTGCTATACAAATAGGCTAAAATATAGCAATAGTACATCTGCATCATCAAGCAAATAATTAATTAATATGATAGGAGGAACTTGGTAACAAAGACAGAGCTGCAACACAACTTCAGTTATATACTGTTTTCATATATGCCTCAGTATTTTTAAGAATGTTTATGTGTTTCTGTCCTTTTTTTACAAGAAAGGTCAAAACCTCTCAAGATATTTTGAAGCAGGAAACATGAAAAAAACCAAATGGAACCCTCAGATGTTTCCGGCTTGTAAAATATATCTAACTACATTTTATTTTATTGTGTTCTACTGCAGCAGTCAGAACCCCTCTGGTGAAACGTTACTAAACAGTTGCTTTATGGTGATTTAAAATAAAAAAGGAGTATAGAACAAGCGATAGTGGCAGAAAACTACAGCCCTTTGAGATGGGCATAATAAACATGCACATGAAAACTGGTTTTGTAGTCTAGAGTTTGCCACATCTGTGCAAAGTGAGGGCATTTTAGTGCCATGCTTAAAATGAACAACATGCAGAAACTTTGACATTACATTTTATTCTCTAGAGTAAGAGTTAATAGAGAGGGTGTAAGATTAACACGATATGGGAATAAACCAAACTGGGTGCAGCATTAGATGTGTTCTGCAATTGGTTTTGTGTACTTTATGTCAAAATCTGGAATCTACTGATTTCCTGTCCAGTTTCTTCCAGCTGATGGCCCCTCTTCCCAAAGCAGATCAGCCAGACCCAGCGCCTGTGAAGGTCACACTAACACTGCTGGAGGCTGTGTTTTTTACATTGCTGCATTTACTGCAAACATCAGGCCTTCATAGTATTAAACAAGTACCTTGAAGCTTTACAATCTGCTTCCCTGTTTGGGTATTAACATGTTTTTGGTGTCTTTCCCTGTCCTGCCAGCCACCAGGTCTCAGGGAAGTTCTTGATTTTTTCTGAAGGGAGTGCTGCTTATTCCTAGCTACAGCTTTTTGGTTGTTGATACCAGGCCACTGCAAAGGCTCCCTGGATGGGAAGAGATGTCTGGCCTCTGGTGGAATCTTTTTTCCACTCAGCTTGAAAGACATGCCTCGTTTAGTCTTCTGTCAACTTCATGGGAGCATAGAGCTGAATACAAGGACAACCTACTTGCCCCTCTGAAGTGGTTACATGTTATGAAGTGTGGCTAGTGGGACAGAATCTTCACTAAAAGGCTGGGACTGCTATTGGAAAACATGCCTAGTGTTGATGCACAGCTTTTTTCATGACATAGGATACAAATATGCAGGATGGCTAATTTCAAACTATTGAAAACAGCACTGATTTCAGCATTTTTTGGCTATCATACAGCCTGAATACTGCATTTATTTCATTTGCATTTAACACACTTGAGATACATATTAAAATATTTTTTACTTATATTACACATAGAAGACTTTTTTTTCCTCACTGATTGTGGTGTGACTCAGTATTGCACCACCGCTTTCAAATACATAAGCTGAAAAATGAAAATGGTTGTATGTGAGTTTAGCTTTCATTTTTTTGCTTTGAGTAGACTCATCTACTGAGACAAAACTGTTTTGCAAATAGAATCCTTACTCTGGCTGCATTATAAATTCGGAATATCCGGCTGATGATGTCTTCTTCTAAGTCAGCCGATACAAACTCCACCTGAATGGGACCGTGCCGGTGCACTCCATTTTCTGGCCAGTACTGAGGACAGAGCTATAGAAGACCATGGACAAAAAAGAACACAGTTAGATCACCCTGGAGTTCATGCTGCCTCAGCATACTTTTCTGTATTTTAGTTTGTGATACATGTACTACTGGAATTCTTGCACGGTATCTTTATAAAATACATGATGTGCCAAGTTTGGTTTCGAGCACTCTGCTTTCATAATGCCTTTTCATGTACCAGAACCTGCTGTTTCTTGCTGCTGTACTTCCAGTGTCTGGTATCTGGAGTAAAACACTTCTGACACTCAATGTTAATTCTACAATACATTATGACAAGACAAGGAAAGGCTGACAAATATCTTGGAGACAGTGTGGAGGCTAAAGACCAAAGGCCTGGTATCTCCAACTGCCCTGAATAGTTGCTAATAATTCAAGCTGCATTAGAATGTGTGATTTGTACTATGAAGCGTAGATCAATTCTCAAAACTCAGGATTTAACTTTCACATGTTTCACCCGTGACTGATGATATCGGCTAATATCAGCATTGCTTTAAACTTTCAATAACTGCTTAATTTCATCTTATTAGTGACACCTGAAAATATTAATTATGCTTTCTTCAGTTCTCAGAAAACATTACTTCTACGTATCTACAGATCACAAAGTAAAATTACTATTATCTTGCATGGTTTTAGAGTCTAGTAATAAGACAATGGCTTAATCCAGGAACCAATTATCTTCTGTGCTAACACTTTAAAGAGAAAATCAACACTTTGCAAGGAGGTTTTTGAAGCTAGAATCTGCCTGTCCATTTTTTTTCATGAAAATCCTAATGATTTTTTTTTGCCACGGATATTTAGAGCAGTTTGAGCATGTAGCTTTTGTAAGCATTCACCAAAATTAAATATGAACTCATGAAATTTTGTTTGCTTGCAGAAGCATTGATGTCATATTTGGAACTTTTTATTTCGTTCAGTAAAACAGCTGTGGTCTTCATTCTGCTGCATTGCTGTTGGTGATCCAGAGCTGAGCTGACAAATCACATTTACTCCAGATGTTGTTTTGCATTTCTTATAACACTTAGTCCTCAACGAAGCTGTTTAGAGATGACTACATTTTAGGAAAACATAACCATTTACTACATCAATTAAAAAAGAAAACAGGGTCTGATTTGCAGGAGATCACTTTAACAAGTTAAACCCAGAAATTTCAAGCAGGATAATATATTTTCATTTTTTTTAACCCCTCCCTATGATTTGGTCTGCTGAGACAACTGCTTTCTAAATATTGTCTAAATCTTACACAAATTGTTATTATGAAATATGCTGGTGTACAGGACAGCAAAACGCAATGCATACAACTGGTGCAAATGCCAGTGCTCAGATCATTTAACATGTGCACAGTTTAGTACATATCTTTCAAATACACAGGAGTACTGTTCTAACACACCTCTGAAAAATGGTTAAATGATAATAAGCAGAGCTGTTTGCTGGGGCTGTTTTAGGAAGCTAAGATTTTCAAGTTCTAAAGAAACCACAAGCATTTAAGTCTGCACATTTTGCATGCAAGTGATGCTAGTGACTCTCTTCAAGTCAGAGTTACTGTGAAGGGTTGAATTTCATTTCCCAATAGAGCATAACAATCCACATAAATGGTAATATCTAAACAGAACTGTAAACACTTCATATATACATAAATAATAATGATAACAGTAATTATTAATAAATCTGAATGTAATGCATGTTTTTAATAAGCTCTGCCCTCTCTCCACTTCTGTTTGCTCTGAGGGTTTTGAGATTTATTCCTAATGAAAAGATTGTTACTCGCATTAAGAGGTAAAAGGTTTAACATACTGCAGAGGCAGGTGCATTAACTGCATATCCCAATAGCTGTTAAATCCTGTGAGGCTAATAAATGCTTGGAATAGCCATGCCCTATTGTAAATTCAAAACACAGCCAACAAATTAAAAAAAACTCTGTTCAGCAGGCCCTAACAGCCTGACTCCCTTGAGTCTTTCCTTATTCACTCAGAAAATAATCTTAGATTCATGAATAAAAGTTTTGTCTTTCATTTCTATTTTTCCTCCCTGTAGACAGCACAGGGCTTAGAATCAGAAATTTAGTCTTTAAAACAGTGTGTGGAATTCCTACATGTTCCTTTGAAAGACCGAACAGAAGATTAGTATTTTTTAAAAACAAATTCTACATGTTAAAAAGAAGAATAAACATTTTTTAAGTATATGCAATACTGAACAAAGCTAAAACGATTCTTGATCATTTTGAAAATAAAAATGACATGCAGTCTGCTATAAAAAATTACCATTTCTCTTAACCAATAATTAAGAAATATTTACTTATTAAGAATCCAGATTACCACCATATTCTTCCAGCAGAGGGCTGGTGCAGTTTGTTGGAATTAAGGAAATGATGTTTGTAAGAACTTGGAATCGTGCAGTTGTGAGCCAGGCTCTGGGACACTTAGTGATTAATCCTAGTGATTAAATTGCCAACCAGTAGGTTCGGTTTTCCAATTTTCTGACCAACATGTACAGCACGTGCAACTCTTTTGTAAGGTAATTACATTCCTCTACACATTTTGTTGCCCTCTTTTCTCTTCCAAAGGATGCTTAGTCTCCAATCTTTAGTTCCTCTCTCCTAGTTTAGTTCCTATCTCCTTGCTAATGACAACATCATTTTGTGCAACACACAACACAGTTTTTCACCCTGGGAACACCTATTCCCTGGTAAGGAGACTGAGGTCATTGACTTGTTTCAGGCAGGCTAATGAACAGCTGTTGGCTTCTGTTTATTATTTTCACCATTATTAGCATCTCTCAGACTTGAGTCAGAATTCTACAACTGTAATTTTTGGGTTTTAGCAGCTCTTCCCAAAATGTGTTCTCTTAGAATAAATTATAGGTGCATGCACTTATGTGTGTGTGCACTAACATTTTGGTGGAGAAGCTGCTGATAGTCTGATTTATTCCTCTTTCCCTATGTGTATCTGCAAGCTACAAATCAATGTTTTAGTGTCTAAGTATTTAATGTTGTTTTACAAAACTAATTACATCCTAAGGCTGTTCTGAAATGCTGAGGCACTAGCACTCCTCTTTTGAATGAAGCATTTTTCTGGACTTACTTGTGCAGGATCCACATCATTCAACATAACTATTGAAGTGCAGTGATAATCTAGGACCAGTCTCCAGAAATCTTTGACAGTATTTGGTAAGGGATGCTGCGTAACTATAAAAGCTGATGGTTGCTTGTAGCTCTGAAAAGAAGTAACAAGATGATGAGAAGAATGGTAAGAGATAAAAATCCATTTAGCAGAATGTCAGTCATAGCCCCAAAACTTCAGGACTGAAAGCATTATTTCTATTTTCTGTATAATTAATATATTGTTTTCAGCTCTTTCCTGAGATCTTATATGCTTCAAAGTTAATAAACTGTATTTGGGCAGGATATAACTTCTGCAGATGTTATATTTCTAAAATGTATTTCGTGCCACAGGCATAGAGTAAAATCATCAGAGGTTTTTGCTTCCAATGCAACTCCTACGAGGTTTTGAGCAACGGGTTTGTTTTGAGCTGTTAATGGACAGATTAATCTTGGCTGTTTGCATTTAGCTCTAAATTTGAATGATGCCTGTGAAAGGAAATATCTAGTTATTCTTCAGAAATAATGTTGAAATTCTGGTCTATCTGACAGTAGTGAGGATACCCAGGGGATAAATTTCAGTGTTCTTTGTTTCTTTTAATACCAGAGTATGTCACTGACTGAGATGTTTTCTGGAACTTTTCCACTGTGGATCTCAAGACAGTATTTTCACTTGCCTCCTTCTGAGCCTGGAAAGCTACTGTGGCCACACTGGAGCAGTCAATGGGAGGGGGTGCCATTAAGGAGGGCGGGGAAGACTCTACATGCCTTGAACTGAAGCATTTGTGCCACGACAGAGATCCAATCGGATTGGCTACTGCAGGCACATGGTGTGATTCCTGGGCTGTCCTGTGCAGGGCCAGGATTTGGACTTGGACTTGGCAGGTGCCAAGAGGGTGGTGCCAGACTCTTTTTGGTGGTGCCCAGTGACAGGACAAGGCGCAGTGGCCATAAGGTAACACACAAGAAGTTCCAACATCAAGGTGAGGAAGAACTTCTTTACATTGAGGGTGGCAGAGCACTGGAGCAGGCTGTCCAGGGAGGTCATGGAGTCTCCCTCTCTGGAGACATTCAAAACCCACCTGGACACATTCCTGTGTCGCCTGCAGAGGGTGACCCTGCCTTGGCAGGGGAGCCAGACCACATGATCTCCAGAGGTCTCTTCCAACCCTAGCAATTCTGTGATCTTTGTGGGTTCCTTCCAACTCAGGATATTCTATGATCGCTCTTTCAGAGACAGTCACCGAGGAGACCATGGAAAATGAATCCACCGTGTTTTGGGTACAGACGTGGACACACAAAACTTTGGTTCTTTGTTTCAGCACACTGCAACCAGCAGGTACATCATGCTGCTGGTACATCAGGCAGCTGCTTTCTATCCTACTGGTCCTGTCTTGCTGCAACTTTCATGCAGATGAGAGATATCCAAAGGGGTCTCCATTACTCAGTCAGTTAGAAGCCTCAGAAGTTTTTTTGGGAAAACTTCTCTAACTCATTCTGATACTGAATAATGAAAATTATGCTTGCTATCCCTTTTTCTTGAAGTGAGCTCTGAAGGCTTACATGAGGTGATTCAACAGCACCTCAACTGAATTAACTGGTGCAAGTGGAGAGGGGGAAACACTTCATCTTGCTTCTTGGAGATTGAGTGTTTAGAGGGATGGACAAATGTCTGCTCTTGTCCACCAGTGCAGGAATGCCGCAGAAGGCTGGCTAAGGTGCTTGAGGTGGAAAGCAACCCATATCACCTCCTCCCTTGGAGCCTTTTGCCCACATACAGTTCTGTATGTAGACCATTGTTTCAATAGTGAAGAAGGGAAGCATCTTCAAAGCAAGTATTAAGGCACTGCTCTTTCTGAGCATTACTTAACTCACAGAACAAAACAGTACCAAAGTCTCCAGGAAAGAAGACAATGTAATGGCACAGTGACAAACTGCAGATTAAGGAAGCTCTGTTCTAATATGAAATGTCATTGACCTACTGTGAGAACCTAGACAAGTCACTTACACTTCTGTTCTCAGTTTCTCTACACAGATAAACACAAAGATACATTTTCCTACATTTTCACAGGACTGTTTTGAACTTGGGCTTATTTTAGGAATAGGCTTTGAGAACTTGTAAGGAAAAAAATGAAAGAACTGCTATAAACTGTTATTACTCTAGCTTCACTTTTTAAAAAGGCCATTTACAATGTGTTCCTTCCTTACTAACCTCTGTTTTCTTGTTGTTTATGTGTTTGACAACCGTAATGACTATAGCTGTAAATCGTCAAAAATAGGCTATAAATATCTACAGACTGTAAAGGCACTTTAAGTGTCTTTTTACTGTTGTTCTATTACAAGGATTAGAATTGCCATAGATGCATTTGGAAAAAAACTCCACACACACATGAAGAGGAACCATTCATTCAAACAGAAATAAATGGGAAGGCTGAAGTAATGGCTTGTGTACTATCTTGTGTTGACAGACAATTTTTTTTTTTGTTAATTACTATTTAAATTATAAACAAAGGGAACTGAAATATTGCTGCAAACCTTATTATTCTATTTAACTGCCTGAGTCTCTTAATAGGTAACTCTTGTTTTCCTAGGCCAGATGGGTAAAAATTCAAGCACTAGGGAGAAATCCAGATAGATTTAATTTATCAAAACTCCCTGAATTGCTCTCTGAGCATGGCTTTGGAACCTTGGCTGTGACATAACATATGTGTGATCCCAAATGTACTTGGGAGTTTAAAGATTTTGTGCCATGCTTCTGGAAAACAAAACAAGCTGGAAGGATTTCAGTCTTCTTATGCTGACTCCATTTTCTAGCATGGCTCAGTTTGGAGGGCTGCTTATTGCCTTTTTATTATTAATGATGTGGTGGAGACTTACATCCATCAGTGCAGCATTGATGTAGTTACTGCTTTCCCCATCTATCGTGATGAGGAAAGGCAGGCATCTGTCTGGAGGCAGCACATCCATGCAGCGATTCTTTTCATGGTTTCGCGGCAAAAGCGCGATGCTGCAGTCTTCTACGCGCAGCGTCGGAGTCACCATATTTAAAGTCTTTCAGAGAGAGTAAACAATGCAACAGAAAAATTAACACAGCAGTGAAAGCAACCCAAAATATTGAAGAATAGATCAGCTCAGCATTCAGTTTCAGTGGGAATCAATATGCAGAGAGATGAAAACACATCACAGTCAGCAGGTTTGGAAGCAGAGAAATCCTGGAAGCATAAAATTACGAAAAATAACCTCAAAGACAGCTGCAGAGTAGCCTGCCTTCTGGAGAAAGGACAGTGGAAGGAATCGACATACTTCCCTTCAGCAAAAAGAATACTTTACTACTACCCCACTGCATTATTTTATGATTCAGCATAACTCAGTAGAGATGAGTGACATGTTATTTTCCCCTTTTTTGCAGTCTTTCTCTCCTAAACCTGTTACAAAATTCATATGGCTATAAACACTTAAGCAGAAGTCTTTAGTATGGCTGAACTCTATGGCTTCTAGGCAGTGCTAGCCACTACTTACCCTAAATTCTTCTTTGATCTGGCTTGAGTTTGTTTGAGGATCCAGTTTATTCATTTCATAGTAAGCAGACCTAACTTGAGAAGCTGGAATAGATGTGTCCCCGCAAAGACAGGCTTCCAGGATAGCATCATGGATGAATACATACTGTTCCTGGTAAAGCAATTAAAATAGATAGTTACTGACATAGAGTGCATAGAGCATTAGTATTTTGGTACATAAACCAGAACAACCAATCTGGTTGCTACTTCTCTCTTCAGTTTACCAGCACTGAAGCAAGACCAGAAGAACAACCACAGTTTAAAAAACTTTATCACACTCATTTAGAAATGAATATAGAAAGATTGCCTTAAACAAACTACAAATAGTTAGAGAAGTGCAGTAACACTCCATAATAAAACTCAGAATGTTTCTGGTTTCCTCATTCCCCTGGGCAGTTTTGTAGGTGCTATCGTGAAACTAAGCCTCAACAAGATGTACTCCAGAATGAATCCTTCCCAGAGAGGAAACATTCCTGATTTTCCTTATTTTTTAAGAAATATTGTGAACCTTCAGTGAAGCACAGCTGTGCACTTGTTTGGGCAGGGGTGCTTCAGGTTTAGGGGGGGATTATTTTCTGCATGTGACCGAATAAACTACTTTCTGGAGGGTGCCAACTACAAAGCTCTATATTTATGGGCTAGAAGAGTATCTTTTCTTGTAAAGCAGTATTCCAGTAGATGAGCAATACCTCAGTCTGCACCATGTTAACTCTCCGGGATCGAAGCTCTCTCACGCAATTGTAAATGTCTACAACGCCTTCTCGTTCTGCCATATCTAGCATGATGTCAATGACAATGAAGCATCCAGTTCTGCCAGCACCAGCACTAAAGTAGAAGAAGAGCACAGTTAATGTGCAGCAGTGTATTGGAGATGTAAAAGGTGTAAGGATTCATCTCAAGGGTACTTGATCAACTGGAAGATTACTGAAATTGAGCTAGGCATTTGCAGGACTTCAGACTCATTTTTTTTCTCTCATTTATATATTGCATATGTATTTTTTTTTTTTATATATATATAAAAAAACATATATTCTTGTTTACAGTTATTTTGAGTAGAGCTCCAGTGGCTTCAGCAACCTATGTGGGGAATACACAGTAAAGGAGAAGCAAAGTAGGTCTTGAGTTTAGTGCAAAGCACAACAGAGAGATTTGTGTTTTACCTACCTGCAGTGAACAACCAAAGGGCCAGCGTTTGGCGGACTCTTGGATTTGACCTGCCGTACAAATCCCAGCAGGCCCGTGGCATGGTAAGGGACACCGTGGTCTGGCCAGCCCGTGAAGTGGAACTGACGTATTTCCCGAATCTCATGAGCACCTCTCTGTTAAAAAGGCAAGGGTTGAAATCTTCAAAAGCCTGAGCCTTGCTGAAAAGTGTCCACCTCCTACCAACACAATCTGTACAGACTGGTGGAGAGCTCCCTCATAGGAGGAGAGCAAGTTCAAAGGTTAGGTATCAACCGGTTTCAAAGCCTTCCAACAAAATTGAGTAAGCACCAGATTGGTCAGAAACTTTCAGCAACAAGAGAAATGCTCATCCCTGTATTTAAGTACTAGGCTGCTTTGCAAACTGTGGCCTTAGGATGCATGCCATGATCACAGAACAGGTCAGCAGCAAGGCTGAACACAGAGCACAGATGACTTTTTTTTTCCCATTGCTCCACAGGGGTTTTGCTGCTGTCTTCAGGAACTACAGCTTCAACATAATTTTCCTTATCATTTGTCTCCTTCATTGGTCTGAAGGAAAAAGCTGAATAATAAGAAACCTTTTCGCACCTCCAATCATAGGGGCTGTGTTTATAGCCCTCCACATGCTCACCCTTCAGGTGATTTGCCACAGTCTACAAGGACATGGATATGGTGAGACAGGTATGAATGAGAAGCTGATTGTGTAAGTAATTTTCTATGTGACTTTGGGGAAGAGTTTGGATATTAGAAGTGTGTATGCTAAGTTTTATTTTCTTACTGCTTCTATTTTCCCTTCCCCCTCTAAAAATGCAGCTGCCAGTATTTTATTCTCATTAGAAATCCACAGACTGGAGGCCATCATGCATAGTTCATAAGCAAACAGCAAAATTATGGCATATCATGTCTAGGCTGGACTAAATGTCAACAATATTAATAACTGGTAGTTTGCAGCTTTTCTTCTTAAAGATGTATTTTCTGTCTTGAGATGGTTTGCATATAAAAGGTTTTATTCTCTTTGAATAATAAGTAATATAAGCTTCCTAATTTATTGCTATTATGCATTAGTCTGGGATTTTCAGTGGTGTAGCCAGAGCTACAGGACTAGAGAGGACTTAGTGTATGTTGGAGTCTGACAGCTCAGGCTGGGGGACTGTGGGGACAGGGCATCTACTCAGAGGAGTATCTCATCTCCCCTGGAAATTGACACAAAAAGGCAGGAAAGGGAGAGGATTAAGAGCATATGAGGCAGTGGTGTGGACTGAGGAGATCACACCCTTTAAACAGAAATGACCTTATATCCTAAAAACCAATTTTAAAGCATATTGAAACCCAGGAATAGAGAAAACAATGTGCATTTTAGGACAGTCTAGCAAACACGTCTCTTTGCTACTGTAAGCAAGAGCTTCAACTCTGTAGATGACTCTGCTTAGTGGACACAGTGTCTCAAACACTTTTACGTTGCACGTAAAAACCACCCGTGACCCTCCAAGAAACAAAGATCCCACAGAAAAAAGCAATGCCATGATTATACAAGCTGAGGACTGAAGTGAGTATCCCATACAAATTCTTCATACTATATGCAGCCGAGATTTTCAAACAATTTACAAAAAAAACCCTGCCCCTCTAAAGCAATGTGCCCGTCTGCTACACAGATCAGGTTATGTCCTGTGCCTTAGTTGTGAAAAGGCTGTCTGTCAGGCTGACTGCATTTTTGTCTGTCATTGTTTACAGCTACTTAGGAAAGGTTTTGCATATAGGATACTTTTAATGAGTTTTCTTATGATATCTACAAAAGAATGATTTTTGTATCTAGCTTTCCTGCTGGTTTCTAAACCCAAAATAGCACACAACTGCATGAATCATAAAAACATATGCTCAGCTGGGAGAGACTGTATTTTTCACTTTTTCTTTCAGCTGAAACAAATAGAAAATGGTGTACACTGCTAAACCCTAGGATGTTAAAAAATTCTACAAAAACTTATGCTTCTGCTGTATGTTACTATTCATGTATGACTTACTCATCTGAGTTAACTTTTGTGCTGTGAAGAAACCCAAAGGAACTGCTTAATTCACACAATGCAAAGCGTATCAAGGAAATGGTCTTCAAAATCAGACTGCACTTTTGGGTTCAATTTTCTCAGCGTTATCCTCCTACCACACAATATCCATTTAAAAAAAATTAAGTGATCAATTTATCTTCAAACAAATCAACTTCTAAATTGTACTTTAGGAGCAGGTATGAGATGTTCATCAACAAACAGAAAGGATCGTCAGAAGGGACTGGAGGTCTTGGAGTATTTGATTCCTCCGATTTTCCAAACATCTATGAGGTAGCTGAAGGCTAGAATTAGATCTTCCTTACCCCTCCTCCTCATCTCTACCACAATGGACAAGGCCAGTTCTTTTATTCCCACCCTTGCAGTTCATATGTGCTAAATCTTCAAATCATTCTGGATATCAGATGCTGTCCCCAGAAGTCACCCTGTACTGACACAGGGGGTTAGGCCACCTAAGGCACAGAACTCTGCCATTTTTCCTGTTGAATGACTAAAGTTCCTGTTAGCCAAATGTGCAAGTCCTTTGGAACTGGGGCTCCAATGTTAAGTGTTCCAATACCACCTTTCACTTAGTATTATCTGCATGTTTGGTTAGGGTGTTCTCTCCTCATCATGCACCTTGACTTAGAGAAGGTGAAAAGTATCAGTCCCAGTACATCAGAAATATAAACTTGAGAGAAATATGGTGCAAGAGATGTACAGACTTAATGTTCCAGCACCATTGGAAGAGTTAAAAAATATGGAAAATAGAGTAAAAACAAATGTACTCAAACTACACTGACACTGCTTTTAGAGGCTTACTGAAAAACTACCAACTATTAAAAAGCAGTGTCTAAATGAAATCTTTTCAGATGGAGATTTCTTTAAAAGAAATAAAATGTTTAGTGCCTTTTATCTCTATCTGTTCTAATGCACTTATTCAAGACAGTTTGGTTATGTTCAACTGTAAAATCCTCTAGGTCTTTTCTTCAGTCCCAGTTAAGAAGCGAAAAGCTAACATCAAAGCATGAGCTTAAAATTTGCAGAATAGAAATCAACCAGTGCTTCATCTACTTTAAAGTGGAGCCAACATTTCTCATCTGTTTATTAAAAATACCTAAATGCAAGGAAACAACAGGCTTGAGTGAATTCAATATACAATATGTATAGTGGTAAACATGATACAATATTTCAGTTCATTCAAACCACGTAATTCTATTATCATTACCCTCAGGTTTCTGTATGGATGCATATTTAAGTATAAGACTGGACAGTAAAACAAGAAAAAACCCTAATTCCTTTGTTACTCTGGACATATGTACAGAGACCCTGTGGGGTAGTGTTTTTGGCAGTTTCAGGTACCTGGTGCAGGATTCTTTGATGCTAAATATTATGTTCTTCAAACCCATAAATGAATACTAGTTCAGCATTAGAGAGAACCAATAAATCACAGGTACTGCAACTAAATCAAAAGAAGCTTTCTAAGCTAATTAGTTAAAAATCTACTCATGGTGAGGGAGCATTATTTCAGTGTGCCATTAGGAATATCTAGTCTTCCAAAGAGGCCCTTTCCTTGGAATTTTACAACTCAAATGAATCCTGATACATACAATTAAAACATTTCAGGCTCTTAACGAGTCTGAATGAAACTGCTGAATTGACACAAAATGCATGGTACACTTCACTGACCCTGCCTGTTCTCACTTTCAGTAGGTACCTTATTTGTTATTTGTATGTTTTCCATATATTGCAAGCTGTTTGGGGAAGCTACAAGTTCTACAAGCTACAAAGCATCAAACAAATGCATGGCATTATTCTAACAAGCAGTAATACAACACACTGATTGGAACTCTCCATGTAAAGACAGACTCCTATTTCCCCAAGAAGGGAAATTGCTTTGAGAAGAACAGTAGTTTGTTAGAGCTGTCTCTCTTCAGACCAGGCACACTCTGGCCCAAGAGATAAGAGGTATTCCCTACCAGAGACTTCTGAGTAATGTTGCATGCAGCCTCTGGTACGGACAGAAAATGATTGTGGGGAACATAAGATGGGAAAGCAGCACAAATGTGTTTCTCAATTGATTGCTGTGAGGGAGGCTTCGATTTCTCCTAGGCAAGGAACATCACTTTTTCTAACTCAGGCAGGGGCCAACAGTGATGAAAAGCAGAGAGAAGTGGCTGCATTTAAAGAAAAACACGGATTACCATAAGAGGGCGGTAGTCGTTTACCCAAAAATACCTACAAACCCAGGATGTCAGTCAAAAGATTTAACTTTCCCTTGTTGAATCTGTATGGAAGTGGCAGATACTACTGTATTTAATAAAACTGAATTTGGAAACTTACCTTTTCTACAGCAAATGTTCGAATCACATATTCAGCCAGGAGCTCTGTTTCTATTAGGGTAACTTTAATGTCTTTATATATCTCTGTGTCATCTGGCCAGTATTTGCAGCATTTGACCTTTAAAAAATACAAAAGAAATTAAGGTTCATTTATTTTAGAAGGTTCATACAGAATCCATTTTGCATTCTGTGCAATGATTTCTGATTTAAAATGCAATCATGCACAAAATGGTCACATTTTCTGCATGTGGAAATGTTTAGTGTTTGAGGGACATTACCTCCTCTCTTTTTAAGACAGCTTTCAGAGTTGCAGGTGAGCTTTGTGTTGTGGTTAGTGAAGTAAGGCAAATTTGTTTGGAGCACAAAGGATATTTATACCCTGCACAGTTCAGTTATGGTAACTGTTCATTTCCTGTGCTTTCCAAAGCAGTGTGCCCTGAGGAACAAATACCACCAGAAGTTTTTTCCCCAACTGCTACCTGTTGATTTGTCTCAAAAATATCTTTCTACCTTCTAAAATAAAAGTGTTTTGCAGACAGGAAGGAGACCTCACTACAGTCAACAGCTTCCTCATGAGGGGAAGAGGAGGGGCAGGCACTGATCTCTCTGGTGACAAGTGACAGGAGCGAGGGAATGGCCTGAATCTGTGTCAGGGGACGTTTAGGATGGATATCAGGAAAAGGTTTTTCACCCACAGGGTGGTTGGGCACTGGAACAGGCTCCCCACGGAAGTGGTCACAGCACTAAACCTGAGAGTTCAAGCAGTGTTTGGACAATACTTTCAGGCACGTGGTGTGACTCTTTGGGATGGTGTGGTGCAGGGCCAGGAACTGGACTTTGATGATCCTTGTGGATTCCTTCTAACTCAAGATATTTATTGTACGAATCTCTATTTTTAGAAAAGTACCTATTTTCTCAGATTAACTTTCCAAAAGAACTGATGAGCAGTCAAATAGCAAAACTCAGTGCTTGAAGTCAAGAGCTGAGTTTAATGCCCAGGCTTTAACTATTCTAACTCTATATAGCTTAACTACTAATTCACTAGATAACTCCAAACATGACGGGTAGGATTCATCTCACTTAGCTCAACTTCACCTGCTATTTTTTAAAAGTGGATGATTTGAGGACTGTATATGATGATGTAGATAGCTGACAGACTTAAGAATTTTCTCTTCCTTCCCATTTGTGTGGACAAAGTGGTGGGCTGGGAAGCTAACACATTACTTATATCTCTCTCTTACTCTGCTTTATCATGGTAATAGCTATGATATCACCACTGCATCTGGCCACCATCCATTAGTGCTGTACATGCTAGGAGTGGCATCTGTTATACATCTGCTGCATGGAACAGTTTCTCTCTTTCTCTCACCAAAGGGAAAATTAAAAATGGATCTTTTAATACACTTAAATCTAGTTTACCTAAATAAGCACTTAAATGAATCGGGTAAAAAACTCAAGCACTTTAAATATTCAATGGAAAACTGATAGAAAAAAATTCAACTTCACAACTGATACGAGTATTTCTCAAACACATTTTCATGAAAACATGTTTGGATTACTACCACGTCTAATCTTGAGCAAAAGGTAAAACAGATGAATGTGTGTATAAGCATACACTGAAAACTGTAATGCATGATTCAAATGATTTATTTATATAAACTCCAGGTTCAGTATATAGAGGATTATGCAGAGAGTCAAACCCTGTCCTGTCAAGAAGAAGAAGAAAATACTTTCCTAAGCATTTGTTTCCAGAATGGAGCTGATCATCCTGTACAACCCTTCTTTACTGTCTGGATGGATGGGAGGTCTCACCCCATCACAGTAGTGACATTGGCTGATAAAACAGTAAGGTTGTCCAGGCAGGGTCAGTAGTTCTGGCCCTTTTTCTGACTTGTTAGCAGGATAAAATTTAACTCGGAATAGAACTTGAATCAGAATAGAGTTGAAGGGCTGGAAAAACACATCCACATCAGGATCCTCTTCAAAGAAAAAGGGTAGTAGTCTGGTCAGAAGTGCTGGCTCCCAGCCACAAAATTATACAAGCATCCTAACAGCTTGTTCCTGCTTACACAGCTGATGGAAAGCTCCTAGAGCAGAGCTGAAGTTCAGGTAGCTTTATAAGCAGGTTTTAATTTATTTTTCTATGCTTGTCTTCAGACCTAGTAACTGCATTAGTATTGGCTAAAAAAATTCTTTTTCGTCTTCAGATTTCATCTGGTATTAAGGGTGGTTTCAGGACGACTGGCAACACCAGAGTTCCCTTCCATGGTGAGAGGCTTGGAGCTGGGACCCTGGACAGTGCTCGGCACTCCTGGAAGAGGGCAAGGGTAGCAAGACTGCTCCCCCCACCATGCTCAAGAGCCAGCAAGCTGACAGGGTGCCAGAGGGGAGGAGAAGGTTTCCACCCACCAAAGACCAAACTGGGGCCATTCCCAGGATGCCTAAACAACAGGATCTCTGACAAATGCATATTCATCTCTAAAGTGAATCTATCCACTGTAAGCAATGAACAAACATTTCAAAAGCATTAAATGTTGCTGCAAGCAGTTTAGTAGCTACTGCTGCTATCTGTTGTTGCATCTACTTGATATTTATTCAGATCTTATCTTGTTCAGATGCATTTCCAAAAATCCTCTCATGGAAGCTAAGTGAAAAACACTGGATGCTCATTGTTTTGTCTGTGTTGTTAAAATAATCCAGAAAATTCACATTGTTCAAATTCCTCAGGCCAGCAAACTGACCCTTTTATAGTCATTGCCAGAAACTCTTTGAAACAGGGTTTTCCTACCTATGGCTAAGATGATTTTTTGACTCCTCATGAAGAGTAAGACAATTCACACTGCCTCTGGGCTGGAGCCCACTGACAACCCCTTCTCTGGAGCTGATTCCCTTTTCCTGTCTGTTCATGTATCTGTTCCATAGGTGGAACCTGAACCACACAAAGAGGGCCAATGCACGTAGGAAGGGAGCAGCTGCAGCAGTGATCCCAGGCACAGCACTGCTCATCAGCATGTCTCTGTTGCTAACTTTAGCCTTGTTTCTTTCTGATGGGCGCCTGCCATCCTTGAAACAGCTCTAGTTAAGCAAAATAAACAATCGGAGGGGAAAAAAAGCAACCCTGGCTGAATGAAATTGCTCTTTCCTTGAAGGAAAACATGCTCGTTTCTAACTTGCTATGTCCACACAGTCTGGATTATGGCTAAGAACTAGAGACAATTCAGAAAGACCAATTTAGAAGACCACAGTCCCTGTGTTCTTATGCCTCAGCTGCTGGATTTGATTCCATTCTTTTTTAAACCTTATTTAAGATGATACAGTGGAATAATTAGGGAAGCACTGGGAGATGTTGCACAGAAGTTATAGCCTTTTGTGCTGCATGCAGCTTGGCCCCGCTGAGGATTTCTTACTCTGCTGCACAGGGGATTTTAGGCACGGAGCAGACTGGAGCTGAGCAGAAGGATCCATGACAACACAATTTCCTGAAAACTCTCCCAAGTGGAATAGGGGCTGTAAAAGCCATGGGAACCATGCCAGAATTGCAGCCAGAGCCACAGACCAACTGATGATTCACTTACTAGCAGGCAAAAAAACCCTAAACCCAACTTTATTTTAATTCAGGCTTTTCCCCTACTTTTGGCTCTTGTTCTGCAATGCTCTGCACGTGCTGAGCTCTGGACCTGAGAACTCCATGGACTCCTGATGAACCAAAAGTCAAGTAAATGCTTAAAGATCCATCTCCTATCTCCTCTAGGACCACCCAAATAAATGAAAAGGTGTCTTAAAGACAGAAGTAGATTAACTATCGGAAATCAAAATCACATTTATAAATGCACATTGGATCAGAGCCTTTATTTGTACAAGACAAGACAATTGCAACAAAATAGAATATGGTTTTACTCATTAAATATGAGAAACACTGCTGGTAGCATATGCTCATTTTTTCTTTTTAGCACAGCTTTAGCTACCATAACTTGACGAATCTCTTTTCCATTTTATAAACATTTGGTACGTGTTTTACAAAAAAAGCCTTACTAACAGAAGGTTTAACTAAATAATTGATACATGATTCCAGAACTGAATATTAAATGCACTAGACTTTTTTTTTTTCCACACAGTTGCTACCATAACAGTAAATATCATCCTCAAACCAGAAAACATAATTTTGAAATCTCATCCGAGCAGAATTATAATTGAGAGTTTGTTCACATACACCCCACATTTATATCTTACCACATGCCAAAAAATACAGATGTTCATCAGAAGATGAGATAAAAGGATGATTGCCAGAGACATAATGAAAATGCTCTGGTTTAATCTATTCATCCCAAGGTACACTGTCCAATTGTTTCAAACATGTTTATTTTACGAATAATTTTAGAAATCTGGAGAAGAGAATTATCTACTTCCACTCTCTAGTTCCATCCCCCAGTAAAATAGTCCAATGTGTGAAACTTAAAATTAAAAAAGAACGTGGAAAGTTGTTGTTGCTAGTTCTAAATATAACAAATAATGTAGGCTGTGGATGGCTAATGAACATGAATTGTGACTTCTGAAGCTATATATTTAACCATTTGGAAATGTGACACGTAGCTAAACGCAGTAGGAAATTCAGGACAGTAATTCATTTACCTAGAATTTTGGAATAGGAGTAGTATTACAGACTTAATATGTGAGCTGGCTGTGAAATACACTTTGTAGTCCACACAGCACCATTTAAATAACACTGATTATTCAAAGTTTCCAATTTCCTTTGATTCTGAAATATTCTTAGCAAGAGGGTGATATAACTGACTATGCCCTGCATGGATTGTCATTAGTGAAGAGCAGTATTATACATTCTAATTTAAAATTAATCCTGAACTAAGTAATGACGATAAGTCAGACATAAATTTTGAAGTGAAACCTCTCGGCTATAAAATGAAACAGCCAACCAAGCTCACTGGTAAAATTTTTAACAGCTTTTACAGATGTAGCTCGGATAACATCATATACTTTTATTTGGCTGACTTCAAGTAAAAGAATATCCAATAATTGAAAGTTTTTTTATTTAAATACTTTTCAAACAAAAAATGTATTATGATATAAGAACATTTTATATGTTATAAAACAACCTTTGACAGAAGATAAAACCCAGTCTTCCTTTTTAAAATTTTCTTTTGTTTGCTTTTGAACAAGCCTGTTATTAGTTTTATACCTCATTTTACAGTTTTCTAAAAGAGATGTGGAAGACTATTGAGAAATACAATATTTGAGATACTGTTTGGCACCATCAGATGAATGGGTCTCTGAGAAGTCAGCCAGAAGTCTTTATGTTGTTCACAGCTGCCAGGGTGGGGAGAGATGTCTCCATGAATTTTACTAGCTCAGTCTAACTTCTTCCAGGCACAACTCAGAGCTGACATAGTTCTCCACCTTCTGCTGCCCTAAGCTGCCCCAGCAGTGCAGCCCTAAGTTGCCTGGTGGGTGCACTCTCATTCAGCTTCTGCCCAGAAGAGCTGGCTTTCTGGAGATGTCCAGCAGCAGCCAGAAACTAATGCTTTCCACCTGACAAAATGAGCGTGATCCCTTTGTTCTTAAGACCCAGGTATTCTGTTAGCATGCCATCAACTGGCAGACTGGTTAGATGAAATTAAGATGGCAGGCCAAACCCATGGTGTGGCCGTCCTTTGACCATAAAGAAGATTTGGTCTGGAAGAGTTGCTTTAGGGTTGCTTTGGGTCGCGTTGCACTCTTGCCTCCATTGCAGAGCGCAATTCCAACAGAGGAATGTGGATTGTCTCTGTTTCATTGCTTATGTTTAGGCAGTTTAGTGCACCTCAGTACAGCCCTGGAGGATGAAAGGCTGAGCACAGAACACATGAGGAGGGTGGCTACAGGATTAGCCGGAGCTCCTCGAAGTCTGTCTTAATTCCTGACACAAACGTGAAATCATGGGTCTATTTCTCACATCCTGTGCTCCAAGGACCTGATGTGCCTGCATCCAGCAGCACAGCCTGTTCTCTGAACCATGGTTCCATTCCAAGAGCAATATCATGCCATTAGCTGGGTAGATAGCACCACCTAGTTAGTGGATTGCCTTCTGGCTCTAAAACCTGATCATCTGATGTTAGCTTAGACAGATCTATGTGTTACTCTACTGGGTAAAGTAAAACTGTGCCTCCAGGATGCTTCTCCCTTCACAGAGAGACTGAGAGATAATTTCAAGACTGCTGAGGTGAGGAGACTTGCAGTTAGGAAGCCATTTTGCTAGCCCTGACATTTCAAGTAAGAAGCTGAACCCCTCCCTCTTTGCAAACTGCACCTAAAGTTGCATCCTACACCTTGGTGGCACTTCAGTTAGTCCAGCAAAGGGGTCAATGCATTTGTGTATCCTTAAACCTCTTCTGTTCATTTCTCAAAGTGAATTATCTCAATTGGATTAGTAAGCATTAAGATATTAATCTGTGTTGATTAACATTCTTTGAAATGTAGCTTTTCCTGCAGATGAGAATACAACAAAACACTGAGAGCTGAACCCATGTCTGCTCTGAGAGACATGGGACAGTGCTGAATGCCTGTAGCTTGATGTTCTGTTTCATGATGCTCACATTGCTAATCTGGGCACATCTTCTTTAAATAATTGCAAAGAGTCCTTCCTTCTCTTTCCTGAAGAACAATAGACAAATTTTTCCCTAAGGGTTCCTTCCCTACGATGTATAATGCAGTAATGTAAACTTGTTATTTCTGGTTAAAAATCCAGGAATATGAAATCTATTTTGATGACTAGAAGGGTTCACTGACTTGAAAGATTAAGAATAATTTAAAATTTTGATTGTTTTTCTGTTTACCTCATTGATATTCTGTAAAAGTATAAACTGTACTCTATCCAATAAGAGATACTGGAATTACAGTGAAACCAAAAGTATAACAACAGAATATAATACCTTGTGCTTATGATATCATAAGCACAAATTCCATTTTTTGAGGGTAAACATGATTAGGAAAAAAATTTTTTGTGAATGGGGAAGGACACTGTTTATATATTTAAGAGGTTGGGACTAGAATTACCTTTTCCCTCTTATTTATAAAATGTTGTTTCTTTCTTTCAGTAGAAAAGTTAAAATGAAACTTTAGTCACCTTAGTATGCATACAAACTCTTTGGCACACCTCCTAAGGAGCATTAACACCAGTATCCTGAATTAATTCCAGTGTAGGTAATTTGGCTTATTACATTTAGAGGCAGTTTCAATTAGATGGAGTGTTCTTCCATTTATACTAAATACAAATGTGCTGTTTGTGAGACGTGCTGAAAAGTGACTGTGTTTCATCTCTGCAAGATCACAGTATTGGGTGATCTGAATCTTAAATACAATTTGAGTTTACCTTTGTTTATTAGAAGGATCTTCTGCATGGAAGATTCTCAAAACTTGTAAAATGTGTAAGTACAGACTTCATAATAGCTTTGTGATAAAAATTTCTGTTTTCATTCTAAGCGTAGGTGGTAAGTCCATTGGAAGTTTCACATAGTTTTTATGTTGATGAAATTTCCTATGGAGTTTTTGTTTTTTTCTTTCAATCTGTTTTCAGTAAGATGTCTTTGGTCAGGGTTTTATTTAGCAGTGTCTTGGGGTGATTTTATGATAATACTATATTCCCCTATCGTCTGCTTTATGCCCAGAAATGGGTCCCATAGCTTTAAGCTGGGTCCAGGAGAGGGGGGAGAGAAGCCAAGGGGGAAATTCCTCGGCACGGTGTGAGCTCACCTCCCCCATGTTGCTTGGCTCTGATTGCACAGCGGAGAGAGTACATTCTTTACTTTTAGCTACCTCCTTTTTTTATTAGCTGAGGGAAGAAGTTTCTCTGGGACTACAATAGCATTTCTCCAGTGACATCTGTGGCTTTTCCTGGGACTGTCTGGCTTAGCTGTGATCTGAGAATCAGATCATCGGACACTGTGGACTGGCGAGGACCCCACATCCTGGCCTTGGACCTTGGGAGCCAGCTACAGACACAACTCTAAAGCCACCAACTTTCTCTGCATCAAGGAGGTTTCACATCTTAACAGTTATTAACTTTTTTTCCCGCACCCTGCAGGCACTTTGTTTGTTAAATAAATAGTTTTTTTCACTTTCATCCAAGAAATTCCTTTCTTATCAGCAGGGGAGGGAGCGCTGAAACCTGTCTTCTTTAGAGATGACATTCATTCCAGAGCATTTTCCTCCTAAACTTGTCTCAAACTGATACAAGCAGTTTTTCTTGGATGTCTAATCTCTGTCAGTAACCCAAATTATCATCAGGTAGATCTGAAGAAGATCTGGTTCATCATAAAGACTTCTGGGTTTCATTTGTTAAGGAAACATATTTGAATCTATTCAAGAAATGTCTCTTGAATGCTGACCAATGCTGCACATCTGGAGAACCCAAAGACATGAACGTATGACTGCTTAGGGCTGTGCCCATACTGGCTTTCCTAGGAAAAACAACCCTTTTCTGACACCATTTATCTTATAACAAGTAATGCTTTTTAGCAAGCCAGCATCAAGGAGATATTCTCTCTGTCAGAAGACCATTGTATGAATCTCCTTGCTGTCGTGTGGAACCCAATACTCTTTCAAGCATGAAAAATCGGAGTCATCCCCATTTCTGCAGAGAAGTGCCACCTATATAACATGTTAACCACAGGTCCAGGAAAACAAACCAAGGAGAAGCTAAACCACCACTGTATTCTTTCTTTTCCCCTATGCAAATACAGCCCTTCCGGCTCCTGGGAAGGAAATGTCACCTAGGAAGAGGCTGTTTGGGTAGCACAAAGGTGTGGGCGCAGGCACTGGGGCTATTTACCAGTTTGCGGCTGACCTTCATTCCTGTTTGTGTCACATCCATTCTGTTGTAGTCAACCTTGCTTCCTTTCACAAAAGAGGGTCTTTTGTGTGCTTATTAACACTATTAGCACTGGCTGTTTTCTAATTCCAGGTAATAATTGAGAAACTCTAATTACTGTAATTACTATGCTCCTGGGGTGAGCTTTTATTTTTTATAATTATTTGTAGGGATTTTGTTTGTGAATACTCTGTTATATTAAAAGCACGACAGACAATCATAAGTCCTTGCAGTGCATTTATTTATCAACCACCTCCACTGAATTTCACCAGTGCATTTCACCATTTATTAGTCAGATATTAGAAAATTTCTTCTGCCTCAAGCAAGTGGGAGAGAAAGTGACTACTGACAAATGACAAATAATGTGACATGCCAAGTTTGATTCTGCCAGCTTAGTACCAACCCAACAAGAGCGAAGATGGAGGTGACAGCTAGATGGCACAATTGAATATATTCTAAATCCTCCCACCATGCTTCTTCAAGGGAGACAGAAATCTTTCAATGTGTGCAAACACTGAAACAAATCAAGAACAACCTGAGACTTTGGCCAGTACACCTTGATCCTGTTCCCATTGCTTTTCTGTGTCTTTTGGAGTTTGCCCTCCAGAGTAGTCTCTTGGTTAAGTAAGCAAGATGTTCTTCTGTGTCTATTTTATGATCACCCCTGGTGATCATAACATCATCACACTGGTGGATAAATTTTTTTGTTTTTTATAGAATAATCCACCAGATTAAGATAAATCTCTCAGGTGAAGATGGTCCCTGAAATTACACTATTTTCAGTTGCTCTACCACTTACAGACATGGGCATGGAGGCGCCTTCCGCATTAATATAATCCAAAATACATTACTTTGAAATAGCTTGTTGTCACACTGGTATAATTATATGAGTCTTAATTCTTGGTTATGCTTTTTATCCATTATCCATTTTATCTTATTTATCCATGTGTGGCTTGGAAAATTCTGATTCTTGGACCATTACCATTGATTACTTGTCATTTTCTTTTGGTGAACTTCATTGTGCATGAAAAGTTGTTGATCACAGCATGAAGAAGACAGAGTACTTTTTTTAAGGTTGTTTCAAGGGCTGCTTATTTGTTTAGGGTTTTTTTGGTAAAAGTTGTTACATCAACCTAGGCCAACCTTAACTAAGCACCACTTCACCATCCTTTATCAAAGAACTGTTCATGCAACTCAGCAATGCTTTTTCTAAATGACTGTGAGACCTCATTTAGATTTTTAATAAACAGTCACATTCTAATGAGGTCTTCATAAAACTGACTAAATATGTTTAGAAATCATTAGCTTAAATTATCAGTACAAAAGTCTCCTTAGGGAGCCCTGCAGATTTTGTGATAAGACTTCTGGCAGATGGATTAGTGTAACAGCGCAAGCTAGTTCTCAATTTCCACAGGACCAGTGTAAATGTGAGTGACTGGGTAACAGGCTACTAGATAAAGAGCTAAATGTCCCTCAGGTGGGTTCATTAAAGAGAGAAAACAATCAAAACACATTTTGGTGCCATTTAAATACCAGGTGCACAGCAGTCTGCAGGTGCCAGAAACACTGACAAGGGCCCCTTGCTGGAACACACAAGAGCTTAAAGGGATGCATGGTTCTGACAAGTGTGCCTCAGATAATGACAGATATTGGCAGATGTACCTGGACTCTGCTGGAGGGTAATGCAGGGACTGAGTCATTTGCAGCAGGTGCCTGCATTAGGGACAGCCTCATGGTGATTCCTCCAGCAGCAATTAAAACAGTCCTGATGCATAATGCTCCAGGGCATGATGCAAGTTCCTAGCACTGATTTAATGACTATCCAGCCAGTCCTGGTAAACAAATACACATAGACCCCCTCAATGATTAATTCATGAAGGCCATATACTGTGTGGCAAACATGTTAAATTTTGAAAATTCTTCCTTCCTGGAAATGCAAAAGAATTTTCCCCCTTGGCTTACAATGGGTCAACACGGTTAAAAAATAAAAATAATAAACCCCTGTAAATCTTATACCAGTGATAGCAATTGAAATAGAAAACCTCAAGTTTGGTAAGGTTATAAAGTTTGCCCTACAGGAATGCTACCAAAAGGTCCATTAAAATCATTACTACTCAAGGTGGCACAGAGCTTGTGTTGGGGGTTGCAGGACAGATGGCATGTTTGTAATTTGCCTCCTTATTGCTCATGATTCCAGCCCTGGGAGTGGCAGAAAAATACCAATGGAGGAGTGACTGCATTGTTCTGTGGCTCATATGATTTTATTTCCATTAAAAGCTCATTTCAATTTCTGCTCTCTGATCTCACCTATGCTGGCCTCCAGAGAAAGTGAGAACAAAGTAATTTCTACCACTGCCAGAAACAACAAAGCTGCAGATCTGTATCCCACTAGGACTCTTGCACCCTGAAGAAATCTCCATGGTGGCACAAACCATTACTTACTGCTGTGGGAATGTGCTGTGCACCTAAATGCTGTGAGCGGAGGCTGCCAACACTGGCATCAAGACTGGTGTCTCCCTTGCTGACATCCGACAGTTCACTCTAATTGGTGCTTCCAAATACTGACTTTGGGAAAACAGTATGTGGTTTGATGCAGAATGCTGTTTTTGCTCTCAGGCTTGTTTATTCATACCCTGAAAACATCCCTTTTTAAGTTGTTTGCTTGGGTACTTATGAATGTGCATAAAGCTTTAACAAAGAGGTTTGCTGGAGAGCTTCCTACTCTTACAAATCCATTTGCTTTGAATTGATACGTGACCATCCAGCTATTTCTACCTTCTTTCTCACTCAAGGGACTGCATTTTTAAAGTGGTCTCCATGATCCCTCTTTGCCTCTGCAATTAGTTGTACATGTGTTCCTGCAGCAGGTGTTAATTGCAGTCACAATCTCCATCTTTTTTATATCTAAAAATAGTACTGGCACCTGATCTGTTAGCAGGCTTGAGCACACAGATATCTACATGTTAGGATTTATATTAGCAGTTCACAAAGGACGTATGGCAGAATAAACTGAGATTGCAAAACTGGACTTGCTAAAAAGGACTTTAACTCACACCATATAAACAGTGCTCTCTCTCTCCTAATGCAAATGCCACAGGGCAGAGGGGCTATCAGACACTCCACCAGTGTGAAATTAAAACATCTCTTAAAACCGTGCTGCTCAAACTGGGATGTGTGCATTTGACTTCTTATTTCAACACTTCGATTTACAGTAATTGCAGTAGTTCCCATAAAAGCAGTGGGGGATTTTTCATACCAAATGAAAGCTATATGCCAAATTCCCAAGCAAATTTTCTTGAAAAAGCATCCCAGATGAGACCTAAGACAGCAGTGTACAGACAAAACAGTAAATGAAAAGACTCGGTTATTGACAGTTGTGAGGAACAAAGAAAAAGGTTCAATTCAATACTTGTTGAAAACAAAATTAGCCATAAAGACTAGAGTAGGAGGCCTACTTCAGAAGTTACCAAGCTAAGAAGGAGAAGTACACAGTATCAATCAGGGAACTCAAGCTTTCCTTTACCTGAACATAACCTCCTGATCAAGGAACAGTGCACAAATGTGTAATTTTTTGTTTTAATCCAGAAGGCTTACAGGAAGGAAAAGCCAAACAAACCAGATCGATTTAGACAAACATACCAAGAAGCAATTTCATAGTTTAACTACATTTCTCAGACATCTGTTTCAGAATGGCTCCCCCTTAGTCTCCCTTAAAAAAATAGAGATGATTCCGTACCTTGTTCTGCAACAAATTCACTGATTTTCTTAAGAGGAATCATATATCTGAGATATGTACAAAGAAAGATATGATACCTCCCCTCTTTGTCAGTCTTTGCAGACTCTGCTGTACAGAATGCAGCTTTATCAGTTACTTTTTCATTGTGCTAATGTTATCAAAGCCAAGCATCCAAGGCATGTTTAAAAATAATTGATAATGAACCTCTCAGCACAGGCAGTCATACATATTTTATGTGCTACAGTTAGTATGTAAGCACCTTGTTGGTCTGTTATTTAATTTCAAAAAGCAAACACCTTGGATGTCTTTCATTTTTTTAAGTACAAAAATCACTTACCCTTCCCACTTCTACGAGATTAGTAACCATGATTATGCTGGCTGTGTTTTCATGCCATACCATTCTCCAGAAGTCATATATTGTCTCCTGCATTGGTCCTGAAACAATAAATCAAATGAAAGGTTACCATCTGAAAGTCTCATGATTGGAAGCTTGTCTCTGGGGAACTTTGTGAAACTGTGACTATACACATATATTCATATCACTATCATCATATTTTTCATTTAGGGTCGGTCAATTTCTTTCCTGTCATCCTACCTATCTGCATTTAAGTATTTTTCTCCTGAAATAGTGTTCTGAAAGAAAGTTAGTTCTCCAGCACTTAGGTATTTATCTCCATAACACCCAGAAGTGGAATTATAAAAAATGGATAACATCACTCTTTCTTTTAGCAATTGGATGATAACCTAGGGAAGGTGTATTTGGAATGAAATGAGCCTCAATGGACTATGTGGCCTTTCCTAGTTTCTAATATTTTTCCTAGTATACACTATCCATCAAATTAGCTCAGCTCCTGAATTGTAGTTCCTGAAGTGAGACAGAAGTTACAGTTTTTTTGCTGCAGTATATCACTTTGCAAAACAGTGGGGAAAGCAGCAAAGAAACCTGACATGCCATGGGAGTGTGTCCTCTGCAGTGTTTTCCCCAACAACCTGTGTGCTTCTGTTCATGAACACACAGGGCTGTCTCCAGCATCATGCTGAAGCTGGGTACCAGCTCACAGGAAGTGCTATAGAAATGTAAAATGTTGAGAAAAAACACATCTCTTCATGTGTACCTGGTCCTGTCTGTTTGTAGCCGACAGTCTTACCCATAATGCTCAGTGTGCCACCCCAATTTTAAACCAGTGCTTTAAAATCACTGAGCCAATAAGAGTAAACAATATAAACTATAAGCTTAACACCCATACTGAATCCATTACTGAACTGTCACACTGCAGTAAACAATTAGGGGCTTATTTAGAGGAATGACTTAAATCAGCTAATTGGAGAACAAATGGATAATGCATTGGCCTAAATGTTCCTCTAGCAAAGAAGCCAACACTCTTCAAGCATTACAAAACCATACATTGACAGATGTGAGCAGTTTGGCACCCATGTTTTGGTTCTTTGAGCTCCGTTTGAAAATAAAATCTTCACTGTGAAATCAAATATTTAGTAGAAAACAGTAGTAATATATTATTACTATATTGTCATGGCAGAGGGCTTGGACCAGATGGTATTTAAAGATCCCTTCCATCCCAAACCATTTTGTGACTTTGTGACTCTATGATACTATAAGCAAGCCAAAACCAACTCACTAGGCAAATAACATCACAGTTATGATGTAACTTACTTAAATCTGAAATTTAAGAGAAAGGATGGTAATAGACTAGAAACCTTGAATTTTTAAAAATTTGTATTTATTTACATTTAAAGAAGCTACACATTCTGCCCCTTATTTTATCTGTCTTTAAAAATGACGTATATATTATGAGTTTCATAGGTTTCGTTATGGTTTTGGTATCCTTACAGGTTTCCTTGAATTGCTTTCGTTGCTCATGTAACAGGAGAAAAACCATTTAAAACAACAGGAAGCTCTGACTGTTAGAACACGAGAAATGTCAGAAGGTCTTAAGAATAGAATTAACAGCAGAATCTAAAACTACAGTTTCTGAAATTACTGAATTCAAGCTGATGTTATGGCTGCAAAACTGAACACCTTCCTTTTCTTCTTTTAATTAACAGCACAGAACAGGTGATACTCTTGTGAGATTTCATTCTGAATTACAACAAAAGTTTACTCGCTCTCCATCATATGGAAATTTACACCAAGTATTTTACTTCTACCTGAGTGTCCTGGATATGTAATACAGTCATGGCCCAAGTGTAATTTTGAATGTCACAGTAATATAATTAGTATGTATTATAGTGAAAGTTTAGCTTGTTTCTGTTTTACTATTCTAGGATTCAGTGTTAATTCTTTGGCAATTAAAGTCATGACAGCACTGGAAAAGTTTTGTGCCAGCCTCTCCTACTGATAGAAGGATGCAGAGTATTCTACTCACTGTAGGAAAATACTATCTCTGTATAGCTTCTTCCTTCCTCTCAAATCTGAAACAAGTATATAGCTAAATTACTACTGCTGTTATCTTTCAAGGAGCTTAGGTAAAAGTAGGATGAGGGAAACGTGGTTTTCCACAGAGTAGTGTCCTGGAAGAAGTCTTCAAGTTCATGACACATTACTAACATTACGCTTGATCAAGGACAAAAAAGTAACAGCACTATTGCTTCAAGAATCCTGGTTTAATGGGGAAAATCTAGATGGCTCCACTGCATTGTCTCCATGGGACTGTGCGATGTTTCAAGAAATTTGATCTGAGTGTATTTTTGGTAATGCTGCAGGAGAGGTAAGAAAAGATCTTCTGTCTACACAGGGCTCCTCCCCTTGCAAGAAGCCAGAATCCTTGAGGAACTGAGGTGCGATGTACCAAGTTTCTTTATGTATTAATTCAGTTTCCTTTCCCACAGATTCACTTGAGATAAAAGACAGTTGGGCCCTACACTGAAACAGTCATTTCTTTTTGACAGCTCTGGGATAACCTGCAACAATTTAATCCTGATTTTTCTTTCCCTACAGACTGCAATTTGTGTTGTGATTTAAAGATTTCTACATTTCAAATCCAGAAATCACAAATTACAACTGGGAAGAGATCCTAAACACTACTATATGCCTGTAGATTTTGAATTTTTCATTCTCTATAAAGAAAAAAAGATAATAAATTATAAGAAAAATCTTTAGGGAAAGTAATGGCTTTTTGAAGGCTAGAGAAAGAGCTGACCTATGACAAGTCTTTCAAGCTTGATTCCAAGTGCACTTCTAGAAGAAATGTCCTATTCTGCAGTGCAGAGTATGCTCTTCTCAATCTTACTATCTAAATAAGACAATCATAATTAGAAATGCTTGACAGGATTTCCTACTCTCCTTTTATATTCTCACACGCTTTCTTGCTTTTCCACTCCAATTCTTACATGTAGCCTCCAAACCTCTTTCACTTTCAGGACAC
The DNA here is from genome assembly GCF_965178545.1 of Coloeus monedula. Lineage (NCBI taxonomy): Eukaryota > Metazoa > Chordata > Aves > Passeriformes > Corvidae > Coloeus > Coloeus monedula. Next base: position 107,713,577 of record NC_138781.1, read on the forward strand.
CACAAGAAAAAACCCCACCCCAAAAACCTACCTTAAAGTCACAGAAAGTAATTTTTCTATACCCCATTTTTCTTTTCTTCTTGGCATTTTAAAAAGTATTTTCTGGCATATGAATAAATTATTACTTGTCTCCAGCAAGAATTGAAAAGCATTAGAGGCTAGGTAGGGTTGTGGGATTTATTGTCCTGAAGAATGGAACAATTTGATTCCAGAGACTTGTGGTAGGGGGAAAAAGAGCCTATAATTGTTCTAAGCATCAATTTAACAGATGTGTGCACAATAGGCAGAAAGGTTATTCTCAGCAGTTGCCCCCTTGCAGGAGGAGAAGGTCTGAAGAGAAGGTACTGTGCGACCCGACAGAAAGCCTGCAGCGCACCCCATTAGCTCCACAATACAGTACTTGGTATCAGAGATCTCTGCTGTGAAAAAAAGAGATCAGCAACATACTGCAACCAGAAGATGAAAAGCAAAGGAAAATAAGAAAAAGAAATCAACCCTCCAAAGCCCTAGCTAATTAAATGTATTATTGAAAAACTCAACAGAAACGATTGGTTGTATATATTACAACCATTGGTTCTATTACCAGCAGTAGTTAGTTGCTGCTCCGGGAACAAAATCATATTAGGAAATGGAACATCACACAGCTTTTAAGAATGGTTTAGACTCCTTAAAGCTGCTTTTGTAACCAGAGTTTTCTAGAGCCTCTATTTCTGCTTGCTATTGTGAGACTCACTTCTAACAACTGGTATTGCTACTGGGGTATGTGATCAATTTGAATGTGATGAACTAGCCCAGAATATAGGAAAACACATTCAGATGTAAGGAATAAAGCAAGCACACAAATAAACAAGTAAAGCCTGAATCCTGAAGCATACGCAGCACTTACTCACACAGGACTTTTAAATCTATGGGTCATTTTTCAATTTCTAGAAAAGCAAGCAGCTTAGACAAGGAACAAATAGCTTCTAAAATATTTTTCTAGCATAGAATGTCAAATCCACAAGCTAACATTTGGTCCACCTGAGACCAAGCTCAGTAATAGATATTAAAGCTAGAAATGTGCAGAAAATGAACAGATACCCTTAAGCTCCAAAGGTTCCCCAGGGACAGTGCATGGGCAGTGGGAGCCATAAATATGTGCTGATCGAGGCAGGGGACTGACAAGATGCAAGACTTATACCTGCAGCAGTTAAATTCCATCTTGAAAAGAGCACAAAAATACCCCTTACAGTGAGTAGACACAACCACACCACATGAGGAGGTGATTATAAAATGGTCCCTTCATCTACTGGTTACGGCAGTTTCTGGTAGCAATGATAACTGCCTCTTTTTACTGCTGCTTGCTGCTGTGACTGCCTACAGCTTGACTACTGAAAGACACTAAGCTAACATGCCTACTCAGAAGGAGCTGCATTTTAGCCCTCATTCTTTTACTATGTATGTTCCCTTCAAAATGAACTTGAGATACAGTGAGTGTTTTCTTACTCAGAGATATGGCTGCATGGCAACAATAGCAACAAAAGCCCAAAAGCAATGATTCCCTTTGCAACTACAGTGTCAAAAACCCCCAAACCCACTATGTAGCAGAAATGGTCTAAAATACACTCAAAAGCATAAAACCAGAGGGGAATAAAATATTGGGAGAGGAGACAACAAGCTAGTAGATTAAAATGTACAAGAACTCTTGTTTTCCTAATAAACCTCTTGGGATAGATGTAGCTGTTAGTAGGATAACTTATTTCACAGGAGGAAGCAAAATTTCAAACTTGCACTGCCAGTCCAGAGATCTGATAATCCATAAGCACAGATTATTTGCTCTTTTAACCATACTAGAATTTGGAGGTAAACCCCTTCAGAAAAAGGTATGTAATAAACTGCAGCTAATAGTCACTTTACACTATAAATATCTCTGACTGCAGGCAAGGGAGCATCTCTCGTAACTGGAATACATTTTTTCCCTACTCAATAAGGGAATGCGCCCAAGATTTTACCAACAGGAATTTGCAGGTGCATCATTATGTGACCAAGTTTTCATGACTGTTCAGTTCTGTTAGTCTCCCAATTACCTCATGGGAAGCTCATCGCGGGTCAGCAGCTTTGCAAACTGGACACCTCCTTAGGCGACCAGGTGTAGGCTAAGGAGTCTTAAGACTGAATTCTAGTTTTCCTAAAGTAACCTATCTTCATCTTTCTACCTAAAACAGTCAGCTTACTATAAAGAAAAGGTACAGATCCCAGTTGTGCTGACTTAGACAACTCGCAAGATAAACTGCTGCTTCAGTATTTTTTTATAATTCCATGGCCACACAGCAGTACAGCTGTTGCTGAATCATCTTCACCTTCCCAAATGAGCTGGTTTCTGAGTGGAAGGTACTTTGAAGATCTGCTCAATTGCTGATAATCTGATTTATCAGGAGCAGTCTTCACCATATGCTTGTTGAATAGTTATGGTAGCATGCATTGAACTTTCATTCATGCTTCCAGAAGTTCTTAAGGGTTTAATGCCTCCATGAAGTCCAGAACAAAACTCTGCTGTAAAAACTTCAAAAACTCAGGCAAAGATTATGCAGTCTTTTCTCTCTCAAAATAGGTTTAGACATTTGTTTTCTACTGTAACATATACACTTAAATTAACTGTAAAGGTTTATGCAAGAGCATTTTCATAGGCACAGTATGTGTGTTCCTATTATATGAAGAATTTTGGTATCTGAGATAGAGCTGTAGTCAAGGTATCAACTATACCATATGGGCCTAATGCTCACCACTAGCAATCAAAATGCATACAGATCAGTCTTTTGTGTTTTTAGGTCTCAAGAAAATAATGAGGTCACATCGCCTGGAAGTCTTCTAAATGCTTTAATAAAGTCCTCCCAAGTCTGTTCCAGGAACTACAACAGCACTGAGGGTAAAAGGTACCCCAGTGCCACTCACCTGTCCACTTTTACTGTAGTCTCCTCCAGGCCTATGACTGTAACAATTAGCACACTAAAAAGCAACAGACATTTGTACTGGCAAAACTTGGCCACTAATGCTTCAGTGTTATTTATTAACTGCTAGTTTCTAGCTGTCATACATATTTTATGCACTAAAGAATCTCAATGAAATAAATAAAACCCCTGTAATGAGCTGAAAAAAGGTTTTTGCTTTTATCCCGTTATTTCATTTGAATTCATATTTAATTCCAATGTTGAGTGTGATGACATTTGAAAAGCACTTTCTAACTTCAACCTTATAAGTATTAATTATTACATAATCTTCAGCAGGGCTATATTGTAATTATACAGCTTTTCTGGATTTCCTGATAAAATCTTCCTGCAAATGTCTCTTGCCTTGGAAAAAATATAAATAAACAAAGTTGTGGATGACTTACAACAAGGCTGGTTCCCTATAGGTATATTAGACCAGAAAGGAAGCCTGAGGCTATGCTACTCTCATGTGAGGTATGGCAAAATACTCTGCCCCAGTCTTAGACCTTATTTTAAAAATTCTTCCATTGTAGTAGATTCAGAGATGGCAAAGAGAGAAGCCACTTGCTTGCAGAGGCAGTCATGAACTCATAGTCAGGTAAGAAAAGGTATCATTTTGTAAGCAAAAATTCTACTAGAACTTAATTGACAAGGAAATAAAATTGTTTGTTTTCTCCTAACACTAGTTTTAACCCAGGCTTCAGAACATACCATGCATATCAAATATATCTGAGTTGCAGCCAGTCTACCATTTCTTCTTTTGGCCTTTTGCAGTGATACCACCTTACAATGCCCCAAGAAAACAGTATGCAGCAACACTGTTCCACAGTAAGTCACCTCTGCTATACTCAAGTGAGTTAATCAGGATGGAGATACGAATTTAAAATGTGCTTTTCATTATTTCCTTACTTAGATGGATTGTCAATAAAAAACAGATCTGACTGAATCCTGTTAGCTTGACATTTCCGGAAAGCGCTGCTTATAAAGCAAGCTGAAATGCTTTATTGGGACAAATCCTGCCCAGTGCAGCTACTGGCAACACAGAGGCTTTCTACTGTATCCTTTTCTCTGGAAAAACACAGCTTTCTCTCATTACCAGCCAAGGGATAGCACAGTGAATAGTAATTGGCTGATTTTCAAGCACAAACTGAATCCTACCTGCATCAAGCTAGCCAGTCAGCCAGCCCTGCTGCCTGCACACTGCTGTATGTGAAAATTGGCTTTCACAAAATGAAATGTTCAAAGTGCTTTCAAGTCCCATTAGCTTTCAACAAGTCTTAGATTACTAAGTGACTGAGGAGCATGTGGAAATTTTATGTATAGCTCCCATGAGACTGACCAGTGCTTTGGCTGGCTTTCTATACCACCTACTCCTATATTTAAGGAGTCAGCACTAGACCTCTCACAGGAATAAGAAGAGGATAAGACTGACCTGTAAATTCTCCATCTATTTCCAAAAATAAAAAGAAAATAAAACCACTGCTATTTACAATGTACAGTAGTGGAGAGCCAGAGTCCCACTGTTTTATGAAAAAATGCAAGTGTTTCACAGATAGCTAAAATAAAAAACCACTAACGCAGAACACCATTCGGAACTCCCAGTTTAATATAGCGATACTTAAAAATACATATCCTTTGAGCAATGACAAAACTCCAGAGATTTTCTTCTTTAAAATTGCTCATTTCATAAAACTAGATAATTAGTTTGAAAATGCATATTTTCTAATTGTGTGTATATTCACATACACATCAGTTGTAGGCTAGGGCTGGATCATTTCTCTTGCTGGCATTTCCTCTGATCCTATTCTGCAGCGATTCTGTGGCTAGTCAGATGGGGGAATGTGGTATTTATTCTCTGGAATATCATATGGCATTTTCTTTTCCTTATTGATACAGATTTAACTGGGCTGGAACAGTGCCCATCTCAATGCATTATTTTGTCTGCATTATGGTACCATGTAGAAATCCCAGTCCAGGCCTGGAGCTCCACTGTAGCACAAGTGCATCACTTATTAAATGCCCATGAATACACAAAAGGTGTTCATGCCCCTCACAGTTACAAGAAGCAAAACACACCTTGAAAGACAAGAGAAGCAAGGTAGAGTTTGAATGAACTGAACAGTCTTGGTACAATATACAGCAACCACAACACGACCACTTCTACATTTCTGAAAAATCTTACATGTTACTGTTCCATGTTAGTATTTCCACCATGTTGAGAAACAAGTCATTGCTCCACTTATTTTAAAGTCTGAGATCACACTTTATTTGTGCACTCTTGACAGGTGCTATTTAAGACATTTTTATAATACTACAGCTAATGCTGCCAGCTAAGTTTCCATCTAATAAAGTGTTACACACTTATTGATTGACATTTCTCCACGGCTAGATTTCCAATACAAGCTTAGTTTGTTCTATCTGAACGAAAAAAAATGAAAATGTCATATGGTTTCCCAAAGAATAAATAGCACATTTCCACAACACCTTTTGACTACTCACAGAAGTACTGCTGACTGGTAACAGAGGAACTGGCAGCATCAGAAATTGTCCAGATTTAAACAGCCCGAGATGAGACAAAGCTGAATGCAATAAAAGCTGTGTACATATGTGTACATAGTACTACTGTCCTAATGCTCATATGTACCCTTATGCCACTCAAGAAAGCTGCTTTTTCTGACCTTAACTGCAGGAAAAAACAACAAAAAACCCAAACCCACCCCATCAAAACAGTGTAGTTGTAGCTTAATGTCATTCATCCAGTATAACAGAGTAACTCTTTCTTTCATAAAATTTGCTTGCCCCACAGCAGAGATGTTATATGGTCCGTTCCTCTCATTAACATTTTCTCAGACTGGGTAAATCCAATATCTTCCAAATTCTGAATTACATTAACGCTCCTGGGGCTTAAAAATTCCCTAGTGAGAGTTATGTGGGATACCTGAATAATGCCAGAGCCTTGAATCTTTACCTTGCAGCTTTTAAGACAGCACTGCTGGACAGTGGCTTGCAGGGAGTGTGCTTCAGTTTTTTCTTCTATGAAACAGAAAAGCTTTAAATAATGCAATTGTAACTAGGGGCCTTGATGTATTTTCTGGTGGAGTGTACTGGCTACAGAGAAGTAGGTCTCACTCACACAGGGACCTTCTTTCGCTCTATGTACTACAGACATTTTAATTGTTTAATTACAGTCAAGCATCTTGGAAGAATGATAGGTGACTCATTTGGGAACCTGAGATACAGGTATAAACACATTCAGATGGAACAGCAACAAGGTATTGGCTCTCTGCCTGAGGTCACAGCTCTGACTGAAGGCTTATTCCAGGAGGCTTGAGACCATGGTTCAAACCGAACTGCCTTTGTGAAAGCAGTCCAACAGTAAGTTTCAGTTGCTGAATCAGTGTTTTCCACTAAGAAAGCTGCTTTTGTTTCTAATTTGTGCATTCTTCTCAATAAGCGTGATTTGCATCATGGAAATATGAATACCTATTAATCACTCATTCTAAATAGCTCATCTGAGCTTGGAAAGACTAACACATACAGATTTTTTTTTTGTAAAAAACATGCTGCATCTAACATTTCCAAAACAAAAATCTTAAGTAATTGACTTGTTGGACTGGGTTCTTCATATCAACTTGTAATGCAGAATCAATTTTGATGATGGATGAGAAGTTTAAGATCATTTTATCCCCTTCAGTAGAAGGTTCCTTAGGGAATGGACAAAAGAACCTAATTAGTTTTTTGCATTTCTACTTTCTATTTCCATGTTGAGTCAATCATAAGCATCAGGATGTAATAAAATCATCACTATTCTCTAGCTCAAAAATATGAGTTCATTTTGGCTACTTGTTTCTTTTATTTTTCCCCAAGGACCTTATTGTGAAGGAATGTTGCCCATGCATGTGAGTAAGATATTCAGATGCTGTATTTTTTAAACTTGTACTGGGAGTTTAAGTGCATTAGCATGAACACTTTACCTAGATGAACAAACAAGATAATTTAGTCTACATTAAAGCGTAAGTAAAAATGATAGAAAAAACCTCTGTCATAATTTATTGTCCTGGTAAGTATCTCATGAGTGAGATGTATCACTCACAATGTATATTTATATTTAAGGATAGAGAACACTGGTACATTTATTCCTTCCTCACAGAAATAGTCAGTATCAAACAACTATTAGTCAGATCAAGATATGTACAAAAGTAATAGAAATAAATGTGTATTGGATATTTTTCCTTTTAATGTCAAGGTAATTATGGTTAAAAATCAAATCTGCATCACAAAAAATTCAGCACTATTATTTGTTGTTATTTTTGGGGACCACCTGGTTATTTTCACCACTTCAAGTAGGAAAGGGCAATGTAAACATTTTAATTCTGTTTTTTCATTATATTTTATGTGAGACTGCAGTATTTGATATAGACTGTAAACCAGGAATACCATTCTAACATGCCATGTATTTGTGCTTAATACAGACACAATACATGAGCATGCTTGCAGCAGAATGAGATTTAGCAGCAGCAGAGGGAATCTCCACAGTCTACATCTGAATATGCAACTGCATGGAAGGATATAGACGGACAGGGAAAGAAATTAATCCAATAAGCCTGTATCTTTTCTTGTTTTCAAAGGTAGTGCTTCAAAATCACCTGGACTGTCATGTGCACTGGTGGCCATATCCATATAGAGATTTCAGTTGCCACCAAAGGATATGTAAGAGAGAAAAGATGACAGATTTCAAAGATTTGGATATGGTCACAAGACAAAAAAACCCCCCAAACTCAACAACAACAACAAAACCAAAAAACAAACAAACAAAAGCCCCCAACTCCCTCCAAAAAACCCACAAAAAAACACCCCCAAAACCCCCAAACACCAAAAAACCTAAAAAGCCCTGCCTTATTTTTTTCTTGATACATTTGTTTCTGAAATACATTCTGTTTTGTAAATTTGTTACACTCCTTTTTTTCCCTAGCAGATGAGAAGACCCAAAAGCCTTCTTCCTCCAAATGGCTGAAGACCATCTGGTAAATACACTTCACAGAAAAAAGATGCTTTGCCTATGTGATTTTTCTGGCAAACTGCATTTCTCTGCCTCTTTTCTGCTTTAGCATTAGGCTTCACTGATTAACAGGTGTGTTAACAGAACTCTGTCAAGAGTGCTAGGTACCTTCCCTATCAAGCCCAATTTATGGCTGATTCTTTGTTGAACATGGAAAACTTCTCATCACACATCAGCTTTTCATAATTTGCCTTCCCCTAAAATATAGACATGCAGGTGAATTTGTAAGGCTGATGCCGTATACATCTTCCTCAAACAAAAAATGGATTCTAGTGCATAATATAGCAATTAGGAGTCTAAGCAACACTAATAGATGGTCAGCCTTATAATGTTCTTTACTGAAAGTGTTTGGTTCACAAGGACAGCATGTTCAGCTTCTGAATTTAAGAAAAAGGATAACTTCCTTGTTTGCAGAATATATTTTATAGCCACATTTTTTAAAGAGGACCAATATATTACTTTTCACACAATCTTCTATTTTCTACATTACAACTTTGAAACATTGCCATTTGCCTGATTTGCCTCTAATTATTTACTGCAGACTCTCATTTCTCTTACTTCTTTATTCTGATATGCAGAGATCTGTTGTAACTTTTCTAGTCTGATTTTCACAACAGAGAAATCAAACCAGTATCTTGTGTTTGAGACAAAGATCTATATATGCTCTGAAGTCCTTTATGTCTGATTTACTGCAGCTCAGTCTGGGTGGGGGAGATGACAGGAAGAACTGCTTTTTCTTGCTCTGTGGCTTTGACAATGCACTACAGAAAAATCATCGTTTTCTCAAACTTGTTTCACAAGCCACATTGACAAGCAAGTGCAAGAAAAGCCTGCATGGGATTTAGGAATTTATATTGGCAAATAAATATTAAATAATTATTTATATAGTATCTAGAGCTTGTTTGTACTTTCAGAGAATTTCCAAAGGTATATGAAACGCGGGCATCTATTCCATGCAAAATGTAGTCACATGCGAAGAATGCAAGTGCCTTCACCTAGCAACAAACCTATCCGCGGCTTTCTAACACTGCTCCTGTTTCACTCGGTCTATACACAAAGATTCAGGGAAACGACACACTGCAACAAAGCCTAAGTCAACTTTGTACCTATTAGAAAACTATGCTAGCTCTGCAGTTACAGCCTTCCACCTGAATGGGGTGTCTCATTCCCTGCACAAACAAAACTACCACACAGCCAACTGCAAGAAAGATGGGAAAATACAGAAATCATGAAAATAGTGAAAGATAGCTGTTCTGACAGTTATCACTAAAACCTCCTATTACAAATGAAGAGGCAGATGGAAATTCTGGTATTCTCATGTACCATAAAGTGGCAACTTCTAAAAGTTTTGACTTTGATGGTTACCAGTTTTTAGTACACCCAGTTTCTTTTTGTCCTCAACACTAGTGACAGTACCAACTTTTAACAGACACTCAAACGTAATTGTTATCACGAGTCTTTGGTGGGTAATGGTAGCAAGAGAGCTAAGGTGAATTTACCATTCACAATATAACCTGAAGATGTCACTTTCATATGTAAAGGGTCTAACTTCTGTACGTGTTTGGGTCGGGGCAAAAAGTAACTTCTTTGGTGTTTGTCATCACTATGGCAAAACAGGTGAACAGGGTTCTAGAAAGCCTCACGTTTTCAAAGGGGGGCTTAGAATGGGCTCATCTCTCTGTCTGAAGACAGATGGCTTCAACCACCTTTTTAATGTTTTGAAGATTAAGAAGTAAAGAACAGCATCAAACACAGTTGAATCTTCAAGATTAATACAGGTACATAGAATTCAATCACTTTGTATATCTATCAGGAAAACAGAATGGCTGTTTTCAGTCCCACATCCTGCAAAAATGACAGCATCTATAAAACTGAAAAATTGTGGACAACTATTTTGCTTTGCTGTTATTCAATTCTCCCTGAAGTAATTTCAAATGTTAATATTCATCTGGAGGCTAAAACCATAGAAGGAAGAGTTTCTTTGTAAAGAGAAGTGTGGAACTTCCAGACTGCTGTAGTCGTGACAACTTTTTGCGACACAAAACCAAAAAAAACATGCCAAGGAAGTTAAGGTTATTGTTATTCAATGCACTATTTCTGCTTCAGATGTCTAAAAGGGAAGTTTCAGTTTGAAAGAGAATGTGTTTTTGTTTCTGAAAACCCTTATTAAAATGTTCACACAGCACATACAGTTGTGTGTGGAAGAAAGACAAGTATTTTGCAGAAAAGAGAAGGAATATGAAAGGGCTTATTAGAGTGGCAAGTTTATGCTGTTGGTAGTGAAGACTGTAAACATTTTTTTTGTAAATATTTATTTTCAAAAGTTTCTAACTTATTCCTAAAAAACTCCTCCTGACTGAAACTTGACTTGATGTCTGTCTCCATAATAAGCAATACAGAAAGCAATTTAGCATCTGCTTTACAACAGAGGAAAAAGAAGAGGTTGAAAAGCTACACTGCTCCATTGTATCTAAAATTGTTTTATTTTCAAGGGTAACTTTTTATAGTCATTAAGATATGCTCTGAAGTGCTTCCACAAAACATCTTAGATCTGGCTCCTCTGCATGCTGCAGCAAGCAGAGTGTGGGGAGTACTGAAAAGTCTGAGATACACAAAAGAATGTACTTCATATATGAAGACATGCAGCTTGCATGTGAGTATCTGCTGTTTCACATGACTGACCTTGAAAACCAGCCCTGGTGGAAATGGCCATGAGTGATGCTGCAGAACTGTGTTAACATTTGTCACTCATCATTTACAGTTGCTGGTACTGTGGAGGAGGAAGCATCCAAAGCCCTTGATAGAGACTAAAAGAAGCTACAACATAGCTCAGTAAACTACCTGAGCTTCAGGAGACAAAGAACAAATACATACAAACCCAATTATTTTTTCCTGCTCAGTAATCAAGGTGAGACTTGCTAGATCAGAAGTCATACACTAATCAGAACATCCAGCAGTATCTGTGAGAATAAGCACTGTACAGATCTTCAACCTAATGCTCTCATGGAAGGGCCTGGTTAAAATTCATTGATTACCTAACTCCTGCGAAAAAAAATAACCCTTACCTGCCAGTAAATTCAACAGATCATACAAGAGCTTGATATTCCCCTATAAAAAGAAGAATTATATCCATGGGAACAAGGGATATATAAAGCAAAATAATGAGTTTTTAAATTGCACCAGCCTGCTGGTTCTGCATGACCCAATATGCTGGCTTTTGACGAGGGATTCTTTTTAATCACGGTGACTCAGGTGCGGATGCCATCTGTTGATGCCAATTACAGCAGATCACCAAAAGTCTTTATTAGCTGTAAATTCAGTCTGCCACTCACATTATACTTATCACATAAAGGAAAATTGATATTAATTTTGTAATTGAAATTGCACACTCTGAATGTATTACTCTTAAAAGCTGAAGCAAAATAATTTTTGATTTTTAGTTGAGAAAGCCTCCATTAAGAAATTCTTTTAAAAAATGTTTCCTCCCCTAATTCAAGGTAGCAGCAGGATGCTATGAATGCCAAGGTGGAAAGCTACTAGTCTGCATGTCAGACTCTGGTTAGTATGAAAGACAGTAACACTTCAATAAACAGGTGATTAGGCAACTCCCAGCTCTGTTAAAAGCAGATTGGTAGTCTATTACAAACTGATTAAATTTGCCACTTCTTCACTTCAAACAATTATATTTGCTCATTAACACTTGATATGTTGAATGCAGCTTAAGAACATAGGAAAATTAAATATCAATCATTCTAACTCCTCGGAGATTTAAAACTGACTCACATAATGATACTTTCCGTCAAAGAACAATAGGCATGTGCACCTGTGAAAGCTGCTGTGGAGGAGAAAAGGGAGAATGGGAAAAGTTATTTAAAGACTGATGAAAAGTAGGTATCAAGGGAATTAAAAATTCAGCTTAACTGTTGTGCTGCATGATGTATTCATACATAGCTGATGAAAGTGTGTTCTAAAACAGAGCATGGACATTGCTGGCTGCACTGCAAGTTGTGGCACGTGATGGGCTTACTAATAAAGGCAGACATAGAATAGAATCATAGAATATCCTGGCATCCACAAGGATCATTGAGTCCAACTCCTGGCCCTGCACACACCAGCCTGAGAATCACACCATGTGCCTGAGAGCGTTGCTCAAATGCTCCTTCAACGTGATGGGTGAGCAGCAGAAGTGGAAGAGGAAGCACATTTAAATGGCTCATATTCTAAGATCACAAATTCTGGAAGTGTAAAACTCTGGTCTAAAAGTGTAATATTGACACTAGTGAAGTGGTTCTAGAAATAACATCTGTGTCCTGCCCCACTGTCATCTGACATGAAGCAGCACCACATTTGAGACTGTGGAAAGCTAAGGTACAGCAAGGCAGAGATACGAAACCTCCCACTGGTGGAAGTGGGGACTGGAGGCAGCAGACTGGGATATTTAAGAAACAAGTTAAATCACAGCAAGACCCCTTATTTGACATGGCCAACATTTTATCTGCTTTGTTAAAAAAATCCTTAAAAAGTATGAGACCTCTAAATCCAACACATGTTAAGATTATTTGGAGCATATTATACTCAGTACTCCAGCTGGGTCCCTTAAAAGGTTGAAGTAACATCTGTGGGTGGAGCTCAGCTTTTTCAGATCCATGGGCAAATGCAAGAAGCTCTGTCACAGACTACCTACTACAAAAAAGATTCCCTCCAAGCAGTGGAGGAGCAATCGAATTTTCACACACATACTATCCAAGCATAGGCAGGAGATTGGCATATTGTTCAATATTGTGACTAAGTAGTCACAGAAGACTCATTCTTCCCATTTGTTCCAGCTCTGAACTTGACCAAAAAAATAAATAAGGATTGCATCAGAATGTGCTAATTATGTCTTTAAAGACAAGTACAAATTGAAAATTAATTTGCATGTTGATAAAAGAATAGGCTCTTTTTCTTGAGCAAGCTTTTAAATGACGGTGTGTAAAATTGTCTCTGTAGAACCCTGTGATGAATCCTCCTGCCAGTGTTTAAATGTCTTTTGGTCCTCTACCAAAAGTTGTTAGCTGAAGAGTTTTGTATATTAAGGACCTGGAGCCTAGTTATCACTGAACAGTTAAGAGAACACACATTTTCATGACACTGTTGTCTCTCTGAACAGTTACCAAATATTTCTACCATGACTCATTTCTTTTTTCATGAGTAACATAATGCTGAGTAACTTCTTTGAAAAAGGATGCATTCTGCTTTTTTACTCAAAACCTATATTTAACACAAAGGTAAAGGACCGCTTATTTGAAATACCTGAAAATTTGATAATAATTCCGTTTGCTCGTTTCTACCTAAGTGATTGAGTGGACTCTACCTTGGATATTGACTGTGGCAAAAATGCATGTTAGAGAGAATAAACTGCAATTCAAGTACCAAAACCTCTTAGCCTCACATAACCACAAGGAAAAGGTGATAAACTTACCTTGTGTGGCAATGTAATGATTTGGTCTATGATAACCCTAGAAAAAATTGAAAAGAAAAACAAAATCAGCAGTATGCACCTTGGCTATGTTCCTATGAGTGAAACTTCATTTAGGATAGTATTCAGTAAATGTCACAACAGTACAAATAATGTATTAGATGCAAAAGTTCTTTCCATTTGGAGAAGGGCAAGTGAGAAAGGAAACAAAAGCGAATGTGTTTTCTGCAAAATACTTAAGTTGCAGCGTTGTACATTAGGGGCCAGAGGTAATATGTTCTTTCAGTCCCTTGTTGGCTCTGCTGAAAATGAACAGCATGAAATCTTCCCTAGCTCTTACAGTTAATGGCATTAGGTGCTCATGGAGTCTGAGATACACCTTCACCTATTGCTATTGACTGCAAAGCCTATCCCTTTTTTAACAGTTAAACAATGTCAGATTTGCATTCAGCCTGGGGAAGGCAGGAGGGCATGGTGTTCACTCTGCCCATGGTGATTTATTTATGTTTTATTTCTCAACAGTAAAAAGGAGGATAAGTTCTTTGATTAAATCATTTGGTATGAACATACCTTTTCAGGATGAACATAATACAACTCTGATGACAAGAGCAACTTAATCACAAGTTGGCCAAGCAATAAAGACCAACACTCTAAGCATTCTTTGCAACATGGAACAGGTTGCTAAAATGTAATGATAGCATTTGTATAGTATTTGAATTTCTGATGTGATGGGAGTGTCACCAAATGTTTAGATCATGTACAAGTATGCTGATCAGTTCAGTTGTAGGAGTGTTAATATTTGAATAGTGGTTATGATGCATTGTCAGTCATCAGCAGGAAGAACTTAAGGATGTAGCATGCATGCCACTGCAATTTCTTTGTGAAAGAGCAAGGGGAAATGTAGTGATACAAGGTGGGAAAGAATCAAAACAACTGAAGATACTTTGAATATTACAGAAAGAATAACATGAATTAAAGAACTGATTTCTTTACATGACATTGAAGCAAAATTTGGAAGTCTATGAACTGAGAAGTTCAGAGAGCTACAGAGTGGGTTTTTTTCCTGCTATGTGTTACCTAATTCTTAGTGCCTGGGATCAAACACTTCCATTTCCCAGTGAAAAAAAAAAAGCATGGGAAAAAATACATCATAACCATTGTGCCTATGATGGTGCCATTCCCTTATTAACATGTTATACTGACAGCACGACAACTCTAGTAATAACTGCATGCAGGAGCAAAATTAAAGCTGCTTCTGTAGTAGAAAAAGCAGCGCTTCCAATAGAAACCTGACTAGCAAGATTATAAACACTCATGCTGTGTTTTGTGGCAGAGCTGTCTTTGGAGGATGCCTGCAGTCCTCCAAGCTCTGCAACGAAGCCATCTGCTGAGGATGAGGCAAAGACTTTTCTGGTTCTCAGGCATTGTTTCTTCTAGGGCCACATTCTCTCCATCCTTTTGTACTCCATAAGCAAAAAAACCTGTTTTCTATACAGCTATCTATCAGCATTTTATATGAGACTGTATGATCCAAATCTTTAGCTCTCACGTACTAAAATATTTTAGTATAAGATTCAAATCTGACACAAGAACATACCACTAGCCTAAAATGAGAACAATCCTAAATGTTGGAGGAAATGTGAAAGTGAATTCAAATCTAAGTCCCCAGTGTGAACTCTCTTTCCTTCCATGACAGATTACTCCCTTCAGAGATTAGTGTGGCGTCTAACTAAATGTATTTCCATGTGTGCCTTCACTGCTCGGTGGCTGTGCTATACTTTCAACAGCAAGGGACTGAGCAGAAATCTGAGCTTAGTTTAATGATTCTGGAATGTGCTTATAAACATCAGTAACGGGAGGTATCTTCAGAAAGTTCCCTCAGACTTTGGATTGTTACAACTGAAGTACCTACTTTTCTTCTATAGCTCTAGCTCTTCCACATTCTGAGAAAAAACATCCATTACGTTCGTGTTTCATACTAGAAATTAAATTTGAACTGCAAACTGTGACATCATTTTTCAAAGATGTAACTGCTGAACAAGAAATCTTTAGCAGGCACAGTTTCCTATGAAGCAACACTTGTTTTACTTAGCCTAACATCTAGCACTTCATGTAAACAGTAAAATTACTAACTTTGCTATCCATAGACTTCTGGCTTTAGATAAATAATATTGGCTTTTTAAAGATTTCCAATTCTACTTTTGAGCTCATTCTTTCAACCAAAAACACCTTGTCTCTTAAAGAATTTATTCTAATGTAAAACATTAAGTTAACATGATGCAGAATGAACAAAGAAGCCACTTTCAATAATTAAAAAGCCTACATATTTAATGAAATGTCTTGCTTGCATTAGAATTACTGGTTAACAGCTGCAGAATATACTTTGAAGGCGACTTAAAAGTGCAGAGATGACAAGAGACTGCAAATCTCTGCATTAGGCATTACAGAGTTTTGTCACATTAATATGCAAACAGCTTTCTTTTAAATGTGGAATGATGCCAAGCTGTTGACAGAAAGTGAAAATAACATTTTGCTAGCCCATATAAGCACCAGCAGGCAAAGTAGCCATACAGTGTTCCTGGCAAGGTTTCAGTCTAGTGGCAGTTGGAGGAAACGACTCATTTAATTCACTGATTGACAAAACCTTTGAGGCTTTTTTCTTCTATTAGTGCACACCTAGCTTCCAAAGATAGCACTCTCCAGTGCTAAAAAATGTTAGCAGCTGATATTAGCTGTGGTCTCTATTACAAATTATGAATCATGTGAGACTAGTAGGAGTTCCCTCTTTGACTGAACACAACAGTGAGCTTGTTGACTACATCAGGATACGCACATCAATATAATTCCCATTGATGTAATCGGAACTTGTTTCTCCTTCAATAGGCTGCAATCTCACTCGAGAATGATCATCTGCAGTGGGAACAATGGAGAGGAAAAAAAAGTAATTAAAGACATATTGAGGAACAAAGGCTTAATCAAAATAGTCCTTTAAAGTCAAACTAAAACCTTAGCAGTTACAAGTTCATGCTCATTTTGTTGGTTATGAAAACTGTTATCTACATTTAATTCTCATTTCAGTCATTCACAGGCTTTCCAAATCCCATCTGATTTTCAGTATGAATTTCTTAAATCTTCTAATGTGAAACCCATTACAATTATGATTTTTGCCTTGATACTCCCTGCTTTTGTCAATAAAATAACATTAAGTTGTCACAAGTTTAATAATTTTGAAATGCTTCTGCCAGTAGTCAAAAGAAGCTGAAGTCATTCAAGACACACTGCCACCTCAGAGTTTTTGAAGGAAACTCATTATGTTTTCAGTAAGAGAGAAAGCAAAACAAAGTAATGGCAAAACCCAAGCAGCCAGACAATGGCTTCGTCACTGAACTTTGCTCCACTGTGGTCATCTGTATCTGTCCAGGACTGTGAAAACATTTCCAACTTAATTTTCTAAATTCCAATCCAAAACAGTATGGCATGAATTCATCTCATGTCAGCTGCCTCATAATCTCTATGAATAGCAACACTGCTAGAGGCTAGTTCCCACCCTGCAGAAGAATATCTGTAGGCTGGCAGGGCTCCTTCTTCTCGGAAACTTCGTAAGCTCCCCTTGACTCTCTTAGTTCAAAAGCAACCAAACATAAAGGCTTTTGCAGAATGCTGCACAAGATGTTGATAAAACAATTTGAGGGTAGGATCTCAAGGGTGGAGAGCTGGTAAGCAGCCACTTTACTGTTGCTTTGTTTATGAGGAACTCTTGCTAATTAGATACCTGTGTATTATTGTTTTGCTGCCTGATTTCTGAGCTAATATAATTTGCAGCTGATTGACAGACCTTCATGATGGTCATTATTTTGTTGTTAATGTAAATAATCATTAAAACACCTGAAACTTCCCACACGTGTTCTGAAAAGCTATTTCTGAAGCTTTAAAATTCCTAAAAGATAATGAATATATGAAAGAATATGAAGTGGCTTAAAAACCCAACTTCATTATAAGTAGCAAAATATCATCCCACATTATGGTAGAGGAAGAAGAGGGCAAGTGCATCTTAAAATAGCATTGTTTTAGAATTGCAAGTCAAGAGATAAATTGATCAAGGTAAATTCTTTACCTCGTCCTCTTTTATGCTCCAAGTCTTGGGAACTAGAGATCTCAGAGCCTCATTTATTTCCCTGGGATTCCCTTGGGAGAAAGAAAGGGCATGCTACAACCCCAAACACTGTAAATCAGAATGAATTAAAATTCCATCTCCAGGTTCCACACAGGTCTTACATTGCTATTTTCTTGGGATTACTTCACTCAACAGTCTTCAAGAATGAGCTTTTCAAACATGCTGGAATACTGGAATCAGTTATGTTAATCAGGTTAGCTTTTTCAGCCTCTGTATTCTTTCCCAAGAATTAAAATTAAAGAGCTGTGACCTTCCATTACATAACCCCTGCTTGTCTGACTCTCCCAAGCTACGCTTATCCAAGTGCTTTGCTATTCTATGCTTAATTAAGCTATTTATCAGTTTCTTCAGAACAGAGATTCGGCTCACAGGATCTTAATCCTAAAAATCCATCTTACTTAAGAAAGATACTACGGAACTTCCTAAGCTCCAGCCATGGCTGCTGCTTTTACAGTTTTGGGACCTGATCCAACTTCTTCTAAAGTCAGCAGACTCAGAAGTCAAGATTGTTTGGACTCAGGTATATCTTCATCCATATTTTCATGATTTCCCACATCGTTGCCTTACAGGCGTTCTCACCAGCACAACTCAGCCTAGTAAAGATCTACACTTTTGTACTCCTTGAATTACACAGGGCAGGGCTCAGTTGTCTAAGCACAAAACATCTCATGGCACTTTATGTAGCCACCAGGATATACTGCCTAGCTTTCAGCTGCCACTATGGAATGACATGTCTCTCATGTGCCGCATTCGTTGGTCTTGCACAGATGTCCCGGCTCACCTGAAATGGCACCACATGTCTGTATTTAGGTAACTGAAACCCCTATTTGATCACTGGCATAGAAATGAGTTCCATATTGGGCAAAACAACCTTAGATTTCCCTCTTAGCTACATCTTAAAAACGTAACTTCCTGTTATTTGTTTTTGACTGACTTATACAATTGAATAATATGCATGAATAATATGGTATCTTTTCTTTGTTACTTTCCTTGCAATAACTCTTGCTTTGGATTAAGCAAAATAAAGAAGTTACTTCATACCTATATCTTCATATCATCTCTTTGCCTTTTTTCTTCTCATGTGAATCTTTTTTAGTACTGCATTCTCAGCTAAGTTTCTGGGAATTCTGGAGGTAATGGTCTGTCCAATACCCATTCATTTGCAGTGCAAATGGAGTGACCCCCTTTTTTTATTGGTTTGAGAATTCAAGTTAACTCCTTACTGCATGGCAACACTTGTTAAATTGCAAAAAAATCCTTATGTCAACACAAAGAAATGTCACTGTGTCTAGGCTATGCTTAATGTCAAGCAGATTTAAAACTAAGAGGCACACAAGCCATATTCTTCAACATGCGTGTTGATTTTTAAATAGCCTCTAGGTTAACTGTCCAGATTTTTAAGGTATTTTTTTCCTTTATACTTCAGCTGCTCTTGACAATTTGTGTAGCTTTTAAATACTCCCTTTTTCCATCTCATTGTTACTTCGATACCCTTACATTAGGAGATCTAATTTAACTTTCCACTGATCACTTAAAGCTTTCAAAATTAGTTATCTTAGAATAAATTTGTCTTTGTAGAATACGGTAATAGATAATGAATATAAGCATTTTATTCTCTCTTGCCTCATGTTACCTACAACATGTATATGCCAGCCTGGAGACTGATCTGTAACAAGCCCCTTGAGACCTTGGTCTATTAGCATGCCTAGGCAATGACTCTTTCTTGGGATGTGCCTTCCCGATTCTCTGCAAATCAAATCTTTTGTAAATGTCTCACCTGAAATCTTTAGCTGCTTTAAAAAGCTGTGATCAATACTCTCTTCTGATTTAGTCAATATTGAGTTAGGTAAAAATAAAGACAGAACCCCTTCCATTCCCAAATCACCTCAAGATCTCTCCTGAGGAAAAAAATGAATAAATTTTACCAAAATCCATGCATAACCCCACACAATTATGGCAGAAACATAATTTTTCTTAGGTGAAGAAAGATTAATTTAGCAGATTCATGCTGGGTTTAGTTCCTAATGAGAAAACCCACAGGTTTTTTTGTTCAGTAGAGGAGGACCATGTTTCCTGCGGTGACTGGATTGTGACCATGATTCAATTTTTTGTAGCCACTGTCATACAGTGGGTAGGGCATGCTTGTAGCCAATTAAATGCACATCACTTGGGTAACAAAAAGCATATTACAATTTTGACAAGCTCCTGCAATGCTGGCCGCTTAGTGCTATTGTTTTAGTTCCCTCTGAGAACAATAATGACTACAAGCAATAATCTAACAGTAGTATCTTGGGAAAAATTTAAATGAAGACGGTAAATGGAGAGAAAAAAAATATGCTTTGCAGAAAAAATATATATTTCATTATAATCATGTACCCATAGTCAGTGGCATCTGAACCACTGGATTTTTAAGTGTTTGAACATAGCATAAAAGGGGAATTTATTAAAATGCTTTTAAGCGAAAGCATATACTTTACACAGTTATCTGGGACAAATTTTAGAAAGTAGAGCATTCAAATTGTATTCTCAGACTCTGAGAAATGCAATCATTTATGCAGAAGAAAACCACATAAAATAATTAAAAAGTTAACTACGCATTTGCATACACGTATTTAACAACAACAAACAACAAATTGAGCTACAAACTGTGGGCAGTTTCAGCTTCTTTTAAGAGACTGCCTTTAATTCTAGTAGATCTTAATTTTAACTTGTGTTATCTTTGTTTTCACAGCCACATAGACAGGAAGTATTATTGATAAAAACTCCACCCAACTCCCTCCTTCTGCTAAATACTGAGGACATTTCAAGTAAATTGAGATCTAAATGTCCTGAGTTATATTTGGCCTCTTAGAAAGCCTCTAGTATCACTTGTAATTGTCATTGATTTGTGTATCTAATACCTTTTATGTGTTCTCCCTTGGCTATTCATCACTTGATTACCTCAGACATAAAGCACTTGCAGTTTTCTGGTTTTCTTCAACCAAAGGATGTCAAAGTGTAAGACAATGTCTAACATGACATTAAAGAGGGGAGTGACAGACTAAACCTGACTACAAGAGAAGATCTATGGTAATAGGCTTGGGCTGGAAACAAAATTTCACAAAGCAAGGATAAGCATTAAACTGTTTTGCATTTCTTATTTTTGCCTTCAATATTTTTACTTAAATGATTAGCTGTTACTCATGTAATGTATTGCTATATCTTCATAAAAAACCAAGTGTGTTACACATTAAATATTGCTTGGACGGAAACAAGCAAAACCACATCTAGCTAACTTACCTGCTTTTGTATATGCACCAGCCCATCATGATAATCCCATTTCTCTAGAAGATTTAATTTCCTTTTCGAGTATATAGCACAGTGTACATCCAAAATACATAGCAATACTATCATGGCCACTCAAAACCATGTTGCAGATCATCTCTTGCTTAATTTACCTCTGCCTCCATGTGTATTTCCTGTGGGTTCGCATTCTGCAGCAAGCTACAGAGCTGTTTTCTGTTTGCAGTCAGTCTCAGCCCATCTGGGCCTATTCACATCACCTACTGTAGATCACTAAGTTGGGAGCTGTTCTCTCTACACTCTTTACACATGCACTGCAGAGAGGACTTCCTGAGGTGGTGATTCAGAAGCATTCAAATGGGCTCTATTTTGAACCATTTCTCCACAAGACCTGTTCTTCTCTCTGTCAAGTCCACGTGGTTCACTGATGAGGAAACCTAAGCAGATATGTGCCTGGACAAGCACCTGGAATAGGTGCTGAAGTTAGTGGAAACAGGCACTACATACTCCTTCCACAGGTCCTCCGACTGTTCAGACAATCAGCACGGCTTATTCTTCTCTGCTGTACTGTGTACCTGGGATTCTACATGATTTCTGAACTCCAGCAGTACCATTAAATGATGCCTCCTTAAAGACCACCCTTCACTTTCATGCTTACAAAACAAGGTGATGGCTGCTTATTTCTCTGCTTATACCTGCTCATCTGGCTGGCTATTAGAAACACATACACTCCACATCTTAAATTTAGATTTTAAAGGGAAAAAACAGGGAAAGGATCATCTCCTACGTACACACTGAGAACTTAAAGGTTGAAGTGCAACAACATCAGTGTGTAAATAATATAATTTTACTGAACTTGATATATTTCCTGCCTCCATGTTCATGTGCAGCATCTCTAGTCACAATGCTTTAGAATTCTCACAATGCGAGATTTAGGGGTTACTAACCAAAGCATGTTATCATATCCTCAAGTTATTTGATTATTAGTATGTCTAATCTTTATTAAGCCTGGCATTTTTAAGTAAAACATATGGTTTACCTTTTTTACCTTAGACTCTGTCTAGCATAAGCCAGGGTAGTTGTCTCTGTTATTGTGGAACACTTAAACAGCAGTATTGTCTGCTCCTAAAATATCCAGAACACAATACCAAGGTATTGATGTGATCATGGGTACTCTAGTGCTAAGCTGACAAGAGCAGTTTGGGACCTGTTAGAGCCGAGTACTGGTTAAAGGTGTCATTCTCCATTAGCCAAACGCTGATCGCAGGACAGAAAGTATACAGAAGGGCAGTTGAGAAAATGCATTAAATCTGACATTTCTCAAAAAAAACCCCAAGAACCCCATCTTCCCTCATTTTTATCTTCTTAATTAGGGAAAAGGAATATAAGCCTGATGTGAGCACAAGGCTGGTGGTCATTCTTACCCAGTTCTGAAGGGAAGTTAACAAAGTGCACAATTATGTTGTCAACACTCACATGCAATGATATTCCCATATCTATTTTTCATTCTGTTCTCATCTTTCTTAGCTGAATCCCACGGTGCAGACTGTCCTTCAAAGAAACTCTAAAAAAAGGAAAGAAAGTGACATTAAGAAAAGCAGGCAGCAACAGTTACCTTATGGATAAACAAAAGAGAAAGGCAAACAGTACTTGTGGGTATTGTTGTTAAAGTGTCATTTAACTGATTCTTTTATTGAGCAAAAATATGAGTCTCCTGTTTAAATGGTATTTATGCATAGCTCCAGATGTTACTTAAAATTTGACATGAGATTATCTGTGTAATAGCAAGAAGAATTATTTGCAAGTGAAGTGCTATTAAACCTTTCCAAATCTGCGTTCTTGCAACAGTGAGAGTCCTTCATTTGTGCTACCCAGATTCCCCGTATAGTTCTCATACACACACACACATGAAGCTGAAGGAGCTTCATCATCAGTGTTGGAGTTGCTCCAGTATTTGAGTGTAGAAATTACAGACTGTACTGATACGTTTTATTTTTGACATACCCCAAGTTTCATTTACTTGTTGGCAGACAACCTCACGGATCCAAACATTTAAAAAAGGCATTTAAAAAACCATGGATTCAACTAGCACACGTGTCTTTTTTCCCTTAAGCACAATTTATGACGCCACCATGATGATTATTTTCTCAGAGAATAAAACCAATGTCATTTTGTGAAAGATATAATCTCATATTCACCCAACCTCTGGGCTCTAGCTAACAAATCTCATGTAAATAAGAAAGTTGAAGGTGCTAAAAGTTTATTTTTACATTAATAAAACACAGAAGCTGCCAAAAGGGCAGCAAGCAAGTTGTTATACCCTATCTGTCCTGTGCTTTCTGTGATGTAAAAGAGCATTCGCACAATCTCTTAATTTATACATTATATCTGTAAGTCATATGACAAAGATGCATTTTAAAATTTCTTACAGAAATATTAATCTTGTGTTAAAAAACACTTAGTTGCCAAGCAAATTATTGTAATTCTATCATGATTATGGCCAGCCTTAACTGATGTTTTCATCTTTTTACTAGAATGATCAGGAGATGAAATCTTTTGTACCACACTAAATAGGGAAAACATTGGGAAGTTTGTATCTCTTCCAAGATCTCAACACATACTGAGGGTTTAAAATAGATAATGCCCATTAAATGGTCTACCCTTAGTGTCCTTCGCCCTCAAATTCGAAGAAGATTGTTTTTCAAATCCCAATGATTTCCAATAACAAAGAGCATAAAAGTCAAAACAAACCCTTGAACTCTTGTGGAAGTCCACAGAACACAAGGGCATGCAGTGTCTAAAATGGGTATTCTTTTAGTAAGTTCACTTGAGTACCAGTTTCCAACTTATGATCTTGAAATTCCTGGGAATATAGGGACTACTTCTAAAATGTTTATAAATAGTCACTCAAGAAAACCAGAAGCCTTGTCAGTGGCTTCAATTCGTTTTTCCTTCATTTCTCCGCACTTCCTTAGAAAATTTTTAATGGTTTGGAAACTGAAATTATTAAAACCCACTAATACAAATAAATTTCCCCTTAATCATAGCATACCATCATTGGGTACAGCTCTGAGAAACACAGATTGCTACCAGGATAGAGAAGTGGAACCCTGTGAATCCCAAGATGATTTACAGCTTTGGGGCTCTTTGCCAAGAAGGCGTCAATCGTTATCTGATTATAGATTTGCCAGTGGCATCTAAAACAAGCAGGCCCTCCCACTCTAGACCACTTTCAGCTCAGGCTGGATGGAAATTACTTTTCTAATAAGTCCAACCAAACTGCATAAGGCAATGGGCAAAGATCTGTGTCTCAATTTCTTGCGAAGTTCACACTCTCAGACAACACTGGGCGATGAGCAACTAAACACAGTTAAAGGCAAAGTAGAGATGGAAATGTTCAGCAGCAAGCTCCAAAGACAACAAACTAACAATTCATCTTATCTAAAATTTGATGTGGATTTTGCATTTCAGACAGCCAGGCAGACTACTGAAAATTCTAGTTTTCTTACAGTTCTTCTTCTAGAGACTAGTGCACAGAATTGATACGTAAGACACTACCCAGCAAGTGGTTTTGAGTTTAATTCACTGAGCATTACATGTACTGTTACAGAGGAAAGAGTCCTGCTGACACAGCTTCTGAGCCTACACCTTGCAATACGGAAGACTCAAATATATTCCAAGGGACATCTTGCTTCTTTCAGTCCCACTAATGAACTTTTACAAAATTGCTTTAACCCAATCAAAAAAAATCAGTCTCTGGAGGCAACTGGGAAAGACTGAGATGGTGCTGAATTCAGGGAATGCGCAGGGAACGGGCAATGTACTGCTTTTGAAAACTCGTCTGGGTCTCATCGACAATGTATGAGTTCAATTTCTTCCACCTGTTTGGCACTTCTGAAAACAATGATGAGTTTAATGAGCCTTACAGATAAACTATCTCCTCACAATATACCTGCAACACAGATAATTCTGTTCTTTAGAATAGATATATATCAAACCTCACACAGCAGCAAAAACCAGGAAACAGATTTACATTTTCCAGCTACTGCTTACTGACTTCACTTTCTTTACTGAAAATGTATTATAGAAAAAGAACTTCAGATATATATTTTTCTTTGAGTTTTTATCAATAAATTAGTGAATGAAATAAAACATAACTCATAGGGAAAATAAGACATAATTCATGCAGATCCATTTTTCTTTTAAATTCATTTTGGGATACACACTGGTATTACAGTGAGAAAAGTACAGCAAAGATAATTTGAAGGAAGAGGTATTACAGTGCAAAAGCATAAAAAAAACCACTTATTGTAAAAGACAGCTGGAGTGTCATTTCCTAAATTCCCCATGTGCTGCCATTACACAAACAGCAATAGAATGATAATCCACAATGTATTATAAGGAGAAATCTCATTTGTCCCACAAAGAACAGAGCAGATATGTCATAACAGATGATCTGTCAAGATCTTTCCTTACTTGTGAGAAATACACGTTTCATTACAGAAATTTTTAAAATCTCTTTCCTGACATATCACTCTCCAAGGATGCTGCTGCACAGCAGCCCACACATTATCTTTGTGGCTATTCATTCTAATTCATCCTTAGAAGTTTCTTAAAATTGTGGACCCTTAGGAAGAAATATGGCCCCCAAACAGCTTCACTCCACAAATGCTTCGTAAGGGCAATAGAGAACCGAAAATGAGTATAGGACATTTCTCAAATAATTTAAAATAAGTATGTCTTCAACTCAAAATCACACAGAACCTTGGCTACCCAGCCTCTGTGATCTTCTTGAAAAATGAAATGCTCTTCAAGACAGCTGTTTTTACAGCAGACATTTCAGTATGCATGTCAACTGTCATTCTGTCAGTAGAAAATATTTCAATAATCAGGATAAAACACTCTCTGAAGAAAAATTAATTACAGAGAACTGCTTTATATGCAACATAAAAACTGGTCAGTGATGCAGCAGCAGGATCATCTTAGGATGAATGTGATACTTTTGCGTGCTTTAACTCAATACTGCAGTGCTTTCCATTAAAAATTAAATATTTGCCAAGGGCTAATTCACTGTGACCCTCAGACTAGAAAATAACTGCAATATCTCAAATGAGAGGGGGAGATAATAATTGCAAATACAGATTTTTAAAAATTATTCCCTTTCCTCATTTAAAATTCATAAGGCCAAAAAATATTGGAAAGGACCTGTATAAAAGTACAGTTTGAATAGGCTGGAATGAGGGTAACAGGGTGAGATCTTCAGAATAAAATTTGTATCTCTGTTGATTGTCATCTTTGCCAACCCATTTTCTATCCTAGATTTCATGGTTCCAGATAAGGACACAAAAAATTTACATCTGTGTAAGTGCTTTAAGATCTGCAAATGTAAAGTGTGGAATTACTATTTTTATTATTAATCAAAAACCAAGCAGCAACTTTTTCAAAAAATACTTTGTAGTTGCTAGGTGACAACAGTGTAGTCTCCCACAATGTCATTTACAAAAAGCAGGCTCTTACATGCAAAGAAATGAGAAGTTAAGCACATAATAAATCTCGCTCTGCCTACTTAATAAGCAAGAATATTATTTGTAGGTACAAAGAAATGCATATTGCACTGTGTAACAGTCTTCAGTTTGACCTGTGGATTTGTTTTCAAGTGTTTGGGTCTTTATGATATCTGATTTTCTCTATTGACTCTTAGTTTCTTCACTGATAACATTAATCTTCCATTGTTATTTCTGAATAACCAGATGAAGATGTATTTTAACAACACTGGTAATTTGACCTATCCAGTTATAAATACCTCTGGATTTGTTTTTAAGTTACACAACAGAGAGTTATGCACCCTGTCTACTTTAGGTCAGACCAGACAACTAACAGTGGTCCTAATGGAGGTCCTTGTCTAAACTCAATTAGCTAGAGAAGAAACTTATATTTCTACTATAGTCCTTTGCGTTGAAGCTAAATTAGATGCCTAAAATGCCCTGAATTTGATAGCGAAGATTCATTACTAGTTTAACACTAATGCTGTGTCCATTTTGTATGTGGAGATTACAGATGGGAAAAAATGCATCCATTACAGTCTGAGTTAAGATCCTAGGGTCACATTAGACTCTTTTTATTTACAAACCCCAGTAAATACACATTTATTTTTAAGCAAGCCCATAAATGTTTGGAGGACAAGGATCTTCAGGATCATTTAATGAAAACTGCAAGATGTGTGAGTGCAGTAAATCTGTCAGTTCACTGGATTTTCAGTATTCAGAATCTGCTAAATATCTGGCATGTGAGGATGTTCTTGTGACTTAACAACATTAACTGTTCTTTTTTTAAACAGAAAATGAAAATCGTCACATTCAGTTTGTTGATAATTGAGTATTTAGACTATTAAGGAATTAAAAAGGGTCACTGATAGTTACGTTAAAAGAAATCTGCAGGGAGATCCAAGCTATTAAACAACATTTTTAATCTTCTAGACGCTTTAAGTGAAGCTTTCATCATTGAAAATGCATCACCTGTAAGTAATAGATCTTCCCAAGTGTTTGCAAGCAGTGGTAACTGATGGCAACCCACTGCATGCAAGCAGCTCTTCGTACTTCAGTCATTGCTTTGGTCACTGAGAGCATCTGTGGATGACAGCCTGCCACTAGAGAATATATTCACCATCAGCTTTTCCTTCTCTGTCAGCTTCAATCACTGAGAATTATGTCCAGTTTTCAAATAATGGAATTTAAAAAAAAAACATTTTACTGTTCCTGCCCTTGAAAAGTGTGTGTTGCAAGAGCCAATGTGAAAATCTATCTAATCAATGTAAACTGCCTTCAGCAGCTAAAAAGCACTTACTGGTGCATTACTGTAGCCTAGGTCTGAACACAGAAGGAAAAAACCCCAAAACCCAACAGACTGTTGCAAATAGAATATATTGATGCTAATGCTAAAACTTGTTGTGTTCAGATTTTTCTGGTAAAATTAGCCTGATAGTTTATATAAAGTTTCCTCTGCGTGAGATAAAAAATGCAGATCAGTTTTAAAGCACATACAGAGTTGTAGTCTGACATACAGCACCTCTCTGATATTGTTCCTGATGCTCCTTTATGTTGTTGTTCCTACTTGAACTGATGTAAAAAACCCCAGAAACATCCACTCAAAGTTTTGCATAGCCAGAGGTAGGAAACAGTCTTTTCATTCTCAGGTGCATTTAGGTTAGTCTGCATGACACATGAGAAGAAGAGTAGGAAAGCAGAAGTGCTTCTGGTCTTTTGAGACACTAAATATCATGCATAAACCTGCATTAAATGGTGAAATGGAAGAGGAACCATTACCTCCTCCACTAACTGCAGCATGCCTTACTTAACACTTGGATTTCAAACCCAGGACTAAAACCACACAATAAGAAAAAACCTGGTACTAATTCTGTGATTGCATTGGTGTGCTCATTTTTCAGAGGCAGTGCTTTCAATTAGTGCATTTCCTCATACGCTTGTATTTTTAAAGTCACATGCTTTGCTACTTCCTGGACAACTGGCCAGTCTAGCCAAGCTGTAGCAGTGCAAAGAAAATGTATTGATATGATAAAACTGCTTCAGTATGGTACTATAAATGACAAAGATACTTGTAGCACTCAGCATGTGTAGCTCTAGTTGACAATAGCATTGGGAAATACACATGAAATTTAGTTAATGCTATAGGACAAGAGAGTAGCTCACTAGCTCACTAGAACAGAGAAGTAACTTAAGTGAAAGTGACTTGTCAGTCACTGTGAAAATTGTGAAGGTGTTGTACACCTTCAGGAATAGCACATCCTGAGTGCCAGCCATGCTGAAGGCTGGTTTTTAGGTGCTAAGTGCATTTGAACAAGATAATCAAGAATAAGGGTTTTTTTTGTACCCAGTCCTGTATCTGACAGTGTCTAGAATTCCTTGGGGAAATGACCCAGAGGATGAGGTGACCAGAGAGACACTGTAGGAGAACACACGGCATGGTTGGAACCACCACACAGACCCACCCAACTTCTTTCCTGGAATGTGCCCTCTCCTGTGGAATGGAAGTTGTGTGATTTGTAAAGCTGCATATATCGGTGATTGAAATATTTTGATAGCTTAGTATATTCAGTCTCCAATAACCAACTGTCATTTGGTCTTAAATCATGACAAGGCTGCAAAAAAGAATGTCATAGAGTACTTCTGTAATAACTAACAAAGAATTACTTTCCATATCTTTTTAACCCAACCAATTTATGAGATCTGTTGGGGTAACTTCTTATCTTAGTATCTAATACTGAAAGTAACACCTGAAACTAAATTGCAATATTCAACGGCAGGAATAGAAATCTTCATAGATTCTGCAGAGTGGTCTAAAGATTTGACAGATAACCAACCTAGTTTTGATAGGCTTTTAGAGCCATTTCCATTTTACCCACTTAAGTTTTAAAAACTCCATTACTTTAATTCCTTTAAAATTCTTTAAGACTTCCGTATAAGGAAAGATTTTAGAAATACAGTGAAATGTGAATTAGTAAGAGGACTGCAACAGAACATACAATTAAAATTCTAATTTAGAAACTCATTCCCTGGCATACTAGACAGCAATAACTTAACCTCATTAATCTTCCTGATTTATCTCCAGCAGAAAAATAACAGTCTGTTGATAGGATTTCATGATCCCTTTTTTACAGAAAGGACCCTCTGGGTACAATATGCACCCTTGTACTGTAACAAATGTGCAGGATATATTATTTTTAACTTGTGTGTAAGCGAAAATAAAGTTTGTCTCAAGCAGTGCTTATTTCCTCTTATGAAAATGAATTTCCTGCTTTTGGAGGATTTAACGAATACTTTTTATGTACATCATGTGGGATTTTCTTATCTCCCCATTCCTCCCCACATTTTTTTTTCTTCACACAGTATGTAAATAAAAGTTCTGTTCATAACCATCATATCTGTATACTTTCAAGAAGAGTGTGAACTTGAGCAACACTCATGACTGTAACGTCTGTAAATATAAAGTGAATGAACACAGGCTACTCTGAATACCAACTAGTTCTGTGCTTTGATAGGAAACCAGAGAAAGAAATTGATGACCACACAAGCACTATCCATCCTTTTGTGAACAAAACTATCTGCTTCATTATTCATTAACTGTGCCATCTCCTTGCTACCTCCCCACGTTGTTACAAAGGATGTAATTACAAGTTAATCGTACACATGAGTAAAAAATGGTGCAGAATTGTTTATTTCTTACGGAGGAATCCTACCTACCAAGACACAGGTATTTCCTCACAACAAGGATAGTGAGGCACTGGAACAGAGAAGTTGTGGATGCCCCATCCCTTGAAGAGTTCAAGGCCAGGCTGGATGGGGCTCTGAGCAGCTAGGGAGAGGTGTCCCTGTCCATGGCAGGAGAGGAGGAACGAGAGGATCTCTGAAGTTCCTTCCAACCCAAATCATTCTGGGATTCTATGATTTACACAAAAGGGGCAGGACTCCAGGTCACATACAGTCCACTGGATGTGTAAGTAAGGTAAATTCTAAATTGACTTCTTTATACTATCTTTGGAAGGGTAACGTGTAAATACCTCAAAGGACTTGGACAGAAAGAAAATACTCAATCTGGTCACTATGACATGGTTTGAATGAGGCCAAAATGGAGCGGTATCTTAAAATGTTGTATGAAGGCAGAGACATTGAATTTGAGCTAATGCAGGTCTCAAAGGTACCATTAAAACCAGATTTTTCACTTCTTGTTTTTCATTTCAAATTTTCATTTAGGAAGCTCTTTTTAAAGTCCCTTTCTGCCAAGCAAACCATTCCTTCCACAATGCTACTTAGAACTCAGAGGTGCATCACTCCTAGATTTTCTCTATTGTACTCAGAATTTTATCAGGCAAAGAAAAACCAAACTGGTTTTAGGTACCTTAGAGCTTTGAGAATATTATTTGGAATCCTTCTGTGCACTTTAAATTTTAATTCAAAAAACTAATAAAAGATTTAAATATTTTTTTCTGAGTCTAGCCCATTTTTCCTCCTAAAGATTAGCACTTTGATATTTGATTTACTTTACAAATAATAAAAGCTTGCCCCAGGGAATGGTTTCAAAGAACTAATGAAATATTATTAAAGTAGAGCATAAAGATACAATGTGCTGTGAAAAAAGAAGGCAAGGACTACTTCTTCCTACAGTAAAGAGAAGAGTTTGCAATTGCTTTAAAATGTAACCAAAAAATAAAAAGAAAACAAAAGGAAGAAAAGAAAAAAGAAATTAAAATGAAAAATTCAGAGTGAGAAAGAGGGAGAGGGAGGAGAAGAAGAAAATATAAAAAAAATTTAGTCACCAGAAGAAAAAGTCTGCATTTGACTGAAGTGGTAAGCTTTGTGTTGCAGTCATTAAACTTTTCTGTTCACTTGTTGAAGTGATTGATGAGAGCTACTTCATTCATTGCCTAGATATGCCTAGATATGTAATGAACAGAAAAGGCTTAATGATTCAAGAAACTCCTTCTGACGTGGGAAATACTTTCCATGGAAAAATACTTATTTTCCATGACTTGACTGACACTGTAAGCCTGCTACATTATTCTTTGAGCAACTATATTATTTGAAAAGAGACTATGTATTTAATACCAGTGCACTTCTGCTTACCGAAGATTATTTCTAATGAAAGGTGATCGACATTAAAACTGGTGGACACATACACTGATAAGAAAGGTGACTTCTGACATATTTCTAGCTAATCCAGTAATATTTTTGTCTGATTTTATCTGAATTCATCATTGTAATTGAGACAGCGCTCTGAGCTCAGAATTCACAAGAACTGCCTGACTTTAAACTATCAGCTAACCCAAGCACAGAAAACCCAGTAAGATCTTCAAACCCCCTGTAAAGACAAGCTGTTTGTGGTTTAGAACCATGCAATTTGGAAAAATCTTCAATGTAATAAAATTCCCTGAAGCAACAGAAAACGGCATGTGGAGAAACAAAACAAAAGCAAACAAATGTTGAATTTGAAAAGTGAACGAACCCCTCCCCTATCTTCATCCTAGCTGTAATGTACACTCAGCTGATCTAACCTTTCAGAAGTGATAAAGCACCCCTCAGATTTGGCTCACTAAGTGGGCCTCAAGGGTTTCCATAAGTGTATCTCGGCTGTTCTAGTTAATATAGTTTGAATAGAAGATAAGAGAGAAACAAAGCTCAGATAATAAGATTTTAATTCTGCTACAGGGCGACACTGACATCACATTTAACTACAAGATAAAAGCCAGAGTACACTGGGCTGCACAGATGGAACACAAATATTTTGCACACTGTTGTTTTTCCCTGTGGATAAGACAGAACTTTTCAAGGGAAGTAAGAGCAGTATGGTATGCTAGAGCAGATAAAGGTCTACTTGCAGTGCCCTTTCAAAAAAAGGATAGCACTTCGTTGTGCTGGCTCATTACATTTTTTGATCTTCACAGGAAACTTTGGTGCCTCGATGTCTGCTTTCCTTGTTCGCAAATACACTGTTTGCTAGCATATATAGTCAGTCATTTCTCTGGGCTTGACTTTTAGCCCAGCATTTTCCTTGTTCTAAAGAAAAAGATCTCCCATCTTAAAGCTACATGTCTATTTACCACTTTTCCTGACTGGCACCCAGTCCCTGAGCTTATCATTTGCTACACTCTTTTGCTTCAGGGAGAGCAGTAATGGGTCACAGCAGAGCCACTGAGAACTTCCACAGCAACGGGAGCTCCCACTACTTCACTGTTCAAAAATCCTGGCTCTGGGTTTTAAAGTTATGTTTCCTTTTCTCAGACATCCCTCTGCAGGCTCTCACTCTGTAATTGTTTCCTGTCAATCATCTTCCCTTTGGACAACTGCACACTTACTGGAAAGGTGGGTAAATACTTTGAAAAGATGGTGTTGGTCCTAGATGATTTCCCATCTCTCTGAGAAACTAGTCAAAGAACAATACAGAGTATTTAAAATAAAATAAAAATAGTAGAGGTAGTAATGGGATTGACAATGATGACAAGTGTTGCTGTCAATTGTTAACCTAATTATTTTTAATTTGCTCACTGTACACTGACAGACAGCAGCACTTCAACAGCCCCAAGACTACTCGTTAGAACAAACAGTGTTTGCTTAGGCACACTAATGAAGAGCAGCAGCTCACCAACCTGAATTGCCTTATTTTGATGTTTGAAATGTATATACAGCACCTTCTCATTCCAAGAGAGGTAACCCTGCAGTAATTCATCAACCAGGCTTAAAACCAGACAGTTCACTCATATATAATACACGGAATCAAGGCTACTCAAATGACCCAGGCTCAGCTAATGGGTAATGTGTAGTGGAACTACTCTGTGGAAGTTAACAATGAGGGAGGGGCAAAAGGGGTTGCTGTCCCTAAACGCTCTTATTTGAAGAGCAGTTCTGCATCATTCATCTAACATCAAGTATATGGTACTAATACTTCCTCAGTAGAAAAATACAATACGTATGTGATAGTTCCACTACAGCATGTATCCCCAGGAGCTTATTGATGGACATTTGGATCGTCCAGCTCTCTTTCCATGTCATCAGCTATTATATTCCTGATGCCTGAGAGAGAGACTTTCAAAGAGCTTTGAAAAGTCTTCTGAACTTGTACTGACCTCGTGCAAGTATCTCTTCTTCCTTCTTATTTATCAATCACACAGCTACATTCAGAGAATATACTCTGCAAGTGAAATAAGTACTGAACTAACAGAAAAAAATTATCTCCAGCAATACTGATGGAGATGAGAATTTGAGTGTCATGAGTTACTTACTGTACAGATGTGCAACAAGGATGTCTCTTCTCCTCTAGTTTGGTGGTTTTACAATTGCTACGTACAAGCAACAGCACAGTTCAGTAAATTAACAACTCAAATGTAACTCACAGCAAACAGACTCCAGCAAAAAAAAAAAAAGTGAAGAAAAGTGCCATTGTTTGACAGAACAATCTTTTTTTTCTAAAGGACAATATGGTGAGGACATGAAGGTGAGTTGTTTATGAAGTAAAGAGAGCTAACTGAAAAGTTACCAAGTCTGTGTTAACAAAATGGATTACAAAATATGAAACTTAACAGAGAAATAAAGGGTTAGTCACAAAGAAAAAACCCAGTGCAAAATATTGTTTATATTCAGAGCCTTAAGAAAAGAAAAGGAGCAATCATAGTTCTGCACTTAGATCACACCTATGACATTATTCTGTGGATTTTCTCCTAGTGCTCAGGACCCTTCTGAACGTGTCACCTAGCTACGCGTTTGTTCAGATTCTGATCTTGCTAAGTATCAAAACAATTCTTCAGTAATGAAGATTGAGGTTTAATGACTTGATGTATAATTTTGGCTTTTCAATCTGCTTCCTGATTTTCTCTTTTGCATAAACTGAACAAAACACAGCAATTTATCAGCAATCCATGGACATTTCAAGATTTATATACATTGCAGCTCTAAATTTTTATTCTACATTTCCTTTCATTAGAACACTGCACTCAAGCTAGATTAATTGAGGAAAGCCAACATTATAACAGCTCTGCTGAATAGCAGCAGATGCCTTTATTCTCTGCATCCCTCTATAAAACAAAACTTTAAAAAATTTGAGTCTCTATATAAATATTTCCCTTAGAAGACAATACAAAGATTCCAGGCATCTGTTTCTCATTAAGCCAATTACTAGGAGTCTAAAACAATCCAATAAAGTCCATATTTATTAGATTTATTATTAAACTCCATGAGCCAAATTCTGCAAATGGAACAAGACAAAATGATGAAGAGCGACCTAGATGGACAAGAGTGACCTGGCACTGAAATGTTCCAATCCTGACATTAGGCATAATAATAAATATCCAGTCTAAACCTCCCCTGGCACCAACTTGACACCATTTACTTTTGTCCTGTTGCTTGCTACCTCAGAGAAGAGACTGACTCCCACCTGGTTACAACCTCTGTTCAGGTAGCTGAAAAGAGAGATAAGGTCTTACATGTCCCACTCTGGCTCCCTACCTTGCCATAAGTCAACCTGAATCTTAGTTCCATAAGAATATATTTAAAAGTATATCTGAGACAATACCCCAAAAAAGTATGGTTTGTTTTGTTTTGTATTAGGTACCTGAACTTGGAAGCTATTGTTCTCTGTAACTTCACTGTAGTCATAATAGCTGGCAACTAAACTTGTCACTTAAAACACAAACACTTGATACGATACCAGATCCAACCTGAATTCTGGCATAAATGAAGATAATTTTTCTGTTTTTCATGAGATGCTGAAACTTTTCCACGTGTGGGTTGAAACTGTGTGGTGAATGGAGTATTTCACTGCTTTATACACATGAATTTCAGCTTTTAAATATGTGGTGTGTATTAATGACAGTCAAAATAGTACTTTCTATAGAGTATTTTTTTTCCTTTTTCTCCATAGAGGGGAAAGCAATCTTTTTAGTTTTTCTTTTTCCAATGTTATTGCACTACTAAGCTTGAGCACTCTGGGACACTGCTGCTCCACACTAGAACAGTCATATGGGTAGCACTATCCAAATATTTCATTATACCAAAAAAATCATGTTACTATTACACTTCCAGATTGGTCAGTCAGGTTTCCAGGGACTCTGGCAGAGAGTGAGTGTAAACACTGATGAAGCACAAGCAGACCTCTGTGTCAGTGTGCAGCAAGACAAAAACTTGGTAACTTCGTTAGTTTCTTGGCCCTTGGAAAAGGACTATTTAAAAAAGATTCAACCTGATCCGCTATAAGACATTTAAAGCAATTCCACTGTAGCACACTTCAACTAAAAGAAAACATACTCCTAGTTATGTCAAAATGAAAGACATTTGCTTCCCAGGTAGACTGTCCTTCTACCTCAGCAATGTTCAAATATCGCCTAATGGCAGGATTAGTGTTTTAAAAAAAGTCACCAAAAAATAAGAAACACACGGTCTCAACAACAAGAAATAAAAAGCAATCCACAAAACAGTTAAACTTGAAAGAAGCCCTAAATCCTGCACATAGCATGGCTTTTCTAGCTTTCTTTGTGTGCCAGAGATACATGTGCTTAGTAAATACCAGTAAAATAAACACAAATGCTGTGCAAAAATCTGACAAATGGAGGGAAAATATGTCAATCTCAAACCAGATCTACAATTAAACATATAAAAAGCATGAGCAATTTATGTGATTTTCCTTGTATTCAAACACTTTTGTATGTTCTAGCTACTGTCGTTTCTATAGACTTGATTCACAATGTAACCATCAAAACTTAAAATTCAAGCTGCTGATGTTGTAAAAGAAGAGACAATTAAAAAGTCAGTGGCAAAACTGAAATGTGTATAGAACTACTAGGAAAGCAGCAAGACACCAAATTTGCTTAGATTTTAAACCTTTTTCCCAGTGCAAAACCAAAGCAAATGCTTTGGTGTGGTTTGGAAGCTCAACCTGTTTAACTTCAAAAATTCAGACAACGGCGCTCCTTTTGCTCTCCAAAACATGAGAAGAAGTGGTTTACTGCCCACACTAGGAATTTAATTCCACTTCCTCAACATACTGTAAATAATAGAACTCTCTCGAAAGGGTCTAATTAATGGAAACAAGATTCTTTACAGAATAAAGCACTGCTCAGAATAAAGGCTCAAGGATTAGGCTTTAGCATAGCAACTACGTGCATTTTATATAAAAGTATTTTACAACTGAATTTCGTTTTTTCTCTTTCCCTTTACAGCATCATCAAGCTGCAGCCCCAGTCCACAGCAGTCCTGTAGTCCACCAGTAAGACAGTGAACTAGGAGAAGAGCTAGTAGAATAAAAGAACTAGAAAACACTGAGGATGCTATCTGATTAAAAGAGCAGTCTGTGTTCTTTATAAGCTGAAGTGATGTTAGCTCTATAAAACTGACTACCAGTATGGGAAAAAAAGAGAATTACCATTTCACATCACATTGTTTGCTGTGTATATACAGGAGCATTGATTTATTTTTTTTCCTCTTTATGTTTGTTAACAGCCATACTGGGTCAAACCAGAGGTCCATACAACCAATTAGTTTTTCTGCAACAGAACTAGTAGCAGATGTTTATAAAAAGGTATGAAGAATAGAGCAAATAGAGAATGAATCTTTCCCCAGCATACCCCTGTAGCTTCTAGCAATCAATGGCTTTCCTGAGCAATGTCTTCCTCAGCCAGAGACTGCACACAGCCATTGTGTTTAATAATGAATTTGTCTAGCCCATTTTTTAACCCATTTATAATTTTGCCTTCACAGCATCTGGAGGCAATGAGCTCCATGATGTAATTATGTGCTGTGTGAAAAATATTTCCTTTTGTTCATTTTAAACCTGCTGCTTAATAGCTTTGTTGGGTGCTGCTGATACCCTGTATTATAAGGAATAATGAATAATTGCTGTTAGCATTGCAGAAGTAACACTGATCTCTGGCACAGCTCAGAATATCCTAAGGGGGTATTACAGCAGCCTGGAATGAGTGATATTTCACTGTCCTGGAAAGAAAGTAGAGACTTAGTACTGGGGTGATAAAGTGGCTCTGTGTCACTTTTAAGGATTTCCTTACGTACATAATCTTTACAAAGTTTATTATGCCCATCTTACGGAAGCTGTGTACAACAGTGTTACACAGAGCATAAAAGGTGCAGTTGACGTAAAAGTGGGTGAATGAGCAAAATCATGAACTGGAAAGGCAGAGCTTTACTTTAGTTTTCTTTGTCCAGCTTGACCAGAGACACCGATGACAAACAGAAACAGCTGCAGATAAAAATCAAGGCTAAGTGAACAAAAGCTCAGCAGATATCACAGCCTAATGCAGCGGACAATGTTCTGAAATACGTTTCAAGCAAACAATACACTAAAGTGTTCTGGCAATGACTAATGGTTGACAGCGCATAGAAGAGCAATACTGGCATCACAAAAGACTGAAGAACTGAGAACTGTTGCATGCAGACTTTCTCAAGATTAAAAAGCATGTGTCTCAACTTGACAGTCATGCTTAGATTCATAGGACTTTGGAAGGACATGAAAAAATCTAAGAAGAGCTTTGCCCTACAAGCTTTTCCCCATCTATTTAAGTCTCCTCTGTTCTTTCCTAACTATTCATGTGGGGTTGGAAGTGGCTGCTTTTACTGTTACTTCCTGAGTAGAGGATACAGGATCTGACCTACCTTTCTAACATTTGTTATGTTATACTGGAAGTCTGTTGCTTGGCCATCATTCTTGGCAAGGAAAAGCACATGGATTGCTCATGTAAAAATATTTACTATAGACAATCTGAATGGCAATATTATCTCACATCAAAACTCTAAGCTCTGTGATAAAGCCAAGTATTTAAGCATCAAGGGTAAAGTATTTCTGTTGTCTTCTCCCAGACTAATCAGAAACTAAAACTTTATGCTTACTTCAGGAACCAACACTGTACTGTGCGGAAGCTTCCACCATCCCAGAGCAAGCAGTAGGAGGCAGTCGATTCAGAAAGGAACCCTTTATGCCTAGGACAGAGACAAAAATCTACAATTTCACAAAAAGAGCTTATGCCCCCTTTACTGCAGGCTCCCTTTGTTAGCCAAAGGCAGCCATAGCTATGTCTGCCTCTGAACAGCCCCAGCCTGTGCATCAAAGCAGGCCCTCATTTCTTTTCATTCCCTTTGGTGTGTGGTGTAAGAGCAGAGACAGCCTGTCTCTTGGGGACCCAGACATCTGTCTTGTAGAAACAAGAACCTCTTTTCTTAATATATTAAGAACAGTTATTATAGCATAGGCAAGCACCTTAAAGCTAGATGAGTAATAACTGAGCTCAGCTGATTTTAACAGAAACATATGCCATTTATTTTTAACACAGACCAAAGAAGGGCACTGTCAGTCACGAATCTTTTTAAGATCTTAAGGGAAAGAAACTACACCATTCTTGTGGACAGATATTCAAGCTTCTTCACCATTATATGAGCATGTCTAAACTATTATGTTTCTGATGTCCCTTGTGTGGCTTTCATTTATGTAAACGGTAAAATGTAAAACAGGAAAGAAGGTATATTAAAAGCAACTTCAAAACAGTCCCTTGAATCTCATTTAAACCAACTGAACTCAAACATGTGCTTAAGGTCTTCCCTGTCTTGGCTTCCAAATCATGTTCTAGACCTAAACCTTTCAGCTTTTGTGTGTGGATTTACGTCGAGTGACTCCAACCTGCTGTTTCTGTCTTGTGAAGAAGTGTCAATATTATGAATTTTCATCAGTCTCGAACTGAGCTGCACACCCAGTAACTCCAATAATTTTACATGGTTGATGCTGCCTTCATGTCATTTCTGAAATACTGACTCTCACTGACAGTATTTCACAAGTCCCCAAAGCCAGCCTGCTTTTCCTTCTGCTCACTCCTGGGCTCCTTTGTTTCCATGGGTACTCCAGACTTCCCATCAGCTTTGCCCTGGAGGCCGATTTTCTGCCCATCGTTACCTTGCTAATCTTTGCCTGACCAAGGTGCCTGCATCTTCTCACAGCTTTTTAGCAGGCTGTGCCCCCTACACCACTGAAATGACTCGTTGTGGACCCACAGAGACCTCACTGTTAATTAATGAGACAGATGCAGAGCCAAGCAGCTCAGAAAACAGCACAGCCCCACAACAGTGAGGGCAGGGGCATCACGGAGATCCACAGTGATGGGTAACCGGGGGAGCAGCTATCATGCAGAGACAGAGGCAATGGCAGGAAACCAGCAAGAGAGAAGAGAAGCTTGCCAGCCCCCTTGTCTGCCCAATTACGACCTGGCAGATTTTCAGTGGACTTAGCACTTCCCGCAGACTCTTTTGGGCCCATCAAATCAGTATGTTGTTACAAAAAGAAATCATTCCTGCCAGAAAATTATGAGCATCTGTTCCATTGACAGGACAATCACTAAAGCACTACAGGAAACACGTAAGAAGTAGTCTTGTATTCCAGATAGAAAACTTCTTAAAAGATATACTGAGCCACAGGCTACATAAAAACACATATTTTCATTTCCTGAAAAATTTGTAGTGGCTACTTTAACTTATTTAAAAGAAATGCATTATAGAAAATACTGCATATTTTACATATGCTGTAGATAAAGTGATGCTAAATGAAAACCCTAATAGCTAAATTATGCTAATTTGATTTGAAAAGTGTTCCTCTCACTTTACAAACAGCCAGTAATAATGCTCTGGTCATGAGACCAGCAATGGACTAAAATGCCTAATTATTTGTAGTGAATAAATGCAATTTATAGAAAACACAGAGTGTATCTATAATTAATAAAGAATAGATTATAATTGCATTTAACATCATCTGCATAATTTAAAATGGAATACCTACATGACTGATTTTTTACGTCTTTTTAAAGGGCACTAATAAAATATGAAGAAGGTAAGAAGGCTTATATGAGTAGGAAGTAATGAATAATATCTTGAACATTAAAGCACAATATATTATTCCGTGCACATAAATTGGACCAATTCATTTTTGCAGGTGCAATGGGAAAAGTATGGTACATCAGCACTTTTCAAAAGTAAATAATATGTTAACTGAAGAAGGGATTGGAGATTCTGATCAAATATTCAATGTCTTATTTGAATAATTAATAAGTAAGGCTGCTGCAAATACGCAGCAAATAGCCTGCAACGTTTCAAAAACTTTCTTTCTTTCAAATCATACTTGTCACTAGCACTTAGAATGTTTAACCTATCACCTTACTGCTGTGAGTATTAAAGCCATTCTAGCGGATTTCCCTCTGGAAACTCACAGTATGACTGAAATGACGTCCACTGGCCTCATTTAGTTTCCTACTGTCGTGTTCAATAGCCCGTAACAATACATAGATTGGTTAAATCTGAAATTAAACCCTGATTTCAATAGGTACAGAGAGAGCATGAATTTGATACTAGCAAAAGCATTGTAGCAAGATCAGCTGGCAAAAATGACTTGACTAATGGACAACCAGAGTAAAATAGACTCAGAAGTCTGCTTAGTACAGTTTGACTGCTGCTCAACCTGTGGCTGCCAAAGGGGATGAAGACAAGACAGGCAGGAGAATAATGTCCAACAGATTTCACATGCTAAAATAGTGGAATGATGTGTGTTTGTTATTAATAAGAATATATATATCTCTGTGTACATCCAAACATGTACGAAGGAAGCAGTAGGATGGAAAAGGTTAATTATTTCCATTAGTATTATATAATTCCTGTGTTAATTACTTGCACTTATCACATGTGGATACAGGATTTTCAAAGATCTGCTTGGTACTAAGTTGACAACAATCACTGAAACTTGGAAACTATTTCTTTTATTGCCCCAATTTCACATTGCATATGCCCACAAATCTTTCCAGAATAAATTGAGAAAGATTTTGCAATGTCTTCAGAGAATAAAAGATCCTAATGATGGGATTCATAGGTCAGGAAAAAGGGGAGGAAGATTAAAACTAGTTTTGAAAGACAGCTGTGACAGCTGGACTCAAGATGGGAAAGACTCCCGCAACCTCTTAAAGCAAATTGAAACTTTATTACCATGGGATAATGGAGTGCCAGAGGGACATCCACAAAACTGCATGCAACAGTTAAAATGACCCATTTTAAATGCTTATGTAGACTCATTAAGGATCAGGAATAACATCAGAGGTGCTTAAGATGCTTTAAACTAGCTTTACATTTTCAGTCCAGCTATGCTGAGATATGAAACAAATGTCTGCTAAATATCTGAACATGGAAAAGACTCCCAGGGCATCTTCAGGTCCATGAGAAATAACATGTTACAGCACATTTTTTCTTGCTGACATATTTTGTACTCATTCATATGTTTGCCTCAGCATGAACCAGGACTACCAGAGTCAGTAGAAGCAGCAAATGACTGAAATAGCTGCCAGAGTTTCTACATAAGAACAACCTGCACTCGTTTATCCATCCAATTGATCAGCTTAAGGATCTATATCTCACGACTTTTGAGTGGACCAACATTCTTCTGAGTGGATCAATACCACCAGTCTCTGTTTTAACTGCTTAGAGGGATACAGTGGTCATGAAAGATGCACTTTAAAGCTACCAGGCTTTCCTCAAAACATGGTCTAAACTTTACATACAAGACTGAGTCTGGCAGACTTTCATGAAGAAAACATTTAGCTGAATTAGGTATCTTTGTTCTTGTTAGGTGTCCTTGCTGCCTGAGATCACACACAGTTCACACTGTTTAGGCTACTGAGAAGAAGAAAACAAGAGGTCCATACCCGAGTAAATCACAGACTGATCAGTACCAAAAATAGCTGAATCACAGCATGAGCAAACAGCTGCCTACATCCCACTGAGAGTAATCCTAAGGATACTGGAAGTGTTCTAGTCTATACACCTCTGCAATTTTACTATTCAAACAGATAAAAGCACAAAGCCTTTCTAATGAAGCCATGACCTGTCTAAATCTATTCTCTGTGATAAGAATAAATTCTAATTAAACCTACTTAAACAAAACAAATTAGAGACCTGTTTCTGCATATACATGCACTTTTATTTAAATCAGAGGAGAATACATTTAGGAAGAGTGGGAGAAGGAAACAGTGTGATTTAGAAAGTTGTGGGACATCGTGATCACTGGGCAGTTAACCACACTGTGACATAAGGCAGTGTCACATGAATGTTATTAAGCACTGTGACAGCACTTCTCATCCATGTGAAATCTGTTAAGAAGAGAAATTCAGGGTGATAGAGGATAGATTTAGAATTGCATAAAACTTGCTGACATTCAGTAAACTAAGCATCCTTCCTCTGAACTGAAAAAAAATCCCAAACTGCCATACAGTTAAAATTGTTGACAACTGATTCTTGCTGATCAACAACTGGAAATCACCCATTCTTCTACAAGACTTAAACTGGTATTTGCATGCACTGGGAAGCTGTCACTACTAACATAGGCTATTTACCAATGAATGTAGTTTCAGGTTTGGGAATACTTT
Organism: Coloeus monedula; assembly: GCF_965178545.1. NCBI lineage: Eukaryota > Metazoa > Chordata > Aves > Passeriformes > Corvidae > Coloeus > Coloeus monedula. The sequence continues at coordinate 107,756,471 of NC_138781.1, forward strand.
ATTTCAACAGTTTGGTATTAATCTGGAGTACTTTAGGATTTACAAACCCAAACATGCTTTGTGGATAAGGCAGTCGCTCATTTTTACTACTTCTTTCAACCTCCCTACATATGACCTCCACAGCGCTAAGTCTTCTCGTGCCCAAGAGTCTGGGATAATCCCAGTCAGTAACAAGTTTCCTGGTATTGATGGAAGGCTTTTGCAGATCCCAGAGCAATGTGAAGAAACTGGTTGTGTCTGAATGACGTTCTTTGATAAAGGAAGAGTACCTGCCTCACATAAATGACCTCAATGTCCCCATTTGTTGGGGTTATCCCTTGTTGTATATGAGAGAACACTTACATAGTAATATATGGCTTAATCAAACCACTGCAACTTTCCACTATTAAAGACTGACGACTGAACTGGGCATTCACTGAGTATTCTGAGCTCCATCTAAACAGCTGAAACTTCAAAAAAAAAAAAAAAAAAAAAAAAAATCAGTGATCTCTATGGATGAATACTTCTAACAATTTTCCATGCCATTTTCACTGGACAAGTTTCCACTATTTTACTTCTACCTCTGTCTCTATCTCTATCTCTATCTCTATCTCTATCTCTATCTCATCTCATCTCTATCTCTATCTCTGTTACATTTATAATCCCTAATGAGTTTTCCTCTTTATTACAAAAATTGAAACAGAAACAGTTACCTGCTCCTGGTTCTTGAAGACACAGATGCTGTCCTTCATTTACACTGTGGACTGAAGCCCCCATCCTCACCCATTGTTCCAGAGTCTTTCTGTGTTCTGTGCAACTTGTGTCTTGTGGGACAGAAAATAACCTGCACTGATTGTGGTACTGACTGTCTCAGCTGGTGTTGCAGAATATCAAATAAAATCAGAGAAAAAGCTGTGATAAAAATGTACAGGTTGGAGGTGAGAAAGGTTAGTTGCAGTCACAAGGAACATGCAGGAAAAAATAGGGCCAGATGGGTCCTACCGGTAGCTGTATTAACATAACATTAATGAAATACTTAGTTTTCCTACTATTTTAAAGATTTCAGAATAGGGCCCCAGAAGCACAAGGCTTTAAAGTGTTATGTGGCAGCAAATTTGTCTTCCAGCTGGAATCAAAGAGAAAGAAAATATGTGAATGGAGACTGGGTTTGAGTGACAGTATTCTAGTCCGTTACGGCTTTGCATGATGGCAGAAGATGGAAATTATATCAGACTTCTTTCAAAGTCAGACATCAATCTAACAGTGGTTTGGAGAAAACAAACCTCAAATTAGGCACCTATGGGGCAAACATCCTCCATGAAAAATTTCCTGCTTGTCTGCAGTACCTTCTGCCTCCCCAAACAAGGATCTGTATTTCTACTGGTTTTAGAGAGTTTTTTCCCCCTATTTTATTTCTTAAAACCATTTTGTATTTACCCCAGATATCCCACTGGCCAGTGAAACTTTTTCAGTGAGTTGGGGTTTACTGATGATTACCACATCTACCTTAGCATATGTATATTTGGATATCTCCTGAAGTTCCATTTAAATTAATATAGTGCTATTAAGACAGAATTTCTTTCAAACCCTCAATTATTTTCAACACTCATCTCCAAATCCTCTTCAAATGATCCATTTTTTAACGATCACCTTTGACCACAATCCCCCAAGGTATAGCTGAACAATGACCATGGCCAGATAACCTATTTTTAAATACTTTGACCAATCTATAACAGGTGTTTAGAAGTGCTAAACGGAAATGAATTCTTTAACACGCACTGGGTAATATATGTCATGTTCCTGACCTTGACAGGCTACATTGGTGTAACACATCAGAATGAAGACCATGCAGCACAGATGGAACATATTCAGTGCAGTTTATCCTGACAGTATATAACGCTACAGTATTTGAAATAGTATTGGTTGAATGATGTAAAATAATTTCCAGATTGAAACAGTTAACTGCCAGAAAACCTTGAGAAAGGACATGTTCGACAGAAGGGGAGGAGATGGAAGATGAGACAGACAATGGGGAGGAAAGCCTTAAAGATAAAACTACCTACATGGAGGAACCTTTTTAAAAATTCTGTTATTGACACACTCCTGTTAGTTACAGTAAGTGAGGCTGATCTGAGCAGGATACCCTTTGCAAATCTTGGCTTTTCAAAGGAACCTCTGGTTTTGAGATAATGGAAGCTCAGAACTCCCTGTCATGGAACATAATGTGAAATTGATTTTTCAAGGCTTTATCTACACAAAGTTGCACTAGTTTAATTAAAGGTGTATTTTTAAATCAATTGTGTTAAACCAGTCTGAGCTCCTGTGCGGACACTCTGAAATCGATTTGAAACTGTCTTATGTCAACTAACCTCAATTTGGCAAAGAACCACTTTACACTGAGTAGGCACCAATTTAAGTTGATCCAAAAACAGGGTTAAAAACAAAACTTATCTGAAATTGTAAGACTTCAATGAATTTATCTGTTTCTGCCAAGCCACGGTGGCCTCCAGTGGCCTAATTGATCTGTTTTAGAAGCAGACAAACTCATTACTTGGATTTAAGGCCCTTTGACGGAAATTTTTGACAAGGGATATAATGAAATCCCTGTGAAAATACTGAATCTAAAACCAAAAGTGACAGGGGTAACAATGAAGAAGCGACAAATTGCGGAAACCAATTTTCCCTTTTCTATTTAGCTTGTTTCTTTAATGCAGAAAGAAGATGAACAACGAGGCTGCTCCACAACCAGTGTGCGGTGCAAGTCGCCATAGCCACCGTGACCCTAGAAGAAACTCCAGATTCTACTGTTTGGTGGTCAGGCACCAAGGCTTGAAGCCTGCCTTCGTCGTTAGGGTGAGATCCCATCACCCCTTGGTGCAGCTATTTGCCTACTTTGTGTTGATTGGTTCCTGTTCTCCCCTCCCTGTTTTATGTATAGGTTTGTAAATATTCATTTCCCTTAGTTGAATATGTATCAGTTCTAGAAGTTTCTGTGTTACTCGATACCCCATTGGCTGCCTCCTGTAATCCGTCCTCTAAGTTGTAACCATTGGTTGCCTCCTTGTAAATCCCGCCTCCTTTCCTTTACCCTATTGTCTGTTACCCTTATCCCCACCTTTCCTGCCTTAAGTATAAAAATCCTGGACCCTCTCCAAAAATCGGCTCTTTGTCCCTAGTCCCCTCACCAGCCATAAACCTGCTTGTGGAACCTGTATGGAGAGTCCCCTCCTTCATTCTTTGCCTCCGCTGGCACGCCCCGACAGCCTAGCCCAGGACAAGCTCCTTCGGGTGAGGAGCTCACTCTCTTCCTTAGAGCCACAGATACAGAGTGTGCAGCCAGACCTCCAGGCTTCTTGTTTTCCTGGCTAGCATGCCCTCAAGATGAGTAAAAGCTCTCCTATGCTATAATACTGGGGAAAAGATTAAATAACCCACAGTTAGTGTATGGGTGCTTGGGAAATCAGGCCAATATTATCCTGTCAGTCTAGCACCACTGGAACCAAGCTTTAATCTCTCCTTTCTTAAGGGTCTGGCAGGGGATAGAAAGGATTTTAAAGATCCACTGCAGACTAGCTATGTGGAAATTTCCCCGAACCTTAAGGATTTCTGCACAATCCCAATCATTCACACTCCACTAGGCCGCAAATGAAGGTCTGCATTTAAGTCCAAAGCTTACAGAAATGCATTCATGTTCTTCCCGCACCCAAGAAACAGATGGGAAAGCAGGCAATGAAGTCACTACCGGTGTGGCCCTAAGGCCATGTCTGCATGTGCTCTGGTTCTACAGGCACAGACAGGCACAATATCAGTCGCTCCAGCCATGAGCCAGGCCTGATCTTGCTTGCAGGAACAGGAGCCTTCTCCTAGGAGAATAAAAGGGCAAAATCCTACAAAGCAGGGTGTTCCTCCAAGCCCCTGTATATTGGGACCTATAGATACTCGGTATCCCAAGTGGGTAAATCCTAATGCAGAGCTGAGCAGTGAACAAGTTAAGTACTATCCTGCCATTCCTTACAGACGATTTTTCAACCTTTATCCTTTGTGTCGGTTATGCTACTTCAAAAACTTGTGCATGACACCAGTAGGACTTAAAATAACATCTGTGTGCTCAGACGGTGAACTATAGCCCTAATTATTGAGAATAGTGGCCCTAATTATTATCTTAAAGTACTTAAAAGTATGCATGACAGCAAGTGCTCTGTATCCTTCCACTCCTCTGAAGTGCTCCTAATGGGCAGTGTGCTACTTTCTGTTCTGTTCCACAGATTCATTTTCAGAGTGAATCTTGTGTGAATGTCTCCTGAATCAAACTCTTTCCCTGGTGAGACTATATAATCCCGCTGTCTTGTTAGAGCAAAAACCATCTATGAGACTTCATTCAAAACAAATCCCCTGTCGAACTATTTCTTCCTTTTCATTTGGACATTTATCCTTCTGATAAATATATAAAGAAAAAATTATTTTGCTGTCTAGTTCAAATTTGTAAAGAGGACAGTATCAGTCTGACAGAAATGTAAACAAAGAGATTTGCAACCTGTGCAGTGCTAGAATATACTGGGCAGTCATTCACTGCATATAGAGGAAAAACAGCATTATGGCAGTAGTTCAATCGAAAAACCCCTCAAATATACGGCTAGTTACAGTTCTTTCTGATTAAAACAATTTCCATATGTAAAGAGGAGTTTTTCAGTTCCAGCTTCACTATTTTAAGTCCTCCTTCCCTGCCACTATTAACAAACTGCACCCTGATGTATTGCATCTACTGGCATTAGTCATGGCTACACCTACTGTCTGTAATGGGATGCCATTCATCAGCTTGGTAGGCTGAAAATTTTCCGGGAACCTGTTTTTCAGCAGAATCATTTGATCCACTGTAGTTAAAAAGCCATGTCATTGGTTGCACTATAAATTCCATTTTACGGTCTTGATTTTATTTTTTTTAATAAATTAATTGTAGTTTTCCTCTAGGCTTAATGCTGGTATAAAAGGTTTTGGCTGAGGAGCAAATCTTATCCAAACACAAGAATTTTCAATTCTATCACTTTTAAATAAAAGTGGCTTAAAAAGCCTCACAGGAACAAACTTGTTTAAGTCAGCTACACAAATGAAAGTTGACAAGTGATTAGGTCCTCTGGGAATGAATTGTTTTCTACATTTCAGGGGAAAAAATGTCATCAGTGACTTCAGAAGTGGCCTGAAGCATGGGTTTTGGAAATCTAATACTATAAATACCAGTTTAAACAATTATATATTTAAGCAATTTTTATAACATGAAGTTGGCATGACAAAGCGTGAAGTTCAAAAAAGCACCATCTTTTGTAAAATGCAAGCAGTACGCACAGTTGTAAAAAGTCAGCATCAAACACATGTAACCAACAGTTCAGAAGACATAATAATCAGATTCTTACACCTGACACTTACTTCATACTCCTCTTTAAATCCGTAGCCTTCTGCACACTTCATCTGGGTGATGTGCTGTAGCAAGTCAGCTACACGGATGGCTGGATGGAGCTGTCCAGTCTGGTAGGGCACATCCACTGGATCTCTCTTCTTATAGGTATGGGATTGGACCAGGCTGCTTGTGTCACTGACCATCGTATGGGTTTCATCTAGAAAAAGAGTATCTCATCATGTACTGGCTCATTTTCACTTATTAAAAGAAATAGAAAAGTACAGAGATTTCTAGAGGAATGGCAGAACTCTGACACCACCAGCATTGGTTCTGTCTGTGAAGGCTACACCAGAAGAACAGTAAATCCATGGAGCAATTTACACAAGGAAATTGCAAGACTGATTGGAATGAGGCAAAGTCCATAGTTCTACAATGGAAGCATTGCAGAGCAGTCCAAACTCTAATATAGTTTTAAATATTGCTAGCTGATTGCAAACAAATTTTAAAACTGGCATTTGGCTTCAAACTGCATAGAAGTTTCATTCTGAAACTTCCACAAGTCCCACGGAATGAAACTGGACTTGTATTTTTCACAGATTACTAAAGTGCTGTATTTCACACTGCAAATTTAGAGCAAATGTTTGGAGTGAGCAAAATAAAAAGATGCACAAAATGGCTTATGGTTTCATCAAGCTAGGACTGCAATGGAAATGTAGATCTGAAAATGACACTTGGAGACAAACTACAAGAGGACAAATGCAAAGGATCATCTGGTAAGGAAAAATGTCTTGACTGACTGCTGAACATGCTTTAGGACCACGGTGTATCATGAGCCACCACACCAGGCATGGAATGTTGTATGTCAACTGACATGCAAGCCAACAAACAGGAGACCCCCGTGGGCTGGTTAAAATTTTTATGAGACACATACTTCTCCCAACCCTCCACATCTCTTCCATGGGGCAAATGGGCAACTTACCATTGATTGGCACTTTTAAGAAGATACATATCAGGAGAAAAAAAGAGGAGGAGAAAAAGGAAACAGGGCATAAGCAACAGTACTACATTAGTAATTACAGGTAATTTTATGTTTTTAATTTAAGTCTTTACAGAATTATTTCCTAAATGAATCAGATTCTGATCTCAGTTTCACAGTATAAATTAGATTTACTAAAACCAAGGTATCATACTATAAGTCAATTCACATAGATGGAACTGAGATCAAAACCTATACTTAAAAGTAAATAGATGTGAAAGTGCACGCTACCTAAGGAAGCAAAATAACTTTCTTCCTCTTTAGATGGAATTCTAAAAATTTTTTCAGACTTAACAAGAGAAAAAAACCCACCCCCAATTCTAAGGTCCAAGAATCATCATAAATATTTTATCTGTTTACTCAAATAATAATTTTACATATCTTAAAGTTTTTAAATTTTAAGCAAAATTGTTGATATGGTGCTTTGACTTATTCAAGCTATTCCTCACTGACTGCACACAAAAAATTACTAAATCTGTATAATGTTACAAAATAAGGTATTTATCAAAAAATGTTGCTTTGTAAAATAAGCTGTATGAAAGGGAAGCATTAAAGTAGTATTTCCACATTCGTAAGATATATTATAGCAGAAAGTTCCACAAATACTCTGTATGAAAAGGTCCCAGATTCTCATGTACACACCAAAAATACTAACACACCTTGTTAAAGGTGAGATTCTGGTCTTAGTTGTACTACTGAAAATTCATATTAAAGCCAGAAAGCTCAATGGATCGTTTTTCAAGGATGGTTTGAGGTCCTCTCAATTCCCACTAAGACACATGAAATCTGGTCCTCACTACGCATAGAGTCATTATGAACTGTGCATTGACACCTAAACCAAAAAACAGCAGAGAAAAATGTATGGGCATGAGTATGGCCATTTCACTCCTTTTCCTGTCAGTCTGCTAATTTGGTCTAATGCAGAGGAAAGGGATTCATCTTTTAGTCATAACATTTTACAGCTTTTGTCTGATGTGATATAAAATCGTACTGCAAAGCACCTTGGGATGCATGGCATGAAGCGTGGTATACAAGTGTAGGTACAGTATGTTGCTGCTGAAATGGCACCTGAAAACTGCAAGGTGGCTAAGACACAAAAGACAAAAAAAAGTAGAAAGTTGATAATGATTTTTTGGGTTGCTTATTTCAATTTTAGAAACAGGTTAGAAAACTCAAGGATTTTTTTTTCTTTTTTGCAAACTGCAAAAATTCTTTGCAACGCAGACTGTTAGTAACTAAGATGAAGGCAAACTTATCAAAGTCTTGTACTATGAAAGCATCAGTTTAATACTTACGAATCTCTTTCCTGCAAGCTCTCTAGTTTTAGACTAATCTTCCTCTCTCCATTTCTTTATCTCTTACAGCTGCATTAATACAGCAGGAGTTATCTTTTAAGTTGTTTTAAGTAAAGTGTTTTTAATCCTTGGTTTGTATGGTACACTAGGAGCCACGGATATTACAGTTTTTTACTTTGCCTCTGAGCACTGTAGCATGAGTTTTTCAGGCTGTGAGTTTTTTAAAGGGTGAGCTCCTCCAGATGCAGTATCCATATGCAATGCGACGTTTGCCTGGCTTAAATACTCCTACAGCTTCAGTTGTCCTACTCTACACTTATCCATTCCTGTAGAGCTATACAACATTTATTAAATAATATACTTTGGAAACAGTAACTGTGTTGTGGCTTTTCTAGCAGATTTTGAAAACTGAACTCAGCCATTCACCAGACTTGTACCTTTCCCAGGAGGTCACACTCTGAAAGTCATTTAGTTTTAACTACAGGCTTGACCCTGCAGTTTAACACAACTTCTTTGGACAGTGGAAGACAGTGAGAGCAGGTATTACTTGTAATTAAAATCCTGCATACTTTGTTAATAGCTGTATTCCTCTACCAACTCAAGCATAGTTAATTTGATTTACCTAAGATACAACACTATTCCTGTACAGACAGTCATAAACACATATTGGGAGAGATCTAATCTGAATGGAGCACTGCTCATAAAATGGTACTAAATTTTTAACATGTAAACTTACAAAAATATTTATTTTATGCAGTGAAATAACTGAAATATTTTCCGAGATGAGTAAGCACAGGTTTGCTGCAGTAGACCATAAAATACACACCTAACTAATTAAAAGATTTTACAGACTTAGTAAAATCAGAGAATTTATTTTTCACAGTGTGTGTTTGCCTGATAGCTGAATTACTTGCTTAGAGATTATTTCTTGGGGGAAAAAAGCTAACAAATAATTTTGCCATTGTTATTATATAGAAAAGGATCACAAAAATAACCAAAGAAACCATTAACTAAAACTTAATAATACAGATAGGAAATCTCAAAGTTTTTCTCCTCATAATAGTACTTTTCTCCTAGCCCACCCACAAGGTCAGAAAGAACATCTACTGGATGAAGCACTGAATGAATACTAAAGCACACAAAAAAATCTTAACATCTCAGGCAGTTAAAAGGCACTGCAAATTTCATTTGCATGCAGATTATTACATTGTTACAGTCACTACCATTACCTTCTTCCAGATTTACATAATGTATAAAACCAGCAAAGTTCCTTCTCAAAGTTAGCACACTGAAGTGCAGTGCACTAAATATTCTTTCACAACAACAAATTTTCAAGATTGCCTTCCTAAACTTTTACTTCTTATATGCTTCCTTCTACTTCTATGTAAGCTTGTTTAACTTACAGCTTAAGGACAGGAATCAGTTAAGGGGTCTTAACTTTTTTACAGTGATTAGAAGAAAAAAGAGGAGAAAGGAAAATTTGTTGTGAAAATATAAGTTGAAAAATGAGTAAATAAATAGGCTTAACACAGGAGTTTGAATTCTTGCTACAGTGCACTGTTATGTTATTAATTACTATTAAAAAACTGCCCCTGTTTAGTTTAAAGTTAGCATGGGAAGGAGGTGTAAATGAATACAAGCCACAAAGGGGTTAGAGTTAAGCACTGAAAATGCAATAGCGCCTCATGCTTACTGTTTAGCACTGTGCAGAAACCTCTCTCTTTCTGACACTGGACAATAACAGATGTTCCTCAATTCCAAGTGGAAATGCTTTATATTTTAACTGAATGTTTTTAACCTACTGTTTTATTTCATTCCTGTGACATCTGATGCATAATAAACTATATACTATAAGTGTCATGTTATCATTTTGCTGTTCAAAATACTATCTCCTCTCTGAAACTTCACTTTAACAAGCAAGTCAGAAACTCTGCAGAACTGTCAGAAGACATGATAGCTGGTAGATGGCCAAAACTGTATTTTGTTGGATTTTCTGTATCCTGAGTAGTTTAACTAGGAAAAAAAGTTATTTTTAAGAAGTGACATCTTCAGTTCTAAGATAAAACAGAAAAAAAATGAGGGAAACTATTTCAATTGCTATGATAATCAAATTCTTTTGTGTCACTCCAAATACATGCATAAACATTTCCTTCCAAATCCACTTGTTAAAATTATTTCTTTTCTCCCATGACTTGCACTATGACAGTAGTAATCAAGCCTGATAACTGTCCTTAGCACCTCAGTGTAGCCAAGTCTACCACCCCTCTCTTTAGCATAAAGCTCCAGCATTTTGCATACTATTATCTGCTCCCCAAGAACTGCAACTTCTGAAATTACTTCAGCAATAAACTTTGATAAAGGGAAATGTTCTCACCTAAAATTGCAGTTGGCACAAATGGATCTGTCATACATCATAAGCAGGTCAATGCAGAAAAGGTAAAAAGAGAGAGAACAGTAAATGATTGATACATGTTCCCGAGTTTTCTTTCAGAAAGCTACTGTTAGCAGCAGGTATGTTTCTTATATATGCATTAAATGTTGATGGCAAGAAGTATAATAATATAAATATGTATGCTTTCATTATGGAAAGGTCTATAGAGGGTGGAAACCAAGAAAAAAACTGGTTACCTGGATAATAAGAATTAGGCACTGTTGTGCTCAGTGTGTTAGTTTTCATTGTAAATGAAGATGGTGAAGATACAGCTGCAAAGAGAAACAAAGCTGGTTAGAGACAGAGAAATGATACACAGCTACTTAAGCTGAGTGAAACAGCATATAGGATTGATTTGGCTTAGAGTTCATCCTGTTGTGTTTCTTGCACTGGAATCAGGACCTAGGGAGAACCAGGCAAGTCTAGTGAATGAAATAGCTCATTGAATTTGATAAATTCTCTAAAAAGAAGTGTCATTGGAGAAAGCATTTTGATCACTGATGGGAAATGTACTTCTTAATTCACAAGATTAGACTGAATACTGATGCTTGTAACAAGACATCACAACGACAAGAGGTGTTTTTGACAGAAGCTTTGATCATTAATAAGTTTTCCTTATAATACTATAAATACTGTATGCAAATATTCTACTGTAGTTTATTTTTCCCTCTCCTTTTTTTATGTGATTTGTTTAGACAGGTGGATAATGTGCATGGAGATACCAACAGACCCTGAATATTACTCTTTGTGTAACAGTGGTTTTCAGGGAGTGATACACAGACCAATACTCACATTGGTATTTAATCATTGAACCATTTGTAGAACCAATGGGAAAGCCCAATGGAACAAATTAAGTTCAGTTTGCCCCCGGTATACAAATATCATGCAAATTACCGTTGTAAAAACAGATACATCTAACAGGTGAGAGTTAATCACAGCATTTTACAGGATGTTCAGCCAAAAAGTCATTAGAGGCTTTTAAGCAAAGCTCCTTGCAAATTCAGCCTCAGTTGCTTGTCTACACAGCTCAAACTCAGTCTGATCAGGGAATGCAAGCACATTCTGGATACCTGTAAACGGACTAACAAGAATGTCTGAAGCAAAAGAGTTGAGGAAGACAGGATCTGCTGAATGAGGAGTGAGATTAATCCTGCTGGCTTTCAGCCATCTTTTTTTCAGTTGATCTTCTAGCGCAAACATTTGCTAGCCCTTGTTAAGATCTGGATATCTCAAAACAGGCTTAAATAATGCTGACAGTTATCATTTACCATAGAAATTAATACATCTGAGACCATGTTCCTTTGATTATGTCTCTGGAATGAGGAGATTACATTTCCTTGATGGCCAGAACAGAGTGATACTTCTTTTGGCTATGGATGCAGAGATTAGTTGAGGTCACGGCTGCTGCAGGTAATAAAACTTGGTAGGTAGAGAATGAAGACAGGATAATGAACTTTCATAGGGAGTAGGAATGTTCTACATCTCTTGACTACTAGGCCTTACACAAAGATTATTCCTGAAGACTGTCAGTGTGCACCTTCTGGTGGCCATGGTTCTTATGGCAAGTCTAATTAGAGGTTCTAGCCCTGGAGTGGCATAAAAAACTTGTTAGGGCAATAATTTCAAATAGGTTTGAGGTGGTTTACATAAAGAGGATTTAGTCCCAGGAACTCATTACAGCTTCATTTGTAGTTATGACCATTCAGTAGCACCACTGGAAAACTGTCTCATGATGATGCAAGATGAAGTAAAACCTCTTGATCTCTTCACAGAAATAAGCAATCTCATTAACTGCAAGGGTATATTTTCACCAGAAAAGCAAGTCTGATTTGAAAGATTTATTTCAAATCAATTTCAAAACTAACTCAAATGCAAATTAACATTGCAAATTCTGAGCCTAATGCTGCTGAGAAAAGTCTCACTGTTTAAACCTCACAGAGTGTTTGTACAATTGAGCTCATCAAAGATAAATTCTTAAGCATATTATTAAAGAGTGGGAGTTGGGCCTTGCATACTGTTAGTACTTGAAACAAAATTTAATCTTTTACAAATTCTGAAGATGTTAAAAAGCCACTGGCATGCAAAAAACCCTGAGGTTTCTTAAGAACCACAAAATCAAAATAACTTTTTGAACCTAGTCATTCTTTTAAACAATTTAAAAAAATACTGTTTTTTCATGGTCTTTGCTTAGGGCTAACCCTCTGACAGAAGTGAGACCTTGACTAAAATTCTAATACAGGAAATTTTATATCCCAGATCTTATTTATTTTCAGGGTAGATCCAAGAAGACCCAGGATATAAGAGAATCTCTTATGAAATTACAGAACAGGTAAGTCCACTGAGTTCTTCCTCTGCACAAGCAACAGAAAGAGCATCATCTAGAATTGGAAATAATAAGACAATCAAATTATCATTATTAAGTTATTACATTCAAAAAAAAATTTATACTACCAAAAAAGAAGTGAGCAGGGGAAGCATTTGAAGGACTTGGGACAGCATGAGGGATATCAAATTTTCAACATAATGGAGATTGGAAAAAGGTAAAACTACTGTTTCAGTAATGTCACTGCTCTTCTGCAGAAGAAAAGGATGGACAGAAAAAAGCTCAATTATCCGTATTATTTTTAAAGAAGTCTATTCTTGATGTCTGACTGTCTTGCTCATTTGAATAGACACTGTAATGTGCTGCACAGTGGGAAACTCTCGGTCCCATGGATTTTCCATGACTGAGTAATGAGGAATATTTTTAAAACCATTTGCACCTTTCTTTCACCTTCAAAAAAAAAAAAAAAAGAAAAGAAAAGAAAAGAAAAAACTTACATCTCCCATTTAGATTGTGCGTGTCCATGAAAGAGAAAGCTTCATCACAGTTGGTGCCTTGCTCAGTGTAGCTTTTATCCATTGAATTCACCATCACTGTCATTTCCTGCCGAGTACTACTCAGTGTCTCTTTCCGCTTTTTAGCCAATTTTCTTAAGAAATGAATGATGAGGAAAAAAAAGGAGAAAAACAACTCTCAGTAAGCAGACATAGTCTTCATGTTATTTACGTCAGTGTGTTGTAGTTTGTAACCATATTATGAAGTAACATTTACATTTGTTTCAGCATTTCTGGAACTTTATTTTACTCTCATCTCTTTCAGTCTGATAATCAAAGAATAGTTGCCAATGCACTGACATGTGGTCAACAGCACCTTAATCTTTGGGAACCACCACTGAATTAAAGGGGACTACTTGGATAGGAAAGTGATGTGAGCTACAGTATCAGAGGCTACATCTGATTAAACATATAAATAAAAATGATATGAGAGATTCCACTGGAACTGACAAATCAATACCAATGTTCACTTCACATACATAGAACAGTCTGGAGAGGTTTCACTGAGACCCTGTGTAACCCAGCAATCTGGTTTATATAATACTGTATAGTGTATGTTGGAGCTCTGAATACACACTGCACACTCAAGAGACATTTTAAATTGACTTGCATTCCTAAAGACAATTTTCTATCACTCCTGATTTCATGAGAATTAGTCACATGAGTTAGTTGCTTCTCAGCAGGAGTGGTCTGTCAGAGACAATCTCTTAAACCCGATACTACAGTAGTGGTTCATTAAACTATTGAATTGCTTTGGATGCATATACCTCTTTGGTTTTTTTCCAGATCTGTCTGTTTCAGTCTAAAGTCTCACTGTCTCCTCCTGAGTTATGCTTAGCTACATCCCAAAACAGCATGTCCAAAACTCTTGATTTTTCCTTCAACCTCTGTGAGGCATCTGTGATCCTAAGCCAGGTCATATTTATCTGCCAGAAGCATCTTTTACATATCTTACGCTAGAAGTTGCCGGAGCTTATTATCTCATCTAGGTTCCTTCCACTTCTGGAGGCCAACTGTATCAAGCATAACCAACTTGTGCTAACTTTCAAAGCCTTTCTCTTTGTTAACTCTTACTCAGTATGAAAAGATGGTTCCCACCACAGACAGAAATTTCACACCAGCCTCCCCTAGATATTCAAACATCTGTCTCCTCTCATGCTGCACAGGAGGGGCTTTCTGTAACCCTCCTGACTGATATCTCGCTCTTCTGCTTCAAATCACTGCCAGCAGACAAAAACTTTACAAAGTACTAATATTACTGCTCTCTGTGCTGATCAGTACTGCCTCAGTCTCCTCATGTTCCCCATCTATCCACCTGTTATCCCTTATCTTCCACCTAGATAAGAAGCCATTTGGGCAGGAGCTGTTGTTGTGTTCTGTACCAATGTAGTACCAAGCTCAGCCATATCTTAATCCATGACTAAAGCTCAAAATGCCTTTGAAGTTAAAGTCTTGCTGATAATAGAAGTAGGAATAGTAAGTGCAGGCATGGTATTGGGTCGCTGCACAGAAAAGTATTAAGGGTCATGTCTGGCCCTCAATAAGCTGATAGATTGCCACCCCATTCCTCATGACTGACAGTGAATGAAGTACACTGCCTTAAACACCTGCTGCAGCACTTGCAGCACGAGCAGTTATGCCTTTGCCCATCCCAGTGCAGGAATCACCTGTGTTTGCTTGAGCCTTTGCTTACTCTGTAGACTTGATAATAAAACTGGTTCTTTATTACTCCACGGTGCATAAATGCAGAAGTAGCATTAGATAATGGTCTGAACTCTATCATATCAGAGACAGTTAAATTTCATTCAAGTACCATAAGTAAAACAAAACTCTTAGATCTTTGCATCCTTCCATCTTCCCCTTCCTCCATACCTAATTGTAATGAATAAGTAATATATTATTCAAAGTTGAATCTAAGACCTATCACCCAATACATGAATAACTTCATGGAAGTCCTTTGTAAGGACAGGCTTAACAAAGTGGTAACATGAAATGGGTATCTTTTTTCCTCTTTCACCCTTAGATGGCAGCACATTTAGATGGCAGCCATGCATGGCTCCCCTTCCAATCTTTTGGTCACATAATTAAGCTACAGCAGATTTATTTTTTAAGACAGTAACAACTGTACAGTACTTCTCAGTCTGAATCTAATACTGGAAATAGGTCTTGTGGGAAAAGTTCAAATCTGGAACAACTGTTACAGGAAGAGAGCAATACCAGCCAGACTTCTGTACTGTGAACAAAAACACCCACTGGACTCAGACAAGTAAACTTTAGCTGAATATAACATTTTTAGCATTTGCAGTTTATTCAGATACTGCTGAAAGTGTTGCAGTGCTGCAGTCTCTGCTTCTCATCCATTCCTTGGGTCTCACAATCCCCAAGAGGCTCTAACTATACAAGATTTAAGAAACTTGAAAACCATGGTACCTCACATCACCACCACCACTCATACTCTTAGGTTTAAAGTAAATTTTTTTGGGGAAAAAAAAGGTTTAAATATTTGATCATCTTCACTCGCAGAAAAGACACTTCATAGCTACTGTCTGATGTTTCATCCTTCTTAAAGGAAAAGAGATCTACAACCAAAGGAAAAACATAAAACAGATGGAAGCTCCCATGATCATTACCCAGGATGAAATTATTTTTGTAGGGAAAGCCAAAAGATCAGCTTATCACAGAAATAGTGTTACCTGACTATATGAGGAAAGAGAATGTACTATATCACAGTCTCAGGAAAGAGGAGCCTGATATTCAGAAAAATCTCAAGACTAAGTAGGAACTGTTGGAATTTTAAGGCACAAGAAATAGCATGAAGTGAACTGGTATAATAGTTAAAATATAGTAAAATGCAGAGCAGAAAATCATACAGACTTCCCCTGCAAAACTGTGTGGGATTTTGTGTATCGTTTACTCTGTTCTGTTACAAATATTAATAAAAACAGTCCAGGAAAGTAATAAGCTGAACAGTTCATTACAATCTGTCCCCATTTTATCTACCATGATGAAACTCTCCAATGATGCATCTTCTCCTGTACAGTTCCTTCTTGTTGAAAGGCTCACTCTGTAAAACTTGTGCAAGCCTAACTCAATACCTTTCTCAAAAACCCTCCTTCTCTGTGACTTCTTCCTCAAACCCTTCAAGAAACCAACTGCAATAACTGCTAAGTTGCTACTACATTGTTAGCCACTGTCTGGTTTATTTTCCATGTATTTTCCTGTATCCATTTTCTCTGTCCTGTTTTGACTTAAATAACAAAACTCTTTCGGACCTAGCTTGCCTTTTTGTGTTTAAAAAGCTCTGGGCACAAAGAATGAGGCACAATGGGACACTAATTAGAGGAATGTAACAACAGTAAAAATAAAAATTTTTAAGATAATGGCGACTGGGGTTGGAATGAACTCAGGCCCTGCCAAAAATGTGCCTTCTATTTTAATTTAGGAACAGTGAGAAACGCAGATTAATTTGAATCTAACAAAAACACTCACTTCCTGCTTCCCCATTCAAAGCAGAGTGGTACTCTCCTTTTTGTATCAGTATCCCTCCTTTCTTGCCAAGAAAAGAAAGGAGAAACAAGATGCTGCTACTTCCCACAGGTCTAGCAACACACTACCATCACCAAGATCTTAATAAACAAAGTGAGATGAAATTTGTAATTGTCCTGCTAAGGGAATTGGGCTGAATTTTTCTTTCCATTAATGCAGTGATCTATTGCACTTACTGAAACTCAAGATAAAATAGCTGCTTCTCACATAGTTACTGTTTCAAATTTTACTTCTCTGTTTGTGGACAAATCACAGAAATGGTTCAGATGAAGAAAGGATTGGGGGCTTTCATACAACCCAGTGGCGGAGTGCATTTGTAGTTGCAAAAGCTTTTAACAGTTTGCTCACCAAACCTCTAAAAGAATCTAAACTACAATAAGAATGATCTTTTAGTAAAATCCTTTAGCAGCTGGTTGGAAAGATGTGATACCAAGGGTAGGGTTAAATGGTCATTTTTTCACAACAGAGATACATTACTAGTGTCTATCCTACATAATTGCATGTTGGGATTTGCACTGTTTCCCATATACACACTGATCTAGAAAATATCCATTATCTTTTTGCACAAAACACAATTTTTAAATTGTCGTAAAAATTAGAAATAGAGTTAAAAAGTTATTTCTTTTATCTCATGAGGTAGAGTGACTGGATATTTACTTAAGACAAAACTCAGTGTTGAATGATATAGAGTCATGCATATGGGAAAAATAATCCTAATTATGCACACACCGTATTGCATCTAAATGACTTCATAAACTACTGAAGAAAGAAATCTGATAGTCATTGGTTCTCTGAAGACAAAAAGTTCAGCACTAGGCAAAAAGAAGTCAGAAGTGACTGTGTAAGGGATAGAGAACAAAATGGAAAATGTGATTAAGCAATTTTATAGATTTATGGAGCTTCCACATTTTGAACACTGCATGCAGTTCTGACACATGCCTATCCAAAAAAGATTTTCACAAAGTAGAGAACATATACAGAGAGGTGATAGGAAGATCAAAGGAGCAGATCCTACCAGAAAAGCAGTAATCCTTACATAGATAAGGAGTCCCTAGTTTAAAAAGGAGGCAGTTGAACTGAGAATATGATAAAAGTATTATTTCTCAACAATGAAAGAACCAGAAGCAGGGAGTATATCGATTTTTTTTTTAAATAAAATAAATATTTTCACAGAACACAGAAAATGCTCTGCTCTGCCTTGCCTTGAGTACTCTGTGCATTTTTGAGCACCACTGTATCAAAAAGACATTAAGCAATTAGAGAGTGTCCAAAGGAGGACAACAAAGATGGTGAAGGGCCTTCAGGTGAAGCTGTATGAGGAGTGTCTGAGGTCACTTGGTCTGTTCAGCCTGGAGGTGACTGAGGGGAGACCTCACTGCAGTTACAGCTTCCTCATGAGGGGAAGAGGAGGGGCGGGCACTGATCTCTGCTCTGTGGTGAACAGTGACAGGACCTGAGGGAATGGCCTGAAGTTGTGTCAGGGGAGGTTTAGGTTGGATATTAGGAAAAGATTCTTCACCCACAGGGTGGTTGGGCACTGGAACAGGCTCCCCAGGGCAGTGGTCACAGCACCAGCCTGACAGAGTTCAAGAAGCATTTGGACAACATTCTCAGGCACATGATGTGACTCTTGGGGTGCCCTGTGCAGGGCCAGGAGCTGGACTCAGTGATCCTTGTGGGTCCCTTCCAATTCAGGACATTCTATGATTCTATGAAAATTTTGCAACACATCACCACTAGGACTCTAGAGATACCAAAAGTTAGTATCGGTAAAAGAAAAACTGATTAAGGCTGAGCAGAAGACATTGCATGCATTACAATGAATGCATTACCTTCCCTTCACTCCATTCCTGTATTCATCTAAAGGTCTGTTACTGGCCACTATCACAGACATGATGTGGACTTTTATTCCAAAACTGGATGCATTTTTTATTGTATTAACAATCCCTTCAACAGATAATGCAGGAAACAGGATTCAAATACATTATTTGCCTTTCTAAGACTCAGAATGACTCACTTTGTTTGATTTTTAGGCTACTTGCAATACCAGCAGTATTAATCAACATTATTATTATTATTATTATTATTATTATTACTTTGCCCATCTATTTTGGCTGCCTAGGATATGTTAAAAGAAAACTCATAGCTAATTTTGGGGAATATGCTTCAACCTGAAATAATTTAATACACATAACTGATTCAGCGACATTCAGTGTGAAGACATAATGTGATAAAAGCTCTCCACAGGAAGAGGGTAAAAAAGCCTGCAAACATAACAGACTTGTTCCTTGTTTGTTGAGTTTTTATACATTCTTCCAACTTATGTTGCAATTACTTTTTCCTGAACAACAAAACAGTCCTTCTCAGTAACTGTGATTGCTTTCCTGTCTTCAACAATGGGTCCTCTAAGGCAGAGACAGACCCACACATCACATATCATTGTGAGAATTACATGTGTGTGAGCTAGTACACATTTGGTAACATCGGGTATTCTAATCTGCATTAGAAAATTCAAAATGTTACTTTCTATTTTTAGAATTTATTTTTTCTTTATTTGGGAATACCTTGAATCTCCCAACGCCTCATTTGTACTCTTTATGTTGCTTTTTATTTTTAAAAAGTCCTTATAGAAAACAAGTTTTCAGAACTTGAATATCTAATCCAATCAAAATGGTAAATTTCTTTAGGTGTTATTAAATAACTATAACTACAAGTAATTAGTATTTTAGTCTACTTTACATTTCTTATCAAAACAGCAACACTTTACCCTGAACCCCTTTCTATTTCCCCTACATGGACTGAGCCACAAATATGAAGCAATTGAAATCAAATAAGGAAATGAAATATAAACAGTGTGGCATTAGTGATAGTAAAGTTCTGCTCACCTGAACTTCTGTCATTCAATTTAACATTTATATGTCTTATCTTGAAATGCAATATGCTCAAGACTGCAATTTCACAGTGACATTAAACTGTGCTCTGTCAATATTCTATCAGACAGGAAATGAGGTTAGGAGAAATATTTTTAAAGGCGCTCCACTTTGCAGCAAGAACTAGTGAACACTTAATAAGATACTTTACAAGCTGCCCCCAATTCAAGTACCAGCATTTCTAGAGAACAATCACAGGGAAAGTAATTGTCAGGAGAATTACAAAAAGCAAGCGGTGGCAGGATAACACTGAATTGTGCTGTTCCTTGCTTATGATCTCTTAGTATGCAAACCTGTATTAGATTATAAAATTATTCTTTGTCCTAAGACGTTCAACATGTATTTTGCACTGACATCAGAATGAATTAAAGGTACAACAGTATGTTGTACTACTGATTTGGAGATTACGAATATTTTAATACAGCCAAGGGTACATAAGCCTTTTCACCTGATGTACAAAGGGGTGGTTTATTATAATTTCTTTTAGGCACCTTCTTTTTGTTCTAATTATCAGCTTCCTGCTTCAAAGCAAATGCTAACATTATTCATTTCATTTTTATCACGCTCTTGCATTTGCTGATAAAGAAAAAAGAATGAAATTTTAAAAAATGCTGTGATGATGCTCAAATTTTGGAAACAGTGTTTTTGACACCACAGGATTTAGTTTCCCTCCCCCCCCCTTCATTCACTGTGACTTTCATTTTTTTGCCAGAGACTCTGGATGCACTTTCAGACCAAGAAGACATTCCAATAACAGCAGGACTGGCTGTAAAGAGAGAAGCAGAAAAGAATACAAGTAAAGGGGTAGGGGAAGGATTCCTTTAACTTACAGAGTTACAAGAACTGAGTGAAAAGAGTGCAAATTTTTTACATGAAGGTGGGGGTTAATGAAAATGGTTTTGATTTTTATTAGCACAAACAAACCCAGTTTTGATTTCTGTTGTTCTTAACTTGGCTTTTTACTCACTGCATGTAAGAACTTCAGTGGTCTTTCTGCACTTTTTTGTTATTAGTAGATTGGTTCATTAGCATCACAAGAGATCAAAGCAAAAAAAGGGAAGGTATTTGGAAAGATCCCCGTATCACTGTTAGCTTACAGGGAAAGTATGGCATGACCTGAGTGGCTGAGGAAAGGGAAAGAAAATATGGAGGTGAATGGGAAATAAGAAGGAAAAGATGATGGAAAAGTAAGGCACAGCTGCAGTCAGAGATACACAGCTCATCTACTTTTGCTGCTAAGTGTTCCTTCTTGAATTCAAGTATACAGCACATGCTTTGAGATTTGCTTACAGCGACATCATTAAACACTCTGCTTACTTCTTTCTCAGCTTCTGATTTGTATGAACACCAGGTTACCTGAGTTTCTGCAAGTGAGGGTTATAGCATCAAACCCAAGAACACCTCAGGTCAAAGGAGGCATTGCACTAACAGAATTTGCTGATGCAATGGCTGATGCAGAGGCATCACTGGTGACTGACCAGCTGCAAAAAATGAAGCTATGTGGTGCATCAGATTAATGTAACATTTATTTGAAATGGGCTGACTCTTTTCTTAGCTCTCAGAGAAAGTTAATTTTGTGGTTACAGTTTAGTTCTTCCACGTCCACCCAAGAGGACCTCGGTGTATTTTAGTGTGATTGACAGGTTCTTCAGGGAAGGCTCTAGGCTATGGCAGTAAAAAGGAATTTGAGAAGCTTTGGCAGAACTCTGTGTCTGCAAAGCTGCTGGCTGCACTATTTTTGGCTCAAGTTAGACACTGGTCTTGGTCTTCAGAAAAATGCACCTGCACACTTTAAAAAAAACTCCAACAACCTTCTGCCTCCCCAATAGAATAGAACAGTAATGAGATGTGAGCAGCAGTATTTTCCATAATTTACTGTTATCTAATCTTGACCATGATCTTGAATACTAGAAGTAACGAATTGGGCAATAAAATGTCCCATTCTACTCAGCTGAACAAAGGAAGGAAAAATGAAAAGCCACAAATCCTCTCAATTTGTTTCAAGATTTAACAATTTCACAGTATGGATTTTAGTTTATGTTTTGCTTATGATCCTCAAATTAACAAAGAAAATAGAGAATACAATGTTTAATTGACTAGGTCGTCCTGAATTATAGGGGTGTTTATGAAAAACACACAGAATATTAAAACTCATTTTTTCCCCACAAATTAATTACAAAGCAAATGCTTATGAATCTGTTCATTTCACTAAAGACTTCTTTACTTAAATGATTAGAGCAGCCATGTAGAACTATTTGCAGGATGAGGATCAGGGTGCCACTTAGAATATGAAGGAAACCAAAGTATGCCAAATCCTTTATGAGCAGAGGGAAGAACCCAGTAGCCTAGCTGTAACACTTAGAAGCCTTTCTGACAGAAAAGGAAATGGACTTTCAAACATTATGTGACTGAGCAGGGAATTCAGCCTGGATTTCTCTCAATAGACAAATCCTGGACAAGGAGGGACTGAGAGAGCTGTGCTTGTTCAGCCTGGAGAAGAGAAAGCTCACAGGGGATTTTAGTGTTGTTTTAACCTAATGGGAGCATAGAGAGGAGACAGAACTAGACTCTAGGAACAAGATGAAAGGACAAGACACACTAGACACAAGTTGCAATTCAGGAAATTCCTATTTACTAGAATTAGTAAAGTTTTTGTCACTATTGGGGTAGTCCAACAGTGGAGCAGGTGCTCAGAGAGCTGGGATCTCAGTCTTTGGAAATACTCAAAACCCTGCTGGACAACGTCCTGAGAAACTCGATTTAGTCAAAGTCTGCTTTGAGCAGGAGGTTAGAGAAGATGATCTCTGAATTTCCCTTCTGATCCAAATTATTCTAGAATTCCCATTAAGTGTTCTGGTATTAGGGCTTTTTTTCATAAAAAGGAAGCCATGGTGATTTAAAGCATTACAGATTTGAACACAATCCTCAATTGTACCTTTTCTTTGAATAGTCCTACATGTAAGATGCAGTCAGAAATAATATAGAATAATACTAGCAAAATTACAAATGCTCAAATAATTAAATATGATGATAGATATAGATTCTTTTCAGTTAATAATTTCATTTTTTTATTAATTATTTTCTGCCACTTGTACTAAACCACCTTTCTAACTTAAGGACTGAAGCTTGTGTAAATATTTTTATCAATAAAGCTTTTCCATTAGAGAGCTAGTTATAGTCACACTGAACTGCACAATGAGAATGTAAGAATTTTCCATGAAAAAAGACAAATTATGTTTTAATTTTTTAAAAATACTATTAATAATGTCTTCTTATTTTAATGAAAACAAAATTTTCCATTTTCCATTCTGTTTTATTTGTATTTATTTCTGCTACATTAATTGTACATAAATGTAAAATGACATTATACTACTTTACATGCTTTTATGACATTATTTCAAGTTTAGTGAAATGACGTATTTGCAGTCTTTGAAGAAATCCTTTTCTGAAATGTATGGTCACAGGAAAATTACACACCTGACCTTTCCTTTTGCCTGAGAATACTTTTTCCCCCACAAAAAGAAATTTCATTCTCTTAGCTAACTCTGTTTGAAGAACAGTAAATGAAAATTTATACAGAACCTGCACTTCCTCTTTTGTTAGCATACATGCCATTTAACTTAGAATCACAGAATCATTAAGGTTGGAAAAGACCTCCAAAACCATCAAGACCATGCTTTGACTGACCACCACCCTGTCAGTTAAAACACAGCCACATCCAGTTGTTTTTTGAACACTTCCAGGGGTGGTGACTCCACCCCTTCCCTGGGCAGCCCATCCCAATGCTACACCACCCTTTCAGAGAAGAAATTGTTTCTGATGTCCAACCTGAACCTCCCCTGGCACAGCTTGAGGCTGTCCTCTTGTCCTGTCACTGGTTGCCTGAAGAGGCTGACCCCCACCCCACTGCAGCCTCCTTTCAGGGAGTTGTAGTGAGTGACAAGGTCTCCCCTGAGCCTCCTTTTCTCCAGGCTAAACAACCCCAGATCTATATTTAAACAGAAGTACTTAGGTTCTTCTGTATGCAAATTAATATACATACCTGATCTTGTTTTAAAGCTAAAATTTTAAAGGGAACTATTTAGATGAATGAAGGATGTGTGTATCATATTGATCTCAGAGAGAGATATTTTCTCCATTGTAGTGTGTAGACTGGGATTAAAGATCCTGCACAAGGTAGAAGAAGTCCCTATTTATAACATATTTTAAAATATGTATTTTGAATTTGACATTGCAATCCCTCCCCTTTGTCTCAACAGCTTTTCTTTTTCCTCTTTGCCCCCATCATACTATCCTGTGATCTGAATAAAAAACTAAACAGACAACAGCGGGACCTACTCGGGATGAGGTAGTTGTGTGATGTGTAGTGCCAGACAACGTGAACAAGAAAGCTTTTCACAGGAACACATCCACAAAAGATTTTGAAATTCTTTTCCTGAAACTAATTACCATTTTAGAAAAGGCTGGCTAATGATGAAAGAAAACACCTTCTTATCCCATAGCTGTCAGGTTTAAATAGAGCCTCAAACTCCCAGGCATAGTGTGCACTGTAGGTATCCAGAAACCCTATGCTTTCACAAACCAAAACAAGAGGCAGTGTTAAACTAATGCAAATTTGTTTTGGGATGGTTTTGCCCACACCAAATTTTCACGATATTTTCTGAGGTGTTCTAGGCATGAGGAATTACAGAGATGTATGGCAGATGTGTCTGTTATGATATATTAGCCTCTGTCTTTGAGGTTTGCTATGATATTCTCAAAGTCCGTAAGCATGGCCAGGAAAACACCTTTCCTTAAAAGTCAATCTGCCACATAAGCATTTCCTTCCACAAAGAGAAAATCCCTAGCCTCACAGTGCATCACTACCTGAGGCTGATCTGGGTATGGAACAGGTGCCTTCTATGTGAAATACCTTGTTACTTGCACTATGGGGTTAGAAAATCTGTCTTGCAAGTCCCAGTGGAGGAAGCAGATCCCTGGATCTCTACAGCATCTAACAAGCTAGCTCTATGCTTGCATAGGCTCAAGTTAATAGAAAGCAATAGAAACTGTGACAGTTTTAAATACAGGAGATATTTTTCCCTTAAGGTATTTAGGTCTCTACACAGACCCCTCTCTCCCTGGACAGAAACTAAGGCATTTGAGGGCAAATGGATTGCCTGCTGGGTATATCAAAAGAAGCAAGGTTGCGACAGGCATGGTCCTGTGAGGCCAGGCTGGATGGGGCTTTGAGCAACCTGATCTAGGTGCAAGGTGTCCCTGCCCATGGCAGGGGGTTTTGAACGAGAGATCTTTAAGGTCCCTTCCAACTCAAACCATTCTATGATTTGGCTTTAACAGCATAAGGACATAAAATGCAGTCAAAATAAATCATTTAAAGTTCTCTGAAATATCCCTTATCTTTAGCATATTTTCTATTTAAGTATATGTAAATGCATTGTATATATTGTATCTATTATATACATGCACATCAATATATAAACATATAATTAAAGATATGTAGTGGTGTAGTGCAGAACCAAAAGGAGAGGTTTTGACAGGCATAACCTAATATGACTCATTCACTGCCTTGCTGATCCCCAGAAGTGGAGTACAAAAGAGCAAAAGGCTTTTTGCTGATGAAAAATTCTATTGTGTTAGTACAGATGTTCTGGTAAACAGATAAGCATCCTGACCTAGCTCCTATATAACTCCTGCTGCAGTGGGAGGTACTTCTTCAGTTCCTGAATATATTGCCCTCTGTGAAAGACAGAGTTCCTTGTTTACTCTGGCTTTTGATCCACAGTCCTAACTTGAATAGATAATTTTTGCCTCTTTGTATCCTAATACAGGCAGCAGCCTGTAAAACGTATTTGCTGGTGCTGGTACTGAGCATTCACAAACTTGCACGTAATTTTTTCTGCACCACCTATACTCTATCATGTGCCTTTCACTTTTTCAAACAATTCCCTCCTTCAAGACTTCTGTAATATTCAGTATACCCCAGCAGTTCAAAATATCCAACTGCATAGAGTTTTCATCAGTCTTTTAGGAGTCTATCTTCCTTTGCTTCCACAAGAAGTAATCTGTCTCAACAAAAGTCACTCTAATTCATGTAAGAAAGAAAATAATTTTTCCTAAGGAGCTGCTGAAATTGGGCCATCCTCTTAGGGCAGGTAGAATAATTAGTGGGATGCATGAGGATACACCTGGAGCATTTTTGGAAGTGCACTAATGCACCACTGCTCTGTGCTCACTGCAGGCAAACGCACTGAGCAGTGGATCTTTAGCAGCAAGTAGCTTGTAAACCATTCAAGTGCTCTCCCAAGCCATGGGTATATCATTTAATTGGCAGTGGAAGCGTGGTGGCAGATGGACTGCTGCTAATCCAACGACATGACCAGAGGAGGAAGCGCTCCAGCTGAGATCTTGTGTGGCTGATACTGTTTGGTCAGCCTGAGATGCAGCTGCACGCTCAATCCAATTTTATCCCACACAGCAGAATGCGACTTTTGGGAGAAGCTGTCATCTGCCCCCTGTATAAAAAGCTAATGAAGCTGTCCAACCCCTACTTCTCTTTTAGCAGGTATGTCTGTTGGGCCCTTTGTGCTTTCAATGGCTCATAAGGAAGATTTTAATGTGAGGCCTGTATGGCAAGGAAGGCTGATTAATCCACTTTATGGGCTCTTTATAGCATGGTGGAAAGGGCAGCTGATACAGCTGCATACCACAGTGGCTTTACATAAGAACATTTCAAATATTTAGATACCTTCATTTCTAATTCTGGCAAACTTGAACCTATTAACACCAAAGGCTTTCTTAATTAAAAGATGTAAGAAAGGTGTCAAGGAAAGCTTCTCTAAATCTTTCTAATACAATTTCATCTGGAAAATACAATCAGTTTTACAGCCACAATAACTTTAACATTTGAAAAGAATTTTAATTAATGATTGCCTATAATACAGGATTTTCACTCAGAGCTTTGCCACCCACAAGCAGAATGATAATCCAAAGACTGAGGAATCAAATTTTGCATGGAACCACACTACCTTTATACCTCTGTCACAGAAACACAAAGAAAAAATGAATGCCTTGTACTTGTACTCAAATCTAATTCTAAATTCTGTGAACATACACTTTTAAAGACAGAACAACATCTTTTATCCTTGGAAAAATCTGTAACTTCTAAATAGAGCTTGCATGGTAAAGTTCCTTTGAGCAAACAGAGTCAAAGCAATAAATAGTCATAGCCCTTCCCCTGATCCCCATCCATCACAAAAATACAATATGTAAAAATACGAGCTGCTAGGCACTGTGCTGTTCTTTGAAAGGCAACAACCTCAAACAACTAAAATACTACTATATCATTAAAAACATCAGTCAGTAAGAATGTGCAATTTTAAGACTAATGATAGCTGCTGCTTTTACAACACACAGTCCAGTACTTCAAATGTATTGAAGTATTACCGTTTATAGTAGTGATGTAATACAGTAAGTACACTGAGATTTACAGATACACAGACCTGTCTGAAGGGAAGTGGCCATGAGGCCAGAAACAGAACTAACAGGCTTTTGTGTTGAAAATAACAAACTATTCCTTTGCATAGCAGTGGTGAAGTTTCTAAGCTATAATGTGTTAGTGCTAAAACTAACTCTCCAACTCATCATCTACAGAGAAAGGATGCAAACTGTGACAGCTGCAAAGCAAACTGCTTGCTCTTTATTAAAAACCCCAACAAAAAAACCACACCATAATTTGTTAAGAAAGCATACCTCCTTAACAAAACTTAAAAGAGTTCCATCAAAATGATTCTGCACCCCCGAAGAATGTAATGGTTAATAATATCCTTTCTGTGATTTTATTGAATAATATAGCACAGAATTCTCTGTTAAAGCTCTTCATGGTTTGGGAGAGGGTACTTGAAAGGGAGTAATTTAGGGCCTGTAATAAACTGTAGGTTAGGTCAAAAGACAGGTCTGGGTAGGAGCCCCATAAGCAGAAATTAGAGAGAGAGAGAGAGAGAGAGAGAGAGAGAAGTTAGCAGGAGATTAAACAAGGCAATACTACCAGTCAGTAACATTTGGGAATATGTGGAAATTTTACCCTCCTAGAGAATCTGCCAAATCTTTTTTTGCATTAAAGAAAAAAAAAAGCAGTGAACAGGAATGCTTCTAAAATAGTATAGCATTTACTGTGGAACAGGTTCTTTTTGTGTTTTGGCACAAATGTTGGTATATTTTGTAATAAGATGGTATAAGTAAGCCGTAATAGAATATATGGCTATGCAACATTACAAAAGTATCTGAAAATATCTGTAGTGTTATGACTGTTTTCCAAACCTAAAGAAATATGAATGCACAATGGCAAGTATACCATATTCATAGACTAGATCACAGCAATTTCTCTTTAACATACTGTGTGATTCAAATTAAAAGTACCTTAGGATCAGATGTCAAACAAATGTTTTTGACTAGATTGACATTTCATAGTCTATCTAGACAACTTGTTAAAAAGGAGTGTCTTTCAAAGGAAATTACAAGACTCCTTAAAGCTGACTTCAGTGGACAGTGAAGTGGAGAAGGAACTCAGAACAGCGCATTGCATTCCTGTCCTTGGAGAAATGAGTGCTCTTCCAAGAGGTTAACAGGCTTCCACTTGCTAACTTTTACTTGTGTGAGACCGAATGCAAAAGTAGGATCTCTTGTATATCCATTAAACTCAGTCACTTAGTAAACTAAGTAATGGAAAAAAGATGACCTCAGTGCTGCACCATGGGTACTTGTGAGAGCATTATAGTAATTAAAAATTACCCCCTGACTGAGGGTAATGTGGTTTCATGCAAGTCACTGCATGGAATGACATTACTCTCCATTAGGGGGTAATTTTTAACAGTCATTAGTAATCTTTAAGCTTACAAATACTGGATAAAAAATAGTACTGTGACAGTTTCTTCAACAGCAAGGAAGTAAGTAACGTGAAAACAGATGAGTGGACATCTGTGCGATTCATTAGGGACACATGTTCACTATTTAAACAGTGCCTTCCTTTAAAACACTGCAACATTATAAATAACAGTAACTAAGTAAGAGTGGGCGGTGGCATTGCAGTAGTATTTTGGCATAGGTGAATTACAGGTGAGGAGACTCTAGCTGAATTTAGATGAGAAGTTATGGTAACAAGAAGCTAGATTAACAAGAGTTTTCCCACAGACTTAGAAATACAGGCTGAAGGAGATACATGAACACCTGGATCAGACACTTGGACATAAGTTTGGGTAGAATTTTAAATGGCAGTAAAGCAGTATTTCCTCTACCACAACAGCTGATTTCAGAAATTAGGTGAAGTGTAGGAATTATTGCCCTGTGCAGCTAAAACTGAAAAAAAAAAAGGCTTACTCTGTCAGAAGCAGACAGAAATGTTTGCGTAACTTGGAACATTATATTTTACATGTCAAAAAGCCTACAGATAGGAACGTATTAATATTGTGGCTTGAATCTGACAAGGACAACTTATTGCCCCTCTTCAGTCCCAGCCTGAGATTGTCACTGCCAATTCTTTAACTTATTTTTTTCCACTAGGATCTAAGAAGTTCATGTTCCTACACAATGTAAGACTCTCATGCTATTTTTCCACTTTAGTAATATCATTCCTTTCACCTGAAGAGTTTTAAATATTTCATGGAGTTTTGCTAATTAAAACTTACATCACCCCATATGTACGGTAATGGGACAGACAAAAACCACTTCACTCATCAGTAATATGGATCCTGGAAGAAGTTAGCAGCAGGCTGACAGCAGTGTCAGTCTTTCCACAGAAGATGGAGAAGACCATTGCATTCAGCTGACAGTTGAAAGGATTTCACCAGGATGAATATTATTACCTAAATGGAGGGTTGGTCCAGGAAATGGAAGCTTTCCATTTTCAAACAACTCTGTTTATGTGCAGTATATCTAATGGATTCAAGCTTTCTATGAATTCATGTCTTGTGTTCCCTAAGTACTGTGTTCCCAGATCTCCTCTGAGCCCACAGCACCTGCTCCTGAACATCTTCCAGCTACCTCTCCTATTGGTATAATGAACTAAGTAGCACTAATTGCTAACAGCAAAAGGCTAAAAATAGGATGAAATTTTAAGTGTCTCCAAGTATCTGTGAATTCCTCTTTTAAGATGATCCAACAGATGGGCAGTGTCCCTCAGCACTGCACTGGGACAATAATTCAAAACAAACTTACAGATTTTCAACTTAGGTAAGAATTTTAAGAGAAGTTTGCAACTTAAACTCGATTGAGGCTTATGTCTAAAAGTACTCTGGCTTTAAGCAATCACATGATGACAAGGCTTATGGCAGTTATTGATCACTCTCACTGACAGAGTGGGAGCTAATCATGTCTTGCTGTATTTATTATTTTATCCCTCTAGTGCCCCTCTCTTAACTTAACCTTGCCCACTTTTCCTGGCTGGTATTTTGGATTTCAGGTTCAGCAGTGGTAAGATCTTCATCAGTTAGCTCTTTGAACACCCAATGTGAAAGTGTGACATGAAATAGCTTGAGTGGTCTTTAGGTATTTTTTACTAAGGAGGTTCTCATCTCTCTCCAATATCTTAAAATGGAAGCCAGGGATAGTAATATATTATATTATGTTTATTTAATTAGGATTTAAACTAGAAGGAAATAATCTGACTCTAATTACTCTAGCAGGACATAATCTGGTACACAAAATCAAATGTTTTAAATTTTCCTAGTCAGGGGCACATTAATGCATCTTACCTGCTTCACGCAGCTCAGACCGAAAAGTAGTTTGGGGCACACACAGATTGGCAGACACATTCACAATATTTTATTTCTGCACTGATCACAACACTTTTCCTTTAACTGCCAAATAAATTGCAATGACTGGCTTAGGTTCACATGCCATACTAGTGCTTCTCTGTTACTAAAACAGCTTCTAAAAAAAAAATCAGGCAGAGTAATTTGAAGAATTGGTAATTTGAAGAACTATTTTGCATGCATAACCACATCTGAAATATTTTTATTTGCTTCTTGGATCTAATGCATTTGTTACTTGCAGGTACTGCCAATACCACACAAGTTGAGTTACTAAGAATCAGGAGGCAAAAATAAAGAAACTGCTCAGTTTCTTCTTCACTGTGTGCCCTCCCCACACTGTCTTTCTACTGGTTTCATAAAGAAAGAGAAGGGGTGTAATGGTTAATCTATTGTTTATTCAAAACCACCAACAGAAGTTAATAGACAGTTATAAATTAATTGAGTGCGTCTGTAGCGCTATCTCCTCATTCATCTCGCTTATTCGATTTAGCTCTGTTAGTGTTCCATATGGTACAGTGCCCCTGCTGATAGGAACAGTCATTCATTGCAAAAAAAAACCCCTGTAACAACAGGAAGCTAATAGTTTAACTGTTCCTCTAAATTTGTTTGACAAAACTGACATTTAGTACGCCATGTCACGTTGTCAGTAATCTGCAATTTACCCTTAGGCAGGCAGTAGATGCTCATTTTATTTACCTCTTGTAGTTAAAAGCATAATTAATATTCCACTCTGAAACAAAGATTAGAGATTTGACAAACACTGCAATTTAAATTCTCCATTATAGAAAACATTAAAATCAAACATCTTTCACACACACCATTGCATAAAGGACATGTGTAGCTGTAATTTAACTTTTTAGTCTTTAATACCACAAACTAATTTCTGCTGTCAGTTTAATGAGGTGGAAAACACAAATCTTGTTGCACTCTGTGCACACAGGCTGGGACAGTTAGACTGCAGAGAGCTTGAATCAGTTTGTCTCACGATGTTTCAGTCAAAATCCCCAAAGTATTGTGAGCCTAAAAAAGACAAAGCCTAAAAAAAGAAAAGTCTTAAAGACTTTGTTTAACAAAAGGCTTCAACAAGTATTTCAGGAACAAAAATAGTGTAATGCCACAGCATTTTTCTGAATTGCTGTAGCATTGCTGAAAAATTTCCAATAACTGGTGTGGGCTGTAAGTTTGCATCAGTGCTACCCGTAGCACAAAGCCCAGCTAAATTCCCCAAAGATTGCATAAGGAGGGCGTGCTTCCCTTCCTCCTGCCTGACCTCCTTCACCCTGCTTTGCACACAGTTGAGGTTAGGCAGTCATTCAAGTCATTTAATCACGGGCTTAAGGCAGAAGCAGTTTGCAGTGATTGCTGACCTGGGGTCAGCTGCCAGGCAGGAGGCAGGGGCTTGGCTGGCATTGTCTCTGCCCCTTTCCCAGTACCTTTGCGGCCAGGCTGGCATACTCCTCCTCCTTATGCTCCTTCAGCTTTTGTCCCATGCCCACGGATTTTACACGTATAGCAAATGCAAACCTAACTGCAGTGCTCTCTGTTCCCAGTAGTTATGCTCTGTGTGCAAGTCCCATACCAGGCTGCTCAGTGGTGCCTGAGAAACAACTGATTTATTGTGCCAGATTCTGTGACAACAGGGCACATTATCAAGACTGGCAAAGTAGGGGGAGCTCTCAGAGAAATAAATGACTGAGGTTTTAGCTCATGCTAATTTCAATTGAAATTCTAGCTCCATAAATTCTGTGTGACTGATTAAAATTATTAACATGTAGAACACCTTTAGGCAACCATGCTGGCTCATTAAACATGGAAGCCTGGAATTATCTCCACTGTAACAAATGTGTGTGCGGATGTCTGTGTTTCAGAGACATACATCAGGAATTTTTAATTTTTTTTGAGGAGATTTTCTTCACAGAAGCACTGATTTGCAAAAAAAAAAAAAAAAAAAAAAAAAGGACAGCATAAACTCAACAAAGAGACTGCTGTTACTGTCTTCTCAATCCATCCTATGTAGTAACCCACTGACTCCTGACTCCTTCACAAGACTTCATTAGTCACTGCCAACTTCAATCTGCTTCAGTTATTTTGCATTCAGCTCCCAAAGGAAAAGCACTCTCCCCACTGATCACAGGCTAAACTAAAGATAAACTGGCTCATTTTATAACACATCAAGCTAACATGTCCTGAATCACACTAACATTACAAGCCAGGAAAGAAATCTCTGAATATATCTGACCATGTCACCATACTAAATAAGAGAGATGCACATTTGGGTCTCCAAAGCAAGTTTCAGAGAGGTTAGTGTCAGCATATTATTTCTCTCCTACATGCCATAATGAATGCCTGCATGTAAAAAACCAATCTAATAGTAGTGCTATACTTTAGAAGAGTGCTGCTGTTGTACTATCTGAGATTCTGTGAATAAATTGTTTGAATGAGCAAATATTTGAAAAGGCTATAGTAATTGCATGGAAGTTATTTAGATTTTTATTTAATTCTAAATGAGATGCAGGTTATGAAGATGTATAAATCAGGAGATAAGCAGCAGAGCCACAAAGGTCAGAATCACAGCTGTTGATAAAGGGAACCTCATTAATCATAATGTAAGAATTGCCATGTTGGATTAGACCTGAGCCCAACAGGTCTTCTATCCTGTTTCCATAAACTTCTGGATGTTTTAAGGAAAGTGTAAGAGATACCATGAAATGCAGATGTGGAAAAAAACTTTCCAATCCCCTATCAGCAAGAGATTGTTCTAGATTCTGAAACATCAAGTTTTACATGCCTTCCTTTTTTAAACAGTACTTACACCTGAATTTTAACAGTTATACCTTTGCATATTCTACAAGTCCACAAAAAGATGTCCAGTTTACCATTGAGTCTTACTGTAATCTTAGCTCAAGCAGCACCTGGTGGCAATCAGTATAATTGTGCATTATATTAAAGCTTTCCCTTCTATTTTAAATGCAACTTAATTAAAAAACTGTTTCCTTTATGCTTGTGTTAGCTGACTTATGAAGAATAAAAATTACTGGTACAATTTACTATTAATTAATTAGTTTACTTTTACTGTTCCTATTTTTAAGTTTTTCCTCTAATAGCCAATGCCCAGTGTTTCAGTTCCTGCTCATGTACCTTATTATGTGCCTGACTCCAAAATTTCTCTCCCCCTTCATTATTCTCTTTTGGATGAAGACTGATCAAATGATGAACAGTTTACTGGATCTACTTGGATGCTCATTTAGCCCTTCTAGGTTGAATTCTTTCACTATTTTATTCTAAATTGAGTTCTTCCACTTTGTTATGAGATTGATTGCAACACAGACTCTTGAAAAGCCACCTGAAAGCCTTTTGTGTTTCTGAACTGGTCTAACAACAAGGATGGATTTTACAAGAGCAAATTAAGACAGAAACTTGCATGACAGGAGAATTTATTTATTTCCAAATTCTAAGTAGCAATGCTTGACTTGATGCTGTTAACTTTTCCTCTTCCACGTAAATGGAAAGACAAGATGGCCTTCAAGGAAAATCAAGGAGGCACAAGTGCACATTGGTAGCCCTCACATGTAATTAGTGTGTTCCACTGGCTCAGCCTTACCATAGTAAGAAGAGGGAGGGACTTCTTCCCTTGGGAGTGCCTAGAATGACATAAAATCAATTCCATCCTCAGGGCACCAAATTTTCCATAGACAGGGGAAAATGGGAAAGACTGACCTTCATTTGAAAAGCGTATGGGGAATGCTCTCAGCTTTCTTACATCTGTCAAAAGTGAAGTCCCTAAGTGTCAGGGTCTTGTAAAATCTGGTTTATATCTGTGGTACAGGTAGAGATAACATGGTTTTTTGTAAACTATTCAGGGCTGCTTTTGTTTGTCTTTTGAATCAGCCCCTAGGGTCAGCCTAGCAGACTTCAAATACGAAAACTACCAATGTTCTTACCAGAGTCTTTGGGTTCATGTGGCGAGGTTTGCTCTGCACATCACAAATATCACTGCAATTATTTTACCTGGGCTTTGTGTGGCCCTCCCTCTCCATAAACTTTCTCCCTCTGATCATGCTACAACAAGCTGGAGAAACCAACACAGATTGTCTTACTCAGTCAGGACCTTTCTGTAGCCTCATGAGAAGAAGAGAAGAAAAACCCACATTGCATGCACTTACTTGTTTTTTCCCCCTTGCCCTACTTTTAAAAGAGAAATTAAATATACAATTGCTGTAGCAACAGAACAGCAGTAATTAAATCCCTGGCATTTTCATGCTCTTCTAAGTGACACACTCTAATCAAGAGACCTTTAACTTCTGTGAGAATGGTCTTCAGAAGAGACAAAGACAACTGTGAATAAAACATTCAGTTTGAAGCTTCTGCTTGAAATGCTCCTATCTTTGAATGATGTCTAAAATTTGTTTCAACATTTCCATTCTAAATGCTGAGATGAAATTTATGAAAAACAGTCTGGTGGATTCTAATTAACACAAAATTGTGTTTGGTTTGTTTTTTTTTTTTTTTTTGCTAATTTAAACAGCACAACAAAAGCATGTCTTATTTCCTTATTTTCTTATTTCATTCAAGGAGCTCTTGACTCTTCCTGTGCCAGTCTTTTGAGGTATAATCGACAGAATTCACAGGAGTTCAAGAAATTATAGAATTCTTACTGATAATATCTTTTCAGCCTAGTCTGGGGGAATCTACCATCAAAACATTCAGCTTACTTTCTAACTGTGAGCCATTGCAAATGTTTTGCTAAAACTGACAGAACTAGCTTAGATTTCTAATCTTTTGCCATAAAGCCTCTTCTCAAAGAAATGCAATTTTCTCAACATGGAAAATGTCACCTAATATAAGCTCCACTTAGGAAACTGAAGTTCATTACACACCTAAAATGAGACTCTATCATATTATACAGAGTATGCCAACATTATGTCCACAGATGACTAGGTAGGCAATTAAATATGAAAGCTAACTGAATAAACAGAGGTATTTTTGGCAGTCTAGATCACAGCTAAAAATGTCTTTTTTTTTCCTATCTGTGAAATTATTTTCATATATATGTATAATACAGATCAGTGTACATGCATCTTTCTGCATTACCAGACTAATGGTACAGGGCAATAAATTATAGCAAGGCTTTCTATATTTCTGTTATATAACCTTTTAAACAACCTTTTCCAACCATGAACTCACATTATATGCAAATAGAGAGTTAAGTGACTTTACCATTATATGTTTAATTTGATGATGCTTATGACTTCTTTTTAAAACCTTTCCCAGTGAACTAATTCATTCCATAAACTTAAATGTGCTCTAGGACATTACTGAATTGTAAATTGTTTTTTTCCTTCACAAAAGTCTATTAAAGTTTTTTGAATCTGCTCTGCCATTGACATTTGGGGATAATGAGTGAAAATCTTGCATTGGTAACCATGTGAATGAGAGCTATGTGTGTAAATGCTTGACACATCTCAGGAGTCTGTACCTCAAATCCTTTATGAGAAAATTTGGTGTTGTAATAGCTATAGGTTCTTGAACTTTTCTTACAATACTAAATTATTCATTTATCCCATTTATCAATTCTTTGAAGCGCTTTTAGGAATCAAAATTTTCCACACACTCATATTCCTTTTAGAACATGTGATTTACAAACCCAAAGTCTTGGTGAGAAATGCACAGAAAGCTCTGAAGGAAGTGTTTTACATTTCAGAAAGGCTGATTTAGGCATCTGTCACTGCATTAGGTAAGTCAAAAGCACTTACTTATTGTTCAGGCATTTTGGAACTATGATTTAACTGGTTATATCCTCAAAGAATGGCACAATCACAGCCATGGTATTATTTTAACACTTTCAGGGGTGAATTGTGTCAGTACAAATATAAACAAAAAAATCTTCTTGATTTGCTGTGAAAGTGGAATTGTACTGTGTATCAGTTCACTGCTTTATCCCAAAAAGGGTGCGAATCAAAGCTCTGCTGAGTGGATTGGCCACAGATTTGCAGTAAAGAGTGACACAGATAAAGTTTCTCATCAGAGGCCTCTTCTAGTGTAAACACATTTCTCTTTTATCTCTAGGTGTTTCTAAAGTTCCTGGGATTCTGCAGTTTTCTAAGATGCTTGGCAGCTAGTTGAAAACTGGAAAATTTGCAAGAAGCTTGTGCCAGTAAAGTCCTACTCGTGCATGCTGTGTTCAGGCTGTGTATACACTGTGGGAATGTTTGTATGTCTGTGATGGATGAACCATTAGGTAGATAAAGCTAATTGAACAGTATAGAACTGTTGTGCTGAAAAAATTAATTTTGCCTGTTTCAGATAGCACCAGAATATATTTCCTTGACAAATGAGTACAACTGTGATGGCTTGGCATTTAAGGCCCTTGCCAGATTTCAGTCTTTAATGGATGCTGTATCTCAGTTCTGTGACTGCAGCAACACTCAGCATTTGAGAACAATCACTACATTCCACTGGGCGAGTCATGAGACTTGAAGTCCCATAACCCATCAGAGAGAGCATCATTCTGGGGTCCCCAGCTCTTAGGTCCCCAGTGTAAGAAGGACCTGTAAAGTGAATCCAGAAGAGGGCCACAAAGATTATGAGAGGGCTGGAACACCTGTCCTAAGAAGACAGGCTGAGAGAGCTAGGGTTGTTTAGCCTCGAGAAGAGAGGGCTCCAGGAAGACCTTATTGCAGCTTTCCACTACCTAAAGGGAATACAGAGAGCTGGGGCATGTAGTGATAGGAAAATTATAGAAGATGGGTATAGATTAGGTGTTAGGAAGAAATTCTTCACTATAAGGGTGGTGAAGGACTGAAATATGTTGCCCAGAGAAGGTGTGGGTGCCCTATCCCTGGAAGTATTCAAGGTCAGGCTGAATTGGGCTTTGAGCAACCTGGTCTAGTAGGAAGTGTCCTGCCCATGGCAAGATGGCTAGAATAAGATGATTTTTAAGGTCCCTTCCAACCCAAACCATTTTACAATTCTACGATTTTGCTCTTTTGGCTAGAATACCTATCTAATTGACAGGGAAATTCAATAAACTCTGAAGTATTTAACTTGGCAGTATTTGGGTCAATAACAGCAGAGAAACCACTCCATAAAAGCAGCAGTAAAGTTACAAGCAGTACAGGTACAAGCAACCTCAGAAATTAGATATCTTTTGAAGTTTTCTGATAATCTTTTTGAATACTGTAGCTATCTCCATTACTAGACCTGAACATCACAGATCACAAAGAACTAAGGGAATTCAAAGGAATAAAAGTAACTTAGGATGAAAGAAAGTTGAAAAGAATAAATCAGCATACATGGAATAATAGGCTGAAGATGATATATAGATATGGTACTTCCAATCCAATCACTCTTCTGAATCAGATGCAAATACAACTTCAGGTAAGTTTTAAATGAACTGCAAAGACTGACCTTTCTTACAACACCTTCCATTCAGCACACTTCACTGATGCAGATACCAGGCTGAGAGCCATCTCCTTTCATCTCTGAATCTTTCCCTCCCTCCTTTCTCCCCTCATCCACACAACTCCCACCCCAGAAAACTGTTACTGACATCAAGGTATGCTCGTCCCTTTTTTGCACCGTTTGTAGTCTGTAAGCAGCCATTGTGCTTTCAAAACTAATCTTCTTTCTATTTATATATCAATAGAAGAAAGCCTAGACTGCAGCATTTCACTAAACAACTTCAGGGATTTGAAAAGAAAACAAGCCTATTTCACTCCAAAATGTCAAGATTCAATTCACCCTACCATGCTATTCAGCACACACAAAGAAGGGATAAAATATATCCCAAAGTGTAGTGAGTGACTACCAATGAAAAAATGTCACATTTAGGTAGAGAGCTATTGATAAACCTGGGGGAAGAAAAGGAGGAAGTGGGTACTAACGACAACAATTATACACACACACACCCCTGAGGGGCAGGAAAAAAGGGATTAAGGCTGTAATCTGTGGATCTACAATAAATATTAACTGACACTAGAGCAACAGAAATGAGTTCACTATTGTCTCTGTTAGCATTCACAATACAGTGATAGCATTTGTCTGTGTTCTATTCTATGAAAATAGCAATGGCAGTTTAAGTAAGTAGAGAGACTGAAGATTTTTCAAGTCTTTTTTCCCCCTCTTTTCTTCTGTCTTGGAAGAGTGCCTCTACTCTAAGGAGATGATTGCAAAATAATCTAAGGAGGACACTTGCAACTTCAATACCAGCTACTAGAATTCCTCTGTGTCTTTTTTCTGCCATTTTCATGACAGTATGTTTACGAACAAATTCACAGACATAAGCCAAGAAACAATAAATCACTCCTATGTATATAATGAAGGTTGGTTTTGAAAGCATAATTTTGAACAGTCTGCAAGGAGCTAAACATTGGAGAACTGCCTTTCAGCTATTAAAGGTATGCTCTACATAATCTGAAATATTTAATTAGTTGCTTATTTATCACATCAAAAATGCTAGCAAAAACCTCTGCTGTTTTAATGCAAAGATATTTTGATCACACAACATGTTCTCAGTACACATATACTGTACCACTCAGGGATTTATTCTATTCTTGTTTGCATTGTGTTGTAATGATTCCAAGCAGTTCAAAGGAGTAATCTAAATACGGCAAAGCACTCAAAGATCCACGATTATTTTCTGCTGTCAAAATATCTACCTTTAACTTAGCTTTAGATTAGCACAAGACTGTATGTACAGCCAGGAGAAGACACTATCTGGAGGAAGACTGCATGTCAGCTAAATTAACAAAGATGGAATCAGTGCAACTTGCTTCAATGAACCAGTTATGCCTTATTCTCCTCATCACTGTGAAACCTTCATGTCTGAGTGAAGACCCAGGACTGCAGGAACAGTGATTATAACCTCTAAGAACCCACGGATCAAAGAACAACACTGCCAACCAGCATGCCATGCCACCTCTTGGGCTGCTAGATAGCAATTAATACGCATACTATGCGTACTAAAAGGCATTCTCTGTAAGACTGCCTACTTTCTACTATTAAACTCCACCATCCTCTCTCCAGTACTTTTGTCCCCAGTTCATCCTCATTTCCATGTCCTCCAGCATATTTATAATGCTTGCTACCCATCAGTAAACTTCATTGGCACACTTCTGGGGTTTTTTGTGACATGATGAAAAATGGCAGATCAGTGTTTTAGAGTGACGCTTAAGAAGCTCCTATGTCAAAAAAGGGGTTTTGCCACTAATAGAACCAAGCATTGCAATCTCTCCTTTGATCACTTTGTGTGCTTCCATTTCTGCAATAATTGGCATCCTGCCTAGTTAAAGTAATACCCATCCAAATGGTACTGCACCTGTTGTCTTACTGAATACCAGATAGGTTGACCAATTACATTCCTGCTGCATAGAAGATAATTTATATTATTACACAAAAATATCCTATTAATTTAGCATGACCTACCTTGGTAAATCTACTTTCATATTATTTACCTTTAATCTCTTTTCCAAATTATTTTATTAAAAACCATTCTGAAGTCTTGACTAAAAGTAGGAGTATCTAAGACAACAGTTGCCCATGGTTTCTTTTTCCTGAGAACAGAGACTACATTCAATATTTTCCAGTCATACACAACCATTCTGACTCAGTAACTCTATTAAAAGCTTTTACTAGTGGACTTGTCGTTTCATCTGACACTTCTTTTGCATATTGAGAAGGTGCATCATTTGCTTCCTCCAGCTTGGGGCATCAAAAACTTTGAGTTTTGCTTCCATCATGCAGGGGTAATTTCCATTTTTAATTTGTTTTCTTTATTTTACTTTATTTTTTTATTTATATGGTGATTTCCATACCTTTATTCATGGCAGTCATTCTTCCTACAAGCATTTATCCCCATGTTAACCATGATTATAAGATATAAACATAGTCTTTGTTCAAGAAACCCGTTTCAGCATGAAGACCGGGAAGAAACAACATAAGAAAGATAAATCATGCATGCAGAACAGAGATTATGTTGTATGGCTCAAATGATTATACTCACATCTTTGATGATTTGCTTAGTGAGTTAAGTAATAATTGAACCTTACAGTAATAACCTTAATTCACAGCTAAAAGAAATTATTTTTGAAGAATACTAATTGTGCTGATTTTGTGGTTTCAATCAGCCCTGGGCCTGAGTATGCTGAATGCTGGTGCTCTGATGTAAAATATCACACTGCTCTATTCCAGAGAGACACAGAAAGTCTGACTTGTCCCAGGAAAAGCAGAAAAGGCAGAAATTTTAACACAGCCTTGGGATGCAATTTCAAAGTAATCCTTCCTTCCTTCCTTCCTATTCAAAGTCCTATAATTTAATACCAAGTTACACACTTAGTTCTAGTATCAAAAATTTCTGGTAACAGCTGAGAGCACATTTAACAAAGAAGTGAAAGACCTGGGTATATTATTTCTCATCAGATTATTATAAACCATCAATATGATGCAGCCTTAAATAAGGAAAATCAGTTCTTGGCTGTAACAGGACAGGCATTTCCAGAGACAGAGAAGTATTAATGCCAGGATTGTCAGTGTACAAGGGACTGGCAATAGCTTATCTGGACTTCTTCAGATTTAAAAAGCCCCCCAAAACCCCCTCAAACTGGATCAGATAAAAAAAGGGGTTCTGGGTTATCTAGAACAGAGACCTTATTTAACAGAGCAGAAGTTTTGGAAAGCTCATGTGAGGAAATGAGTTTCTCACATACAGATAAGACACATGACAGACCCATGAAGACCACCTATAGCTAGGAAGAACTATATGTCTTTGACAACTAGTAGCTTGGAGATAAAGAGAACCACATAAATTAGAGGTCAGTGCTGCCATAAGGAAAAAAAAATTCCTATGAAGTGTATGTGCTGGAAGTAGTCAAAAATGGACCAAAGTAGTCAATGTACAGACCAAACTTCAAAGCAGAGGAAGCTTCCCAGTACATATAAATTTATGAAAGCAATTTTATGACATTATTACTGAGAAAGTAAGATTTAGATTTGATGAACCTTCTAGTCTGAAGGTCCTACATTCTTAGAAATTTATGTGCTGTGATAATCAGAATAGCAGGAGCAAAATTTTCATGCATGACATTGTGCACTTTTTTTTACTGATTTATAAAACTTGGCAAAGTAAGGTATCCCATATGGAGATGGAAGATGCAATTTTCTGTACACAAAGTTTTTATGCTGGATAAATGCATATTTATTTGTCAGAATTCCAGTGGGGGACCAGTATTTGGCTATTATGTAACCATGCAAACTTGGTGCATTTAAACAAAGTTTTTACACTATTACAAGTTACTTTCTTCATAAATTAGTAAGAGAAAACCACCCAAGATGGGCCAAACCTTGACAGTAGGTAACTGATAAAAAGACAGTCAATAAAAGTGGAAGGTAGAACACAGATAACATATGCTACACCTTTAGCTTGTGACTTAGCTTTCACTCATCATCAACAATTTTTGCAACTGAATTAAATTGAAAGTAGAACCTAAATGAAGAGTGTTTGGGTTAAAGGCAGCTGCCCATCCTGGTTAGGTGGAGTAGCTTCACGAAGCAAGGGCTGGCTACCTGTGTTACCCTGTACTTGCCTTGTCTGATTTATTCCAAACAGAAGAATTGTAGTAAGAAGCTGGTGAGTACAACCCTCTGTGACAGATTTCAGCAGAAACATGGCTGATCTTTAGACAGATGTGAGTGCTAAAGACAGTGGCAGACATAAACAAGGTATGAGTTAAACAGTGCTGATCACACCTGAGGTTTGAATTCAGTTCAGTTTGCTGCATAAGGACATACTTTAATGTGGTACATGTCATATATGAAAAGGAGTGTTGGACTTTGCATATTAAGTGTTTCAACTTTTAATTGTTAATTGTTTAATTATTGTTTATTCAAATTACCCATCAACCCAGTTGAGAGTTATTAAGTTCCAAAATTATTCCCCTGATTAGTTGATTAAAGAGTGTTTTACATAATTCCTTGTTAAAAATCCCTTGTTAATAAAGTTCCACAAGTTTGTTCCCCTCTTTAGTCCCTAAAAAGTGTAAAAACCCACAATGTCTTAATTCCTGTATGTGTCCAAGTTAATTACTCTGTTTTTAAGAGTTCTCTGAATTACTTATAGCCCCGTTTTAGACCTTTTACCAAGTGTTCTTAACCTTTGTAAGTTCTGAGTGAGTTTTAAGCTTTGCCAAAAAGGAGACCTTCTAACTGACAGGGAGCTATTTTTAGAACCTGGCTGTCGGCCTGCAACTCAGCACCAAGGCAACCTGGAATTTTAATGAGGACTTTTCCCGCCTTTGGAGCCGATGACATTTTTCCCCTAGACAACAGCGAGCCATTGGCAGACTGAGATTACCTCACCTCAAGGCACCACCAATCATCCAGGACCATGGGGGCTGGACAGTGGGCGGTCATGGGCGGGACCCAGACTCTATAAAACTGCTGGACACCAGCTCAGAGGTACCATTTTCACGTCACATGAGCTGCTGGTGAAGCCCAATGCTGGGAGCACAGGCCTCTACCTCTTTCAAAGGGAAATTTAACCATTCTGACTTTGGGCTAGCTGACATCACCCCAGCGTTGTAAGGTCTCTGCCTTGGGACTTTTGAGCTGGCTCGGCCAACAAGGTCTCTAATCACTGCAGACCCTTTTTTTTTTGGCTTTATAATTTTTTTGTACTTGCAATTTTTTTTTTGCTGATTGTTCTTTTAATAAATTGTTCTTAATTATTTTAATTAAGAACCAGGAGTTGTCTCATTCCTCACAACTCTTTTGGAGACTCATCCGGGATCCTTTCTGGGGTAAAATCCAGTGATTTTGATAATTTTTTGATTTTTGATTTTTTGCAATTTTTTTCGCCATTTTTCCTTCCTTGGATTTACCAGACCACCACAAGGATCACAGCAGCAGAGAGGAGACACCCCACTGCAGAGACCTGGTGAGGCCTGAATCCTTCTTTAAGGGCATCTGGTTAGGGAATTACCCTTTTTAGGGCCAAAAAAATTTAAGGGAACTCCCAGTTGGAGTCTCTTTGTGTGTATGTGTGTGTGCAGTTGGCCATCCCCTGTGTGAGTGAAAGAGTGATTGAAGAGACTCACTAAAACAGGCACACTACGAGGGATCACTCCCTAGGGATGCGGGGAGGAGATTGAGGGTGGCTGCAATTCTAGTAGGGAGACATTACTCCTTTTAGGAACGCGTGCGGTTCCGGTTTAGTTTAAAAGTCTAGCATCCCGAGTTTTACCAGCTCTGGAATCGGTAGACACACTGCCATTTTGAGTTTGGGCGGAACGGCTGCCATTTTGAATTTGGGTGGAAGAACCGCCATTTTGAGTTTGGGTGAAAATGCCACCATTTTGAATTTATTCCCACAGGCTGCCATTTTGAGTTGTTTTGATATTTCACCAAGGCAACCGTGTTGTTGTGGTTCCCATGCTTTTAAGATTTTCTGATTAATTATTTTGCTTGTTATACTACTTCTTGTGAAGACTTGATTAAAAAATTTAATTTGCTCTATGTGTGATTACATTTTAGTTAGACTGTTGTGGAGCATGTTTGCTAGTACCTTTATTTTATTTGTTGCTTTAAACCAAATTACTTGGTGGTTCATCTTAGTAATTTGCTTGCTTTGTTTTAATACAAAAGTGCCAGTTTTGTATCTCGTTGTTGTGCTTATTCCCTTCATTATAATTTTCTTGTTTTAAAAATCTATTAATCCATTTTTAGCTCTCCCACAGACCTGTCACTTTAAAGTTACCTCATAAGGTTGTTATTTTATATTAATTATACACTCCTGTTTATATTGATATCAGACGTTGTTATTTGCATTGCTTTGGTTGATTTAATTTAGAAAGTCTTTTTATAAGAACTACTTGCTTGTCTCATACCAACAAGATGGGACAATCAAGTA
This sequence comes from Coloeus monedula, assembly GCF_965178545.1. Taxonomy (NCBI): domain Eukaryota; kingdom Metazoa; phylum Chordata; class Aves; order Passeriformes; family Corvidae; genus Coloeus; species Coloeus monedula. The sequence continues at coordinate 107,800,665 of NC_138781.1, forward strand.
GCAAAGAAACAATCCGATCAAGAAATACAAAATCTTCCCAAATAGCCCATTGGGGAAAATGTTGACCAAATGGGAAGAAAACGCTTTAACCAAAGATGAGGATCAATACCAGATGATCCAGTATTGTGCACTCAAATGGCCAAAACAAAAAATCAGAAAAGATGGGCTTAAGTGGCCAAAATATGGGTCCTCAGAGACATGGCTCTGTGAAGCACTTTATTCATTTGTACACTACAGAGCCTCCAAAGATTCAGATGAACTAGAATATGCAAAAATTTGGCTAAAATATTGGGAAAAACAAGAAAAAGAACCAAACAAAATCCTACCAATTTCTGAAGAACCAAAAGAAAAATCAAAAAGAAAATTAGTTCAACCAAAGTGGGATCCCTTAGACCACCTTCCTCCAGCAACTCCCTCTCAAGAAAGAATTCAAATTGAACGGAGGAGAGTTCTTCTTCCACCGAGCCGATCAACCAGAAGTGATTCAGAAAGTGATAGCAAAACAGAAACTGAGAAAACTTATGATGTGTCAACTTCCTCCAATTCTCAAAAGAAAGTGGTTGAATGTGAGGTTCTTTCTAGTCAAAAGGGACCTGCCTTCTGCACTAGGAAGAAATCTGCTGCAACCCGAGAATGTTCCACCTGCTTAGACACCCCCAAAAGTCTCAAGTTTTACCTCTTAGAGAGGTGCCAATGGGAGGTGTTCAAGGAGGGATAGGATATGTTATAGTACCTCTAGCATCATCAGAGGTATGAGAATTTAAAAAAGAAATGAAAAATTTACTGACTGACCCAGTGGGTCTCTCAAAAAAATTTGACCAGTTCCTCGGTCCTAATATTTATACTTGGAGAGAAATGCAATCCATCCTCCAGTCATTATTTACAATTGAAGAAAGAAAAATGATTAGGACCGCAGGAGTTAATAATTGGGATAGAGAAAACAATAGTAATCAAGGCCCAATTGGAGAATGAAAATTACCATTAGAAGATCCCAACTGGAACCCAAATTCAGAAGAGGATCGGAGGAACATGACAGATTATCGAAAATTAATTGTTAAAGGAATTAAAGAGGCTGTTCCCAGAGTCAATAACATCAAAAAGGGTTTTTGTGGGGAACAGGAGAAAGACGAGTCACCCACAGCTTGGATGACTCGACTGAGGAACAACATCCAATTATATTCAGAAATTGATTTAGACTGCAAAGGTGGACAAACAATGCTTAAAGTCCACTTCGTATCGCACTCCTGGCCTGACATCAGGAGAAAATTAGAAAAATTAGAGAAATGGCCAGAGAGAGGTTTAGACAAATTGCTGGAGGAAGCAGAAAAGGTCTGTGTTAGAAGATATGAGGAGAGCATGGAAACAAAAGCAAAAGTTATGATAGCTGTAGACCATTGCCCCTCTTCTCAGGGTAAATCCCTTGAGGGACCCCCACAACAACCTACCTCACAACAACCTACCTCCCAACCTACCTCAAACCCAACAGGACCCAGGAGAATAACCTGCACATATTGCCATAAAGAAGGCCATGGACACTGTCAGTGCTTTAAGAAATTAAGAGATCAAAGAGCCCTCCAGATGGAAGGCCAAGTTTTAAATAACTGAAGATGTCAGGGGCTCTATCTTCTGGGGAAACAAAAACATCTTCAGGAGCCCTTGATAAAATTAGAAGTTGGTCCCCAGAAACAACTAATGGAGTTTTTAGTAGACACAGGTGCTGAAAGGACCTGTGACACTGAAAAACCCCAAGGATGTTTTATTTCCAAAGAGACTCTAAATATTTATTGAGCCAAAGGAGAGACCTTTGCAGTCCCTCTAATTAAAAATGTGGCCATCACCTGAAATAGACACACCCAAAGAGGTGATGTATTATTTTTACCTCAGGCAGGAACCAACTTATTGGGCTGTGACTTCCAGCTTCCCCTCAAAGTCAGAGTGGTACCCCAAGGGGGCCAGATGAGGACTAAACTATTTGTTCTATCTTTAACAGATGAGCAGGACATTGACCCAATAGTTTGGGCAAGACCCAAAAACCGAGGAAAAACGGACATCACCCCACTGACCATTGACTTACTCCCTGACAGTAAAGCAGTGAGAGTACTGCAGTACCCACTGTCTAAAGATAAAAGGACTGAAGCCCATCATTTCAGACCTTATAGAGGACAGAATCCTCGAACCCTGCAAGTCTCCATATAACACCCCAATTTTGGCTGTTCAGAAACCTGATAAATCTTATCGGCTTGTACAAGATCTGTGAGAGATCAGTAAAAGAGTTCAAACCAAGTATCCCTTGGTGCAAAATCCCTACACTCTTCTGAGTCGGGTACCACCAACGCATACCTGGATCTCTGTTATTGATCTCAAGGATGCATTTTGGTCATGTCCTCTAGATTCTCATTGCAGGAACATCTTTGCTTTTACATGGCAGGATCCTGACACTGGGAGGAGGCAGTAGCTGCGCTGGACTCGACTTCCTCAAGGTTACACCGAGGCACCAACACTCTTCGGTCAAGCACTAGAGGATCTGTTAAGTTCCTTTTCTCCACCAGAAGGAATACAGGTAACACAGTGTGTGGATGACCTGCTGCTCTCCAGAGAGCAAGAATCCACAGTGAGATTGGGCACAATTCAATTATTAAATTTTCTAGGAAGGAACGGCTTAAGAGTTTCAAAAGCCAAATTACAATTTGTCCAGCAAGAGGTGAAGTATTTAGGACACATAATTGGCCATGGCACCAAGAAACTGAGTGCCAAAAAGATATAAAGAATCCTAAACTTACCACCTCCAACCATCAAAAGGGAAATTAGACAGTTATTAGGCTTGTTTGGATATTGCAGACTGTGGATTGACCAATATTCCCAGTCTGCCAAATTTCTGTATGAAAAGTTAACAGAAGAAGAAACACTTAATTGGACAGAATCAGACAACCAAAAATTAAAAGACCTAAAAGACAAATTAGCCAAAGCACCTGTCTTAAGCCTTCCTTCACTAGAAAAACCATTTGACCTGTATGTTAATGTGGAGAAAGGAATTTCCTATGGTGTTTTGACCCAAGAGTGGGGTGGAGTCAGAAAGCCGGTTGCTTTCCTCTCCAAACTATTAGACCCGGTGTCAAGAGGATGGCCAGTCTGCATCCAGTCTATCGCTGCAGCAGCCACTCTGGTTTCTGAGACCCAAAAGCTCATCTCTGGGGGTAAGTTGACTGTATGTACTCCACATACCATTAAGACTGTTTTAAGCCAAAAAGCATCCGAGTGGCTAACTGACCCCAGGATGGTAAAATAGGAGACCATCCTCATGCACACAGACCACCTGAGTGCTCCAACCAAAATCCAGCTCAGTTCCCTTATGGAACCCCATCTGAAGACACCATCAAGCATAAATGCCTCGACATCATTGATTTGCAAACTAAGATCCAGGAAGATCTAGTAGACTGCCCCCTCAGTGAGGGAGAAATCCTTTTTATTGATGGGTCATCTCGAGTCATAGATGGGAAACGATGCTCTGGCTATTCTGTAGTAGATGGACATCAAATGTGTGTTTTAGAAAAAGGGAAATTACCATCTACCTGGTCAGCTCAAGTATGTGAGCTGTACGCCCTCGAAAGCCCTCCGCAGACTCGCCAAAAGCATCGGAACCATCTATACAGACTCAAGATATGCATACAGGGTAGTCCACACCTTCGGAAAAATTTGGTCTGAGCGAGGATTCCTTAACACCAAGGGAAAAGACATCCTGCACAAGGAACTGTTTTTAAAAATTTTAGAAGTGCTCGAACTACCTCAAGTGATCTCTGTTGTGCATATTCCAGGACACCAGACAGGAACCACCAGAGAAGCAAGGGGAAATGCGCTTGCAGACCTAGCTGCAAAGGAAGCAGCTGTTACAGAAGAAAGAGCAAAAATGATGGAAGTTAATGCACTTCCAAACAACGTCAACAGCACTTTACTAAAAAGCACTCTACCGAAGAGCACTTTACCCACACCCATATTTAGTGACCAAGAAAAACAAAAATTGATTCTAGTTGGAGGAGGAGAAGAAGATTCTGAAGGCCAGTGGCACTTGCCAGATGGTCGTCAAATTCTAAACAAAGAATTAACTAGAGAAATTTTATGGAATATCCATCAGAGCAATCATTGGGGTTCAAAAGCTCTAGCGGACCACTTCCTCAGAACTTCTGGATGCATAGGAATTTATGAATTAGCTAATCAAGTTACACGGGGGTGTACAATTTGTCAAAAAGTAAATAGAAAAGTTATGAAGAAAAACACAAGTGGGGGAATCAAATTAGTCATCAGACCTTTTCAAAGCATTAAAATTGATTTTACCGAAATGCCCCCTGTACAAAGATGGAAGTATTTATTAGTAATTGTTGATCACCTTACTCACTGGGTTGAAGCTGTCCCAGCTGTTAATGCCACTGCTCAAACAGTAAGCAAGGTGATCCTTGAGCAAATTATCCCTCGTTATGGGATAGTCCACAGAATTGATTCAGATCGAGGTACCCATTTTACCTCCCAAATTTTGCAACAATTAGTCCAACAATTAGGTATTAATTGGAAATTACACACCCCGTGGCATCCACAAAGTTCTGGGAGAGCGGAACGTATGAACCAAACCATTAAGACCACTCTAACAAAACTAATGCTTGAAACCAAATGGTCATGGGTAAAGTGCCTTCCACTTGCTCTTCTCCAAGTCCGGACACAACCGAGATCCAACCTAAGTTGCTCCCCTTACGAAATGTTATATGGTTTACCCTACTTAGCCACTCAGCATGAAATTGATGCCAGGACATCAATGGAGATGTTATGAACCCCTGCATCTCACAAACGCGTTGCCTGAAAGGTCAGGAAGAGTCTCTAATCTTAGAATGGATCATACTGTATCATACTAGAATATGATCTGTATATTATTAATTTTAAAAAACCCCACTTCCCTCCTCATTAAGTGCATAAGGCTGAGAATTGCGTATTTACAATCATCACTCACTTTTACTGAGAGTTACCCACCCTCTGCTGCCCAAGACAGTGTGTGAAGGAGTTTGGTGATTTAGTAAAACTGTAAAACAGAAACCCAACACTAAATCCAGCTGTAAATGAACAGAGTGAAGCACAAGAATGTGCTTCCTAAGCTGAAGCTTTGGTGTTTGGTCCTACTTTCAGAGTTTTGTGCCTGTATTAAAGGGCTAAAGTTGATTTGGAATATATACAAAGATATGATTTAGGCCTTCCACGACTAAGCTGGCTATTTTTTTCCCTTATTACTCCTCAGGAGTAGAAGGAGAGAATATTAGAAACAGAACAGAATTGTATGTCCACTGCCTTCGCAGTGGACAAAGATGATCTCAGCTAAGGCTGGTTGTAAAGGCTTTACCTCTAAGATATCTCATTTAGAACAGTAGGATCAATACATTTTAGATGTATTTTTCTGCTTTCACAGTGGAAAACTGACATAAAATTGACTTAACTGGGTAGTTAAGTCCAGTTAATGGCTACTTTGAATCTCCAAAGCATCACAAAGCAGTTGGAGTGTACCAGTGAATCTGGCCTTTGCAGTTTTATTTTGTCTTTAATAGCAACATTCTAATGAGGTTCTCCTATGTTTAAAGTATATTCATTTTTAACCTCAAGTCTGTCTTGAAGTATTTTGGGATAAATTTATGATGTTGAATTGGATTTTGTGATTTTTAAAAAAAATCCAATTAACAAATAAAATGCATTTTCTCCAATAAAACCTTTTTTCCCCCAATAAAATTACACAGTTCATATTTTATAAAGTTAATATGTACACAATGTATCTTAGTTTTTCAATTTATTATTTTCTTCTTTTTTTCCCCACCTCTTTACACCAACTGCAGAAGCAAGCAGCTATTTTTTCCAGATCCTGCAATTTAATGTTGAACAAAATATCAAGTGCTGGGTTATGAAGTCTGGGGATTCAGATATAAAATGGAAAATGATTTTTCATATGTATAATTAAAGAGATGGTCAAAAATATCCCTTAATAGAGGATTTATTTTAAAAGTTGCTTGATTTATGTATTTTATTTTAAATAGGGCAGTTTTTAAAGGTCAGTGAATGTTGGTCTTTAATAGGTTTATAGCAACTGGGGGCAAACTGCAGAGGCAGGTCAAGATGCAGGAAATCTGCAGAAGAGTCTGGATGATGGACCCTGAAAACATCTTGTGAGATGTCTGCTTACGTAATGTATTGCCATGCAAGGGTCATTTGCAAATTAAAGGCATGAAAATGCTGATGCTACTCAAAAGTGTATTAGCAGAACCACAAGACAGCATGTGGCCCAATTAATCTTGTGAACTTGGCATTAATGTATTACTAGATCACAATGTAGATTACACATTTATGAGCATATCAACATCCAATGCAGAGTCAAGTATGCCCTGGAGGACCTCTGAGTGTGATTTTCTTCTTCAAATAAAAACAAAGGTTTCAGAGCAATGGCCAGTAGCACCTTCAGGCTCAACAGGAAATAATGTGACCATATTACTTCCAGTTGCCACAAATGGTTGCTTCAAAATTCTACCCCCAATTTTAAATTAAGTCTATGATTACAACGATTAGAAGAGAGAATCTATCTACAAGGAATTATTCAAGACATATGGAATTTAACATTTACCATGTACACATGATGGTGTGTTGTCAGTCACTGAAGGAAAGCATACCAGTATATACCTGTACTACTTAAATGGTCATTATGTTCTAAATTAAACAAACAATAATGACATCCTGCCTGCCATGGTTGAATCGCGTGTTTTCTAATATTGCCTGTAACTGCCCATTATTACTTTCCAACTTTACTGTGGATTAATGAAATATTGAACAGATGGTTAACTATCAAATCAAAGGCTGAGAAGGAACAGAATGTATGAGTCTGGGATCTTAGATCATACTTGATATAATCTTGATATAATATTCTCAATACACCTCAATGCAAAGATACAGTAACTCTTTCTTGCTCTAAAATGATTATCACTCATTTTTTTCACTATTTTTTGAATCAAAGAACCTCTGTGAACAACATACCTGCTTTGGGAGCAGGTCACTGAAAAGCTGAAAAGCCTGCCTTTGAACACAAACCCACCTGACCAGTTTCCAGGCCCACAGCTACAAAAGGCGCCAAGATCTGCCCAACAATATTCAAAAGATCTGACAATGAACATGACAAACACACTGCTTGCTTTGCATGCATATCCCAGTTGTGATGCATGGGGACTTACTGCATAGGGAACAATCATGCTCAGTGTTTCTAGAAACTTTCAGGCAGTCCAACCAGCTGTGAGACAGATTTGCCTGTGTCAGAGAGTCTGACACAAAGTAGAGCATGAAAATTTTGTCTTGTCCTTACTCCAGTTTAGTCCTAGATGTATCTATGATCCTCTTCCATCTAGAACTGATAACAACTACAGGTGAAACAGGAGACTTAGAAACAATTTTAGGGTCCTGGCTTCTTGTGCATATCTTGAAACTATACTGAATTGCATCTGTCTAATTCCTTTCACTCTCCATGAACTGGTTTCATGGAAAGGAAACATGGAAAGATCTGGGTCTGGAGCCCCACAGTCCATGCTCCTTCAAATCAGCTTACATATTGCCAGCATGGTTCATTCATGAGGAGACCTCAGACTCAGGATACATCCAGTCCAGAACTGTGGGGATGCAAAGATGTTCCTTCCAGCAAACTTTCACAAGAGCTTCCTTGAACACATACAGAGGACTTGCTGAATAATTGCAACACAACTGATAAGATTTTTCACATTTCGTTTAGTGAAAAAGCTCCAGGAAAGTCAGCTCTAAACTGATGATACAGCCTCATCATCCAATAAACAAAACAGAGAAAGTAAAAGTTAAAGGTACTGTTTGTGAGGGATAAGCTTCAAAAAATTTTTTGAAAGGTCATTCTGAATGACAAAAAGTTGCTGAGGTTATTTCCTACTTTATTTCTAAATATCTTAGGATGTTCTGCTTACAAAATACGTATCACAGCTGCTCCGATGTTTTGTCATAATGATTTACTGTGCTGGATTCCAAACACCTGTGATTGCTCTATCAAATGCATTTCTGAACATAACAGGACATTTTGCTAGAACAGACCCAATGATTTCCATATGGTGATGTGATGTGGGGATAAGTGTCATCAGACCAGCTGTCCTCACAAGGTTCCTTCCAACTTAAATTACTCTGTAAGCCTGTATCTGCTTACCCACTGATACTTCTGATGTCCGGAATAGCCCAAACTTATCAAAGAAACAGCTACAAGTAAACAAAGAATTATAAAAACGCTTATCATGAGTTTCACTGCTCCTCTCTAGAAGCCTGAATATATGGTAGGGATTTGTACATAGCTGGTACCTCACACATGGGGGAAAAAGAAACTCAGAAAAGAAATTCATCATCTTTCTGTTAACTACAAACAAATGCCTATGCCATTTTCAGACTGAGTAGACAAGAAACAATTCCTCTGCTGCAATCACAGCAAAGAAACAAGGCCTAATAGATAACCATTGCTACTTTAGACAAGTCAAGGTGCTCCTGTTCATAAAGTAGTTCGTGTATATTTTTTCCATCATATTATTTCCTTGTAGTTCATAATAGAACAGACTGAAAGCATGCTACTTTTTGCTTTCTTACTTGCTAATAGGACAGATGTTAACTGTGGCATTACGTAAGTTTAGGAAATATCCTAAATTGATTTGTCTTGGAGTTCTCTTCTTTTTGCTGTACATCTGTTGACACTCATCCCCATTATTAAAATTCACTTTCTACTAGGCTGGCATAAAAAATATGAACATATTTGATGTGAAAATACCATTTACACAACTGATCTTCAAATAATTAACTGTTTTCCAAGCAACAGAAAAAATAATCTCTGTGAAAACACACTGCAGCTTTGCTGTATCACCAAGTGTTGTGAATGTCTCCAAAGTGAGGGGTTTAACAAAAAGGACAAAGATTGAGGACTAAGTCTAGCTGAAAGATGAGATACGGACACCTGACTTTTGAAACCGCCTTTTAACTGCCAACTGTATTACGAGTAAATATCAGGTGAACATGAACTTGCTGACAGTTACTGAGAGAAAAAGAGTTGTGTCGAAACAAACGGGTACTACAGAACTGACATGGTAGGCTGCTCTTCTTAATAAGTTGCGCTGGCTGGATTTAGCTTTTCTGCAATTTACCACGTCTCTTCAAAACGATGGTCTGTTTCTTTGCTAAAAGTAACCTACCGAAGAGTTGCCTGAAAGTGAGGCTCATCTGCAGTTCTGATTTGCTTATCTTAGATCTGTTTGCCATAATTGCATATGTGAGAGTAATCATTAGATGCCTGAAATGGTGCTGCATCTATCTGAATGGAGCAAAAGGCAAGTGAGGTACAGTACAGATAGTCAAGAATTCTCTGTCCCTGGAGTCAATGCTCTTATATTTGGATGAAGGTTGACCATTGAATAAATAAACTGCACTATGTGCAAGCCACACATACATGAAAAAAGAGCACCTGATGGCTGAGGGACATGTTCATTTTTTTATGTGAAAACCAAGCTAAGATACAGAATGCTGCCTCTAGCTTAGCTTCTGATGTTCTTTGTGAAACATCATTCTTTTTAAAATATTCCACGGAAATTTGTTACTGCTATGCAGCCTTCTATACTGCTACATCAACTCTACTTCTGGAAGCTCATTTGTCTATCACACTTTTAACCTTGTTATCACATGTAACCAAGTAAAGGTAAGAAAAATGCATTTTCTGAAAATGAACATTATCTTCAACTCCAGGACCACTGAAAGGCCCAAAGTACAGTGCTCTTTCCTTTCCTTATGGCTGCAGTGTCATTTTCTTGGGAACTACTCATCCTTCTTGCTCCTTGTAAAGTCATTTAACACCTGAAAATGCCACAAGATTATGGTTTTTTAGCATTATTCTTCCATGTTGATGTGAAAATGCCATTTCCTTTAACATTCTACATGTTGCCAAGAAAGAAAAAAGATTTCGAGGCCTGGTTTAGTATAGAGTATCAGTATTCACATGCACATTTCTGGCAGAATTTGCTGCAAAATTATGGGTTGGTTTAATGCTATGGAATAGAAAAATGGCAGCTGCTGCTGCTACAATAAAGGGTAGCAAAAATTCCAGCTGTGGATATGCAATCCCTCTTTCAGTGTAATACAAGAAGTGATATTTCCTATGACTAAATGCAATGTGCAACTTTGGCTTGTTTCTCTCTAATCTCGTGTTTTGAGCTACTTAACTTTCTTCAGGATTGAAAAAAACAGATGCTCAATGCACCACTCCCACAAACAAAAGTACTCTTGGAATAATTAATGAAAGCTGTGTAATTTCTTTTTTCTATTTGTGAATCAACCCATAATTTCAATCTCTTCTGATTTCTCTATAAACATTTATTTTTAGCTTCAGACATGAAAAGCTGACTGGCTTGGTAAAGAGACATTCAAAAGAAATAAGGCATAGGAAAATTTAATAGCTATTAGATATAAGCATAAAAATGCCATCTGTATATAAACTCCAAGCAGCATATAAGAAGAAAAAAAAAATGCAGCTGACATGTTTAAATGTCTATATTTCACTGGTAAAATAGCTACTGTAGGATTTTTCTAGTACTAGTAGTAAAAGATAGGACACTATCATATCCACTGTAGTGGAGCTGATAGATGGTGAAGGAAATGTAACATTGTCCTGTTCTCTTAGATTTGCAAAGGCAGAATTTAATAACAGAATGTCTTGTTGCATTATGTTACAGAACTTCACCACCAAGAGCTGGAACTTCAAATCTGGGCCATCCTGAAGCTTCTGTGGACCTCCTTCTTCAAAGCTTTTTATGCCATATATGGAAAAAGAGTAAGTCACATCATCACAGCAAGCCACAATAGGTCACAGGTCTCATGTTCCTGCTGTACTTATCTCTACTTCAGCAGTACTAGAAGGGTGACTGTCTGGCACAATGTTGTAACAAGCTGATTGGATATTGGATCCAAAGAGGAGAAGGATCACAGTTACTTTTCTTCCCACAAAATACCTTTGCTGCTGTAGCACCAAAAATTACAGTCCATGTGGTACCAGCTAATTATTTTTCTGGTTGAATGGATACATGTGGATGTTATGCTGTAAGAGAAATTTGTCAGCAGCTGAAGCATTGTCAGATGACGACTCTCAATGCTTTTCTTTCTACTGAAAGTGCTACCTCTGTCACACAGATATTTTCATTCTCTGTTTTGCCTCCTGGGACATTTCCTTAGCTATTCCTTTTTAGGGCACATTTGTTCCTTGATGAAGCATACAGCTGTGTCCCATCTTATGGCTAAACTGAGGAAACCAGGATTGCTCATTAGTTCCAGCAGCCCGGACTTCATCCTGGCTCTCAGGTGAAACTGAGGATGATCATCCCAAAATCCAGAGGGTTCGGGATCCAAATTAACCAGTATACTCAAAAAACCAGCATATGTGGTGTCCATCTGTCTTGTGGTGGAGTTCCTGCAGGAAGGACTTAGTGGCCAAGGATGCACTGGTCTTCCAGGAAAACATCAGGATGTGAGTGGGATGATATGGTCAATTGGCTGTTACCACTTCACAGTCATTTCTCTCATGTCTTACTATCTGGTGTCTCCATGCTGCTTCAGTTGTCTCCTGTAGTAAAGATGGGAAGCTGTAATTGTCTCTTGTCTTGAGACTTGTTGCCAGCAGAATGAAACACCCTGAGGCACCCCAGCACCAGCTTCCAAATTTTCTTCTCAGAAAGTTTTGTTGCATTACAGGACAGCCATGTGACGAGCTGCACTGCTCACTTTTTAAAGACCATCATGAAGAGATACTGGCCGATGCAAGAGGAGGGGGAAAGCTTGTTTGAAGATGAGGTCATAGCAGGCCATGAGCTCTTCTGCAGTGAAGTTTTATAGCTTCTTTACATCATCTTAAACCCACAAAAAGCCCGCTTCAGGATGAGAGCGTGAACATCACCCATACTGCATTACTTCTACAATAGTCTGTAATAATGATGTTATTAGAGAAAAAGACAGGACTGCATCAGCCCCCTTAATTTTGAAAGCTGGTGTACTGTGGAGGGCTGGGAGCCCTTGGCACAGGAGCCCTCTGCTCTCCCTTGGAGAAGAGAGAGGCCTGAGGGAAAGACATCTTCCCCAGAGATAAGCAACCTTCCTCTGGGTCATGGTGAGAAAGTGAACCACCCCCAGCATGCCTTGTTTCTATATGGTAATACCCAGTACCCCGTTGGCTAGCTGGTTTCTACCCCACCCCCTGCCTACCCCATATAACCTCTGCCCCCTGGCCCTGATGTGGGAGCCTTGTCCCTAGCCACCCTTCACAGGGACTGCTGGACAATAAAGGCTACCTCTGGGGAACTGCTATACAAGGCTCCTGTCTCTCTATCCCTGAGTTGGCCTTGGGTGATTTCACAAAGAGCTGAATCACAGTAGCTGGAATCACTTGTAGCTGAGAAACCGCTACACTTGCTGAAATCACTTGTTGCCCAGGGAAGCCGGCCACCACCCCTGGAAGAGTTGTTCCTTGCAGGACACTTTCTAGGAAGGTTGTGGCACACCAGGTTGCCCATCCCCTGGCCTCTTTGGAAGCAACAGTGTACGTGGACTATCATCAAAATGTTAGCAACTAGATACTAGTAAGGCTTCGTCCAAAAAAAGTCTCACAGTCTCTTCCTCAAAGCTTGATAAAAAAACCAAAATCAAACAAAGCTCAAAATCAACAAATGGAAAAGACTCCAAGGAGGCACTTATTTACTAGGTATTGGGACAAAAACCTGAGGAGGTTTATCGTGCAGAGCACATGTACACATTCACTTACAGAGCTTCAGATTACAGCTTGCATAGAGGGACAGAGGTATGAAATACCTGACGCCAGTACTCTGGCACTTCACTTCCTTCACTTCAGATACATCCTCAAATAATATAAAAACAGACTTCCATTACTTTCTGACATGACCAAAGTTCTTCAGTTTTGATCTACATACGACTACATTAATAATAGATTAAGGGCTGCTATCAAAGCATGATCACATGCTCCAGAAGGAAGAAACTACAAAGTACAGCTGTCAAATCACTCTCACTAGCTAAAGCAAGGGCAAACTACCTGCATCTAAACTCCTAAGACATTTGTGGGTCTATTCAACCTCTCTTTAACATTTAATTCCTGACTTGCATGCACATGACACAAACTAGCATTCTCCTTCTTACTGACCTTGGACAGATAAGGAAAGCAAAGACTTTTTTCTGTAAAGATGACAGTATCATCATAGGACATAATTCAATAAAACAAGCACCTGCAGAGAGCAGGAGAAACTGTGACACTAATATTTTGTTAGTTGATGCTGAAGAAATAGCATGCGACAGGTTTACTTAGTACCTCAATTCAGTTTCTCAAGGATTACTCAATACTGAGTGGATGATACCACTTCAAAATGCAAAAACTCTAAGTAACCATATAACTACTTCTCATTTCCTTGCTAACTATGCTGCTGTCTTAAATATGCAAACTAGTCTGTTTAGCCTGATTTTAAAAATAGCTGTTTTGATTTATTTTCTGATAAGCATCCAACTGCAAAACAAGCAACAAAAAAAGACAGTCCTTCACTGCCTTCCCTTCTGCCAGAGTCCACTTAAAGTCTGCAATGTGGACATTCCTGAACACTAAAGAGAAACCAAGCACACAGAAGTTAATAAAATTACAACAAACAACTAAAGTATGCATAGAAAACCCCTTTGTCACAGACATGATCTGCATGAATATTTACAGAGAATCAAAGAATTTTGAAGGCTGGGAAAGACCTTTAAGATCATCAAGTCCAATGGTAAAATCCTTGATCACAGATACTCTGGAGGGCAGTGAGATATGAGGAAGATGAAGACAGGCCAACTTAGCTCTGAACTTTTGGTGACTAATCAGCAATCATGAACCAGGACAGTGACCTTTCCTCCTGAGTTTTGTTCCTGGTTAGCCACTCCAATATATGCGCTTTTTCTGGCTCTCAGGTAATGCAAGACGGAAAAGTTTTTCATTCAAAGGAAATTCACAAGTACCAAAATAACATCAAGTGACTCTTCATGGTGTATTACAACTTCTTGGACTACTGCAATTTCTCACTCATATTAAAAATTTTTGAGAAAGAGAACTGATTGGAGTTTAAAAGTCTAGATTCTCCATGAGTAGACAAATACAAGAGACATATTGTGAAAATCCTACACTATAAATTAAGCCTAGATTTTCACTAGACTCTGGCAGGACACAGCAGAAAAAAACCCTATTCTCCCAGGAAGTTCTACAAAATGAAAATAAACCCAATATTAAAAAGGGAGAAACATGTGACCAAAATGTTAACTTGTTGTCAATATTTTTAACCTACTAGGCAATAACATAGTGATAGGAAACAAGAGATTAAATTACCTGGAAAACAGCACTTCTCAGATGAAAGTGCTTCGTGTTTACAACAGAAGAAAACAGTGACAAACCTGATAGAATATTAATGGAATAAGCACTAGGACCAGCGTAGGCATTTCCTGTGTTACTAAAAACCAGTGTGAATCACAAATAAAAGGAAAGTAAGTTTTAATATTTGGATCCTGTATTAAGAATGTGCATTCCTCTGTAAATAATCAGAATGGCAGTTACATGCAGAGTTCGTAGCTGAAAGTGAAAGATGTGATTAACCAAGAGTAGCATATCTTGAAGTGCTCGTAGTGGACAGTAACCTTTCATTTATCATTGAGGTTAATTTCCATTTCTGAGGGTCACTGACTTAATCATATTTGCTTGAGTTAATGTTGATCTTCTTTAATCATAGCACAAAAAAATGTAAGTAATGCCTGTCTGAATGGAGCTAATTTAATCATATGACCTTTTCCATCTTATTTTCACCCTATGGCTATATGACTTCTTCTAACCAGACAGCATATTATTGGACTGTAAGTGGCATAGTATGCTTAGCTAATTTATTAATGCACTTCTGAAAATTATGAGATGCTAAATTATTGCATTATGCTGTTTTACTGTTTCCATACCTTTATCAAAAGGAACCTACTACTGGAGTATCTGAGCTTTACATAATGATAATTTCTTTTGTCAAAAGGGTAATCCAAGTGCAGAAGAGTTCAAGCAGTAAAGCTTGGTTGCTGATTATTCCTACTGTGGGAAAGGCAGCTCTGCAGCCACTGAAGTGTCAAAGCAGCTAGTGTCAGAGAAAACACTTTACACCTCCCCTGGTGCTTTTGCAAGGGCTACTCTTAAGAGAACATGTGTTTCTGCAAGGATATCTTGGTAATCCTGACTGAGCTGGTGATGTCTCCATCACTGATTTTCAGGTACTAATATTCCAGCATATATATTCAGGCAGTGCTGGCTTTCTGTTTAGAAACACAAAGACCAAACCTTCTCAAATCCAAGTGATGGTAAAGGAAGAATGAAGTACTCCACCTCTCTATCAGACCTCTGACAGCTCTGATACCACTGCTCTGAAGCAGTTAATAGCAATCAAAATGTAATTAATATGGAGAATATGGCACCCAAAGGATTAAGAACTTTCATCAGCACTGGTGGCAGAAACCAGACTTCTTGATTCCCATGCTCTTTCCATAACCTACGTGGAAGCTTTTTTTTAAAAATCCATTGTGCTTAGATTTTTATGTCACGAAGAAGCCTAGTGGAAGTGAACAACAGGATTTCTGAAAGGATAACTTCAAACAATTGCAAAACTATAGACCATACTGGTCTGAAAGTTTCTGCAGAAGTAATAAAATTACAAAACCTCTGGAAATTGTGAGGAACTTGCCGGGCTACAAAGACAGACTTCCATTGAACAGCCAAGTTTTTTATTTGCCACTACAGCTCCACCACTCTTCCGTTCATTTCTCTTGTACTGAATGCCAGCAGTTATGGCATTATTTAGAAATCATCAAAAATTGCTTTAATCAGCTATTATTTAGATCTGAGAGATGGCAATAATGTTCATGGTGACTTTACTGCCCTACCAGAACTTTATCTCTCTTTGTATTTAATAGAAAAAATGTACAGCTAGGCCATGGATAATTCTCAGAAGTCAGTATGTAGGACAAAAGAAATGTCTCTTATGAAATCAAATCTACATTCTACCCATGTATGCCTAGCAGCATCACATATTTATATGAAACACAGTAAACCAGCTAATTTATTACAAAACACAAGACAGTGATTTATTAGTTCTTTGTCTGCTGCGAGAAAATCTGGAGTCTCTCGAATTTTAGTCTCACATAGTTAGGTTTTGCAACACCCTAGCAATTCTGTCCAGTTGAATGTTGCCCCTGACTCTGACTTGTGCAGAACACAACCCTCTAATCATCAGGCACAGAGAAGATGGATCCCTATTCTGTAACCTTTAATTAGTACTTAGCTACATTACGCATGCCGAGGGCAAGATTAGCCATAAATGCTTCCAGGGGCACTGTACACTTACTAGTAACCTCTGCACATAGAAAGTATGTATTTCACTCAGAACCAGCAAGTGGAAAAATATGTAGCAGAGAGAGTTGGACAGCATATAATTAAACTTGCTTTGCATATTAGGTGAGCGACTAAAGTAGAAGCCATTACTCTCTGTCTGCAAAGCACTTCCCAAGGTTGCTGCAGCAGAGGCAAAGAGCTTTGCAACACACCAGGTATAGGCTGCACGTGACCAGTGAAAAATGGGCTTTGTGTTCTGGCAGGCCTGAGACATCCAAATACATCCAAATACATGACCAGATTCTGCATGATGCTGAAGTTAATGGGAACTGAGGGTATTCAGCACTTAAAGGAATTCACACAGCAGGCTATCAGAACAGGCCTTGTTTAGCTATTTTAGGCAATCAGATTTAAGTGGTTATGCTGAGTTTGTTTTACTCATTTGATGTTGGCTTTATCATTCCAGGATTTTAATGTAGTGAAGCTTTCCATTGTCTAGTCAAATTACCAGATGTAATATATGGCATTTTCTTTAAGGATATGATTTTAGGGAGCATGCTGGTTTCATTACATTATACAGTGGGGGAAAAATATATTTATAATCTTAAAAATCTCATCTAATACAAAGCAATCACACTCCAAACAACTAAAGCAGAATGTTCTACTGAATCTTTGAGTGTTTTTTTCATGTGTATGTCAGCACGTAAATCTGAATACATCATCATGGACTCACACTAACTCAAGCTGTGAACACTTTCAGTGAACAATACTTTCTACTTCTAGACTCCATGTCACTGAAAAGTCAACTAATAGTGATGCTTATAAATTAATTTATTTCAGGTATGCTGTAACAACGCTAATCAGCCATAAATCCTTTTGCCCTATTTGCATTTACTGAATTTGCCTTAATTATACTGTTGCCTAATTATGAAGCTCAGTCTAGAGGGGAACTCGCAAGAAGCAATGATGCAGAAAGCAGAGGACAGTTTATTCCACTTCATGGATTTACAACTTTCTGCTACCGCAAACCATTTGGAACAGACTCTATTTGTGAGGTCATTAACATGTAAACAGTGTCACACCGAAGACGCACGGCAATGACCTACCATGCTAATGAAAAGTGATATTGAGTTTGCTAATTCAGATAAGGGTACACAGATTGCCTTTTCTCTAATGTGCAAGGGCCTGTCACAGAAATAAATGCATGGTCCTTGTTGCAATTAATTTGATTCTTGTTCTTTTAAAGCTTTACTTGTAGATTTAATTAAAGCTTTCATGCAGCACACACTTTCCGGAAGTATCTATGTTTAATGGCTTTTTCTCTTAAATTAAAGAAACGGGTGAAGGTTAAGATTCAAAGAACAAGAGAGCATAAAATGAAAAACTGTGCTTAATACAGTAAGCATTACCTTGTTTTGACATAAGCAAATATGCAGTATTTATATACATTTCTTAAAACTAGTGTTATATTGTGGCTTTCGTGGAGAAATAATTTTCAATTGCTTAAGATAATTTTTTTATTTTTGAATATAAAATATTGCATGCTATTTTTCAACCTGGAGGTAAGTATTTTCAAAGCCTAAATTGTTTTTAGATAAGAAAAAATAAACAAATAAAAACAGTGTGAAGTTTTCTCAGGAAACTAAAGAAACAATCTCCAATGCAAAAAATTCTCATGTGGATATGTAAGTCAGTATTTTCTTAATTTTACTCTGTTAAATACTCCCACAGAGTCATTCTATATAAGCAATAACCTATATTAATATCTATATAATATTCTATATAAATATTATATAGATATAAAATTCTCTATATATTATTCTATATAATATTTTATATATATGTTCTATATAAATATCAATAATAAAAATAATTACAAAAAAAGTTGCATAGTAATAGGAGGATATTCTGATGTTCTGAGACACGTCTTTCCTTCCCTGTTCTGAGGAGAGAGATAGTAGGACTTTTGTAAAGCCTTTGACAAAATCACACACAACATCCTTATTTCCAAACTGGAAAGACTTGTATTTGATGGTGGACTATTTTGTGGATAAGGAATTGGCTGGAGGGATGGAGCCAGGGAGTTGTGGCCAATGGTTCTATGTCCATGTGGAGGTAGGTGACAAGTGGTGTCCCTCAGGGCTCTGTCCTGGGATAGGTGCTTTTCAGTATCTTCATCAGCGACACAGAGTGGGATCAAGTGCACCCTCAGCAAGTTTGCAGCTGGCACCAAGAGTCCCTGAGCAACGCAGTTGGCACAAGAGAAGGATGGGATGACATCCAGTGGCAGGTAGTGAAAGGATGAGGGGTAATGGCTTTAAACCAGAAGAGGAGAGATTCAGATTAGATCATAGAAAGAAGTTCTTTACTGTGAGGGTGGTGAGACTGGCACAGGTTGCCCAGAGAAACTGTGGGTGCCCCATCCCTGGAATTGTTGAAGGCCTGATTGGATAGAGCTTTGAATAACCTAATCTAGTGAGTGGGATCCCTGCCCATGGCAGGGGGATTGGAAATATGGAATCTCTAAGGTCCATTCCCACCCAAACCATTCAGTGATTCTGTGACATGGAGAAAGAGCAAGTGACTAGGCAGCCTACATTAAGTACCAAGAGACAAAGCAGCACACAGAGAATGAAAAAAAGGCAATCTTAAAGGAATATTTTTCAGGGCATGACAGACATTATAGTATCTGGGGCAGGGGAAAAGGAAAAGGGGATAAAGAACAGGAGAAGTAAAAGGAGGAGCAGAGGAAGAAGAGAAACAGATGAAAAAGTAAATGGCCAGGAGACCAAGGAGGCAGGCTTAAGAGCTGGGCACATGTTAGTGTTGGAAGTAGTAGTAGTTGGAAGGAAGACAACAGTAGGATCTAAGGAGTAAGTTAGGTAAAACACTTTTTGGACAGAGGACTGGACAAGACACTTCCACGAATGGTCAGTACTACTACCTCAAAATAGTTTATGGTGCTTTGGATTCCAGCAAAAGGCAGTTGAAATTGCATTTACCTATTAATAAAAAAAATATGCTCCCAGTTCTTGCTGGGAGCATATATTAGGACTCAATATGCAGGCAATGAATGCTGTTCTCTATTTAATTTATATATTTAGAACATAGAGTAGGTAATCCCTTTGGTTTACTAACACTTGTATATGTTTCTCTTCTTTTGTTAAATTATCTCATATAATTTCTGAATCATATTAAAGTGCAGACATGAATCTTCCCTACTCAGGTAAGCAGAAAGGAAAGTCCTTCTGCCAGTAACACCTGGATGTTATAGCTAAGGAACAGGGCTGTAGTCTATCACGTATCATAAAGATGACAATCTAACCTGAAAAATGTCAGTAAATACAAAGCATTCAGTATTTCATCTGCTTTTGAAAATACACTGTAAGCCATGAACTTAGTTGATCTTAAATGACCTTTCCACTGACAATTTCCAAATAAGACCATAAATGGCAAAATACATGCCATTATACCTAAAACATAAGTAAAAACTATGTAGCTGCAGCAAATACTGTAAATTGCATTATTATACTCAAAAAGAACATGTTGGTGAAATCCATACAGGAAGATTTTATTTTTGGCTACTGATGTCACCACACAGGAGGAAAGAACACTACCACTTTGAAATAGGAGGTGCAGAGTGGCGTAATTGCTCTGAAACAGCTGATTCTCTCATTCCTGTTCAACTGTGAAATGCACAGGTTGGCAAATGTTTTCCTTTGCCTTTTCTTCAGACAAGACACTGGTAGCTCCAACTTTTGTTTTCATGATCAGAGGAATCAGGGAATAGGAATGAAGGAGAGAAGCTACCTCCCTCTGCAGGTAAGCTGAGTATAATTGAGATACCCCCAGACATTTGGTTCAATATCTCACCGAGGGATCTCAGTTCAAATGCAGAAGCAGCCCTGAGCTTCAGCCACTAAAAAGAAAAATAAAAGTGCATCTTTATGTTCACCAGCTCAGTGCTCACAGGAGCAGGTATTTCACAGCACAAGCCCTACAAAACTCTGCTCTGCTCAAACTACTGCTTCTTTTTATTTGGAAAACTGTGTCTGATTGGCACAGGAACTGACAGAATTATGCTAGACTTTCCTGATGGTCCTACAGATTTCTCTCTGTAGCCTACACTAAATGTTACAGTCTAATAATAATAATAGCAGTAATAACAAATCCTTTCTTGCTGCACATTTGTAAATGAAATGAAGTCATGATTCTAATATATTATGATAAGTCTCATAAAAGATATATTCTTTTGCAACGGGGTGTCTGGGGCTGAAGAAATGCCAGGCAGGCTTTGCTAGATATGCAAGCACACAGCACAGTCCATTCCTCTGGTTCCTTGCTTGATTAGCTTTTGTGATGTTCAGTTTCAAAGCTGATGCAATCTACCCAGCTACACTTTGCAAGTGCAATATTGCCCTGAAATTAGGAAGGATCCTGGTCAGACAGAATCCTTGCACAGACTGTCAAGTGAAACCAGAAGGTAAGGGTCATCATGAAGAGAAGAAGAAAGCACCTGAGATATGGTTCCTTATCCTCTCATGCCAGAAATAGGTAATCAGTGCAGGAAATCAATGACCAAGAAAAATGACAGAAAGAAAATTTGGAAATGAATGATGATTTTGGTCATCCAGACATTACAGAAAGCAAATGGCCACTCTTCTTCCCTTCAGGGATCTGTCAGTCTACACTTTAAGGGAGCTCAAGGTGTACTGTAGGTGAGAAAAGGAATGTAAAGGAAAAGTAGGAAAAGAAGTCAAGATTCGAACATTTTCCTTGTGAAATTAACAGTCAGCAGTGATAGATGCTACCTTGAGGTGGATCATCATTAACCTGGCCATAACCCCTTCAGATAGGCTCAAGAAATGTATTTCAGGTGAAGCATCTCCCAGGGAATTCAGCAGCAGAGAACAGATTTCAGATAAAAAGCCCAACAAAAAAAAAGTATCACTCAGTAGAATCTATCCCAGTACTAATGACTACAACACCTCAGTGCCCTGTGCTGGCATCACTCAACAGACACCAACATCTTGTTACAGTTGTTCTTATCTGTAACACAGAGGTGACTAAGCCTGTGGCTTACAGGCACTACGAAGTCTTAGGCTTAGATTCACTGTGTGATTTCTTCTACCCATTTTTCTTTAAGCATTTTTCTGCTGCTTGTGCTCCTTGAGACCAGGAATGCATCCTTCACCTTACTGCCTGTAGTCCCATCTTTTGCAGACATATTCTGTCAATCAGTTCAATATTTCATAATGCCATTTTGAAAACTAACATTCAATCTTTTAGAAAAAATACAGGCCTTTACCACCATAAATTATGAAGTGAGTTTAGGTCTTAATATGCAGCATAATTTCTCTACTTTCTGTTAACACATTTACAATCACATAAAGTGTAATGGCAGGTTTGGCTTTTAGAGAAACTAAATTTCCAACACCATTACCCCCTTGTACAATAAATACTAATACTAAAATAGGAAACTCACCTTCCTATTTGGATATTTAAAATGAAAGTATTTAAAGTCAGTTTTGAGCCATCTGTATATACAGAAATGCATTTTCAGAATAAAAACCACATAAATAGCACTTTTTTTCCTGAGGGAAAAGTTTTAAGCAAAGTGAATGAAAATGGTTCACCTTATACTGTCTTTGAAAGTATAATTCAACAATGACGGTTGATAGTGGCAAAATCTCAGTGTCTAGAATGACTGCTGTTGACAGCAAGCATGATTGATTTGGGAATCAAATTTTTAAGAAAGCTAAAACCTGAAGTCAACAGGCTAATTGAAGAATTAATTCAATAAACAGTTTTCTAGAGAAGACAGTTCACCCCGGTAACAGTAGCTGAACAAGAGTCATATGGGATGGCAAAACAAATATCAAATACGATGCTAACTTCTTAAATACACATACCTGTCACTATCATTTCTTTCTCTCCCAAGTATATGTATCGTGCCTCAGTGTTATATATAATAAAGACAGGCTTTCAGGCTTATCCTGCAAGAGTATATGGATTCCACAATTTCTAAAAGCAATCTCAATATTCAATTCAGATCCTATATATTAGTTTAGAAAACAACACAAAGCTTTTAATAGCATGGAAAGAACAAGGACGTCTCTAGGTTATTTTTTTTTTTCTACAGTTACATTGTTTCCCACACCAAATGTCTGATACCTTCACCAAACGAGCAGTGTCCCCTCAGAGGACAAAAAAATCTTCAAACCCCAGCTCATCAGCAAATTTATTGCTTGACACTAATGGAGCACAGACATTAATTTGTGCTGTGGTTTAGGAATGGCATTCTCCAATTTCGTGTTCCCACTGAAACCACTCCAAATCAAGAGACACTCGCTCACTCCCACCTCCCCCTCTCTCTCCCCCTGTGGCAGTCAGGAGAGGAGAACTGGAGGCACAAAGGTAAAGGTTGGGATACGAACAATTTACTGGAAACAGCAATGAGATGAGAAAATGAGCAGTAACAGCAACAATACTAATGACGGGGGTACAAGGAAGAGGCAGCACAGACATCCCCCTGACAACACCGGCCGCTCCCTCTGCCAGGCTACTCTGCCCGAAGCGACCCCTTCTCCTGTCCCTGGAAAATGGTGTGAGGCAGTACAGAAAAACCTCCAGGTCCTGGTCATGCCTCCTCCTGGCTACTGCAAAAATGAACCCTGTCCTGGCCCAAACCAGGACAGACTGTGTGACCAGCACAGCAATCAAGCTCTTCTGATGCTTCACCTCACTCTCTCTGTAGGGACTTGTTTTGAAAAACCCAAGCTTGCAGCACCATCCAGATTATGGTTTCTAACTCACAAATCTGGGATAATTTGGAAAGTTTGGGTAACTTCAGAAATGACCATGGGCTTCTGATACAGGTATGGAAAAAGTAACCTGGAGTGAGCCCATAAACAAGCCCAGAAAAGATGTACTAAGCAGAGCTACTCCTCCACATGAATGATCTGATCTCTGCTGCACTTGAAGGAAGCTATTTCGTACAGTCAGATCACTGTCCTGGGGGACTCACACACTTCAGAAAGAGCTAGCAAAATTAAAATAAAAAATTACTTTCTGCTGATCAGTCTATTAAGGATTATTTACCATTTTTTTTACAGTGAAATGGGAATGTAAGCCTTGGCTATAAAGCCATACGATCAGATCCAAAAGAATCAGAAGATACAAGGAACCAGTATGGGAAATAAGGACTTAAGATCGATTTTTAAAAATTATGTTACGTATTTTAATTAAAAATAAAATCCCAATTCTGACCCTGCTTGGTATCTCCGAATAAAAGCTAGGTACTGCACATCTGTACACAAAGCATACAGCACACAGCACAAAAATGTGTTTTTTAGCAATGGTGATTTAGTATTTTATTAGTATTTATATTATTATTTATTACTAGATTTTATTTTAGGCACTAAATATTATCCAAAGATTTTAGTCTGTTGGCACTGTAGACTTTGCAACATGCAACAGAACTCCTGGGACATCCCCAAATCATTTAAGTCTAGCTTACAAGACAATTACAGAAATCCACGGTTATTTTCAGTTACGTGATTTTATGATACAAGCCTATGTAACTCTGCATATTTAAAGATGCAGAAGAGATCACAGGTGTAGTGTAACAGATCAAACAGTTCAAACACATTCGTGTTTTCTGTTCAATACTCTCCTCCATCTACAAGATGCAAACATGATCTTGTTCTGGTTCCAGGGGCAGCAGCAGTTGAGAAAACAGGACTGTTTCTAAAATCTTTCGCTATTTTTGAATTAC
The DNA here is from genome assembly GCF_965178545.1 of Coloeus monedula. Classification (NCBI taxonomy): domain Eukaryota; kingdom Metazoa; phylum Chordata; class Aves; order Passeriformes; family Corvidae; genus Coloeus; species Coloeus monedula. The sequence goes on from NC_138781.1 coordinate 107,824,919, forward strand.
TACAGAAGTTTTAAATGTGAAGACTGCATATTCTCCAGAATTATCCAGAAATCACTGTTAGAAGTTTTGACACCACTGATTTTTTGGAAACGTTATTACTTCAATTATTTGGGTAATTTTGCAGATCTACTAACCTTGTGCTTTCTGCCCTAAGTACTAGGTCAATGGCAATGGGACTGGGCAAATGAGCTAGAAATTCTCTGTACAGAGATCCAGAAGCCAACACTGAGTATCTGCTAGTGAAGCAAGAGAACTAAAGTGAGAACAGACTCCCAGGCTCCTGAGCTCAAGTTAGATCCACAAGAAAAGAACACTTCATCTGGGCCCCAAACTATCAAATTCTTGTGAAAAGTAGGGTATGTTTTCATGCACATTTATATGAAAAAGCTCAATGTTTGTTGAATTAGCTTTCTTGCAGGAGGAATTTTGTCCCCTTTGTCATACACCAAGTACCAGGCAATAGGCTTCTAATGCTATATGGTCCCTTACAGTAATATTTCAATATAGTATTAGGCTTTGGGACTGAGATTTCCACACAGATGATGCACCTGTGATGACTTCTGTTCTAGGGCACCTAACCAGATGATTAGTGCTGGGACAGACAATAGCAGATTACATGCTATTAAGATCTTAACATGACTAGCATTGCATAAGAATAACTGTAATAACTGTCTCCTATTTCCCTACTTCACCTTTCACAAGCTGAAATGACTTGTGAAAAGGCACAAAAATATAATAACATTATGCACCTAACTGCTGCGCAGCACTGTTGTTGCATAAGTACTTAATTTCAATAATAATCATAACATATCATTTTGATATCAAGCTCAAACTGAGGAACAGCATCAAAAGCTGCCTTCACAACTTTGCATTTTAATTTGGTGTACATCCTACTCACAGCAATATAATGAAACCTTTTATAGAAAGGAACTTATAAAAACTACAATCTGCAACTATCTGCCCAAGAATCTGGGGTAAATTGAATTGGCCAAACTATCAGGCAACAGTGTCTGGAGTAAATTCTGATGGTCCAAGCACTCAATTTGTTTTTCTGATGCTTGAATTTTCATGAAATGCAATTGTTAGCTCCTGACTAATGACTAATGAGCTCCAAGGGCAGAATCTTTATAAAAATTAAAATCTCAAATACAAAAGGCCAATGGCCAGCACAGTGGCTCTTGCTGTCGCCTCAGCAACAGGCTTGCCTAGTCCATTTAACCATAATTACACAACAAAACACTAATGTACTTTTCCTTCTTCAGCCCATGGCGCAGGGGTTTTGCCCATCAGAAAATGTGTCAGGAGCAAGCAGTTGTGCCAGTGCTGCCTGCCATTCTGAGAATGCCACTCATTGCCAGTGTAACTAATGACACCATCTCCATTCTTCCTTTTTCCCACCTGGAATCAACCGCCAAGTCAAAAGACCTGCTGCAGAGTTAATGAGCACTATTAAATTTGCTCTAATCTTAAGAACAAAAGAATTTATAGAGGACTAACTGTGTCCAGACCAAAAAAAAAATATCTGCTGCCTGCCTGAGGTGAAAGGTAAAAAATGTACCAGTTGTCAGGAATGCAAGAGTGGGAGGAAAGATTGGCAGAGGCACTTGAGCCCATTAAAAAGAATTCTCAATAGCAGTACTCAACTCTTTTTCTGTAATATCTATTGACTGGCTAACTAGTAAACACAAGATAAAATAGAAATAATTCTCTGCCAAATATGCACAGCTGTAGGTCCACCTCTGATGATTCATCAGCAGCTCTAGGCATCTGCCAATTTTTTCTTTTTTAATTTTAATTTAGGATGGATCTAGAAGTGGCAGAGATTGCAGTCTGCTAGGGAAAAGGAGCCCACAGCACACAAGGAAAGCAGCAGACAAGACAATAGTAACTATTTCAGTGCATAGATGCTCACTTGGATGTTACAGCTTGCATTTACAATGACTAATCAGTAAATTTGAATACGATACTCAGTATAGAAGTGGTAAATTAGCAATGGCAGAGTACTTGAAATTATGTTTCTCAAAATACGGAACATTTTATAATCCACACCAACTTCCTCAGCTAAAAATAAAACTCTAATGAATCCTGCATTCATGTAAGATTTCCTCCAATTTCAGTGAAATTGTGTGATGCGTAAACAGGTGGAGAATTTGGTCCAAAATATTTCCTCCTACTGATAGCCAATCTTGACTGCACTTTTCAGGGCTCTTACTTCCCCTTCTTTTGCCAGAAGGGGAAAAAAAACCACCACAAGGTCAAAATCCCAGCGTTTCTTCTGGAAGAGTTAATCAACCCAAGCCACAAAGTTACTGAATTTGTACTACACCAACAAAAAGATCTTTTCTTGAAGCCACTAGGTGAGTATTTCAAATAATCCTGAGATGCCCTATTCCATCCACTACTAACAGTCTCTATGATTGCAAAACTAGGGACAAAACCCGTTTGTAAAACTTAAAGAAACCATTTCAATTCATGCATTTTCCTTTGTCTGTGGAAAAACAGAAAAAAAAGTAGAATCCAATTTCTTTGAATAATGAAACAGTGTTTAATTTAATGTTCCATTTGTTTAAATTTTGTTTTTGACTTAGCCTTGAGACATGAATCATATTAAAAAATTAATTTAAATATATTTACTCATTATGGCAAGAACATACTACATGGCTTACTGTATTATATTCTTTTGACATTTTAAAGAACTACATTTAAAAGGTCCCAAACGGGAATTTTTTTTTTAAAGGCCTATTTAATGGAAAATATGTCTTTCCATCTCAGGAACAGAAACAAATTTTGGAATACTCTGTCTGTGGAAGAGCTAATTTTTTCTGACCTCCACATTAATATGCTGCTTTAAACAACAGTTAAAAAAATTGCACTACACATACAGTGTCAAATAAGGTAATATGAATTACCAACCACATGAGTGGTTTCAATATATTGAGAATTCTTAGAGAATTTCAGCTATGAGGTTTAAATTTTAGCTGCTGTAATTCATTTGAAGAATGGTTCCGCTTACCAAGTTTTCAAGATAGAAAACATTTAATAATTTTTCCATAAATTCTATAAATGAATGTTTGATGCTTTTTTGAAATATAAACTGAAAAAATATGTATTTAAAAGGTTAGAAGAGCAACTAGAAGAAACATGAGAAACTTTATATTGCTTTTAAATAAAAACATTACTGAAATGTGTTCCTTTCAAGAGCATGCTACCCCCATATGTACTTAAAAACTGGTACTAAAATTTGTGTTATGCAAGTAACACCCCCACTTCTGTAACTATGTAAAAAATATAGGTTCCCATAACTTTTAAATCTGAGGTTTAAAGGAAACAGATAACTACTGGACAGCTGATTTTTGCTGCTGGCCAACTGGATTATGTAAGATTAAATACATCTCATTTTGCAACTAAGCAAGACCCCTGGTACTTTGCTAATCTGTTATGTACTCCTTGTACCTGGAAAGCAAGTAAAGAGTGAATAGCCTCAGAAAGGGATTCGCTAAATTCACAGAAGAACGCTTCTCATTCATCACCTGCTGACAACAGGGAACGAAGCGAGGCTTTGGGTAAATAAAGAAGCATATAATGGTATTACTAGGGACTGTATAAAACAAAAAAATTGTTACTTACTGAAAGTTATGCTTCCTCCTGCCCTCATTTTTTAGTGCTCTCTCCTTTGAAATTCACTCCAGAAATGGTAACTCATGATGTTTATGCATGATCATTATTCATGAAAAAGCAGTAATATGTACACAGCAACAAATGGAAATGCTTGTACATGTCTAACCAATGCTATAACTTCAACAGAACAAAGGAGAAAGAAACTGCTAAATAAATTCTAAAAATAGCTATTTAGGCATGAAAATTTCTCATTGGCATGGTAGTGATATTTATACCTACTACTTCTCAATTAAGAAAATTCTTTACATAACATTATTTAAAGGACTCTAATGCACAGTATGAGACATAAGAAACTCTTATAAAGCTAAATATTTAGTTACATTATTGACCATGTTGTTTTTATCTTGGTAAAACTTTTACAAAGTATGTTTTTATAAAGGAACTTTCAATATTAGCATTCACTACTTAGGCATGGAACAACATGGCAGAAAGTGTGTCTCTGATGACAAAGAAGTTACTTACAGGTAGTAAGTGTAGGAGTGATAGCTTCTTCTGCCATGATGGTGGAAGGATTAGGCAGTGGTGGAAAAGATGAAATGGAAGGAAAGAAAAGTCAAATATTAATGTATGAAAAATCAAGATGAAACTGACCTGAACTGGTGACATAAATGAAAGGTAGCAAGAGTGTATATCTGGGCATATCATGCAATGTTTCTGGAATAGACAGGTGACATATCCAATCTCCATAACACTTTGAGCAGTACAATATATAATGCATCTCCAGCTGTTAAGTCAAACCACCTTAAGGTACACCTACTAAGTAATGTTAGATATTTAATGTATGTTTATATCTGCATACACTACACACACAAATATTCCCAATTAAAGTGCTAAACCACTTCCAATTAAATCTCAACTGCATTAGGAATAAGGATATGGAACTTCTAGCATGGTGTTAGAAGCTTAGCAATACAGAATTTCAGAATACATTTTAAGTAGCTTCTCTTCCAGTCACAGCACCGCAGAATCTTAGGCTATCCCTTTCTTCACTTAAAGCAATCAGCTCTGCCTTCGAAAGGACTTGTTTCCAGAGGGGAAGAATAAATGGTCACAGCCCTTTTAATACTTCAGCTTTTAAATACCCTTTTAAATTCAGAAGAAAAACATACTTACTGTCAGGCAAATAAAAAGTCTACCCTTGTGGGCTAAAATTGTATTGGTGGTGTTTCCCCGTGTGGCAGAGATAAAAATAAGAACTGACCCTGTATCCATGTTATTCCTGCCCACGTGAATGTCACAAAGAACAACTTGGGAGACCTAGCACCACCATCCTGACAAATATGGGCTCAGTCAGTCTTGCATAACCTCTTGCACAGCCAGATACTCCACCTAGATATGGTCTGTGTGAGCATGAAGTACAGAAGCCCTCCAGCTATGCTCTTCTGCTTTACATCCTTCCCTCCCTCCCTCAGTTATGGGCCCACTACAAGCAGGACTGCAACCCCCCAGAAAGGGCAAGTTTCAGCCTAAATGAATTCCATATATTGACTGCAATTAAAAGAAGGCAGGAGATCTTAAAACATCTCTGAGCATAATGTCAACTTGCATTCACATGTTGGTAAGATAAAAGACTGAAAGGAACCATGTAGGCATTTGTAATTTTTACAGCACATGCATACAGCCCTTTGACTACAGAGGAAACATGTAAACAGGCCTTGCAAAGGACTATAACTAACGTTAACTTGCCTCTGGCTACATGCTTCAGGCATCCCTTTGAAAACCAGGCTTTCATCAAATTTTCTCTCTCATCTTCTTTGTGTGAAGATGCCGTTAGAAATATTTCCCAGTTTTTATTCCCATTTTTCTGATGCAAACAGTATTGTTCAAACACAAGAGGCTACACACAGAATATTTAATCACATGGCACATGTGGAAAATGTATACCTGCTAAAGTTGAGTTTTAAAAGATATCTAAGACTAGAGTGAGGGGCAAGCTGTGAAACAGTTGTAAGCTTCTTCCACCAGCACATAGCCTGTTGTCCATTCAGGAGCATGGGATCAGGTCCTATCAAAGCACTTACCTGCACTATTAGCAAAGGGTTGTTTTCTAGTTCAGTCATATTTCCCCCTACCTTTCTTTTCAAAATTACTCTTTCTCTCACTTTGATTTAGAATCTCATGACACTGCCAACCCTGTTTCTTGCCATATGTTGCCATGAGAGAGATTTAATGTAATTAGCACAAATGTTCTCATACTTCTAAAAGATGTATAATAATTTGAGAAACAACAATAAATACAATTAATCAGTGAAGCACTGTCTGTACTTATATGCAGAATTCTGCCAAATTTGTTATAGAGATAAATTATTCCTTATGAAAAAAATGCTGAAAATCCAGGAGCTTTAATTTGTGTAAATGTCCCATTAAGAAATTATGTAAGATGAGAAAAATTGGAAGTCTCAAGCTCCAGCTATTTTTATATTGCTACAGTTGTGAGATTTTCCATATAAAAGTCCTTGTAAAAGAGCACCAAGGTTTTGACTCTCAAGAATACCATACACTGAAAGAAACAGGTAAAAAGAATACATTAAAGTACTGCAGTAACAGAAAGTTTTAAAATTGCAAGGCATCAGGCCACATGCTAAAGCACCATTCACAACTGAATGGATTTAGCTTTTTTAAGAAATATGGACAAGTTCCATTTTTCCTCCTACATAATATAAACAAACTTAAATTTCTGTCTATGTATGAAAAGTCTTTTTCTCTTAAAAAGACTGATGAAAAGATTTTGGCCAACTTAGGCCAAATTTTCTTATGATCATGGCTCTTCAGTCACTTCCCAGTAGTGAGGTTATTTTATGTCAATAAACTTTTTCTGCATATAGTGACAATGTTCAGCACTTTTAACTCCTTTAGGACTGAAGACATAACTTAATTTCATGAATACCACTTGTAGAATAAGGACCCACAATAAAATTTACCAAAACCAGCACAGGAGGCTGGCTGCAGGAGGATTGACCCATCAGAGTGGAAACTTCTGGAACTGTGTCATTACCACTGTGTTTTCTTTCATCATCTCTCTTTTGTAGTTTGCCTACAGGGAAAAATAAGGTTCAGGGAGAGGAGGCTGGAATTTTCCTTCAGTCTTATTATCTTCATTTTCTATCCTAAGTGTTTGAAATTGTTGGCAAAGGTGTATGTATAACTGAACAGCCTGATTTGCTATCAGGGAATGGAACAATGCATTCCCAGCTCAGCTCCACTGAGTGCAAAAACCTTCCTTATCCACTGCCAAGAACCAGGGTCTCTGACTTAAACAGATGCCACAATTACATATATTAGAAACTCATGGAAGGCTCAGGCACAGAGACAGATGAAAACAGAAACTAAAAGCAGGCAAAACAAAATAACATTTTTATGATCAGAAAAGCTCCATTCTACAACTGAAGCAGAAGCCAATGGAATAAAATTTTAATAACTGCTTCCTTACTGCACTCCCACTGCAGCAACAAGATGGCAGCCCCGACAGAAGCTGCTGCCCTAAAGACATATAAGAGGCTTTTAAGCAAATGTTGGACCATTAACTTACCAACTTATGCAAATTTAAAAAATTTAACTTAAATACAATATAAAGAAAAAAAAAGGAAAGGAGAAAATAAAGCAGTAAGAGTCTGATTTATGCAAGTCTTGATTTAATTGCTGTTGCTTTTCCAAAGATTGTAGCAACAGTACTCTCATTTTCACTGCTCCACTTTAAGTTGACCAAAAGATGAAGTTACTTGGTGCATTCTTTATTTTTCATGTTTTTATGAAATCCTATGCAAGTACATCAAAGACTGAGTCTTGCCCATCAAGGGCCTTGCCTAAGATTTAACATGCAGGATCAGATTCAAAATCCACTTTATTGTGGATCAATATTGTGGAAACACATGCACTGTTTTCATCTAACTTTGTGTTAATTCTTATGTGAGAGATACAAAGCACATCTGAGGAGAGGAAAGCCTATTGGCACTATTCTAGCTTCACAGAGTAGAATCATCTCATTGATATGACCATACTGGTGTTAGGAATAGCTTGCAGGTTCCTAGACTATATTACACGACACCTTTATGCAGGAATGCTAATGGATAAAGAAAAGATAGAACAGAATGGATAAAGAACTATGAACAACCATGTGGAGAGAAAACCAGGAAAGCACTAACAGTCTGCCCCTGACCCATGTGACAAGTTTACAAATTTTGTTTACTTCAGTCAAAAGCTGAGTGTCCATACAGAAAATGCTTCAGTGCCCATGATGCTTCTATCCTCACTAGTGAATCCAAACCATGCACTGAATTGCGAGGTCACCTAATCTCTCTGTGACCTGGTTTATGATATAACTACTTCAGAAGACTGTTACATAGTGAAATTAATAATGCTGCCTAATGAGTATTAATATTTGCAGAACTTCTCTGTTGGGAATTATTAAAGGACCAGGGACATGGATCATTGATAGAATTATGGGATCAATAAAAGAACTATACAAGCAATAGGCCTGGAAGCAAAAGGCCTGTGTGTGAGAAAAACTCTCCATGAGAAAAATCTCTGTGAGAACCAAGCTGGGAACAAGAAGGGAGTTTTGAGAAGGTACAGCTGTGTAGATAAGACCGAGAGAAAAGGAAGGTAAACTCTGAATTCTTTTAATCATAACATAACTATAGAAGCTTGCCAATGTAAGTCCAATTAGGGAGAAGTAGAAATGTGCTTTGATAAGCTTTAAGCCACTTAAGAGTTAACAAGCTGGTATACTATATAAGTGCCTTTGGATTGCTAATAAACGGAGTTTTGCTCTTATCAACCATATTGGTTTGGACTGAGTTCCTCCCCCTGCCGGAGTACCCGGGCCTCTCTTCTTTTTACAATTCCAACACTTCTCTATCTACTGCTTTGATAGTGGCCATATCCAAAGCATGCCTATGCTGCACTGAAGACCTTGCATGTTGGTCTTCTCTGCTTGGCTACTGAATTAGAAGTTCAAGAGACTGATCTGTGAAAATCTGTGGTGCCTGGCACCAATCAAGCAAAGAACAGTTGTTGAATGAAATGAGGTGGCTATGTAAGGAATGTGCTGGACAAAGTCATGGTTATCACATAAGTGAAACTGCTTTCCAAATCTCTTGACAATGGAAATAAATGGTTTGAAATTAAGCTTATTAAGCATTGTGAAGCCCCAGAGACAGAGTAAGTTTCATCTACTGGTGCAATCTGGAGATCAAGTACACAAGACCCTTTTCTTTGGAAGAATGAGTAACACGTAGTATTTGCTTTGGGATATGCCTTGGGATAATAGAATGTGAATGGGATATTGCTGTAGCCAACTCCAAACAGGGCAAGTTTCAGAGCACGTAGACTCAGCGCAGTGAAACTCACCATTGTAGCCCAGAGAGTCTGCACATAAATAGTGCAGAGAACAACGTGGTTCTCAGTGGAAAGGTGCCACTGAATTACAAGGTGCTATTTTGTTTTTCACTCAGATCCTTACGCCAGTAAAGCTCCTGATAAAGTAAATGAAATGAAATGATCAAGTGCAGAAGTCAAATGACACACTGGCTTGATAAGATTGTTTCCCAAAGCAGCACCTAAAATATCGCAGAACTGCAAAACCACTACAGTCACACTAAGCTTGTGGCATGATTTATACATTTTCCTCAAATGCATAATGTAGACCTGGTAACTGAACCAAGGTGAAACCATAGGGGCCCTCAGCAGCCTAGTGAATTAATGCACCGATAACAATCTATTGAATAATCTGTTCATCTTCTGCTTAAGTCATGAGTGTAATTGTATTCAAGATCTTCTATGCTACAGCAGATGCTTTAGAGGCTTGGGACACAATATACCCACCTCCTGAAACTCTCATTAAAGCCTAGTCACATCCTGTTACACAAATGAACCATTCTTACTTTTTAATATTTGCTTCAACTCATTTCAGTTTGTTTTGTTCAAGGCTGCAGCATCATTCTGGGATATGTTTAAGTTATTGGTATCATTCTTTCTGTACTACACAATGAAATTGTATGCATTTGGCAACAAGAGCTCCTGGACCTGTATTTTCAGTAGTTCCATCTCTGCCACCAGCAGATTTATTCCAAAAACCAAGGAAGATCACATAACACACTTTTTTTCTAGCAACAGAATTACTATGAATAATAATTACTCTACTGTGGTAGACAGAAGGAATCAAGTATCCTTCTGCATTAATGCAAACACTTAGAATCTGAGCCCTCCTGCCTCTAACAATTAGATTATCAAAGAGTTTTTCTCTAGAGAATTAAGCAGGAGCTGGCATAGCATCCATTTAGCCAGAGACCCAGACACCTTATTCACTTTGAAACTATTTGGATCATTTTGCAATGCTCTCCCTTCAAGATTAAGAATAACTTGTCTCCCTTGGGTGAATACATTCTACCTTTGGCAGAAGCACTTAAGGAGAGGCTCAGAACTGGAACAGAGAGAATGATGAATGCTGGTCAGGAATTGTGTGAAGAAGGATTGGCTAGAAAATTCAAGAAGCCTTCCTCCCTACATGCCAAGTGCTATGTCTGGCCCTAGGGAGGAGTTTGGCTGTTCAACTGTTAAAATTGAAGGTATGAATGATGCAAGAAATCAGAAGTGGGAAGAAAAAAGTACTGCAAAGTCAGAACAGATTTCAACTCTGCTACACTGTACTTTATTGAGCAGACTTGGTTACTGGGTCAATTCCATTGCCCCAGTCAGACTCACCCTGGGGCTTAAGTCTCAGTCTCTTCTGTATGGCAGCTTTTGAGTCCTTTACATACCTCTTGTCATGACCTAGCCCCCAGCCCTGGCCACAGCTCACCTTTCTCTTCATAGATCCCTTCTAACTCATGGCCCTGCTTCTATCTTCAATGAGAGTGAAAAGCAGCTACTTCTGTAGCCTGCCCTGAGGCACTGTCAGACAGCTGCCTCCTTTGCTGTGCACCTCCACTGCTCAAATTCTGGAAGAAATTCGGGCAACTCAGGGCTTTGGACTATCTCAGAGCTGCCAAACTAGTTAACATACAATTAAACCACACAGGGTTGGGATGAGCCAAAACAGGACAGGATTGCTCTCAAAGGAAAGAAGGGGATAATAAAAGGGGAATAGCAAGGAGGTGAGGGATTATGGGACACAGTAAGGAGACTGTGGCAAAAGTGGCAGGAGAATTTGTCACTCAGCTCCTTTACTCAGCACTCACACATTCCCAACCCCACCTCTAACAGCTGCAAAGCTCACATTGCTCAGGATACAACCTAAAACGTTCATTCTATTTGCTAATTAATTTCTCCCATCCTAGACTAAGCTTGTAAGATCATATGGGGTTTTTTCTTATCTATGCCATCTCCCTGGCTGTACTTTTCCTGTTTCTATTTTATCTCTTACAGTGTTGAGAAAGGCAAACAGTTTTAAAAGCCTTACACTTCTAATAATGCAGCAGTTTTCAAATGATATTCAAAGCAAAACAATCTCAGTGCGGGAGTGTGGTGAACCAGCATTTGGAAACATTCAGCACCACTGTAACATTTTCCTTTGTTTTCAGGGAATGAAGTTTATGCAGAACAATACAGACCTCATTTTTAGCACAAACTACCTTAGCTCTAGCTCCTGTTTGACTAAGGATTTCTTTCACATGCAAGAATGAAACTACATCTAGCTTCCAGCTGATGTCGAATAGGGTGGAGACTCACACAGGACAAGATACTCTCCCATTATTAAGAGTCCATCATGCAGTACTGATGTAATAAGTGTTAGAATCATTAACCTCAAGTTGTTATATATAAAACAAAGACACAAACATTAATCCTCTGTGGGCACGAAGGTGGCTGGATACTTTTACCAACATCAAACTGAGTACTGCCATAGGAGATGCAATATGAATATGGACATAGAAAACACCCACTAATTGCTCACCTTTTCTTCATTACCAGCACGACCCCCAAAAATATAATGACGAACAGCAAGATGCCTGCAATGACTCCAGCAATTTTAACAGTATGGTCCGTCTGCTTCTCAGGCTCTGGGTCCGGTTTTCGAGTGGCAGCCCCTATGGAATCAATAAAAGAAAAAGAGGAATGAGAAAAAGAATAAAGCTGTTCTTCAAAGAATAGAGGTGTTACTCTTTTGATGTTTATACACTTAACCTACTAATGTCACTAATCTTATCCAGGGCCAACAGATATCAATGCTTGGTCTTTTAAGAGAAAATCCTGCTTTCATATGCGTTGCTGGGAAGATAATTTTTCATATTTTTCTAAGACATTTTGCAGGACCACAATACAGGTGGGATACCACTGCCAGCCCTGACCCTTTATAGGTGCCTCTTCACAGATTCACAAATTTCTGTATTTTTATTATCTGTGCGAGCTCCCTTTTCTTTCTTCCGTTTAGAAACTTGCTAACAACACAATAACTATACTAAGCCTTTATCCAAATTTGATTTGCTGGAACATTTTCCTCAATTATTTTTCATAAATGAAGCTGTAATTCCGTAACATATTAGCTTAAACACCTGGAAAAGTGAGATAAGCTCATTTACCATGCATTTTACCCACAATTGTTTTTTAACACAATAGACTTTTTTTTTGCCTTTGGAAATCTAAATCTAGGTCACATCTGGTAGGAAAAAAGACTCCTTCTAAGCAATTTATTCACAAAGTGGGAAGCAGCTGATGATCACACCACTGGCACCTACATTTAATATCTGTTTAAATGAGATAACCAGTGCCTTACAGCAGCTACTGTCTTAGCTCCTCCAGCTTCTCCATTTAAAAAAAATAACATCATTTGTACTGTTTACTGTATAATGTGATGGAACGTCAAATCCATGTCTGATGAAATATCCATTTTCCCTACTAAATGAGTTCAGGATGAAAAACGTTAAGGAAGCAACATTCAATTCACTAAGCTGATTTTATTTTTTTATGGACTTCCATTTTTTTTTTTAAACCAAAGCACGTCAGCATTCATCATTTGAGGCACCATGCCATAAAGTGGACACAAGGATTTATGGATTGCTTTCCTGCTATAGCTTTTTTGGGAAGGGAGAACGAAGAGTAAAGCCTAAGTGAAGTGTAATATTTTAAGACCACATTCTTATATCACTGTCTGGGTTTCAGAGAGGATTCTGATAGCACCAACTATATTTCACTTGTTTCTCACTTTCTCTTTCTGGAAAGACAGAAAACTAATGGTCAATTTACATGAAGAGATATTTTCTGAAAAGTACAATGAAAACATTTCCAATATTTCTTCTCAATTTTAACCAGGATATTCTAGGATGGAGAGTACTTCTGAATGCCCACAGCTACACTTTTGGCCTACATCTTCAAAACTCCTTGCCAGGAGGAATGCCAGAAAAACCTGCCAGAAAAGGTAATAACCATTAATCAAAACGTATCTAGAGCTAACTGCAGGAACCAGGTTCTTTGGAAAATTCTGGCCAAGGTACTTTGCATGAGTGATAAATCAATGATGATGTGCTGCCTCTTCCTGTACCCAGTCCCACAAGAATATCAGTTTGATAAAAATACACACATACTGTTCCGAATTGGTAAAATCCTTTCTTTGTATGAATAAAGACAAAAATCTGACTTTTTCATAAAATTCTGTTGTAAACTGTCCTATTTTTATTTTCCTGTATCATATACAAATAATTTCGCTAAATTCTATATTGCTGTACTCTTCACAGCACTCAAAACTGCAGTAGATATTTAGAAGACATCTAGAGCATGTTCGTGCAAAAAGCAGCTGTTGAGCCAAACTTGGCCAACAGGAAGCAGTGAATCAAGTAAGATGCAAATTGTAAGACTTATGAAGGACTCCAAAGCTCTCTTTTAAATCTAAAACCCAAGCAAGAAAGAATGTTAAGTCAAGAGCAAGTAGTATCTTTTTAGATGCAGGTTCTCAGACTGGTTCCTTCCAAAGCCAATTCTTAATTATCACCTTCAGGCTACCCCACCCCACTGGAATACTCATCAGTAATGACTTGTTAAAAACAATTTCTGCCTTATGGTTTCATTCGTCTTGTTAAGGCTCCCAGAGTTAGTTTTGGGAATATGAGTGCTTAACAGTGAAATTAAGTAAAGGCAACCATTCACAGTACTATCCAATGTGATCTATCTCAGTGCCATGTCTCTCTTCAGCAGCTCATGGTCCTCAGTTCAGTGGAACCAGCTACACTTACACTACACAGAGGAGATAATAGCAAAATCGTATTCAAAGCACACACGTTTTCTGCATATGACGGAGCACAACTTCCATGAAATGCCTTCCATGACACAAAGCATTATCCTCTTGGGAGTCATGGACAAGCTGGCAAATCCACCACTAACACAAAATCTGCAAAGGCTACACAGGAAGCAGCACAGAGCCTAACATCACAACAAACTCCCATATTGCATCATTTATTGATTATCAACTGAGGAACCATCTCAAATTGTCTATGAAAAGAACTGTAATGCCACTTGGAGTTAAAAATAGGATAAAGTTTCTCATAGTGATGAACTCAGCTGTACTCACAATAGAGGTCATCTCAAACTGGAAGCATGATGCCTAACAAGCCTTTTAAAAACTCCTATCATTAATTATTATAAAATAATATTGGCATTATCTCAGTTCTCCTTTATTTCCATTCAGCTGACATGAATGGAATTTTATTTGCTGACAAAATGTTGCTTCATTCTTGGTGTTAATGGTTTCCAGAATCTATTTGGGCAAATGAAAAGAACTTTCCACCTTTCACCTTTCTTGAACATTCCTTGAGTCTTTTAGTATTAGAAATTTGGGATTAACTTTCTGCATTTTATTTAATGCCACTTATTCCGTTAACATACCTCAGTTTTTCTACAACTGGATTTTAGAAATTTGCTGTGTTCTAATCCACTCTTCATCCCCCTTAGCATTGTTTGGTTTTATTTCAGCATCAGATGGACACTGAAAGCTTTTTACAGTGCATTGTTTACAGTGAAACATACATCCCTTTCTTCAGTGCAATGTTCAGATTTGAACCCTTTACAAATTAAAAGACATTCAAATTTACATTTTAGCATTTATCAAGACTGAAATTTGAGTTAGTACTACCACTTCATTCAGTTTGCTTTTGTCCCACTGAAATTCTTCATAGTCCTATGTGAATTTTGCTAACTCATACCATCTAGCATCGTAATCAAGAGCTGCTGCCCCAACACTGACTCTTCCATGCATTTAATAAACATACCACACAGCATTTAATATTAAATCCTAAAGTGCATTAGCTATGACAAGCAGTGTCACTTTACCTCTGCCTGGTTTCTGTCTGACAGGTAGATGTTGATGGAGTGATATTTGCCTCTCACCTCATAATTACCAGCTAACTGACTTTTAACCCATATCCACACAGGCAATTGGGCAAGTTCTGAAATTCATTTTGCCTCCTGATAAACTGCAGTGTCCATTTGTGCATTTGGTTTTGTCTCTATGTTTTTAAGAGAGATTTGGAAAAGTACTACTGCAAGCCTAAAAAAAAAAAAGGTGCTGTGATTTCTCTTTTACTCTGCTGTAGTGACAGATGCTAAAAATATTGAGTGAAATGTAATCTTTCATTACAGAAACAGTGTTACCTATACACTATTTTATCATGATGATCAAATCTCGGTGTTTTATTTCTTTATTTTATTATTGTTGTTTCAACCACTTTGTCTGACACAGTAATTTTTCATTTCCTTGATTGCCCTAGAGCCTTTAAGAATATATAGCTAGGAGACTAATTCTGTGTTTCCAGTAAAACATCTGTATTTAATGAAAACAGGTCTTTAAGTTAATGCCAACAACTGAGCTATGCCCACTGCAACACTGATGATTCATTTGGATTTTTTTGTTCATTTTACTTTTAAGATTTTGATTCTACCCTTGAATACAGACAACTGACTTCAAGCCTTGCACAATAACCTCACTTCTGTTTTCTAAAACTGTCTAGGCTAGTGGAGCTTCAAGAATCAAGGCCAAACTGACACACACATTGTGATGAACCTCTCAAACGACAATAGGTCACTAAAGAGCAGTGAGTGCAGCACAGCTCAAGGGAACTGCTTAGAAAATGAAAGGATAAGGAGATGTTTCCTGCTAGTTTAAAAAAGATTAAGGTGCTGACTTCGGAGAATCTTTCTTGATGAAAACAAACTAGAGTGCTTCCTGCCAGAAGTGAAAAACAGAGATACACTTATAGATAAACCCTAAGGGGCTGCAAAACCCAGCAAAGTATTTCCCCAAGCTTCCTGTGCTGAATACAGTGGAAAACAGTAACATTGCTTGGTTCCACACCCTTAGATATTTACCTTTCTAGTAATTTTCAGAAACTACAATTTCCCTTTACTGACTGATTTCCCATTCTTTGTGGCCCTCCCAACAGTAGCATTTCAAATGTGAAATACCTTTTTTTCCCTTCACTTAGAAAGAATGGCATTTAGCTGTCCTGACATGACTTTTCCACATAGATTCCATTTTGTTCCCTACTTTGAAAGCCCCAGTGATAATATTTTTAAGTAGTACCTACAAAACATCTGAAGATAGTATTTCACTTTTTTACTCTCAGACCTATTCCATTAATTTTTTCTTAATATTGGAATCTCCTCTGAAGTTTAGTCATTATGCTGACAGTTCATGGCATCTTACTTCCTCTTCAGAATGAGAACTGAATTATATTCTAGTTGCGAATATTTACTGTCTGCCAGAGTTTGAATTTTTAAATGACTTTGTGCAGCTAAATTTCTATTTCCACACAATGGGTTAGAAGACTAGGTAAAAAAAATCCCTCCTCTCTCTTTGAAGAATTTCCAGCTCTGCCACTTCCTTTGGCGGAAATTTTCCCTTTCCTTTCTCACTCAGAAGGCACAAGTATCATGTTATCATCAACCTCAAAACTTCATAAAGAATAATCTCTTGTAGGTAGTTTATGGATAGAAAAGGGTTCAACAGAACTACTTTTCACTAAAATGAAAGCTAAGCTGAATGAACTATGTAAGCAAAATAATCATTCTTTTACCTTATATGCAACCACAATTGTTTTTCAAGAACAATGAAAATGTTTTCCAGTAAAAGAAATGGACCTCTACCAAACTGAATAAACACTCTCTCTCCTTCTCTCTTTGTAAATGAACGTTTGGACTTGCTTTTCAGTATTTCTTTTCCCCAAAAAATGTACTTAGAAATGACTGACCATTTTACAGAATAGAATGAGCAATAAAATAACATTGGCTCAACAGTCTAGGAGCTGCTGGTTGTACTTACAAAGAGGAGGGTAAGATTAAAGCTGTTACTAGTAAAACTAGCTAAAGATTGTTTTGTCTAAAGCAGTCTTTAAAAAATGCAGATGTTTCTTCTTCTATATGAGTCAACAAATAATCCCTTCCATTACTTAGCTAGACCAGTTTCATTTTATTTCTCCTACTCCAGGCTGAACATAGTTCCTGCCTTTTGTACTTCCTTTCTGTAGCTTTACACCCTCAAAAGGTACTTGGTTGGTAAGACACTTGCAAGCCTTTCCAACTGCATTTCATCCACAGGTGTTCCAGTGACTGATGTAATAGCTAACCTTACAAGGCTTTAAAGTAATAATACAGTTAGTTCAGATCATCTTATTTTCCAGTCAAACTTGAAATTAACTTTTGAGTTAGTAACTACCCTGTGATTTTTTTTATGCAGGCAGTGAGATTCAACTATCACATCTCAGCACCTACTTTTGAGTTATTTCATAGAGTGAGTCAGGAAAATGAAACATTATATCCCTGTGTGACAGTTGCACTGTGATTAGGTGGCAGAAATCATGCAAAATGGTGCAAGGCAGAAGGGAGGCAGAGAGATATGATGCTTCCTCGGAACACCCATCACTAGGATCCTATTGTCCCTGCCACAAAGCGAGAAGACTGAAAAGATCAGAGAACTTGGCTTTAAAGACTCTGCCCACGCTCTCCAAGGACAACACGAATTACAGAGGCTACTATCATTATTACTCTCTATTATTTGTATGATAGTAGGAGCTAGAAGCTGTAAATCAGACTGGGAGCCCCACTGTGCTAAGAACAGAGCAGGCACACAGCTAGGCAATCTTTGCCACTAGAAGCACACTACCTAGCTGAGCTAGGCTGTAATAGGCAGGTGTAGCAATCACAGGCGGAAGGGGGAGGCAAAAATCCCTAAGAATATGCATTTGCAACACCCAAATAATTCTATCCTTCTTGCTCTTTTAGCTAGCTGGCATCACTCAGCATTTTCAGTTAGTACCACAGTAAAAACAGATCTCCCGGAGTGATTTGAGGGACAGACTTTTTGTTTTTATTGATAATGTTGTTTGGGGTGTTTCAAGGAAGAAAGCAACACAGAAGTTCATAAACATAAAGGTAGGAAAAGCAGAGTTGCCAAAGTAAAGGGCTGGGATAAAAGGCAGTATGACAAAGTAAGGAAGAACACTAATATGTCTGAGCTAGTATGAAAAGAGATGCTCCACAAAGGTGGGTCCTTATAAATGTCAAATGACCAACAGGAAACACAATCCTGTATTACAAACTGCAAAACACGCTGCAACAGGGCAGCAGTGCAAAATGTCCTGTTTCCTCCAGAAACTTCCTCAGCATTTCTCCCCTCATCTCACCCATGGCTGCAGAAAATGGTACCCTCATTTATAAATCTGCAGCAGCAGCATTACCGATGCTGAGAGAGACAAGCCAGTCCGACGCTTTTATTTGAGTTTCAAGTTCATTCCAGATGCCAGGATTTGAGCCTGTCTTGGAAAAGATCCAAAACACATACAGATCTGTAGATGAAATGAATTACCACCCCAGCTCTTCTGTTTATACTGTAAGTGACTGGCATTCAGTCCTCATCTGCTAGCCAGCATGTATTCTGCTAACAAAGTCTTTGTTTAATTACTCCTGGTAGAACTCCAGCTAGGAGAGTTCGTTCTCCCTTGCCATCCTCATTGTTAGCTTTCCAATCAGTGCTCCTCGTTCTCGTTTTTGTCCATATGGTAGAAGTTACAAGGTGTTGTTGGGCAGGGTACACTTTGTGCCAGAAGGTGGTTTTGATCAGCATTTTTTCAGTTTTCTCTCTCTACCCCATGTCTTGAATATATTAGTTTTGCAAATGTCGCAAGAGCAAGGTCTGTTTACTTCTCGTTCTACGTATCTTTTCCTTTCTGTTCCTGGTTTCTTTTGGAAATGCTCATGTATAAACTGCTTTTCCTACATGGCAGAGACTATGTTTTCCTTCTGTTTTGCTAAGCATAGCAGCCATTTAAGTGTTGAAATCAACACAGCCTGATTTTCCCTCCTATGATGTGCTCACCAATCTATTTTTTTAAAGTCTGGGAAAGAGGGCAAGCAGCACTTACATTTTAGCAGGAGAGTATTTTCTTTGCAATTTATGATCATTGTCACAATACATAACTGCTAAGTACAGATCGTCTTAAAAAAAGTTTTCTGTACTTCCATAGGATAACCGTGTTGATTTGGTATATTTCTTATTTGGTGATTTTTTAAATGCAGCAAAAAACCAGACTTGTTAGAAGGTCTGTGGCAAGAAGGGAGTATCAAAATAAGGCTCTGCCATGTAACAATAGTTATGAATTATTAATTTTGTTTGTGATATTCTTTAGGAAAATGTAAATATACATGACAAAGAACTGCATGAAAAGACATGCAAAGAACTACTTCACTG
Source organism: Coloeus monedula (assembly GCF_965178545.1). Taxonomy (NCBI): domain Eukaryota; kingdom Metazoa; phylum Chordata; class Aves; order Passeriformes; family Corvidae; genus Coloeus; species Coloeus monedula. The sequence continues at coordinate 107,844,264 of NC_138781.1, forward strand.
ATGAATACAACTCATTTAACTGACTATCAAATGAACTGTGTCTCTCACTGGTGGATGATTCATGTTGGTGCATGTGAGCAGAAAGACTTTTTTGGTTAAACATCAGCATTTCTGGTTGTCAGGAATAACAGCATACTTTACATAACATGCCCAAAACAAATGAATTCCCAGTTTGGCACATATCTTTTGGTCTCATCCCAATCTATTTTTAACAGGATTTTAATCCAGACTATTTAGACTGGATTTTTTCTGGAGACTGTGGTTTTTTTTAAAAAAAGACTTAAAAAAAGCAAGCAAGTCTTGATGAACAGCTCATTTCCTCCTTTGAAACGAAGCCACCAACCTTTCTGCTAGCCCTTCTTTGCCTTTTTCTTTTAATCAAAGAAATTTAAATAATTAAAATTCATAAAAATTTTCCTCTCTAGTGGGCACCCAAGGAGTTGGAAGACCTCATTTATTCTGGAAAAAAGTGTAATCCCTCACACTTTAATAGCACTGAGATCATTAAGGGATGTTTAAAGCACACTCAATAGCTATACCACAACCAGAAATTATTAACAAGTTCTGAATATACAGACACAGCGTATCTCCTTCTTGGAAATAAATAATTTACTAAGAAAAAAATATATAAAGTCTTTGGAACTTTAAGCTTTCAAATGGCCCAAAAGGGTACTCCCACACACTTCAGTCTATTTTGTGAAGGAAAAAGGGTGGTTACATATTTATAAGTATTCACTATCTCTGGCCAAAGAAGCAGCCACAGTGGTGCACATCACAGACCTCTATGCCAAAACAGGGAAAATTCATGGCAGTGTATCTGAAAACAGACTCCACCACTGAAAGAAAAGCTAAAGTCCTCCTGACTTCCGTGGAGAGATGAAACTGGGCTTCTTTACCAATTACTCTCTGACTACACAAACACAACAATGGCCAAATATGATGAGACACAAATTTCTAATCAAGGTTGACTGAGCAGTAATGAGAATATACTTGTATCAAATTAGCTGTATGCATGCAGGTCTCATACTGAATAAGGACGAAGAGGTCTGAGAAAAGAGGCTGAAAAGTTTCGACGAGGGTTGAAACTTTAGGTGTCTCCGTACTTTGAAATACATGGCTTGTTCTCAGCTGATGCTCTGTGAAACAGGCCCCACTTGCAGGCATTGGAAGTGCAATTGCATCTTATAGCCCTGACTTCTGTGAACAAGAAGTCAAAGAGGTACATAACGTACAACAAGGGTACATTTGATTTTATGGTTTTTGACACAACCTTGAACCAACAGTACTCAGAGTAGAAGAGTAACTCTCTCAAATCAGCTCTAAGGAAATGAAAGCAGACAGTCCAGACTGTCCACACATATCTTCTAAACAAGTCAGCACCACTTTCAGGCCATCCCTAAAGAAGAAGTGGACAATTTATCATCAACTCCACCAAGGATATTTGAGTTTCATCTATTGCTGAAGGAGACTTCTCGTTGACTCTCGTGCTTTCAACACCAGATCTACTCCTGAAAGTATACTGAGACATGACAAGAAATACCAGACGTCACTGAAAATTCATTTCAGCTATTTCTGAGGAACAGGAAAGATATGAAGCCTGAAGAGGACTCTGTCCTCTTCAGGGGAGATAAAATGTGGTTTTCTAGTACTCAACTGGCCTCCACCAAGCAGGGAAGACACTAAATCAGATCACTGTAATGTTTCTGGAGCTGACCTACTTGGGGTGAAACTCAGCTACAGAACTAGATGCTTTTGTCCTGGACAAATGCAGCTGTTTTATTTTTCATCCTTGAATGCAAGGGATCCCATCCAGCACAGGAACAAAGCAACCTGAAGCTATGAGTAAGAAGCAGTAGAATGAGGTATCACCCTCTGATATTGCTGTCAGCCAAGGACTTGAGCAGAAGAACACTAATGAACAAATGGAAAGTCAGTGAAGGCATGGGTTACTTTGCCGTTAGGAGGAGGGGGGCAGAGGATAATGCAGTATCCCTGTGGGAGGTCTGAACACCCATGGATGTTTTGGCCTGTGCTGCCACTGGCTCACAGATGAGGTTGACATTCCTGGTGACTTCTACTACCAGCCTCCCTTCACACTGTAATCCTTATGAAGGACTCTTCAGAAGTCCTTCAAAAACAATCACACTTGGAATTTACTTATCATTACTCATTATCCACATATTTTCTTGAAAGAAAGCATAACATAGTTCATTCTACTAAGAAATAAATGGAATTATATGTGTAATGATGCATGCAGAAATAGAAAAATATGTTTGTGATAAATTTATAAAAAGTAGGAAAAAAGACATGACTTTTTTCTTTTAAAGCATTTTTTAAAGCATTTCAGAGTCAACACCGTTTTGGGGCAGGAAGGTTGGCTAGAGGCAGTGGAAAGGAGAATCAGCACATCAAAGGGAAAATAATCACAGAATTCTGAATCTGTCTTTGTGCCAATACAGTGTAGCAGTTCTTCTGTTCACATTTCAGAAATGTCTACAGTATTGCCATTAAAAAAACTAGTCAGACTGAAATAATGTTGAATGCACTGATATTCTACTACAGGGACAAGAATAGACTAGGCCTCCTCTGAGTAGTTATGACGGAATTTGATTTTGTTTTTCATATATTGCCTGGAGGTTTTATGGGTTAAAGGAAAATCTCCACTTGTCCTATTTGATTAAGAATGCCTCAAACAGTCATTTTGATCATCAGCTCTTTTCACTTTTAATTATTGACACATTTACTCATAACCAGAAGTGGTCTAATTCAATGACAGCACACTGAAAAGTACAATTATTTTGCTTCAAAAAGGTTTATAGAATACTTTGTTTGCTTCTGACCAACTAGAATTTACTATTTTTCCTCTGTTTCACTTTGTGCTTCCAATGTGAACTCAAAAGATTAAACAGAACCTGATAGTACTTATTTCTCCTCTTGACAGCTTAAAACCATACAAGACACCAACTTCTGCTCACTTTTATGGAAAACTTTCATTTACACGGGAATTTTCTATGTACACAAAAACTTCTTAGTGCTCAGCACTAACAGAAAATCAGATGAAGGGAAGAAAATGAAAATTAAATTTTTTGAAAAATAGACTTGAAAACAGACAGATATACCTGAATGCCTTTCTCAGAGCTCTAAAATCATTGGTTCTTGTAGTCAAACTCCCATTACAGCAGAAAAGAATATTTTCTGTTCTGAAACAGAAATTTTCTGTTTTGAAACGTCTGAAGAGAGAGGTATTAAAGACTCATCAGTAACTACAGTTGTGGCTTACAGTGTTGAATTGGTACTACAAGGAGACAAATGTGGCCTAGATATTTATTAAGATTTCAGTTATTTCAAGGAATCTGAATTGCTGAAACATTATTTTACCCAAGACAGTATGTTCTGTAACTTTTGCTTAAAGTTGACAGTATTACTCTCCTCTCTGCTGCACTGCTCTATTTAACTGTCATACATTTGAATTTTCACCTGTACATTAAAACAGAGGCAATCCATATAATATTGCCTTAAATATTTGTTAAACTCTCTGGCGGTACAAACACCAGATTTGCAGATTCCAAGAACTACAGGTTATTTTACCCAAAACTGGTGCCATATTTTACTTCAACTTAAAATTCTAATTGCTTAGTCTTTTATGAATACAGTCAATAACTACAGAAACATTGAAATTTACAGGGTTTTTTAGTTACTAATTATATCTCTGAGTTTCTTTGTCTTCCCTTGTCTCTCCTTAATTTTTCATTGTGGTACATACAAAACATGTTCTGCTTCAAATGTAAAAATGAGAGCTGTATTTTTTTTATACAGAAATGAAATAACACACTATATGACACCTATGCTCTAAAAAATACCTATTGGTATTTTCGCTTTGTTTTAGGTTTTCTGCTTCTCTGTACATTGCTGATGTTGAAACATTTTGAAGTAGATGTAATATTGACCAGTACTACACAGATGGCAGAGATTCCTTCAGTTTGTGAAGAATTTATCCTGGTCATTTCATTCATATCATTACTTTCATGACTGGGTTTTATGCTTCCATTCTCTGTAATGAGATTAAGAAAAGTACCCTCTCCCTCCAGACCAACCTCAAACATCCTCACAGATATCCTGACATGAAGATTACACATTACTAAGAAAATAGATTATTTTTTAAGCTAGGATGAATCAAACAGACCCATCTTTAGTGGCTTTCATTAAATTTGGATGACTGTCTTCATGAAAGAGATATTAGACACTTGGAATCGTATTTTCTCTCAGCTATATACTGCAATTCTCAAACTTCCACATTGGTTTTTACTTGGGAATATAACACAGCTCCTGCAACAACTGACTATTACCTCTGTGGCAACCAACTTTTCAACTCCTCTGAATAAAAGACAAACTGTCTCTACAGTGGAAAACAGGCCTAATTAGGCTACTTGTCCTTCCTAAAGCATAGGGAAAGGTTGATACTTTCTTCTTGTTCATGGGATCTTCTCCAGCTGTTCCTGTCCCATGTCTGTAACACACTGGCTCTGGACGACCAGTGCCAGGTGGGCTGAAGAACCCACACCTCCTTGGCCAACCACAAGCACCAATGGCCAGAGCAAAACTGCTGATATGACCCCCTGCAGTTTATCCTTCCTATTCTCCTACTTACGCAGAGGAGTTGGAAGGGTCCCACTTCCAGAGAACATTAGAAGATCTATTTATTATTATTACTTTAAAACATTAAGTGGAGTACTTAATACAACTAATAAAATCACACTGATAATCGACTTCTAATCAGCCTGGGTTCTCTATTGTGTACAGATGGCATTTGTATTATGGGTTTTTTCCCCATTTGTGAAATGTTATTAGCATTATTTTTAGACCTTCTTCGTCTTACCGTTTAACTTTAGCTCGTCTTCAGGTGCTCTGTGGAAAATGCACTTATGTTTAAAAGCATAGATGCTGTGGCTGCACTGTCTCACAGAAAACCTGACATTTGACTCTGTAATGTACATGGGGAAATAAAACAGAGAAAAGGAAACAGCAGCTCCCATGGCACTCCTGTATCCTCTTAACATTTTCTTGTAACTATACTGTTTTATAGATGAAACTGTCACTGCAAAAATGACAAATATAACACATAAAAGAACAAAAATGGGCAATAAATCACAAGTGACACTCCAGCCCATTGAAATGCATTCAGCCAGTGCTGCAGAAAGTAGGAACATTTCCTTGTTTTGCATTCTGCCCAGCTGAGCAAGAGGACCAGAATCCTTGAACAACTGGTACAACAATTGCTGGGGCCATCACGTAAAAACAGGCTTAGAATTTCGCTTTGGAGAGTCAGATCCATTCTCATTCTGCTTTCCTTGTCACTTGACCTTGCAACACTACTGCTCTATGGCTTTGACATTACAGCACACAGGTGCTCATTCTCTCCTGGATAACTATCCACAACTCCCACTAGTTTAAATGTTGTCCGGAAGTATCAAGACAATAACAAACTTCTAAAATGGTGTATTGAACCTGCAGACAGACATATCTGCACAAAGGTTTGTTGTTACAGACAGCACTCCTCTCTCAACTAGGAAAGAGTGGGTTCTACACTGCCCAAAATAGCACATCAAGTTTCAGCACGTCAGAATACATCTAAATCAATGATACATGGTTCAGGATGGAGAAAAAATGAATGTGAATGTCTGTCCAGCCCATGTGGGTACACCTCAGATGCATTGTAAAGCACAACAAATGAGGTAAAAAGCAAAACACTCCTTCTCAAATTTATGCTGTTGGTTTTGTGTTAATAAACAAACTGTGTTTTCAGTAATGCAGTACAAAACTGGAGTGAATCCCTTGACACAAAAAAAAAATCCATGAAGTTGAGATATAATCAATCAAAGATTTCAGTTTATTTTTTTCACTTTTACAGTGGAATGGCTGAGAACAGAATGTGACCCAGAATACAGCAATAGATCTTGCTATGTACTGAATGCACATCTGAAGAAATGGGTACATTTTATTATGGTGCTACCTTCATAAGGGAGAAGAAACCAACTGGCATTATTTTACGACTGCTTTTAATTTGTTTGTAAAATATGCTGATCATCTAGACCTTAAGGTATGCAGGGTAAAAATAATTTAAGTGTTAAGCTTTTGCCCCTCTCTTTTTAAAAGAAAAAAATCTTCCCAATTGTTAAGTATCAGTTACTTTATAAAACTTCTGACAGATCTTGCTGCATTTGATTTGTATCAAGAATTTCATGTATGAAGAATGTACAATACAGAACTCCCTCTTGCAGCTGGATGTGTAATTAACAATGGGTTGTAAAAAGGGCGTTCTATGGAAATCAGTCTTAATAATATCCAGGGAAGTAGTGGCTGCTCCACTAAATCACAAATGGAAATACTTTAATTTAAATATAAGTAGCTCAGACATATTTCAACAATTAAGAAAATGCCTGAAAGAATGAACACCCTAATCATGATTCCAAGCATGCTATTTTATCAGAATGCAGAGAGAACAAAATATATGAGGGCCAAGTGAATACCAAATATGGCCAATTTAAACTTATTAGATGAAGTGTCTCTTAAGAAATACTGAAACAAACTGCAAATGATTTCAGTCTGTCTCAAAAAGATGGATTTATTAAATTTTAAAGTTAAGATCATACAGTCACATTTGTATGTGATAAGTTTTTTGATAACATTCTACATAATTTCAACCGTATGTTAAACCATATTTGTTATGAAAACATGGAGATGGTATCATGAGTACTACTATGCTTCATGCCTTCTTTCCTGGCAGACAGGTGTAAGATAGTTAGATACTCTCCCGGTCTGTTGGAGGACAGGGTCATCTGAGTGGATTTCAAGTTAGTTACTTTTTGTAAGGTAACACTGAAAGCTAAACACTATCTCCCAAATTTGAATTACTCAGCTACTAAGTTATTGAATCACTGATAATAATGTATTGACTAACAACACTAATTTCCCTGTTTTGGCTTCTTAGAGTCAAAATCACACAGCTGCTTCTATACTAGGTTATCTTATGCTATAACTCAAGGACAGCTACACTGTAGGTATTTAAGTGCAACTGCAAGGAAAAGTTCTCTTTGCTACATGCTGCAAAGGCAAACTGGAGTGGCTGTCAAGATATTTAGGGCAACTAGGCAGTAATCCTATAAATGGAAGACCTATTATTTTTATATTAAAAAGGAAGGAGAAAGGAAGGACAAAGAGAAACTAATAATACATTGTTTATAAACTGCACCAGTAAGAGGCAAGATGAGTTGATGACGAGGATGGAGGAAATGAGTGCAAGCAGAACTGGCTTGAAAGCTGAGCTGTATTATCATGATATTTGTGAAGAGGAAGATCTTTCAAATTTGGTAACGATATTCAGGAATGCAGCCAAGATTTTAAATTTCCATTATGCAAGAAGCATCAACTTCCAATGTAAAGAAACTCGAAAATGCCATCCTTGACCTTCCCACTACCAGTTACGTATCCTCCTCAAATGCTAAAAGATGAAAGTAATTTCTTGATCTCAAATGTAATTACTTTGGTTCTGAGCAAAGAAGTGAGGAAAAGGGACTGAACAGAAAATTCTAAGTGAAATTTAACAGTTACAGTTGTAGGGCTTGTGGTAACTACAGTTACAAACAGCCCTATACTTTCACGTAAACAAATCCTTTTACATGTAAATCCTTTCCATGGTCTTGAAATTTATAGGAGAAAAATGCGGGGACAATGTGTGTCATTCCCAGCTCCCTCATGTGTGGTCCAGCTTCTATAAACCTCCTTCAAGAAAACCTTTGTGTTTCTCATGGATACTGCAGATCCCACTACTGCTGTACTGCCCTGAAGTTGAAAAGCCTGCCCTAAGGAACTCTAGACAGGATGTCTCTCTAGAAAAACAGGAATTCTTGTTGCTGTCATGGGACAACCATGTGGGCGGGGTGAGGTTTCTGCACTCATTATTGCAGTTGTGGCAAATGAAAAGGAGAAAGATGTTTTCTTTCCTTTCGAGCACAGTCTTTCAAACATGGGATGGGGTTGGGAACATGATGAGGGGATTTCAAAGGCTTTCTAATACATTTCACAGATAGCCATACATGCTGGTGGCAGGTATAATTTGATATTTTTTACTATAAAATTAGATTCTGGTAGAACATTTTTATTTTTTTCCATGAAAAAGGAAACGAAGTCACAGATCTGACAGACAACCACAGACTGCCAATGCCACCAGTGACAAAGCAATGAAATACTTTGCCAGCTATCCTATGCTAGCCATGTATCATTTCTCTCACTGTTAACTACTGTAGCCATCTTATGGAACAGGCATGTCTCCAGGGTTACCTACAGCTACCCAGTTTTGTATTGAAACAAATAAAAAAACAAAACAAGAAAAACATTTCATTCTCCACATGGAAAAATATGTAAGCTTATTTGAATCCTGTGATGAAAAATCAAAACTTGTTGAAGTTCAAGGCTATGGAAGAGATCCTGTCTCTTCAATGCTTTATTTGAATTGTCAAGTGAAAAAATAACTGAGGTATAAAAACGGATGCAGACACAGCTTCTGCCAAGCAGCAGTAACAAGAACAAGCTACTTCCTGGCATCACATAAGTATGTTATTCTGGTTAGTTCATCTGTTATTACAGAATGAAAGTATACATGCAGCAATTTTGTCTTGGTTGACAAGGTAACTTGGGCATTACGAATCACTCAGCTTTTTTATTGCAACACATATCCCAGAATTAAAAGCTATAGCAGACATGCCACTAATCCTCTTATCTCAAGCTGAATCTGGATACTGCCTCTTACTGACTGTAGCAGTATCCAGATACCAGACATCTGAACTTGTCCTCATCTCTTAGACACCCTAGTAGCAACATGGTAACAAACATGCTTCCCAAGGAACTATGCCAGTATCCTTCAAAAAGGCAATGATTTTATTATACACTAAAAGCTGATGGACTAGATTTACATCCTCCATTAGATATTTCATCACACTTACTTCAGGTTCTAGAGCTTTTAATGCTCTTTGGTTCTGTTTGAAAATACAGATGTTTGCAAAACCCTAAAAGGTTTTATGCAAGGGTTTCTTTCCTAACAAAATGAATAATTTCCCCAGCTTCATAAGGATTTTCTGGTATATTCTGAACCATCCTTCAAGCCACATACAGCCTAATAGTGGTTTCACTTGAGTACTGACTTTACTTTGACAATGAGATTTTTAAATACTTAAGTCTTGCTCATTCTCATATGTCACATGCTAGGTTATTTTATTTTAATCCTAGAACTCATGTGTGACATAATAAAAAGGAATCTATTTTATTTCTTTATTTTCTTTCATGTTGAAATTTTGCCAGAAAATATGATCTTCCCAACATTACACAGAAAAAACCTGAATCCACTAATACTAGATCTTCCACATGCAACTCTTGAGCCTAAATTATTTACAAATTCTAGTGTCTTGATCTAATAACAGAGAAAAAAATAAACAGGTACACACATACATATCTATATTCAAACTTTCATTGAATCTCTTTACAACATCAGGCTTGAAGGAACATTCCACAGATCACACACACAATGGGCACATGCAGCGGAGTCGTATGTACAGGGACGTGTGTGTAAGTTTTGGTGCCAAGCACACCACTGAATTTAATGGATCTGAGGAAAAAAATTACAAACAGAAAGAAACTTTTTATGAGCAGAGAAGGAAGAAACTGTCAGGGAAAAGGAGCTGAAGAAAATGAGACAGAATGGGCATGATGACTCGTCTGTACTTGAACATCTGACCTGTTAGTTGGTCGTCGCCTGCAGCAGGGGCGATGCGAATGTATGGTGTTGTAAGCTGAGTCACGATTATCGCAGCTAAGGCAAAGGAAGAGTTCCAGGTCAGCATGCATGAGGGAAAAAAAAGCCAGACTGAAGCTATGCCAGCAAGAAGAATCTCAGTCAATTGTTTATTGTCTGAACTTCACAAATAAAAACAAAGAAACTCCCACAAGTTCCTTTTCATCTTCAGCTGTTAGTGTGGTTATTCTGCAAATTAATAAGCTGTTGCGTGTGACTTTCATTCAGGAAAAGGACTCAAAGCACATTATTTACTGCGTTTGAGGAAACTGGAGACTCTTTGGCTCTGCTAGTCACAGCACTAGGCTTTGTAAGTGAAAACTAGCTGATTATTCAGATTACTCTAGAATGAACTTCTCCAAGTAATTTGAGCTAGTTTCCTTTTTATTTTCCTATTTCATAATACTATATTTTACCTATAATTTTTCAATATAATTTTTACATAAAGTGTTTTTGAGCTAGTTAAGATTAATTTTTCTTGTACCCACTTGGGTCAATGTTCTGAAAATGCACACACTACACATATACTTAATGTTCAGCATACAGAGAATGATCACTAAGAGGTGGCATGCTTTTAATTAGGTATGTGTGTGAGGTCTGAGTTTCAAGTTCACAAGGAAAAGCTGAAAACCCTGAGTTGTTTGTGCCCCTGAAATATTCAGACTTTTCTGACAGAGCTATAACAACCACTGTCTGCTACAGACAACTATTACCAAGGCTCACATTAATAAGATCTGTTATTTCTTTGTTTTCCAGCAGTTCTGTGATTGCCTCTAAATGGTTAAGCACGCTGTGATACATATACATTAAGGAATATAAAAAAAATTAAAAGGTCAGATCCAACATGATGCAGCTGGAGAATGATGCAAAGAAAAAAATATTGGAAAATTAAGGACAAAATTATATGAAAGATCACTCATTTACATAGAACAGCCTGGGTGCTATTAGAAATGTGGCAACGAGAGAGGAAAATAGATCATCTACCATCTGCAGACAATTAAACTCAAAACTGCTGCTGCATAATATTTTGAAATATCCCTCTGCAACACTGAAATGCAGTGTTGATAGTAGCTTCTAGAGTACTGTTGCTATTGGATTCTAAATATTATAATATCCTTTTCTCTCTCATAATTAATGAAAGCCTTCCAATACTGCAAAATTAGAACAATGATGCCTCCCTCTTGAGAACTGCATTCCTAGGAGATAATCAAGATGTTTCTATCCAGACAGTGTTGTAAGTCATATCAGGAAATACAGTCTTAATATAAATCACAAACCACCACAAAGTTGATAGTAATAAACTTGGAGGAGTTTTGGAATGTTTTCAACTTAGTCTGTTGAGATTTTACAGTCATTTAGCTTGAAGAAAGAGTAGGAATATGAAAGCCATATTTCAAGAAATATATGACAACCTTTATTACCACTGGTACAAAAAGTTATTCCTGATTTTTGTTTGTTTGTTTGTTTAATTATCTTGTCAAAAATAATGGGAGTGGAAACCCTGCAGTCTCCCCATTTGTATATACACCAAATAGTCACAGAGGTCCCAGAAGCCTTTCTCTACAGAAAACTAAGATCAGGAGGCTCCACACCACAACAATGTGCTGTATGATCCTTCTACTAACAAAGTCAGTGGCAAAGACTTCCTTTGACTTCATCAGAAGAAGAAGGAGAACTTTCAGCTCTACAAAACCCAACATTCTCATCCTAATTTATACTTATAATTACTGCAATCAGGATTTTTATATGATCTCTAAAAGAACACATTTAACAGAGGTTTCATTTGTAAAAATGTAATGGTCATAAAACAAGATCCTTTTTAGAAGGGTACAAGCTGAGGTTGTTTAAAATATACTCGATGAAACGAGAAAGTATTATCTACCTGCTGAGCCTAGACATGCACTTGACCCAGTAGAATTAGGCTGCACTTTTCTGGAGATAGGCTGTACTCTTCTAACAGGAAGACTGCCACTATGATAATAAGCTATCTGGTGCACTTGGTCTCTGATACAGCAACAAGGTTTGGTGTATGCCAGTTGAGCACATGCTTGACAGTAAAGCACATGCATTATTCCTGCTGACATCAAGGGGAGGGAAAAGTGTACTCAAGGTACAGAACAGTTCTGCTGGATCTGGGACAAGAACACTGTTGTTACATTACATTTAGGTGTTTTTATTTTAACAAAAAGTAAAGTGTATGGTGGGCCATGGAATGAACACTGCATGACAGCGATAAAACCAACTCTCAATGATCTTAAGAAGGTCTTAAGAGCACCAACAACTTTATTATCTAGAGATGAGATAATTAAAGGGAATATAACTAGCAAGTGATACAACTCCGCTCGTGACACGTTCTGAACTCCCATATTGGTCCTCAGGGCAGACTTCAAACAGGCTAACCACATGTCCTTAATACACTCAATGAGGGGCTGGCCAATCTCAGCTGGCTCAGTGAAGCATCTTGAAAGTTGCCTTGAGGGACGTCGATCCTAGGAAGGGCTCCCGATGCACTTGGTGCAATCCTCAAATTCCATGGGAATGGAATTGCAGGGACTCTCAAGAACCAAGCAGACAGTTGGCTGTGCTGTCATGTGGGTTTTGCAGGTTATGTTTTATGGCACAGGCCTTGACCTAGTAAAATACTTAAGTGTCTACTTTGAGATGGAGTAGTTGCGACCTAGTCAAGGAGATTATTCTCTGTGCTCAAAAGTAGGTACATAATTGACTTGATCAGGGCCAGCTGGTCAGAGCATGGTGCTAAGAACACCAAGGTTGTGGGTTGAGCCCCCATACGGGCCATTTGCTTAAGAGCTGGATTCGATGATCCTTGTGGGTTCCTTTCCAATTCAGAATATTCTGTGATTCTGTGAAAGCATATGGTTTCTCACATATGTAGTAAAATCCACAGTATGTCTACTGATTCCAATGGCCTACACAAGGCTGTAGGTATTTTCAGGATCAGACCTTATTTCAAAAGAAGATTGCACCAGTTTCATACATGAATGGCCTAAAGCACTTCCCCTAGCTTTAAAAACCACCGGACTCGAACTTCTGAAGAGAAGCCCAGATTACAAATATTTCAGGAAAGTTACTGGTGTGTGAAAACCAGATGTTGTAGTGGAGAGCATTCCCAACCTTATTTGTCAGGAGCACTACAGCGCATCCGTAGATGGACATAACAAGCACTCAGAGCTTAAGCAGCTTACTGTCTAGTAGCTACACTGTAGTCTCAAAGCTCAGTGGAAAATGGTGCGAGTCTCTAAGAAATCTGACAGAGTGGTCAGAGCAGCCTTTGCTTACTGGGGTACAGACAACATGAATGCTGCACTGAGCAGTTTGTGGGGGTTGAACAGAGGGGAGGAGAATGGGAGAGGACAATTTCATGTCTTTTCCCAATGCAGGTATAGTGATTTCTGACCTACAGACATAGAGCATTTTTGCTATTTTTTTTCTAACCCAAATGTGGGAGGTCCAAAGAGGGCACAGAATTCTGCTTTTCCCTTAAGTATCTCTGTTAGATCTAAAGGGAAAACATCTGTACAGACAGCTATTGTTAATACCACATTAAAATACATCATGGTCTCCATTTAATTTTTTTAAAATTAATACAGATTAAAAATATAATACAAGCATTCCATTTAAAATCATGGAAATCAATGCTTTACTGTTGCCCCCAAGAAAGTTTTGCACCAGGGACTATACATACCATCAAGGATACCTCTGGTTTCAAAAAAAAAAGTCCTCACAACAACCTCTCACATAATTTTATTATGAAAAAATCTGAAACGTGCTTTCAAAACAGAAATGTAGGGAGATTTGTTTAAAAGAAAAGCTGCATTTCTCACATCTCCATTGCCAAATGTGTTAGCTCAAAGTAGCTTGTTGCTATGGGAGCTATTCCAATCCACAAAGTTACCCTCACTTCTCAAATGAGAGAGTAAAAATCTTCAGTCAGACACGTAATTTAAATAGTTGGACATCCATTAGTGATTTGGAATACAAATCTTCAAGTAATTTAAAATCCATTCCTCTAATCATCTAATCTATTATGTTTTCTGATGTAACACAGTTCACTACTGGTATCACTGAAGCTACTTGAAAACAATACAAGATTTCAATTGCATCTGGAATTAATCTCTCATCTATATTATATTTGGGTTGAGTTCAGATATTTGAAAGATTTCAGTGGTTTAGTAAGCAGTCAGTTAGTAAATTAAAATTAAAACTACTTCCTTTGGTTTGGAGAAGAAAAGAAGCCAGGAATCTGTTTGAAGAGGCATAAAAATGTATTTGTCACATTAGGGAGTATCCAAACTTTCAACAAGGGCAACTTTATGCTAACATTTCTGTTACTTTAAAGTAATGAGATTCTTATCCACCCCATTTAGTCTTAGTGGTGGTGATGGAATTGTGAAGTCTACATGTAGAGGAAATCATGGTGGAATCAGTTCCATTAAGGATAGTCACTGAGACAAGCATGATCTCCTGCAAGGTGCAGTGGTATAGAGATGAAGCAGTTTCTGTTTTATCCTCTTGCCAGGTGCTTGTGCTGATATTACCTGTTCCTACTCACAGCAGCACACTCTTTTCTGTTCCTCTATACAATCTCCAAGTAACTGTACTATTCCATCACTTCTTTTTCAGGCTTTTAAGTTGCCAACAGCTAAAGGTACTAAAAAGTTGAGACTACAAAGATAATCACAGACAGATCTAGTCCCCAAAGATAAACAGACCAGCAGCATGTTTATTTTTCCCTTTTTGGGGACAAAACCTATAGCCAGCACTGTCTCAATTATACAAACTTATCCCATAAATGGTAGTATCATGTGCTGACAGTCGAATAAATATAGCTGATCTGTGCCATTAAAATGAAGAACATGATTTCTCTGCTTCTCTTTTACACAGCAATTAAATTAAGGCAATTGCTTACATCTAAGGGGCAATTTTTCACTATGGATATATAAGCAGTACGTACTCTGCAACTGGCAATTTTACAACTCTACTGTATATATATATACACATATGTAAGTACAAAATATTTATTGTGAGATCATATAAAAACCCACAGAATATATTTTAAAAACCCTGTGTTCAAGTAGACAACCAAAAGTAATTAATACACTTATTGATTAAAAACAAACAAACAAACAAACAAACAAATAAATTTCCTAAATCTTAGCTAGGGATGCAAATGATTCTATGAAAATTCTATAATACGTTTAGTGATGTATTTCAGCAATAGAAACACTTCTGGAAGTTTGCAAAGACCATGTGAGGGGAAGGTCAACAAGATGAAGTACAGAATACATGACATAATACAAACATACCTTTTGTGGCTACCCTGACGCAGTCGATTTTAGTTTCCTGTGTCAAATAAAGAGGAAAAAGGTCACATCTTGTGTTTCTAAACAGAGAACGTCATCCATGTTTTTATTCTTCCAAGTACTGATAAAATGTCAGAGAAGAATGCACCTCATTCCATATTTAACTGCTTATTAGCTAACTCCAAAGTGCATTCATAATATGGACAAATACTGCTTGGGTATGGTAGCTAAACATTTCACTTAAGATTCCTCTAAAAGTAGAAAATGTGAAAGATATTCCCAAGAACACAGGGAAGTGTTCTGCTTTTTAACTCTGGCAACATAATGACCTTGGGAGATTTTTCTTTTCTTACAGAAAGTATAGTTTGAGGCATCATGTTAGACAATTTTAGAAAGAAAAAATAATCAATGGTGTTTCACATTTCTGCACTGTTGGTGCCCTGTGAATGAGGGTCCATTATGGTTTCTGACAGAAAACATTTCCAGGCTGTCAGCACAGACAGCCAAAGCTTATCAAGAATTGAAGGACTCTGGGTAGGTCTGTCCAGGAAATGAAAAACAGTTCCAAAAAGAATTAGTCTGATGAAACATGATCTGTGAGGATCTTTTTAAACACTTTTCATTTCAGTTCCATCTACTTCTCTTTCTTTTTCTTTATTTGCAGAAAGGGACCAAAAAAAGTGGTTTCTAATCCAATCAGGGCAACCAAATGAGAAAAAGGGAGATCAAGACGTTACAAACTAAGGTAACATGACTGGACATGCCAAGACAGATGTGCTGAAATCCACTATCAAGTTTGGCTTAAACTTAACAAAAGAAATCACAAAATTTTCCTGTTCAAAGCCAGAAAACAAAAACAAACAAAAAGGAAGAAAAAAAGCCAGTGAAACACAGTCACTGGACAGCTTTTAGCTAATAAGACAGAATGGTAACATACTACTTTGCTTGCTCACTACTGGCAAAATGTGTGGTTTTCCCCTCCTCTTTCCTGTAACCTTTAATCATGAAGCAATATTGTGTTAGGAAAACTGCTATTTTTTAAACTCAGTGTGTTAAACTTCACGGTTACTTCATTTTCTCATTAGCAACTAAATTGGGCATCCTGCTAGTTGATGCCAATCATTTATTTACACACAAACACTGTATAAAATCACGCCTGTTGCAAGACTTACCCCATTGGCTCTGCTAGCAGCTTGAAAATAGATGCTGTAGCTCTTATGAGGAAGAAGAGGAGTATTCCAGAAACCACTGTAGGTTTTGTTATCACCAATAGTAAAAGGCTGAGCAGCTTGTAAACCATTGGCAGGAATCTCTGCAGCAAAGTAGTACTGGGAATTCAAGAGTGAGGCATTCTGGAAATGAATGGGCACTGGGTAGCACTTTAGGATTTCAGTTGTCTTTTTGGTCCTCCGTGGGCGCTCTTCTTCAACAACGATTTGATAGACACTAAGAGTGTAGAAAGGAAAGAATGAAGGAAACAGTGGTTATTTTAAAACTTGGGCAGTCAAACCATCCTAAAACCATAATAGCATGTCAATATTTACTGGAAAAAAAGAGCTGTTAAAAAAAAAGAACACAGGAAGAAAATGTCATTTTCATATTCAGGTGTATAAATCTGCGGAATAGATTCATGCTTTCAAACTCATTTTGTTTTGGAAAAACAAAATTAGCCATATACACCACAGCTTTTCACACAAGTGAATGCACAGAACATTTTCTTGTTAAAACTCTTGTACACAAAAAGTGTGCTTTATCAGTGCTAAAACATGGAATTAAGTATTATTTTGTTCATCAAAGCAACCCTCAAGATATAGATTCCCTTCTCCAACCTGTTTATCTTACCTAAGTGAAATTAAATTAGTACTAAGATAAAAACGAAGGCACAATTACAAAGAGACAGGGGCCAGTATTTGCCTAACTGATGACATTATAAATATTTATAAAAGCAGAGAGTAAAGTAAAATTTCAGTGGCATATTGACTATTGCTGAGCAGGTATATAACACTTCTTGATGGAAGCTATTATCACTCAGAAAAGCACTTTTACTCATTTTATAGATAACCATATTTTTAAGTTTCTGCATTCTGCAAAGCAAGTCAGCTTGCACTTGCAGTCTTTGCTGTACTGGGACCTAGAGAGACCAGTCCACCCCTCTCCACTGTAAAGGTGCTATGGACATTCAAACAGGAACAAAGAAATTGCAATTTCTGCTGTACATGTGAACAGTGTAATCATTATACCCTTGCAGTTGCTGTAAAAGACTGAGTCAGTGCTTCTAAATTTGTGAAGTGGGAAGTTCATATCTCTAAAGAGGTTTGGCTTACAAGTTTATTGCTTCACTGGGGACCAGTGATTCTTAATCAGTATTTGTCTCCTGGAATCTTGAATCCCAGTAAGCAAGTCAGTCTTGATAATTTATGTCAAAGTGGCAATGTGTCCACATTTTTGCATATCATCTACATCCATAACAATTTATGATCTTTTGAGTTGATGTTTCATAAAAACCAGGAATCTCTGGGTAAGCTAAGTTTCTTAAATATCAAATATCCAGAGAGACTTCTGACATGTTAATGTTCTGTCATCTGTAGGTAGAGGATTATGTTTAAAGGAGATTCTGCCCAAAGTACAGGGACACATGGGCTGAGCTTCTGCAGGACCCTCTCAGTCTGGACCCAACAGGGTTTATTGGCTTAGTGATGTCCCTGCACAGCTATGGCTACTCTCCTTCTGAAGGCAAGTCTGGTTTAGAAATAAAGAGATTAACTGTCCAATGACAGGAGGGATGGAGCTTTAAGCAACGTGGCAAGGGGAAGGTGTCCCTTGACCACAATAAGGGGGTCGGACTTCCAACCCAAACCATTCTATGATTCTATAACACCACCATTTCAGGTCTGCAGAATCTTCATACTTAAATATCACCAATATGCAGAAAACACCAATTCTCTTGACCATGTTACTGTTTTTTTACCAGACTTACTGATCATGTGCCACAGACCCTGTTGACTATGTTTTTAAGATCTAGCATCTTCAATAGGAGATTCTGCACTTCTATGCTCACAAAAAATGCCCGAAAATTTAACACTGAGAATGCAATTAATACCTCTTCTTCTGCCTGATTTAGACTTTCAACATGGTGGGGCTTTAGTTTAATGTTAACACACTTAAATCTATCTGCCTTCATGAAGATGTCTATATATGTCTATATATATCTACTATATATCTACAGTTCTCAGAGAACTCAGCAGAAAGACGGTGTCTACTTTGAGTCAACCTAATTGCTCCTCAGACTCCACTGATTGTAATAACTAAATACTCAGCTCACATGTAGACATCTAGAAGTGGACACCCAAATTTAAATGTTTTAATTTAATGCTAAACTTCATGCAGAAATCTAACCATGCATAAATTTAGTACAGCCAGGGACACAGAAATGTCTTGAGGGTTCACTTGAAGGCCTCTGCCTGTACATTTTGCAGCTCTGTGCAACAAAGTCTTCATATCAAGCAGAAATATTTTAATTAGTTGATTAATTCCATGCTGACTAGTAAATGAAGGTCAATCCACAACACTCTTTCTTTGATCCTGTGAGAACTGATTTGTAAAAAAACTAGCCTTGGAATATCTACATTACAATCTTGTTTTTCTATTACAAATCAATTTTTGACATAATTTTCACAATTAATTTTCCAGAACAAAATAGAGTTGCTTAGAACTGGGATTCCAAGCTACTTTGAAGACAGCATGTTGCCTCCTCTAACTATTAATTTTCAGTGAATCTACAATAAATACCACTTGCAAATTTAAATGGAATATTGGGAAAAAAATGCAGAAGGTAATGTAAACATTTATTCTTGCAAGGTAGTGAAACTAGATACGCTTGCCTAATACTCCAGCAAATGTAAGGATCCCTCAGTTTCACTAAAGTATGAGGGATAGAAAACTAAGTTACTTCTTTCTTGCATCAGGACTGAATGTAAGAGGGACTTCAGACCAGATGAGGTAATATGACCTGTTTCAGTACTGGCTGAAATGAGGGTTCTCTTATTTTTTCCCTCAGTGATTAAAGCTAAAGACTGTAGATATTTTAGAAACAAATCAGCCATTAAAATGCTCCTTTTCCCATGGTAAATCCATATTTAGTTATAATACATGCACAACTCCTTGTATACATTTTAAATGCCTGCCATCTACTCATTTTCAGATAGTTTAAAGAAAGAAGTAAGTTGACTGGAGCAATTTCAAACTCAAAATGTCTTTTAATCCTTACTCCACAAGATGAATCAGATTTGCAAGCATCTAGACCTCAAATCTATTTTCTCTTTAATAATTTAAGCACTGAAAGGTCAAACAACTCTTTTCTGTTCCCCTTCATCAAAGTCCAAGTGCTAATGAAAAATAACTAAATCCTATCTGCTGGCCAATTTCCACACACTGCTGTTTCTCTGATGTAAATTAACACATTATGAGCACCTGGGTCAATGGAAACCTGACAGAATTTTACCACCGATACTTTTTAAATTTGTACAAATGAGATCATCTTGCTAATGAATTTTACAAAATTACCCCAACTACAATCATAATCCAAAAGCTTTCTCTACATTAATATTGCTTTCCTTAGTATGTAACAGCTGGACTGCCTACTCCGAAAAGAGTTCAAGCTTAGTGAATTGAGCTAGCACTGCACCATGACTCTATTACTCCTCTTATGTATTAGTCAGATTTCTGGCTCATTTGAAGTTGAATTATTCCTTTTCCACACCTCTACATTTCAGAGAATAAAGTCTTCCTATCTGTAATCCAGAAAATAAGTTCTACACTACAGTGAAAGGTGCCAAAAGCGTATCAGCTATCGGCAGCATTTAGACTGATCTTTCTGAGGGAAAGAAATGTAATTTAAATATAATTCACATTACACAGTTGTACTATAGAATTTCAATGCCTTGGAAATTAAATACAAAATTTATTTTTATAGATTGAAGTTCACTGTTGCATTGAGAAAGGAACACATGGGAATTATTTTTAACCTAGGATTCAAATGCTTCAGATTTGGAGATTAAAAAAGGTGTATGGAAAAAGAAAAAAAAAAAAAAAAAAAAAATTTTTACAGTGCTTTTTATTCTACCAATTCCAAACCAGTTCCAAATTTAAATGATTATGCAGAGATACAGATCTGAACATAATAGCTTTAATTTTTGTTAGAAATTAGATGTAGCAGGTCTCTCAGATATTTATTGAAATTGTATTGCTTAAATTGGAATGGTGTGTCAATGTCTGATAAATATACTCATTTTTTTCAGAGTTGAAAAAGAGACATGAAAGCAAAAAGAAAACATATTAGCATGGTAATAAAATATGCCCAGAATACTTAGACAAATGACAATTTCAAAGAAGATTAAAGTATATATATCTAGTCTTAACTACATCAAATGATGGGTTTTGGTAACCTCCTGAATGAGGACATTATTCCACATTACTGGAATGCAGTAAATCAAATCTTAATTAACCAAAGTCTCATTTGAAGTTACAATATTACTTTCCAAGAAGGACCTATAGGATACAAACATGGGACTTCTTTCCACTTCATTCATTAAATTCTTCATACAGGACTCCTTAACATGTACAATCTAGGCATTTATTAATTGAAACTTATTAATCTGTAATTACACCTCCACCAAAGTAATTCCAAATTACGCACAAAGGGAAAACAAGCTTGATTACTTCATTATTGAAACATCAGCTCTATTTTGTCTCTCTAAAACAGTCTCGATGCTTTACATAACTGAAGTGTTGAAGACATTTTTAGAATTCGTTTTACAGAAGGGAGACAGCCTAAGGAACTGAATATGGACAAAGACTACCTGAATTTATTTACTGGTCTTAATACAACTGCTGTGCATGATCCTACGCAAGTCAGTTAACTATTATGGGCCTCAGACATCCAGCTGTGAAACGAGAAGAAGCAACTTCCTTATTCCATCTGGCCTGCCTCAACTGTTTAAAACCTCTTCAAATTCTTCTCTTTTTTTTTTTTTTTCCTAGGAAAAAAATGTAATGTATCATGCCTGCAATGCTCTTAAGATCCACTAAGAGTACCATGATCAGCTGTGTGAACTGTTGGGCTACCTTTGCAGACTGTTATGGTGATACTCTTGAGCCTAATTTGAAGTTTTCTGCTCACTGTTGCAAGTTCATGCTTTATTATAAATATACAAAACTGGTACTTTTTATAGATCTATTTCTGTATTTTTGACTTGCATACTTGCTTTTTTTTAATGCTTACAGAGTCAAACAAGAGAATGACCCTTAATCTACATATTCACCATTATTTCAAGTTACTCATTCCCACAGCCCTAGTTGTCTGCATGTTAGAATCACTTTACTGCATTCTTCTACTAAAATAGCAGTTCCAATAGAGGGCAAAATTAAGAAGCCCAAACCCCACACTGTTATCTCAGTTCTAAGTCCATGAAGAACCTGATTGCTCAAACCATAACAGTCTATAGGGTCCCCACAGTTTCAGCTATACTTCTGTAGCCCCTGAAAATTCTATCGTACTGCCATTAAGACTTTTAAAATATATCAGTTGTTTTGTTCATGTTTTGCATCTTTTGCTCGTCATGTGTTATGCAAGTTTATTATCTGTTTCTTGAGAAGAATACAGCCTTTGGGTAGTTTTTTCTATATAATATGCAACATAACTTCATCTCTGTCACCACTTTTCTCTGACACGGTCATATCATATTTATACGGATTAACACTGTAGATATTTATCTATTTCTCCATATCCTTATATGGCACTAGATTCTTGTAATTTATCCTATAACTTTAAATTTTACAGTACTAGAAATTATATGTAATTATACATATGTAATGTACCTTGAAATGGAAGAGGGAAATTACTCTTTAAAGGACAGGAATTAAAAATTTATGGTTAGCAGGCAAATAGAAAAATGCTACAGGAAATTGCTACTAACTTTCCTCTTACCGTGCAAGAGCCTGTATATTTATTATAGGGGGATTAAACAAAGGTGATAAACAACCTCTGATTTATCAGGTGTCTCACCATCACAGCTACACAGGCTTTGCCAGCAGGTCAGGAGTTCTAGCAACACCTAATATACAGTGAATAAAATATACTCTGTATATTTCCAGAACAGATCCTATGCCAGAGAACCAGCTGAATAGCAGGCCTGTCCCTCTGACCACTATAGAATTTTGCATATTTTATCAAAGGTGGAAGCACACATGGTTCAACTGCCGACTACAAGTAAGACCAGGGAGTTTTTGATTAGCAGCAGGACAAATGAGTACACCTACTAATCATGGAGAGGACGTTTAAGGTAGCCTTGTCTATTTCAGGGACATTTTATTTGGTGGATCAGAGAATTTCTGGGCTTTATGCAAAATACAGCATTGCCCACTATAGCTTCTAAAAAAAGATGAAGAAGCTTAAAAAAAATCCTTCGGAGAAACATAATGTTCAGATATGAAAATATAGAACTCAGAGTGAAGAAAAACAAGCAGACTGAACAAAACCTCTAAAATTATGTTGCTGTACCAATGCCAACAACAATGCCAACGAGTATTTTTAAAATAATATATTAATATGTAATTTATATAGTG
The DNA here is from genome assembly GCF_965178545.1 of Coloeus monedula. Lineage (NCBI taxonomy): Eukaryota > Metazoa > Chordata > Aves > Passeriformes > Corvidae > Coloeus > Coloeus monedula. The sequence continues at coordinate 107,867,055 of NC_138781.1, forward strand.
GGGAAAAAGTGATTTAGGCAATGCTGCAAATAATATTCTTACAACACATTTGTTGTGTAACTTGTAACTCAAAATTCTTGTGATGGTTCCCATTTAAGCACTTAATGTACCAGTGTTAGAGGTGCATTGCCTGTTTCTTTGGGTGAGCAAAGAGCATCTTAAATCCTTATAGCTTTTTGGAGTGAAGGGAGTCTGAAATCCTTCTAACTTTCTGTTTGCATCTTTACTTGAAGCCAGGAGGTTCCACGCAAACAAAAGCTCCACAATCAGGTTTCTAACTCCGTGGAACAGCTGTTGCTTCACAAATGTAGGGAAGGTGCTAAGTAAATAAAATACTTTGTGCTAGAAGCTTGTTCAAACTTCAATGGAATTCTACTTTCACACCTGGCTTTATTTACTAGCTTTGCAGGTGAAGAGCTAAGTCTGGTTAGACTCTCCAAGGCAGGGCCTGTCTTCATTCTCAGGAAATACTATTACCAGCACCTGAAATTTCCAGCCCATGGAGAAAAATGAAATTCAAGAAATCTTTTGGAATCAGACCTGGCAAGAACATAAGAGAGACTAATATTATACAACACTACCATTGTCATGCAAGGAGCCCTATTTCTCAGATCAATCACAGCAGAAATACCTTTAACGGCTGTAAAGGAGGAGATAAGACAGCTTAGGTTCAGTCCCTAGAGATACTGCCAAATGTAAACTCTCAGGTGTCATAATAGGCTTTATCTTCACAGACCCAAGTCCACTGGGGAACAGTATCTGGTTTTTAATGTAAAACTCCTAAGCTGCTTTGTGACTGCCCAACTCTTTTGTATGGACAGTCTCAAAGACTTAAAAGTCAGGATTTACAAAGGAGATTTTCTGGGAAAAATACATCCAAGCAAACCTCTCCTTAGCATTCCTACGGTTTTATACAGGAAATCCTGACAAGTTTTCAAATGGAAAGCATTATGTCACTGGAAGTTAAAGGCATTTTTCTTGTTCTTTCCTCCAAGGACAGTCACCAGGGGAGGATATGACAACGGGTTCAATTCCCTTGAGAAGGAAAACGTGCTACATAATACCTTAATTGCAGAAGAGACGGATAGGCTCCAAAAGTGGTAATTTAATGGCCACCATAAATTCATAATACATTCAAATTCTTTTTCCAGACAGAGAAGAAGTAATATATTTCTCTTTTGCAAATCTGGACTCCCTAGGATTTAAAATTCCTAGAAGAAAATCTGCAAGGAAAAGAAGACAACGATGCACACTCCTACTTTCCAGTGGCCAGATGGGTGCCACTTAGTCCTGATGACACTGGGTGTTTAACTTTTTACCTTATTTCCTAGTATAGATTCATTGTTTTAGAGAATCTAAGTACACCTGTCAGGGGCAGAGAGTGTCCAGCAGATCTTCAGCCTTGTAATTGCAGGCAATCATACACCATTCACAAAACCTTTCTGAAATGTTTTCTGCCTTCAGGTTCAGTTATCACAAATGACAATCGAAAACATAGTTTTGTTTTGTTAGTAGAGAAGGAGAGAGAGTAGAAAATCTTTTAAGGATTGCAGTTTGTACTTTGTTACTTAGCAGACAATAAAGATTGCCAACATGTAGGCGGCAGTAGATAATCTGTACTTGGTTTTACAACATACAGCCTGCTGATGGACTGCAGTTTTAACTTCATCCCATCCATCCTTTGCAAAAAATCAATAAATTCAATATATATGCTAACCTACACTTATTCAAAAGAAGTATTAGTTTACTATTGAAACAGCATATTAAAATTTATAACAACCATTTACCCAACATATATATAAATGGTGTTTAGACATAACGCCAACAATAACTGTGGCACAAGAGACTGCTCTCTTGTTAACTGAGATTTGTGAACTGGCAAGGGGATCAAAACTGTTCTCTCAACCCTCCCAACCCCCCTAATCCTTGATAAATATTGATGAAAGGATATTCTTCTTCTCCCTGGTTATACCACTCCATGGTTAATTATTTCTAATTTTTTAAATACTGGTTCCCAGCTAGGACTTGGGAATGATACCACTGCACTGGCCTACCAGAGTGACTGTCAGAACTACCACAAACAGGTTGACCAAGACGACAAGATGCAACTACGTCTTCACAACTGTTATGTACATTTCCACACCTGAAATTCCTTAATCATCTATAAATAGAGTTTCCCCACCCCTACTCTCCCAGGGGCTGGGTACTGCTCTAGACTGATATGATCCACTTGATGAGACACAATGTATTAGCAATTCTGCATACCTAGCAATAACCACATAATTCTACCTTTCTTTTTCTTCTGTAAAGGTAATCATATACATCTATTTGTTATTTTGAAGGGAAAGTTTTTAATTATTGTTTCTTCTGCTGAAAAAAATAAATGTTCTAAAATACTGCAGGCCACAAAAATCCCCTATGATCAGAAACATACTTTTTCTGAAACACTGATAACTTCACTGTGGCCTGTATCTCCATACTTAATACAGATTTATGTTTTTGGCTGCTTTTTATTCAAATTCAAAAATGTCAAGAAAAAAAATAAATTTTGTACATAGTCTGTAGACCTGCACAATACAAAGTGAGTACAAAATGTAAATAAAATTAACCCTATTTAAAATAGTACTGTTTCACAAGGAGTTCAAAGTAGTTTTCTACAGGTGTAAGTAATATAATACAAGAGAACATTTGACTCCACATTCATAATTTCTTTCAGCTGTTATATGCTGGACAAGAAAAAGACATCTTTGACTACAGAGCTCCCCTAATGTGCTCCATACTGGATCAATGAGATCTATCTGCTAAGAGTGACAAACTAAGAAGGGCACCAGAGATCTGGCAACATATTTTGGTTGTGGTGGTTTTTTTTTTCCCTTGGTGTTTTTGGGTTTTTTTTGTTTGGTTAGGAGTTTTTTGTTTGTTTGTGATTTTTTTTTTTTTTTTTTTTTGCTTTGGTTTAGTTTGGGTTTTTTCACAGAAAAAAAGAAATGTTGCAGATAGGCAATTGTGCGTATGAAAATAGAAAGAAAAACAAAGAGAGAGACAAAACAAAACTAGGAAAAGATTGAAATATTCAAGAATACAAAAGATTACACAAGGTAGGAATGTAGAGAAGGAAAGAAGAAAATAAAAGAACAGATAATGTACTGAAAACAGCTTGACATGTATCATCCTGTTTGGTAAATAAGAAGTGAAAATAAAAACTGGTAGTAGGAAAGATACAATAAAAATGAAGTCTATCTAATATAGATACACTTAAAGCATTTTTAACAACTTGCAGTCAGCTACGTTTTTATAAATTACACACAGTATGCTTGCAAAGTGTTTGATTTCATAGCTATATTATGAAATCAAATACCTTTTACAAACAAATTGTGCGTAATTTATAAAATTACTTTCTTTCATAATAGAGTTGAGAAATCGTATTATATACTTTCCTAAGACTGGAGGGGGGAATTGTTATCCAAGAATAACTGCCTACAAGATCTCAGTACACTCACTGTGATCTACTGAGCATTTTTTTGAATTGGTCTACCAACTGATGCTTGGATTCTTCCATAAATAACTCTGGTAAACATAAGCTTATAATCTTTTTGATGGATATGTCACCATTAACTTTTTGGCAACAGTAAAACATCTCTGCTGACAGCTCTTTCCATGTACTTGGGACATTTACATTGATCAGGGACTGGGTTTTTTAAAGGCCGTTTGAAACAGAAGATGCTTCAAAGCCTTATAAATAGACTAAGGCACTACAAGTTTTACTGCAAGAAATTCAGAATGTGTACCCAAGAACATGCCATAATCCCATCTCCATTCCACATGTCACCTGTGATACCCAGCTCCCACCCTCAATATGCTCAGCTCCTTTTAGTATCTCCCAAACACTGGCTGGTAAAGAAGCAACACATGCTGTGGCTGCTTCTGAGCTACACACTGGCTTGCTGGTATGTGAATTGTAGCTCTCTGCTGATGGACCAAATGAAATGAACTAACTCATACTCTAACACAGCCTATCCCTTCAGATGCTAATATGGGTCTTTCACAGAGATTCCAAAGTATGTGAGACACTTACTATTTATGCAAAATTCAAACTATTGCTTGAAAATTTCCAAGAGGTCCTATATTAATGAGGGAAGGAAGGAATATGCAGGCAGATCAACAGGATCTTGTTAAGACTTGTTTTCTTAGGAAACCAGGAAAAAAAATCAGGTGTAAACTTTAACTTATTTACGCATCAAAAAGTTAAATTCTGATCTTGGACAAGTAACATAGCACACAGAAGACAAGGAGTACTCCCTTTCTTCATTTTACCAGTGAAAAGTTTTATTCCTACAGAGAAACAACTCAGGCCCTCTAGGAACCAGATACTATTGATCTCACTCCACAAGCAGCAATATTACTAACTTAAATGATGCTGGTCTAAACTGAACTAACCTAAAGCTTCAAATCCTCCAGGACTTTGAGACCAACTTCATTACCAAGCAGTACAAAACAGGGATGCCTCCTACTTTCTTTACAGTCTTCTCACAACTTGGCTTTAAAATGAATGCAAACCACAGAGAGATTGTGAGGTTACTAATTCCACAAAATAGTCCACAAAGCCACTATTCTAAAATTTTCTGGTGGTCAACTTGGAAAAGGTAAATTAAAAAAAAAAAAAAGTTTTCAGAGAGTGAGTGTGGGAACCCAAAGTGCAGAGAATATTTCTCTGCCTGTTTTGAAGGGTTCTACCCCCCTGGACAACACTGTTTTTGACCTTTGTCCATGGAGAAAACTGCCTACCCTCTGGGAAGAATTAGAATCTACACTGGTGTGAACTAGGTGATAGAATATTATGTAAGATTGTCACAGGGTGAAAAAATGTAGAGTTTTTGGGTTTATTAATATAGTAAATAGAGAAAAGCAAAAAACTTTAAAATGGAGGATTGCTGTTGATCTCCAGACTTTCTTCTTTTTCTTCTACTACTCCATATTCTGCAGTAGAAGTAGTTTGGGATGATTCGCTAAAGAATTCCGCAGTTCCTGTCTACGTGACAAGACGATTTATTACACATTGGTAGAAAAGTAAAAATAATGTACACTTTTAGTGACCATTGGTTAATTTACCTTTAAAAAGGCTGTGTAATCGTGATAATTTGGCATTCTCCTGCATTCTCTGCTTTGTCCTATATCTGGGTCACGTTAGTGGCTCTATTTCTCTGATAAGACTTAATAAACAGCTATCTGAAAGCAGTGAAGGCTGAAGCTCCCCTTCGTCTCTTGGACTCTTGGCAAAGACTCTAAAAAGTCTCCCCCATCAGGGGAGGCACAGTTAAGGCACGGACAGTGTCAAGTGAGCTATACATACATCTGCTTATTACAACACTCCTCACCACTGCCAAGTTGTTCACAATCATACATAGGTATCTTTTGCTCTTTTTCTTTAGAGTGCAAAAGGCTATTTCCACTTATTTTAACTTTAGATATGGGAATGAAGATAGCATGATATATTGACTTGCAGAAAGCTAAACAGATTGTCCCTACCCCACCAGATATAAAACTCTGCTCACATCTGCATCGAGTCTCAGGGCTGGATCTCCTAGGCCATCCTTCCCACCACAGCAAGACTACACTTTTCTGTAGCCAGAAAGACATGGCAGTTCCTCTCCTGACCAAGTGAGGAGGCTTAGCTCCTCTTCACCTCTGCAACGGAGCTCTCCCTTGGGGAAGAAGGGCCTACTCATCCTCTAAGTGGCTTGGGTATGTACAAACAACTAAAAATAATTTAAAAAGAAAGTTGCAGGTACAGATTTCAAGAGGCTATTTCTGCTGTTACCAAACAATGAACAAGCCATTTAAAGTATAGAGCTTGTTCTATACTATCCTGCTAGTGATCTGTTCTTAATTTGAGTACTTTCTTCCAGCAATCACCTATTCAAAGCAATGAGTGAAGGAGGAAGAGGGCAAGAGGGAGATGGGGAGAGAGAGGGATGCAGAGGAAAAAGGGAGAGACAGAGAGGGACAGGTGAGGGAGGGCAGAGACTTCTGTGTAAAAACCTGCTGAGAACAGGGATGCCAGTTAGTCACAAGTTATGTGGGAAGCTTTTATAATGAAAACCACCGATCATCAAAGTTATCTAGGTTTATGAAACATTTCTCTCCAATCTTGTTTACAGATACTTATATGATAAGACTTTCTCCATTTTTCAAAATTTGTATTAAAAACACCTTATTTCCATCACAATAGCTGAGTAACACCCACCATCCCTTTGGTATGCAGTGTAGTGCAAGGAAATAATCTTGGTTTATTCCAGTTTAAAGGACAAATAGCAAATCAACTTATATGTTCAGACTTTTGTATTTGTCATGCTGTGGAGGTGTTAGTGCTTAGCAGAGCTCAGAGGACAGTGTGTAACTTAGTACAAAAAGCGTCTGACCTAAACTGGTCTTGCTCCTAAAATATAATCATGATAATAGCTGGTCTTGCACAGACCATTTTTGTTAGATGCCACATGTCTGATATAGTAACACAACACTGAATATTTCAGTCTTTTAACTTTAATTTCTCTTTGTCCTGGTTTGATCAAGATAAGATCAGTTCTAAATTGCTTTGGAATATTAGCTGGGTACCATGAATTTATTTTGAATTCTCTCAACCACAACTCATTACATACAACTTGCTTGGCATCAATAAGTCACTATGGCTTTTGTGTGTGTATGTGTGTGTGGGAGCGTGCGTGTGGCTCAATACCCTGCTGCTAGGCTATTTAGTGATAAAATCTGATATAATAAAATATTAATTACAGCTGAAAGGTTGGGCGAGAAATATGAACTCAATTACAGTCCCATATTGTGAACAAAGGGCACGGTGAAAAAATCCTTTAGTTATAGATGTTTGGGATAATAAAAGAACAACTAGAACATTAGACTCAAGCTGAGTGCTCCCTAAAAGGCCACCTGTTATTAATCTTCACATCAGGCATAGAATTTCAAGTAAATTAGGTCAAGATGAAAGACTTTTGCTGCTGATTTTTTTTTTACTTAACTAATTTAAAGATTTCTTTATCTGAGTACTTTTTCTTTGATGTCACTGCAATTTAGTAATTAGAAATTTGTAACAAGCACAAGGACACAGCAATTGTGATTAAAGGTTAGATATCATATATAGTATGCAAAATGATCACCTTATATGGTGGCAAGAATTAGCAGTTTATTCTAGAAGTCTTCATTTCAGTCAGATTGACAGTTTCTCAGAACCAAACTGTAGCAGATGTGGTTATACCACTTTCTACCAAGGTTAGAAAGCCTCTTTTTTGGTTTGCTTGTTTTTCATAAAATACCAGCAGTGGAATACAAGTTATTCTAAGACTTCTTAATACATACATTTTTGTTCATCAGTTTGATTTACCCGAGTGTGAAGTTAGATGCATTACCAAAGACTTAACAGAATGTGACCAGATTGCAAACAAGCACAGCTGTGATCCAAAGTCAGTCCAAATCAAATAATATGACCTTGAAATCCTACGCTTAGTAGCGAATTGTAAGAACTGAGAAACCTTATCTATTACTGCAGGCTAAAATGTGCCATTAGATCATAAAATAAGATTTTCATTGTCTGAGGAACTGTGTTCTCTATAACATTGTTTTCTATTTCAACAAATTTTGCTGAAACTATGGCAATATATTTTGGTACCAAGCCAGAAAACAGACTTTCAATGAATTTACATTTATGATACTTGGAACAATCCAAAGACCATTTCAAAGCTTCTTAATCATCTTTACATTCTTTGCTTAATTTCTTTTTAAAAAGAACACAGAAAAATGGTGAGTTCGTAAGTACAAGATGAAAGTATCCTGGTACAGGAAGCAAAGTGCTTTTACAAGCCAATATTACACCATTTAACTCACCAGTTTTCAGGTTGTCAAGGCCAATTTACAGAACAACAGGAAAGCATGGAAAAAGGAGTAAAGTCTTGTCACAGTTTAAAAGAACTTAAGAAAGCAAAACTGTCTAAAATAATTTGGTCTAAAAAAGAACGAAGTTAGAGGGGATCTGAAGGAAATATTCAAAATGGAAAGTCATGTCAGGTCTGACTGATCCTTCCTTTTCAACCTGTCACAGAGAAGGAAAATGCTGATGCACAATGGTACTGAAGTACAGATCAATGAGGAAGATACAAAAGAAAATTCCAGGAGTCTGAACATATGCAAACGAATATGCAACAATCTGTGAGATCACACAGCCCATCTTACCAGAATCGGAAATATTGCTTCTGGAACTGTACGCCTGAGTTTCTGATATTCAAAGACAGCTAACTACTGCTTCAAAATTGCTTATGACTGGAATGCAAAGATTCATTACAACACACTTTCAGCTCCAGCAAAGTTGTTGATGGCACTCAAACCATCAGATTCCACCTGGTTCCATCCTGCTATGTGAGGCAGGGTGGAAAGAAGACACAAACTAGGTACTTTTCTTATGATAGAATATGATGCCATGCTGTTACTCAGTTTTCACAAATTATGTAGAAAATAGATCTGGCAAGGTCTGACTGACCAGTTTACTTGGATTCTCAAGAAAACGGGAAGGCCAATTCTCACCTAAAAGAGACAATCCTAGTTCTTTAAGTCTATATGGGATGAATGTGTTATGTCATTTCCACTAAATAATTTTGAGATTCAAACATCTCTTTTTAAATAAATACTATACAATGTTATTTTCATTCTACAGTTTTCAGGGAAGCTGGATATAATACAATAAAATACTATACTGGAATTAAAAGGAATGGAGTAACAGAAAAAAGCAGCAGTCTTCATGCAAGAACCTGCCTGAGTAATTTCTACTTTCAAAGAAGTCCATAGCCACTTGTAAGCAAGAGATTTCTTCCTCAATAGCCATGAAGAAGATCAGTAGCTACACAAAGTTAAATTATAAGAGCAATGAAGAAAATACTTTGAGAAACAATATGATGTTCTTAAGGAATAGGAACATTTCCTCAGATCTAAATCCATACATAAATGATAAAGATATATTATTGCTCAGTCTCTTGTATTCAACTCCCAATTTCTGCATATTATGTGTGATGCTGCCTCGTAGAGCAGCAGTTTTCATTCTATTCTCCACAAACTTCTAGAAAATGCAGTTTGCAAAAGGTAAGAAAAACATACAGCTTATGGATTTAAAATCATGACAGTAAGATCTGCACATACACTGCAATATCTTCAGGGGTTTATAAATTAAAAAAATAATTCTATTAAGGAAAACTGATTACAAGATTACGAGTAAGTGATACTCTACTTCAATATTTTCTAGTAAACAACAGACTACTGCAATGCTGTAACTATGCCCTGGAGGGTGTCCATGAGGTGTGGACAGTCTGCAAATACACCAGTGTTCATGGACATGACCATGGCCAGTTGCACAGCTTTTATTTATGAACGTAAATTAATATGCAAATTGATCAAGGAGCCTGGATATTACACAGAAATTAAGAAGCAGGATTTAGAGCAGGAGATCCGCTAATGGATTAATAACACTGTTAACACTAAACATATCCTACAACTTCTACAAAGCTGTGCACTGGAAATTCACTACTGAATTGAGCTGGGGAATTAACAAAATACACGTGTTAAAATGAGCAGTTTGTAAGTACAGGGAGAATGCTTATTTTCTCCCTTTATTCAAGGATGCCTGCAATCTGCTGGTTTGTGTGCAGCACAGGAAGAAAAATATTTGCTGAGGCAGCTGACTGAATACACAATCCAATTTCAACAGGTTTTTTGATTCAAAGCTTGAAAACTGTTTACTGCTCATTAAAGCACTCACAGTGGATATGAAGTTTTTAATCTATTCAATGAGGGGATACAACATGGAGCACGGAGAGACTAGCTCCAACAGCTCCACTACAGTCATTTAAGATGTGGTCTCATTTGTCCATTTTCTCCTTCCAGATTCTTTGTTTACATGGGAAAATTGGTGGAAGGCAGGACAGTTGCAACTGCAGAAGCCAGCATTATCACTTAAGCACCCAAGGCACAGGCACATTTCCTCCTGCTGGCTCTGCTGTAGGAGAGCAAGACCACAGCAAAAATAACCACAACAGAATTCTCACCTCACAATGCTATCGTCTCTTTCCACAACTTAAATGCAGTGGGTTCCAGTCCAGCAATTTGGAAACGGAGATTACTGTGTTCATTTTCATTCTTTCTTCCCTACAAAAAGGCTCTGCAGGGCACTTTAATCAGCAGTGCAGAATGATGCAGGCAGACACAGAAAACAAGTCAGTTTTTGTGGCATCATCCCCAGTTTTTCAGGACTTCTGTGGATAAATACAAGGCTGACCTTCTATTCTGTCAGTGGAGGTATAACTCTTCCTCCTCCCTGCACTGGGAATGACTTTGGTAGGATTAGGTGGCATAGAAACCTTGGCAGCATGACACTGTACAGCTCTTCCCACAGGAAATCTGGCTGTAGATAAAAGATTCTGCACAGTTCAGGATTAGCACAACTGTTAAATACAGATGAGATTTTAGCCTTGTGCTTCTACTACCCTACGAGGCTAATCTTGGAAACAGCTTCAGCTCTAGATGTGAGAACGCAGTTAATTCATCTGTCCTCATCTGATTTCCCCATGGTACTTTCTCCCCAAATTCAACATTATTATAATGCCTTACACATCTATCCTACCACTCTCTGAGGCTGTTTCAGGCTGAGGCACTTACCCTTCTCCTGACTAAAGAGTTGCTGCTTTCAGTTGTAGAGCCCAGTAAGTGACTCTAATGTTTCTTTGTGTCATTTAATGTAATCCGGTTGAGCAGATTAGCTTTTACTTAGCAATGCTTTAGAGTCATGATGCTTGTTGTAAATGCCAGTGATTTCCCTTCCTACTTAAATGAACAGCATAACAGAAAGTTTTCATGTTAATATTCAGTAAAATGAATACTCCTTCAGCATCAAGTATGGGGAATGACAGTGTTTCACTTGGAGTGCATCTATAGCTTTTCTTCCTCTTTCCATGTAGCACACCTCTTTATCCTTTTGTTTCCTTTAACATTACTTGGTATAAAATAAAAGCATTTATTTGTTTGCTTGCAACACGTGATCAAAACACTTTAGTACAAATAGTTCAATGGTTTAGAATGGCCCAATCAAATATTATTTATACTGAGTGTTAGGAATTGCCCCAAATTACTTTGTTCTGGAAACCCCAGTCCTGCCATACGTTTAAGTATTAGCAACAGAATTTTTTTTTTTAATGCAGCCATTTAGTGTTTGCTAGTGAATAAAGGGCTCATACAAGCTTGCTTAAAAATCACCATACTGAAGAAAATTTCCTAAGGTCAATGATCGTTGTCAAAGAATCTACAGAAAAGCGATTAAAGAGGTACTGATTACTATTGTGTTGCAACCTAAATTATTAAAAAAATCCTGTTGACTTTTTGCTCCTTGTCACTCAGTCAATTCTGATTCATGCGAGAATCTTGCCAAAAGTTTGTGCTCTGCTGGGTGCTGTCATGTACAAAAAACTGAAAAATGTACTTTTGGCACCACAGTGCTGTGTGACTTTAACTAGCACCACCTACCTGGCAGGTGTACATACCTGTTTCAATTCACCACTGCGTAGAGAATTTATATTTGAGCTGTTTATATATATGCTCTCTAAATTGAAATTGCTCTCCTTCCTCTCTGAAGGTTATTCCTCTGATGCATTTTTAGAAAAGAATCATTTCTTCTCTTGGCCTTAACTGGCTAGCTAAAAAACAAGCTGAGTTCTCTTGGTTCCTAAACATGCAACACAGATTTTCCATGATCATTTATGCCAAAACACTCCACTGCTGTAGTGCCAGTATATTGGTATTTCTTGGTAGATCAGAACGAGGCATAGGAGTTCACATGAGGTCTGCCAGTGTCTTGTACAATGGTGTTCATAGCTTGTCACCTTTGCTGGAAGCCCCACCTGCTGAGCACAGTCTATTTGCCTATTTCACAGTCATGCTGTGTTTTGATGATCAGTCATACTGTAAGCTATCCATTCACACTTTCTTCTCCTCTGTTATTTCCAAAATGAGCCTCTCTCTTACAATACACATCCTCGTTATTAGCTCATAAAAGGCAAACTTTGCATCTCGTCCTGAAGGCTATTCAGTGTTTTCTGTGCAGCGTTCCAATCCAATGCTGAAGGCAGGATTACTGTCAAATGGATTAAAATATGTAATATCTATATTTTAGATCTATAAACAAAACAGGCAGAATGTCACTGAGTCACCTCTCAGTTGATGATTCAGTACATCACTATACAGCACAGTGAACGTGTATTTATATCACAGTCTCTGTTTTAGAGCTCTTATGAACCTCTTAAAAATACACAGTTAACTTAAATACTTACGAAAGAAAAGGAACTGAATCTTGAGGACCACAAAAAATATAAAGTATATGGCATAGCTAGAGAACAGAAAGACTGATGTGCAACATTGCCAAGGCTTCAGCACTAGCAGAGCCCAAGCAGACAGGGCTTCCAGTATGACCTGCAAGACTGACCTGAGTGCTCACTTAGTCCAATGGGTGACTGAAGACAAGAAGTGACACCGTACTTTTCACTTGGGATAGCTCACTTTGGCATCTAAAATTTGAGAGTAAAAATACTGATGGGATTCAAACCTTCACAAAAACAAAGGAACTGAGGTAAGATGATAAGCTACAGTGGAAAATCTAATTTCACACAGATGAGGATATGGGAAGTGCATGTACGTAATACACATTAAGGTCAACAGTGAAAGCTCCCAGAGACAGCAATGGGTTTATGTGCCTGACAATTCCTAACCACAGTTTTACAGGAATTTAGAACGGGTCACTCCGCACTGTGGCTACAAACCAACATTCAGCTACTGTGATGCACACTGCCAGAAAACTACTTTAAAATAGTCTCCACAAAGTACATCCCCACATAATCCTGTACAACAACCACTGGGGGAAATGTAGCTGGCTCACATACTCCCCCTTCAATCCTTCCACAGCACACAGTAAAATGAAAACAAATCCCTGGCACACTTCAGTAAGCACAGAGCAACAGCACGTCTTTCCTACATTTTCAAGGAATACTCTGGTTCTGCATTTGAACTTGGATATGCTTAAACTGAATCTCCTTCAAAAATCGTTCAGTGCAGTAATTTCCAGTGATATTCATAATTCTTTCACTGTGGTCTCTACATTAAACACCTCTTTCTCTCAAGGCAAGCACCCAGAAGGAGATTTGAGCTCCCTACGCACTCAGTGGGAGAAACACGTCTCTTCACAACCCCAGAAGGCTACTCTGACATGAAGTAGGATTGCACCTCTCATACTGTCTCTTTGGGATGATCAATGGCCCTAATCGAGGAACTTCCTAAACTCAGACAGAAACAGACACACTTAAAGACATAAAAGGCACTTTATTTGGGTTTTACTGTATAGGTCTACATCTGCTTAAGATACAAGTGTCTGAGCTCTCTCAGGAAAGATGTGACAGTCATACCAGCTTTTTCCACAACAATCTAACAACTCCAGCAGGTTTGCAGAAACCAAAGGCTGGGGTTAAATACGGTTTTCAACCTGAGAGGCTTTCACCACACTGCTCCCAAACCCCACCCATCTGTACAGAATTACTGTGGTCTCCTGCTGAAGCTGGCCTCACATGAAAACACAAATACAAGAAAAACCAGAGAGCTAGGAGAGCGTACATGATGAAACCTGTCTAATCAAATGGAGACTCTCTTTATTCTCTCCATTATTTCTGTTTTTATTTAAATACCATCTAAATTATAACACATTGAAAGTCCAATGAGAAAAGTACATGGACCTCAGGTCTCTTGTTTGCCTGAGAGGAGCTTCAGGAACTTTGTACTTCTAGTTAGAGGTCTCTGCTGCTTTACTGGAAACATAATGATACTTGAGAACAGGTAGCTCAGACTTGCTAACACTGAGCTCCTTAAAATCCATCTAAGCTATTTAGGCAACGCTGTCCTCCCTGTTACATCACCGGAAAGGTCCCCAGCAGGGCTGTGGCACCAGCCAGCTACCACTCTCTCCAAAATTCCTAGACATCAATCAGGGCCCATTCCCAAATGGCAATCTGTTAAGGGGTCCTGGTGCCTGGGAGCTCTGCAGTATGAATATGGACTGGTTTTAGCCTGTTGGCCTCAGTACAAGAGAATGGTACTGGGCACACAAATTTCACTGGTAAATATGCACACCTATGGTCTGAGCTCAAGTATGTTAACCTGAGCACTGAGTAGCCATTCCTCTGAAAGGGATTGTGAAAAAATGACCCCATTCTGTTCCTTGCATACTCACAGATTGGGCTGTTCATTTTAGTGAGTATATTTTAGAAAAATGTGTTTTATCAATTCTGACTTATGTTGGCCTTCCAGAGCCAGGAAAACAGGTGTGAGTTCCAAGAGTTAATGATTCACTGGTTGAATTGTTGCTGGACTTCAGCCTTCATGAGGGAGACTGGGAAAACCCAGTGTTCCAAAGGATCTTAACAAAGACATAGTACAGATGAACTGGACTATCATCCTGTCAGAATGAGAGGTAAGCAATATAGAGAAGACTATCATAAGGAATTTTGCAAAGATATGGTCTCCACTGCAACTTACCTAAGGCCAGCATGTAGAAGGAAGGTTAAAACAAAAAAAAGAAGAGCAGAGCCTCCTAAAAGTGCAGCAAATTTTTGAGTCATTAATTATAACCAAAATCTGTGCGAAAGTATTAGTGAGTTATGAAATTGAAATATAATCTCTTCAGAGATATGGAATAATCTATTTTCTCTCTTATTCTCGAATTGCTTTATTTATTACGGATTAACTTCTATTAATTGCTAAATGACAGATGTCATTACGTGCTGAGTTCTCAGTGACACAAATTAGTACTTAAAGAAATCAAGGATCAATACTCATTTTACCCAGGGACTATGTGAAAAGTCACAGTAAAAGTACCATGGAAATTTCTGAACAAGCTAACAGGACATGTGAAGCTGCACCATGCATGTCCAGGCAAAAGGTACCATAAATTTTAGCTCAAGTCACACTAAAAAATCCAAGGACAAGTTCTACTGCATAACAAAAAAGAATTACAGCATTTTTATAGCATAAGCAATTACTGTCCTGTTCCCTCAATGAAACAGAAATTGACCCTTCTGCTGTAAATAATTATACTTGTTGCTATAAAGAAGTGACAATTATGGGAATTAATAAAACCCAATCCCTTCTCTACCACAGACATCCTCAAACAAGTTTACTGGCTGCCTTATAGGTAGTAAAACTATGATTTGGAAAGAGCTGACCCTACAGCACACAGTTCAGGCCTTTATGTTTACAGGCCCTTAAGCAATAGAAAGGATGCTCATAGCAAGCAAATTAAAGAATGGACAGTAAGTTCCCTTCATGCTCTTTAGATCCTGTAGTTTCACAGTATTTTGAAAGGCTGTATTTTGAACATGGCTTTTCAGAATATTAGTGAGTTAGTAATGCTACTTGAACATTTATAGTTACATTATTTCAACATAACCATTTCTTTATTACAAATCCACCTAATATCCAGACTGTTTTATCTGTGAGCTCTTGAAAGGCCAGAGTTCACTTTTCATTTTATTAGGAAGCTTTCCAAATTCTGCTGATTAATGTACAGTTCTGATATTTCTCTCCTCAGCTGTGTCTACATAGCATTTTCTTTTTTCTCATTACTGCATTACCATGTAATGCCACTGGGAATAGAAGGAAATTACAATAACATGCTAGCATTACATAATGTGCAAGGCAGAAATTGTGAGAGGACATAGCTAAAAATGCAGATATTGCAATGTCTTTATTTGCATGTGCTCTTGCCATGTTTTTGCCCACACAGAACACTAACATCTCTTATGGTTGCCAATCAGCATTCTCCCATTTCAAAACTAATTTTTTCACATATCCTGAATTTATAATTATACTCATGATGTCTGCCTTCATAATTCATGCACAGTAAGTAACACTGCACACTTACTATGCAACACAGAAACTCAGACTGAGATATCAGGAACTTTGAGATGTGGATTGCAACTTTGAGGCCCAGGCCTGTGGCTACAACGTGCTCACAACAGCAATTCAAGTGTCCCATGGACTTTTCACAGCAATGGAAAATATCCCGAAACTTTTGTATTCAGTGTTTGAAATCCTGCTGCTTTCTGAGTTCCAATGATATCTGCATGTGTTTCCAAACAGCCTGGCTAGCTTGCTAGTTTTTATTTCGATTTCTTGATTGCCAGTGAAACAATTAAATCTGCTCATTTTTTGACCAAGTGATTGATTTTTGTAAAGATGGTACATTTCAAGAATAAAGGTAGGCAGTGGCTTTTCTGGAAGACTGGCAAGATTGGAGGTTTCTTGACACCATTTCAATTTCCTGTGAATCATGCTGCTCCTATGCCAGGGACCATATGCAGATAACCTTCATTCCAGCTGTGACAATGAACCAAGTATTTACAAGATGCCTTTAAAGGTCTGGATTAGGCCAATAAGAAATGTCCATTTCTGTGAAATTTAGGCAATCTGAGTACCTCATGATGTGTCCCTCTGACAAAGTGTGAGAGGAGTGCTTATCGCTTTAGATAACATGTAGTTTGAAATTTCTGTGGTAGTTCCCAGTTGTACTGCAAAGTTGTACTATCTTATTATGGCCTTTTGAAGTATAATAAATGCTACTTCTTCAAGGTAGAGAGATTAAAAGTATGTTTCAAAATTAAGCACTTCAAGTAAAGAGATGTTTGTTTTATTTTCCCAGTAGAGTTTTTATTTATGCAAGTTGAAGAAGTTGGGCACACAGCTGATAAAGGGCATGCATGGAGAGTACACAGATTACCTTCACTCCAGAACACTTAGCTTTCAACTCACATCAGTCAAAGTTTATTTGCTTCCTTCTGCATGTTTTGTTTAACGTATTTTTAAATTACACTACTTGGCAATTGCTGCAATTCTCTCCCTCTCATCCTGTCTGAGCTTTGCAGCCCCAGATGCTGCTTGACTGATCCCACATAGTCACAGCAGTCAGAGCAGGAAGTACTCTGGTGTCCCAAATGCCAAGTACTGCATCCACAGGGATTGGCTAGCTGACACATTTGGTCATCCTGTCCTTTCATTTCAGACTGGAATAGGAAAGTACCAAATGTCTGTGGTGTCTGTAAGAGTAGAAAGGTTGGCTGAATGGGCCATTAACTGGCCAGAAGAGTTTAATGGGGCAAATTCAGCTGAGCCAAACTCTGTAATAATGTAATACGAAAAAGAGTTCATGAGGAAGAGTAGAGCCTGGATGGTCTTGCTTTCTTTCTTATTCATTTTGCTCCTTTCCCAGTCTGCTCCTCAAAGAGGCTTGCTATCACCAGGTGATTCCAGTGTTATCTGAGCCAAAATCTTTGGGATGTTTACTGTTAAAGCTTTTTGAGGATGTGGCACAGAATAGCAGGAAGAGGGTGGTATGGGGACAACATTTTGCTGCTTATGTAAACAGATAAAAGAAGTGGAAACACTACTTGACCTTAATCACAGCAAGAATGAATAGAAATAGGTGCAAGAAAGAAAACTTGCTTCTCCTGCTGAAGCTAAAACCTTGCAAGAAAATGTTTTTCAGAGGAAGATCACAAGAACCTTTTATAATGGAATGTGACAAACAACCTGAAGTTCTTTCTAACTCAGATCAATGTATAAATAGCACTAAATGCAGGCTGTAACCGAGCGTTACAGTTCTCTTTCCTGTGTATGAGCCAGATCTGTGCAATAAATTAACATTCCTTAGTTAAGTATATGGCACTGACCAATTGAAACATCTGCAGAAAATCTGGCCCCAGAGTTTTCTAAAATTTAGGCTAACTTGCCCTGAAGAAGTAAAATACACAAATGGTATTACCTTGGAAGAGTGAGTCCCCCCTCGACAAATGTTAAAGGGCCCTCATAGAAAAAATACTTGCATTTGTATGCTTTTTATGTAAATTCTTCAAAACTTTACTGACTCCTAAATTGAAATATCGGAAACAAGAGAATATCCACAATAAGACCCATATTACACAATTTCCACAGAGCGATCATCTTAAACTAAACATTTTTTGTTTCATTTAAGCCTTGCAAATTACAATCATTCTAAAAATCAAAATGGCTTAGCCAGCTGTTAAAGAAGTGCATACATTCATCACTACTGAATGCATTATTGCTTTAAGTATATATAATTCCAAAATAATCTCCTTGAAACAAAGACAGCAACAGCCATAAAGCATGCTGGACCTCAAATTGGAGACAAAACAAGCAGTATTTGTTGTATTAAATATCTGACAAAATACATTTCAATCATGTCCAGTCTTATGAATTCTAAAACAACGTGGAATGCCATTTGGCCTTCATGATTAATGTGTACTTTATCACTGTAAACAGAGTTTTCTGAACATTTCTATAAAGTCTGTTTTTTTGAATCAACATTTAAACAATCAGCATTACGCTTTCTCTCCTTTGATGTTGTGCTCGTTGTGTGCAGATTCTAAGTGGCATAAAATAAAAAAAAATTTCTTATTTAAGAAGAGAAGAAGAATTTAACCACAGGGAAAAAAGCTGGACTTCAGAATGACCTCAGGTATCAGCTTTGTTGACTTGAATGACAGAGTTTGTGCTCTCCTTCTCCATCTCAGGAATTGACGAATTTTATGTGTCATGGCTGATGTGTAGATCAATAAAACAACAACAGTCATTTACACTGCAAGTTTAGTGCAGTTTCAAATATCTGCATTAACCAAGCCGGTAGCTGTAGCAGAATCAATAGACAAGGCTTCTTGCCTAGTGGTGTGGATAAATGAAGTATGACTAAACTTTTAACACCCAATGAATATAGATTAAGATGATAAAATCCATATGCAGAATGTGTCTTGCAAACAGTGTGCTTGCAAGTGGAATGTACTATAAAATGTTAGAAGTATTAAGAAATTCTCACTTTCATTTTCACTCTGCCTCACTCAGCATTTACACTCTAAGTTTGCAGTCAGCATTCATTTTATTTTAAGACCTGTTGCAAAGGACCTCAGTAAATTTGCTGCTGTGTGTTCTATCTGTCAGTTCTATAGCTTCATGTCACTTTAAATCTCTCCTCTTATTTCCCTAACCACTCAAACACTTATTTGGCAGACTTTCATCTCCTAACGAGCTCCCTTCTATTGTCAGTGAAGTTTCTGATATGTCACTACTGTATAGGAGCCAATCATCTTTAGTTCATGATATAGATAAAAGGACTGAAACCATTTTTTTATTAATAGCCTAATACATTCATGTTTAAACAATGACTCCAACTTGTATCATTTTCATCCAGATGCTTGGATTCAGAAGGACTACACTATAGCTTTGTGAGATAAAGTCAGACAAATATCAAATAATTCTGCTTTTAAACTAACCTGCTAAATCAGTTTCATTAAATGTGCTCTAATGTTTTCTGCTTTTTTTCTCAGATGGTTCAGACTTCTGCAGTGTGCTAGATTTTCTTTTTAAAAAGCTGTCTGAATGAATGATTCAATAGCATTTCCAAAATGCAGACCTATGTACATATAATATATATAACTAATAGGAAAAACCCCTAATTATATGAATTGTACAAATATTCTGAAGAAACCCAAGAAACATTTATTTTCATTCATGCATGTATGAGCACACCAGATCTGTATTTCCCAAATAGAAATGATCACAAACTTCAGCATCAGGATGAAAATATTTGATAGCCACTCCGTATAGATGGAAACTCTTCCTACAGTAATAGAAGTATTAAAGAGGATACACAATTAGACAAAATATAGCTCTGAAAAATCTTTCTCTCATCTTTGTTTTTTGTTTATTCAGAGTATTGAGCTCATTACTGGTTCTCATTTAAAATAATCTAATCGTTTCTCTGTCTTCTTCACTGAAAATCAGGCATCTTTTATTCTAATCAATGAAAAACTTACATAGTACCATGACTCTGGCAGGGAGATAAACCTCTGAAAACTGGAAAGTCATTAACAGATGCTATACAACACTGAAGAATCCAAGATACTGATTTTCCAGGCTGATTTTTTTAAACTATTATTTCTGCTATCATGGTCAAATAATGTAAATACTTTATGAATGTTACAGTACATACTGTTTAAATTGGCTAACTTACTAAGAGTTGACTATCTTAAATCTGTGGAGTAAACAAGAAGACTGAATATTAAAGACAGTAGCTCAGCATAAAAAATGTGATATGCCCTTGAACTTATAACACTGTAGTAAGCAATTACCTTAAAGAAGCCACCCACACAACAGAACTATGGCTTTGTTCCTTATCTTCAAAGAACAAGCCACTTGCATCTGGATCAAATCCTTTAAACAATACATGAACACTCAACATCAAAGCACTTTCATTTTCTTCAGTTATTTAATTTAATTAGAGCTAATACAGACATGAATTTAGACACTGATTGCTGTGTAGAAAATCCCCAGAAAATACGCTCAAGAAATCAATCAATTTGTTTTTTAATTTCATAAAGATTTTTTCCCCCAGTACCTGACAGGAGCGCCTCTGCTCTGTGCAGGTTTCAGCAAGACTGTCACAGTGCTGTCAGTTTGATTCAAAGGTGTTTCAAGTTCATATGGTGGCATAGAGGGTGCTAGAATAAGAAAAGAAAAGAGGCAAATAAATCATTATTCCTGTATTTCTTCTTCCAAGAGCTGTATCTTTATTTGCATATGGAATTTTAAAGGCTTCTTCAAATACAAAGACCATATACTACAAGTCTAAGATGCTTTCTGTTACAATGCAAGCATGAGACAACTGTTAAATAACTTCAGGAAAAAAAATAAAGAACAAATCCCAAATAAAGAAATACCAGCTCACTGCCAATTTCAAGACAGGAAACAGATACTAGTGTGAGTAAGTTTGCAGAAACTATTGAGAATCCATGACTTGGAAATGAAAAGTTACCTTAAGAACAGCATCAGCAAATGTGCATGCTGAAGTGACTATAGATTTTGAAACTGAGCCCAGCTTTCTCAGTATGTCAGTTGTATCAGGATGCATTCTCAGAATCTGTTTCTCCTGGAATTTTAACTAGTGCTATAACTGTCCTGTGTCTATTGTCCACCAAGATGAGAGCTCATCTTAGTTTGAAGCCTCACTCAGCACTTTTGCAAACTGTGTCTTCATTAAAGATTTACAGTTGTGATTAAAACAAATGATGCCTCAGTTATTGCCTTTTACTGTTCCTACTTTCTTCAGTGCTATCATCTACTCACATTTGTATCATTACATTGGAGAGAAGGCTACTCAGTTAATTGGTTATTTGACAGGCTGCCGTATCCTTATTGTTCAGTTGTTAATGAAGATGCACAATTAACAAATTTAAAGGCTATAGAAGCAAAAAGTGGTGATTGCAATGGTCTCTTCTGACTGCAGGAATAATGCTGGGCAATTAACTTCCCTAAACTAATTCTCGCTTAAAATGGAAAATACATTTGGTGGGTAAGATCTTTTCCTTAGAAGATTCTTCCAAAGATTCATTTAGTTCTTCTCAATTCATACAGTTTCATCTTACTGGATACTTTGCATGTACCATACCAATAGAGTGTATTATGCTTCACATACTGGTAATATGAACCTCTAGCAAATTATTATCAAGTGTATTTTAGAATAATTTTCATTTTCCCAGTAGTATCTGCATCTACTTGAAAGGTAAATGACATTCTCTCTCTTTATCCATAGTGCCCTACATATCCAAGTAAGGACTGCATTACGGATTGCACTGTGCTCCGCAACTCCTCAGTCTGCTGTGAAAACATTAAAATCCCCACTGCTTTGCATTGCTATTCATCAGTTTTGAAATATTTCACAAATAAAAAAATTAATCTTCAAAAACCTCCTTGTAAGCTCAGAGGGTTTTATTCTGTTTACAATCCTGGATATAAGGCACTAACATTTAGACTAATCATTTTAAGTAATTTGGGCACCCACTAAAGTCATACTATTACACACTACTTTAAAGGTTCAGGCACATTTTGCAGTTTTGAATATCCAGAACTTGTTCATATAAAGTCCCATTCTCAACCTGACCATCCTGAAAACAAGGACGGACAGGAACTGTATCTCCAAGAAGCTGTATGAGCTCTGAACATTTTTTGAATGCTCTGTCATTTCTCGTCCTTAGTCTCCTGCCCATACCTTAGCAAGTCTTTCGATTTGCCTAATTTATGACTCCTAAGTCCCTACTAGCTCTCTTTACTAATTTTAGTGTCCCTACAAAGACCAAAACTATCTTCCTGTCCCAGGTGGTTCTCCCAGTCATAACCTTTAGTCCTGGCTACTTTTTCTTTTCTCCATTTTTCCCTGTCTAAATTAGGACTCTTCCTCCTCCACACTGCCTACACGTAAAGAAGGAACTAACCAACAAGCAGAGAAAACAGGAAATATTCACATAATATTAAAATAAAACACAACAACTATTTACAGTATATAAGAGTACTATTCAAAACACTTAGGAAATTAAGAGATTGTTATTTAGAATAAAAGGCAGTCTAGAATTAGACAAAGTAAAATGCAGAAATTGATCAAATTGCACCTAATCTGTTCCAAAAAATAGTGAAACTTTCATCCAGAAATGCTCAGAAGTTCTGTTTCACATCGGTCCAAAATGGACTGCACTGGCCACATGAAAGAGCCTCAAAGCTTTCCAGTGAGACAATGAGATCACAGCCAATAGCACTGCAAAGAGGGTTCCATATTCAACAGCTAAAATGCCAGTCGTGACTTTTCAAGTATATTAAAAAATACACACATTTTGCTTCTATTTTAAATTAATCAGAGATTGGTTTTAACTACCTATGGACAAGGCATGAACATTCCTTGTTAGTACAGTAACTGAGAGGAAGCAATGAGAGTGTGGTGCAGACCAGAGAGTTCGCAGAACCTCGCCACACGGAGACCTGGAGGTTGGCCTCACCCTCAAGCATGCCTGCAATGCCTGTTCCCACTAGTGAATTTTTGTTGGTGACATTATCATTTTAGAAAACAACAATTTAAGGTCCAGTACTATTCCCAAATGTTCAGATTCTCATCTGTACTCAACAGTCCCCATTCCTCATTCTAATAAGGAGTGGTCTCATCATCCTAACTCATATAAAGTTTTGCTGTGTCAGAAATTGGTTTTTGACGGAGAAAATTTCTGCTCGGTATAGGAAGGGGGATGGAAAACAAACTCCATCTTTACTGATGAGTGTTGATTATGTTTTCTGTTCCATACAGAGTTAATTGTCTAACCTGAAAACTAACAACATTTTTGTTTCTCTAGAAACACCTGCATTGGCAATAATTTCCACCTTGCATTAACTGCCCTTTCTTACAATAATATAGAAGAAATAATTTTATTTCTGATTGACATGTGTCAGTTTTTTTCATTCCAGTGAGGACAGAAAATGAGGGATGGGTGGGGAAGAAGTACACAGAATGAGAGTAAAAGAGAAGATTTTGTACACAAATGCTTTCTGGAAAGCACAGTTGACCACAAATAGGTATGGCAATTTTCTATAAATATTATCAAGGGGCCAATTTATCATTGAACTGCCAGTTTAATTCTGAACTGTAGAGAAGTGAAGAATAAAGGGATTTCAACTGTAACTTTGCAAAACATTTTGTCATCAATTACATAAGCATTCTGGAGGATGTAATAACATTCCATCCCCTCAATGAAGTGTTCTTCTGCCTCAAGGGAGGGCTTGAAATATTGGTCAAGGATCTGCAGAAATGACAGAGTCATGCTGCTGTTATCTGAAAACCCCTAGTCCTGATGTTCTCGGCTAATACAGTTTCACATCCACTTCAGTCCCCACGCCTGTCAGGAACACAGGCAGCCTGGCAGCTAACTACAGTTTCTAAGCGAGCTCTACACGAACAGCATCTCTGCTCTACTCTCGATTGTTCATGGCTCATTAAGGAGATTTTCCAGCACTGTTACTGTACTAATTTAGAATCATGTCAAGGCTGACTAAGCTCTGAATGAAACCCTCATCTTCAGATCCAAAAAAACCCTATGCTAAATGTTGCAACTGCAGCTGGCACTGGCTGCAAACACATAATTCATAGGGGTTTCTTGAGTGATATGTTACAGTTGTGAACAGGAATTTCAAAATACTAGCTAATATCTAAGCACTTGGAAGTTCTTCAGATATGGTAATATATGTCACTTCGACATCTACGGGGATGAACGTGTTCTTCCCTTTTTCAATTTGCTGCTTGTTAAATTCTAAAGAAGTAAACAAGAAAAGAATCACCCAACTCATTATCATAAGGAAATGATAATATTCTTTGATCAAGTACCTGATATTTTAGTCGTGAACTGATTTGTTATTGGAGGTCCGAAGCCTTTAGCTGTGCTGGCTCTGATGGTAAAAGAGTAGGTAGTGCCAGGATACAGTCCAAAAAAGAGATAGTGCGTTTCATTTCCTAGCTTTGAGACTCGTCCACTTTGATTGGATAAATCTATTTCTGGGTCAAAGGAACTGACTGCTTTGTAGGTGATCTGCAAAAGAATAAGAAAGCTATAAACTGCCTTGAGCAGATGGACAGAGATTGCATCTTTATCCAGTAAACCCTTCTGATGTATGCGCTGTCAGACATTTTATGATAAGCTATCTTACTCTCTTACACTCTTCAAATCCCGAATCCCACGAAGAAGCACAGGAACTGAGTCGTAACTCGTATGAGTTATTACTTTTATAGATACAGAGACTTAGAGGCAGCTGGATTACAACTCTAAAGGATGGGTTCAGGCTTACGTTAATTCCTTCAAGATGCTGGCTTTAACAGTGTCACATTTTGAATTCATCTTACTTGTTGGTTTTGATCAGCACCAGTAACAAAACCAAAACAAACAGGTAAAAACTGAGAAGTAAATAAGAGGGGGTGTAAACCCCAAGTTCCAGCTGACTTCACTGTAATTACATTTTGCCCTGAATAAGGTTATCTGTAAAAAATGATAAGGGCAGCTTAAGGCAAATTTTTCAGAAATTGGGTAAAGCTTCTATTTTAGTCTGAAGCTTAGCTATTACAATTGCTAATTTGGATTTTTTTCAGGTTATTATATTGTACCTAGGTCAGATTCTCATTTGGAGGAAAGAAAAGATAAATGTTAAGTAATATATGCAGAGTGTATATTGTATCCTCAGTTCCTTCCTTGATTCCAACAGTTTTTTTAGTTTTCATTAGAAATGTTAATGTAAGTTCACAGTAAAACTTGATCCAGACTTCTTCTATTAATTACTGATTTCTGTGCACTGTAATGAGAATTTAAAAATATGAAAGACATTTAAAAAATCAGAAAAGTGAAAATGATTCACCTCTCCTTTTTACTTTTAAAGTTTCATTTTTACGCAAATAATTCCAAACCCCTTATTATTAAAAGTGATAATTGACATTCTTTTTGCTACACTTACTCACTATCACTTTAATTAAGAAGACCCATAATACAGTACATAGACACATCCAAGTGTTGGTGTTACATACCTTAAACACTTTTAATTTCCTAAAACTGCTGACTTAATGAAAATTGATTTTCATATGAGCCATCTAATATAACATCAATGAAGTGCTGAAAATTAGTAATAAAAACTTTCATACCATTTAGATAAACCCCGACCTTATTTCAGTAGATATAGGCATATCTTCTACAAATCCTCATCCATAAACTGAACTCAAAGCACTTTAAAAAGCACCCAACTATCTCTTCTAATTCTAACAGATGACAGAAGATTAAACTACCAACTGTCTGAACTTTTTATCAGTAAAGAAATTAAGGTAACATACTGCTCACATGAATCTCCATATCTCATGCTAAGTGCTGTTATGTTGGCTTGTGGGTCATAACTTTTTTTTATAGATTTTAAAACACAGGTTAGTCAACTACCACTACAACTAGGTTTTAAATACAGATTCTGCCGTCTACGTTAGATTCTTACAAAATTTTTGCAGTGTTTAGTTATTAGATAGCTAAGGGGCTGATGTTCCACAGTGAAGTAAGTTCTTCCATGGATCATGCAGAACTCAGGTCAAGCTCTGAATACATCTCTGAATACACCTGTCCCAATACACCTGATGGAGTTATATGTGTGTATACATTTAAGGATGAACTGCCTGGGTACAGTGGGTGTACTCCTCAGCAATGGAATTAGACATGCAGGGATGTTCCTCAGGTGAAATGGGATATACCACTGTGTGTTTCTATGTACACTAACCTAGCAACAGTAACACCATTAACACTTAACTAAGCCATTCTGATTCCTGAAAAAAGGCAACTGTCAAACTAGCTAAAAAGTTGTTAGCTTAACAAAAAATCAATTCATACTTTTTCATAACACTTTATCCTCTTACAATAAAGTAGTTTTCAAAACAGTATCAATAGGTTACCATTCAATTTAACTATTCTTTTACACTGTATCTCATTTAGGTGGGTTTTTTTTTAAACAAAGCATTTCAATACCAATTTTGTAGTAAGGTCAGGTAAGAAGCTTAACAGTGATTACTGTCTGACAGTTTAATCTGTGCAGTCTTTTGTCAATTTTCCTAAGAGGTATTCATGCAAAGGTTCCACAGGAGGAAACGAAGTAATTTTTAGACATCTAACAACATATAATTTTTTTGAATTTGCATTTAAAAAAATTAGATTTTTTTAAATTATGCCTGCTTGTTTCTATTAGAGTAAACTTCCTGTAATGACTCCTATCTAAATGTGATGTTGACCGCAACCACTGTCTTACGTCTCTTATTTTTTAATGAATTTGCTAAGATCTGCCTTTCAATCTTTTAAATATTTGATCTAGAGTACTAGATAGAATGTTGTATCATGTTATCAGTTTTCTTAAAGCTGGTAACTCAAGGACATTCTGGGTCCTGCATAATTCACTTCTACATTGTATTTACTTTTAAATGGTTACTGTTTTTAAAATGAAGTTAATTTTACATAAACTGTAAAAACATATTAACTTTCTTACAGTTATGCATTTTGGAAAAACAAAACTAGACATAAAATGTGGCAAATTTCTAGATACCTCATACAAAGTAATCACACCATATGTTTGCGCTGGCTCTCTCCACTGAAGAAAAATCTTCTCTTCAAAGGTACTCCCTTGAATGGATTCAAGTGGCACAGCACTCGGGACTAAAAGATTGGAAAAAAAAAAAACCAACAAAGTGGTTTTAAGGAAAATTTCAGACGGACATGTTCTGTTTAAATATTTGTACTGCTGAGGCATAAAAACCATCCCACCATAATTTCCCCAAAGACTGAAGCAAAGGCCAGGGTAGCTCAGGAGGGGAATGATTTATTTAACAAGACAGTGCCGTTATGTGTCACCTTCAGTGTAAGAACAAATTAGTGAGCACCACAAATTTCCTGCAAACCTCTATTGATAATTAAAAAAAAGGACAAATCAGCTTTGTATAAGGAACTAGGGGATATCTCAAACAGAAATTTTTGCAAGTAAAATCTACTTGTGATACCTACTTATCAACAGCGTTACTTCTGGAAGTGGAAAACATATTAAACATTCATATATGAAAATGGACAGGCACTGAAATAACAAGGTATAGTTTCAGAAGACCGAACTAGAAAAGTTATCTTGGAAAGATGAGCCACATACTGCATAGAACAGCAACGCTCACATTAGGGCTGAAGACCTGCAACGGGATGGACATAAGGAAAGTGTGAAACAGTTAAACTAAAACTCAGACATTATTAATTTTTCTTGAAGTCTCTTAATGTGGAAGAAAGACTTGTGAAGAGTCAGGGATGTCAGAAGGTTCTGATGCAAGGTTGTCAACTGCTCTCAGGTATCTACTTGTGTCGCCTGTTTGCTCTGCAACCATTGCCTTATTCCCAAGACAATGCAATTTTCAGAGGAGATGTGTAAACAGCAAATGGACTTGTATCTGGGATTTTATTTTGTAACAACACTGGCAAAGTAATGTGAAAAAAAAATCCTGAAAAATGAACAGAGGACTGTTGTGAAGCAACAGGCATCAAGGCGTTAGCACTTTTCCACAAACTCCATGTGAAAATCCAATAAAAATATACATGTAACATTTCCCACAGAAAGAAGATGAAAGCCCCTTGCTGCAGTAGTTGAAATAACTTCTCAGATCCCTTACTGAAATTTACCCAAACAGTTGAAGAAGAGAAAGATCTGCAAGCAAGACATTTGGTGACTCCTTCTTGTTGACACTTCTGGTACAGAACTTCCTCTACACTTCTGGTAGAACTTCCTACTGTTCTGTGCTGTTGGTATTGGAGTTTACAAGGTTTAAGACTTTGTTGTCACCTCTCCATAGCTCTCCAGAGTTGTTTGCTCCACTAAGTGGATGCTCCATGGACACAGGTGATGGTTTCTGAACTGGCTTAGCAGCCCTGTGTGCACCGATAAAATGACACCTTTAGGGCAACCTTAATTCTGGGCACCAAACCTTCTTTCAAAATAGGAGAGAACTGGCAAAACTCATTTGGAATCATGAGGTTCATGATTTATGTGTAAAGGAAGAGGAATGTAATACAGTGTAAATAGGCTGGAAGTAGAGCAAATCACTATGGTAACCTCTCAAATTATCTGAAGGTCACAAACTCTGAGCAGCTGAGCCACAAAGAGGGGTTCAAACACTGGCAGAGGTCACCTAGAGATGTACTCAAACTCTACTGTACAAGGCCTTGAGCAATCTGCTATCACTTGATCTTTTCTGAGCAGAAGGTTGGACTAAATGAGCTCTCAAAGTCCCTTGCAACAAACACGATTGTGTGATTTGAAAAATGATGATGATTATTTGGGTCAGTATACCCTGGTGTTTTACATTCAGACTTACATACCTCACTGAATGTACACCATATGCTAAAAAGTTGTAATTTTTTTCAAGGTATTCTCTCAGACATGGATGCTAGTTTTCAATAGGTCCTGAAATAAAATGAAGTTCCAGAGGGCCAGGAATAAGAAACTTTAGATAAAACACATAAACATCCCCAAGCTCTTTAGTGTTGTCATCCTACAATTGAACCGAATTAAATTTAGAGCAAGACAGCACAATTAATTCTAATTAAACATTTCTTTTTGTTAGCTATGCCTTGTTGAATCTGTTGCATTAGTAGCTATATATTCCTAAATAGTTTCATTTATTCCCTCATATATTTTGATTAGAAATTAGTACTACATAAAACCAATACAGCATGTATTAAATAATTTAATAGGCTTAAATGACAGACTTCAAGTATTTATTATAAAAGGAGCTCATCATTGCTGCAGGTTTTATTAGAAGTATTTCCAACATGTTTAAAGTAAATCTGTCATTGATCTGGAAGAAAATACAAATCCATTCCTGTTCAGATTGCAGATGATAAAAATGGAAAGAGGGCAGATCTGTTATATAAAGCAATGCCAGTCATTTGATAAGGTTCCTTTTAACTGTATGCGTTTAAAACAGCAAAACCAAGGTCAAAAAAACGAAGGTACACTTGTAGAGGGAACTAAGGGGCTATATATCAGCACAGAGTATTCTGGAAAGGTGAAACTGATTCCTGGTGCATGACCAATTCAACAAGAAAGTCCCATTTTGGTATTGTAGCTAAGAGACCTCCAATAAACTCTCTGCATGTGTAATCAAAATAATATCACAGAAGACTTGGGAAGATGGTATAACCTTTTCATGCAATATTACTAGAGCATTGAAGAGACACATTACCCAATTCTACTGTCTCTGCTCAGAAAAGACATTAGCAAATTACATTATTTATTACTTATTATATTTATTATTACTCAAAATGAAACGAGTTAAAAAAAAGAGACATGAAAACCCCATGTGAGTTGAAAATTATTAAAAGGAAGGGACTATCTGTATATTTAAATGCCTGTATATGAAATATAGTGTGAATAAGCAACTAACAGTGTCCAGTGGTTAGAAAGCCAAAGACAGAGAAACTGAAACTGCAAATCAAGAACAAATATTTAGTGCTGAGCACATCACTCAGCAGAGGAGCTTACATGAGGATACTGATGAAAATCACCTGAAATTTCTTCAAACAGATACTGGAACTTTAGAGAGGCAGAACATAGACCAATCAGAAGTTACAAGTTTCATGATGAAGTGATTAAACTATGTGGGATGTTATAGGTTATGTGAAAGATCACTGTAATAATGGAGCTTTATTAAAATTGGTGAAGTTGGTGGAAAATCTGTTACAAATTTTAGTGAAAGCAGAATGTGCACTTACATAGAAAATTACGCTATCAGGTTGTGTACCATATATATGTAAATACAACTCACCATCTTCATCAGTTTGCACTACAAGTTCTTGGCTTTCTTTCCGTCCTTCAGGATTCATCAATACTAATTTGATGCTGACATTTGTGTATGGTGATAGATTAGTAATTGTGTGCTGGGGATGTGAACTTTCTGTATCCCAGCTGACTTCCTCTCTCACTTGCTCCTGCCCTCCAGCCTGGTAGCGGTAATGCACTGTGAGGTTGTACCGATGGCAACGTGTGACATTATATCCAAATGGCTCCCAGCAAATAGTGATCTGTCTAGATTTGATCTCCACAACCTCCAGTCTTCGTGGCCCACGCATGGGATCTGCAAAATTACAACATAATTCTGATGTGATTATTCAGAATTATTACATACTTATTCAGATTATAACAGTGATGTGCCAAGTAAGAGGTTATACAGTTCTACAAATATGACAGATAAGCAGAAACAGAAATCCAATGCTTTATAGAATCACAGTATAATAGAAGTATAGGCTCTGAAAAAATGGGGAAAAATGGAGAAAAGAGTGAGAATTGTCTTTGATGAAAAATGAAGAGCAAGCAAAACACTAAATAAAGTTTTTATTCTTTGACTCAAATTGCATGGTACAGTTGAAATGACACTTTTTTACCTGTTGCTTGGAAAAAGTAAGCATGTCCAATTTCTTTCACACAAATTATTTGTGTTAACACTTTTAGAGCAAAAACCTGCACAGAACAAGTATCTAAAAAGAAAATGTGATTTCAGGGAAAACTTGCAAATACACGTTAATTTTCTTGCATGACTGTTTATACAAAGGCTAGATGGTTCTTCAGCTATTTCTTATTCATTTGTTTTTAAGTTAGACTGAATGCAATTACTCAATCTCTATTTGTCTAGGACATTACGTTAATATTCCAATTTCTTTAAAATAGACCATAGGATTTTTTCCCACAAAAACATTAGCTGTTACTAGTGCAAATACCTCAGTTTGTTGTAGTGGTTTAGCAAAGATACAAAATAAACAAGATATTCTCCTGCATCTGTGCCTTTCCAGAGATCTCCCAGTTGAAAATGAGTCATCAATCAAAATGACCAAAATCTATACACAAGCACCAAAGACTGGTTGATGAAGTTAGATTTTCTTCAATCCTACTGGTCACAGCAATTGTGATAGAAGAGTGAATTAAAATTTCCACCATATTACAGCAGAACCACTGAGCTGACACCCCCCCACATTTTCAAAACACTGTCATTAACAAAGCTATTATACATATTTAGCAATAATCTGTGTTTTTTCATATTTGAGTCCTCAAAAAGATTAAAGACAATGTCAGGTTTTATCCATTGCTTCACTAGTTAAACACTTAGAAGACTCTTAATGAGTTAGAAGCCTCTTACACGTAAACAAATTAATATGCATCTTCCCCCTTTTATGTTTGTTAATCAACATGTCTTCACTAGGAATGTTCTAAACAATTTACACAGGATTTCATCTTCTTACTTTCTAATGTAATCCCTGCATGCATGAAATATTTGTTCAAAGATGTTATTCATCTCAGCTCCTTGAAGAAAAGGTGTTAAGAAATTGCTTGTTCTATCATCTACAAAGCAGGGTATTTTTTCCCCCTTTCAAATCATCCAGCTGCTTTTTAAAATTTTTTACAATTCATTTTCACTGTCATACAACGTTGATCACCAGTACAGAATATTTGGCAATTGGTGAGAATAAGGCAAAACAAACCAACTTCTAATTCCAGTCTTCTTTCTAGTGACTTGACTGAGAGGTAAAAATGTCCCCAGCAAGAATAAATTGCTGTAAAGCCATTTATCTGCTTCCATGCTCAGGCATCTCAGCTAAGAATTCTGGCATCTGGGGGCTTTGACACATTTCTACTGCTACAACAATTAAAATTAATATGAATCAAATCTCAAGGACTGGCATACAGACTCCGTAACTTCCTAAACATTTACTTCTGTGTAGTTCAGACATAAACTTCACGGAAAATGATTTTCCTGTTTTGTTTTTTTAATTTCATTTCAGTTTCTAAGAATTTTTTCTTTTAGATGAGATGACGAATAGCAAAGGACATTTGAGAGGCATTGTGTAACTGTAATTGTATGTGAATGGGCTAAATAGAAATAGAAAACCAACAAAATTGAGGTGACCCTGACATACAACATTAAACAACTGAAAAAAGCTCCTGGCTGCAAGAATATGGAACAGCCTGCATAGTTCCACAGTGGGCACGTCAGAAAATTCACAGGGGAGCTGAGAAATCATTTTATTATAGACATAAAACTAATTCATAGCATTTTAAAACTGAAATTGAGTGGCTGTACAAAATACCTGGATCAAAACCTACCCAAGATTTCTGCCCAGAAGGAAGGTATTCTTATGTCATGTTACCTTAATAAAAAGTACAAGTTAGCCCTCAAGTTAAATCTGTGAGAATGACAGATACATTTTCACCTCCAACAAAACAGACAAGGGAAAAAAGAGTTTAGATTGTAAAGGATGGAGACAATACAACTTCCCCTGAAGTTCACAGGACCAAGCTCATCGGACAAGGCGAATACCCTGGTTGCTTTGGCTCCTGACTTGATTCTGTAACCCATAGCATCAGATAGGTACACAGCTCCTATCTATTTTTCCTACCATTCATTCAGAGATTATGCAACTAATAGGGCCCTAATGAACCCTCTCATTAATGAGGGTTTTAACAGTGCTACTTTAAACCAGAAAAAAAAAAGGCTAAGGCAACAACAAAATTCTGGGATTAAAAAAAGCCATGTGGCTCAAAACAGCCCTGAAAAATAGCAGTTAGTGCAACAAAAAGATAGAAAAGGAAGTGTCCATTTGATCAAGTTAGCACCAAACTTCTCTGGAGGTATCACTGTATACACCAGAGGAAATATTTCATAGAATAGAATCACAGAATCATCAAGATTGGAAGAGATCTTCAAGATCATCAAGTCCACCTGTCAACATGGCACTGTCACTGTAACCTCTACTCAACCATATCACCCAGTGCCAGATCCAGATGCCTCTTAAGCACCTCTAGGGATGGTCATTCCCAACACCTCTCTGGGCAACCTATTCCAATGTCTGACCACCCTAACAATGAGAAAACGAGTTCTAATTATCTATCTATCTATCTATCTATCTATCTATCTATCTATCTATCTATCTTTAATGCAATATGGTTCTGAGAGCACAGTACATCACTTCCAATGCACTGGAAGGTATATGCTTTTCCCCAGCAAGGACACAGGATACTTGGGGAAAGGAAACTGTTAAGCAGTACTAAAAGAATGACAGCTAATGACTATGATTTAAAAGGGAAAGCTGAATTAATTATTACCGCATGATGACTTCTTCTAGTTGATTTTATTTTCTACAGGATTTATCACTTTCCCATGGTGAGTTCCCAATGAGTGAAAAAGTAGGCATCCCTCAGAGATGCTGCTATAGTGCTCATGAAACTTGCGCTAACTGTCCCTGCGGTAGTGGTAGGCTGTCATCCCAGCCACGGTCTGCTCTTCGTACCTTGCACCACGTAAGGTAGGTGACAGCTACACAGAGAGGCGTCATTTCACAATGCTGATCGCAGCTGAAATCACACCTTTTAGAGCAGAAAAAGAATAAGGAGCTTAACACACCATACCGACTGTATTACAACATATGTACATCACAGCACGAGAGCTATTTGCTGAGCCCTTGCCTCCTCCTTACTTGGTAAACGCCCACCTGCAGAGGTTACACAGACAGATCTCTCCACCCACTGCAGTTTTCCGAGTGAACTGAGCCCCTGTTGCTCCTCAGTACTCCAGCTATTTTCTTACGCCTTACTGGTACTCCATCTATTTTCTTACGCCTTACTGGCACAAATCATGAAGCAAATGGGGAAAATGAGGCCTCCCAATTCGTAAGAGAAGAGGTTGTCCTCCCTAAGGAGCACACTGCCTGTCAAGCCTGAAGCTTAGCCAGGTAGTTCTTACCCATTCCCCTGCTGGTGCCTGCAGCATTTTTCCTACTGCTCTCCTTCTGCCAGCTTCAGCAGGGAATCAGGCAGTGAATTCTGACAGTTGCAGCTCTGACCTGAGGGACCAGCAAGCCCGGTTCTAGCCCCTGGCACTTTAGCATCCCATTTAATCGGTGATCTTGGCTCCTTTTCTGCTCCACTCCGTTTTCCTGAGAATATGGAGCACAGAATGACAGACAGGATCAATTTCCACCACAGCTGCAATTCACAGCTCATTTCTCTGGAACTTCACACTATACCTTTTACCACAGGTACAATGCTTTTTCAGAAACTCAATTTCAAAACCACAGAGACATTTAGGTGTATTTTTAGCATCCTGTCGTTGATCATCAAAACCTGGGTTTAAAATGAAAACTCAGGACTGCAAGTTTTGTCTTTTCATCACAGACTGCACAGACCTACTGAATTAAGAACAAGAAAGGAATGGCATGGTGATTTTCTGCCACTCCATGTCCTGCTGCAGACATCTGGTATGTGCTAGATACTGTTTGAAAGGCACCTAACAATAGGAATTAAGAATTTATTTCTTGTCTATGCAAACTATTAGTGGAGTTTATCTACACAACAACTCTTGGACTTGGAATAGAGTCCAGATTGGACTCTACTGTCCTTTCACAGGAAGTAAGGGATAGACAGAACAAGAAAAAAAATTTAAGATGAAAACTGAATATTTAAGTTATTATCCACAAAACAGCTTTTTAAAACACAATAGTTAATAATGATAATTAAATGTAAAGATTGCTTCACAGATTGCCTAAGCAGTCTTGTTCAAATCACTTA
The DNA here is from genome assembly GCF_965178545.1 of Coloeus monedula. Taxonomy (NCBI): domain Eukaryota; kingdom Metazoa; phylum Chordata; class Aves; order Passeriformes; family Corvidae; genus Coloeus; species Coloeus monedula. The sequence goes on from NC_138781.1 coordinate 107,902,167, forward strand.
ACATCTTTTCACATCAATTCCCTCTGAGTGAAGTGGGAGCCACAGGACTCTAGCATCAGTATCTGACGGTGTCACACACAATTTCATAAATGCCTGCAAGGAACTTGCACACTGCAGTGATGGAGACCACCTACAGAGGAACAGAAAACATGGCTTGTGAGCCAACTGCTATCAAAGTAACAATATTTGGTTTGTTTCTAGAAAACAAATCTCCACATTTGTATACATCTATAGTCAACGCAAACAAGAATACACGTAAAATAATTTACTTGTTTGGCTTGTCCTTATTTGATTTGAAATCTAATCTACACATGACTACTAACAATTTGAGGTTGTTTGCAAACTTGGTAAGACAGTTTTGTAAAAGATCACATTCAACTGCGATGGAGTGATTTTTATACTGTAATTATTCTTTATCTGAGTTCTTCAACAACAGATTGAAGTTCAAAAAGAGCCTTTCTTTGCTCAAAAAACCACGTGATTTCTCTGATCGGATAACAGATCATGTTTTTTTCGAATTCCAGTTTGCCTAAAACTGCAGAATGCAGTTGAGGAAAGAAACAATGGGCAAGATTTTGGATGGTGCAATTTCACAGTTTTTTGACACATTTTTATTTCAGTCAGATTTGTTAATATAAAGAACTGCTTTGTAGTTAGGATTAGAGGAAGAAAAGGAATACTTTACCCACATGATTTTTCATACTGTCCATTATTTGGGTTATAAAAGAAAGGAATCAAACAAAAGAAGGCAAACAAAGAAACAAAGGGACAAATGACTCATGAACAGAATCAAAATCCTAATATGATGATGGTGGTGTGATTGTACTGCTGAGTCCCACTATTCTAAAGTGAAAACAAAGACTAAGCTGCCAGTGCGCACAAAACTGTTGAAGATCCAGAAACAACCTTTGAGTTAAGAGCAGCACATTAGAGGTTGGTCATCCTACTCATCTAAGAACACAGTATGTTCAGGAAACAACCAAAAATGTTGAAAACCAGCAAAGAATAATTGTAAATTAGTGAAATACTGGTGTCATATGAAATATCTCTCCTTCCTGTCATGGAGCAGCTATGGAAATTGATAGCAACAGTTACTAAGGTTATTTAGGTAAATGCAAAAGACCACAGAAGATACCCAGCATCTCCCGGAAAGACTCCAAATTATGGTATTTAAAATTCTTACCAATATTTCATATTACTAACATTTATTAACATTAATAACATTTCCAAAAGAATACATTCCTACTTCTGCAAAACCAGATGCCTCCCACAGAAAAGCAGCACTTCTATCAGTCTTCTAAACGTACTCCCTGACACTTCAAAAAATGTTGGGATGCAAGACCTGCAGAGTTTCAGTGCTAATGAAACAAAGAACTATGAGACAGAAAAACTGAAATGGTAGTCACTTGCAATGCCACAGAGGAAGGACTAATCCAGTTTTCATATATATAAAATGTGCTGAAAACTAGACTATGAATGTTTGCACAAATTCTGGCAAAATGGCTTCCTTTTAATTATATTATTTTAAAAGAGATTGTCTTATTTTAAATTATATTTTTTCAATTAAATTAATTTGACTTCCAAGTCACAATGCCAGTCAAAGAAGATGAACAGAAGGATGTATATACCCTTAAGTTAGCATACTAGCTTTGAGCAGTAGCCTGCAGGGATCCCTCTGCACTCTTCACCATTATTGCAGACTTAAGAGCATTGAGAAGCAGGAATAAGCCTCCTGCACGCAATTCCTCCAGAACCTTGACTATCATGTTCAGCATCCACAGTGTCACAATGGACAGAAGGCATCAACAGGACTAGACTGACGCAAAAAAAAAATCTCAGGGCCCCCCACCACAGAAAGTTTTCCTTCTCTATACTAAACCACTTCCCATCATCTGAGAACTGGAAGATTCACATTTAGAGCATGTGCTCATACTCAGCCTCTATTTCCTGGTCGAGATGCCAACAGGCTACCAGGTGAAAGAGAAAAGCCAGCATCTCCCAAACTACCCTGCTGCCAGGAAGATTACACCTAACACCATTCTTCAGCGTGGAACCAGATGCAAGACCACGCTTCCACTGATTTTATTATATATTTTGAGTGCTGTGTAAAAGTTAAACCTTATGTATCTATATCAGATATGACAAAAGCATGTTCTCCTAGTTCATATCCAAAGAAACTGAAACTCAAAAGAAATTAATTACTTGCTGAAGGTTGCAGTGCATCAGCAAAAGCCATGAAATCCCAATTCTCAGCCTCATTTCTAACACATTAGAACACGGCACTGAAAAGTGCCCTTTTTTTCCCCGTACTTTGTGGCCAGAAGAGGTTAGGTCCAAAATGTGGGAGCTCAGAAAACAATAAAATACTGACTTACAGCTCACAGCAACAAAATGAATAGGCCAAGTTCTTAGAATGAGCCAGCTTGAATCCTCACTCACTTCGCAAATTCAAATGTGAGATAAAGCAGAGGTTTACTTTTTCCAGGAAGGATCCTAAATACTAGTATCACCTCATCACTAAGGCAATTTTTTTTGTGATATTTCTAGATGAAACACAAGCTAAGATACAGTACCTCTTGGGAGAGAACCATAATATTTAGCCAATTATAGAAGATTCATGGAAGGCAAATTCTAAGAAACATCTAAGGCATCACCTCACAGCTTAGAAAAAATAAGTGTAGCTGTTGCTTGAAACCAGATCAGGCACTGGATTTAAGCTTTTAGTAATACATTGTTACAAGAACTTGATACAGAAACATGAATGAGTGATAAAATCACACCAGAAGTTTCCTTAACTTTTTACCTCTTCTCCAATTCATGGCTACACGTATTCCTATGTCTTCAGGCTGACATTCACAGTTGCAAAATATATTGGTCTAATCACCAATAACACCCTTCAAATCATCTATTACATCCTTTTAAAGGTAGTAACATTTTTAAGTGTTGGTTTCTATATAGCATTTTCTTTCATGAGAGGGCTGATATGAATGTTTCACTTTACAGCAAAATTTCAATCTAAACCAATGTAAATTGTATCTAATATTTTTTTATGTTGTCAGTTTATAGGTATACTCTCAATGGTAAATCATTTAAATTCTAATACATTTAAGTAAGGAATGAAAGAAAAACATCATTTGATATATTTTTGTCAAATTACCTACATTACATGATTACTCCTCCACAATCAAAATCAGATTTTAAGTATGAATGATACAAACAAGATTACATTCCAAATCTGCAATACAGATTTTTAGTTGCTTGTTTAAAATGACATACCTAGCTATTCAGTAATCACTTTATAATAACCCCTTTCATTTCTAAATCTTCTTAGCCATCAGCCACTAGTGAGGAAAATGCTGGCAGTGGTTTTTACAACTACACATTAGTTTTACATTTCATGACAAGCTAATTCTACAGAGTTTGAAAGACAGACAAGCATGTGTTCTTAAGGTTTTCTTTCTTTTGCATGAAGAAAGCACACATCTAAGTGAGAAATGAAAAATAAAGAGTGCAGACATATACTTTCCCCTTCACACATATGGCAGTAACAATTTATCCCAACTTCACCCCGGGAACTGCCATGAATATGTAAATCAACAAAAATTAAAAGGCGGTGACAAATAACTCTCGGAAGAATTACCATGGTAAGATGGCAAATAAAGTGCCTATTTTTTATAGATGTTACCTTTGGTAGATCTAGCTTTGGTAGATACTGGATCAGAAAGATCACTTTGAGGAAAATTGAAGTCAAATGAGCTGTGTTGCATATACTGTCCCTCTCAATGGAATGTATCACAGGCATTTACCCCTTTGACTGAGTTACCACATGACTGCTTTACAGTGTCATTATTGTCCTTTTTATCATTTCTCCATGTTTTTTTAACACAGCACATGTCATTATCTGCCGATCTGACACAGACACATTTAGGCAGATAGGTACCTCCACACCTGTGGCACCCTTCAGAAGCTGGCACAGACTTTCAGACATTGTAAACATTCCAAAGTTCTAGTGTGAGGGAAGAATCCATTTTTCTAGCCCGTTTCCCTAGAAATGGCTAGAATATATCTAGGGTATTGAAGATGGTAAATCATTCTCTTCATACACTACTGAAGTACATGTATTTGTTACAGTGCCCCAATCACCTTCTGACTGTGACTAGTATTAAAGGCAAAGCATACACTGTCATTCTGCTGTGTGACAGACCAGCATGCTCAAACTCCTTACGTTTTATGGTACAGCTGCTTGAGTTACCCCTGAAGCCAACTGGAGAAAAGATAAACCACTCTGTAAATTAGTGAAGGTTTCAGCTGTTCAATACCTGCCCTGAAAGCAGAAGTCCAGAGATGGTTTATTACGTTGTGCAAAAGAATAAATGGGCAAAGCTGTTTCACAGATCAGTCAGAGTAAGATGTAGCAGCGTGTTCTGGTTATCAGTGTGGGCTATCGCCACTGACAAATCACATCATTTCAGAGCTGTTACGACCAGCGGTGGTAGTTAAACTGGGGATTGAAAACAGAACCTAGATTGAACCTAGATGACAGGACAACATGGTCATATAAATCTACGTAGATGAGAAAATGCCACCAATCAATGTTACTCATCTAAAAAGAGTATTTACCATTCTTTCTAATCTGACATGTGCAATCAACCTTAACCAAATGATGTACAATGAGATCAGTTCTGACAAACATCTCTCAAATGCATAAACCTGATAAATGAATCAGATTCTCTGTAACAACTGGTAAAAGAAGCTTTGAACTTATATACACGTCAAAGGGGAACAGAATATTCTGTCTTCCTACTACACTATCATGTGCTAATGACTATAAACATGTAAGTACTGTAAAGTTGATAAGATCATCTGTTTAATTTGTGACAAGACTCATTTCCTGAAAGAATCTCCTATGTATGTGCCACTCAGTCTGGATACATGTCCTCATGTTAAGTCCATCCTCAGGACTTCTACAGGAGCTTCATCCAAATCTGTGTAGTTACTAGCTACTGAGTAATTTGTTTTTTCACCTACAATCTCAAATGCCATCTTTGTCTTTGATACTGTCACAAACTGAAACATTTGGCTTCAATATCAGTTGCAACACTGAACTGTGCATAGTATTTTATAAATTAAAGGTTCTGATAAGTACCTACATTAAGAAGATACACTCTTGGTTTATTGGTTGAATATATTCAAACTTTTTCTCCTGCTGTATCTAGAAAATACTTCAAGAAATCCCACACATTGCTCCTTCTCTGCTAGATTTCTTTGAATTTTCCTGTGACAGATCAAGAAGCTATTTACCACCAGTCTTCTTTGCTATGCCACTCCCCGTAAAAAGTAAACATTAGAAACTATGCTTGCTGATGAAGGGAATTTATATTGTTATACTGAAGCACAGAACACAGAAGAAACCATCATTGTTTCTGATACATTTTAGTAAGGAAATAAACTGCCAGTGGAGAAGAAGGGAGAACATCTGAGAAAAGGGTGTGTACTGGTAAACTGCTTCAAAGTTGATTCTTCATAGGATTTAACAGTCGTAAGATTCCCACAAAAATGTATATGCCTGGGAATTTGATATCTGCCTCAATACAGAAATGTATGATCTACTGACAAAAAGAGTAGGGGCAAACAAACACAAGCATGGGATAAAGAAGAAAATAAGAAAATAAATATGCTTTTGTGTAATGTGTATCACAGATTAGTCAAGCCTGTGTTATTTCCTTTAAATCATGCTTTATTTCCACACATGATCTTGAGCCTGTTTTGTTTATCTCCTTTCTCTGTCTTAAAGATTAATCATTTATCAGGACTACATTTCCCTCTGTTGCCTCCAGCATCCCTTACTTTAAACACTACAGGTCACTTTGCATTTGGCTATGTCCTTTTGCTTCCTTGCCCTCCTCTAAACTTGGTCCTGTCAAATGGAACCTGTGCATTTATGCCAGAACCATAACTGACATGGAAGAGCACAAAGCAGCCATCAAATATTCAGGAAAGCAGAGGTTATGGGAGGTTGCTAAAGTACCTGTGAACATGAGCAAAGGAGAGGGGCCAGGACTAGATTACAGTTTCACTGGTCCAGGACAGGCAGTTGCTTTACTGTTGAGACAGAACCAGATCACTCTGCAGACCACGCAGGAGCCCTGGATCACAGTTTTACCCCACAGCTCAAGGAAAACAAGGAAAGTGCACCAGGTATAAGCTGGTGTGACAAATTACAGAACTGCATATGACAGCAATTAAATAAAACTGAAAACTATCTAATTCTATCACCAATGACTCAGGATTCAAAGTCCATTAAGCATTGTTTTTTCCAATTGAACTGAACAAATGGAAAATAATTCCTGTGCTGAAAAAGGTCATACACAAAGTAATAATAAACAAGTACTATACAGTCACTATTTGTAAGTCACTCTAATACGAATTTATAAATTGATGACATCTGTTATAAATCATACAGTTTTCTTCCAAGCACAGAAATGTCCCATTGCTGGCTTTGCCCTGTCTTCATCACAATTATGAAACTCAAAAATTCAGGGTAATAAATTACAGAGAGTTACAAAGAGTTGTGAAGTGCTCAAGTTTTAATCTTTCAGCATGCTTTTCCTAGCAGAACTGGGAAGAGAGTAAAGAGGAAGCAAAAAATCATAAAAATCCAAACCTATAAAAAGCAACAAGCACCTACAACAGTTCAAAATCAGCAGTTCCCAGAGTTTTAGGTCAATGAATAGTCACAGAGATGTCCTTATTTAAAAATGAAAAGAAAGCTTTAACACAGTTTATATTTAGAAAATAGGAAATATTCAGAAAGATATAAACCATACATTTTAAGTATCAAAATTTGCATTTTCATGATAGAAAATATAAGCTCTTATTTTAACTCATAATTGAACCAAATGAGAAGGTGACAATAGAAGAGCTGCTGCTTTTGCATTTGCAGAATGGTGCAGGGGCCATCTATTATAATCTTGAATTATGATGATGCTTATTTTTTTGTCAGTAATCTACATGCAAATAAAAATGGTTTGCTGGATTCAGTACATATATGCACACAAAATCTAGAAATATTCATATAATATATAACCAACTTAAACTAGAAATTTCCTGACAACTCAGTATCTGCTTTGTTTATTTAAGCCTGCCAGTAGCACAACTGCATTTTAAATGGTATTTGTAGGAACAAATAATTTCATTGACTTGTAATCAGGACTGTGATATTCAGAACTCCATTTCCAATAGGTAATCTACAAAAACAGAAAGTGGCCATTAATAAGGTATTTTAAATATTAACTGATCTTGCTGTACTAGATCATAGAATCATAGAGTTTGAAGGAACCCAGAAAGATCATCTAGTCCAATTCCTGGCCCTGCACAGGACACCCCAGGAATCACACTGTGTGCTTGAGAACATTGTTCAAATGCTTCTTGAACTCTGTCAGGCTGGTGCTGTGACCACTTCCCTGGGAAGCCTGCTCCAGTGCCCAAACACCCTTTCACTGGAGAACTTTTTCCTCATGTTCAACCTAAACCTCGCCTGACACAACTTCAGGCCATTCCCTCAGGTCCTGTCACTGTTCACCACAGAGCAGAGATCAGTGCCTGCCCCTCCTCTTCCCCTCATGAGGAAGCTGTAACTGCAGTGAGGTCTCCCCCCAGCCTCCTCCAGGCTGAACAGACCAAGTGACCCCAGCTGATCCTCCTATGGCTTCCCCTCCAGGTCCTTCCCGATCCTTGTGGCTCTCCTTTGGACACTCTCTAATAGCTCAATGTCTTCCTTACATCACGGTGCCCAAAACTGCACACAGCACTTGAGGTCAGGTGGCACCACTGCAGAGCAGATGAAACACTCCTGTGAGGCTTTCCTGACTGGATCTCAAAGGTAAACCACACAGACAAAATGGAAAAAAACCTCAGAGAAAGACAAAATGACAGAGCTTTGAAGTCAACAAAAACCTGTTTGCTTGACCCAATCCATCAGCTAAAGTCTGTGTGGATCAGTATTATCCACAGTGATAAGTTTTAGTGGAAAGATCCTTGTACCGGAGAAATTGAAACCTCAGCTCAGTTTCTGACTTAGGTACTTGTCACTGTAAGATCACAGAAATCCCTTTCAATACCTCCAATTTGAGTAACTAAATCCTCTGTTTGCAAAGTACTTTGATATTTATAGAATCATGGAATAGAATCATAGAAATGTTAAGTTTGGAAAAGACCTTTAAGATCACTGAGTCCAGCCACTAACCAGAGCACTGCCAAGCCCACCACTAAACACTGTCCCCAAGTGCCGCATCTACACGTCCTCTAAATACCTCTGGGGATGGAAACTCCATCACTTCCCTGGGCAGCCTTTTCCAGTGCTTGAGAATCCCTTCCGTGATTTTTGTTTTTCCTGATACTCAATACGAATCTTCCCTGGAGCAACCTGAGGCCATTACCTATCATCCAGTCACTTCTTACCTGGGAGAAGGGACTGATATCCACCTCCCTACAACCTCATTTCAGCTAAAGAGTGATAATGTCCCCACTGAGCATCTTTTTCCCCAGGTTAAATAACCTCAGTTTCCTAAGCTACTCCTCAACTGGTGTTACATAGGAAGGAGATACTGTGTCTGTTTCAGTATTCTCTGAAAACTGAAAGAAAAGCAACATGAAGGTCAGGGTGTCTCCAGCTATTCCACTGCTGAGGGCACTCACCAATCCATACGACTGCATGATTTTCACCTTTTGTGCCTACAATTCTCAACTCCATCCCTGGAGTAGGAAGGTGGAGAAGGCATGCCTGGTTTTGGAAAGTCTTGGTGGGGGCACCAAACTGGGGAGGACCTTTCCTAAACCATGACACAGGTGAGTTGGGATGGTGTCCTGGGTGCAGCTGCCCAGGCACTGGCAGGGAACGCTCTGTGAGGAGATGCCAGGCTCCAGCTGGCTCCAACCAACACACTGCAGGATGCAGCTCTGAGGATGGGTTATCTCACTGTTTCAATTTGTCTTTGTTTCTCACTACTCAAGTCTATTTCAAATCACAAAAAACCATATTAATTTTTCCCCAGTTGAGATTGTTTTGCCTCTGATGGTGATTGGTAAGTGATCTCCTTCTCTTTACCTTGATCCATGACCTTTTCCATCTTATTTTGTCCCTCATCTTGCTGAGGAGGGGCATTGAGAGAGCAAAGTGTCGGGCAGCCAGAGCCAGCCAAGGTCAGCCCACCACAGATTGGTTTGGTATTTTGAGTATTTTCAGTTGCATTCAGGTACAGTGAGTGTTCCCTGAATGAAGAACACAGTATCAAGGCCTCCACAGATAGCAGCCTAAAATAGACAAGGAATTTTGCACTATAGCAATTTTTTTTGTGTTTAATTTCTGATGAATTCACACTGCATTAAATATTTGAGCAGAAAGCAATCGTTTTAAATTGTATCAGCACTAGCAGCATGTAACCATGGTAATTAAAACAATATTATTTTTTAAAATTACAAAAGACTACTCAAGACATATGAAAAGGAACTACCCAAGAAAGAACATCTTTCTTCTGATAACTTCAGCTCGTTAAGTCTGGAAAATTATTAAGACACAGACTTTTTTACTCTTGCTAAACAATTAGTTAGATATGCCACAGAATAATGATTTTAATTAAGAATTAAATTAAACAGGGAGTTTCCATGGACAGAAGTTTCAAGAAGCCTTAAAGCAAATTACCGTTAGATGTCTGAGAATATTTTGACTAGAATTTTCCTTCCCTGTATTTAAATGAAGATTTCACTACCTTAATTCATATTTACAAGTATTCTAATACGAGAGTGGCTCCTAACTGGGAAAATACCACACCACCAAAACCATAAAAAAATCATTCTTTTAAGAGTTAAAGCAGAGGGTGCTGACATGACAGCTCAGAAGTATGTAAGTTCACTTCAGCCCTTTCAACAAACTGAACTGAACATCTAATACTACCATAAAGAATATAAGTGAACAGCGGTTGGAGGGACTGGTCCCTCATAGTGTAGTCCTTGCTTACGACCGAAGAAAAAACTCAGTAGGCAACAGTAAGGAGCCACTTCAGTGCCAATTTTTATAATAATGTTTAGCATGGTACAAAAGCATTCTTGATTTAACTCACTGATCTGAAACTTCCAACATTGGCTTCTGCCAATAGCAAAAAAGATAGATTCTTGGAAGTGTTACAGTTGTTCAATATGGCAAGACTATCCCTGGAGAAAATCTGGTTTCAATTATGAGCTAAAATAAAAGAAAAATGTTTCTGCAAGCCCAAGTGCAGTTTTCTCTCTGAATTCATGAGTGAACTCAGCCACTGCACAGCTATGACATGCAGCTGTCATAGCAAAACTTCTGTAGCCCAATGCACTGAAGAAAGATTTGCAAGTTCAGAAGACATGTATCCTCTGCCCTTTCCAGCATGCTGCAAACAGCAATTCCCCACAGGCTCGCATGGTGCACAGGATCCCTGGATGGGGGATCCCACCTACAGCAAGGAGACCTTAAACGCTCCCAGGCATACCTGAGGCCCATTAGTGAAAGCAAGTTAGCAAAGGCCTTAAGTTTTGCCTTAATTGAACAGGAATGTGGATGACATACTCCTGGTAGGTGAAAAAGGTTAATAAAGACAAGTCTCATGTGTTCCTAAGTCTTCCATCAAATACACAATTGTTGCCAAAAGTCAAAATACAACACTTTCACTAACACCAAGAGACCGGAGCATTTAAGTTTGACCTCCTATCAATATTCAGGATGATATCCTATCATACTTCCCACTTAGGGTTCTGTTTGAGCATGCAAATGCCCTGGGAGAGATGTTCACCACAGCACTATCATGTATCCCTGTGCATATGCCCAATATTACATGTCCTATGCTTTAGATGCTTCCCAAGGACTTCCAGCCTTGCTGTCTTGTCTTTTGAGTGACAGGTGTAGTAAAAGCTGCTGGCTGACACAAATAGGAGAACACACTTTTGGTTTTCTTCATTTCTCTCCACTGCCCTTGGCAAAATGCAGCAGGAAGTGGAGAACGGAAGAAAGGCTTCAGCTATTCTCAGCTGCCTACAGGAAGCATGGGGGGTCTACCACAGACAGACATGTAATTGGATAATGAGGGACCTCAAGGATGCTGGAAACCTTTGCTTATTCCTACAGCATGCAGAGATGTTTAGTGAAATCTTCGAGTTAACCGGACTCCCTGATAAGAAGTAGAAGTCCCAAATGTCTCATCAGAAAGTCTCTTCTTGGTACTAGCTGACTGTTTAGCTTAGCAGATTCAGGGCATATGAAAAAGCAGCTGAATAAAGACAAAGGTTGATTACTTGAATCAGGCTTTGGCTCAGAATGCCACCTGTCACTGGAGGGAAGCACTACATGTCAACACTACAGGTGAAAGCCCAAACCAGGTAGTGTTTATACATGCTGTGCAATGCCACCGCACGTATTTGTGAGAGGGCTTTACAACCACAAACAAAAAGCTTAAAATCTGAACCTATTATTATGGTGATTTTGCTTTCTAGCAGAGGGAAGTCTAAAGCATACATTTTTACAATTCTATGCCAAATCACTTATCCAAATTTTCTATAGATAAATTTGCAGTAACAAGATTAAAACACATAGAAAAAGTGAGTCACAACTGGCAGTACAAACCCTAGGATGCTTCTGGCAGCTTCACAGGTATTAATCATGGTCTATACAAAAGTATTCCCCATGAATTCACATAAAATAAGGCAGTATTTCCATCTACGGTTTCCAATGGCATGAACAAATGACTCAAGATTCAATTCTGTTGTTTATGATGTTGCTAGAATCTCTTGATAAAGGTAAAGCCTAATGTTTGCAACTACAGCTAGGTTATTTTTTACAACATGTTCAGCAGGTCATACGATTACCTACATGACTGCATGTTGTTGAAACAATTTTGCTCTCAGTTCAACTGAAAAGCTATTTAAAATTAAAACAAATAAACCCATTTGATTCAAAAGAATTTCCAACTCATTTCAATTTTTAAAAACAGAAACAGTTCTACGTAATGATCAGGAAAACTATCTCTTAAGTCAAGAGGGAAACATATGGACAGCAAAATGAATACAGCAATACTATGGAGACAAAAGAAGTATGTGCATGACAGCTGTTCTAGATATATATATATAATATTTTATTCTTGCCTAAGGCACAGTCTGAAATATCCTGAAAAAAAATTCTAATAGCTGGTTTAAACTTTCTCCATTTCTTTTAATGGAAGAATGAAGAAGAGCTTCTGAAACATTCTGAAGGCAATCTACCAAAACCACTAATAGAGAGCTCCCCAAATAAAACCCAGTAATCATTATAAAGATCACTGTACATACAAATGCCATTATGAAAACATAACAGACACAAAAATGCACAACAGTATCACAGACATCACTAAAAATGCCAAGTTCCTTTATTTAATTACAAGAATTAAAAGAATTTTATTGTTTCTCAATAAAGCTGCAGAATTGCACAAACAATGCTGGAATCCATTTCAGCTCTCTTGTGGTTATCTTGTGTATGCCTTATATATTACTTTTAGATTTAGATGTAGCTGTTTGTCTTACCAGGAGAGAAATTTAACAGTTATCTGCAGATATCTCACTCCTGTGTAAATATATTTTTATATGCATTTAAGTCTGGCAGTCCATATGGTAACACTAATGATTGCTGTTTCACTTTAAAATACATCCACATATCCAAAATTTAAGTAAAGCAATGTCAGTACATTAATTTTTATCTTGAACCCAATTACTAAGTAATATAAAAAAAGATGTATTTAAAAATTTAGTATCATTTGCTTTCTTGAAAATAGACAAAAATAGCTCATAAATAGCCAGCTTTCTGGTTTAAATAGCAGTGGATCATTATAGAAGTTATGGAAAGAAAGTAGAGAAAAATCACACACTTCATGAAGATGCAAACTGGAGAAAAGCAGAGAGGGAGTACTATCAGGACTTAGGTCAGAACAAAACACTCTTTTTACTATAAGCACAATTTCACAAAATACAGGATTCATGTTCTTGACTCCCATCAAGTTTATGGCTGTGATCTCATATGAGATGTTTATAGATAAGCATGTCTGGTGAAAAAAATTGAGCTCTTCATGTGACAGCTGGTCTACAGAACTGTCCTAAGTCACCGCAGACTGCAGATCACAGCCAGTCCTTGGCAGTCCAGGCACAACTGGTCAGAAAAGCTGCAATGGCAGAAGAAGACATTCCCAGGTGCTGGGGAGGAAAGGGCAGCTTACACAGCTTTGAGCACTTACAGGAGAGCATCCTTGCTGTTGAGCAGAACTTAAACAGCAGCAAAGACAAGGCTGAAGTTTAAGGAATGGAAGCTGCTGGTAACATTCCAGAGGAGAAAAAAGTTTTCTACACAGAAGGACCATGAAAAATTAGAAGAAAAAGGAAAGAAAAAAGAACTTTAATTACCACTTTTACTTAGCAATTATTCCAATCACAAAAGTATACGGATAGCACAATCTATACACTTGTTTGATGTGAATGGTCATTGCATTTCACTTTGAGCTTGTTTTTCTAGATGAAGTATTTTTGCAATAATGTTGTGGAAATAGAAAACTTTTATAATGCAATATCTGAGGTGGAAGAAGAGCCAAAGTCCTTTGTATAAATCAAACCTTCATGGCTTGAGGCATAGGGAAAAGTGTACCTGGTAATTTTTAAGGTTTCCATTCCTTTTGCAACTGACTCTACTTTCTAAAAAGCATCTGCTTCACTTGCATCCAAAACAAAAACAACTTCATTAGATGGCAAATGGCTCACCTTGTGACCACAGGCTAACATTTCAATCTTGCATTATAGTAAAACATTGCCTATAATAAAACACACTGTCATTTTTGGTCAGGCAGCCTGATACCTAATGTACACATCCAGGGGCAGAATCGGCCATGTGAGTGCAAAGGAAATAAGTCTATCCTTTCAACAAAAGACAAATTACAATGTTACAAAGCTAAGCCAAGCATATTGCCTAGGGTATCTGCAAGGTGCCCACAGACTGTTCACCTGCTAGTTGTAAAGTAAGAAGATGGAGGACTGGAGGTCCTTGTGCTACACTGATACAGCAGACCTGAGGCACTTGAATGTTAAAAAAAGCGCAGTACATTTCAAACATTTTTCAACTCATTTCACTTTTTTCTGTTAAGCACATATTTTCACTTAATGTTTTCTCTTTTCTCCATATGAGGGTTCTTTAATCTTTCATACCAATATCTTGTGTGATTAAACACAGTCAGCAGCCCCTGTCATTAATTATTTGATGACTACATAGATCTCACAAAACAGAAAGTTTTTATTATTTTTGTGGTATGTTTTGGATGTTTTGTAAAATCCTAAAAGTACATGAAGAAGGTTTTACGCCTTAAAACCTAGCTAGGTATACCCTGTGATACAGAACAGCTACTCTGCACTATATCTGAGAAACGCTTCCATTCAAAATAATGCACAAGTATTTAATATGTGGTGACCAAAGGCTTGAGCCTACAGTTTCTGGTTTATCCATTAATTTCAGTGTTTTCGGGAGTAATACAATTTGTCTATGCTATTATGCATCATTGGTTTATTCTTTCAACAAAATCAGGAAGGCACTGCCTATCAAATCAAAGCATTTACTACAGTGCCCATCTCTAGGAATAGTGAGAAGCCTGCACAGATCTACCTTCCCCTTACTGAAGAAAGAACATTGGCAGTTGATTTAGACTGTAAACACAATCTGGAGACATCTCTGCCTGGGAAAACATTTTCTCTAGTCCTCTCGAGCTTTGCTGACTTGCTGTCTTTGGCAAGTTTGTGACTCCTAGCAAATGGATTCATAGTAGATTTGGTGCTAGTGATATTCCTGGCTTGTAAATAAATGCTCCAATGTAATTTTTTGGTAACTTTGTCAGGAAACCAACAGTAACCCAAGGATTTGGTATGCATGCAGCACAGGCCTCAAAAATCCATATGGCAACTAGGCTGTTGTGATTGTCAAGCAATGAGCCTGTCCTACCAGACTGATGACAAATTTAGTCTTACAATCTGTCACGACATTTTCACAGAGCAATTCAACTTCTGTGAACATGACAGTTTTCCTTGGTCATTTTCCTGAAAGGTAGAAGGCTGGCAAAGAGGAGTTTGTTCAGTTCTTAATATCCACTCTGAGATGAAATATCAGATCCACATTTATCCACTGGGCAAAAGATTTAATCTACGTGAATCATATGGCTTCCACATGTGATAAAAGACGGACATTAACTTTACAGATCACCCTACTGGAAAATGAAACAGCAATGATCAAAGAATGCTGAAGCCTAAGATTTCACTATGGATGTCTAGGTTCTCCAGGAAGTCTAAGTAGAGCATTGAAAGGACATTATCACCACTTGCAGCTAATGCCATAAAGCTACAATAACTGAATGCAGTATTCATTCCCTATGCACAACATTTACTTTGAATGCATTTATCAGGAAAATGCAATTTCTGGAATACACTGATTTCTCTTTCTAGAAGGCATGGAAATATGAGCATATTCTTTCTTTTCAGTCCATTGTAGAGCTTCCCCCAGCAGTCCACTGACTAGCCAATGATACCTAGAAAAACAACATGAGAATTGCTAAAAAGCCTCACGGCTTTGTTTTCAGCTAAGGTACTATTACGAAATAACATCATTATGAAATAAGGTGAATTGGGGGCCTAACTGAAGGTCTGTACAAAGACACAGCATCTTTAGCAAAAGCTTCTCCTTTATCTGCAGTTTAGATGAGGAAAGTAGACAGTAGTTTCACGTTCATTTAAAAGACAGGGATACTGTAACTCCTGGTCCCAGGCCAGCTCTTTTTCTCAGGTAACGTGGAGTTTCAGGCAGAGAGCAGCTCTGCACATATATTACATCTTGCTCTGCTTTTTCATGAAGAATTCTGCTAAAATATCCTGTGTGGTTTAGTCACTAAAAGGGTGTAATTAGAATTAAAGGTCAAGTGTGCCTGCTTCAAGGCACTGCAAGTGCACAGACATGCTGGTTGTAAGCTGGGAGCATGACTGACATCTTCTAACTGTTCATAGAGAAACAGCATGGTGTTGATATATCCCACAATTTGTAGATGAGAGTTGTAGCAGCAGCTGATGCAACTGGCAACACTGGGAGCTGGTAGTGATGGAGTTGCTCTTGTTGTCACAGGAGGAGAGAGGAAGTGAGACTTCTCAAGTGATGGAAAGACAGCTCCAAAGGTGAGCAACTCCCAGTGTAATGTGAGCAGCTGACCTAAAACGACCACTGTTACTTGGTGCCAGACCTGAACTCCCCACATCACTAGACCTGCAAAAGACCTAGAGAATTTGGAGGCCCTTTTCCAAAATGATGCCATTATTTCTATATTAGCATAATTATAAATAGTATTTTTTCATCAGCTGGTGTGCATTCAGCATGTTATCTGAACTGTTTCCAAAGCTCAGGAGGTGTAACTAAGAGCAAAGATGTTTTATTCAGCCTCTTCCTCTCTGCTAAAATGCCTCCTGGTAGACAGGTAAAATTGAAGTAGTACAGGAAAACAGACTGCAGAATCAGAGCTTTCTGATGCACTGGAGGCAAGCTTCCTACTTAATTTAATACAACACTTGTTCTTAACTTTGATTGCAAATTACATGTTTAGAACTCTTTTTTCCTGTTAGTGCTTGTGGGTTTGATGAAGAAATGTGTTTAGATTTATCCTATCTGTGTTCTTTTCTGTCTCTCAACATTTTTTTCTAATCTTGGAGTGTTTGTTTGCATGACCACATAGCTCTGGTTCTCTTTCAAGTAGTAACTGTTAGGAACATTGAAACACAATGCACTGCTTTCCTTATGCCATAATTAAAGAAATTCAGCTCTCAGAACACAATACAGAAGAGACTGACTGAAGTAGAGAGAACTTATTTTTTTGTGTTCCTAATTGCAACTTGAAAGAAAAGAAAGGGAGAAGGGATGTAAGATAAAACCAAAAATAGATGAACATATTATTGAAGAAATAGCTCATAAGCAAGAACCACTGTTTCTAACTTTTTCATTAGTTTCTCACATACTGTATTTGACAGAATTACTGCTCTGCTTGATGACTTAATCCACTCTCCTCCAGATACTGACAGCAATGTCACTGTCAAACTTGACACCTGTTTTTTACGTCCAAACATTGATTCTTCATCTTACAGCCAACGTATTTCATAAGATTGTTATCATTATAAGCAAAATATTGATTAGACTGAAATCCCTACCTGTAAATTTATAGCCTTAATTTCCAGTAGTAGCCTTCATTTCATCTGTTATCTTCAAGCAGATGAAGATGTAAAGGAGTTACTAATATGTCTCAAGCAAAATGTGAGCTCGTCTCTCATGTATTTATTAAAGTTTAATGAAAACAATGAATAAATAATTACTTCTATATAATTGGAGAGAAAAAAAACCAACCATACAAGCACCTGTTTAGGGCCAGACAGCAGAAACTCAGAATTATAAGCCACAGACCTTATAGCTAAGTAATAACATAGGCAGAAGTCCACAAGAAAAAGCACAATTCTTCTAGCTGCAGAGCAAGAAAGAGGTTAAAGCACCCCAACATCAACCCCCACTCTAAGCCTCTGTACATTCAGCCTATTACCAAAGCCAGTTCCCTTGTTTTTGTGGTACTATCAAAACACAACTTCAGTCCCTGGGTTTCTGAAACCAGTTATCCTGGATAAATGAAACTCTATCTGGCATCCACATTTCTCATATTGCATCTGAGATGGAAGAATCACGTTCTGCCATTTATGCTTTAACCTGATACATGCTTTTTTCAGTTTGTCATGCATTGTTTTATTATATTTACCTTCCTCATCACTGGGAGATACTAATTTTCCCTACATATTTCCAGAGTAGAGATCCTCATAATTCCCTCCTCATTTACTAAGCTTGCACTAATTATTTTCTCTGTCTCAATCCTCACCCTTGGCCTTTGACTGTTCTTTTTGTGAATCCATGTTTTCTCTCCACTGCCTTTTTTGTGACCATTTTTATATTCTGCCTCTCAACACTTTTTCCTGTTATTCTTCAGGGCCATGATGATTTTAGTTAGCAACTGCGGAAACAACTCACAGCACTCTCCTGTAAAAGGGTCTGCAACAAGCATTGTGCTTTGTCATTTCAGCAGGTGCCTTATTTCACATGGACAAGTCAAAACTTGGACCTATAACCTTATGATCATTGAAGAAGAGTGTTGGAAGCAGCTTTTTAAAATGCAGAGCGATTTGTCAAAGCAGCCTATGAATAAGAGCTCTTCTGAGCATTAGAAACACATAAGGACACTTTCCACCTCTGAGATGAACAAGACTGCTGGGAGTTCAAGGGTACCTTTTCTTCTTACTAGCCTTAAAAAAAATAATTTTTTGCTCGCTCAGTTACAAATCATCATCATCTGTACATCGAAAAAACAAATGAGGCATTTTCATAGGAACAAAAAGTAAATTGTGTTTCTAGAAATTACACTGTAATTTCTAGAATTACACTGATTTAATTGATTCAAAATGCATTTAAAGGACCAAATGAAGGATCGGAAGTTTGACTTCTTTTTCACCCAAACCTCTGTTTTTGGTAATTACAGCTGAACAAAGAAATGCATGTGAATGCACATATTAGCTGTGTGAACCTTGCAGTAGCAAGCATGGACTTATAAGGTGAAATTTATTATGACTTGTGAAGTAAACCCATGTGATTTATTTAACAAACTTGTGTTGTTTTCAGCTGTACTGATAATGACACAGCTAGGAACGGAAATACAGTGACACTACACTGCTCATACTGTAAATAGAATAACTCACCCTTCATTCATTAACCACATACTATGACTGACAAATGTGAGAGACACAATGACTGTAAGAAAAAATGGTAGATCTTGGCTATTCATTTATGTCTAGCTCTACAGTATCCTGAAGCACCTTTATATGGACAAACTGAATAGCTCCTGGAAATAAAGAGATAACAGATAAGATTTATATGCTGAAACAGCAAACAACAAAAAATTCAGGAACTACATAGGTTTCTAGGGAAACAAATACATATACATTTTTCAAATTATAAGCAAGTCATTTACACTGCTGATGTTGATACCCATTTCAGGGAGAGAAAAATGTACAATGTTGCTTGTGACTGACAGAGTTGTGCCTAAAACCAGAGAGGCAGATCATTACTCCTTCAATTTACAGTGCATAATACAAATTTTGCAAACTGTAAGAAACATTATGCTCTGATTTATTCTGCTGTTCTGGTAGCATAGTTTGTGGTTGGTCAGAGTGACATTTTACTTTTGAATAATGCAGAGAATCAACAGCCTAACACAGAAGGGATGCAGACGAAAGAACGCTGAGGGGGACTCACAGAAAAACTTTCTCTTGGATTGTACGTATTAAGTCCCAGGAGACCACAGATTAATAGATACCTATGCAACCAGCTCCAATCTACTGTAAGTTTCTCTACGCGGAGACTGGGAGGCTTTTTGTTTATAACCTACGAAATTCTCACAGGCTACTAGATCTTGAAAGGAAGACGTTATCTTCTATGGTGATGGCTAAAGAGTTATCCAAGTTTAGAGAACCATTCTCTGAACTTTCAGCCCCTGGAGATGAGAAGGAAACGTATGATAAAATTGGTCATATCACTAAGTACAGATGCCTGCAAAGACAGGTATCAGTAGGGTGCAGCAGAACTGTGCCACTGCCATACAAACTATGGTAAAAAGAATACTGAGGAGAAAAGAGGTTTACTATTGAACAAAAAGGAGAAGCATCCAGTATGGACATCAAGACAACTGAAGTATGTAATGCTCCTTTTGTATGAGTATCCACTCAAAAATCGACTATGACCTACCGTTTATCAAAAACGCAAATGTGAGGGGTAAAGCTCTTAGCCTGTGGTAGGGAAGGAACAGGCATGCTGAAGGGCAGTTGGGTCTAAGCTGGATATTTTCACACCTCTAGGCCTGTTGGTCACCCTGCTTACTTGAAAATTGACTATCTGGGAAACTTGCATGCAAGATCTCAAAAAAGCCAAAGAAAGCTGTATGCTTTTTTTCAAAGGCTATTTCTAAAACCCTAAAAGAAGATGCATGAAGAATTAAAGGCCTCTAGAACAACTAACCAATGTGCAAGAACTCCTCTTCATCCCTGCCAAATTAGGAGAAGACAAAAATAGACTTGCTAAAAACACATCACACAGAAAACTAAAAGCATTTGATGTCTTTGAAAAGGCAATGGCCCTCAAGTTTGGAAACAGAGTAGTGTATACATATGTTTCGATTTTATTAAGGCTTTTAACACTACTTTAAATAAGTTTTCTATAACTCATAGACACTAAGGAGGATTAGGCTAAATTAAGATTTTACACTGTGGACTCAATGAAAAATCCCATCGGAAAACTGCACTGAAAATGTAGTGATCTGGTACCCTGCCAAAGTGTAGCTAAAAGGCATCTGTCTAGGATCTGTAGCTATTAAAAATTATCACCAGTGGTGTGTGCAACAGCAAAGTTAAGAAGATCTTGGCTAACAATTCTGGAAAAAACAGAGGAATAATCCCACCCTACCACCAACCATCTGGACACTATTCCTAAATTAAAATTGTGAGATGCTACTATGAGGCAGGAACAATGAATCAAACAAACTTTTAAAATCATTTTTATTTAGCAGTATCATATGTGAAAAAGGTAACACTGTTGGGACTATTTAGGTCTCAATCACAATGCCACATTTGGGTAGTGGATAACCTTTTCTCTGTCTACAGCTGAAAAATTGAAGATTTGCACTGCAGCAAAAAAGACTGAGCTTAGGGATTAGAAAAACTTCTAACTGCATGAACTGCTGGTATGGGTGGGATGAAGAAATTACAAAACCCAATTTCTCTGAGAACTTTCAGAAAGCTAATCAAAAAGATGTCACAAATACCTAGAAATATAGTTGAAATGCTTTATAACATATTTCCAGACAAGGAAGGAAGAGAAGGCCTCTTGAAAGACTTCCCATTCTAGGACCCTATGAAAAGCAAACCATGGGGACCCAGAGAAATGAAAAAACATACTAAACAATTTATTTAGGGTTTGGTTTGATTTTTTTTTTTTTGGTGATTGACTTTACTAGGAAATATTCAAATATTATTATTGCAGTGTTATTCTGAAACATAGCTCTCAGTCACTAATGTGGTTTGCTTCGGGCAAGCCTCTAGGAAACTCAATTTGACATTGTTTCCTTGAATAAAGTTTCCTAGTAAAGAACACGAGAAATTAAAAAAGAGAACAGAGAGAGCTGCTTTCTTTCCAAGCAGAAGTTTGCCATTAATTGTTCCCTCCTATGCTTACCTTTTGAAATCCAGTGCTATGTATGGACTAAGCATCTAAAGCTTCCAGAAATCCAGACAAAGGAAAGTGTAGCTTCCCCACTGGCAATACCCAACATCAGCATTAGGAAGAAAATGTTACTGACTCCTTTGAGACAGCAGTATGTGATGAACAGAGAAAACTGAGAGCTCCAGGCTAACAGGTGGAACACAGCAGTCTCCTCTATATTTTGCGACTGTAGCTGCAGAATTCTACCTATAGGACTGTGCTCCAGAAATCAAGTTTTAATTTTAGCATTAAAAAGACCTCACAAAAAAACCCTAAACCATCTTGCATTTGATTACAATCACAATGATGACAATAAGCCTGTGTACTACACATTCTTTTTTAATCTGCTAGTAATTTGGAACAATAGCTTCAGGAAACTTCAAATCCAACTCTGATGTCAAGAAATCCTTAATTCTAAAACCTGTGTACACATCAGCATCATTAACTTCTTGCTCTTGTTGACTGGCTATCCTCTCCCTTCTTCCCAAGGCAGCATCTGGTGGCCACTCTGATGTTAAAATTTGGGATATAATCTCTCTGGGGGCTTGTCTGCATGTGCAGGAGAATGCCACAGAAGTGCTTGAAATTGAGTGATCATTTACGAATGAACACTTCTCTCTGCTAACAGCAGGTAGTTCACTTAGCTATTAAATGGTATCCTAGCTTCATCCAGTTGGTATTTTCCTCCTCTCCTAAAGAAGCTTAAATGTAATGATGTCATGCCAATAAAAGTTTCATTTCTTTTGATAAGTAGGCCAAAGTAGCAGATGTCTGTTTTAGCCTGGAGGAAAGGACATTTAATGGTGTGTGACAAATAAGAAGAAAAAAAAAAAAGCAACATTTTTTCAATGCTGCCTACTTTAAAAATATTGTTTTACTGAATTATTCAAGTTGTACATCCCTACTTATACTGCATTAAAATAACAATAACAATTTCTCATTCAAGTTTGGATATTAAAAATCATCACAGTGACCTTTAGTATACTTAATAGTTAGCTCTTGATTTTATTAAAGTCTTGACCCACTACTTATCTCCTGAATGGCCATCTACCAAAAGTGGACGATAATGGAGCTAAACACAAGGAATCAATTGTATAATTCCTTTCAAGCTCTCCACGTGTGTGCTGCCAAATCCAGTCTGTTCACTTGACTGGTTTAAAATGCAACACTGGTTTCCTAGAGAGGATAATGGACTAGCATATAAACAGAATTTTTTCTAAAAAAAACCAAGGCAGCCCAAGTGATAGAAGCCTTTAAGGGGGGGTAATAATTTCCTGAAAGGGAACAGATGCTTTAGATATTATATTAATGTAGTTTCCAACAGCACTCTACTAAAAAACCCACGTAACACTTTAAATATATATTAAAAATAGTAATGTTGTAACACTAAATGATCAACAAAGCAGACAATTTTCTACCAGTAGTGCCTAATCTAACACAAATAATAATTACCACATATTACCAAAGAGCCCAAATTATATAATTAATCAAATCTCTACATATATCTGGGAAATCCCTAGTCTTTCATAATGAATAGGCCATTAAAATATTTGTATTATACTGTATACAGAATACAGTTTAAAAAAAAATTCTTCCATATCAATATTTTTGGAATAAAAAGTCCCTAGTGTAGCAGACTGGATTCTTTAATTCATTTTGTCCAAAAAACCCAAAAATTCTCTTCAGTATTTATGCAGGGCTCTTGCACACACTGTACTGTCAGACAAACACAAGGGAATAGGACAAAGAGCACAGACCTGAAAGGGGCAACCCCCCCACCAAATCCTGTCCTCCACAGTCTGTGTAGGCTACATCCTGTCCTGCATCTCCCTTTTCACACAGTAAAAACATTTACCAAATCTAAGTGCATTTCTCCTACTCTTCACCAGAAGTCATGGACACAGAAACAAAATTTGTCTTTCACTGCTCCACTGCAGGTTTTACATTTCACAGCAATTCATACTCCAGAAGTTTCTTTGAAGAGCAGGGTGGAAAAGGTGAGGTCTTATTTTAGGATGCTTCAGAAGAAGCTTTAAGAAATCAGTTGACTTTCTTTTTACTGTTAAGAACAAAGTAAGGGAAATAGTAACAGAATTTGTGAATAACCCCATGTTATTTTGCTTATTATGTATAGTGAATATCGTCTAGGGCATTCTTGCAAAGCAGTAATTAGGGTCAGTGTAGAAAGAACTGTACACATTGTACTTGTGATTACACACACAGTTTACACTCTTTCATACTGTGATTTAGTCCGCAGTGCATGCTCTAAATAACATGGTAATTGCAGATTTATTGAAAGGAGACAATTTCAGCAGTTCAGTGAGCTTATCAGAATGAGTTTTGCAGATGAAACTGCACAACATTTTTAGAAATGAAATGTGAAGGACAGAGGGGAGCAAAGTCTTTTTCTTCAAGGCTCTGGTTGGCTACCAGAGCATGCAAGTGGATATTGGTAATTGACAATTTTTCTCTGGATTTACAGCAATACATTACTGGGATGCAACATAAATGCTGAGCAGTCACAGGGAATGGTGCATATTTTCCATAGAAGAAGGTTTTTTTGACAAGATCTACAGACTTAGCTGACTGCAGACTCACACTCCTCATACATAAAAAGAGTTTCTCACTCAAGCCACAAGCAAGGAACAGGTTCCCTTCTGTCAAGCTCTCGCCTTCATTATTGCCTAATTTGATACCAACTTTCCACATTTCACTTAGCAGTAAACAACTGAGGCATAATGTACCCGTAAGAGGCAATTATCCTCACAGTGCTAATTGCTGTGTAATATTTCTGCACTTTAGGAGTAACAGAATACAAATGTTTGCCTTCTGCAGAAGCAAAATGAGGATGAAAAAGCTACTGCGCTAACCTATCAAGATTTCACCCACACAAGTAAATAGCAAAATCTGAAAATACAAATGCATGAATCAGAATTTCATCCATACGATTTACCTGAGTATGACTCAATAAAGCGCTTTTGAGCACAGTTTCGTTGCCTGCTACCTGAAATGTTCTAGCATATCTGATCTGTAGAAGGGTTTCAGACAAGATGGGCTCTGTAGGAGATTCTCTGTCCTTCTGAACTGGCAGAGAGACCAGGAGGGACCCTACAAGGAATCTCCAGAGATACTCATTAGTTGCTTGTGCAATTTTACCCAGGTGTGATCAATATTAAGCTTCATAAGCAAAGAAAAAATTTTTTTCTGATCACAACATGAGTTCCACACTGCTGGAAGAAATGCATTAGGGAACATATAGATTGCCCTTTGCAAGTTATTAATGTGCTTACCTGCTTGGAAAGTAGTGTTAAAACGATTAACAAAACATGCCTTGCCGCTGTAGCTGTGGGATTTTTTCATCACCATCCCTTTAGCCATTTCCAACAACACTTACAAAGAACAGATCACACCCTAATTTTGTTTTTTGGATGCTGATGTTGGTATGCTATGAGGCCATAGGACAAAAGTCTGCTCTCAGCTTTCCTTGCTGGGGCTTAGAAATGCTGCTCTGGTTGAGCTTGCTGGACTCAGAGCTGCTCCTCCTTTGGCCCCGAGTGTCTGGGTAACACAAGCGGGGTCACACTCTGTAAACTCCATCTGAAAGCACCATTTGCTTTCAGAGCCACAGACCTTCACAGAGGTAAAACAAACATCTAAATTCAAGTTTTTCAAGCTTTTGTGCAACAGAAGGCCATGGATAGGTGCATTAGCAGTCTTGCAGAGCGGAACAATCAAAGAAGGTTTTCTTTGCTTGTCTTCGGTGTAGCACCCATTTCCAAAGACAGGAATGAAGCTATGGAAAGAACCAGAAACTATTTCTGTTACTATTACTCCATGGAAAAGACAGCCTTCCGCCTTGAAAAAGAAAATCATGTGCTTTGTTAAACACTTTGTAAAAGGATAGTTAAAAAATATTGTTTCTTAGCACATTCACAGTTCTGTATGACGAAGTTTTTTTTCTGTAAGATCTGTTCTAAAAACAATATATATAGATAAAAAGAAGAGGTGGGCTTTTTTTTTCTCAAAAATTTTATTTTAAGCTTAATAATGGAACATTCTACCACCATTCTTCCTTACCCATTAATTTTCCCATAGTGTGCCATCAGCTGTTTACTGATTTTTTTAACATCTATTTTGCATTGTACAGGACTTCACTGTCGACCTCCTACTGTACACATCTGATAGTCTGCAATTTCCATGCTATGTAGGAGGACGATCTGGTATTGGTAGTTAACACAGCAGCAATATTAGCACCTTGCTAAGTTGGCAAAGACTTCTTCTATAGTGTTCCTCTGCTAATTTACCACATATTCCAATCAGGAAATAACAGTCTGAAAACTATTCACCTACATTTTACAGTTCATCTCCATACTAAAATACTTGATGATCCTCTGAGGGGGCCTGTCAGGGCACATGCCATCTAAAAATTTTGCAATCTGCATAACCAGGCATGGATGGTAGGTAATTTTGTACAAATATTCCACAACAGAGCTGAAATTCTGTCTTTTCTGAATATTACCAAGATATTTGACAGCATTAAAAATTAAAATGCTTTATTTTCTTATAGAATTTGCATCATACTTGAGTTAGTATTAAAGAGGTTCATCCAAATAAGGGTTTTAGTTTGTTAATATGCCCCAGAGTCACAGCATGTTCCTATTACTTCAGAAGCTATAAAAATTAAAATGTTTTTGGGCATTATCTGACTTTGCTCCTCAACACAGCTACTGTAGTTTGTGTGCAGGACATAATGACTAGAGACCTGAGTATTATTTCGTACCTCTCTTGATTTCTTAACCAAATACCTCCAGACAGGAGGCAAATCTGATTACATGATGGAAGAGGTACTGAACAGACACAAAGTTAAATAGTAAACATCTGGTTTTTTGGTACATCACCACATCTGGCAATCCTAAAGGTTCTCCTCAGATTTCCAGAGCAGAAGATGTAATCCCAAGATGCCATATTTCCTGCTACCATTTAGAGCCTACTGCTCAGGAGGCAAAAGATTTGTCAAAGCTCTTTTTTAACCAATGCCCTTTTTGAGAACAGAAAATTTGTGGACATGGCTCTTCCTTAGGACAATAAGCTTTTAAAGCTTTAAATATTTTTAAATAGAGACTTTTTCCTTCTTTGCAGGCCTCATGAGTAGGATTTCACAGCTCACATGAAACCACACAAACCTCTTGATTTCGTTCCACTACTTTCTACCAGGTTTAACAGAACTGTAATTTGGGTTCGCTGGGCCACATTCAAGTGTCCACAGACATAGCATTCCACCAAACCACCTCAGAATAAGGTTGTAGAAACTGCCCTGGCTTAGATGATCTTCTCACCATGGCTGCCTGAAAAAGCAAGAAGCACATCCAGCAGCAACTGAAAAAAACTGGAACAGTTATACTTGTGACTATCAAGAAAAAAAATCCTTATGATAGAGAACTGGCAAGACTCAAATTTTAACTAGTTCAGATAAAACACTCTATAGCCCTTTGCTTGAATTCGCTTGAGAATGGCTTTTTTTTGCCTAAAAGAGTTCCTAGTTACCTTGATATTATCTGAAAACTTAAGGAGCAAACAGATTTTACTCAGTCTGTATCTGGCTCTTATACAAGACTGGACCAAGAGGATCTCTTAAGACACTTATGTTAAACACTGCCAGGTCAAGAGAAGTGCACAAGATCTAGAATTTGTCTGATCAGCATTTGGCCAACTTGTACCTCATGCCTCAAAAAACCAGTCTAAGGCCAGAACTCCAATTAAACCAGCACAGCCTCATGGGTATATCATAAGCTATAGGGCCAGTCAAGTTTACGTGGCTGTGAGAAACTAAAATGAAATACAGTGAATTACCTAATGCTCAGAGTAATGATGAGATAACTGGGAGAAAAAAAGCTTTCTAGGTCATATAAAATATTTGTATAACTTATGCCACTGCAAAGTTGAAATGGAAGGTGCAATGTGGATGTACCAGAGAAAGGACAGCCTGTGGAGAAGGCTCAGGAGGAAATGCCAACTCATCCTGAGGGGTCCAATGCACAACCTCAAGCAAACACAGCCATGCAGGTTCCAGACCCAAGTGAGCTCACTGGCAGCCAGCTCAGGTCTGTGCACTGGTGGCACAACCAACTTGAATTCGGATAATCTACCTTTGGATAACTGTGTGGCTCAGTTTCCTAGCAATGTACCTTGTGATGGCATATTATTATAATTAGAATTGCTGTTGCTAGAAAAATAGTCGCTAAGAAATAAACAACCCAAGTCAGTAAATGCAAAATAAGTATTTAGTGCTGTGGGTTTCACCTGGAATTTCTTCCCAGTATACATGTCACATACCATTATCTATTTCCTTCAATGTATATAATATAGTTACTAATTTTATGTCATACAGCTGTAATATATAGCTTCAAGTATAACATTAGGTAACAAGAAAGCTTAAATATAATATTATGGAAAGTATATTTTCTATAATTTAGCTACTACTTTTATAACCCATATAATTACTGCTGAGGGATAACACTATCTTTTTAGAAACTTGTTTTCTTCCTTAGCCTTTGCAGTGAATTCTTGGTTACTGGGATATGTATGGGAGTTGTTTTTGAAGGGCAGAGAGGGAAAAAAACCCCAAAAAAATAGAGAAAGATAAAAAAATAACCACATATCATTTTCTCTACCTGAATTTCTGAAGTTGTGTACAAACTCAAGAGGGTTCTGTGTATAAAACAATCGGAATCCTTCCAGCAAGGCTTGATGTTCATTAAAAAACTATAACAGAATAGAATAATAGAACTCTGTGTCCCTAATTAGAAATATTTTTTTAAACTATAAATGATCTGCCTAGAAAAAACCAAATTAACATGGTAAGACACTGGTGCACACAAGCATAAACAAAGCTTTACCTGTGTTCATTACTCAGGAAAATATGTGTTTTATAAAGAGGTGGATATAGAAATTGGGAGGATGACTGTATTCCAAGAACTTGAATCTTCAAAGTTATTGTTTAATGCCTAAGGGCACTGTGCAAGCACTGAGCATTTTCAGGATCCATTCTTTCTCATACAGAAGCTTAACTCATCTGGTAATCTTTACAAAGCACAAACAACATAGAAGTGCATTTTCCAAATTCTCACCTGTTTTTCACAAGTAGTTTGTCTTTTTCCCTGGCTGAATTTTTATGGTTTATTTTTTCCTTTCTTAAAATCATTCACAGTTATCTGACATTCCTTACTGATACCTGGGAACAATATATACATTATGTTTGAGCTTTGAAAACTCTTCCTACTGTTAAGTCTTTTTACTGTCCCTAAACAAAACTTGTTTAAAACTGTAAATAAACAAAGCACACCAGCAATAATCACACTGCCCTACTCCATACCCAATATAACCTCTGTTATGGTATGGACCAAAAACTGCATGAAGAACTAAAAAACTTCACAGTGCTAGAATATGTGGATGTTTCCTGCTTATCAAGCTCTACCATATGGAACATTTTTTTGGTGTGCTGAACAATCAGTATCAATTATGAGCAGCAGTTACGGCATGTACTGTTTATGTGAAGTTTAGGAAACCCTTACAACATTCAGCTGAAGAAATTTTTTATGTTGAGCTATTTTATGTACAATATATTTACTACTACAAATGCTTTAGAGTAAACAGGGTAAATACGGCTTAACATTTTTATCACCATTACTGCAAATGTCTGATCTTATCACAGCGTCTCAAAACTAAGGTCATCTGATGAAAAGCCATGGTCTGCTGTTTCATGTTCCTGTGGGCACTGCTGGGTTTCCCATTGCTGGGTAAGAGGTGTCAGGAGGCCCCATCTGAGCTTTGAGACCTCCCACGCTTCTCCTGAGGTGTTACGGTGAGAGCGCAGTACAGTGTGATGTGGCTCTTCCACAACCCACACCATTTTCTAACTGCAGACACAGAAACAAGGCAAAGAGGAGTTTTAGCCTTGCTTATACCTAGAGACATTCTTCTCTTAGCAACACTATGCAGACCTAATTCGGGTTAACAGAAATCTTATCCATCCCCTCTACTCCTAGAAAATTACATTTTCTCTCTCTCCTATTATTCTTGAGTCAGCAAATGCCCTTAACCCATACTGTTCTGAACTGAGATTTCAGAGATGGTCAAATGAAACAGTCTGAGGAGTCTTGCACTGTACTAAAAAGCTACAAGTGTGGAGATGCATGAGAATTGCTTCCTTTTTATGCAGAATTTAGCACAGGTCTGAACCATCTGCTAGAAAATGTACCCAAAGCAACTGAGTAACAACCTCATGGATTTACAACATCTGTAATTCCCAAAGTGTCACTATCCAACTCAGTCTAGATGACAGAGTTTACCATAAACCCTTCTATAAATCATCAGGATCAGCACTTCTCAGTGGAAGTTTCTGGGGTTCCATCAGTTATTTCTCTGTGATCCTCAGCAGGTAACCAAACAGACCTCTAGTCAATAGCCTTATATGCATTATCCAGAGTGCTGTATGCAGCAATGACACAGCTGTACAGCTGTTAAAATTTTTATGGAGGTCTACAAATGAAGTACAGGGGGGAGGAAAAAAGCACTCACTTAACAGTGCTTTACCCAAATTTAAAGCTTATTTATCAACACAATGAAAGTACAAATAAGAAGCTCAAACCTCCACTCTGTCTCTAAGAGTGATTTTGAAATAAAGACTGCATGAGGTTGCAAGCCATTTCTGGGGGAAATATCCATTAAAAGGAAAGCACTAGCAGAATTACCCCTCTGTCTGCAATTTTACACAAGAGATGTTTGTTACCGCTATCTGCATCCAAGACTAATTTTTAAACCCTCTAAAGATCAGGGCCTGAGACTTCTCACAGTTGCAGAGATGGTAATTACTCTGGCAACAGCAAAGCTGTGTCAGAGAAGACAAGGCCCCAAGATCCGTAATTTTGTGTTCAGTCTATTAGGCAGCTCAGCACTAACCCATAAAGCCATGAAAAAGCCAGGAGAGGACCACACAGTATGGATTTTTCTGTTTCTGGTTTGGTTTTTTTTTTGCCCTTAATCTCACAGTTAAAATGAAAACACTAACTGATAAATGAATCAAGCACAAATAAAACAAAATCAAAATAAATCAGAATAAAAGCATGAAAAATACATGATGACTAAGATCCACAACCACGTCACAGATTGATTTTACATGAGCTATTACAGTGAAAGTCAGGTGGTGTAATTAGTTTCTACATCATTACTGCTATGTGTTTTGGAACCACACTTAACTACAGGTATCATTAAAGTTAAGGAATTGCTTCTTTTACGAGGAGAGAAACATTTGCAGCTCTACAAACCACAGAGTAGCCATAAGGGAAAACCTACTAACATCTGAATTTAATCATATGTTCCTTCCATCTCAACAAACGGACTTCAGAAAAGTTCAGTACCAATGTAGTAGTATGAGTCCAAGACGTGGAAAATACTCTTGTGGTTAAAATATACTTAGATGAAATATTTCAGGGAGTTTTTTATTTGAAACTGCCATTTTCATATGCCAAGCTTCCCTGAGATTAAAGTCAGTTCATAAACAAAACGAAAACACTTTTTCCATCTGCTTTGCTCGGCCCATGTTTTTTTATTTGCACTTGCATGCAAGGAAAAGAAAGGTGATTTTGCAACATGAAATATTATGACTTGCAGATTGTTGAAAGGATCATTACAGATTTCCTCCTTTTTCTTTCCTTTTGCTAATAACACTTTTCCAAGCAATAGCTATATTCTGTATAACTGTATCTTGACAGCAGATCTCTACACAAGTCAACATTTAAGGTATAATCCATGACATTTAAGATCTGCAAGTGCTGTTCCTACCTGATGATGATCCTGCTACTTATTATAGCACACTCTGGTTCTATAAAAAGTGGCTGAATAAACTGGCTTTTTCAAAGAAAGGATAAGGTATCACTTCTGTATTTCCTAAAGATCTTTCAGTCCATGACATAAAAAAATTTTCACTATATATCTGCATGGTAATAGGATTTATATAGGCTGTAAATCTCTTTTCATCCCCTTTTAAAATACTGATTTCATGATTCTTTCGTAGAAGAGTAGGCACCAAAAATAGCTTTCTCTGAATATCTCTGAGTTCTCTCAAAATTTGACTTTCAAAAGCGAAGCAGTGAGACTGAATGATACTCGTCTGTGAAAAAGGAGAAGGCCCCCAAGCAAATATCTTGGCTTGTGTCTATCTAGTGGGAAAAAATATATGGCTAAATCTACTTGGACATTTGGTTATTCACCTGATAATTTTCAGCTCTACATTTCTAGAGAACCATGAAACTGGAGAAAAAATTATGGGAAAGCATATGTACTGGGGCTGGAATCCAAACCTTTGGGAAGCCAATACTCCTCCTCATGTTTTTCTGCAAAAATACTAGTTGAAACAAGTCCAAGAACTATTTCCTGAATCTTCTCATTTCTAGGGACTTTCCTCAACAATTTAATACTCTCCTCTTCCAAGACACTAAGGCTGTGCCACCTTCTGACTAATGTCCAAATTCCTAGGCTAACTCCTTTTCTGAAGGTGCTCTGAATTCCAGAATGATGCTGTTGGCAGTGGGCCCTCCTTGTACACAGGGTCACAAAAGAAAGATTTGTGTCAGCTGCAATACTACTAACTGGATCCCCAGCTACTCCTTTCCATCCAGGAATGGTTTCAAGCTGAAGTTAGCACTTTTTGAGCAGGTTCAGTATCTCTGTGGGGAAAAAATCATTAACTCTGAATAATCCAAAACATGATGTATCTCTAGAAATCTGTGCAGAAATGCAGCTTTCATTTTCCTAAATCTAATTTCTGAAAGAGCAGCTCTGTCTCTTTTGGTGTTTATCTGGATCCCTGGAGGAGTCAGCGCTCCACTGAAGATGAGATTGCTTTAGTCTAGATTTACTGCAAATCAATGAATGCTGACTTCAAAATTCATTCTGGTTGTATTCTAAATGACTTTTCTCTTGGATGATGGCTTGATAAAAGTGTAATCCAACCAAAGAAAAAAGTTCATCACCAAAAGAGCTTTCAAAAAACCTTTACTAATTCCTAGGATCATAGAGAAACCAAATGGCACATGTGTATCAATGATAGATGTCCTTTCAGTGCTGAAACTTTAAGTTAAAAAAATATCCTCCCTGGTTTGAAAAAATATCAAAGAAACTGTCAAGAGTTTCTTGGATCAAATTCAGCTCTGAAGTAGCTCTTTATTTTACAAGGAAGATTAACCAGATGATGCAGGACATTCACATTTCTTTGATTCCTCTGACATTATTCCCTTTGGGATTTCTCTGATCTGTTTCACAGGGCAGTTCTGCTTGAAGCACCTGAAGAGTGCCTATGCCAAATATAATTCCTCCACAGGACAGAAAAAACCTTCTTCTCCCTTTATTGACAAACCCTTTGGAGACTTCAGCAGACCTTGGCTGGCCAAAGACAATAGGTCACAATTGAAAGAGACACTTAGCCGAAGTTTCAGAGAAGTTTCTAGCCCCAAAAGCGAAACTAAGAAGAAACAGAAAGGATCAGAGCACAATCCATAAAATCCTAGCTCAACTGTCAGGTGTCTGAGGCTGGGAGCATTTTTGTGGTCATTGCTATGGCCAAACCTCTTCTATCCTGTGACAATTCACATCTCTTTCTGAAAGCATTACAAAAGGAAAAAAAAGTTTAATCATTTTACAGACAAATCATTACAATGTCTTGTTTTAAATAATGCATCAATAGCCTGTATTTTTTAAGAATTCTTTTGATCATTTCTAGTACTTTGAAAAATTTTAAATCCCATATGTATTAGCCTCAATTTTTTTTTGTTCAAACCTATATAAAGTTGGGGAAAATTAAAAAAAAAAGATACTGTCCATTAGATCATAATCCCTTAGTCGTTTTCTTTCTAGCATTTCCATTTCTGGTGGACAGGATACTAACAGTAAAGCAAACCTACAGTCTGCATACTAAAAAAAGATATCTTTTTGTATTTTCACTCCATTCAGTCTTACCACACCAAACAGAGTAAAATGAAATAGCATAAGATTTACCACGTTTTTTCAGGTGTGCATATTTACTTCAGTGGGACTTAAGAGTAACGTGATTCTAAATGCCATGCTTTTAATGAAGGGGTTGTATAAACCAGAAGCAAAATATGTAGCAGAGAAAGAAAAGTAAAGAGTTAAGATTCTAGACAAAAGAAGCTGTCACAAGAAGGAACTAAGTGAAATGAAGTGAAAAAGCAGATAGCACAAATAAGAATAATCTGTACCTTGAACAAATGCTCGATATGCAAAGCCCAAGCTGGTTCATTAAAAAAGAAAGGAAAAGAAAAAAAAAAAAAAAGAAAAAAGTGGGGATATAGGTAATCTGTATGTCCTATACTGATTTACCTACAGCAATGTATTACATATATTTTGGGGATTATAATTCAGTCTTTTCACACTATTGACTGGAATTAGAAAATGCCCATCTACAAGAAGGGTCGGACTACAGGCCTCTCAGCCTCACCTTAGTAGATCAGATCATCCAGAGAGCCATCACACACCACAGGACAACTAAAGAATTGGGCCCAGCCAGCACGGGTTTAGAAAAGGCAGGTCCTGCTTGACCAGCCTGTTTGCTTTTATGACAGAAGTGACATGCTTATGGGTGCTGTCTACCTAGATTTCAGTAAAGCATTTGACACCATCTCCCAGAGCATTCTCCTGGGAAAATGGCTGCTTATGGCACAGACAGGAGCACTCTTTGGTGAAAAACAGGCTGGATGGCCAGGCCCAGAGAGTGATGGTAAATGGCAGTAAATCCAGCTGGCATCTGGTCACAAGTGAGGGTCCCCAGGGCTCTGTATTGGGGCCAGTCCTGTTTAATATCTTTATCAATGATCTGGATGAGGGGATCAAGAGCAACCTATGCAAGTTCACTGATAACACCACACAGGTGAGAGTGTGAATCTGCTGGAAGGCAGGAAGGCTCTGCAGAGAGATTTGGACAGGCTGGATCAATGGGCTGAGGCCAATGGTGTGAGGTTCAACAACGCCGAGTGCCAGGTCCTGCACTTGGGTCCCAACAATCCCACACAGCGCTACAGGCTGGGGGAAGAGTGGCTGGAAAGCTGCTCAGCAGAAAATGACCTGGGAGTGTTGGATGACAGCAGCCAAACAGGAGCCAGCTGTGCCCAGGTGGCCAAGGAGGCCAATGGCATCCTGGCCTGTATCAGGAATACTGTGGCCAGCAGGACCTGGGTAGTGAGGCCACACCCTGAGCCCTGCGTTCAGTTTCGAGCCCCTCCCTACAAGAAGGACATTGAGGTGCTGGAGTGTGTCCAGAGAAGGGCAACAGAGCTGGTGAAAGGTCTGGAGCACAAAGCGTATGAGGAACAGGTGAGGAGCTGAAGGTGTTTAGTGTGGAGAAAAAGGAGGCTCAGGGGTGACCTTACTGCTCTCTACAACTGCCTGAAAGGAGGGTGTA
Organism: Coloeus monedula; assembly: GCF_965178545.1. Classification (NCBI taxonomy): domain Eukaryota; kingdom Metazoa; phylum Chordata; class Aves; order Passeriformes; family Corvidae; genus Coloeus; species Coloeus monedula. The sequence goes on from NC_138781.1 coordinate 107,937,032, forward strand.
GTGAGGTGGAGATTGCTCTCTTCTGCCATGTCTCAAGTGAAAAAGATGAGAGGAAAAGGCCTGAAGTTGTTCAGCTTAGATACTAGAAAAAAAAATTTCACTGAAGGAGTGATTAGGCATTGGAATATGTTGGTCAGGGAGGTGGTGTAATCACCATTTCTGGAAGTGTTCAAGAAGAATGTGGATGTGGCAGTTGTGGTTACGGTTTAGGGGCAATTATGTGGTGCTAGGCTGATGATCGCACATGATGTTCTTTTTCAACCTTTATGATTCTATTATTATGTGAAATTTGACGAAAAAAGACTCTTTAGAAAACCTCTCCTCTTCCACCAAGAATTATTAAAAATATAAAGCAAACATATCTAATTCTTCTGACAAAATGAGAAAATTATTTTTACTTTCTTCTAGAACATGAAACTCTGCCGGTAACACTATACTGTTGTCAGCTTATTCTTAAACTGCACAATTCCTTGGCATGTCTCACAGCATTTCAGATCAGTTGCATAAAATCCATGGCAGTTGACTACAGAATTTGGTCTTTTTACCTGGTATGAAAATTCCCTTGTTTATATTAAATGTTTGGGCAACTTCTAACTCCACTGACAGAACAAATAGTATCATCCTTGAAAAAGCTATTGAAAGTGAGCAGAGTCGGTGTGTTATACTTTAACCTTGGCAATAGACCATCTAAAAATTAATGGATACAGTTTGGAAGATTAAGGAGACATTTGTCTTCTCTTTTTAGAATAAGAACACATTCTGCTCAGATTCAGAAAGTAGAAGCACCATCTTGCATTGTATCACAGAACTTAAATCAACAATGTCCTAAAAGTGAGGCTTTACAACAAGATCTTATTTTAGGAAAATAACTGCTTTCAGTCCTTCATCAATAGATATGAGGATTATCACTGTTCAACAGCTTGGGCAGGTCTTTACATATTTTACAGGAGCAACTGACCTTACCGTCATCCTAGAATGCTTCATCTCTACCCCTAAAGGGACTTGTGGGTACTAACATGCAGTAGCCTAGTCTCCCTTGAAGCATTTTTTCACCAGTGGAAACAGAATAAAATTTAAAAGATTAATTTAAAATAGGAAATCAATAAAGGAGTCCTTTAAAAGATAAGCAAGAACACTTTGTTTGGATCCTGCTTTCAGTCTAACTTTTACAATGTCCGTCCTTCCACGCTGACTACAGAAGTTACCAAAGGTACACACTGAGTAGCACAACCATCATTCCTGATAGCCTATATAAAAGCTGGAGGCAGCTCTTAACTGGGAATTTGTATTTCTGCTGAATCTCAGAAATTAAGTTTATGGGAGTAGTATTTATTGTTTCCATAGGCACTAAGCTGTCTAAGGAACCACAGCATTTCCTTAGATTACTCATAGCAATGCTGGGGCAAAATCAACAGAAAGTTTGTTATGAAAATATTGACAAAACTTGAAAAAGTTTGATCACGGGAAGCAAAATTATTCTAGTCTTACTGGCTCATACTTTTGCCAAAATAAAATGACCTGAAATAACAGTATGATGCCAATACAATTATACAGCATAATCAGATTGCTTACTAGTACCTTAAAAAAACCCATTTCTTTGTTTCCATGATTACTCCTGATAAATACCATAGACTTCCCTCAGAATTTTATTTTCAGCAATAGATCATTATTGGTTAAAAACAAAATATAGTGTTATTTCAATTATTGCTTTATCAACTGTGCTTCTCAGGATTATGCCTACATAACCCATTTTGTTACAATGCTTACACATGAAATGCTACCCAAAAACTGGGGTGAAACATACTGAATAAAATAGGAGAACTAATGAGAATGAGGAACAATATAAACAAAATAAAATGCGAGGAATCGGCAAAAAATGCAGCTCCTGATTAATGAGCTTCAGCCAAACAAAAGCTTTTACAAAAAGAAAGGACTGAAGATCTCCTGAACCTCATCTAGAGTGCTTTTATCTGAAATTAGCTTACTCTTTTCCCCTCTTTGCTCCACAGAAGGAGACAGATTCCACCTTCACTTCCGCTTACCCATCCACCCCAAAAAGCTGTTCTTCTTGCCCTTTTTGTTTCTCTGTATGAAGACTTAGGATACATCTATAATGAGTGCCAATTTTTACAAGTTTTGAGCTGTGAACAGGTAAAGGCTTATTGACCCATGACAGCTTCTGCATGCTCCTGCAGATTGTCTCATTCTACAGCAATCTCAAGTTGCTGCACATTTCAGCCTCTGTTTTTCACTGGAAAAAGTGATTCCATTTGTAATGTCAACATCTAACATCACTACAACACGTTGAAGCCTTTTTTCCCCCCTCCCAAACAGCAAACCCAGTAATTTTTGTAATCGTGGAAACTTAAAATTGAAAATAGGGAATTTTCTTTTTCCTCTACATCATGTGCCTGTGCCTCTATTATAGCAATACAAAATTGTGATTTGAATTCCTGGACAATTTTGTACCACCCAAGACAAATGACATCACTGTCAGTTTCTTTTAAAAGAGTATCTTAGTAGGATATATTCTTTAATGTTTCATACTGAAAAAAAAAAAAGCAGATATTCACTACTACTACTTTAAACTATATTCAATGTATTTTTTTTCAGCCATGGCATGTTAAAGTAAAGCAACTAAATAACTTCTGAATTCATTTGCTAACCTTATATTTGATGTTTTGCGTGAGAAATAGCACCAGCAACTATACGCCTAGAGACACCAGTGCACACAGTTGTCACAGACATTTTATCATCAGTCCCTTACCAGCTGTTTGTGCAACTTAGACAAATACTAGCAAATTATTCAGAAATGGCTGCTCTTTCTCGTTCATCATGATGGAAACTTTTAGCAAACATAGTTCACCTTTTGCTGAGAATGAGTTTAAAATTATCTTATCCATTGTTACATGTCTTTCCATCGTTGTTTAACAGCTCCACCACCCCTTCAGGGCAAGAAATAATCTTGTGGGAAAAAAAGAGGAAAAAAAAAGGGGGGGATAAAAAAGAAACTGGTTGCTTGTGCTTACAAAAATAAACCTAGATGTATGAGTTGTAAGTCTGAAAAATAAATAAGTCATCGTTTATATACAATCTAAGAACTTCACAAAGATTTGCTCCATTCAGTTGTTCAGATGTACTAGGTACATTCATTTTTGATCAAAGTAATAAGCTATCTGCTATGAAGAAATAATTAAATATTTAGATGGATCTGAGATTTACTCATATTCATAGAATTCTCTGAAGGTTACCTTCTTCTTCTTCATGCATCCTTAAGACATTGAAAAGGCAGAACACTCTGTTGCCCTGCCATTTCAGCATTTCAACTTGTCAAATCAACTGCTATTAGACTACAATTGTTACAGAAGGCATCTAGGGCCATGCCACTTAAAACTTCTCAACAACAGAAGACAGCTCAAAACATCTTAAAGAAAAAACCTCTTATGTGATCCACTGCAGAACTATGCATCTCTAAAGCTCCAAATGCAGAATAAAGCACTAGGATGTTATCTAATTACAAATCAAATAGTTTTAACAATCAATGCGTAAATCATTTTGTGAAGATTAAAACCTGCCGTATGGATGAAAAGAAAGAAGACATACAAACTGGTCTCAGCAGCTTGCAGTAACATCCAGGAAGCAACTACTGCAGAGCATGAAAATGAATGCAGAAAAGTATTTTTCTGACAGATTTTAAGATTTTAACACTGACTGCTTTCATAAGCAATGAGCTGTAAGTGAAAAGATTAACAGTAAAGTGGTAGTACACACAGCAGTAAACAACCACTTGGAATTTTAGCAGATAGTCTCTGAAAATTATTGTTATGAAAATAACCTATTTTCAAGTCATTTGTTTTAGGAACTCAGGACCATATTGTACACTAACTGCTTAGCAGAGATTATGTCACTGTAACACAGAATAAAATAAATTAATTTTGGAAGATTCATGCCAAATGAATTCATGCCAAAGATTCATGAACAAACTATTCTGTGATGTTATCAGAGCAGTAATAGTTCATTGTTTAAATGGACTCAGAAGTAAGATGAAAGTAATTTTTACTCAGTAAAGAGTCCAACTTTCCTGCATTTGTAGAACCTTATTTTGAGATGAATGGCATATATACTTTGTTTAAAGAATGAACAGATAGCATATTAAGAGGAATCAGTGTGCAATTAGACTTGTGCCTAATTAACAGTGATAACTAAAGCACATAAAACACTTCTGTAAATGCAGAGCTCAAATGAGTGCATGGAAGAAGAATCACTTATCTAATTTTTAAATGAGAGTGATTCTGAGCTTTGCTATTGCCTGTGAAAATCTGGTACCCAAAATTTTTATATATTAATCTTTTCTAGTGCTCCCTTTGAAAGAAACGAACAGGGTAGCCTCACAATGTTTTTATTTTCTTTGAGACTCCAGTACCGGAAAGCAAAGGGTCCATCTCAGTTAATAACTGGACAGTTTGAAAATGAGAATACGCTGTCACTTCTCCTACCAGAAACCACTCTGTTCAAGATTAAAAAGAATCTTGCTAAGGTGGCCTTAAAATATCATCATTCTTCATGAACAGTCTTAGATACACACTTAGACAAAGTAAAGGTTAATGAAGAGAAACAGTCTGGGAAGCCCTATCTGCATATTACCGTGAATTACAGCACGATTCAACAACCACAATTTTTCATCTCCTTTTACAGTAACTGAAAAAAAATAACAAAAGGATTTTTAGTTTCTTTTTAAAACAACTAACAATGCAATGCTGTTTGTCAGTGAAAGGTTTTTTGACAAAAGAAATGCTTTCATTGATTACCCTGAATTATAAATTATAGCTCTCTAATTTTTCCTCTTATAAATGAATACTCTTCACAATCTAGCCTCACATGTCAGACAAAAAATTGAAACTTTTATAATGGAAATTTAATTATAGTACAATTTTTGCCAGTTGTCATTCCAAAGTCATCTATAATTATGCTCAGGTCATCAAAAGTTATTTTCTTCATTTACTTGGCCAAATGTGCCAGTAACACATTGGTTCATCCTCTCAAATTCAACACTATACAACAGTAATTAAGAAAATTACAGATTTTTTTTTTTTATTTTTTAAGCTAATTGCAAACAAAATATCTGCAGAAATAGTCAAAACAAAGAGCAACTGACAGACAATTTGATTTTTGTTTCCAAAGAACATAAATTTTTAGAAATGAAAACGCACTTCTGCATGTCAGGAGTAAACACTTACTGCTTTTTTGTTTTACATGCATTTTTCCATAGGATAATTCTAGAAGATAACAGTCCACTATAAACATAATTTTCTACTGCAAAATTTTGGCACCAAAACACCTTCAGAGAGCTTTTTGAAAATTCCGAATCATGAACTAACAAATGAAACTAAACTCTCCCTTTCCCAAAAGAAAGCTCTCCTCTCTCCTTCCAGGAAGTGGATCAAGTTTAATGGAATGAGTAAGCATGAACTAAATACATAGATAGTTGTTAATAAATTTTAAAGAATAACAAGTATGCTCAAATGATGGTATATATTGAAAGACAGCTAAATGCAGACATCAGAAGTATAAATTTGAAAATACAACTGTTAAAACTATTTGAGATGGTTGGGCATACTGAAATGCAAGAGCCACAAATCACTGACTTCACTGGCTGTTTGATTTTAATCTCCACTATTTGTTTTCTAATAATGCTAGGCAAAGCGTTTCCCAATTTTATTTCTTGTTTCTTCTTAGAGATTTAAGTTAGTATTTCCTTGCTGAATGCTTTCCAGTAAAATGTTTTATTTCCTGGGCCAGAATTCATTTAGCCATATAGATACAAAGGAGAAAAAAAAAAAAAAGAATATAGAACAACTTTCCTTACTCATATATTTCTGGCTTCTTAAGAGTCTGGAAGAATCTCAGCTCCATGGGGATGCCCCTCTCTGCCTAAGCAACACATTCAGTAGCAATTAGATGGATTACCAAAAAAACCTATTTTTTTACATCTATAGAAGCTGAGGTCTAGTGCTCTGTGAACTGTCACAACTTTATTTCTGTTGTAAACAGAAATGTGATGCACTCTTGCTCACCATGAGAGATCCTTGGACTGTAGGACAGCATTACCTATTTATAGCATTGCAGCAACCTAGTACCCTAAAGAGGGAGAATTTTTTTTCTCCAAAGTCAGGATATTTCTTCATCAGGATCTGCCCCGATTTCAGGTCTCAAACTTGATGCATAGTCCACAGTCTAGGCTACAAAGTTGTAACTGAACTTCACAGACAAAAGTAACTCCAGAAAAGCCAGAACTCAGCACCAGCTTTTCTTCCTGGGAACCTTTAGGAGGTTGGACTGAGTTCTGCATATGACTCTACATTTGCAAAACAAACAGTGATTTTTAGTTTGCAAAGCCAAAATACCTCCCAAGCACTGACAAAAACTGGAAGCACCTGAGTGGTGTCATTGTTCATTTTTCTTTGAAGTGAGGTAAAACTAATACACCATTCTTTCTAAAAACCTTTGATACTACTTTTTTCATAATTTGAAAAAAACCCTCAAACTACTAAAAGGCTTAAAAAACTAAAGCATCTTCGTGTTTCTACATAATTCCTGGATGTTTCCTGCTTCATAGACACTTCAATAGAATTGTGCAGTTATGTGTTTTTAAAGCTGGCCAAAGCTGCTGGGCAAGATAGCACATGGTCTAACAGTCTCAAACAAAAGAGCAAGCCCTGAAATATTAAAACGAAGGAGCATGCCTGTCTGGTCATCCATTTCCATCTTTCAATAACCTTTAAAACCACTGGCAAATTTCATCCAAGTAACTTGCTTAAAATTTAAACTGATTTGACACAGTACTGCCAGAATTTAATTCCAGAAGATGAGAGAGCCAAACTTGTGCTCCCATTTAGTAGGCTCAGGGCAGACAAGCAGAAGTCTAACACTGAAGACTCCATCTATCAACGTATCTGTGGTTAATTGGGTGCTGCCTCCTGCCATGTAGGTCTGTCATAATGGAAAATGGGATTACCTTCACAAGGTGGTGATATTTAGCAGACAAATCTTTCAGAAATTAGGCCTCTGTTGTCTATGGGACATCCTATTTTCCTGACTCCTAAACAAAAAGGAGTTTTTAGACTCGGCTCAGAAGTTCAAGAAACTTTTTTTTTTTTTTTAACAAGAAACCTGTCCTTTAGAGCCTAAAATTCCCTTTGGCCATAGGGTTGATACATTCATATGTACATATGAAGGAAAAAGAGATGGAGAGAGATGTGTGTGTATGTGTCTGTATATACACATACACACTCTTTGACACACACAGTTATTCTTTTAGATACAAACTGAAGTAAATGTATTTTGGTCACTTCAAATGTATAAAAGATTTTGCTTTGGTTTTGGATAAGACCAAGTCAGAGGAAAAGCCATACTCTCCTGTCTCATTTGCTCAAGTTTTTGCTGAAAGATTAGCATAATTAAAAATGAAGTTTGCCTATTAGTGGAAGACAGTATGGTGTAACTGTACGTGAGAATTGGAATAGCTGATGTAAGAACTGGCCTCAGAAGAGGGAAGAAAGTGCTCATCCTAAAGTTGGTAAGGATAAATTTCAAGGCACCCATGGAACTTCACTGGAAAGGCACAGAATGCCCTTTCCTGTTATTTTTAATTGCTTTTAATAACAGAGTACCAATGCATTCATTTAAATCTGCAGTAATAATATACTTCTGAAAAGAGATCCAAAGCATATATGAAACAGCTCATTCATTTGTTCATTTGTTCAGAACAGAGTTAATATAAGGAATGCCCTAATAGTATTTTTTACAAGTATTTACAAGTATTTATAGTTTACCACTTCTATTAAAGGTGCCCACATAGCAGTTTTTTATTTATAACCACTACACTCCCAGCTTGCCAGGTTTTTCTCCATAACAAGAAATTCTTCCTGAATTGAAGTTGGGTACAGTAACTGAGTGTGTGTTTTTTGAGCTTATCCTTGTAACTAATAAGAGACTGCAACAAAGACTGGAGATGAAGATATGTCACTGAAGAAATCATATTATCTACTTTTCTTTAAGGGTCATTATGCTTTCTTCACATTCCCTCCACCTGGCAGATGTGAAATTATTAATTTTGCCCCTCAGGTTTGCTCTAAGTTAGTGAAGGTTCATTTGTCTCAAAGAGCAGGTTAATTTCTTCCTCTGCAAATGTTTTGAAATGGGAATCTATTAATGTGAAGAAATAAGTCTCCATTTATATGACTGCTTTTCACACGACCAAAGACATGGCAGTTCTTTTTACATACTCTGTTTCCACCCCCATATTAACCCAGCTCTGTCAGGAAAGAATCCCAAATGCTTCTCCTTACTCTAATGTGGAGCTTCTCAAAACAAACCGATCTGACAGCCAGGTTTCACGCTCTGTGTCCTTACCAACACTAGATTGTGTCTATATTCCTTCTATAGTTCAGCGCACGTGTCAGAAAGAGATGCAACAGACCTACATATCTGCAGCAGTTTTCCTGTCCTCTTTTTTTCCCTCCCCTTCATGTGATGGTGAATGAAAATGTTCTGATTCTCAAGTGAGATCTCTGGATGCTCTATCTAACCAAAAACTATTTATTTAGGGACCAATGGAGACACATAAATGCAGACATTAGTAATTTCTATGGAATGCCAGTTCTCTTGGTTGCTAATATTAGGAGAAGTTTTTGTGCTCACTGACTGAAAATTCACTGAATGGAGAACCAACCTGTGATGTCCCCTGCAAGAGAAAGACACATTTGGGATGAAAGGGCAGATACTCTGATGGTGTTTATTTCCTAAAAGAAAATGCTTTGGTTTTACTGTCACTGGAAACCACAAATCTAGAGAAGCATCCAGAACAATGCAGTGGGACTCAAAACTTTTGTCTGTGATAAAGTCTTTCCATCACACTGTACCACTGTTTATACAGCTTCAGGGAAGGACAGGAATACAGTGGAAAGATCATGATACATCCCTGCTTATTAAAGCAGAGTCTAGGAGAATTTGACACCATGGTGACACCTTCTCTTCCCAGATTTTGACAGAAACTTGGAATCACAGAATAGCTGAGGTAGGAAGGGTCTGGTTCATCTGGTCCAGCCCTCACTGTACACCACTCTTGCTCAACCAGCGCCAACTACAGCATCTTGTATGATGCCCAGATAACTTTTGAGTATCTCCAGTGCTCTTTCCTCACCTACAAAACCATCTCATCAAAGGAGTTCAGGTTCATCAAGCATGACTTGCCCTCTGTGAATCCATGCTGACTAATCCTGATCATGTTTTTGTCCCTTGTGTGCCTGGAAACGGTTTCCAAGATTGGTTGTTCCATCATCTTCCCAGGGATTATGGTGAGATTGTCCAGACTGCAGTTCTTTGGGTCTTCCTTTTTGTCCTTCCGGAAGAAAGGAGTGGCATTTATTGCAGTTGCATTCACTGACTTTGTTTGGTGTTTTTCTTTTTTTTTTTTGTTTTCAGGAACTTAAAAGGACTCCTAGGGGAAATTCTAGACTGTGAGATAAGGAGGAAGAGAACTGGACTTAAAGAGATTTTTATATGGGAGGAATTTGGATTACCTGGGTTTTTCTCAGCCCAAAATCCCCAATAACACAAGGGGAGGCTGTTCTGTAACACGGCATCAGAGAAGTCATCTCAGTAAGTAACACCTTGTGTGCTTCTTTCCAGACAAGTGGCTGCCAAAGAACTTTCATATACTAGTCAGTGCTGAAAATCATTTGTGTTTTATGAAGGGCCCCTTCCAAGAAGATGCATTTCTGTTTTGTTTCTCCATCAGAAGTTAAGTCAGCAGTGATGCACACACATGGACATGTATCTCATGATGCAGTGTTTTCCTGAAATTCTATTAAAATCCTTCAGTTTACTTCCTGCACATCTGAAAGCTGCAATTCACCTGCTACAGTGCAGAAAATCCAAAACTAGCTTTTACCCTTAGGAGAAAGTGCCCTTATATGAGCTGGTCAGTGTATCAGAAAGGCATTAGAAAAAAAGGACAATACAGTAGGATCTTACTTTCATAACAAAACCATAAATAAAATATAAGTTCATTGTGGACTTCCAGTTCTGATAAATCAATGTAACTTCCTACTACAGTTTATTACAGTTTCAGGTTAGGAATGGTGACTTTAGAAATATCATGGAACCCTTCAATGGAAAATAAAATGGTGCAATATCTGCAACCCTCCTCCTCAGGGTTCAGGTGTCTCTGACCTGAGGTCTAGCTCTAATATAACACACCTGCAAAAACCTTGCTTAAAACTTCTGAAGAAAATTGCTAGGAGAAAGAGCTGTGGAAAAAACCTGCAGTATGGCTTCAAGTTGACATTGTGCTATGATCACAAAACTAAGCAACGTTAAGACTTTTTTATATGCCTGAAAAAACCCTGAACGTCTACACAGGCAGTTCTCCAAGGTATAGCAACGAGAAGGAATAACTTAATTCCCTGTGACACTAAGATCCTTCCTCTTTTCTTGAAACAAAAAGGTCAAAAGATCAAAGTCTTACAGGACAGATAAAGGCAGCTGCCATTTCAACGTAGAGAAGTTCTTAGGAAGGAACTCATCTTTCCTAATAGTGATATAGAATGGGGAAGGGCATGGAAGTCAGCAGAAAGCACCACTGAGTTTCAAGACAGGCTAGGGCACCGGCACTGACAAAAGAAAAAACTAACTAGAGAATTAAGAACAAAAGGATGTGGGAGGGTAGAAAACAGGGAAAACCAACTGCAAAACTGACTTTTTACTCAGAATGTTGTACACAACACTGTCCATCCTGTAGGACCTGAACAGTGTGCCATGTCGTGGAGCAGGAAGAAAGTGGTGGCACTGAGTACTGTCCAACATACCTGAGCACACTGAATTTACATGCAGGGTTCAAGACAGTTCCTGGCCTGTACCATCTGCCCAGAGATCCTTCCACCTGGTGCAACCTGATGCAGGTCTTAACTGATCAGAGGGAAGAGGATACTCATTCCATCATTGTATTCTGACAGATGAAGGTTTTTTTCACAATGCCAGTGGATGCCACTGGGCAGCACAGAACTAGTGAAATAATTTTGAGACCTTGGAATATTAACCAGCTGAAGCCAAAGCAAAGAGCAAACTGAGAAAAATGAAGATTATTCTTTTTCAAGAGTGGGGATTTAAAGAGTTCCTCTGCTCTGTTCTTCCAGATTGTAACAAGCCTTCTTGGAGTACCAGACATTTTATAACAAACCTGCAGCAGAGTTTCAAGTGCTCAGTTGTACTGGGAGTAACAGCTTTCCTCCTGACAAGCTCAGGTGATGGGATCGAAGAGACAGCAAAACCAACTATGTTTAAAACATTCCTGTTATTTCACTGTATGAAAATTACTGGTTAGATTGACAGTGATTGTTTTTGCAAATACTCCCGGGCAGTAATTGTGTCTTAACACAAAGAAGTAGAGATCTGGCTGTTCAAAAAACTCCACAGTTTGGGGATAATTCATCAGAAGATTCTTTCATAGCAGTCTCTTTATTTATTTTTTATTTTCTTAAATTCCAGTAGAGTTTTCTAGCTCAGTAAAGGAAAATATGCTAATTTTCAGAAATTATGCCAAATGTCACAGTGGAAAAAAAAAAAAAAAATGAGGAAAAGAAAACAACTTTCCCTAGGGGGCCTTAACAATCCCCTCCCTTAGCAGGAGGGAGGATTTTATTCTAACGTTTCTTCCTAAGGTAGCTGTCTTCAAGACATATCTGTTCACCAGCAGATTCAAGGAACAACATAAATTAGAAAAAATGTCTCCTAATAGAGGGGCCATAGCAAAAAAGAGAAAAAAATTGCAAGAGCTCATTTAGCAGTTCTGCATTATTCAGGTGTGTTTTAACTGGGGCACTGTCTCACCACCGGAGTGCAGGGACACAGACCAGATCAAGATTTGTATCACGCAATGCATGTCAAAGACAAAACACACTGGAAAGCCCTGAAATAAATAATTCTATGCACAGAAATATTGATATGGATAAGAAGAAACTACAAAACACAGTCTAGCTTATTAATCCTTCAACATATCTACTTTAGTTTTACTATGGACAGTTCTACTGGTTTTGGGTCCGACTGGGTCTCATCAGGAACAATAGTGACAGGACAAGAGGGAACAGCTTCAAACTGGAAGTAGGTTTAGATCAGGTATTAGGAAGAAATTCTTTACTGTAAGGTGAGGCACTCAAACAGGTTGCCCAGAGAAGTTGTGGATGCCCCATCCCTGGCATTCTGTATTCTATGTTCACAACACCACATGAGATGGTTGTGGGGAGAGGGAGCTTTGAGCATGGAACAGGTGATTTACATTCCAGACAACCTCGGAAGGCCTCCATTTCACATCTTAAAATGAGAAAAACCCCTTTTTCTGAGTCTGATTGGTTCATCATGGCCAAAATCCATTAAACTCCTTCAAACCTGAACTCCACATTCCAGGTTAAATCTAATCCAGACCTGAATGTAATTCTTCGGCTTTCCTGAGAATTACACTGAAAGAGCACTTACATTTACATTATATTTCATCAAAAGGAAACAATGCACTTTCTAAACTGGCAACTGCTCCAGTGAGTGTGATGCAACCAAGTCTGGAGAGATCTTTTTCCTTGCATTCTAATTATAGCTGCTTTTATTTAGTAAAGTTACAGATAAGACTTGTCTATTACAAGCCTCTGAAATCTCATTTTGCTAAAATGAAAACATATTTCAAATGCTTTGGAGAACTATTAAGATTATTGAATGCCTAGCATACTGCTTCAAGTCTCCAAGTAGTTCACTATCTTCCCCTAGGGAACAGGCAAGCAGCATGCAATTATCACAGTAATTAAAAAGGTGCAATGATTCTTCTCTTAAAGACTCCTGTTTTATTAATTCTATGGTATGCTTTGGAGACTGGCATTATTTTACTCCTACCCAGCTTAATTATACCGTCATTAGTTTATCAGCATCTCTTTTTAAACCCTTGGGCCAGTTATTAGCATGTCACTTGCTAACAGTTAACCAATAACCACTACACCTTCAAAGCAGGGTCCTCGCTATAAAAAAGCCAATTTGTAGAGACAGATTTAATATCATCATTCAATTTACATTTTTCAGTCATTCAACTTTCTGCTTTTAATTTAAGAAGGTTACTGTTTAGTTTAATGAAAACACAAATAATTCTGATGTATTACAAGATGTTACCAGGTAATAAAACACTTCCAGTACACAGTGGTTTATGAAACTAAATGCATGTTTTAAAACTCAACAGTATGCACCACTGAGAAGAACAGAAAGCATATGATATTCTTAAATATAACTCAAATTCTGGATATCACTCTCTACTAAGTCTGGCTGAGGTGGAGTTAAATTTCTTTCATAGCAGCCTGTGTGGTGCTGCATTTTGGATTTGTGACTAATCCAGTGTTGGTAACACACCAGTGTTTTAAATGTGCTTGCACAGCCTCAAGGCTTTCTTTTTCCCACTCTACTCCTCCAGCAAACTGACCAGAGGTGGACAAGAAGCTGGTAGGGGACACAGTAGGGACTGCTGTGGCCCCTGTGACAGTATGGAACATCCCTGACCAAAGGGATGTCCCATATCATACAATGTCTCAGTCAGAAATCAAAGCCCAAGGAAAACAGGAGGAAATGGGGATGTTAATTGTTACTCTGTTTGTCTTGTCAGGTAACCAGTGTGTTTGCCAAGGTACTACTACTTCCCAGCAAGTGGATAAAGATCTGCCAGCACATGAGAAACAGTGATTTCCTTTTTCCCTTTTCTTCCAAGTGCAGTTTTGCTTCACCTATTACACTATCTTTATGTCAATCCATGAGTCTTTTTGCCTTCCTATTTTCTCCCTGTCCCGTGGCAGAGGTGACTGAGTGGCTACTTGGCTACTTCCTGGTGTCAATTCGCCACACCCCATAACCCTGCAGGACAGACAGGCTCACTTACTCAGCACCCAGTACTGCATTAACTGATCATACAAGCAGATGAAAAAAACTATTAAAAAACTGTTTTAATTTTAGAATAACTTGAAATACTTTTGTATTAAATACGTACTTACAGACATTTACATTCTTATGAAGGGCATAGTGACCCAGAAACCCTCCTGAAGGGAACTATATTTCATTTTTATGCTTCACTTTTGACTCAGATGAAGTTATCTTAGTGTAGGAGAGAAAATCTTATAAATACTAAATACTTAACTATTATTATAACTTAGCTATACTGCTTTTTGGTACTTTTCATTAAATGCTTCTTTCCAGTAATGAGATGAAGAAAAATACCAAAATAACATCAAAGAGTTAGTACTTGTATAAGTTTGCACCTTCTCAACATAATAGTGGGATTCTGACAGCAACTATATATTTCATTTTGTGTTTGACATCACACCAATTCAATTCAACTGAAATGACACTTACTCACTGACAGGTGGCCAGGTGACTTTACAAGAAGTATATGCAATGGAAATACATTATTTCTGTTTAAGTATGTCATTTTTCCTATTAAAAAGGCAAGTAAGACCAAGTCATTCTTTAAAAGACTAGGAACAATAAGCTAGTAGTACTTGTTACTCCCATTTTCTCTAGCTACATTCCTGCCTATCTTCCATCAGTTTTACAGCAGCAGGGAGATGATTCAAAATACTGGGGGAAAATACTAATGACCAAAGAAAATCCAGGTCACAGTATCCTCTATTATTTTCTGAGCAGCTAAATCCCAAACTAATATCACTGCCAGTCTTACTGAAAATTACTGTAATATTGCTTTCGTATAATAGGTGAACTTTGTATGTTATTACAATCAGAGGCCAGCTCTATTAATTATAACATCCAAAACAGGAGCCAAGATTGCTACGATGCACCAGAAATTGCACTGTCTCATTTAGTAGAGAGACATGCTGTCAGTCACTCAAGAAAGCAGACCTTTGCTAAACCTCATCTGCTAATTGAGACTCAACAGGTAATGCTTTTGCTGTTACACAGGATCTCTTTCTACTTTATCTACAAGTTTGATATAACTGACATTGAAAAAACAAAAGTATGCACAGTCATGATTTCATCTACAATCTACAGTGGCACTGAAGGTTGCTTTCAAGGTCACTGCAGCTGGAAAATGTTAATAGGTTATACTTAAAACCATTCAGTCTTAATTCCTGCAAACTGCTGGTTTAAGACAGTAAAATCTGCCAGTGAATTAAGAAAGACGCTATCACCTTGGATATCAACTTTCCTATCACCTTGGAGTACTCACCAGCACATTTTGTTCTTGTTTTGAGAGCTGGGCCAGGAGATCCTGTTCCTCCTTCACCTGGTCTTGTAAGTAATACACTGATTTCATATTCTGTATCAGGATCCAGGTGCCCAATCTTATAGCTTGTGGAGTCCACGGGTTGTATGTCATACCAGCTTCCACTTGAAGTTCGATACTCAACTTCTCTTTGGATAATGGGCCCATCCCCATTGATGGAATTGGCATTCAGCTGTATCCAGAGGTAAGTTGCACCGACTGAGGACAGCTGAGGTGGAGCAATGGGAACTGGTGGCTCTGAAACACAGCAAGTTACAGTAACAAGCTAAGATTACACTTGCATTTTTTCTGCTGCTAAAACATTCAACTAAGCAATGGGTTTTGTACTACATTGGAGTTGAAGACTGCATGAAAATATGGATATGAAGAAACCATCACTACAGACTGATTTATTTTCATTAAACTGCAATATTCAGATTCTTTTGCTTATGCACTTGGAGATTTTAACCTGAAGCTTTTGGTTTATACCACCTAACTTCAAACCAGGTGCAAATGGAATTCTATTCACTAGACACTCCATGGCAACATCCAATTTAAAAGAAAGATAATCTCAGGTTTTCTCATACAAATACAGTTCTTACTGGATATTAATATTAGTCCTACTCAAAACTTTTTTTTAAAGCTAAAATTTATGTTGTAGCTTATCCTTACACGTAAGCAGAACAGGAATTTCTGCACAAAAATTTTATTAATTATTTTTCATGTACTTAAACTACTCAGCCTTCATATTTTCTTCTGTGTAAACAGAGTAAGTGCAGTAATTTTTCAAGTCCTATACTTTGGTTCAACTTAAAGAGCTTCTAAATGAAAGCTGGGGGATTTCTTGAATTTTTACTAGGAGTCTGTTTCTACCTCATATAATGGCTACTTTCACTAACTACCACACTGAAACAGTACCCAGAGCAAGCATGCATGTGATATCCTGATAGTTTGGATTCTAAAGATTTCAAAAGCGACCAAAATTTTAAACCCACTTTTATTTACTATGTGATGAGCATCTTCTTTTAAATTAGACTGCAGAAGTAATTTGCAGATATCATCTTTTTTTAAAGGTAAATAACAAATTCTTTTTTCCCCTACTGGTTAAATTACTCTGCTGTTTTATGCATCACATCTGAAAAAAAATTCACCTTCCCATTGGTCAAATATATTCAAGTAGAATGAAATCAAGTCACTGTAATAAGGCACTGTTTGATCCTGTATTCTCAACATATCTATCAGCAAACACTGCCACCTTCTTAAGGCTACACAGAATATGTAATGAACGCAGGACATCGGTCTTCCCTAAGCTTTAGATTCAGATTTATCCTCTTCTGCTAACTATTTCCCTCTGTGTTGGGATACAGGTAGTCAAGCAGACAAGAAGCTGAATTTACATATTTCATCATTTTGTCATGGTCTTCAAAGTCACAGTTAAAGCAAAGAACATAAAAGAATGAAGCAAAAGGGAGAAAGGATCTCTGGGAAGCATTCAATATTTGCTGAGAAACAGCAGATCTGCTATTTTAACAAACATGTAATTATCCTACAGTATGCTACCTTTTTTCATTTACAGAAAGAGTAACTCAGAGCACTAAGTACACTGAAGATTAGCAATGCCTTGGATAGATGGTATTTCTAATTAGCAGTGTACACTTGAATGAAAGCTTCGATCTGTGCAATGTGTTAGCAATGGCTGAAATACAACACTACAAACCAGCCAACACAGGCATCCTCACTGTGTGTTTTCATCTTAACAAAACTAAGTGATTACTAGCATAAAGAACACAATAAAAAAGGGCAACAAACCAGAACATCTCTTAAGATATTTACTAATTATTACTAAGTTGAATAGACATAAAAATAGGTTAATATATTGTGGTATATTCCAGGATATAAAGAATATTGTTTAGATTTTCAAATCAGCAGTGAAAAGCATTGTTTTATGTCAACAGCAATATATGGCAAACTAATGTCATTGTTCAGTTAGTTTAAACTAAAAATTTAAAAATGTAAAAATTTTTTTTAAAGT
This sequence comes from Coloeus monedula, assembly GCF_965178545.1. Lineage (NCBI taxonomy): Eukaryota > Metazoa > Chordata > Aves > Passeriformes > Corvidae > Coloeus > Coloeus monedula. Next base: position 107,954,362 of record NC_138781.1, read on the forward strand.
ATTTAAAAATACTGCAGTTTTATTGAAACTATTCTTCCTAAAGTATATAAACTATGGCTTCATACCGTGATAGTATGTCTGGAAACAGTTCTGACTTGACTCAAAATGATTTAGCATCAATTTAAATCATTAGGCTGTTTTGTGAACCAAGACCTGAAATGGAACTTTTATAGAGCATCCTAAGGCATTTACTTAGCCATGCTGAAAGAACAGTTAATTACTTCCAAGTTTCAAATGCTGCTAAAGGCTGTTGAAGTGCCATTCAAAATGCAAACTCAGGAGTTAGGTCACTAAGGTTAGTGATTACACCAATTCATTCCAAATATTACAAGTACTCGAAACAGACAGTATTTTATTGTCTTTTTATACCTCAGGGCATGTTTTTCATTTCTCTGGGACCACAATGAAAAAAGTTAATTCAAGTTGCATTATTTCAGAAAAGCCTGCATATACTGCAGTTTGATACTATTAACATAGTTTAATACCAAAAGTTACCTTCTTACCAGAGATCGAGACTACCTAAAATCAACCTTTCATTACAAATATAATGCTTATATGATTGGTTAAAAACTCAGTTAAGCAGATTCTCTAACAGAAACATTAGACATCCAAATATAATGAACTGATTTCACAACTGAAGTATGAAATGTATCCCTCCATCTTTGTAATTTATTCTTTCTTTAGATGGAATAATTTAATTTTTAGCATGCTGAGGAGTTTGAATCACTTAGTCAAGTAAGTACCACACTGCAGCTCTACTGTCACTAAAAGCAGTTCTACTGGTGGCCACTGAGGTAGTCTCAATTAAATACTATGCAAATTAATACCTTCATTAAATGATACAATAGACTTGAGATTTTAGAGCTGTGTATGTTATAGGAAGGATTTTCAACTGACAGCAGAAACAAGTTTGTAGCAGTGGCTGTTTAGTACAATGACTTATCTTAAAGAGGAGTTCTTCCTTGCACATCTCTCCTGAAGCAAGTGCACAAAGCTGTTCAGTACCGCAAAATCCTTTTAAATGTACACTTTTAAAACAGAATATTAATTGAAACAAAAGAAGGTAACTTGATCCATATTTCAAATGTTATGCTTTTTAGACTTTGGACAGACATGTGACCTCTTCTTGAATTCTCTGACAAATGACAACAGGCACAAACCCTTAGAGAAAGGTAGCCTTAGTGGCTACCTTACAAAGCCAGGGGTCTGCAGGTGACAGCTTTAGGCAGGTGGTCTCAGGTCATCCTATATAAATGGATCATTTATATTAAACATGAGAAAAAGACAGACTTTATGACCAAGAGCAACCCTTCTCTTACACAGAGGACAAAAACAAATGTAGCCATACATGCATGTAAGCTATTTATTCTTATGCACTTCTTTATTAATTGAAAACACACTTAAAACTGCAACTCCTTCACTTAAACTGCTTTGTACTTAGATTATAGAAATTTTCCAAACATTTTCTACAACATCCTAACATCTTTTGCTTTGTAGTTCTTTTAAAATTTTAATTGGGAGGGGAAAGGCATCACACTGAGATGCCAGTGGAGATAATGTAAATCTCTATGATTTAAGTGAGTTAAAGAAGACAAAAATAGACATTTCTTCTCTGTGGCTCAGAATCACTTCCTTGAAAAATGACAAAAATCTACTCCCTCATTTTTTGCAAATGCAGGAATGCGTATATGTTTATCTTCCCCTCTTTGTCACAGAATCATAGAATCATAAAGGTTAGAAAAGACCTCTAAGATAAATCAAATCCAACCTTTGACCCAACACCACCATGCCAACTAAACCATAGCACTAAGTGAATGCTTTCAGGGATGGAGACCCCACCACCTCCCTGGGCAGCCCATTCCAAAGTTTAACCATCCTTTCAGTGAAAAAATTCTTCCTGATGTCCAACCAAAATCTCCCTGGGAAAGTTGGAAGCTATGACCTCTTGTCCTGTCTCCTGATGCCTGGGAGAAGAGGCTGACCCCACCTGGCTACAGCCTCCTATCAGGTAGCTGTAGAGAGCAATAAGGTCCTCTCTGAGCCTCCTTTTTATCCAAGATAGACACCCCTGGCTGCCAGCTGGTCCTTCTATAACTGACCCTCCAGACTCTTCACCAGCTCTGTTGCTCTTCTCTGGACTCCAGCACCTCAATTTCTTTCCTGTAGTGAGGGAACCAGAACTGGACACAGCACTCAAGGTGTGGCCTCACCAGCGCAGAGTACAGGGGGACAATCACTGCCCTGTTCCACCTGGCCACATACAAACCAGGATGCCACTGGCCTTCTTGGCCACCTGGACACACGCCGGCTCAGGTTCAGCTGGCTGTTGACCAGCACCCCCACATCTTTCTCCCCAGCTTTTAGTGCTTATGTAGTTCCAATTTTCACCTACCTCCTCTCATTTCAAAACACCTCCCAGCTTTCCCTGCCTTTCAGTCCCAGCACAAATAACCTCATCTGGGTATGCAGCTTCTTGTTCTTGCACTCCTCACTACCCACATCGCTATGCATCACCATTTTACTCTCAAAGTACAAGGATTCAGCAAGGTGGAGGACTGTATACTAAAAGCACACAAATGCTGACCTCACTGGTCTTGATTCCGGTGCTTGGATCCAGCCTGCCCCAGAAGAGCTCAGATCTCTGCTTGCAATTAAATTCCATACACTGTATCTAGAATTCTGGGGGAATTTGAAAGATTAATTCAAAGAAGTCTCAGGGTCTTGTTGGGTTTTATTTGGTAGTTTGTAAACTAACTGTATTTGAGAACAGATCTTCACAGGAAGAGAGAAAGAGAATTCTTGACATAGTACCCTCCTGAAAAAATATTACTACTTCAAAGTCCAGAGTCTTCAGCACTTTCCTATGACAAGTTTGCTAACATGGATGAACTGTATCAGCTCTTTTGGCTGGAGGTTTTCTCAACACCTCCAAGCTAAGGCACACACCCACACTGAAAAATACAAGTCTCCAGTCATTTTTTTTGCCAAAAAATGAGCATACGAAAGCAGGACTTCATGATAGAAATTGTTAGGCAACCATAAAAATAAGTCCTAATGCCAGCACTGTTGGTAAAAAAAGGGGTACAGAGTGATGGATCCAGCATGCAAGGTTAGCTGCAGAGCAAAAACAGATGCCAAGTATGTGTGTATATTTAATGTATGAGAACAACTGATACCACAGATAAGTAATCATTAATATTTTCTTACTCTGTCTTGACGTCAAAATGACTTTGCCCTCCAGAATAAAGTCTTTGCTCTAGAGATCCTGAAGAGGCTTGATTCTGTTCCCAGTGTTAAATTTTCCATTTGGAAAATGCAGACATTTAAGCTGCCAGCATTACAGATGGCTACCTTTCTATGCCCTTGCTTAAAAACCTAACCAAACTCCTTTTAACCAATTTGACACCTAGGTTTACCTTGTTTGAACTCAATAAGCAGTCTGAACTCTGTAATAATCTGATGTTTGCTAGACAGGCTCATTCTGTTCTCCTAAATCTAATCTGTGTTGGATCTGCCCACTATTAGAAAACTTCAACCTAGGGACCGTATGTAGAACTCTAATTTACTTCACCAAATGCATTTAATCAATTCCACCCGACTATTTTCCTTTTGCTCAATGTTTGATTACTTTTACGTCATCTATTAGATACGGGCTGATGTTTTTTACAATAAGTGGGTTATCTGACAAGGCCAATTTCATGTCTCCTATTAGATAAAGTGACATTTCAATCCAATTCTCTGACAAACTCAGATGAGGATACTGTGCAGTTTGAGCACACACAATGACAAGGCACTTGTCTTTTCAGCCTTTCTTATCAGAACAAACACTCAGGTAAATTGAAAACCTCCCCTTCAGGATTTATTTAAATAGAACAATCAATACTTTATTTCACCGTCCTCTAAAAGGCATATAAGCTAACACAAACAAGTTTAAAAAAAAAAAACCTTCCCTCCCCCTCCCCCCCCCACCCCTTTTTAAGGCCAGATTAATTGTTCAGTGACAGGCAATATTCATGTTTACAATTATTTCATAAGAGAACTGACAGCTCTTTAATTGCGCTTTTTTCCCCCTCCATACTGCTGAAACCTTGCTATAACTTGCTCACTCAGGTAAAACACGAAGAAAATAAGAGAAGAGAATAAGAATGCCTGGCAGTTTCTTACATGTCTTTCATTTTCAAGATTTCATTCCTATTCCTTTGTGATGCCAGGTTTGATTTGCAGCACCTGAAATGAGCAGCCCTTCTGCTGTTTTCAAGAGTTCTGGTACCTGGTCTCCAGTGCCACACAACATCATGCCACAACAGCACTACAAACTTTAAAGATCTTTACACACATAATTGGAATCTACTTAGAATAAGTTCCTATTTAGTGAAACCACGTCTACAGTGAAGTAGAATGAATGTTGTACAGAGCTGTAACCCACTCTACTGTGCAAACATCTCTACTTAAAAGCAAACATATTTTGAAAAAAGCCCTATTCCAGTGCAGGATGTACTTTTTGCAACTTGAGTTACAGGTTCAGTAACCAGAAAGAAACAGAGCATGGTAATTGTGAAGAACTGATTCTCTCTAACTTAAAAGTGCTCCGTTTGACTCTCCTGTCATTCTAGCAATATAATTCCAAGGAAATTCCTCATAAGTCAGTTCAGTTACACCAGCATAAATTAGAAGAGAATTAAATTAATTGTTTGTAAAAAAGAGGAGGCAGTAATTACACCACTGTTTTCACACATACTATTATTAAGCCATCAGCAATTCCTAAGTATACTAAACATCATGCAGTGTGGGCATATGTACATTCTTCATGATTTATGGATGGTAATGGATTAAAAACATATATAGCTGCACTGAAATCAATCCAATATCTTTGAAGTCTGCTAACCGACACTGCAGAAAAGCTACTAAAAATTAGGAAATAAAATTTCTTAATTATATACCATCAAGAAGAAAGGATATTTACTAATTAGCCCCTAATGCTGCTGTTTCAGTACAGTCACGCAACATTTTACAGCCCAATGTTTAAAATGGGTCTTTTTAGGTCAGAAGGAATGACCTGCAGGTGGTCTCATAAAAGCTCCAACACAGGCAATGGGGATTACCATAATTACTTTGCCACTCTACAACTAGTTAATGGGATTACACCCTAAGGCTATCCACTTGCTCACAGTGCCCAGTGCAAATTTTCTGAAAGAATCTGGGTAAGCACAAATGCTTTAATGATACGCTTCATAATTTCTACTGCACCTCAAAAGGAGCACTAATAAATTAAAACACTCTGAATCAAAAAGACTGAGAAAAAATGAACTTCTTTGGCTTCCACAGTAACTCCTCCCTCTGCCTCCTTCAGGCAGTGTTCATTCCTCTTTATTTTCACTGGTGTTAGATCTGAATGATGCTTCATCATTCCTACCCGGGTTATAGTCCATGCTTCCTTTCCTTGCCAACTTTCCTACATATCTATTTTTGGCCACCTACTTTATTTTCTTTTCATGCTAGGACCAAAATAACCTCATTTTATTCCACCATGCCTTATAATTATATTCTCATCTCACCCACTCTATTTGTTTCTTTTTTCATCTGTCCATTCAAATAGCTCATCTAAGCTTTCATGCTACAATTTGTTTTGTCTCGTTATCTTCATACACCGGTTATTTGCAACATCCTTCTCTTGTCCTGTTTCTCTCCATTTTCTCTACAGCACATTCACTAAAACCCTACTCTTGCTTTTGGAAAATGATTTAGTTTTCATTATGGTTTTCTTGCATCTTCTTCTACTGGTGATGAATTATTCCCCATTCTATTTACATATAAGTGTTTCCCACAGTTTTTAAAAACACGCCTCCATGTATTGAAATATGTGTATTTTATGTGTTCAATTTTTTAAAAACACCCCTCCATATACTGAAATATGGGTATTCTCTGTGTTCACTTTAATGTAAATCTTGCATATTTTGTAGTAAGTATATTTTTAGAATATAATCTCCACAAAGGAGGCAAATACCCATTATTATGTTCATGCTTTTAATAAAAGCTTGTGAAGACATACAAGTCTAAACAGTGCATTTTGGGGAAATATGTAAAACAGCAATCAACAAGTACCTAGTTAATTAGCCCTGGTTTCTTCTATCACTCCCTTGTTACAGCTGGATAGACTCTTAAGATTTACATAAGCAAAATCTATTTACTGAACCTCTTATCAAGTTTAACAGGCTATGGGTGACATTCTTACTCCACTAGCAACTGCAAGCCCTGATTCCATCCACTGAGCATGGAAATACGGATTTGTATCGTGAAATACCTTTGACTATCAGTTCTGCATAGTTGGATACACCAACTCCTCCTTCCGTCCGGATCATGCAGCGATAGTTGCCAGCATCCCGCTTCGTGGCATTCACCACACTAAAAAGAGCCACAAATCGTCGGGCGTTGAACACTTTTATGTCCTTCAAAGGTGCATCCCTTACATAAATACCCTAGGCAAAGAAACAAAAATAAAGAATATTTTTAGTCATATTAAAAAAAAAAAAAAAATACTGACAACCAATTTTACTTCTCTCAAGTTCCCCAGGAGGAGATGAAAGATAAAAGCAGAAGTTCATATATTATTTTTACTGCCTTCTCATGTGAGTTAAGCCATTCATCTGTAATGTGGGCAACCATTAATCTGTAACAGCTGATTTCAACTCTTATAGATTAACTAACAGAAAGATTTCAGAGCAATGTAATATTTCTTCTCTTAGCTTGTTTCACACAAATATTTAAACTTATTTCTCTTAAAAGAACATGAAACCCAGGATAGTCAGTCTGTGCTTTCTCTTCCCTCTCTCCATCTGCTGCTTGGCATATGCATTTTGCACATAGATAGTTGCACAAAGACATCAGTGGACAGTTCTCATATCAGCACCCACACAAGGGGTTATCAGTGACTCAGGTAGAAGAAACTAGGCACAGATTTAGCAGGCAAATGACCTGAAACTGTCTCCACCTCTCACTCCCTCAGCATGACACTGGAAACTGGGCAGTTCTATTTCAGCACAGTGTCTTGCTGTCAGTTCAACATATGACACGTATGGCACAAGAAAATGAGCCCTGTAACAGCTGAGGAGCACAAGGAGTGAAAAAGGGAGGGGAGAAGACAGAAGAGGGCAGAGTTGACAACTTGCCATGTCCTTTGACACAAAGATAATGGCAGAGAGGCTTGGCTCTCAAATCCTCATCAGAACTCATGCTCCACCTGACCATGAAATAGGATACTTGCACTATGAACACTCAAAAACCTGCAGAAAATGTATAACAATTGAATTATGAAAGCTGCATGAAAAAAAAAAATCAAACCCACCACCAAAATCTACTGACAACATTAACTCAAACAAGAAAACAAGAAAGATGCACTTTTCATACAACGATATGTATTTCAACAAACTGAAGGCTGCAACCACTATCAAAACATGAATAAAAACTGGAACACCCTAACTAGCGCTTCACAAAAACCACTCTCCAGGAAGGCACAGGCACAGTCTGATGCTACCTAATGACACCAGGTATGTTTAGTGGGTCCTCAAGTCCCCTCTGACTTGAGGAGTTTCTAGCAGGTCAAGGGTCCTGCCCCATTAAGCTTCTGTAAACCACCAACATAGCTGGTGATGTCTGTTTTTCTGCCCTGGAGTTTGTAGTTTGTCCAGCAGGTTTTAAGACGTATAGAAAATACTGATCTCATTTATAAGATAAGAACATTATTATGTTCTTATTTGCCACTAAATTGGACGTACCCTTGAAATACCAGTTATAACAAAAGAGTTTTAAACAAGTCACACAAAATTAAATGCATCCATAAATCACAAAACCAAGTCAAAGTTAATCATGCTGTTAATACCAAAGAAGCACCATAATTAAAAATAAATACTGATTCCAATGCACAGTAAGGTACAGTTATGCCCTCTTCCAAAGAAAATGTGGGTGATGTAAAGCTTATGTAAAAGAAAAAAAAAGTTTGTAAGATGTCCAAAGAAAAATGTGCTATCACACCTTAAAATTACTCAGCTGTAAATTATTACTCGGGAATTACTTCAGGTAATTGACAGCTCCTTAAGATTCCTCAGAGTTTGAGCTGCTGATAAAGCACAGCTTCTGTGACGTGGCATGGCAGTTACCAAAACCTAAACTTGGAAAGAAACATGTCAAACAACTATTTCAAAACTACTATTTTTTAATAGTTTTGCCACTGTAATATCCTTCTAGTGAGAATGGCTGCAGATAACAGGAAATAAGCAGTGGGTTAATTAGGATTTTCGAAAATGAATATTTCTTAAAAGGAACATTATTTCTTACTGAAGACAATCCTGATAATCAGAACTGCTGATCAATCACAAGCCATAAGACAGTCTTAAAGTATGTTACTGCAGCTTTCAGACTCTTGAAGGATCCTGTACATACCCAAATCTTGTGGTTACATTACACCCACCCATATTAGTTTTCCCATTTTTCTAGTTGCAACATCAGGAAGCCTTATGCAGGCTATTTTATCCTCCCCAGAAATAGGGTAAGTTATTCTCTAGGGAAAAACATTCTGCCACGCACTGATTAATTCTAGTACCTAAACTAGCTCAGCTCATTTAGAGTGTGAACAAACTCCTCTGCACTCCAGCCTGCACAGTACACCCTCCCTGCCACATGGGGCACCTGCATCCAGAATCTACCAGGACTCTTATGAGTTACAACACAACTGAAGAACCGTGTAAATATTTTAAAAACAATTTCTTGCTGTTCTCACGGAGAAAGAGATGAAGGGAAAGGACTAGGCAATGCCGTGAGACTGTAATTTCTGCCTTAATTTGCGGTTCACGAATAGGGGGCAATCATGGAAAGATATAATGCACACACAGTCCCTGCTGGCCCCACACACAGAACTGTCTCCTACCACACTGTCCCCTCAGACCTCCAAGTGGCCTGGTAGAAATCCTGAACTTCACAGTCTGGGTGTTCATATAAACTGCCAGCAGTCCTTGAAGGCAACTGCTCCAATACCCAGCCCCACAGGACATACTTCCCATCTTTTTAACGCATATTTAGAATGGAAATTGGAACCAATCAATGCACTGTAGCAGTTACAATAAATTACTATTTCACTTGGGTCCCATAATCTTTTTCACCTTCTGATTCTCAAATACACTAATCTTGCCTGATTTTGAATGTTTTAACTGCTGTTCTACAACAGGAAATCTTAGTTTGATCAAATAATTGGCTTACATGGCTTTGTGACACAGGCCATCCATTCACGTACCAATAATTTTAACTGAAAAAAGAGAAGCCAAAGCACATTTCAGGAGGCACACATTATTTTGCTCAAATGAAAAAGCTAGAGCAGCCTTAAATGTAACTCAACTTGGCTCCACAGAGGATTTCAGCATTTTTGCCCTCTACCAAAATCCAGGTGAGAAAAGGTTATTAATTGTGGCTTCAAAATTTATGAAAGAGCTCTGGAATAAAAAGCCATTATTATTATAACTACAACAAAGCCGTAAAACATAAGGGAGATTATTATCAGTAAAGATTATCTTGACTGACTTCTCTTGAACATTACAAACTCATGGAGGCAAAGTGTAGAGTGTCTAATTATATGTTAGAACTCAAACAGTCCCACAGAAATCACTAGCATGACATTTTATACTAGAACTCAGAGGAGAAGAAAAAAGCCCAATTTTTTTATTTAGTCTCTTTGGGGAAAGATATTTTCAAGGAAAATATAGTGTCTGGAACAGACAAAGACTAAGAAATATAATTGCTTTACATTCCACAAGAACAAATACAGCCCAAGAGAGCAAGTTTTCCCTCTCTTTTGGGATGACAGCAAATGAGTAGGAGAGTTGCCTAATTGATTTAAGCCTAAGCATAAAGGAACAGTAATGAAGGTAATGAATTCAAGTATAAGAAAAGTCCAATCCATAGGCACTGCAGAAGACAGTTAAAAAGGCTGCAAAGAAAAAATTAGCCAAAGTAATCCCAGACTTACAACTTCTCCCAAACTCTTATTTCAGCAATGGACAAATGGCAAAAGACTATTTCTAGTCTAAAAAAATGCTGCTTAAAATTTGATATATGAATACAGAACCGTTTCTGTTTTAACAGCACCCACACATCCAGCTTCGCTCCCTTTATTTGTGATTCACGTTTTGTTCTCCCTGACTTACTGCAGTGACTTCAGTAAGCTACCCAGGTATGGTATCTTTTTTTCCAGCATGGAACAGGCCCATTTAAGCTCACTGTATGATAAATTACAAGCTCTCAGTGCTGACTGCCAACAGCTATTTCATTTAGAATGGCTAAGAATAACGTATCAAATGAGCATTTGTTTATCAAACATACTAGCACATCCCACTACAATTTCTTTATGAAGAATTATTTTTAGTAGCATTCAGAAAAGTAAGTTTTTATCATTCACTAATGCAACAATCTGAACTCCCACAAATAAGAGTTTGCTTATGATATACTGTTTTACTAGCTAAAAGTCACTAAAACTTTAATCCCAGGTTTTTTGAGATTCTGAAATTTACCAGTAGGTCTTGCAAACTCCCACTTTTTATATGAAAGCCTGAGTCTTCCCAAATACATCATATTTTATTGAAAAATAAACAAAAAATGACAAGGCCGTAATTTACTAATCCCATTCCAGAGAGGAGGATAAAATTAATGATTTACAATACAACACTATGGTACTGGTATCAAGACCTATTAGAACAGGTTGTTGGAGCAAATCTGTAGTATCCTGTTTTCTGGCTGGGGCTTATTTTTTTTTGGTTTAAATACAATTCAAAAATAAATATGGTTCTTTTAACTTTCTTTACTTTAGCCCTGATTTGCCACAGAAAAGTCTGAGGGGTTACTACTGATTAGGGCTGTTAGCTTTTCCTACCCCTGGGACTTGGAGAACTGTGTGAACAGGACACTTCATTCTTTGGAAAGAGGAAGCTGCCATAATCATTTAATGTTAGACCTGCTTGGACTACAAAGGCCACATCCTCAGGGCACAGCTATCTCACCTCCTTAGAGCACAGGAACTATGGCCACAGAATAAATACTGAGATGCAAAAATGAAAATAACAGATTCCATTGGCTGCTGAGAAACCTGTGCCTTTTCAAATGCTCAGAGAAAGCTTGTGAAAAATACCAAATACATATCTATAAAAATGCTACTTAAGCCAACTAATGAAAATATGGAACTGGTAAGTCACTAGTAAGAATAAATTTTCTATTAAACAACAAGTTACTTAAAATATAGAGTTATAAAAAAATAAGCTTAATTTAACTTCAGGATATACACAGCTTGAAAAACCCATATTCCTAGTACTAGCATATTAAATGCATACACAGACACCTTAAAGCACTTGAAAATGCACATTATTTTTCCATTTTAGGCAAGTTAGAATGAAAAGAAATAGGTTGGTAGTTATTTAAATTACACTTACCGGCTCTTTTAGGCAATGAACTAACTCTAAGTCTTTTAAATGAACAGCAATTTAGCAGCAACAATCTATATATTAAACCTTTCAGAAATACTTTTAACAAAAATGCAGCAGCAATTCAAAAGCATTGAACTTCTGGGATGTTACATCTAGCACTACCACTGCAGTAATCATGCTCAAGGCATGTATCAACAATTTTGTGAGAAGAGAGTTAAAAGGAAACATCAGTCAGCTTCTGTCCATACAGGTAGATTAGGCAGCTCTTCATACATTTAATAAAGAAAGAGTTTGCATTATCCCACTTTCAAATATGCACATTTATAAAATTGTGACTACAGATATACCAGTGGGATCTCAAATAACACCAGCAGGGCCAGAAGCAATTTTTGTTTAAAATGTGTATAAAACTAAATCAAATAGTAATTAATACCTCAGGAAAATTTCTTTGCAGAGTTCATACAATTCCAGTAACTAAGATGGTTTTCTCTACCTCTGAATTTCTAGATTTGTGTTCACAACCAAGACAACTGTTCGTCAGTCTAGATTAGAGCCATCACACATCCTGTGATTATCCTGTATTTATTCCATCTGTGTAAGCTAACAAGTGCATTTCATTCAAGTAATAAGGCCATGCTGGAAAAAGATAATTATCATCCTATTTGGAATTATTCTGCTATGAGACAGAATTGCACTCTGCATGTGTAACTAATGGGCATTCAAGCAAACTACTATTATTTTACCTTTCAAGAAAGGTTTCTCCTTTCAGTTATTTTATTAGATAACTGAGCCTTTTCTTCAAAACCCGTAGCTCTCCCGAAAACTCTGTTTATTATGGCTAAACCTAAATACTGGCTGGAGCTGTCAGGTAATACTGTAAAATATTATTTAAGTTACACATCAAGTACTCACATTATCAAATATTAGCACTGACATCTATTTGAAGACACAAACACAGAAAGTAAACAAAGACAATGCATTTTCTGGAATTATTAAATTCAGTGTAATTCAACCAAAGCAGTTACTCTGTACTCACATACTGAAATTGTTTTGTATCATTCTGACAGGAGAAAATCTACTATCATTACACAGACATTTTAAAAGGGAAAATAATCAAACCAAAAACCAAACCCCCAGTTTTTATTTTTACATTAAATTCCAGAGCAGCTAAGAAGAGTTTATATCCTCTAACAATTTGTCAGTGCTCACAAAATATGTAAAATTCCAAATCTTCTTTCCATTCATTTTTAATAGCACATAGTAGAATACAAAATGAGTTCTAGGAAACTACAGCCTCAGAAACATCTGGAGAAAACAAAGTACCAGGAAATATCTCTCTAACAGGGAGTTTAATACTTTGGATAGATATTATGGCAATGATCCATGTATCTACTAAGCATTTTGTTGAACTTACAGCCCTACTTATGAAGTCCCTTACTCTAATACTGTATTTTAATTCTTTGAACTATGTAACACTTAGTACTTCTCATCATCCTTCTATTTGTGTTTAAAATTCCAAGAGCCAGGACGAACACCTTGCTAAAAACTGAAGAGAACATACATAGGATTTTAAATACTCTGGGGCCTGGCATTTTGCTAAAACCTAAGGCAACAGCAGATGCCAGGCTTATGGAGGGGCTAGGAAGGAGCAAAGTGATGAGGAGAAAGTGAGGAAGTAGAGTTCATCAGCTTGATTTTCATTGGTACACACCATATAAAGCATAGCAATGCAGGTCTTTGTCTGCCTTTTCTATGCAACTACGTAACAGGAGACTTAAAAACCAGTGCATTCAAGTCCCACATTCCCTTCACTGCAAAAGTGCTAATCTTGGGAAGGCAGCATGGGAAGAAGAAACTCCAACATGCAAGTTCTGGGGCCAATCTGAAGAGTATTCCAAAGTTTAAAACAAGCAGAATAGCAGACAAAGCAAAAGTGATACTGAGTCCTACAAAGCAGGGAAAGAAGAAGCAGCAAAGGAAGAAACACACATAGATTTGATGATGACAAATCATTAAGGGCTGAGCTACTGCCTCCTGAAAAGATTCTTCCAAATGGGAGGAATGAATGGTGAAAAGAGAGGCAGAAAAGAATACTGACAGTGATACTGACAGTGCAATTTGTGAATAAACACGACCATAGCAGTAATAATCAGTAGTGTAGCAGGGAAGGAACAAGTTGGTTCACGTAACAGGGAAGCTGATGTAGAGGGGTTTGGCTGGAGGTGTTAATTACTGAGCCAATCACAGTTTAACAGCTCCCACTCCCAACACTCATCTTCTCCAGTGGTCTGTTTCCTTTCCATCATCTTCTCTTTAGACTTAGTTTAAACTTTACTTTGGTTCTCCTTGCCTCAAAACAGCTTCAACAGCCCTTATTCTTAAAAAAAGAAAAAAAGGGGGAGAAAGGGGGGGATAAAAAAAAGCCTCTCCTCAACTCCAGTTTGAACAAGATACCTTCCAGCAGTTCGTCTGTACATTTTACCTACAGTATTCATGGTAAAGGTCACTGTTTCTTCCTCCCAAAGGTCCAACACAGCAGAGAAAGCTTACTGAATTTATTTCATTAGTTTCCTAATTCTTATGTGTCCTTAAGTGATTCTACTGCTGCTGAACAGTGCTTCATATCAAGGCAGTATTCAGGGTCCAGAAACAGGCCAACATCCTGCACTTTTGAAAGGAAAGTTGAATTTAACCAGCCCCCTGTGGCACAGGTCAACTGTTTCATTATATTCCTTGTTTCATTATCTTAGGTCTGCTAATCACCATTTTATTATTTAACACTCCAGAATAACTGGAATACTAACACATCACAATGAGTTTCTTGAATAGTGAACACTTCCTGGGTTGCTTCATTTTTAAACTCGGACAAGAATTTCAAAAAGGTTTGACTGATAAAGGTAATCCCGGAACAACTTTTCTTATGGGTCACTCCATCAAATGAGAGTATATATGGGGATGGAGGAAGGGATAGGTTTATGTGTATCCCCTCTGACTTATGTCCATAATTGTCTGCAGACAAGCAAATTTTCTGCAAATCAATGTATGTAGTCAATCCATTAATATTTGGTAACTTCTGAGCACCTGAGACACAGATCTAAAACAGAGAGAAAAGGAAGAAGAAACAAGAACTACTACCTGTTACCACAAGTATTTTGTCCAGAATTTGAGTTTTGTATCATTCTTGTAATATAAAAATAATAATAGCTCTCTTGCATGGTACTTCTGACACTCTTTATAGATATAACATGCAACTTCAGCAAATGTGGAAGATCAAAATCCACCAATTGCTCAGGTTACTTGCAAACAAACTTTGCCAAGCTTTCCCCAGTTCTCTTAAGATTTTGTGCTGTTGTCCGTAACAAAGGCCCAGTGGATTTAACTGAGTTTACAGTGTACCTCTAAAAGCAAAACTTCTACAGTTTGTGAATTTGTCAGATTTACTTTTTCTCTCAAATCTCTTTTGAACACAGGAGATTACCAAAGAGACAGAGATGAGGAGCAATATTTTTGTGATAAAAAGGCTTTTTAAAGACAGAAACTTCAATGCCTCTATTAGAAGTTTACAGACCCCATGTTGCCTTCATAAGCAGGTACTGTTGAGTATACTACTTGGATACCAAATGCCTATTTCCATGTCACAAGCACACTCTTGGCAGAGCAGACCCCACCTCCACTAGACAGGTGATGAAGGAAGGCCTTTGGAGGACACCACCCATTGTCACGCCTTGCAACCTGATGGATGACCAGCACCACTAGAGAGATAAGCACGTCTTCCCTCTATCTACAGTACTTTTTTCCTACTGCATCAAGGGCTGCTTAGTGTTTTGAGTTCTTTAAAAAAATAATCACATTTTCTTATACCCACAAAAGCATCTTTTTTGGCATCACTACCAACATGGTCTGTTGCGCTTATTGACCTGAAGAGTTTCTGATTTAAGGATTTTGAGTAACGTCGTAACATAAAACTTCACAGCTGTTCAGTCAAGTATTTTCACCAGAATATTTTGGGTAATATTTCCACTCAATTGAGGAATGATGGGGCTCATACATGATGATAGAAGTGACACTTATTCTTCCACCTACCTCCATCTGATTTATTTTAGTATTAATAACAAAATTCACTGACATTTCTTCATGGTTACCAATATTTGGCTTTTTTGTGCCAGGCATTGCAGTCTGGGTGGATTGCGAGGCTTAGCCTGTAGAGCAGCTTTGCTGGTCAGGCTTCTTTGGTGTTTCTCCATGACAGAATATAAGGCATATATTTGGCTCCTCTGTTACAGTGGCACCATCTCATACAAGTCATGCAAGGCTACAGATTCAGTAGCTGCTGTGCCATCAGGTATTTGAGTTTTTTCAGCTGCGCCTTTCACTGCTCATAGTGCTAGAGTGAGAGGAGTACACAGCGCCTGCTGTACCTCTTAGCGTCCCTGAAGCTAATCTACAACAGAGAACCTGGCGGAAAGGCACCTTTCATGTACATTCCCACCACACTCCAAACACATTCAGACACACACACCTTACTAAAAGCACTGGACTCAAAGATTGCTGCTGGCCAGCTCTGAAATCTCACTGACATGAAAACACTTCAGACACAGATTGATTTCAAGGTGACATTTTGCTTCTCACGCATGTTCAGTGGGATTTGTCATTAACACTCCACAATTAGCAATTTCTCCTAGTCTCTGGTATCACTAATAATTGAAGATACCGTAAGAGACATCTTAGCATCAGAGAAGTACGAATCAAATCTGTATTCAGACAAGAATAAAACCAGTAAGCCCATGTAAAAAAGTCTATTATATGCATCAGATGGTTCATATATAAGGCAGATAACGATGGAAAAGGTTTCGCCAAATATCACAGCTCCTTAGACACTGCCTAACACAAACACAGTACATATCATAAGCCTCCTGTACTCGATTCTTCATAGAAGATTTTCTGCCACATAGTAAGGTTACTGTGCAATTACTGAAAAACAACTAAACCTGGTTAATAACAATTAATAGAAAATACCGAATATATACTGCAAGAAATGTTCTAAATACATACTGGAATGAAGAGGGGGGACACACAGAAATTAACATTCCAAAACCTGGAAATAATGTTAAATATTCACCAGAATTTGAAAAAAAAAAAAGTTGAACTTTCATCTATGCAGTAAAATGTAGTTTCCCTTCCTACAGGACATTAACTGTTCTTCTAACAGTGAAGTCATCTCAGGTTACCTACTAAAAAAACACACCAGGATGCACAGGCTTCAGGATGCATGCAGTCTTGCTAAAATCTTTAGTTGACTGATGTCATTAAAGCTCTTCTTCAAGGCAATGGACTCTAGACAATTTGCAGTGCACAAAGTGGTTTGACCAGTCTTGGAAGACTGAGCTATTGATGAGCAGGAGGAAAAATGATCTTGTGCACTCCTGTAGTACACAAATGCACCTACTCATCAAGCACCAAGTACTTTAATGTTCAAAAGAACATCTTCAGGCCTATTTCATTGTAGAGTTTACATTAACATAATGTAACATCCACCTGTTTATGTTACCAAGTTGTTACATATGTGTATGGTTTAATTTTAACAGTTAAAGTACTGCTCCATTATCTCAGTACTCAAAAATGGCTGAAACATTATTTCCCTCGTGTGCTTCAAAACTTGGCACCCAAAATGATAATTATGTGAAAGTCTCAGAGAGTTTACAGCGCAACAAAAAATTCTTACAAAAGTCCAGAACTTCATTCACCTTCTGGGATACTGTATGCAATTTACATAAACAAGCACATGCACACACACACAAACTGTTTTGTATATCCTATAAATCTATTTGATTTTCATCATTTGCCAAGAGTCATTTCACTGGCTCTACATTCTTACAAGGATGTTTTTGATATCTCTTAGTTAGGTATGTGTGTATTCCTGAGGAAAACAATTTGCTTTCCAGAACTCCCTCTGACACAGGACTACATCTCCTCCTTTGAAAAAATAATAAATAATGCATACAACAGGTAGTTTTGTATATAGATGAATAAAATATTTCATAGTCTTCACACCTTCAGCAAAAGATTACGGAGGAAACAAAAAAAAAAAAAAAATACACTGAATAAGGTGAAAGATAGTTTTCAGGAAAGAAGAAAAGCCAAATCCAGGAAATAAACTATTTACATAAGGTAGAGGAGCGATTGGCCATTAAAGTGATTGTTCATTTCTTAGTTTCTTGGCTGCAAATGAAGTGGTACACATTCTGCATGCATAAACCAAGGTATGAAAGATTTCACCCTCTCCCCTTCTACCAAAAAATATCCATTAGTCTCTTGCTACTGGTAAATCTGATGACGGTGCTTACTACAGCTGTCAGACATAGCCTGAGATCCTATGGTTATCTGCACCTCTTCATCAAATTTCTACTTTTAGTTCTCTATTTCTGCAATAAAAGTTACGTGTTTGAGAATTACATTTTAAAGTAACTATTTACATTTCACCCATGTTTTAGAATAAAGCCAGGAAAAAACAATTACTGCAGGGAAGTGATGACCTCTCTTTTTCATCAGCTATGGCTTTCCACTGTTTGAGGAACCTCTCTCAAGAAAGGCTACTCACAGTGGTCAAAGCACACTGAAAAATGCAATTGCAATATCAAAAGGTTGTGTTTCGATATTAAAATAGAACTTCATTATACCTGGGTATAATTTGACAACAATTTCCTGGAAATCATATTGTAGATCATTCTAAGAACAAGTAGCACACAGAGGCAACTGAATGAACCCACTACAAATAAGGAGAAGCAGCAGATGAGGATGGGCAAATGAAGAGATGAAGACTAGCCTGAGAAGCTAAGGAAAACCAAGACAATTCTTTGCAGCCAATACTCTGCACCAAAAGCAAGTTACTTCCAAAAAGAAATTCTACCCTCTCTCTCCTATAATACAGATTTGAGTTTCCTGTGCCAATTTACTGAATACTAACAGGCTTTTCAGAAGGCATTGTCTCAGTTGCTTTCATATGACCATTAACTGTTCTGGGTTCCACCTGTTCATTTCTTTCCAACAGTAGGAGCACAGAAAGGAGCACAGGAATGACATTTTTGCTCAACCATTCAGTAGGACAGAAAGAGTACCTGTGCTGTACCCATATGTGAAAAAGAAAATGTAAGCAAATTAGACACATTTGTTAATTACAGACATTCAGATTTATTTTTAAGGTATGCTTACATTTAGAACATAAGCTAGTGGAGACATGAATTCATAAACATACAATCTAACCAATGACCTTATTAACCAGACACTCATTACAATGACAAAAACAAATTTGTATGATACTGTGTTGTATTCTTGAGTCCTTTCATTTGAATTTAACCTGAAATGGTATCTCTGAAAACACCCAGAATTTATTGTCAGATAACCTGACAAGCTTGTGATCATAGCTCATGAACTAGGGATTATGGCTGCCTAGTGGAATGAGGAAAAATGTTTTTCTGCACCATGCAAAAGGTAAATAGCTTTCTGTCTTCCCTTTCCCGAAAGAGTAAATACTGATCACAGCATCATGAAACAAATTTCATGCCTCAGTGGTCAAATTTGGGCAGCTACCATATGAATTGTGATTCCCTCAAGGCTCTTGCAATTGCAAAAAGTTCTACAATACTCCATAAATTAACAGACTTCATGTTCCACAGGGACTAAGAGTGGGAAAGACTTGAAAAGAGAAAAAAAAAAGTGAGGGAAGTGAAGTATGGATTTCACTTAGGACTGCGTCAAGGCCTGGGCATTATTAAACTAAGAACATCTATGCTGTTTCCAACAAGTACTCAGGAAAGACATGGAGACTAAAATAATGAACCAACTCACAACTATGCATTTGTTTTAAAGAACATATCGCCCTCACAGTCCAGCAGACTGTAAAAAGTAAAGAATTCGTTCACAAGATAAATGTGTACCTCTCAATTTGAAGTCTGCTGCATAGAAGCAGAGAGGTACTAAATAAAAGAGACAGAAGTACCATAGTGAAATCCTGCCACTACTGGAAACTGCAGAAATGTCATTGAATTCAGTGGGTTTGTGATTTCATCCTGGCAATTTACCTGTACTTCAGACTAACAATGTGAATCTGAAAAAAAAGACAGGTACTGGAAATCATTTGGGAGCAAATTATCTCTGAATAGTATTCTGAATTTGTCAAATCCAAACAGATTAGGCCTCCTGATATGACTTAGATGGCAGAAATGCTGAGAAGCCCCTGATAATATCACTCAACTGTATTTATTTATTTATTTACTATGATTTGCCCTTAAGGTTTTATATGTGCAACAAAACAAACCACCAAAAGGATAGCAGAAAAGTCTTAGTCTTACTGGTGAACAAACTAGGCACATCATAGAGATTGCATGAAAAAACCTGAATCCCTCTTACCTGAGTGCAATCGTAAATATTCCCAGAGAATGGTGTTCGTTTTATTCTGGCTCTAGAGCATATAAGAATGTATTTTATTGAGATGTTTTGTAGTTGAATATTGGGTTTAGTGCAACTGGGAATGAAAAGATCTTTAATGTCCCTTTAACCAGTCACATGATGTAGAAGATACCATGTTTTCTGATAGCTGTTACTGACAGCTGCACTGTACTCATAGTCCTGCAGCAGTGTCATGAGATGTCACACACAGGCATATACAAAATTCCTCAGCAGCACACCATGAAACCAGAGAGTCAGGTGATGAATGGAGAGCTGCAAGGCCTGGGGATCTGTTCCCCGATAACGACCTAGTGCGCTAAAGTACAGCTGATCCTGTAGGGAACTGTTATCTCATAGCCTCGATTTGCAGCATCCCACACGTGGAGCTGTTTGATCAGTCTTACTGTAAGATGCAGCAGACATCTGTGGAAACTGGCAAACAAGCACAAAAATAAATCCAAGCTATCCAGGAGATCCTGTCAACTTCTGAAACATTCTTATGCAAAGGCACACCTGGA
The DNA here is from genome assembly GCF_965178545.1 of Coloeus monedula. NCBI lineage: Eukaryota > Metazoa > Chordata > Aves > Passeriformes > Corvidae > Coloeus > Coloeus monedula. Next base: position 107,974,784 of record NC_138781.1, read on the forward strand.
ATTTGCACAACCTGTATTGGGTTGACTCTGAGTTGATGGACAGTCTTTAAGACCAATTACGCTTCTCACAATTTACATATTTAAACTGCACAGAAAGGCGGGACTTCCCTTTTTGGTCGGAGCTCGCCTGCTGGGAGGTGGGGGCTCCGGAGCCTCCCGGCCCCGCCGGGCCGGGCCGGGGCCACTGCCCCTTTCCCCCCCCTCCCAACGCTGTGGCACGGACCCTGGGTGGCTGGGGGGGACTGCCTCAGAGCCACAGGCAGCTAAACCCAGCCATGGACTGCTCACAGCTAAACCCATCCAGCGCGGCTTCTGGGGACCGGCGGGTCCCTCTCCTCTCCACGCGGAGCCGGCGGAGCCAGCGGGAGCCGGCAGAGCCTCCTGTCTGCAGCCAGCACACTTCGTGCTGAACTGAAGAAGACACCACGCAGCCAGCAGCACAGAGGGAGCGAGGTTTTCCCCACCGTAAAGGCCGAACAAGAACACTCTTCAGCATGGCGGCGTCAGTCAGAGAGAAAGAGAAGTGAGTCACATGGGACGGAGCTGAGCATGGCGACGGGAGAAAAGAGGGCGGTGCCGCGATTCTGGCGCGCAGCTTAAAAGAAACCTTCTTGCATGCCGTGGTAAGAAACTGTAATACCACAAACTGTTTGTCTCTTTAATCCATTTGAAGAACATGGGGGGATGGAGTATCTTCGTGTGCCTGTGAAGATTGTGAAGAATGCCGATGCTAGGCTTTATAGTAGTAAGAGGCTGTTAGAGACTTGTGGCGAAGAAGAGCCTTTGTGTGCAGGACAAAAGAACTTATCCTTAAAAAGATGAATAACCCCATGTGATGGCCCATGTTTTGCAGTGTGAAGGAACTGTGAGATTTTTCATGGGAGAGATGTTCCACACACAGCAGATTGTTTGTTTCCGGGCGGATCTGCTGTTGGTGGCAGTTTGGGAACCACGTGCAACTGAAGGAAAAACCCTTTTTTCCCTTAAGCATAAGAGAGAGACTTTTCAAGAACTGGAACACTGACTAACATCCCATGTTTTGTTATCCCTTGTGTGAGCTAGGTAAAAGGAGAGAAGTGCTGGCTGGAGGGGGGGTGGGGGGGGGATTTGCTTTAACTTTGTTTTGTTATTGTCTCTTTACTTTTAATTCTATTAGTAATAAAACTCTTTCATTGTACTGCAACTGTTTAAGGTTTGTGCCTGCTTTGCTTTTCTCCTAATTCTTATCTCACAGAAGGAAAACAAGTAAGTAATGAATATTTTGAACCAAAACCACTACATTTAATTGGTGTTTCTGCCCAGTTTCGAACTCAACCCGCTACACAACCTTAGGCTGATTACCAGAGGGACCTGTAGTTGTACAGGCAGAATAAATAAACAGTGGCCCTGCAGGAAGATAAATTCCTCTAAAAGTCCGTCTGTCACTACTCTCTTATCCTTCACATAGAAAAAAAAAATAAATCTAATAATCATGTATTAACAAGGAATCAACTCAACTAAGCTCAGCAAGATATTTTGGAATTGTTATGTTGTTAATAAAATTATTTTGTATTACATAAAATCTAGAAGAATATTTAATTTCTACAATAAAGAAATCACATTCCAGCCCGGTAAAGAATTTAGGTGTATCCTAAATTCTGTGAAAAAAATTAAAGATATGATATGATACTGTCCTGAAACATAGAGAAAAACTAAATGGCATGAGGATTTATTTATACTGAATTCTACCTTCGTCTTACAATAGAGCATTATGCAAAAGTTCAAAGCTTCTAGAAAGGATATAACTGATGAAATAGCAACCCATTATTCTCCCATACATGCTAAACCCTTTTAGGACTAGAAAAATCATTCTTTCAAAAAATCTTGGTGGCATAGGAAAGATAGGGGTCTAATTCTACCAATTCAACAGTGCAATACTGTCTATAAGGGGCTGCAGTACTAGAAAAATATCAGCCTTCTATCACCAAAAGGTTGGAAATACCCATGCAAACCCAAATAAAACCAAAGGAGATTTTCATTGCCCTCACTGTATTTAATCAGACTCTCTCTGAACAGACATAACAGTCTATTATTCATATACAGGTAAATATGAGGCTTTGCTTTTCAAGTGATTTTGCTTATTTTTCTGTGTATTAGATTTCTTACAACGACTCAGCTGTTTAACCTGTCACACTTAAACGAATAATTTACAAAATGCAAATGGAATGGAAAAGGATAAGTACAGTAAAAGCCTGAAACTGTTTAAACTGCAAAAATAGAGAATTTCATTTCTAAGTCCCACCTGTTACCATTGCCAATTTCACCTATTCCTCTTTCTCCACTTACTGCAGCTTCATCTGAGTGATCTCCTCAGACACTGCTTCATTTATTTTAATTGTCTTTACTTCCTTCTCACAGACAATGTCTTTGTTCTGGCATGTTGGTTTTCATGTATGGAAATCACTGGGATGTGGAGGCTAGTGTATTCCCAATGCTAAGTCCAAAGACTGACTATTGCTTGCTGTAGGGAACAACTCTGTAATAATGGCAGCAAGACAGCAGTTAAACTTGCACCCCCATTATAAAAAGAGATCAAGCAAAAAGGCACGGTTCTGATACCAGGCTACACATATGAATAAGGGAACACTGTCTTGACTGAAAGAAAATGAGTTGGAGATAGACTTTAAATCAAGATCTGACACCCACCCAGAAGCTACATTACTGATTAAGTAAAAAATAATGGATTCAATGAATATAAGTAAGATTCTTTGGGTCTGTAATACAGAAGATCAGATTTGACTGTCATACTGGTCTTCTCTACACTTAAACTGTAAGAATGCAATTTTAGCTGAAAATACTAAACAGAGATAGAGGTAAGCCAAGAAAATCATTATGCATAATATTGCAGTTAGCCAGCACAGACTTAATTATAAGAAAGTCATGTGGTTTTCCTTGGGGATTTAGCCTTTACTCATGACCACCACATGTAAGGAAAACAGTACCTTTATTTTTAGTAAAGCTTTCCACTGAAACAAGGGAGGAAAATCTTCCAGTAGCATTTTCTACAACAGAATACCTACAATGCAGCAGTTCAAAGGCACTATAAAATCTAATATTGATGAAATGGACAGCCCTATAATTTTTCACGTTTTACATTCCTTTCAGAGTCTCTCCTCTCTCCAGATCTCAGTGCACAAGGAAAGAAAGAAATTACCTGTAACCAGAGTCTGTCACTTGAGTCTGTTCCACCATTGGCAGTGCACTGAAAAGTAGCAAACTGTCCTGCATTGACTTCCACACTCTGAAGACGCAAGAAATGGGGAGTTTTTGCTGTTGGAAAAGATAAAAGTGCTGAAGTTATGCAAGACCAAAGTACTGGCTACAAAAAACACACCACACAAGCAAAACTCTTTTAAAAGGTTCAAGTCACTGACTGCACATTAGATTCTAGGCTGGTTTACTTCCATGCCAGGGAAAGAACAGAAGAGAAGGGTGCTGTTTAATTGTTCCTGCTGTGCAAATTATCTTAGCTCAGCACTCCTCTTGTAATAACAATCTATTAAAAAAGATCATATTGGAAACTAATAATGTTTTGAAGACAAACCTACTGGATGCTTACACTACCAACTGGACAAGCCAGTAAGAAGTTACGTGATGCTATCAGGGGAACAGGTTTTTCTTTTTAACCAAGTACAGTGTCTGTAGAAGAGATCTTTTAGAATGCAGCCCACCAAACAGCTAAAATACTAACATAACACTCCTCAGCAACTACAGCTGTATTCTTCAAACACAATTCCTTTCAACAGCACTGCAGAAAGAACCCCAAAACACAACACATATTCTCCACATCAATGCTTACTTTTCATTTAGAAAGAGAAAACAATCCCAGTAAAAATTAAAGCAACATACCTACAAGTAACTTAATGAATGAAACTGATATTCTGACAAGAACTACATCCACTGAAGGAGAAAAGATAGTGTGTATTTTTGTTTTACTAAGAAGAGTCAAACACATAATACAGAAAAAACATGGATATTTTATACAGAAACCTATCCCTTAAGGCACAGTATTCCCCAGCCTATTCAAATCCTACTGCAGCCAGGCAGAGTTCTTGCATTGTCTATACTAACAGATAAGCCAGGCTTTGAACATTGCTTTTCAACATGAAAATCTTAGTACTAGCGGTACACTGGCAAACTAAGCATTTATTTTCTAGCAGAGCATTACAATAATTTAAAGTGTTGATCACATTTTCTTAAAAAGCCTTATTGCTGGATGAAATTGCATTTTTAAGGAATTTATTAATAGCTAGTGTCAAGAAAAAGCAGCTAAATATCCAGTGCAAGACAGCATAAGAAGGAGGAGATAGAATAAAATAGCTCCAATTAATATCTAAATATGGGATAAAATATTTTCCTAACTACCCTTACGGCAAATTTATTACATATACTGCCTTGTTTTTTCTTAAAACCTTTCCCAATTAGGACAGACAGACAAAATTATCCACTTCTGCCCATCAAACTATTAATGTCAGACTATTCAGTAAAATTCTTCAGTAAATTCCCCATTTCTCAGCTGTCAGTTTGTTTTTTTTTTTAAATCTGCTTTTACCCCCACTTGATTTTACTGTTTCCTTGATCTTCTTAAACTCTAGAAAACTAGCTTTTCTGAATTACCAGGTATGGCCTAAGTGGAGAAGTGTATTGGGTTTTAAAAACAAACACACACACACACACACAAACCATAAAACCCTTACCCATCTACCACAACCCATCCCTTTCATTTCTTTGTGCCTACAACCTGTCTTCTGCTTGGTCTTTGTTTGTACTACCCAGGCAACTGCCTATCAAATATTTTTCCCATTTCAATTTTTGTTTATAGAGTTAATAATTCCAGAACTACTTTTTCTGGGAATAAACAGAAAGAATATCATAACGAGCTTTACAAAGTTTTAGACACAGATGAGTTTTACTTCAATTTTCACACTTTTTCCATTTTCTTTAGACAATTTAACTGGTTTGATGCCTAATTTCTAACATTTTAATTACTTCATCAAAGAACTTTTCATTAAAGCTTTTGCATTACAACACTGTTATGTTAGAACTCTATATGCTATGGGCTATAACTCAAGTCTCCACATTAACATGAGCTACTTGCAGGTTTTGAGAATTGATTGGTACAAATGCACAGATCAGACCTCTCAAAATCTGTATAAAAAAATTAGTAAGCTGCTAAAATGATGCTTCAGACTTATCCTACCTGAACCAAGTATATAAATTAAAAATGCAGAAGCACATATACTTTCTAACAAGATGAGAGCCTGCTGTGTTTATTAGAAATAAGTGACTCAGAAATAACAACTGCTGATTCTGCGTAAGTGTCTCTGTATTTGAAGAAATGTGTGTGTCTTCTTGCCATTAACACTAAAACCATTTTTATGAGGTGCTTCTGTACTATTCGATAGAGCACTATTTATTTGGAATCACAGCTCTTACTTAAAAGCCACAATAAATGCATACAAGCTCAACATGGTATAAGAGGAACAATCACACAGAAGTTGGCATCTTCTTCCTCATTCAGTCATTTATTTGGTCAGTAGGATTACAACCTACCATTCCATGTATGACCTTAATAAATCTTATTTAACAAACAGAATATATGTGAAGTAATGATTTATTTAAGTAGTTTGTTCAATTGTCTTTAAAGTTGCGTCATTAAAGCTTTATTTACAAGGTTTGTTTTGACAATTCAGGTTAATTAAGTATTACATATCCTTAATAATGGGATAAAGAAACATATCTGAAACATAAAGAAGTAAAACAGTGCAAAAACTGAGCCATGAACCTTGGGAAGTACCCTAAGCAACCTTGCTTAGCGAAGCCTCGGACCTCAGCCAGCTGAGTTTTCTTCCTTCTAAGCCTTGGAAAAAATAATTTTAAACAGTCAGCTGCTGTGTTGTTCACCTGCTCTCCGTAATGTCTCAGAATGTGGCTGCACTGAATTTTTGATGCAGACAGAAAACTCATCAACAAATCTTAGAATCAGAGAACCATGATGACTTGGTGATTTTGTCCTAAAGAGTTGCCATATGGCCCAGTTTGGGTTTGGGGCTCATGCTAAGTGCTGTACACAAGGTGCACCTAAGAAAGATGTCTTTAAAGCCAATAAGGTGCAGTGATGCCATGCTAGCAACACTTTATATATACACCAGCCTGTATTTACAGCAGTGACACTGTTTCCTGATATCTTCCTCATCTTTTGCTCCACATTTATTGAAGCATAGTGGCACATTCATTTTAGGGGGTCTGGCTTTACAAGACAAGACAGGTACTTACTACATGGATGTCCTAAAACTTTCACTTCATCAATAGCCACATATCCAGGGTGACCTGAAGTAACCACTTCAAAAACAACCTGAGAAGCAGAAAGAGAATTTCAGTTAGCAGCTTTGGAACACAGAGAATATAAAAATAGTCTGTTATGGAAAAATGCATCAATTCTTTCAATATCTTAAGAACACCTGGAAAACAAAACACAATCATAAAACCCTCAATATATGTTGTTCTTATCACTAAAATTAACCAGAACTTAAATTAAATTTTTCATGTTTACACCATTTTTGGAGATTTACAAGCAGGATCATATATAGCTCACAGCAGAAATAACCAAATCTCCCTAATATTTGGTCTGCCAAAGTAGTTATTTAATAAACACCTTAAGACTGGTATTTTATTTTCAATTCTTTGTCTTGCAGAATGAACTGCTTTTATTTTAAAAACTACAATTCTGTAGTATACAGAGATTTGCAGGGTATCAGACACAAACACACCTATTTTCAGGAATGTATTTTCCATGCTTTTAATCTTTCACCAAATGCAGTGAATTAAGTCAAGCAGATCCATTTGCTACGGTTTGTTTAATGGCTATAAATAGGTCACAAAATAAATGGACCGTTCTCATCATTTGAATTGAGTACACTCTAAAGTAAACCTCTCCAAAGTTTGGCAGCCTTAGCTTTGAACATCCCAAGAATGTTCTTATGGAATAGGAGAAAATATGCCAGCAATGTTAGCAGGTACATTGCCAAACAAAGGCTCAAGAAGTACACGCTAAAATCCAGGTTGTGATTTTTACTTTTGTTATTAATACTTCACTTTTGCTCAGGAAGTTAACTCTAATTGCTTCTTGTAACTGGTCTTAGGAAGCACCCTGAGGAAGATAAAGCTTAGAAATTATTCTTCACACATATGTTGTGCTTAACCTCGGAACAGATGCACACACTACGTACCATATCCCTCACTGAATGATACAAAATGCAAACATTTTATGAGGGTAACATACAGCTCCATAATATATGACAGTTTCCTGATGTTGAATAAACACTGTCAGAACACTGATTCTGATTTTAAAACAAACCTTGAGGTGAGAAAAACCTTCATGCCCTTCTGCCTCTGCCTTCTCCCTTCTTTCTCATTGCTCTGCCTGTGGACACCAATCTGTTGTCCTCTCCCAGATTTGATCCTCCTAACCTCTGTCCATTTCTCCCTCCAGTCTCACTGGAGTAAAATTGCTGTAAATTTGGATTAACTTCACCTGGCTGAAAAGGAAAAAATTACTTTTCATTCTAGTTCTGCCTCCTGTCTACACCAAGTTTCAACCTACAGCGCCAGTATCGCCGCTACATGAACCATGCACCAGAAAAAACCACAAGGTGTCAAAGAGCGAAGTCCAAATGCTGCCAAAGAAATTTTTCAGAAAGAAGTTCTGCAAGAAAAGGATTGCTCGGTCACAAGCCTCAGTCTGTGGCCTTCTAAATGCTAGATGGCACTCTACTGGCTCTTAAAGCTGATACTATTGATCCACAGCAACAGGCTAAACAGGGTATGGATTTGGCTCCCAGCATTTAGTAGAACATCCAGAGCAACACCATTCAAAATTTCATTCCTACAAAGAAGAAAATCTCCTGATGGAATTGGTCTTAACTATCTTGGGAAGCAGAAGTTCTTAAAAAAGAAAAAGAGCAAAGACTCAAAGAATAACTTGCATTCAGAGACCTAAATAACTTTTCTAACCGTGATTATTACCCTCATCTTAACAGCCTTGAAATGGAAATAAAGAGGTGATGTGCACAAAGTAACCCAAGTTTTAACAGCAGCGCAAGCCCCAAGAATGCAGCTCCTGTTTGCAGCTACTGACCTTTGAAAAAAGAACAAGTGTTTCTCTCTATTAACAAATGCGACAAAGTTGCTCATACTCCACTTGTGTAACAATCTGTGAGAAAAAAAAAAATTATGCTGATGCCTTTGAAAGAAGGCAGAGAATGCTCTGTTTCCTGAAGAGCTACCAAGCCTATTTCAAGCAGAGAACATCTGAAAGACCATAGGGTATGAGAACCATGGCATAGCCCCAGGAACCTGCAGTTAAGGCACAGATGTTGCAACACAGTAGTGGAGAACAGGGAGCAGACAACCAGGCCTCAGAAGTGACGGAGAAGTTTCCCAGGGAAATATGCTGCCACAAAGTAAGTCCCTGAGATAACTGAATCTAGGTGTGGATGCAAAGGCCTGCCTGTAAAAACACAGTGGGCTGGGGACAGTTACCTTTGTTTTCTGTATTCCCTAGTGGCTTTGAGTTTTCTCTGTTAAGAAGAAAAACACCCCAACAATTAACTTCCTGGGTTTTACTGAAACATAACTTTAAAAAAATCCCCCAAAACAACCCTCTCTTTCTTATGGAGCACTCAGCATAAGAAGAGCAGCACAAAGCCATCTGAAAGGCCTACCTGATCCATGATCTCATCACTGCAGAGTAAAGTAGTTTTTTTCAACTACAAAGGTTCTCAACTTTCAGACATGCTAAATTCTATAAAATACCCTGAGGAACTGGCACATGCAGACCTGTGCGGCAGCCAGCCAAACCAGTCAGAAGTTTTCTGCTAAAAATGTTACTGCCAGATAACAAGGTGTAGTGGGGGTTTGGTTTTTAACCGGGCAGAAACACCAATTTAGTGTAGTGGTTTGGTCCAAAATACTCATTACTATTTACCTTCTGTGAGATAAGAATTAGGAGAAAAGCAAAGCAGGCACCAAACTTGAAAGAATATAAAGTTTATTAACAGACCTAAAAGAGGGAAAAAAAAATAAAATCATACCACACCTTCAGAACTCTTCTCCTCCCCCCACCTTCCTCCCTTCTCCCACTGACAATGTAAAAAGACAACCCTTGAGGTGTTCAGTCTGTTTACCACTTCTGTAATAGCCTTGTTCAGTCCATTTAGGAAGAGGAGTCTCTCTTGCCCATGCTATGAAAACATTATCACAATGAGACAGCCGCCCGGGCTGGTTCTCTGCTTGCATGTGAGTCCCTTCCCTGACTTGCAGCTTTTCCCACAACTGCTTTCGAGGGTCCACTCTTGAGCTAATGGGGTACCATTTTAAGGTTGAACCATTCAGAAACAAAAGTTCTCTTCACCCATCTCTGGGAGCATCACCTCTAAGAGTAGAGGCCCTCCTCCTTCCCTGGGAGCAAAGGGTCCTCCTCATCTTCATCTCTAGGACTATCTCTGGGAGCATCTCCAGGAACAGAGGTCTTCCCTTTCCATGTGGAGTAAGAGTCCTCATCGCTTCCATCTCTCCCTGTTCACACTTCTCATGAAATTACAGCTGCTTCAGCATCTGCCTATCTCAGCACAGGTGCTTTTGCTCACAAGTACAAGTTGAATGCTCCACCCCCCATGCCTTCATGAAATTACAACGGGTACTCTGATATATCACAGCTTTACAACAGAATTTCAGCTTTTAGCATCTCCTCTTTCTCTTCCCTCATGTTTTCAGCTCTTCACAGCAATAAAAGGGTTAATCTCACCCGGGCCTTGCAGCTGGAATGTCGCTTATCGCTGTTGGTCACATGATCTTTGCCAGACAGTGGTGCAGCTTCAGCTGAATCTTGGCCGCACTGGAGAGGGGGAGCTGGGTTGCTCCAGCTGCCCACAGCAGGGATGTGGGAGGGGTTCTGTGGGTGGAACAGGGCCCATCGGCTCCAGGATGGCCGTGGCCTGGCCCAGCCTGGCCCAAGCAGGGCCTGGGCCGGGCCCGCTGGCCCCCACACGGGGCTCGCAGCCACCTGTGCCAGCACTGGAAACGAGAGAGAGCTCTGCCCGGGGTGTGTCTATTCTTAAGTGTGGATCACAGAGGCGGTCACAATTTTAAGTGGCTTAAAGAATTGTCCATATTCAAACCGGCCACTGATAGGTTCTGTCAGGTCACAGAGGAAGCTGTAAGCACCCCTTTGCAAGATCACTTCCGAGACTATGCTTTGCCATGACACAAGGACTTAACTGTTTTTTAAAAATGCTCATAAGAGTGTCTTTCCTAAAGACCTACCTGACTTCCAGCAAGACCAATAACATGAGCTTTAGAAAAGAATACTTATGCAATACCTGAGTAGATCACAAAATAATTTCTGTAATTCATGACAGGGGAGCTTAGCTACAGTCTCTCGGAGAGGCTTTAAGTACCTCAGGATTGCAATCTACTCACAGACAAAAACCCTTGTAGATTCTGAACATAAACCCATTCCTTCAGTTCATAGGCAGAAACTACAACCCTGAAATAAGTGAATAAGAACTGCTAATGACAACAGCAAAGAAAAACTCAATGAATGATCTAAAATGCCTTGCTGTATCTCTAGACAAAATACCAAAATGTCATTCCACAAAAAGCCAGGCAGTGCATCAAGAAAATGCCAGTTGGACATACAACTGAATTACAATTATTGACATTAAAGACAGTATGTTCCAAAGAAAAGTATTACAAATTGAAATACTGTCAATTTAATCGTGCTTCCATTAGAATCAACAGCCAAACTGATACCAACTTTAATGACTGCAATTTTTTATCTCTTCTGACATGGAATATGCTATTTTTTGTAAATGGAAAGAGGCACTAAAGCCAGTAGTGACATACCATTGTCAAAGAGAGATGCTGATACATGTATAAAAGAAAAAATACACACAAATACAGACTGGTCAGAATGGAATGACAGCAGACCTGAGGAGAAGGACTGGAGGGTGCTGCTGCATGAGAAGGTCAATATGATCCAGCCACATGCACTTGCAGCCCAGAAAGCCAGCTGCATCCTGGGCTGGATCAAAACAAGCACGGCCAATAGGTCAAGGCAAGTGATTTTCCCCCTCTACTCCATTCCAGTGAGACCCCACCTGGAGTATTGCATCCAGCTCTGGGGCGCCCAAGAAGGACATGAAACCTGTTGAAGGAAGTTCAGACAAGGGCCACGGAGATGATAAGAGGGCTGGAGCACATGTCCTGTGAAGACAAGCTTAAATAGTTGGGATCATTCAGCCTAGAAAAGAGAAGGCTCCAGGGATCATAGAATCATGCAATGGTTTGGGTTGGAAGCGACTTAAAGCTCATCTAGTTCCAACTCCTTTGTCATGGACAGGGACACCTTCACTAGACCAGATTGTTCAGAGCTTCATTCAACTTGGTCTCATTATGGGACACCACATTACAGGTATACATATAACCATATATACATCCTGGAGATATTTCTATGGCCTTTCAGTACCTAAAAGGGACCTACAGGAGAGCTGGACTTTGCACAAGGGCTTGTAATGATACGACAAGGGGAGATGGTTTTAAACTGAGAGAAGGTAGACTTAGATTAGATGTTAGGAAGAAAATCTTTACTGCGAGGGTGGTGAAACACTGGCACAGGTTTCCTGAAGAAACTGAGCCCCATCCCTTGAAGTGTTCAAGGACAGCTTGAATGGGGCTTTGAGAAACCTGTTTTTATGGTAGGTGTGCAAGACATAGCAGGAGGTTGGAGCTAGATGATCTTTAAGGTCCCTTCCAACTCAAATCATTCTATGATTCTATGAACATGACAGTTTATTCCAAGTATAGTAATACAATCCCTCTTCTGTTCACAGGCTGTGAAATACTATCAACTGCTGTAAACAAATTCAATATTTTGTTTTATTTAAATTGATGAATGAAGATTACGGACTCAAATATCTAACTAAGCATTTTTCCTTTTTAAATTAAAAAAGGAATTCGATCCTATGCATTACAGGTTTCTGAAAGCCCTGGTAAGAGAGCTACATGCTGAGAGAGAGAGACCTGAGTAACACTTCTGGTAGCCCATTTATTCACTGAAAAGCTTACAATAGGGATGTCAAGACTCTTCACAAATCTGGATCAGTTTTCCTAGTAATTTCACTAGAAATAAAACCTAGAAACTCGATTCATATCCAGTTTTCTCCATCATTTCCCATTTGAAAAGTAGCTTGGCTTGTAAACATTAACTTTTTTTACTCCCACCTCCAAACTTTGCCTTTTCTCACAGCTGATGCAACACCTGCAGGCAATACAAAAGACTCCAGTCAAAACAGAGAAAACACTCCAGCAATGTCAGACTGGGCGGCCCTTGGATTTTTTGCCTATTATTCCGCCACCTTATCAGTCCGGAAACAACTGGTTAAAACACGGAATTCATTTGCTCAGGAAAAACTGCTGAACACCGCCCTGAGAGTTGTTTTACACCGTTCTCTCCGTCGCAGGCCTGCCAAACAGGAACCAGGGAAGCGGCTTAGCACTGCACTGTCCCTGATCCTCCCTGCTTCACTGAAGAGCAAAATTAGCTTTTCATTCCTGCCACTTCCCCTTGCTACATATGAACAAAGAAAGGGAGTCTGCTCACCAACATAAATGCTTACCACTGAAAATGTGCGACTCAAGATAACTCATTTGTTCCAAAGAACAATAGAAATAAACAGGTTTTGTTGCCACACAACCTCACTCCATAATTCCTGCCTTTGTTGCTGTAAAATTACAACACTTTCAGTCAAAAGGTGGATTGTACCTAATATAAACACTGTCCTTCACACGACTTAAAAATAGCCCTTTGCAAAAACAAGAAAGAGAAAGGAGTATTAAGAAAGCTGCTTAAGCTCAGGCTACAGTCCTGCCCCCCTGCATCCCCAGTGAGCAGGCAGTGCTGCATCACACGCTGCACTCTCCTCTCTGCCTGCTCTGCTTTGCCACATGGAGCACCTTTCTTTGACTGTACTTTATAAGGCATTGGGAGCAGTTTCTCTCCAAAAAATTGGCACTGACTTGTACCCTGTGGGTTGAATTCTTCTCCCCTTTCTGACTCATCCTAGGGACTATCTGCCTTATCACCAGGCCACAATAGCAGCAACTGCTTTCTCATCAAAGCCATGTGAAGGGAGGTTCCTGACTCGGTCCTTCCCAAGCCCTGCAGAGGTCCATCACAGGTTATTGATGTGGGCTGCCTAAAATGTGTTCAGGCCTCCCTGGCTGGGAATTCCCTTCTTGCCATTTCCCTTCCCACCTCTCACTCCTGCACAGCTACCACCTGGCCCTCTCACGCGCACTCAAGCAGGTGAAACAACATTTTGGTGGTTGTTGCCAATCCGAGACCACAAAGGAACAAGCAAGTCAGACTGAAAACTGAACTCCTGACATTATGGCTTATTAAATCTTTGTCTTCTCTGTTTTTAAACCAGTTGCTGTCTTGTATTTCTCTACTGAAAGCCCAAATGTTTTTCTGGCTTAGGAGCAAGGGACAGGAAAAAGCAACAGAGCCTTGTGCACATGACAAAAAATGCATGCCTCCTTACTTGTGACCATTTTTAGACTGCTGGGGTTTTTAAATTTAGGTACATGGTTTGCCCTGGTGCATCCTTCTCAAAATAGCTATTGCCAAAGCACATAAGTCAATGAAGAAGAGCTATTTAAGATGCCTGACACAGGTTTGTGATTCAAAATGCAATATGCATTTCAAAGTTTCTTTGGAGTTCAAAGCACAGTTCAGGAACTGTGTGTGTGCAGTTGAATGCAACACACAAAACACACAAAAATGTGAGCCTAACCTTTATTGCTCAAGAAGCTTAATGCTCTGTCCGAGACAAGGATTTATGTACATTACATGAGACAAACTCCAAACAAAACATGTACAAAGCAGGTTATGAAAAAATGTATGTTTAAGTCCAGATTTTAAAAGTTAGGTTGGATCTACTGCTTCTTATTCCCTAAAGTCCTCATTTACAGGGGAAAGTGTCAGAATGGTAAAGGGTAAATCTCATCTCTGTGAAGTGATACCATGCAACTCCTTTGTGTCCTTACTAAAAAGGATCAGGAATTACTGCCAGGCTCTTACCCCATTTTCTCATTCCAGCTTCATAGGATTTTAGGTTTAAAGACAGTGCAGTGGTACAGACAGTTGTGTTACTCCACTGGAAGCTATTTTTAATCCTTTCAATTCCATTTCTGGATTTTAAATCTGCAGCATTTGTTGTTTTGTTTAATCAAGATTTGTTTCAGTTCACTGCTGCCATGACTGACTTCCAGCAAAGTACAAAGAAAATAATTCAAAATATAAAACTGATAGGGGAATGGTGTGTGATTTGCAGTGGAGCTGTGCAAAATTGCTCGCTTGAAAGGTTAGAAGCAGGGAACACAAGCCACTTATCAGACTCAACTCTGTAGTAGCATTTTGCATATTGTAATGTTCCAAAATGGCAATACTTCTAAAATGAAAAATATATTTTAAATCCTACTAATTGGTCTGAGAATCATTAACTAACCTAGGGGAAACAACCCTGAAATCACCAGATTTTACTCCTGCTAAAAAATCCAAATGAGAAAAAACATCCAAAAATTAAAGAAAATAAAAACGTACACCAAAAAAAACGCTGTCACCCTCTCCTCACTAGGTGAGCAGCCTTTTCATGACTTGTATCTCAAAGCATCAATTTTAGAGCCTCTCAGCTTATTGAGACTGCTCCCAAGAATCTAAAAACAATCTTGCCACTAACCAGAAAAATCTGTGTAACATTCAATTCTCTTTTTCTGTGTACATTCTAATTCTACTCAAGTTAGGAGGAGGGTGAAGGTCTTAGGAATTATGTGAAGCTTAGTTTTGTTTGCAGGCTGTCTCCAAAGGCACGATAAACTCCTTGATGCTCTTGCTTAAGATGCACCAAGTAGACAGTAGCTCAGTAAAGCAAACAATTTCTCCCATGACCAATGTTAAAAAGGGGAAGGCAATGCTCCCTCAGGGGGCACTCCTACAGCGGTTTTATAAAACAGAAATAAGACTAGTACCTGCGGAAATACACCAGCTACTTCAAAACAAATAGCTCAGAGACCAGGAGGCACAGCAGAAAAGAACAAGCTGTGCTGATTATCTTGGACCCTCAGAAGGTGTTTGGCATCTTGAAGCCATGTTACTGCAAGTACACTGTTATCGCTAACTGGACAGCAATGCAGACAGAACCCAAAATCAATGGCAGATGTTAGGCAGCAGTACTTGGAAGATCATTAATTATGGAATTAACTACATCATTAATCATCAGAATACTTGACAATTTAAATAATCAGCAAGTAATCCACAATTAATGTTGTTACAGGCAGGTTATAACTGTGATTTGTGATATATATGTACAGCTTACCTATGGTGTGAAACATACACAAATAACTACCTGGCAAAAAGAGAAGGGTACATTAAAAGAAATTAATTATTTTGTTCAGAGACTGTACTTCTAAAGAGTCGATTCTAAATAGAAACCCAACCTGAAAAGCATTAACAAGCTTGGGCAACTGATGCTACAATAATAAACTACTGTTAATTATTAAATCTTTTGAACACTTTGCTTGTATGCATTCACAATACATGGTTCAAACCAACTTTAAAAGATGGATTAAAATTCACTCCATACAACATAATCTGATTTGTAGTCAGCTACCATTAGTGGGAGTTATTTTGCCTACATTTTTCAACAGCAAAACAGACACAGCACACTGTGTTTTTAAAAATATTGAATTGTATAAATATTATAACTCTGAAATGTCATCGTATATAATTTGTCCTCAGAGTTCTTTGGTACATTTTGGTTTCATTTGCATTTTGTAGATGTTCTGCTAATGGAATGGAATTATAAAACATTCACAGATATGGATGGCTACATGGATTATGTGATTTAAAACACAACAAAGACAATCACACAATTACACTGTTTTGTCCCTTCAGCTCTTAATGTCACGTCTTTTCTTGGAGACTACTCATAGGGAAACTACCAACTTTCATATAAGAAAAGTTAAAAAGGGCTCCATCATTCCCTAAAGATCTTCTTAGTGGGCTTTTCTTAATTATGTTCAATAAGGTCAGACAAACTCAGAAAATCACTGGGAGGAAGTTTTGTGTATCTTGGAGGTTTTGTGAGGAACACATGCATTCGTGCCAAAGGATGTTGGAGTTTTGGACTCAAATGAATAGCAGCTTAGGAAACAGACTTGGTACTATGTTATACACCCATCAGTGAGTCCTCTGCCTTCCCCAGTATTCATGCAGTCACCTGAGCTGTCACCTAACTTGGAGCCATATTCTCAAAAGATCCACATATACCCTCTCTCCTCTTCCTGCCCTTCTCCCAGCTGCTTGCAGCTAACTTCCTCCCTTCCCCCACAACAAACTCTGTGAAGAAGAAAAATATGAAAACTGATGAAAAGAGTTCAGAAACAATGAAAAATTGCAAATGTCAGCACTCAAGTGAGGAAATTGCATCACAGATCTCTGAAAGGATGGAGGCAACCAAAAACGGAGACAATTAACTGTAAGCTCTTGAAATGGTGACAGCACTTCCTCGAGAATAAATGAGCTTATTTACAATAAGACCAGTGAAGTTACAGTATTTAACAGTGATTCCCTGCACCGCCATGGATATTAACACAGCATAAGATGTTTTGGCACATCAGCTAAATTGCAGTACCTGACTAGGTATTATTTCAGATTATATGCAGCAAATACAAAGAAAATGACTTAGTGTACTCCAAAGTGAAAGAAAGATTATGCAGAAATTTCAACATTTCCAGCAGCAAGGAGAGCACATAGAATCCATTACAGATAGGCTCAGGCATCTATTACACATCAGCTGATGTGTGGTAATCTGCTAAACTGCAGTACCCCATCCAAGTATGTAAGGGCTCACCTATGAATAACGGTGAACAGTCCAGATGGCAGGTCTCGAAGAGAAAGAGGATGGGAAAGGTTATCCTTCTGTTTTTATGGCCAAACACCCTTATTACTCAGACATCAGTTAGATGTATCATATTGTCAGAAATCTGACACAGATTATTATTAATAACATTAATAACATTTGAAACACTCAGAGGTTGTGTGTATTTTTATGAACATGTTAATTTACCTTAAAATTAATAGTCAGAGTCAAGGCTTCTTCTACTAAAATTGCCCTGTCCACATCAGCCTTTTGATTCAGAGCTAGAGTGAGACTTGTGAGACTTTGAAGTACAACCCTCTTCTTTATTGACTGCTGATTCCAGAGCAGTTCTGATGCATAAAAACCAGACTCCTTTCAGAAGACAGGAAACTGGAAGCTTCTCTACTAATTCACTATACAGATGGGGACATTACAGACTTGGACAGAAGTGACACAGTCACACATTTACTCAGTATTCAGTACTCCTGAACCACCCACCACGTTCACAAAACCTTCCAGTACATTCCACGTTATAAACCACTGAGTTACATTCAATGTCAGCCACAAAATTGTCTGTGGGATGCTCTATCCTCTTCTCCCAACATCCACTGAGGCTAACAACACAGGCTGGCCCTCATTATTTCAGTGAAGACAGAAAGGCTTTTTGGCAGCACTGAAAAGCGTTCTCAACACTGGTATCAAATTGGTAACGTGAGGTCTTGATGTAAGGTCAGAGAACCATTGGAGTGTCCCGAGTTGGAAAGGACACTTAAATATTATCGGTATCAACTCCCTGCTCCCCACAGGAGTACCTAAAACCAAACCATATGACAGAGAGCATCACCTAGACACTCCTTGAACTCTGAGAGGCAACAAAATACACACTGCCCTTTCACCCTGACAGATGTATGACTAAACCGAGCCTGGACTTTGTGATCAGGATATAGCCTCATGCTCCAGAGAGTCAGGTAGCACACAGCTTCTCCCACATGGCTGAAGTGAACCCCAGCTCTGCTAATAATGCCTGCCCCTCTAGAAAAGGCACCAGTATTACCTCATCGAGCCTGCAGACAATTATAAAAGATCCACATCATACAGTTTGCTGAGATGTCCGTAAGCCTACCCTGAATCCTTTCCAGGAAGCCCTGACAATGCAGTTGCAGCAATTCCTAGGAACCTTGGACAGAACACTGGATGCAAATGTGGACCCTTTGAATACCAGCGATCAAACCTAGGAACACACTAGCAGAGGCAAAAGGAAATGAGTAAGTATGCTCTTTCGTGTCTGCAAGTATTGCATCCACTGCCAGGCATCCCACATTCCAAGAATAAAATGTTCCTGGCACTCCAAACTCATCTTTTGGAGAAGGACTTTCTGTTTCATTGTGGGTGAAACAATCACAGAAGAAAAGACTCCAGAAAGTTCTTCAGCATTTTCTTTTTCTTAGAAGAAAAAGGGCTCAAAAGGGACAAATTGAGTTCACTTGAGACCTCCTCACAGATCAGATGCTGCAGCCACAGAAAGGAGTCCACTGTAGCCTCCCAGAGTACCTGCAGTGGACATTGCCAAACCTATCATAAGAATATGATGGGGCAACAAATACCTGGCTACCTGAAACAGCAAATGCAGAAACAAGACTCTGCCACACCTGACACTGGTAACTGGGGCGTTGCTGTTAGGGTGTTGCTTTCAAGAACAGCATGGTGGAAGAGCAACATTGTACCTCCTAGGGAG
The DNA here is from genome assembly GCF_965178545.1 of Coloeus monedula. Classification (NCBI taxonomy): domain Eukaryota; kingdom Metazoa; phylum Chordata; class Aves; order Passeriformes; family Corvidae; genus Coloeus; species Coloeus monedula. The sequence goes on from NC_138781.1 coordinate 107,993,540, forward strand.
GTCTGCACTCAAGGAACCCCCATCTTTGGGATGGCTTTTCTTCAGAAAGCCTCAAACCATAAGTATGGTAACAATATTGAGTACAGGGGAACAAATAAAATATAATTAAAACTTTCCAAACTTCACGTGAAGATGGAGGAGCTTCAATAACATCTCCATGCTACTGGTCTGCTCTTATTAAACTAAGTTACTTGTTTGTGGAGACATAGACTGTATTTTCACAGGAAGGAGAAAAAACATTGAACTACTATAGAACAGTAAGTAACTGTAAAATCTGTAAACCTTTCTACAGAAAAGCAGCACCCTAAGGGACTGTCCCCCTGTGTCTTTAGGATACAATCAGAATCCCATTCCTATGACAGCCACTATTATATTTATGTTTACTACTGGACAGAACAAATGGATATTGCATTCAGAGTGAAGACTTGAACTGAGGATTCAAAGATTCTAAAGCAACAAGTATTGCTAATCTAAATCAAACTTGAAGACTGTACTGTAATAAAATCTATTGGCATTCAATTCCAGCATCCCTAATGAACTGAAAGAACGAGTGAATTTATTACAGAGAAATAGAGTTAATTGACTGAAATCAATAGCAAAATTTCTAGACTTTTTTCAACATAATTAGTTCACCCATATTTAGAGCATGTGTGCATTTCATACACTTCTATAAATATATGTAAACATATAAACACAGCCATATGTATGTAAAAACAAACATTTAGCATCACGTACAAAAATGTAATTAAGATGAAGATCAACTAGACAGACTGAAAGGTATTTTGATTTAAAGTTAAAATGATGATTAAGAACCAGATGGCTATTATGAGAAACAAAATTTCATAAAAAGTAAAACATACCTGATAAAAATTGGGCCAGAAAGTACTAATTGCCAGTTCTGCTCTGTTCCAAGTAGCAGTGATAGATGTGTTCCAGACTGGGTTACCAACAGGACCATCATTAACCTTCACATACACATTCAAAGTGCCAGGGCTAGCTCCACTCTTGCTTGAAACATAATAGTGAAAATCAATACAATGTGTATCATTTTCTTTCAGATGGGGCATCAGGAGGTGAGCTTTCTGTCCCGCAAATCTCCCAGATGTATTCACCAACATGAAAGAACCTGCAAGAACAAAGTGACTGATTCAATTTCTTCCTTTTTTTTCCTCTTCCTAATTTGGTAATATCTGTAACTAAAGCATAATTTAAAAAATGATATTAATTTAACCATTTTTCTTCTACTAACATAACAGTAATTTGTATTTGGAAGGTATTTAATCTCAAATTACTTTTTGCAGAATCTCAATACTCTTTCGTAAAGCTAGTAAATAGTACAATCTTTATTCTACAGGTGGGGAAGGAAAGCAACAAAAAGCCCTCGAACACTGAAGCAATCTGCACTGTGGTAAATCTACAGATGGTAGTACAGAATCAGCTGTAGTTCTCAACTACCTGAGTGCTTCTAAAGTCAAAGTCTCTGCTGGGTTTGCCTGGCAAGGCTGTGGTCATGGGGGAGCTACAGGAGTGGCTTCTTGTGAGCAGCTTCCCCACATGTCCTACAGAGCCAGTGCCAGTTGGCGCCAGGACAGCCCCACTGCTGGCCAAGGCCAAGCTCATCAGTGACAGTGGTAGCACCTCTGGGATAATGTAATTTGAAAGGTGAGAAAAAAGAAACCTTCAGAACTGCAGCTGAAGAGAGGAGTGAGAATATGTGAGAGAAACAGCCCTGAAGACACCAAGCTCAGTGAAGGAATGGAGCAGGAGGTGGTCCAGGCATTGGAGGAGAGACCTCCTGCAGCCCGGGTGCAGACTATGGGGAGTCAGGCTGGTCCCTGCAGCCCATGGAGAGTGTGGACAGAGCAGAGATCCACCTGCAGCCCATGGAGGGCCCCGCACCAGATCAACTGGATGGCCAAAGGAGGTGGTGATTTTGTGGGAAGTCCTCACTGGAGCAGGACAGTCCAACTGGCAGGACTTGTGAGCCGGTGTGGGACCCACGCTGCAGCAATCTGCGCTTGCAGGACTGCATCCCATGGTAAGAGACTCCATGCCAGAGCAGGAGGAGACTGTGAGGAGGAAGGAGTGGAAGAGACAATGTGTGATGAACCAGCCCACTTCCTGTCCCTCTGCACTGCTGGGAAGGAGGAGAGAGAGAGAAAATTCAGGAGTGAAGCTGAGACCAGGATGAAGGGGAGCGTACTTGGTGTCCAGCCAGGGCCAATCCACCACAAGAGCTGCAATGAAATTTAAGAGAATTTTATGTGTTCAGATGGTTAGATGCAGCATGGGACGCAGACAGAGTCTAAAACAGTCTCAATTCCTTAGCCTTCCTCTAGATAATCACAAGTTACCTAACTTGACTAAGGGTGACAACTGTCTCCTCTCTTCAACAATCTGACAAAAGCATGAACAAATGAAAATACAAGTAAACCAGTAAGCCTTACAAGTAAAAAAAAAAGGTGGGGGTGAATTTTATACTATAGTCACAGCTTAAAACCAGCAAATTACAAGAAACGTAGAAATATTCAAATAAAGTTACATTCAAACAACTCTCACATGAGCAGCTAGTCAATTTATACTCTATTTTTCAGTGCCTATTAATGTGTTTCATTGAAATGTACCTTCAAAATAATCATGTTGCAGAACTAAGGAATTTGAAAGACTGAACAGATGTTAGAAAAATACAACATGATTTTCTGAGACATTCGCATTCTGGGCTGTACAAATGAAAAGGGAAGAATTCTATTAACAGACAACCTATGATATCATAGAAGGAAATAAAATTCAATATCCACTTTGAAAAGAAAACATGTCAATAAAATGCATGAGATAATTTAAACCCTGCATTTTTCATAAGTCCCGAAATGGATGTTATAGTTCCCTGCTACAAACGCGTAGTTAAGTGTTCTCATAAAAATGTAAGTACACATACTTGTCACACAGTTATTAGAAAAAAAATTTTAATTTTTTTTCTTCTTACTTTGATGGGTGACAATACTTTTTAATGAGATGCAAGTCATTTCTTGAAATGGAATGTTGGAGAACCTTTGTTCAGACTGCATCTTTATGTTAAATAGGTTTAACTATTCAATAACAGTAGTTTTGCAGTTGAATTTAAATTATTTATCAAGTGTAATTTCCTTTCTAGCCAAGTTCATAAAATTGACAAAAGTGGAACTGACTTATAATACAAAGGAATATAAATATTTTACTTCCTAAAAGGCATTACTCTATATTTAATTCACAGTCTGTTACTATAACATATTGGGACAAATACTTATTCATTAGTAACATATACAGAAGTCAATGAGTATGGTTTTTTTCTTAAAAAAGGCAGGAAAGAAACTAATATTCTTTCAATCAATCAGTACATGCTCTGCCGTTCAATTAATTTATTTACATTTAAAATATAAACCCCTTAAAATAAGTATAATTTGCTAAGTTACAAGAACAATACTTAAAGCATTCATGAATTCACTAAAAATTAACTGGCAAGCTTTTTTATATGGAAACTATCAATCAAACAAACTACAAAAAACCCCACAGCACACTTTCTGACAGTGGCTGAATTCGCCAGAATAGCTTACCATACACTGGGGCACATAAGAAATAAATAAAAAATAAAACTGAAACTATACACTGGTATATCTACGAGGAAACAGTTATCTGACAGAACAGAAGGATTCCACAAGAAAACATGCAAAATTATAATCATCTGAGTACTCATTCCTACGAAGAAAAGGCAAGTGCACATCTTACTATAAATACACTCATTTTATCACACTTATTTAATTTCCCTAAATGCACTTTCATGTGTAAACACATCGATGATGATAATTTCCTCAGTCAAAAAGTTTAAATGGGATTTACCTGGGTTTAGCCTGTAGGGCTATGTTTAGGCACTACATGCAATGTAGTAAAACCTAATGGTGCTCACCATTCATTGAATTCAGGCTTCTGTGATCCACAACCTTGCTGAATCACCTGTATTTCATCATTTTAGCTAAGGAGTTTAAATCAACAAAGCAGTGACTTTCCTAAAGTCACTGTTGTTGTTTACAATTCCTCACAGAAAAATGGTTCAGCAGTAATTCAGCAAATATTTGGTTCATGTAAATATTAATTCTAAGAAGATGGAATACTTGAAAAAAGAAAATACAGATTTGCTCCAGAGTAACTGGGCAATTGAATATCCTGGTAATTCTCATTAGCATAAATGGAAATTTTCTGTGAAATACTGGACACAAAAAGATGCTATAAAGATAGAGTGACAGAAGAACTGAAAAAAGAAATGTTTAAAAAAGAAAATCTGACAACTAGAAAAGCAACACACAGTCCTACAAAAAATTATGGGAATGGCAGAAGAGAGGTTTTCCAGTCACTTCTGCAAGTTTTCACCATGTCACCTCACCTTGTTAGAGACACTTTTTATATTGGGAATGTCAAACACAATGAAATGAATGCAGGATCATTTTTCATGCATGAAGAAAATGTGACTAGTGAGCAAAGAAAGTCACTTTGCTGATTTTTCACCAGTCTTACACATGGTTGAAGACAAATTATTAGTCTTCCTAATTAACATTAAAAAAAGTACTGGCATTTTACTCATTCAGGCATCACTATTGGTTGATTTTGACTCTCAATAATTGAAAAATGTGCTAAATGGTGGAGAGCAAAAAGTGATTTTAAGAACAGATATTCTATGTATTTACTAACAAAGCAACCTTCAGGTGCAGAAAGGTGTCAAAAATGCTGTGACTAGGCAGTTCACAAAATCACAGAAAGGCTCGGATCAGAAGGTACATACAAAAGGTTACTTTTTATTAGCAAAACAGCATTCCCTAAATGCCAGCCAACCCTACAGCCATCACTCACAAGAGATTGTGACTACTCCGAGTGCCCAAGACTAAGCATGGGACTGTTCAAGACACTGGAACTACTGAGCATGAGCAGATGAATTGTAAGGCTCAAGCATAATCAGTACCACTTTCAGACAAGGCAAACTCAATATAGGTGTTCTTTTATTCACTGTATTTCATAAACAAACCTATGTACAGACCACCTTGGAAGTATTGCAGAAAGCAGAGGACCTGAATTTAGTTACAGTCCACCTTGCACTTTAACTCCTAAAGCTTGCAAACAAAACAGGTTTTGTATTCTATATTTTTTCATACTATTTACTGATATTACAGGAGAAGGAAAATACATTTTCAGGTGACATTTGAAAATTATCTGGCTGCTGTAATTTGAGAAAACTCTCAAAGCATGACCAGCACTACCTAAAGAAGCTGTAACTTTCATTCAAATGCACCACTTCCAGACATCACCCAGTAGGTATGTGTACACAAACACCAGAACTTGCACCTCTGAACTGGCATAATGAGGTGTCTCAAAATACACCAGCTGAGAGTCTTCCCTTCAGTGCCTCAGCTAACATCTATCAGTTCTGCTCATTAACTTACAAAGCGTTATTGTCTCCAGGTGAATTTCAAATCTTCTTTTGAGCAATATTTACTCATATTAAATTTAACGTGGTAATTTTAATCATTATTTATTACCCATCCTAAAAACATCATTAATCACAACTTTCAAGCTGTTTATCTTCCAAATTTGCAACTATTCAAACTCTTGGAAAAAAGCCATTGAAAATCCCTCATAAGTCCTGTGTATTTTTTTAAAAGATCAATTCACTTCTACCCAGACTGCCATCTTTGTTTCAGCAGAACAATTAATAAGACTAATAAGCCTTATAATTCTTCCACTAAATTCTTAAAATTCTTAATTCTTAATTCTTAAAGTTCTTCCTCACATGCACAAACACATCTCCCATTATTTTGTTAGAAATTGCTTTGCTCAAGCTTGAACATGAAGTCACGTACTTCTGAATCCTGTATCTTTTGCCCCTTTTCCAATAGCCAGTAATATAAAAACCCCCTGCTTTCTGATGAAAGCTATTTGCTTTTTCAAGCCTTTTCAATATTTAATGATTTTGACTACTCACCCTGTAATTTGTTTTTCTGTTTTCTTCATGACTATTCTATGTTTTCAAACACTGTACTGACATTTTGAAGGCTTCTTATATAACTTACATTACCTCAATGCAAAAAGCAAGCAATGTATAGTAGGGCCATACAAAGTACACAAGCTATTAGAGAAAACAACTGCATGTGCATAAATTCTGAGAGAGTTGTATCAAGTTTCAAATTCAGCTTCTGAAGCAATCACTCCATTTTTGGAAAAGCAGAAATAAAAGTAAGAAAGTACTTCAGGACAGGCAGACCCAGACCTAAAAAGACTTTTAAAACACAAAGCTTTCCAGCATCATATCCCCAGGTCTAGAACAGGCAAATTCTGGTTGAGTACTCTAAAGCAGGGAATAGCTATATATTTGAAACAATTAACTGAAATTAACTGAAAGTGATTAGAGGAGAATGTCTGGATCTTCCCAAAGTCCTAGTATCATGGAATCATTTAGGTCAGAAAAAGAATAGAATATTGTCGATATGGAACAAAGCTAATGCTGGGCTTGTATAGAACCTTCTGAAGGGCAGGGAGAAGGCATCACATCTGAATTGTAGTTCCACTCATGAACACAACTGGAAAGTTTTCTGTTTGGTTAGTTGTTTATTTGTTTGTAACAGGAAACCTGACCTGCCTGCATACAAAGTAAATGCACTACACGGTAGTTCTCCCTCTGGTAAGGAAGGTCGGGTGTGGTGTGGACTACGAAATCTCCAAGGAATTGTGCTACTCCTCTTGTCCCTGGAGAGCCACCTTAGATGCAGCCCAAGCCTGAGGCAGTGAAGCAGTACCACCAGAGGTGGAAGGTTTCCTTACCACCCCCAGTCACTCGGAAAACTCACATCAGCCAAAGTGTACAACTACTTGGGACAGTTTTTCACTTTTAAAGGAACCGCGTGCTCTGTTTGGGCTTCAAAGAGCGAAGTATGGTGCAGGGCAACATTCTTGTTTCATTTCTGTCATCCCACATTTGGCCCATCCCAATATGCTCTGCAGCTCCACCAGTATCTTCTACAGCCAGTGAAAACTGTGCTACAAACTGCTAAATCTGAAAACTGATTTATAAAACACACTCACAATAGAAAGCTTCCCCAACAAGGTATGCAAAGTTTTCTTCAAATTCTCTCAAGACTCCTCATGATGCAGTCAGCTGGATTTCTATAAAGGTGACCTAATATATTTCACCAGCTATAACATTTTTTAACTTTTATGCTATGACTGGATTTCAAACATGCCAGAGCTTTGAGACAGATCTGTCTGCACCTCTTCTTTAAAGTGAACACATGAAAAAATACCATAAGGGCTTGAAAGAGATGATGTTTCATTAGAACATAAACTTGAAAAATTGTCTTCCATCTGAAAATCCAGATTCTTTTGAGAGAGAGGTAAAATACAGCCATTTGAAAACATACACCTTTTCTGCCCAACTATGTCTTTGCAACAAGGGCCCTTTTCCTCCAGACCTGCTTGGCACACTGGCAATCTTCAACAGCCTTTATGGATTCAACAAACTGTGTTCTCCTCTGGGTCAACAGAAAAATCTTCCCTGTTCTCATCATGCCTGGCCTAGTTTTGTGTTTCTTCCCCATTACGCCAAGAAAACTTCCCAAGTGCGAGCTCTCCAGTCAGCAGCTCTATTACTGCCTGCCCTATTGTTCCCTGGAAAAGCTTCTCCCACGGCCAGGTGCTCTCAAAGAAGAAACCCTCTTCTCCCTTCTGAGAACTTCCCCTAACCAAAAAGCACGCAGTTACCAACCATGGACTTTACCACAGCATATAACATGCATATAAAGAATGATTTTAAAAGACACCTTGAACCACTCATTTTCACACAAAGAATGACAATACGTGCATGAAGAATTTTTTGCGTGTCCCTTCTGTTTTCAAGGAAATGAGACCAAGTTTCCAACGTCACAAACAAAATAGAACTCGTTCAGCACAAAAGCTCTCTCCCTGCCTTGGAGGCTACATTCACAGATGTTTCCTTGCCTTGTTTGTTCCTAATAGAACACAGCTCCTCTGGTTGATTGTTTAGCCTGTGTACCTGCAATGAGATTGGAAGAGGTCTGCTAGACACATCTGCTAGATCTACCCTGAACAAAAGTAAGGGAAGTCAAAATACAGGATGCAGTACATAAAGGATTAAAGGGTAAGCATAGAAATAGCAACAATCAACATTGTAACAGAAAAACGGGTCTTGCTAAAAAAAAAAAAAAGGTGAATCCTTGGGTGTACAGTTGAACGAGACTGCACGTATTGCTGAAACTACAGCAGCTAAAGATGTGAGACTTCTGTGAAGTCCTTAACACAATAAGGGAACTGATTAGAGCAGCATAAGAAAACACATCGAGTGTATTAAAAGCTGAGTAACTGAAGCAACTGTTAATGAAGAAATCCCAGTAAACATGATTCAGGTTCTGCTAGTGAGACTTTTTGCATCACCATAAACTAAGTGCTGTTTAACTTTCTTAACAAGGATGTAAGAACAGATGAAAACCTGTTTCTGGGAAAAAATGAAATTATACAAACACTGGCAAAAAACCCACAGAGCATCTGAGTAGCCAAATCTAGGCTACTCGCAGGAACCAGGCTGAGTCTTCATCTCCGTGCCTGACAGACACAGGACTGCTACAGTTCCACATCCCCAGATCCAGCTGGTGGTGTTCCTAACACTAGCAGACAGATACACAGCAAGAGAGAAAGAGAGAGAGACAGCCTGACAGATTAAATACAGACAGAAAAACAGTGCCTTAATCAGCATCCCTGTGAACACACTGAGCACTCACACATAAAGCACTGACAGCCCTACCCTGCTCCTCCTCTACAGCCCAGGGGAATCTCACTCTGCGAGAGGAACCCACACCCTGCTCCTCCCCAGGCTCTGGCCCCCACACCCAAAAGCCCCTGACTTTCATGGCCCCACAGCAGCTCCTGGCACTCAAATCTCTTCTCCCACTCTCTGGTTAGCTTGATTTGAAGTTTATGAGCATTCACACACATGCTGAAGATCTGAGTGCATCCACGGACAACATGGTAGAAACTGCATTTAGTAAGAACACAGGATCGATTGCAGTGATCAAGCATCAGGCAGAGTCTCACCAGCATACTGAGTGGTCAGACATGTACAAGAGATGAGACTCTTTTATCCCTTTATCCCTCTATTTCTCCCATGCTTGCGCCTTCCTTTGACTCCTGCCTTTGGTCCCCACACTAACAGCTGCACATGCAGTGAGAGCAGCACACAAAATGGTAACCTGTGCTTTCCAATGTGTCGCTTACCCTATCAACTTGCATTTTATTATAACTTGGCATTCAAAGCATGAGACAGTTGTTCTGTCACAGAAGATAAGTATCTGTAAAACTAACCAGCACATGCTAACAATTACTGCTGCCGCCCAGAAAGTCTCCCTTCTTTTCTAAGCACATTCTCTTTGCTGCACGACCAATAACATTAGTCATTATTTTTTGTAAACCATTCAACCATGCAATTCAGCATTTAAGAAACAATACTCAGGAGATAAGCAGGAATCAGCTTTAACATGTTCCAGGGGAGCTCCTGGGGGTAAACCAGCTACTTTTCAGATAAAAGCTTTGGGGAAGTAAATGTAGAAAGGTGGAGGAGAGGGGGAACATGGCTTGATCCTGCATGTTACTCTTATCCGAAAACGACCATCTCCAAGAACAGGGTTAAGTGCTACTGGTGCTCCTCTTCCTGCCCAGTGACAGGCTGAAAGGTTTGTTAAACACAGAGGTTAATATAAAAAGCTTCTGAAGGCCCGACGACAGTGAGCTTTACAACTTTTACAGAAATACAATTTTCTTCCAGCTTTAGGTTGCTAGGTTAATGTTTGGCTAATGATCATACCTACGTATACTCTTCCAAATTCTAGAACATCCAAGCAATAAGTTACTTTTCATTTAAAAGCTGACTGTCACTGTACTTTCTTCACAAAGCGTTTTCTGGAAACCGTTCTGCCTCCTGGCTGATTACTAATTTCCTAACTACTGGTAAAAACAGTCATCATAATACTATCAGGTGTGTAAACTGCTACTAAGTTGTTGCACTGATTAGTATCTGCAGTAACACACCACATGCAAATGACATGCATCTTCTGAATTTCACTCAAATGTCTGACAGTTTTTCACAGATCTGTAAAACAACTATATTGCCTATGGCACTAAATCCCACAACAATAGAGAGCCTTCTGAAATCCTGCTTGACATATCAGTAATTTTAGAAGCTTATTAGCCTCAAGGCTAAGAAAAGCTTCTGTTACTGGAGTAATTTACTCTTGGTTTCATGAGTGTGCATAAAGATAACTCACAAGAAATCTACCTTATCTATTCAAAAGAGTAAGCTAAATATTGCATTGTCATCTACTGTAGATCTGTGGAGTTGTTTTGTTTTTATTCTACCCTCCTCTTTTGAATCAAAGCAGCCATCTTTTTCTCATCTGTTCAATACACTCATCTGACAACTCCCTCAGCATGGACCATGTGTCACTTCAATTCTTTTACTTCCACATAAAAAATCTTGCTCAGAAATTAGAAGCTCACCAGTATAATTACAATCAGAGTGGTGTCCCTAAAACATACCTTTATGCTCCATTTTTCTAAATTGAATCACTCATTGAGACTCCAAACCACAAGTAGTGGGCTTTCTTCCCCAGTTAAACTACAAATTACTTCAGATTAGTATTCACAGCATTTTTCTTCCACAGAAACACTTCAGAGACCTTAGACAAGACTTGCTGAGTAAAATTTCAAGCACATCAGGGCCTGTGTTTCACTGATGAGCAACAGGATGGCTCAGGACCTTTACTCTTGAGCTCGTGTCCCATAGGAAATCATTGTTATACCAGCACAAAGGCACAAATGCAACCCGTGGCAACTACAGGACAGTTTAAGCCTTAATGGATCAGCTACTGCACTTTCTGCAGGCAGAGTTAAACACTTTAGTCAACCTATACAGTAACAACATGAAAGCTTTAAAACTGATGGAATAGCATATTCAGTTGGAGCTATTACTTCCGCCTTAAATAAATCACTAACCAAACAACAAAACCCCACCACCATGAATTCAGTCTGCTTTTAAAATGAAATTTAATGCTAGTCTACACCAAGATTTATACATGTCTGTGCACGTATTTATCAGCTTGGAATATTGCCTTAGTTGGACTTTGTAAAAGAATTAGAGACCCATTACACGTCCATTTCTCAATTTCTTTCTTTTTTTTTTATTTTTAAATGTGCTTATAAAAAGCAAACACAAAAGCAGCTGACAGCATTTTCTACAAATTGGTATATAAAACTGTATTCCACTTAGGTTTCTTCCTCTTAGGGATCCTGTTACACTTGGCAATGACAAAGAGAAAAATGACATATCTTAAGAATTTGCTTTTTCCTACCTGATTTCCAAATTCTAAAGCAAGTGAAAAATACAGAGGTATTTGTTATCCAAGCTGTAAGTTATATGAAAGGGTTTCACTACACATCAAATTGCAAAAAAATATTTAAAGCATAAAGATTGTCTTTCCTTAAAGAATATGTTAAACTATTCATTCAACGCAGTATCAGCCCTAAAATAAAACTCTTTTTGCAAAAAACACCTTCTTGGCAGGAAGAAAAAATACTTATTGTTGGCTATTTTGTTCTTGACATGGTAACCACTACAGTACAATCTATCTTTAAAGGCTCTTATCTAGAAGAGATTACGTCACACACTACATCACAAAGAATGAATACTGTGCAGGTTGCCAATTTATCTGTGTTTATTCACACAATAATTTCCTTCACTGTGGCAACCGGCAGACTTCCCAAAGCCATCTGCACACTGATAAAACGGGAATTTCGCTCTTCATTCTTTTAAAGAGATTTTTTCCAAGCCCCAGATGGAGTTGGCTTTAAGTCTTGTACTACTATGGCTATTTTCTATGTCCTAGTTAGTCTCCACTTGTATCCACCTTAAATATAGCAGAAAACATGCGTAAATCATTTATCTGGTGTACATAATCGTTAATGTATTTACTGAATGAACTTCATGTTGGGCTTTTTTCCTGTGCAGTCCCATGGAAGATACAGTTTAATGTACTTATTTTCAAGTTCTAGTCCACTAGATATTAAAGATATTAATTTGGGCCTGATTTATCACTGAAATTAGCCTTCCAGTTTCCCTGACTCACAATCCCAGGAACTGAGATTGTCGTTCAAGAGAACAACAGAATCAGGGTGGTTTTTTTCAAAAAGGGAAAGCATAAGACTAATTAACACAAGGGCTTAACGACGTGCTTAAGTACCATTCAGGAAAGCACTTAGATACTTAATTTGTCTTCAATAGGATTAAAAATTCAGAAGGTACATGCGTAATATTTCTGCAGGATGCTTTCTGGAGTTCTGAGATCCTGCTGCTGCAGGAATCTGACATTTCACAGCTTTATTAAAAATTGCTAATTGAAATGCCATTGTATTAAAGCACACAATTTTCAAAAATTAGATTTTATACTAAAGGTGGCTGGTCGTCTGCAGGAGAATTTAAGGATTTATAGCAGTGCTCAAGCAGAAAAAGTTTGGACAACACTGACTTAAACTCTTGACTTTTTTTTAGCCCAGAATTTAATCCAGAAGTTAAATATTACGGCATTTGAGTGGTTTTAAATGGGAAAGAGGGATAAATAAGTGTTTTCACTACCATGAAAAGGGAATATGTGTTTGCATGTATTTAAAATAGGCCGCAGAATAAAGAATAATCAAACAGAAACCAAACTAAAAGAAAACAAATGCTATGCACTTTTCTTCTATGTTGACTTTGTCTTACATTTAAAAGCTTCTAGGCCAACACCTGGACAGGATAGGAGAATCCCCTGGATTTAAAGGTAGAACAGTAAAACTAAAACCAGGGAACTAAAATGAATTTTTTTTCTATCACCCTACTCTTTTCCGCAGTACTTTTCGCCTGGCTTCCTCATGACCCATTATGCTTCCCTGTGCTGCCCATGGAGACGTGCCACTCCCCACTGAAGCTTTCATTGGTGTCTTCCAGGAAGACAGAGGCTGCAGTTTGCAGCCACTGCTCCATCCCTCCCCTGTGGTGGCTGTCCCTGCCAAGCTGTGCCTGGTTGTCGGGAGGACAGAGGAGGCCCCCAACAGGGCCATATTCCCCAAGAGAGCATGGTGGGCAGCCGGAAGCCCAAGGCAGGTGCAAACAACACCTGCCAAAGGGAGACAGGGAGCAGAGGGCACAGATCCTCACCCTCAGGCTGGCAGGGAAGGAAATGGGACGTGGGCCATGTCAGAGGGCCCTCAGCCAACAGCTAAGGCTGGGAAAGACGGTCACATTACACATGATGTATTCGCTGCTATCCTTCCCCATTCCCAGCATGTTGTACATATTCTGCTAATTCTTTTTTTTTTTTTTTTAATCCCCATTTCAACTGTTTTTTGCCACTATGAGGGGCACGGAGCACCCCTTACCAGCCCAGTGCCACAGGAAGCCACCCCAGCTGCGATGCTCCTGCAGCAGGGAGGTGAAGGCTGACCATGGCACAGACAGGTTGGGTTTATCACAAATACATACACCTTAATGCTCCCACCCATCACTCATCATTAACTTGTTCTGCATCAACAGCTGATTTCTGGCCCCTTGACACTTGGAGCAAGTTGCTGTGTAAAAGCAGGCAGCCTTCAGCTGAGCCTTGTATCAAGGTAACCATGAAAACGAGCAGTGTAGGCAATAGTTCGGTTGCATGTCAAACCACCCACAAAGCGATGTTTCTGTATTTAAAACATTTAATGAAAAAAACAGTTTCCAAACTGGCATATTTACTGTGTGTGACTGCAGTTAAAGTCTCGATTCCATTAAACTTCCTTTCCTTGTCTGCAAACATGAACCCTTCCAGATGTATCTTCTGAAATACTACAGACCTTTAATTGTCATTATGTTCAAAGCCTGTTTCATATAACCAAATAAGCTATACTTCAACAGCATTTTATGGGACAAAAATTCTATTATAAAACATTAGCATAATGAAACAGATTACATTAAAATATTAAAGGAAAATGAAAACTTTACAAAGAATAACTGCTAGATTCAATTATCCTTTACAGTACAATAAATATTTTCTGTTTCATTTCGGACTAAAACTCTGTGTCAAAAGCAGAAATGCAAACCTTAGTGACATAAATTCATGTTTGGGCAAACAACTTGGCTTTACTTGAGACACTGTAGCATTTATTTTCTCTCACCTCACTTGCTGACTTTTTATTTTGCCTATAGTTATGTAATCTAACGTTATTTTGGTTTAGGTTTACCAAGATAAACTTGCAGTTCATTCTCCTGGAGTTTTTGCTGTGATCCTTTGAAGCCTTGCTACCTTAATTCTGTGAGCATTTTCAAGTGCTTTCTTGGTGAAGTTTCAACTAAATGTATCAAAATGTTAAAGACTCACCTGCAATCAGCTCAGGAATAACTTGCCACGGAAATCATACCAGTGGCAGAAATAAACACACTCAAACTAAAAACTTCTAAAAGGGTATTTTTTTAATCAGCTATGATTACACGCAATACCTCCAACTCTAATACTTAGTCTAGACAAAAATAATATAGCCCCCATTTTTCAGTGTCATTTGTGTGTGTTAGACAGTACTTTGTATACAGAAGCATAGAGACTCCAAGCTATATATTCAAACCAAAATGGAGATCAAATTGAAAAACAATAAAATAAAAATAGAACAAAAAAAATTTTCAAGATGGCAGATATGGTACTGCAAATACATTTAAAGTTACTTTACTTTGGAAGTTGACTTGTTTTGAAATAGAAGTCCACTCTTCCACCTTCCTTAAGAGTCCTAAGTCCCTTCTTCAGAAAAGGTAGAAAATAAACAATAAACAAAACCACCCCTTAGAAAACACCCACTCTGAAGCACACTGAAAAGCCCAGATCCTGAGACAAAAGGGATTGTTTGCTAAGTCTGCTGTGTTAACCAGAACACCGAGCACCACTCGCTTGCTCACTCAGTCTTTATTACACTTGTCATATTCTTCTATTCCTCCTTATCATCTGCTGCACACAGGAGGAAAGTCAAGAACAGTCTACTGGAAAGTGAATGAACACTTAGCTAGCAGAGATCAGCATCTATTTCACATGTTTCACAACTATGGATCTCTAAGTTCAGAGACTGAGGTTTAAAAACACACTGAAAGCATTTGAATAAAAATTCTTGTAAAGATATTTCTTTAAGTGTGGGACTATTCTAAACAAATATTGTGAAATGCCTGCTGAGACACAGAAGTTGCTATGTGGAGCACAATAAATAGATACGTACTGAATGCTATTTATGCACACAATAAATAACCCGTAATGCCCAGGAAGCTGGGCACCACTGTTTGCATTTTGTTTCAAGTTTATACTAACTTTTTTAACTAAAGAAGTCTGTTGAAAATGAATCCTCTTTTTACTTGCTTACACAAGCCTCTCGAGATACAGAGGGATTTTTTTCATCATTTGAAAAAGAAAAAAAAACCATTTCAGTTAGGCAGCGCCATCACTCACTTCATAATACTCAGACTTGATTTTTTGTGGAGATTGTAACTTAACAGACACCGCAATATGATGAACAATTACTAGATAAATGCATCTAGGCTATTCCTACTCTTTGCTCATCATTTTTGATAAGACCTGTCATGAGACAGCAGGCAAGACTCACTAAGCTTTAACAGAATGTAAGTTAATTTCCTGAAAGAATAATTTAAGGGAGATTTTTTATTAAACCCTAATTACTTCTACTTCATTATCACTTCAGTAGGTGGATTGGTTGATATCATTATTGTAATGGAGGTCAGTGAGAATTAATCAGTCCAGTCTCACAAATACACTGCTTCCTCTCATCTTTTTATAAGTCTCTCACCTTTTCATGTATTTCAGTAATAAAATTCAGAAAGGTCACACCAGGAAAGTGAAAAAGCAGTGACTGAAAAGGGTCAATGGTAGATAAGCTCTTACTGCCTTTTTAAAATACAAACTTCACCCAGAACTTCTTAAGAGTTGTATGGTCTGGAAATATTGCCAACATAAAATAATTTAATGTTCAACCTGCTTTAGCAAATGAGAAGAATGCGTTATGCGTGTCTTGGTTTTGTCAGAAGTCAGGGGCAAAATTTCTGGAGTATATTCTGACAGTGGCTAGCTCAGGAGAGACCTACAGCTTTGCAAGTCTAGCTCAAACAAGGAGACAGGAATAATCTTGAACTTCTATTTTTTCTAGAATGCTCTTTTTCCCCCTGGCTGAATATTTTCAAGTAATATTAATTTAAATTATTATAATTTATAAGCCTGTTACACTGATTTAAAAATTTTTCCACTTGCTTAAATAATTGTTGTCTCTTTACCCTCTGAGTAAATCTTTCATCAACAGTAGTCCATAGTAACTACTGTTATCCAACCCTTCAGAATAAAGAGAAAAGGAGGAAACAAAGGACTAGGAAAAGAATAAAATTCTATAAAAACTAATTCTTTTGAAAACTGGAGTTGCTGAAAAAAAAACTTTTTATGAAAAGGTACGATTCTTACGAGATGATAGATTGGTTTGGGTTTGGTTTTTATTTATTGTAGCTAATTCCCTGTGTTATTATTTTTAACAACTACTGGCATTTATTTTGCACCTGCAAAAACTAGTCTAACATTCTCACTGTTTATCTAATTGTTTCTTTAAATTTCTGAAGTTTCGTGTCCTGCCACATTCTATTTAGCTTCTTTGCTCCATCAGGGATGCCAAATTCATCAATCCCTTTGGTTTCCTCCTGATCATCTGCCTGCATACCTTCCTTCTGACTGAATATTCAACAACCCGACCTCCTTTCCTTATTCAACTAAATCAGTTTCAAGGGGCATTCAATATATTAACAGACTAAAGAAGTTAACTGTTGAACCTTTCTGTTTCCTCTGCCTTGAAACCTGATTCTTTAATTTCTATTAATGGAGGATACAGCTATCATAATTTCTAAAACTATAGGTGCATCATGTACATAAGCATTTGTCCTGTCTGGTTTGTCCCAGGTGCCAAGAACATTGCTATGTGGTAGATGAAGCCTTTGAACTTCAATGGAAATAGGTAAAAATATAAAAATAGCAAACATATACCTGATCTAAACACACAATCAGGCACTCACATCCTTACATCCCCCAGTTACCTACCTACCCATTATGTGCCCTAAACTATGTGTGAAAAGCATTCTTTAGACGTACTGATTTTAATTCTGCATTAAACAACAAAAATAGTATTTCATACCTTTAAAATCTCAGATGGAAAAACAGTGATTGAGTCAAAATATGAGCACTTCAGTTACTCTCTATAGCATCCTTTTTATTTCATGGCATCTAAAAAGATTTTTTTTTTTAAGGAGTGAAATACTAGTTCAGTCCATTAAAAAAAAAATCTGAAAACACTGAAGACTTTCTGAGAAAAAATGTTGCTTAAGGGTTTTCAAATGCCCATGAAAATCATTACCAGGAAATTAGTTTTTAATCAAGCATGAGGAGGAAAGTAGAAAGTACTGTATTCCCTGTAACAACATAACACATGCTTAAATACTTAGAAACATTGTTTATACTTCAAGAGACAACATATCCCCAGAAATAACTAAAATTCTCTAATATTTCGCTTATATCCACAGGGAGATTTAAGTTCTTATTTCCCTGTAGCTTACCTTTGCTTACAAATTTGTAGCATAAAACATGAAGTCATTCTATTTTTCATGATTTTTCATCTGTCTAAGCTAGGACAGCAATTACAGACTTTTAGTTGTCTGAGGATAAGAAGAAATGGATACTTAGTACTGTAATTACTTAACAAAGCTTTGATACTTCAGTAGCACAGATAAGTAGTATTTTAGGGTTGGATGTGTCACAAAAGCTCAGCTAATATAATAATAGAGTAATAGAAACATCCACTGTTTTAAAAATATTGTTGGCATTTCAACAGAAAATCCAGAGGAAATAATTTTGAACAGTCTACTTAAAGCTCTATATTTATACAATTTTTCTTATCCTTCAGCTTTGTTTTTCCACAGATTTTCACACAAACATGTTACAGATTTTAGTCTAAAAATAGTCAGAGATCCTAGGTGAGAAGGGATTCCCAAATCTTAGAAATCATTCCCAAAGATGCTGAAAAGCATGACTAGTGCCCATGTTCACCTGAATGGTGACACGGTTTCTAAAATGTAAGCCTTGTAGATGGGAGACTAAGAAATTTCAATTGCCAAAGAAAATCTCTAACTCTTCAAAAGCAATCTTCAAAACAAACCTGCATTGCCTGATAATACTTAGAAATTGAAAAATATATACTTAGAAATTTAAAATTATATACTTAATACTGTTGGCAAATAATATCAGAATATTATTGTTTATAAATTACTGCAGAGTAAAATTAATTGGGAGAGAAACTTTCGCATTTGGGCCACTCATACAAGGTTCAGTCTCTGAGTAGAGCTGAAGAGGTGTAGCTCAGGCTTTCTGAAACAAAATTCCCTAAAGAATAAAAAGGACTTTTACTGGCCTTGCACTAATATAGAGAGAAACTCCACCTTGAATGTTACTGGAGTGAGAAAGATAACAACACATTCTAAGCAACATCAACATCTGTCAGCTCATACAGGAATACATTCACCGTGCATGGTGCATTTCCTCGTAATCACCCAGTGCTGAGTCCAAACATCCATTATAAAAAGTCTGTATTTTACCAATGCCTCTTTTAGTAAGGTTTTTTATATTTCAATGAAAGTTTGATATTGCAGATTTAAGCCAGCATTGGTGTTTTGGAGTGGAAAGCAATACAGGCTTCCTGTTAGGAATCATAAACTAAAGTACTTCCCATCTTTATTTCACATTCTGCCACTGATTCATTATCTCAAGTGAGTCACTTAACCTGCATAGGTCAATTAGATTGTCTGTAAATTATGCAGGACACCACACAGCCTCCTGGTTGTTATGAGGTGTTACTCATTTCTGGAAAAAATATTTGACATTCTTGGATAAATAAGAGTGTAAATTTTATTACTGCCAGCTAATGAGAAATTAGCTTATGAGGGCAATGCTATGTGCTGTTTGCAGTTATCTTGCATGATAAATGGTTCTCCCAAATAGTCATCAGTAATCAATGTCACTTTTCTCAATTCCTACCCTGTTTTTCCTATTTACAAGCTCTTCCATTACCATGCAAGAAGACAGGCATGAAACAAGGACAATAACTGTCAGTTCACACAGAACTGAAACAGAAATGTGGACATAGCATCCACAAACGTGAGTTACAGAGTTCATTTTGTTCTGGAAAGTAAAACAAAGAGTAACTTTTTTGTCATGGTTAGTATGTCCTCAATTCATGTTCTTGTTTCCTGAAAAGTAGAAACAAACTCCCTAAGCAGTACTGAGTACAGATACTTAGCTTACAATGTACTATTATTTATCTGACAGGTATGTTGAAACCAAGCCCATTGAAGCTGCTTATAAATGTTTTACTCTTTCATCATTACTACCAGAAGCCAGACACAGAAAGACTGTTTACTACAAAGCAATAAGCAATATTTGGCATTAGCAGCCATCAAAGATACTGAGGTCATCAACTTTCAGTACAGGAATACACTTTGATTGGTTGATTCACAGGGAACAGCTTGTTACTGACGCCTTCTTCTGGGCTTTTTCCTCCCCCTTGTTTTAATTAAAAGAGGAATAAACTGTTTTTCAGTTTTGCTAAACAAAAAGAAAAAAAGATCATGCTGACAGAAGAAAGAAAAGGTCTTTTCTCAGGAGACATTTCTTAAATTAATAACCTTCAATAACCTTTAACTTCTTCAGGTACAAAATTTTATTTAAGTCAAATGCAATTGTTTCTCAAATGGGCAAAAACTGTGTGAACTATTATGGATACCTCATCTCTTCTGTATCAGCCAGACATGCAGAAGCTAGTCTACGAAGCATTTCAAGGCCTACCTCTGTAGCCAAAATTGCTCTTTAAGCCCGATAGAGCCATACTGCTACTGAAAGTGATGCACACATTTCTACTGTGCCTTCCTATTTCTTTCCTATGAGGCTACACAATAGACCAAACTAAGGACCCAACTGATTTTCTGTTTTCTCTGTTGTTGGGGTCTTTTTTTACTGCTGGGGATGCGTGAGAAGGTGGTGTCAGATCCCCAAAGGCAGTACCAGGCCCTACTGCCCCACCCTGTTCCCCGCCTCTGGATGTGGCTCCAGCTCAGTCCTGGGATATCAGTCCCCGCCGCCTCAGCAATGCTGGAGGTGTACCTGTCTGAATCTCTGTCTCTGGCCACTTCTCCTTTGGCTCCTGCCCCAAGCCTCTAGCTGGACCCTGGACCTGGGACTTCCCCTTGGATCCCACTAGCACGGCACTGTTCCTGCTACTGGCTCTGCTGGCTGCATTTATGTGCTGTGGAACTGTGCCCCATCTGTGAGGGCACGGCCAGTGCCAGCCCTTGCTGCAGTCCCAGCAGAGGAAGGAAGGTGTTGCTCAAGTTAATATACCCAGGTGCGAAACTACTGGCTAAAAACTAGGCTTCATCTTAGCTAATCCACAGGAAATAATTATAATGTCTGTATTTCCTCTCCAGTTGTACAAACCTTAGTAAAAAAACCCAAAATCCTAAGCAACACTGATATTTAACAAATCCTGTTTGTTATGTGAGATAGCACTTACTGAAACAAAGAGCTATTGCTTCAGGTCTTCTGCAAAAGCAGTTACAGCAAAGCTAAACATTTCCATCACATTTTAATGTTTGCAGTGTAACAGATACAGGCACTTCATTAATTTCAGTGAGAAAACTTATGCAAGAAATCTATCCCTACCCTGATACTGCTGATCCTTTATCTATCTTAGGAAAAACCATTATGGCCCTCACAGATCTCATGTTAATGATAGACCAGGAAAACTGACAGGGATGAACTGATAGGACCTACCTCCAACACAGAAAGTAACAGCAAGTATGACCTATCTATCAAATTTCTTTCAAAGGATGATCTTAAAGTACAGGAAAATAGGAGGTGAATGCTTGGCATAATCGTGAAAGGCTTCTAAAAGTAGGAGCTATTCCACTCCATTTCAAAATTAAGAAAGGCAGATTCACTTGACATAACCCAGAAAGGCCTCATTTCAAATTTATATTGCTTTAGTACAAAAAGAAACTACCGGAAAATACCCAAAAGAACTGCTCTGAGAGTTTTAGTATACATTACACTTAAATGAATGTTAACATACAGTCTTCCAACATCCTATTGGATATTTCATTTTTCAAACATCCCACCTCCTAAATTCTGTTCCAGCAGCTACCAATTTTACTGACCACAGAGCCACCTGCCCTGCTCAGACCATAACATGATCTTTGTCTGCTTATATAGCACAGATTCTTCTAACTCCCATCACAAAACAAGAAGGGACAATATTTATTAATTGGATGGTGTCTTGAACCAGACTTCAAAGATGATTCTTGATGGACAGTACCTACCACAAGCCCACAAAATAAGTATGCATTTTTCCTATTTTCTTATTTTCTAAGCACCCTTTTCCAGATGTATATTGTATTTGATTCCCCCCCAGCTTATTTTACTCAGTATGTTTACTCCCTTGTCTTCCTTCTGATCTAATTTCCTACACTTAAAAACAGCTTTCAGTTTCCTGCATCCTTAAAACAAAGAAGTGTTGCTTTACAGTATGATGTAGCTAATGAAGAAAGGCTAAAACTCCAAGAAGAACTTACCTTTGAGCACTAAGTCTCAGCAACATTTCAGTTCCTCTCTTGTCTCTACTGAGAAATACTGCAAAATACAGAGGGGAACTGCAGAAACCTCAACTGTGGCAATACTAGGCTGGATCTGAAGTCAGCAGATTCCAGCAGTTGGCATCTTGCCTGTGCCCAAAACAGAAGAAGCCTTGTGGAGATAGGGGCTACTAATCCTAAAGCACGGTGGCCTGAGACAATCTGGTAGCCATGTTAGTCTTTTCCTGTCCTCCAACAGCCAAAAAAAACCCCAAAACAAACCAGTTTTATAGAGGCAGAAAAGCTGACACTCCCATCTTAGGGACAAAGCATGCTACCAATGCAGCCATATGGACCACACAGCTTTACTGCCTTGAATTTTTTTCCTTTAGCTATTTGTGTGGCAGCATTTAATAACTGTTCTAGATTTAGTACACCAGCATTTAAATAATATGCTACTTCATTATACAACTGTTTGTATGAAAGTAGCTAATTTATTATTTTAAAGGCTGGGTTTGGTTTACTGGAGTTTGGGGGCTTTTACAGCTTTTTGGTTGTTTTTTTTTAAAGAAACCTAGTATTCCACTCTCACTGACCAGAAGCAATACATATGTTTGAAAAGTGCTGTTGTTTGAATACACAGAGTATTAAGACATGTAGTGTCTTCATTATAAAGAAACAAAAACCAAACAAACTAAAAATCATTCTCCCAAAGGAACTTAAATAAAATTAGAAGTGCATTCCCCATTTGAGACTCAAAGTAAGAATAAAAACTATTTGGAATTGCAAAGTAAAACTACATTTCTTTAATGCAAATATAATCCCCCAAATTAAGGTAACACAACTGTACAGAAAAAGCTACTCATTCTTGTTGTTCCTGAAAAAGGATGTGAAGCCAGAGGAATGAGCTGTAGGAGCAGGAGAGGAAAGAATGACACAGAAAAATCATTTTATCATGTTCTCTGCAAAAAAGTTCATCATTATTTAGAATTACAGACAACTTATACTCCCAAAGTAGAGTGCAGCAAAATTTAGTTGTGAGCATTTGGATATATCTAGCCTAGCATAAGAAAATAAGGTTCAGGTGAAGTCTATGGCAGTAATGGACATGATAATGAATTCAGCTTCAGTCCCCAGTTGGACACAATGATGGTTTCTTTAGTCATTACTAACAACTAACATCTTGTCTAAATTTTAAGTATGCTGTCCTTGTAACTTCCATAAGGAAGTGCTGTCTTATTATAATAAAACATTTCTACTAAAAAATAAATTAAATTTTACTTAGAAATTCCATTTCCATCAATGAGATATGTCTCTTTTAAAAGACCATGAGAATATTTGAGTCAAAATACTTTTTGACACCGTAACAAAGAATGTACTGAACAAAGAAAAAGAGTAACTAAAATTTTAATTACCATACTATAATTAACGTGTTGTGTATAACAAACAATAGAATTGTAGACAAAGAACATCAGATGAGGTCAAAACATGGTGTTATCTGCTATTTGCACTTAATTAGCAACCAAAAAACTGCAGAAAAATTTTACCAGTTTCTAAAAATATGCTTTTTCACAATTTAATCTTGACATGGAAAGAAGAAGGTATTACAAAGCTTTGCATTAGATATTGAAGTATTGAGGAATGCCTTGGAAAAAAGCAGACTAATATAATTTATCTTGACTATAAGTAATGCATCTGTGCATGCAGAAGCCTAGCGAAACCGAATCTCTTCATGTGTTCGTTTCAAAGTAAAGGCAACTACCTTGCTCAGAATATCCTGTGGCTCAGCAGACGTATTGAAAATCATCAACGTGGTTATATCCAGTTGCTAGTCAGCCCTTCTGGAGTCAAAACACACACAGCCATAAATATTAATGTGTGTGCTTTTCTAGACCTATCTTCCAGTGCTCCATCAAATTTTCTTTAAATGAGGAAGAACATAAAGGCGCACATTTTAATAGGCAAAGCAAAGCAAAGCTCAGGCAACTATTAGGTAAAAAAGGATATCCCAGAATCCTTCAGGGAATTTAGCAATCTGTGCTTCCCTAGACTCTGCATCATTTATATGTTTAAATGCAGTACACCAACAAAGCTTTCACTAGGAAATGAATCTGTGAAAAATAACAATGCTTAGAAAAAGCACCGAGAAGTTAGAGGTGGCAGAGAAATTTGGCACACAATAAGCAAACATGACAGCTGATGTAAAATGTAAAGTCTGTGTGTGGCTAGAGGATTCTGCACAATTTAGAGAGGCACTATGAAGACTTTCTGAACACAGAAATCTCATGCACATACTGAGCTTAAAACAGAAGGATGAGAGAATTCTTGTAAATAAATATATTCTCCCAGGAAGGGCGAATGGCACATGAACTGTAGAAAATAGAACAGGAAAAGAATCTTGAAGTAACAAAACTCCAGAATCTCGAAGTAACAACACTGAATCAGTGTTTTGGCAATTAAAGTTTGCTTTCATTTCAAAGATCTGTCATTTAACAACTACAGTACAAAAATTAGAGCTTCTGTTAGGCTTCAGTCTTACAACACTATTGAAAGGCTCTTAAATGGCAAAATAAAGCAAATTCACACCATCATAAAAGCAGCCTACCCATTAACACAAAATAGTGGCCTCAGGTTACATGATTTCAGATGCTTTTCTTATCAACATGAAGAAGATTCGCCAGTGAAAGAAATTAGGCAACCTGAGACTACACCAAAGGATTTTCTATATTCTTTATGCTGTATTACATAGCACAGGCTTTATTTGACAAATACAAAAGATAAATAGCAGCATCACCATGGCATACATTTTTATTTCCATATTACAGGTGGCAAAGCAGCATTAGCAGCTTTACCAAAGGAGTATTTTCATTTGAATGACAGCAATATAGGTTACTAGAAGATCTCAGGGGAGCTCTTTTCGGGAACTTTAAAGGCAAATTCATTAATTGGAAAACAAACCCACAAAACTTTTTATTTCTGTCTGCATAATTTCATGTGTGCTTTGCTAAATATCTTTCAGTATCTCATAACAACTGTAGGTTTCTGATTCCAGGAATAAAACATTTCAATGATGATTTCTTTAAGACCCACTTGCTGTTGAGTCAGAACATCGCTGCAGTTTAGCAAAACTGACCTCGACCTCATCTCTAAAGGGGAATAACTTGATAGGAACGGATGCATTTAGTCTGAACCTTAATATCACAGAGAACGTCAGATTAGAACTGGAGACACTTCCAATACAATCAGGCTTTAAGAGGAGACGGGAATGGTGAAACTAAAGGGGAGGCTGGAGAAAGTTAATTGACATAGATGTGTACCTTCAGAGAAATACTGATATCCTGCTGCTGCTGTGCAGCGGTGAAGACTACACCGAATATAAATCTATTTTTTACATGTAGAAATACTACTGATTGACTTTATTTATTAAAGGTCTGCATTCTAACGGCTTTTTCTTTTTTTTTTTTTAATTGAACTTTGCTTAATTGGACTTGCTAGCACAGAAGTAAAAATTACCTGGTTTAATGCTTTATTTTAACTTAAATGTTCAACTGGATGTAGACACACTAAAACACAGGTAATTTAAATTCAACAGGCACTATTATATCCTTGCAAAATATAGCTTTTCCTTGCTGTACCTAAAATAATAATTAAATTCTTACTAATTATACAATTGTTATTACTGCTGTACTAAAAAACAGGGAAAAAAAATCTGCCATGCACTCATAAAGCTGCTTCCATTTTGCAAGCCAAGTAAGTAAAATGCCTGAATTGAAATTCCTTCAAACAACCTTCTGCTTCACAAATGTGCCTCACACTAAAATTAAACATGGCAGGAACACCATAGCACACGTAACACCTAAATGTGATTGCTGAAAGATGTAGCACATCTTTTTATACATGGTATATCAATTTATTCCACTGTAAAATTTCAAGCTACAGGCGGCCTTAAATTTCACACAGCACATTGTGCACCCCTGAAAGGGAATTTGATGCTGTTGCTGATCAAGCCTACTCTAGAACATGATGATTTCTTTGTTTCTGACACATAATCATTTCTACTGCTGCTACGCAGTGAGCTTCCAGAATTCTTGAAGCTTCCAGAACCTTGTCCTGCTTGATGGTTTTTAGATTAATCAGTTCCCAGAGGAACTAGCTCAAGAGCAGGTGCACAATACCCAACTGATCTCCCCAGAACAGGACCCTCATCAACTATCATCCTGTATCTTCCAAAGATGTTTCATTTAATGTGTGGCTGCTTAATAAGGAAACCTCACAAGGAAATGCCAAGAAAAGCAGCAAGTTTTACATGCCTTTTCTCAGGTCCCCTGCTAGCTTCTACAGAAGCACCCTTCCTTATTAGGGATACAGATGAGCCCTGAATCCTCCTCTGAATGCCTGTCATCTCTTTCAGTTTCATCTTGGGATACCACTTGTAAGAAATCACCACCCTTTTAAGCAGCCCTTTCCTAAGCTGTGAGAACCACTGCGTATGTGCTGTCTGCCACTCAAACAGTAATTGCCTTTGACTCCTATTAACTGAAAACTGCTAAAATACTTCAGACATAAAAGACTGGAACAGGGGCCTGCTTCTCTTCACCTTCTGGTTCTCTTCCCAGAATCTTCTCAAATGCCTGAAAAATGTAAATTTCTCTTCTACAAATTCATTCCTGGAAGAGCCCATGTGCAGAAAGAGGGCTACTGACCAACTTAGGTCCTCATCATTTCCTTGTACCTCTAAGATATGAATGTAAAAAAGCTTCAGAAAGAAGCATCTCTAAACTCCTTTGAGCAGAGGTCTTATCACACAGCCCTGGAATGAAAGAAATTTGCCTCTAGCAAATTTCCATTCCCTTCCTCTCTTTTGCAGCTCTCCACATATAAGTAAGGGAATACATTAAGGATCATCCCATTGTCACTATGACTTTGATCTACTTCTCGTGTAACTGCAGGAGACAGACATGCTGGGAAGAACAACACCTGACTCCCTAGTTCAGGATGGTGCCACCGTGCTCAGCTGCACACGCATCAGGCACTGGGAGAACTCTCCTGCACTACACTGGGACTTACACAGTGCTCCAGCAGAAACCAGACTGACACAAGAGTTGACTCTGACATCTAGAAGAGGTAAAGACTGTAAGAGTATGGGGGAATCAGAAACTCAAATTTGGCAGAAAAATGTTCCTCCCCTCTAAGTCACTGGGAAAAATGAAATAGTACAACTTCAAGTAAGAACACAGTCATATTTGAACTTAATGCAAAATCACAGTTTATGAAGCTACTGGCAAGAAAAGTACATCTGTGGCTCCCATATTCTAACACGAATTGTTAGAACATGGAAGAATACATGAATTGTATATTGAAAAGTGTTTTTCAAATCTGTTACACGTGAGAAGCACAGAACTGTGATCAATTGCTTGCAATTATCACAAATATTTGATGTTATTAGCTGCTGCAACTTTATGACTCGGATAATTACCTGCACCTGCTTTCTCATTAAATGACTGTGTACATCATTTCATTTTCAGTGAGGTCCAGACAGCATTTTTTTTCATTTGTGCTACTGAAAAGCAGTTGATTGGAAATGTGACTTCTAGATAGAGGAAGAATTATGTCAGCTGGTGAGGGAAATAAGTACATTGCTTTAATACTGAGAACAAAAATACTGAGCTCTTTAATTCAGTTCATAAAGTTCATGTAATTGCTTCTTCCCTTACTCTTGAGTTCTGCAAACGTCTGTAAAGGATTAAGACTTTGTCTGATATGCTGGGAAACCAAATTGCTTCAAATACCAGAAGGCTTACATACAACACAAAAAACAATCCATCCATTTTGCTTGTGCACTAACCTATCTCTGCTGCCACATTTCCCACATGATAAACTGCCACATGACTTCCCTCAACTTGGGAGAAGAAGTCCAAAAAGTGCAGCCATCTGGGAGCACTTGAAGCCACATGGAGCATTTAGTGACCTGTGCCTCAAACCAGTGACTTTTTGGCCACTCTTACTTTAGCCACAACTAGACCTGCTAACAACATACTATCAGTCATCAATGCCTGGCAACAAATTAAGTGCTGCAAAGGTATGAAAAATCTTCCATAAATCTAACTGAAACAAGAAAGTCCTCTTAAATTTCAGAAAAAAAAAACCTTAAAAAAAAAAAAAAAAAAGCCACAAAATGATTCCCTTAAAATTTGTAACATTTGCTCTCCTAAAGAGGAGTGATGGAGTCTGTCTCCAGCTCACTGGCATTTTCACTGTGCCTATGACTATGAACTTGTCATAAAGAACTGTCTTAAAAGACAAATTACTAACTCGGGAAACAACTGACTTAGGCCCTGAAATGGAGGCAGTCACGTTCCACACTTTAAAGCCTGCAGATGCAAGGAGAGGTTTTGATCCACTCTTTATTAGTTTCTAAAGGGCAGGATGGATGAGAAGAAATCTAATGGGATAAGCATGAGACTGAAAGAAAAGCCCTGAAGACTGCAAGAAATTAAGAGGCTTTTTTTTCCAGTAGATTAATTACTAAACAAGAAAAAGCTTATTTAGGAATACTCTGATTGTTCTCCTTTCCCCCGATCTTGCAATGCAGTGAGTGCAGCTCCTAGAGGAGCATCTTCAGACTCACTGTTTATTCACAGGCTTTCTACTGGCCACAGCTGTGCTCAAACTAGTAAAGTATTTTCATTCTTCAACAGAAGAAACTAGCCAGGCAAAGGAGCACAAAAATTGCATTGATACTTAACACAAGTCTGCTAAAACTGGAGCAGAAACGGCAGCGGTTTCAGTAAGACACCCATGGCAAGGTGCAGTAACATGCCTCCAGCACTGAGTCCCTAGGGAACCTACACTAAAGCATGTGCTGTTTGGTTTGTATTACTCCAGAGTCTCAAACTACCTGGATTAAAGCTTTCTGAGGTACATTTGCATGTCTTGGGCATATCCCCAGGAAAGAGAATTTACATTCTTCATATGGTCCTTGTTGAACCAAGAGCCCTTACCAGAAGTAACTTCATTCTTCTTTTCCAGACAATATTCAACTTGAAAAACACCATTTCACTAGAGGGTATTCTAAAAAAAGTGTTTTTTTACTGGCTTTACAACATGAAGTACTTTGTCTCTCTCCTGTTGGGATTCTCTTACTTTAGCTTCCTCTCTCCTGTTGGGCTACTCCTACCTCATCTGAAGGAGCTCATCATGAGTAGTCCAGGAAGGGAGAACAAACACACAAACAAAACCCCAGTTATTCAGTTATTCTATTTTAAATTTAGCAAGGAAATCTGAAACTAGATCCTGATGCACTTAACCAGCAGGATAGTGTCTGGCACTATGGCTGGAAGATGGGGAGGGAGACTGGGTTTCTGATGTGTAACAAAAAAGAACTTTCTTATCCCAAAAATTCTTGTTGCCAAGAAATCCATTCCAAACCCAACTCTAGTGTCTAGCTTATTATGTTAGCTGCTTCTCAGCATATATGATGGCAGGTGTTAGATATAACCTCAGCAGGAAACATGTAATCACAGCACGGTAAATTAATTAGGTTAGAGGACTTGCTTAGCACTCTGTGGCACTACATGGTGCTAAGCAGAATTACCCTCAGCAGTCAACTTTATCTTCCAGGTTGCTTTGTGAATACTCTGGTTTAATGAGAAGTGACTTCTCAGATCTTTCATGTAGTTTCTGTCTGTCTTCTACAGGAAGACAGGCTCCTCAAACATTAAAAAAAAGTGCTATAATTTATTATATCATCATATTTCAGTCAAATATCTTGAACAAATCTTTATCAGCTACTGGTACTTTTAATATAGTATATCCCACTTACTTCCATGACTTGGAGAATGTTCTGCAATTCTGCACTCAAATATGAGGGCTGATGGAATGCATCAGAAAACAAGAAAACTAATGTCCAAAGCTACAGTTATGAACACTACAACAAGCCTGTTACTTCAAATGAAAATCCACAAATCAGTCATCTAAGTTAGGTGTTACTACTTCATAAACCACACTGTTCATATTCAAAATCATTTGTTCTAAAAAGTGCAAACTAAAAGTCATATACAGAGAACATCTACAACAAAGAGTTAAGTAAATCATTAGCACTAATTTTCTGAAAGCTATTAGGCATGCAGGCAAAATACATTATGATAACTTGTCTAGTTTGCCTACTAAGCAACCTAGAAGCACTGTCCATCAGTGATTCAGAAAGAGGGACTCTGATGCTGATTCATCTTTTACTTCCCTTTGCAAGAATGACAGATGCTCAATACTTGTAATAAACCCAGAATTTGTGCCAGGTGCTGAAACCTCTAAGTCAGGTCAGAAGTTACAAAAATAAGATCCATGCAACAAGCAATACCTCAGACACAGCTGGTGGCATCATTTTTGTTGTTGAACAGACCTGTTAAAAACACCACTCACTAAGTCTTCAGGTGTGTTTTTGAAGTAGCCAACCCCTCCAGTGCTGGCACCGTAGCCATGGCAGCACAGAGCTGCCGTGGCTCCCTGCTCAGGTGGTTTGCTCTGTGTGACCTCCATGTTGCTCCATATTAGCAGCAACTGGTGTTAACTTACACAGTTAATTGGAAGCTGGAGCTGCTTGCCAAAAGGCATGTCCTTAATGGCTGCAGCTATTACCTGGGTGTGCAATAAAATGCTAAACGTGCTAGTGTTCCAGGTCTAGAAAATTCTGTGAAAAAATTTAACTTAAACACAGTGAGCAAGCTGCAACTCCCACACCTCGATAGTACTTTGTATTATCTCTTGATAGCATTCAAATGATTTAAAAATACAGCTATTTAAAGTAATATGGGGGAAACAGGATTGAGTAAGGAATGTATTTAATTCTCTTC
Source organism: Coloeus monedula (assembly GCF_965178545.1). Classification (NCBI taxonomy): domain Eukaryota; kingdom Metazoa; phylum Chordata; class Aves; order Passeriformes; family Corvidae; genus Coloeus; species Coloeus monedula. The sequence goes on from NC_138781.1 coordinate 108,024,176, forward strand.
AATATAGATACAAACAGAAGAAAAGTATCCCTGCTAACATATAACAAAAATGCAATGCAGCCCTAAAATGTGCTTAATGATAAAGTACAAAATCAAAGAAGGATAACTTTACATGGTAAAACATTGCAGCTGGCTTGAACTGTACACTTGCCAACTGATCACTTTATCAGTCTTTTAAAATGGATCACAACTCTTCTATGCACAATTAAACAACAATGTACATTTTTCAGACAACTACTTCACATTCTATAATATTAAATACTCCTCTGAATCACTGCCTTGTTTATAAAATATCTGCTAGCTCTGCATGTCTGGGTACTAAGTATCAGAAGGCCATTTTAAACAATAATATAAGCATTATAAGCATTTTCTGCAGACACTGCATAGGCATTAAGCAACACTACCTACTCAGAATACAAATAAGCATATAAGGCCATTCAAAAAATCACATATAGCCACGAAAATCATGTATTATCACCTCAAATAGCACAAACAGAATTCTCATCCTGGCTTTGACCAGTACTGCATTAAACACAGAAAGCTTCACTGCAGGAAACATCCTTTCAATGCAGAATGGCAGCCTGTGAAGATTTGATTTATATTTGGGTTTGAACTGTTTTAAAATGAATGAAAGGCTGATGCCAGTGACTTGCTGCAAATGCAGTGACATCCCCTCAGAGATATCAAACCAACCACTGCATCGAATAAAAATGATGCTACTGTCCTTTAGAAATCAACTGGAACTGTGAAACACCATAGAAAGATTTTACACAATTGAACACAATGTTTCACAGAAAAATACATGGACACGAACAGAAATGATATCAAGTAAATGATAAACACAGAAGACTCCTGACAATATTTGTTCTTCTTGGAGTAATCGGTAAAATTCTAATTGCATCGCTGTCACTGATGACTTACTGTAGCAGTATCTGAACTAACACAAAGCTCTCAAGTATCTAAAAAAGCCCCAAAGCAACCCCTTTCCATGGGACACAGTCCTTCAGGAATGTACTGCTCCAGTGACCCCACAGGCCACAGGTCCTGTGATAAAATTTACCCCTGTGTGGACTCCTCTCCATGGGCTGCAGCTTTCTTCATGAAATACTCACCTTTTCTTGGTGTGGGGTTGTGCATAGGCAGCAGGAGGATCTCTGCTCCATCATGGACCTCCATGGGCTGCAGGGGCACAGCTGCCTCACCATGGGCTGCACCCAGGCTGCAGGGGAGTCTCTGCACTGGTGCCTGGAGCACCCCGTCCCTCTCCTTCCCCACTGACCCTGGAGAAGACCCCTGGTGTCTGCAGGGCTGCTTTTCTCACATATTCTCACTTCTCTCTCTGACAGCTGCTGCCCAGTGGCTTTTACAGTTTCCTAAACATGCTATCCCAGAGGTGCAGCAGGAGCTCAGCTGTTCCCAGCAGTGGGTCCAGTGGCTGTGCCCAGATGTGTCCAACACGGGGCATCCCCAACCTCTTCTCATGGAGGCCGCGCTCCTGCAGCCCACACCTTGCCAATTGAGTAATCTACTGTGTGGGTGTATTTTTCTGAAGACATTTTTACTGGACTACAACTAGAGGGCTTACAGTTAGCTGTAACTGTAAATCTGTATTATATAAACACATTAATATCAAACTGCTGTAACTGTTCCATAGGATAATGAACATTATTTAAAAAAACACACTTTTTGGGAACAGAAAGACAAGGAGAAGACAGAGGCTGAAAAAAGGGAAGAGCTGCTCTTCCAAACAGCATTTACTCCATCTGACTCACAGGACACTTGAAACAGAAGAGCAGTGGATTAACCACATTGATTTAATTCATACGAATAAATACAGAAATTCATACATGTCGTTAATTTTGGGGTCTGTTTAACACAATTTCGGATTAGTACTGACTCATTAAAGGCCATGCTGACATTTATCAAGGAAATTAGAGCACTACCACCCTACTAACTTTAGTGGTAACTTCCTATTTCTGTGCTACAGTAACAATCCAACAGGGATTAAAGTCCACTGCAAGAAACACTTCTGGGATTTATTATTACCTTTGATACAGTTTAGCAATTTTCATCTAAAATAAGATCTCCAATATTCACAAACTTGTAAACAGCATGTACATGAAAGCATGCACACATATGCATGAATCTTATATGACATTTTTGTTCCACTGAAATAACATATCATGCCAAAATATTTATCTATCTGAAGTGCAGCTATGCTCTCAGCACTCTCATGTGGATTAAAAGAAATCTAATGCCATCACTTGTGTGCTTACCCCTGACAGTCACCAAATTATACAAAATATTATATATTGACATCAACTCACTCACTGGAGCATGTTGCCTGAAATTAGGAATGTTATGTGCATTAATTTTTTTCTTCTGACAAAGGGAGTACAGAACTGAGAGTCGTTGTTTCAGTCTAGTATTACAACATTGTTGCATAAAGCATTTTGCTTTCAAGCCAAGAATTCCCCACAAACCATTAATTTAAGATGTTCTACTCATTATCATCTGAAGTTATTTCTTCCTAAATATGTAGCTCAGAAACTGCTGACAAACTACTTGAAATCATTTTTTAAGTGTATCACATAACCCTCTGGCTAAGGCTAACTGAAAACTAATTAAAATCATTAAGACGATGATTTGAACAAGAACAGGAAAAAACTGTCTAGATGAAATTATGAGGAAAAATTAGATACCACTTGACTAAATCGTGCTGTTAGACACAGAGCTTCTCATTTGCAAAAAATGAGCATTTCTTCCCTCTCAAAGGGGTTTTTGACCTTTTAAGGCACCAATATCCTCAGACTAACTCATTCATCTTCTGACCCAATGCTCCCAAAGAATATTTCACTTCCTTTATGGGCACAAACAAAACTCCCTAAACTGTAAATATAACTTGTTACCAAGTTAAATAGATTTTTACTAGATCATCAGAACATTATTTCAGACTTCTGATAAAAAGGCAAGAAGACAAGTAAGAAACAAGTTGTATGACATCTGATAAATAAAATTACACATATCATTTTCCTTCTATAGACATGCCAGTCTGTAGTCTAGACTCCTACCATCAAGAAAAAAAACCCAAAAATCTGCAAGCCTGTGGTCACGAGAGAAGAGAACACAGATTTAAACCTCTTCTATCTGCCAAGAAGACTGAACATCACATACCGACAATTGCTTTCACAAATCCAAGTGAGGAAAGTAATGAATGAAATTTGGAATAGAAAGAAAATTCCAGTGGCATGACTGAAAAAAAGAATGTACATCTTGTACCGCTAGCCAAGATGGCTGATAAACTGTGTGTTATCTCCATCTTGAGCAACAGTATCAAGCACTAATGAAGTAGTTCAGAAAATGTTCAGCAGTATATGCCAAGACCACTGGACGAAAGCCAGTTTAAAAAGGAATTCGAAAGAACGTCCTTTATCTGGGTTGATGAACTCAATCTAGCACAATGATCCAAATGCCAGGACTCAGATAAACTGAACATCCATCTTGAAGTTGGGAGTCCTGCCTTTGCCAGAGGAAACAAAGTGCTGAAGTAAAAGGTACTTCAGCCATGAACCTCAGGTAAGATGTCATTCACAACTGAGGGCGACACTGGTAAATCTACAGCGAAGAACACTGAAAGCCTTTTTTTTACAAGTGAACGGTATCTAAGGCTGATTATGCATATCATACATTAGTACATTTATTGCTACACTATTGATGAGTGCATTATGTTCAGGTTTTGTTTATACTGTCACTTCTGAAGATTGATGTTGTCTATTTCCTAATTCCCTTATTCAAAAATTAGGAAGGAACATTTTCTCAAGAACAACTTTTGAAGAGATTCTATATAAACACCTAAGTACATTATGGGTCCTTTAAAGACCTCATTGAAAGGGATGTGAAATACTGGGACATTCATCTGCAATGCTTTTAAGTGTTATGGATATATTTATACTAAGTTATGAGACTAATGCTGAAGAAGTCCCACAATGCTACATCCAATGATTTTATCTAGTAGTCTTCTTGTTCTGCCTACTTTTAAGTGATAATAGTCACTTAGGGCTCAGTCTATAAAAGCCAAAGTAGATGCTGAGCTGGGTTGCAGGCGATCAACTCCCAGGAAATGGAGATCAGTACATGGGGGAACTCTTAACGTGCCTAGATAAAAACTAGAAAAAAGAACAACTGGTAAATTTTAGGCTAGCGAATAGTTTAAAACTAGTGGACAGATTTTACGTATTTCTGTGGATGAAGTACTAGGGTAATAACTATATTACTAGAGCAGGTTTATAGTTCAGCAGAATGTACAGGCTGTTGCTATGGAACAAGGTCCAACTGCATGCAGTGCAAAAAATACATTAAGTAATAGTATCACAACTGTCTTTTAAATTCAACGAGCATAGAATCATTGCAACCCTTTCTTTTGGGGTTTCTTTGCTTTTTCACTCACCTCTTCTCTCTCCATCCTTTTATAACAGATTTTGATTATTATATCTTTCAATGAAAATACCTAAGACTATCTTCCTTTTCTAAGTCGTGTCTGCTTGTTCCTAGGACTACTTTGGTTTCATTCTCATGTAACCCTTCTGTTTTCTTTCAGCCCTCCCTGATAACACCAAGTTTCTATTTCTTCTTTCTAACCTTTATACTCCCTGCACAACAACTTCGAGTTGCAAAATATCCCTCATAGAAATCACTTGGAAAATCTGAGTATCCCACTTAAACAGACTCAGATGAAACAGCATTTTAAGAACAGTACTGTCAATGCTGGACAAACACATGATCTAACATCGAAGAGAAACAAAGCAAAATAAAGACGAACCCGATGGCATCCCTTGACCCGAGGACGGCTTCATCGGTGCATTCACCTGATCCCAGTTGAGATCATCATCATCTGACTGACTATAGCCACAGGAACTGAGAGGCTCATCAAAAGTGCAGCACCCTGTTAAAGAAACACAAAGGTAAAAACTAAACAAGGCATGCAAGTAACGGACTATGAGTCTCCAATCCTAACAACTGCAACATCATTCAAAGCAGGCTTTGTCATTTTTAAACATCTTTTAATACAAATTATTATGTATTTACTAAACTTCACTTTATAGAGGGCATAAAAGTTTCTTGTCATGCAAACAAAATCCTAAGGGTAAAAGAGCAAGTTTAGAACTGCAGACAAATTTTCTCTTATAATGCAATCACCAGGTATCAAAAACAAAATAGCAAAATAAATAGCAGTAAAAATAAGAATATTAAAAGATTACATGATTAACATTCTTCAGGGAAAGAAAAAGTATTCCATGCCCAAGGACCTACATTTTAGAAGAAACCTGTAAAGGTGGGAACACAAGCTTTCATTCCTGTACCTTGGTTTCCAAGTAAGGGAAAACTGAGATGCTCCCAGGTGTGCTGCACTGCAAACAGGTACCAGCACAGCTGTTTGTGGGATCAGTGCCTCTGGCACAACACAGCACATCTACCTCAAAATGTCAACTTATGCTCAGTGCGCCAGTTTGGCCAAATTTAGAAGTATATCCTCTGAGAGAAGACAGATTACAAACCACCCCTCCCCCACCAGGTTCGGGAAAAAAACCTTTTTCCTTGAAGGAAAGTGAAAGAGTTAAAAACTATTTATTTAAGAAATACACAGGGAAAAAAAGATACTAATGCTAAATAATGAAACCTCTCGCTGTGGAGAGAAAACATGGGAAAATTTCAGAGTCCTTCCGTAGCCTCCCTCTCTTCCCCTCCTTGGAGCTGGGACAGGGTGGTGGACCCACCTCCAGGGCCAAGGCCTGGGTGGAAGGTCCTCCCAAAGTGTTCTGATGTTGAAACAGTCCAGCAGAGAAAAGGGAAAAAATACAAAGTCCCAGGAAAACAAAAGTTCAGCTCTCCGGAGGGAAAGGAGCTGAAAAACTGGCCAAAAGCTGGCTGGAAAGAAAGCAAGCCGGGTGCTTCCCTTCGCTCTCGCTCTCCTGCCGCGGCTGAACAGAGAGAGCCATCTCTGTCTCTGTGTGACCTTGAACAAGCTGCAAACTGCTTTGAAGAAGTTTTGCTCAGTTTTTCCTCCCCCCCTCAGGCTCAGTTTAAAGGCATAGAAAGGCACAAGAATTAATTTCTGGACATAGGCAGCAATATGGGATACACATCATAAAGTCACCCCAAGATACTCAGTCTCAGAATCCCTGAAAGAAAACAGTATTATTTCCTCTTTTTTTTTTCTCACTCTCTTCTAAGTAAAAAAAAACATGTTATAAAAGCTCACACACCCCCAAGCTGGGGTAGGGAAAAAATTAATGTCCCATATTTAAAAGAATGGAGTCTAACATTATCCACAAGAAAACGGAAAAGCTTTGCTTTCTTTCCTGTGGTACAGAGGAAACTTCAGCTTTTTCACATTGTTATCATCTAAGAGGAGACTAACACAGGGTTACAAAATTCTGTTTTATTTGATGTTTCACTCCAGTGAAGAATGACATCTTTCCTATTTGGGAAAATAAATATAACTCTAGTCAGAGATATTTCTGTCCATATTGAAGGAAATTCTACAGCTGTTCAAACAAAACTAAACTTTAGGGTTATTCATCATCTTTGCTATCTGTCCAAAGGCACAGTAGGCTTAGCCTTGCCAAGCTGTATTAAAACAGGAAACAGACAAAATCTAGATTTAAAAATTACTTTTAAAATCTTAATTTTCCTAGAGCACTATAAATGGCATTACAGAATACCATATTGTCCATTTTCAATAGGATAAAATTAATTTCTTCCCAGGGCTTAAAACCATGACACTTACCAAAAAGTAGAAGACAAAATTCCATTACACCTGACAAATATCACCTAACTGAAGTCCAGCCTTCCTAATAACTAGTCCAAGTGTATATTTGAGATTCATAGCAAGAATTTCGCAAGCACATAATCTTCAGCAGAAATTATTTTTATATGCATTCACTGAATCTTTTTTTTTTTTTTCTTAACAGTGAGACTACTACATTGGCCTTTAGAGACATACCATGTTTGCCCTGTCCTTGGATACAGGTCATCCTGTACTAATCTCTGTTCTAAGATAACTTTCTATGGGAAGTCTCCAATAGATCTAAGTGTATGAGGGAAATCAGCACCTCTTGGAAACTGCTTCTTTCTGTACAAATTTAAGAGCAAAAGATTCAATTAGATAATCCAATGGGAACAGAAAACCCATTAAAAAACTCACAACTCCAAAATCTAACATTTTGCCTCAATGTTAACAAGAGACATAAACTCTCTCTCTCCTGAAGTCAAAAAAAATTCAAAAATACGCAAGATTTTTATAGAGTATATTAAATAACATCTGCAACATTTCCAGAGGGAAGGCTTAGAAATTTAGACAGTCATTTGTACATTTTTTCTAGTACTTGCATAAATATTACTTCGAACTTCATAAAATACACCACAAGCTAAGTTTCAGACATACAAGCTGAACATCAACTTTCACAGATATATTTGCGCTTTTTTATAAAAAATAAAAATAAAAAAGAAAGATAGTTTCCTTGCAAAAGTACTGCAAATGATAATAGGACATAAATTTAAATACTAAGTTATGCAGTCTGCAATGTAGTCAAACTTGGCAAAAAATATATACCCAAATGAAAGCTGGCATAAATCAGGGTTTACAATTCAAACCAGGATGAATGAATATATAGAATAGCTCCCACACTTTATGACATCAAACATATCTCTAGTGATAAGAAGACAAAACAGTTTAAAGTGTTTTCTTCCTCAAATCCAGAAGCCCAGCCAAGCACTGCAAAATATCCAATACTGGGAAAAAGGCAGTATTTGTGATTCCATATGGTTAATAAAGGCTTCTCCCATGCTCACGAATCAGGAAGACGTCAAAAATGTGGATAAATAGAATGACAGTTCTATTTGTCTAGACCATTTGTCTCTCAACATGGGACCCTTTCTCACTGCTTGTTTTTCTTCATTTCTCTTGCAAGTCTACAGCTAAATCACACTCAGGATTTCTTTTTTTTCCATCTTTGCCATTTACATCCTTTGTTGTATTATTATTACTATAACTTCATCTAAATGGGTATCAAATCTTCAAGTCTGCTACAGAAGTTTAAAGAAAGTTCTGAACTCCTTCCATTCCTAAGCCCCATCCACCCACAACTAATAAGGAAAGTGTAGAAAGTATTGCAACAAGTAATCAAGCTGTACAGTCACCTATCCAGAGAACTGACCAGCATACAGAGGATCTTTAATAGCACAGATGTCAAGCCATGTTTCTTTCCACAGCGAGACACTGAGGATAAGATGAATACTAATAAAGGCTTTGCACAGCCATGACTTTTTGTAAAGACTTTTGCATGGCATATATAGGTGTTGGAAGTAGAGGCAACCTTGTAACACAGAACACCTTAGTGGAACAAAACAAACAACAAAAAAACCACTTAGCCAAATTAGCCAAGAAACAATACTGTAAATCAATAGTCATCCAAGATCCTAATGGCTTATGACCAACCCCTGGCACTTCTACCCCTCACATCTGACCATACTACAAGATGTTCTTCAGAAATGGGTCATGACTTTTGAGAAACCCCTGCATTTGCCTCTATTGAAGCCCTCCTGGCTGCTCCTGCAGCACTTTGTCTATTTTCTAGTCACGACACTCTTATTGTCAAGGTTTCCAGCTCATGAAATGGACCCGTGGTATCAACAAGGACTGGTAAAATCTGAGCAACTATCAGGTCTTTAATGTCTCTCATCATGGCACTGTTTTGAAACACAAGCCACTGCCAAGACTGGCTGCTGTTTATAATCAACCAGCTCACTTGAGAAATCTGCTCATTTTTTGCTACTAGAATTGATAGTAATAATCAAAATACATATTGGCTGTTACACAGTTCAATCAAGCAAAGCAATTTCCCTGCCTGTTATACTGACATCACAGTTTGGATGGCCAAACTGCATTTTAAAGGATGAACTCTATGCTGACTGAAATATTTATAAGTAAAGCAGAAGATACATATGCCATTAAGATTCTTTGGCTTATGCTGCATTTTATAGATATTTTTGGATTCCTAAGAGGAACTGAATTGATAAATGCACAAGATGCAACACAGTCTATTACAGCCTATGGTTCTTTCAACTGCGATTATCCATTTAACCATCATGAACCCAGTTCAATATAACTATGCCATTGTCTGAGCATAGTCCTTTTTGGATGCTTCAATTTTAGCTGGCTAAATTACTTTAGATCTTGAAAAATTTATGAGCTTAAACAAGGAATGTAATGTAAGATGAAAGCAACCAATTAAAGTAAAAGGGATAAAGAATACACTGTATTTTTCCCTAATTTGAATTAAGTTTTATTCAAACTATTTTGTGTTTTACCGACTCTGACAACTGTTATGAAGCATTCTCAAAGAATACCTTAGCAAACAGTAGGATACTAAAAATCCTTTCAGTGACAAAAACAGCATAGAAAAAAGTTCAAATTATGCTGGGCACTGCTTTATTTCTGTTGATTTTATATACTTCAGAGATCTCAGATCAACATGTACTTTCCATCAAAAATTTGCTGCCAAGTGTACAAGTCCTAAAACTAGTAATTCTTATGAGTGTCAGTGCTAGCACTGGCAGGGAACATATGTGCATACCAGAACTGATGCACAGGCCCTGTTTTGGGATAACATCAATTTTTTCTTTGCAGCAAAGCCCTATGGTTTCTGATCGGCCATAGTAACATGAATCCTGTTGCAGAATACATGAACCCAGAAGACAAGTTTACTGAATCCCCCATTTGCCTAGTATTCTTCTTTATCTCATTTAAAAAGTATTCTGAATTCTGCCGTCTCTGTTATTTTTGGTTTCATTCTGGAAATGGGGTAATGTTGATTAACTCTAAGCGCAGTGTAGCTGTACTTCGAAACAGGAATTAAAATGTTGACATCTGATCTGAAAGCTGGGATGCCTAGACCACATTTCATATCAGTAGGGTTGGATAATGCAGGGAAAGAGTCATCTCCTATTAGGCAATTCCTCTTTCCTTTCTGTCTATAACAAAAAAGAAGCCTCTGCCCAAACCAACAGTATAGCATTCCTCAGCCAACTGCACTCCCTCCTGTCCTCATGAACAACCCTGCATCCAAGAGCAATGGACCAAGTGCATCACCTGGACAACACACCAAGGCAAATGAAACCTGAAATAACCAAAAACTGTGGCAAACTACAATTGCTAAGGTTGCCTAATCTGTGAATGAGTCATCCCCAAGGGTTACTCAGGACAATTATCTTATCTAGACACTCTCATGACAAGTAGAAAATGATCTGAGAAACACAGCACAAGGAAACAGGATCCTGTGCCTTTTAAGCTGACAAACCATCCCATCACAGAATAAACAATTTCTCCTTTGGGGGCAGATAAGGAGTCATAAAGAGGAAAATAAGCCATTCTCAATTATAAACTCACTAACAGAGAAAGCAACAGTGGGAATCAACTGACAATTTTTAACATAAAAAAACTAAACTGCTGCCTGTGAACCTGTAACACAGGTCTGGTCTGCTGTGTAACTTTTACTATAGATGGGGTGATGACAGAAATTTCCTAGTTCAAAAGCATTTGCTTCACTGAAATCCGTATATGGTCAAGCCAATAAGGTTCATGTAAACTAGCTTCAGCTATGTAAGTGGACAGTTTAAAGAACGTATTAGAAACTGAACACCGTGGTCTGCCTGGATTCTACTTTGTGTGTAGATTCTCAGCAAAAAAAAGCTCAACCTGCCCTCTCAAAGGTGTTACAGTATTACATGTTGAAAGGGCTATCCAGACATGCTAGCTCAGAGATAGCCAGCAAAAGAAACTTCTCTGTGTGCCTCCAAAGTGCCCACAGAGCTGCCACGTATCTGCAGCAACACACATGCACCACAAATTCTTATCCAGGCTTTACTAGTGAGCTTTCAACAGTGGGTAGCCTGTTTTAAAATGGAACATTTATTTTCACTCAAAATATACCGAGGGAATTTTTTTTCTTCTACCAAAGGCAAGTGTTCAGAGCTCTAAAATAATTCTGCAATCTATATTACTGGTCAGGGAGCCTGAAAATCCATGTGCTGCATAAAGTTGATCTCATTTAAAACAGTTTCTACGTTTTGTCAAATCTACATATGCACAGGGGTGAGAGATAAGAGCAAAAGGAAACAGACTTTACAATTAGAGACCTTTTCTGATTGTGGGTGTGCTCAGAATGGGTTTTGAAAAAGGTAGAGAATAGAAGAATTGTCTGGAAAAATCTCATGAGCCAGAGAAAAGATCATGAAGTAAGAGTATGTGTTTAGCAACTAAGAAAGTCGGGTATTAATTCTGTCCCTAAGGGAGAAAAAAGGACAAAAAATTTTATAGAACTGTGCTAAGACTTGTGGAGAAGGTGGCACAAGAATGCTTGAGAATTCCAAATTCATGGACACAATTCTAGCAGTATCACAGGTGATGGATGACATGACAGCATACAAAAAAAAAAGCCAAAATTCAGATAAACACTTAGAGCTGTTATTTAAGAGTATTCAAAAGCTCACCACACGTTCATAAAACATTTACAGTTGTTCTCTCTGTTTTCCCTCCACTTACCTGACAGAAAGTGAATCAACATAAATGTCACCAAAAATGTTTCAGTTTTGGTAACACAGGATAATGTAGCAACGTTGAATTTTACGGAAAACATATCTGTCAGTTCTAACTTCCCCTAGAAACCTGCCCACACTTAGGCATATAAAATGGGTTTTAACAATTACATTTGCCTAATAGATATAGAGAGTAATTCAAAATTTGGGTTCCTGGACTTTACTGAAAAACCCTGAAAAAAGTTTCCTCTCAAAATGTGCATTTAAACACCTTTGAGCTACCAAGACATAAAAACAGAAACCACTCACCAAGGTAAGACAATGAATAAAGGCTCTTAAAATAAAAATCATCCATCTTGTGTAAGCAAATAGTATCCATATATGTGTGTCATTTTTGTATCAGTGAATATTTATGAGGCCCACGGGAAAATGGGTGCACATTAATATTCTATGAGCAAACTTATTTCTGGCATTATTTAATGGCAGGGTGTTTGATTTCACAGTATTAGTGATAGCTTTTCTTAATGTATGGCATCAGTTATACGGGCAAGTGCACATATATGCTTACATACACAAATTATAACCCTGCTGCAGTTGTCATTAGTTAGGACATCTACCAAGAGAAATATCCGAGTGTTCATCCCCACAAAGAGCGTACAGGATTATACAGAAATGTGCTATGGAGACCCTATTTTGAGAAGTACTATTAAAACAAACATATTTGCAGAAGTCATCAGATTTTATGCTTTAGTTAAAGGGAGGATATCATGCTGGGTGCTAAAACTAATAGCTATTCTTCCAGTTCAACATGAGTTAATAGTGAGAGACATTTCTTGTACGAATAACTGCTACAGATAAATTTTAGTGGCTGTTGCAGGGAGGGGGTTGGTGGGATTTTTTTGTTTCTTCTTTTTTTTTTTTTTGTATATGTACTGTTGTCATTTTTAATTACTAATTTAATGCTTAAATTGAATTTACAAATGTATGTTATGATAACTTTCTCAAAAAAGCATTACCAAAAAAAGCTCCATATGAGAAGTACTTTGGAAAGACTTTCCAAGAACAACTAGAAGTCCAATTTGTAACACCTGTTTAACCTACAGATGTTTACACCTTATTAAAAAGATCACACTGGGCATACCAGTTGCAAAAGGGAGACAGGTGATTTACATTTTTATTGGAGCTGAGCGAACGTGATGAAATTCTGGACTGTGGTCAAAACCACTACAAAAGGGAATAAATAAAAGGCAGATTTCCCTTATGTTTTGCATCTTGTTTATCACAAATACATGATAAAAATGTGCTTCAAAATGCAAAAAATCTCTTGTATAGACTGCCTGAAAGCTTTGACCTACAAATAACTAACAAAAGGAACCTTCTTTTCACGCACTTAAAACAGAATTAAAAATTCAAATGATATTCTTGCAGTGAAATAAGCCTACTGAGAAAAACAAAAATGCAACTGCACACCTATTTCATATAGTTTATACCAAAGGATTTACTTAATTTATTTTTATAGCTACCACCCAGGAGCGCACAGAACCCCTTTACGAAACGCGTAAAAGCATTCAGTCATCCCGGCTGGCAAAGAAAGCAGATGCCACGGAACAGAGATATGGGAGACATTATTTTTTCCCCCATTTACTTGAAATGGAGACTAGTAAAGACATGATCAGGATGGTGGGATGCACACAGTGCATTAATATACATGGAAGGTAGCAATTAGGCATATTTTCATTTGACACCATGCAGCACCTCTTAAAGGACTTGAAACTACACCTCTGTTTTGGAAATCTACAGTAAAACCCACAACAATGTCTCTGTACTCATTTCTAGGGAAGAAAAGAAAGAGGGGTGATTTGAAGTGCAGCCCCTGGACCACACTCCCACTCCCAACTGTGACTCTGAAGCAGCAATCTGCAGCACTTCACCCTTCTGTCAGCTGAGGGACAAAGCACATACCATAGGGAACTCTTTTCCACTCAGCAGCTATTTGTGATTTCTTAGATTGGCAACAGATGCTGCCCCTATTAATTTAATTATTATGTAGAATGCCTCTAACCTTTCCTCATTTAGATTTTATTGCGATTTTATCTTCTCTTTGCAGTACACTGAGGAGATCTATCACCAAAATATGCCCAAGCATATTTTGCAGCTGCAATGAAAGAGAAAATATCTAAACACAGTAAGAAATTACAAATTTGATTTCACTCTTTCCTGGTTTCATTTGCTCCTATAGAGCTACCAAGGCCTAAAGGCAAAATCCTAAATTGTTTCCTTAGGTGAAGTGCTAACCTGACAAAGGGTAAACTCAAGAATCACTCATCATTGATCTCTCAACATGGTATTTATGAGGAATGTAAACAGCTGTGCTGACCTGTCGAAGATAAGCAAATTCCAACAAATAAGATAGCTGCCTATCCTCGGTAGTTTCATATTAATTCCACTTTTATAACTGATTCTCCTAAAAACTGCTTAGTCCTTTTCATTACACCTCACCCAAACATCCCAGCATCTTTATAACTCACTAAAACAGCACAGTACAGCTGTCCCACAAAGATTCATCCAGGGGAGGGGAAAGAAGAGCAGGGAAAGACATTTGGGAAGCACCACAAAACCACACAAGTGGAAAACAGTACAGAACTATACAGATGATATTCAAGAAAAAATTGCATGTAATGGAAAGCCTGAAGTGAAATAAAACGCAATTCAGAAGGAAGGAAAAAACAGGGTGGGGAGATCTACTCCTTTTTTCCATCCCAGCTGGGAGGAAGAGATTGAAACCTATGCCTTGCAGCCAAAATTATCATAATACAGGGTCTGCTCACCTCAACACTATACTTAAAACACAGTATAATCTAAGAAATATACAATCATCAAGACTGTGATTATGAGACCACACCAGACCATTTATCTAACATCTGTTCAGGAAACACCGTATTAGATTTTCAGTCTGTCATGAAGACAAACCTTTTCATGCTACATCCATCCTAGGGCTCTGGGGAAATACAGCCTAATAAAAGACAGCCAAACCACCTTTTCCACAACCAGCACTGCTAGCCATTCAACTCACAAAGCCACTAAATTCCCGACCCCAGTGGAATCTCTTTTTTGCTAAGGCACTTTTTAATAACTTTGAAAAACAGCACTTCTTTCTTAAAATTACTAAAATCCAACACCTTCATTCTTAGCTAGAAATTGTGCTATTCAATTCCCCTCGCAAAGTTTTTCCCCATTTTATAATGGATAGATGGGAATGAATGGATGTGAATGAAGGCAAACGTAAGTAACACGCTGAGCAACCACCGTTCTTTTGTCTATGGTTGTGCCAAAAGTCACAAATTTTCACCAAACAGATAGTGATCAGCTGCATTTCATGCTATGAGACTATGAAAAAAGGACTATGTTGCTTCAACACATTTATCACATATCACAAATATCACATATTTGTCCTGAGCCAAAGGACACTCGTTCTGACTGAACAAACCAAACCAAAGCGCTACTTCCCAGGTCAATGTGGCTTTGTTCACTCCTTGTCTTCCAGCATTAGGTAAATGGACACACACTGACAAACAATCCTTATGCTCTCACAGACTAATCAAAATCTGTGATATTTTATATTACTTCAACTACCGCGTAACAACTGTATCTGTTAACAGCACAGATTATATCTGAATAAAAAGCAAGTAAGAAGCTAAGTTCTGATTTTAAAGCTCAGTATCATGTTTTTCTAAAGTAAATAAGTACAACAGTATAAAACAGTTCAGTCTTGATTCGGCAAAAGCCACCTCTAAGGCAGTGGACCCACCACAAACCTTAAAATACCATAGCTGAACTACTATTACAGATAGAGTATCCTCAAAGGGAGCCCCAAGACTAATTTCTTCCCCAGATTTCACAGCTTTTACAGGCAGTAAATACTGCCTCTGAAGTTAACAGATAGCAGGACTGAAGACAACCTGTTTTATCAAAATCCCATTTTGATAGCTGAGAGATTAACTATTATTTCATCCTACTATCAGGACATTTTGAGCTGAGTAATTTTTTGGGTTTTCTTTTTTTTTTTTCTCCCCGATCTTGTCAAAAAACTACTATAACATGCTATTTATCTCTATATAAAGGGATTTCTTTGAGAAACCTGACAGCATTCTTCTCATCTGCCAGTTGAGCTTTTAAAATGTATCTTCACCTTTAAACTCCTCAAGCTAAAAAACACAAGTGTACTTGAAGCTCAATCATTCTCCCTGGTGCTACTCATTTTTAATGAGCTCTTGTCTTTACATCTCCCAGCAGACTCCACAAAGCAATCTCAGGTGCTGTGAAACCACTGCTTGATGCTTCTCTAAACCTCTGTCTTTTTGAGCCCGAATCTTCCTGCTAAACCCATATGGGACTGATGGGCCATTTCAGTCAAACCCAATTTCACTTATTTATCACAAGCCTCTAGAAACTCTGCTGTGGATTGCTTGTAGACACAATCTGTTTCCAGCTTTGAACTTTAAAAAGGATTTAAGCAGTCAATCTCATATCATTATAAATCCAACATACATTACTTGTCTATTGATTGTGAGAAAATAAAAGTTTGAAGCTTGATTTCAGGGCTAATCTTTCCATTTGCTTGATGAGTTCTGCAGTTGTTAGAGAACACTTAATGCATCCTGTTAGACTACAGCATATTAAGCTTGGATGAAAAATACAGACTATTTACAACACAGCTCTAGCTTTAAGTAAAGAACAAAGGCAGTGTTCACTTTACTAGTCTCAAGAGGTTTTTCAGCTATGCCACAAGTAAAAACAGAAAAAAAAACCCTAAGCATTTCTTTATGCCAATAATGTTAAGATAAATTTTATAATTCTTCTGCCCAGTATATCAGAAGTTTATATTCTACTTCATCAACGGGTAGAGCAAAAGAAAAAATAGACTAAACACATTGGTATTCATTCTTTTCCTTATGAAACTACTTTACTTATTTTTCCCTATAAATTTTGAGCTAAATAGTTTATCATCTAATTAAACAAGCTGTTTATGTTCTGACTTCTAATGTGTGAACTGAGACATCTGAGAACAAATGCCATAAAAGAATTTTATATGTAGAAAGAATTCAAATTTTAAATCAGATCTTGCAGCCCATGCAGCCTGTGTCCTGCCTGCTAACCCAAGAATCCTGCTACTCTTTTTTCTTTTTTTTCTTTTGATATCTGTGGGTTTTCCTTCAGGTGAGAAAGGCTGTCACTCATTTTGGTTTTGTTTTTAAAGTCACCGTGTATGCATTTTCCCATGCAGAGAATGTGAAGTGTTACAGCCTTTAGTTCTATGATACAACCATCAGTTAGTTCCACAACACTGATACAGCTTCACTTGACCAATTCAGGAAAATATTCATCTCTGTATTAGTTACCGCTGTCATTACGACTCTGTGACTGGATGAAGGAGAGCAGGACCTCCACCTGGAGGTTCTACCTGTGCTGCTCAGTGAATTAACCTGTAGGAGGTGCCACAGCGATGAAGCAGTCAAAAACCTCCAGCAGGCAACTTCATCACACGGATAATTAGTTCACTACATCAATAACGCCTCCAGTCATTAGCAGTGCTAAGGCTGAATCCCAGGTCTGCTTGCTAAATTCAGTCAGTACAACAGGCTTTAACTGTGCTACAGGTATAAATAACTTTCTATTTTAAAATGTAGTTAGCTACTGCTTTTTTTTCCCTTGGTTTTAGTCATTATCACTAGCAGTAAATTATACTTTATTTCATTCATCACATCTATAACCTTCTTTCAGAAGGAAGAGAATTAATTAATTTTAGAAACCTCTGGTATTTTCACAAGGTCTCATCAGCTACAAGAGAGACCCACATTTGACACTGCTGAAAACATTACTGCTACAACACTGACATGCTCAAGATTAGATGACCTGAAGAACGAACTCTTGAACCTCCCACACAGCAGAATAGGGCACTATCACTACACTACCCAGATAAAATAATTACTTTCAATTCTTGCCTATGAGAGGATTAAGTCAGTAGTAAACTCATTTAAATGTTGTACTGTAACAAAAAGAGAAATTGAGGCCCCACAAATCTTCATACTTTCTAACCTTGCTGAAACCATTTCAGGTCTGTGTGTGAGAGACTGTAATCATCTGAGTATGAGCTAATTCAAAAAACTGTCAGGTTGATTCAAATTATTTTTTGCTTTCCACTAATTCCTGTTCCATGCCTGATGAAAGGGATGTTTTTTCCAGGTTGTGACGCTGGAACAAGCAGCTCTGATCCTTTGTGAAAAAAGTCTGATATTCCTGGGACACCACTATGTTACACTGGGAAGGTCATGCCCTCTCAGTTACCAAAGTTTGCTTCAGGACAGGAATAAAAATAACAGCTAAATGTGTGCTCATGTCTCCAAACAGTATACATCAGGACAGTATCATTGATATATGACAGATTAGGCTAGCTCAGAGGTTTTAGGCTCAATTATTTGAAAGTACTGATATGATATTATTGTAATACTATTACTTGTTATATATGGTATCTATACATACATTTTTAAACATATGTTGAAGTATCTCTCTTGATTTACCTTTAATTATTTATTAGACATTAAAACACTTGAGCTTTTAGGGCAATTTTCACATTTTCTCAAATGCATCTTACTTAAACTTTTAAAAATATTTTTGAAAGTTGTAGTTAGTCTCTATATCTGAAGTAGCAAATAGGTCTAAAGGTTTCAACAGACAGTAAGAATTGTGTGTCAAGTGACAACAACCAAATAGTTTCCGAGTATCTGTAAGGCTGGAGACTCCACAACCATCATGGGCAATCTGTGGCAGATTTCTGTCACATCTTTAAGCTTCCTGATGTCCAGAGGGAATTTCCTGTGTTTCAGGTTGTGCCCATTGCTTCTGCTCCCATCACTGGGCATCACTGAATAGAGCCTGGCTCTGTCCTCTTTGCACCCTCTCCCTGGGTATTTTTAGACATTGGTAAGATCCCCCTGAGCCTTCTCTTCTCCGGGCTGTGCAGTCCCAGCAGTCTCAGCCTTTTATTACAGAGAGATACTCCAGTCCATCATCTTTGTGGCCTTTCTAAAAACTTGATGTTTTTCAGTATATTCATATCTCTCTTGTACTGGGGAGCCCAGAACTGGAACCAGCACTCCAGCTGTGGCCTCACCAGTGCTGAGCAGAGGTGAAGGATCACCTCCCTGGAGTTGCTGGGAATACTCCACTTAATGCAGCCCAGGATACCACTGGCCTTTACTGCAAGGGACCGTTGCTGGCTCATGGTCAGCTTGGTGTTCACCTTGATCCATAGGGCCTTTTTTGCAAAGCGGCTTTCCAGCTGGTCAGACACCAGCCTGTACTGATGTCAGGGATAATTCCTCCCCAGGTGCAGGACTTTGCATTTTGCTGAACAATTCCTTAGTGTATGTTAGCCACCTCTCCCAGTTCTGGAGGGTGTGGTCTGTCCCTGCTGAGGCTGTGCTCTGCCCCTCATCCAGATCATTAATGAAGGTGCTGGACCCCTCAAGTCTATCACCAGCCTCCAACTAAGACTTTGTGCCACTGACCATCACCCTTTGGGCCTGGCTGCTCACAGAGATTTCTGCCTGCCCCACTGACTGCTCATCCAGCCTATACTCCATCAGCTTCTCTGTGAGTTACTGCAGCCAAGGCGGACAATATCTGGTGGTCTCTCCTCATCTATCAGGCCAGTCACATCCTCACAGCTGGTTATTACGCTGGTCAAGAAGGTCATCATGTTGGTCACTTCCTCTTGGTGAGTTCATGTTAACTGCTCCTAATCTTGTCCTTCATATGCCTGAAAATGGTTTCCAGAATTAGTTGCTCCATCACCTTCTGAGGTGCCTGTTGTTCCCTGGATCCTTTTACTTCCTCTTTTTGACATTTATTTTCCTCTAGCTCTCAGGCACCTCTCCCAGCTGCCATGATCATTCAAAGGTTATGAAGAATAGCCTTGTAATGACATCAGCCAGCTCTCTCTCATGCATCCCATTTGGACCACAGCTACCAAAGGAATATCCACTTCAACTTCCCAGTTTTCCCAAAAATTAATTCACCTGATTCTCAGCCTAAATTTGTTTAGTCATTCAGGCATTTTTTTTTACTAGTGGCCTGTTTCAATTATTAAACAGCAGTTTTCTACAGCATGCTTCCAAACCTAGATCAAGTACTGTACAATATTTGTGAGTGTATATATATATTTACAAATATTGTAAATATGACTTACTGAACAGATTTAAGCAATTTCAAAGGTGTGCTTCCAAAGACTTAATGGCTCAGAATATTTCTTCCTCTGAGCTTCCCTGAGTTTTTGGTCCTTCATGAGTTGTGATGTTGCATGAGCTAGATCAACTGTTCCAATGACATAGTAATAACAACGCCAAGCATTCCTCCTGTTTCAGATACTTCTGAACACACCTCAGAAAGCATGACCTCCATGTCTTTTTCAATCACAGTCTCCTTGATAATGTTTCTTAAGGCTGGTGACACATCTTCATTTTTGTGTCAGAACACACATTGCTTTCTTGCACTCCACCTTACTAGATGACTTAGCTCTCCTCTGATCACTGCTTACCATGGCACTAACCCTGTTGTCATCCACATGCATTTATCAGTAATGACTCTGTATTTCTTCCTCATTACTAATAAAAAGGTTAAATGCCATCAGATTTAAAATTAATCCTCAGAGGACCTCCACATACTCCACACTGATTACCTATTAACCATTTTTCTAAAAGACATTTGATGTACGTTGATGATTCTGTACTGTTCCAATTTCGAAATCAATGTCACATGGCTCCAAATCAAACGTTTTACAAATATTAAATGTCACATATCTCTGAAAAGTCCAACTTTTTCTCTCAAAACATCACGTTCTCCTGAGAAAAGATTCACCTCTCACAAGTTCATGTTGAATGAAATTACCTAATGAAGAATTACAGATATGTAACACAGTTTACTCCCAGGCAGCCATGCTACTTTGCACCAAATCAATGTCTGCTTGACAGACTTGGTCACCCTATTCATCCTTGTAATGCTTTGTCTTACCAGTTTTAAACATGGAACAGAACGGAAAGGAAAGGCGTACTTTTTAATACACACCCATCTCTCCTTCCCCTCTTTCCTCTACTTCCTCTCCCTTTTTGTAACCTATTTTACTTTTCCTCCCTTCTTAAGAAGCATACACCAAACAATTCTAATATTGCAATTAGTTCTATTCTACATTCTAAATATTCTCTATATATTTTTTTCCACTACTTCCAAATCCACATTAGTCCTGCTTCCAGAGGTAATCACCTATGGATTGTGAGAAAGAAATGTCTTATTCTCATGATAAACAAGCACACCAACATAGCTACATGGTTTCATGATGCTGGTTAAGTAAATTGCCCACAACAGTACTAAGAACAATAGCAGGTAATTCCTAATCTACAAAGAAGTTCTAAATTGTGAAGCCGGGAAATTCTTTCACAGATCTATCCTTTCTTTAAAAATAAACAAACAAACAAATTAAAACAAACAAACAAACAAAAAAACCCCAACAAAAAACAAAAAACCAACCAAGACTTAAAAACAGAAAGCCAGATTTTTTTTTTTATATAGAACCTACCAGTCCAAGACACTTCACGAAATTATCATATAAGGCCATACACTCAGAGTAGTGATGCAAAACAACCACCTATAGCAGAAAACATGCTCACAATCAGTGAAGTCACTGCTCTTTTCAAATAGCTTCACTAAGATGTATTGAGACTTTCAGGAACACACACATACACCTTTTCACACAACTTGTTTTATTCACAATGGTAAAAAAGAATTGTGACATAACTCACCCGTGGCATGAATTGATTAGCAGTGTTCTGGGAAATCTGGTATTTCATTTAGAAAGGCATTGATTTGCGAACAATAGGGCTAAAGAAACAGAGCTCAACCAAAGTAAATAAAGGACTAAACAAAT
This sequence comes from Coloeus monedula, assembly GCF_965178545.1. Lineage (NCBI taxonomy): Eukaryota > Metazoa > Chordata > Aves > Passeriformes > Corvidae > Coloeus > Coloeus monedula. Next base: position 108,045,750 of record NC_138781.1, read on the forward strand.
GTTCACGGAGACAGGAAATTCTGTGCATGAGAACTTTCTGGAGAAAAATTTGTATTAAGTTTTTTTCCTTTAAAATTTAGGTGAATAGTTGCAAGATAAATGACCAACTTCACTGTTTTTAATGGTTTCTATACCTTAAAAGGTTATTTTATTGATGTAAAATTTAAACCATGGTTGACAAAATACACCTCTGCTTCTCTACAGTTGTGAAAGTACTACAAAATAATGGATCTCCCTCCTGCAGAAAACTGCCTCATTTACAAGACAAGTGTCCCACATTTTACGCATACATTACATTCAGACATATTTTCCCATGTTCTTTGGCAGTTTTCTTTTTTTCCTTTTCTTCCTGAAACCTGAGGTAAGCCTGAGAGCAACCAAGAATTAATCTAAACCAACCAGAATGAGACAAAATTTGTATTTCCTATTTTTCTTAGTCTTTCTGGCACATTTACCTTCCAAATTTTTAGGAAAGTATTTTAGTCTCATTTCAAATTCATGCATACTGTAGACTTATTTAAGGTAAATGCCATAATAATACTATAGTAGTTTTCCTCCTTCACTGATTGGCAGCACTGGAGATCTGTTCTTTGGTGCTAAAGGACCAGCAGCATTCATCCATATTCCACCCCCTGCACCTTTTTTTGGTCTTGCTGGGGGGGAAGTCGTTTTGTTTCGTAATGATTTGTTTTCCCAAAATAAACATATTGAAGAAATGGCCTACTCACAGTCCATCCTTTTAACCAACCATACTTCAGAGCCAGACAGATACAGGACATGGGGGTAATGGGGATGTTGCACACTGACTCAGCTGCCCTCTGATCACATCCTTCCTTGCTAAGAGAAGGCACCAGAGCCTCATTCTGTGCTTGCCTGCTGTTGATCTTATGACTTATACATACACAATGCCTGATCTCTGGCATTTTCTTTGTAGGGAACTAATCCCTGTGTTACAATATCCTCAGCATGATGTGGTGCAATTGTCACTCACCAAACCTGACAAGAAAGAAAACTTGAGATCTTTTTTGGTAAAGCAAAGAGTAGTCACTGTGAAGGCCCACCCCCAACAGACAAACAAAAAATAAAGCCACAAAGATGGCTTCACTATTTTATAAAGGACCACTATCATGCCAAGTTATGCATGAAGAGAGTTTCAAGATAACATCTCAACACTGCTGCAGCAGTTCTCACAGATGGCAAATCAACAACAGCTTCTGTACTGTAAATCCTTTACTAAAAACTGTAAATCCGCGCCTTTGAGGCCCAACTCTCTGTAATCATCTTTGTTCATCTTTCACTACATTGCCAAAAGCCCCTAATTAGTATCATCTTATGCTGCCTTTCACTGCTCCTCAGCCTAATCAGTTGACTAATTACTGGCACATAATCTCAGTGTCAGGTTAGAAGATGTTTTTTGAATGAAGATAAGCATATGGAAGAAGTCCCTTACCTAGGGGGCATGGAAGATAGCCTGTGTTCAGCTTCAAGACAACCCTGAGTAGCAGGTAGGCAAAGCTACTGAGCTGGGCTTAAGGGAAGGAAAGGGGGAAGAAAGATACAGTCACAGCCAACAGCAAATTCATAAACATGATAATCCATAAAGGCCAACAGCAGGAAGCTTTTAGTGGAGAAGGGAAAGACTCCAGTCTGAACACACTTTCTAGCATGACAGCAGGCAATTGACTTCGGATTTTCAATGAGTTATACAAAGGAACACCAGCAAATTCTGCAGTAACTGATGGAGGAGGAGAGGAAAACATACAGAAGTGTTCTCTGCAAAGGCAAGAAAAGAACATGTCTGATTTAAGTAATATGTGAAAGGATCTGGAGATGATAAGCATGTATGACAGAAAAGAAAGCATCAGAGATGTACCCTAAAAAAGCAACCAGAATAATTAACCAAGGAGCACGGGAAGAGCAGAAACAACAGTGCAGAGAACAACACTTAAGAGTTCCCTGTTCCCCAACTCAGTGAGCACTGATGCAATACCTCAACGTAATGATATGCACTAAAGAGCAAAGGAGATAAAGCAGGGAAGAAGAAAAAGATAGGATTAGGAAAGGAATCCTTTCGAGACTCCTGCAAAGCACAGACCTCACACCCATGTTGTTACACTGACCAGCAGCCTCAGATGCGGATTTACAGTACAGCCAGACTCTCCAACCTGATGCTATAGGTCCGATGGAAGCCACATTCCAATCATTTAAAGAATGACAGCCCTTAAATTTTTTTGTAATATTTCAGAGCTTGCTATGGTAAAAAGAGGATGAAGACTTAACTCTGCAGTTGGCAACAGTGTTGCAACATGTCAATACATAACCTGCAGACTTGGGCTGTGTCCAACAGCCAGCGCATCTCGCCCCGTGCAGTCTCTACCAGGCACTGCTGTTCCTGCATCCTCTCAATAATTTGTACCCATCTCTGCTAGGCTCCTTCACACACAATGATGGGGTCCGCAAGCAAATGCTCACTCTAAACCATCATGTGCCAAGGCCTGGAAATCACAGTTAGGGCACTACAAGCTGTTTTCCATGGAAGTCTCTTGTGAATATCGTAACTCAGGACAAAAAAACCCCCAAACAAACAAAAAACCAAAACAACCAAAAAAACCAAACCAAAACAAAACAACAACAACAAAAAAACAACTGGATTTTCCTCTTCATTTAGCTTGTTTCTTATTATTGAGGGGCAAGTTTAGTTCGGCTAAACTATCATACACGCAACATACAGTAGTTTATTCATCTTAACAAGGGAAGAAAAAACTGAGGGACCTGCTGAACCTGAGGGCTAAAGAGTCTCAGGACTGCACTAGGATTTACCTCCCCTTTACTTTGGACACAGCTGCCTGATAAGAAAATCAGCTCCCTGACAGCTCTGGCTCTCCACCATATAATTCAGTGAACAAGCAGGTACTTCTAAAGGACAGTCATAGTATGGCTTCCTACTTAAGTTTGGTTGCTGCTATTTATGTCTCTATGCAAGTTTGTTTCTAAAACAGCTTTGAAAAATCTCTAGGTTAAATTAAATGTTTTGTAACACATGTCAAAACTACAAGTCACTGAACAGTAGCAGAAAGCTGACAGAGAAGATGCAACTTGCTCAGTACAATTCTCTGAATCTGCTAAACCAAAAGTTGCTTAATAGGATTTATCACACCCTTGAGTGTAGTTAAATAATTGTGATGGATGGCAGCATGTCTTAGTCTTTTCCATTTGTTAAATTATGATAGATGAATTACGCACATTAGTGAATTTCAATAACGTCTTTCTGTTCACCACGCCTGCTTCACAAAAAACACCCAGTCAATAAACAGTCTAAATCCATCTCCACCAGAACAGTACAATGTTCTAATATTATGATTAAGAAGCTGAAGGCCAAAAATGCTTCAGAATAAGTCCCTTGACATTAAGAGCAGCAATAAAGGTATGCATGTAAGGTAACGAACCCTTTTTACAACCTAGTTTTTAAATAAAGTTAACTCAATCTGCATCTGGTAAAAATATTTGTTATTATCACTTTATGAGAACTTTGGGGGAGGGAAGCCTCCCAAAAGACACAACATGGTTTTTTTCTTCTAGCAATTAGCTAACATGGCATCAAAATCACACATTGAAAATTATGTAGAAACAATTCTTTGAAAAAAAAAAAAAAAGACAAGTGAAAAATACACTGCTAAATATAATAGGATGTTTTCTAAGAATAACTTCATTCGAGCAGCCATTAGGTAATTAAGCAACCATTAGATAGTTATCTGGTCTTTGGTAACAATCTCACAGAGAGTCCCAGGGTGTACAGCTTGTCATTTTAATGAAATCCCAGAGCACTAAGCTTCAAAAAAGAAAATCCATACCATCTACTTTTTCAAAGCATTTTTATCCTGCAATAACTGTTGCATGTGACTGCATCTGACTTGTAGCTTTGGTTTCCATGCCTAACCAGTATGGCACTCCAGTAGAACTTTTATTTGGAATTATTCAACTGGTTTGGTCTTCATCTACTCACAGATGTATACTGCCTGAAGTGCCTCAGTTGAGAGGAAATTATAAAGCGAAAATGACTAATACAGATTCTCTTTATATATGTCTCCATATATAACTGTATAATCATAAACTACCACAACCTTAAATGGCTGATAGATGCACTGCAAAATTAATGGAAACCACTTCTGGTTTCTAATGTGCTGATGTGCGCCAGGAGAAAGTCTAAGAAACCTATGCAGGTACATCAAGGAAAAGACAAGTCTACAAGAGAATCTAGTCAAGATTTAGATGCATCCCTCAAGACATATAAATAAGGAAACAAGACCAAGAAAACAAAAAAGATTTGACTTGTTAACATGTGCCACACATTTCAAAGATTATAGAGTATTTACTTGAACTGCTGGTGAGGTGTAATTTCAGACAACTGAAGAATAACATTTTGTATATGATTCACACTACAAGAAAGAGGTACCTTCCACTGGAGGTTTTTGTCAAAAATAAATGAAAGGACTCAACTTAGAACACCTACTTTAAAGAATGAAGGGGCAGGAAAAAAAAAGAAAAAACCCAAACAACTAGACTAATAACTTCACTAGCAAGTTTCTCCATCTTTGATGAAAGGACTTATGAAAAGTTTATGAAAGTACAGACATGAGGCAGCAGCTCTGTCAAATCTCAGCGATCTGGTCTGACTGACAGGTATACAGCTTCACAAACACATCCTGACAGTTACACACACTGCAGCACATGGAATCTTACTTTAAATAAAGTTTGCAAAAACTAAAATGTGACATTTACAAGATTTCTGAGCAAAAAAACCTCAGGGACAAATTCAATCTGCATTACCTTCATTTCATCCTAGCTTTCCTTAAATATGTTTTCCCAGAGTTGTACATCTAATGTCTTCTATCCAGATATAGACCTAATGCCTAGGAACTACCATGTCACTTTGTATCTGCCAGGAGCTTTCAAAAAGAATTTTTGTCTGAAATATGAAGTGTTTTCCTGCTGGCAAAATGGCATTACATCCTGAAGAATTCTTCATTCATCTCCAGCGATACCACCTACCGTGGAAGGTTAGATCTGAATCATCTCCCTTAAAGGAAGCTTGACAGTTCATTTCAGAGGTTCCTTTTTCTCTCCAATTTCAAGCAGAAAGTAGTGTACATTCAGAAATTTCAAGCAGCTGTGCACCACTGCAAGTGTCACAGAACTAAACTAACATTTCTCAGAATTAGTCTGTCATAGTTTAAAGCATCAAAAGTGTTAAGCAATTCTCAATTGACAATGTAATTACAGAGTGCAGCCTCAGTGATGCTACATACTTAAGGCTGAAAATGCTATTGCAATCTAAAGCACTATTTTCAGTTTCTTGCAACTTTCTCAGTACCCTTCCTTTAAGGATATAAGGCATACCTGACAGGGGCAGACAGAAGCACTCTTTTCTGACATGGGCCTCCTTAACAATTCCAATTTTTATTCAAGAAATAAGCCCCTGTTCCTTAGAGATATTAATATTCAAACAGGAAATAGAAGAAATTTCTAGACATAAATTTTACAGAAAAACAATTAAGTAAAATCATTCATTTTTGCCCCACTGGGTCCTACTTGGATGACAAAAGCAATGCATGTAGTTGAAAGCAGGTTGCAATAGCAGTGCGGGCACCATGAAATGGTGAAAAAGCTCCTGAATTAGGTGTAGTACAATTCGGAGAAGATTTTAACATGCAATTCAGTTATTTGTTGTCCCACAATCCCAGACTGCCTGAACTCAATGAGTGACAGACCTTCACTCTGCATTCCTTAGAGCTACGGCTGATGACCCCAAACAGGCTGCATGAAATGCTTGCATCTGACTCCTTGCACGTGTTAAGACGACCCAACAACAATCCAGCATTTCACTGAAGCACCCAAAAAGCACTGTGGTATGACAGTGAAGCTCTTTAAGTATTTTAACTGGATTTGCACCCAATGCTTCTCACTTCAGGCCCTGAATATCAGACAGATTATGGCCCATTGACAAACCATGTTCACTGCTTGCTCTGCCTGGCTCCAGGACATTTGTGACAACAGTCAAGACACGCTAAACAAGAGTTCATCTTCCCCTTTTTGAGGTAGCCTACAGTAAAGGAATACAGACAGCAAGTTTTCTCCTTTTCTTTCTCCTTCATCACTTTTTAATATTCAACAATTTCTCACAGTTCTGTAGCTTCTTCTGCACTTTCTCAGGTGTTTATTAATTTACAAAGTTCTACAGTGCAAGAAGTTGTCAGTTTATATAAGGGATGGCTCTTTCCCCTCCCAGCAGTCATCTTCAATAATTACCAGTCAACAAGCAAAGGATGTCTATTCAGTCACATTAAAATTCTTCCCAGAATATGTCATAACTGTGTCCTTGCCGAGACTGGTTTTTTCAACTCTCAAGGCTGACTGAAGAACAGAAGGACAGAAAAATCATCCATATTTTCCATCCTACCATACCTCCACTGTATTTAATCCAACAGACAACAGCAATTTATCATACAACATGTGCAAGATCATGAAAACATAGATTTTGTTACTCAAATTCCAGGTTTTACCAGATGTAGATACTGAAATAGGTCCCTGGACTGCACACAGCAAGTGAATGTGCTGAATTTTCATTGATATAAAAACAGTAAATCCTCTCAGATATACTTTTTTATCTATCATGGGAGGGCAAACTATTTCTTCCTTTTCCCTATCTAACAGAGACAGCAAATACCCTTAATTTCTGTAGCTGAGGTCCCTAAATGTCAATGAATTAGGTATTTATTCTGAAGAACAGCAGAGGGTGAAACAGAAAGATGTCGTATAAAAATAAATAAATAAATAAATGGGAGGTCCTTTTGGCATACTGAAAATGAGAGCCAGTGATCTGAGTAAGCAAGTTTATTCAAGACTGCTTAAAAAACACCACTGGCTTTAAAAATAGAAGCGAACATCCTCAGATCCTTTCTTCATAGAAGGAAAATTAAGAACGCAAAGAGACATGATCAAAAATGATTATTCAGCAAATCTTAAAACAATAGTTGAAAGAAATTAAAATAGAGAAATTTGTGAAACCTATCGAATAAACACAGAGAAAATCATAATTATAATTAGAGTGACTGCAAATTTTTATTAATTTTATTCCTTTCCAACTTCCATTTATATAGCTCTAGTAAGTTTTATTTTATGCAGCTTTGAAATAAAGCTCTGGAGTGAAGAGGATACGGGTGGAATAAAACCAGCAAGTACCTTTTCCATCTGCAGTGACCAATCACTGAAACACCCCAACATCAACTAGCCAGTTCACTATTTCAAACTTGAATTAAAAATAAAATTAATATTCTATCAGCAAAGTGTATTACGTGAATTCTATGAAGACTTAATAAAAATTCTTCCTCCTTTGTATGTACAGTCAATGAGACATTTTTCCTTCCTCCCAAAAACTGTAGACTTAATAATTAATTTCTTCCCACTGCGAATAATCTAGGCTTCTTTCAACACTTACTACAATTCTCTGCAAAAATTTACAGGCTTAACATTTGCAGTGACAAACACTAGGCCCAAACTTTTCAGTAAAATGATGAAAAGAACAAGGCAAATAAATAACATTAAATGTTTTCAGCAAATAAATGGCTCTCTTAAAAATGTAATCCCCAGCAGATTCTTCAAGAGGTCTGATTATAATCCATACAATTATAACCTTCTGAACAGGTTAATTTTATATAACAAAATTGGAGACCAATTTGTTCCACAAGTATTGATACTTACTGTTCACATAAATCATGGTCATAAAATATGCCTCAAATTTAGTCTAGAAAGCTGTTACCTTCTCTTAGTTTAGCTACTTCAAGCCCCACAAAATCATGTAGAAACACCTCATATGTGGACAGGTGTCACACACTTATACATGTTCCTGAGACATGCTGTTTAAAAAATCAGAACAGTCTTTCCAAAGATGAGATCCACAAGGTGAGAAGCAGCAATGTTCCTGCTGTCAATGTATGGCAGCAAAAACAATCCAAGAAGAGTCATTTCCAGTCCTTCAACATATAGACATCTCTCTAGTACTTTTAGTTACTGGAGTGAACTACAGAATGTATAGGTTTCCATATAACTCATGCTCTGTTTTTAATAAAATGCTGGATTTTATCCATACCAAGACTCTTACGAGAAAACTTACACAACATCTATACTCCTGTTTTTAAAGCATAAAACAAATACAGGAATTCGCAGCTTATTTAGTGACAACAAATGGACATTACTGCTAACTTCAATCCAATCAATAAAAATTAAATGTATACATTATATTTAAAATAACTACAACTGCTTGAAGAACTTACAGATTTGTCCTGAATAAAGATCAGAGCAGTGACATAAATATTAATTTAAATGGAACCTTCTTCATAGCAATCCAGCTTTTAAGAAAATTCGTCAAACATTAATTTTGTATCAATCACTAATAAACTCTGAACATGATCAGACCTTCAGCCTTCAAAACTAAAAATGCAACACGCGCTTCATACATCTTTTTCAATGTAACAATGTCATTTATTCTTCCTGTCTTGGCAATTTGCAAAAGGTCAGCTACACTACGGGAAAAATTCTTAGACCATACATTATTAAAGTGAGTTGCATGACATTCCTCATCAACCTAAAGTTATTCCCCACTAAGAAGTTTTGCAGAAAAATATTAAATTGCAAGATTTCATAACTACACTTCCAAACTGAAAATGCTTAGCTATTCAAATATATCATGAGAAACAGGGGGGAAAATACATCCAAAAGGAAAAGCACAAACAGAAAGGAATTGTTTTTTAAAAATTCTTCGTTCTCCCTGTGTACTACAGAACATCAGAAATCCATTCTTTGATGATTCTGTAATGAAAGTAAGTTGCTCTGGTAATATATACAAAGCCCCAGATAAAAGCTTACAGGATTAAAGGATTACATGAAGGTTATTAAAGGGGCTTGGATGGGAGGGAGCTCCTTTAAATAATGATCATCATTCTGTTCGGAAACATGATAAGTTTGGTTTTAGGTTGTGTTTTAGCTTTAGTAATGAATGCTCTACTTACTGTCTTTTAAGCAAAACCAAACCAGTAATATGTACGGAAACAAGTGGTGAACTTGGTCTTCAAACGCAGAAGAAAGATTTGTTTGCAACATAAATCTGTTGCATTGGCATAGCTTCATTAAATAGAGGCTTCAGTTCCGAGCTGGCACATTGTATATTGCATTTTTATCCATAAGACTGTCAAGCACCATATTTTCAGTATTTCTTCCTATGCAAAAACAGATCTAAATGAAAAATTGATGTATCAGTGTAATGAATTACACTGTTTATTACTTCTAAAATAAATGCTAGACTACTGTTAATTTACTCATGTTATCCATATACATTATGCATGAGTTTCACAAAGTTTACAGTTCACCAAGATTAAATCCACTGTGGCCTCTTATTTCACTTACTATTGAAAGTAAATGCAACTCATCTTACGAGCAAATGTCTTTTATAAAGAACCTGGAGTGTTCTCATATATTTCAAATCACTGGGTTTCAGTTCATCTCCAAAACTCAAAAACTAAGAATATATAACTGCCTCCAAGAGGGAAATCCTCAATATGATTTGCAGTTACTGCAATTATTTAAAAGGCACTGGGTGCACCATACCCATTGTGGTTTTACTGACCTTCAGTGTAGTTGAACTGACTTTATTAAATAAAAAATACTAGTCTCAGACATGTAAGGTATTAGACTAATGGGCTATTACTTTCTTCTAATGCAGGTGTACATTTTACAATTAAAGCTTCCTTGAGAATTGTCTAATTTCTTAAAACTGTAAAAAAATGGGGAAAAATGAAAGAATGAAAATCAAACATTATTTGATTCTAAACAGTACTGATGTTACCAGTGTACTGGCTATAGTTGGTATAGAAAAAAATGACTACAGTAATTGAAACAGCACTAGCTCTTTGCAGATATAATGAAATACTTGACGTCTCCTTGGGGACTCATTTGTTCTTAATAATTAAGCATAAATTGAAACTCTTGCAGAGGGCAAATCTGTAAACAAGTATTTACTGTAGCTAAGAAAACAGGGCAGTCTGTTCTGCAACCAGCAATTTATAGTGACTTAGAATCATGGAACAGTTTGGGTTGGAAGGGATCCTTGGAGGCCATCTAGTCCAACCTCCTTGCAATGAGCAGGGACATCCTGAACTAGGTCAGGTTGCTCAGAGCCTCACCCAACCTGATCTTGAATTTTTCCAGGGACGGGGACATCTACCACCTCCGTGGACAAGGAAACTTTTAGTGTAACACATGGGCTTAAGTTCAAATATTTGGTCTACACTCAGTAAATGCATTTCATTTAATATATAACAAATCCTGTTCATATATTATGCAGGTCATTGAAAAACAATCAATTGAGATAGTTCATCACTTTCCAAAAGCAGGTTGCTTTGCAAGTTCACACAAACAAACATTTTACAATAACGTATTTCTTCTACATTTGCTAGCATGTATCACAGTACCTACCAAAAGTGGTACAGGAATTAGCTGAGGACTTTGTGACCAGGTTTTTTTGAAAACTTATTTTAAAATAATTCATGTAAAATATATTCAAAAATTATATAATAACTGAAAAGGTCCAGAAACCAAAAACACAGGTACTCTTTGATGTCCCAGTCAAAAGGCATTTGATAGCAACATTTTAAGTCTTTTTGACAATCACTAAGCTATCTTACAGACAACAAGGGGAAAAAAGGCCAGAAAGTGAATGGGCATGAGAATAATGAGATGTATGAGAAATAAAAGTTTTACAATTATTACTGAGCATATACATGGGAACACTATTTAAATTATCAATTCCCTCCAACAGAAATAACTTTTAACCTGTTATTCTAATACACCTGCTGGAGAGATATTGCTAAGTAACCATGCATGGGTACAGAGGATTTACAGGAATAATTTTATTAATGTTTCTGGGTGCTACTACTGTAAATCATAACTGGAAAAAACCCCACAGTTATACAAACCTCAAAACACAGATGCAGTATGTACATAGTTTTGTCTGCGTTTATAATACACTAATCCACTATTAAATCCTTGTGCTGCACAGCATTTGCACAAAATCCTATCTGGGACTGGAACTCTCATGCAGAAAATGGTAAAAAGTTGGCAGAAAAATTCCAAGCAATTGAGAACATGACTTCTTGATTTCCACCTTAGCATTTTCTATATACCTTACATTCACCAAAGTAAGTGATAAGCTTCATGCCCATTGAAATGATCAGATATTCCTAGATCACTGTCACCTGTTCTGCTGGTAGGGAGAGACTATGAAGAGACAGGCTGGAGCATACAGGCAAACCAAAAGGATGGTTTTTCCAAACTATCCTTTCAAACTCCCGGCACAAGAAGAACCAGTAACAAGAACCTCAACAATCCAAACCCATCTTCTACAGTAACCATTAAGAGAGCTAAATAGTGGCCTGATAAAAGGGCACAAAACTGGGCTGGTCATGCTGCCTCAGAGCTTTTCTCTGCTAGAGTCCCACATTTCATTTAAATTCATTCTTCAGTACAACCTCAAATCTGTATTCCAAGGATTTTGCTAAAATTTTCTACAGAGGGGCAGTACTCGCTACCTTGATGCAGCTTCTTTTGAGTAGTTTACTGAAACACACCACTGTAGCAGGCACCGTTCATAAATTATCTTTGTTGTGTTTTATACCTTTCCCTTGCAGTACTTGTCCAACTTGCTCCAGTTATAAAGCTTCATACATATGGATAATGCTCCTTTGTATGTGCTAACAATACTGGCAGGTTTTCCTTCAATAAACTACTCCAGATGTTAGTCTCAGTAATTATGTCTGACATCTCTCAGCTTTGGTAATGAAATACTGCTGATACAATTCCTTGTTTGTATTTCTATGGAGCATCTTCAGACATAAAAACTACAGAGTTTAAACAGCCACATCAACGAGCACAGAATGAAAATCTGCTAAAATGAATACAAAGCCATCGCTTGATTAGCATAAACAGGGTAAATACAGAAATACAGTATTCTATGAAGAAACTATCAGTTATACACTATATTTCACTTTTCTGCCTAATAAAATGCATTTTAAAATACTATATATACACATATGTATGACTACACAAAAGACAAAATTAGCACTGTTATCAATATCATGTAACATCATATAAAATATAATCTCTTTCTTGCTCCAAAGAATCAAAACCCAACTTTACACAATAGATCTGTTGCCAACAAGATATGAGAATAAAGATGCACAGCAAAATTCCTAACCTGAGAAGTAACTTATTTCAATACTTATTTTACCTAAGATACTATGACATCAACTACATGGAACATTTAAAGTCCTTAGGGAAAAATGTAGTTAAACAACTTGCATCCAAAAAGCTTGAATTTTGCAGATGTGATCTTACAGAATGAAGATTCTGGAAGGTATATTATAAATTCTCAAGAAGTCATCATAGGCTCATACAGTTCTCACAAGCTTTTTAAATTATCACATTAAATGTCATCACTAACAATAAAGTAAATGAATCAGTACACAACTACTGCCAATGCCCAAAATCTCAAATATTAGTAGTGCTGTCAATGTTGTATGGGACACAGAGAAGGGAATTTAAGCAGGAGCTGATTTCTAGAAATAAATTTAAATTGAAAATAAACACTTCTCACAGTCTTAAGCTGTTACAGTTGTCATGCCAATATTTCTGCCAACATTATTTTACTTCAGATAAAATATGAAATAGTGTTGACACCTTCTATGTGACAATAGCTTTTCAGTACTTTACACACAATAAAACCTGTCATATTACACAAACATATTAATTACTGTGACTGCCCATTAAACCCCATCACTAAGAGGCAACTTTTAGAATCTATCCATTAGCACAAACCAGCTTTAATTTTTTTTAAAGTAAGAATAATATAAAATCACTTCAACTACTGACTTCAGCAGGACAGAAATTAAGCCAAAGTCACTTAAATTGGTAAAAACCTAAGTGAATTATAATTTGAAGTCTACTCAATGAAAGTCAAGAAGCTACTGATATTTGCTGTAATATGAAATTCCACCATTTTCATCACATAAACCAGAAACTTCAGCACATGAAGCAATGAAAGAACTTCCCCTCAGGCTACATGAAGTATGAAAAATGGGCTGTTTCCCAAACAGTATTATGACTGCTCATATTGTTATTCTGACACTTCATAGCATAACTGAAAATCATTCATAAAAACACACAATTACAATAATGATGTCCCATCACTGAACATTTTGTTTACATAAGCACAAGCAAGGGTTTTGAACAGAAATATGTGAATGCACATACAGCTGCCCATTCACACAGCAAAAAACCCAGATTCTTAGAAAAGCACATAAAGTACACTGGATGTGCTTCTGTAAACTCAAGGTCACCCAGAACAGTTAATGCGTTTGGACTTCTCCAAGTATTTTGAGGCATTTAAGTCAGCAAAATGTTTGTCTAACCACAACATTCAGTTAATGATCAAACAAGAAACCAGTATCTAACTGGCCATCCATGACAAAATCTCATTCCTATAGTTTACTAGTGAAGCAATAATTATGTTTTGTAAGAAATAAGGAAGTATATAAAGGCATTTATGTATAACAAAAAAAACCATTTTAACATCTCAGAAGAATGAATCAGGGCTTGCCCTATCAAATGAGAGAAGAAAGGTCAAAAGCAGTCAGAGGACCATTATCTGCAATTCTGAACATCTCGATGTGCCTATCACATGACCCTGTTAACCAGAACTACAGCATTTAAGTGGAAGAAGTGAATTGATGCCAGTGCTGTCATTCATAACAAGGCATATGAAACATCCTGAAAATAAGGTGATTTTATTTAACCTAGACTGCGCTAATTACTTGGCAGGTCATTTTTTTTCCTGGTAGGGTGAAAGAAAAGGACTAAGAAAAGCTCAGCAAACTTGGAAGGGAGTGATTTCAGCAGAACATGAACAGTGTATTTTGGGGAGACATTAGGAGAAATCTATCAAATGCTTCAGATGATTCAGAAAGTTCAAGTAGGCAGATGTTACAGACACTTTAGATTTTAAGACACCACTGCTTTTTTTGACTATAAATCATCAAGCTCAGAAATAAAAAAAGATGCGTATTTTAATAGTGCAGATTTATTAAACTCCCCGTGCTTTTTTCTAGAAAAGTCTGTCTGAAGCCTAGAACCAGTCAACGGGAAAGGGCTGACAGTGACGATTACCCTCTGCCTGAGTACATTTGAACTTACAAAAAGAGTCAGCTCCTTACATACAGGACAGAAAGCCCAACAGGGAGGGCACTGGTACAGGCTTTTGTAAGACTCAGATGAATGATTTCCTGACCTAGGACAAAGCTGACATGTTGGTAAATGAAATTCAAAGGCGAACTTTCCCTTTTGTCCATGCTCATGACCCAAGGTACACAATGGAAAGGGATAAACTGAATCTCTTAGAAGCAGCAGCGGGAAGTGGCACATCAGAGGCACAGAACTTTGTCTTCCTATTGCCTAGGCCATCGACCTGTGTTTTGAAATACTCACACTATGCAAAATAAAAATGTTAAATCTTGTATGCTGACTACATCATAATGAAAGATGAACCATGGGAAGATAAACTGTAATGACTGCTCTTTGTGAAAGAAAATAAACTATGTGTTAGGAGTATTTTACTATGCAGAGTGGAAAAACTAATTTTAAATAGCTCTGCAGTGTTATTTTCAGCGACTTCTCTGAGAGGAGAACTACCTCCAGCTAAAGAACTTCCTCTTGATCTCTCTCTTCTTCAAGTAAAGCCTTCCACAGTACTAACACAGTACATGAAAGTGTGCTTACTTAGGATCTAAAGAACATAATTATTTTGACAGGAGTGCCTACATAACAATATGCTTGTGCTAGACTACTTTGCTTAATTGAGATCTAAAGGCTGAAGTAATGAGAGATAAAACGTTAACTCCACTGTATTCTGCAAAAGTGAAGTAACTGAGTGCTATGATAGACATCAATTTCTACAGACAGAAGTCTTCTGTTAAAAAACTTTTGATCTGTGATTCCTTTCAAAAAGGCTTAAGAGTAGAGCTTAAACATTTCAATTCAAGAGGGATCTCGGGAGAAGCCAACACTCACCACTCTGAAATGCCTCAGAAAGAAACAGGTAGCTTGTGCCATGCCAGGATATATTTCTCAAACAAGGGGTTTTTTACAGTATCAAAACATTATGAATTCAGAGACAGAGAGACTAGTTTTATTTGCTGTCATGTAATACACAACAAACCTTAATAAAAAGACACTGATTTTTCTAAAAACACACACCATACCAATCTTCCATTACGGGCTATAATATTTGCAACTGGTTCAAGCACAAGCACTGAGTAAGCCAGTGTCAGAAGTTTACAGAAGAAATATGAATCCTTCAAAAGCATCATTACTGCCTTTTACCTTTTGAACCCTGTAGGAGAGCATGCACAAAACAAAGCCACAGCCTTCTCCCTCCTGGTCCATGTGGCTATTCTTTACCAGCCGGCCTTTCTTTAAAAAAGCAGGTGGTACTTAATGCCAAGGCTAAGCTAGCTGCATCCAGACAATAATAACTATTTTTTATTACTTGGTATCTGAGATAAGAGGATTCTGTCATTAAAGTGTTCTCTTATGCAGTGCTTATTCCTGCTGTAGTATATAGGCTGAGACTGGGAAAGCTTGGAATTGATCACTTCCATTTGTTTTAATAAACTGCCCTACTTAACTCCCAAGACTGTATTGGCTTCATTCTCCAAGAGGTTTCAATTATGGTGATTAAAATATGTCATTTTTATATTACTTCTAATTGTTATTTTTAAAGGAAGCTTTAATTTATTATGTATTTTCTAGCAAACTACACAGACACCCTATGCAAAATATGAAGATATAAATCCCCTGTTTCTGTTCTCAATGGAATAAATAGTACTTTGAACCAAGTTTCTGTACTCTCAATGCAATGTGATGCAAAGAATTACTAGCAGTGTCTTTCTGCACATGAAAATATCTTGACAGCTGCACTGCTTGAATGTTGTTATGTGTTTACATCATTATATATTTCCAGCAGGTTTCGAGTACGTTCGCCAAACAAAATTCGTAATTTATTTGAACCCTGGCAATGCTGTATCCATGCCAGCTGAACACTGTTACTATGTACTTGTACTATGCTTTAAGGAACAACTATTGTTTACTGCAGGGAGCCTCGCAATGTTCTCCCCCACAGTGAACATGCAGAACATGATCCAACCCGGAGGAATGGGAACGTGGCAGCACCACGCCAGGAAAACTGCACCTTTAAGTACGGACAAAGGTGCACATCTTCTGTAACAAAGCAGTCTCCTGTAGCACTGACTGACAGCACAAGTGAAAGGTGAATACAAAGATCCAGACAAGAAAAACTGAAAAAGCTCCTGAATCTTCTCAGTCTGGAAGTCTGCGAAAGAAGTAAAGGGCTGAGCTGAGGCAGAGGAGAGGTCTCATAACGGCGGATTTTGAACAGCAGGAAACACTTCTCTCCTGTGAGAGTGACCAAGCACTGGCACAGCTTGCCCAGGGAGGATGTGGGGTGTCCCTCTTGGAGATATTTAAAAGCCATGTGGACATGACCTTGAGTAGCCTGCTGTAGGTGTCCCTGCTGGACCAGAGGGATTGGGCAAGATGACATCCAGCAACCACTTCCAACTTCAAACATTCTGAAATTTTATGAATTATGCTGAGGCAGAATATAGGCCAAAAATAATGTCTGACCCAGGGTTTGCCTGTTACATCCACATGACAATAACACCTATTTTAAAATGGCCATTAGAAACCTGAAAAAGTCTTTCACATTTTGACTGCTAAGAGATGCATATAGTATTTTACATTATCCCAAGCACATGACATCAAATGATCATATGAAGAAATTCTTATTTTCAAGATAGTTGTAAATCCTTGTGTGACCAAGCTTCTGTAACTCCTAGCACATTTAGAGGCATCAATCTTCAGAAACTCACTTCATACAAAACTGAAGCACTTAATGGAATATAAATGAAAATAATTGGTTAATACCTGTACCTTTCAGAATATTTACTATGTGTTTATGTGGGAGCATGGTCAGATTAATGAAAATCTTAATTGATTTGACTTTTAATAATACAGTATATTTTATTCTAAGTTTTAACTGCAAGTAAGATTTATTACTTTTCCCTTTGAGTAGATTTCCTTTCTGTTTCAATATTTCATAACATGATACAGAAACTTTAAGTGTGACTATTGTAATCAATTTAATATTACACAGCATTATCATTTATAGTCTAAAGTCAAATAGCTAGCCAGTACCATGCCAAACATAACCCATCTAACTTACTTACTGCATGTTCACAGGAATATTAAGTTTAGGAATTTATTTACCAGAAAATGTGGTTTTCTCTAGGCACAGGAAATTCACTTTCTTTTGCAGCAGTCATTCAGCATAAAGCAAATATCGCAACCTGTTTTGCAAGCTGTTACTCTCCTACTTGAATTACATCTTTCAGTTTTCTGTAGCTTTCATTAACTTTGGCCCCTTCTTTATCTTCAATCTGAAGTTAATTCTCTGGCTAGCATGTTGCTTGCCGCTTTGAGGGATTAAATATAAGGGTTTATGAAGAAAAGGAGCTTTTCATACAATGCTATTACACCACGATAGCTTTCACAAAAATTGTTGACTCTTGAAAAATGCATGTTAAGCATACATGCTGTTCATTTTAAAAGAAATATTATCATATTGTAAAATAATAAAAAGGATTATTTTAAAGCAGTCACCAAACATATACGCAATCCTATTAAAAGAAGCAGGCAGTAACATACCCACATTGTCAGCACAGCACACAAACACTGGGAATGCTGTTTGCTGTTTATATCCAGTGTACCATTACTCTTTTGAGATATATTCAAAATTATACCTAAATTTTTACTTATAAAGGCAATTCTCTAACGAAAACAATAAATCTAGAACAGCATTCTACTGTTGCAGGGTTACAAATCTGTGTTGCTGTTGTACCAGTCCTTACATTTCATCTCATTTCAGCTGCTGACGAAGTGAAACATTTATCCACAGACCTATTTGGAAATTCAGGACAGTAATTAAATGGTTTATGCTAACCATAATAGAGTGTGTCTGTGCTAATGTCTAAGATCTGTCTAACCAGTGAGTGCAGTAACAGAGGAGAAATTCTGTGCATTTGTGGACAACATTTCCTTTCACACATACTTCAAAACAGAAACTCACTGATAATTCTTATGGGATAAAAATACGGACATGCTTCACTTTTTTTTTAAAAAGGAGCAATTTTATCTGACCCTGCTAATCTAGCCGAGTGCAAGCACAATACCTCAGGCTTTCCAATTACAAACACCTGTGAAAATCTTAGAAAAGTAAAGTACTTGTGAGAAGCTAGCCACGCTTAACCTGATGACCATGTAATCAGTTAGGAATAATGGCAGTATCACTCTCATTTCCCTTCCCAATATGTCTATTCCATAAAATTGAGAACGGTGTAGGAAGCTTCAAGAGACAATGCTGCTAGCAATTTACCTACTGAAATATCTCCACAGCTGGGAATTTTCCACAGCATTCCTCAGCGTCTATCACTACCCAATACTATACACTTGAAGCCCCAAATTCCGCATAACAAAAAATAAAAAGATGCCACCAAAACTACATTTCAGTCAATGTAAAAGCAAGCCTCTCTCTGTGGAAAGAACATGTTGCACCATGATTTTGTTTCACTGAAAATCAGGTTATATGCAAAAAAGAAAGTACCTATCTCAGTATTTCTACAAGCAATAATCACTCAGATGTGTTCTCTTTCCTGAAGTGCTCTGAAATACTAAAATAAAGACTGTTTCTAACTTCAGTTAATTTGCACTGGATTATAGCTGAGAGACTTAAGTAAAAAAATATATTATAAATATTACATCTGTTACAGATGGAATAAACATGGATAAGCATAATCTTTTCATTGTTTTATGGAACCACAATCCACCAGCAAGTGTACAAATCCGCGCGATATCCCTGAGTGCTGGATTTAAATTGGGGTCTTGGAGAGAGGTGAAAGATGTGCAAGAACTTAAGTACACAAAGAATCCTTAGCCGACTAAACATATAAGTTAGCTTCTGCAACTCATTTTCAGGGATAAACCACATCTTTATTTCAGTACAATCAACATAATTTCTCACTTGTTCCTGAATTTCCTAAGAGTACAGAGAATAAACACACAAACGGGTGCAACTGGGCCCTTGGGAACCTGCAGCTCAGCATGGCACACTGCAGTATTCTTTCCACAAGCTCTCCATGCAAACCAGAGATGAAAGCTTTGCTGGGGTTGCTGTGAATGCAAAAGCCCTGACATACACTTCTGTATGTGCTCAGCAAGAGAAATTAACTGTCAGCAAAAGCAGCTTTGTACCAGTGTAACTGTACATACACTGGATTCAGCACTGCAGCCTATATAATGTATATAGTTCTTCATAGTTTGAAATATCCAAATACCCATAACTTACTTTTCTGGATGACACTATTACCCTTGAAAACATTTTGAGTTTAGTCCTTTAGACCTTGGCTTCAGATGAAAAAAAACCTACCAGTAGAAGCACTTCCCTTGAAAGAGTTCTAGAGGACTGAAACATTAAAGATTATGAAAGATGCCAGATCATCAGACAAAATGAAGAGTAGATGTCCTAAAAGCCAAAGGTCTTTTGTACTGATCCTGTTAATACAGATTCTCTCTCCTTTCCCTAAGTGTCCACCACTGACCATACAGCAATCTTCCAAACAGCTCTTCGGCTCACCTTCCGTTTTAAAACACACTGAACACGCAAGCACAAAATTACTGTTCTGCCCATCCAGAAGCTCTTTTATGTGGCAGAGTACTTTTCACCTACTTCACATGCACAGGCCACAGGGGAAGAAGGCAAGCAGTCCATCATTTTTACATTCCTTGTATTCCTTTAATACTTCAGGTTATTAATTCTGACCATTTATTTAAAATTTAAACGCCAAAAACTGCACCTGCCTCCCTGCTGACTTGTTGTATATTAGACCAGTCTTTATATCATGTATTCAAGAGATAACAGACAACCTACAATCAGTGTGGCTCATAATGAATGGCAGAAACAACCAAGGCATGAAACTGTACTAATAGCATATTGCCCCGTAACCTAAAAAAGTTAGCAAAGTAACACACCCCAGCAATACCCACCCAATTATTACAGAACCACATAACCGATTACATTGGAAAAGAGCTCTGAGATTGTCGAGTCCAACCTGTAACTGGACACAACCTGGTAAGGTGCTGCTCAGTGCCACATCCAGTCTTTCTTTAAACACCTCCACAGACAGTGACTCTACCACCTCCCTGGGCAGCCCATTCCAATATCTAATCAGCCTTTCTGCTAAAAAATTCCTCCTTATGTCCAACCTGAACCTCCCCAGCACAACTTGAGGCCATGTCCTCTTGCCCTCTCACTGGCTGCCTGGAAGAAGAGGCCAACCCCCACCCAGCTACAACCTCCTTTCAAGTAGTTGCAAGGAGTAGTAAGGTCATTCCTGAGCCTCCTCTTCTCCAGGCTAAACAACCCCAGCTCCCTCAGCCATTCCTCGAAGGACTTATCCTTCAGACCCTTCACCACCTCCGTTGCCCGCTGTGGACTTGCGCCAGCCCCTCAATTTCTTTCCTGAATTGAGGGGCCCAAAACCGGACACAGGACTCGAGGTGTGGCCTCACCAGAGCCGAATACAGGGGAAGCAGCCCCTGGAAGATGGGGCACAGAAAAAGATGGAAAGGATTCTACCCATAAATGTCGTAACTAGTATGAACACATGGACAAAGCCCTCCAGCATCTAAAAGAGAGGGCTTTGATACTTCAGCACCTGTTCTTCAACAGACAGCTGAAAGCTAAGGGCAGGCCTTCAACTGATGGGAATGGGAAATAAATGGAATGGGAAATAAATGGCTCTTTCTTTTTTAATGAAACTGTTTAGACAAGACTTCACATATACTGTTATTTATCATGGGGGTGTGCAGGGTGTTAATTGAAACGGGCAAATTAGGTATGAGGTTCAAAGTGAAAGCTAACAACAAGGTACTCAGTCACTTTGATTAGCCAAGCAGCATTCATGCAGTACTTGTCTCTGAACAACACACCATATGAACACTGGCTCAGCCCGTGTGTGAAATCCAAAACTGTTTACCTAATCATGATTTTAAAACAGGCATGAAGCATTTGAAACTTACAGTACAGGTGTAACCATGAACAGTAAACAAACTCTTGAAAGAACATAGCAGCACAGAGATCTAGAGGATACTCTGTGTGTTACACAAAGAGCAGATGAATTATTATTTAATTAAGCTTGCCTTGAAAGCATATCCAAAGAAGCCTTGAGCACCGGCTTCTCACACCAAAAATCTGCCTTTATAATGCTGATTATCTACTGACAAATAGAACACTTCAAAAATTTCTGTCATCATTCCTCTTGGCTGACTACCAACTTCATCTGAACAACTGAAATAAGTTGATCATAGTTAATAATACTATATATATAAACCCTTTAATGACTTGAGATAGTAATTTTAAAATAATTTCAGTCACAGATACTAAAAAAACTGTATGTATTTAGAAGAACTTCAAACTTGAAGTGTTTCACTAAGTTTCTAGACACAATCAAATCTACACTGCACTCTTCAAAACTTAGGAAGTGCTTTTTCTTATAAATAACTAATTTAGACAAGAATATTTTCTTCCATACCTATACCCCACACCTGGGTCACAAACTATTTGTGGTTGAAGCTAAGCCTGACATTTGGCTCTCACAGGTAGTTTTGAGAGAATTAAAAAACAACACAAAAAACCCCCAAACAGACAACACTGAGGAACAAAATATTTCAATTTGGATTTCTTTAAAAATGAAGGAAATAACTGAACCCAGTTAAGAACTTCCAGCCTAATAATATGAATATGGAAGACCACAGGAAGTATCCTACACTCTGGAGAGGTTATCCAGTGGTTGGGAGCCTGTTCCTCAACAGCAACTTGAACTCAGCCAAGAGAATAAAATGAATCAACTTTAAAGCACAAATTTACATTCCCAAAATTAAAAGTCTACTAAAATATTCAATAGATTAAAATAATCTTGTAAGCATTGAAGTTTCAATTAAAATTTAGCGGAAAAAATGAGACCGCAGTAAAATGTGAACACGACACAGCACATCAGCTAATAATAATAATAATCAGCTCTTAATGCTGGTGGGAAATACTCATGAGAAGTGCATTTCATACAGCAGGGAACCTAAGGGACCTGTCACTCAAGGACAATGAACCACTTCACAGCACAGAAGCAATGAAGACTGGGAACAGACTAAATCCCGTGCCTTATTCTCAGAGCCAATACAAGGGGTTTGATTCAATACCTATCTAAAATAGTAACCGTGGGCTGAAGGAAGCAGGAAAAAGTATGGTGACAATTATCTTAATGCTCACCACTGAGAACATGCTAACACTAAACAGCCCACTCACCCACTTCCAGGGAGTACATTAGCACTTCCTAGGCTTGTGCTGGGCATCCTGGCCAAAATGACTGCTCCAGCCCAGAGCGTGCTCAGTTCTCTGAGTCAACAGTGGGAGTGGACTTTGCATAGGATGCTGCAGGTCCTTAAACAACCAGAGCCTCAGACTATAAAATTTAAACTGCCAGTAGCCACTACCTTTTTTAGGTGATATTATTACTGTTTTATAAAAATAAATAGTTCAGTTACTTTATGGATCATCCACTCTCCTCCCACCAAGTTCCTCTGAGATAACAGATATGTTCTAGTAACAATTGCCCTCCCTTAAGAGAACTGAGAATTCATATAACAAAGTTTACTGTACAAGACTGTTAATACTGGTCCTTTTCCTCCATTTCCATTCCTCATTGATGTTGTCTGCTTGCAGCTTTACAGATTGTATGCAAGATCTGATTCCTTATCTACCATCTCACCTCAGCCTTACTCTTGTGGGCTGAAATCCTTTCATTTATCGTATTTGCTTGAGACATTCATTCAGTAAAAGCCAAGGAAAAAAGTAATTTACTACATATTTTTTGTGTATTCCTTCTTTTATTACTAAGAGAAGAGTCTGGAGCATCAAGTAAATACCTCAAGGAAAATATACAAAAACATATTTCAATCAAAATAATTTGCCTCCAGAACAAACTCACCTAGTTTCTCCTGGAAACTGAATTTTCAGTCAGTTCTGTTTGAACAGAAGCAAACCTGGAATTTGTTAGATAAAGGAAAAGTGGGTCAGTCTAAATCTCAATTCTTCATAAAGCAGAGGATGGCTTGGTGCTGTGTGTCAGGATCACAACCAGTTTCAAGTTTGTCAACTGCAGCTTCTCTGACAAGGGCTGGTAACAAGTCAAGTTTTATTCTTTTACCCCAAGGCTCAGAAAAAAATTCTTGAAGGAACATTTAACTGACCTCACAGTGCTAACTCAGTCCACTCTAAAGTGATAAATGACCAGCTCTACGGGGCTCCACTCAGAAGAACTTTAAATAGCACAGCTGACCACTAACACTAAAAGGTTCTTCAGTTTTGACCCACGCTTTTCCTGCATAGATGTAGGGAAAAGGAGGGGGAAAGATTTTATCCTGAGGGCAGGTGAGACATGCTGATTGAAATCTTAAACGATATTTCCATTTAAGACATTAGTGAATATACTTTTTTATGTTACTGAGAGCAATAAATATGCTTACTGCATGTTTAACCTTGACTACTGAAGTTTTTATCAAACCACCTGAGACACAAATATGGTAATACATAGGCTGTAAATTTTTCTCCTGGTCAAACTGCTCAAAGGTTTCCAATTTAATTAAAATTGTTGTTGATTTATTATCAGTTCAAACTGACTCCACTCTATATGTTGGCAGCATTCATTTTTTTTAAGAAGCGTAGTAGGGTTTGTTTTATGGTGGGGTTTTGTTGGGGTTTTTTTGGTGTGGACTTTTTAAACAACAATTTAGTCATAGTGTTATAATCAATAGTAGATGTGTAACTAAGCCACCACTTTTGCTTATAAGATTGAAAGGACATGCTTCACTTATTTGAGTAAAATTATTTTTTCCTGCTGATACTAGAGTGCACTAAATTACAGGTATTTTCAGATGGTCAAAAAGTATCTTTAGGAATATCTAATTTACAAATTATAGAACTAGGTCGTGCCAGCTGTAATTTTATACAAACTCCGAATTTCTTGTTGGAAGTGCTGAAAATAAAGGACAGGTTATCCCTAAGACAATCATTTCATAAGATCGATGTATTTATTAATGACCTTCCAAAGTAATCTCTTAGCATTCCTATTCCCACATCAGCCATATACAGCTATTCACCTCTGCATACAGAAACTCGGGCTACGTAAAAACACATGTAGAAAAGGTATCTATTAAGGAAAACTGCTGATACTTGACGCACTTATTTCACAGTACGCACTATGTGAAACTTCAGAAGATACTGGAACATTTTTTCCCTGAATGAATAAAATGTGGCATCCACCCATTCACTTGAAAAAACCCAACAAACAAGCAAACAAAAAACCCCATCAATGAAAAAGGGCTTTCACTTAAAAACCCCAACACACCCCTACATCCAAGAGAAAAATAATCCAGAAGTTATGGTGATGTTACTCTACCCAATGTTCTGCTGGACTCGAAAGTGTCAAAGTGAATAATTGATCGACTGTGACACTGCAATAGCTGGGACTACACAGCATAAGAGAGGGAAAGATCCCTAAGGACCAAAGTGCATATCTCTGTAGTGGGAGCAGCTGTAATAAATCTAAGCTGACAAGTATTCGGAGACTGAAGCAATGTTCCATCAAATATTTTTAAAGTCAGTTCCACACAAGTCAACCCAGCTTCGCCTGGAGATTTATCAGACATTTAGCTGGTGCACGTGATCACTTGGAAGTGAAGAGGAAAGAAAAAGAAGTGGACAAATGAGAGATACTGGACCAAGGCACAATAAGATTTTAATGCCCAAGGATGAACTTTCACATTTCATTAAAGTTTAGAAAAATCTAAAAAAATGTTCCCATGCCATGTATTTTTAAAATATCTTTTGCTTTCCCCTAAAGGTTTTCATTTAAGGAAAAGAATTGAGTAACTATTATCTTTATTTTCCTAAAATTAGAAATGTGTTCTAATCAAGGTTCTTGAAATTTTTTTTAAGTTGCACATACAAGTTGTTCTTTATGTCCTAATACAGTTGCACATTTCACATTTCCAATGTTTTACAGAGAAGTTTGTAAAATGCTGAGCAACCCGGGGAAAAAATCAAACAGAAGTAAGACATTTGATTAATGTGGACTTGAGGAAACATGTACAAAAAAGTAAGGTATCATAAATTCAAGAAAAATCAGCTTACTCATACCCTCCACAGCATCAGCTTAAACAAAAGAGGAAGAACAGTGATGGAGTCCCTATTCAATAACCACCATCCTCAATAGCAGACTATGACTCTTAAATACTGGGAATTCTTCAAAACACCTATCAAAACGGACAGTTTGATAAGTCCTGATGTCAGAAAAAAACTCCAACATTTGGCAACAAAAATAGATATATCAAGTATCCAGCTATGCCAGGTTGACTCTATCCTTCTTCCACCTACACCTCCAGGAGAAATGTGAACAGACCTCAAATGCTGAAACTCAACACGGTTCAAACATAGACACCATTAACCAAACTCTGCTAAGATCAAGCCTTCCCCAAAATACAGAAATACAGAAAATGATAAAACAGGGAGTGGAAGAAGGAGATGGTGCAGGCAACAGAGTGATACACAAAGGAAGGGGAGAAAAAATCAGCTAAGGGTCATGAAAGAAGATGAGAAGGCAGAATTCTGTACCATTTGGCAAAGACTGCTCAGGGATAGCACAGCTCAGAATCAGACATTCTCCAGTGTGAGCTCTGGCTCCATCCTCCCTCTCTGTGCTGGTCTGGTAACATCACACAGTGCAAACATGACCCTGTTCATAGTGTTAATGGTAATTTTTTGGGGTTTGGTTTCATACAAGTGAAATGTAAAAAATACTGTGGCAAGTCCTTGGTGGTATTCCAGACCAGAACAGACTGTCTGCTCCCCAGAGGTTCATGTTTGCAAAATTTAGTGGATCTGAGTCAACTCACTTAGGGATCCAGGAGTCTGAAGATATTTCTACAAAAAGTATCTGAATCTCACTGCCAGCAGGAAATTCTTTGACTGATTTATTTACATCCACATTTTCATATCCAAGTCTGATGACAGCCATCTACTGACAATGAGGTTTATGGAGTGAACATAGATAGATAAACTGCCACACAAACTGACATCCACAGTTTTACTCATCTGATGATGGAAGCTGGCACCATTTCATCTGTGTGAATGAGAGAAGACAGCACAGGGTGAAGATGTATCGTGAGGGGCTGTTAAAGTCCCTGAACGCAAACACAAGGAGTTCATAATTGATGAGGTAAAGATGTAAGAGCAGATGGATTTCTATCACACGGTCTTTTTTCATCCTCATTTATGTTCTCTTCTGTTGAAGTACGCGGGAGTTGCTGGTTTCAATGATGCAGTGCTACCCTACCTAATACCCATCGCGGCCGAAATGCACCGCTGCATCTGGAGCCCTCCTACTGCAACCCTATTCCCCAAGAAAGGACATGCAATTCTAATTCTGCTAAACCAAGAAACAAGGACTACAGCAAGATGACTACTTCTGAGTATCAATCTTTTTTTTTTTCTTTTGAAGCTTTTGATTAACTTTAAAATTACTGAAGTGAATAGTTTCGGAATTTTAAAATTCACAGGTAAGCGTTTTTATAGACCAACGTGTATCAACTGCAACTGATCAAACCTAATTATCATAGAATAGTTTGACTTGTGAGGAACCTTAAAGATCATCTCATTGCAACCCCCTTGTCATGGGCAGGGACACCCTCCATTAGACCAGATTGCTCAAGGCCCCATTAAACCTCATCTTGAACGCTTGCAGGAATGGGGCATCCACATTTTTTCTTGGCAGCATGTTCCACTGCCTCACCACCTTCATAGGAAAGAATTTTTCTAGTTTCTTTCTGATATCCAATGTAATCCTACAGTCTTTAAGTTTAAAGCCATTATCCCTTGTCCTATTTTCCAAGACCATTATACATCATTACTAATTTGCTATCTTTGATACTGAGATCCTCCAGAGTTACTGTATTACATACTAATCTCTGTAGATACTAACATGCAAAGAGAAGTTTTTTCATCAAAATACAGAATTACATGCATTTTAATTCAAGCTATGGAGGGATCAGGGACAGATCAAGAAAAAACAAAGACCACCTATTTCTGCTTTATAGGAGCCCAGTAAGAAAGTGGTGCTGACACCATGCAGCAGCAGCAGCATGGTATCTGAAGAGGATTCCCAATGGCTTGAACTGCAAAAATACCAATGAAACCACTCACTGTCTCTCAGCTCTCTAAAAGCCATTATTTAAGTTAGTAATTTACAATCTCTCTATAATAAAGAGTAGACAGTAACTGTATAAGTTAATTCATCCCCATACTAAGGAAGGCAGCCAAGGAAAAATAAGATGTGTGACCCTACAAGAAGTCTCTTGCCACTATCAACTGGAAAAGCTAAAACAACTAAAATTACACAAATTGTCTCATCTCAACACATGAAGTCAAAAGAAATAATTCAATTCCCTTGTTCTTTTGACTGAGTTGGGGTGCTTGATTTTATGTTAACTGAAGGACTTACTTTCCATACTCTGCTCTAACAACAAATAGAAGATGATGCTTCAAAAGAAGCAAAGAGCAGACACTGGAATTGATACAAAAATTAGTTTTAGCTCTTTGTCATACTTGAAAAAACTATGACAACTCAAGGCTGCTGTCATTCACAGAAACACTATAAAAATCACAAAATAGAGTGGCCAAAATTAATTTTTAAAAAAAGAAATAAATATAGATAATTATTCTCTTTTCCTGTTATGCTTTTTACAATGGCTGAGAGGCAACATGGACATTGCCTACTCCAGCTATTGCAAAGCAGAGAAGGAGCTGTAATAAATTTTGCACTTGTTCTAGAGAGGTTGGTGGATTGAGTCCTTACCTTAAACACCAAACATGAATTATTTGATTCAACGGGATTACTCACATTAGCAAAAACATATTCCTGTTTGCAGAGTAAGACCTATAGCAGTTTTGCTCTCCTTGACATTCTTTCATGCAGCGGTCTTTTATTTTCCATATACAGCACTCATATTTTATACATGGCAGCTTGGAGAGAGCCACTTTCATCAACCTCGGCACCCTTCTTAAATCCTGTAATGCACCGAAGCTCGTGTCGGAATATGGCAAGTCTGTATTCTACACCTGAAATCAAGGAGGAAGTTGTTGTCTGAACACACAGCTAAGAGGAGTGAAATAAAGTACATAATTTGGTGAAGAAAGAGAAACATGAAAGATTCATGCATCTTTCATGGTTTTATATCACAAGACAATGCTTGCAAAGTACACATATATCGTGTGAGCTGGACTCAGATAATTTAGGATTAAAATCCGAATAAAAATAAGTAAAATATTTATCTGAATAAGCAAACATTAATAGGAAGTAATTTCCTTCATTTTCACTTCTCTGAATAATTATACCTGTGGGCTATTATGAATAATTTATGAGATGGCATGCAGTTTACATGTAGCCCTGAAAGTCTATGCATTTATAATATGATCATTCCAAATAATTCTGGGGCAAACCATGCCTGGTAAGTGACTTCTGCACAAACAGTCTTTCAGCCTTAGGATACTTTAAGCTGCTCTTAACAGAGCAACGCACTCCACAAAAAAAAGAAAGGAAAAGTATTTTTAGTTCATTTAAATCTCTCTCCCGCAAGTGGCATTCAATAATTCATTAAAATCTTGTAACTCCAAACTTCCTTTAAGCTTTGCGAAATATTGACTAACTCCTTTATATATTGATTTTTACAGTGATTAAATTTTTAAGGCACTTGAGACTAAATTCTGGTAAGGGCAGATCCTCTTTTTCCCAGCAGCGTACAAATTACGTTGTGCAGCCCAAACCCAAACCGTTCTGAGCATCCCGCTCTAGTTTGAGAAGTACAACATTGTTTCAGGAACAAAAAACCTGACTCATAATTCTAGCATAATATTTTCTGACACAGTGGAATATATGGGGACCATTTAAAACAATTATATACCATTCTATTGAAAATCCTGTTGGCCAAGAAACAGTTCATTGTCCACATACTAAAAAAAACCCCCAAGAATATGAAAAAACCCTTTCTTTTTTTTTTGTCCACAGTGAATTTTAGTCCTGACCAAAGATGAAAAAGACACTTGCAAGAATACAATAGGACTACACATTCTTTCCTCTCAAGATCATTGTGCAGATTTGTAAACACACAGTACTTTGTCTTCCAGCATAAGTAAACTATATTTAATGATTAGAGGACTACTGTATGAAGAGATAAACTAGAACAAAAGACATTCTGCAAAACACAATTCAGTCTTTATGCATAAATTAGCCATTCACTATACTGGCGCCTTGTAACAAGTTTTGGCCTTTAAAGTAGAATTTTTATAGCTTTCTTTGTTTCCAGCACATTTACTGTTTTTTACAGCACATTTTACTCTTTTCAAGATGCAGTGGAAATAATAACCCAACAACAGAAACTGAGTATTTCAAAGCCTGTACATTTATTTATGAATTCTTCTCTGCTTAAACTGTGTATCTCCAAAATATGTCTATTGTGTTCCTGTGCCCTTTAAATTCACAGATTGGAGTTTGTTGTTTTATCCATATTTTACTTCTACATCTGAACCAATCTTCGAAGTACACTACAATGTTCCTTACAAATAAAAAAAATATAAAAAAAAGAAACATGTTCCTGACAACCATCCACAGCTCCATCTTCCGCCCACTACATTTTGCTAATTATATCTCAACAGCTCAGCTCTCTGAAGACAGAGAAGGAAGCAGATGACACTGCCAGTATGCCAGGCAAAAGAGTTAGTGGAAAGAGAACATAAGCCACCAAGGGAACCCCATGAGGGAGGAGAATCAAGAGTTGCTAAATTTTGTAGCAACTACTAAAACTCAGTTCAACTGTATGTACAAGACGCCATGTGCTTCAAATCTGCTCTGTAACCATTGTATGCCAAGTATGTGTTTTCCTTCTGTGAAGAAAAAGGATGGTTTGGACACAAATTTGGCATCAAATTTATGAGAAGAAAAAAATGCCTGTTCAAAATAACATAGAAAAAACCTCTCAAAATTCTCCTCTTAAAATAACTTCCCTTGTATTTAACATCTTCCATCTCCTGCTACTGCATACTTTTGCTTCTCTCTAACAAAAACATGACCTTTTGAGCTTGGACTACTGTATCTCTCATACCCTCTCTTTTCAAGATCTTCCAGTAACACTAAGCATTTTGCCTACCTTAATCCAGAGACACTTTCATCCTAGCAGCACTTTAAATTACTGAGCACATATCAAATATAGTGATTTTTATAAACAGAGTTGGTACTACATCAGTAACAAAACTTAGTAACCCTTAGCCCTGCCTGGAAAGGGCATTGAGCAATATCTACCCTACTTGGAAGCTGTTGATATATTTCAGAAGTACATCAACTTCCTTTTTGAAAAAGTAAAGGTCACTGGCCAGAGAACATGATTCCAGATGTCCTTTCTTGACTTTATTGTTTTCTACTTTGCTGCAAGAGTGATTACATATAAAATTTTCCTTCCATAACATATCTTACATCATAACCAGGCATATGCTTAAGTTGCTTATAATGTTAAAGTACACTATCTAGTGCCACAATCAAAGCTCTAGTATCCCCATCATTGTAAATGAAACAAACACTCGATCCTTAATATAGAGACCCATTCAAGGAAGTCAAGGGGAGAAACAAACACAGCACTTATTTGTGATATAAATGTGGAAAGACAAGTTAATTTTGAATGGTAGGGAAAAGCAGCAAAACCTAACATTCTGCTTTAATTCTGAATCAGCTGTGCAGGCAACCAGATTAACCTACCCTTCCCTGGTATCTATTGCCAATGGCACACCACAAGGAAACTTCGTCACTGTTAGTTACCCACCTGTAATAGATAGAACAAATTTCTGTGGGTCAGATATCCCTGCATATTACTTTAAATGCAGGAGAAGAAGAGAGAGAGAGAGAGATGCTGTTCCATACAATGATTCTTGTGACAGTATAACTTAGCTGATTTCACATCCTTCTAGCAGAAAGGGCATCTCAAGAGAAGAAATGGTAAGACCAAAAAACACCATGTTCAACCGTATCCTAGTAAATGCCAGTATAAAAAGAGCATTAAATGCCAAGATTTGGCTTAACCTTAAGCAAATGCCTGTTGTGTTACGTAGTTTATATATTAAAAAAGTGCAATACAGCACCTTCCTCTATCGCCCTGTATTTGCAGTTGTAATGAGAAAAGTAATGTTTGATGTTAAAGCGTTTTCTATTTCATAGGACACAGATGGCCCCAAACAGAGTGCAATTTCTTACAGAAATACTAATTTTTCGTTCTTACTGAATAAGTGGACATTCAAGAAATTCATTACTCTTAAAACCTACATGGCTATTTCACATGAAAGACTCCAGTAAACTGGATCATCCTTTCATATGGTATTTTTCCCCTGAAAAAAGTGTTGGCCAGTCTTCAACTACCTATGCTAGACATCATAAGGAAGCAGAGGGATATCAGAAAGCATAGAGGTCCATCACTGAATCTTGAAGATCCAGTTAAGTGCCAGTCATTGGTCAAGGTCTTCCTCAGGAAAGACAAGTCAGCTCCAGAAATGAGACACAAACAGGCAGCAAATGCCAACAAGGTTTGGATTTGAAGCACGGTAATACCAAATGAAAATAAGATGAAGGATGCTTTAATACCTGCATGTAACCATTGTCTTCCAAATAGGAAACTATTTAAGAAGGCAATTACAGAGTAACTCAATTTAGCAAACTTTTGATAACTGAAGACTTCACAGAAGTTTTATTTGCATAGGGTACTGAGATTCATGTACCTACAGAAAAATACTATACTTGAAACTTTCTGGGGAGTATGAACCAACACCAATTTTTGCTACCTCCTTAAGAATTCAGAATTATGATTTTGACAGAGACTAGTTTTGCTTTCTTGTTCAGGTATTATTCATTAAAGAGGGTAATTTTGTAATGTCTATATTCTTGAAATTAAACACAAATGCACAAGTGCAAGAAAATCATGCTTGTCTGATTGAAGCATCTATGATTAAGCAAATATAACATCCTGCCCTTGTTTCCACATTTAAGGATAAACATGCCTTAAAGCAGAGGAAAAACAGCTAGTAGACAAGAAAACATTTTTAATTCATGTTTGTAAGGAAGTAAAGAAGAAATGCTTAAGGGGGGATACATTTTAAACCAAATGATAGTCAACACAAAAAAGGTTTGACACATTTATGGCATGCAGTATTTTACTACATAAATACTAAGAACTAAAGCAAATAATTTACCAGAAGAAATCCAGATTTTCCACCTGGGAACCTGGTACCGTATCATCACATATGAAGTCTAAATCCTATCATGTACTCCTCCTCAGAGTACAAATGTCTGGAATAATACAATCTGAAATAAGTAATTATTTTAATGCAATAAGAAATATTATCTGCAAAACTCTTGCAAGGCACCCTGTACTTTAAATGGTCTATTAAAAAGGAAAGCTGGCTTATCTAGAGATCAGTCTTTCAAATTAATACCTTTTATGTTCTAAATAATGTATTGTAGCTAAGTAGCAGAGAAATTGGAAAATTTATGAGTAACATTAGAGATGATTATAAAAAATTAACCTTTCATTTTTTTTCTTGAAGGAATCTGGCATACTATTCTTTGTTAACTCTCAGCAAAGCATCTGCAAATGCTCCTGATATTCCTTTTTATACTTTGCAATTAACAGCTTTTCTGCATTAATATTAAATATGCACTAGCACTATCCTTCTGGGGACATGTATGATTTTACATGTAGTCTTTATCCATAAAATAAAGTTGGAGAACAGAATTTGTCACAGCGGTCAGTAGAGCTTCATAACTCAGTGTACTGAGTTTCTCAATGTAATAACACACTTTATGAGAATTTTCGTATTTTCCAGAACAGTGGATTAGAGATAGATGAAAGATGTACAAGCCTGCAATGTCTATACAAAGCCCAAACCCTTCTTTGTCTTCACAATTTGTTCCATGGCAGCTCAATGTGCAAGAGGATTAAATAGCATAAATATACAGACACCTGAGAATGAAGACCTAGCCCAACTGATACATTTTGGCACATAACTTCCCCACAAAAAAAAAAGTTTTAACCTTAATTGTGTTGTATATAAAGGAAGAAGAACTGTATCTAGCATGAAGAAAAAAAATAAAGAAAAAAAAACCAAAAACACCCCCAAAAAACAAAAAATCACCAGAAAACCCCAAAACCAAGGAGTTTAAGTTTTTATCCCATTATTTCTTAAGACTCATCCCTGTTAGAGTAAGGAGGGCTACAATGATAGAAGGCAAGAATACACACATCTCTGTTCTGTAAAGCCAATACAGCTCTTCATGATCCTTGAGCAAATGAGCCTGCATTGCCAAGATCTTCAGCAATCCAAGTCCACAGCGGATGGGCTTCTTTTGCTTCCCATTATTTTCAACCACACAACAAAATATAAAAATAGAAAAGCTCACACATTCACTTTATGACTGAGCAGGCTACAGTTTGTCTGGTCTTCAGCTTGTAGGTGGACCTCCTCAGCCTAAATAAACCTCTAAAACTTGATTTAAATTTCTCTGAACTGCATCAAAAAAGTGCATGTCCACAGCTCCATAAACTGTTCTACATCACACCCTGCTGCATCTGCAGGGAGAAGAAGCAGAACACCAGAAGCCTCATTTTCTTTTAATTCATCCTTATCACTGCCATTTGTACCTTCAGTGGGTTTGAGTAGGTAAGTATTATTTCCTATTCCAAGGGACTACTTTCATTCCCTTTCCCAATTATGACTTCAGTGATACATCCACACTCAAAGCATGGGATAGAATACGTGACTGTTGATTTCTAATGGGTTTGGTATTTTTGATAGTGGTACTGTGATTGTAGTAAACTCAGAAAATAATTACAGAGCAATAATTTAAACACCTGCACATTCTGGGGTATTGATGCCTCATTAAAAAACAAGGAAAAAACTCCAACCACCCAAACAAATACAAAACAAAACCAACCAAACCCTCAACACTTTATCCTGAATGATAGTTGCATAAGGTCAATGTCAATTAAATCTTAAGTGTTCCTTTCATGGTTCAGCTGTTGAGCCTTCCTATATAATTTTGCTAGAATATACTGCATATAAAATGAGTAGTGGAGCTTGTATTTGTTTTCTGTCATTCTCTATTAGTGTTGTGTACAGAAAACAAGACCCAAACAGTTAGTGATGAGTGAGGTGAAGAAGGGAAATGAAAATGTCAAATGCAGGAAGAAACTGTTAAATGGCACCAAGTGCCTGGGTGAGGTGTTTGTCTACCCATGTGCTGCTTGTCTTTCTCAATCTATCATCAGAAAGGACAAGGAACCTCAGGAGGGATGAATGTCCTAAGTCAGAAGGATGGAGCGGGCTACATCCCTGACTGCCTCAGGCAATAGCATTCTTGCCCTAAACTGTCAGTTTATGGTCTTCACTGCAATCTGCCTCTTGTCAATGTAAAATTCAGAAACTGAAATCCAACATGACTTGCAGCCTTCAAAAATAAAGACTATACCTCTTTCCCACTCCCCTTCCCCCCCCCCCCCCCCCAAAAAAAAATGATAGAACAATGATTACATGCATTTTCAGGGGGGATCACAGCACAGGAGGGGATACATATTCAAGTACACCAACTTGTCCCATTTTTCACGCAGATTGATGCTGAGAGATAAGCAACTGACTGGAAACAGCTGGCCCAAATGACCATCTGACCATGAAAGAGAAATACAGGCTAAAATTTGAAAGGAAGTCCTAATGGAGATGGTAAAAGAGAGAAGCAGCACTGCCATTACTGTCATTAAGAAAGGACTGCAACAATAGAAGTTGATCAAAAGAGTTAAAAATGAGAAAAGACATAGAAGCATGCTTAAGTTTCTACACGTCATCTCATCTCTCCTGCTTCATAATAAGCAATGAGATGACAAATAGAAGGCAAGCTAACAGGTAGCATACTCACTTGTTCTCGATGAGCAACAATTCTGACTGAAAAGACCACAAGCCACCTACTTCTAAAAATGGTAGCATCAGGAGCACACAATGATAAGCAGTTTATCCTAGTTCTAGTTTGCCTTTTTTTTTCCTTTTTTAGTTTTATTTTTACATGTGATGCTGAGTGTCTGAGCATAGTACAAACAGAAGAGGTCTATGAGTGTTAAATTAGGAATGGCTGTTTCTCTTTTACATCATGAAAGCATACTAAGAGGATTATATCCTGCTTCATCAAAGAATAGTGATTTAGAGTTTATTTTGTTAAATCTTTCTTGTAAGTGGAGATTTCAAAGAGTTATTTTTACATTTTCTAAGAATAATTTACAAATGAAGGCACATTATTAATATTAAATATTCCAGAATGTTTACAATAGTAACATCCCTCGGTCATCCACAGACACAAAGCCGAAGCCCAGATCTGACAGTATTTTATTAAGAGACCCTAAAATTCACAACCATTTACTGTAGCCTAAGCCACACTGGGGTCTTGCACGGGAAGCTTCTATTTTAGAGAGTCCTCATTAATTACACAGTGAATTAATTAAATCAACTGCATTTTGTTTAAGATCTCCAGTAAAGACTTTCACTCACAACTAGTTTGCAACTTGAAAAATAATGTTACATAAAACTTGTACAGTCATAAAAACCAACAACACAAAAATTTGTAAGTTTTACATTCAGAAGCATCCCAAATCTACTACAGTTTTATGGAACTTCACATCCAGGCTACCATCCAAATAAATGGCAGTACAGTAAGATCATTGTTTAAAGCATCTGAGACCTGAACTTTACATCCACATGACAAGAATGAATGTTGCAATCTTTTGGGTTTTACATGCAACATATTTAGAACTAGATATTGTGCTACAACAGAGCCTACTGCTACTCCAGCAGAACTAGTGTCCTCTTCTCATAACAAACCACCAGAGCCCAGGCAAGCATATGCTGGTAATTTATGAACACAGCGTAGGTGAGAGGGATGCTAAAAACACACCAGCTCTGGCGAGTCATGCCCAATTTACCAGATGCTTTAAGCAGGAATCAAGACAACCTGTACCCAGCACAGTCTTTACTGTCTTTAGGGCGACAGCATCAGAATCAACAAGATTTTTTGAATAGCCTCCAGAAACTTAAGTAGTTGTTGGCATAGGTTACACCTTGGCAAAGGGGCAGGCCTTAAAGCTGATACAGACCTCAGAAGCTGACTGTGTAATTCTGACAGGGTTCTGTGCCAAGCCAGGCCATGTTTCCACCTTCTCCCCTACATGATGAGCACAGCTTCCAACCTAATATCCATATATAAACAGGAAATAAAACAGTTGGTGGAAGACTGTCACACAGCATGAATATCTGTTCTGGATTCCTCTAATGGTGTTGTTTAGCACAAGCATGGAAAAAAACCATAAAGCTCAGTTTGTCAACATATGTATTACTGCAAGAATTTTCAACCTATTTATAGGTATTACGAGATGTAGAAACTGTTTAAATGGAAAGTTATTCAAAGAAAGGGCTATTTACACACTGCATTTGATTTTTGTGCTGTTATTCCTATTATTTGATCCCATCAGGAGATAGCAGTGGAAGATGCAGACTGCAAATTCTATCTTTTTATTTGGTTGTTTTTTTAGTTTTTAAATGCAAATTGTCCCAGTATCTTTAATTATAGCCTTTTCCACTTATAATCTCCATTTACTCTACTAGGATGGAGCTTCTTTATGGAACACTTCATCTACAGCAGGGGATTATTGATTCACCATCCATCAGAGACAAATTTCATTTTTTATTTTTTTTTTAAGCCAAATAGCTTTGAAGATAGAGTTCTGCTAGATACATGCAATAATACTGTTTCTTATTTAGTGGCTTGTTCCCAGGTGCAGAAATAACATCCCAAATTTAAAAGTAATTCACCTTCACCCTCATCCCACCATAACTATATATCTGTCTTAACAGTATGATCATTACTGACCACAGGTCAGATTGCCTCAGGTCAGGTGAATTTGCAATGATCCTATGATATAAAAATAATTTAATTTGAAGGGAAAAGAAAGCCCCCTAAGATTCAAGTAGAAGACAAACCACTCAGTCTTTCCTTCTAACTCCAATAATCACAGAAAGAGCGACTCACTCTCGAAACAGCCCTGGTTTTCTAAATGGCAAAGGGACTCTCACCCCTGGCCCCAGAATGCTGATCAACAAAGCCAAGAAAGGCTTTCAAATAGCCAAATGAGGAAATGCAGCTTTTTTATTCATCTCAGTGAAAAACAATCCCAATGGTTTTTCCAGTATATGCAGACTCTGATCATAAAAGTATTCTGCTGGGATGTTTATCTAGTATTTTTAAAAAATAAATGATTATTGATCAACTGTTCTGCAAGCCTGGATCGTCTCTCCAATGCTTTAGCTAAGGGTTCCTATCAGGAAAACTACAGCCAGCCAGTGCATAAGGGCACGCACACAACTGAAGATGTACCCATACCAATTTTAGATTTGAATTCACCATGGTGTTGCTTTTACCCTGGCAGCACTGATAAGTTGCTCAAGGTTCTAGTTAATAAAAGGTCACTCTGCAGCATTTTTTTTCCCCCATATTTGTTAATGTCAGAGAAATCCCCAGGGCTCTTGCGAGTTGCTCTGCAAATGCCAAAACACAGAATGGAAGAGAACAGTTTTTGGGTTGGGGTAGGCATCTGTGAGAAAACAAACCCTCTTGGTCCCGAAGGTGACAGTGAAGATGAATTCACTGTACAGACTCATGCAGACAGACAGAGCTACTGAGGGCTATGACAGTCTGCTCTCAGTGCCCTCATGCAACATCTGCAGAATGAACACTGCTTTTCCTTCTACCTGCTCGTAGCGTACACTCATCATCCAGTGTTTCACCAAGCCAAGAGAGATGGGAGAGCTGGAGAGGATAAGGACTGAAAGAACACAATTCAACCAGAATCATTCAAAAAGAGTAACTTGGAAGAAAAGCAGTACAGCATAATAAACTAACCACTTCCAGACTGAAAAGTCTCACTGAATAAAACAATTAGAGCACTATATGGAAACACCACACATCAGGAAGACTGTAATTACCCTCTGAAGAAATTACAGAAGGAAACTGCAACAAGAAAAAAATTAATTAGAAGGTAAAGTCAGCAAGTTTAAAGATTAAAGCCACTGCTTTTTGCAGAAGGAAGAAAACAGAAATACATCTTTATATATAATAACAATAACACGGGGTGGTTATTCAAAAATATGGAATCCATTAAACTGGACATCATAGCTGGCACATGTCTAATCCACTCCAGTTTACACTGACCATTTCTTCCTGCGTTCTTCTGCTAAGGGGAAGAAAAAAAATCCACATACAACAAGAAGAAAGTGTTAAGGTACAAAACATTTCAGACTGAAGTTAGAAAGGCAACACAGGAACTATATCCAAGTCTGCTTTATGCTTCCCACAGTCATGGAAAAATAACAGAACTCATTTTTCCCTGTATTACGAACACTGAAATAACCATCCATGTCTGTCTCTCCTCCACATTAGACAGCTGATGCTGAAGCTCACAATAAGAAATTTAAACTCTGTGCAGAACTCCTCAACCTATACACCAGAAAATGCAGCTACACTGGCTATCTATGGCACCAACACAGTCCCAAAGTAGTCTGACCTTCATTTATCTGAAAGCTCCCCTTTCTTCAAAAGAGACCGAAGTCACACTACTGCAGGTGCAATACATGTGATGCTACAGCCAGAGCTCCAGGTACATAACAGATGAATAATTAACATAGTATTTCTAATTTTCCAGGCATATTGCAAAGTTGCCACTAGCCCAAAGCACAGAAGAACAAAAAGGTTTGCACAATGGAATTATTTTTTGGGCATTTGTTACCACTGGCAAGAAGTACACCTAAATGGTCAATTTTTATACCATGAGCATGTAACTAAAAATTAATAAATATATCTCTGCTGAACGGAGTTCTCTCATCTCAGATGACCAACGGCCTTTATTCATTTACCTTGAGGTGTTGTGAGTGTTTTTATGTTGTTCAAGTTTTTAATGACCATGTTTATTCCAGTATGGTTCTGATTTGAAATATCTTTAGGTCTACCTATAAAAAGTAACATGTCTGTCAATAACAATTTCTGCAGAAGTAGTGCCACTGTACCCAGTCTAACTATTCAGAAGTGCAGAGGACCACCACGTGACATCAACAATTCCAACAGATAATGCAGTCTAATAGTAAAATGTTCAAGCAGCTGCTGCTAATTTCCAATTACGGGTACATAACAACAACTGAAATAAACACAAACAAAATTCCACTTGGCTTTGGCTTTGCAGGGTAGTTTTGCCTTCACATCAGGTGATACATTTCAAGATAAGAAAGGAAAGCAAATACATTTGTTCCTTTCCACCTCTATACTGCATCCAAGCAGGGATCTGTTCAGCTCTAGCAAGGACCACGACAGGACTGCCTTCAACTAAATCCCCACAACCCTTCCAGTATTGGAAGATAAGACAAGAGTACATTTTGGCAAGTGGATTTATATATATACGTCATGATTGACTTAAGGCTATGTTGTTTTGGCAGCAGAATAAAGAGGAAGCCCTCAGCTCCTCATTTTTGGTGAGGTTTGAATGCCAATCAACTGACCTAAAAAGCAAAATATACCGAAGAGGCCAGTTAACCTGGAAGCAAAACCAGTTGCCAACCTGCAACAAGAAGTAGCCAGATACACCCTGAACATTAGAAAAGACAGGCAGAAACTAGCTGATGAGAGTGGACAACCTCTCCCAGCTCTGTGCAGCATGGTATTTCTTGATAATGGAACTAATATTGTCAATACAGGGGAATTGGAACTCACTCATGCTTGATTGTGATTATACTGTAGACAAGTTGCTATCTGCCATTCTGTCCTGTGTAATGGCTCTACCCTTCCTGTCTCCACATGGGAGCCAAACAGGATTGCAAAGTTTATCATTTCAGCCACTACTGCACTTACAGTGTTCTTCTGAAAGTACTACTCAATCAGAAGGAGAGAGTACCTATAAATCCTCTTTTATCCCTATAATATAAGAACACAATAATGTTCAAGTTCAATATACCGTGGAAGTTACAAATTAAATCAACTGCTAGCTTTTTGAAGAGTTCTCATTTTTAAAGGCTCGTGCTTCAGCACAGAAATGAAACACCTCATTCTAAAAGCTTACAAGGTATATAAAAACTCCTCTGGTTTAATAGAACTACTGTGCTTTATAAGCATCAGACATTTTGAAGGAATTTTTGCATTAATAGTAATAGTTAAATACATCTACATTAATATTATGAAAAACAAAACCACGCTTCTTTCAGTGAGAATTTGATATCAGATGTGTTATGGCTACATATTGTTTCATATAAAAGAAAATTATAAACACTATTGAAAATAACACAGCTATTCCTCACATTTATGTGAGTTCTGGGATGTTTATCAGCTTAGAAGTACAAGACAACAGAGCTTTTGCTTGATTTTAAGGGTATCTACCACACACTGTGTATCTGCTTTAGTTTACAGTTCTACCACCATTGCTGTTAATGACACACTGCAGGCCTGATCTATCAGAGGCTAATCCTGAGGTTTAAACAAATGATTCCCTATTATCTCTTGGCCTTAGAATGTGCTGCATCAGAGATCTGACGGATTAATGAAACACTGCTCCTGCTAATTGCTGACACAGGAGTATTCAGGGCACTGAGACAACTACATGAATAAAAATAATAATAAAAAAAAAAGCAAGACAGAAAAAGAAAGAGGCTTCCTAGCTTTCCTCTGCAATACATTAACCAGTCACAGAATGTCCTGTTGTGAAAAATCACTAAACCTGTGCTTTATCACTTGGTCCCAGAGAAAGAAAGTCTTTTCCCTATTAAGTGTTCTTTGGTTTAGCAGCTGTACCACCAATAACCAAAGATATTCAACACTGACACAAAAGGTAAGATAAAGAAATATTTTTACACTGACATCTTGTAAAACTGTACATAATGCAGGAAGAGGCTATGGAAAATGAGAAACTCTTAACCTATAAAAAACTAGATGCCTGATGCCTAGGAAAAAGTGCTTGACCATTTGCAAGAGTGCACTGATCAGCCTTACTTCTACTGACATAAAAATCTAAGACTGGTATTAAACAACAATTTCACTCAGCAGAAATCACATCTTTTCTGCTGAACAGTGTGCTTTCATTGTGCATCCCTGTAAAGGAAGTGGAGGTGTTAAGTCCCTAAACACACAGACACCTCAACTGCTGATGATCAGCGTACTAAATTCTTCCATGTTCTCACCAAGTTATAAAAATAAACAAAATGCGATGGAAATATGGGAAACATGCAGATTACAGGGCAGTATACAATAGATTTTCTTTCTGCTTAATGAAAACATACCAGTCATTTCTGTGATCAACCAAACACTGGATATGCATGTTCACCTGCAACATCACAAACGATAGAAACAAAAACACAGAACCAAGTGAAAAAGCCCTTACAATATGGTGAACATAAAAGATGGCCTGCCTCCCTTGAATAAAGGCAAAGCACTAAACTAAACTACTATTCAACAACAGTGAGGAAACATGCTTAAAAATCTTCCCTTCTTTTCCTTGTACAACATGACAGGACCTTGTTATGGGAGGACAAGGCAACATAGATGAAATGTAAAGAGAGTTGACCAGAAAAAAAAAAGAAAATGTAACATTTATGTGTCTTACTTCTAAGTTAAGACAAATAACCAGCAATTAATGAAATAAACGTACCAACTAATTACTCATGATTTTATGCAACAACTTCAACCTACAGACATCTACTCCTAGATTTCAACTAATGAAAAGCTAACATAACACTAGGTTTCCAGCAGCCTACGCAGTTTAGGACTTCCAAAAGTCGAAAACCCCTTGAACTGCCAACATCTGCAGGTCAAATGATGCAGCGTCAGTGAGAGGCAGCATTTCCAAACAAAGCAAGAGCATGTGTAGCCTGTGCTGCACCACTCCAGCCTCCCACAGCCTGGGCACAGAGCTGACCTCGATTTTTAACTTCACTGCAAGACTGCTTTCACACATTCAAAGTGAAATAACCACAAATACCACAGCATTTAATGCCTGAGTATCCCACAACCATTATCAGTGCCTTTACTGTGGTTTGCTACCATAACCAAAAATGGTCGAAATTATTCCCACCACTAGTAGACTACTGCCCATAAAACTCATTCCTGTGAACCTAAGAATTTTAATTCAGGAACAAAAATCTTGAGAGAGCACTTCCATTTTATCTCAAAAAGCATGTAATCTGAGTGTTAACACTCCAAAAAATGGAGCTTCTTGTCATTGTTTTGAAGAATGTAGTTTTAAGTGAAACTGGCGTAAAAAGTATTTTATAACTTAACTCCTTCACAGATTAAAACCAATAAGGTGAATAATGCAACACACAAAGAATTGTGTTGAAATTCTGATTTCTCTTACCATACACATCTCTACTAAAATATCATTCATGTGCTCTTACACATTATTTTCCCTTTTTTTTTATGGTTCGCCAAAAATGAAACTCCAATCATCTCAGAAATCAATATGAAATATCATTAAAATTATATACTGCAATGTCTGACATTATCTGAAGATTAAAAAACATATTAAGATGCTTTTCTCTAGGAAAAGAGCCAAAGTAGGAAGACTTGCTGATCTTTTTGATATTTTTGATTTTTGAATACACACTACAACAGAATAAAAAAAAAATTCTGAAAGCCTGAAGTTACACTAGTCTGCTTATAATGATATTTATGAAAAATTTAACACTTAAGAGTTGGATGGTGCAGTAGAAGCAACCTCCAAATATCAAGATTCCCAGCAGTATTATAGTCTGTGGCTTTCTGCCAGAGGTGAATAACATCTGAATCCCACAACTTCTGGCTGTCACTTTCAAGCACAAGCAAGTTAGGAAGTGAAAAAGGACTACTGGAAAATGGAAGATTATTGAAGGTAAGACTCGACAACAATGAACTAGTACATTGAATTTACACCAAAAAATGGGTTTGAACTTAAAAGGGATCTTATGCCTTTATTTTAACCACGTGAAATGATTCCCTTGGTGCTCTGATATTAAGAGAGCATCCAGAAAACAGCCAGTTGACTTCAGCACATGCTGCAGCTCAAACCAACATTATGTCAGAGGAATTGCTGCACTCCAGCAGCATGTCTATCCCAGTAGCTGAAATCAGGATGAACACATATATTTTGTTAAAATAAT
Source organism: Coloeus monedula (assembly GCF_965178545.1). Lineage (NCBI taxonomy): Eukaryota > Metazoa > Chordata > Aves > Passeriformes > Corvidae > Coloeus > Coloeus monedula. The sequence continues at coordinate 108,089,389 of NC_138781.1, forward strand.
CCAGTTCTCCTCTGAATACGCATTACAGTTTTTGGGTTCCAGTTCCCTTTGGCTGTAGCTATGTCAGCCATGGTACAGAAATCCCACACCAAGCCTTTGCTTTAATGAGTATCTGCAGTGTTCCTGCGGTGGAAGTAGGAGAGCCAGCAGGTGCTGGAACATCCGAGTGAGGCTGTAATTATACACAAATGCAGTGTGCAACTGCAGAAAGACAACCCACACAGACAAGTTACTAAGCAACTCAGAAGCATCAACCACTGCTCTCAGCATGTAACTCCAGCAGATCACCTGCAAGCCAGCAACCAGAATCATTCTCAGTTTTAACCATGCACTATGTGCCTGGCCAGTCTCTAGAATACAAAACTGAAAGATTGGAAATGCAGTTGTACGAGCTATGGAAGTGGTCTCATCATATTATGATGTTCTTTACCACATCTATGACATTTAGAATCCTAAAGTAATGGGATTTTCATCTTCATACCATACTGAACTTTTAACAGATGCATATTTTCAATATATGAAAAGCCAGGAACAGAAACTTACTGAAGATATTTTAGATATATCAAAGATAGCAATAGATAACCTCATCCCATGTAGCATTTAAAAAATCTAGCAATTTTCTAATTCACTTTCTAGCCTATGTCCAGTTGTTACCAATTACCTAAATAAATGCTTACAATGAACTGGGACTTCTTTCCCAGACTACATTTCAACTGATTTTAGCAGCAATTATCTTCTATGCCTCTTGCTGTGGGAATAGTGACATAAACAATTACAAGAGTAAATGACTAACTAGGCAGAAGTTGACAGATGGCAGTAAAGCTTACAGTCTTATAAAAATCTTCAGGGGGGAAAAAAAAGAAAGAAAAAGCCTAAAAAAGGGATACTGTACAATGTCATTTAAACCATAAAAAAGGCCTTATATCAGAAATCTTGTAACTTACAATACTTAAATAAGGTGACATATTTTACGGCTTTAAAAACACATCCCATCTCTTTTTTTTATTCAACAGATAAATTAGTAGAACACTCCTAATGTGTTACTGCATTTTGGCTAATCTTTCCATCTAATAAAGCAGTAACAGTAATTTTGACTGAAATTATCATCTAAAAAATTGCAAATTTGTCATTTTGCAAAGATCAGATATTCAAGGTTTTTTACCAAGACAAGTAACATCCATTATTTGCTGTAATTCCCTTTCAGATCACACCATAATAGAGATACTTCTACTGGGAAACATTTAGTACTTGAAATTCATCTGTGAACTACCAAAAAGATATTATTTCTTCTTACTTTACTACTGCTCTGTCAGAGAAAACGCATCACCTACTAATATTCAGACTAATTACTTACTGTATTATATCTACTCCTGACTAGAATGGTTACATTTTGATTTTAGAAGTTTGTAGCTGGAATACAACCAACCCAGCATTATTCAGCAAAACTGAACCACAAGATATGTAGATGAAACCTTTTTTCTTTAATCCCTCTAGGCCAGTAAAAGCTATTTAATTATTTAAAAATTCAATTTAATTTTTGCGGACATATACACAGAGTGAATCTTCAGAGACAATAGTAATGTCTCCTCCGCTTAATTTAGTCCCTTATATTAGTATTGCAGTCCTAATGTTTTCATTATTTAGACTTTAATCTGCTGATTACTTTGTTGACGTAGGTTTATTAATGAATGGGCTCAGTGCCCCCAATTAGTGCCTTTAATTATTGGTTCCTTGCTGGATTTTTTCCTTCCATTTGTAGTGGTAGGCAGCTTTCAATTACTTTTTTAGTTTTTTCTCATGCTTTTCTTAAAGACAGTGTACTTGTTTCCGTAACAAGAACAAAATTTTAACAGCAGCAAACATTAAACAACGCTTTCATAACTGGCATTCTTACCAAGGTCATTACACTCAATGCTGTTCCTTGTTCTTTGTCACCTTTGAAAGTGATGCTCTCACAGCCAGACCCTCATTGACATGCTTTATTTTCACTTGCCTCCTCTCCATGTTACACTGCAATTCTTATAAAAATCATGGTGTTACACAGACCACAGAGTGACACATCCGTTTACTCATATCACCTCTGATTTTTCCTATGTGGCAGCTGATTGCCAAGGGTTCAGTGAGTTATTTGTTAGGGGGAAAGGGATGGAGGTGTGGGGATTGGCAGCACCAGAATTAATTTTGAGTCAGCTACTTAGGAAAACACTTTTCTTTTTGTATTATAATCTGGCAGGACTTTTCAGCAGGGGACGCCTAACTCTGAAATTGGTTGATTCTGCAAAACTACACAACACTGACCTTCACAAAAGGATGCAAAATGTTCCAGTTCTCTCGTAATTTTTCAAGGCAAGGACGGCTAGTAAGAAACAAGCAGATCAGGAAGGCCTGTAGCTTTCCTGAAAACTGCTGCTAATATAATATTTTTGTTTCTTATACTAGGTTCATAGTATTCACATCAATTTCTAGGTAAGTAAATATTTTGGCAAAGTATTTTATTTCAACTACCTTATTTTGCCTATCTTAACTTCAAAACAACAACAGAATTCTGGAAATAAGTCTAGCTGACCTTTGCCACTCCTGTCTAGTAACAAATTAATTCTGTTCATAACAAAAAAGTAGAGACCTCAGAGTTTTTAGCTTTCTCATCACTCAGGATGAAGAGAGAAGCAACCTCTAAAAGCAGCACTCTTAGAAGGAAATGCAATTTGACAGGAATGCAAGCAGCCAGTATAATTATTCTTCTTTTATCCTCTACCAGTCTATTTGGTTAGGTTTTTTAACTACTGTGGAAATATATAATCCATGCTTTGTCATGCACATCTCCTATGTGTGTTTAGGCCAGGACCACAAAAGCAGTGGCAGACCAGCTAATCATATTCTTCAACTTACAACCTCAGGCAAACGACCTTAAACACTGCAAAACATAATCTTCATCAAATCCACATACAAGTAATAATTAATTCAGTAATGTTAACATTCAGAAGCTTAAGAACTGTTCTGAGGACACAGCAGAATTGCAAATACAGCCTTGAAAGAAAATAAAGCAATGAAGAGACGAAATACCTTTCTCACAAGCCCTCTCCACTGCACACCACTTAAAAGTGAATTTTAACTTGCATATTTAAGTTTTATCAAAGCTAAAGGAAGAAAAATCAGCACTTTGGCTTCTTTCACAATGGAACAATATGAGCTCTAGGAAATAGCCCAGGATTTCCTGCCACAAATTGTCGTATCTCATCACAAATTCCACAAGGCAGGGTCCTCATGTTCTCCTCATTATCACTGATGCTCCCCCATGCCTCCCACTAGGTGTGACAGAGAACCCTGCCGTGATGGTTCCAGGTGGGCAAGCAGCCGGCCACAACACAGCCGAGCAAGGCAGAAACTGCTCCCCGGGCACACACCAACTCAAACCCTGCTCCTTTACTCAGCCACAAATTTTCACACAACTAGCAGGAACTAATTACCTCTTCTTCCAAGTATTTTACAGCTGTTAAATGTGGAGAAGGAGGTTCCAGTGCTGCAATGAGAGGCTGACAGAGCAAGAAGCACAGAGCAGTCACGTAAACTGCAGCACTTGGGACAATACGCTGCAGATCTGGCAAAATTAAAGCTTTTGTTTCTGACTCAAGGTTTAGATAAAAAGCATGTACAGCCAAAATAACCCATCCTTGATTATGCTTGGGATTTCCTGACCTTTGTGTTCAAATAGCACACCTTCTGACAGTAGGGTGGAAGATTACCAGCCAGTTTCCACTGCAGTTACATCAGTATTAATCACACAGTGTTTAATCCCATGCACCTTCATTTGCTTCCAATGCATTTCCCTGGTCAAATTCCAGAGGAAGTTGGCTGCAACTGCCCAGCTGTAATACTAAGGAAGAAGCATGGCCTGATCAATCTGGTGAAGTTACTGTCTGCTTTTGATCATTTACTAGGGCTGAGAAACTCAAACCCAAAAAATTCTGTCAAGTTAGACAGTTCATTAAACAAAGATGTACCTTTACTTGCTTTGGCCTCCATGTATTAGAAATGCTAAGAAAGGCTGCAGATATGTTACCTGCGTCATAAGACAGTATTCTTCTCATACAATGAAAAAATATATTACTTTTTTAGTAAATAAGGATGTTAAACAATGATTAACATGCCATAGGCAGCCCTGCTAAGATCACATAGTTCAGATTTTCCAAAACAGACGACTTCAGCAATTTCTGAAGCATGCAGAATATTCAGGAAATAACTCTGCAAGAACTGAAGTCCTGAAATACCAACAAATTTCAGGAAATAAAGCTGTAATCAGTAGATAAAACTGGAATGACACCAAAAAAAAAGAAAAAAAAAAAAAGACAACGAGAAGAAACCTATTGAACTCTCCCTGGATCCTGAAACAATCCCCAGTGAGAGAACAGCTGCTACGAAGTTCAATTATATCAAACTACCATAAATTAACACCAGTTCATGGATATTATCTTAAAGAATCTGAAGCATATGCTTGAAAGCAAATTTATCAAAATGTAAGGTTTGATGTATTTTTTTCAAGAGGACTTTGCAATAATGTATCAGAGATATCACAATAATAATTTTTAAAATTACATTTGTTAATGTAACTAAAATCTATTCAAAGAAATACAGTCATTACCTGGAAAAAACCCACAAAACACTAACCAGGTGTGCAGTAGGAGGTCTTAACAAAAATATTCAATAGAACACTGTTAAAAACCTTTCAGAAAGCTGCACCATCCCCAAACGGAGTTTGAAGATGACACAAGGACTGAGGAAGAAACACTAAGTAATAAAGAGCATTACACAGCAACCTCAACAACATTCAGTAAGTCAGACAACAGTATATAATCACTTTGACAAACATGTAGAAAAACTTGCACTTAGAAGGAAAGAGTGAGTATGGAGAACTAAGACCTCCATGCCAGGAAGGAAGGAGTGAAAACATCAACAATTAAAGTGATTAAAAACAAACACACCAACCCAAACAAAACCCAATTAAACAATTGTGGGTTCTTCATAGAGCAGTGGGGCAAAACAAACAAACATGCACTGCCCAGGCATTAAATTCTGGGGTTCAAGGAGGATTTAGCTGTGGAAGTTGCTACAGTCTGGGCTATGGAGGCAGACAGACCAACCAATCCACAAACACCCGCCTCCATCTCCTTCTGGTATTATAATCTACAAATCATGTAAAAATTTCCATAGCCCCCAAAACAGATTAGCTTCCTTTAAAAGGAAAGAGAAACAAAAGAAGGAAACTGGCCTTTTAACAGGCGATTAATAATCTTTTACCCTTTCTTTTTTTATCAACAATACTTTTCAGTATCAAATTATTCTTAGGCCTGAAACACAGGGAAAGTTCTTTCCTAGTAAAATCGACTTTTCACAATAGCAAACTATGCTGATTTTCTGAATAGAAAAAAATGTCCACAAGATCTCCATGACAAAGGATAAAGACTACTAAAATTTCAGTAAAGCCCTAAATCAGGATTCAGAAACAAGATGTGTGGATACTATTATCCAACAAAACACGGAAAAACTAAAAGCTGTAAGAAGGGGCAACCCTTGAGGTTAAAAATATTTAGCTGCCAGAACTATAATTAGTAGCCTCTGGAATTTTTTATGAATTCTAGCAGCTTCCAACATTGCATAAGCCACTGTGTTGTACAAAAACTCATCACTAAGTGTTATCTTACATAAACAAATTTCTGCTTCACCAAAACAGTTATATACATCTTTATCAAACCACCAGCAATTTCAAAGGCAAAGAGGTATAGAAATTCACTGGTTTTGTAGCAAAGGAGGAATGGCTCTTTGATTATGGGTATGAGAAAGGAGCATCCCCTTCCAAGTTTCTGAGCACTGTTACTATCCGTTACACGACTTCAGTAGTACCACAGTGGACCTTTTATTTTATAATATTACTTAGGGGTTGGGATGTGGAAATATGATTCTAATTTTAAGGTAAGAATTTATTCAAGTAATAGTAAAATTCTGGGCACAGACAGCCAGAGAGCCAAGTAACACCACTCTGTAGAAATCACAAATTAAAGACATCCTTGAAACGTTCTTCTCTTACACTCTTTAAACAAAGTAACTGATAAATGCACGCAAAATATTAGCAGAAACAATAGAACGACACAAGGAAGGCTGGGTTCTCTCAAAGATGAACATTTATTCCTCAAATCCAGCACTAATAAGACTATAAATTGACAACAGCAACAAAAGGAGACCTATGAACCCATCAAGCTGGGCTCCCTCTTAGCATGGGTTGACCCTGAGCTCAAAATTTCTTGTTACACAATTGTAATGCAGAAGGCCCGGAATACTTCTGTGTGAAAGAGCCATTAAGTGCAAATTTTTAAATGAAAAAAGCTCCACCACACTGACTCAGTCTGCCTTAAACCACCTCAACAAAGTTTTCACATGAATTGGTAAATACTGGTAGACAGGGGAATTCTCTTACTGTATTTTAGAGAGAGTCTCATGGAGCTCAGTATTTGCAAGAGCATGCATATTATACTAGCATTTTACATTTCCAGAATAAAGAGCAATTGCTTTAATTAATACTCACTCTTTCGTAAATTATTTAACACTGTAGAATATACCTATCTAATTTATCAAAATAGCTATTTTATTTGAATTAACTGAGTTCCTTTCAGCACTGTTAGTTGGTATGATTTGTGGTTTTGCAAGAACAACGCACACTGCAATGATGTCTGTACATACAGCTGGAATTTCACCACAGGATTCAGATTTCCTCTTTCTTGTTTTACAGCTACACTGTGGAGAGGGAGATACTGAACATCAGGGGCTTGCAATGATCAGATCACTACATTGCCCAATCTAATATGAGGACAGAGTGCTGTTCCTGTAAGATTCAATTTCAGAAGTTTGCATTTCTTTAAGAAAATAAATCCTCCACCACGCATGCACTCTCACGGCAGCTAAAACATTATCTTTTTGCCAACATCTTCTCAATGTTAATCCAGTTATTTCATCAGAGCAAATAATAGCTGATTGTTCATCCCTCTGCAAGTCTATGCAACTGAATTGCTGAAATTGTATCTTGCCTATGAGCTCACAGGTCATGATCAGCCACCTGAGCAACTACTCTACTTTCTGGTTGACTTTAAGATTCACCCATCCTCTAATCCACAAGGAATTCATCCCAAACACTTTGCAGCAATACTAGCAAATAGCTACAAAATGCCTTACTGCATTGGTTCCCAAAAGATTCAAGGAGAACAAACCTATCCCGTTTCATATTCCTGACTTCAGAAGTCTTGTGCCTCAATTCACAGCTGAGGAAAGAGCGTTTGACCCAGAAAATAGCACTGACTTTCCTTTAAATGGGAAGAGAAGCTTGTAAAAGCTGTCTATGCCCTGAACACACTAGCAGAACTGTAAGTATGCTATTTCTTGGATAACAGGAGGTGACCAGTCTCAAAGTTCCCAAGAACGTTTCAGAGTTTAGCTAACGAAGTCCCTGAAGAGATGCTCATTTTTAAAAGGCAAGTAAATGTAACAATATCTCAGGATGAGGTCTGCTGACTTGAACTAAAGTGCCCTTAGTTCCACAGCAAGAGGTCACTAAATGGATTGTCTACCAAAGGAAGCCCTGACAAAAAAATAAAAAAGGAAAAAATAAGAATCAGGTGAGTGACTGAAAGACACCACGTAGCTTTCAAAGGCAGCTGGAGATGGACATCATTTTCCCATTCTCCCATGGGAACTGTGAATTCACCTACCATTTTGACAGAACGCTTACAGCGGAGAGCACGTGTGCAGATGGACATTTCAGACATTACCTAAAAGCCTTCTGAGGAAGATTTACTGCTTTTCTTTGGGGTGCCCTCTGTTAATATGGCTCATTCTTAGAAATAAGCAAAATGTTTACAACTGCTACATTCTGCTTTGGTTTCAGCCTGCTTGGAGGCAAGTTCTGCTCTACACAGCTGTATCTTATCCTGGCAGTAGTCCTCATGATACTTCCCATTTGTTATTAAATTCCATAGGTGAATTTTTGCAGAAAACAGCAAGGCAAGACCAGATGAGAGAGGCTGTTCTTTTTACTGCAAGGGAATCTAATCAGAGGGATTCTGGCTCCACTGGAAACTAAAAACAATGTATTTGGTGAGAAAGTATTTATCAATTACCTGAGGGGACCAGTGGCAAATACAGGTACAAATACAGGCTTTCATTATGTTATCACCTGTAGTCGTAATAGTAGAGCCTTTTTGTCAGACATGAACTTACAGCTTCTGAAGTTTTGGGATGCTAACTTTTAAGGGATGAGGTGGAGGGAAATGATAACCTAAAGGATTAGAGAACATGAAGCCAAGGTCAAAAACCTTTCTAATGCTGATATTACAATCAACATACTCAACAATAAAATACAGTATCACTTTTTTTGGTTAGATAACTTAGCAGACTTCAGTGTACAACAGACAATTTTGGCAGAATAAACCAAAGAATTGTTAGAAGGAATACAAACATTAATGAAGCTCTGGAAAATCTGCCATTTAATATGAGACCTATGAAGTCCAAATAACTTTTGCAGAAGGTTTCAGAGGCGATTTACTCATTGTCTAAAGAATTTAAACAGCAATAATACTTCTGATAATAGGTAATTTCTTCATCTAGCAAAAAAATACATAATGGAATACAACAGAGCAGAACCTCAAAGCGTGAACAAACGCAAATCAGAAATAGGTGTTCATTTACATTATCTAACTGACAGTCTACCCCAGGATTTGGGTTTTTAGCCATCAGACAGACCCCCTGTATCAATACCTTTCCATATACAGGTCCAAAAAAAAGTGTGAAATGTAATGGGAAAGCCTGTGCAGGCAACAGAGAAAATTAAAATCTACAAATCTATAAATTAATTGAATTGTTATTGGAGTTTCTTACAGACGAGTCACAGCACAGACTTTATAGCTTTCAGAGGAAAAATTAGAGAAGCTGAAATTCAAGAGTTCTGTACCAATACAGCAATTAGCATGTGCAGAAATTAGATGAACTGAATAGGCAAGAACCTTTTTAAAGCACAGAAAATTATCCCAAGTTTCTGCATATTCAAGCAGAAGAGTTTCTCACATTACATTTTGATCCCTGTAGTAAAACTTCTAAATACTAGGTATCTCATTAGCAGGTTTAATAAGAAATTCAAAGAGGAGAAGGGAGTATTGGAGGGAAAGCTTTTGTACTTTTTAAAATTGGAACCCTAAATAATGTTTCACTTGGCAGAAAAGAAAGGAAATCCTAGGATATGTAAACCTAATATTCTTCCAGTGCTAGTAGACTTTATGCTGCCTCCTCCTTTCAAAGAAAGGATCTACTCCATATAGTAAGTAAACGTTAAACAAGCAAAAAAAGAAAAAAAAATCCCACGCTGAGTCAAAACAAAACTGAAAATCTGATTTATAGATGGGATTGGGGATGTATCCATAATCATAGATTTTTTTATCAAAAAATCATCATATAGCAAAGGATTTTAACAGCAAACATTTCAACTGATAAAAAAATCTCAACTACAAAATAGTTCCACAATTGCAACCATCCTCCCAAATATAACATATTCCTTTTTGCTAAGAATATTTTAGAATCTTAAACATTTCTCTACAAACCTCAAACAATCCCAGTAGATTTTGTTTCTTTTTCTGTTCTTTTTTTTTTTTTTTTGCCCCCCCCCCTTTTTTTTTTTTTTTTGGAAACTTCAGTAAATGTTCCCTGGGGCAAAGCTCACAGAAAAACTACAGAACGTCTCCTGGTACTAAACCTTCTGTGAATCAAGCTTTTAGATACTTGCAACACTCTGGCATCAAGACGTTCATACAACTCTGAATTATTTATTCATCAATCTTTGTGCAACTTCCCAAACACCAATGCAGACCAAGACAATTTCAGCTATTTGATGTTACATCTTCTCAAGTGGCTAAAGAGGCTATAAAGCACCCCATTGCTTAAGCCTGCCATCTCAGTTCCATTAGCAGTAAAGACCTCTCTATTCAAACTGCTAAGTAAATCCTCCGAGAGCCCGGGGACTGTTTCATGCTTGAAAGCAACTGTTAAGAATTTGACAACAACCAAACTGTTCCTATTTAATCCTTCTCCCAAGGTAAAAAGAATTATAGGTAAACATATGCCTTCATTATTTGCTTTGCTGCATTTCAATACTCAATCCCACACAAAATTGCCAGCCAAGGATTTAATGCAATCTCTTCTGTATTTCAGAGCTATTGCCTTTACAGAATGGAAAAAGCTTAATAAGGGCTGTAGAGTTGGTGAGCAAACAACTCTATTTTCTATAACGCACACTAGAGATTTGCAGAGGTAACTTTAATAATGCAAGGAGTTTGAGAATTTTTTTTCAAGGTAGGATTTTCAGGTAAACCAGATTAGTTGTTAGTCCACTCAGTCTGGCAATAATTATTTTTCTTTTCAATTAAAAGAAACAAAATTGATCTGTTACAGTGTACAACTACTCTAGTTTTAGAACATACACAGATTTACATACGCTTTCTTTTGGGTTAGTAATATGTATGTTAATCAAACACTAGACTATCGAGGAAAGCTTCTTAGATACACTCTGGAATGCTTTAAAATGAAAATTTCAAGCCTTTGGTCAGGTTTAATTCAGGAATCAAAGAACTTCAAAATTTTTCAAAGAGACCAACACTTTGTTACTTAGTGATGTACAGTGTTCTCACCCACGCAGTCACTGTCTAATCTGTCTTCTTTATGAAAAAAGATGAACCATTACATATAGAGAATAATGACTGAATGAAAATAAACACACACACTCTGTGAGGAGTAAGTCTATTAACCCAATTATTATTTCTTTTTAACTTGGGGGTAAAAAAGGATCCCGAAAAAGCAGACAACCTTTCACAGGAGTTTATTCAGACTGCATTCTTGTTTGGAGACCAAACGAGGGCTAATATTAAATCGAGGAGTATATTTAAACAGACAAAAGAAATTCACAATTTAAAAGGAAGGCTGTGGACAATTCATCAGGCGTTAAAAACCAAAGGCTAAATCCAGATCTCTCATTAAATTTCATGGATTTAGACTTAATATACAGTACAGCAGATGTACCATTTACATACAGTACAACAGGTATGTCCAAAATAATCTATACAGTTAGTAACATTTGTACCCTGTCAGAGGACTTTTATGACAAAGCAAAAAGAGGATGAATCATACATCTAATTAACATGGGACAACTAATCACTGAAAAAGCTAAACCCAAAAATCAGAACCTTAAACTTCAATGCTGACACTAAAAGTCAAAAACAAAATTCCCAAATTGTTTCTCATACCATGCATCACTTATCATACCCCACTTTCTGGTGGGTTTCCCACACACACCTTAGTGAGCAAAGCCCCTAACTTTAATAATACTTCCTGAAAATAAACAAGGAAGTTATGAAAACAAACAGGAGACTTGAAGACACTCATCCAGTTACTGTAAGGCTAATTATGCTATTGAATGGAAAAGAAAGCCTTCTTCCAAGCCTAATTTAAGCAGCAAGAAAAAGCCACCACTAGCTTTGAAAGCTGCAGCTTTCCCCACCATTCAATTAGGCTTTCCTCTTTTTTCTGCACGTTCACACGTTAAAACTTCTTTTTCTTTTCATAAACATTTAAATAATAAATTCCCTTTTCTGCTCTGTACTGCTTAAGGAAATGGGCACAGTACAGCCTTTATATTACTTGTATGCTTTTCTGCCATGTCAAGTCTCTACAGATGTCTTGGTTGTGCTTAACACAGTCCTAAAGCACTGCTGAACACATTATGGCTGGAGCAGCAGATTAAAAGGAATACCTTAATAGTTGCTGCTTTTCTTTTACATCAACTCTTTAGAAACATCTAAGAACAACTTGGCATTAAAAACATCATTCTTTTTCCTTTCTAGATCATGGCTCTGTTCTAACCCATGCTTCCCTCTACAATGACATTTCAGTACAATAGTGCACTAAATTACTATCTTTTGAAGAGAACAAAATATAACTAACAATGTATCATTTTACCCCCATAAAGAAGCTCAAGTGAGGACCTAGGTGAATTGACACTTAAGTAAATATTTTGAGACTTCTTCAATACATTCAGTATATTTCAAGTTTCTTGTTACTTTTCCCCAGAAACGCTGCTCTGCTGAGGAGCTTGCTTGTTAGCGAATCTCTATTCTTACGGAAAAGAGTGGTAAAGTAAGTGCACAATAACTATAATAAATGTTAACAGCAAACTCCTTCATTCAAGTGGAGATGGGAAAGAAAGGTAACGATGGAAAGTGAATAATCTTCAATGATCTTCCTCAGATAGACTGGCAAGGTTTTGTACATTTGTTACATACTGTGTCATAAGTATTTTGCATCATTAAAAACACTGCACAATATAAAGGAAGACTTCACGCACAGTAGTCAAGTACAGAGTACGAAAGGAAAACGTCTTTGTAAACAAATATAAACAACCAGTCACTTAGTATCATCCTTCTTGACATACTTGAAATTTCATGAAGGTCGCTGCCAGACAGAGGTGTCTGCTACATTATAAATAGGAGATAAAGCTAATTAGAGTCCTATCTACATGGTTGTGCTTTTTTCAGAAATTGTTCGAGTAGCGCTGCTGCAGTCAATGATTTGTTCTCTGCATTGTCGACCTCGTCCCTTATCAACTTGTGGGCTTCTCCTGGGCCAAACACATCTACTGCTCTGCTTACATAGCGCTGGCCATGGTGCCCCTTTGGTTCTGAAGTACTGTCCTCCTACTCACAATTAACAGTAACAGCTTTCTTGCTTTATATCTGCTCCCGTCCTTTCTTTTGTTTTGTAGGACAGTACCTCTTAACAATCATCAACTGCTCATTTATCCCACAGACAGCGCTGGGGGACAAGAAACTCGGGAGCTAGAAGCGCATACATACGTCCAACCATGTGTATCCCTCCTAAAAAATTCAACAAGACACAACTCATCTATATTCAAGCCCCTACATCTGTAAGTTTCTTTCTATAATTATAATATTGTACAGTCCACAAACAGCCTAAGCACTAAATGATACACTGTAGCTGTTGCTAAGGCAGCAGCAGATTTAGATGGGTGAAATCTAGCCAGTGTACCACCCTTGTAAATTATCAATAATAAAGCTGCTTCTCCATTAAGGCTGCCGCAGCTACAAAAAAAATAGAAATCTTCATTTGTTATTAAAATTTCATGTAAAATAAAGTAAAAGTCCACATGGTAAAGAGGCCATGTATTTTCTAACTTTTAGGACATTTATGACAATTGTCTTTAGAAGGTGCAGCAGTGACTCATGGCCTATGTGCCCAGTGCTCAGGAAAGAAAAACAAACCCCAAACCAGTTGCATCAAAACTGTTTCATAACCAGTTTCACTGCAAAACACCATGCTTTATCTAGGTTAACTGCATTGCAGGTATTGCCAACCTCGGGTAGTTTCAGGAAACTCTTACCTCTGTCCCTCTTTAACTCAATGGAAGTACTCCTAAAAGCAAGAATTTAGAAGACTTTCCCACAGAAAAATAAATTAACAGAGAAGGGAAAGGTTTGTTACTGCTTTTTCCTGGCTGAAACAGACAAAGAGTAAAAATAACAAAAATATTTTATTCTGAAGCAGATCAGGGATAAAACTTTGCAAAAACACTTTACAAGCCTAGCACAGAAGTCTTCACATATTACTCAATTATAATTAAGACCAGCTGTGAGAAGTTTCACAAACTTTTCCAGAACTTATTTCCAGAGAAGTGGCTGGGTTTGTCCATACACAGTTTTTGAAAAACAGAAAACAAACTCTCAGCAAATTGTGTATCAGAACGGGAGCAAAACGTTCTACACCCCAACACAGAATACCAAAGCCATAGCAAATCAGTATCAACTTAACTGATTTTATTAGAATTTCCTGTAATTATGTTAATAAAAAATTAGTGGCAAATTAGTAAGTCACAGTAGTTGCATTACAAGACAGTGATATTAAAACATGATAGTTTAAATGAGACTGGTAAAAATATACTTATAAAGATTATTTGCACAAGGAGCTTCATAACTAATACGTCTTGTTTAATTAATACAAAAAATTAGGCTAATTTTTTCTGCTATCTCTCCAGATCAGTCCAATCTACACATAGCAGATAAGCATTCTAATCTATACAGTGTAGTATTTGAGTAGATTTTTTAAACTTCTACAAATTTCAAATAAAATTTGCTTTCAGGAAGTTTACATTGCATAAGCTTCCCCTAAACAGAATGTACTTGATGAATGGACACAAGTGTTAAAGATAAAACTATTATAAATACCTGCATTTGATTTTTGAGAGAGATAGAAGTATATGCATATTCACAATTATGTTGCCTTAGATTCATTTATGTAAAATGCTACATTAGAAACCAAGTGTTACATCCATGGAGATTTATCCAGCTCAAACACCTGAACTTCTCTTTCCTTTAGTCCATCTCTGCATTGGTTAAGGAGAACACAAAATTCTATAGGAGGGCCATATCCAATCACATAAAGAGGCATCTTATCAGAATGCCTGCAGAAGACAATAAAATCGTGTTCCACCATGACTGACAGCCTTCAAGAGCTTTTGAGGCATTTATAGTTGTTATGACATGTTCAAAAAAAAAACCTCAAAAGTGCTGCATTAATCAATAAGGCAGATGATCCACATTTCCTCCATAAAATGAGGAAACTTATCTTCCTTTGTAATGTGCTCCGGGATCTGATGAAAGATAGTTGTAGATGATGAGTGTGGAGGGAATAAGCACATGTCTTTTCAGCTTGGCACACATGCTAAATATTTTTTAACATTAAATCATGTGACATATTTATACTTTTTACCTATTATGTATTTTTATATATGTACCCTTGAAACAATAGTCTAAAAAATTAAAGTACCTCTAGCTTTAAATACGAACATTTATTAATATAGTTATTAAAAAGTGGAAATATTTACAAATTAACCTTGATAATCTATTTATTAGAATTAATTAAGAGCTCACAATGAACACACTGACAAGTAGCAACAAAGTTTTGCTTATTCCAAGGTTTTACTATTAAGTCATAAACATTTTGCACATGCATATAGAATTTTGACTAAGCTGTAACAATATGACTACAACATCTGAAAACTGGAAAAGCACCAAGACATCATCCTTCTCTCCTTAGATTATTGTCAACATTTACAAAATGCTCAGGAAGCAACAGTTCAGTTGCAAATATTAGCTAAATCAATATAATTAAAAGCTGTTACATTAGAAACCAGCATTTACAGTAATCCCCAAAGGGATTATATTTCACCCACATCACCCTGAGAGAGCATCTGGTTTTCTTACTGCATCCAGCATAACTTTAAAAAGCAAAGAATAAAGAAATATTCCAATTATAGAATACACATGCTTTCTTTACCAGCAACGAAGCATACAACAAGCACTGTTCCCAAGAAGCAGCAACTGCGTGAGAGGAAATGATGGGAGATCTAATTAACATAAATTTTCAAGGAGTCTGAGAACTCAAAATAAAAAAAAAGGGGGGGGGGGGTGTGAATATTATTGACTCTATTAGAAATACACACACTCATAACAAAATGGATTGGACCTGACGATCTTTCATCGGGCCCCTTCCAACGCTGCATATTCAGTGATTCTGTTTTATGCTACAAATAGCATAGGCTCCATTTACAATTTAGTCACAAGCTTCAAAGGGAGGTAGACGATGTGTTATGGTTAATCTCCTTGCTTTGAGATCTTCTGAAAAAATAAAGAAAGAACATTGCCTAGCTTCTGTTTCACTCACTAATTCAACTTTCAGAAATGCCTTGGTACAAAGTAAGAATATATCAGTGTAAGAGTGCTATTGCAGCCCTAAGCAGCAGCACCTGCATTCAGGAGACGAGAACTGGACTGTGTAACACCACAAAGAAGGGAAAAGAATCGCTGAAAGTTAAACATTAAAAAAGTAGAAAAATATTCAACAATCACAATAGCTGTCACGTTTATGCACGCTCATCTAACTTTGAACAGCTGCGGCAATGTAATTCGCACCAACAGCAACAAATTCTTGTCTCTGTGTGTACGTCTTCTACACTGTCTCTTGGGTTTTTATTGTTGTTTCTTCAAGTTTGTAAGATGCCAGCATCAGGAACAGCTACTGCAAGCCACCCAGTAACAGATGCTGGGGAGAAAGGGGAAATCTTTTAAAATAATCATCATCTTTTGACCAACTCAAAAGATTTTCTTGAATCTCCTGCAGTAGACAATAAAAGTGAAATGGAGTGTAATAAACACACAGCATAATGAAGTCAGAACTTGAATTCCATTTAAGATATGACATAAGATACACACACAGAGAAAAAATCCCGAGAGAAGGAATTTACAGCATAAGGCACCATAAAGACTGCATAGATACTCTTCCTAGTGCAGTTGGAATATCTTCCAGCTGGGCTGCCTGCTCTGCTTTGCCAGCACTGGTGGCTCACGCTGCTGTTTTGCACGCACATCATTTCAAGAACCCCATCTGCACAGCTGGTACAGAACTGCCAGTACAATGTACATTCACACCTTAACCCAATCACGGAAATTTATTCATACACAAATCCTAAAAGCAAGATAACACTGTGTTTTTCAAATAGTTAGCCACACTGTGTCTATTCAAAGGGGAATTAGTGCCATCTGATTTCACAAACTAACTCCTGAGCACTCCTCTCCTGACGTTCATAGGTGCAGCATTAGTTGTTCTTCATTCAGCAATAATTCTTGATCTGTGCCCCAGAGATCATGATCTAATAGTTCCACCTAGCCTTAAACTACATTATGTCACGCATTTGCACCAAAACCAATTAACCACTGGAATTCCACTGCGTACTTAATAAATATTTAAAGTCAAAAGATAATTTAGTCATAATATGTAGGGCATTTTCTGAAAAAGGCAGAATTTTAAATAATTCATTCCATATAAACATACCCATGGCTACATGCAACACCAATGTAAAAGCACCTGTCCAATCACATACTTCCCCTACAGAAACAAAAAAAACCCCCAAGAAACACTAAATAAGTAAATTACATTGTGCAATCATCTGGATAAGAACCAAAATCATATTTCAATCACTAAACTTATATACACCACAGAAACATTTTTCACTGATGAAGTGAAAGTATACAAGACTGAAGCGTTTTCCCACGTTTGCCTGAAGAACTCAAAACGTAATATAGATACAGATCTTTCACAGCTGCACAAAACTCAGTTTATTTTAGGGATGCACATACATGTTAGAATTCATTAAAATAGATATCAGAACGTATTAGCAGAAGTTCAGTAGTATATAATTCATGTGTGTGTGTATATATATCTCTATATATCTATCTTGTGACTTCTGTAACAACAATGACAACCCACATAATACCATATACAGATATACTGGACTATTTTGAAACATAGTTATTTGCTTTGTACAATCAGCCAGCTTGGAAAAGGATTGAGCATCATGGTTATATTATTTTTAAACTTACCACGTGGGGTTTGTTTGTTCATTTAGGTTTTGCTTGCTTTCATTTTAAATTATAAACACTGTGGCTTCTGAAGGATGTCAGCAAAAAAAAAGAAGAGCAACACATTAGCCTGAAACTTTGCCCCAATGCAGTTTTGCCAGTATTAACAGGTCAGATAACATCAACTAAGTGAGTAAACAAATCTATTTTCATTTCATGCTCAATTAAAAACATAGTGGGTTGCCCAGACTGAGAAAAGTGGGGAAATTTTTTTAAAAAAAATAAAGTTTCATAATTTTAAAGATTTTTTTTTTAAGGGCCAACTATCATTGCAAAGAAAGAAACAACACAGTACCTACTTATGGCCAATACGTATACAAGAGCTTGAAAAATTAGGCTGACCTAGGTTACAGAGCCAAATCTACCTAAATGCAGGTGCACAAAAAAAAAAGCTCTTCAGACAGATATAATCTGTTTAGTTGCAACATGATATAACTAGTTCTCATTAATAAACTGAAAACTTCTAGTTTGTTGCTGCCTGTCATTTAATTTCATTTTCCTTTTCCTACACATAACAAATGAGACAAATACTTCTTTATGTTCCGCATTCCTCACACATTTGTTTTTTCTTTCTCTTCAGCTTTCCAGAATTTTCCACCCTGTGTTTTCTATTCCCTTTCTTTTCCCAGTTCTGCTTATATCCTCCCTCTCTCTTCTCCATGTTTCAAATACCTCTGGTGTACCAATAGCATTGTATCAGACAAATTAAAATATTCTAATACAACATAACTACAGCCAAAAATAGGTGGAACTGTTGTTGACACTGCTTGGAGGTTCATGCATCTCTGTCGGTAACAGCCTTCATTGGCAGCCAAGCTTACCCCAGCCTAAAGCTCTCTTCTCCCCCAAACACCAAAAACTCAAGGCCATCACCACACGCACAAAACACTGCACCAACATTTCTGTGAAAGCATTCTGGTCATCAACTACTGAAAAGAAACCAAAGGAACAGTAAAATGGAAATGCAATCCATCATTTATACAGGGATAAATTTCAGTCCTACAACAAGTAACAATGTGTAGCATTAAAAAGCCACTGTAAAATTAGCCAGAATTTGAAGCTTCGAGTCATAGCAGCTTCTGTTCAAAATGCGCTCCTCCCACCAGCAAGCAACGCTCCACCAAACAGTCACAATTACTACCAGAGCAAGAAGGATGGGATATTAATGCAGAAAAACAGGCTAAATAAAAGTAGTGTGCTGAGTCCTGAGAGTGTCAAATAATGAGACTGTGAATGGAAAAAGAGACACTAAATTTAGGAGGTTTATTTTGTTTTGGTTTTTTAAATTCTCCTGCTGGCCTGAGTCAAATGTTAGCACTAGGGGAATGTTCACAGATACCTTTTATGTACACCAACTCCAACATTTACAATTCTGTTGATGTGCAAGTGTAAACTGGTGGTGTTTAACTCCTTATTTTTCTCTTTTTGAACTGACAGTTCTTAAAATTGGCATTTATATGTCCATATGCAAGGACACAAATAATAGCAGCTACAGGACTATTGGCAGAGCATGCCACTTAGTCTTTTGCATTTTATCCCCTCATAAGAGGAAATCAGCGTCCTGTTACCTAAACCAGCAGTAACTAAATAAAAAGAACCCCTTTGCAATATTTTAAAGAACTTTAAAAAAATCCCTACACATTTTAAACAGTGCAAGAATTGCACCTGGAATCTTGACTTTATGGCATTGATTCTACAGAGCCTGTGGAGATTGCCAAAACATGGACAGAAAAAAAGAAAGAAGATAGACACTTATTTTAGTAATTTGTGAAACCTCAGCTATAATATACCAAGTCCTAATTAGAAGTCTGACATGGTAATTAATTTAAACACGGAATAACCTATAACCTTATCACTGTTCAGTGATTACTAGCAAGATGTTTTTACTGTGACTATAAACTCCAGAATTCTCTGAAAACATGAACTTTAATCCCCTGGAAATGACCATCATGTGTCATCTAATTACTTAGCACATTTCTGGCAAGAACAAAATTTATTGCCAAAAGGATAAATAAGGAAAGAGAACAGCAATGGAGACTTAAGTTACATATGTCTCAAATGAACCAATACCCCCATGAATAGCAGCATGCCTGGGATCTAAGCATGTCTAGCCAGGCCCATTTCTCTGTGTCTTTTTTTATTTGTTCTCCAAACAAAGAGAAAGGTTCAGGTTTCTTGGAATTCTCCGGTTCAGGCACTTGGAATTTATGGAACTCCACTGAAATGGCAGCCAACGATACTTAAATGAATTAGGAAACAGAAAAAGTATAGGAAAAAAATCTTCAGACATGGTATAATAAACTCTAGTTCTTCTGCATCAGGAAAGCATGTTTGTGCTTGTTGCTCCTTTCCACAAACTCCTCTAGAGGCATCACTCATTCTTCCTTCCACTGCTTTAAAACTCCCCACAGTCTCACAGCTACAGAGTAACGACCTTTCTTTCCCTGCCAGTGTTATCTGGGACAAAACTCAGTTACTAATCAGTAATTCTTACCCTCAATTACGAATTGCCCTCCACTGGGGTATTTTTTAATACATTTCACTCATTTTATTGGTGCCGTAATTTGTTTTTTGTTTAGTATTGTCCTGTACTTTCTTTTTGCTGAACTTTTTAACTGAAAAAAGCACCTTTGTCAGGGAGAGCTCTAGTATTCCCTGTTATTAAACAAGAATGCTGGTACCTTACAATGAAAACTTCTGCTATGAAAGTAGTTAAGTCTAGGCCTTTAAGCTACATGAATCTGAAAACCAAATTAAAATATTTTCTGGAGCAACTCTCTTATATAGGTCATCATTTTATTATTTGAAAAAATAAGACAATCAGAAGCAGTCACTGGTACAACCATACCCATTCTGAACAAAATTAGGACAGAAAGCAACATGAGTTTATTTTACTGACACCCTTAAAAAGTATTTGTCAACATTATGGAAAGATATCAAGAAAGACCTTCCTAACAGATGCATGTCAAACACAGTGCATTCAGAAACCTAAAAGAAAAATCCTTTAACTTCTACCTTTTATATTTTAATATGCGCTGGAATATTTCTTCTTGTACAAAAATGTTACTCTAACTTACTGAAAAATTTTTAGAGATCATATTTTACAAGTTAATTTAATGCAAAGAGGCTGCAGAACCTCCCTCCATCCTTAAAGAACTCAGAACTCAACTGGACAACCTGAGCAACACCTTTGAAATCAACTCTCTCACTGCTGAGCAGACAATCAGCTGGGAAACCCTCAGAGGACTCTTCCTCCTTTAATTGGTCTGTGAATTGAAACCTTCCCAAAAGCAACTGAAAAGACACTGCAGCACATAAATGCAAAGCATTACAACTGATCTCTTGAAAAAATCTGCTGCTTCTGCCGACACGGGATACTGAGTGGGATGGCATTTCTCCAACTCCACATTTACATTTCAGTCTCTGAAAAGCTGTTAGACCAGCAATATTCATTCTTCAAGGTGGAAAAAACTAGTAAGTGTGAACCAAAGCTGTGTTAGTGCTCCTCCTCTTGGTTTCTAGATCTGCTTCTTGAAGGCAAAATCTGTCAAGAAATACCCAGGGAAAACCCTGACAGCAAGAACCTCATAGCTGAGCCTCATTTGGCAGAGACCAGCATCTTCTGGCTCCATCTTCTACCTCCATCTGGTGAGGCTGCCTTTTAAGATTACAAAAGACAGTCAAAATGTAACAAAGACTGAAAGCCACTGCTGCCAAAAGTCAATCATGAGTAAATCTCTCTCTTTTTAGGTCTCTAAATGCTAATTCCTCTAGTGCCAGATTCTACCTGTCACTGCTCAGAAGCAGGTGACGTATGAAGTAGTTATCTACTCACTGCAGTGCTCATCATAATGAGAATATGGCTCATTTACAATTTTTGCCTATTAATTTGTGGTAGTGCACTATTCATATAAACCAATTTGGCATAAACATCAAAGTTGTAATGTATGCATTTTTGTTTCATCTAGTACACTGCCTGGTTTTTTCTCTTTTTTTCCTTTTTTTTTGGTAAGTATTCTTCAGCACCTTTAATAAGTGATTTGCAGAATGGGCTGCTATACAGCCATGGCTGGGAGCTGCACTACACCCATCCTTCCAAACAGCATCCAGCCCTGCAGATACAGACAGAAACCATTTCACTAACACACAATTACTGTGTAGGATACAGGCACTAGAAACAAAAGCTTAGAATTTAACTTTTAGAAAATACAAAAGACCAGAAGCAGACATTTTTCACCAGTGACATTTTTACTTTTTGCATTTAGGCAGCAAAAGAAAACTGATTCTTCCTAATACTTTCTGATTTCATAAGCAAGTATTTATTTCCCAATACCATGGGAGATTGCATGCAAACACTATAGGAAAATATTGTAATATGTAAACTATGTTAATGAAGGTATCTCTCAGCTTACTAATGTCATTTTAATTATGAAATGGCTTAATATTATCACTTTTATTTCTAAGGACAGATTTTCCTACTTGAACCTAAGGTCTTAACTTTCCTTTTAAATGATTGCACTCCCTAAGTATGTAAAAATACAACAGACTTACCCAGGTTTTAGCATACAAGGTCAAACCCACCACATTTTCAAGTGCTGCCCACTGCCTCTGGCAGAAACCATTAACTCGAACTTCAGAAAATAAAATACCCATAATGCATCCAGCTAGTTTTATTGAGTTTTTTGGTGCACTTTAGAGAAACAATCCTGCCATCAACAAGTCTAAACTACTGCAGGTAATACATTTAGGCACTATTAAAAGTTCTGAGTCTTTAACAAGAGCACTCTTAATCAATAAAAATGTCAAAGCCCAATCAGTTTTGCTTCATTCTTCTCCTTGATCATACAAACTCAGAAACTCCCAATGCTACAAATTACCACTTCTAATCCTTCTCCTATACAGTAGAATCCCTCCTCCTTTACAGGGAGGTCAAGGTGAAATGCTTGTGCTGCAGAGCTGAAGCCCTGCAGTTCCCTATTCACCAAGCCCTCCAGACAAGAAAACTGGTGCATGTGAGCCAAATCCAAGCGATGCTAATGCATTAATGACTGACATGTGGCAGAGGCACAGACACATAGATGCAGCTTGACATTAATGGAGAGATTTGCCTGTGGTCATGCACATAGAGGGGGGGGGGGCAAAGATAGACCCACCTGCCTCATGTTTTAACCTGAGTATGAAATCAAATGTCAGACAAGATTAATTAGATGCCAGGAGTTTTATTCTTTTCTGTTGATAGAAAAAGCACATTTCCATAATGTGAGGAAGCATTTATGTGGATAGCAAATCAGGTTGACATTGAGAGAAGGTTTACTTTATTGTGAATGCTAGCTGTGTGGTGCTTGTCAGTGCAATTACTTTCTACTCAAGTGGTTTGCTTTTTAACATTTTATTATCTTAACAATAAAAACCCTGGAAGCAATAATTATTTATTATGCTAATTCTTTAGCTTTTTTCTTATTAAGTTCTGCCAGACCATTAAAACTTGCTGTTTTCCAGAAATAAACCTAATTTATTAATATTCAGCCAATTATGGAAAAAAAGAGAGAAGGCGAAAACAATCTCTTTACTGGTAATTAGTTACTAACCAGTCAATTTGTACGCCTATCAGCTTCCCCATAAATTCTATTTTCATTTATTCAATACCCAACATTTCTAACATCATTCTGATCGAAAACAACTTCAAAACACTAAGTCCACTGTAGCATTTTTTATAAATAGTGATTTAAGCAGTCTGAGAGGCAGCAGGGCTTTAGACCACTCTGAAAATGCACTATACTCAAGGACTGCATTTTAATTATGGAAACCTTTTAGAACATCCCTGTTTTATTAACAGTAAGTGAAAGACTATAAACAAGGCTTCAGTATGCACCACTTCTTCTCAATCCTGCCTAAAGCCCTCCAGGGGAAACAGCTTCAATGTGCTTTCATTTCTCCCCCCTAGCATTCTCATCTCTGAATGCCTCTTCTCATCGGCTTTAAAATTCATTTAACATAACAACCACACAGTTATGCTTTTTTCTTCCCTTTTATTTTTTAATATACAAGTGTTCCCTCCTTTAGGAATAAACACCGAGGCCACAGATCTCAAACTCCCATGGCATAAATGCAATATAGGAGACCATAAGAAATCTACGCAGAAAAGCACTGCAACTAAATGTACCTTGAAAAGCTCTTAGTTTGCAATGCTTTTATAAAGCTTCAGGTCCATGCACAAACTGTCCCTACATTTCACACAGTGACGGTGGTAGTAATCCCTGAAAAACTTCTGGAACTAATTCCCTCGCTCAGAGCTCAGTTCTCTCTGAGCCAGTACAGCACTATCTTCTTCCACGGCAAGGATGCAACGCTCCAAGGTTTGTCAGAGCAGTCCCCCCCTGCTTCAATGAACAACATCAACTCCCGTGCTGCCACCGCACAAAAGAGCAGAGCCAGGTTTCTCCACTGCTCCCTGCTTCTGAGATAGCTTTCTCCTGTATCTCCCACTGGGAGATTCTGCCTGTGGCAACAGAAAATTCCCTATTAATATGTAATATATACCATAATTAGCACTGTAAAGCAGGTAGTTATCTCACAACCGTCCTCCCGTCCCCTCTCTCATAATCACAAAAGTTTATTTACAGGGGGAAAAAAGAGAAAGAAAAAAGAACCCCACAAAACTGGTGAAGAATGTCTGATTCTTTTTATTTGTATTTTTTAAAAGTTAAGTTCTAAGATTAAGCTTTTGCTTCTAGCATGTCTCCTACACAGTAAGTGTGAAAGTAGGACTGAAATGGTTTCTCTCTGCCTCTTCAGGGCTGGATGCTGTTTGGAAGGATGGGTGTAGTGCAGCTCCCAACCACAGCTGTATAGCAGCTCATTCTCAAAATCACTTATTAAAGGTTCAGAAGAATCCTTACCAAACAGAAAATAAAATTTAAAAAAAAAAAAAAAAAAAAGGTAGCATACTAGATGAAACAAAAATACATATATATACAACTTTGATGTTTATGTCAACAAACTCCTGGCCTTTTGCACAAAAAGAGCAGGAAGAAAACAACCACAAGAATGCCACTGATGTTCAGTACCACTCATTATCCTAAGGGAGAAAACCAAAATCAAACACACCCCACAAATAAATCAATCGGGGCCAGACTACAAATGTTAACAAGACCATTAAACAAAATTAGAGTAGAAAGGCACTCTTCATAAAGTACTTTTTGAGCACAGAGTCTAGAGATGAAGGAATTCACTTGCTTTTCTGAATACATGCACAACATTATCACTTCAGTCCCTCCCAGGACATCAGGTTAGGCCTTTAGGGTTTATAACATTAGTTCAGCCTTTCTAATGAAGTGTGTACCTCAGTGACCTGCATTATTCTCTTCTACAGAAGCAGCAGCCTGATTTGGAACAGTCATTCCATTCCTAGCCATGCCTCTGACTAAGCATACAAAAATCTCTGAAGTTCTCTTATTCCCAGATCCCAAAATTATTTCATCTGTAAATCTAAGCCAGTGCAAGTTGCATTTGCTACCAAAAGGTAGACAAGGTCAATTGTGAGTTTCAGCATGATTACCCCTCTTCAGCAGAAATGTAGAATGTAGAGCCCTTGAGTTTTCATCTCCAAACATGGTGTATTTGATTAGGTGAATACTAGATTTTTTTAAACATGTAAAAATTCCCTCAAAAACTCTTCACCTACCAAAATACTTCAAAAACCAAATAAATTTGGGAGCTACACAGAAAGTCCTAAGAAATTCAGACTTCTACAGAACACACCTGAAGACAATTAGCTTTTGGCAATGACTTTTGGCTGCTCTACTCACCATACCATAATAAATAAACACAGTATGTAATTCGAGTGAACCAATGTACATGGAAAAGTCCAGTGCTGAAGCCTCTGATTTTCTCTCTCTTAGGACAAACACTGATTTTTTTATTACTATACTCTAAAAAGTATGTTACTAAATGCGATGCAGAAACACTAGATGTAATGCAAGAACAGAAACAGAAAAAGCTCTTTAAAAATATAGGAAGATGTGATACAAGCCATACAGCCTATTAATTTCATTTATTACCCATGCACGTCAAATGACATTAATTTACAACAGCAAAAAGCAAAGCCATTAAGTACATACAGAGCTCTGAGAATTTCAGGTGTGAAACAGACCAGCTTGTCACAACAGCTTAGAGTTCTGTTGTGCTTAAAGTGAAGAGAGTAAAACTCCATAACACTGCACCTCTATCTTGTGTATGCACAAGAAAATGTATGGAGTAGCTGTAAATACTTTCTCTTAAAGAAAATTAATTGCCCTGAGAGCAATATTCCTATATCAAAGGCACCAACAGTTCACACTCATC
Organism: Coloeus monedula; assembly: GCF_965178545.1. Taxonomy (NCBI): domain Eukaryota; kingdom Metazoa; phylum Chordata; class Aves; order Passeriformes; family Corvidae; genus Coloeus; species Coloeus monedula. The sequence goes on from NC_138781.1 coordinate 108,115,305, forward strand.
CTCCACATCAACATAAAAATTTATTGCAAGTGATGTCAAAATCCAAAGTCACACGTTGTTTGTTTATTACTGATTCATTGCTGGAGGCAATCCTCTCCATCCTCAACTGGGCTGCATTAGGAGGCTCACTCCAGGGCAAAGTCAGAGTGGGGAGCACAAACCAACTCTGAAAACAGATAGATTTGAACAGAAGCAGCTGAGGAGCTCATGAAATTTACTGCATAGCTATGTGATAAGGCAAGCATTTTCCATCTCTAGGTGGGTAGCGAGCATCTTCAGAAAAAAATCTAACTCGAGTGACTTCTTTAAGTTAAGAGTTCATCTACCTGAACTATTACAGGAACTAAATCCATTATCCTGTTATACAACTGCAGTCATTACACAGCTTTTGAACGATTTAAACTATTCCCACACAGGTGGATCTGCACCCAGTGTGTGTACACAAGATCAGAGTAATCCTTTTCAAGTCCTGATCACAGCCTCACCTCAGCTCAACACGGACTCTTACTGCTTTCGGGTACCTGAAACCCTATTTGGAAATCTTCAGCTGCTCTTAAAAGTTATTCCACTTTTCAAACTTATGATTCTGTTGATACTGTAGAAGCCAGCAAAAGAAATCAGCTGCAGTCTCAGACCCATGTAGTGCTGAAGAAAAGATGCCAGTAAAACTTGCTCCTGTCATTAAAGAGAGGAGACAGAACCCAACCAGCATTCAGCTTCCCAAAGCTCTGTGATCTAATTCTATACAAAAGGCTTAATAAGGTTTAGGCTCATAATACAATTAGTAATTTAGCTCACAAATTAGACTATCTATTAACACTCCAGCACAGACATCAGCCATATGAGGATTAAGGAATCTGCTGCTCTCAATATGGGAGTGAAAACTTGAATGCTTTAATAGACCACTTCAGCTTCTGCTAATGCAACATAAATTGCATTGTACAGGATGATGTGAGCATGGCCAGCAGCCTGCTCATATATTGAACTTTCATCAGGAGGAACCACAATAAAAATTTGCACAGTAAGTACAGAGTGGGAACTTTTGAGCTCATTTTAAAGCATAATTTTAACTAGTAAAAATATGTACTGGTAGTGCGAAATACACTGCATATGCATTAGAAGTGCACATAGAAACAAGGGCCAAAATTAACATGTCAGCATGGACAAACCCAGGTCAACCCAAGGTATGGACAGTATATTATACAATATTTAACTGCAATATTTGAATAAAGAAGTGACCCTCTTCCAAATCTTTGCAAACCACATTTATTCTGTATCTATTAAGAAGGGAAGCAGACATCGGAAATGAAAGATTCTTCGCCATCTTTTCCCACAAACAGTCCCCAAAAGATTTTTAAAATGAGCTGATATCTCTAGCATGATATTTAATGGCGCATTGCTCACACAGAAAAATATTCCAGGTGAATTTTCAAAGGTAGGCTAAAAAACCACTCTACTTATTATAAGAAACTAAAATTTCAGTTGCTGTGTTTGAAAAGTGCTGTTCCAATTTCCAGAAAACTATATGTGTAACTACATTTCTACAAAATGCCAATATTGGTGTGTTCATGCTGACTTGCGTTAACATCTGATTTATCTGCAATTATTGTGTCAACAGGAGCTTTTTGTAACTACTTTGACAGTATGCCCAAAAGTGACTGTACTCATCTTGAGGATTTGAGCTTGTGTTTGTAAAATTAGGGCCAGTATTGTTAATTCTTTTTAGCTTGAAGAACAAACAAAAAATCTTCATCAGTTTACTTCACACTCTAGTAGAAACCATTCACACCCAAATAATATTATGAACAATGTCCATCTGGTCTGAAATCTAGATCTGGCCGCTGTATCTCATTCCCCACCAGCACTGCCTGCTGTTGCTATCAAGTGTTCAGTGTGACTGCACTCAGTGCAAAGCAAGACTTAAAACTTCACTTGCTCACAGTACTTATACATAAGCACATGCTTTGCTGTCACGTGTGTTAGCACATGCATGGGACCACTTTGGTCTTATCTGCCTCAAGGAAAAATAAAAAAGGCAAAACGCCTAACATGTTATGAATGATACTCAGGCAGTCAGGAACTGTATCCCCAAGCTTCTACCATAGATGCCCAGAGGCTCTGCAGCCTTCTGAAAACATGCACATAGTTCTCCAAACTGTAAGGGCAAAAGTGCCCCACAGCAGCACAGGAAATCCACATCAGAGCTACCATCCTGCAGGCTCAGCTCTCTCCCCAGCTCAGTCATTGCTGTCCAAAGGACGGAGGTGGCCGAGGAAGGCACAAATTATTCAAGAAGAGGAGAAGAGAAAGTTGCACAGAGACCTCATAGCAGCTTTCCGGTATCTGAATGGGGCCTACAAGGATGCCAGAGAGGGACACTTCATCAGGAAGTGTAGAGACAGGACAAGGGGAAATGGCTTCAAACTGAGAGTTTATGTAGATTAGATATTAGGAAAAACTTCTTTACTGTGTGGCTGGTGAGGCACTTGAGGTTGCTCAGATAAGCTGCAGATGCCCCAACCCTGGCAGTGTTGAAGGTCAGGTTGGACAGGGGTTTGAGCAACCTGATGTAGTGGGAGGTGTCCCTGCCTATGACAAGAGGGTCAGAACTAGATGATCTTTATGGCCCCTTCCAACCCAAACCATTCTATGATTCTATTTGTGGAATATAGTGATGAGGAGCCGGCCTGAACAGAGAAAAGGAGGTGGAGAGAGCTCTGGAGGTGGCAGGTTAGCAATGTATTCTTAAAGGTGGTCTGGTGGTAAACAGCTTTGTTAAATATGTATTATATTTCCTGCGGAACACATTGTACTAAAGCACAATTTTAGAACTGAGAGCAGGTAAGAACCCTCCCTCTTCCTCTGCACAAAGTTCCACAGTACACAGTTCTGGAAGATCTCAATGATTGGTCAATTCTTTCTTTTATTGCTAGACCACTGGGCAGAGTCAAAGCACTGAAATTACAGGAATGGGGCTGCTTATGAATGTCACGTATTTTCTCAAAGCCAGTTTCAAGCAGACAGATCCCATTTCTTAGCAGTTCTGCTCCCAAAGGTCTAGAAATACACATCCTCTAATCCTGGTGTACAAGCAAGAATTAATTTTTCACTGCTACAAATCTAGCGTGACCCTCTGCAATTTGCAAAGACTTCAACAGACTGAGTTTTGGAAACGTGAGATTTCTCACTCACAGCCAGCAAATGGTTCCCAAACTGCCACTTGCAAAGCTGTGATCCACCCACAATGAGCATTAATTTGAAGCAAACAAGCATGCCAGATACTACTTGACTGAAAGAGATGTACTGTGGAACAATTCATGAAACCACAAGTTCATTTTGGATTGAATGTAATTCAAAAATATGGACAGCTCTTATCGTGGTCCTGGGGTTTGGGCTACACATCAGAACCTGGTTCCATATTTTGCAAGGGACTCAACAGAACTGACAGGCAAGCAGGAACTTTAAAAATGCAAGCTTCCATGTGGCACCCTAAACTGCAACCCAGTGCATGTAACCAAAACCTCTGAAGTAGTTTCTGACTGATGCCAGAATGACTCCACAGCTGCTGCTTTCCATTTCCATTTGTCACCAAGTCATTACAGGTATCTTCCAAAATAAAAATTTAGACCTCCAAAGGCTGTATCTGTTTCTCTGTAGAAATCAGAGAAAAAATTGCAAATGCAGCAGACAATGCATGCACTGTTTACACTCCCTAATTCCCCTTGAGTTGACCTTGGCCATTTAGCTAGATAAAACCCAGACAGTCTTTACCTGAAATTCTCAGTCTGAACATATGCTTCACCCTTTCTCCAAGTCAGAATTAATATCTGCTCTTCAGCACTCCAACTCCATTATATGACAGAGGAAGGTACAGGTGAATAAGGCTGAAGTTCGCAGTCAGCAATCATCTGCCAGTGAATCAACCCACAGGCACTACAGTATGTTTGTCTACGACTGAAAACAGAACAGAAGTATCTGAGGAAAATGATTTTTAAGGGGTTATTTCTGCATCATTTTCCTGCATATATACCTTATGCTATGTACTGGGCTACGACCTCATAAACATTTTAAGGTTTTTTATGTTCACACCTTTCTGTGGCCATGGAAAGTTTTTGGGTAACAAGGGTAACATTTAACTGCCCAAAATTCAGGATGCAAAGAAATACCAGATTCTAGTCTAAAAACTTTCCAAAGAGCAATTTTACATGTAAGGATCCAGCTCTGAAGTTTCTGCAAGACTCATTTAAAAACCCCAATCCGTGCCTGCCGGTGGTGCACGGCTGCTGCAGAAGTCAGGGGTTTTACTTTCCAAGAGAGTATTTCAACTTGTCTTGGGTTCCTGGGCCCTATGCAATTTCAATGCATATTTGCTCTAAAGGGTATGTGCTTGTCTCAAAGACTCTTAAATAAATAAAACAAACCCCAGTGTTTTCCAAATCCACAAATGAAAGTGCTACACTAATTCACATAAATCCCTTACTAGCCTAGATTTATGGAGGCAATTCTAACAACAATTCTTGAAGTAAAAATAAATAAAACACACCTCATGAACTTTATACATGCTCTTCAATCCACTGTGCTTTGCTGTCGCTATAAACAGCAAGTACTAATGCTGGGCAACACACAGGCTTCCATTTCACATTTTCACCCTCTAAGGTTTTAAATAGATATTAACTTCAGTTGGTTTCCCAACAAAAAGTCTGTGATGCTCACAGGCCTAACACCAAAAGGTTTCTTTCCTATTTAGAAAGTTGCTTGCAAAGGGTCTCCCCTGAGCTAGGACAGAGTCAAGATGACATCTCTCAGACACGGTAAAGAGGGCATCAGCTGCACAGTGCCTCAAAATTATTACTGGCACAACAATTTATCTTACATAACTGAGAAATTACTTCAGTATCAAGCTATCTCTGCAGAAGTTAAAAACAGCTTAAGTGATGTGTTACGTAAAGTGCTTATATTAAAGTGTTGAATGTAGTGCTTTGTAAAATAATCTTCATCCACTCTGCAGAATGCAGAAAAGGTAACATTAAAGGAAAAAGGCTATAGCCATTTCCAGTCATTAACATAAGAACTACCCCACTGATAACTATGGTTCCTGGAAATGTCCATAACTGCCTCTATCTCCTAAACATGTGACAGTATTTAACCATGTTTTTGAGTTTCCAGGGAAAATTGAAGTTAGAGGCGGTGACAAGCAGCTGCTGTACATTTTCTCTAAATTTGTTTTGGGGTTCTGAGCTGTCACCTTCCATTTTTTAAAATTTTTTGTAAATGGAAATTTAGCAGATTTCTCAACCATGGAGGAAAAAAAAGACGAAATTCCAACTAGTCTGGCTATGAAGATCCTCACCCATGTCACAGTCAAACGCCAGAGCACAGAGTTAAATCCGGATCTCCCACACCTATGTGGGAGTTCTGATCACTAAGCAACTATTACAACAGGAGTTAAAAAAAAAAAAAATATATATATATAAATATCTATGTATCTATATATATATATCTTCTTCATGCTGTGCACCAGGGGCATAGTTTACATTAGGCTATGTCATCCCAATGTGGAACCAGAAAAATCTCCAGGCTCAGAAAGTTCCACTGAGAGCAAATAGCTTCTTGGTTTTATGACATATCTTAAAACACTTAAGTAAAAAAGACGCATTACACTAAAGAAACACTATTAACTTCCAAAATAATCATCAGAACAGTGCTGTTCCTGAATTATACTGATTGACAGAAAAATCACAGCAATTACAAAATGCTATATATAGTACTAACAGGTGTGCAAACAGTGTCAAACACCTTGAAACAAACAGATTTTCTTGCATGTTTCTGCCATGCCTTTGAGCACACTCCGAGCAAGCTATTGTTAGGAAACCCTGGACTTCTCACAGTAATTTTATTTACTAGAAGGATGGAGGAGGGAAGAAGCAACAATGAAATTTTTCAAACAAGACAAATATCCAAATCACATAAGAAGAAAGAGCAACTTATACTAAGCAGCTACAAAGAAAACAGTTATGTCAGTTATGGTGCCTCACACAGTTCACTGAGATGGGAATTGACTTTCATGTTTGTTTTCAACTGTTCACTGAACTGTTTATTAAAACAGTAAAAAGACATGAAGGTAAAAATAGCAGAAGTGAGACAAACACAAGTTTCTGTGGAGGTAGAGGACAATGCGAATCCCTTCAGGAAACCTCTGCCTCTCCTTGAGATATAACCGGGTAATACACTTTTTCTCAGCACTAGAGATCCTTTTTTCAGAGACTATGAGAAACTCTACCCTCAGAAACTATATGGACTTTTAGCAAAACTTTAAGATGTGCATGTAGATGACCATTTTTTGGTCACAAACTACTGTATCAGCAATAGCAGAAAGCCTAAGCATCAGCCCCCAAAAAAGGAATTATCTGGCCTTAATGGGGAAAAAAAAAATACAACCCCCCTGCCACTACCTCTGCTTCCAGTACACCATGAAAAATGCAAAGGTCTGCTAATGGATAAAAACTCATCAACTTTAAGACACAGACAGACAAACTAGCACATAGATTACAGGCATATACACAAGTATGTAAGCGCACATATCATGGGTGGAAATTATTTACTCAGTCTAATGTATATTCACCAGGAAAAAAAAATGTGAAGAGCCACTCTATTAATTTGTCTGTAACAACAACTCCATCAACCAAACCTTACTGGTCCACTATTTATTCACCTAAAGTACACAGAAACTGCGGTAATATCCTCCTCAATCTTATGTTTGAATCTTATCAGCACAAATAAACAGTTCTTTCACCTAATGAGCCTACATTTATGTGCTACAGAACTAAAACAAAGGGCCACTGACAAAAGTATTCTACCTACTACATTTATTTATAGATAGTCTAAACCATATTTGATTTTAGAGTTCAGGATAAAAGATGTGACAGGATTCAAAATAATAAAGCAGGATCTTTCTGAAAACCTCCCCAAAATAACCGTGCCTTAAACATTAAAAAAACCCAAACAACAAAACAGCAAACAAGCAAAAAATCCCCCCCAAATATGTGTGGTGGGAAAAAAAAAAAATCTGCTCTCCTACAGGCATGTGATGCTCTATTTCATTCTCCTACAAGATGAAGAGCTGAAGTGATGAAAGAGGTAATTAGCTGTTAGTTATTCCAGAGCAAAAACACATTTCTAGTGATTAACAAAAAAATGCTGTAAGAGATATTTATAATAGCTTAACAGTGAAGAAGATTAAAAAGACAAAAAAACTGGGGAGCAATAAAAAAGCTAATCTACCCCTCAAAAAACCCCACTGTAACCAAAAATTATTGTTCTAAATCAGGGCAGATGACACATGGAGGGTGGGGAGGGAAAAAACAAACAAATTCATAAGCAAAATGTTGGGTTTACACCATTTCACAGAAAAAAAATAAAGATTCATTAACATCATTACACTTAATCATATGCGTAAAGATAATCAACTATTGCTATGTAAAGTTGTCAGAAGACGTATTTGAGCCTTGAATACATTATTGAAAACAAATGTGTTGAAAACGAAGATAATAAAAGATAAGAAAATGTGAATAATTATAAATTCACTTCTGTTTTCCACAAGTAATTTAGCTGCCATTTAGACCTCAGCTTATTTTTTTTACATCTTTTCTAGTAACATTCATCTCCCATTCTTCCAGCAAATGTTATACCTTCCTTCCTACCTTCCTCCCCAAAACACACTACGTGTCACCTGTTTTCAGAACTCCTTCCTGCTAATATTGCCCTGGTTTTGTCTGAACAACTGTGGTCATTACTTTTTTCTCTTATTGTTGTTTGTTATGTGCCAAAGGGCCACTGTTGAGTCAGACACTTCTGGCTGAGACACTTCATTCCTATTCTCTGCAGATACTGAGCATGGGTATGTCCTAGAGGAATAAATACACCTTAATTTTTACTGTTAATCCTCTAAGAAATCTGGGCACAAAAACGTCTGTCCTTCATTTTGAAAGCATATATGGCACCTTACCCGCTATACCTCCTCATAGCATTAATGGAAGCCACGTGGCTTAAAAACCAACACAACCCCTCCTTCTGCCAAAAGGAGAACAGAAATCCACTGACAGCAACATCATCTCCATTGATAATTATTTTGAACGGATCGGAAAGGTTCTTAATAGGTTGTGAGGAGACGTACTCACACAAAACTTAAGGTTGTATCTTAACCATCTTGACTGATCCTTAAAGCAAAACTTATCAGATCTCTGCAGCAGTAATTCTTGCACTTAAAACATTAGGAAAGTACTGACAATTTCTTTGAGGTTTCATGCATTTTATTATGTATTTTTGTCATATTAGAGTATTCACTTGTCTTTCTTTTGAATACTAACACTGATACTGAAATCAGCCTTTTTACAAGTAATTAAAAGTTCATTTGTATTGTAATCAAATTGATGCAAACAAGCCACCAATGGATTAAAATTCTCTAGGTCACAAAATTCCACCATCTATTTTCACACCTCCCCAGATCCAAACACATCTACATTCTCACAAAGCCCAGCTTACATACAGCCCTTTCTCTTTCTATGCTTAGAAAAATGGACTTAGAGATGCAGCTACACCTAGTGATCAGCAGCAGATCACAGCAGGCAAAACTCTGGAAGACATTACAAAATTCAGAAAGAAGTATCTGAATACATTTGGGTGAACAGACTGACATAGGAAAATTTATTGCTACTTTTTTTTTTTCCCCTAAATATATGACCATGTGCTCCAAATTGGTTTTGGTGTCTTTAGCACGTAACATTACACATCAAAAATAACAGAACTGGAAGTTATCAACAAAATCAAATGAAATTAAATGAAATAAGAAGAAGATTCTCAATTTTTCCTACAGAAAATGAGTATGTAATTCAGCTGCATTCACATATTAACAAACAGTTTCTTCCCGGGAAAATTTTCAAAACTACTACTTCTTTACACAAGAGTCTTAATTGTGAGCTGAAAGGTTCATAATTGCATGTCATTTCCTGGGGAAACATCTTCAGAACTTAGTGATATAGCATAGAAATAAGTGTTTGACAGTGATACTAACAAGCTTTAAACACCAGAGATATCCCTCTCAAAAAGCATTTCCTTCAGCATAAAGTTGCAACACATGAAATACAGGATCAGTTCACAGATCCTGACCCTACAACATCACTGGACTTTGTTCCATCAAGTCTACACTTACTATCTTCCCTCCAACGATGCAAACTGAAGGGATTGTTTCAGCAGGAATGTGTAAAACTGACCCTTCCACCAGCAACTCCTCTGTTTGACATTTTCGCTGACCGTCGTGGGATGTGGGTGAGCGCACATGAGAAATAAACCATCCCCACACGTCTCCAGGTCAGACTCAAATGATATTAGTGAGGTGGAGTTCAGAAGCTTGCTCACTCTACCCTAACGTGTCTTGTGATTTGCCTGGGGATTTGGTCTCTCTAGCTGTCAATCTAGCAACTTCTGTGAGCACTAAATATATTACTATTTCATACATTTTATGTGCTTTTATTGTTTCAGGACACTGTGATTCGTTTTCCTCATGAATTCTGACGACTGCTAAATCATGAGACCAAATAAACACCATAGCAGTTTTTTCACCCAGTGTTATTACATCCTTGCAATATATTGTAGAATTTATTTTTAATTTCTGATGACATTTCATTACTATCTTTTGAAACCAGAACAGCAAAATGAAGTAAAAAAACCCCCAAAACAAAAACATACCCACCATGTAGTTTCTTTTTTGATGAATTGTGCCACTTCCAAAGCCTTGACTCATTTTTACCTAAAGCATTCTAAAGAACATTCCAGTTTACATGGGAACACAAATTTTATTTCATTTTTGTAACTGTAAAAAGTTTAAAAAAAAAAAAAAAACAACCAACATCACACTCAGAAGCTGATTTTTCAAAATGCTTCCATTAATTTGCTGGAGTATTTTAAATATGAATAGTCTTAGATGTAAACCAGAAATCAAGTCATTCACCTATTCACCTAACAGCTGTAATAGCAGCAGCAAAAATCTCTTTAACAGTGGCAAGTTTGATTTGAGAATCTTCCCCCACAGCTCTCACTGTTAGTGAGGCCAAGTCCATGCTAGGACCTATAGCTGGAATCATTTTGTAGATGAGCTGACAACTGCATCAGACACTAACAAAGCTGCATTTTCGCTACCATATGTTACTTCCCTTAGAAGATGCAGGAATACAGACTTGATGGATGTGTGGAGAGAAAAAAAAGCAGGTGGAATAAACAGTGCAAACAAAAGCAGAATTTGCTAAAGTGAGATATAACTACAATTGGAGCTCTTTGTTGCTATTGTCATCAGAATAGCTATTACAGACTTTCAAACAGAGATCCTGAATAGTCTGAGAAATCTCTTTAAACACAGTTAATTATATCAGAAACTTCTTATTTTCTAGACATTGCTAGGAGCTTCATTTCAGCTAGGAGAGGACCTATGAAGACTTAACCTATATTCTTTCTTTTTCTCTGCAGTCACCAAACATCAACATGATCACAGTAAGTTTCAACTTCAGCATGTCAAACTTCTTCCTTACATCTCTTTTCTGGAAAATATGATCCTCCTTTTTAAAGTGCCTACACCCAAAAATGAGCAGATTAATCTAAGACACAATATCTATTCGGAATGCAAGGTTTTGTATTTTTAATCCATGAAATAGCTTGAGAATTACTATTTTTTACGTAAAGCCTTTACTGCTGACTAGGACAAGTAATTTTCAAGTTTTGTACAGCACTTTTCCTCCTTCTCTTCGTAATTGCCACTAGTCCTGGTTTATTACGAACGGCCTTTTACAAGCACTTTTAGTCACTCTGTCCATCCCTCTCACTGCAGTAAGACTCATTCCTGCTCAGAGAAAAACTAAAACTTTTTAAACCAGTGCCGTAAGAAGAGTATTAACATACAACCTCGGTGCTTTTCACAGCAAGAGAGAACACAGCAGACTAATAAGAACCCTCCCTCCGTAAGAGTCAGCTTGCAACCAAGAAGCACCAATTTCAGAATTCAGGCTGTGTGCACATTTACATCTACCTGAACACGAATGCCTTCATAAAAACACAGTTTCCAAGTTCTATTGTACATTTCTTTGCTTTCAGTTTCAGCTCCCCGTTTTTGTATTTGACAGAACTCATCCCATCCAGACCCTTCAGGTTATGTGAGATCAAACATTTAAGTTTACAATGTCCCTTCTAACTTCACACATCTCTATGTTTGACCTAAACCCCTTATAGGAGTGAATTGCTTTCCCTAGCGTGAATAACCTACCAAGGAGGTGGAAGAAGGAACACGGTGGAGGCAAGTGGCATTTTCTATGATTGAACACCACTTTTCAGGGACTTCTGTAATATTAGCATTCAGCCTTCACATGAGACCAACTTAATAACATTTTGCTAAAATTATAAACAACGCCAGCTAAATTAGGTGTGCTATAGTTTCTAAGAAAGAAACTACAAAATAGTAAAAAAACCCAAACCCAAAACTAATCTTGCAGAAAGAGCCCAGCTACTTTCAAAAACTTAGGATAAGCAGCCCTGTCCATTTAAGACAATGTTTTCAGTAACCTCTCTTGGAATTCAAATTCTTGAGATCATTTACTTCTTGAACTGATGAATCTAGAATTTAAAAATCTTTAGTTAAGGACTCAGAGAAAATCTCATTGTTATTAACTGTAAAGCTGCTTTCAAAAGATTACTTGAAAGCTCCCAGGCCTTAGAAAGCCAAGACCTGATATTTCAGTAAGATTATTTTCTAAATAAGAAACTCAAATAAGACAATAGCTGAATGTAACATTAGAACAAATCTTTGTGAAAGAAATCAGTCAGTTTAGAAAAGGGCAAAAATAAAAATGGGAGTATAAATGCCAAGGCTCTTAACTCACACACTGATACTCTGCTTAGAGGTGTGGAGTTGGCTTTGTTTCTTTTCTTCTTTGTTTGTTTTTAAACTTTTCACATGTTAGTCATGTAACTCCCATCTGCAATAAAGGACAGCTATTACAAAAGATAACTACCCAACTCAAGGATGGATTTTTCTGTCATTTCATTTCTATGATGCTAATGCATCAAGGTTTCAACAAAAGAAACAGCAAGTTTTCCCCCCAGCCAAAAATGACACCCAGGCACAAGTTTCATATGGTAAAGCACAAAAATGGAAATATCATCAATTTTGTTCCAAGTGCTGAGAATCAATACTAAAAGGAAAAAAAATCTGTACATGCATCTTCACAAATAATCTTTATTTTCAATATTTAACATACATGTACATATGCAGACATGGGGAGAAGACAGGGCAGATTCCGCATCCCATGCCATCCTTTGCAACCTCAGTGAAGTGTGTGAATAGCAGCCTCCGTTACTGAGTACTTCAGGAGGTGTGGAATTGCACCCTTGGAATAACTGCATGCACAAGTCATTGGTGAATTGTCTGCGGTTTATAGCACCGTTCTCCCCACAGTGTGTGTCAGGTAAATGAATACAATGGATACAAATCAAACAGTAATGTGGGATTGTTCTTCAGCAACACGAACAGCACTTCAATGCTGGCCCCAGTACAGTATCAGCACATTGCATGCACAAGCCATTTAAATATCCAGAAGAAGGGTCGCCCCAGCTTAACTTTAAACAAGAAGTAAGACAGTTCACATAGGTCAGCAATGAGTTACAGATTTGTCTTATTAAAGCAAGTGCTCCCATTGAAGTCTGGACGCTAGACTTCCAACATTAATGAGTTGTAGAGCTAATATAATTGAGTCCAGTTTCATAATTCGCTGCAGAGTACAGTTTCCTTCTAATAGGAGTGTTTGAAAAATATTTCATCATTGTTACATATCACCTTGGAACAAAACATTTTTCTACTCGGAGATCTTCTGCCTCATCTGCAGTAAAAATGCTCTCAAGAAGCTAGTGGAAATGCAGCTACGTATACAAGAGGTCCCTGGAACCAAATATAAAACCAGAATTTTTAATCTTTTTTAGAAAGTTTTAAACCAGACCACCAATTCCTAGCCATAAACTTGGTTTACCTACAGTGCTGCATAGAAGCAACATGTAATGTGCAAAATATAAACTATTTTGTTGCAGCCTGAGCAACAAGGAGCCAGAAGTATTGCTTCCCACCAGATCAAAGCAAACTTCGCACGAGCTGAAGACCAGATGTCTTCAATTTAACGTGCTTTCAGTTGCACTAACTTCATGTTAGGAACAAAACAAACCAAAAAAAATCCTGAAGTTACTCTTTGCAGCGGAGCACGCAGAACTATTTCACAATCCAAATTTCTGCCTAAAATTACGGGTTTGTCCAACATATAAATAGGACGGGGGTGCAAGCAGGGGACTCGAGACCAAGATAACCATCTGCAGGTCTGGGGATTCGGAGAACAGAGGAAAGCTGCCGCTGATGGGGCACTTCGCCGGGCTCCTCTTGGCTGTGAACGCCGGCACCCATCAGCCGAGGGCAGCTTCTGCTCTGCCCTCTCAGGTGGCGCTCGGGGGGCTGCAGGGAGCGCGGGGCGGGGGCTTTCCCTTCGGCTCTGCCGGCGTCTCACAGCCGCACCTCCGCGCAGCGCCGAGGGCGGGCAGCGGCGGGGGCCAGCGCCCAGGCACCGGCGGGCGGGCAGAGCCGCGGGGCCCCTCCGGGGAGCACCGCAAGCCCTCCTTCCCCCGTCGCCAGCCGCGGCGGCGGGCGGAGCGCCGGGGACCGGCTCACCTCGCCCCTCCGCCCCCCGTACCGGGGCAGCGGGAAACTTTCGGGAAGTCAGCGGCGGAAAAACGCCGGAGCGAGCCCGAGTCCCGCCCGTCCCTCCAGCCCTGCCCTAGGGCTGACCGAGCCCCGCCAGCCTCTCGACCTTCCATCGGGATCAGGGGCGCCAGCCGAGCGGCATCCCGACACCGCTACCTCCTCGGGACACTTTTTCCACCCCATCTACGCAGTGGTTCCGAAGTGTCAGACCCGTCAGGGGGATGGGGAGCAAAAAAAAAAAAAAAAAAAAAAAAAAGATACAGAAGAAAACAAAAACCCAAACCAAACCCCCACCACCTCCGAAGTGCCCGCGCTTCCCCCTGCCCCTCCGCCGCCCGCCCCCCGGGAAGGCTGCCCGGCCCCGGGCTGGCGAACCGACTCCTTACCTGTGAACGTCTGCGCTCCCGCTGCCAGCAAAAGTCCGGCCAAAGTAACCAGGCAAGTTCCAACTTTCCCCATATTTCCAGCCCTTCCTGCTCCGGATCCAGCAAAGTGCCAAAGTATTTGCCAAAGTAGGAGGCGCCCCTCTCGCCCCCCTCCAGTCCGGGGGAGCAGGCGAGGAGGGGGCAGCCGGAGTCCCGCTCTTGGTGCCCCGCGGGCTGTTCACCCTTCCTCTCCCTCTCTCTGCAGTTAAGAGCAGGGAAGAGGCTGTGAAGTGGCCGGCGGCCGCCCGCCCGTCTGCCTTCCTCCGGCCGCGCCGCTGCCCCGGGGGCCGTGCGGGTACCGCTCGCCTCCCCCGGTGCCCGGGGGGGCACCCTTAATCCCGGAGCCTCCTCGGCCGGCGCCGCTGCTAGTCCCGGCTCAGCTCGGCTCCCTGACTGACTCGCGGTCCCCCCCGGCGGGCGGGCGGGCTGAAGGGAGCGCGGAAAGTCACGCCCAGCCGCCGGCGCCGCCGCTCTCCCCCGCTAGAGGGCGAGGTGGCCGGGCCCCGCCGCCGACAGCAGCTCGGGGGCCGCCGCCGCCTGCGGGGGCGAAGCGCTCGCGTCTCCTTCCCGCCCCGCTGCCCCGAGCGCGGCTCTGCTTGCTAAGGAGGTGGTGGCTTTGTGCCGGGCAGGACGATGTCGAAAGCTCGTGGACAGCGTGGGGGGAAGTGAAGAAGGAACCGAAAAAAAAAAAATCTCAGCTAGGCGTCTCCGTAACTTTGCCGCGGGCCAGCCCCGGCCAGAGCCGCAGGCGCTGAAGTTGTGGCGGCCGTGGGTGGCGGCCCCGCGGGAACGAGCAGCCCGGCCCCGGGTGTGAGATCTGGCCCCCGCCCTGCCGCTCTGGCGCTGCTCCGAGCACTGGGACAGGGAAGGGGAAGCGCAGGAGAGGCGGAGAGCGCCGGCTTTCCATAAGCGCTTCGGTTGGTTTGTACGGGCGGTCTGGAGTCTGTCGGAAGAACTAGCTGGAGGCCACCGCTCAGCCTTCCGCGGGAACCGCAAGCGTGAGAGCCCTGCCCGCACAGCTGATACCGAGAGGGAATTAAGATGTGAATAGGTTCTCCTGGCTGGCGAGGAGCGGCACTGTCTTGTACATTAATTGCTTCGCATTCGCGTGCTGCTCATAAAACTTAATCTCCTTGCTTAGCCCTCGGTAAGAGCCACCCTTCACCCCTCCGGAGCGTTTCGGGAAGGGATCTCTGGAGAGCGCCCAAGCCGGCCCCCGGTTCAAGACACGGGCGCAGCTCTTACTCCTGCGAGTGAAGAGTAACGTCAGGAATTAGCAGGGTTGGAGAGGGAATAGTGGAAATAGAATCACATTAAAATGGCAGTTATCTCACATCATTTGCAGCGCGTGACTTCTGGCATTTATCTCCGCGTCACGTATGAAATACAGCTGCTTGACAGCCGTCTTCCCACTGGGGCTTTGGCTCCTGGTGTCCATGGCACTGCAAGGATGCGTTTGTTGGTTTTAAAACAGTTTTAAAACTAAAGTGGAGTTCTAGAGGTGGAAATATTTTTGTTGGCCCTCGCTTTCAACGGAAGCTTTTTCTTTCAAGTGCAACTGTGGCCAAATTTAATGCCTTGTTTTTTTCCCTGTGGGTTATTAAAACGATAAAAGCAAGAATTTAGATAATGCTGGTTTAAAGAGCTTGAGCTCAGGTTCTAGGTTCTGATTTTTCTCCAGCACAGGTCCTCTGTTTTCCATGCTGCTCTTCCATGTAGTTAGCCGGCTTCGCTGCCGGTTTCAATTGAACTGTAAACTCTACCCATCCCCCACATGGCCGTGCGAGCTCCAACATATTTAGTGATTTGTGCGTATTTTGAATTATTTTTACATTAAGCCCGAGCTTAGGCACACAGCTGTATCATTTCCAGTGATCGCCCAACCATGCTGTTCTCGGGACGCTGCTCTATTATGTTTTGGGTGATACATCTGTGACTTGACGCAACCTTGGCGAAGGGGCATGAACTTCGGGATGTGTGGGGGTACGGCAGCTACCTCAAAAGTTAACGCAAGGGGGCAGAATAGCATTAATTGTTGTGTTTCCTGACGTCAGACCTTACCTTTTCGATAGCTAGTGGCCTCTTAGTTCATTGTTTGCCTAGAACTTCAATCTTCTCCCCCCCGCTCCAAAAAAAGACGTTGCCTTAATTCCCCGAAGCCTTGGTAACCTATGGGTGTTTTGCAGTAAAAGTTCAATTTTTAATTTTAATTTTTTTTCATGGTTACATAATTTAGGTTATTTCTATGTTCTTTAAAAGTGGCAGTTGTAGCTTCCAAAAATTAGAAACTATAGCTGGTCTCGAAAGTGCTACCTTTGTAACACAAAACTTAAAAAAACTGAAGAAGTGTCATAAGTAATTTAACTTACAACAAAATAAAATTTAAAATATGTCTTTTAGTAGATCTGCCACTAAAAATCCAGAAATGAGCAGTTACACCAGTGTTTATGCTAATGATGACCTCTCTCAGTTCGGGACGTCCAGACACAGGCGAAATTGTATCTCTGATCAGCTGTGCAGTGTGGTAAAATACGGTGTTCAGACACATAGCAGTAGCTTGCCACCCTGTCTTTGTTACAGGGAATTGGAAATTCCATGCCTATATCCACAGCTATCTGATGTTAGTTTAGTGAGGATGAGATAGAAAGTTGCCAGATTGTGAGGATTATAGCAGAGTATTTTAAGAGTGTTTGGTCACAGCCACAGTGGGAATGAGGCTAAAGTGCTTGACCTTCAAAGACACAACCGGTCTGCTTTAATTACAGTAAATCTAAGAAACGGTTGAGCTCCAGGGAATTGCTAAACCAACAAGAACAATAGAAAATACAGGTCATGCATGGCTGATCGGGAATTGTGAGCTGTGTTTCACTGTGTTCAGTACCGGAGCGTGCATGAAAACCATCCAAAAACCATACAAAAAGAACTGGAGCATCAGGAAAACACTAGACAAAACCCACAGGTTCTCTGGTGGTTTGGTTCCAAGAATGTATTCAAGAGAGTTCATTAAAGGCTAAGCTGTGGCTGGAGAGGGGATTGGAGGCATCTGCATGGAAAAAAAAAGTACTTTGCTGATTGTTTCTCACTGACAAACAGATACTTTAGATACCTTGCATCTGTTCTTGAACTGGATCACCTCAAAGAAATACCTGATTACAGTTCCCTATATAGATATACTTCAGCTGAGGAACACAGGAGTTCCCAATTATCACAAATAAAATTATTCCTGCTGAAAGGAGTCAAAGAACGAGACAGTAAGACATGTAGAATAAGGAGAAAATCTGGAAATGGTTGTAACTAATTTCTAGATTTTAATGTACAACAATAGGAAATTCACATAGCCAGTCTTCGTTGCAAAGATTTTGTTTTATTTTTAAATATGGAATTTGTATACATCCCACTGAGGGGAAAATTAAACAACCTGATGATAAATTATGAATAATTACACTGTTCATTACAGAAAATTCACTGGCACAGCTGCCCTCTCTTCGCTAATCATTCTCTTGCAGAACCAT
Organism: Coloeus monedula; assembly: GCF_965178545.1. Lineage (NCBI taxonomy): Eukaryota > Metazoa > Chordata > Aves > Passeriformes > Corvidae > Coloeus > Coloeus monedula. Next base: position 108,133,022 of record NC_138781.1, read on the forward strand.
TTCCCGTATTCCAGATCTCTGTGCTACTTCTTGCAACTGATTTTTGAAAATTTCTAACTGAACAAGAATTGCATTACTGGTTAGAGAGGTCTGACGTCCAAATACTTATCATGATGTGGAAACAGGTCTGCTTGACCCATGTCAAAGAAGAATTCTTAGGATAGGCATACATCTATGCTTAACATTAGATATATAGATTGTATTTATCTACATAGCTGTTACCTTAAAGATGTTAATGATATTTGCAGTGCTATTCATTCTGTATTACTGGCACAAGAACAAGTAAACATATCTCGAATTCTGTAAGACATCAAGGCCACCCTGCATAATCCGTAGCATGAAGTCACCCTTCCTATAATGATATACAGCAGGAACGCTTTCTTGCTCATGTTACAGCAGAAATAGAAAAGCAAAGACTCATATTCAAATATTGGAGGAAGGCCCAAACATCCTGCCTTTTTTTGACCCGTGACAATGCTGATTAAGTGGCCAAGAATGTGGGCTACACAGCTGTCACCTGATCTTTTGGTTCAGTAGCAGATAACATCACTCTCACAGCTCAAAGCTATTTTTTGCACTGTAAAGTAGTTAGACAAGAGTGATTTTCACTAGCTTGCTCCATCTTGTTTTAAAGCTCGGACAGACAAGCTTCATGAATCTTTCAATGACACTACTGTTTAAATATGATGAAAAAGTAATTTTCTTCATGGGACAGGGGCACATTTTCTTGGTTAAGTACAGCTAGTGAGTGAAAGTATGATTTGCTTTGTTAGAAAAAAGACAGGCAATGATTCCAATTCTCTGGTTTTATCAAAGCTACTTTTCTGCTATAGCGAAATTCCAGAGGCAATCCTTGGTCAGAAGAACCACTCAAAAAAAATAACATCATCTCTGTAGGTCAAGGAAAAATATGCCAAAAAATTTCTTCTTTTTCCATTTGGGGCTTTTCTTAAACACAGAGCAGCTAATATGCACTTATCTTTAGGTAGCTTTAGCTTCTCACGCAGATTTTTACTGATGCTCTTTACCTTTTCACTGCTGAGTTTTGTCAAAAGCTACAAAGAGAAAAATATGTGTGCTTATCTGTGTGCCAGGATTTATTGATTGCATTATACTCAATTATATTCTGTTTCATAATATTTAATATATCTGTATCTGTGGATGCTATAATGGTTTCATTTGTTACTGAAGAGCTATTTCAGTGATAAATGTAAATCTTCCAGTGTTTGTTCAAAAAAGCCTGCCTTTTGTTGAGGGGTAGGATGAGGTTCTAGTAGTGTCCTTAAAAGATCACATCCACCCCATACCTTGTCTTTCCCTGCCTCCAAGGAACAACAAAGAACTACGTGGAATCCAAGGTCAATCTAAACCAGCTGCAAAAGTTGCTGCATACAAGATGTTCTATCTTCAGTAGTGGCTCATCATCTCTCCTGCTTATTGCTGCTGGGGTGTGCTGGCACTAGAACCGATCCCTGATCATTCATTTGGCACTGAGATGCACTAATCACAACTGTGACTGCTCCCTATCAGATATTGCCATGTGTAATATGACTGCCTGCTTTTTTCTTTCTTTTTTTTTTATTACTAATTATTTATGCAAGCAACAATAATGATCCATTTTTTTCCCAAGGACATCTTATTCACTTGATCACTCTGAATTTTGGTGAAAACTCATAAAAACCAAAGTCCTCTTTGTTTCCATCTGCTAAAAACCAACATTTTTAATAATAGCTGAGGAAACTCTACATGGCCACTTGCAGCTTTGATATTGAACCATAATTGGGACTTGAGAGAGAAAACACATCCAGATCTTTGAAAATTATTTAAAAGATTAGAGAGAACAATCTTTAATCAGAAATTGTTGAATAGAAGTGAGAAAAAGATTTGACGTGTCCAAGTAAAACAGTGGGAGAACTTTAGTATCTGAATGTCAGGAAGGAAGCAAAGAGCAACAGATCACACTGTACAGAGATAGTTACTGCTGGTTTAAGCCCCAAACCAATTAACTGAATTGTGGAAGAGTATCTATTTCATAATTGTTATAGTAAGATAGATAAGTGAGAGTGTAGCCTAGGCAGGTAGAAGCTAGTAAACATGTAACATTTTAACTCTGTACCATGCTGTCTCTTCTGCTGGAAGCAAAATTTTTAATGCCATTATCCACATAGTCTCCTTCAACCACTCATGTGATTTGTACAGACAAGGAAGAACATGCACCTCATACCACAGTGTGTTTGATGTATTTTTATGTCTGTAAGCCAAATTATGTCTCACCTTCTGATTGTCAGCATTTTATTAGAAAACTTTTGTGTTTAACAATCTACAAAGACTTAAAACCATTGTGGCTTTTACCTCTCTCTTAGAAATATATCAGTAGGTATAGTATATGTGAGAATCATGCCTCCTCAAATTTGAGCTCTCAGGGAACAGGAAGGGTCAGCTGCTCCCTAAGAGATGGAAGCCAAGTCCACTGCATTAAGACAGGTCCAAGATCAAGCCCGGAAATGAACCTACAGATTGGGACCTGGGTCATCAGGGTCTGTGACCAGCCCCATGGAGACCACATTTCTACACCATACCTCCGACAGAAACTGAAGGCCTCAGGGAGAGCTGAAATGGTGCTTCTCAGACAAATGGGCAGAGGGTATGGGAGGAGGTTCCAAATGAGGTTGATCAGAGTCATCACTGCACTCAAAATATCTCACTTTTCACCTTTGCATCTTCAAATGTATTACATGGCTTTTAATAATTGTTCTAGCTTCCTGTGCCTTGTAAAGAAAAGCATCTCCACTGTTTTTCTTTTACTACTTGTTCTTAGCTTCTCCCAAAATGTGCATGTCCTTAGCTGTGTCTCTGTGCACATTGTCAGCAGATACATGCAGGAGGTGAGGGCAAAATAGTCCAAGTACCTAACACTGTTAAACAAACACCTACCAAGAGTGTACAACCTTCAGATTTGTGTGAGGTTGAATAGGATTGGTCAGGAGCAGAAAGAAGCAGAAACGCAATTGATCAAATGCAAATACTTGCAAATATTCATATATTCAGTCTTCAAAGTCTGTACAAATGCCGACTGTAAGATCATCTTTGTCACTCGTTGCTTTGATCTTGTCATTCATCTGGGTTAACATCCTTTTCTGTTACAGATTTAGGCTTAATTTCATTGTCTCCAAAGTTCCGTACTGTTCCACCTCTCCCTACTCATTTGAACTTCAAGTTGCTATTCTTTCTATTCAGTGCTTCTATAATCAACAGTGTCAAGGAGTGAAACCAGAAGAATCGAAATTTAGATGAGCACTGTGAAGTAAGCTTACTTCTCAGTCTTCCAAGATAGAGTCATTGTTCCAAAATAAATTAGTGCCTATTACATAAGAGAAAGAACACACACTGAGTTTTACCAGCAGAGCTATAGCATTTTATTTTTTCTGCTAAAAATACTCTAGTCCATCCCTCTCCATAGATAAGCCATTTTCTAGAGGGGGTTTCTCTGCAGGCTTCTTGTCAGATAGAACATTTCCTTTAGGAGTAATCCCTAGAAATGCTTGGCAAAAGTTTGGGTTTCAGACGTCTTCATAAAAGGCAAAGAACTGAAGCAGACAACTGAAACAGTGATGTCTGATGCCATCAGTGCTAATATCAACTGATCATATCTGCAAGGGCCCTTCAGATGGTTTTTCCAGTTGGGAAAACATATTTCTGACATCTTGAGTTCATTCCACCAAAAAAAGCATAGAAGCAAAAGCCAGCTAAAAAGCCACATTCAATGTAAGGTTAGTTTTCTTTCTGCCTGTGAACTTCTATTGAGTTTGTTCACTCATATATGTTTTTCTCATTTTTCTTCAATAGCTCTAAATTAGCATCAGATAATAGGATCTGTGCCTTGGCATAAGATTAAGTTTTCCCAAAAGTTCATTTACAGCTAATTAGGAGTTTGTGAAACAGAAGAAGTGAAATATGTAGCCTCTTTGGTTCTCTTTGTGGGTCTTAAAAACAGTCATTGATAGATGGAATTACCATTCCTTCAGCCTCTTTATTACTAACTCTGATTTAGCAATGTAGCATTCATGTTGTCAGCAGCACCTCTGGACAACTTCCTGCTATTATTTTGATGCAATTGTTATATGAGATGCATGAGACATTATTAAACTGGATCCTGTTGGATCACATGAAGTGAAGATTCTTTTTTTTTCTACAGTTGTAGTTGAGTGGATGTGAAGTTTATATCTTGTCTTTCAAATTTAAAAAAAATCTCATGAAGTCTACTTGAACAACAATTTATACTGCTGCAAAACACTGCAATACCATCTCATCAGAGGCAATTCTGAGCAGGCTGACCCAGTAGTCAGAGATGCAGAATCCATCAAGGAGGCAGCATATGAGCATAGATGTGAGTACAACCTCTCACACCACCACCTGTGCTGAATGCAAGTTTTTACACTAATATGTTAAAGAGTTGTTGATAATTAAACTAGATGTTATAATGATGGCATCTCTAAATTACACAGTTTGTCTTAGTCATTTGTAGAATTTAGTTCATATTTGTAAGTAGTTGGAAGTATTTGAATTTTTTTTTTTTTTTTTTTTGCATGGTGATAGTGTGTCAGGAGAGGTACTAAAAAGTTGAAAGGTTCACGTGTAAAATCTATCCTTGTTTAGTAATTTTTTCTTATTCTTTATTTTCCTTTTTTAATATCTGCTTTTTTAGAAAGGGGAGGAATTTATTTTGATATACTTACGATAGAATTCTTGTTGGTGTTCGCTTGTGCAGAATGATGAAGAGGTGTGAAAGTTAAATGTACTTCATACCATCATTTTTTCCTGTTGATTGCTTTCATACCAACAGCAGATGTCCAGTGAAGGGACACAAATATTTCCCTTTAGCAAGTCATTCCACTGAAAATAATGGGAGCTTATTTAAATAGTGTGGCTCTGAGGAGACAAAGAGGAGAGCAAACACAGGAGAGAATAAGAGCAGAAATGTACTCAGCCAAAATGACTTTATTTACATGCAGTGAATTTTTTTAGCATTTTACACATAATAAAATTAGTAGGAAATCAACTACCCATTGATTTGTCAAAAGCATTGGGAATGGTAATTTGAAATTTGTTGTGGCAATGGATGCTATTGATTCTCCTGCTTCGTGCACTATTGTGCTAAAAATCAATTACTTAATATTTTACCTTATACTGGTAAATTATTTTGTTAAGTCTAAATTAAGAATTATGATGGATACAAATGTATGTGCTAAAACATAATGCTGAAATGGATTCCTCTCACAAGTTTAAATAACCATTCAGATGCGAAAAGTGAGTGCCAAAATAAAATCATGATAAATAAAACTCAGGAAGGCTTTGCAGATGTGGTGAATCATTACATATTTCTCTGTTTTTTCAAAATGAGCGCTGACCCTGCTGGTGCTTATTGTGGAGAGCTTAGATTAAAGTTAATGGGAACTGTATACACAGAAAAGCTGCATTCTGGAAGATCTGGGGGTTTTTTACCCTCACACCACTGCTAAGGGGAATTACAGGTGTGGTTTGGGGCAAAACCACTACTTACATGAAAAAAAATTGAGCCACATCTGAAGGACTTAAAGCTCTCAAAAAGGTGAATCTCTGTCAAATAAGAAAATGTTGTTCTCTCCCTTTTCCCGGGCAGTAATCAGATGTGAGCATTGCTGAGGAAGATTTTCTCACGTTGAGGAACAAATCAGACAGATTCTAAGTCAGGGCAAAAATTTAATCAAACATCCTTATTTTGTTTACAGTACAAACAAAAAGATATTATAAGAATGCTACTAAAAGAATGCTACTACTGAAAAGTTGTAAAACAGCTAGATTAAAACACTTCTGTAACATCAGGGCTTTACCTCTGCCAAATTCAAAGCTTCAGGCGCAAACAATGAATTGACAGAGCTCTTCAGAATATAATTGAATGAATTAAGTAATATAACATTTGTGGTCACAAGCATTGCAGATATGACCTAAAATTTTCCTAGATTAGAGTTCCTTCCAAGCACCAAATGTTTTGGAATAATCCATATTATAATGGGAAGTAACTGCATGTGTTCCTGGAAATAACAGCTTAACATCTCTGAAATGCCTCAAAAACAGGGACGCACAGCTTCTGGAACAGAGTAACTGGGGAAAACCCCAAAAGGAGAAATCAAAATATTTTTTATTTTCATGATCACACTAGTAGAAGAACAAGCCTATGCTTGATTTGTCTGCTTTAATGTTTTCACCAGTAGTGCTGTTCCTATTTGAGCAGCAGTCCTGCTCCCAGTGAAGCCAGTAGCAGCAGTGCAGCTCCCTCAGCACTCAGGCTGCACTTAAGGATGCTAAGCACCATCCACTCCTTGTGACAGCTCCCTGTTGTCCATATTGATTTTGATATGCAGCTGTGCAGAACGAGGCAAAGGTGATGGCGAAATGCCAGAGTGAGGCCTCTGTGTTCTCTTCATATGGAGAACAGACGAAGCTCCTAAACCCTGTGAGTTCACCGTCATGACTCATGGGAGCTACCACATTTTGGTGACTAAGAAGCTGCCTGAAGTAGATGCTGCCTCTTAAGGCATCATAACCAGCATGCAGTGCTTGTACAATGTCAGTATGTGAATACAGATCAATAGACTGTCCAGTTATGCACCCTATAAGGCATGGCTCTGTCCTAGGGCCATGCCCCAAACCATGGACATCTAGTTTGACGAAGAGCAGGGCGTTTTCCTGGTAGGACTGACGTGGCTGGTGGCTTTGTGTGATGATACAAAGGCAGGTTGTGTAAACCTGGACCCAAGGAGGATGTCTGGGGAGACTTGGATCCATACAGAGTGGGCTATGGATCATGTTCTCTGTTAGCTGGGATGATCTGGAAGCTTTTTGCGTTATTCTGTCACCAGTTTGGGGAATAAAAGTCTGAAAATTGTTGTGAAGTTATTCAGCATGGGTGGTCTTTACAGTGCATTGGGCCTTAAGGCTATGTCTGAAGATGCTCTTACAAGATAGCTCAGAGGTAAGTGTTAAAGACACCAAAAGGAAATAGCCTGTTTTGTTCATGCCTTTTTCCAGGTCCAGTCTTGAACTTTGTGCATTTGGCTCTGCTAACAGTCACTAAATGCACTGGTAAAATAATAAATTTGATTTAGAAATGAAATCTGACAGGAGTTGGGAGGCAATGAAATTGTAAGGGTGAATGATTAAATTAGTCTAACTTCCATGGCATGTCAGTATTTCTGCCAATATTAAAAATAGTGATTGTACAAGAAGATAATGTAAACATTGTCACATATTTGTAATGCTCATAGTGCCTGGCACGATTAAGTTAGAAAGCTGTCACTCTGCACATCACAAAAAAGAAAGAACCAAGAATTACCAAGTTATAATTCCTCCTCTCATAACTTAGCAGTGGTTTTGCCCACTTAAGGTTACTTTCTCCAAAACCAATTCTTAAATCTTCAGTCACCGTAAGTTATATTTTGACCTTTATAAATATCATTTTGATATAAATGTACTGCAGCTTCTTTAATCTGTAGCAGCTCACTTGGCCACAAGACCTTCTTCACTAATAGCAGAACACCAGCTGTATTAGCTGTGTCGGTCTTAGATAAATATAAGTGAAAATGTCTCTCATAGTCACTGAACATTTTAGGTTTTACTGGGAAGCAAACCTTTCTGGGCTGCTCCTGATGCCCTTGAGAACAGTTTTTCTTGTTTTTCTTGATTCTCCTCTGTGTTTCAGTTTCAAAGTAGAGACTCCAGGAAAAACACAGAAGTCAGGGGAAGGAAAGGAGTGGAAGGGTAGCAAAGAAACAAAGAAAGGAAAGGCACAGTTAAGAAACAAAACAGCATGTAACAGAAGCACTAATGAAGTGGGATGGCATGAAGGGGTAGAGGAATCAGAGACCCAGAATAAAGGGACTCAGAAAATGGTAAAACAATCATGACTGACACAAAAATGTGACACTTACTAGTAGCTAACACAGAAAATACATTTGGAATAAGAATGGTCTGCTTACACCTCATGGTCCTTTCTATCCAGCCCATCTGGGAAATATTAGTGCAGGAGAGCAGTCTACAAGACACAATGAAAGATGCAAAAAGCTCTCATTATGTATGTGTACGTTATGTGATTGCTGATCTCAACTGATGACATCTTTTTGAATTCACTGAGTTCTTTAGGTGGGAGAAATCAGAAAATATATCAGTGGCTTTCTTTTCGTTCTGTTCAAAGAAATGTCAATGCTATCGTAAAGATGACCTTTCATGTGTAATATATGTGTAGTATTTGTTTTATAATGAATTACAGTCTATAAAATAGAAACCGTTTTTAAAACCTCAAGAAATTAATGTTATGGATAATACTCATACATAAATAAAAGAGTTTGCAGAAGACTGATCCAATATGAAAAGAGAAGTTTTAATGTGTGGAATGTTAGAATGTTTTCAAATGCTTCACATTGTGGGAAAATGGTTTTTTTTTTTCAGGGTTACAATGAAGTGAGTTGTAACTTTATCAGTTTGAGGTCTACTTTGTACTATATGCTGAGGGTATTCTCTGAGTTTGTGTTATGTCATCCTCAGTAGCTGACTTGTTTGAAAAAGACATTTAATACTTCTCTGGGAAAAAATATAAGTATTAAGAACCACCAGTTCTGACTAATGACTTTACTTGACACAGAACTTCTGGTTCATCCTCAAGGACCAGTTCTGGACAGATTTAAGTGGAAGAATGATAGATTGGTATGAATGGTGATGTTTTCCTCATCACTGAACAGAGAGAAGTCAATGTGGTACTGTGAAGAAGAGAGTAGGACATTGTTGCATAAGGAGAGCTCAGGAAGGAAAGAGGGGACTTACCAGCCTCAGTTGCAAAAAAAAAAAAAACCAAAACCCTCCAAAAAACCTAAATAACAAATTCCCAGATTTAGGGAAGAGATCAGTTTAGATTAGGAAGAAGTGTGCCAAAGAGAATCTTGTGAGATTCTCTGCAGGTTTCAGAGAATCTCACCACGAAAACTCAAAGGCATTCCTGTTCTGAACTTGGAGTTTGAAGGGTATGCATTTGATCTGCAAATCACTCTCACAGTGCATGACTGGAGGGCTTGGGAATATGCAGATGCTGCAGTAAAGAAGACTGGAAGACTATAACTTTTTTTTTAATTAGGAAAAAAGGATCCTAGACTGCTAGACAAAAAATCTTTAGTTCAAGAGTGTTAGTTTCAAACTCAGAGCATGGGAAATGATGAGAGGACTCAGAGCAGAGCCCCTTTGCCTGGAAGCATGTGAAAGTGAACAGATTACTCTATTTACACCAGTTTAACAGATAATGAGGTTAATTTGTAACTGGATAACTTACCCATATTCCTGTCTACCTTGCTAGGTGTATGTGTTTATGTGCAGCTACAGAAAGCAAGCATATTTATATGGGAATAATTAAAACAGATACTTGTATATATGACCTGCACAGATACTCTTGGCAGGATCATTTTCTACAAAGATTATATTCCTGCTGATACAATGAAGATCTGATTTCATTTAGACAAACCTTTCACTGCTTTTTAATAACAAATGAGAGACAATGCTACACATTAACTATACGGCTAAAATGTCACACATGCTGAACAGAAGCCATTGTCAAAGCAAATGAGCATTTGGATGATACAATGATAAGAATAATGTAATTAAATTCATTTTCATACCACTGATTTTATCACCCCATTTTCACGCTGTTCCTTCTAGCCATATGCTTTGTTTCCATCCAAATCTGTTCATTAGGGAAGAGTGACTAAAATTTGTTCCAGACAATGCCGAAATCAGGTCCTGGGCTTGCTGGAATAAGGTTTAATTCATTTGAAGAAGTAGGAATTTAGTAAGAAAGAAGAGAGGGAGAAGCTGATATAAAATGGAAAAGCCCATGAACACAGCTGGGTAAAGAACTGGGGAGCTGAGGAGGCAGATGATCAAAAGGATTTGGAAAAGAAATTAAAGTAGGGGAAAATGAAAAAGACATAAACAAGGATGAAAGGGAAAGAAGGAAAAAGGATAAGAAGGGGAGAATGAAAAGGAGCCTGTTAATGGTAGCTGGAGATAAAAGGAGAGAAGGAGGATAAGGCATAAAATGAGACAGAATTTAATTATGCATACTTTTCTTTAAATGGCCATCTAGCCTCTAGCTCTGTGGGCCAAGTGTCTGTTTCAGTTTGATTGGTGGAACAAGCTTGTTGTGTATCACAGCTTAAATATTTAGCAGCAGTGGTACACTGAAAGGAGCTCACTGTTTTTACGGAGGCACCAGACAGGATGCGATGTTGGGGATCAGACTGCTAAAGGAGCACGAACTCAAGTAGCAGTACTCACCCCCAGGGCCGGGCTGGCAGGATCTCACATTCCTCAGCCTGTGTGAAAGTGGCACTTGTGAAACCGAAGGCTCCTTAACTCTTTCCTGAGGGTGGAAATGTGTTTTGACTGTTTTGTTTGTCAGGGCCCACAGGGCCAACGTACTTGGACTATTTGAGTATTTGCTGGAGTTTTGTGTACCTGTTTGACTGTAGCACTCTGCCAAACTGTCTTATTTGCTGCAGCCCTTGCACCCATGTCTCTGCCTCCAGCTGCACCCTTGGCTCTCTGCTGTGCTTTTGGCTACATGGTTCCTTCACCTCCGTTGTGAAGATAGGCATTAAGAGGGGAACCAAGGAATCATTCTCTGATCAGAACTGGTTTTTGTTAGGAGCAGGGCAAGAGTTAGGATTAAGCCTTTCTGAGTTTGGCCTTTTTATGATTGGAATCTTGGTGTATTATTTAAACTACCAGCAGACAAAGGGTTTTCTAATGGCTAAGTTTATAAAATCTTATGCTTTGGAAAGTCCTAAAGATCACAGATGAAACTTTCAGCTCCATCCTTAGATAAAGAGATCTGTCTTTATCCTCTTGAAGAGGTATGCTAGCACTTGAAAGGAGCTTCATACCTTCCTGTAGGAATAGCTGCTCAGGGAGGGAACCACTGCCATGCTAAGAGAGGACTGACCCCTCCAACTGAGGCCTTTCTGGGAACAAATAGCAAAAGAGCCTCTATGAGATGCACCATCTCTTTGTCCCAGATGCTCTCAGGTCAGAAACTAAAAATACTTTATTTTCTCCTGTTCTGCTCTTTCAGAGAGAAAACACCATTGTCAGAAATGTTAAAAGAATTGCTCTAGAGTCATGATGACTCACAGCATTGAACCAGTCTTCGCGATAAGGATAATAAGATTTTACTTTTTGAGGCCTGTTTTCCAGTTCAATCAACATCAACAGTCTTTGGATCTATTTTTCTTTTAGTATCCCTGGTACTGTTGCAGTACATAACTTTTTGATTGTGGGGGTGGGGGGATACCTTGCTGTCTACTACCACCATGTAAATAATGCATAGGAACGTGCAATACATTCTATCTCTCCAAGTGTGTATGATTTATAATAGGACTAAACTTGCTAAAGGGTGAGGTGATGACATGCTCTGCCTCTTGGTCCCTCAGCAGCAAACCATGGTGCAATATAATGCCATTTCTGCCTATACAAACTTTCCTTATTTTGATTGGAAAAGTGAACAGAAGCCGGTGGATATTTATGACTGGGACTCACATGACAGTACAGGATGATGCATGTGCTCATGAGACCAGCAGTTTAGACATAACAAGGAACGCCAGTGTCCTTCTTTTTGTCCTAAAGGCTGCTTTATGTAGGGCTATATTAACTTTCTTTAAGGCTGTAAGATTTAAGGCTATTGCAGCTTTGCTTTTTCATTAGCTTTCTTTCTCCCTTACCCCTGTTTGTCTCATTTTTCTCTCTCTTCACTTCTTGTAGCTCTGACTCTGTCTCTTTTAAGAAAAGGTTTCTAATAGCATCCCACTATTTCCTAAATGAGTTCAAGTCGATTTGGCTTAGAACCCAAGTGCCAGAAGGCCACTGCTGACATTTTTAACACTCCTTGAGATTCATCTCCTCTGAACCTCTTCTGAACACACATGCAAGGTGGAAGTTTAAAAGGTCACCTAAGGCTATTGGGATAGTCACATTCTGTTAGTACACAGTGTGTATGTTACTACCCATTTCACAGCAAGTTGGTCCTGGTTTGGAACAAAGAGAAAGCCACAGAGAAAAGGCAGAAACTACCTATTGTTCTGAACATTGAAAGGTCTAAAATACTGGCAGTTTCCTAAACTTGTAGAGGTGGCATCCTTTACATAAATCTACATACTAGTTATATTTTTACATAGGAATATAGTCATAACATCTGACTTGACGTGTACCCCTTTTTTATGTATATTTGTGAAAAATAAGTATATCACTGCTTATGGGGGAGAATCCAGTTTAACCAACGAAGAGACAAGTTGAGTTATTTCTGCTGTTGGAGAAATAATTAGCAGCTGTTCTTCTTTTTCTGCTACTGAGAGGAAAAACAATAAAAGAATGATCATGTGACATATAATATGACATTTAGATATCTGCATATAAGAAACTTGCATCCGAAGTACTTTTATGGACATTATGGCTATTAGGCCAATTGGTTTGCTGTTTCATTTTTTAAAAAAATAACATGGAGAAAAGACAAACAAAGGGAACACAGAATGTTAACTTGCCCTCAGAGCCAAGTCTAATCTTTGGATTTAAACACAACCTCTCAAGGGACTTCAAAGAAAACTTTACACAATCAGCTAGAGAAACAACTAAATTGAACCAGAAAAAAAGGGAATCCTCACATCTGCGGTTCCTGTATTTATCAGTATTTCATGTCCAGACACTTTGTGGAGAAAGAACTGGAACCCAAATTCTCTGCAGGTTAAAAGGGTATCTAACCACTAGCCTATTGAATGATCCCCTTTTTTTTTTTTTCTTTCTCTTTTTTCAAACAATTTTACCACAGGGATTTAGATATTTTTCTTTTATTCTATAAAACCTGGAAGTAGACATTTCAGCAATTCATTAGTTTTCATCAGAAAACAACATCTCTTCCATAAATGGAGTATTTTAAGTAAAAGCTGTTTTGTTGTTTGATTCTTCCCAACAGCTTCCTTATTTGTAAAACCAGCATGGCTACATTGTTGTATTTTAAAGATCATAAACACTTATTGTTCTTCTTCAAGAAGGAGAGTACAAAATTATTCTTTTTACTTCAGTCAATAAGATAATGTTCAAAATGACTCACACATTTCAAATTCAGATTTCTAGGGGTTTATATTTGTTTTGTAAGAAGGAGAAAACAAGCCTTAATAGACCTAGAGAATGTGAGTTCAGACATGTTACTAAATCATATTTTACGGTGCGAGAAAATGGTAAGAATGTTATTCAGTAAAGAAATAAATGCCTGTTGTAGAAACAAAATGTAGGCTGTCTTGTCCTCCACAGACATGTACAGAAGCAAGCACATTCAGTGATCTGTGTTGCCACCATTCTGTAGTAAGCAAACATGAAGAAGGAGATCATGGGCTCTTAAGAGCCTGTGAGAACTTGCTTGGAAGTTGATGTCACTAATGTGTTTAGAGGAGAACTGAGGCAGCATCTGCATTCCCAGATATGGTAAAATAACACTGCAGAAATTTTTTTTTATCTATTTTTCAGTATGGAGGATGGAGTTACATCCTTCTTTGTTCTCCTTTTAAAATCTTAGAATTACTACAGCTGCTTCAGCCAGCTACTAGCTTAGCTGGCTTCTGCTCCGTCCATCATGGAAGAAGTGCAAGTAAGGCTGCTGTCAGTCAAGAAGGCAGTGAAATGGTTAGTTTGAACCTCTGTGTGTGTTAAGTAATAACAAGAAAATTATTTCCCTTGAGTGGTTAAGACTGATTTAGCACTCACTGTGACACAATTTTCTCAAAAATTATGGGATTGTTGCAGGGAAGGAGACAAATGTAGGGCTATATCTGCTAAGAAGTTACTTAGACCTTTAGAAGATGTTTTGCATTCCCAAGTTCTGCAAATGTTCTCTGCAATATCAATAAAAAAGACAAGCTTTGATATGCTTTTTCAATGGAATACTATTTGTAGTTACATAAACAGAAATGCTTCTGGTGAGTTATGAATGCCAGCTATCTGCTCAATAGGTGGATCATTTTGGCAGCTGAATGTGAGTTAACTGCTTCATGTGTCTTTGCCCACTCAGTTCTCAAGTGTGCCACATTTCATTAATAGGTATCCAAAAAACTAATCTGATTTTTTCATTCTTTTCATAATTTTGAAAAATTCATCCTCTCTGTGTAGTGGCAATCTGCTTTTAAAAATGGAAATGATGAAGTTAAAAGTTATTTAGTCATGACTGAAAAGTAAAAGTAAAAAAAAAAAAATAATTGCACAGAGAAATTGCTTTGCAAAATTGATGCAACTGTACATATTTAAAATTGTACACAAATTTTAGGTAGTGAATCATTTAGCAAGTTGCTTCATTTGCTGCATCCAGCTTCTTACTCAAATCTCCCCTTGTTCCCAGATAAGCTTTCAGGAATAATAAATACCCCCTTAAGGGAATATGTTTTAAAGCAAATAACAACTGCCAAATAATTTATCACATGTAACCACTGGTCTCCATCCTTAATTACTTGCATTTCATTCTAGTGCTTGTTTAAGAGAAGTTAAGCTTAATGTCTGTTCTTTGTATATTCTTTTTTTTTTTAAGAGCCTCTTTTCATCATGTATTCAGAGTTTGGACCAGACTGTTCCTTTTTTTGTGAACAAAAGTACTTCAGTGGCACTTTGCCTATGGGACCCAGTGTACTAGTTTGAAAACAAACCAGTGGGAGGCACTAAGTCAGAGTAACAATTTAATAGGGAAATTAAAGAAAAGGAGAAAAAAGCCCAAAACACTGGTTCAAACTGACAGAGTCAAGATACAGCCTGAGTCCCTGTTAGTCAGGGTGGCAGTAGCAGTCCGATAAGATGGTGGCTGCAGTCCTCCCAAAGTGGTGGATGTGGTTCTGTTGAAGAGCGATCCTGTAGAAGGGTCTGCACTTCCTCGGAAGGCCCAGTGGTGGCTATGTAGCTCCTGTCCTCTGGAAATCCAATGGAAAGAGTGTATGAGGTGTTCAGAATCTCAGATTATATCCAGGATGGAATGCTTGGTTCCTCCCTCTGGGTGGAGCATCTCACAATGGGATAATGAGTCATGAGGCCAAGTGTTGATTAGGCTCATTAACAGAAGACAGTCCGGAGGGAGTTATCTCTGAGTCAGGTGGCAGGACAATGATAGGCCATTAAGAGAAAGATAGTCTGGATGGAAGAGGCAAGGAAACACTGCCCCATCTGGTTTCAACAGCTCATGAGGATGGTAATAGAATACACTGCAACCCAGGACACCCTGTGGCAAAGAGAATCCTGTTTTATTCTTGGCATGAGACATACAAAAAAAGTCCTTATTTGATTCAGGTTCAATAAACAATAGTTTATTTGCATGGGATAAGCTCTATGCTTAACTTTTGGCTAGTTCAAGTTTTGCCTTCTGTTTAATATTTATTCCTTTAATTTATTTAGTGCGGTGATATTTGGACAGTGTTTTTCTGGGAACTGAAACAGAATGAATAGTCTGACTCCTTGTGGTTTCACTGAACCTTTTTCAAGGTCATAACAGTTTACTAAGACATGACTGCCTCTAAGATCCAAGTTACCAAGAATTTATTCCAATTTTAAAATGGTTTGGCTTGAAAAAAAAAGGGAGGAAAAAACCCATGCATTTTCATCTAGTTTACTTCACTAAGATACTGAATAACCAAAAGATGGTATTTTGCACCCATCAAACACATAAAATTCCTCTGATGTAATGGTTTTGTGTAAGCAAATGTCTCCTAGCTTTTGGTGTGTATTAGGAAGGAAGTTTTAAGTAGATAATTTAAAACAGTGTTATAAATCAGTTTTGATTACACAAAAATAAAAGATGTGCTCCTTTACTTGCAGTTTATTCTCTTAAAGTCACATCATCCCCTGGAGTCATGGAGCAGATAATGAACAGGAGTGATCGTGACTATTTGTATTGCACTGATGTGTTTAGCTCATTTTGTCAGCTCTTTAACCAACAGAGGATACTGAAAGCTGGACTCTGCAGTGATCCAAGCACTACATGTGGCTTAAGTTGGAGGTGATTCCCAGGACAGATCTACACAGGATCTGTAGCATCTAGGGAACATGCTGACTCTCACTTCATCTAGGTGAGAAGTGGAAAGGACAACATCTCTGTTTCTGCCTAGGCTACTTGAGTCTTGCCTTGATGCAACTGTGACAGTACCAGTATTCAGGAAGACAGTGATTGACCTTAGCTCCTGCACACCAGCACAACAACTGCATCACCAAGAGATACGAGTAAATGCTTGAGGCCTCTTGTCCTTGCTCTGCTCCCACTGATCTCTTGTTCACTGATCTAAATGTCTGATCTAACTTGTGGAATTAAACTTACGTTTTCTTTGGGGAGGAAAAGGGCTCCGGACTACCAGGGAGTTGTTACGTACAGACGTGGGCTCACCAGCTGCCTGGAGAGGTAGGTATACACCTGATCAAGTGTTTTGCACCTACTTAACAGTCTAAATGTGAGTACAAATTTTCACAAGGGCAGGGACTAAACTGCGAAGATCACATTATTTTTTCCTCATTTAAGAGGACTAGACAGAGAACTTCTTTTTAACATAGAGGTGGCAATGTAGCCCTCATTTGAGTGGCTTGCACATGGAATAGTAAGACATGAAATCTTACCTAGTCTCTGTGGTGGAGCTGTAGAGGGGAAGTGCACCTCTCAATCTGTCCTCTGAAGCAGCAGGATCTGTAATCAGATAGTGAAATGTTTTTCTGAATAAGAACTAGTGCATTTCATTCAAAGTATATTATAAGATAAATCTATTTGCAAACTGGTTACACCATAATGAGTGTGCTTTATGTTCAAAGCAGTGGGAGCAGGGCTGCATTTCAATCAGCACTGAAGTTAGATTAGTGGATTTTTTCTCTGAATGTAGATATTTAAAAAAACAAAGGAGTAGTTTTATTAATTTTTTTAAGGAAAACCATCTTAGCAACATTTTTTATACATAAATATGGGAAAAGGTAGTGGATGTGCCGAAGAATATATTAGAATCAAAGCAGTAATATGTTCTAGTATCTACAGATATATGAATTCTTTTCATTTGTTTGTTTCTCATACTATACCTTTCCTTAAGTAGCATGAGGATTTATTGGAAGCGGTTGTTCCAAATTTCCTCATCTATTTTCACCAACAAATTCTATAGCAAATATAGGATTATGCAGCTACAATGAGTAAAAAAAAAAAACAACAAACAATCACCATCTGGGCTCAAATATAATTGCAATAAGTCCAGTATCTGTCTTTTCTTTATCACAATTTACGTACTGCAGATACTAATTTCAGAAAAGACATCATTAAAATACAAGTAAAAGATTAAAAATATGTAAGAAATTAGATTAAAGTGGCTAAAATATTTCACAGAATTGCAAGAAAAAGATGAATTGTGTTTTGCTTTGTTTTCCTAGACTGTAGGGGAGACATTATCCACAAAATCATAAGAAATAGAGCCAATATAACCTAGATTTATTCCTAACGGAAGGCTATGTTAGGAAATTACAAGATAATCAAATCTCAACTATAAACAAATAGGAACATTCTAGGCACAGTTTTGTAAAGAACCGAGGGGCAATATTGACAGCATAAGGTTTTACTGGGGAAATGAGTGCAAATCTCCGGAGGACTAGAAGAATTCAGTGCTAACTGCTGCAAACAGTGAAGGTTTTCCTTAGAGAAAAAACACCAGTGAAAAATTATGATTAGCTGTTTCCTAATGTAAGTTTGAAAAAACTAATGCAGAAAGCAAAAGGAGGTAGTGTGGTAGTAGAAGGTTTCTTGAATGAATTATTGTATAATTTTAAAACACTGACAGAAATTAGTAGAAAATTCATATTCAGTATTGCCTACCTCTGTTGTTTATTGCTAACTTTTATAGCTACTTCCTCTACTTACATAAGTAGAGCAATTTATACCGTTCTAGCATTTACAGATTTAAGTTCTCCCATTCCCAATTATTCATTCTTTAGAGACTGAAAATCAGGAGGCATTGTGGGCAGTCTCAGAATAGTATTAGGCACAATGGCATGAAGTGTGATTTGAAGTAGGACCTGGGCCATGGGGTGTGAACAGACCTTGTTTGTGTCCTGTCTGCAAAAAACCAAAATATTTAAACCATACAGATAGCTAACAAACCCTACAGATAGCTAATAAAATCCAACAGATAGCTAACAGGCATCACAACTGTTGCCCATTGATCGCAGAAGGAGGCAGCATCTGGCAATCCCGACTGTTTGCTATGCAGCTTGAAGTGCACATTGCTCTCTGGAACTTCAATGCCCACAGCAAAGCTGTAGGAAAAATGCCACCTCTCCCAGTAGCCAGGACTGCAGCTCAGATTCCTGCTTCTGATGGTGGAGTCCGTTCCCAGACTCTACAGCAGAGGAGAGAGTGTTTGTAGTTGATGACCCTGCCATTAATTGATCCAAAAGCTAGTTTGCTGACCTTCGGGCAAACACTCATCTTGTCCCGGAAGTCTGACTTTTACCCTCCACTAACTGTGGGATTCCTGGAGGCAAGATTTTGAGGGAAATTCCTGTGAGTTGATGTTTATTGACATTTGCTGTGAAATATCACACAAACAGTGTTTGATAGACACATTTTTATAGATCTTGAATTAAAATGAAATACCACACTTAAAAATGCAGTGATTTGTTTGTTGTCCTATCCTAGTAAGCAGAGTTACATGTATTAAATATAGCTTTTGGGTTGTAGGCCCAGTTTGCCATCCAGAATCCTGCCGTATTAACTGATATTCAACTTTGTGTGCAGACAGTGTGGTAATTAAGAACTAACTGAGTTGTTCTCTATTCACTTATTATTGAAGCAAAACTTTGTGAGCCATATCATGCTCTGGCTGAAGTTCATGGGAGATGTGTGGAACTGTCCTGGGTTGCAGTATATTCTATTACCATCCTCATGAGCTGTTGAAACCAGGTGGGGCAGTGTTTCCTTGCCTCCTCCCCGCAGACTACCTCTCTGTTAATGGCCCATCATTGTCCTGCCACCTGACTCAGAGATAACTCCCTCCGGACTGTCTTCTGTTAATGAGCCTAATCAACACTTGGCCTCATGACTCATTACCCCATTGTGAGATGCTCCACCCAGAGGGAGGAACCAAGCATCCCATTGTGGATATAATCTGAGATTCTGAACACCACATATCCTCTTTCCATTGGATTTCCAGAGGACAGGAGCTACACGGCCACCACTGGACTTTCTGAGGAAGAGCAGACCCTTTACTACAGGATCACTGCTTCAGAGGACTGCAGCCACCATCTTATTGGACTGCTACCACCACCCTGCCTAACAGGGTTGTATCTTGACTCTGTCAGTTTGAACCAGTGTTTTATTTTATTTTTTTCCCCTTTTCTTTACTTTCCCTATTAAATTGTTATTCTGACTTGGTGCCTCCCACTGGTTTGTTTTCAAACTAGTACAGGAACAAGTCTGTTGTGGACCTGTGCAGAACAGTATTTAATCTTAAAAAAACATGTGCAACACATGTGCTAATGTAATACCAATGGTACCTAAACTAATCTAAATGTTTGCAGTGCAAGGTGATACTATAAACTTTGTGTATGATTCACCCTCACCACATTTTAAAAGATGAGCAACTTTTCAAGAGAAGGCAAATTTCTACCAACCAAAAAAAATCATAAAATCATTGAATAGTATCAGTTGGGAGGAACCTTTTAAGGTCATCTAGTCCAGCTCCCCTGCCATGGAGAGGCAGATCTTCATCTAGATCTAGTTGCTCAGAACCCCATCCAACCTGACCTTGAATGTTTCTGGGGTGGGACATCTACCATCTCTCTGGGCAACCTGTTCCTGTGTTTTATCTCCCTCATTGTTAAAAACAGCTTGAGTGGTGACTATCCCAAGGAAAAAATCTAAGTACTTGGTTTTTAAGTGCAGATAATTTTATTACTTCCCTACTCAAATCAATCAAAGCAATGATTAAATTTGCAAGATGATCAATTGATCAGTACATTTTTAATATACGACATTTAATAACCACATAATGTCTTTCCAAGCATGCTAAAATTTCCTGATTTCAGTATATAAGCACTATAACTCATAGAAGAATTTTCTACATTTCTTTCTTCTGAATTTATAGAAACCATCTCAAGTCTTTATCTGTCGAAAAATCTCTACAAGCAAGTTTAATTTTTTTGTTGGATATATGCTGCACTTTTCATGTCAGTTTAAGAATCTTAATTTTCCTGCTAATTAGCACTGAATGGTCTAAAGAGGCATTCCTACCATCTACTTCATGCAGTACAGAGCATGTCGAGTAGAGCAGTCAAGCCTTTCTGTATTCGAGATGTCACCAGACAGTGATTCAGGTCACCTGCAGCTAAAAATATACAGTGTGAATCTCTTGCTGGAGGTCTTAGAAATATTCAGACTTAAGTTGTAAATTAGTTTTCTTCCAAAGGGCCTTTTCTATCACCAGCGTTCGGTTCACAGTTCAGAAAGGAATTGCCTTCACACCCTCAAGCACAGGTAACAGCACTGAAAAGTGACAGAACACATATGGATGACTAAAGCAAATCCTCTTGGCTGTTGCAGCTGCTCTTTTGTACATGTATGCCTGGAAATACTTGCTGTTCTACTGAACATGAATGCTTTGTCTCAATCATATTAACAAATCAAATGTCATTTGAATGATGTGAATATTACTTCAAATGCCTCATTTCTATTTAAAGGCATAATTTTACACATTACATTTCTTTTAATCTCTTTCTGTTGTGTTTCTGGTATGGCCATGCCTGCAAGATCCTCCTGAAACAGATAAGATGTAATTTCATATGCTCTATAAATTGATTATGAGATCAGAACACAACCTAAAGCCATTGGCAAAAATCTAATGAACCTCCATGAGAAGCCATCAGTTTTTAAATATTATGTAAGCTAGTATTAAAAGGCATTGATCTCAGTAGAGATGCCTGTGGGTCCCTGCTTTTCTGAAAATGCTAAGGCCTTTGTAATCTCAGCCACTTGCTTTCCACCTCCCTGATGTTCCTTAGCTATTTTATTTTGTTTTACTTTATTACCTGTCCTGTATTTGAAAAGATCATGACCCAATAATCCATCATGTCTAAAGTTAAATACAGGTTTGTGAAAATCCAAATATGTTAAATCTGCTGGCTCTGTCTATACCAACAGTTATTTCATTAAATACTATGATTTGTCTGAGATGATTTACCTTTCACAAATCCACCATGACTCATGCTTATTAAATTGTTCTCTTCCAAACTGAGTGAATATTTAAGATAGCCAAAAATAGCATCTCAAAAGTTCTGCTACTGTTGCATCAGGCTTTGACACACTTAAACTGACTGCTAAGTATCTTCCTTCACTAAATTCCAGTGGGGATTTCTTTTTCAGAGTAAGTTCTTATTAAGCCTGTGTAAAGGTGGCAGAATCTTTCTCATGGATGTTTTTCTTAAGATTTACTATGGTGTTAATCACTACAATTTCTGAAACTGATCCATTTATGATCTAAGTTACTTTTCTTTCTTCTCAGCTGGTGAGACATTTTTAAGTGCTTATTCATGATATTTGAAAGGTCTAGCTATCTAAGATGTATTATTTTCTGTTCACAAAGACAAGGCATTAGAGATACTTTTCTACTTATCTGTGGAGGGGAGAGAAGAACTTTAAAGCACTGGGAAGACTAACTGTAAGAAACTGATGAAACACTTTGAAGAGTATTTATTTTACCCTCTCCCTTGATGAGGACAAAATGTACCTGTTTTTAGAACTAAGTTTATTTTAGCATGACTATCCTAAGCTGTCTTCTTTTTTAAAAAAAACCTGCTGTTTCTTTGTTGATTTTTAAAAAAAAAAATTACTTGCCAAAAACTTTTTACATGTGTTTCATATGCTGCCCAAGTCAGGGAAAGGTTAGCAATGCTTGTGAAATCAGTGCAAGACTTTTATCACTGTTGTTGTTAAAGTCTTTTTATACAGTGTTTGCTTCTTCCACTGCTCTGCTGGGTAAGTTAAGGACTCTTATTTAGTGCAGACAGTTTTATGTAAGCTATACAAGAACAAGAAGGCAGAGCTGGAGTGGAAAGTGAGATAGCATCTGCTAGTCTCCAAGACAATGAAAATTAATGTCTTATGAATGAAAGAAGTAATGTTGGAAGAATGAATCAGAGAATGAAAGGAACAAAAATAAAGATTAGAAGGTGAGGTGACCACAGTACAAATGAAATCTTAATGATTTGAATTAATTTTTGTTTGTTCCAACCTGCTGCACTGTTCTAATGATGAAGTTGCCAAAAATCTGGAATTGTTTCCAAAACCCCGGGAAGCATCTCTAATTTGTGCACTGAAACATAAAAGAGCCAGTCCCTGGCACATGTAGAGACCAGAGACTTCCACTTGCAGTGAGTTTCTCATATTTATGAATATATCTTCTAAAGAACAATGTTTGCTCCATTAATTTCCATGTCAACACCACTCAGTATTTCATTGAATTTGACTAAGAAACCCAACAGCAACTCCTGCCTCCTGCTTCCTTCTCCCCCAACATTCTCAGGTCATTTTTTCTTGCGCAACTCATTACTATAGAAACAATCTCTCCTAAGGTATTTCAGTTTCAGGGAGCAATGCTATATTAAAGCCATTCTGCTTATAGAACATTTTGCTTCTTATTGAAAATGTCTGAGGTGAAATACATGATGACAATAAATGTTTTCAAGCAACAAATTCCCCCAACACAAATGAAATGAGCATTTACTGCTATGGTGGTACTATCACAGTTTCCACAATAACACCACTGAAGGTCATGTAAACTTTCATATTGCTCATTTCATGTTTCATCTAGTTCTACACCTATGTGTGTGTAAGCTTGATATATTGTCGAAATAGAGACCTGGGAAGATTCATGTCATATAATTGCTTTCATGGAGTTATCCAGTACCACCTTCAACAAAGGTGGTGGCTTTAGCTAAGAGATCCCACAGAGCCCAATTTTTAGAAAACCTCCTTTTCTTAGAAATAGAAATCCAGTTTGCACCCTGATTTTATCCATGGTTAAGTTTCCTCCTCTTATGCAAGTTCAGTCCTTTGGTTTGAGAATCTCTCTTTTCTCCTTGGTATCTATCCTTACAATAAAAGCACAGATAGCAACAAGGTCCACATGGTCTTCATTTGGCTGAACTGTGCATGCCACACCTTCTATAGGTCACACCTTCTATACTTCCTTCATAAGAAGAGATCTCCTTTCACAGGGCGTTTTCTATTTTTTTTCTGCGTTCCTTGTTCCTCTCAATCCTTTGGTCTCTTATATTTCACACTGGTGCCTCTATATTCCTCCCCCCTTCAGCTCATCTCTACATCCCCCACCTCTTCTCCCTTCTGTCTCATCACCACTTTCAAAACCTACCTGCACATCCACTTTCTTCCTCACCTGCCATTGCAATATTAGGCTTCAAGCAGCAGCTGACAGCCTTTTCCTCAGCTTAATTAAAGGTCACCCTTAATCTTCACGGGAAATATCTGTATTTGGGACCTCAGTACTCTAGCTTCACTTGGAACAGTGAGAGAAATTTTTTATATGATTCAGTGCATTAATACTGCTGATGCTAAGACTCCCAAAGTGACTGCCAGAATCCATACAAAACAACACCCCAGGAAAACAGAAATAATATTTTTTCATTAATTATAACTAGTTAAAGGTAAAATGTATGTAACAAGAAAAAAAATAACCTATTGCATATGCTTTGCTATGTGATGATATGTGCTTTGCTATGGTCTTAAAGAATAACAAGTAATTGTTGGAATTTTGTTTTCATGAGCTAAACTTAGTTTTGTACCAGTGGCTCACAAAAGCCTATGCCAAGTAAGATGTTCTCAGAATTAAGGAGGAAGGAGAGAAGTCTCTGGTTTGGGAGGAGAACAGGTATTCTCTCTCAAAAACATCTGAGAAATAAAATTCTGTTTAAAATCACTCTCCAGCTGGATCAGTTCTAAGTGTCACACATTCCAAATGTGTTTCATACATTTGGACAGTTAGTGCTTTAGTGTCATGAATCCTTCTGAATCATCTCTTTCAGTAGTACATCCAGAACTGTCTTCCCCAGCAGGCTGAGAGCAGCCCAGTCTGGGTTTGGGTTGCCCCAGTATACACACGCCCTCATGCTGCACTGGTGAGAACTGTACAGCAACAAGAAATTCTGCAGGGAACATGAGTGGTGCAGGAAAATTCTGTCCAGCACTGAGTATCACAAACAGCAAATTAAGACATGCTTACAGATACAGTATCTGTGAAACAAAGAGGGGAAACTGAAGTAATCACACATTGTGTTTGAGTAGTACTTTGTATTGTGAAAAAGCTTAGCATAGTATGGTATATAACTACATTGTGGCAGGCCTGTCATTTGGGAAGCCTGAGGGAAAGAGTTTATCCTCTCTTCCAATCCATCCCTCATTTGAGTTTCTCTTTGTAAAGTCATTTCAGTCACAAGCAAAAGCTCACAGTGCAGTAAGCATGAGTATAATCAGCTTTCAATGCCCCCACTTCCACTGGATTTTAAATAGCAGGTTCCCCTGAGTACAGCAGAGTTTGATCAGAATGCTTTGCTGAAATGGGGGCTCTGCTGTTGATGTTCAAAGAGAAACACAGTTCTACAGGTATATACATCATCTCCAAGACTGAGACATTCCCTTGGGCTTGTCAGTCCTTGCAAAGAGGGGGTCTTCCACAGGGCTGGGAAAACTCAGGACGGTGCTGTGTACCCTTGAGGGACTGATTATCTGGATGCAAGAGGGAGCTGCACACAGTGATGTTCACTTAAGTACCAGCATTTGTTGCCACCCAGCACTCCTGGACTGGAGATGACAACCCAGGAAGTCTGCCTACACAGGTGCAAATTTTCACTTACTTTCATCTTTCATGTAGATTTTATAAAATAAGAGGTATTAAAAGAAAAAGGCAACAATTAGAAATAGTTTATGTAAAAAACCCCTATTTTGTGTAATGTGAGCAAAGCTTTTGCTAGATTTCAGTTGCCAAAGAGCATATGAGCTGCCTGTGAAATGTCCAACATTGTCATCTGGAAAAACTTTTAGATTTTTTTTCCTTTATTTGGCTTGAAACAGAGCTTTTTTGCTTTTGTTAAATCTTTAACTGAGGTCTGGGCCACAGGAAAAGTAAAAGGCAACATCCTGGCTAGAGGCCATCATTTTACATTTTAGAAGAAGGATTTGGAGTGAAAACAGATGAAAGCTATGGGGGCCCTGGTCAGATGGCAGTCAAAAAATCTCCAGGAGCCAGAAGGAACAGAGTCCAATATATTTGGATCCTGGCTCAGAAGAAATCAATGATCAGCTGAAACTGGGATGATGCAAGGAAAAATAAAGAAATGAACATTCCTTGAGGTATTGCTTCAGCACTTTGTATAGTGAATAATGGAAAAATACCATCAAGAGATTTTCATAATTCTGGCATCAAGAATTTCTGTGTGTTCGCATTAACTACTGTCACTCTGGTGATATTTCTAAATAGAACAGAAGCTGCACAGGCACAGAAAGCAAAAGATGACCCAGAACAAACAGGAATACATGGAAAACCAGGAGAGAGCAGACTAAAGAGTTGTATAGAAATCTAGTCCATGCTCAGCACCAAATGGGAATTAGAGAAGTAATTAGGGAGGAAGCAGACTGATGTACACTGGATGAAGTAACTGGTCAGGGCAGAGGAAGAATTCAGTACTAAGAGGGCCACGTAAAGGAGATGTTAGTAGAGGTCATTGTTTTTGTGAAAGCTAATGAGTCAATTAACATACATCGACTCCAAACCTACTGCCTCCAAAGCAGCCCATGCCCTTGTTTAGGAGTCATGGAGGTCACAAATCACAAAGGAACCTTTTAGCTTCACTATACAATCCTAAAGAGGTACAGTCATTGCAGGAAACCGGTCCCATGACTTATAATGGTACCAAAGCATGGCTTTACCATGTTAATTATACTGCTATTATAGGTATTTGCATTGTTGTTGTTCCTAGCTGTGCCATTTCAGTCAAATCCTGTTTTCTTTGTCATCCAGGAATAGTCAGTGGAAGTAGGATATCCTCCTCATGCCCTGAGGCACAGTCCTGCTTTCCTCACTAAATATTGTTTTCAGCAGCAGTTTGTATAGCCATGAAAAGAACTGAACCCTTACAGGGCTTCTGTGGTCCTAAAAACACCATGCAATGGATACGACCCAAGGAAGTTATCACTAACTTCAGCTTTTACTGCAGACTCACATTAAGCTACTGGGAAAAAACCACCCAACCAACGACAAGAATACAGGTAGACTTTCTGTCCCTAAACTATAACCACATACAAAATTAACTTTGGAGTGTTGTAAACAAGCCAGCTGAGCTTGTATCGTGATTGAGGTGGTGGTGAGAGAGAGAAGGCTCTGTTCTTCAGCTGTTTCAGTTCTCTTTGTTCTGCAAAACTTGATTGCCAGGAAAGGGCACACACTAGAGATTTAATTCCATCAGCTAGCTCGTACCATTAAAAAAATATATTTAAAATTAAACAAAATGTCTAACCTCCCTTCCAGTTCTTAATGATCCTATTGACACTTAATGCATCATATTACTGATTTATTTTATAAATGCTGAATGTTCAGTTATGATATAAAGGTCTCATATAAATTTACTGGGCTGATGAGGAGCAGGGACCGAGAAGGCTGAAGGAAGTTAGATCTGAACATTCATTGTTCCAGAAATTCAGCACTATTTTAAAAAAATTTAAACTGTTTTCCACATGTGCTATTGTTAAAGCCTCTGTGTGTCACACCGGATGATGTCTTGCACTGCTGCACTGGGCTCTTGAAAGGAAATGGAGTCGTTTAGCCAGTCACTTCTTTTTCAGTTTCTATTGTTGTGTCAAGGTTAAAGTTTTCTTTCCTTAAGGATCCCAGCTGTAAACAAGCACCCCCTAACACCAATAGTCTCAAAAAACCTTGTAGTTTATCATTCAACAGAAATTAAACACCTGTTAGTCTTTTAGATTGGTGGTATAATGCACACTTCATTTTAACAACCACTTAAAATTGAATTTAAAGGATATTTCCTTCATTAAGAAGCTTTCTCACTACAGGAGAAAAAACACATATGAAGTGTCTCTAGAGACATTTTACTTTTAATTGGTACTCAGAACTGCCTTACACTCCCACTCCTCCCCCCATACAACCTCCCCCCAACAAATGCTCCCAAAACTTCTTTACATGACTCTGTTTATCTGAACTTTCTCCCTAAAGAGGAATAATCTTTATTTGTAGAAACAGTGTTTGCTAGCAGAAATAAATTTCAAAATGCATATTCACAAATGTATAATCATTGGCTAAAAGTTTTGGAAGTACAAAAATCAATATTGACTACAGCTTGTTTAGCAATACAGTTTTTAGTCTGTTCTGACCCATAACAACAAAGGAGCTTAACATATTTATAACACTCATACATTTTATAATTAGAAATTAAATACTTTGTATCATTATGATACTATTTAATAGTTACAAAATGGTGAATAAAATTTGGGGTTTTTTTTCCTTCAGTAGCATTTTTCTTGGAAAATGGAAGCTGCATTGCAAACTAAAATTAATGCAGAAATTTTCTCTCTCCCTTCTTTTCTGCCACTACAGGTAGAATCCTCTCAAGAAAACCCCATTCAGTAGTACTACATTCTCAAGATCATTGATTGTTAAACTGTGTAACATTATTTTTCTATGATCTTTTTGCACTGAACACTGCAAAGACACAAATTGTTATTGCTAGCATTATTGCAACATCTCACACTGTTTCCACTCGCTCATAAATTCTGCATAGTATCATATCCTTTTCCTATGGCTTTACATTAGCACGGTAAAAGCCCGGAATACGGATTACTATTTTGGACTTGAATTTATTCTTTTTCCCGAGTATTTCCTGAGTATTATTTTTCCTGAATGACTTCTTCCATTACCTGAAGTGCATGTCAGATGAACAGTGCCTTTACAGACATGGCCCAACCTATATTGAATTGCCCTGGTACAACGTGGTGCATGCCCCTTTTGCCACACTTATGCCACAGTCTTGTCATAAACAAGAATTTGACATTGACCTGGGTCCTCAGAGAACACTGAAGAAAAGATCAGGAGCCAAAGACAGTATTTTAGATAATTCTCACTGTTAACCATTCCAGTGCTGATGAAACAATTGAAAGCAGGCGTGAACATAATGTGAACATCTGCCCAGTGGCTGAGCACTTTCTCTTGCAGCTTGGGAGCTCAGATGAATGGTGCTTGGAGTGCCACCTTCTTTTCCTTCGCAGCCCAGGTTAAATACTGACTGGCCTGAGCTTAAGGCTGTTTGTTATGTGTGAGCCAAGGTCATTATTAATGGAACAGCTTACAGGGCCCAAAATGTGCTAAGCACTTTACAGAGATGTAGGACAATCCAGGCCTCAATCCCAAAAAGCTGGTATGTCAATGTCAGTTTTAGACACAGTGGCCATTCCTCCCTGTCCCTCCTTCCCTCCTGTTCCTGTTTCCCTGGGCTGTGTTACCTGTCTAGTCACTTGGAAAATCAGAACACATATTTAATTTTAGGAAACAAAAATTTGCCTCAACATCTGAGTTTTGAAAACAACCAAAACCTTTACGAAAGAAATGGTGATTAATAGCAGACTGTGGGTTCAGTCCCCTCTGGTTGCACGGTGAGTAGAAAACCCATTCAGCCATTTCAAGTATTAAACACATGTCTCGAATCATCTCTGCCTGGATGTAGCAATGGGTAAAGGCTCCCACACACTGTGGCAAAGGGGGTGGGTGAACGGCTGCCTCCATCACTTATCAATCCATCATTACAATTCTCTCTTTTCAAAGAAGAAATATTGCAATAATACAAATATTACTTTTTAAAGCAGCTTGATAGAGACTAGTTCCAGCTTGTCTGTGAGACACTGGCAGAACCATAGCATTTTCAGAAAACAGGTTTTTGCTTCTCAGATGTTCTGCCTCTTTTAGTCCATTTAGTGGAAATGACAGTTCAGGGTGAACCGGCAAAAAGTTATTTAGTCTAGATCAAAGGTTAAATTTTTAGCTCCCCTCTCTAATAATAAATAAAGTTTTGAAAACATGTTTTGGAAATGATATTTTGTGAAATAAATTTCAAGGTGGCCTTTTAGGGTAGTCAGAATTACAAGAGCCAGTGCGACACACATTGTGTAGGTGAGGAAAAGAAAGAGCTTGTGTATAAGGGATTTAAGTAAGCATAGAAAAACTGCTCATGTAGAATTGCATATTTTCTCCAACTGAATTCCTGCTCAGTTGCAGTTCACCAGTTAGGTTCTCCTCAAATTAAATCTACAGTTTTCTGTGCAAGGGAAGGGAAAAAATAATAAATCAAAACTAATGAGATATTCTTTATACTATTGACGTCTTTATTTTTTCTTCCTGCGTCACTGCTAGATTTGAAAGGCAAAAACAAGGAGTGAAACTGAATGTGAAAAATGAAAACTGCCCACCTGGTGAAAAAAAGGGAAGGAGGAAATCAGAAGGCTGAGTTAGCAATTCCTTAAGCACATGCAATGTCTGTAATTTTCAAACTTGACAATTGCACTGAGACACAGAGGGGAAGGGAACTGATTGGGAGGGTGTTTGTTCTTTCACAGACAGACTTGTGAGAGAAGTACATCAGCATTTTGCCCAGGCTTTGTGTAACACATGCACAGCTCAACACAGGCACAGAATGGCAGCCACAGGAGGGAGGGGGATTCTCACCTGCTTTCCTCCCCTGCTCACTCTGCCTTCCCTGCAGGGAGAATATTGACACAGCCCTTCCTTTCTGCAAGCTCAAAATCCAGTCAATTAAAACACTTTGCCTATCCTTCTCTAGATGCATCCACAAAAGCCTGTGTTAATACCTTTTTTCAGATTTTAAAATCATCATGTCCTTTTCCTTTTTTGCTGTGTCTCTCTCCTTCCCGAGCCCCTCCCTTAGCTCCAAGAATAACAGAGTGACTAGACTGAGCAAACATTGAAACAGACAACGTACAGATTGCTTTCAAATGCACAACCAACCAAACCAGGAGACAAGAGATAAAAACTCATAGGTTTCCTTTCCCCCCCCTCTAATAGTAGGTGTTTTTATGACAATGTAGGTAAAATGTTTTCTGATGGAGGTGTTATTTTTAAATGGATAATGTCTGTAAGTTCAGACAGTGGTTGAGAAGTTGGCACTCATCAGCTTTGTGTGCTGGAGCACTGGCACTTTAGGCAGAATGGAGAGAGCAAGGGTGCTGCTCTGAGCTGTGCTCATCTGTATCATTACACATGATTAAGCTCACTCGTAGCCTTGTTGCAGTTCTGCAGGAAGCTATATCTAGACTTTGACTGTCACCAGACTGTACTGAATTTAGTGGGCTTTTTTGTTGCACTCATCTTCCTGCTCGATTTTTCTTGCCTGGCAACTTTTGATTGTTATCCAGAGAGCCATTCTAATGTCTAGGAAATTAATTGATGCTATGGTCTTCCTAGGGTTTGTTTTCAGCTACTACACTTAAATGATTATTTGTCTGAAGGCTGTTCTTCACACACAGAAATTTGAATAAAATTAGGAGTGAAACCAGAACATTTTTTCACAAATAAACCTTTGTAGTGAACAGACAGTGAATATGATGTATAGCATTTTACATGGTTACCAAATTTGTCTTTAAGTCAGGTACATATATCTAAAAGTCTTGGCATTACTTCAGAGATGCTGCATACTCACAGTTCTGCATTTAGTGGGGGCTGCAAAACACCAATCCTCTACAAACCACCAACTTGCAGGAAGATACACTCAATCCATCTTTTCTATAAGACCAGGCATGTAAATATATTTGCTCATGACCAGAAAGCTTCTGTTATCTCCTGTTGTAGGCTATTTGATTGCTGTTTCTGTCCACCTCTCTCAACAATTAGCTCATACTCTATAAGGACCATCATTTCTTTTGCCTGAGATGCATGTCTGTGTGTGCAGTAGAGGATTGGTACACACAAGACATAAGAAGTGAAACATCAACCTGTGTTTTTGATGAGGCAGTGCAGAAGGTGTGGATTTGGGTCTAAGTCCAACAACAAAGAGATTTTGTAAGCAGCTTGGGTGAAAGAAAACTCTTTCCCTTGCACTTTCAGTTATTTTCTTTCAGGACTCAAAGGATCTCTGTCTGGAGCCATCAAAAATGCCTCTCTTATATGACAGATGAAAACTACAAGTAGAACTTCTATTGCCAGACCGACTCATCTGGCTTTCCCAAACAAGAATAATGCATATATTTATAGCCACTCTTACTTGATATTTGATGCCTATAACCTGTAACTGAGTTGTTAAGACCATGTGTCTTGCCTTGATATGTTGCAGACTTTCCAGGAGTCTCAGACAATCAGTGCAAAAATACACTCCGACCTAGGACCCTCCCTGGCTTTCACTTTCAAGGGAATACCTGGCCAAGGTTTAAAAAGCGACCATTCCTCGTATTAATTCATTGTAGGTTGTTGGCAGCAGCATATATTCTTCTGGTAGCCATTACAAGTATAAAATGTTATACTTTGCAGCATAGAGAGAAAGGACAGTGTAGCAACTACTGACAAGAACTGACCCTTCCATCAAAGAAAAACTGATTATCAGTGAATTTTTCATTTGTCTGTGTAACACTCAAGACACCAATTAACTACCTGTCTTTCTCCTATTAGTAATATCTACACCATGCTATGTAGGAAAAGAGTCTTAGTCAAAATTAACAAGGCACAAAGCACTGGTTGGATAGCAATTAGCAGCCCGTGTCATTGTCATATCTTCCTAATAAGATGCAACAATAGAGAAGGAAATGTATTCTGTGCATCTAATGGATGCTGTAGATCAAATAACATCCCAGAGATTTCTGAAGCAGCATAAACAGAATGACTCCCTGTTGTGAAAAGTCATCTTGGATCAATGGTAGAACTGGAATAATCGCTGGCATGTAACTGATGTGGGGAAGGGAAAAATACAGCATACTGAATTTTGTGTTATCAGATGAATGGCTTCATTTGAGCCTGCAAGAGGGTTTGACCAACTCTGTACTGGACAGGAGACAGACGCTAATGGGGCTGGTTTGTTTTTGCAGACAGATGTCTACAGTTCCACCCTTTCTCCCTCTTGCTGCCCAGCCCCAGCCCAAGATCAACATGATTCAAAAGCAGGTTTCATTTATCTGACATCCACATGTGCTCCTTTAGGGGATAGAAGCTTAAATAAATGGTCTGGGTTTTGAGGTCATTTCTGTAACAGGATTAAAAATATTAACTGGCTCATAAATTTGTTTTACCAGGGTAGCGTTGCCTGACTGAGCCTGTATCATTTTTATTGCTAGCTACAGTTATGTTTATTGACAGACAAGGATTATAAAATGATGACACAAAGCAGTAGTTATTCTGGGATCCAGCAGGAACAATAAATTCTCTGCCTCCCGTTCTGGAAATGTTTCAAGGCTTTTTTTTCATGAATAGTTATAAAGCCACAGTATTTTCTTGACTAACATTACTCATTTACTTCACCTGTGTTGCTCCAATCAGTACAACAGAGATGCAGAAGAAAGAGGTATAATGCTATAAAATTTACAAAGCCCTAAGTACACAGAGCTGAAATTATATTTTTTCCATAAATCTTAGTTGCCAACATCAAGAGCAGTGTTTCCTCTGTCTAGGGATATTTCTGCACACAAAAAAAAGCAGCAAAAAGGCAAACAAGAAAACTTGGTAAATATGATGAACTTCAATTGAAGAGAAAGAAATGAAGAACACCTAAGCTTTTAAATGAACAACAAAATGACACAAAATCAGGCATGCATGAGAAGTCTGTTGAAGCCCAAGTTTTCAAATGTTAGTTATATTCTTTAATGACAGTAAGAAATTGGAGGACATTTGCTGCCCGGTACAACAAATGATACAGAGGTGGCCTGCTTCACTCTCAGCCTATTTCAGATGTCAAGTTTTTCAAGTCTCTATTATTTACCTTATCTCCTTTTGCCCTTTGAGTGTTTGTTTACATCTTCCTCATAGTCTGAAGCCTGAAACTTCACGCTAACTGAGGTATCACTGGTCTCAGTAGTGAGATTGATACTGAAACACAGAAGGGTTGAGGCTGCAAAGGACCTCTGGAGGTCATCTTGACAACCTCTCTGCTCAAGCAAGGTCATCTAGAGCCACCTAGAGCCTCTTACCCCTCACAAATGAAAATTAATTTGTCCAAGAAAAAGAGGAAACTTTTTTAAACATAGTAGTGTCACACTGTTGCCACTGTCTTTGTCCCCCTAACTTCTAACTCCTTCTCTACTTTATACTGCTTCCTAAGTGTTTTTTCCACTATTTCATATATGCAAAGCACTTCTATTGCAATTCCATGTGCCTCTATCAAATTTCCATCAGCTGATTTTGGAACAATTTCCTATTTTCCGTTACTCCTTCCAAATTTGAAAGCATCCTCATAATTTCATCATCTAGATCATTGATCAGCAAAGGATTGAATATAAATGGACTCAGAAATACAAAATTTTAAATGTCCTCCCAGTGTGACAACAAACCAGTGATAGTTTCTCTTTGATTTTTTCTCAACCAGCTGTGAGCCTTCTCTGCAGTGATTTAATCATATACCTTAATTTGCTTACAAGAATGCTCTGTAGGAGACTCAGGAGCCTTACTGAAGTCAAGATAGATCACATCTACTGCTTCCCCCTTATTCACTTACCCTGTCAAAGAAAGAAATTAGATTGGTTTGATGCAATTTGTCCTTGACAAATTCACATTCACTAGACTATTATTACCCTCGAGGTGTTCATAAATTGATTGATTGATCCTCCACCACACGGCTTCAGTTCAAGGAAAATCACTTCACCAGCATCTACTCTGATGTGCAGCTAATTGGGCTCAGTTCTGTGATTTCAAATCTACTTCTGCAGGTTTGGTGCTGTGTTCCCAAAAAGGCATCCTAACTATCTTGGCCATGTGTTGTCTTCAGTCCCAAAGCTGACCAGGTTATCTGAGCTTTACCTGCTGTACTTGAGGGCACCAGAACTATGAACACTACCTGTGCTGATAAGAATATCATGCACCCTCCTGGCTGCACTATCAAACATAAAATCACTGCCTGTTGATGAGAGTGACCTACCAGTTCTGGCATGCATGCTATTGTGGTCCATGAGTAAGAATATTTTGTCATTTATGAAAAGCAGAACACAGTAGATGGTATTATTTGTAAACAATATTTGCAATTTATGTAAATGAAGCTTCCTAGAACGGCTTCATCTCTGTTTTTTTTCCCAGGAAGGGAGCAGAGTTTCAGTTTTCTAAGCCATTTGACCCTGAGGCTTACATTTGGAATTCCATGCTAATAGATACTACATAATTATTATTTGAATTAGAAAAGCTGCAAAATATTCTACTGTGTCTCTTAATTCGAATGTTATACCTGCCACAAAGGGCTAAGTCCTACAATGGTTGTAGCACAGACTTACACTGAGCACAGTTGGCTTTTTGCTCAGAACAAGATCAATATTTTGGCACGGTATCCTCACAGTGCATAATTAGGTAACTGAAAGGCTGTTTGAACCCAAGTCAACCACAAGTACGCTCCACTATTAAACACTGGAAATTTGACTTTTTCACCTACAGCTAAAAAAGATTTTATTAAAATTGTTAATGTGCACAGAGACCTAATTTTCTAGTTCTTGCTTTAGCAAAACTCCTGCAACTAAGGAAGGGTAGTCTGAGTTCAGTGTGAGATGATCTCAGTGAGCTTACTGTGAGGTGAGCTTCAATCAGTCTTGTCCTCATTCTTGTTTGACCTTCGTCCCCTGTTAGGTTCTGCCACTGCAAAACTTATGCACAGAAATTCGGTGGGACCACAACCACCAGTAACTAAGATTTTTAGAATCACAGTACCTGTTCCCTATCTGTGAATCAGAAATAAGTATTACTTTCCTACTTTTTGAAGAACTGAGACACATTTTTAAGGGCCAGAGAAGTACCAAAATAATAGACTATTTGTTTCAAAGATAATGCAAAGCACTGAATAGGTCATTATGGAATAATTTAATTTGAAGTAACATTACCACAGAGCAAAATGAATAGATTAACTTAGCTATTTGTTTTCTTTCTCTCTTTGCAAACATATAAAAGATACCATTTGTAGAATGCTAACGTTTTGTATTCCATCATCTACCAGTGCAAATATATCCATTTGTTTCATTTTATAAGCAGTTAAATTACTCCGACTCCTTATACACATCTGTGGAAAAAGACATCTACCTTAAGGTTTACTTGCCTCCTTTTCCATTCATCACTAAGGGCATGTTTGTGTTTGGCACAGGGATATAGCAGGATGCCTGAGGTAGGTTTCATCCCAGCCTGTATGTCCACATATTGCTCTGCTGCTAACATAAAGTGGAAGTAAAAGAAGTTCTAAAACACAGTACTGTACCTGCACCAGTAAAGCCTCCCCTCTCATCAACTGGTCTGGGGCCCAGGCTGTGATGGGGCTGAGCAGCTTCCTGTTCCTCTTTTCCATGCAAACCTACCCCAAGGATAGTCCCATCACTGTTTTCATGTTCCTGCCACAGGTCTTTCAGCAAGATGGGTAAGCTAAGATTATACAACAGGAAAAAAAGCAGAGCCTCAAAATTCCATAAAAAGCTGTGAAATAGGGAAATATATATGAAAAAAAATAACCAAACGGAGAAATTTAAAAGTGCATTTCAGCTTAATTACCTATTAATTTGAATATGAGACTTGGATTGTATCTTAGTTCTCTGCCATAGTTTTATCTTAGAAACAGCAACAAACTGACTTTTCTTTGTGTCTCTGTTTGTACAGCTAGCTAAGAAAATTGTTCCCAGGGCTGTGTGTGCCCCTTTTGACACTGCCAAGGTTACTAGTGAATAAGAATCATGTTTGTTTCTGCTACATCAAAAAACAATTAATCTTAATTTTTTGCCAACCAGGAGTAATCAAAAGCAGTAGGGAAATTAATTGTATTTTCTGGAACATATGAAGATATACAGAAACAAAAGCAAAAATGCAAACTATAACTGAGGAAAGCTCCTAGACTGCCTCTTGCAGGAAAAGAAAGATCTAGGCATTTTACAAACAGATTTTTTTTTTTTTTTAATCTTTTCAGTGAAGACATTTTTGATGGGGAAAATTCCAGATGTATGGTAGAGTGATACAGAATAGTTCATCTGCTGTGGAAATGGTTAAGGTCAGAGTGCATATACAAGAGCTGCTTTATTTGCTTAGGTTTGATTTGAAAAGGTGACTTTAGCAATACCAATGGGGAAATTTGGCTCCTTTTTACTAGAATGGAGGAGTAGGGTATGGCTATGAGTAACCAGAAATGCACATTTAAGGTACTGACACACTGTTCACCACTGTAATTACAGGGATAGATAATTATCTAGGCTTGAACAGAGTGCGGAAATTACAGGAGTTGAACTGCTGACTATATCAAACTGAGATCTACGAGCAGTAAAGGATTTATAAGTCCAAAAATTAGGCACAGATCTGCCCCAAACAGAAAACACCTAGTTCACCAAGCAGAAACTAAAGTCCAGCTGGTCCAGAGAATCCTGAGCAGGTACCTGATTTTCAGCTAGTTAGCAAGAAAGAACAATCTTCAGGCTGTGTGCCAAACCATCCAAGAGAACAGAAGCCCCTCCATGTAACTGGGACCCAGAGCCTGATAGCTCAGGTAAGGAGCTGAGTTTTCTTCCCGAGAAATCACAAGGAGATGTTCCCACCAGGCACCCTTTCTGCAATAGCATCTGCTCAAGAATTGGGCTCAGCGGCTTGCCAAGCCTGGGGGAAGAGGAAAGGGAGAGAAGAGGGAGAGGAGAGAAGGTGGAGAGTAGCTTTTAAAAGGAAGCAAGAACACTTTGTATTTCTGTGGGGCGCAGTCCAATCCCAAAGATGTACTTGTCTCTCAGAGGAATTAGACTGTCCTCTGATTAGTTTTTGGATCTCAGTGTAAAATGAGTAAAAGCTGAGCCAAACCTCCTGGCCAAACAAACCCCACAAGTTTAGATACTGCTGGCTAGTTGCAGAGCAGGTTTAAAAAAATAAAAAGTCATAATTCTAGATTTATTTACATAAACACTGTAAATGCAGTTCTGGAGAAATTCTTTGGGTTCAGCATCCCATGCTTTGCACTACACTGCCAGATTACAAGGCCTTGCACTACACCAGCCCACTCCAGTCTCCTGTGCTGCAAAGCAGGTGAGGTATCTTCTTCTGCATGTGGCACGTGTTTGCCACAGGGACCCTCTAACCCTTTAACTCTGTCATAACTTCCTTTAACAGAGAACATTCAGCTACAGACTGGCTTTCAAAACAAAAAAAATAATTTTTTTTTTTTTTTTTTAAATCACAGATTTGGAAAGGTAAATCTAAGATGTAAACTCACCATAGCAGAATATAATTTGGAAAAAAACCCAAACATGCTGACAGTCAAATCAAAATAATTCAGTTTGTAGTAAATAGCAGCAGGACAACAGACTGCCTTTCTTAGACTCAAATTCTAGGCTAGCATTATGCACATTGTTAAAACTTCTTTCTGTGTGTAAGCTTTTCTACAGAATTTATCCTGGAGTATCTAAACCTTGTGCAGCTGCTCCCTCACTGCTCTGTGATTATCTGAGAAGCCAGCTGAAAGCTCATTTTTAGTCTTCTCCCTTTTCATGGGGTATTGCTTTACTGTAGTTATTTAACAAAATGCTGTGTGTGGCAAAAAGAGGTGTTTCAGAACATAAACAGAAATACCCTTGTAAAAGTATTTAAAGCCTCAGGCCTGCCATTAAACTGCTCACCAGTGGTTGTGATCTCCATCCATGTTGTTCCCATGGGTGCCAGGGTGGTGCAGAGTTCCATGGGCACAACAAGGGATTTGAAATGGGGGACAAAGGCATAAAAAATAGGAGAGAACATACTGGTGGTTAGCATGGTTATTTCAGGTGAGTGCAGAGGGCTAGGTACAGAGCAGGGCAGCAGACAGCTGTGTGCAGCAGCCCTTTGCAAAATGGTGGGGATGCAGTGGTCCTGGGCTGAGGCACCCTGGGCTGCAACACGGTGATAGTGCGTTATCATGCTCTAGCAGATACCCAACATGCCAATCAGAGCTCTGGTAGGTCTGTCCAGCAGACCCAGGCAGGAGCCAGTATCTCCCTGCGTCCAAGGGAGCTAACACAGTCAAAAGCTAAGAAAAAGGGCGAAACACAAGAAGGTTTAGAAATCAGTAGATCTGTAGATTAAACCAGTGCAAGGTCCTTGTTCTGCTGCCAAAGCATAACTACCAGGAAGCCTTGTGCTGTTTACCTTACATACTGCATGGCAAAATTTCCTCTAGGTGACCACTCAAGGAGGTGAAAAAAATATTTTTTAAGGAAAAATTGCTTTCAAATAAAGCAAAGCATAACAACTCAACAGGCTGGGAATGCTTAGGGACAGCCTGTTTGGACAGATGGCTGCTTAACAAGAATGGTCTCTTGACCAGGTTTCTCTGTCTGCATTCCAGGTACCTGCACGTAAGGAAGCAGATTACATGCGCTGTTTCAAATGTGTATTGATTTGCCAATGGGGAGAGAAAAAACTCCATCTTTGATAAAGAATTTGATTTGATGATCATTTACAGACCACACCACATGAAGTCTTGACACTGTTTCTTCACCCTAATTACTTTGCGAGCCATCTGGTGCACCTGCTGTTGCAGGGAGGCAGGAATAACAGTTTTACACCGTCCCTCCCTTTTCTTCTCCTTTTTATCACACTGAGATAGATCTTTTAGGTGAACATCCACCTGACATGGCCAGACAGTGCAGATGTAGACGCAGGTGCAAACTCGGTCAACCATGCCTCCAGATGGCTCTTACTTATTAAGGCAGCCAAAGTAATAACCACAGACAAAGGGCCTCCAAGGAAAAAACAAGACCATCCTGCAGGAAAACACTAGGGTCAGAGATGGAGTTTGTGAAGATCCCAAAGATGTAATCAGCTTGGAATCTGTGGTGAAAACAGAACTGGTCAAGTCCTCTTGAAATTTGGATGAAATGACAGACTGATAATTGAGCAGTCATGAAAATGGTTAAAATGCAGTAGTCTCTCCTGAAGGCTGATTACATAAGTGCCAGCAGCTAGATGCCAAGCTAAAAGCCATGGCTTCCTTTCCTCCCTGCTGAGTTATACACTCTACAACTGAGAAAGCCAAGAGACAAAAGCAATAGAATATTTTATAGTCTGATTTCTTTTAAACGCTAGAGATATTGCACTTCCAGTGGCTGAACTCCAAGCAAACAAACAAGAGAACAAAAGGAAGAAAATGTGCCCTCCCTCAACCTCTCCATTTAATACCTTTAATTACTGGCCCACAAAGTGTGAAAGTTCAAAGGAATGAGTTTCAGGCTTGGGAAGCTGCCTCGCTAAACAAGTTTATTTGGGCAGAATAAGCTCACAGGAGTCCAGAGGCCACCTCTGCTCAATTGAATGAGCTCCCACTTGTTAATCTGAGTGCTCAGTGGGAAAAAGGCATCAGAAAAAAAATCTTTTTCAACCAGCTATTCCAACATACCTTCTTCAGGACTATCACATATGAGTTGAAGCTTTTCCTGCCTTGAGGGACAGCTCAAAAAAGTCCCTGCCTCTTCAGTGATCATTCCAATAGCCATGCTGCCTAAATGAATGTTCCACTGAGCAGAATTAATTGCTGTTTTCCACCTGTATTTTATTGAGAGAGGATTTGTGGCAGAATTCCCAGCAGACACTGTGCTTCTGAGGACACTTGGGCCAAAAAAACAGCATGCAAAAGTGATGGGAGGTGCGAATCCACAGGCAAGACTCCCTTGGCTCTGCCATGCTGCTAGCAAAAACCTTCAGGCTTGGCTGAGGAGCAGACTCAGCCCTGCTGCAGCCCCTCTGCTAAGTGAGAAAGAAATTTGGGGGGTGGTAAACTTCACAGTAGTAAATCTTAGTGAGAGGCAGGATTGCAGTGCACACAAGTCATGCTAAATTCCCCAGTTCCAGTTCATGATAACTGTGAAAACAGCCTAGGTGTATGTCTCCTCTAACAGGTATTCTCTGAATTCTCCTGCCTGGAGGGGTCTTTAAAGCCTGAGGCCTCAGTCCCATCAGCCCAAAGACTTTCATCACGATGAAGGCGATGAGATAACAAACCTGTCTCTTAACTCCTGACACACCCTAGAGAATCAAATCAATTGCACGTGTCTCATGTATCTGACCAACATCCTTTGTCCTCCTCTCCTCTCCTCTCCTCTCCTCTCCTCTCCTCTCCTCTCCTCTCCTCTCCTCTCAGTCAGTGGGGTCGGGCCCATGCACGAAACACTCACAGCAAAGAGAAAGGCAAGTGTGGACTGGGGAATTTGTGCCTTGACCCTTTTTATGAAGGTGTCTGTCACTGCCATAAATATCCCTTTGCCCACACAGTTGAGAAACCTTGAAAATTAATATTATTTCTAGAACTTAGAACTAAGAGTTTTGTCCTTGGACCAGTACCTCCTTCACAAACCCACAACTGTGAGACAGCTCCTTACCACAGGAGCTATAAATGCTGCATATTAAGCAGCAGATGGAGAAGGGGAGTGTAAGGAAGCAGTAAGAACTTCCCCACCAGCCTGATAGACGCTGTTCTTAGCAGAGCAAAACCTGACTGTTGCCAAGTTTTTTGCCAAGGTATGTTGGCAAAGGCGTAAGAAACTGGAGTTTTACTGAGATTTTGAAAGAGGATAATACAAATAAGAGAAGAACTATATTCTAGGTGATCATGCTTTTTCAAAAATTCTTTTCAAAACAAAACACATGGACAGCAAAGCTACTTCTTAAGTCCTGTACTCTGTGTTGCATTGTGAGAACAAAACTTTCCCGAACCCCCTGTTTTATTTATTGCTCATTCAGTTTGCTAGCCACAAATAAAGCTAAACCTCTGCCAGTCTTCCTGGAAACTAAGCCAGTTAAACCACTGAAGAGATATATTTAGGACAGAGGAGTTGTAGGGGACAGCTGGAGCACATCTTATACTCCTTTACTGTGGCATTGTTTAGTCTTGTCACTGGGCCCAGAGCGAAATAGCTGGTACTCGTATTTTAATGAATGACAGCCAGGCAAACTCAAGTCATGAAGTTGTGATCAGGTCTTCCTCAGTAAAACAAGAATTTGGATAAACCTGTATTTGGTTTGTCTATAAATATATTGTCCTGTTAACAACCTGACCTAAAGGCAGCCTTAAGACTGGAACAATTTGGTTTTTTTGAAATCAGGGCTTTTAGTGAGTGCTGGGATTTGGATGTAAAATCCAAGGACAATGTCTGTGTCTTTTTGATGCTAAAGATTCACAGGGCAATTTCTGAATTCACTAAGGGGTAGTTATCACTAATGCTGGGATTTGCATGGCAAGACTGTGCTCTGCAGGATGTTTTACAACGTTGTCTCTTTTCTGGGCTCACTGTGATCTACAGTACATATTTATCAGTTCACATCCTGCATTCTGAACAGCCTGCATTGGCAGCAAAACAAATTTTATATACTTATTAGTGATATAAATCAAGCATTCCAGCATTTCATTAATCGCAAATCTGAGGCTCATAACCAGAAAAGGGAACATCAGAATCCCCTTTTCAGGACAACAAGATGATTCTTGCAGCCTCTTGTCCCCAACTCCAAATTTTTTCTTGTCTGTTTTAAAGCTGAATTTCAATTTGGAAGCAGAATGACAAGGCTAAGTGAGAGCCTTTGTGATACACTGCCATATGCAAGAAGCAGAAGGAAGACGTTACAGCCTGGCTAAAGCAACCCAATCCATAAGAGGGCAGTGTAAGAAATGAGCGTTGAAAATGACACAGAAATTGTTTTCAGTAGCATTGATGTAAAACTTTGCACAGAGGTAAGGTTCCCAGCGGTTTCAGGTAGCTGGGGAGACAAGGTCGCCATGGAGCAAGGTTTCAGGGATTGCACTGAAGCCTGAAGGATTACTGCATCCAGGAATTTGCCCTTTGACACTCCACTCACACTGAATTTTCTGTCTAAACCCATGATTTCTTCTGGGTGGATCCTGATTTATACCTCTATGAATAAAAGGGAGCTGATGCCATCAGTGGAATGAATGAAGTCTTAAGTCAGTGGTAGTCTTGCCTGTGTGAGAACTGCAGGATCAGTCTGTATAATGCTGGCCAGTCTTTGGCATTTGATGAGCAAGTTACCTCTATTTATAACAAGGTACAGCAGGACGTGTTGCTGTGACTGACTTACAACAGCTGCAGGGTCAGAAGTTTGATACTCTGGGAGAAAAGTGTCCTGGCAATGTATATCTGAAGATTGTGTTGAATCAGGAATATGTAAAAGGTTAAATGGGGTAAGTCTAGATTTTTGGGCTTTTTTATATCTCAGTCCAGCTTTTTAGAATATCCTTGGAGGTTCCTAAAGAGCACTTTCTATAGCAGAATGCTGAATTCACCCTTTTTGCCACCTTCTGTGACCTTTTCACCATCTCCTTACTTCTGCTTTGTAAAATAAGAACAACTAAAACAACCCTATCATTAAATCCACAGCATCTATTCCTTCATTGATTCTTGAGAGGCGATAACAAGCTCAGCTAGGAACACATTTTAATAATTATACAGATATAATTATCACTTTGGCTTTGCTAGGATTTTTGAAAGATAAATTGTGCAATCTATTTATATGCTTGATAAGCAAGAGGACCTAGTGTCCTTTCCCTTTAGTAAATCCATGGGAAGTCTCATATGCAGAAGGAAATAAACTAAAAAAGAGCCTCAAACAAAACAATGAGGCTTCTAATTAAGCATAATCTTGCAGAAGGTGGGTGCAATAAATACCTCAGCAGTGAAGGGAAAGAAAACTTTGTGTTTTACACATAAATGCAGATGTTTCAGTAAATACTTGGAAAGTGATGATCTT
Organism: Coloeus monedula; assembly: GCF_965178545.1. Taxonomy (NCBI): domain Eukaryota; kingdom Metazoa; phylum Chordata; class Aves; order Passeriformes; family Corvidae; genus Coloeus; species Coloeus monedula. The sequence goes on from NC_138781.1 coordinate 108,176,083, forward strand.
CCATGAGCAGTCCAATCTACACTGACACTTATCCCAGGACAAATGGTGAGGGCAAAAAGCTACTCCAGGAAATCTTTTGGAGAATACAATTTGAGGGAGATCTCTGTTTTACACAGCTGGTGAGTTACATGATATTTATCTGCTCATTTGCAAAACTGGATTTTGTAAGCGAAAACAAATGGCCAAAAGCAGCAGGAAAGACAATGAAAAATGAAAACACAATTTCAAGGATGTCAGAGCTACGGCTTTGAGTAAAGTATGAAAGCAGTCCCAAAGACAAGGCTTATGGATGGGGTCCAGATAACTGTTTCCTAGCAACAGGAATACTATTAAGGGGGATGCTGAGGTCCAGTTTAATATCCAGTTAATTTATCCAGTGCTTTGAAGGACAAGTAAGTAACATCAAATTCCTCATCTTATACAGGGCTACTCAGCCAGATTCTGTAACTGTCTTTTTAAGAAGAGTTTCTACAGAAATCAGTCCTGCATATATGCCTCTATATGTCTGTATACATTTATTAGCCCTTTCCTAGCAGAACATGGAAATAATCTTATCTGTTGGGATACCTGCTTTGTATTATTAAATTAGATGCAAGACTGCAAATTAGTTAAACACAATTACATGAGAGTAAACTAGAATACCTTATGGTTTTATTTCTGGGATATTTAGACAGTTAAGATCACAAATAAATCTGTCACAGTACTTACAAGTGCTGATCATAAGAGTTATTTTATGGCACAGCTTTAATAAAAAATAACTACCAAAAAGAGAGGTTAACACTTTTGTGAAGAAATTTCATAACTTGGTTGAAAACACTGTATAATTCAGTAAAATTCTTTAGAGTCATTGCTCAACAGCAGTATTTATGTATACATTGAAGTGACTAACACCAAAGTCAGAACTGAATCTAAATGTTAAAAGGCATGGAGAAAATTGTATATTCAAGAGCCAAACACTGAAAAAGGTTAGTTGCTGCATGTCATTGTTCTTCTCAGTGCAATCTTACTCTAGTAAGCTTCAAATACAGAAAATTAATGATCACCATATCCCAGGTAGCCTCCCAAGCCAACTGTATTGGGTTTGCATGGCCAAACTTTGGTAGTGGGGGGCTACAGGAGTGGCTTCTGTCAGAAGCTGCTAGAAGCTTCCTCTGTGTCTGGCAGAGCCAATTCCTGGCAGCTCCAATGATAGATGTGCCACTGGCTGAGGCTGGGACAATTAGAAATGGGGGTATTGCCTCTGTGATAACATATTTAGGAAGAAGGAAAAAAAAGTTATCGCACAGTGTTAATTGTGGCCAGAGAAGAGCAGAGTGTGAGAGGAATAACTCTTCAGACAGCAAGGGGAGTGCAGAAGGAGGAGTAAGAGGTATTCCAGGTGCTGGAGCTGAGATTCCCCTGCAGGCTGTGGTGCAGACTGTGGCAGCTGTGCCCCTGCAGCCCATGGAGATCCATGGGGAAGCAGAGATCCACCCACAGCCCATGGAGGAGCCCCATGCTAGAGAGGTGGATGCCTAGTGAATGCTGTGACCCTGTGGGAGACCTGTGGGGAGAGGGGCCCTGCTCCCAGGTTGGAGCAGCCTGTCCTTGGAGACTGCACCCCGTGGGAGTGACCCATGCTGCAGCAGTTTTGGGAGGACTGTTTGCCTGTGTCCTGGACTCATGTTGCAGCAGGTCAAAGAGAGCTATTGCCTGTGGGATGGACCCACTCTGGAGAATTTCATGGAGAACTGTCTCCCATGGGAGGGACCTCAGGGTGGAGCAGGGGAAGGACTCTGCTCTCTGAGGAATGGGGTAAACAACAGGTGATGAACTGACTATAACCCAGATTCCCCATCTCCCTGCACCTCTGGGGTAGGAGGTAGAGTTAAGAAGGAGGGAAGGGTGGGGGGAAGGTATTTTGAAGGTTTTAATTTTCTTCCCATTATCCTGCTCTGATTTTGTTAGCAATACATTCAATTAGTATCTCTGATTCAAGCCTGTTTTGCCTGTGATAGTATTTAGTGAGTGATCTCTCCCACAAGTCATCTCAACTCATGAACCCTTCATTCTATTTTCTCTCCTCTGTCCAGCTGCAGAGGGGAGTGAATGAGTGACATTGGTGGGTGCCTGGCACCCAGCCAGCATCAACCCACTACATCAACCTCAGGATTGCCTTCTGGTTTCCATGGCATATGAGCTTTGAAAATTATTCTTCCAATTTTTTGAGGAAAGGGGACAAAACAAAATAGGATTTTGATGCTCAGGTTCTAGTTAGTACCTGATGTTTGTGGGTTTTTTCAGCACTGTATCAAAGGTCTGATTCTCCTTTTTAGGCATTTGGTGGATCCCTAGATCCAAACAACAAATTCTAAGCACATTTCTTTCCACAGCCCAAAATAAACATGATGCAATGCTCTAAGATGATAACATGATACAATATGCTCTAAGACCCACCACCATCCTCTGGAAAACTGTCAAAGTAACCCTTAGTAGAGAACCGGTTTGACATCTCTTGTTTCATTAGCCAACAGATGCAGTAAACTCGACAGCAGAACTGTTAGGCTAGAACTAGCAAAATTTCAAGGTTCTCTTATTATAGCAAGACAACAAGTATTTTTTTTTTCTTTCCCTCAATATGAAGTTTTGTCTGAGTCCACCCCCAGCCCCCCCACACTTAAAAGGCACTGGTCTTCACAGGGGCTGGAAGACATGCATCAGTATCCCATCCCATTTGACAGGAGACCTCCAGAGCACCCTGAAGAAATGCCTGTGGGCAGGCTCTCCAGGTGGGCCTGCAGGGGTAATAAGCAGCCTAATGGCATACTAAGCAGCTGAGCCTGCTTGAGCCATCAGTTCAGGTGACTCATATCAAAAGTACCTGCATTTTCACAAGCTGTGGGGATCAGTCATGTCACTTTTTGGGTTTCCTGTCAAGAACAGAATGAGACAAACCTGGCAGCCATAGTGGAAATTAATTTCCCACCTAATTTGGCAGGCTTGAAAACCACAGAACCATAGAATATTCTGAGTTGGAAGGGACACACAGGAATCATCAAAGTCCATCTCCTGGCCCTGTACAGGACAGCCTAAGAATCACACTTTGTACTGAGAATATTTTTCCAAACTCTTGAACTCTGTCAGGCTGGTGCTGTGACCACTTCCCTGGGGAGCCTGTTCCACTGCTCAACCACCCTGTGGGTAAAGAACCTTTTTCAAATACCCAACCTAAACCTCCCCTGACACAACTTCAGGCCATTCCCTCAGGTCCTGTCACTGGTAAGCACAGAGCAGAGATCAGTGCCTGCCCCTCCTGTTCCCCTCACAAGGAAGTTGTAACTGCAGTGAGTCTCAGACTCCTCATCTCCAGGCTGAACAGACCAAGTGACCTATCAGCAGCTCCTCATACGGCTTCCCCTCAAGGCCCTTCATCTTCTTAACTCTCCTTTGGGTGATTTCTAATAGTTTTATATTTTTTTTATATTGTGGCTCCCCAAACTGCCCCCAGCACTCGAGGTGAGGCTGCCCCAGTGCAGAGCAGAGCGGGACAATCCCCCTCCCTTGCCTGGCTGGTGATGCTGTGCCTGATGCCCCCAGGACAGCGTTGGCGCTCCTGGCTGCCAGGGCACTGCTGGCTCATGCTCAACTTGCCATCTACCAGGACACCCAGGTCCCTTTGCATGGCACTGCTCTCCAGCCTCTCATTCCCAGTCTGTGTGTACCTTTCCCCATCCCAGCTGCAGAATCTGGCACTTATCTTTTTTAACTTCATACAGTTGCTGATTGGCCAGACCTCTATTTTGTTGAGGTGTCCCTGCAGGGCCTCTCTACCTCCAATGGAATCAACAGCTCCTCCCATTTTGTATGATCTGAAAACGTAGTATCCCTTCAAGTCCTGCATCCAAGTTGAAGATGTTGAGAAGAACTGGGCCAAGGATGGAGCCTCACTAGTGACCGTCACCAGCCTGATATCACCCCATTCACTATAACCCCTTGTCCTGTGGCCATCTTTGCTTCTGAAAATGTCTCTGTGCTCTCTGTACACATCTGTGGAAGTCTGACTAGAAGCCAGTTTACATCACTAAAGGGTGGGGTAGCACCTTTATATAAGGCAAAGCAACAGACAGCTGCTTTCAGACTACATCATTTATAGAAGTGGAAGCATAGTTGTAATAAATTGATGTTTTTATCTTTTATCCTTCTTGAAGCAGTTCCATTTTTTGCCTGAAATGAACAAATTATTTCTCTTAAAGGAAAGTTGAGGTACAATTAAGGAACATACACAGAAAGAAACATTCCAGCAGTGAAATCACTTTGCTACTATGAACTCATCTGCAAACTAGCTTCCTGTACTACTTCTGCAACCTTCCCACAATAAAGAAAACCCCTAACCCAAGACACCTCCCTGGAGAACTTTAGGCTTTTTTTTTTCGTGAATTTCTTGGGACACCAACATGTAGGCTCTGTCATCACTCACAACTAAAGGAAAGCCACTATCTTTTTGTAGTGAAATAGATTTGATACTTGTTAGGGAATCTGCCACTCTTATTACTGTTTTTCACTGCTTTCAGCATCAAAAACAAGGACTGTGCTACCGTTTTATTTTACACCTGAGCACTTCCTCACAAAATTGTGGTGTTAATTTAAAATAAACCAAAGGAAGGAAACAGCTGCTGGAGCCCTGAAGAAATAAACTGTACAAAACACACAAAGAGGTTTGCCTCTTTTGCTGTTCTAGTTAGGAACTGGGGGAGGTTATTATGATCTGCTCTTCCTTGGGGCCTGATGTTTGAAAAATTGACAATGCTTTCTACCACCATTAACTGGCTGTGCTCATTTTTTTTCTGCGGTAGTAGAGAGAACCGAAACTTGGAAGATCTGAAGGTGTTAGGCTTAAGTCCCTGCTGAGTTGGATTCCTCACAAGAGCACAGCAAGGAAATGCCAAATCAAGGGTTTTCTGTGTTTGACATTTTTACAGGTTGTTATAGAATAGTTTATAAAACATCAAATGATAAATAATCTTTCATTTCCTCTGTTAGCTGCCTAACCCATGTCTACCTCCTTAAAACGTGAGCTACAGCAACTCAGCAGACCGAGCCTGTCTTTAACACGTTCTTGTGGAAAATCATAGATAGGGATCCTTACACATTTGATATGAACATACAGTTTAGCTGTCTAAATTTGATCTCATTCAGCCTTATCTGTCTGGATCTGAGGCTGAATGCCACAATTTGATTGTGGTGCCATTAGTGTTTAAAGATTTTAAGAGACCAAACAGTTGCATATACATTTCGGCATTCTGTCTAACTGCTCCTGCTAGTCAGAAGCAAATACTGAAGAAAGCTCCAAATGGATTAGAGACTGTTAGAGCGCATTCTTTAGTATGAAATTCTTATTACAAGGTTATTTAGGGGCTCTCTTTTGGGGGTATCTCTGGATTAAGGATTTATGGTGCTAGACCAAGGATTTCTTGGTGGTTACATATGTGCCATATGTTGCTGTTTTTGAAGTTTCCCTGCATTTAATAGTAACTTTTTTTGTCCTTTCCTTAACATTATTTGCGGTTAGGTCAGAGGTCCACAATCCTAAAGCCCGATCTGAAGGCACTGCAAATACAATAGTGTCTGAATCCAGTCCTTCTCAGTAAGCCTGTATGAAATAGTAATCAATTACCAGGTGAACTTGTTCCATAAACAGAGGTGGATTGCAGGAGACAGATCTGATAACATCAAAAGAAGCAATCATAGATTATCTCTTGCCAGATGGCCCCTGGAAAGATATTAGGGACTTCATGAAACTCATGGTGAAATTCCATTTACTCAAATCAGCATGGGATCATATGAAAGAGGTCAGAAGAGAAAAACTTCACCACTCCTCAGGCTGAAATGAAAACAGTATTCAACTTAACAATAAGCATTTCTACCCCAACACCTACTGAAAATGAGTTGGTTAATGGTCAGATAAGAACACTTCATATTTGCCTGTCCACCTACAATGAAACAAATGCATGTACACATACCAAAAAACTCAGATTCTTATTTCATGCATTTGACTACATCCCTATTTGATTATTAGTTTTCTTTTATCAATTGTATCCTGAGCTGTGCACACAATATCTTACAGTTACAACCCTTAGGTGTCTGACACCATTCCAATAGCAAAGGCCCGATTTCCCCATGTTAAGAAACATGTGTGTCAGTTAAGGTGGTGGGGGATTTATTTTTGAATAATAAAAAATGCTCATTCTGCCAAAACTGTTTGATTTTCACCTGCTTGCCTCTTCTGTCTGGGTAGAGCAGGTGTGAAACACTCCATAATTGAGCAAGTGGTTACATCTGCTCTCAGAGTCCCAAATGAAATTATTATAAAGAATTAAAGAATTAATTAACCAATAAGACTGAAAATAGGGCAGAGTGTTTTGCTTCCATAGAGGCTTGATTTTTTTTGATGTTGCTGCTTAGATCACTTAAAGATCTTCTGTTACTGGCCATGATCCCTGTCCATAAGTTCTTTTTAGAACAAACATTTAATTATTTTATTTTGGAAGTTCTAATGATTTTTAATAAGAAAATAGCATTACAGATGCTGCTATTGGCAAATCGTGGCAAATCTTCCCATGGAGTCCTTTCAGAGAGTATCACTCCATCACCAGTATTAGGCTGTGTCAGCTTTGCTGCTGCTGTGACAAATTTTAAATTAAACTTTAAAAAGCAGAGGAAGATAATGATTTCCAATAAATACTGTGAAATTCACTTCCTATGGTAGTAAAATGCACACAAGTTACTGCACACTAAAATTTATACATTTGCTGCAATTCACCTTTAAGGAACGCAAGAGGAAAGTTAGTGATTTTGAATAGTTGATGTGTTTTATTTCATCGCTTGGAAGCATGCCCGTTATTCAGGATCACAGAGCTCATGAATTGATGATCCAGAGGGAGGCTTTTTTACTATTGCATCTCCTACGTTGCCTCTATAAATATCATTTTTTATTATTATTCTGCAGTTTTTAGATTTGTTTTATGGTTCTGGTTATTAATGTTCTACCTCTGACTGTTACCAGAATTCATAGCTCTGTTAGAAGTCTGACATATCTGGGATATTTGCTTGTGCAGGTAGTTTTCTTGCAGTAAACCAATCTGCTGGACAGAGAAGGGAATATTTTGCCTTTGATAATGGATATATTTCTGATTAGGGTTAGTGGGAATATGTGGCTTCAAACAAAACCAGCAGACCCAAAAGTTTAAATTACTGCAAGTGCAGAGCATGTAAGCCTTTTGTATGTGACTGCATAGCCTAGACAAAGAACAAGTAAATAGCTACTGCTGTTCATTCCTACCAGAGAGTGAGGATTGGGCATGAAAATCTCATGCTCTCTATTAACTTCTCTGGGATTGTAGAGGATTCTCCAGCCATAGAACAGTGTCTTCAGCTCACCCAAAACTGCAGCTAAAGGAGATCAATGTTACCAACAGCATTGACCTTTTTTATTGTTTTTACAATCTCCATAGTTTCTGTCCTGAAAATGCTGTTGTGATTAAATTGAGGTTCCCTTTCCCTGCCCTCAGGATACTTTAGAGCCCTCAGGATACTTTAGAGCCAAGAAGATACTAAAATTTTAGAAGATGTTATTTTGTATTTTACTTTCATCTTTGGGGTGCAGTGAAATGACACAATGCAGTGTTGAAAAAGAGTCAGCAAAACTATGGCAACGAAGACTTTTATTTCTCCAGCAAGATGTAGTAACTTGGAGTCTGCAACCTACTGCAAATCATCTCTAACAGACCAAACAATCAGCAGACATTTAGAGAGTAACTGGATAGCTGCTAGTGCAGCAGCTTGACAGTGAGGCCAGTAAGGAACTGGTTGATTGTCATGTAATTATACTTAGGTTCTTCAACGGTTAAAAAAAAAAAAACCAAACATGTCCCCTTCTTTTTTTTAAAGAAAAATCACCCAGGAGGTTAGATAGCTCCTCCTTTGCAGGTGTAATTTTCAGAACAGACAGAGGTTTTCAGTTTGTTTAAGGTTATTTCCTCTCCAGGAAATACTCACTGGAGAAAAGGCAGAAGGAGAAGATGCACAAATTGCTTCTTACAACTTGTTATGTCATTCTAGGGATGATGAGGATACCTGGGGGAGCTTTGCACCTGTCAGCTATTTTTATAACACACCTTTCAAACAAAAAGACCATCTTTAAAAGCTCTAACATCACATTTAAGATCCTCTCCACACTGTCCTTGTTTTCCTTGCCTTCCAGCTCTTTCCCTTCCATGAGGAAGGAATATCTCTTTCAACAGACATCCCCACAGACAAGCATGCATGAGAAGGTTGGTTCTTGTGCAAAAAGCTGACAGTATGATCTGGACTCTCACTCTCATGGGAGATTTTCTATTGACTTTAGCCGGGCCAGGATTTCACCCTTGCTTGTGTCAAGTTTGGCAAGGATTACTGGCGTGAAACTGGTCATGAGGGAAGAATTCAGACTGCTTTTCTACACAAAAGCCCAAATATCCAATGTGTACGAAGAAAACCGGAAAGATCATAAAAAAGATTAAGGTTTTAGACATGCTTAGCAGGCCTGATGATGCTCCCACTGAGGCCCTGGAAGTTGACTTGAGGAGCAAGTACGGTGTGCCAACACAGGCACTTTACCTCTGTCCCTCGTCAGGTTTCTTTTACAGCCATCACAAGGTAGCTATTTCTTCACTCTACAAATCCAAATGAAAGAAACTTGAGTGGCCCAGGAGACATTTAAGATGGTCACCGCAAATCGATTCACACAAGTGTCTCTGGTGTGAGGATGTGCTACTTCTTAAGCAGCAAGAGAAGGGGAAATGAAATGAAGAGGTTGTATGGCTGCTCTCAGGAGAACGTCAAGCTAACAAGAGCAGATTGGTGTTAATTTAGCTGAGGAAAAAAAAGCCTCTCCTCTTTTAATGCTTGAGGATTTGAGATTCCAGCAACAGGTTGGGGAGGTGGGCAGTGGGAAGGAGTGGGGGGGAGATCGCTCTTTCTTAAGCAGTTACAGAAGTATGGAAATAGGTTATGGCAGGTTAGGGAACAAAAATACATAACTGAAAGAGAAACACGAAAAAGGGAAGACCACAAATCTGGGACATCAGCTGGCTCTTTGCTGATTCAGCAGCATCTTGTTTGGGAGAGTAGGGCAGAAAATTCCTGCTTTGCTCCACAATATTGAAAAAAACCCAAAGAAAACCAAAAAACAAAACCCAGAAAAATTGCTCCCACTCTGCTGCAGGACAGATCCCATATCCTGTCTTTCAGCAGAGTAACGTTAATGTGGAAACACAGTATGGCTTTGGAGTTGTGCTTATTCATGTCAGATAAGACTGGAGCATAGCAAGAGCAAGCTGCAAGTTTGTCTTTATATCCGAGAAAACGTGCCATAGCCATAATCCCATGTACAATTTGAATGGTTAGCACTGCCAATGAAAAAAAGCAATTTCCTCTCATGTGCTCCCTAGTTCCCCTATCTAGTTCAGTGCAAACCCCCTGAATAGCCCTGCCAACGTAGGCTTAAAAATGTAATGTGTAAATGAGTGACTGTGGGAAGGGACAGAAGGTTAAACCACTCTTACAAAGACTTAGAGGGTGTGTGAAACTGTGGTTCAAGAAAGACCTTTCGTAAAGATAAGAGAACATCCACTGAAGAGATATTTTCCTCTGGACAGCCAGAAATTTCTGATTAAAAGCTGCATTTGAGAAATGCTAAACATAACCTTGAAGAAGAGCACTGCTTCATATCTGATAACATGACAGTTTATGTGGATTTTTAATACAATATATCATGTATATGAAATAATAATAATAAAAGCATAGGTGATTTTGAGTCCTTCAGCATCCAGGGTTATTGTTATTCTGGTTTGTACTGTCAAGATAAAGCAGAAACAAATGGCTAGCCAAGTACTAAGTATCCTTTGGAGAGCTAAAGAACAATTTTCTGAAGATGGGGAGTAGGATAGATTGGCATGAAGTAAAAGACACACCTGCTTCCACTCTTTTTGTTGATCCAAAGCTTCTGTTGATTCAAGGGATAAAAGAAGTCCCCCGATGAGATGTGCCAAGAGACATTTTTAATCTCTTTTGCTGGGGAGCGAGAGATTCTACTGCCAATGCCTGCAGTATGAACTTCATTCAGTATTTATTGTGTGAAGAGTTAAGGTGAAGGGGTAGCTTTTCCTGCATCCCTCAGACTTAAATACAGGGGTGAGAAATAGAAACCTTAGGAGAAGGACATAGAAGAGATACAGATACAAATTCATAGGATCAAAATAATTTAGGCATTATGTGCCTACATCTTTGGATCTCAGAAGATTCCTTTTTTACTTTTTTTTAATGTGTTTGATCTCCTGAAGAATGACTGGTTTATTGCAAATTTAACTCAGTGTGGTGAAAAAGCAGCTTTCAAAATGTCAGCTGATGAAACACTGAGTGAAGCAGGGGCCTGGGGCAGCTTCATCCTAAATTCAGGGCAGAATGAGGTTCAAACACACCAGCTGGAAATTTTCATATCACCTGCCTGGTTACATAAAGGAAATTAATGGGTTCTTGTGGCTCTCTTCTGTGGAGGACAGTAGCTACATATCCTTCAGTTTCCAAGGAGGTTAACTTGTGTGCTCATCTGAACAGTCAACTGAAGTGCTGTATGGTAGAACGGAAATTCATGCTGAAACTAGATCTCTGTTATGCATTCTAATCTACTTTCCCTGACTACGGCAGGAATTAAACAACAACAACAACAACAAAAAGCACAGAGCAATGAGCAAAGAATCTCTTTGAACTAGCACCCAACCCAAAAGCTCTCCAGTCTTTTTCCCTGAAGCCATTCTGCCCGTCCTTCTATACCTATCGTGAGTATTCTTTGTTAGTTGGTTTTTTACTTCCTCCCTCTTTTCAGAATCTCTGTTCTTGCAGCAGTTTCTCCTGCAGATACATAATATTTCCAGCAGAACAAGAAGAGGTGAGGCAGCTCTGCTCCTCCTGGGTGCCTGTGCTCCATCTTTGGGGTGTAGAGGTGAAACTGCTATGGTATCAACTCCCTCATAGTGAGAGAAATCAGCCACTCACTTGTTTTCTTGCAACTATATTGAAGCAGGTAACTGTGATTGGACATTCCCCCAGCTGCTAGTTTCCAAGGGGGTTAACAAAGTGTTTAATTACATAATAATTTCACTTTTACCACTTAAAGCTCAAAATGCTGACAGTTCCAGAGGGCAACCCTGGTAAAGTCTTACTGCATTTGACTTTGTCAAAAGTTTTGAGTTTTCTGTGTAACGTAACCCCTTTGCACATGGGAGACTGCCCTAAACACTTTATCCTAGGCAGAAGAAAACAAGGAAGAACAAAACAAGTATCAGAGACCAGAAAAACACCAAATACTTCAAAACATCAAGGTCAATACATTCTTGAATGGCTTTTCCGCTAGAGCTATGTTCCTGGTTGTTCAACTAAGTCACCTCTCATGACTTACTTCAGACAGACTACTGTGAGATTTGGACGTAAGATTTCCTCCCTGAATTTGTTTTCCTATAAAGTATTTCACCCACCCATTGTTGTATCAGGCTCCAATGTAGACTTTTGCATGTTGTCACATTAGAAGTAGGCCCTCAGAGTTGGTGAAAAATTAAGTTTACTGAAATTTCTGTTATCTCAGTATGCTCCATATACTTCTGTTTGCAAGGTACTGTTCGACCAGGGCTCTTGAAGTAATTTGCATCTGAACGTCCTTCTTTCTGAGCTTGCTTTGTACATTACACCCAGTGGTATTTTCTCTCATCTTTCAAAAAGGCTTTGCAGCCCCAAAATGTCCAGGAGTTTTACAATCATCTTATGCCTTATAACTTAATCTCCCCAGTTCCTCATTTAACTGCTCTCTTGAAGTATCATGTCTCAGCTTATATCCTTCCAACTTTGGATGAATGAACAACACTAAACATCAGAGAGAGGCAAATACTGCAATGCTTTTATGAATATTCATCTGTATTTTGAAAGGAACTCTGCATTTCCTTGGTTTTAATTTTTACGCCGTAAATTTTCTCACAAGTAATATCCGAACAGAAATATTTGCCGAAACAGCATACACCATTATAATAGCATCAAGTACTACTAGAATGTTAAAATTCAAATGAATAATTGATATTCACATCAAAAAACTAAATCAAAGAATTATCCAATTGAGGCAAGAAGGCACGCCTTGTGATCTCTGTGTTAAATTGGATCAGACTGAATTTCTTCTTTGAAAAGCTGCAACAAACTTCCTGTGAATGGGTCTAAACTTAAGTTTCACTCAATGTAAATCATTCTGAATGACAAACAGTCTTGCAAAAACATGTTTATAGACAATTCCCAAATGGAAAAGAGGCAAATGCATTGAAAAAAGTATTTACCCTGAAATATTCTCCCAGATGAGGTCTTAGATAAGTTACTGTCAGGCAATCCAGAATGGTGCTTTCCCTTTGCATTCTCTCACTCTTAAAACATGCCAATTTGAGGAGCAAGAGACTGTGCTTTGACCCAGGCATGTCAGTCTTCTGCTTATCTGTGCAGAAAACTACCTCAGAGTCAGTGGACTATCCTCATTTAAAGTACTTTCACTCCCTGTCCAAAGTATGCCCATGTAGGGAGTTAAATTGTCCACGAGCATTCTTGCTTCACCCACTGACCTATATTGCTATGACCATGACCTAGGGTGATACCTTATTGGTATTTCTGCTCCAGTAAATGAGCATTCCCAGGGCTAAAATACCCTTTATCAAGACATTACAAGAAAGCAGCAGTATGCATTAGAGTGGTCACCAGCAAGAAAAAAAGAGTCTTTTCCTGTAGAAGATTTTACAAAATGCTGCCAGTCAGTGAGAAAAAAAGACTGGTGATCCAGCACTGCTTTATTCCTCTCCAGGGAGAGAAAGGGAAAGTCCAGTATAAGGGCTGGGGGGGTGCGGGGAGGGGAAAGAAAGGTCCAACACAACATGACACTCCTGGGGTTTGTCTGGCTGGTTTCTTCAGTCAAAAGACAGACAAAGACTTGCAGATTGTTCAGCAGCTTGCTCATGCAGTTTGGACCATTAAGTTGCACTTACAGATGCTGTTAAGTAGGCTCACGAGAGGATGCAAAAAATTGAAATGGGTTGTACTGCTGGGGGTCCTGGGGAGTGACCCTCCCAGCTGCAATGGGAGGGTTGGAGTGCAGATCATACTTGATCACCTCAAGGCAGACACAATCTAGAGAAGTCCTCCTGGAGGAAAGAAAGCTAAGGAAACAGCACTGCAGACCTGTTAGTGAGACAAGGGAAGGGATGCCAGGCTGCTCTGGACAATCAGGCAAGTCAGTTGCTTCCCCTGCTTGGCAGTGCTGACTGAGAAAGCAGCTGTAAAGGGTCAGAAGCCTAGTGGCGGTATCAAGAAAGCTGCACCTGGAAGAATTCAAAATGCCAGCAGGCATGGGAATATGACTCATGAGGGATGATATTATATGTGCAGGGAAATGCTCAGAGTAAGGGGAAAAGCATCCATCCAGCAGCAAGGGGTTTAAAGACCTATTCAGATCATGTTGGGTTTTTTTAAAGAGAAAACAACCAAGTAAAAATCCCCTGTTGTACAACAGGAATAATAATTCCAAGGATTACGGAATACCTAACCCTAATCCTAGTGGCAGTTCAGGGCTGACATAGAAGTCCCCAGCACCACATGTGGCCCAGATGAGAAGGGTGTGGAGAAAACAATGTTGGTGCAATGCCATGCTCCCCTGGTTATGATGTCTACAGCGCCAGTGCTCCTGTAGCCTCTGTAGCTCCCTGAACCCCCACCCTAATCCTGAAGGCAGCTTGTGGGTGGAGGTTGAGGTCCCCAGCACTATGGCTGGCCCAGATGATGAGCCATCCTTTACTGTGAGATGGGCTCACTTATACGCCTTGAGGTCTGAGAGCAGTTGTTAAAAGAATGGACTGTTTGATCAGAGTTCTTATGTTTTTTACACCATGAGCTGTAAATTGATTAAGGAATCCTGTTATTCTTTGGGTTACCCCATATACTTTTTGGTGCAGAAGTATAGGAATCCTAACATATTCCTTGGCTTTTTTTACTTTTTTACATTAACCATACTTTACACGTTATAGTAACCCTATGTTGAAATTTAGATTCAGGGCTCATGTCTCTCTTGCCTTTATGTCTACCCGTGAGGTGTGTGATATCAGGTTTGTTCATGAATCAGTGTCATAACACTTAAAAAATCTGTCTTTGCTGTCAGTTCTCTTGCTTTTTTTGTCTTGTAATATTTGAGCTAAGAGAAGAACAGTCAAAAGCAGTACAAAAAAAATCCTGCAACAAAATCCTGCACTAAAAACTCATAGCACCCTATTATTTGGAGAGAGACCTTTCAAACATCAATCTTTGCTTGCTGCATCTTTACATGTGTAGAATTGTGAACACCCTCAGCATTCCCAAATGAGGTGATCCAAGAGACTGGTGGCAGTTTGCTGCAGTTTTATAACACAATCCCCTTGCAAGTATTCAATGCATAGAGGTGTTATTGGGCAGCATTTTCTGGAAATTATTTAATCTTCCTACACAAAGGCAAAGACTTTTATCAGCTCAGATCCATCCATTATCCATTTCTATGAGACAATACCTTTCTACCTAGGTATTGCTTTCCAAAAGCCTGGCCATATTGTATGAAACAATAAACACTGGAGCTATCACTGAAAAGCATCTTTCCTGGCTTTGCCAGCAAAGCTTCTCCTCTGGGGAAATGTGTGCAGACAGGATGCTCCTCCTTTTCCTTCCCGCTGATCTCCAAGCCAGCAGCTGTCTGGGGACAAGGGGCCTCCCTGAGTATTGTGGTTGCTGTTCAGATGGCCTTTATAGGCTATGATTGGTCCATCTGAGGGCAAATAGGATATTTCACAGGTTTTTTGTCACCATGCAAATTCTGGATTATTTCCTCTGCACAAATACTATTGCTGTTTAAAACAATAACAACAACAACAACAAACCACACACAAACCCAAACCCCCTTGATGCTAATTTGTTTACTCATTGGCTGTCATGTAATACAGGAACAGGCAATGTGGTCCCTGAGCTAGTTCTTCCAGTATCAGCACATCAGTATTCAGGAATCCAACTGCTGCTGTTTGCAAATCTGTGCAGATGAATGCAGTCCAAAACGTACAAGTTAGACTTAAACATTAAACTCTATTTACTGTGTAATTAAAAGTAAGTCTTCAACAAACAAAAAATGAAAAATATGGATTTGCAAATATGAGCAAATATAGACTTCTGGGTTTAATATGCTGGAAAAAGGGATTTTCATGCCATTTCTATCTCTGACATTCCCCTGTTTTGCATACATTTCCTCTCCACACATGTTCCTGGACTTTAAAAAGTAGATTTTTGAGGCTGGATCTTAAGTTGCAGCATAAACTGCTGCTCACCTGAGTCATTATCTATAAAAATTTTGTCCAAATTTCAACAGAATTGATACTAAAGATTAAGCTACTAAAGCGAAGACTCTTCCTTTCTGCCAGGCAAGGCACCTTAGCTACACTTCATGCATATAGGTACCCACACCAGTGCCCAAAAGGGCACTTGTGATCCTGCTGTGAAGACTGGTCTGCAGTGGCTTGTGACATAAAGGCCTTCAATAAAGTTTTAATTTTTTTAACTTGCTGAGTGTATCTCTGCCAGATTGATATTACTTTGTCTTATACATGGTAAGTTTTCTTTAGTTTGGGTGTATTAGGCTACATAGGCTAATTTTAAATGCTCTGCTGAATGAACATGGTATAATACACTGGGTGCACAAATGGCAGAGCAAGATCAGCAGCGGTATTTGTTGTGCTGCTAAAGTACTCCCTTGGTCTGGAGAGAGGAATTGAGAAAAGACATGTTATACCCTAGCACTAAAAACATTTCAGCACCTGGAAGATTTGGATGCCAGCCCAGGGCAAGAGTGGGACCTCTAGGAACTTGAACTTCACACTGATGGAACTTGAGGAGCATCTTGACAGTGATGGAAATGAACCCTAGGCTGAAAGCTGAAGTGGAGAGAAGCAGTTAAATTAATGCAGCAGCTATGCAAAGTACAGAGCATTGCTGGAGCCAACTGCGTCACAACTCAGATTGCTTGTGAAGGCAAGCCACCAGCAGTGCCACTTCCATTCTGGCAGATAGATGCTTGGGCAAGAAACCTGCATCCATTGGAATATTCCCTGTGCTTGAAAGCTGACCTGTCTCCTCAGAGTGCACTTCATAGGACATGGGGCTATCTGAAGCATGTGTTCTAGCTGAAGCAAGTTCATGTCCAAGGAACAAACAAAAACCATAGATAAGCTGGAAAATGGAGTCCCAGGAGGAGCTGTATGCCCACATAGTTTCATATTAAGCAGAGGAAAAGAAAAAGTGTATATTGATTTTCAATGCAGGATTTTGACGATAGTAAGAGTCTTTCTGTGGATAGCCACTGCATTGCCTGAGCACAGGAAATTAAATCAGTTTGATCTGACTGATAGGAAGCCTGACCAGCCTACAATTTTCTCTAGGCATCAACCTTCCAAGCTGGTTCTGCCCTAGATACCACACTGCAGCTGCTAGCCCACTCCTCTGGATGTGGGGTGCACCTGGATCATTGCCTTCTGGCTCTTAGCTAATTAATTCCTTCTTGTCCTGGATAGAGGCAAACCATTCAGTTGCCCAAGAGCAATTCACAAGCATAATGATGCTTGTTAGTGTGTGCTACTCATTAACTGGGGTTTGCACGCTTTGCCCAGTGCCCACAGCCAAAGCACACACATGCACACACTCAAACGGACAAGAACCTCTTTGAGTTTTCATCTTCTGGTGGCTAAAGAGAGCAAAGGAAGTGGTTTCTCCTCACATCACCTCACATATGCAGTGGACATATGCAACCTTTTGAGGGTTCCAGATCAATCAGCAGGCAGATGGGGGTCCCTCTTTCTACAACCTCTCAGAGGAGTGACTGATCTAATTGGTTCCCTGCAAAGATGATGCATCTCATCAGTCTTTGTTTCTTTGTGGTACAAACACAGAGGAACTTGGTCAGCCATGTATCTGACTTATTTGTGAAGGTGAAAAAACTGAGAAACAGTCGGAGTATCCACCAAACTACTAATTAAGTATGACCACAAACAACCTTGTACGACCTTCAGGCTCATCTTAGGTCATTATGTAATTTTAGCATCCATTCAGGAAGACTGAATGGATGCCTGGCTTTCTATACCCAGCAACTGCTACTTCGGGTGCCTTTGGCTACCATCTGGCCCGATGTAATGAAATCTAACTTTACAGATTCAGATGTATTTTGCATTTCCTTGGGTCAAGTCTGAATTTAATCTGCAGAGGAGAGAAAAAAAAAAGAAGCAGAAGCAGGACGATTATTTAGGAAACTGAAAATGCCAAGGGAGCTCTTAGACGCTATGTTTCTCTTCCCCATCTTACTGCATGCAAATAACAGCTTTCCTTACAATTTTCGACAGAAAGTATTTGGAGCACTCATTTTGACTTCCTGATTTGAGTGTGTGCTTGACTCTGTGCAAGTGGCTACAGTTACCAAAAGCGCTGAAACAGAATGCTGTGCCTCAACATGAATATTCAAGTTCTTTCAGGAGGACACCGCTAAGATCATTACAATTGCTAATTATAAAAGTGGTAGCCAAAACTCCCGCTTCCTTCTATTATTCTTACATCCTGCAGATGTCCTGATTTAGCCAGTTAATCATCAGATTCTCTTGGGAATCATCTGGTTGTTCAGTCTCGTGTTTCTTATTTTTAAAAAAGGAAGTCGCTTTGAATTTTTAGTGTGATGTATTTTATTTTCTCAAATATTGTGATTAATCACTTAAATATTGTATGTGATGTTGCATTTCTTAAATACTGTTCTTGGCATGTCTGCATGCACTTAAAAGGTCTCTGAGCCACATTTTAGTTCCTGGGAAAACAGCACATGTCCCTTCAGTCAAAGCAGACATTTCATTTTGCCTTCAATCATTACACCACCTGCTCACCCTCAGTCACAGCAGTTCTTTCAACAGCTCCGTCAAGCGGCTTCTGTAAGTTTTGTTTACATCTGAAAATATTGCTCCTGTATGGCAGCACTTGTGAGACCTGTACCAAACACTGTGCTGTGCTTGTGGGCTGCTGTGATGCCCTTCTCTGCAACAGCATCCTGCGAAATGATGTTTGGGGGGTCAGCAGAATGCATGGTTGGCCAGAGTCCTCTGGCTGTTCCAGGACTTTTGTGCTACCTGTCAGCTCTAGATATCTGAATGCCTCCTCACCTTTTCGTATGCTCTGATCTTCCCACAGCCAATGAGATGGCATGGGGCTGCCACACCGTAATCTGCAAGGACAAGAATATGAAGGAAGGAAAGGTCTCACCCATTAGGAAACGCCGAGGCCTAGGAACACATAACCGCTGTGTTCCACCTACTGTCGCAAGAGGCTGTATTTGCAAATCATCTATGCTGTATTATGTTTGCAACGCACTGATGGTGTGGTATTCACTGCATGGCATAGTCTGACACTGTGAAAACTCACATCCTTTGAAAAGGCCACTAATGGAGTATGGGAATAGAGATAATTGCAAGAGTTGGCAGAGCTAAACCATCAGATCACAATAGCAAATTTGGCCACTGAATTGATTAGCAGCATGAGAGACTCTTCTCTACCAGAACAAGTTCTATTTTTTATCTCCTTCTCTCTTTCCAGTAAGCCAACTGAGCTCAGCTCCATGGTTGCAACAGAGACCACAGATTGTTCTCTATGCCTAAATCATCCCTTTTGTGTTGATTTTCTTTTCAGTCAATTTTCTTTTCAGCAAACAGTGCAAAAGTTGTGTTTATTTCTTCTGTGTGGGTTAATGTATCTGAAGAGAAATTCTCTCTTTGCTTCTGCACATGCACAACCTCTGTGCTGCTTTACCACTGAGGATTCAAGTCCCAAAGCGTGTATGTAAGGGTGCAAAGCAAAAATCTCATCATGTTCATGTTATTTGCTGATTTTTCAGTCAAGCCTAAAACTACTGACAGGTCACCTTCCTGAAGCACTGGAGCTCGCTGCTCAGAAGTCAGCCCCAGGGACACACTCCAAGCTCTTCAGAAGTGATAGCCAAAGCCATGGGAAGAGAGGATGCATGAAAATGGAAGAGGAATGTGAAAAGCAAGATAGATGGGTAAAGTGGGTGATAAAAGGGATAGTAGGGGGGAGGGAAAGAAGAAAAGTAGCTCTAATGAACCTTGTAAAAAAGATTTCATATAAAGAGAGTTTTAGGGAATGAAGAAATGCCAGCCAGACTTTCTTCTTTTTTTTTTTTTTTCCTGTGGATGAGCCCAGAAAAAACCCCCACAAGCATCTATATTGAATGGATGATATTACTCTGGAATCCACATTATCCAGCTGTTGGGATTCTGTGTCCTATGTCTGTGTGAATTTATGATGCCATTGTAGAGAACAGACACTGAAGCCTCAAAGAAGTTGGGGTTTCCCCTTGCTGCCATTTTCAACTGCATCTGCGTATCTGCATCGGTGTGAAACTCTGCCTATGGGGTTCAGCAGCAGGCAATGTCTGACTTGTGATGGAGCAGATAACTGCACAAGGAAGCCCTCAGTATCCTGCCCAAGGCCATCCAGCACACCCATAGTGCAGCCCTCACCTGATCTCTCAAGCACCATTTCTGTGTCTGAACCTCAGGAACAGCCTTCCTCTCCCAGAGCCATGTGGGAGCCCCAGCTTGCCATGTCCTTGTGGGCACAGATGGTCTGAAGGACCATCCATGCAATGCCCTGCATAGAAAGTCAGTCTTTCCATCCCCAGTTGCTTTTATTCAGGATTACTGAGGGCTGGAAACATACAAATGGGCAAGCAGTGGGCATTTACCATGTCATGTGAGCTCCAGTCTGCTTGCCAGTATAACAACAGGTATTTGAGCCGCTCAAAGTTTTCCTGCCAGGCAGAAGAGGCTTGGCAGCCACCCAGCATACATCCTCTCCTGCTGGACTGCTTTCTCCCACATTGGCCATTCTATGCATTTCTTTTAACCTTGCCTTTGTGCAGCAGTTCACATCTGTGCTCTGCAAAATCAAAACCTTACATGGCTTTTTTTAATCTTGATTGAATTCATTAGCCCAGATTCTTCTCTTGGTTACTTGAGGCAATTCCAGATGTTCTCCCAGGTACACCTCAGGGGAAAATTTTGTTGATAATGTTTTTGAACTTCTTTCTTTTGCTATAAACAATGCCCTTGGAACAGTTCTATGCTGCTTTGTGAACTTATTTTTCCCCATTTGGAAGTACTGAATAAACTGAACAACTTGGCTGTGCATTAAAGCTTGTTTGAAACCACACACAAAAGAATTTGTGCAGCTCAAATGCCAGAGAAATGTGTTCACATGTGATTGAACATAATAGTCCAAGATTTGAAAATCTAGAAAGAAGCAGGGGGGATTAAGAGCATGCTCTTGTGAAAACCTTGATAACTTGGGATGAAAGTCAAGGCAATGAGGTAACCAGATGAGACCAGTTTGCCAAATTCTATCACTCTACCACAACATAAGCAATGTAAAAAGAAGATTTTACTAATTTCACTTCCACTCTTATCCTGCATCTAAGCATGAATATAAATTTTTAAAGCCTCACAGTATTAAAGCTATATATTTGTGTCAGCAAATTGAATACAATCTGTTTTGTAAATATTAGGAGCTCTAAACCCTTGGGCCAAATTCTGCAATGAGATGCACAAATACAACTCTGATAGTCTTCAGCTGAACATATGCATGAAACAACAGAAAGCATAATTTGCCTGAGCCAAATCCATTCTTTTTAGCAATATAAAACATTGGAAAAATACATTGGGCTAAATTCTGTTCTTGGATGCATTTTTATAATTGAGATAATAACAGCCGGCTATGTTACTGTAATTTAAAAATATGCTAGCAAAAAAGAGCAGAATTAGAGCTGTTTGTTGTAGAGTCTAATAGAAGCATTCTCCTTCTTGATGAGATGGTGGGTCTTTAAAGAAAACTTTAGCACCTATGTTCAAAAAATGAAATTCCTACCTATGCCAAGAGTTTTGTGCATCTTGACACAGTGGAATTGCAAAGCAATAAGGCATCAAATAGATCTCAAAACCTACTTTTTCTTGTTCACTCCACCAGAAGGTTGAATCTGTGAGATCAGCTAGATTCGTGTGCGACTCTGTAGTTACTTCTCACTAGTGAGATTAATGGATGAGTTTAAAATTTTCACCCACCATATCATCAATAAATTAAAATGATATATTCTTCCTCTGAAAATTTTTACATTTAAGTGCCTCTATCCCACTGTAATGGAGCTGGAGCTTGTTGTTCTAGTGACACATCTCTATTCTCATGAAATTTAAAAAACCTTGTTTCCTAAGACCATCCCATACTTTTCTAGTTCTTTAAGTCTCCAGCAAAATATCAGCTCCAGAAAAAGAATTAAATAGCTCAAGATGAAATTTATTAAGCCAGCCATCTTCCATACTTTTCCTCTGCTCTACACTCTAACAGAACCTTCTGGTTTACATTTCTTAAGCAAAAAAATGAAGCATAAATTTCTGTTTTACAATGAGTGTGAACTGGATGATTCACTCTTTGGCACAGGTTTTAAGGCAAGATCATTTAGAATTTTTAAATTTTCTTATTCAAGGAGAAAGATTTCCTTCTTTATATTGTCTCTGTTTGCACAACTAACATGGATCTAGAACTTGATTTTAAAAACTATGGTCAGGAGTTGTCTGATCTAGGGCTGGGGAATGGGTTCATCTCCTTTTATCTCTGTGATTTATACAGCTTTGTTGCAAGGAAAATAAAGTGTTATTACAATTCAATGTGTGTTACTACTCTCTGAGGAAAGGGCAACCTATTAGGAAAAAGGCACAAAACTCAATGTAATTTGAAAATAACACAGCATAACTGGTATTTCTTTAGAACAGCCTTATACGGAAGGGAACCAGAGGTTAATTGTGCAAAATAGTATTACTGCACATCTAAATGCCATTTCTAAATGTTATAGTACATTAAAGTATACTGCAGTGAATTAATAGTCCTAGCAGTGATGATAAGCATGAGTGGACTTGAGGAAGTATCCTGCAGCTGCTTTCTGTCAAATATAGGTAATATTAAGGAAACAAGGAACTCTGCTTTTGACCAGAGTTAATGAGATATTAGCAGTGAATAAAGTGACTTTAAACCTAAATTTCCTTATTGTATTTTAGCAAAACACCACCAAACAATTTTTCCAGTAGTGACCGAAATGGAATGACCTTGCAGAGAAATTTGGCAAGCCTGTATAGTGTATGGGTTGCTTCCTCATTTAAGGTGTCACTGGTGGGGTTACCTCATGCCATGTAAATGTCCATCCAGCCCAGCTTGGTGCAGCCTAATGGTCTTTCCATACTTTGACATCGCTGTCAAGGGGGCATTGGTGTAGTATTCCCAAGATGTCTGGTCTGGTATTCAGCCAAAGTCAAGCCAGTGCCACTGAGGCTGAACACACAATCCTTGCGAATGGTCACATCAAACCAGCAGCTTTCAACGGCTGAGGTGCTGTGAGGAACAGCGTAGGAAATTGTTGGGGCCCTCCCCCCGCTGTGTAGTCCTGGGAGAGGGGCCCTGAGGGCACAGACACGGGGTTTCCCTGCCCCTGCTCAGCCTCGTTCCCATGGGTTGGTTTGTGTTCCCTGCGCGGGCAGAAGGACCCTCGGGTCCGGTGACTGGAACAGTTCCTGGGCAGAGCCCCGGCCATGCGGCTGGAGAAATAAACATCTCTGAAACAGCTAGCAAGAATCTGTCCATAGATATTTCCTTTCCACGGGACTCCTGGTTTGATATAGGCGTGTTACAGTATCCCCACTGCAACAGGAAATGGTGACCGAGTGTCTGTCCCGAGAGCCCTGCAGCTTTCAGTGTCAGCTGGCTCGTAATGGTAGAGGTCACCTTTGAGGGAAGGTACTCAGTACTGTGAAAGGATAAGTGGACTTTTTTGATAATTTTTCTAAGGTAGCCAAAGGACTCAGATGCCATGTACTTATTTCTTTTCAGAAAGCACATGCTCTGCTTTTGAAAAATCTCCCCTGAAAAGACTCCAGAAATGTGCTGCAAGTTCTGTCAGTCCACAGCCCCTCCATAGCACCAACGCTCTTTGCTGCTGGAGATCAGAGGCAAGGACAGAGACAAAGGACTCTTAATGCAATGTGTAGTGTTTCAGAATACATGAGGTTGTATCTATAAACCAGATCTACAGAAAAACAGATTAGAGGAGTGCCAACAAAAGAAACAAGTGTTCCAGGTTGGTACACTGCCCGCTCTCTGTAAGAGAGATGCAATTTGCTCTGCTGCTTGGTGCAGTTCAGAGCTATGTGCATCTAAACGTGGTTAAAGTTTCCAGGGGTACTGAATAGAAGCATCACAAAACTATCTAGTGCAGGAATAACACATTTTGCCAAAAGAAAAACTTCTGTGAAGACTGGCGTGCAAGTTACCACTGAATGATTGCTGGGAGAAACTTAAATTTCTCTGAGTTTCTCTTGCATCTCTTAAGGAAAATTCTCACCACTAATGAGACACAACAATTTCCTTGGACTTTCATGTATGTACTGATGTATTATTGCCTTAAGGAAAAAGGCACGGCATAAATAACGGCATTACAATGCAATGCACACTCTAGAGCATTGTAATCACAGACACAGTTGTAACAGCAGGTCTATGTTGTCCCGTTAAGTAGAGATCTGTAATTCAGACCATGCAGAATTGAGTGTGGTTTGTACCCCTCAGCATCATAAATCTAAGGTGGGAGTTTTACTCCTACATTGCAACTTTCTTCACTGTGGTGATTGCCATCAACTGCAAGGATAAGCTGCTACATCAATTCAGTGCTAATAGGACTCCCTGGGTATCATCACCCAAGTGTCTCTGGCCAATTAAAGTTTTCACTTAGTGGATCCAGCATAAATATTCTTTAATACCAATTAGCACAATCCGTTCATCATGATGATAGTTTTACAGTTGTGCCAGCATTTGCAGACCTTGGAATACATACAGTACAGAGAAAACCCCCCAGCCTGAATGAAACATCATCCTGTTTTGAAATAGCGTCCTGATATTTTTACATGTAATGTTCTATCAGAGAATGAAAGAAAGCTCCAGGATAGATGTTCAATTAAATCTCTTGTTTTCATTTCATAAAGACTGCAGCCATATATTTTAGATAGTTCTGCTGTGCTCTATTATTAGGAGAAAAATGTATTATTAAGGTTATTTAAAGAAAGTATCTCTTCCCTTTAATCTAGTGGTACTGGGAGGGTTTGGGGGTACTTTTTCAGCCCCAACAATATTAATTCCCCCAAACAAGATTGTAATTACAGTGTAAAGGAGAAAAAACAGATTTATGGTTTGACAACAGTGAAGGCAATAATCCTAGCAAATAGAGGACAGAGCCTAATAAAAAACAGTTATGATTTTTGCCTTGCCCCTGACTATGTAATTTCCTTGTTCTATCTGTGGGAGGACACACATTGCCTGAGCTGCTCCTGAGGCTCTCCAAAGCCATCTTTCACTCTTACATTTCAGCAGCAAGCACTTACAGCAAACTTTCATTCCATATAACAGCTATGTATTACCTAAGAAACATCAGCTGCAAGATTGTTCAGTGTGATTCCTGAACATAAAAATGATTGTTTTTCATTGAAATGTTCTGGTCCAATTTAACCCCCTGAGACCAGCAAATAGCAAGTGTCTGAAATAAATCATTTTCAGACGACAGGAGAAAAGTACTGGGAATTAGGAATCAGAGAATATTAGTTCTTGCTCAGCCACTGGCTGCCTACAGGACTTTGGTCAAACTGCTTTCTTTCTCATGTTTTCCTTCCCTGTTCTCGCTACTTCAATTACAAGCTTTCTGTTTGGGTTTGCACAGATGGTGGCACAGTGCAATTCCATCCAAGAAAGGGCACATTTACAAAAGCAGTCAGGTTTCCTCTCTCATTAACTTCACCAGTCCTGTGTTGTCGTGGGGTTTGTCGGGGTTTTTTAAGGATGAACATCAGCTGCTGAAACCATGTATTTTTGTTTTGGGAAAAAGTAATTTTCTGGGGTTTGAACTTGCTGTGGGTGCAGCAAGATGCATGTGGACAGGGATGCTCACAGCTCCTGTGCAAGCAGCTGGGAATAGCTGCCAGCAGCAGCTGACGCTTACTCCTTCCCAAGATATTTCCTTGTCCTGGACACACCGCACCACAACCAAGAGGGGGTTCCTTCACCTGACTTCCAGAAAACACTGCTTACATGGCCTAGACATAATTCAAATATGAATTTGGTAGAAGAATTACAAGGAGGGTGGAAAACAGCAAAGATGTGAAGTTTCCCTCACACTCAGATTACACTGGGATTTGTAGCCAGATAGGTTTTCAGCCTGCTGCAGTCATTACCACATTGTGAAGCCTCAGGTAATTTTCATCCATCACTGGATTTATTGAGACAGGGTGAATTTTTCTGCCTTTTCAAGGAATCTGGCTGGGTCACTAGAAATGGTAAGTTCAGACTGGTCCATTTCAGCAGGCGACAGAAAGCCACTTTAGACACTTATCTGATGACAATCTCATACCTTGCTTGATAAAGTCAAATCAGATCAGAGCACAGCAGAAAGCAGAGTTCCTACTATACCAATAGAAAGGAAAAATCTACATTTTCTAGGCCTTTAGTTGCTGCATAATCAGGGAGCCCCAACATTAGTCTGGGGAGTAGCGACGGAAAGGAGTGAGGGAGGAGAACTTTGCAGGGCAGGGAGCTAGCACAGAGTCGGGTGCCAGGGAAGGAGGAAAGAGCCTTGCAGCAGGTGAAAATGATTAGGGAAGAGACTGTGACCTATCCTGCACAAGTTATTAACATTTGTTCCCAGATGGCTTTTATTAATAAAATTGTGGCCTAATTATGCCACCACACTTCAATCTTGTTTTACTTTCTGTGCTTCTGGGACAGGAAGCAAAATATATTCAGGAGAAATGAGAAGATGATCCTGGAGACAAAAATCCCTGGCACTTTTAAAGATATATTAACCAACACAGTAGCAACTTTGCTCATGGGAAAGCAGACAAAATTGCAAAAACATGGAGACAGAGACTAGAAAAAGAGAAGAAACAAAATCAAAGAAAGAACAGAGCAATGTGGAAGAAATGAAGGACACAGTGCAGCTTCTTAACTTGTAAGGGAAAAGCGTTATTGTCAAATACCGTGCATGGCATGTAGGAACAATGAATACTTTCTAAATCCTGTACAGATGCATGAAGGGTATAGAAATGTCTGCCAATATAGCCTTTCCTAAAAGATTCATCCATCCAGGGCAAAATTATGCAAGCAGCCTCACAAAAGCATGCTCTACAGAGGCCAGTTTTCTCACCTCCTGTCCTCTGGTATGGCTAGAACAAGAAGAAAACCTGGGAAAAAAGCGGCTTTTTTTGTTTCCAGCAGTGCAGTACATAGGCCTTAATTTATGAAGACTTGTTCTGAATAGTCCTACTGTAACCTCAATGTACCCGCCAAAGCTGAGAAAGTTTGAAAACACTGCAGGCTGAAGATGTCCTCTTGTTTTTGCATTTTATTTATTTTTAGTTTTCAGGTTGCTTTTAAAAATCCTTGTGTTACTATGGTTATAATTGTGATAGCCAGAGGACATGGGGGAGCTAAAATTTTCAGGTCTTTACTGGTAAAACCAGCACAATGGGAAAAAGAAGAAAATCTTCCTGGCGTACAACCCCTTCCTATCTGCTTTTTCCGACCATAGGGGTTGGTCTAATAAAAGATTCTACTCCCACTCACAAACCTTATCTCCCTGGCAAAAGGATTGTAATTCATTTACAGCTCTAAGGGCCTTATACTACTATTTATTTTAATGCTGGAACAATCTTGAAGAATATGCCTCTGTATTTGATAGTCTGAATCTGAAGCACTAAAGGCAATTTGTGACATAACTCACTCAGGCTTTTTTTTCCTTTTTTGGTCCCAAATGCATAGCTTAACTCACATAATCAGAAAGTGGATTTATAGAACCCATTGCAGCTTTAATACTTGAAGAAGCATGAGCAATTTAGGAAAAGGTAGTAGATAAAAACACTGGAAATTTTAGAAAATGTTCATCCCTTCCTTACTGAAATATACTTGCCTTGCCTGAGGCATCCTTCCTAGAGAAAAAAAAAAAAAAAGGAAAAAACAAGCTGCATTAAGATTTAACTGCAGGATTGAATTTAATTTTGTTTTATCACATTTGTACGCAGGAAATGTATAAGAATAACTAGTTCTTCCTGCAAAAGGTATCATCAGAGCATTGTCTGACAGGTTTGTAATAGTTTATGCAAAGACTGGGGAATGTGATGGGGAATGCTGTGTCCCGGCAGTTGTAAGCGTTGCTAAAACCCAGTATAAAATAAACTATTGCTAGTTAAAGTATTTGAGAAGACCAGCTTAAAGCACATTCATTGCTGCTCGGGCAAGAACAGCTTCTCTGTGAACATGAAAGAAGAATTTTGCTCATCTGTAGTACGTAGTCATAAATTATGTACATTTGGGCTGGAATCATGTCCCAGTTTGGTTTTATGAGAGTATTAAGCATGTTTTTGATACTGGATAAGTAATGAAAACCAACAAGTAGTGAAAGCCAACAATATTAAGGACACAGCAATACATCCTAAGTACCTGCTGCTACACTAGATGAATACCTTGGCAGACATGGATAATGGAGAGAGAGACTTTATAGATTTGGCTGTCATTTTCTTGTATCAGCTTACCTTCTAAACCTGTCTGGAAAAGAAAGGGAATAAACTGCTGTTTAACATGCATGTAAGAAAATTTGTTCTGATGTTTATGGCCATGTAAGATTGAAGGATTTCTTTTGGGTTTATTATTAGCATAACCAGAAACATTGCACAACATCATATTGTGATAATAATCCTTGTTGTTACAGGGGCAAAATTCACAGCAGGATAAATCCTTTCTTCACCTCCACTGGGACAAAGCCAAAACAATCATGTTCATAACAGATTTACTCTGGAGTTTCCATCGGGGTAAATGAAATCAGAAAACATTGCAAACATATGTATTATGGACAGTAATGGGTGCCAAGTGTAGAAAATGCAGCATTACCACTTGAACTCAGTTTTACCTTTCACAGTACTATTGGACTGCTTTTTTGCTCATGTCAGCTGATCAGAAGGCTAACATCCTGTACAAAAAAAAACAAAGTCAATTTTATATAACCAGTTTCTTTAAATCTGGATTTCCAGATTTCATGCTGCATCCAATGTGATTTCTTATGAGATCCAAAATCCAGTACCTTTTAAATCGACAATATTATAGTTGAAGCAAAAGTTAAATAGAGCTCCTAGGACTGGATTAGCATTTTTTCTGGCAAAGAGGTAAAATTATATTAACAGATTTTCCAAGGACTCTGATACATGTGCTTAGGGAGAAGGCAGACTGAGGAGCAGTCAGAACCTCCAGAGAAGTGGTTTCTCATCGTCTGGGTGGTGCTAAATGTACCAGCTTGTTTAAATAGCAAATGATTTTAAATATGAAAGGAGGCTTCTTCCAAGAATTGTTATATTGAGCATCACAAAATTGCTGTGTTTTTTTTTTTTTTCTCCCAGAGAGCTAACCTCCATCTGTTTCTGAAAGAGCTTAGCATTCATGAAGTAAGAAATTATATTTCAGAGCATAGCTCTTTATCACTCACCAGTTAATGGGGCTAAGAAAAGATTTGAGTAGATTCTTCTGACTGCAGTGCAAGCTCTGAGGAAACAAAAGGAACTGCCTGGAGATGTTGTGAAGGCATACTTATCTGATTACAACTTAACCTGCACAAACGCACGGCTAGCTTCAGCACCAAGTCAGTGACAAAGAGCCAGGAAGGGTCCTTGTGCGTGTTCCAACAAGAGCATTTATTGCTTCTACACTGTCAAAGGTTACAGAGGCAAAGGCGAAAGAACAACGGCGAATCAGGGTTTTTATCCAGGGGTGGGGAAAAGGCAGGACTAGGGAACAGGGACCAGTGGGGAAGCTCTGGGGGAGTGACAAAGGATAGAGGCCAACAGCCAACCGGGAATTCAAACTAGGGTAGATTACCATAACAGAGCAATGCGTGCTGGGATAGGCTTGTTTCCCTCACCATGACCACTAAGTCTGTGGTACAAGAGACTGCCTTACCAAGAGGTCTCTGTCCCTTGTGCTACAGGCCAGTGGGCCACCACACCTTCTTGGTTACCTGGCAGTCTCTGAGCAAATTGCTGCTTAGCAAAACTCTTCTCTGTCCTGCTAGAAGTTGTTAGTAAACACATTCTCTCACTTCCCTTTAGTTCCGTGTCCCAGTGAATGCAATTGAAGGAAGGCCACACAGTGGATAAATATTCAGTGCATCTTGCTTATCCAACCCTTCTTTTGATAGTGTTATGTGTTGGTTGGTCTGAACCTTGAATGCACCATAGATTTATTATTTTCTGAATAGGTTAACTTGTTCAAAAATATATTTTGATTAAGGCAAAGAAGTGTCTCTTTTCAATGGTTGGGTTCAGTAACAGAAATATTTGCTCCCTCCCACTCCCAGAGTCAAGCTTCAGGCATAAAAAAAACCCATGAAAAGATCAAAAAGTTAAAAGCAAATGAAAACCTGTATCTGATAATAGACAATTTTCAGTGTAGCTGTCACTGCTGGTAATATGTGAATCCTTTTCTAAAGACTTCCACACCTCTCCAGAATGTACATAAATGAGTACCGCGTATAGCAAATAATCACATATTTGCAACTGTGACAGTTTTATTAATGCTAGTAATGCTATTTTATATACTCACAAAACATATGGCAAGTTCATACTTTTAAATTGGCTAAATCTGTCTTGTTGGACAGTGCTGTACTTGCCCTGAATTTCCAGAAGAATTTATTGAAGTTTGGGTCTCCCACCTTCAGGGCAATCACTTAGAAGTGCCCTGGAGGGGCTGGGTATTTAGCAACAGATCAGCATTTCTAGGGGCAGCTCTTCCAAGGTAGCTCACTTCTCAGAAGTCAAAGCCTTACACATTCATAGCACTGCCAGCAGCATAAGCACAGCTGTGCCACTATTCAGCTGAAACGGGGAGAAAGGATGCATTTAAGGAGACACAATACATTTCTCTGGTTGACTTGGCATAACCTGATGCGATTTTCCTTTCAATTTGCTGCAGTCCCACGTGTAAGTCAAATGGAGCAGTAGCACATGTATCTACAGCATCTGTAACAGTAAACTTGCTTGGACGCTGCTGGTTTGTTGGAAGGGGGGGGAGGTTCTTTGGTCATTTGGAGTGTGTTTTTTAATGTGCAACCTTTGCTGTGACTTCAGGATAGTGGCATCATTTATTTAATTTTTAATTGGGAGTATTTTGACCTGATGATGTCCTTATGGTTTGGCTGAAATGTGTTAACTAGAACAGCAGAAATGTTTTCCCATTCTTAGTAAACTGAGAGCAAATAGAAAAGAAGGTAGGATTTTAGAGGTTATAAAAACTTGTTGCTGCATGCCATCTTTTTACTGCTAGCACTCCTGATGCCCCTAAACCTTCCGTCTGAACTGCCCACACTCATCTTGAAGGTACACTGGAAAGTCTCATCTTTCAGTCTAAAATAGCATCAGTCTTTTCCATTGCAAAAGCAATCAGGGAGATAAAACCATTACAAAAATCGGTTCACTGGGGTTAAGCGAGTGTCACTCAGCTTTCAAATACTACATTGTGAGGTTCCCATAAATGACGGGAGACAAGCAGGGGGAAGTTCGTTCTCTCAGTGTTGCAAAAGCCACGTTCTTGCACTAGGAATAAGCAGGAATCCATGTCCACTGGGGAGAGGCAGCTGCTGAGGAGCTTCAAGATGCTTATAGTCAGCAAACAGCACTCCAAAGTAGTTATTAGAAATACTTGCCTAGAAAACTTGCTGACTTAACCAATTTAGCAAAGATCTTGAACCTGGTTCTGGACACAAGCAAACAAAAAACCCCTTGATTCATTTATGTGCACAGGGTGGAAAAAAAGGGGAAACAAAGCCTTGCATACTGACCTGGTACACTCATTATGATTAGCGCAGAAATCATGCAGCCTACACTGAGCAATTCTGTTCTTTTGGGTATCTGCAGAAATGGCTGAGAGCAGAATCATCCTCCTCCTCAGCTATCCAGAGTGTTCAGCAAAGGAGCATTTTTGCTAATGGTATTTGGTTTCTAATACCTTTTAACTCACACAGTAAGAATGGAGACAAACTCTAGAGACGGCACTAAGGGTTTCTAAAATGTGGGTGATAAAGATGCTGAAGTCTGCAGATGCAAATGGTTTTGAATGAGGGAGACTGAAAACAGGAACAATATCAGCTAAGCTTACTTTTGGAGTTCTTCAATTATACTTTGTGAGGGAGAATAAAGGAGAAAGCTTATTTTATGCAAAATCAGAAGAAAGCTTTAGGCTTTTGATTTTTGAAAATTAAACCTTATTATTATATAGTTAAAAGCTGGAAATGATAACTTCTAAGAAAATTTTTGCCCTCCTAACCAACAAAAAACTGAAAAAAATCAACTAAATTTAAACCCCCTCTGTATCTAAACTTGAAAACTTTGAATAGACTAGTAAGCCTGAATAAAAAGTAGTTTTGCACTAAAGAGTAAAAGAATAATTTTTGCAATTCAGCATATTTAAAGACAGTTACAAGAAACAGAAATACAGGGGGACAGAATGAGAGAAATGTGAACAGACATGTACATGCATGTATGGGTACATATGTGCAAGTGTGTGTGCTTGCAGATTGAATTAGGAACAGATAAAAAATGCAATATACAATTGACCTTACTGCTGCAGTCTTAACAGACGAGGCGGTTGGACAGGAGATGTCAGATTTTAGCTGCCTCTACTGAATTACTTTTTTTCCACAAATACCTCATCTTCCATTTTAGTCAGGAGGGAACTTTAATTGAAAAGTACCAAAAAGTACATAGGCATATGCTGGTTTAAGGCATATCCATAATTTAGTAGCATTAGCCCTGTTACTGTTACCACTATGTTTCTGATAAACAGGTGTTCTGGTCAAACACGATGCAGAAGTAAGTTTGCTTACAAATCATAAAGATTTTATAAACCATAGAGATGGTGGAAACACTTCTATGGATTTCCTGCTAGCAGTGTAGTGATAAAACAACCACCACCACCACCAAGAGAAATAAAAAAGAGCCCAAAGAAATTAATATTTCATATTTGTTTGACATGTAAGGAAGTCTAACTGAAATGAACTGGGGGTACTAGGGTTGACAACATTTAACATGCCCTGAATGATATTCGTCACCACCCTGACTGATCAACAGCACCAGGAAGCTCATACCTGGAGCTAAATTAGGGTGAGGCATGAATTCACTAAAGGGCATGGCTGACACTCTCACGAAAGTCTCCAAAAGCAGGAGAAATGGTTTGCCAGAAGAATTCTAAAGTTCAGTGGCAGATGTAAAGTCCTTCCCCAAGATGGAGTAATCCTGTGCTGTGACATAGGTGGGGGACTAGCAAAAAGGCAGCTCTGCAGAAAAAGACTTGAGGCCTTTGGCAAATTGCACAAGAGTCAGCAATGCACCCTCGCAGCAGTGCAGGTGAATCTCTTGTTGGGCTGCTTTAGCCCAGGTGTAGCCAGTGAGCTGGGAAAAATAATTATTCCCATGGTACTGGAGGGACTTCACAGGAGATAACTGCACTCATTTCAGGGACACCCAGTTCAAGAGAGACATGGACAAGCTGGACCAAGTTCAGTGGAGGACCATCAAGTAGCTTGGCAGCTGGGGGACATGACGTGTGGAAAGGGAGCTGGGGTTGAAGGAGAGGAAGTCTAGTGGAGTGCTAACTACCTTCCACTGCCTAAGGAGGAGTTACAGAGAACCCAAACCTCTCAGAGGCACAAAGAGAAATACAATAACGAGTTGCACCCAGGGAAATTTGGACTGGATATTAAAAATGTTTTTCTATGCAGAAAAAGTGTTTAAGTCTTGAAGCCAAGAAAATTTGTGGAAACTCCACCACTGGGGATTTTAAAGTTTGACAGGTAAGGGCCCTGAGCAACCCTAATCAGACTTTGAGATCACTTCTGCTTTGTAGCAAGAAGCTGGACTTGTTGACCTCCAAAAATCCTTTCCGATAGGACCTTTCTATGCTTCTTTGAAATGATTTAATCACATGGGGAATTTAACTGACCAGGAAGAAAAAAAAAAGCAAAAGTTTACAAAATCCTGTAAAACTGAGCAGAACTAATTAGAATTAGAAAACTGCTTCTATAAGCCTGCCCTAAACTCCTGATTCACATCCATATAGCTAGTTTAGGTAATGCAAGCACTCCAAAGACTAGTAGATAATGATCCACATGCAGAAAGGAAGTTTAATGTAACAGTAGCATGTGGGTCAGTCCAGACACCGGGGGGCAGGAGACATTTATGTTTTCTGCCCTGTCACTTTCTGGAGGTTGATTAAATGCAGTGTCTGAGAGCAGGTTTGCATCCTGACAGTTTGGCTTGGGGCATGAAAAATTTGAGCCCTAATTCCACCTTTGAAATATAGTGAGCCTGTAGGCTCTCAGTGGAAAAAGCATGTGGATCTGGGATATGAGAAGAGAGCTGCCTGTGCCAAGAGACAGAGTTTTCCAAGCGGAGCTGTGCCTTAGGTCTACTGTTCTTGACACAGGAGAATTGGATAAAAAGCACTCGTATTCCTCTCCTCACAGGGTTTACAGCCTAACACCAGCTGAAAGTGGGTATGGACAGACTTTCTTTCAGAAAGAGCTAGGCAAGGCAGAGGACACTTACTGTCTCTTTATACATTAGTAGCAGTTATTGAGCTCTTTGTGGAAGCAAATGTTTGCTCAAAAGCTATTCACCCTATCCCACCCCTGAGCTGCAGAGTGTCTAATGTCTTAGGACATTTGCTAATTGTCAGTCTTCAGCTTTGTGAGGGCAGGAGAAAGTGAAAGGGAGGCATTCCCAGCTCTGCTGTGAGAGTTCTTCAACTGATAAGACCACAATTCTTTTTTATTTTAAAAGGAAGAGGGTTGTTCACTTCTCAGAGGCTTATGTTTTGCAATTATACATACACACTTCTAAGAAAGGCTGGCTCTGTAGCTCTACCTTACAGTTTTTGACTGGGTGACTACTTACTCAAAGACATATGCAAGCCAGAGAGCATTAGAGTTGTGTTTCACTTGTAAGAAGGATGTTCAGAAACCAGCACCCCCAAGCTCAAGTATACAGGGAGAACTATGCAGATCCAGCAACCTCACCCTTGCAGGATCCCATGGCCACTGTGGGCCATGTGGGGCAAGAGAAGGAGGTAATTAATTTCACAAGTACAGCCAAACATTTTCTTCATGGTTGCTTCTTCGGTGCAGGGCACAAGGGAACCTGCAGCACTGATTGAACATGTAAGTAGTGACTATGCTATAGAAGAGGGGTGGGAGTAATAGTTCCTGAATAGTTCCCTTGTAAATGCATGCTAGAGTGTTTTTTGCTGGTAAACCTTTGCCTGTGGTGAGTAGTTTAGTGTTCAGTGGCTGTCTTCTTATTTGGCAGTGGCAGCATAAACCAGAACTAGTTCCTTCTCATGAAATGTTAGTTTTTATCTGTGGAAGTCTCTACATACCTATCTCCAGTGTGTTTTAGTTTTTTTATGTTGACTAAATTATAGTCTCTTTCCAAATTATCTACTAGACAGCATATTTACTTACGTAGCAAACTAAAGAGAGAAATATTGTCCCTGTTACCAGACACTTGATCTATTAATGCCCTATGACCTCAATAATAAATTACTTCAGGTTTGTGATAACAAATATCTACTTGGTTTGACTACACAAATAATACTGATTTGCCCCTTTTCAAAGGCCTTGTGCAACATTGCCAAATATATTGCATGCTTGTTGCAAATTCAGAAGTATTTATTGATTCAAGAAAAGTCAGAATCTAAAGTGTTAACAATGAACTGAAATGAGTGTCTTTTTTTCCAAGAAAGATGGTCCAAGATGATTGCTTGAGAGGCAGGAGTGAAATCCATGCAGTCTTAAATTTCCATTTTCAAGAAAGTAGGTCCTTACTTCCAGACTTCTATCAAATCTGCTTATGTTCTTCAAAACATGATGTACCACATCTTTTCTTTCACAGAGGTGAAGCCCTGAGCCTACCAAATGAGGCAGAATGTGAGTTAAGATAAGCAAGGATATATTTTTAAAAACCTCTTCGCCTATGGGCTTCAAGCTGTAACTTGCCCCAGTTACTCTGACAACTTCAATCAACCTGGAAGTTCATTATTTCTTTTCAATTTATAAAGCCTGCATTCATATTATAAAGCAGAAGATAATCCTTATGAGTTAAGATAAATCCATAGGCAGTGCTCACTTTAGTTCTAATTAGAATCTGCACGTTTATTATGGAAAATGCAAGTTGTATGATTTAATCTTTCATATTGACAACACTGACCATATTATTGCTATATTATAAGTTTGCCTTTCACATATATAGCAATATAAAAAGGATTATTAACTTAAATCCTGTATTACAAACACTGATCCATGCAGTGAAGCAATTACATTACAGCAGTTTAATATATAGAGGCATAGAGCTCTTTCTACCACAGTCAATAGCAATTTAGCCATTAACTTAAATGAAAGCAAGATTAGGTTTAAAAGAGGTAAAATGCATTTTTTATAGCTACAGTTAATGACAATGTCAAAGTAGAAATAATGAGTCAAATAATTCATTGTGTACAAGTGCCACTACTATCTAAAAAAAACACACTCAAACCAAAACCTCTTATTGTTAATGGCATTTATATCATCAATCAGAACATTTGCAACATCTGGAGAAGGTAATAATTGCATCAGCTTGGTTCTAAACTTTATCTTGGATTTAAGTCCAAGTAGTAATTATCAGGGGCTCATGTTCATCAGATCCTCAGAGACATCAAAACTCTGCAAGCTGCTGGGACTTGTGTCTACCAACTCCCCACGTGTGAGGAGTTTGATGCAGTAGATGGTCCCTGGAAGCACCAGTTGCCATTAGCCAGAGCTGACTGTCTATACAACCTGAGTACTCACTAGTTCTCCTTAAAAGAGGCTATTTTTCTCACTTTACACAGTATATATGTATACATATTTTATATATATATATGTGGTATATGGGAGTCCTGGTCGATGGCAAGTTGAACATAAGCCAGCAGTGCCCTGGCAGCCAGGAGGGCCAACCCTGTCCTGGGGGCATCAGGCACAGCATCACCAGCCGGGCAAGGGAGGGGATTCTCACACTCTGCTCTGCTCTGGGGCAGCATCACCTTGAGTGCTGGGGCGAGTTTGGGGGGCCACAATATAAAAAACATATAAAACTATTAGAAATCACCCAAAGGAAGGCAGTGAGAACAGTGAAGGACTTGAGGCGAAGCCATATGAAGAGTGGCTGAGGTCGCTTGGTCTGTTCAGCCTGGAGAAGAGGAGGCTGAGGGGAGACTTCATTGTGGTCTGCAACTTCCTTGTGAGGGGAAGAGGAGGGCAGACACTGATCTCTTCTCTGTGGTGACCAGTGACAGGACCAGAAAGAACAGTGCAAAGCTGAGTCAGGGGAGGTTTAGATTGGATCATAGGAAAAGGTGGGTGGTTGAGTGCTGACAGGCTCTCCAGGGAAGTGGTCACAGCACCAAGCCTAACAGAGTTCGAGAGGTGTTTAGACAATGCACTTGGGCACATGCTGTGATTCTTGGGCCTGTCCTGTGCAGAGCAGGCAGGTGGACTTCAGTGATCCCTGTAGGAGTCCTCCAAGTCAGGATATTTTATGATTCTATGATATACTTCAAGCTGAAAGCTCTCACCTTGCAAACTGGAAACTGAGGCTCAGTTCTCTCCTCTGTTGTGACCCTGACAAAGGAATGACTGTCCTAGCTCATAAACTTGCTAATAAACTAGTCATGGGTGTCAGCTCCCTATCCACTTGCTGTTGAAGCAATTACATCACACACACACAAAAGTGAAGTGGTGAAAAGTGAGCACAGAAGATCCTACCTGTACATGCAGAAGACCTACATGGTCACCTCTAAGTCAGGTGAAGGAAGTTTTTTTTCTAATGATTCTCGCAGATGTGTGAAACTCTTTTTCAAGAAGAAATGCCTTCACTGACAAGTGCTCAGACTTTCCAGCTTTGCTTCTCCTTAGCTATTCCAGGCAATCAGCTTAAATTGAGCGTGTAGCAGGATTCTCTGTGACATGAAAAATTAGAATTTGATTTTCACTGGCTATGGCAGAGAACTGAAATTGTGTTTCTCATAGCCAGTACTCTGACTTCTGCACAGTGTTAGACTTTCTAATTACATCAGGGCTCTTGATGATTTGAATATGGATTTCTGGCTCCACCTTTATGTGAGGTAAACCTGTGCAACTTCTCACTTAAATTATTTGTAAAATATGTTATCTTCCTAGAGTGGCAGCTGTAAGTCTAAAACAAAGGCTGGGAACTACTAGGAAACATACACACAACTTGGCAGAATTGGGAGTTAAATGCTGGCTTCCAGCTCTGAGCAGAATTCCAGAGGCTATTAGGCATTTTGTATTTTTGCAGAACATTGCTTGTCTTTGCGGTGCAGGAGATGAGGCAGCCAATATCAAGAAAATATGGCAAAATCCAGTATGCTTAAGAGGAATGAAAATATCAGTGTTTTCTGCCCTGAGGAAAAGTTTGAGATTAAATAAGAACCAAACCTACATCTTCATGTATTTGAAACCAAATATTAGCAAGAGTTTTTTTAATGCTTGAAAATACATCTTTTATTCCTTTCTTATGGACATTGCTGAAGAAATGAGTGGGTGGTGATGTATTCAAAGCATGTCTTGTCATGTCTAATTAACTATATAAAGAAATCAAATAACCTTCTTCTTCAAATATATATAGGCCATTAATAAGAAATTATTATTTTATTGATAGAGCTGACTATTGGTTAGGAGAAAAAAAATGTTCTTGAAGCTAATCAAGACCCACATTTTTCCAAAATGTTACTGAGGACCATTAGCACTCAGCTGTCTAAAGCAATCCTCAATCAAGTGATTTAACAGAAACAATATCAATAGAATAAAATATTGTGAAAGAATATGTCTCATAGTTTTAAAAACTGTTCCTGGGATTTTATTTTATAACTTCCCATGATTTGTCTTAGGCTTTTTTATTCTTACAAATGGAGACCATTCTCTTATGATAAAGTTCTAGCCAATTGACATTATCTGTTAATTATTTTTTGTAACATATTCATTGCAGAATTTGTTCAAGTAAGAAGTTATTGTTTAATTTCCATGATGGATGTGCTCATTTCATGAGTATTAGATTAGTGGAGAGTATACAATTTGTATTAACACACATATGTCATTAAAGAATACATTGTTTTCCAGCTGTCTTCAAACAAAAGCAAGCCTAAGAGATACTGATTTGCTTTCCAACATCTACTCATGTGGATAGTTCCAGTTAATATTCATGTGAGTAAGGATTACATAAATCAGTCTAAAGATTTTGCTTTTATTTTCCTTTGTTTTGCCTGATTTTTCTTCCGTGTTCATTCTCCTAGAAAACACACACACAGTTTTTTCTTGAGATTGCTTTCATAGTAAAATTAATTTTTATGCTAAATGCAACCAGAAACAAACCAAAAGGGCAACACTTCTTTCCTAAAGAGGATTAATATTTCTGTACTGTGAGGGAAATTCCTGGATTTTGAGGGAAACTGAAGTGAGGAACTAAGTATAGGTCTTCACTCTCTAAATCCCTTAATGTCAATTAACTCCTATAACAAAAAAAAAAGGACCAAACATTTACAGGGTGTCAAAAGGGCAGCACAGATTTTAGAATTTCATGCCAAATTAGTAGTTCCTGTACTTTGCATTGTCCTAGCAGCCAGGAAACTCCTGCACCTGCAGTCATGGGTGTTTCAAATTCAGATTTGAGGCTCATTGAGATTTAAAATTCTGGAAGATGTGTGGGCTTCAGACAGTCACAAAATCTGTCTTGAACTGCTGGTGCTCACTTATGCTTCTAGCTCAAAGCTACAAGGCAAAGGTGATGAGGAATGTAGTACTTTCAGTAAACCTTGTGCCCACCACATCTAGGCTGGGATATGCTGAATTTCACTGCATCACCCTGCAAGAAACTCAGAGCACAAAGGGACCTTCAACAAGACGATGGACAGAATAGTTGATCTCAAAATGACAGCAGAGTATGATTATGGTTTACCTCAACAACAGAAGGTGCAAAGGACTCCTGGCTTCCACACCATAGATAAAACTTTGGTTATCAAAACAGGATTTAGTGCCTAATTTCAAAACTATGATGTGACCTTGGCACTCAGCAGTCACTTAATCCTGGTGGCATTTTACCACCTTCTTTTTGACATAACGTACTGGGAAGCTGAGGTGCAAAGAAGACCAATGCCTCAACCACCTGAGGGGATGCTGGTGTCCAGGATCCCAAGTCAGGCTTGCTTTGACATTGTATCTTCCATGAAGGTCACTTTTATTTTTTTACTGTTCCCACACTTCCACAGAAAGAGATAAAAATATGGTATGGGAAATCTTAGCTTGGTGGGAAGGTTTCCTACTACTCAGACAAATACAAACTATGTGCCAGTACCCACACCTCCCACGTTCCTCCCATGTTCCAGAGTAAAACAGTGCTCTGTGTCCAGCCCAAGCAAAGAAGCTATGTGGGTCACCACCCTCAGACAAGTGTTCTACCTGTTGGATTCAGGGGCACAGCAGCTCTTGCTGGCAACTTCGGTTCAGGACACAGGATGTGAGCTGTGGGGAAGGATTCAGACACCCCTGTGTGCCCAGGGTTTCCTATCTGCACTAGGCAGCTCCCATTCGCCTTGTGGGACTCTCACCTTCCTGATCTGAAACACCAAACTTTTTTTTTAAGTGGTGCCAAATAGTGGGTTTCAGTTTCCATGCAGGTGACCAGGGACCTCAGGATCACACATTTTGGCACCAAGTCTATGGTTTTTAAAAGGGCAGAGTTAAGCATTTGCCAGGACAGACAGAAAGCAGTTGCAATTCCTCTATTTTTTTTCTTTTAAGACTTTATCTTCAATAAGGTTCCAATTGCCTTGATGCTGGTTGATTTTAGTGGATGTGTTCAGCAGCTTTCAGGATAGAACTGCATTAAAAAGCCAGCTCATGCATATGCAGTTAGTGGTAAATAAACAAGTATCTCTCTAATTAAAACACATCTAGGAAAGTCTAAACTAATTTAACATCTAAATGACAGGTTATAAAGAGGTAAGGCAAACCCAGAAATATTAGCCTTTTAAAAAATTGCTTGGCATAAAAATTGTAAAATGAATGGAGATAAACATCAAGGCATCTTGCATGAAAAACCAAAGGAAAAAAAAATCACTGAGACAAAGTTATGGAAAGAGATAAAAGTCCATGTGTGCTGCAAGTGAGAAGACATGGCAGAAACGTGCTCAGCTTCCCCAAGATGCTATTAATGTCTGAGAAAAAACACTACTGAAATGTAACAAACTAATTAAATTTGTCATACACGGGAACCAACGGGAATAAATTATTATGCA
Organism: Coloeus monedula; assembly: GCF_965178545.1. NCBI lineage: Eukaryota > Metazoa > Chordata > Aves > Passeriformes > Corvidae > Coloeus > Coloeus monedula. Next base: position 108,216,727 of record NC_138781.1, read on the forward strand.
AAAGCAAGGTTTTCCCTACATAAAACAAATGTTAGGAGTTGGTGTGGTGGCAAGTAAGGAGTGGGGTGAAAGCAGGGCTGCCCAGGTGATGCTCACACTGAGGGACCCTGGCACTGGAGCGTCACACTTGGATGTGGATGGACCCGATCACAAAAACGGGGTAAAATGCCACGGAAAGAGAGAGGATTGGAAGGAAAATTGTACCTGCGACTTCCTACAAAGGGGAAAAGAAACTGCAGGACTGCCAAAGCAACAGTGCCATCTGCTGCGTACTCCCCTGTGAAAGCCAGATGATTTTAGCTGTCTCCTGCTCTGCTGCAGCGATGGCAGCAAATCTGAGAGCCCCCACGTAGCACCGAGCTGAGGAGGGCAAGATGAAATCCAGCCCTCCCTCTGGCCCAGCCCATGTACCCAGCTGTGTATACAGGCCCCCTGAGAAAACATGTCTGGACTATTGTTGCTAGAGGCATTCCCCATTTGGAAAAATAAATAAATAAAGTATTTTCTCTCCCTCAGTGTAGCAGGACCCTGTGCTCAGACACTTCTGAAGGATCAGTCCACTATAAAGCTGTCTGTCAGTGAGACAGGCATTGTGAACGTGTAAGCAACCAAACAGCTGCTGTCCAATCCCTTTCCTATGATGTATTTCTGTCACCTTGTAAAAGGGCTTTCTGTTACTCGTGCAAATCTGGTGTCAGTTTCAATCCATATTTTTATACACAGTCCTTTTCACAGTGTTCATTACATCTCTGAATGCCTTTATATGCTATATTATCTGAAGCAATTATAACAGAAAAGTCTAATCAATATTATGAATTTTTATAATGCTTTCCATCATGGCTCTCAAAACTAATTTCTAAATATTGAAACTGACAGAACTCATAAAATACAGGTGTAGCCACTCCATGCACAATTCTGGTGGATTTAATGCTATAATCCACATATTCATGTTTATGCATCTAATAATTTTAGTCTTTACTCAACACTCTCACTTTTTTAAAGAGTTCCCCAAAAACATATTCAGGACAGAGAAGGAATGGAGTTTTGATGAAATGATTCCCTTAGATGTGACCTCCTTCTGGATGTTTAACCTCTTTCTTAAGGATGTTTTCCAGGATGGATAGTCTAACATCATTAGCTCAGGAGGTGCTAATTTAAGAGGCTCCATTAAAAAAATCCCCCATACTAGGACATTTGGCTTCAAAAATGTTTGTAGGCAAAAGGCTGTTCTTGGCATACTCCAGCATCTACTAATTTTCCTCATTAGACCACTCCTGAGGCACCCACTCTTTTTTTACATGTGCTGCTGGATCCCTGCAATTTGTCTGCTCGGGGTGTTCAACTTTGGTGTTCTGTTGATTTGCAGGCTTTCCAGCTGTCCTCCATGTCCTCTGCTACTGTTCCTAGACTCATTCACGATGAATGGAGGCAAGACTTCTGGAATTAGCCAGTGTGGGATTCTGGGGCAACAGATGCTGTGTGGTAACTCAGAGATGCTTCATATTGCAGACCTGATCTTCACAATTAAGGGTCCAAATTTGAATTTCAGAAAGTGATAAAGCTTGTGATGGAGGATTTGCTATGATGAGGGATAAATTCCAAGGACTGAAGTCAGCTCCTTCATGGGTTCAGAATATGAATCCCAGTTTCTACTGGTCATGAATGAACACATGCTCCATCACTAAGGTACCTGAATGTCTGCCTTAGCACACATGGGCTGCATCAAGGATGCATTTTTTCTGATTTGGACTCTTTCTTGGCTTCTTGGAAGTTTACATGATTACTTTAGATTGGAGTAGCTGTAAGATCTAGAGGCTTCACATTAATTATTAACCTCAGTATCTGACTCCTATATTTTAAGATCTACAGCTCTGAAAAAGGAGACACTGCTGGCAGTAGCTACCTTGGGAGGGTTGAAATTTATTAGAAATCAAACTAATCTATACTGTCTCCTGCTCAGGAAATTGAATTCTAGGAGTTTGTGAGAGTCAACTCAGAGTTTACGGAGACTCTTAATTCACGTGAATGAGGAACATTTACATTGAGATAAGAAAAATCTGTTGATCTGTTTCTTGTTGCAAATCAAATTTAGTCATACTGGAATTCAATCTACCATATTTAAACTAGTTAGCGGGGCCTTCAGAAACTGAGAGCAGAGGCTTTGTTCTTTAAAAATAGATGCAAGATTATCTATTAAAAAGAAGAGACACTCATTTTGTGAGTAATTAGCCAACAGACAGTTATAATCAAAGAGTAATAACAAGTTCCCATTATTTGCTTATGGGCCTCTGCTGGCTGAGGTCCAACAGTGGCAATTTTTGAGAGAGTTTTTTGTACTCATGAGCTTAATCAAAAACAAGACTCAGCTCTGTATTTGCCTCCACAAAGTCAATGGACTAAACTCATCAAAGTCGTAGGGTTAAAATTAGCTCAATGAGTCTTTGTTAAATTGTTTATAATGCAAATGGTGGCTATACACAAAAGAACTAACAGGGAGTCTGTAGATGGATTTGTTTCTTTGTTACCTCACTGAGCAGCTGGAAGGTGTCTCCATGAAGAAATATAATATATGACTTCTTGTGAGCCTGAAAGAAACCCTACCCTCCTATTGTGTAAACTCTCTGCTGCCCTTTTCCAAGAAGGTGATGGACATCTTTGTGCCAATGCTTATTAACTACAGTTAAAAACATTATTAAAAGCTCACAGATGCAATTTATTCCAGCTAGCACAATAAACCCTAAATAAATACAGTTACGGTTATTCCGTCTGAAGTCAGAAATTTCAGCATTTGCTCTGCCTAACACTTGCTGAGGGAAAGTAGAACTGAACTTCAGCGAGGAATGAGTGTGGGAGCTGTCTCTGGGAAGTGAGGAATTGCTGTAACCCCTGCAAGCCATGGATGACCAGGCCCAGTCTCAGGTGCCTTTGTCACAGCAAATGCCTGTAGGGATCCAGTTTGCCTAGGAACAGCTTTCTGCTGCCAGCACCCCTCTGTGTGGAATGAAGACATCTGACACTGATGTTAAGTGAACAAAGCTTTTTGAAGCAACTGAATCCCAGTGCCACAAGCATGTTCTGGGGTAAAAGCAGATGGAGGGAGAACTCAGACAAGGTTTGAGGGGCTGTATTAAGCTTTTAGCAATATCTCCATGATCTGGCTAACCTGTGTGAGTTCTGCTCTTTCTGCTTATGTGTTCTGTCAGCAAGGAGTTAAATTCTTAGCTCAGACAAGGCTGAAGAGGTGCACATTTCTTGATTTTCAGCTTTGCAAAAACCTTTGACCAACATCTCAAAGTGTGACAGCCTGAGAGCATATTAATGAGCAGCTACTTCCCAATGGGAACTGTAGTATCAGCATTTCTTCTCCCCGTGTTGTTTCCTGCCGCAATCATGAGTGGCAACGTGGAGGTGCATGAGCAGCTCAAAGGTGGCTTCAGCAATGCAGGTACCTAAAACAGCCAGGAGGGTTTGGGATATGGAAGCAGATATCCTATCCTTGGAATGACAGCTCTCTTTTATCTGAAGATGGGGTTATGCATATAGCATTTATTTTTGTACTACCAAATAGAAATGATGACATAATCAACCAGCACTTCTGCAAGTACCAAAGTACGTAAACTGAAAGGCCAGAGGAATTATTCTTTTGCAGTTATCCTTAATTCCTCTGTAGATACAGAACTATAATGGGGAGCCAGAAATGGACCTCTACAATGCCCTATTTAACCTATGGGAATCTTTCCCTAGAAGAAGGGGTGGGCACACTGTGTCAGAAATTATACACAGTGATAATAATATATTAGACAGGAGATAATGAGCCTTTGAGGGATTCCTAAATGTATTACTTGTTAATTTAGGAGGTACCCTGATTGCAACTTATGAGGTGGTACTAATTTAGAAGGTATCATGAGTAACTCTGCTTGCTGGAGGGCTGAAATGTAAATCCCATTGTGCAACAGGGAAAATGAAAATGCTCCTTCCATTAAGTCTGTGATCTGTCCTGCACTTGCCACAGGGAATAGCATAATTTAGAAAGCTGCCTTCTAGGATGTTGAACAATCATGCCTCGTCAGTGAGATCTCTAGATTAAAAATGTGAACATTTTTACATTACTAGAGGGATTATTATATTTTGTTTAATATTTAATATATTTGACATCAAACTACCATGTAACGAGTATAATGTATTAAAATGTCCTTCTAGTCATATTATTTCCCTGCTTTTATGTAATAGGACTCTAACTGCATTTTCTCAGTGATACTGTACAGTGGTTTGATTTATATTTTGTAGTGTCAGGCTGAGAGGGAATTTAAGATTGTCATAGTCAGTTCAGATCTATCCCCGAGTTTCTACGGATCCTGAAACAGGAGGTTCTCCTTGGAGGCAGAAGAGTTTTGGTGCCCTTCCTTTAAATGTAAAACTGATGCAGCACCACCTTCCACAGAGCTGGATGCACCTTCAGGCACCCAGCAGCAAGCAACAACACTGTTTTCCACACTGACTGATTCCTTCCAGAACTAGTGAATGAATTTTACTGTTATGCTGTTACAGCACCTTATACCATAAAGCATTGTGTACCCTGGGTCCCTCCCTCTTCACTGCTGCACACCTGCAGCCCCCACTGTTCTCAGCAGTGTGGTGAAGCTGGGAGGAGCTGTTCCCTTGGTCCTGCTTTGCTGGGCTGAGTACCTCATGCAAGGAGACCCCCTCCCCAAAAAAAATCACCTGACAGTCATGGCAGGGCAGTTCTGAGCTTCACACCACACATGCACAGCAGCTAGGTCACTCCAAACCCTGTAAGCAAATTTGTGCCTCCTTACTGGATCCTGTTGTCTTTCCTTTCTTTATTATACCTTTTTTCCTCCTGTCCTGAGGTTTACGTGAGTAGCTGTCTGTGAACAGCGTAATTGTTACTGCTGTCTGTAATTGTGGCTATGCATCGTTGCTCCAGCTTCAGACTGCAGCTTCCCTTACGTAGAAGTAGGAGTACATTCCACACAGGTGAAAGGGAGGGAGGCAGGCATATTTTTACAGTAGAGAGATATTGACATAAATCTCACTGTCTACAGCACATGGTAAAATCTGTTCTTGTTTTATGTGTTTCTAAATCATTCTGTAGCAATAGGACCACAGGGGTCCAAAATTCCTCACTTCTAAAGTAACAGAGATGGTGAATTTATGGGGGGCTTCACAGGAAACAGGAGGGGATCTCTGGAGAATGTCAGGAGAGGACAGGACTTCTTCATGGTGGTTCACGGACTCTTTCCTGTACCTTTAACATTGCAATAGCCCTTCAGGAGCTGGTTAAGATAAATGTCCATCTAGAATCATATTGGAAACTGAGGATTTAGGAGGTACATGGACACAGAAAAGTGACACTAAGTGCAAAGTATATTCTGCTCTTCAGACTAGTTGCTGCGCCCTGAAGTTTGTTCTCTATTTTTCACTTATTCTAGTTGTTTGTCTTTTTCTTTCTTTTTTTCTTTTCTTTGGTTATCACTCTGTGTAGTTAATAAAGAGAGGAGTCTACTAATGATTAACTTGATTTGGATGCCAAATCCAGAAAAAGAGAGTTGAACTGGCATCAGTCAAGCAGTCAACTTTAATTAAAAATGTTGAAACTCATTAATAAGAAACAAAGAGAGAAAACAAAAAAAAAAGGAAGGAGAGTGGGGAGCAATAGGAAAGAGAGAGCATAGTCAAAAAAGAATTAAGGACAAATCAGAGGAAAAGGCAACAGAATTAATGGGAAAATGCAGATAACTAGTACAGAAAAAAACTGTACATCAGTTCTCCTGGCTTCTTACTACAGTGATGAAATGTCTAGCAACATCCTCTAAAGTGGTAATCCTTTCTCCTTTGCCCCCTTGTATTTATTAATTATCTGATATTTTAAAATATTTGGTTGCTTGTATCAACTGTGGCAAGGCAACCGTGGGGCTTTTCTGCTGTGCATTTGTTGTTGAATGTGCACACAATCCTAAGCCCTCCTCAGAACAGCCAGCTGCTGGTTTGGGGAGTACAAGAGAGCAGGGACTGTTGGGACAGTTTGGTGATCATCACCCTGGCAACACTGGCAAGAGAAAAGCGATGCTTGTCTTTATCCAAATCTAGACTGTACTAAATTGATGTAAATGTGAAAATGTCTTGCTGAGAAAAGCTATTAGCTTCATGGAGAAATCTTGAAATGTCACTGCTTTGCAACGTATTAGCCTTGCTAAAGAACATTAAATAGCCTCTCTAATGGACACCTGAGACATCAGGAAGAATTTCGAGTCTCTAGTGAATTTCCACATTCTCCCCTAAGGTTAGTCCCTATCAGGATTTGGACATGCTGGATGAATTTTCTCACCCATGCACTCTAATATCTGCATGCCAGTCCAAGAAAGATGAAACATCTTAACTGCTGTAAATTCATAACTTTGAGCCAAATGATAAATAAATTAACTCTCCCTCTGATATGAGCTTTATGAAACTGAAAATTTACCAGTTCTTACTAAGAGCAATAATTTCCTTTCTGTTTCCCAGTCTCCAGGGCATCGTTTAGACCAGAGCAATCTCTGGTCCTCCAAGTGGGACTAGAAAATGTAGTACCTGAAATCTGTGTGATACTGGCTTTATGTTTTTACACTGTATAAGAAGAGGCTATGTAGACTCACAGTAAAGACTGTTATATTTGCTTATCCAAATAAAATATGGACGTTGAAGGGCAAGGTTAAAAGACATACATCAGCTTTTTACAAACAACCACCTACTAAAGTTTTTCTGAAGTTAAGTAAAATATTGAATCAACTCTCTCTAGGAGCAGCCCAGACAATTGAGTGTGGAAATTCCATTTGAACCTCCTACACACATCCAGGCCAAAATAGGCTCCAGAAGCATTCAGTTTGGTGTCAGATACATACATTTTTCTCAGACAAGCAGGCTCTGTAGAATTTAACTTCTTTTCTTCTTTTATGGGATAGAGAATGCATTTTAAATAGTTTACTGTGAGAGCTACCAAATGTTTTGTGACAGAAAATGAATATGTCTTTTTGCATGATTATTGATCAATCAAAAAAAGACCAAATATGAATTCTTCCATATTTTAAATCCCCACTAGATAGATAAAAATGCCACAGAACTTCTTGATGTCTAATGGTAAAAAACACACAGGAAAACAGATAAGTAATTCAAAAGCAACATGATTAACTGTCACATGTTTTAAGTCCTGTTTTGATGCTAAATTACCAGCATTTTATTTGCTGCAGAATATGCTACTTTTCAGTTGGCTCATACATATTCTTCATATACTACATTGCAAAACATGGTAACAACCTCCCAAATACCTCCAAACATACACGCATGTGCTTAGGGTGATTTCATTTAGTGAATTGAACTCAAAGTTAGTATTTTTGTGGCTTTATTTGTAAGTAGACAGAACACACAAATGCCATTCTTCACAGTGTTATTTTCAAACTGGAAAGAGAACGTAAGTGTGCTGAAAGATATAGAGGACCCTCGTGCATAGCAATAGCTGTGGAAAGGCATTACCTTAACCAAGTCACGCTTGGTTGAATGAACTTCCCAAAGTGAAGGTTTTATTCTTCTGTATTCTTCAGCTCTCCTATCAGTGCCATTCACAGGGCACTAGATTACTCTATACCAGACAGACTTCTCTATTTACACAAACAATTTAGGAACTATTAATAGCTTCTGTTGTTCCCTGTAGTGAAAGTATGTATACCTGCATGGGCCAGTACAGAAACTCTATATACATACACACACAGACTTTCATTATGTTAAAAAAAAAAGGAAAAGACAAAGAACAAGCAAGGAAAGTATAATGATAATAGCCATGTTTTCCAGGTAGAAGCAATTTTTTACTGTAACCATTTTCCTGTTACTCACTTGGTAGTTTCTTTTAGCTGATTTTGGAATGCTGTTTCTAAAAATACAGGGACTTCTTCTGTACGTGTCCTGCTTACACCTGTTTTGAGGTGGAGCATTTTAATAGCTAGGGAGAAAGGATTTTCTGACATCAAAAGTATCTGTCACAGAGCATTGCAGGTGTGTTGTTTCTCTGACACATCTCAGCAAATCTGAATGTTATACTATACTGAGAGAGGGTGTTTTGTGCCCGCTGCACACATGCTGCAGAGGCAAGGAAGGCCAGTCAGAGGAAGGCATTGGTACCCTACAGCTTCACTGACCTTACTTTACATGCTTAAATTAGTCTGCGGATGACCTGGAGCTCTCTGTATCCATCTCTCTCTATCAACCATGGAAACAGTGTCTGGAGAATAACCGCTGCCTGATACCTTGAAGGCAAGTGCATAAAGCTGGTGTCGTGAGCATGACACCAGTTTTGGGTAGGTTACTCATCCTGTCACCAGTGGTTGTGGAGCCTGTCAGGCTCCTCTGTCCTGCACTCCTTCCCTGCAGGGTGAGAGATAAGACCCTGTGTACATTTTGACGCCCACTCACACCCGGCAAAGCTGCCTTTGCAGGAGGAGAAAAGCAATTCATTGCTTCTGTGAACACACCAATGATGCAAAAGCTGGAGAAAGTGAAGCAATACTTATTTCCCTCAGAGAGTTGTATCAAAAGAGTAATTTTTGGTTTTTAATGTCTGGGAAGTGGAAATTAAAAGCAGGCTATCCATCAATGAATTTATGCTATCTGAAACTCCTCTGAGCCCTAGGAAAACATAAAGCTTTGCCCTTTGGTCTTCTTTTCACTCTGCCTGGGTAAGCTCACTTTATGGGGCAGCATAATTTGCAGTGACCTTTTCTGAAGTTGTTGATACATTTCCTGCTTTGCTGGAAACCACCTTTTTAGCCATGCATGATGTGACTCCACATACATTGGACTATAAATTTCAGGCTTTGTCATTAAACCCTGCAAAGTAAACACCTGCAAAGGTGGCTGTACTGGTGCAGGATGCTATCAGTTCTGCTGGGCAGTGCTGAGGGCAGTTTTTGAAGGCTGGCTGGCTCTTCTTGCACCGCAGATAAATGCATGGAATCAGTGAGGGAAGGTCATATTTTATAATTACTGTTCTGCCTCTTACTTGTACAGAGGAATGATCATGCAATTTTATAAAAGGAATTTCAGACTTACTCCATATGTGAGTATTAAAGTCAACCTCTGTACCAATATATCTAAAGCCTTATTCCCATTTAAACATTTACTGATTTATTAAATCTGGTTTTTGCCACGTATAAAATGGGAGAAATATATATTCTCATATCAATACAAGCCCTTCTAGAGTCAGAAGTTTTCTTCTGCCTGTAAATATTTCAAGATTTCAGCTCCCACATGTGAGAATGGCAGAAGAACATGTGACATAATAATATACATGTTTTCTTAATATTTTATGTATTATTATATATTGTTATTTTTATATAATTATTTTCATGCATACTTATTAGAACTCGGCCACTCAGCCTGAAACACTCCTTGAATCACTTAAGAGCTGCTGTCTGAAGGCTGTGAAGCAAATTTGCCCTTGAAATTTGGTGAAATCATAATGCCCAGATGATTAGTTAATTTTCTTTGCTTTCTTGCTTACTTTCTTTCTTTAGTTCTATTTCTTTCTCATGTGCTGAAGACCTTTGAGGCTTCTGTTTTTTCACTGTTTAAAGAAATAAGCTGAAGTATCAGTGGTTTTTCTGCTTGCAGAACTTAAATGCTGTGGTATGTTTTTCAAGTAGTGTGCTGGCCTAGTGAAGTAAATGACAAGTCCAAATCTCTCCAGAGTCAATGTAATATTTTTTAGATTCATCCTCCTTCACTAATTTAGAATTACCAACTGAAAGATCTGGCTTCCTGAAGCTATCTGAAGCACAATAAGAAATTAATTCATTAATATTCTAAAAAATTTAAACTGCAGAATGCATATTCTTGTAGTAAAATGATTAGAAACTGTTCTTTATGTTGACAAAAAAAGAGGGGAATTTTGATGAAAACAAAAAAGAATGGAGAAAATATTGGCAAGTTGGTAAAAAGAAGTTGACATATTTTTCAGCCAGATTAATAATCATAAACTTTTAAATCGGAATTTCAAGATATTTCAACTGGACTCTGCAAAACTCTGTTTTGAAATGCAACTGCAGTCCACATCTTGGAAATTTTCCACATCTCTGAAATGGGTCTTTGTAGGTTCTTGCTGCTTTGCTCATGTAATGGGCTGGTGTTCCTGGCCAGGTGACATGCCCATGGGTGCCTGGAGCAAGGCAGTGTATTTTGGGAATTTACCAGTCACGAGTGGCATTAAGAATTTGGCCCATGTGCCAGAGTTGGCGAGTGGCCTCAGAGCAGTAGGCACAATACATTTCAGCATTAACTTCCAGTCAGGTATTACAGCAATATTTCAGATGAAAATGTTTTTCTTTCAGTCAAACCACTAACTTTGGTTAGGCCAAAAGCCTGAAACCTTCCAGTTTTCAAAGGCTTAGCTTGTTGACTAGACTTTAAATTTTTCACAGAATGCATCTTTCTTTTCAATTTAAAATAAAAATAAGTGGAACCTTTTCACCAGATCTGACGAAATGTACCACCGATGGGATTGATGACAGCTGAGAAGAAAATTCTATAGCCCTATTGTGCATTACATTGATTCCAGCCAGCTTGACCCCTGACTATATTCTTTCTACTTTGTTCTTGTTTTTTGCTTTTTCTTTTGTCCACATCAAGAGTTTTTTCTAAGCACCTTGAGAGCCTCCCTGAGCAACAGCCATAGAAAAGCCACCATGCCAGAAAAGAATCCTTTCTACCAGTGGAACCCACATTTTCCATTCCTTTAAAGAACACTACCACCACCAAAAATAGTAGATGAATCAAATGTTATGCTGCTGTGAAGCTTAGGATGAGAAAACTTCAGTGCTTACCAGAAACAAGAGTAATATTCTGCATACAGTTCTCTGAAAGATTATAAAATTAAACTTGTATCATTTGATATACACATAAGTGGTATTGTTGTCATATATTATGAGATATGACTACAGGCCCTGCAGCCTTTCAGTTCCTTTTTTCCTTGTCATTTGCACAGCTAATATCAGATGACAACGCTGAGATCCACCAATTCTTTTCTAATGCCCTGCTCAAAACTAGAGCCAGCATGTGACATTATGCATTCTATCTCCCTTCTGTGCCCTTGCTTGCTTCTTCTGTCTTGCTCCCTCTCAGATGCAAGTACATATGTCATTAGTTGCCTCTCATGCATATTTTTATACAATAACAGTGGTATACAATATTTTCTTTTTATAGGAAGAATTCAGAACGCTACCTTCAGTCATGAGAGATAATTTTCTGTATCTCTGAGAAAGCTCTATAAGGGCCTTGGCTGAGGAATGAAAAAAAAGACTAAAGCAGATCAGTAGAAATTATTTTCTTAATGGTAAAATCTGAATTATACATTAAAGTACCATTTATTCAATCAATTTTATTATTCTGTTTAAAAAGGCAGTCACTTTTATGTGTTTCATATGCTTACAAAGGTTTATTAGCTTGAGTAAAAGGTCATTATTACTCAATTGAGTAATTTAATTTTAAATTATTGGTATTGCACTTCATATTATAACTGCTTTTGCAGATGCATTTGATTATGTCAAATTTGCCTTTTAATCCTCTGTCTGGAGATCATTTTCTTGAATCGTTCACTGTTTCTCACCCTCATAGTGGTATCCTAATGAACACACGCAGTCCAGCCTCACATCTTCCATGTAAATTACTGTGCATACCTCTCCTAGTCAGATCATATCAGAGGCTATCTGGTGTCATATAATCCTGGATACTGACATGTGGAAAATCTTTTCAGGTGATTAATGCCATAGGCATCTAATTTTCCTGCAAAGCAATATTGCAGTGTTTACGTGAATGCCAGACTAAGGGATATGAAATGAGCATTTAGAAAAGTTAATAATCTGTCCCTAATCCCCTCCAAGAATTATCTGTTGGTATTTCTAAAAATAATTGCAGCTTTATTCCTTGTTGCTAATGGAATCACATATTAATTTATTAGATGCATTTTTCATTAAAAACTTGGAATTTTGCATAGGTGAAATAAATACGTGTAAAGCTACACTAAAAATATCTTTGCATTTGAAATATATATTAAGTAAAAAAATTCACAAAATATTTGTTTTCTTGCTTTGTTTGCTTAATGCTTGAACAAATATGCCCTTCAAAAAGGTTTAATGTTTGCTAGAAACATGAGATTTGTCCTTGACTGCACACTTGGAGACTGTGATTTCCAGGCCTAACACTGAAATTCTCAGTTAAGATACAAATCATACGCAAAACAATCCAACACAATAAAATATCAGGTCAGGCAGACCCAGGGTGGAATATTCTGTGAGCAGCAATTCCTCATTGCTAGCATTCAACGCCACACTGATAATGTCAGTGTGCCCAAAGGTGCTGCCTTTACTCACATGTACCTATGAATTACATAATTGTCTGCTTTATCAGGCTGCTCCTACCTCTGCTGAGGAGCTTTTCCCTCAGCCAGGGATTGCCCATTAACTTCACTAGAAGCAGGATCAGTCTTTCACAGCCTTCTATAATTTTGAACAAATTATGTTTTAGAAAGTAATCATTGATTCCTGAGATTTGACATAGGAAGCACTTTGAAAATGGCTTTGAATACTCATAATTAGCTCAAGAATTACAGCCTCATTCCTCTCTTACACTGCCATTACAAGCATTTATCTCAGCTGATTTCAACAGAGCTGCTTCTGTTTTACACTGGTGTGAGGGAACAAGAAACCCAAGTTGCATAAATTGTTAACAGCTCTTTCATACTGCCTCTTTATTACCAGATAAAACTTTGATGAAGGACATTCACAGAAGATCAATATGAGAAACCTCATAAGACTTGACTTTTATGCTGCTGGCTGATACCGAAAATCCCAGAAATAACTATTTGTTTTTGAAGCTCTTACTTAAGGTGATGACTGGGTTGATGCTGCTTTTCCTGAAGGAAATATTTCAACTTTAGGAGATGTACTGCCTCCTGAGTAAAGTTACTCCATAGCTTGGATTGCAGGGATATGGGAAAGGGAATGGAGAGCAGTTGTACATGTAACAATGAGCAACTCCATCCTTTGTGTGAGGGAAGAAGCCACAGTCCTTTCTCTGCTTTGTGCAGATGCTGCTCCCGGCTGTGATGCACTGCTGTCAGCATCCTAGGAGGCTCCAGGGAAGGGTTGCTTGTCTCATCAGGGGTACGAGGAGCTCTGGGGAAGTTTGGGATCTACTTCCAAAGAACTGGGAAATTGCCTCATCACTGGCAATCTCTACCTGTAATTTACACAAGCCAGAGCACAGCTGTGGGGTAAACAACAAGTGGTATTGAACTGGCCAGTAATATACTGTCTGTGAGCTAATATAGCTCAGGATATATTCACTGCCCAAAGCAAACATTTTCCTTGAGATTCACTTAGATAGCAGTGTTTGTTTATGTAATGGTTTACCTGTGTATGAAGAAGTGAGCAGGAGTAGAAATGCAACGGCAATCACAGAGAGAAAGTCTAATTTATATTAATATTTCTCCAACCTAATCGCTGTCAAATACACATTTCTGCACATCCAGCAGTCTGCTTTAACTTGTTTCTGTCAAATGAAGAGCAAATATTTTATCACAAGTTTGTTGTTGTGTTTTCTTCTAAAAAAACCCCCAAGTATCACAACAGTGAAGGTTACAGAGGTAGCCATTTTTAGAACGTTTGCTCTTCACACACTTGATCAAGACCATTGTACTTTACTTGCTTTCCTCCAACTGTTACTAAAGCCATCCACAGCCTTCAAAATCCAAGCATTATGAAGTGGAAATGCCTGTGCAGGAAAGCTCTCTGATGTGATTGAGTCTTGATGACAGGCTTAATCCCAAGCTCAGCAGAAGCTCAGTTGTGCTCCTTTTTGTCTCTGAGGTAGTTGAAGAGGACGTCCAGCCCCCCCTCAACAACCTCGGGCAGGGGCCGGGACAAGGGGTTGTGGGCGATGTGGAGGCCTTTGTCCATCGGGTTCCAGGCAATGCGGCGCAGCCGGCGCAGCAGGTACAGGTCATCTGGGAGGCTCTGGATGGCATTGTAATCAACGTTCAGCAGCTCCAGGGTGCTGACATAGCACAGAGACCGCGGCAGACTGCGTATGTTGTTATTTTCTACAATAAAGATTTGCAGATTCACCAGATACTGGATACTCTCTGCGATGTTTTCCAGCTTGTTGGACCCTAGGTGCAAGAAGTCTAAGCTTCTCAGGGCGAAAATGCAAAGAGGAATTTGCACAAAGCGGTTGTTACTGAGGTTCAGTTTCCTCAAACTTGTCAGGTCGGTGAAGCTCAAAGGCAGTTGTGAGATGCAGTTGTGTGAGAGGCTCAGAACCTCCAGCTTCCTGCACAAGCTGAGCTCTGCTGGCACTTCTTTCAGGCAATTCATATTGACAAACAAGACCTTCAGGTTCCTCAGCAGCCCGATCTCCTTAGGCAGACACTTGAGGCAGTTGCCACCCAAGTTCAGCACTACCAGCCTGTCCAGCTTCCCCAGCGAAGGAGGAATCACCACCAGCTGGTTGCGTGAAAGGTTCAGCTTCTGCACCTCGTGCAGTCCCCACAAGAAGTCAGGTGTGCTGGTCATCCCTTTCATTATGAGGCTCAAGCTGACATAACGCAGTCCCCTTTTCAGCAGTGACTTGGGCTCTCTCCCTGCGAGAAGGGCGTCTTCCCATGCAGGCAGCTTTGGGCCTCTCCTAAGGAAAACCATGCTCCTTCGCTCCTCGTTCTTCGAGTGCTCCGTTCCCATAACACTCTGATTCACTCCAGAGAGAACTGAGATTTTATTCCCTTGCAATATGCAAATGCCAACAGAGGATGACAGCCTGCAGGAGGTGGGAAAGTCAAAGCAAGGAGACAAGGAGGAGCCTGTGAAGTGCATCTCAGTCCACCGGAACAGTTTCCACAGCTGCTGAGGGAAAGTTTCACTTTTGGGGGCTTATGTTGATCTTGGTGCACAGTCTGTAATGAAACACTTGCTCCTGACTTGTGAGCAAACCTGTTCAATTCAAACTGAATGCCACAAGACAGCTGTCACTGTCATTTGGCCTGGGCTTTATTGGACAGATATGTATCTTCACTGCAAAAAGGTCACAAGGATGCTGTATATAACTTCACTATGTCAGCTTTCTTGGCTATCTGGTACATATCACGGCTGCAGGACAATTAGCATGAGTGAGTTAAAAAAAACCAAACAAACAAGCTAAAGAAGAAAACAAGCAAAGAAGCTGTCATTTCAACTCAGATTTGAAGGATGTTTTCATAATCACTTTTATTTTGGTTCCTGATTTCCCTGAAGTAGTTACCAGTCTACCAGGAAGTTTTGTATGCTGCAAAAATACTGATAAAGACTTTTTATGTCAGTCCTTGTTTTCTGCTTAGTTAAAAAAATAATGTTCACAATAAGTTTTAGCTTTTATATCTCCTTTGTGGTGAGGATTGGCCTCTCTCTTTTCAGAAAGGGTACCAACTTCACTGCAGGAGTGACATTTTGCAGTAGTATCTGTGCCCACTTGGATGATTTCTTGCTGCACACAGCACCAAGTGTGAGCAGTCATATCACACAGTTCTAACCAAATTACTCTGTCCTAAACGTCCTGTGATACTTTCACATCTATTAACCAGATTCTTGGGGTCTGATTCTTTTGTGCTCTAGAAAATGGAGCCTCTTGATGTCCCTTCCCCTGTGAACTTTCATGTCTTCCTGGGCTATTCTGGGGTACAGGGAGATGAGCAGTCAAATAGCTTGAACTGTAAGTGACATTTAGATCCAATATAGAGGGGCTGATGGAAGAAGAAAGAAGCAGTGAGGTATAATAATACCCAACAACAGCTGAAGTGAGCTCTGCTGGTGAAAGGAAATTGTATTGCTACAGGAGTACATACGCAGTGAGTTTAAGCTCAAAGGGACCATAAAAAGGATTTGCAAAAGCTCCAGGTATCATCTAAACTAGTCGAAAATTGCAACAAATAGTACAAGACTTTCAGGACTTTTCTTCTCCATTGAATCAATGGTGATGAAGGTGTGTTGTTGCCTTCGGAGAGATTTGGTGATGAGGGTACCCTCCCTAACCATCTCATTTCAGAGATCCTCACCTTAAAACCTTGTGTTAGCTCAGATGCTAAAGGATTATGCAGAAGACTGCATCTGGAAGTCAAAGCACTCCAGCAACCACTTTGGAGTCAATCCCCACAGCCCCTTCTTACTGCCAAGCACCACTCAGTCTCCTCTGAGCTTTGGGTCAGGGCTCTCCTTTGAGCGTCAGGATCCCTCATAGAGCTGCATCTGCTTGGGAAGAGAGGGCAGAGAGGGGGCATTCTTGCAGTTGTGTCTGAAAAGTGGGGTCCTTGGAGACCTCAGGAGAGCAATCAGGACCACGGGGAGCAGTGCAAGACAGTGGCGAGCTGAGCAAGCTACGCAGTTAAAACGTGTTTGAACAGGGCTGCGTGACACAAAACCAACTTGTGCTGGGACTGAAATATTGCATTCCCTGGAGTGCCTGGATGAGCCTGAAAAAGGCTGAGGCCTTTAGGTCTAACCTAACTCTGGTTAGAGTGAGCTGGCAGCCTGTGAGTCACAGATCCCTCCCTCACACGCACTTTTTGCCAGTATTCCTCAGTTTACAAATAAATGTTATACTAATTGCCATCACAGCTGTAAGCTCTGGCTCAGTGTTCTTGTTAACCATCATCCCCACACGCTGCCCAGAATGGGAGAGGAGATGCTCAGGGGGAAGAGGAAACCCAGTGGCTTGGGCAAGACTGGGCCTTGCATGATGGGGCCCTAAAATGTGGCCCTTCATCCCAAGCCGGTGGAGGAGAGAAAGCATGAGCCTCTCATGAGCTCTGCCTTTGGGTTGTCTGCCCAGCTGCTGTTAAAAATGCAGTTATTCTCAGAGAGCATCCATGGATTTGAACATGGCATTTTGCTTCTGTGGGGCAAACGCAAAGGGAAGAAAAAGGCTTTTTGGAGAGCATGTGTAAAATTAGGCATTTCCTTTCTTTTAGTCTCACTGCTGAAATGAGGAATCTGCCTCAGAGAATCTGCCAGAATCTGCCAGAGACTGGCTTTGCTCCCCGTGGCTGGGCTCCCACCTGTGACCATGGCCCCATGGTCACTTCAGAGATCTTTCTTCCACAGGTCACTTTTAGTAACAAATGAAAACAGAACACAAAGGAAGCACAGTCTCCCTGTAGCCACTGCCTCCCCCCATGGCTGGCCAGATATTTTTGGATGAGAACGTTGTTCCCATCTCCAAAACACACTGGAGTTCACTGCCTGGGGACTTGGCAGTGCCTACTGTGGCTTCTCACCACAGAAATCCTCGTTTCCTAACAGCGTGACTCAGCCAAAGTGCTCTGTACCCTGCCCTGGCTTTGCATCACACTGTCCATTTGAAACTAAGCCTGTGATACAGCCCAGCAGAGTCTGGGCTGGGCTGTTGCTGGAAAGCTTCACCAGGGGATCTCTATCAAAGAAAAATTCTTGCTCTGCTTCAGCCTCACAGCATCTCCTGCTATTGCGCTGCTGTATCTCCACTGCCTGCCAGACATCAAGCAGCAGCAAAGGGGATTTAAAAAAGAAATTCCACATCTGCAGCTCTCATTGTCCAGTTCCCTTCCTGCCTCTGTGAGTATCATAACCTCTGCATGAAATAAAAAAAAAAAGACAAACCATTTCCTATTCTTTGTTCTCCAACAGAAAAACAGGCTATTGAGCATGCTTGCAGTTGTGGAGATGGGAAAATCTGAGGTAACCAAATTAATTTTTTTCCTGAAATCGAGATAATAAAACCACAGTGGCCTCATCTGGACATCTCAGGAACTAAAATTCTGTACGAAAATAGTCCCTTGTCTTTTGGTGTCCTGGACTGGCTTTGTTCAAATTCTTCTCATTTCCCTTTTTTCTGTGCTGCCTGCTGCCCTACCCTGGCCCATGCTGCGCTGGGCTGTGAGGATGAATCCGTTCCTTTGGAATGCTCTTAGGCAGCACTGACCTGTGTCCACACAGCCTGGCAGAAAGCAGAATTTTGTACATGCAGGTTTGGAAGCCCAGATTGGTGGGCTTTACATGACACAGTGTACTTTGTAGATTAAAAGAAAATGTTAGCATGCAAGGGAAAAAAATAACCCAAAGCTTGTTGTAACAACTTTGTAGTCTAACCAATATAATAAAAGAAACTGCACTATTAACAATGATAAAAAACTGATAAGCTGACAAAAATGACAAGCTGTATTTTCTGACATTCTTTGACAATGCAAATTATTAGATTTTTTTTTTTCTTAAGGAATCAGGATTGTCAGCCCTAAAAAAACCTGAAGATGAGTTCACAAAAGACCTGGAATTTTAAAGTCTATTATCTTTGGGATCTTTTATTTGTCTTCAGGTTTTGAGTCTGCAAAATGCACTTGGGAAACATTTTCTAGCTTTTTTCTGCATCCAGGCAGGACTTGCCATAAAACCAATTGCATTGGTTTTAAGTCAAAGTTGAGATCATCACATAATTACTTTTCCATACGATGTGAGCTTTTAATGAAATATCTGATACCATCAGGCCTTTTATGCAACCATAGCTATTTTGACACACTGAGTTTAAATTTTGTTTTTGCTGCAAAACCAATCCTGTCATTGTCTTTTAAATTACTGAGCTTACAATAGATACCTATAGTTTCATTATCATATATGTCTAGGTTCATAATTGATTTTGAAACAAGTTTTGTGTTCTGTATGGAGGAAAAACCTTATATAGTTCCTCTGTCTCAATAACTTTACAAATGTATTAATATAAGAAGAAATTCTTTAAATCTTTAAGCATAACCATTTCTAAAATGCTGGGAAATTCAAACCACACTCTTTTGGAAGAAATTTTCATTTCATTCATTACCTAGGTCATAATAAACACCTGTTTAAATGAGGATGCAGAAACTACCTAACCATTCCTGTGACAGGAAGGATGATTTGGCTAAAAAGGGTTAACTTGTTCCAAGTTCAGCAGAAAACAACAGTCATGCTGGAGAAATATTCATTACAAATACAGCTGCAGCTATTGAACCGTCTTTTCTTTTGCTATTTCTTTCCTCTGAAGTAAATAAAGGGTTTTAAAAGTATCAGTGCCATTCAGACTGCCAGAGAAATCCTCTGGTTGTAGTACTAAGGAAGCAAATTTTGTAGGGTTTTAACTAGTTTGTAGTGGTTTGTTGATCTTGCAGCTATTCTGAAATATTAAGTCAAATTTTAATGGTAATTTGAGATTTATGAGATGTGACACAAGACAGAAACAATTCTTAAGGCAATTTCGGATTTCCTGTTAATTTGTTTTTAATTATGGTGCTGTTAACAGCTTTTAATGACTGTTTGTCCCTGGAGCTTTCTTGGAATGTTTCATTAAGGTCCCATGTGGAGCTGCTGGATTGCCTGACCCATGAAGAATTGGACCTTGAGGTGAATGACTGCCTGTGCAGGGGCTCATTTTTCTGCAGGCCTCTTGACAGAAGACAAGCTTGGACTGAACATAGTATAAAAATATAAAAGAGAGATTTGGGGTTGTGAGCGTAAGCGAGCCTAGAAATGACAGGCTCTTCCTCCTGATTGTCAGGGATAGCAGCAATTCTTCTATGACATGGGATTACAGGAAGTTTTATTCCTTTTTTGCAAACTTGCCATAGTATTTTGAAATTCCAGAAAATACATGAATGACTGGTTTGCCACCTCCTACTTCTGCCACAATTTCCCTATGTGTACACAAGTCCAACAGCTGGTCTGTCTGTTTGTATAAACAGAGGCAACCCGTGATCCTACACTGTGCCATCATCCATGTTCTCTGGGGCCCTGTTTCACCTGGTGCCCATGACAGTTCTCCCTGGCACCATCAAAACTTGCTTCCTGTAGGTGCTTGCCCACTCTGCAGGAAAAGGGGTGTGTAGCACACAGATGTGCCCTAGGGCACACCGCCATCCTGCAGGACTGCACAGAGGGCTCTGCCCTGCTTTATTTAGCCATCTGCACACAGTCTTCATGACTCAGCCTTCTCCTCCTCTTATGGCTAGTGTGGTGACAGATTTGACACCAGTTACAAATGTATCTGAAGTCATTACATGGAGGATAGCATTGCAATATAGAAAGCATACACTGCTCTATTTTTCATCACTACTTTTGTGAGCAGTCACATCTACATTCATAAATTTCTGTAAAATAGCCTGTACCTGTCTGGTAGCAATATGGATGTTTGCTAAATGCTGCTCAAAGGCTGTGGCTTTCTGAATAAATTTGAAAAAAAATTTGGAGCAGATTGTCCAAATTGGACGAAGTACTTTTACTATAACTGCTGCCACATGCCCTCTGCCACAGGTACTCTTTTCCACAGAGCTCTTGAAGGTCATTTTCCTACATTTTGGATATGTAGTAAGAAAAGAGCAATTCTTGGAAAGTAGAAGAGACAGCCTGATAGTTCCTTGTCTAAATCTAATCTGATATATTAAGACATGTTTCTTGGCCTGTCTCACAGAAGCAGTTAGATCATGTAAGTGTCCATCACATGCCTACACGGTTGGCCGGCCTTCCTTCCTTCCTTCCTTCCTTGCTGCCTTCCTGCCTTCCTTCCTTCCTTCCTTGCTGCCTTCCTTCCTTCCTTCCTTCCTTGCTGCCTTCCTTCCTTCCTTCCTTCCTTCCTTCCTTCCTTCCTTCCTGCCTTCCTGCCTTCCTGCCTGCCTTCCTGCCTTCCTGCCTTCCTGCCTTCCTTCCCGCCTTCCTTCCTGCCTTCCTGCCTTCCTTCCTTCCTTCCCGCCTTCCTTCCCGCCTAAAGTCCTTCCAGACTTATTTCAGTGCCTGGAACAGATTCAGTCCAGCTGCCTGTGGTGTACAATGCCCAGCTTTCTGAAGCATCTTGTGCCCAGGGGTTACATGTCACTCTGGAATGATGGGAATATCCCCACCCCTTGTAAAGCTGTTGCTCAGATTAGCAGGGTTTTCTTAAACATCCACGTGTGTGGAGAGTCCAAAAATAAGCATGACTCTATGGGCTGCTGGCAAAACTCCCAGTTCCTCCTCCAAAGACTGTTTTAGTATTCTAAGTTTAATGGGTTGTTGTAGTTGCCTAGATTTCAGGAATCTGAGAATCCAACCTCTGTTCTGGAAACAAAAGGCAGAGAAAACCCTGAGGGTCCCAAGAGGAGAGAGGAATTTCCATGGGGTCCTACTTGAGGTACCTGTAGTTCAGAGACAGATGGGACTTAAGCAAGACCATCCGTTCAGCATTATCTAGTAACAGTCTTTAAGATTCTCCTTGCTCAATCTGCCAACATGCTGATTTTAACAGAATTTTTAGAATCAGCAATTCTCTCCAATCCATAGTCAATGTCAATGTGCCTCTGTTTTGGCTCCATGAGAGTTTGTATGCCACAATAAAGACCAGATGACTCAATGTTATCTATTGCAAAATTCCTTGCTGCTGTACCAATATCTCTCATTTTTATTCTAATCGTTTAGGTGTATCTGAAAACGCTGGAAAAAGCCAGAGGGAAGTTGAAAACTTACTTCAGAAATATTATGAAACACTAAGTGATCCAGGTCTTTGTGCCTGATTTAGTGTATAAAATAAATGCATGCTTCTCCAGTTGAAAGCACAAGTCCTTTTTATCTCAGTCCTCACGAAATTTGGTAAATCAGTACTGAAAATCAATGGGACCCAGTATGAAGGGGTTTAGGTATTTCCATCCAGAGTCCATTACAAGAATGATTGCAAAAAAGAACTTAGGAAATAATTCAATCAAAGCTGTTGTGGAGCCTTAATCCCAGATCCATAATTCTTACACAAATTTTACTGATATAAGAAGAAACTCTGCATTTACCTTCATATGCCTGATAAATGATGAGAGAATCTAATTAAAACTCCCTAAAACACATACCAGTGTCTCAGTTTGGGATTTTTCGGAGACATTATCAAATGAAAGAGCAGACATCCCTCTAGACATTTGAAGACTCGATGCCGACAATTAATAGCTTGACTTTTAAATTTCCAAGCTCTAATTTAAGGAAACATATTGAATGCTTAGCTCAAAGGGCTTTAGTGAACACATAAAATTTCTGAAGCAATCAGTAAAGCAATGCATCTAGGCATTATTAGTATGACAGTGATATTTAAAATGTTATGAAATAATACAGGTCACTGTATGGTCAAACAAAAGCTGGTGAGATCTGAGCCAAGTTGCAGGTAAGGGGAGCTGAGGACATCACACAGAGCACAGCCTGGAGGCAGAAGATATAGCTCAGTAGGAGAAAAAAGCACATGAAAAGCAACTTGCATAAAAAAACTACCTTAAAAGTAATAAAACAGAGTAAATCAAAGCGAAAAATATGATCTTCAAGCCCAAGTACAGGCAAAAGGAAAAAGGAAAAGAAAGACCCACCCATAATTGTCCTCTCTTATTTTACAACCTCTAATGAGCAACTTCCCAATAGAGAATCAAACACGAATCTGTTCTGTACCTGAACATCAGAAGAGATTAATTGTGGTGTACAGCCACAGGGTTTCAGCACTTACTGGACTGTGAGAAGACAGGATCTTGTAGTTAATGATTCCACCTGAGGTGGAATGACAGCACATTCGGCAGCCGTGCAGGTAAGTGGAAGGGGAGCACTGATGCTCTGATATGTGGCCAGGTCGGCTAACAACAAGGTAAGCTTTTTCAAAAAGGTGGAAAATGATGTGTGGCTCAAAAGGATTGCAAATGGCATTTAGAAATGAATTAAAATAGGAAGTTGGATGGGGTGAGCAGGGTAAGAAGCTGAGGTATTTTATTTTTAATCATATCTTCCTGGACCAGGGAAGATGACAAGCAATATTTGCAGAGCGTTTGAAACAATAGTGTCAGCCTGTGCATTGGTCATTACTACATGCAGAACTCAAAAAACTGATGAAAGTAATTCTATGATATGGTTGCCTGTGAGATTGGAGACTAGACATGGTGACCCATATTGTCCCTTCCCATATTGTGGTCTTAAATTTGACCTCTTCTTCTGCTGTCTTCAACTCCCCTACATGTGCAAAATTCAGGAGCCTTGGTTCACAGGCCACTGCATTCATATTATCTTTGGTGCTGATCTCCACATTTTCTGCCTCACTGCATTTCACTTTTAGTTTACTAGATTTGAACAAATGTAGGCAATTAGAGGAAAGTGCAATTATAACAGATTTGCAGATGACAAGAAATCTTATCTGTAGCCAGGGCTGAGTGCAGACATGACCTGGGCTGGTGGGCTCAGAGCAATGTGCTGGCAGATGCTAGCAGAAGGTTACAGTCTATTTCCTTCCCTCTTCCATGGAAATGCATTCTAGTTTTCCAAGGCTAATGATCTTTGCTAAGCCATTTCATGAGGCCAGGCTGAATATACAATATGTTACAAATGTCTTAATTCAGTCAGTTTGGCAATCCAAAAATTATTGTTCTCAGATGTATTTAACCAGCAGTCTGGAAACCACTGGTGTTCTATGGGTTTAGACAAGTAACATTTCAGGAATATAGATTTTGGCAGCTTCACTTTAAAAGCCCTAGTGGAATTGAGCAGCAAGAAAAGTGATTCTAATATGATGGTTTTACCTCCCCCTTAAATGATGGTATCATGATACAGAAATAATAAATGGTAATATATGGGGGAAAAGGAATGGTGCTAGTCCCCCACTGATAAGGCAGAGCAAACATTTGTCTGCAGCCACCTGTTCTTGAACTTCTCTAACTGTACTTTTTCACTCTCTCACTCTGGAACAAACTATGTGCAAGTGGGAAAGAGCTAAGTGCATTTCCTTGGGTGGAAAGCGATACGGAAATACCAAACACTGTCTGCTACCTGACATAAATACTGATCTAAAAATACACCACCTTCCCCCTAAACCCCCACTTTACATCATAAATGAAGCATAAGCAGACCCCAGAAAGACTGAAGCAGAATGTCTACTGAATTTATGATTAATAAGCATGTCAAGTTTTATAACAGCATCCTTATGTGGACACAGCTAATGGCCTTAACATTGCTTCCAGAATCAAAATTGAATGGTTGAGCAGATTTAGCTTCAGGAAGGCCCACAGTGATAAGGGAACCATCAGAGAAAATATGTGTACACATTTTTCAACCTGTCAAGTGAAAAGAATCACAGATGATGATAAGTCAAGGATATGCCCTCTCCTATATGAGTTGTATGAATGTTTGTGCTGAACAAGGCTTCTTCCTAAACAAGAGGGAAAAGGTGAATGTAAGCAGCAGCAAGATGCATGATTATCCCTTAAATTACACTCACACAAGAGCAATAATTACTCTGAATCAGCATTTAAACAGGGAGAATTGGGATTTGCTGCTCAAAGCTGCTGTAAATTGCTAACCCTGTGAGAAGTGCAGGAAGAAAAAAGAGCACAGGTAAGTGCGGCAAAAAAGGGGGCACAGATTTGGGTAAGCAACAAACAGATTTGAGAATTATATAGATTTTTGGGGGGAAGGATTTCACCTGTCGGTTCTTATCAAAGCCTCTAGAATACATCTCAGGCCCCAGGGACTGAGCCAGGCTGTGGGTGCTGAGGATTAGGAAACTGTAAGCTGGAGGACAACCTAAGGAGCTGCCAATTTGATGTACATTTCCTTCCTCTGAGGCACTTGGTGCTGAAGACAGGGCTGAAAGGAGTGTGCACCAGCCAGGCCTCATACAGAAAGACTCAAATGCCACAAGAACTTGTTCTGTTTCTAATTAGGAAAACAATGTGTACAGATATGGACACAGGTAAAATGGAAATCACTGGACATGGCATGTTGTCTAAATATTGGTAATTGCTGCTGGATCAATCTCCTGGGAAGGTCAATAATTGTCTAGTTACAGACGTTATTTGTGTCAACTCAAACTGTACCCTGCAAATCTCATAAACAAATCTTAGCTATTACTATAATGCTTACATGCTTTATTAGTTTTCAAAGAAGTGCTTTGAAAGAAAAAAGATGCTGTAAAGGTAGAAATCATAAATTATGGTGGATTCTCCATTAGCAGCAGTATAAGGCCATAACATATCCTTGCAGAAGTGGTATCCAGATAACTTATTGAACTATCCAGGCAATCACTGAAAGCATTTAAGGAGACTGTCATCTTGAGTTGACATGTGCAGCATATAACATCTGCTACAAAAATGTTAGCTGATTTTGTGAGATTCTATTTCTATGTAGTAAGCACATCTGTGCACCACTGATTTGTGAGAACATCAGCTGTGGTAGACCAACAGTCTCTCTCTCTTATTTCACAGCCTGGCAAACTTTTTTCCCACTTTGCTCTTATTGGGACAGCCTAGCAAACACCTTTGATGTTTTTACCAGAGAATGGACCAGCAGTGACCAACAGTGCTACAGAGGCAGTTTTTCTTAACCAGCTGCTGGAACTGCAGTGCAAATCTATATGCAGTCTATATTTCTTACACTACAGTATGTACAGCTTGTAGGAAGTATTAAATTTTACTACTGCAGCTTAAAAAAAAAAAAATAGAATTAGGCAAGACACTGCAGCACTAACTCCGGCCTCCTCCTTATGTGCTCCATAGCGAATCCTTCTCAAGACACCAGGGAGCACAGTTTCCACCACACAGCTCAGCTGAGGTTTAAGCTTTGGCATCACCACACTTGAAACAGCAGAGCTCCAGTTCCTGCTCTGTGCTGACCTGAAAGCAAGGGTGGCCCCTGATGAAAACTTACTTCCTGAGACATTTAGGCAATTTGGGGTCTTCTAACACAAGTGCTGAGAGATGGGCTTTGTTTCAGACATAAAGAACACACGTGATATAAATCCCTCTATTCTGGGGAGGTCCCCATTGACAAGAGGTAAGCCCATCTACAAGACAGGCTGGAAGGAGGATCTGGAAAAGTACAAGCCTGTCAGTCTGACCGCAGTGCCAGGGAAAAACATGGAGCAGTACATTTGAGTGGCATCATGTGGCATACACAGGCCAACCAGGGATCAGGCCCAGCCAGCGTGAGTTTATGAAAGGCAGGACCTACTTAACTAAACCTTTATCTCTTTACAGGTGGCCATTATTTTCATATGATATAGACATATATTATATATTTCCAACATAATTATTAAAATTATATTAACATTATACTATGTTCTATGTATGTTTTGTAGATGTAAAAATAACTTTTTTTACGCAATCTATTGCATTTAGATAATTGTGACTAGGTGAAGCTATTTTGTATTCTGGGGCATTGACTAGACAAAAATATTTTCTAAACAACAGGCCAAATCCAGAATCAATGTCAGTCAATGCTGTTTATTTTGGAAGTCACACCTGTTAGTTTTTAGCTGGAATGTGACCCTCTGGCTTTGCATCTTAAGCATTCAGACATCTCAAAGTCAAAAATGGGGGGGCTTTCTTACAGACTCTTGCAATCACATCTCTGCATCCCTTCCTTATTTCTGAAGTTAGAAAGAGCTCTGTCTACTGATTAATGGAAAACTATGCCTGAACAGCTAATTTCCTTTAATTCAAACTCTTCATTGGCATTTTAGTGGCAAGTAACTGTACAACATCTATTGAATTTGTGCAGTTGTTGTGGCAGGTAAGACACGTAACATAAGACACATCTGCTCAAGTCTCTAGATCTTCATTGAACAGAGATTTGCACACAGTGCTGAAGTTATTAAGTGTACATCGTATAATTTATTAATGGAAAGACCATTAGTTCCTGACAGAAGCTAGGAAAACAAATAACTGTATAAATATTTAAGGTATTAATTCAAAGACTTTCAAGGAACATGCAGGGGACACTGGAGTATAGGAGCCAGGCCTTCTGTAAGGCTTGTGATTGCAAGATTCCTTTGTGAGATTTCTTCTCTCTAAACCACTGAGCATCCTAGTAGAGCGTAAAGGAGTCATTGAAATACTTCATCAATTATATAAGAATAGATGCTTAAATATATCAAACTATATGTACAATTCAGGATAGATTGTCTCAGCTGATGATGTGATTAAACTACTGAAATATTGTTTGCTTACAGGAAAAGATACTCAAATTGTGCTTGTATTCAGATGACAAAAAATAAGATTTGAAGTCTCTTATAATATTGTGGCATTTTGTCAGAATATCTCTTATTCAGAGAGATTTTGAAACTGAGATCTTTAATATTCCTAGGTGGCTTACAGAATTGCTAACCACTGGCTCTGGCTGTGTTACTCGATCTTCTCGTAGGATTGGGACTGCCTAGGAAGCATAGCCTCACAGCTTTTCTGGGAAAGCTAAAAAGCCATGGCACGTGCTTACTTTGTTGTTTCCAGAACTGGAGATGCCTCAGAAATAAGACGTTTGTCTTTCTGTGGCTGAAAAGTGTTCAGCCCTGGCCAGAGAGGGGCACACTTCTCCACAAGCAGCATCTGGCCTGCCTTTAAAACACAGCCTGATTACAGATGCCTCTTTCTGCCCTGCCTCTGGAGGTGAAGATGGCAAAGCCTGGCCAGAGAGAGAGCAGGCAGCGCAGACACCCTCTGCCCAGTGGCACAGACATGGTCAGGAAGCTGGAAGCTGGGGCAGAGCCATTGGGTACTTGTGACCCGGAGCTTTTATTTCGGAGGTATTAGTCTTGTTTTAGCCATGTAACTCCCAGTTTATGTGCCCTGTATGCAGGTCACACTGCCTTTGGTACTAAACCAGGCGCATTCCTGCACCTCCAACACTTCTGCAAGAGGAGTTCAGGTGGTGTATCGCTACCACTATCCTGTACCCCAATCTCTTCATTGAGTCACTGGCCATTTTATAACTCTGCCCTGTGAAATCTCATCTATAAAGTAGAAATTTGGTACATTGGCTCTTCAGAGAACAGGGGAATCATGAAAACAGAAATATTATTGCTCTAAACCTATTTCCTCACAGTGCCTCAGTCCTGATTCGGAAAGATCGCTTTTAGAGATAGAAGGATAATTCAATCATCATTTAGTTTCTCTTCCTCTGAGACTCCCAGCCAGAAATGATTTATTGAAAATTGTCATGATAGCTGTTATGTTTCAGATATTCTTGGAAAGGCTCTGTCACAATGTGTAGCCAATTCACATGGACACAAAAATTAACTTTATTTTAAAGACAAGTGTTTTAAAATATGTATTAGAGGAAAAAAAAGAATTTAAACTGAACAACTATTAGCTTCCCTAGATAATATATAGTTTTTTAGTAACAATTGCCTATTAATTTTTTACTGCTAGCAAAAGATTTGATCTCAAGCAAATTCTTTGGATTTTGTTGGCTTTGCTGCAGTTGCTGCTGCAAAGTCTGGCATATGGTAATTCCAGGCTCAGTTATTCAATTTTAGGTTTTTTTTGTGGTAAAGTTCAAACTGACTTTAATGAGAGATTTGCTTCAGGATGGGATGTGGAATTTATTATTTCGTCAGTATTACACCATATTACATAGAATATATAAAAGTTAAACCCATTACCTTGGCAAAGCAATTAAACCCATGAACTTTGAAGGTGTCCTACTTTTCAAATGCAAATAAGGTAGTTCAGGAGGAGCCCAATATCAGAAAATTTTAAGGAACAAATGGCTCCATGAAAGTTATTTTTCAAAGGGATGAGGGTAATGTGGCATTTAAACAAAGCAAAAGATAGAAAACATGCCCTTAAATGTAGTGAAACGCTACAGCCAAGAGGCAGCCATTGTACTCAAAATAATTTTCAACCTTGCACATCAGCTCCAGCACCTACACCCCTCTCCCATTCACATTTTTGCAACCTTCTCTGGACTCTGCTTCTTGCAGAAATATATCAGGGAACAGTGTGTGAAATAAGCCTGATACTGTCAATCTTTGGGTACTATATGCATGATGAGGACACTCACACAGCTGATAAGTTACATCAGCTGGTGAAAAATAAATTAATAAATATGTAAAATGAGTAAATAAGCTCCATGCTTTATGAAATAAGCTAATGTTAAACTGTTCAAGAGTAGAAAAACTCCCCTACAGACAGCCTGTCTCATAATTTTTTTCCATCATAGTGGCTGTTTTGCCTGCCTGAAGCATCCAGACCTGGCCAGCTACTCTCTAGATGCCACCAGTTCCAAGTCCCTGCCTGCAGCAGGGTCTGCAAGAACCTGAACGTGGGGTTGCTGATTTGCTTTGGGAAAGGTGTGGGAAAAAAAAAAAAAAATACCATTAAAGAGTAAGCTGGTGGAATCTGCCTTGTGACTACTGGTTGCATTGATTTCAATTAGCACGTTGAAGTGGGTGTTAGCAGGAAAGGAGTTCGAGGTTTTGACTTGCAGTTTTACAGTGCCATCCTGTGGCTGCCTTAAATGCTGCAGAATAAAATGAGGAACACTTGGAGCTTACTGAAGCTTTTGCTATGTAGCAAGATTTTCGCAGGTCTGGACAGTGAAACTATATTAAATTGATTAACAGTAGTTTATATTTCTTGGTTTAAATATTTATGTTTTATTACAAGCATTTAATCTTTAATGTGTTTTAAGTAGTTCTCTACTTTTAAAATACATGTATTTTTGTATTAGTACTAAAAATTTGATTAAGAACCCTGTAAGAATACAATGCACCAAGGCACAGCCTCGTCACAAATAACTTATCAGTGTCTGAAAATTGAGCCAGTGCAAAAGCTTCAATACTTAAAATAAGATTGCCCCGTAAACTTTGTCCTTTTGTCCATATTTATTCATTTATGAATTAATAAGCCATCTGATTTCCCCATGAAGCAAAAGATACATGTGTTCTCTTCTGGGATCCCACCACAAGAAAGACATCAAGGCTCTGGAGTAAATCCAGAGAAGGAATGGCAAGGGAACTTGTAAAGGGTCTGGAGCACAAATTCTATGAGGAGCAGCTGTGGGTGCTGGGGTTCTTTAGCCTGGAAGAAAAGGAGGCTTGGGGGAACCTTATCACTCTACAGCTACCTGAAAGGAGGCTGCAGTGAGGTGGGGGTGAGTCTCATTTCTCAGGTAACAAGTGACAGGATGAGAGGAAATGGGTTCAAGTTGTGCCAAGGGTGGTTTAGTTATCAAGAATTTTTTTTTCCACGGAATGTGTTGAAAAGCATCGGAACAGACTGCCCAGGGAAGGGATGGAGCCACCATCCCTGAAAGTTTTCAAAAAACATGTGGATATGGCACTTGAGACATGGCTCAATGGTGAACATGGTGCTAGGTTGATGATTGGTGATCTTAAAGGTCTTTTCCAGCCTTAACAATTGGATGATTCTATGATTCTATGAAAAAAACCCAACCCCTCTGGAAAGTTTTTAGCCTACGTGTTGTTGGTTTGGGATTTAAAGTTTGGGGTTTTTCCTTGTAGGGTCTTGCATTTGTGGCTTCATTGCCATGCCAATTAATTCAGTCTTACATGTTGTTTGTGTCATCAGCTTACAGAGATCATAGAGTAATTTGGAAATGTTATAATATAAAGTGTTCCCCCAAAATCACAGTATAAACTCTATATGCTTACCTATGTTTATTTTATAGTTGGCTTGTATTTGGTCAGTCTTTGTCAGAACAACTTCCAATCTGCTGTAGTTCTTGATATTTTATCAACAATCCTACAGCAGTAATAGGTATTTTTTTCATGTTCCTCTATATCATTTACAAAATACTCTAAGTGGAAAAAAAAAAAGAAAAAGAAAAGAAAAAAATTGCTTCATTTTACTCTGCATGAGATACCTGTCAGGGGTTTTTTCCTTTCTTTTACACATGAGGAAAGCTGAAAAAAAAAAAAACCAAAGAGAGACAACGATGGCTTTGTGGGCAGCTCAAGATGAGATATACAAACATTATCTTCAGGCTGATGGAGTCTCATACCAGATATTTGGACATTCCTGAGAGTACCTGTGGTGGGGTTGCCTTGGGCTGCAGAGCAGTGGAAGGGAAAGGGGAAAAAGAAGAAAGTTTTTGCAGATGGGGAAGAATTTTAATTACCTCTCACAGGACACTACCTTTGCTTGCTCCCTGCAGGCCACCAGAAATATGCAGGGAGGAATCCAGGAACAGTAAATCCAGCACTGCAGTGTCACTTAAAATCATCATTGACTAAAGTTTGGTAATGTTTTCATTTGTTTAAACACAAGCATTTCTTGATTGAAGTCAAAGACAGCTAGAGAGCTCAGCTCCTAATCTCTCAGCTCATCAAACTGATTGGCTTTGTGTCTTGTTCTCCAAAACAAACCTCTAATTAGCGCTGGAATTTACACAGAAACAGTCACCTTAGTAAATACAGCCTGACGATCCATCCATCATGTGTATAATATTTATGTAGGCACTGAGACACACTGCATATCTTTTCACTATGCAATTCAGATTCTAAACATTTCCAATACCTCATAAATTTTTAATTATAATTCTTTCTAAAGTGGAGCCAATACCTCACTGCATATTAAAAACTGTTAGACTTCGTCTTCAGTGATGAGCCTTTGTTTACACAGCACAAAAGACACAGCAAACACTACTGCCAGCCTCAACAGCATTTAACACAGACTTTGCACTGTGGATAGCTATGTAGGTAGATAGGGAATCCAAAAATAAGTTCTACTTAGTGCAATTTCACTCGACAGGTATTAACCTTAGATTGCCCCATAACTTTGTCCTTTCGCCATATTTATTTATTTATGAATAATAAGGCATCTGATTTCCCCTATTTTCCAAGTCAGGCTATTCTTTCAACACAGCTTAAAGACTGATCCCATAACTACCCGTAGTTAGTTAAATGTAAGAGTATTTAATTCAAAAATCATACACTTCAAATAATGCAGAGTTCATTTCAAAGATAAAATGTGTTAACTCTGTTTCCATTCTATATATTAAAGGTAATGTTTGAATAGTAGAGGATGTCTCTAATAGCATTAAAAAGGTGAAGCACAGAGATTTCCATTTCACAATTTCCCACTTTTATCCACTTGTGAAAATTGAGTTAAAACACATGTAAGGGTGCCCATAAGGTAGCAGCAAAGCACAGTCACCTGCTTTTATAGACAGGAAAGGTTGGTTCTGGTTTTAAAATAATGCTCTCTGAACGACACATTAGGACACTCCTACCGTTCCTCAAATTAGGAACCCGAAATAAATTTTTGAGTTATTATTTTTTAAATGGCTTCTGGTTTTAGTTTTAGGCAGGGCTAATTTCTTGTAAATTGGAAGTGATAAATTATTTAGTTTGCTAATAATGGCATTCCAGATAGGTGTAAGGCACTTTCTTGCAATAGCAGGAATGGCAGTTAAGGTTAAAAATTAGCTCACATTATGCTCACATTTCCTCCCACATTAATAAAGTTAAATTGCCTTTTGAATTGGATTCTATGGCAAATTTCTGTAACAGAAGCTTAAAGCTGACATCAAATTCGTGTTTAAGCGTATAAATAAATTACTTAATTTTAAAAGCTTCAGAAGACAACTGGATATGTTAATTGTTCCACAATTTGGACTAAGGCCACATATTTAAGCTCTTGGCTTTCATCTTATGCCTTCTTTAAGTTTTATTTCTTGCATTATCTCTATATAATCTACAAAAAAAAAGGTAATGAATCCTTGTTAATTTCACACCAAGATCCTTTAACACAGATTTTTTGCATAGGCAGGTGTATCCTCTGAGCAGGAAAATCTCACCACTTGCCAGTAAAAGATCAACCACCAGAACAACACTGGTGTCCTACAGATCTTTTCCCAACTGCATACCTGACTACACTTGAAAAGAAATGTGAAATCACTGAAGAAAAGGTCAGAGGGTGTGATTAACTGATTAACTCCTATTTAATATTTTTTGCAAAATAATAAGGAAGCAAAAGTTGTCCACAAACTCCAACTGCTCCCACAAATTAATTGTGGTTTAAAAGTATGAGCTAAATTATAAATTCTCAATCCACTCAGAACTGAGATGTTAGGAGCATAAATTAAATGCCATTTAGCTTGCACATCTCTGTGAAGGCCAAGTCATATTCTCACTGCTTTGTAATACAAATCTGGAAGTGAGGGGTTTGGATCCTTCAAGTTCCACAAGTCTTTCCCACAAGATCATTTTGGAGATGAACAGTAAGATTTTTCATGCTTGTCTTGGTTTGAAAGACAGGTGTCTGCTAAGGAAGGCAGGAGCCCCCCTTGGAATGGCAGATGCGACCCCCCCTTTCCCTCCGAGATATTATAATTTTGAAATCAAGGGGCTTTTAGGCAAAGATGTGGGAAATAGGAATAACAGTTCTTTACTATTATATATATAACCAGTCAAACAAACAGCAGTAACTATGGCAGTACCAGCAAACAATCCCAAACCCAGTGCCAGCCTTCTCGGCTGTCGGGCCCTTTCCCCTCGGGTGCAGTTCCGCTCGCAGCCGGCAGGGGCGCTGGCGGCTCCCGGTGAGCAGGGCAGGTGCGATGGTTCCCCCGCGGCTGCAGGGGGCGCTCCGGAGCGAGCTCGGGGAGCACGCGGCAATGGCGGCCTGGGATCCCGGGAAGGGATGGGACAAAGGCTTCACAAACCCCTGGGCAGCCGATCCCGGACTCTCGGGAACGACAGGCTGGAACGGCAGTGATGAGCACAAATCCCAGGAGGCAGACGAGATGTATCCGAACTCAGGAGCTGCGGTGGGAACCCCCTGGAGGTCTGGACAAGGCAGGGTGAGCACGGCTACAGAGTAGCGAAGGCGCGAAGCAACAGCGGGGCAGGGCGGCCACGGCCCGGCTCCCAGCGGGGCAGAGAAGGTGGGCTGGGGATCCTGGGTTTTTTCTCCGCAGAAGGAAAAGCAGCTGACGAAAAACAGCCTCCCTCTCCGGCATTCAGGACCGACTAACTGCACAGGCAGGTGAAACAAAAGAGTAGCCAGATGCACCCCACCCCCCGGCTAGCTCTTTGTTTTTCTTAAGTATGCAGCCATTTGTCCCCCTTGCAACACGTATGGGGAAAATTCCTTTAACAGAAAAAAAAAAATAGGAGAACTCCTAAAACCCCAACAATGCTGTTAAAATTTGTTCTTCATGTTATAGATGTCTCTTGTGAACTTTACTGTGGTCATTCTTTAGCCTGGACGGGCTACTGAAGCCTTCAATCTCTTGTAAAGTTTAATCGAAACATAAGGAAGAGTCTCATGCCCAGACTTGGAAGAGCGTTATGGAAGGGTAGTTGCTGATTACCTGTAGTGACAGTATTGTATTCGCTATTGCCTATTGGTTCCATTTTTTCAGCAAAAGAAAAATTAATTTTAATTCACTGTGATCTTTTGGGGAGGAGTGTATTTGCCATAATACAGTCAGTCCTGTTGGATAATAACCACAATTTCCAGCATGTGACCTGTATTACAGAAAATATGCCAAGACTTGCCTTCAACATCATTAATGCCAATGAGTCTATTCAAGCAGGACGACAGCAGAAACCAATTGTTATAAACATATATTATAGTATTGGCTTCCCGCAAATGATTAAGGTAGATATTATATAATGTTAGAAATGCTTTTTGCTGTGTGGATGTAGTTTTCTCTCGTTTTAGCAAGAATGTTAGCAAGTGTGAGCAAGTAAGATAACCTCCAAGCGAGCAGAGGATGAGGCCCGAGAAGCTGCTAATCAACACTTTGTCCAGAGAACAAAAGGGCCCAAAGGCTGCTCTGCCCGGAGAACGGACGGCCAGGAGGGTCCCAGAGCCGCTATCACCGCTCTGTCCGGGGGGCAAAGAGGCCCAAAGCTGCAATCAGCCCTGACTGTCTGGAGAATTAAGAGATCCACCCTACCATCGACTCTTACCTAGCAGGCCCAACCCCAAGAATCAAAAGAAATAAAACCACAAGGCCGAAGACTATGCATGCTCTAAAAAGGCGGACCCAAGGAGTGGCCATGCAGAACAGCTCCAGGAAAAGTTTTAATAGGAATAGAGAACAGACAGTAAAAATGGTATAAAAAGGACTCACCTCGAGTATCAGGTGTGCTCTTGGCAGAGCGCCAAGGCACCCGGCCATTATCCCTTTGCTTTATTTTATGTGTCTCTTATTGTCTTTATATTAAACTCTTTAAATTCTAACAGGAGAGTGAACCTCGTTTTTCGCACAAACCATGCCACCCTTTGCAGGAACAGCTTTGAGTTACCCAGTATCTCTTGCTGTCTGCATCTCCTGCTTTGAGAGCCACGAAGAGACCAGCTACAAGCAGTGTCTCTATAGTCAGGTGCATAGGCACAACACAGGCATGTGATGTACTTACCACAATATAAGGAAATACTTCTGTATTCAATTTCAAAACAGAGAATCTGAGACAACTGCACTCATTTCATTGGGTGTATCCAATGCTACATCAAAGCAGTGCTCCCAGGATGACGAGATCTAGGAATTACAGTCTATATTCCTCTTCTTATTAGTGTTTTATTATTAAAGCACTTTTATTATGCTAATACCTGTTGTGCCTTTCTTATTTAAACTGGGGAAGGACCCTGCACAACCAAGCAGTGATGATGCTTCTGTGTGCTCCTAATTCCTGTCCACATCTCCTTCTTGGCAGGGCTTTTGACCTCTTTGCTTGGTACCTTCTTCTGAGCAGCCTGACAGGTGGCTGGACCCTCTGCCTTTAGCTCCTGGGATAGATTACGTCTGGTAATAGGAGGGTGTGACTGACTGTTCACAGCCCCTGGAAAGCTGGATGAAGGGTACCACTAATCCGAGGTGCTGTCAGAGTGAGGGACATGGACATGCATGAACATGGGGCCGCGTATCAGGCATGGGTGATAGCCCAAGCTTTAAAAATCCTCTGTGTTATGGCAGTTAGGGTTCTGAGAGAAGTATGAATTTACACAGTTTCCTGGTTTGTTCTGCTCCCTCTTTGTGGCATCCAGACTGTCCTGGAGCTCCTGCTTTTCTCCAAAGCCAGCCCTCCTCTCTAGTGAGCACTTCAGTCCAGGCACCTCCTGAAGTCAGTGAAGCTTGTACCATGAAGCAGGCAAGCCTTTGCGGAACATTGCACTTGGGCACAGCTGACTTGGTGTCTTTTCTGGCTAGGCAGGAGGCACTCAATTTGCTTGTGCCTTTTCCACTGGCCTATGACAGCTTTGTGCACGCTCCTGGAGCAGCTGTTTTGCAGACTCCTCTGAAACAGCAGTTTTTCTTGAATCCTCATGGAAGCGTTTGTCATCTTAGAGACAAAGAACATGGATTTCAAATTACAGCTTGAAATAACTTTCAGGAATAGAAAGGGCACGGACTTTTGCTGCTGAAGCAGACTATCAGGCTACCAGCTGAGGAATACCAGGAGGAACCTGGAAGATGTCCTGGCCTACATCTCTTTTCTTGGGTTGCACTTCCAGCCTGTCAAGCTGCTGAGGTAGTGTCTCTGTTGAGAGGAAGTTGTGGGCAGGGTGTGCTGTGAAGAGCTTTTTGCTTTGAATTTACTCCTCTCTTTAGTCTGTCACAGCTCAGATTTATTAACCTCTGGACGTACTTCTCTGAGGGAGGGAGAAATATACTTGAAGTGTTCTGGGGAACAGCTGAAGAGTTATCTAAACCAGCTTTTAGTAGTGACTGAATGTTTATATTAGCAGCAGACAGGCAGTTTATTGTATTGTTTTTACCTCTGATTACAAGTGATAATCATTTCCAAAATGCTTTTTCAGAACACTTGGGTGGTGCTTATGAGATAATGAGGCAGAGAGGCAGAATGGATGACAAGTATGTGTAAAAAGCCCAACAAAAACCAGCTAAAAATTAGAAACTCTTTGTTGTACAGTACAGCTACAGATAAAAATCTTATTTAGGCTTTTGATGTAGCTCTGGGTGTGTTTGTCAACTGGTTATAACAGTATACCTCCTTCTGGAAACTATTCCAAATTCCCTACCCCAATTCCAGCAGCTATTGCATCAGTGATGTTCACAGTGTAGAAATGTCCCTAAATGCATTGGGAGTGGGATGGATGGTAAGGTGGGATGGTGGGACATGCAAGTTATTAAATGTTATGGGTGAGGAAAAGCACAGCACCGCTGACAGCTGTGAGTGCCCCTGCTGCCCTCTGGGGTCACGAGGTGACCTCATGCTCCTGAGGGGCCTGAAGGGAACCTGACATTAACACAATAGCTCTGCCTTTAGCGCAGCAACACAGACAAAAGCTGAAAAAACATAATTGGTGCTCTCTTGGAGTTTACTTAGGTGCAGGATAGCAGAGTGGTTCTATTCAGAGTCTGTATTTGGGTTTTCTCCGTTTTGAGCTCTCCCAAACCTCTGGTTTTGCCAACGGCAATGTTTTTGTCCATAGGTTGTTATCTGTTGGATGGTTGGATTAACATATTCGCTTTGTGCTACATCATCCTCAATATCAGGATTTTCTATTTCTTTCCAATTGAAACAGTCCTTAAGACAAAAGTAATTAATGAAAATACATCAGAGAGAAAATGAAATTTTAAGAAATTCCCTATAACCACGTATCTGAGTATTTTTCTGGGTATTTACAGATTTTGTCTTACATTTCAAATTTGTTTGCTTGTTTTGTTTTGTTTTAATTAGCAAGACCAGTAAGTGTGAGGCATTCAGATATCACCGTTCCTAAAGTCTGTGCAATCTCTCTCTCTCTTTCAAGTGAAGCTGGAGCAGCAGCAATTTAATTTTTGTAAATATAGATGTCTCCTGCACTATTTGAATGTGTAGTTCTACTAGCTGTCTTATGCATATATGATATAGTAGCATTCATAGTTTCTGTTTGTGCAGATGGTTTCCAGGGAATGTATAAACACGCACAAAAGTGCCCTAAAATCCTTTCATTCTTGTGCACGTTTCTTCACTCATTCGTGGTCTTACCTGTACCACAGCATTCCATTTTCTCATTGGGTTGGTTTGTCAAAGACTAAGAAATTTCTAATCTTCAACTTGCAATACCCGATGCACTTGCTCGGTGTAAATGTGAAGTTACACCTGCTTAAGAAGCTGAAATTCTCCTCTATCTTCATAATCACTCAAAGCCCATTAGAAAACTATGTTAGGAAAAAATTATATTAATGGTGCCATACCTTGAAAAGAGGATCCTTCTGATTGCCTGGTTTTTTGTAATACCAGCAATGAACTGGGGGAAAAGGAACAATAGAAAACACAGTAATCCTCTTCTCCAAGAATGTACATACTGAAATGAAATTTGAGAAGGATCCGTTTTCCTAGGAAATGATTATAATGGGCACTGAACAACGGTGATATCCTCCTGCAAACTAATTAGATGGTGGCTATTTTAGTTGTATAGAGATGTTTAGTTAAACTATAATAACCAACTCAGATGATAAAGTCCAGAGAGGGATTGCATTTTGTATTTTCTAGCTCTTGTGGAATATTCTGATGAGGATAAATACATGTATAGTAAACTGGCTCTTATCATTTCATGGCTGCGAGATAGTACTCTTCAGCTTGCTGTTACTTGAAGAAATGGTTAAACTGATCATAAAACATTAAACTGGCAGATTTTATGTTGCGCAGATGCTCCCTCTTTCTCTTTCCTTTGTACTTGGCTCCCAACTGGTACTTATGAGCCTGCACAGAGGATTCCTTAACCTGACCTCTATGATTTTAGAACAAACGACACTTTGGCTCTTGAAATTTGTTGACTTTACTCTCCACAGATGTTTTGCTTTGCTCCTCCTTGCCTGTCCTGAAATTTAAGAAGTTCCTGGTGGGAGCAAAGAATGGATCTGTTGGAAGGGACAGATGTGGAGTGTTATTTATTTTCAGGCTCAAAGGCCTTTGATAAGGTTTTATGGCAGAAATTTTTCATTTTATATCTCCTTGACCCATAGATTTTTTTTCTTTGCCTATGTTTTGAATATAAACATTGCTATACTTTCTCAAGTATAACTCATAACTGAGTTACATGATAAAAAATTGCTTTTATATAAAATATGTAACTTACTATTATTTTCCTGGGTTTCCTGACTTCCCTGACTTCTTTGATCAATCAAAAAATCCCCAGCCAACCACGCTGAAGTCCAAACTCTGCAAACAGCTGCCCACAATTTGAAGAATGCACTTGCAGCCTAACTCTGCTCATGCAACTCACACATATTATTGTATTTTGAAATATGGTTTTTAATGCAATACCACAGAGAGGGGCACAAGGTTTTCTGAAAAAATAAACAGCATTTTTTAAACAAGCTTACTTTCTTTTCTTAAAAAAGAGGGATTTCGCATTTGAGAGATGGTATTTGTTGACTAAAATTCCCCTGCCTTAACCAATTTTTGGCATAGAGTTCTTTTCCCAGGAAAGTGTTCCTTGCTGCACCTTCCTTGAAATATTCATTAAAGAGTAATGTAGATATGAGCTTTGTGACCTGACAAACCTTAAAGCAGTAATGCCTAAAGGAGATGAACTTTCCTGATGTACAGAATAAATGTGTTTATCTTGAGAAATCTCTACAACCTTTTTGCTACATTTTATGCTAGTTTCATGAGGTAGCTGATTATTAAAAAGCAGCAAAGATTTCCTATGGGACAAAATGTAATCAACCTCATAGTTTAACAACTGAGGAGAGAACTCATTTAATTTACAAACATGGCTGATTTGTTGTGTTTATGTGAAACGGGGGCTGAAAAAATATCAGCACGGGAACTAATTTTCAAAGGTGGGGATGACAAGTTTGCAGGGAAAGCCTTAACAGATATTTATTTATTTATTTATTTAACACGTGAAAATATCAGCCGTATAGAAAAGTTGTTTGTTGAATTAGCTTAGCAGTGCCTTCTCCCTCCCCACACGTTTACCTTGTTGTTTAGTATACTCACCTTTCCCTTCCTCCTCTCCTTGCAAAAATCCTCAGTTCAATAACTACAGCTTTCCAGAACGTTTTAGGCACGGGGCTCGGGCTCGGCGCACCCCGCGCATCACCCGCAAGATGCGGTCGGGACCGCAAGTGCCTCGGGGGCGGTGTTGGGGGCTGGGCACGTGCGGTGCGGGGCGCGGGGTCCCTGAGCGTGTGAGGAGGGGGGTGTGTGTGAGGAAGGGGGTGTGTGTGTGAGGAGGGGGGTGTGTGTGAGGAGGGGGGTGTGTGAAGAGGGGGGTGTATGAGGAGGGGGGTGTGTGTGAGGAGGGGGGTGTGTGAGGAGGGGGGTGTGTGAGTGAGCCCCCGGTGGTGCGGGGCGGAGCGGGCCGGGGGCGGCGGGGGAGCATATAAGGCGGGCGGGCTCGGCGGGGCAGGCAGCGTCCCTCCAGCGGCGGCAGCAGCGATGGGCAGCGGCGGGCGGCGGCTGCTGCTGGCACTGCTGGCGGCGACTTCGCTGCTGTGGGTGCCGGGGCAGGGCCAGCCCCGAGGTGAGCGCAGAACGGGGGTGCGGGGCTGGGCAGCGCAATGCAAAGCAGGGCAGTGCCTGACGGGTTGGTCTGCAGCCTCACGCCGCGTCCCGGGGCAGCCTTTCGCCCCCGCGGGGCTGGGGGAGCCTCGGCAGTGTCCCCGTCCCCGCCGAGCACCGCGGTGCGGGGGCCGCGTTGGGCTGCGACGGGAGCCCGCGGAGGGAGGCGGGCTCGGTCCGGCAGTGTCGACCACACTCTGCCCGACGGCCTCCCCCATCTCCTTTCTCCCTGTTCTCTCCCCCATCTCCACGTTTTGCAGCCGCCCTCCCCCACTTTCCTGGAGTCCTTTCTCCTCCCTCGGCGGCGGGGGCCACTCCGCCCGGCCGCCTCCGGGGCCGCCCACTCCCTTTGTGGGAGCCGGGAGACGCTGTGGAGCGGCAGAAACCCGAGGGAGGGGGCGACCCCGCCGCTGCCCGCTCCTGGGGCAGGGGGAGGGCAGCGGCGGCCCGGGGAGCCCCTGGCGCAGCCTCTGTCCCGGCGGGAGAGGGGGCAGAGCCGGGCACGGGCCGCAGTCCCGGGGGTCCCTCTCTGGGGAAGGGAGAGGAGCCGGCAGCCCCGAGGGATGCCGCACGCTGTCGGTAATATAAACCGCGTTAAGCTCTGTTATAAGGAGCGGGAAGTGTCCTAAACCACTTTCCGGCCATGAGACAGAGGTAGCATGAAGAAGTAATGGAGATAATTTACGAAAGTTTTCTGATTTTTTTCTTGCACGTGGGCTGGCCGGTGCGTTGTGGCCGGGACACCGGAACGCTCCGCGGCGAGTTCTTCCTCTGTGAATAACTTCATCACACGCATCTTCTTTGTTCGAAGTGCTGTAACTCGGGTTGTCCTGGTGAAACCCAAGTTGCTGAGCACATCGGCTCACTCTGTTGCTGGGTTTCCAGTAGCTGACTCTGCGACGTGCTGGGTTGTGATGGGAAGCGCTGGTAGGCACCAGATGCTCTCACCCTTGGCTTGGGTCAGCTCCTGCTGGGGTCCACAGCAGAATTTCTGCCGATCCCTACTCCCTGCACATGAATCCCATTAGGTCTCTATTAAAAAAACAAAAAACAACAACAAAAAAGAAATTGAATGGAAAATGGTTGGAAGGCATATGTTGTGCAGATGCATGGCTTGTTTTCTTTATGGTGAAGTATGGTGTTTGAGATGGATGTAGTGTGGGAGATTAGCATCTGGATGTTTACAGACTGCAGTAAAACCGAGTGTTTATTAATATAATTATGTATACAAAATATCCTCTAGGTAAAGAGGACAAAATCAAGCCCAAGTAAATTTCAGAGACCATATGTCTCAGCTTGTAAATAAACACAATTTACTTTTGTTATGAAAATTCAGTTGTAGAAACAAATGAAATGCCAGACAAAATGATATAAATTTTGCTTTTAAATTTCTTTTTAAGGTAGCATCTTACATACATCAAATAACCTTAATTCAATACTAATTCCTATTTGAATATATACGATAGCATGCAGTCTAAAAGGTAGGAATTTTCCTGAAGCTAGTCATGTGTGGGTGACAAGAGCCAATATATTTCGTTTTTTCATTGACATTTTCAGTGATCTCACTGTAGTAATGTGCAGCTTTGTGTAGCAGCCCACGAGTGCTAGAGGCATCCGGATAAAATACTTGCTTTTTATATCAGTGATTGAAGCTACCAATATATTTGATTGCTTCTAAGCCATCCCTCCTGGGGATATTTAAATTCATAATTATATTCTTCCAGTTGAAAGATCAGGTCTAGAGACCATTCTTCCTATCAGATTAAGTTGATAGAATTTTTTTTCTCAGCGTGAGAGCACAGATCATCAGAGGAAGCTGAGTTTCAACCCCCCTGGTGGTAAACTGCCTTACAAAATCCACAATTCAAGATAACTGATCCTAAAACAATGTGAAGAATGCGATGCAGATTAGAATAGCCATGTTACTTTTACAGAAAGTAAACAACTGAAGCTCAGACTTGTAAGCATCGTGATGAAGTAAAAATGCATTTTTAAGTGAGGCTGGAAAGATTTCTCAGAGCAGTTGTCAAGAGAAGTTTGGGGAAAAGGTGCATGGCCATGGAGAGTGCTGTGGTAGAACTCAAAGCATTTCTTGTTTTTCTGTTCGGTTTTGCTTTTGTCCTGTCAGCAAATGAAGAAACTGGGGTGTACCACAACTGCAAGGGTCTGTCAGAAAGTGCTGAAGTCCAGCCTAGGAAAGAAAAAACACACTATACTAAAGTCACTGCACTGAACCACTTTGAAAGTTAATGATTGGTTCTTTCAGCCTAAAGATTAATATCTACAATAGTTATAAAATGTAGTTGGTATTTTAACTACAGGTGTTTTGTTAAAGTGTCCCCATCATAGTGAAAAGTTTGGTTTGTATTTTCAGTCGAATCTTTTGTATCCACTAATGGAGTAACTCTTCATGAAATGTGTATCTCGGTGTCTAGATGCAGAGGAATTATTTTACAGCATCAGAAGCAAAAAGCTATTTTGGAGGCTTGTTGTAGCAGCTTTGCTCTGCTGGAATGCATTCTTTGTTATATTGGAGTTAAGTGATACATGTCTTCAAAGTAGAAAGGCAAATCAGTTAATGATTTTGAACACTATTGCCTATATTTCATAAATTTGACTCTGCCACTGTCAGGTGATTTTTCTGTAATTAAAAAAAATAAAATTCTGCTACTGTAAACTGTGGTAGTGTTAACTTGGAAGGCTACAGTTGTAGACTAAATATTTCCTCGGCTGCATCTCAGTTTGTTTATGTTAGCTGGTGTGCTAAAGTAGCCTGCTCTGTTGTTCCTGTCTGGGGTTTTGGATAAGTGCTGATGCTCAGGGAACTGAATGGCCCCGGGAAGGTGCTCCATCTGGGCAGAGATAAACAAAGGTATTTCACATGCCTGTCACCTGTTGGATTTCAGACCTGCCTTGCTTCAAGGATCTGGTTTAGTAAGTAGTCTTAGGCTATGACTAATATACAAATTGCAACATTATGGTCAGCAACCACATTTTTTTGCTAAAATATAGGTGATATAAATCATGTTGTTAAAGCACTTTCCCAGATTTATGTGGGAGATTTATGTTAATCTCCTTAATGT
Organism: Coloeus monedula; assembly: GCF_965178545.1. Taxonomy (NCBI): domain Eukaryota; kingdom Metazoa; phylum Chordata; class Aves; order Passeriformes; family Corvidae; genus Coloeus; species Coloeus monedula. Next base: position 108,260,124 of record NC_138781.1, read on the forward strand.
GAGGTGGCTTGAACCCACATCTCCAATCTCTGAATAGAGTGCTCTATTACCAAGTTGCTGTGACAGGTAATGCAGGGGAGGAGGAGAAGTGTAAGAGGTCTCTCCAGACCTCTCTTTGAAACTGAGCTACTGTACAGCCGAGATAGCCAATTTCCTTCCAGAAGGAAAATGGGCAAGGAAAATAAAGCTGATGCTTTAGCTGGATCATTAGGGTGCTCAAGATGTAAGGAGAATACAATTGCAGGCCTTCATCTCTTGTTTATTTGCAACAAGCCGCAGTAAGGTGTCTGACTTCAGGAGAAACTCTTTTATTGTACCAGTGTCTGCTGGGGTTGGTTTGTTTGTTTGTTTTGGTTTTTGGTTGTTTTTTACTGGGTTACTCAAGCCTGGCACCACACATGGGGTGGTTATGAACCCCACTTAGTGAAGAAGGGCTCTTTGGTGCTTAATTCAGGATGGTGAGTTCCACCTCAGAAGTCATGTGCTTTAACTGTAGGAGTGACAGCATTTGACAGAAGTTTGGGGTGTTGTAGATCTGGCTGTTGATTTGTGAGCCTATGTACGTGTATCTTACACTCTCAGCTGCCTCACTACAACCTCATGCATTCAAAGGTGTTTCGTGAAGTGTTATAGTTTCTTCTGACACTTTTAAAACTGAGAGGCAGGCTTCCAAAATGTACTTGGATGCCCAGAAAACTTTGAAGAAAGTTTTGGAGTTTCAAGGTGAGTTGGATGTTGTATTAAGTGCTTCTGTATGAGATGAACAAAATACCTTAAGTCCTTCACCATACTGCATCTTGGGTTCATGTATACTAGTGGCTTGAATAGACCTTGTTGCTATCAGTCTTAAATATCATTTTTTTTCCCAACATCTACAACAGAGTTAAGTGTTACAGAAAATGAAAAGGTTTCTATCCCCTGCAAAGTCTTGTCTTTTACTTCTAAATATTTTCCTTTAACATTTCTGCTATGCTTCCACCAAAGTGAATATTGTTTCCTGATGAAAGAACACTAAAAGAACTTCAAGTCCCCAGAGACTTGCAGAACACTTAAAAGAAGTGCTGTTTGCAACTTACAGTGTGAGGCAGGAGACCAAGGAGCTAAAGAGTGAGTCTGAGGCAGAATCACTTAACATTGTGGTAAGATAAAAACTTCTTAATTTTTGGCAAAATTGGGTAGAATGGTATACTTGGCTTTAGTTTTCACTTCTTCTTCAGGGTTGAAAATCTTAATTACAGTGAACCTGTACATCCCTTGTGTCTTTGGGTGGGCTAAGTAGCAGGGCCCCAAGACCCTTATTAGCTGTCCACACTCTTATTTAATTTGTTAGATTGTGTGAGAAGTCTCACATCCACCCACAAAGGAACACAAGATCAAGGTGGAACAACACCAATAAATGAGAGAAATGAGCCCCTGCCAGGGCTGTCCTCTGACAGCCACCAATGTGTTATGGGAGCAGCTCTTCAGGGCTTACAGGATGGGGGTGATAACAGTCTAGAGGGGTATGGGACTCATTATGGCATACAGGGGAAGAACATTTTGGGATCACACACAACTTATTTTGGGATGAATGGAGGAAGGGCCAAAGATGGAGGGGATCAAAGTGGTTTAGGAAAGAGTGAGTGTGTAGGGAGCCATAGTGTGTGTGTGTGTTATGGGTGGTATGTGTGCAAGGCAGTTTGTGGCTCAGTGACGGGGGGAGCTGTGGGCCGCAGGGGCTCACATGCCAGGTACCAGCAACAGGGGAGATCTGGGGGCTGGGGGGGGCCACAGTTACTGAATACAATGAGTCTCCAACTTCAGGTATTTAAGAAATCCATGTTGTGGATGGGCTTTGAAGAAAGCCATATCTGTATATAAATATGTATTTTTCCCTGGTGCAGGGAAGAGGATGAAACCATTGGTGGTGGTTGCACTTGTGGGTTTTTGTCTTTGTGCATCTGCATGGCTGGCCATATGTATTTGCATATATCCATATGTCCATTGCATTATGTGTGTGCCTGTATCTGTGCCTGTTGGGAATATGTGCACAGCTTTACTGGTGGCTGGGCCTGGGAACATGGAGCTGCAGCGGCCATGTCTCTCTCTTGACCTGCAGGACTTGGTACACCCCAGCAAAACTCTGTAGAAGAGCAGATGGAACTATGGAGCTCTTGACTTTCATTTCCTCTGAGTCTCTTTGGCTGTCAAAGCATTAATGTAGTGGGCTTTGTTCTATGTAGTATTCTAAAAATGTCAATTTAAATGACCTGTTGATGATGTCACCTCAAACAAAGGCCACATTGCATGACTTCAGGAATGCTGACTTTGTGGATACCATTGTGTTAATGTTATAAGGTTCCCTAAGTTCATGATAAGCAGCACAAATATATTTTGACACTTTTATTAAATAGAAATGAGGCTTGATCATATTAAAAGGAATTTGTAGTATAAAAAAGTAAGTGATCTCAACTAGGGGCAAATTTTGCTGATTGAGACCTGACTTGTGGTTGGGGGAGAAGAAAGAACTGAGAAATGTCACTTTTTTGTGGTAGTCTGCAAGGAACATTGTAGACATTTTGTGGGGAAAATGTTGTGCTTGGCATTGATTAGAGCCCTAAATTTAAAATCTACTTTGCATTTTTTCCCCCCTCTATTTTGCAAGAAATCACCAACAAGCCACAAACCATTTTCTTTTTTTGTGGAGTACAAAGGTATGTGGCACAGAAAAATCCCATGAAAGCATTCTAGGTTAGGCTGAAGATTAAGATAAAAAAATACTAGTCTGTTGTAAATATTTTCTCCATTCCCTGAGGACTTAGAAAATGCATCTCTAGAAATTCAGGGCTATCAGTGTGTGTTGATCAGTTGTTGGTATTTGCATGTCTCTCAAAACCCCTTCAGGTGGGGTTTGCTGCCTTCCCCCACTTATTTTTTTTTCTGTCCTGCAGACATCCCTTCCTGACCAAACAGAGGAATAGTGTGTTGCAAAAGTTTTGTGAGACAAGATTGGTTAGGTCAGCTTGCAGGAATTGTTATTTGTTAGTTGGCATAAACCTCAGGAGCACATCAGCCAAAGCTCCCATGTATTTATGCTTTTAGGTACTTAAGTGATATCTCAGGAGCTCTGTACTGTACCTCTGAGCTCGAGGATATGGGTACAATTCCCTGGCTTTGAGATTTGAGGCCAGTGCCTCATTTGCTTGTGTGTCAGAGCAAAAATAAGGCTAGGTATATTTGTGTACATTCATTTAGTTACTTCTGCTATTTAAGGACTTCAATGATTTCTCAATCATTCTGTGCTCTTTTTTAGAGGCAGGAAAAGACTGCTTTTGCCCTGAAATGTAATTTTTTAATGCACACTTTTGAGTATTAAAAGCTGTAGACATAAGTTTTACAGGAAAACTGTAAGACTTTTTCTGTTATTACAGTAGATATAAATAACTGAAAATGGGAAAGCATAAAACTGTAAGACTATAAACTAACTTTCAATATTCTAATAGCAAATAAGTGTAGATGCAGATAATTTAAACTTCTCTTTCCAATGTGAAACAGCAGTTACAATTTCTGAGAAGTGCAGGGCAAAACATACCAATAGAATGCTTTGGTTTTACCTGAAAACCTGATTTTTAATTTTTTTTTTTTTAAGTATCTCTGGAAAATCACTACTGTTTTAGTGGCCATGTGAGCTCAGAGAGACATTGGAAGGGAGGTGGATTCATGGCAGGCATTGTCGCCCACTGCCCTTTCCACAAGTTCAACTTGGCAGGCTTTGTAAAGCTGCAGCTAATGTGGGCCGATGGGCTCATGGGCTGACTGGGTTGGTTTTTTTTGTCATTTCTGAGCTTTTCCTACCAGGCAAAGGCTGAGAAGATCTCACTGCTGCTTTGTGTAGGCTGAGTAGATGTCAGCCTTTAGCAATAAATTCCTTCTGTTTTGTCATCTTTAGCTTGTTAGCTTTTGCTGATTTTTTTTTTTTTTAAACTGTCATTCGATACAGTAACAACTCTGTCAGAGATATTCCCTAACCAATTCTTTTAGATTAAATATTCAGATTTGAAAGTTGTTTTGCTAGCATAATATAATTCCTGTCTGTGAGCTCATTTATTGCATCTTGATTCCCGCATGAGAATAAAGGTTAAAAAGCTGTTTAAGAAATGGTCTTCCCACAGTGGAAATTTGTTTTTTCTCCTTGGCTCTGCCTGCATTTTTATTGCTGCTTGCTCAAAAATGACCTTGAAAATAGGCCGATGTCCACTACCTTCTTTATTGTATTTCTGTAACTTCTATTTGCTGAAAGTCTGAGAGTACCTGTACACGTAATTCGAAACAACTCCTCAGTCTTGATTTGATTCTTTGATTTTTTTTTTTTTTTCTCGTGCATCTGATGAAGCAAGAAGTTTTTAATAGCAAAATCCTAGCACTGCAAATGAGAAGAGTAGGTCTTGCTGACTGTAAAAAACGTTGGAATTCAGTCATTGAGCATAAATGCGAATTGGAGCTGTCACTGATGGTCACTTAGATTAGTATTGATTGTTTTTATTACATTTTTGAAAGCATGACTGGAATTTTGCCTTCTGTCACAAAACCCTAAGATGTGTGTAAAGAAATGTTTGCGTGGGAAGGAGAGGAAAAAGCCCAGTAGCAACTGAGACATCCAGTGCAATTTGATTGTGGCTGGGTGCAGCCTTGCCAGGGAGGACTGGAGCAGGGATCCAAGTCATACCTCATTTCTTGTGCGGATGCTGGCAGAGTGAGCTTTGCAGCCAGGGCACAAGGTGTTGGGCAGGCTGGGTGCCTGGGAGAATGGCAGCCCTGGGGAGCCTGACTGCACCTCTGGTGCTCCGTACCCAGGCAGAGCTGCTGCCAGGCGGGATGGAGCCCAGCCAGGCTTCACTGACTCCCCCGGGTTATCCCAGATCCATCTAGGGGTATCTAGACAGTGAGTGAATCGGGGGGAGTCTAGCACCAGCAGTGGGCTTGTACTTGAAAAACCGGTTAACTGAATTCCCCCTTCCTTGTTTCTTTATGGAAGTGAGAAATCCAGCTCCTGAAAGTGCTTCACTACTGATAAAACTGTGCTAGAGAGTCCACTGGTTTTTCTTGTCTAGTTTTAATTCAAATACATGAATAGCTAATGTGTGTTTTGTTATTCTGCATGCCACACCATTCATATATTTTACTTCCCTTTACAGTGCTGTCTTTTGTGCATATCTTGCACTGCCTTAGGAGGAGAGGGCATAAAAGGCTTGTAACTGTGCGCCAATGCCTCTGATGATTAAGTTGTTTCTACTTTATTGGCTGAGAAGGGCTAGATAACAGAAGTTTGACGTGAAGGTTCTTTGAATTATCAAGATCTGTGGAAACCCTGTGGTTTAAATTAGGGTTGTGAAATATATGCTGTTGAAATTTCTAGGATTCTTTTTATTTACTTGAGCTTGTAGTCTCTCAAATGTGTGCTCAATGCCTTCTACTAGAAAACACCCTTTAAAATATGCTAAAGAGATAAAAATTTTCATGGCAAAATGAAGGATCAAATCAACTTCACTGACTTTGGGAGAGTTGCTGTGGATTTACATTACATCTACTGATACTTCTTCATTCTTTCCATAGTTGCTAACTAATGCATTCATTTTGTGTGTCTCTTTTTTAATTACCAAAGTAGTTCAATTCATTCCTATGTGACAATGTATCTCTTACAAGATAAAGAAAAAAGTTTGTATAAATAGAAAGCAAATGTTATGTGTTGCCATGATTTTTTTACTATAACTGGGTTATTTAGATATTATCAATAAATCTCACTAAGACTTGATCAGAATTTTAGAAACCGTGCATTTTTTTGCTAATGCAGAAATGTGAGCTTGATACTGAAACTGTCTTTAGATGTTAACATGAATTTTAAACTAAAAGTTACAGGAATTGAGTCCTTTCCAGACCTATCCCAATTTATCTTCCTTGAAGTTGGTTTACAGTGTGTCTGCCAATGTTCTCCAGAGCAAGTTCATCAATGCTAAAGGCATGCAGCAAATGCAGAGTCCATCCTTGGATGACCACTGTTTACTTGGTCACACTAGGGGCAGCTTAGTTTTGTGCACATTTGATAATATTGTAATGGGAATATTTCTAATTGAACAAATGATTGTGCAAAGTACAGTGCAGGTCTTCTGTGAGGTGGAGGAGGCAACCCTTGGCAGGCAATGAGAAAGAGATATATGTGGTGGGGTGGGGAACTTCCAGATGTATTGTGTATTGACTGAAGGATCTTTCCACAGTGACGAATGGCAGGATGTGATCTAAAGGCAGTGATGAAGCAATAGGGACAAATCATGGCTGCTGGAGGACAGCTGTGTTCAGTGGCTGTCTTGGTGTGGGTCAGAGGTTGCCCATGCTGATGTTTATCTCCACTGATGCGCCATGTTGCTCAGAAACTTCACTGTGGGTTCTTGGTGTAAAGGTCCACTGTTGCTGTGCTGCCATGGCTAACAGTGGTGACAGACACATCCAAGTTTGGGTGTTTCTGGTAGGCTGAGAATCCTGCAGCAGTGATAGGAAAAGAGGGTAGGAAGGGGATTCTTGGTGGTACAGTGGCAGGGAAGAGGTCAGGATGTTTGCCCCAAGGAGGAAAACCCATTTTGTATACCGCAGAGTATCGACAGATTATACAATAATCTGAGCAGCCCTCCTTCTCTTTTCTGTTCTTAAGGACAGTGGGAAATAAGCTGCCCACTCTGCAGCTCTACCAATGTTGCTGCATTTCCCACAGTCATCAGCAAAAAATGTTTAGGGTGTTTCGGGCAGGATCAAACTGTGCCTTGCTATTATTTTAGTGTCACTGTAACATTGCTGAATTTTAAATTAAACTACTTGAACTCAGTCTGCTAGAATTTCCCTTAAAAATTGTGCTTTGGGCTGAAATGCATCATTCTTGTTTTCAGGCCAAAGGCAAAATACTTTCAGAACACTTGATTAAAATTCCATGTGACTGGTGGAGTTCTTGAGCATTAATGGCAGTACAGAAGAGAACTTTAAAAAATATTGTTTGCTTTTTCCCCCTCCTTCTTAGTTTTTGAATACTTAAAATTACCCTTTTTAAGGAATTTATCCTGTGTAACACAAATGACTTTGAATTTCATTAAGGCATTTACTGTAAAATAATGAAATAAGAATCTGCACATGGTGAGAGTTTGAAACACAAAAAATGTGCAATGGTTGACTTGCTATTAATGTTTTTAAACAGTTGCAATTTGTGCCTTGTACATTTGTTGTATCTGTGTGCCTGGAGACCAGCAGATGTAAGACTAAACAAAGCATGGTGGTTTGCAGTTTTACATTGTTGCCTAGAGTAAAATGCCTAGGGAAAAAAAAGTAGCAGGATGTATTCTACTTTTTACGGAGAGCAGAAAGCCACCTCTATAGCATGTTGAACAGTAGGTTACTACTGAAATTAAAAAAAAAAAAAAAGACAGATTTTTCCCAATTAACCTTTAAAATCAGAGATTGCTAAATCTTGTCAGTAGAGTTAAGGGAATGACCAAGTTTTGCATGTCTTTGGGGTTACACAGTTGCAAATCCTTTCAGGTCCATTCAAGCTGGAGGAAATGTGCTTCCTTTTACCCAGGAAGATCTGGCAGTGATACAGGGCTGTACATGCCCTGATAATGGCTTTGTGCCTGTTGGAATGAAAACATTTTTCTTCCGTGTCTGGAAACAGGAGAACTAGTAGTTCTGAGATGCCAAAACCTCTTCAACTTGAAATAGCTTTTGTTAATAAATAGAAAAATTCCACTTAATTTAAATAGAAATTTAGCTTCATCTAATGCAGCTGCAATTTCTAATACTAAGGAAGTGACAAATCTTTTCTTTTAAATTAAGTGAAATAAATTTTGGGTTTATGTACAGCTAGTTAATAACAAGCTTTCACTAAGTGAAAAATACATTTCAGAGTTCCTTTGTAGTGCACCAGCTTCATTTATGATCACAACTAACTGATGATGCCAACTGACTCAAGGGCATTTCTAAGTGTTTTAACCTTCTTAATGTTTACATGGGGCAAAAAGTAGTAACATTTTGTTTGGCTGTGATACTGAATCACAGTACTGAAGTGAGTGGGACCTCTAAACCTTTAAAATTCTTCTCAAGCTCAGGTCTCCTAGAATTTGCAAGTGATAAATGGAAATTTAGAATTAGAAGAGGGCTTATAGATACTTGGGTCATAACCTCCTTTCTATTATAATGAATGATTTGGTATGCAGCCTAAAGCTGCACATTTATGCATGCTAATATAATTAGGATTAAACCCAAGAGGATTTTCGTTTACAAGTAAGACAGTTGCTTCATGTTGAAAACTGGTGATACAAAAGTTCATGGGGAGATATTATTTAAGGAGTCATATTAAGTGGGAGTGGGGAAAGTCTACTTTGGGTCCTCCATCAGTAAGAACAGAAATGTTTAGTTTTGTTGATATTGGGCCACATCGTAAGTGACAAGTGACTGCCATCCCTAGTCTTTGACATGCCAGTCACACTGCCAGCACTTCTATCCTGTTTCTCTAAGCTAATATTGTGTCTTAGGCAGCATATATGCAAAACTGACAAGACACTGAACTCTAATAGCTGTGGCTTGTATTTACTTCAGGTTTGAGGGAAGATTGTTCCCAACTGATGACTTCAGAAAAAAGCTAGTGTAATGCTAAAAGAAAGAACAACTTCCAAACCAACAGGCAAAATGATGCGGACTCCTCAATGTGTGGAAAAAGCTTTGGGTGAACAAGAAAGAACTAATTTCATGGTCTGGCAGGTTTGTTGTTCCTTGGCAGCCTGCCCATCTGTCAACTTTTGGCTCTTTTGCTTTGGTGTAAATGCTGTGACAATTTCTGGGCAGATTCCTGAACTGGCCAACGGCATATGAAAAAATCAATACTTGCAAGACATGACTTGACAGAAGAAATATTGATTATACTTTGGAAATGCATGATAGAATACTCACAAATTACTTACCTTTCATATCAAGTTGTACTGTCTGATGCTGAAAACTAGCATGAAAGCGAAGTTTCTTTTCATTCTACTACCCCTTAGTTTGTTCTGATTGAAATATGCAGTAGGTTACTGCCAATATTGATGGTATTAGCAATTTTTGTGATAGGATTTCTTATTTATCCCCAGGAACTTTTTGGTTTTTTTCTCAAATCCCTGAAATCTGTGAAGGAACCAAGCCATAATATTAGAAACCACATTCAGGGCTTGGATGTAAGCTGTTAAACCTATTGAATTCACCAGTGTTTTCTATGCTCAGGCTGTCAAAGATGATGCTCACTCCTTTGGGAAACAAGGTAGCTCATTTGTAGGAATGTCTGGTTGGGGCTGAAAAGCTCGAACTTCTTCAGTTTGAAGCATTTGCACCCTGACCATGTCTTTGCATCCTTATTCTCTCTGCTTTCAGTTTAAGTACATGTGTTGAGACAGTCTCTGTGATCTACATCTGTGTTTGCAAGCTGAGCATGAACAGACTCAGAAGGTGGGACATGGTGAAGTTTGTACCAGCTAACTTGTTAATACTTAACTTTCTAACTGAATTTATAATACTAGTTTAGACTGAGTACTAACACTAAAAAAATCTAGCCCATCTGTGATATTAAAAATGCAATACTTTTTGTAAGCAAACACTAGTTACTGTATAACTGAGTGGACAAGTTTCAGTTTTATTCTGCAGATGTATTAGTAGTATTTGGCTTTCCTTTTTCTAAACATTTAATCTGGAAGTCTGGAATTTCTTTGTTGCGGACATTTTTTAGTGAGTTTGATAATTCCCTAATTTTATTTCGTTTACCTGATACTCCTATTCTCAATACTGTTGTATGTTGGGAAATCTAGCATCTTGTAGTGAACACTTAATTGGGACATGTTGCTTTCCTTATTCTTTCTTTATCTTAGTTTTCCAATGCATTTTGTATATAACATGCTTCATACACTTTGAAATTCAATATTTTTTTAGAGCTCAGGTTGTCTGCCCTCCTTTGGAAAAGAAAAAGCACTTTTTTAAAAAAAACTTGTTCAAATTCTGTTACATTGGGCCCATCAACCTGGCTATATGCTGGTGTTTGGGAATTTTAAGGAAGACATGCAAGTTATGCCAGACACTTGCTCTTTAACCTTCACAAACTATATTGAGGAAACTAGTTGTGGGAGAATAGTACAGCTGGCATTCATTCTTGGATGAGCAAACTTTTGCCTACTTCATTTGCAGTCTGAGTTTGGCAGAATTTTATTAATTTGTAATAAAAGTGTAAGTGTTGTAACTTTATTAACTTTACTAATTTGCAGTGTTGTAATTATTTTCAATACATTTCTGAGCACTGAATGCTAGTTAGCACATCATCTAGCCTAAGGCAGAGCACAGTAGGTAAAAGGCTTTTGCTGTAGTATCCTGTCTGCATTATGGCTCTCATTAATAATGCTGAGTACACATAAGCAACTGAAGAAAAAATATTTGGCAGAGAAGACTTTGCCGTTTAGAAGGGGCAAGGTTTCATCCTCTGTAGCTTGCTTGTGCTCTAACAGCTTGCAGAGTTCAAACAGAATGTTTTTTGTTACATTAACTGCTGTAATGAATTTTTTTGTTATCCTTTTTTCTGATGCTCCAGTTGGATTGTTAAGTGGGATTTGCGAAAGCTTGACTGGATCAGAGCTTTAAAATAATCAGCAGACTGTTCTGAAAGCAAGTTGTTGAGTGTTCAGCAAATGGCTGTAAAGTAATCTGTTTTACAGATAACCTGAACTCATCCCAGGGTCTGATGTGGAGTATACTTCTTTTCTGTGAGTGACCAGGCTCTGCAGTACAACAGATCATGATCTTTTACTTACCTTGGTGTGCAATGCAAACAGAACAGCGATATCTGGAAAAAACAACTAAACTTATTCTCATGTGTGTTAACAAAACTGTCAAGAGTTTAAGAAGTTATTCTATTCCAGTTGGTGCTGATGAGGTCTGAAGATCCACACTGTTGGAAAAATGCAAACTGCCAAGAACTCAGAAGGGTAAGAAGTCTAGAAAATGGACAGTGGGAAGATTGAGAGGGTTGTTTACAGAGTCTGGAAAAGTGTGTGATAACAGCCTTTCAGGTAAACAAAAGTTGTAATCAAGATCATGACTGATCATGAATGCAGCCAAGAGGACTGAAAATTTGTTACTTTTAAAGTGATAAAGTGCCAGACTAGACTTGTCAGGGATGTTGAGGAGTATCTCTCATTGGAAGCTCTTGAGAATAGATGGAACTTAGAATGTTCTTACATTAAAAGCTGATTAAATTAAATAAATGTAGTCTTCACCAGATAGTATTTCTGTGATTGACACATTAGTCAGCTTTGCTCTACAGTATGAGAAGAAATAGAGAACAGGTTTTAAGAAAAGATAGTGTTCTGTCAAGGTAGAGGCTTCTTTTTAATCTGAAGTAGTTTTATCTATACATTGCAAATTAAAGTTTGCAGATGTTCTGCTAAAATACCCCATACTCCTCAGTTAAATCCTGTAAACTTGATGTTTTGCTAGCAGAAATTCTCTTCTCTGTAGAGCTATAGCAAAAGGAGTGATCAGTTTTCAAAATAATTTCTAACTAGTGGCTTGCTACCTAAACTTGTTGTGTAAGTTGTGGTGAAGCTTTCAGCTTTTCAAGTGGCTTAATGCTGCAGCTAACACGTTTTCAGACAACATCTCCACAAAGTGGATTATAAGGCAGGTTGAGTGTTATACCCCACATTTCTTTCTGACTCTAAGAACAGAGAATTCGTACCTTAATTCCCATAGTTAGAAGTTAGCAATTTCAGCCCATTTATTTTAGGGATACCAGCCTAGATATTTGATGTGATTACAGGGTAGGATTCTGATGAAAGTGCATAGAGAAGGTTAAGCTAGGGATGCTTGCTGGTAAAATATAATGAGGATAAATCTGTTGAGCAGGCCAGGAATCTGAACCCAAGCCTGATGGTTCCAGGGCTTTTATTTAGTAAACTCATTTAATCCAAAATTGAATAAGACAGACCAACTAAATCAAATCTGTGCTATTGAAAACTGAGAATGTTATAAAGAATGTGACCTCGACTTCTGCAGTGTAATGCTGTTGCATATGTTATGCATTCAAATACTGTGACATTTTATTACATTTTGTCCTTAGTCCATTCTGTTCTCCTGAAGTGCATCAAACTATTCTGAACAACTGTCACTGTGTACTCTGTAAATGTTTTCAGTAAGTGGAGGATCCATTGCTTGTGAGCAAACCAGCATTGCCGGCTTGTTGTGAGCTGCTGATTGCCCTAACATTTTTAAAGACACAAACTTGCAAATGAGATTAGACCCCTTCAAGTATTTCTGTGTTCTGAAAAATGACACAATAAAAGCTCATTGTTACTGAACACATCAGCTCTTTATGTTTTTTAAGTCAGATCTACTTTGTTCACTTGCGAATTACTGCTTTATTACACTCAGCACAAAACAGCCAAAATACTTAAAGAGAAATCAGGCTGTTGGCATTGCTGAATGTCTCAATGTTGCTCACTGAAATCTGGTTTAGAGTCTGCATTGTATACACTAAGGAACAATCCAGAAAACTTTCTGGACTCAGTTCTTGGCTTGTTTCATATATTCTTTTGTGTTCATTTCCCATCAGTTTGTCTTCTTTGAAAAAAAACCCCAACAAACTCCCTAATTTAGTTAGCTTCTCAGAAATATCAGACAGATCAGTGAATCTGGATTCAGAAGGAAACTGTCTTAAATGTGGCCTTATTGTAAGAGTTTTGCCATCCTTACTGTGTTGATTTGGATACCAAAATGTATTATTGTCTTTATTGTGCTTATTGAACATATTTGGTGATGTAGTGAAGCCCATGTAAAGCAGAACTCTCATGTGCATCCTTCTGTTTGTACAACTGTGTTTGTAAAAGAAATTATTTTTATCAGCTATGCCTCTGCAAGGAAGATTTTTATTCTGGGGTCTGTCTCCCTTTCTTCACGTACCATCTGTAAAAAGTAGTTTTACCCTGTCTGTCACATTGTGAAAATTCATACAGTTAAACATGGTCAAAAACACAGATCATGCATGCATTTTGCTGAAGTGCACAAATCCACTTACCTTCTACCCAAAACAGAGCAGTGATGAAATATTATTTATCTTCTGATTGAAAGAATCATTAATCAGAAAATGAAATTGGGGTTTCATTCAGATCTAGCTGTACAAAATGCAGCCAAGGATCCTACATTGAGAAAACCTAAATGGAAGGAAGGGGAAAAAAATACGTCTAAAAAGCCTTTGATAGATGGCACACAAATGTATGTGATTTTCATATTTGCATTTAGTGATGGATATGTGCTATGGACTCAGCATGGAGAGTAAATCTAGTGCTGTTGAACTGCAGTGATGCTGCTTTACATGCTCAGGATATCTGAGCTGGACAAAATGCTCAGTAAGCCCAAGTGTGTCAGACCCATTGCATAAGTACTATGGAATGATTATAAGTACTAAGATCTTCTCGTGTTCAGTGAATCAGGTGTATCCAGAATGAAACAACAGATATGCACTGGCCACAGCTGGAGTTGCCAGAATCTTGGACATGTCCCACATCCTTGAAATGCTTCTTGGTGAGAATTTCAGGGTGCTTGGTAGTCTATATATGTAACAAAGCAAAAGCTTACAAACCTGCAAAGAATTAACTTGAGTCTCCAGGGAAGATGATGATATTTACATCAGCAACAAGGAGCTTGTGAGGACTTCTGTATAATGTGGTTTAAAGTAGAATAATTCCCAAAGAAATGTAGGCTGTATGCTGGGCCATTAACTTTGCAATAGAGGGATAGCTGTCCTGGCTAGAGATGTCTTTTACTCAGGCAATCCATGATGACCTGTGTGAATTATCAGTACTTTGAATCTGCCCCAATAGGCTGCATGCTCCACCTGTCCCTGTTCATTTTGAAGAATCAGAGTCAATAGGCACACACTGAAGCACATAAAATAGAAATTGCCTCATCTACCTTAAAGCTCTTTGCCTGTCGTCTTTTTCCCTGGCATACTGCATGCTGACCAACTCTTCATAATTTAAAAATGTTACAACTGGCTTCATTATGAACAAGGTTTTTCCTGAGTGTTGCTGAAACACTAATGCTATGTCCTTCACCATAAGTTCTGCCTGCTGAGCTATACATACAGCAAATCCATCTAACCTCTGAATTAGTTCTTGTCATTTCCTGAAGGATTGAACATTGTAGAGTGTGGATGTGACAAATTCTGCCCTATCCACATTGCAGGTCACCTTACTAGGGATGTAATTCCCTCCACTCCCTCTGAGCTTGGAGTGTTTTGTCTCTGTCAGAAAGCCCTGAATGACATAATTCTGACCATGCCCTCTCAGATTTTCAGTTCTCTCTCACTGAGTTTTAGTCATGCATCTGGCTAAAACCAAATCCTCACAAATGAGAGCAACTTGCTTGAACATCTAATGAAAACATTGTACTCGGCTTTTATGCTGAGCTGTAGTGAACCCTTTGTTATTCTTTCTCAAGGTCAAATTAACATCTATACACTTCATTTTCTGGCATTGGGGTGTGTGAGAATCCCTGGTTTGAGGCAAATGAGCATCAGAGTAACTGGAAAAAAGAGAAAGAGTTTGCCTTGCCATGAAAAGAGCTGGCCAGCAGTTAGAAGTAAATGAGTTTAATTTAAAAATTCTTCCAGCTTTTTTCAGGACTACCACTGTCTCTTGCAAAATGCTGAGCAGTAATTCCAAAACAGAGATGGTGGAAAACTGAAGTAACAAGCACTTAAGTGCAAAGTTAGCTGCAAGGTACTTTTACAAATAGAATATAGTCAATCAAACCAGATTAGTGAGCTGAGAAGTCTAGTGCTGGATTTGGTACAGATCCGTATGGATCTGTTGCTGTCTCTCAAGGCTGGCTCGAACTACAGTTGCCTAATATGATAATGGAGCCTGATAGCTCAGCAGTGATACAGACTACCAGTGGTGGTTTTCCATAGAGCAATTGCCTTCCTTACTAGTGGGAATAAGATCATAAATCCCCTTCAATCTATCATTTGTGCTGTACTTTAGATAGAAAACTGTGAAAGTTAAATGGATGAAGGGTCTCGAGGGTAAGTCCTATGAGGAGTGACTGAGAGGGTTGGAGTTGTTTAGCCTGGAGGAAAGAAGGTTCAGGAGAGGCTTTTGTCACTCTCTACAACTACCTGAAAAGGAGGGTGTAGCCAGGTGGGGGTCGGCCTCTTCTCCCAGGCAACAAGCAATAAGATGAAAGGACATAGCCTTAAGCTGTTCCAGGGGAGATTCAGGTTTGAGGTCAGGAGGAATTTCTTCATGGGAAGAGTTGCTAAACATTGGAATGGACTGCTCAGGGAAGTGGTGGAGTCCCGGTCCCTGGAGGTATTCAAGAAATGATTGGGTGTGGCACTTGGTGTCACGGTCTAGTTGACAATGTGGTAATCAGTCAAAGGTTGGACTTGATGATCTCTGAGGTCCTTTCCTAAGGACTAAATGATGCTGTGATGTCCTTAAAAATGCAAATATAATTTGCTAAAGGTTCATTTTAATGGTATCTTCTGATGGAGTTTTGTGTCTGTTATGGCCACTTGCATTTCACACCAGGATATGATGACAGTCAGCTGTTTATCTGTAAATGGCTCTTTTAAGACACTATTCTTGATCTTCCCTGAAATCAGTGGCTGCACCTCTGCAGTTTGCCTTAAAATTTAATTGTGGTAAAGAGATTCAGAGGTGAACATAATCAGCTAGGATTTGAAGAGATGCAGTACTTTGCAGGATGAAGCTAACAACCTCTTTCTTTTTTCATTTGGATCCTGGGGCAAAACTCCAGTGCAACTCACTTGGATTGAAATGCTCTTTTTTATCTCTGTGGGACCTGAAGAACTCATCATAAGATAGCTTTGCTATTCCTTTGGCACAAGTCTGTTGACTGATGGTTATTGGACGCAAAATATTTCACTGTAGCAAATGATGTTGGAAAGAAATGGCAGGGCTACTGTGTAATGTGAGTGAAGGTAATGGGTGACCTGAGAAGTAATGGATATCTCTTGAAGACAGGCTCATAGGCCCCTGCACAAATAGTAATGAATACTGAATAAGAAAAATTTTGTATCATTTCAGAGTAGTGTTAAAAAGGAAACCCTCTTCCACCACTGAACTTTCTTGTCCAGTAGGAAAGCAGAGGGCAGAATTTCTTCTTTGCCTCCATCTTTACATCTGGAGCCACACTACACACGAACTACATGAGGGGAGAGAAGCCTGTGCAGAAAACCTCTTACTGGCAGAAGAGCTTCACTAGAGTGGTCAATAAGATGTCTTCAGCATCCTCATCTGCATCAGATTTAGGTATAATGAGAACAAGGCATCTGACCTAGTCTGGATTTAACATCAATGAAGTCAGGATTCAAAAAAAAATAGAAAGCTCCATCTCCCTCCTATTAAATTTCAAGTATAGCACAATTGAAAACACACTATTTGTTATTCATACTGTGGTGCAGAATTTGGTAGCCAAATTTTCAATAGCTGGAGGCAAGTCTTGAATACCACTGAAACTTTTTGCCAGGCTTTCTAGGGTAATGCAATTACTGGGGAAAGACACTTTAAAGGAATATTGAATGTAGCCTTGTTGAGATCACAGAATCACAGAATTTTTAGGGTTGGAAGGGACCTCTGGAGATCATCTGGTCCAACCCCACTGCCAAGGCAGGGTCACCCTGAGCAGGTTACACAGGAACTTGTTCAGGTGCGTTTTGAATGTCTTCAGAGAGAAAGACTCCATGACTTCCCCGGGCAGTTTGTTCCAGTGCTCTGCTACCCTCAATGTAAAGAAGTTCTTCTTCATGCTGAGGTGGAAGTTCTGTTTTAGTTTATGGCCATTGCTCCTTGTCCTGTTGCTGAACAGCACTAAAAAGAACCTGGAACCATCCTCTTGGCACCTGCCTTTGAGATATTTATATGCATAAACAGCTAAGGAAAGCAAAACTTTAATATTGCAATCTGTTTTGATGTATATGGTAGATAATGAAGTAAAATAATTCATACAGTTTTACTAGTGAAAAAGGCATATATTTTGATAAATATGGCTTGATTTTTTTTCAGATTTCCTTTTAACAGAAGAAAAATGTGATTTTAATACCTTACTATTGCAACACTAACAATTCCTGTGGCATTTTTAATGTGCCATACCAAGCCTCTAGCTTTGATTTTAGCCCACTGGGCTTAATCTCTAAAGACAGGACTCCTCTTTCCAAAATTACTTATTTTTCAGAGTTGCTTCTGACTGGAAATGGAGTATCTCTGTTACACCATAACCATGCAAGAAACAGATGCTTTTTAGCTCATGAGGGACGCCTGGAAGCTGATCAAAACTTTGCTGAGAAGCTGTGCTTAATTTCTGTTACATACAGTATTCCCAAAATTTTATCAGTAGCCTTCAAACCAAAGTAAAACTTTGCTCCTTTTAGAAAAAGCAAAGGATTCCTGGTCTGGTAGCAGTAATCTTGAAACTTAGTCTGTTGTTACATTACTCCAGTGCATAAGAGCAAAACTATTTGAAAGTACAGTGAGGTGTTTGTGTAAAGATTAATAAGTGGCAAGCAAAATATCCCTTAGACTTTACAGAGACTGCAGAAAAAGCCTGTAGCAAAGGTCTAAAGTTCAGTCCTTAAATCTTTCAGGTCTGGAGTGTCCTGTTCAGGCCAGTGGTGTTGCTGCTGCAAAGAGCTCGTGTTAAACGCCGTTTTCCGCACCAGCTGAGTGCGTGCTCTACAATCCCTCTTTGATTCTGGCTGTGGGCCACTTGTCCCCCAGGTTTTGATCAATTCACAGTGCAAGAGAATTTTAGTAACTGGGAGAGTTGGTTTGCAAACTCATGTGTTCCTCAGCATAAAGCATCCAAATGTGGAGTGAAATAACAGGGATACTGCTGTCAGGGTGCCAACTTTGCATGCCTTACAATGTGGCTGATAAACATTATTTCTTTCAAGGCCTGTTCCCTGCCATTTTGAACCTGGCCAGCAATGCTCACATCTCTACCAATGCCACCTGCGGGGAGAAGGGACCAGAGATGTTCTGCAAACTGGTGGAGCACGTCCCCGGACGGCCCCTGCGCAACGCCCAGTGCCGCGTCTGTGACCGTCACAGTGCCAATCCCAAAGGCAAGCTTCATGTGTTTTGGATTTTGTTTGTTTCATGGGTTTGTGTCTTTTTTTAAACTCTTCCCCTTGAATACAGAGTGTATAGGAGTGAAATATGTTTTAGTTTTAGTCTCTCTACTATGTGAGTGCAATTACCTTGGAGCAAAGGGCTGACAGAGAGTGTGAGCACCATGTATCACCGTTAAGAACTGCAAGATCCAATGACAACTTTTTTGTCTGAGGGCAGATTTCAGCTTTTACTTCTTTATGACAGGAAGAGATTGTGGTTTGTGTGATATAAATGTGCTGGGTCAGAAAAATTCAAAGATTTATTTTCAAGAGATGTTTAATTATTTTGCTTTGAAACAGAGCAGCACCCAATTTCCAGTGCAATCGATGGTACCAATAACTGGTGGCAGAGTCCCAGCATTCAGAATGGAAGGCAATACCACTGGGTCACCATCACCTTGGATTTAAGGCAGGTGAGTAACCATTTATGTGAGTGTCATTAAATGGATGTGTAGGATACAAGCCAATACAATTGATTGCAGCTCCTCTGTGTTTAGATGGTAGGATATGTAGCAGTTAACTGTTGAGTAGCACTTTAGTTAAATACAGATAGTTAAAAGTTAATATGAACTTATTTTAAACAGATATGGTTTTCAATTATTGTTCTAGAGCATCTTGAAGATTTCGTTCCTGTCAGACTGGAATGGAAGTGAATTATGGCACAGTAACAGTTGTGTTTGTGTGGATGAGAGTTTTTACTCTCATCCATGTTCTTTGTTGATAACCAATTCCATCTGTACTAATTCCTTTGTCTTGGTAACTTTCCTCTGTCTTTTCCTCACCCTTCTGTCTTTTCCCCAGGAGTCCGATGATACTATTTTCCTCCACCTTTTATCTCTTAAAAGTTACTTGAAGTCTGTGTTTTCAAGGACTTCTTTTAAAAAAGCAATGTTTTCAGGCTGTTGGCCAAAGTACACATTTTATGTGAGGATGCATCTGACTGATTCTGATCACCATCTTGTTGGAAGGAACACTGGGAAGAAATGTTCTAAACTATATCTTCTAGGAACTTTTGCTGTCAGCTGTTCTGCAGAGTTAGTGTTTATATTTCTGAAGCAGTGATTTGTGACCCGGGGGAGCTTGGAACTCTCTGGGCAAAAGTTGCTTCCTCTGTTTTGGCCACTCTGTATCGCCAGACTTGGAGGGATTTATCATTCTTAGACAGGAGGCTGCTAAACTGTAGAGAGCATTTGCTAATTTATTAGTTTGTCTGCTAGACATACGAGAATCAGAAGTCTCCTACCATGCTCCAAGAAAAGACAAAATAATTGGTGAAGAAATATTTTTCTTGGCTTTTTCTTGTTGTTTTGCTTTGAACAGATCTGTGTGCTGGCCTACCTAAGTTGTTTGAAAATCATAGCTCAACAATTCCTTATTAATATGGGGATGCTTCCAAACTCTGGAAGAAGAAACTATTACGTACTAAAAAATGCGTACTTGAGGTGTAGAATTAGTAAGAAGCTTTTGCAGGATCTGTAGACCCTGTTTGAAAGTTATTTTAAAGATAAAACGGAAGGTTTAACTTTGATGTTTTCAAATAAAGCATAGGTTAAGCAAGTGCCTAGTTTGCTCTTTAATTAGAAAGCAGAACTGTTAGGAAAATAATCACAGGGTGTCTTTTGTCAGTGACGGAAGGTTTGGATAGGATTTTTGTGTTGTTTGAAGAGTTAGCTTTGTGTTTGGTTTGTAAATGGACAAACAGGAAGGAAAAATGAAGGAGGAGGGGATGCCTTAGTTTTTATCCTCCTAGAACAATTTCACTTTGGAAACAGACCAGCTGATCTGCCCTCTGAATCTTTTATTCTCCAGTCATAGTGCTCTTATGTTTCAACAAATACATATCTTTCCTCTCCTGACCCACGCTCAGTTTCACTAATTTGATTTGAAAAGTTTCCCCTAAGGGGCCTTTCTTCTGTGTTTTCCCTAGAGAGTTTGAGAGAGAGAAGGCATCTAGGGCTATGCAAACTGAATGTAAATTACTGCTCTGTGAGAAAGGATTTGGTTAATAGAGATTGCTTGAAGTCAGTGAGTTATTAGAGCTGACTTGGTGTTCGTGCTTACTTTAAGCGAGTCAGCACAAGTAAAGAGAACACAAAAGAAAAGCATGTGAAGGATGTTAGTGATTTTAGTAATTATTTACTTCATATATTTGTTTCAGAATGAGTTAAAATAGTCTTCTGGAACTTTCAGAAAAATATTTCTGGAAGTCAGTGCCTGTGTTCAGTATAACTTCAGCACTGGTACTTTTTTTTACATTTCAAGCTTTGTGCATTATATCTGTCAAGTACCGTATTAAAGTAAACAAGTCCTTCAGCTTTCCTTGCCAGAGTAGAGAATATATTCACATCTCTTTGTGATGTGAAAAATTAACATCTGGTCATTATTTATGGTTTTTTTTGCAATTATCAGAAATTCTAGGAATAAGAGGAATTGGTTGTTCCTTGGGATTATTTCCAATGTAGAGTTTAGAGATATAATCAAAGCAGTTGGGTTGGTAAATGCTGAAACATACCCTTGGCTGGCAAATATGGGGAAGATTCCCTTAGCTGGTGAACACTGACTCCACTCCAGTTTCCCTAGGTGAACCTTTATGACTGTATTCATCTCTTGGCTCCAAGTTGAAGGGAATAGAGCATATTCTTTCGGCTAATATTCTACCTTGTACTTAGTCTATTTAGTCTAAAACCAGCTGTACTAAAGAGTAGTTTGATGAGGTCTCAGTAAGAAAAGAGGGCTGGCTACTAAAATCAGTACGGAAATTGCTGGTTTTATCTTTCTCCTTTGCAGAATCTGTGCTATTTATAGCTAATATAGCATTTTGTAAGGTTAGTGCTTACATCATGATTTTCTAGCTCATATACATCATGACAACTAGGTACATTTATTCTAGTGTGCCTTTCGGTCTTTCCAGGATCCAGATGTATGATAGTATTTCCTTCCCACACCCCACACCACTGCCTCCTCCTCCCCCTTTCCATTAAATTTATGGCAATGATCCAGAACTGGGGAAAGAGTAGTTTAGCAATGAGGTGTAGGATTGATGTGAAAGACACTGAGATTTGATTTATGACCTTGTGCTTCCTACACTGGTAGTTCTACAGAAAGAAATACACAGCAGCAGTTTTCTATACAAACAGCATTTTTTGCCTGAGTTTGACTCCTCTGGGCAGTTGCAGGGTGAAATTACAATTCTAATAAATCCTGGCTATGATACACTTAAGTGGTGTGATTGAGCCAGCTGTAAAATATTACTCTGTGACACCATTAAACAAAGACTACTTACCTCAGTTTTATTACCATGCTTTGGACTTCTGAAGATATTTAAATGTACTCTGTATCCTTGGTGTAGCAGAAAGGCAGATGTTTGTATATCAAGAAGTTCTTGAACTGCAAAGCAAGACTAGTTCTTCTTGGAAGACCCATAGTATTAAGTTGAGTTGAGAAAACAACTCCACTTCTGATTAAGTCATAGCTCATGAATATTCTATGAGTACTGGATTACCACTCAGAGGCTGATGTAAGAGTAATTTGCAGTTTCTGCTATTACAAAGTGAAAAGGAATGTAAATATTATAATATGATTTTTCCAGAGCTTTCATCTTGAAATGAACTGGCAAGAACAGGTTTCTGTAAAGATACATGGTTTGCTGATGTAAAAAAATGCTGTTCTTTTGGCTTCACAGGACTAATGTTAATGAATTGTATGTGGCAAGCTTCCTCAAAAGTTCTTTGTGGCTTTGTAAAACTGATGATGCAAGATTCAGGGTGTTCATCTGTACATGCTTACAAAAAAATTCTTGTGTAAAATGAATTTTCCTTCTATTCCAAATTAACGTTTGCACATAATGAATCAAAATCTTAACAGAAAGATAATTAATGAGACTAGAAGTTCTGCTGGATTTAGTGTATTTTGGACTTTTAACATCACAGAATCGTCAGAGCAAAATGTTGCAAACAATTGCTAGGCTTCACAGTGTCTAAGAGCCTGAAGCTGTCTTTATCTCTTAAAACAATATTTCTGTGAACAATATAAGCTGAGATACATCCCTTCATGTAGTCTTCTACTCTTTGAGAGTATTCAAGAATGATGCACTTGGTGTTGCTGGATCTGCATTCAGAGAGACAAGGTTTTTAGAAAGTCTAATTAAAGCAGAAATTTCTTGGTTTATTGGCATTGCAGCTATCAAGAAGAGTTTTTTTTAGTACAAGTTTATTTAGCTGATCTTAACAATCAGGACTGAAATGCCTGTAAAATGACACTTTTAATCTGTGTCTGCTTGGGAATTGCTAACTTGCTTTGACTTGCCCTTTTTACCCTTGTAGTTCAATAAGGAAATTAGTTCTGAGAAAGTTATACAGTCAAATTAAAGTGTACAAATCATTAGCTCTTGCTCAGGTTTATCACATGGCTGGTTGGTGGGCACTGAATGAAGGTGGAAAGTGATAAGAAACTGCCTTTGGTGATATTCAAACCTGAAGAACTTGTAAAAGTCAACTTCTGTAAAATGTGCTCAAAGGAAAATCAGTTTGCAAGACGTGAACTTCTTGGCCCACTGTGGGTTGCAGAGGCTGTGGGATATGAGGTCTGCAAAACCCCTACCTACAGACATCCTTGAAAGATATTCATCTGTGTACCCTGTGGACACCTTGGTCCCTTCTTCCAGCTTCATTCCCTTGCATGGAAACATAATCCCTGAGAATAAAGCTCCTACTGGTAGGTTGTCTTGTGACTTCTTGAGTCTGAGAGCATTTATACAAAATCCTTAATTTATTTATTTAACCTACATTATTTCAGGGACTGATAAATTTTCCTGAAGCTGTTGATATTTATTATCTTGGGAATTTACCTGTGAAGTAAAATGGGATACCTGTGAACTATGTGTGTAAATGGAAAAGTTGAGAAGAGATTGAATTTATTGAATTGTGCATTGAATTTGTGCACAGTTGCTGTGAAAATGTTAATATTTAACTGGCTTTTCCCTTCACTGGCTTTTCCCCCTCACCAAGGAACTTGATATTTAAAGTAAGTTTAATTTGCATACTCTTGTGAATACCTTTTACTGCAGCAGTTGGTTTGTGATGAAAGATAGCTCATTGTTACTAGTTGGAACTGGATTTAAAACTAGCCACATCAGCTGCACACTATAATGGGTCTTGAAAAATCTCAATGTAATCAAAAGTAGATCATTTGTTGTTCAGCCAACTGTGTAATAAGTAGGGAAGCAGTTTAGTTGATGACAGCAAGCAGAGAAGAAAAATAAATAAATAAAGGACATATGAGAGTTTTTGAGGGAGATTTTCTACCATGGTATTTGAAAAAAGTTTGGGTTCCAGTCTTGCATCTTTTATGCATTTGAGAAAGATTACTGACTTCAAAGGAACTTGGAAGTGCATAGCTGTTTCTAAGCCCAGTCAATAAAACTCTAGTTTTAATAGTTTTGTGAAGTTCTCGTATGTGATGGAGAAAATACCCATACAAGCAACTCCTGTCACATACGAGTCTTCAGGTTTTGGGTACTGAAATGATGATACACCAGATTCTGCTTGTGCGTAACTGAGTGCAAAAGGGGTATTTAACTCAATGCCACTAAGTGAACAATGAAATGTGTGTAGGGAATATAATTGTTTGGCTTGAAGTCTGCCCAAATGATGTACTTTGTTCCATTAAAACCATGTATTTTGGCTTTTATTTTTTCCACTGGAGATTGTTGGCATGATGTAGGCTTTATTTAAAAGGGGGTCTTCTCTTCATGGAAGCTGTATTATAATTCTTGATATTCACTTCGATCAAATTTTAAGACTGCACTGAACAAAAGAGGATTCACAGACCCCAGAGAAATTTTATTTCTAAGACCGTAAGACTGACTAAAGAGTGAGCTGGCTTCTCCTTTTGCTTGCATCTGCCTGCATTCCTGAAGCATCACAGTAAAATCCTAATTTTCTGTATATTTTCATACTTATTGAAACAATTAGACATGTTCTGTTTTTATGTGATTGATGTCTAAAAGGATAAAACTGGAGTGCCTGTAAAGAAAGTGAAACCAAGTGAATATTGTAGTTTAAGTTCTGTCTGATAAAATTGTTTTACTTTTATAAAGATGATATATGTAGTAAATCATTTGAAGATAAGTACCACCAATGTTTTTTTCCTCCTCATGTGTGCAAGACCTCCTAATCAAAGCTTTATTCACTTAAATAATGCTTTGTTTCAAAAGTAGTTTCCTGAACTGCATATACAATGCAGTTACTATTTATCTTTGTGAGTTTATTTCCCCATTTGGCAAAATCAAAACCTGCTTTCATGTGGCAAGTATTGTTCTTGCTCTGGCTTTAATCTGTATTGCAAGAAAAAAACCCCAAAACCTAAAAATTTAAATTTATAACGGATGAAAGAATTGAGTGCAGCCAATTGGAGCTCAGCATAGTATTAACACTGCACATGCAGACAGGAATTATGATGATAACAGCAGCCAACCAGGCAGTCTGCTCAGGTGAGTATACATTTCTCTGAGATGGTTGAATCATACAGAGTTTTTCTTTCATCTAAATGTGGCTTGTTATTCCAGTGTATATGAAACATTAAACTTCTGTATAGAAGTGTTATGAATTTGCAAATCCAGCCTTTTTGAGTGAGGTGATGTAGTAAGTATTGGGTAAGGGATGACACGGTGGCTTTGCTGTAAGTGCACTTCAGTGTTCGTGTCTGATGCTGTAGCGAGCTGGGTGGCCAGTGCAGGTAGGCTGGCTGCCATGACAAGGTAATTTAAGAGATGATATGAACTTAATTACTGCCCTGCCTACTCACAGAAGTGCTCAACAGTCCTGTTGTATGAATGAGGATTTCACTTTGGATTGTCAGAAAAATAGTCAAGATACCTGCATAGCTCATATACGTCTTAACCTTACTTAAGAATATTACCTTTTTTATCATGCTTATTTTTGTCACATTCAGCTTATTTATCTCTGTGTATTTTTGGCAGTGTCTGTAATAGTCTGCTGCTACTTGAAACAACTTCAACACAGGATGAATTTGGAATGCAAAGATTATTTTTAACACAGGGTGTAAGAAGTTTATCAGAAATGCTATTACAGAGAAGATTACATTCCCTGCTAAATTGTAAAACAGAGAGTTTTTTGGGCTACATCTGTAAAAAACCCCACAAAAACAAACAACCAAGCACAAGAAACCAAACAAGGAAACCCAACCAAACCCCAGATTTTGAAGCCCTCAGTGGTTCAGAAAAGCTAAACATTTCCCACAGATTGTTATACCCAACTAATACTGAAATGTGCAGTATAGATAATAGATTTCAGCTTTTACATCAGCACAGACTGATGCCCTGGACACAATTAGATGGACCTCTCTTGTCGAATGTTTGTGCAAAAAATTTATCCAGAGTTACTGTACCAAATTCTACCCTCTTCCCAGGCAAATCGTATACTGCTTTTAAAATTTAAATTTACTACCCAGTTGGCTTCTGGTGGTCTTTTACAGTAGAGTGAAGTGTTAAAATTTTCTTCTTGCATTTTTTTCAGGTCTTTCAAGTTGCATATGTCATCATCAAAGCTGCTAATGCTCCACGACCTGGAAACTGGATTTTGGAACGCTCCATAGATGGCACGGAGTTCAGACCATGGCAGTACTATGCAATTAGTGATACTGAATGTTTAACTCGTTACAATATTACACCAAGAATTGGGCCGCCAACTTACAAGAGAGATGATGAAGTGATCTGCACCTCCTATTATTCCAGACTAGTTCCCCTGGAACATGGAGAGGTATCTTTGTTTTTGTACTTGCAGTTTGTGATTAAGAACATGGACTGATAGCAGTTTGAAAACATTTGAATTGCAGTTACAGAGTTCATCACCCTCAGCACTACCAGATCATCTGTTACTTCTTCTTTAATAACATTATCTTTACATCACGTACTAGTATAGCAAACTGCTTAATGTTGGGATGAAATACATCTTTGGCTCTATGTGTTCCCATTACTAAACTCTTTGTTCTCTCTTTCCATATAATTTGATGGTAGCAATTAGCTGTGAATTATTAGTTCCTTTATCCCGAAAAGCTATAACAGAGGCTCTGTGTTCTGCCAGTTTTTTCATTTAGTGGAGAAAACTCCTGTGTTAGGAACACCTGGTTGTGTGAGATAAAGCTGCAAACACTGTTGAAGTGCTCGGCACAGCTGGAACTCCTAAACAAGCCTTGGCATTGTTTCAAGGATGTAGCATAATTAAAAGAGCTATGAGTTGTGCAGCCTTGCTGTTGATTGTTCTTTCTTTTAGCAAACTATTCACGGTACTTGTGTAATTTATTACAAAGAGGCAGACACATAATGAAATGATACATTAAAACCAGCAGTTATTCCATCGTGAATGCTATAGTGTATGATTGTGATAATAAGTGTGGTGTTATCCCATGGAGAATGCTAGTAACTCCTAGCTTCATAGAAATCAATATGTTTTTATTTCTTGGTTTTAAAAAGATTGGACTGTATGTAGCCATGCACGTAAAATTAAAATTATCAGCAAGAAAAGAACCAGTGGAATTCAGTAAAGTCCCATTTACTTTAATAAAATGCTTATTGCAATGTTGTGAGCATATGATGAACATATAATCAACATAGAACCAACAGATCAGATGGAACGAAGAAACCTAAACCTATCTCTCCACACAATTAACCAGAGAACCCTTAGTTAGACTGTATATGAACAGTGCTGCTTGTCATGTACGTTTAGTAGGCCATACAACTCCCGCTCCAGGGATGCCAGAAATTCAATTTAGTGACATTTTCTTCTCATTCATTGTTCCTGATGGCACACATAATTAATTGGGCTACAATATCCAAAACATTGGGGTTTTTTCTGAGTGCAGTGATAGAAAAGCATAATACAAAAAATGGCAGAATTAAATTTCTGTGTACTATGGAGAATCACAGAATCTTTCAGGTTGGAAAAGACTTTTAGGGTCATTGAGTCCAATTATTAACTCAGCACTGCCAACTTCACCCTTAAACTATGTTTTTAAAGTGACACATCTACATGTCCCTCCAGGGATGGTGACTCCACCACTTCCCTGGGGAGCCTACTCCAAAGCTTGACAACCCTTTCCATGAAAAATATTTTCCTTGCTTCCAAACTAAAACTCCCTTGGCACAATTTGAGGCTATTTCCTCTTGTTCTGTTCCTTTATGCCTGGGAGAAGAGGCTGACCCCCATCTGGCTACAGCCTTCTGTCAGGTAGGGAGTCATAAGGTCACCCCTGAGCCTCCTTTTCTCTAGGCTGAACAACCCCAGCTCCCTCAGCTGCTCCTCGTAAGTCTTGTGTTCCAGACCCTTCACCAGCTCCGTTGCCTTTCTCTGGGCACTACAGCACCTCAATGTCTTTCTGAACTGAGGGGCCCAGAAGTGAACACAGGATGTGAGGTGCAGCTTCACCAGCGCGGAGTACAGGGGGACAATCACTGCCCTGGCCCTGCTGGCCATGCAATTTCTCATACAAACCAGGGTGCCCTTGGCCTTCTTGGCCACCTGGGCACAGCTGGCTCAGGTTCAGCTGCTGTCTAATAGCACCCTCAGGTCTTTTTCTGCTGGGCAGCTTTCCAGCCACTCTACCCCAGCCTGTAGCACTGCCTGGGGTTGTTGTGACCCAAGGGCAGGACCCGGCACTTGACCTTGTTGAACCTCATCCAACTGGCCTCAGCCCAGCAATCCAACCAGTCCAGATCCCTCTAGAGAGCCTTCCTGCCCTCCAGCAGATAAACACACATGCATAAAAGCTGTGACTCACAAAGGACAGGCTGCTCTTTCATAACTGGATTGTCTGTCAGACAGGAGTATTCCCTGCACAGAATATCTCACAACGTGCATTTATGTATTTAGGGCTTTGTAATTTGTTATCACCAATCTGTTGAACTTAAGAGTGGCCCAGTATGAATCCTGAAAGCTGATCTCTATATGTGCCTGTCTTGTATCCAGCATGTTAACATCTCGGTTCTCTGCCATCTGCTTGGAGAGTCTTGATGTGAAATAACTGTTAGGGTAAAAAGACCACATATCTAAATATGGATGTCATTAATAACATATTTTGCCAAATCAGACATTTTGCCAGTTTAGCTGCTAGATTTTTCACAGGTTTGAAGAGATACAGCTGCTCGACGGCAAGTTCTTTTGTTTGCCTGATTTATATACTGCTTGAAGATATGCTTCTGGCAATTTACATAATCAGTTTAGGACTCATGGTGAATTGCATGGCTTAAGGCACAGTTTAAAAATGGTCTTGAATTATGAAGGACAAGTAAGCTAAAAAAATATAATACAGAAATATCAGGGTGTATAAGCTTATATAAGCAATGTATTAGCCAAATTTAGCAGTGTGCAAAGAGAATCATGATATTTCTTTAGTATCTTAGTCAATATCCCTACTGTTTCTCTCTTTTTCTGCTTGGAAAGATTCCTCTACAGTCTCTATAAAAATTTAAGTGTATTACAGAATTTCTACTAGTAGAATTTCTAGACAGTAGAATTCCTACTGTTCAAGCTTTTAACTTTAGAGTAAAAAAGTGACTCATGTCATTGCTTGAAGGCACTACTTATGAGTGGTGAGAGTATATATTAGGCAGGAAAGACTGTTAAATGAAGTGGCATGTGACACATGGGAGGTAAGGCCAACTGGTTGTGACAGGCTTTTCTGGGTCTTAAAATCTCTGGTGATAAAAAGCAAACAGTTAGAAATTCCAGTGCTGTGGCTGGGTCCTCCTCTCTTTGTTGAGGAAATCAAAGGGTTGCAGTGAGCCCAGCAAATTCTACGTCAGTACTGAAACGTGAATGACAGTAGGATGTGGTGCTCCATGCTGAAATTGTTTGTCTATAGTTGAGTATGTTTGTGTTAAAATTTTGTCAGCAAAAGGAGGGCAGTGATACTTGAATATTTGACCAACAGGTCTGCTTTGTAATTCCCGGCAGAAAACATGACTTCTGAATGCATATGTCACAACCAATTTGCCTCAAGAGAACAGTCTGAGATGTGGTGGGCATGTTCAGTCTTCAGCTGCATAAAACATTGGTATGAGGAGGAAAGATCTCTTCTGCATGTCTGTGACAGGATCCAAGAACAGAAAACATGGTTTAGAGATTAGGAGTATTTCTAACAATAAAGCTGGAAAGGCCTGGAATACATTGCCTTGGAGAATTGTAAAGTAAGCACCAACACTGGTATTTGAAAACAGATTGGTCAAACATTTAACAAAACTCTAGTAAATCTTGCTTCAGCGTAGGAAATGGACTAGAAGAATTCTCTGTATTTCTGTGAGAGCTGAGTGTTACACAAGGTGGTGCTAATTTGCAGGATCAGACCTGGAAAATGTTTTGGTTTTAATAACTGTTACTCTGCAGTTGGAAAATGGATGGGCTATCAGAAAAGTGATTCAAAGAAATCTTTGAACACAGTATGTTAGAATATTAAGAAGGAAGGGTGCTAACCAATAAATGTCAAAATTATAATTTTGGGAATGGGACCTCTATTACAAGCCTCTGTTTGTCTGTTTTTTAAATAACACAGTTACTCTCTAGGGAGCCCCTATCTCCACTACAGAATTAAGATTTTTTTAAACATAATAATTAAAAAATCTCTAACATGTAGGAGTATTTTCAAGGGAACAATTTGACAGTACTGGACAAAGTTGAAACTATACATTGAAGAGTAGTATATGAGACAAAATTGCCCTTCATAAATGAGAATATGTCATGCACTCTGAAATGCAGCTGACAAGCCCAAAACATGACCCTTTGTTTGTTATGGACACCAGGTGAACTGTTGAACATTTGTTTGCTGCCTGTAGGGTAGGGTATTATTTTCTGTTTCTTACAGAAAATGGAGCAGGAACTGTATGGTCATAGGAGACTATATCCTTGTGTGTTCCTAAGTAGTTTTGGAAAGAAGGAAGGGGCTGCTTGATACCAAAATTTGTCTTAGTGGGGCCAACTGGAACTGTGCAAGGAAGGTGTAGGTCAAAGGAATGGATTTGTGATGGCAGTGCCTTGCTTTCAGTTGTCATCTGTGTTGTGGCTTCCCACTGCGATCTCTTATCGAGTACTCCTTGCTGATTGTGCAGGCCTGTCACTGCTAGGTGTAGGATTAATGACCCCAGATTGAGAATGTAGACCAGACTATGCTTTGTAATAAGATCTTTCTATTTATGGAGAAGAAATCTGTAAGGACAAAACTGGGCTTATGGGCAGAGTTATGTGTTCCATCTCAATGGGGGAGAGGAAGACTGCAGGAACTAGGGATTCACTTGGTACTTTACCTTGGTTTTTCTCCTTATGCTATCTCCACAAAAGCCCAGGAGATTTGGGACTATGATGAGCTGATAATGGTGGTTTCAGAGCAGTGTGAGTCAGGAAGCAGGAATTTTACCTACATGTAGACAGTGGGGAAATAAAAGGAACTCCAGGTAGTTTAACATGTGACCATCCTGAGTTGTTGGGAAACAAGCTTAAGTTCTGTGGTTTTGATTCTCAGACTGATGTTTGTTGTGGTAAATGAATCACAGTTCTGTTTGTGATTAAGCCAGCCTTTCTTTCTAGATTCACACGTCACTGATCAATGGCAGGCCTAGCGCAGATGATCCTTCAGAGAAGCTGTTGGAATTTACTTCTGCACGATACATTCGCCTGCGACTGCAGCGTATTAGAACTCTGAATGCTGACCTCATGACTCTCAGCCATAATGATCCTAAGGAGCTAGACCCCATTGTTACCAGAAGGGTAAGCTGATTGTTCATAAATGGTATTCAGTATAGCTTGATTATAGCTTGATGGGAGAGCCTATTCTGACCTATTTGAGAAAGAGGAAGTACTTAATTCTTGCCATTCACAGAGTGGCTTTGATAAGTTGTTAAATAATTTTTGCCTTCCCTTTGACACCATTAACAACAATATTTTGTCATAAACAACTTTGAGGAAAAGTTTTTTGAGATTGTTTTTATTTTTATTTGTTTGTGTAAATGATTTATGCTAGGAAAAGTGTTTGTAATGCTTTATCATCAAAATATGGTTTGGCTGATGGAAATGCCACTTGAGGTTGCTCTTGATGCCACTGCAGTACCTTTTGTGGTGTATCATGGATTTTGGGACCCAATGCTGTGGTTCATAAACATAATTATTTGAAAACATAGCTATCGTGAGTTTTCATGTCTTGTAAGAATTTTCTTCATTTTTTAAAGGCTGTTATAATCAATTGTTTTAGAGCCCATAAATTAATGTTTGTATAGAATTCTGACAGTATTAACTAATTTCCAGATTTGATATTGAAACTGGGGAAACTGAGGCCCCAAGCACTTAGGCTGATTTTTTCAGATTCTCACATAAATTCAGTATTGGAAGTCTACCTTCACTAACAGTTCTGCAGGATTTCTGCTTTGTATCTTGCCATTTTGACCACCTTAATTTGCCCAAGACTCATAGGCTAATACTTCAGAGGGGTTTAAGTTCTTCTATGAGGGTAGGCTTTCTGATGAGGACAGGGGAACATGAAAAGTGTTTCCTCCTTCCTTTCCTTTGTAGCTCTTTTTCCTGAATAACATCTGCAGGCAACTCTTCCTTGTGCAGCAACAGGATTCTTGCAGTTTGTGGCTTCTGTGATACAGGCAATCCTTGTGTTGTCTGGATGGCTGAGTACAGAAGGCAGAAAGGAACTTGGTCAGGGATTGGGGGGTACTTTCAAGACAACCCCACTCTTATCTTGATCATGGAGGTGGCCATTCAACTGCAGCATTTTAAAGTATAAAATCTGGATGTTTTGCATTTTCTGTCTGACATGGGAATTGCTAGCATGGAGACTGCAAGACCAGAGTATTGGACAGCTGCACCAGCTGTGCCTTGCTGGCAGTAGGGAAATGCACAGCCTGAGCAGGCGAGATGTTCCCATAAGGCAGACTGGTTGATATTTAGATCTATTGATAGTGTAGGCATATCAAGACCCAAAAAGAAAGGTTCGACATGGAAGCACACAAACATACAGCTGGCAAACAAGAATTTGGAGGATGAGCATTGCCACTGGTTTCGTAACATACACAGTGTGCAATCCAGGGCTTAGTACTTCTCCACCTACCATTGCTTAGTGCAGTTTTGCATGAAAAACGACACATATTGGCCAGGGTTCCCAAATCCTGATGTATCACCTTGAGTCTCACTTTGTTGTGCAACAGGCTACAACAAAGATGATGACTTCCAGCTTTCTGGATGCTGTTTTTGTTGGCTCTGAAGACTTTGCTACGGTTGTTGATACCAATTACATTTTGTTTCCTGTACGTAGTCTTGAAAAATGGCCAATTCAGATTCTGAGTGTTCAACAGCACCTTTATTTCTGTGTTCCTTTTATTTATTTCTGTCTGTAGCATTTGATTATCCCTGGTCTCTCATTCAACTTCAAGCTGCACACAGCTGCTGTGAGCCATACACTGTCAGAAAATAAGACAAAGGAGATGATACAGGGAATGCAGTGAGAAATTAAATTCTTCTTTTGTCCTCCTTTCTCAGCCTGAACCTCCTTCTTTGTAGTTAAGGACTTACTGTTCATGACAAGTCCCTGAATAGTTTTTGTAGTTCAAGCCCATAACATTAAAAATCCTCCCAAATTACTGAACATAAGAAATTTAAAACCATTAAAAAAAAAAGTATGAAATCAAAGAAGATAGTTTCCTCCAACTCCAAGAGCCTTCAAAGAAATAACAGTCCAGGAGTCAGCATGTCTGACCACCCAGGGCTACCTCCTCTTCCTGAACCAGCTGACATTAGTGTTGCTAGGTCTGAGAGCCTTGAACTATTCCCTTAGAAGTATCCTCAAAAAGAATTTCTTTTTTATTCCCCTGTAGTACATACTTCCCAGGATACAAACAGGCCAACCATGTTGATATTGCAGCTGTAACTGAACCCAGATGGTCATTTCCTGCCTCTTCTTTGCCTTGAAAATTAAATCCTTTCCTTATTTATGTTGTTTTTGCTCACCACCTGGCAATATTAATGGATAGTATTCTGTTGTATCCACACTTTTTAAACTAAGAGTTTGGATAGAATATTTGACTGGCTACACAGTAGAGGAAAGATCTGGTCTGGAAGTCAGTGTACAAAGTGGTTTTAAGGGAGGGAGAGTTCCCATTTTAAGGAAGCGTACTCTTAGTCCCCAGACTGACACTAAAATATGGCAATTTCTTACGTTTTATGGATTCTTAAAAAGTGAAAAAAGGATTTTTATTTTTTTTTGCGAGTACATTTTGACTGAGGTCACATTTGGTGGTCTTTCCTGAAGCTGAGGTATTTTACATACTTACTTAAAAGTTAAAAGTCACTGTTTCATACCAATAAGGAAAAACGTGGGAAAAATAAAAAATGCAAAAATTGAAGATTTCCCCAAATGGCAAATATTTTCGAGTATTTCTTTTATTTTTCAAGTCACAGAGTAGTTGAATGCTGGTATTTTATTTTGCAGAGTAGGGCAGGAAGACGTAAATACACGTAAATGTCTTTTATTCATACCTTTCTCAACTTTGTTTATTTGTAGTACTACTATTCAATAAAGGACATTTCTGTTGGTGGCATGTGTATTTGTTACGGCCATGCTCGAAGCTGCCCTCTGGATGACATCACAAAGGTATTCTTCATCTCATTATTTGATAATGATAATTATTTGATAATTATTTGATAATTTGATAATTATTAATAGGAAAACAACTTTTCCTACTAAAATAAAAAAAATCCCTAAGGAGAGTGAGAAAGAGGAAGCTAAAAGAGATCTTATGATGTGTACAAATTTTTTACTAGTTGTTTTTTCAGAGCAAGTATATCTGGATTTTGTAGTGCAACTTTCTTGAAGTAAACTCTTCTTCTTTGGCATTGAATTTAAACAATTCAAGGGGTACAAGACATAGTTGGTCTTGCAGCACAGGAGATTTGCCCCTCCTGTTCTGGAAAGGCTATTCCCCAGTAGCTGATGTACCATGGTGGAGCAGTCCAGTGCTAATTGTAAGGTATTTGTGAGTCATGCCATTTTTTGGAGTAAGGCTGATACTGGGCAGGCTTTTGGCAAAATTGATTAAACTATCCATTAAAAAATATTTCAAGAAAGTGAATCTTTTATTCTCAGAAATTGCAATGCCAGTGTGAACACAACACGTGTGGAGAGAGCTGTAACAAGTGCTGTCCAGGCTACCACCAGAAACCATGGAGACCAGGAACCCTTTCTGCTGGGAACAAATGTGAGAGTAAGTATGCACAGGCATTTAGATAGTTTCATGAAGTCTTACTATTTTCTTGTTTGAGGTTGCTTTCATAAAGATCTGTACTAATTGCCCTGAAATTCCACAAACTATTAACTGTCTTCATGGGATGGTTCAAAGGTGGAGAACCTACTTCAAATCATAACTGTTAAGGTGGTTTTAAATAATCTGTTCAGTGTGACTTTGTGGCTAGTGGAGTCGTAGTACAGCTTCCAGAGTCTCTTTTTCAAAGGGACTTGGGATTTACTGTACTTCTGTAGAAACTAGCAGATTGGCATCAATCATTTGGTTCGCTACTTGAAATGCAAATTTCACAGATTGATCATAAATTTTGTCAGATGAAGAACTTTGTTCTGATAACAATGTTTTGAAAGAAGCTCCTTATTGGCCAATTACACTTCAGATTGTCTGATAGATTGACTTAGGCTCTGCCACTATGGCTGACTGTGCTTCTAGGGCTAGTTGGTGCATTTTCTCACTTCATATTACTAATGGATAGCACAAGCTGCAGACAATTAAGAACTTTTAGATAAAATTTAAAGTTCTGGATGGAAAAGTAGTTTAATTGAAGTCTTTGCACAAGTCATAATGTGACTCTTCGGAAAGTAGTTATTTATGACAGTTTGGACTGAAGTATCCTCTAAACTAAATAAAATTTATACTTAAGTGCTTCTGTGTTGGCTTCTCCGATTTTGTTTATAATACAAATAAGAGAAGAATTAGGCAACTTTTCTTCTGTAATGCAGGGGACAGAAAAAGAAGGAAGAGTTATTGCTAATTGCACACATTACTGTCGACAACAGTCCTGACAAGGTTGTCTTAGTAGGTTATACAGAATACTGATAAAACTGATGCTGTTAAAGTGATAACAGTGGTTTTGAAATTTGCTTGCTTGCTAAGATATATAGTGTATTAAATCCAATGAAACACATGGCATGGTTAAAGGGAAAAAGCACACTTTTGAGGTCAATTGACAGTCTCTTGTACTTACATTTTCAACTTCGAAAAATGTCAGTTATAGGAAATGTTACACAGTGTAAATAAGAAAAAAATTGATGTCTTTTCCGTTCCTTCTCAGAATGCAACTGTCATAACAAAGCAGAAGATTGTTATTACAACCAGAGTATTGCAGATCAGAAAAGGAGCATGGATATTCACGGCCAGTATATAGGAGGTGGTGTGTGTTTAAACTGTACTCAACATACTACTGGGATCAACTGTGAAATGTGTGCTGATGGATATTTCAGACCACACAAAGTAAGATTTAGTAAATATCATTCTAATGTTTTGGTGAATTACAACATTGTATCAAGTCTATTTCAGCTGATTGTGATTAATATATTGGTTTATTATCAGCTGCAGAATAGCTAAGAACTATAGAGGGTTTTTTTGTAAATGGCATGACACCAAAACTTTCAGAAAAAACCAAAATGCTTGTTCAGTTGTGTGGGAGGGCAGGTCAAGTTGTTGGAGAAGAAAATTATAAGTAAAGATGAAACTTAATATCCTAGTGTGGAAATGTACATGTTCTGATATGAAACCCATTTCTCCTGTGGGTAAAGCTCTAAAAAGTGCCAATAGTAGAGTTTCACTGTATTCAAAGTGCCAAAATTGTGTACCATCCTGTATCAGCCCATTTCAACCAGTGTTAAGGGACCTGGCTCAAAGATCAGAATCTTTGGCTCATGAGATGTTGCAACAAATGCTCTTTGTGGTATGACCGTTGTAGAACTTGTCCTCTCTGAGTGTACTTTCTAGTGTCACTCTTTGGAAAGAAGCCATAAACTCTACAAGACGTTTGTTAAAATATGGCTGACAGAGTTAAACCTATGAACTTATATAACTTAACATTGCATATAACTGCAGTGTTAGAGGTCTCTGAATAATGAGATTTTCTGAACTAAATTTCTATTCCACATGGTCTTACTTTGGTAGGCTCATGCATATTTTAAAAAACCCATGCTTTAAAAATCTGTCATGAATTGGTGCAGAGACCAAGAGTGAGTCCATAGGAGTATTGCTAGACAGCAGGTACAGCTCATCCAAAGAAGTAAATTGGAGTCAGAGACTGTCTTACAGTTGCTGTAAGAAGCATTGAAGAAAGGTCTTTGATCAACTCATAGCCATTAAATGTGTATCTAGAGGTCATTACTGACCATTGCTTTACAGCTCAAGCACCTTAAAGGACAGTTTTCCCTGCAAAAAAAAAAAAAAGTCTTGCCATATGATTTGCATTGCCTTATATTTCAAAGATTTGTAGATCATGAAGTCAGAATGAGTCTTATTAATAGATAAGCTGTCCTTCCACTGAACACAGAGCCAAGGATTTCTTAAATTTCCTTCCTCTTTGAACCAGAATATCTTCACCAAAAAGCATCCACTCTTGTCTTAAACATTTCCATATCTTTTGGCAAACCTTCACAGTGGTTAATTGCTGTTACTTAAAAAAATATGTCTATTTATGCTGCATGTGTCAGACTTCAGCTTCCAGCCATTAGCAGTTACTACATCTCTGTGCTATTGAAGATCAACTTTAGTTCCCACATTTAAGTTTTTACAAGGCTGTAATCCCCTGATCCTTCTGCTTGCTAAAGCTAGACTAGTCCCTTTATCTGTTGCCCCGTATTACATTTTTCCAGTGTTTATTTGTTTTAGTTTTGGTGACTGAAGACAGGAGACAGATGTAACTTTACTTTTCCCAGGTAATAACTTGAGAATTTGACAGAGAACTTTTATCTTATAGGTTTCTCCCTATGAGGATCACCCGTGCTATCCCTGTGGCTGCGACCCCTTTGGCTCTCTGAGTTCTGTCTGTGTTAAAGATGAGCATCATTCTGACTCGCAGCGCGGTAAGGGAGCAGGAAGTGCCTTTTCCCTAAACTTCAACTGTGGCTGGATTTGTGGTTGGTGAAGTTTGAGGCAATGCTGTCTACCTGTGAATGGCTGCCTTTTAGGTACTGCTTCAAAACACTGGTAAATCTTTGGGAAGGTGAGGCTGAGGCGTTACATAGTTCTATGGTTTTAAGGTATGTCAGGTCCCTGAATGTGTTCTCCTGTGGGGATTGTGGGCTCTTACTGTGTAAAACGATGTGAGGTGTTGAGATCTAACACTGTTGTTTGTGAATGCTGTTACAGCTGTCACAAAATCCATTTTGCTGCAGTTTCTGTACACCTGGTACTTCATACATGAAAAATAGGTGGTGAGACTGACCTTATGCCAAGTATCTGTGTGGAATATAACATGGAGTGTAATAAAAAAGGAATGCTAAATTATTTGGACATCCTGAATCCAGCCTATTGCCTCTCTGATTTTTCTTTTTTTTCTCTACTTTTGCTCTTCAAGTGACTCGGCCAGGCCAGTGTCAGTGCAGAGAAGGTTATGCAGGAGAAAAATGTGATCGTTGTGCATTTGGGTATCGGGGCTACCCAAACTGCCTGCGCTGTAACTGCAGCCTGATTGGTAGCATTAATGAAGATCCATGCACAGAACCTTGTCTTTGCAAAGTGAGTACTAAACTGCCATTTTTGTTCAAAATTGAGTCTATGCATTGGTTTATAAACACCTTTTTAATAGTGAAATTACTTCATTAACTGGGAAAATCCCTTCCTTTATAAGAATTAACGGTGTACACCTGACAACCTAGAACTTAAAACTACTAATTATTCTCTGTACTGAAAAATACAGTAATTTATGCTGAGTACTTCCGTATGTTACTGATACGACATTTTCTGTAATAGTGGGCCTGACTGACATTAAAATGAAATTAAACCTGAACATGTGTGAGCCAGTCACAGAGAGTGAGTATGCCTAGCTGGATTTGGTTTTAGGAATGAGCTGATATTTCTCTTCAAAGCCACTGATTTGCTTTTAAACAAATGTTGTGTTTAATACAGCTGTTTTGTGTGAAGAAACAGCAGGCATTTGGAAAGAACTATTGGAACACTTGCACTAGACATATGTATGAAATATGATTTAATTATTCAATTACAAAATATAAACCATAAAAATGTTTTAAAAGAGAGCAGTTTTGCAGCATTTTATTTTTTGGTAAATATCCAAACCTCTTAAAATGTCTTGCAGCTGTAGATTCCACTGAATTTTATTACTAAACTGTGTTAATATTTAAAGAAGTTACTTAATTTTCTGAACCAAATGTTAGCTAGTAGTTTATGTATTTGTTGCCAAATATGATAGTGAACAAGAGCCAAAGATAACATGGTTTGTTTGACAATTCTTCTGAAAATTTAGTCCTTTTGCATAATTTATCTGATCCAAAATATCAAACCTACATAAATAACAGGTCTGGGAAAATGAAATTGCTCCAGTCGCCAGTTTAAATACGAAAAAGGAGATACATGCCTGATTCTGAGCTAGGGTGACACTGCATCAGCCAGTGCAGCTAACTAGTGAAAATTTTGGTATAAACTGGACTAGAAACTGCTTCTTTTCAGTGCTGCTGTGGGCATGAGCCTGGCATACAGAATTTTTAGGCCAGATCACAAAGAGTATTACCAGTCAGCAGACCACCTATGAAGATGAAAGGAGAAAAGCTGTGTGCTCCAGATATCAAATGAAGGAGACAGGATTTCTAAGCCTTTGCAGACTCTGTGAACACAGTAGAAAAAGCTATTCTTTTTAATACGGTACATTTTGTGATATTTGATCTTTCCTGAAACACAGCTCTTGTGGTCTAGTCATTGGGTAAGATTTTTTTTTCATTAAGAAATAAATAATTTCTGTCTATATAATGTTACAGAGACAGTGAAATGTGTGATCCAAATGCATCCTGAAGACTGAGAAATAAAAAAGCTGAAAAGAGCGTACAAATACTATTTCTGTAAAAATCCAAGATTTTAAGATCTCATTATCTCAGGGGGCACTTTGCCTGATATTTTCCTCAAGTTTGCATACGACCAAAGAGAGGCAACCATCCTCAATCTTTGAATCAGAACTGGAGATCATAAGTTTTTATTATGCTTTGCAAACACAGAGTGTACTTTGCTTACAAAAACACATAACTTGTCTGTCTAGAGAGGTCTTATGTAAACTTGACATGCCAAACACTGTTTCAGAAGAAAAGACAGTTGGAAGTCTCAGATTTCTCTCTGGTAAGCCTGAAATTTGCTCCATGGGAGCAAATCTGATGTAAGTTTGCAGTCCGGAGGGATTCTTGTGGCTGAAGTGAAGGCACCCTGGTAACTGCTTCTGAAAGCAGAATTTGGTCCACAGGCTTTGCATCTCACATGGCAATGCAGAGCTCGTATAGGCCTCAGGAAGGCAGGTGTATGCCTTGCAGTCTTAGTGTCCTAACCATATATATCAGGGAACTTTGTGAGGTGTTCTGTAAAGTCCTCTTTGCCTTTGTAGTGGAGTTTTCCCATAGTGCAAACCAAAGGTTGAGATTGGAGAGTGGTGTCTGTCCAGGTCTTGTTCTAACATGAAGCTAGGACATTATGAGAATCTTGACCCTGGCAATAGGAAGTATTCTGCATCTTACTGTGTGGAAATGCCCATGGAGACCAGCTATTACAGCTTTGTGGGCATTTATCAAATATTTTCTCTGCTGGTTTGTTTGTCAGCAGCAGTTGTCTAAACTTTTTGAAGAAATAGCCACATATTTGCTGCACAAATTTTACAAGAAAAAAATACTGGGTGTACTATTTTGGATTTTTTTTCCCTGTAAATTCTGCATTGAAAGAGGTTTGTAGCTGTACACTCTACTACCCAATTTGCATGGCAGAAGACCATTGAAAGGAGCTAAAGGAGTGGAGTATCTCTACCTACTCCTGGAGTAGGAGTTTCTGGACCTTAGCCAGAGAATATTTGGAGGAGGAGTTGTGAGCTATCGTAAGTATGTGTGGTGTTCTTCCAGGAAGAGGTGGCAGCAGTAGTGTGTGTCACGGTGTAAATATTAAGAGATGGTTGAGAAACTGTTGTCTTGAAGCTGGCTGTGGTAGCTCCAAGAGACTGGGGCGAACCTCCTGGATTCTATCTGGTGAGCTATCTGAGAGGTAATCCATCTGGATTCAGAAAATGTGAGATTTTTTCTTCAGAGCAATCTACAAAGTCAAGCTACAAGAGAAGTAGACTGGCAAGCTGACAGGAGCTTTTCAAACCCTGTCTGTGTATATTGCCCAGAAATTTTACTGTGACAGAACCTTTGCCAGGGCTTGTTTAGATTTTGATGAACTGGCAAACTCTGACGAATTTTTCCAATCAGTTTCAGTTTTAAGCTCTGAGTCTTATTCAATAATCCTGCTGTGCTGAAATATGCTTTCTTTTATAACCTTCTGAATGCTGTTATGCCTAAATCCCACCTAATCCATGGTATTTGTTACCATAATAATACTGATGTGAACCAAATGTTATATGCCTTTGACAGGAAAATGTAGAAGGTGAAAACTGTGATCTTTGTAAACCAGGATTCTACAATTTGCAAGAAAGAAATCCTCAGGGCTGCACTGAGTGTTTCTGCTTTGGAGTTTCTGATGTCTGTGACAGTCTTACATGGCCCATCAGTCAGGTATTTATATGTTATGTCCCTGACCTCGTATTCTTTCCTCAGACAGCTGCAAAATGTACTGTGTTTCTCTTTGACATGTGCCCAAGTTAACTGCAAATGCTGGTATGTGTATTCTTACAGAGGAATGGATTTTCAGTGTCATTGGACAGCTCTGAGGTAGTCAGCAAGTCATCCCAGTGCAGGCTTTGGCCCCGCTGGCTTGCAGTAATATCAAAAGCATTGGGTAGTGGAGGCTGCAATAATGCACTGGAAAAACAAATTTTTTTCTCAGTTAAAGTTTTTTTTGTGCTGAAGAAATGAACCCAAACCTGTTTCCTTGCTCTCATACCTATTGGACAAGGCTATTGGACCTCTGACAATATGGCCACTACTCTTTCTTAGCAAACAATGTTTATAAATATCACCGTCTTCTGAATAGGCGGTTCTTGAGTTATGGGGCTTTGGGGGCCACACTTTTCCCACCAAATTCCTTACGTATCTTTGCAGAGCTAGCCACACTTTGGTCTCCTGTTTTGTGTGCCAATAAAAAGGGAGGAAAACACATAAAATTGACTGAAATTCTAAGATGATTGAGTAAAACTCTGTAAGAAGAACAAAGTTCTCTCATCTTGCTCCCTATTCTGGGACTGTAGTTTTTGCTTTCCTCCAGCTCAAACCTGTCTATAAATGGGGACAATAGGCCTTGAAGCCTTTGAAGTTCTGTGTTTCTGTCTCAGGGAACTCATAAGTATAATGTTAATTTTGTTGGAAGGATGAAAATCACGCTCATTATATTTTTGCTCCTATCTAAGAGGGAGG
Source organism: Coloeus monedula (assembly GCF_965178545.1). Classification (NCBI taxonomy): domain Eukaryota; kingdom Metazoa; phylum Chordata; class Aves; order Passeriformes; family Corvidae; genus Coloeus; species Coloeus monedula. The sequence goes on from NC_138781.1 coordinate 108,301,948, forward strand.
TGGAGACAATCCTAGTCAGAAGTGGCATATTTGCATATATTGGGTGTCAGACTTGGCTAAAGAAAGTGTTCTAGATCCATCACTTTGAATGAATATCTAGGAAGAGGTGGATGCTTTCTCAGTGACACAGCTGCCTGACTTCCAATAAAATTATTACTCTTCCTTGTAGATTTCAGACATGACTGGATGGCTTGTTACTGATCTGTACAAAGCAAGGAGTGTGCAGCCTCAGCGAAGCCAATTTGACGGACCCCGTCAAATAAGTATTAACAACACTGAGGCTGTGAAAGTACTGAAACACACTTATTACTGGTCAGCACCTGAGGCATATCTAGGAAATAAAGTAAGTACTCAGCTAAGAGGTCAAATCTCCTTCGTAGTTTCTCTGTCTTGACTGTAACCTATTGCTCTGAATATATAGTTTCTGTAATTAAAGATTACACATAAACCCTGTATTACCAACTTCTCATTGTATCTCTGCTTTTTAAATCAGAATGTTCCTGTGCAGACATTCCCAGTACCCTCTTTTTGCTCTTTGAGTTCATCCATCTCCCCACTTCCTTCTCTGCTTTTCTTTGACACAGTATAATCTCTCGTGACTGTTAACTGACTTATATGCTCACATTTCCCATAGACGTGATTCCTGTCCTGGAACTTACACCCTTCATGCCTTGTCCAATAACAGTAGATTGGACCATTAAAATCTCTTACCTGCTTCTTGGCCATCTTCTGTTTCCAACCAACTAGTCTGTAATTTTTGCCCTGTTTACTAGCTAAAGCTCTGGGTGTCCTCCTTTTTGCAGCAGACTCACAGAATAGTTGAGGTTGGAAGGCACCTCTGGGGGTCATCTTGCCCAGTTTCCCTGCTCAAGTAGGGACACCTAGAGCAGGTTACCCAGTACCATGTCCAGGGAGATACTTCTGAGCGTCTGCAAGGATGGAGCCTCCACAGCCTCTCTGAGCAGCAACCTGTGCCACTTCTTGGGCACCCTCACAATAAGTGTTTCCTGATGTTCAGCAGGAGTGTCCAGTATTTCAGATTGTGGTCATTGCCCCTTTTCCTGGCACTGGGCACCACTGAAAAGAGCCCAGCTCCATCCTCTTTGCACCCTCTCTTAAGGTGCTTGTATATATAGATAAGATAAGACTGAGCCTTTTGTAGGCTGGACAGTCCTGCTACTCTTGGTCTTTCCTCATATGAAAGATGCTTCAGGCTCTTAACCATTTTAGTGGCCCTTTACTGGACTCTTTCCCATATGTCCACCTCTCTCTTGTACTGGGAGGCCCAGAACTGGAGTCAGAACTCCAGCTGCAACCTCACCAGTGGTGAGCAGAGGGGAACCTTGCAGCCTTAGCTGTAATTATTTTCAGTCCACTCTCTCTGCCCACGCAGCCTTGTTTATTATTAGTATAGTGACACAGTAAATGAAAACAAGTGCGAGAAGTGTAACATTAAGCAGCAGCTTTTGCAGAGGGCTGACTAATTCTAATTTCTTACTCATTTAATATAGGTCTAACTGTTGGTTAACTTACTTTGAAGTAGTCAGCAGCTGCTGTGGGGCTAAGGACCCTGAAAGGTGGAATATAGAATGTGAAGAAGTCCAACATGCTGTGCCCCTTGGCTAGGATGATAGTGTACACCTCTGCTATCTGTTCAGAGTCCTGTTAGCGTTTCACTGAATGAGGGCACTTACCTGAATCACCTGTAGAGCCTTGAGCTAGCTCTCACCACCTGCACAGCAGCAAGCCAGATCTTGTCCCTGTGCTGACACTCATGGCATGTTAAACTTTTCCTGTAAAGTGGTATTTGTAAGCCTACAACTGTCTTATAATTTGGACATTGTACTGATCCATGTAATTTCTTTGTAGTGGCTGGAGGTTATCATGTTGTTAAGACTTTGTTTTTTGTCATTTCAGCTCACAGCTTTTGGTGGAGACTTGAAGTATACAGTATCTTATGACATTCCAATGGAGAGTGTGGACAGTGACATAGTGTCTACTGTGGATGTCATCATTCAGGTGGATTTTTTTTCAGCTTGACTGTTCAGACATTATTAGGAATCTATAAAGGGGTTAGAAAATAAAATAATATTTCTGTAGTAGTAGTTTTGTCAGTTTTAAGTCCCTTAAGAGTCACTACCAAGATTTTGTCACTACTAATTTCTCTGGTTTTCTGATCCATTTGTCTCAAATTGTAGGTGTACAATACTAGTTTTAAATGCTAAATACCTAGAATTTAATCTCTGTCTGTATGGGTGAGTTGCTTATTACCAAATGTACAAAGTTGTGTTTACAAACTCGCTGCAATAAACTGGAAAGACTTATGCTTACGAAACAGGTGAGTGTTCTTGCTGATTGCTTACTTTTCTAGATTTGTGTTGCAGTTAAAAAGTAAGGCTCTATATTGAATCCAGGCCCATTATTTCTTAATATGTACTTAGCAATAGAACAAAGCAGAGAGGAGATTCTGTTTTGTAGAGGTGTTTGATTTTTGCAATTCAGTTCATTCTTTTACAAAAGAATTCTGAAATCTCTGAACTGAGAGAGAGTTAGATTATGGTCTTCCTTGAAGCCATAGAAAATGTTGACCTTTTACTTACTTTTTCTTAATGCAAGGAATTTAATTTGATTGCCTCTTCCTCTGTGTTACGTGGATGTGTATTTGACACTAAATGTTATTGCTTAATAAAATTTACATACAAATACGGAAAATGTTTTCTCTTGTCCTTCAATTTCAGGGTAATGGGCAGATTCTGAGTACAAGAGCAGCGGGCTTGTCATTACAGCCATATGAGGAGTATTCTAATTCAGTGAGATTTGTATCAGAGAATTTCATCGAGTTCAATACAAAAAAAGCAATAGACCGGGAAATGTTGATGACTGTTCTGGCAAATGTGACCCATCTTCTAATCAGGGCCAACTACAACATTGCCAAAAAGGCTGTGTACAGGTAAGTAAGATAAAATATTCAAGTTAATCTAGATACTTCTATTATTTTTCTGCATATGAATCATGATTCTTAGTGGCAGTATTCCTGACATTTAATGTTAATAGCTTCTAGAAAAAATGTAGTTTATTGAATTTTCTTAAGACCAGTCTTTGTCCCCAAAACACAGTCATATGGAGTGTGGGGTAAGGGACATTTGATTTTTAAGATATCTGATAGCAGAAATGTTGCCTTCTGCTTTAAAGTAATAACTGCATAAAAGCCTTATTACAATGGCTGCTTTTTTTAGAGGGAAATGTCTCCACAACTTTCTACAGTATGCTTATTTGGGTATGTGGCAAATTAATCCATCACTGACTGTTGAAAACCTGTCAATAAAGACATTGATTGTAATTTCTTTTGATGTTTGTTTGTAGATGTTATTCATCTCTAAGGGAGTACTTAATAGGAAAATTAAACTGGAATGGATTAGCTGATCATTCCATAGTCTCAATCCAGCATTGGCCCTATCTGTGTCAGACCTTATAGATCTTTGTTTTACCTGTTCTCCAAGACACAGGAATAAAGTTGTATTGCTCTCAAGGGAATCAGTTTCATCATTTACCTACTTAATTTCCTTAAGACTCACTGACAGCCTTTCTTCCTCATTTCCTAGTTAGAGCATGGTGCTATTAACACCAAGGTTATGGATTCAAATCCTTATATGGGCCATTTACTTAAGAGTTGGACTTGATTATCCCTTCCAACTCAAAATATTCTGTGAATATTCTGTCATTTGTTAGCATTTCATGTCAATAAAATAGGAACTGATACCAGACTTGCTTTGTGCACCCACACCACTCTGGTGAAATTTATGTTCATTTAGGGATAGTGTGTTCATCTTTATGGAATGTTTGTAAAGATTTCTTACAAAAATGTTACCTGTGGCTGAGAAGATTGTCTCTTCTAGTAACAATAATAGCAGGAGGATATGTCTGCTCCCAGGACTGCAAGTGCTGTGATTAGTGTATGATCACAGACTTTTTATAGAAGAGATTTGTGCCTGTTCCTCAGTTTTTCCTGCCAGGGAGCAGTGCTCAGTGGCATTACCTCCCCAGAAGTAAACTGTCCTGTTGAAAATAAAGTTTGGGGAAACAAGTGATGTGTTGTTTTCCTGTTTGACCCTAGGCTGGACTCTGTGACCCTGGATACTGCAAGTGCAAACGTTATAGATCTTTCTTCAGCACCAGATGTGGAATTCTGTGAATGTCCTCAGGGTTACACAGGAATATCCTGTGAGGTAATCTCTTACAGCGTTTTATGTATGCAAAATTATCTCCTGTTGAAAAGGATCTAGGTATTAAAGGCAGGCTGCCTTTAATTACACTGCCATTAAAATACATGTTCTGTGGTGAATTGCTGCCTACTGTACTTGGCACAATCCTGTAGATATTTTCTTTCAGATACTCTAAGTGAGATTTAGAACTTATTTCTTGAATTCTTTTTCATGGCACTAAAAAATGATGATGCATTTCAGAATATCAGTGTTGCAGAGGGAGCATCTGTGAAAGCTCTGTGAAGCTGTTTTGAGCTTACCTTACTCATTAATAGCACTTTTTCTGGATCTGGATCATGTTCAGTTTATTTCTGTTATGTACCATTAAGTTTATGGAGGCAATAAGGAACCTTAGCAGGGAGGAATGCTAGCTTTTGGAAGAACCCACAAGGGTGAAATGCATTGTGCAAGGTGGTGTCTTGTGTATCTGTGAATAGCAGATTTAGAGAGGCATAGTCCCCCTGCAGAATAGCAGGAATTATTTTTACAAATAATTTCAGTGTGAAACCTTGTGCTCCAGCATTGTTAATGATTCTGCAGAGGTGGTAGAACATCTCTTTTTCTATTGTCCCACAATAAGGAATTTCACATATTAAACCACACAAAAGTTAACTTTCATGCCTCCAGGGAACAAAGGGATGAATCAAAGTTTTATGGAGTTAATTCTTATCCCTTTTATCCAGTGCAAGTAAAAAACAACCACCAGAAAAGAGCTACAGTGACATCAATAGGGTTGAAAGAGCATTCAGTTACCGCAATGTGAATGGGTTGGATAGTGGGTGGTCGGAAGTGCACTCTTTGAAAATGTTTTGATGTGTACTTTAAACACACATAATGCTACTGCTCTTTCTCCCTTCATTTCTTTTCAGTCCTGTCTCCCTGGGTACTACCGTGTGGATGGAATACTCTTTGGAGGTATTTGTCAACCCTGCAAGTGCAATGGGCATGCAACTGAGTGTGACATTCATGGTGTTTGCTTTGTAAGTCATCTTTCAAAGTGTTCTGTGTTTTAAGCATCTATTTAGAAATTAGGAGAGCATTTTGACTGTGGGAAACAAGTTTATGGTATGCATAAATTTCAAGCTATGGGTACCAAGTGTTTATTTTTGTTGGTTTTCATTGTTTAGTTCAGAGTATGTTTCAGGGCTCCATTAATGTGTTTTCCAATAAAGAATTTGTTTCAGTTTATCATTTCAGGTGGGGAAGAGGCAGAACTAATATAAAAATGCCATTATATACAGGCTGATAAAAATCTTGACTTTGCTTGCTGCAGGTTCCTGAAAAGAACAAATTTAAGCAGTGAATATCTGTTTTTCAGATACATGTGAATCTTCCATGACTAACACCAGTGGAAATTGCACATTACCTTCTAAAGAGAAAATTTAGCTCTCAGATCTCTTCTGAAAATTGAAGCTCACTGGAATAAAATAGCTAAACACCAGTAAAAACTAGATAAGCTTGTTACTGTAAATATGTGCAATATGCAGCATGTATCTAAGTATGTGTATAAGTAATGTGGCTGGTTTAATAAAAGTATATTCTAAAATGTAGGAAAAAACAATCAGGATTGTTACAACTCAAAAAAAGTTATTTTCAAAGTTCTAGGCTTTTCTTCATGGCTTGAAGAATGGCTTCCTTGGATGTCATACTGGATGCAGATTGCTGTAGGAATCCCTCAGGGGTTGAAAACCCATCAAGAGTAAATACAAAGATTTTTTCCATGTCTCACAGGCTTGTCAACACAACACGACAGGACCTTTCTGTGATCAGTGCGTGCCTGGCTTCTATGGAAATCCATCCCAAGGAACATCTGAGGACTGCCAGCCCTGTGCATGTCCTCTGAGTTCTGCTGCAAACAAGTAAGCTTCTTATGCAAGACTGTCTTTTGCATCTTCAGCAAAACCAGGAACTGGGATTAAAATAAAAGTCTTGACATCTGAAGGAGAGAGAAAAGGACTCTTTTTCATCTTCATTTGAGTATATCTCATAGAAACATTGCTTTTCCAGGTAGACAAATACATAGACTAGGTTAAGAGAGGCTGAGTTAAGTGGTAGAATTCTGCATGGTGGTTGAAAGTAATAATTCAACCTGTCCTTGAACTTTGCACCAAAATATTGGTTATCTTCCATGCTTTTTCAGAAAACAGCATAAGGACAGAAGTGTTGTACCTGAAAAAAAGGAACTCAGTATAGCTATTGTACGGCTTTGCTAGAATGAAAGCTGAGTTTTTATGAGTTTTAAAAACTTCCTTTTAGAGAGGAAAAAACCCCCAAGAGTTTTTAAAAATTATACGTTAATTTTGACACACTGGAATATTACAAGCATTGATAAATTAGAAAAAAAATCACTTGTGTGGTTATATAGATAGCTGTAAGAAAGGGTGGATATTGAATGTTTGTAGAAGACTTGTGGTTCTGTGCATTGATACCAACTGCCATAAATATTGTTGACAGTTTCAGTCCTACTTGCCATCTGAGTGAAGAAGGTGGAATTGTCTGTGACAGATGTCTTCCAGGCTATACTGGTTCTCAGTGTGAAAGGTATGTACACTAGTTTTGGGTAAAATATCTACATCATTGCCATCATTAGCTGTTCGTCATCCTATCTTCCTTGTATTGTTCATACCTCATGTACAGAACATTCCTAATAAAATTTTCCTTTTCGTTTTTTCTTTCATTGTAATACGGAGAGACTTTAGATTAAAATTTAATATGAAAAACTCCCTTCAGTGGGGACAGTGTATGACATTAGCACATTCCAGCTAATAAAGTTTTTAAACTCTGATGCAGGTGTGCTAATGGCTACTATGGGAATCCTCTTATGCCTGGACAATCGTGTGCTCCTTGTGAATGCCATGGCAATGTAAACCCTCAAGAAGAGGGCCACTGTGATCCTTTCACAGGACAGTGCCTGAAATGTCTGGGGAACACAGCAGGTCACCACTGTGAAAAGTGTGCTGATGGGTATTATGGGGATGCAGTGATTGACAAAAGCTGTCGTGGTAAGTTGTTATTATTATTACTCTCAACATTTAAAGAACACAAAACTGCGGTGTTCATGTGCAAAATGGATGGGGACGTGCACCATTGCTGAAAGAGTTAATCTTCAAGTTGTGAGTTGGCAAGTGTGGGTTGAAGACTCTGGGGTTGGGTTAGGCTGAGGGAAGGGAATGTATTATGTTAAGGTTCGGCACTTGGTATCCCTGGAACTTACTGTCTTGTTTAACACTGTCCCTCCAGTGATGTTCCGTACACATTTTTACTTCTGAGTGTCACATACAGGGCTGGTAAAAACAAACTTCTTAAATATAGCTATTCGGAGGTGGGTTTTTTTTTTATTTTAGTCCAAATGCACAGGCATTACTTTAGGATATTAGCATCTGTGGGATATAAACGGGTGAAACACATTGTATACCAGATTTTGAATTCTGTATAGTAATGAAGGCATATGGTTGCGCATGAATAATTTTTTTATTTGGTTTCTTTTTGTCTGAATACAAGCCTGTGCCTGCCATGTGAATGGTTCCCTTTCAAGTACTTGTCAACATGAGACAGGCATCTGTTCCTGCAAATCAAATGTGGTTGGAGAAAGATGTGATAAATGCTTGGTAAGCAAATATATTACCTGTTGCTAGTATATACATTTTTTTGTCTTCCTCTTTATCTATAGATACTGATTTGCCCAAATACAAGCTATAGCAGTAAATATGTTCGGGGAGAGGGGTCTGTCACTGGAGGGGAGACCAAAGTGTGTCTGAGGAGGCTTTTGTGGTTGAGAATTGCTCTGCATATGCTCCTTGCAGATGTGAAGCTGTGTAATTGAATTAGCACCCTCCTGCATAGGGCTGTTCAGTGTGCTGGCAGTGTGCAGTCAAAAAACCAAACTAAACACTGCTAACAAACCTAAAGGGATCTTAGAGCCGTGCTTCTGTAAAATGAAGTCTGAGTAGGGAATATCTGAAGAAATGTGGTTGGTGATAATAAATACATCATGGCTGAATGCCAACGAGGGATTCAGCTGAAAGGCAGGCCTGTTACAAGAACAAGCAGATATTAACTGGTGATACAAACCAGCAGTTTCCAGTCTATGCTAAGTGTAAAATTGCATCAGAGACCACAGCAGGAAATCTGTGCCCGGTTTGTGCCAGCCCAGCTGAATGACTTTGAATACACACGTACAGGAGGTCACTGACCTGCTCCATTCTGGGCTTTCATTCGTAGTCACAGGTATCTGTGCATGACCAGCACAGCCCACCCTCACCTCATGCAAGTCTTTAAATTAGAATAACATCAGACTTCAAAACATAGTGTCTTACTCGTGAGATTAGAGGACCATGAGAGCATTTCAGGGTTGAGGGTTTCACCTGAGTGCATATTGCTTATAGGTGACACAGTGAAGAGATAAGGCCAGGGAGTCTTTCCACAGCAGTCACACACTGCTGGCCACAATTCGTGCAGGTCAGACATCATGGGGATTAAACAAGAGAAAACAAGAGTGTATATTGTAGTGTTTTCAGAAATTTATGAAACATAACTCAAATCTATTTATTTCTTATCCAACAGAATGGGTATTATGGCCTGCTTACTGGGCTTGGCTGCGTTCCCTGCAACTGCAGTCAGTTTGGCTCAGTCTCTGAGGACTGCAATCATCAGGGGCAGTGTCACTGTGTACCAGGAGTGGCTGGAGAGAAGTGTGATCGTTGTGCTCATGGCTTTTACGCATTCCAGGATGGTGGCTGCACACGTAAGCTCTAATCCATGATCCTTGCAGAGTTTGTCTGGAATTTCTTTCAGCAGTATATTGTACATTGAACTCTGGCAAAGGTCGGTTGTTTTGATGATGATACGGAAGAATCTGTCGGAAGGTCCACTAGTACTTTGAATAAGCTGGGGAACAAAACATTTCTTTCCTTATTGTGTGGTTCCTTGTAAAAGATGGTGACTGTGAAATAACTCATAACGGGTGCATGAGAGAAATATCACATCCTCAATAGCTCCTTTGTCTCTTTATTACAAAACCCTTCAGTCCTTCAAAGAGAACGAAACCTTTTTTTTTCTGCAGTTGGGAAAGTGAAGAGCTTCTACTACTAAAGATTTTGACCTTATTTTTTTCATTTAACTCTTAAATATATGTTTCATACATCCCATCATCACCTGGATATGTACAAGTTTTAGTCATGATAGGGAAGAAATTGTTCATCTAAAAGGAGAACATGCCATCAAAACCTAATTTGTCATGTTAATAAGATGACCTTTTCAATACAGAATAGCTAAAGGAACGCCTACCTTTTCTCCAGCCAGACAGAAACAGTTCTTTCATGCCTCAAACAGTACATTAAAATGAAATACGCAGCGAGATTATGTGATAGGATAATGTTTTAAAATGAATATACTTTGTCTTTACTAAGAATCAAAGGTCCCTTGGGTACCTTTAACCATTTCAATATTGGAAATTTCCTAAATGTTACTAAAACAATTAATAAAACCAGTTCCCTGAAATTCTGCTTTTTGTCTGGAATAGTATTTTGTTTCTTAAACAACCAAGTGCATCCTGCAGTAGTTAGCTATTATAAAAATACTTATCCATCCCTATTATTCAATAAGCAATTCCTGAGATTAATCCTTTCACCTGCTTGAGAACATTGGAGTATCTCCTGATGCGTTTTGTGTCCTCTATAAAAGAAATGTTTTCCTACAAGTGTACTCTACTCCAAAGTAATTTTGCTTGGTTTTGTTGATCCCCCTGTGGAAGTGCAGCACTGCTTTTTAAAACATCAAATAGGCTAAGTCAAGAAACAATATTGGGGCTTCCAATAAGAAGATGAAATGCCACTCTGGTCATGATTTGTTTCTCAGTGATTAGGAGTTCCTAGTAGAATGGACATATGCAGAAGAAAAGTAAGATTATCAGTGGTCTTGTAGTTTCTTCTCTGTAGCTAAAATGTGGGTAAAGTTACTCATTTGGTCCTATTTCTCTTGCAGCCTGTGACTGTGCCCATACTCAGAACAACTGTGATGCTGATTCTGGCCAATGCATTTGTCCCCCTCACACTCAGGGGCAAAAATGTGAACTCTGTGAAGAAAATTACTGGGGACTCTCTCCTAAATTTGGTTGCAAGGTATGATAGGCTGGATAAAAGGCCATGGCTGTTAAAAGCAATTAGTCTTATACAAATGTCAGAACTGGGCTCTTGTTTTGAGAACCATGATCTTCATTGTGTGTGTCAAAGTGTTAATGCAACATGATCACATTAAAACAAACACCAGCAAAACAACAGACTGTGCAGTGTTTACTGAGAAACCTTGTTAAGAGGGCTGTCTTTGAAAAGACACTACTACTAGAGTGCTTATTCTGGGTGGGTGCATAGTTCACATTAAAATTGTGAGGTGTGTATTCTAACATTTTGTTTGAGTAATGGTACTAAACCAGGTTTATAGCAGCAATGGGCAACTGGCAACATGGTTTCTGTGCAAATCAATAAGTGATAATATTACAGATTTAAGAACATTCAAATCTAGCTTGTCTTAAAACTTACTGCAGGCATTCCTTCTGAAAATTTGTAATTAAAATGGTATCATGTAGTTAATATTTAATGGATGGAGCAATGGTAGCTCCCATTATCTCAGCTTAATGCTTATGATTAAGCAGTAAAATGCCAGGTCAGTGCAGATCCAAGGAATAGGAACCATTTATGCCTTTAGGTTCATGCAGTAAACTCCTGTCAGATATGGCATTGGTCCAAGCTATTTTATAAATGTTGAGATTTTAAAAAATCCTCATAATTACATGAATGCAATGGGTAATTTCAGTGGAGAAACCACAAATACAATTAACTTGACAAGGTCTGTCATTACATCCAGTAGGTATTTAAGTGTCAGCCAAATTGGTTGACAGGGATGGGAAAAAAATCTTTTTTCTCTCTTTAATTTTTTGGAGTAATGATGATAAAGTATTCCTAATAAGTCTTCAGAGTTAACCACCTTAGTGATTTGTGGTAACACAGTTGGCAACTGGTCTTTAAACCATGACTTTGTTAGCTGTCAGCTTACTGTCATTCTTACCTAATATACTGCAAATACAATGTGCTGGTGGTCCTCGTGCATTTCCTTTGAGGTGCTCCTTTCCTAGGGTGATTCCCCAGCACATGCCAATGAGCAGGTGTAATTAAATATGCAGCTGCTCACTTTTGCTATGTTTTATATCATTCCTTTTGGTTGCAGCATCACACAAATGAACGTGAATTACTCTAAGGTATTTTAGATACTTTCTTGATGCTACAAGCAATACTGTGATCTCCAGGTAATCGTCCCAACAGAGGGATATTCCCTATGCTGAATAGTTAGATATGATAGGTTAAGATCAGGAACAGTGTCTTCTGGCAAACCCAGGAGAGACTCTTTGCATGCTCTCTACATGGATGAAATGGGGGAGATACTCAGAAGCCCAGACTGTCTGGTTTTGCAACACAGAATGCATAAGTGGTTACTTCATCTGGCTCTGTTTCTAGTGGACTTCTTGATATTTAGCATCCATTTCTGTGTGCAGTAGTGAAGGAGAGCTGGAGTCTTTTTTAGATTAGAGTCCTTTTTTCATGTGTGCTGCAGCACAGTGCATTGTACCTTAGCGTCTTTATTTATCTTTATCAAAAGTATATAGAGATTGCATACATGCAAATTATTACTATTACTATGATTCTTAGAATTTGATGTTCAGAGCTGTGGGCCTTGACTGATATCTGACAGCCAAAGTTGTCAACCTGTGTGGTCACAAGGTGTATTAAACTAGGCATTGTAGTACATGGTGCTGGAGTAAAAACTGCTTAATACAAAGGGTGCTGTGGGTAACCAGCAAAATTGTGAAGAATGCTAAAGGATAGATAATAATGCTGCTAGAGCTTGTGGGTCTTGGTGTGCAGAACTTTGTAAGATAAAGGCTTTTCATCTCAAAGAGAGCTGATTGGGAAAAAGACTCAGGGAAAATGCTCACAGTAGATGATGATAGATGGAATGTACTTTTTGCCTGTTCAGTTAGAAATAACCACAGCAAAATTGGGCTTGTTAAGTAACCACAGATAAGAAATTACGAGTGAAGGCTAATCCAGACTTCTTCAAAAGAGAATGACAAATAAAGTACACCCATTTTGCATGTTTGTAATAAAGGTTCATATTACTGATTGCATAATGAAGGATGCACTCTGCCAGGAAACAGTTTTCCTTTGGTACTGAGATGCACTGCATGCTGAGCTTCCCACCTTTGGATGCAATGAGAGTCTTGGTTCCTCATCAAATAGTAAAAGAAGCTGGAGTAAGATGCAGAAGCTATTAATGCTTCTTGAAATCTTAAACGAATGTTAGTTTTAAGATTTTCCTTTCTGTCATACTTATAAAATGACAATACTTATGGATTACTTTCATTCAGCATTTATTTAATTGACTTGCTGCACTCAGTGCATAGTACTGCAAATTAAGTATCTTGGATATATTTTTGTTTTCTGGAACAGATTCGTTCAACTCCTTTGGTTCCCAACCCAACAAATCTTCTATCTTTTTGCACTATCTTTATCCACTGTTTACTGGAAATGCAATTCTTTGCTGAAATACAAACCAAACAACCTCATTTCTGTGTGGAATTAATTCCCTTTTATTATTGTAGAGTAATTGTTGACAAATATTGAGTTTTAAGGGTCACTCTTAAATTTACTGTGCTGTTTCTGTTGTAAAAATTTTTTTTTGAAAGATCTGCTATTTATGAATTTTCTTCTCTTCATCTAAGGCTTGCAACTGTAGCAACACTGGTTCAGCCAATCTCCAGTGCGATGTGTTGACAGGTCAATGCCAGTGCAAAATTGAATTTGGAGGACAAGACTGTTCCAGGTGTGCCTTAGGCTACAGGGACTACCCAGACTGTGTTGCCTGTGACTGTGATTTGAGTGGAACCAAAGCGGAGACGTGTAATGGCACTGAAGGAGTTTGTGGTTGTGAAGAAGAAACTGGCATCTGTACCTGCAAGGTACTGAGCTATTTAGCCACTTCTTGGGAAGCATTAGTGTTTTCTAGACATTGATTGCATTAAAGTCATGGAAGTTACATTGCTGAAAGGACTTCAGAAGGCAATCTGCATCATTTATGAGTACACCTGAATCACTGCTAAAGGATTTTCTGTGACAGTGCTAAACTGATCTTATTACTAGTCAGGAAAAAATGAAAAACAGTGAAGTTTTTCTGCTCGTACACATTTGGTTTTATTAGGTTTGGGAACAACACATTAGTTCAGATGATATGGCTTTTTTTGAAAATTCAAATTGTAATGATAGGAAGAGACCAGTAAATACTAAATGGAGAATCTTTTTTGTGCTTTTTGAAATATGTTTATGTTGCAAGTTCAAATTCATTTCCTATGCTAGAACCAAAAGCCGTGCTTAAGAATAACTCACATATATTGCTAATAGTAAAGTCTGACATTCTTGTATAAAAAAAGGAAACCTAAAATGCACAGATAGTATAGATTTTTCTGAAAAGGTGGGAATCTGTTCTTGAGAGACTGAGTGGAAAACTTACTTCAAAACAACAAATGCATGTCTTCAATGGCATCTCTCCAATCTCTCCTTAAAGGTACCAGTGGGCACTGACTGTAGTTTCAGGTGTTTCTTGAAGTTCAGCTTACCAGTTGGGAATTGAGTGCAAAAAGAGACACTTGGGAATAGGGCCCGATTCCTATTCATAGTGAGCAGTTTATTTACCTTTTGGAGCTCATTTTCCAGATGCAGGTTTGGGAAGAAATTCCATCTTGAATTGAAATCATAGCTGCTAATTTTTTGATAGTCATTCAAATACATAAATTTAACTTGAATGTTCTGTGATTGTTTGTGGTATTTTTGTGTGTGTGTTTTTTTTTTTTAAGAAAGAAAAACAGCATTTGAAAATAAGGAAAAAAGTGATGTGCTGCACAGTTAAACATAATACATACAATAATTGATATTCTGCTGTGAAATTTACATAGCAACTAGTTTTTCTTCCAAAAAGAATCATCTTTCATTTAGATAGTGAAGTATTATGAGTGTGCTGTTACCATTTTTTTTTTTAATTTCCTCCAGGAAAATGTATTTGGTCTACAATGCAGTGAGTGTAAACCTGGAACTTTTGGTCTGTCTGCTAACAATGCACTAGGATGTACTCCATGCTTCTGTTTTGGGATGTCCACATCTTGTTCAGAACTAGAAGACCATGTGAGAATTCCTGTAAGTAAAACAGTATGACTACACAGACACAGTTTGTTGTTATCCTCATGTTAGGTACCACACTGGTGTGCACAATTAATGAATCAGGCTGAGTGTACTGACTGGCTGACAGGGGCAGTGGCATAGGTCAGAGCAGAAAAGAAAGCAAATGGCAAAAGGTCATACTCTTTATTTCTGAAATGTTGTGTTTCACTCTTCACTTCTTAAAAAAGTAAACATCAAATGTGTTTTCTGTTTTTTTGAGTTGGGCATTTATTACTCTAAGATGGACTATTGACTGTTTCAGAGCAACTGAAACTGTAAACAGGATACTTTGTTGTATGAATCTTTTGCTCTTTGTGTTGCAGATAACATTAACTCCAGATCAGGCCATTCTGCATGTAGTAGCTCAAAGTAACCTGACTGGAACAGTGGAAGGAGTATTTTCACAATTTCCTGATGTTTTATTGGATGCTGCGATAGTCAGAAAATACTTAAATACGGAAACATTCTACTGGAAGTTGCCAGAGCAGTTTCAGGGAGACCAGGTATGTCCATTAAATAATTGGAATGCTTTGTATATAACTTTGTTGTCTAATAGACACTCCTTTACTGTAGAATAGTTACTTTATATTCATAACATTTTTCTACATTAATTCTGTTCTTGTAGGTCATAATATTATAACTATTCAGTGATAGAACTTATTTATAGCAAACACAAACAATATATTTACATTACCCTTTCCTAAGAAGATTTTTCTTGACCCTGTAAACTGGTAACACCCATATTTAATTACTTCAGAGATTCTGTGGGGAGGAACAGTGATATATTTGGTTTCATTTCAGAACCTGAAAGAATTCGTAACATTGATGCTAGAATCAGTATATAGATCATGGAATCTCTGTTGCTTAGGAATTGAATGAAAATTGAGTGCACACCTTGAAAGGGTCTAGGTAGAGAAACTAAGACTGCTTTTTAGAAATATGTATTTAATCTTGGTGCAAAAGCCACTGAGTTTAAGTCAGTTTTCATGTTTTATTGCAAATCATTCAAAGAACTGGCAGTTTTCCTGTCTACAGATGATGTTAAAATATTTTCAACTAGTATCTTGAACCTTAGAATAAATAATAGTAGTCAATTTTAATCCAAACAGCTCATGGCCTATGGAGGGAAGCTGAGATATACTGTTGCTTTTTATGCTTTGGATGGCTTTGGAACCTCAAATTTTGAGCCACAGATTCTAATGAAAGGAGGTCACACCAGCAAGTTGGTCATCTATGTAGACATCCCTTCTCCAGAAAATGGAGTAAGAACTGACAAGGAAGTGGAAATGAAGGAGGTAAGCCAAAACACTGGAGGAACACAGCATTACCCTGACGTAAACTTGAATGTTCATGGTTTTAATAATAAACATTAATAATAAATAAATAGATAATAACAATAATAAATGTGTTATGTTTCCCTAGGATTCTTGGAAGTATTTTAACTCTGTGTCTGATGAGCCTGTCTTACATTCTGACTTCATGTCTGTGCTAAGCAACGTTGAATATATCCTTATCAAGGCAGCTTATGGCCAGGGATTACAGCAAAGCAGGTAAAGCAACCTCTGATTGCATTTATTTATGGCATTGCATTTACTGTAATTTAACCTACAAATAATCCCATCTGAGCTATTCAGTAAAGACTTACCTCAGAGAAATTTAGAATTTCCTATTTATGACTTTTGCTCTTCCTTTGACAAGAAAACATTTATGACTTTTAATTGCAGCAGAATCCCTCTAATTCTTTCTGTGAAACACTAAATGACTCTGCTTATTTTGATAGCAAAACACAAAAAGAAGCACAGGCTGATGCAGTGTTCTGCAGGACTGATGATATAGTTAAATATTTCATATTTTCTAAATTATTTCTTTCCTGTCTTATTTTTATGGAAACTGAATTTTTTGTTTCTTTTTTCAATTGAAGCACATGGTCCCCTGAGTTCTTTGGTTTATATCAATCTAGGTGTCTCCTGTAGCTTGAAACACTCTGGGCAGTGGTACTAAGATAGTCCCACTTCAGAATAGTAGACTTTATTGCCATTTTGAGCAGAACTAAGTTCCTAAAGAGAGGGAGGGGATGGGATATGGTAGTTGCATCTGTCAGTCTGGAAACGAACAAGACAAGTAAAGATGCATCCAGTGAAAACCCAGCATCTGTACATCTTCACAGTTCCAAAGAATTCTGATTCCACCTCCAGATTTTGTATTATTTTTGATCCACATGCCCTCAACTATCTTTTTGTTAGCTCTGTTCAAAATTGTGGCACGAGACAAATGTTGTCTAATGTTTCTCAGGAAGAATTACATATTCTTGCATGGTGGGTTGGGCAAGTTTTCCAGACCAAGAGGGATCAACCTTTTAATAGTTTCTGATCTGTTTGGTTGTAGGTTCTTAAATCCCATAAATAAGTAAAAAATCTTCAGTGTTTGAGATACTTGCTTGGGAAATTAAAGAAGATTATATATTTTAGCCCTGACTTTGAAGCATGAAAATGTTTTTGGATCTTTTTTTGGCGTTAGTGCATCTTCAGATATTCACACTCTCTTCTGCATATATTTTGTAGAATTGCAAATATCTCAATGGAAATTGCAGTCAAGTTTGAAGAAATGCATCTAGGCAGGCCTATAGCTCATCTTGTAGAGCAATGTAGATGTCCTGCTGGTTACACTGGATTGTCCTGTCAGGTACAGAACACTTGAATCTTTTTGCATGTCTAATAGTGTGAAAGTAAAAAAATAGAAAATTACTTAAATAGCTTTTAAAATTGTTTGTAGCTGTTGATAGCTGTGATAATTTTTTTAAATTTAATTTTACTCCCCTTACAACTAGAGCTGTGCTCCAGGGTACTACAGGGGAAAGCATACAGAACTCAGTGTAAGAGAGCCTCACACTCTGATAGCACCTTGTGTGCCATGTCAGTGCAACAACCACAGTGAAACCTGTGATCCTGACACTGGAAAGTGCTTGGTATGTACATCTTATGCATTCTTCTATTGATTTCACCTGAACATACATAGGCAGTAACCTATCAAAGGAGTTATTGAGAGAAGTATTACTCCCTGTATTGCTTGGATAAAATGTGGGGGTTTTTTTCCCCCCACAACTCTGAAAGATGGAAAATCTGAATAGTTTCCCTTATGGTCCATTCAGTAAAATTAGCAAGGTTTTGGGGCACTAACATACTCAAAATCATTTATTATTTTAGTTTTAATTTTACTTTTAATATTACTTGTGTATCAGTTGAGTTTGTCTGTTTTTCTGTGAGACTTTTTGGGCTTCTGGACTGCTGGTCTGCTTATGCACGCAAAATAGAATTAAAGAAAGCACTAAGCCATGGACTTAAATCAAGGGCATCTCAAATCAAAATCTTTCTCTCTCAGGAAGAGAATCATCTGGGAGCTTTAAATGAGGCTTTTTAATGCCCAGGGACTAAAGTATTACTGGGATATGCCTCAGCTAAGTTGGTTTTGCTCACTTTTCTCATTATATTCCAAAGGTTGCAAAGAGGGGTCACATATGACTAACACATTTCCTCTCTCTTGTGGTCTGACAGCCTGTGGACAGCAAATTCTCAGCTAACCAAATAAGGCACATTAAGTCTGTTCCCTGGTATTTCTCAATACTTTTTCCTAATTCTTTTTCAGTTGCTTTGTTTTTCCATTAGTGAATTGGTTAGTTTAAAATCAACTTCTTAATTCTTGAAGTCAGTTTTTAAGTGACTTTCCTTAGTCCTTCAGGCTTTTGTAAGCCATTCTTTTGCTTTCAGGTTTGTCCAGAAGTATGTATCTCACGAGTAAGAATTAAAGTTCTCACTTTTGCAAGGCCAAAATGCATAGGTCTTTCACACAGGTGAATATTCGTCATTCTTCCTCTTAGCTTCTTGTTAAGGATTAGCAAATCATCTGTGTCTTGAGATTACTACATAGACATTTCCAGCTGAGGGATGAGCTGGTTTTCACCTCTGACTTCTGCTCCCATACAATAGGAGGTTGCGTTGCTACTGTTTACTCTCATCAACTAACCTAAAATACAGACTAGCAAGTATATGAAATAAAGAAAAAGAAAAAAGAAAGGTAAAAAGAAAAAAGGGGGGGGGGGAAGCAGAAGGTTATTTTTGTTAACTTGGGGGACTAGTCAGTTAAATTGTGTTTATAATATCAATTTAGTGTTTTAATATTAATAGCACTGGTTATTGATCAGTACTCTTGACAAATTAAATGTAGTATCTGGAATTCTAACTGTGGATAGTCCTCAATGTTTGCTGAAATGCTGGAACTGAAACAGAAGACCCCAGGTATTCTGTTTAATTTTTCCATCAGGTTTTGTTTGGGTGGTTGGTTTTTGCTTGGAATTTTTTGGTTGATTGCTTTGGTTTTTTTAGGATTTTTTGTTTTGTATTGTGATGTCATGGCCTGAATTGGATTAATAGCAGCAGAAATACATAAATTTTAATGGAAATTTAGAGAAGAAATTAGGTCAGCCTGCCTGAAGGGGCATTCATGTAAGAGAAAATACGCTGCTATTCTGTTTGTTTTTGCATAAAAGGTTTTTTTCACTCAGAGAATGCTGACCAATGGGTAGTGACATGTAGAGATGATTGTTGGAAACTGTACACAGGTATTGATTGGGGGGTAGATAAAGTTACTCCTGTTGTTTGTTGTTGTTTTAAACTGTCTGAATGACTTTTTTGTGTCTCAGAACTGCAGAGATAACACAGTTGGTGATTACTGCAATGCTTGTGCCCCAGGCTACTATGGAAAAGTAATTGGATCTGCCAATGACTGCTCTCTTTGTGCCTGTCCCAGAGCCAACCCTGTTAGGTAATCAGAATTTACTAAACCCAGTGTGTATTATACCATTCCTTGTTTCTTGTGTTGTATGTCTAACCTCCTACTCCTTCTGCTCCTCCTACTATGACAATAGGAATTGGTTATTGTTACATGTTATTTATTTTTAGACATTTGAATGCTGCCTATTTTTATTTAGTAAATGGAGCTTGCATTCTGAGATGTTCACAGGTACTGGTAACTGAAATTTTAAAAAGATCAGGTGATAGATGAGACAATATTTTCTCTAAGACTAGAACAGACACATTGACTGTTTTATAGATAGTTAACTAAGTTGCTGTGATATTGTTTAGTTTGAAATGTGGGTCCCTTCTTCATTCAGGGAACAGTACTTTTGTATTTACAAAAATTCAGGCCATACCCACTCAATGCAGGAACTTTCCATGAGATCAGTCCAAGGGGAAGAACAAGGACTCTTTTGTCTGAAATTTATACATTTAACTTTGTATTTTGAAAAACAAAATGCCGTGCAAGCTGGGGTTTTTTTCAGAAGCTTAAAAAGCATATTTGTTGTTTGCTTTTGTATAGTTGAGTCAGAATGAGAGTCTAGAAATTCACGCAAGTCTCAGTTAAATATGTACTATAGCCATATCATACAGCATCCATTTTACATTGTCTTACCTTCTAAAAGGAAGGCCATAATGTGCTCCAGCATGTTATGCAGTAATGGAGCCACATTGGAAAAGCAAACTTAACACAACTAATTTAAAGTACAAATACCGGAGCAACGCATCAGATTAAACAGAAGATTCTGTTGCTTACAGTGTTTAACCTGTGGCTGAAGGTGTTGTCTGTCTTTGTATGGTCTTTTATTTATATGATAGCAGCTATTTGTTTATCCTTCCTCCAGTTTTAGTCCCACTTGTGTCCTGAAAGGTGTTCAGGATTACCACTGTGATGCTTGTCTCCCAGGATATGAAGGACAGTACTGTGAAAGGTGAGTTACACGTGATGTCCCCGTTTATTCCCAGCTCCCAAGGACAGTTTGGTTAATATGAGCCGTATGTGTACTCAGATTATTCAGTGCTCATAAATAAATGTATAAATGAATGCTCAAGGACTTAGAGTGATTTGCTAGTTACTGTTGAACTATTAATAAAAACCCCAACCTATCAGTAAATGTGACATCTGATGGCATGATGAATATCCCCTGATGTTCTGCGTGCCATTCCTCTCCGTGTAGGTGCTCCCCTGGCTATTACGGTGACCCTCAGCTCCCCGGTGGCAGCTGCCGTCCGTGCCAGTGCAATCCGGGCGGTTCTGTTCACGGGAATTGCGATGGTGCCACTGGGCAGTGCCTCTGTAAGCCGGGGGTGACGGGACAGCTCTGCGAGGAGTGTGAGCCGAGGCACCTTCTGCTGGAGGACGAGTGTGTGTGTAGGTGGTTTTTAATTTGTTTACTTTCCCAATGGGCTGTGGTCCACTCAAGTGATATTTATGTGGATGGGTTTATGATGTCAGGCCCTGTTGTTTCTGTGAAGGAAAGAAATGTTAACAACTCATTTCTGTAGATGGAGAGGCTTGGAGGAGGTATTCTCTGGAGGTCCCATCCAACCTCAGCCATTCTGTGAACACAGAGCAAGCTGTGCAAGAGATCATAACATCAGACAGGCAGTTAATCCTTAAATTGCTTATTTAGTGTTACAAACAAGTTTAGGAAAAATAATTTTAAGGCTTTTTCTGACTGTATAATACCTTTATTCATTTGAATATTTTGAATTCCTATGTCATTGACGCTTTGGGTGTGAGGTTGCCGTGATAATACTTTTGGAATTATCCCAGGTTTATAGGCATTCTACACCAATAATAAGTCATATTTCCCCAATAATTAGTCTTGTAATTCTTTATGAGAGTGTAGGTAGCAGAAAGACACATCTAGTACAATAATCTGCTTCTATAATGACTCAGGATTTAGAATTCAGGTTTTATTTTGTATAAGTAATAAAAAAACAATCTGGAAAGTAAATAGAATTACAGGACTGTAGGTTTGAATTTCCTGTCCGCCAAACCTGTTTGACTGAGTGGCTTCAACATGAATTTATTGCAAAATAGCTAAATAGGCTCAAAAATCTTGTAATAGAGCAGGCAGCTCAGTAGTTAGCAGGACCAATAAGACTCTAGTGTGTGCTAACCTAAGGAGAATGAGTTTGGAATAAATTGACTCTTGGGCAGGAAGGGAAAGGCAAGACTACAAATCTTTGTATTTAGAGTTATTATACTTTATCACTCAAATGATGAGGGCACATATTGTCAATATTGAAATTGCAGGTTTTTTTGTCTTCATTTTAATACTAATATAGCTTCCTTAAAATTGTTTATCTAGCTTGTGATGACAACTGCACAGGAGTTCTGTTAAACAGTTTGGATAATCTCAACGATGCCATACTTTCAGTGAACCTCACTGGTATTGACCGTGTGCCCTATGGGATATTGTCGGAGTTGGAGAATGTGACACAACATCTGAAGGTAAAATGAGCACATAAATAGTAGAAATACTCAGTCACACCTTTAAAGCAAAACTTGCAGCTGCTCACAGGTGCTGGTAATTTGACAGAAGGCCTCCTGAAGTTCATGGCTTGATTATGTGTGATACCAGATTAAGACCGTTATGTTTGCTATGGAAGTGTACCTTAAGTGATTCAGCTGCCTGTATTAGTTTATTTTCATTTGTTGCACTGGCATTTAAATAAGTAGATTAATATATTTTTCAATCAGCAATAGGATTTTTGAATGTGCTGTATATATGTGCTTCACCTGGATTATGTGCATTCTTAAGGCTGGCCAGCAAGGGGATTAATTTTCAGTAGGGAAATAGAAACAGCAGGCCAGGTCTTCTCCCTTTTTGGTCTCTTTGCTAAAGAGCTGCCAAGGCATAGATCTAGAGGCTGTTTCCCCAGAGTCCCTGGAGTGGTAGGCTGCTTCTCCATTAGCCAGGGTGCTTGGGATGCAGCAATTTGCTTTCTTTTTGGCTGTGTGGCAGTCCCAAGTGCCTTACTCTATCCTCCATCTCAGGACACTAAAGTCAGGTGGAATGTTTCCGTCTTGGACACTTTCAGGCTGCTTGGGGCAAACTTCCCTTCAGCTCCTCCCCCCCATAAACAAAGCATGAAATACCACTTTTTGTGATTCTAGAAGGTCATTTATTGTTGCTGAGGAATAAGTTCATGTGGCCTCTGCACAAAACCAGAGATAAACAGGATCCTCCCTGCTTCATGACTACTAAAAATAGAAACATTTATTGATAAGAGTCTTCTCAGCAATAGTCAAGCAGGCAAGCTCTGAGTCAGAAACAATGCTATCTTCTTTGTATTTCGCCATATCACAAGAAAATCAAAGTAATGTGAGCCTTTTTGTGCTGCCAAATTCAGCAAACTAAAATTTTGAATTACAATTTCTTCTATTTAAGATATAAGGCAGAATGAATTCCAATCAGTGAACTTCAAAATGTTAATAAGTACAATATTTGATGGCAAACTTGATTAAGTTACATGTTTATGCTTCAGCAGAGATACTCTTATCCTCAACTTTTAGTTACTAACCTTTCAGTTTGAAAGCTTTAGTTATGCTTCCCTTCCTTCATGTCCTAAGGCATACGTGTACTGAATTATTGTAATACTTCAAGGATACAATTTAATTGCTTTCTATAATTATTTTGTGTTTGTATAGGAGCATCATCAACTTTTACTTGGAAATATTGTTCATCTGTAGTTTTTATTTAGCACTTTAATTGCAAAGAAAAGTCAAGTCTTACGTAAAAATAAAGGTAGTTTAAGTTTCTACTTACTTGTTACATAAGTTTAACTTTCTTAACTATAGTAAGTTTATAGTAAGTTTACCTTAACTTACTTAAGTAAGCTTTTACTTACTTCTTACTTTTTAAGTTTTAGTACATACATTTTTTCAATATTAAAATTAAATCAAAGCCAGCTGGCACTTTCTTGGAAGTGGGAAGCTTAAAGTGGCATAAAAATTCTTGTGACTCATGTAATTTTGTTTATGCCAGTATTTTTAAACAACTAAATCTAGGGGGTAAGTTGATAGTCTTATAATTTTTATTTGTTTGGAAGCAGGTATTCCCCTTTTTCTGGATGCTTCAAGGTTACCTTGCCTTTTGCCTTGTACCAAAGTAACTGTGGCTGGAGGCCAGAAAATCCCCAAGGTTATTTCTGTGAATTGTGAATCTTCCCTGAAGGGCTGTCCCTTGCACTGGGTTGCATCTGCCTCATGCTGGTAGCTTGGGAATCCAAGTAGTTCCTCTTTTCTGTACCTTTCTGTGGGTCCTTTGGTAATGAAAGATTATCAAATCAGGTTGTCCACTCCTCATTGCTTCTGCACCTCCAGGCCACTGGAAGACTTCAGTTGTTCTGTTTTTCTAGTTAAAGCCTTCTGCTTTACTCCTCCTGACATACCTAAACTTGGTTGCTGTCCAGTTCTGCTTTTTTGAACCAGGCTTTTAAAGAAACTTGCTGGGCTTTATTCCAGGAGGCTCAAGAGCTTTAGCTCTCTTTCACTTGTTTTTCATGCTGAGGAAAAGACTGTGAAATTTCCATTAGACACAAGGCTGTTGGATACTCTTATGTATTACTTTTTTAAAATCTTGGACTTTACTTATATGTGTGTATGTATGCGTATATATATACACATACACACACTGTATTTACCATGGTATTTACAATGATTGTCTCTGAAACATCTGAAATCTAAAAATAACCTTTCCTAGACTTTCTCTCTCTGTAAGAGATATGCCCTAGGTTTCTTTGCATCTTTAGAGAAGTGGTATTCTGTTGCAGGCCTTGACTGTATCAAATATTATAGACTTGGGCACAATGACCTACTAGTTGCCATATAGAGCAGATTTGAGGTGACCTTGAAGGCAAATGCAGCATATTATTCTTTCTCATTGACAAAGGGACTCACAGGACTATGTATCTCCAGGGTCATCCTCATGGATACACCCTAGTGCAGCTGTTCTGACAGAACCAGCTGCTGAAATGGAGCTGCTATGGGACTGGATGAAACATTTAATTTGAAGGGCCTTGGAACTTCTCAAAGTAGTTTACTTGAGCACTCAGACTGTGGTGAAGTTGAGAATCAGGAGTGCAGAAATGCTGTTTCCTTCCTTTTTACGCAATTAAAAATACAACATGGCTGGATTCTTGCTTATTTAAAGAAATGGTACACTGTGTTAATGAACTGTATGTATGTAATTATATCATCTTGTGTTCTTTGAAAATCAGTCCTTTCAACAGCATATAAATAATCTAAATAGTTTGCATAGTTATTTTCTTCCCAATACTTTTCTGGACCCACAAAGAAGTCTTCAAATTACAGTCAGCCGTTACTTCTCCTTTCTTATAGAGGTCTGTAGTTCCTAGAGAAGATCCAATTTACTCATTAGATACAGCACAAGAAGGTCTTCTGAATTTATCAGGAGGAATTGATTACTTGCATGAAGAGGTAGGTGCTGGCTTCTTTATTCTTAGGCTATCTGGAGAAATCATTTGAGATTTCATAGCATAGTAGCTTAATGCCAGAGACTTATTCAGAAATTATTTAAAATCTGTAGAGTTCAATAAAAGAATTCAGTCCATTCTGTAAGCTTCCTGAAAAGGGGAGTTAATTGCTCTGTGGACATTTGCAAACTGCAGTAGTTTATGATATTGTACAGAAGATTTACATGGTATCTATTAAAGTTAAGTTTATACTGTGATCATTTAATGTCCTAAAACTGGAGAGAGTGACTTACTTTCTTCTCCTTGGTTTTAATATGTGAAGCTTATTAAAAATTATGTCATAGCTGAGTATTCACCAAAAAGTCCTTGGTACCTGTAGTATTGTGTTTAAAATGATCTCAGGAGAATTAAATCTGTTGAAATCTCACAGGAAAAGTAGACAACATTTTTATTCTTTATCCAGCTTTAACAGAAGAATAATTGTAGGTAGGAAATAGAAAACAGTACTTCAGCCATTGGATCCCATTTGCTGACCATATGTTCTTATAATATTCTGACCACGTATGCAGAATCTAACCAGGTGCTTCCACTGAATGTTGTTATTGTTAATACTGATGTATCCAGAACAGTGGTTTTCCTAATAAACATTAGTTGTACCTAAAAAATTAAATAATATTAACTTAGTTAAAGAAATGGCTTTTATAATTATAAGCTCACTGATTAAGGAAATAATTGATAACGCTGATCTGAGAGCCTGGAAAATGAATCACAGTTAAGGCATCTGCAATCATGGAAGCATCAGAGATTTATGAATCAGTTAGATCTACCTTATCATAAAACATTGTTTCCTTACACTAAAATATTCTCAATATTAAGAAAATAAGCATAAAAACCATAGACAAGTGCCAGGAATTAATCAGTGTTTTAGGAGAACTGTCGGATATTCTCTCTGATTTTATTCTAGACAACTAGATTTTTGAAAAAAGCTCAGCAACTTGACACAATGACCCAGAAAACCAGGAATAAAAGTCAAGAACTGACTGCCTTTATTGATGCAGTACATACAACCATCAAAGGTATCCTGTTTTTAAGATATTTCCATTTCTTCACAAAATTTAGTAAGGGTATGTCCTTTGTAACTCTTAAGTCGTGTTTACATGGAAAATTCTAGTTTGCACAGGGGATTAAAATATGCTTTTTTTTTTTTAAATGGTATGACTAAATTGTTTACTCTCCTACTCAGTACTTGCTGAAGTTGCTGTGTCACTGAATGAAACACTGGGGCTGGATCTGCCACTGTCAAATGCTACATCTCAGCACCTACAGGATGATATTTCTGCCCTTTTGGATTCATTGCGTAAGAAGGATTTTGTTCAACAGCACCATAATGCTACCACAGTCCTAAAGTAAGCCTGTTCTACTGAAAACTCTATTTCACTTATGTCTCTGCCATGCAACACTGCTTTTTTGAAGAGATATCTGGAGAAACATTTTGCCATAATGAGTGGCAGTGTTAGTTAGTTAGCCCAGGTGGACCTATATGAGCTTTGTTTTGGAGTTACTTGATTTGATGATACTTGGTGTCATCCCAGGTGATACAAATCAAGAATAAAGTCTTTCAGAAGTCTGTTAAAAGCATTAGTAAAGCCTGTTAACTTGGACGTGATACAAAATTCCCTTGCAATAAGTGAAAAGACTCACTGATTTCAGATTCTTTCAGATCTGACCCTAACACACATCTCTGTGTTGATTTTGGCTGGGAGATAGCGTAAGACTGTCTCAGTTGATTGCAAGCACAGGACATCTCAGGCCTGCTGAAGGACATGACAATTGATTGTCACTGGAATATGTATAACAAAGATTTGCAAATGAAACCAATGCATTTTTTAAAGCATTCTGAGCCATTGTTTATGGTTGTATTCTGTTGTCTTGATTTGTCCCCAGTTAAAGGCTGTTTTGAAATGGCTTTTATAGTCATTATTAGTGCTTATTGCCAGACTTGGCAAGAAAAAAAAATTGCTGTTCCAAAAGTCAGCTAATATTTTGTTCCAGTTTCAGAAATACTGACTAATGCCATAGCACTCCAAAAACTGTAAGAATGTTAATATTGGCTTCAAGGGACAAGGATTTAGACCAGAGCAGAATATTTCTGAAAATTTTATTTTTTTTTTTATTAAAAGCTTTGGATTAAGCAGGATAGAGTGTTTGTGTTGGTAGTATGTCTCATTTTGTTCAGCAGACTCTTCTGCTGAATGTAGAACTGTATAGAAGCTATATAGATATGAAAGTGGACCATTCATTCTTCTTCCTATTAGGAACTTCAAATCGATTTTTTTCCACTTACAAATATGTCTCAAAATGTTTTGTTCCATAGTAAAAGAGTGTTCTGACTTCAATATCAACAGTTTTTGAGCTGTTATAGAAAGTGTTTGAAAATTAACTTTTTCAATTTTAGTCTCTGTTGAAATTTCTGAAAACTCTCTGATAAGGGTCTTTTGACAGATCAAGGAAAAGAGTTAATATGTTCTGTAAGGTTGTTTGCTCTGCAGAATTTCTTATGCAATGCAACTGTAAATTCAAAAATTATTTAAATAAGCAGCTTGCTAGTCTGTATTTTAGGCAGTAGGTGTTGCTACATGACTCACAGTGGACTGAGTTTGTGATAATGTATTTTAGGCAACATTTGTAACCGAGGTCTCCACACATTTGCCATGAAAGGCAAAGTCCCCAGACAATTAGGAATATAATCTTTTTACTCTATGCTGAAGCAGAAGCCATTATTGACTTGTAAAATACTTTAGATCTTGTAATGTTTTAAGGCTATGGCTTCTGACTGTAAGGACTCTGAATTATTAGTGTTAGGAAATATATGCAAATGTGCATCTACTGTTCAGTAAGAAAGATGGAATGTGTTTTGCTGTGTATATCTGTGAAATAAACTAGGTCTCTTTCACTTTGGCTAAAGATCTATGTGATATGCAGTCAGATTAACAAGGACAAACATTTATATAAAAATACCATCACAGGAGTTGCAATTTTCAGCGTATGTACTGAAATGAAGAGAAACAAAGGAATAGACTTTCAGGATAATTTTCAGTTCTATTCCTTCAATTCTGGAAAGTGTTCAAATGGAGATGCAAATATTCCCAAATAGAACAGCTGAAGCAATTAACAACTGACAGATTTGGGAGGATTTACTATTTGCCAGATAATCTCTGTTGCTGATTAAAAATATAAGTGCAGAGATTAAATTATTTCAGATTGTAATGCTGAAATTGTTAATTTCAGTGCTTATTTTAATGAGGCTATTTATTTTTATTTGGTATTTAAACTTTTCTGGACTCTTGGGTATATGTCTTTCAGTTCTGTTTACTTGCTTCTTTCCAGTGCCAATCCTCATAAATGATGTTTTGATCCTACATTCAAAATATGAATCACTACAATTAGGATATAGAGTAATCCCAGAGGAAAGTTTCTCAGAGATTTTGATTTGGGGGGATGTCCCAAATTAAGTCCAAACAAATATGATTTGTACTAACCCCTTCCCCCTCTAGTCATTAAATACAAATTTTATGAACTGTATTACTGTTGTCTCCCCAGGCAGTCATCATTTTGTGTGGTAAGATGAATAACTAAACTACCATGTGTATGTATGCTACTTTAGAAAAAAATGGCAGACTTTTGTAAGAAGATGCATATAAATATTTCACATGACCCCATTTTCTCCTTAAGAAATCCATGCCTAAGTGTCTCCTTTACTGTTTCTTTAATTTCTGATTCCTCTTCTTTTTCAGAGCTGCAGAAAAGTTGTTGATCCAGGTTCAGAAAGAATATTTCAAACCCCAGCAGGAACTTGCTGAACTAAAAATGGATGCAAGCCAGTTCTTATCAAAGCACAACAGCAGACTGCAGGATGCTCAGGACCTGGTGAACGAGGCTCTCGCCAACATCAATGAGACCCATCACTTGTTTCCTCTTATCTCCAGCAACCTGGCAGAGCTGAATGTAAGAGTGGACAGTCAGTGTTGCATAAGAAATATCGAATATATGATTGTTTTAAAAAGTTGATTTTTAAATGTTTTAAACATATTTAACCATTTTAATGTTTAAATATGACACCTGAAAAATTTAAAGGAAACCAGACCCCTGTGAAAACCGTAATATTATGTGTTATGTGAACTCATCAGTATAGCTGACTTTTCAGACTACTATAAAACACTTGATTTATGCTACAGGACAAAAAGTTAAATATAAAGGAAGGTGAAGAAATCTCGAGCATGCTCATTAAAGAAGGGAAGGTCCTAGTTAATGCTGCTGCTGCTCTTGCCCAAGATGTAAAGAACTCTACATCTGTAAGTCCTCAGGTTTTAACATCCTCTTTGAGATTCTCAAGTGTATTTTGCTAGTGAAAAAAAAAGGGAAACATTTTGTTTTGCAGAACGTGGAAGTCCACCAGGACGGGTTAGTCCTGTGGAGCACCAAACTGAGGCATCACGTGGATGAGCTGGTGATGCAGATGTCTGTGAGAGGAGTGCTTGACCTGGTGTACAGAGCTGAGGAACATGCCACCCAGTTCCAACGACTTGCAGATGCACTAGAGAGGTGATAAACTCAAGAATAATGAAATCATGAGATTTACATTAGTGTCAGATTTAATATAAATAGGGAGAGGCTTGATTCACTAGCTGAATTCCCTGTCGATGGCAGGGAAATTTTAGTAGATGATCTTTAAAGGTTCCTTCCAACCCTAAGGATTTCATGATCAATTTTTATTCCCCATTTAATTTGAAGTGCTTTTTACTTTTAATGCTGTGTAACTTTATGAAATGATGTGGAGGAGGGTTGGTTAGTCTTGCATTTCATGTGGCTGACTTACACAGTGAATTGTGAATTATTAAATGCCCAATGAGTATATCATGGCATAGCTTGAAAAGCATCTGGTCTACATATGAAAAATTCTTGGCAATATATCTTGGAATGTGATCAAGAAGCTATTCTTACTATGCCTCTATTATTGTTGCTTTCAAAGTGTTCTGCAGAAATGAGTGGGTTGCAACTTCAAACCCATTCAGATGCACTCTTAGAATTTGAAAGTTGCTAAGTCATTCCTGTTAATTCAATGGAAATTAATCTTCTATCCAAGGAATCCTTCTAGGATGCTTGTTGTTTTGTCTTTTAAAGTCTGCAGATATGTGTTAAAAGTTAAACCATATCAGATTGGAACATTGACATCTATTTTAAGTTTAAAACCAGAAAATTTTGCTCAGAGTAACATTAAGCAATTCTTGACTTCACCACAGCCAGATAAATTCAGTAAAGCAAAATTTACTTTGGATTAAATTTCAGATACTTAAAATCTCTTCCTAGATTCTGTATCTGTACTTAGTTTTTGAGCTTCAGATAGGGGCTTGTTCCTGTTCTGTTTAGGCAATATGATTTGTTTGTTCTAAGGGTCTTTATAAATTGAAAAAATTAACATAAATAAAAGGGAACAAAATAGAAGAAAAAAAAAAAGAGATGGAAAGGAACAAAACAGAGCAACACCTAACAAAATAGAAAAAACTCTGCAAGAAGAAAACCTTTTAACTGATTTTTTTCAGTTCAAAAGAATGAATTTAAAGCCCCTTATGCAACATTGGGCAAGGTGTGCTAGTTTTTTTTCAGAGTGCATCATGTGTTCTGGAAAGATGTGCATGTTGTAGTTGAAGACATGGAACTCAGTGCTTGATTGAAAACAGATTTGCTTGTTAATTGTCTATTTAGTGGCCTCTCTAGAGTAAGAAATGTGACTCTGAACACAACTGCTGCTATCTACACTCACTCCAGTGTTAAAAGTGTGATTGAAAGAACAGAGAGTTTGGCAGATGATGCATCTAGAGTTGTGAATGGCCCCTTGGATTTTGTAAGTATCAATGCTAGTGTTTTAATTTATGTCTTCACCTTTCTCATTTTAGAATATTTGTTCCAATTGTTTCTGCATTTGCTGAAAATGTGAGTCTTCTTGATGGAGGCATGTCCTTGATGGCAGCCTGTCCTACCAAGTAGTATGTACTGTATCCTGAATCCATACTCCAAGACAGTAGTGATAACACATTTCAAGTTCTGTTTACCCTCCTTTTCTCTCTACCACAGTACCATTTTCCCTTTGTTTTGTTTGCTTTTTAATGTCTAATGCACATTTACCTGTACTGGATTTGATTCTGTGCGGGTTTATGTCAGTCATCTGACATGTATTCTTGTAGAACTTAAATTCCCAGGCCTCTAATGCTCCCTTCCACCTCTGGAATTATTCAACGATCTCCTTATTTGACCTATCCCTCTTCCATTTCTATCTAGATATTCCCAACCACAGCTACTTTGCTTAGTAGAGGACATTTCATAACCAAATATATGTCTATGTCTACCATATGTCTATGTCTACCATATATATATATCTACCATCCTGCTGCCTTCCAAGATTATCAGATTGCTACTGAAACAGTAGATTAAAAAGACCCGACCAGTTCCCAGTCTGATCTTAACAGTTTCCTATTATTTTATTTCCCCCCTCACATTTCTTCATCTTGCACATTTTACCTGCAGAAGCAAATGTGTGATAATGCATTTACATGAGAGTGATCAAAACAGTTGTCATTCTTTTGTGAGCTTGTATGTTATTATATAGCACTCTGTCTTACTAAAGCTTTCTACAGCATGAATCCCTCAAGGTGTTTTTCCAGATCTTTTCAGTTGGAGAAATGTAAAAGAATGCTTCTAAGACTGTGATTTTGAAATATCTCACCTTAAATTGCTCAGTGCTGGAAATTTTGAATTAGGCCTGGAAGTAGAATTCCCAAAAGACAACACTGAATCACTACCAGTATTGAAACTAGAATTTTGCAGGTTTTGTTTCATAGCCATCTCTTTTTTTTATTAAATTACAAAGAGATTCAATGTCACATTCTTGGATAAATGATAGCAACTTGTACTATTTTTAATTGATACTTAGTAGGGTAATGAATAGAATAGCTCATAAATAACTAGAATGGTCAATAACTTTAAGTAGGTGTCTGCAGATACTTAAACGTTTTCAGTTGATTTTCTGTTTTTCATATGTTGCAACTTGATGTCTGTGTCTTTTAGCCAGAGGAGTCTTTCAGTCTTCTGGGAAAAGAAGCTCTACTGCTTAGCTCCAAATTTCAGAATGAAGCCAAAAATCTGAAGAAAAAAAGTGATGGTCAGTTCTACAGAATTCAGGCTTCTGCCTCTATTTCTTTTTTCTATTTTCTGTTTTGTGCTGGGTTTTTTTTAGTCTTTTTTTGATTTGTCTTTTTTGTGTAGAGCTTTTTTTTTTTAATGAGCATAAGTTAAGGTAAATATATATGTGTCTGTGCATATTTTCATGCAATTAAGATTAATGTTTTACGGATTTGCACAGTATTCTCATTTTTTTGGGTAAGAATGTAATTTTTCTCTGTAAACATTTAAAAATTTGCCCTTCACTCTACCACATTTACCTATAAGCAATACTTGCAATGGCTGTTTTTTGCAAACTTTATGAATTAAATCAGTAGAAATTGTTCAGTAGAGAAAGAAAAAGCCAAATTCTTGAAAATTCCATTAATTTGTTTTTATTTAATGAATCATGGATGACACAGGTATGTAAGATGACATGTTTAAATTCTAATCCTTTTTACTTGTTCCTGCTGGACAGCTGAAATACAAAAACAAGCTGAATTTCTTTGTCTCCATAAATTCAAAAATACTTTTGATTTTTTTATTACTCCAAAGATACCAGGAAGGCGTTGAAATCTACACCATGAAAACTCAAAAGCATTTTGAGTGAAGGCTTTATGTAGGAGCAGAAGCAGGCCCTTAATGAAATTTTTTGACAAAATTGGACAGAAAGGGAATGTTTCACAGAGATAAACTGTATCTGTAAAATGGTCTTGTCTTGCAATACCAGTGGCTTACAAATATGTATAAATTTTATGTAATTTAGATGGACAGAATTACATACCTTTTTTGTTCCTTCTATTCTACATATTTTAATTTCTAATGAGAGGATTCTGCAAACAGATCACAAATAAGTAGAAAAAACCCACTCCTTTGGCTCCTGTTACATAGTATAAAATGTGAAGAACACAGTAAAAATTATTAGGGTTCAAAATCATGGAATAATTTTATCTTACAGCCTTTTCCTCACAATGTTTGTAGCTCAGTCTCATGGAATTGGCCAAAAAGGGTAGCTTTGAGCAGAATGGTGCCCACAGGAGCTTATTTATTAATACTGCATTCATTTTGCATTCCTGTTTGTAAAATGCTCTTTCTGTTGGAAAAAAAAGTTCCATTGATGAGATAAATGAATGATTCTTATCCCTATATTTTGGTTTTGTGTGGGTTGTATGGTATTTGTTTATGCATATGTTATTTCTTTCAACAGGACTTCTATTTGGATTGAATGGGTTGAACAAAAAGGTAGAAAAGATTCAGGAAAGTACTAATAAAACTGGCAACCAACTTAATGGTTCTCTGTTGACACTCAGAGTATTGCCTAACAGTAAGTGAAATTTATATTGGCATTCTCCTTATTACAGAACTCTCTAGTACAATTGTAATGAAACCCTGTTCATTATCTGATTGCAGAAACCTAGCAATAAGCTATACTGGAGACTTCATTTAGCCTCCTAAATATTTTACATTCTTTTTAGTAAATCCATTAAACATAATTGGGTCTGTAGTCTGATTCACATTTCACATTGCTGTAAATCAGGAGGGGCACTAGTAGAAATAGAATTACACTGATATGAGAGGAGAGTGAAGTTATAGAATATTTAATCCCACATGCGGAGAAACTTATGTATGGAACTGTGAGATTTCACTTTCTTTTCTGGCTTGTTTCAAAATTGTTTATACTAATCTGTGGATTTTCCAGTCTGCATGTAAATGTTTTCTTGATGTAAATGCTGACTTCACTTAACTGATTAAAATCAGTTATTTTCTGTGCTTTTCCAAGATGAAAAATTTCCCTTTTTCAGTCATTATTTTGAATAAAGGCAAGACCTAGAGTTCATGGAAACTAGTAGAGAAAATTGCTTTGAATTTGTGAATAAGAGGGTCTGAAATACTTTGCCAATCTTAATAATGTGTTTTAAGTTAGAAAAACACTGTTTAAGATCTCTTGTTAGGGTTGTTTGAGTCTACTGTGAATCTGGATTAGAATGCTAAGTTCAAAACTTAAAATAACCATTTTGCAATTCAGAGACTTAATTCATGCTAAAGGGTAATAGTAGTGATGAAATTATACTGGATATGAATTGCAGGATGCTATCTAACGTAAAGCTACACATTGACAATTAAGTCATTAAAATCACAGGAGTGTACTCCTGAACTCACATTTTTGAATCAAACATTGTTTGATTTCAGCTTTGTTGTTACATTTCTTGAAGTTGTCTCTTTTTTTTCCCCTCTGGTCAGAGATCCATGGTGGCATTGCTCTCTGTGTAGAGGGTGGTGAAGAAGGATCCTTGAAGGTCTAACTGAGGCCTTTTTTGCCAGCCACAGCATCTTCCCACCAGTGTGGGCAGAAGGTGTAAGGGGCAGGCTGAGATTTGGAGTGGTGCACTCAGTAAACTGGTGCTTGTAGCCCAAAACAGAGGGTGTAATAGACCTTCTGCCTCACCAGCTTTGTATAGGATTCAAAACTTAAGTCTCAGGTGAGTGTCTCTGGGTGCCAACACTCATTTAGGGGACTTAAACACTGTGAGCCTGATGTATTTATACAAACCTCCTGTTGAGATAGGCAGAATCAACTTCCCCAAACAAACAAAAATACAATTCTTACTATGAGAGGAATGTAATTGACAGCATTTCTAGTATTTTGACTATGTTTGTAGCTGCTGTTAGGAACCCAGGCATTTGCTAGTCACAAGTATGCATGCAAGTTTTGAATATTTTTTTGACCTGGGAACTGTGTTCCAGATACCAGGAAATACATGCTTGAAGTGAAAGAGCTGGCTGTGTCTGCAAACATCAGTTCTGTGGTGGATTTAAGTCAGTTTGGGGATTTCAGTCAAAAGCTAATGAATACATCCTCTACATTGTCCCAAGTTAATGACACTTTGAGGAAAACAAGTGAACTCATAACTGATTCATCAAAAGCTGGTAAGTTTGCTCTGTAGAAATGTCACTCCTTGCAGAAGCAGTACCAATACTCAATTTTAACAGGCATTAAATATGAGTCTGATGGGCTGAGAGTTTCTTCCTAATTCAGTAAAAATATGCTTGCTTTTTTAAAGAGACCTATAGAGGATTCACATGGGATGTATATCCCTTACTGATGTTTAAAATTGCTGAAACCAAAATGGTCAGAAACTGGCTACCTTGACTAGGAATTTTAGCCATGAACAGTACATTTTGCTTTCACCCTGCCTCAACATCTCTTTTATGTTTTCACAGCATTCACAGCTGAAAAACAAGTTAAAGAAGTTGAAGCACAAGCAAGTCTTTTATTGGATAGACTCAAACCTTTGAAAATGCTAGAGGAGAACCTGAACAGAAACCTGTCTGAAATTAAAGAACTTATCAGCCAGGCCCGGAAGCAGGCAGCATCTGTAAGTTCCATCATCCCAGACTTAAATGACTTTTCACTTTTAGCAGGGAGGTTCTTTGAGATAAGGAGCCTAAAATTTACTTTCAAAGTACCTGGCTGTTGTTGTGGAGTCTCAGTGAAGTCCAAAGAGCATTGACTGATGCTAAAAAGCATACTGGCAGGGCTGTTGGTACATTTTAAGGTTTTAGCATCAAGTTTCTTACTGCATTTGTGAGTTTTTCAGAACAGCTACCTAATAATTTATCTGCTATTTCCTCCTGTTTCCTATAAAAATGATGAAACACAGTATGTCAGAAAGCAGTCATGAGAGATTTTGATGAGAAAGAGACAAGCTGGGGGATGGCACTGCTGTTCTCTTTAGTACAAGATGTTAATTTTTGAGGTTATTTAGAGATTGATGTGGGGTGCCTGCATATAACATCAAGTACCACTACAATTTTTTATCAAGAGTGTTGATTCTATCAATAAATTTGCATTTATGGCCTGTCATGTTCATATGTTCTTTGCAAGAAGGAGCTGATCATCCAGAGTGCTTTAAGACAGTGTACTTATTTTCAAATCTCTGCTTCTCCCTTAAAGACAGCAAAAGTGAATCAACTGTACTATGGATGTCATTAGACTGTGAGAGAAACATGAAAATGGCTTTGCAATGAGTAGTTTTTGGTATGCTGTTGACTTAAGTGTGGGTATGTTATTGTAAGGTTTAGGGAGGTTTTGTTTAACAAAACAGAAGGCACTCAGTTCTTTCTGCAAATCTTCTTAATTATATGGTTATTGCTCCTCTGTCACAGTCCACTGAAACTTAATGAATCCACTGCATAAAAAAGGGAATGGTATTTTCTGAGGTGTCATAAGCCACAGAGGTTCCTGGCAAGGTGAAGAGAAGTACTAGCAAAATCCCTTTTTCCAGTTTGTAGGAGTTTGTTCTTTTTGGGGGGTGTGTGGGGGTTAGGCACTTTGTTTGTTTGTTTTGGTTTGGGGTTTTTGTTTGTTTGTATTTTTCCTTGGGTTTTTTTTGTTTGGTTGGTTTTTTGTTTGTTTGTTGGGGTTTTTTTGTAATTTTTTACTGTACAAGAGAAACTTGATGTATCTGTGTCCAGATGCATGCAATACACACACGTGCTATATGCACTTAGTAGTTACAGGTATATCCCATGAAGTTAATGGAGTTAAGGCTTTTCTCTTGCTAAAAGGGATTTTCTGTCATTATACCACCAAGCTGCTGGATGCTTGGTTGCATTTAGCTTGGATCAATATTTTATCAGTATACTAAAAATTGGTCAATGGAGTTAGGGAATACGATTTATTTAATTTTTAAAAAGTTGAACTTGCAGTATTTTCACAAATTAATTTTTTAATGTTGTGTAAACTGCTACAATTTTGAAATAATCAGAATTATTGCAGACAGTCTGCCTTCTTAATTTGTTTAAAAAAAAATTCCCTCAGCAGAGACTAGAAATGGTTTCCTTTATTTTTAAAACATTTTGAATTTCTGTATCTTTATTTTCTGATATTATGACGTGGCTTTTTACTGATATATGGCCTTCTGACCCAAGATTTATTGTCATTGTCTGATGTATTTGAATAGTTTAATTACTAATTCAAACCTCCTAATTAAGTGAGTGTACTAAGACAGATTTCATTCTTTTCTATCGTGAATCTCTTTATCAAGTGATACCTACAAGATTGCAAAAATCTAACCCAGGTGGCAATACTTAGATTGCATGAAAGTATCTCAGCAAAAGGCTTGCATTTGTTGGTCAGAAGCTAACTACATACTCAGAAATGTGTGCTGTGTACACTGAGACTTGTTTGGATTCCATTCGCTTCTTTTCCCCCCAGATTAAAGTTGCAGTATCAGCAGACAGAGATTGCATTCGTGCCTACCAACCCCAGATTTCATCTACAAATTACAACACCTTAACACTCAATGTGAAAACTGCTGAACCAGATAACCTCCTTTTCTACTTGGGTAGCAATGGAAAGGTAAGTTTCTGGTGTACGTTTACTGAAAATGATGGCAGTCAAAAATTTTAGATAGGTTTTTCCTTACCTGGTTTCAAACTAAGTAACCAAGTGAGGCCCCTTGCAGACAGATGTGTTCACTAGGGATGTAAGTATTTTTGTGCCTTAGATGATTCCAGAGATTCTCAAAGGTAGAGAATAAAAGCACCAGATTCCTTAGCCATTGCCTCTTGGCCCTGTGATGAAACTGCCCCTTCCTTTTCTTGTGTTGTGCATTAACCACAGCAGTGTAACACTCTCTGTGATCCTTTCATATGGCATGCTGGAGTGTATCAGATGATTTGCTTAGTAACACAGCTAAACTTCTTGAAGCTGGCCCTCATGAGCACAGTGCATCCACCCACTTGAAAGGGAGCATGATGGGTCACTGTCACACTGCTCTCCTCTTCATTCCTTCTGTAATCCCAATAAATGCACAGCTGTTAGCTCCTTGTGCCATGCTGTCATGTGATAGTACTTTTTGACTGACTGGTAAGTCATCTCACATATACTCAGGAGTGTATATTTCTATACATCTATGTATCTGTGCATCTCATGTTTATATATATATAATGGAAATATTCACCTACTTGCATATAACTTGAGGGAGTTTTGTTTCATTAGAAGTGAGTGAAAAGCCTGATTTTGCTAAAAGTCAGCTCCTGTAATATGGGATGTAGGGACATGAATCTGGGAAGACTTTCTCCGTGTTGCTGGTGAAAATACTCATTTGATGCCATGAATTATAATAGGCTCTGCTGTTTCTCAGACAGACTTCCTGGCAGTGGAGATGCGACGTGGTAAGGTAGCTCTTCTTTGGGATTTGGGCTCTGGCTCAACAAGAGTGGAATACCCTGATTTTCAAATCAACGACAACAAATGGCACAGAATACATGCCACCAGGTAATTAAAACAAGGATGTCATAAGTGTTGTACACAAACCATCCACTGAGTTTTTCAGTGATGAGATTTTTCGTGTCCTTAAAAAAAGAAGCCAATAGTATTTGTTGATTAAGCCTGATGATTTCTAAGACTATTTATTAGTGTTTGTATTTGGCAGGTTTGGAAAAACAGGTACACTCAGCATAGAGGAAGTGAACTTGGATCAGAAGCCTTCACCTAAATCTGGAACCTCTCCGGGGACAGCGAGCATATTGGATGTTAACAAGTCCACCCTAATGTTTGTTGGAGGACTTGGAGGGCAAATCAAGGTTAAATTCTGAGATCAGCCTTCTGTTAATTGTTTTGAACATGTTTGAGAAATACTTCTGTGTTAGAAATAATTCATGATTTCGTTACTTCATCAAGAAATGCCAGGTACTCTGAGAATAAAGCAGAGATGCTGTAAGGGTTTTCTAGTATCCTGAAGTTAATTTTCCCTGGAAATTTTTGCATAAAGTTTTAACCAGGACAGGCTGTCTGTGCATGCACCAGGTATAGACATTATAAAATGAATTTGGGTTTTGTTTGCTTCTTCCATGGCTTCTTTTAGTTTGCAATTGTTATTCATGCCATGAGATGTGTAAGTAGGTCAAGGACATAGTTATTTTACTTTTTTTATGTATTAATCTATTATTATTTGAATGATAATTGTTCATAGTTATGCTAAAACATGTTGTTCTCTTATTATGATTTATATCTAACAAAGTTAAAGCTCAAGGAAAACAACCAAGCAAAAATTGTGCTGCATATTTTTCAGAGTACTTAACATTAATTATATTCATGAAGTATTTCTTGTCTTATAGAAATCACCTGCTGTTAAGGTGACCCATTTTAAAGGGTGCTTAGGAGAGGCATCCCTGAATGGCAAATCTGTTGGGCTCTGGAACTACATAGAAAGAGAGGGCAAGTGCAATGGCTGTTTTGGAAGGTATTTTGTCTCACTCTCTCTTTTTTTTTTTTTTTTTACAGGTTTAGAATAATTTACATTTGTAATACTAAATTTTTGTGTTAGCTAAAAATAACAAGCTCAGACGTTGCAGTGTTTCACTGATCATTACCTTACAGTTCTGAGCACATTAATCTGAATGTGCCAGTGGTGTCAAATAACTTCATTGTATGGAATTCTAATTTTTTAATCACTTTCTCAGAGGAGTTTTATTGTTACCCTCTATTTTGTGCATTGGAAGTAGGGACTACCAGTAAACCAAAATGCTTTGGAATCTTTGCTTTACAGTAGTTTTCCCTAGGACAAATTTATTCTTTCCTAGGGTAAGAAGCAGCGTAAAGCAGTCTCATAAAAAGAAACCATAGCAAAAGTGTTGCAACTGAGCTTGGTAACTTTTGCAGACTGCACTGTTTTTATGTTTAAGGAATTGAAAAGAAATATGCACCGTATTCCCTTTGCAGAATATTTCATGTAGAAACAGCAGAGGGTGCTGCTTGATTGTATGAAATATTTTTTACAAGTCTTGTACTGCAGGGAAAGGGGCTAATAGAACATGTATTGTAAGTGCAATTATGTAGAGCATTTCGATAAATGGATGACATGTTTTAATTTAGAGGGTGCATGCTGTAACAATTATTTTTTCCGTTAGGAAATCATTTAGTTTGGCTTTTATTTTCTTACATAAGGGAAGAGCACTTATCT
This sequence comes from Coloeus monedula, assembly GCF_965178545.1. NCBI lineage: Eukaryota > Metazoa > Chordata > Aves > Passeriformes > Corvidae > Coloeus > Coloeus monedula. Next base: position 108,341,955 of record NC_138781.1, read on the forward strand.
TGTGTGCATCCCTTCCCATGGCTAAATCATGTGTTGTGAAGTTCTAAAATGAAAGCAGCCTTTGGCTGGAATCCTTCAGTTATTCATTGCATCAAGATTCAAGTATTTTCCCACACTTTCTAAGTTACTGCCTGGGGGCTGCACTGACTGAGCAGTACCTGAGGGGGGCTGATCAGAAAGCTGGAGAGAGACCTTTTACAGGGGCATGGAGTGACAGGACAAGGGGGAATGGATTCAAACTGAAAGAGAGTTGGTTTAGATTAGATATTAGGAGGAAACTGTTTACTGTGAGGGTGGTGAGACACTGGCACACACTGCCCAGAGAAGTTGTGGATGCCCCATTCCTGTAGGTGTTAAAGGCCAGGTTGGATGAAGCTCTGAGCAACCTAGTCTAGTGGAAGGTGTCCCTGCCCATGGCAGGAGGCTTAGAACTAGATGGCCTTTAAGGTCCCTCCCAACCCAAACCATTCTATGATTCTATGATCTAACTTTTCTTACATTGTATATAAAAATTACTGGGAAAACACAAGTGTTCAGTTAACATTTTTATATTGTTTTTCTACTTCTGTAGCCCACAGGATGAGGACACTTCATTCCATTTTGATGGCAGTGGATACTCAGTTGTGCAGAAGGCACTCCGCTCAACAGTGACTCAAATAATAATATTTTTCAGCACCTTTTCGCCAAATGGGCTTCTTCTGTATCTTGCTTCAAATGGCACTGTAAGAAAATGGATCAGATTCCTAAACTGTCGTAAACTGTGTTTAGATCATTTGGTGGTTTCTTGCTTGCTTTATTTTGCAGCTTACTTATATTAGGCCATATTACTGCTTTTGTGTAGTTCTTCACCTATGATTGGCATCATAAGCCAAAGGAGTAAAGACAAGAACTCTAGAGACAACTGATTAGAGCAAATATTCACCTAAACTAAGGGCAAAATTAAACAATGAAAAGAATTTTTCACAATTTATTTTCATTTTAGAATAAAATTTAATTATTTTAGACTAAAATTAATGATTACTTTACTAAAGGATAGAAAAGGAAACAGTAAGGATGACAAACTAGTTGTTTCAGTTGAAGGAACATTTTCAGAATGTAAAATTGTTTTGGAACTGAGCTTGCAGAAGGACAACATAATAATGAAAAACCATATTGAATTAAATCTGTAAGATGAGAATTCAGTAAACTGAAACAAATTAAACTCCTGCAAAAGCAACATAACGCAGACCCATCACCAGACCTTCATTGTCGTGTCATACAGTTTACTGCATACTTAGATTATGGTTTTCTGCTCCTGATGGAAGGAAAAGCTTTGTTTGGATACAGATTCTTTCAGAGTCACTGCATTATTCATTTGTTTTATGTACTCCCTGCCTGAATACACTGCACAATAATATCTGATTTAAGCTTTACAGTTCAGAGGGGGTACCTTTAATGCAATTCAGAAAGTCTTTTTTACTGTGTGAGGAAGGCCTTTGCTTCTTGCAGAAAGAACATCATAGTGTTTGATCATTATGCTAAGTGTCAAATCAAATTACTTTCAACTTCATCCAAAACCAGGGGAATGTGACTTGGTTATTTAACCCTTCTTCTGCTGAGTAATCAAACTTTACAATGCATTTAAGTAAGAATAATAAGAAAAGAAACCAAAAATACATCCTTGTGAGATACTCGTAACTTAATTTTCCTAAATATAGTGAAGATGAGCATCTTGGGCCTAACAAATAGTCCAGGTACAAGAGTTAACAAAATCTTTTCCACACATAGCCCAAACCTGCCAGGGATGCGTTCTGTAGGAAGATTTTATTTCCAGGAATGTAATCTGTTGTTTGTTTTGGCGGTTTTTTTTCTTCCTCTCAGAGAGATTTCTTGGCCCTTGAGCTTGTTGATGGCAAAGTGAGGCTGACTGTTGATCTTGGTTCAGGACCTCTTGCTCTTACAACTGACAATCATTACAACAATGGAACATGGTATAAAATCTCCTTCAATCGGAATAAGAAGCAAGGTAGGCTACAGATTGAAAAATCCAGATGTCAGCCCATTTACAAATACAAATATCTAAGATAGCTGCAGGAAACATCACTGCTACCAAATCTGATCACTTCCAATGGAGTCTCTTTAGCAGCCCCACCTATGGTACTTTGCTTTTAGAAGGACTAAAGTGTAAATCTTGTGCTTGGTTTAGCACATCTCATAAAGAACAGGTAGTGTAGAAACTGCTGGATGAAAACATACCAACAGGCTTTAAAGACTGCAAGGTTTTTGTCCAAGTCTCTAGATGAGGGATCACATTTTCTCTTCTGCATTTTAATATTACAACTGTTGTGCGGGGGCCTGTCTTTCGGCAAGAATGCATACATGCTAATAGTTATAACATATTCTCATATGTATCTATTTTCCTGTAGACCACTCCAGATTTGGTTTTGGCAGAGAGGAATGAATGAGATTAACAGAATAGCTGGAAGTACAATAAATTTCTCATTCTAAAAATAAGAAGATTGTCCACACATGTCTGAGTCAATGACTACATTTTCCTTTATTACGGACAAGATTGCCAAAAGGGCAGAATGGGTCCTTCTCCAGATCTTTACTCTCTTTTTTTTGCAGGAATTTTGGCAGTCATGGATGCATATAACCTTAATTATAAAGAAACGAAGCAAGGAGAATCTCCTGGAGTTGCCTCAGACCTGAACCGCTCTGATAAGGACCCAATCTTCATTGGTGGGCTGCCAAGATCGAGGCCTCTGAGGTAAAGTGTCTGTCTTTTGCACCTTTGCTAACACTCTTGTAAGGTGAGGGAAAAACCTTTACACACTCTATCTCCACTAAAATGAGAGAAAATCAGTGAATTCTGAAGTTTAGTTTATGACCATGTATACCACAGAATTATCTGACCTTAGACTTCAAACTCTGATATTTTGCTTTCCACTGTCTGACACTGCAGTTCAGATCAGAAGTACTCTTTTTTCCCCCCTTCAAGGGTGATTTCCACCACAGCAGCTGCCACAGCAGCTCTTTGGGGCAAGCATTCACCACTGCTGTCTGCAATGATGCTCCTTTGATCTCTACCTGTGCGAGCCTTGTGTTTTCCAGATGGCATTTATGGGCAAAACTATCCTTAAGGATAAAAGTTCTACTTTAGAGTTCCTGTAATTCAGTAACTTGGAACAGAGGAGAAACAACTGTGAACAGATAACAGAAAACATTGCAAATACATATTTTATAGCATGTCTCTAGTTTATGGGTTTTTTTGCATTGCACATCCGTACTGAACTTGCAGTCACATTTCTTCCGCTGGCTTCACAGTGAAAGGGTAAATATGGCAAGAAAAAATCTAATTAAACTTTCTGCACGCTCTTGACAATAAGGTAAATTCTAGTACATTATTGGTCTCTGCACAGTTATTACAGAGTGCAGACTTGTTAATCTTAGCTGGCATACCAGCCTGTAAGGGATTATGGCAGGACAGCCTTAGATTTCTCAGCCTTAAACCGGGAACCAAATTAGGCATCCTCCAGACTTGAAAAATGAAAAATAAATACTGCGTAGTAGACAGCTACACTTACCCTTTCACACAATCTATTTTATTTCAGCTGAAGATTCACCTAAAAGTTTTGGGAAAAGACCTGACCTGTCAACACAGCATTACACACTTGTGTGTTTTCATTTGGGCAGCACATTTTCTTGACTATTTTTAAGACCAGATTTAGTATGTGAGAGTAAAACTTAAACCACGTCTCTTTTCACTTACACCAGACAGACTGCATTCTTTAAAACAGATCTCTCTTTCTTTTCTTATTGAAGAGAAATTAATCTTTTCTCCCAAGAGATTTCAAATACTACTCCTTGGAAAGAAAGCCTTGTTTTATGTTTCAGGAAAGGTCTTAATAGTAGAATGTATGTGGGATGCATCAAGAATCTGGAAATATCTCGTTCCACCTTTGACTTGCATAGAAATTCATATGGAGTAAGAAAAGGCTGTGTATTGGAGGTAGGAAACTTAAATGTTTTGTGACCTGATCTTTCTTTTTATGAACTAGTGAATAGTGATGTTTACAGTGAGTTGAAATGGATTTATCTCTAAAAATTCTAAGGTAATCTAATCCATATTTGGTTTTTTTTCTTACTGTACACTATGTAGGGTTAAATACAGTAATTATTTCTGTTCTTCATAAAATAGCCTATTCACAGTGTCAGCATCATGAACAATGGATATATTGAGTTGGTACCTAAGTCCTTAAGTCCAGAGTCAGAACTGATGGCAACTTTTGCTACAAAGAACAGCAGCGGCATCATCCTTGCTGGACTCAGCAGGGGACTGGAAAAGCGACGACGAAGACAAGCACACTTGGCAAGTACTGAAGAAAAAGATTACTGGGGGATAGTTTTTGCCATTTTTATTTTGTAAAATCAAGTCAGGTTGCTATTGTGTATCTGGTAGACAGTTGGAACTTCTAGAATCCAAAGACAAAATGTTACTGTTTCCTGCTCTTAAGAGAGGAGTGTTAGTGAGTGTGTGTGTGTGTAAAAAAACCATGCACTTCAACTGGAGTTATTTTGACCAGAGAAATGTCCAGCTTTTGTGTTTGCTGTTACAAGGCTTTGCACTCTAAGAGGTACCAATACAATTCCTACTAGTCTTTGAGTTTCATTTAAAAGTTTACAACAAGGTTGGAGGTAAATTTTTCCCATGTGTGCTCTTTTTAAACACTAAATGAGTGTCTGAGAATTGAGCTATAGTTAAAAATTAATCCTCTAATTAAATCTACAGCCCTTCTTTTCCATCATGCTGATTGATGGTCATCTTGCAGTGCATGTTAATGCTGGAGATAGAGCAAGTACTAGGAAAGTAGTTCTTCAGTCTGCTAATGGAACATACAGTGACGGACAAGAACACTCTGTCATCCTAATTCGGAATAAGAGGTACATGTGACTGCAAAGAGTACTACCTGTTTAATTATTGTATGTTGTTGTCAGTTCACTGCACTCTCTGAGGAATTGCCTCTGCTAGCTTATTAGGTGGGATAATCAGGGCTGTGCTTTTCTGCTGTCAATGCAGATGTTCTGATTTACATGGTAATTGTATAGAGCATACAGCCACTGATAGAGGTGTAGCTAAAAGCGCTCAAAATCTCTAGACAGCTTGGGGCACTTGAGTACAAGCATACTAAGTAGTATTAGCAAAAAGATACACAGCTATCAAAATAATTTAGAAAGATATTTCACAACACTTTGCATGTTAAAAATCATCTAAAGAAGAACTTCCAGTTTTAAAACATTGAAAGGATTGTCAAAGTAATGCAATCTTTATTTATTAGAAGAAGACATTTTGAGGCTGATAGGAATGCTTTTCATCTGAAAATGACTCTCTAAGACCTTGTTGAATGTTTTCCCTACTTTATCTTTTTCAGGATCATAACTGTACAGGTGGATGAAAGTAAACCTGCAGAACTGAGGCTTGGTTCAGCAGCAGAAATGAGCCCCATTAATATTTCCAACTTCTATGCTGGTGGCATTCCAGCAGGAGAGGGCATCTTAGGGCTAAAAATGGCTGGCTCCTTTCATGGCTGTATCAGCAACCTTATTTTTAACAAGGAGTAAGTCAGAGGGGTAACTGTCTTGTTTGGGAAAACCGTGTGTAGTAATCGTTCCATGTAGTTTGTGATCTCTTGCATGACACTTCCATTTGCCTGATTTTTAACATAAGATATGCATGATACTCATGATCTGGATATTATAACAGCCAAAAAATTGATATTGCCAGCTATATTTCTAAATAGCATTAAAAATGTCTTTAATTTTTATAGAGATGCTGCACAAAACACAGCTTTCTCTACTGTAATTTCATCTGTAGTAACAGACAGAATGGCCTTCCAAAAATATTGTAGATTCGTATTGTTCTGTGGACAGATTATTTGCCACTTCTCATTCTGTTTGTCACAGATGCTTCTTCTTTCCTTTTCTGCTGTTACTACTGAAAGACCTTGAAAAATACTCTCCTTCTGCTTGGGAAATAAGTAGAAATGCACCTCCTAAAATGTATTTTCTAAAAAAAAATACAGGCTTTTATATTTCACCACTTCCATGAAGTATGAACACGTGGATATGGACAGCTGCTTCCTGTCAGAGAAGTATAAACCAGCTGTACAGCCATCAGGCACTGCAATTCAACCTGAACTTCAGGCTTTACCAGTTCCCCTGAGACCTCTCACAGATACAAAAAAAGTATGTATTGCAGCAAGGTTTTATTGCTGCCTCTTTTGTCCTTTCTTTGTGGAGAATTATCAAATTAGGGACTGTGTATATTTGCTTCCTCTGTGGCATGGAATGGCTCAATGGATGTATATTTGAAATTATTATTTCCTACAGAAAAACAGATACTAACCTTTGTAGCAGACTGTTGGCCATTTGCAATGGAAATGTAGTTAGGTTTATCACTCTTCAGGCAGCAGCAACAGAAAAAAAGAAAAGAAAAAGTGGAATGATAATCTCCCAACAGAAGGACTTGACAGTAACTATTATCTTTAGTGTGTTCCTGCCAAAGGGACTGTGCTGAGATTTGCATTAGCTGTGCAGCTCTGCATTCACATTTTCCTAGTCACACACATGCAGTCTCTGCTCTGTGTCAAAGAGGAGGCACAAAGCACTCGAGAGACACACGGTGTCTGAATGCAGCTTGCACGGCACCTGTTTCCTCTCACGCAGTCCCTGTTACCAAGAGAGAAGGCAGCATTACTTCTCTCCTCCTGCAGCTGCATGTCTTTATAATGAAGGGTTTCCAAAGCATCCTGAAACCATTTTCCTGTGGCAACAGAAAGAAAGATTTTATACATTTGATTTTATAAAAAAGCAAGGTTTCATACATACAACTGTGACTATAAAAAGAAATAAGTTGTCCTTTTTAGAGCTAAAGTATAGCTTTGACTCATACTCTGTTACTCAGCTTTGCATACTCCAAATCATAACAAAAATGTGTGTCCTCACAAAATGGGAAAATATTCCTACCAAAGCTATAAGATTTTCATACTGAAATTGTATTTCCAGCATTAGTTATCAAAAGAGCTATCAATTAAGCAAAATAGTGAATATATCTCAAACTACAAACGTTTCTCAGTAGAAAAGGCTGGTGCTGTCGACAAGACATAGCTTAATCATTAGAACTTGTTCTTTTTGAGCCTGAATATAGGTTGGAATGCTTGTGAGTTTAGTTAATTGATGTTTTCCTGTATACTTCGTGGTTATCTTGCAGCTCAATTTTGCTTTCTGCAAAGCTTTATGCAGGCACACTGTCATTCAACAGTTGCTGGGCAGCACCTGATACTGTTCTTGTTGGTAAAGTCATTTCATTAACAGGTAGTTTGTGCAAAAGATGAACTGCCTGATCATGTCCAAGGTGCTCATCAGTTTGGACTTGCCAAAGGCAGCCACTTGACCCTGCTCTTCGATCAGTCTGCTGTCAGGAAGAAGTGAGTATATCCTGAATTACACATGCACACACTGTTATTTTGTATTGAGCTACAAGAAGGGCAGTGATGGTTTTCATGATTGATCACTGCATTGCCAGATTTGAACATGGCCCTCACTTCAGGTTTCTGTGGGCTCCTCATGGAAGAAAGTATCATATCCCAGGTTAGTGATCACAAGTTCAGTAACTCATCATCAGAGTTCGGCAATTTTTTTCTCTCAGATTTAAGAGTCTCACTGTACCGTGTGTAAGTACTTTGATTTCTTTTTACCACATACTGAGCTCACATCTGGTCCCTATTCCTTTGTCTGATGCAGATAACATCTCACCCTCTCCTCTCTATTTTCTGCAAGTGCATCTTCCATATTTGAAGGTGTACTTGAAGGAGACAAGACTACTGAGAAAAATCATTTTGTTGAGACTTAATGTGTGATAGCCTCTCTGCCTCTTTTACTTGTTTGAGAGGCTCCCAACAAGGTTGCCAGCACACAGCCTGCAAGTCACTTGTAATTGCTTCTTGCAACTCAGAAAGTCTCCGCAGGCATAGAGAAAAGAGTGGTTTTTCCTTTTAGCCATTCTCTGTTACAGCTACTGAGCAAAGGACATTGCAGAGGATTGATGCCATGTAGTCTGAACCTGTTGTCTTCATAATAAATGGCTCATTCATCTCCTCTACCTTTTAAGCCTCCCTCTGTTCTCAGTGTGGCCATTATTTCCTAGCAAGCCTGGCTAATAGTAATGGATGCCAGAAAGTTATCCGGGAATGGGGTCCTTTCTTGGGGCAACAGGCAAGCCTGCAGTCACAAACAGCTGAGCTTGTCCCTCTTAAAGTTCATCTCGCTTTTTGACAAGCACCTTTTCTATTTCTGACAGGTACAGCACTGATTTCCATTATTAAATACATTATAAGTCACGCTTTCTTAGAATCAACCCAAATTCTACTTTTCTGGCCTTTGTAATAATAAATCTCCTTTCATAATAATAAATTGGTTCAGGCTGTTCTCTGTGTCCAGAAAAGCTTTTCATCACTGCAGAAGAAATACCTTTCAGTAACACTGAATTTTTATTGTCTAGACTTTCCGTCCAGCTGAATCTCAGAACCTTTGCCTCCAGTGGCCTGATTTACTACATGGCTCACCAAAACCAGGTTGATTATGCAGCCCTACAGCTTTATGGGGGACAGCTCCATTTCTCATTTGATTTAGGCAAAGGAAAAGCGGTAGCTCTTCACCCTGCTGTTGTCAGTGATGGAAAATGGCATACGGTAGGTGGTTGCCAATCTTGTGCTCCATTTTTTTTTCCCTGGAGGTACTGGTATGGGTTTTGCCTGCCTTATCTGTATGCTTTCTGTGTTGCAAAAGCAAACTGGTCCTTAACCCAATCATGAAGTCATTCAGAAAACTTTTATTTGACAATAATTTCCTTTCAAAATTGTCATTAATTGTACATCAAATCCATCTTCCAACAACTGTAAGTATCTCAAACTATTTAGGAATTAAATAGTTCACCAATTGTGTAGTAATGGTCATCTTCAACAGAGAAGGACCAAACAGAGAAGTGTAAAAAATCTGATGTTTTCCACAGAGAGCTTTCAATGCATTACGTCACCAAAGACCTGCACTTCAGTGTGTGACAGGGTGACAGAGATTTGTGGGTGCAGTTTTTCTTTTCTCCCACTTATTACCTGACCACGTCACAGCAGGTGGTGACAACAGGGAAGCACTGTCTTTCCTTTCCTTGGTTGAGGCAAGATGAGAAAGGGGAACATTTTAAATGAATGGAGCCAGGGGCAGGACTTGAGTAGAGTTTGAGAAGAAACTATGTCTACAGCTTGGAGGTGTCACGTAGCATTCACGGCCTTCTGCACAAAGATTGCATCAGTTTCTATTGGCCTGGTTCCTCTGAGCAGCCCAGCTGCTACTGGCTCTGGCTTCCTTTGTGAGAAGTGACTGGGATGTTCAGAGGAGTTTTAGAAGTAACTAAGTAACTAAGTTTTAGAGGGACAACACTTTTCAAAAGGCAGGTGAGGATGACAATATTCATCCTGTTATGCTTCCCCTCCCTTATCCATATGTGAAACCTTAACTCTGTGGGACAAGGTGATTGATGACACAAAGCTGCCAGCTTTCCTAGGTGCCTTGGGAATCAACAGAGTTCTTTTGGTTTTTTATAAATAATCAGCAGAAGAAAAAACAGCAAAAACTAACATGAAGAAAGCAAAGGTGAACGTCTGTCAAATATCACAGTCAAGCTCTGCTGCCTACCCTGAAAGGAAGAATGCTCCAGGACTTACAGCTGCATGTTTAAAATTACATTTACTCACATAAAACTCACACTGACACTATCCACATTTTAAGAGATGAGCACATTCTGTACAAGAGCTGACCTATGACTACCCTGGACATAAAAGCAGGAGCTTCAGCCTTCTTCAGAGGTTAAGGCTGAGTCACACCACTTCCCAGCTGGGCGTGATCATTGCAGTCCCTCTGCAATCAATGTAAACTAATACACATTGCTACTGAAAGAAGCACTACTTCTTTCATTGTCTGCCCTCTGCTCATACCATCCTGTTTTACTCCTTTATCCCCTTACCAGCCCAGTGTTTGTGAAACTTCATGTTGAACCTCGTCATGATTCTGAGTGGGGCTAAAAGTAAATAGAGATGGATAAATGGCTAGCTGAGTTCCCTCAGCCACATGTGAGTAATTGTTTTAGGGCAAGAAGAGCATAGGGACATGAGCGAACAAGATGGGCAGAACTGGGCAGCTTTTTGGTTATAGCAAATGTAGCACTGCCCATCATAAAATGACAGCATAAGAATGTGCACTTCAGAGAGCTGAGATGGCTCAGGTGTTGGGCAGCACAATAATTGCAGGAGACCAGCACAGAACACCCTTCTCCAAATTCGGTGATGTACTCATATCCTAAGGCAATAAACTGGTGATTTAAAGAAATGATAAAACACTGAAAGCCTTAGGCAAGACGATATGAAATCACTGTGAGCCCTTGGGAAGGCAAGGAAGCTGTTTAACTGCTTAGTTGCATTCAGAAATGGTGTCAGCCTCAGGAAGAATTTCAAGAGGGTGCCTGAGAACAGAATACCATAGCAGTTCAACCACTAAACAATTGTCTTGCTTGTTTCTGTGGCAAATGATGACTAGGTAACCAATTTAGCTTACTCATTTATGTTCACATGCTTTCCTTTTTTCCAGATAAAGACAGAATATGTTAAAAGAAAAGGCACAATCATTGTGGATGGACAGGAATTGGTAGCAGTCAATGCTCTGGGAGATGGTAGCACCTTGGATGTGGAAGGAAAGCTCTATGTGGGAGGACTCCCCTTAGACTACGTGCCAAAGAATCTTGGGAATGTAAGAAGGTTTGGGGTGGGGGGATGTCTCTGGCATTTTGCAAGACTAAAATGAGCTTAGTGCAGCAAATCTGTCTAATTCAGCATCCTGTCTCTGACAGGCTAAAAAGAAGTACTTAGGGTAAGAAGCAACAAGGAAAGTAATGACCCTTTACCAGATAAATCTTTCTAGCTTTCTATGGCTTAATGACTCTAGCAACAGCTTGTATCCTTGTGTGTTAGTAATAGCCCTTAACAGAACTTTTTTTCATTCTGTTTCTCTGTTAAAAATGGATAAAGAATATAAATTCCTGTCTTTCACAGTATAAGGTAAAAACATGACCTACAATCTCAGATATGTAGTACTTACATATGTGTAATACTTACATATTAATTTTGGTATACGAGTCCTATTGCATTCAAACAGAAATTAGGTGCCTTAAATATCTCTGAAAGACTGGGTTTCCCTGTCTTTAGATTAAAGCATATTTTAATACAGGCTTTTAGAGGGCAAGTTTTTGTCACCTTCCTCCTTGTGCAGCCCATTATATCAACAAGGATTCCAGTGATGATGATAATAATGTTTCTCATAGAATTGTAGAATATCCTGAGTTGGAAGGGATCCTCAAGGATCATCGAAGTCCAACTCCTGGCCCTGCACAGGACACCCAAGAATCACACCATGTGCCTGAGAGCACTGTCCAAATGCTTCTTGAAGTCTGTCAGGCTGGTGCACTTCCCTGGGGAACCTGTTCCAGTGTCCAATCACCCTCTGGAGTGATTCAGATGAATCTTTTTGATGAAGAGCACTTGCAAAATGTCATACAAAACCTTGATTTACTCATTAATTTGCTGAAGCATGTTTGGAATGCTTTTACTGTTGGGCGTATCCCTGCTCACAGTCAGGCAAATACAGTTCTTTCTGTATATTACAGACCGTGTATACTCTGCTGCTAAACTATTTGCTTTTGACTCTTAAGACATTATGTACCTTACAGAATTATATGTAATAATATAAATTTAATTGTGTAAATATTTTAGATTCTGCTGTGTTTTGTTCAGATAATATTTCATCTGCAATAACATCAGGTCATCATCACTAAGAGAGCATTGCAGCAGTTTATACTAAACATTATCTCCTGTATTTCCATGTGCTCAGGTTACTCACAGTATTCCTGCCTGCATTGGTAGCATGACAATTAATAGCAAACAAGTGGACAAGGAGAGTCCTGTCTCCATCTTTGCTGTGAATAAATGCTATGAAACGGTGCAGGATGGTACTTTCTTTGATGGAAGTGGCTTTGCTGCCCTTGGTAAGTGTTGTTAGATGAACACAGTACGTTACTGAATTAACGTTAATGGAAACACACTCCTTTTAGGCTTTACCGGAACTGTGTGTAATTAACAGACTCCTCACACAGTGAGGGCATGCCCTACCTATGGATATCTAACTGAGTCCCTTTACTCCATACATCCAAAAGTGGTCATTTCTGCAAAGGGCTATCTTGCACAAATAAAAGAGCTAATGATTTTAGCACTGGGAAAGAAACGAACCACATCTTTCTTCAGCTAAGAATATGCATGTTCATGATGCTAAGGTCTGTTGAAGAATATGAAAACAAAATACTTGAAGTAACATGAAGGATGACATTTGTGTTCTTTACTGTTTCTTACAAATGAGATAGAATGGATTAAATCTGAATTAATGAAGAAAAACTTATTTGGGAATTTATCTTTTCCAGTACAAAATAGGAATTATGACTTTGGAAAACTTGTTTTCCAGAGGTTCTGCAAAGTCATATTCCAGCAGCATAATTAACAAGCTTTTTAGACCTTTTAATGATGTATATGTTTTACTTTGTACTGTGGGTTCCAAGTCTTCTGCTAGAGACTTTTAACTTCTTTTCAGTCAGAGAAGGCTACAAAGTGCGGTCTGATGTGAACATCACCCTGGAGTTCCGTACGACAGCGGTGCACGGGGTTCTTCTCGGGGTCAGCAGTGCCAAGGTTGATGCCATTGGATTGGAGATTGTACATGGCAAGGTAGGCTGCCCTGTGCAGGCACACTCATTTCACAAGCCTTGTTTGAAAGTGGGAGGCTAAAACTCTTGGAGTGCATGAAATACACACCAGTGAAGTGCGATGGAGGCAACTTCCCACAGAATGAATATGGGACAGACTTTCAGTCTCAAGGTTTCTCACTGCCGTCATATGATAGAGTGCGATTAGCAGAAGTAACTGGAACTCTTAGGGTTTTTAATTAGTGTAATTTATGTTAGTGTGCAGCTCCTCTGACCTCCTGTACTACATACCTTGTATGTTAGACCAAATATATATCTTTTTTATGGCTTAATACTTTTTCTGCCATAAAGCTATCCTTGTCCTTGAAAAAAATATTGCATATACAATGCACACTGTTTTGTAGCCTCTTCTCCAATATTCATGAGCAATTAACTCATTCTCTACTTCTACTGGCCATTATGTTCCATAAACCTTTTAACAATCAATACGCATACTTCTCCAGTCACCTCTTGCATAAAAAATATACACTTGACTGCTCTTAAGTGTTTGTTTTTGCAGAAATAGCTCATTTTTTATTCAAAGCTTCCTAGCTAGAGACAGTGTTAAATATCAGTGTTTCTGTGGGACATGCTTTCCCAGTTAATACTTACATATTAATCCTCACCACAGAGTTGAGGAAATGTCAGCTGCTTTGAAAAATAAATGCATGAAAAGAATCAATACATTTATTGGCAATGACAAGTGCTTTCACTCCATTCTTCTTTCTATTCAGTTAGATACAGTGAATATTCTTTCAGATTTCTGAAGTCTCAGGTTCTGTGAAAACATCTTGATTTGTATTTGTAAGAAACATTGAAATCCCTAGTGAAGCGTATCAATGGACCATGGCACAGGTAGATCTAAGTCTTTTAGCTTTTAAAAACCACTTTTACAGGGATCTACTCTATCCATCAAAGTAAACATTAACCTTGCATATTGCCAAACATTTACAATGGAAAACTCTGCACCAGCGTGATTGTGCTTTTATCTAGGCAGATTAGTTCATGTATTCTTACTTAGATCTTCATTGGCATCTGGCTGTTTGTACAGGTTTTATTCCACGTCAACAATGGAGCTGGCAGAATAACAGCTACATATGTACCAAGAGGCACAAATAGCTTGTGTGATGGGAAATGGCACAAGCTTCAAGCAAACAAAAGCAAACATCACATTTCACTGGTAATTGATGGGAATTTGGTTCACACTGATAATCCCTACATCCAGTCAACATCTGCAGATACGAACAATCCCATTTATGTTGGAGGTTATCCTGGTAGGTACAATAATATTTCCCTTCCCTTATGTCCTTCCTGCGCTCACTCTCACAAGAGTGACACTTAACACGTGCTTGCTTTTGGTTTGCCATGGGAATTGTGACTGCAATTCCCAAGAAATGGGAATCAGCTGTTGCTTCATATTCTGTTAAAAAATAGTTTCTATTTTAACTTCAAAAACACCCGTGCAGAGTGGCTTTCTCCTCTGTTTTCCCCTCTCATCTTCCATTGTCCCCTGGGAAGAACTATTTCTGCAAACTCTGCCAAGTTATTGCTGTACAGGGCTTATGCTTGAATGGAGCAGTGACTGACCATGTTGGGATGTCACAGTTCATCCAAACATGAATGGAACTTGATGCTCCTCAGGTATTGGTTTTAGCTCTCATTTCAGAGGGGGAAGAAGTTTAATAACCTGGATCTTTGTATTTTTTTCAGTTTGGTGGAAATAGATTTTTACATATTTCGTGTTTGTTTTTCAGCTGATGTGAAGCAAAACTGCCTCACAAGCAAGAGCTCATTCCATGGCTGTTTGAGGAACCTTGTTTTGACTAAGGGCCAACATACAGAATTGTTTGACTTTAGCAGAGCTTTTGACCTGCGTGGAGTGTTTCCTCATTCCTGCCCTGGGGCTGAGCACTGAACTGTAGCAAAGCCTGTCTGGACTGAGAGAGGGCTTTTTTTTGTTGTTGTTGATCTCTTATTTTGCATTCTAATTTCATAATGAAAAAAAGAACTGGTAAGAACCTGCATCTCTTTGATTTTTCTGGTTGTTTTCCAACTCAGGTCACTTTTTTTTTTTAATCAGAAGTTCTATTGCCTGCATTTTAACTAAATGGTTTTAAACAACAAATACCTCTACAACAATTTTAATGGCATTTATTGGGTATTTTTCTTTTGGGAATTTTTATTAATCAGTGTTTACGGTATGTTTTCTTTTGATTACTTGACAGTATTTCATTTTATTGTGTGTTGACTGTTTTATAAGAACATAATAATTTTGGACCACATAATAAAACTACAATAAACTGCATTATTTCATGTAGTTCAGTTGTCAATGTATTTTAGTTAGAAGAAAAAGAGCCTGAAGGTAAGAACTTACAAGTATGCACACTTTAGGGAGGTTGGAACTACATAATCTTTAAGGCTTCTTCCAATCCAGGCCATTATATGACTCTGATTTTATGAAATATAAGTGGACACAGTCCAGCAGAGGGAGCAGGAGACTGACTAAATTTTTTGAACACATAGTTTTGAAAGTCTCAGATTCAGAGTTTAATGAATAGAATTTTCTTGGTTACACTTCATAGGGTAGCTCCAGTTCCTTTTCCTTCTGGCATAATATCCAGTGCTTCTGACTCTCATTACAGATGCATTGGCTAGAAGGATTATGTTCCTGTTTATGCTTTCATGGAATCTATGGCACAGAGATGCCTATGAAGGCATAATATGTTGCTGAAGGAACAATTTGGGTCTTATTTGGGAAAAACTATCTATTTTGGCAGTGAAAACGAATGCATCATTCTTTGTAAAATAGTATTTCTTACAGGACACAGGGAGGCACTTTTGAGGCCAGTCTGCAGTTTTATCTTTTTCTTTTTTACCGTGCCTGCCTCTGTTTCTAAAATGAGTCTTCCAGTAGTTCTCTTAAGGCAGGTTTGGGGGAAGTGTGCTCAATCTGAATCAAGTAAGGACATCCATTCATCAACTGGCCAGATCATTGAGCAGTGACAAATATGTCCTATACTTTAATATGCATCTATAATAAAGACAGTTCTTAGCAAGTCAATTCCACCTCCTCTTTTTTTTCTCTTTGAACTAGCGGTATTTTTGTTTGCTCCTTCCAGTTTTATTTGGCTTCTACTATGCATTTGTACAATTTGTTCTAAAGTTAGTTTCTCCTCTATATATTTTGTACTACTTCAAAAAGTGCTGGCTGAAATGAAACTCCAAAGCAGTTTGCCATTGCTTTCAATGAAGCAGGATTCCAAGCAGTGTGTTTTGTACATTGCATCGAGGTAGTCCAAGAGAAGAGCTCCCAGAGCAAAGAGCTCCTCCACTTCAGCAAGGGTGGCAGAACATGGTCCTCTGTATAGCTGTTCAAGGGCCGTAACAGCACAGTTGCTTTTGAAACAGATACACCACTGCTCTTTGTAATCTCTGCCCCCTGCTTCTATCCAAAATATGTGTTTAGATCCGAAGAGCTGGCTTTGTTATATTGTTTTTATTTTTGACATGGATACAATACAATGGACACACTCTGCTGTACAAATACACTTACATGTTGGCGTACTTCAACAAAACACGTAACATAATGAGGATTGTAAGGGAAACATACATACAAACACTTTGCTTTGATTAGTGGCATTGTATTATTTTCCAGAGAAGACACACACTAATAGAAACCCATTGAAAAATAAAAATGAAACACCGTGTGTTTGTATTCATTGTCTATTAACCCCAACATCTGATCTCACAGGGTTCACATTAGAAGCATAATTTAGGCAACATAGTTTGGACTAAGTTTCATCCATATCCCTAAATATGTATTTTACTAGAGTTTTTTTTGTAATTTCAAATCTTGCCTCATACAAAAAGAAATACTTTGTCAGTGTTAATGTCAGTGTTAATGTGAAATTGATAATAGTAAGTAAGTAGTAAACGTCTAAGCCAAAATATTTTTCCTGGAAAATGCAGAGTGAGGTAGTTAATATTATACATGGACACAGACACATTTGCACACACACACACTTTCTAATGACGTTAGCTGCATTTACAGGTTAAAGCATTCCAGTCTGTTTTGCCACACCTGCTTTTTACAATACTTTCTCTCTGTGTTGATATGCAAAATGCTGTCCTTGTAGGACCATAGAGTATATAAATGCTTGAGGCATCTTTGGAATTTCAGTAAATTTCTCCCTGCTTGCTACCAATTTCTTATTAATAGCTTTCCACATATGTTACTTTTTGTTAGGTGACAATCCTCTTGTAACTTAGTTTTGACTTCAACTTCTGTTAGGAGGAATGAAATTCCTCATGCCTCCACCAGCATCTTGAAATACAAGACCTGAAAGTTGAGACCTCATATCTCAAAATACTATTGAGCTTGTTCCATTTGTCTGCTGCATATTAAATCAAGTTAGTGTACCAAAACAACACAAAACAACTTAATGTGGAACAGTAATAACCACAGTACACATGGGTCATTAGGGGCATTTGTATAAAAAGAGAATTATAACATTCTGTTTCAGACACAGGAGGTATTTGGCCATGCTGTAATAGTCTGGGCACTCTATGGAGAATCTGGTTCATCTGCTAATATAGTTAGCTAATATAGTTGTAGGCAGTTTTAGCAAAGAGCTCACAGGGTGGGTTTTATTACATCATATTTGACTTTCTTAAGTTGTGAAGTGGTAAAAGTCTTCCAAAGCCCCTTGTATTCTATATGGAACACAGGGAGATCTATTTCAGAAATAACATTGATGAGGTCCAGAACATGCTGAGCAAGTTGCAGGGTGAACACAGTGTGTCCTTCCCCTTGCACAGCCATTGAGAACACAGAGTGAAGAGAGTGGGCAAGATGGAGGAGGTCAGTGTATTTCTCTGGAAGTACTGTTGGAAGTTAGCTCATTTGCTGTGACATTTCAAATTATTTTCTTAATGTTTAGGCTTTCTTTATAGTCACAGAACTCCTTTTAGTTGGCTATAGATACAATGATGCTTAGTATTTTTATGATTCTCTTTGTATTCAAAGCACTTTCCACATAAAAAGCCGTTGCTGAGTTTGTTCTTCCCAGATGGATGTTTATAACTCCTGATCTGCTCTGGGAATTGTTTGGCTGCATCTGAGAGTAGAATTTAACTCAACTAATTATCATGTTTCCTTTATATGGAAAGTACTAGTCCTGCTTTACAGCTGACAGACAAGGGCAGCATAAGCAGAAAGAGCTGTCCATTGCCACAGAGGGAACTGAAGGGTATCGGGAGCAAAGCACATGACAAAACGTTTATGCTTAGTCCTATAAACAAGTCACAGATCAACTATATCTTGTATACTTAAAATAAATAGTTGTCAAAATAAGGAGTGTATTTTATAATACAACTGTCCTGTTTTTCTCCTGGCTGCAACTATGTTTCCTTTAGTGTTAAGAAGAAAAAGGAGAAACAAAACCAAAAAAACCTGAAAAAAACCCAAACCAACCAAACCAACCAGAAAGTTAAAAAATGTCACTGTTTTAAAGAAAATGAAGGGATAATGTTGCTAAATTTTTATCATTTTTTATCAAGAAGGTTAAGAAAGAAGACAGGATCTGCCCTCTGTAGACATTATTGTTGCTGGTAAAGTTACTGATTTAATGTTGATTTCTTTCACTGACCACTAACAATGAAAGTTAACTACTGGAGAACATGGTTAACTTGACACATTTTAGAGCTCTGCTTCTGTTTCAGATCCTCATTGCACAGCTTCAGCAGAGCATCACAGGTTACAGGCTTTCTCTGCAGGACAGCAGAATTTATGTTCGCCTGGATGACTTGGTTGAGAGTGCTTGTATATCGCTATGTGATAAACAGAGCTTCTGCCTCATCCCTGTGTCCAGATCAGGAACAGAAATCATTGCTGGGGATGGTTTCATAGTCCAACATCATCTAATGATGGGGACATTGCAGTGCAGTTGAAGGCATTGGTTCCACTTACTGCATATGACACAGATGAAAAAATACTTGGCTCTTTTCCAGAGATTTGTGATTTCCCTCTCAACAAACCTCTAGTTCACCATAGCCCAAAGTGAGATGACCAAGTGAAGAACATTGCTTGCTCTTGTGACTAGCTCCAAACCAGACATCCTATCTGACATTCCCAATGCAGGTGCAGCCCACTATTCTCTTGTCAGCCTGTGTGTTTCTTAGACTGCATGTGAGCTGCAATTTGCTATGTATTTGTAAAACCCTCAGCACAACTGGGCCTAGTTTGGCTACAGTTTTAAAGACCTAATGTGTAAATTATTAAATCCCTTTTCTCATTGGAAACCCTTTTTCTTCTCCATGCTGTATTATACAAGACCTGAACAAAGATCTCTCTTGTCGATGCAGCTGAAGAGTATAAAAACTGCTTACATATTAAAAGCTAAAATAAACAAAATAAAAAGAATTAGGTTACAAATTAGAAACTATAATGTTTAACGAAAAAGATGATGACTGTAAGTGGCACCATTAACACATCTCATAGTCTGGCACTACACAGATTTAATTCTGAGTGTATCAAGTAAAAGGCAGAGCTAGGGGCATATGGCCTTTCTCACCCAGCCTTTGTCTCCTGAAACTTGTGTGACAGGGGAAGGAAAAAGAGCGTGGTTCATGGCATTACAATTGCACACAGCTAAGGGATCCAGACAGCCTATTTTGGAAGACGGTAGTGAGATACACAGTGGTACATACATTGAGCAGTACAGCTGTGTATAGTTCCTCCTCCTGCCTCCCTCCCCCAGAATCAGGTACTCATGAGGAGTGACTGAGAGACAGGTATTGCAGTAACACACACTGTATGTGTTTACTTTCAGCAGAAAGCTTTGGTTTTTTCACAGCTGTCTTGGCACTGCTGCATGTTGAGCTCCTGCCTTCCATGCCTGACAGATGCCTTCTCTTCTCCAATGTCTCTGTCGTGCTTCTATGTTATGCTGTGGTCAGTAGTGTTTCATTCATCTGATGCCACTGCATTATTTCCAAAAATCTGTGTTCTGACACCAGGTCAGGAAGCGAACAACTCATGCGACAGGTTGTTTTCTGTGCACCGTACCTTGGTCTGCCCTCCTCACCTCCTGGGCCAACTGGCACAAGTGTAATCCATATGAAAACATAACAAATGTGGTATTTCTCTGATGGTTCAGAAGCTGGAATACCAAAAGTACTGTGTGCTGACCATCAGTTGGACAGTACAGTAGGAAGGAATGATGTCCTGTAGCTACCATTTTGTTTCGTCTCTGCAAGAGCTGCTTAAAATGACAGGCATCACTCTTGTCCGTTTGGCTTTAGTCCAGTATACTGCTGCCTTCTGCTTCAGCTGGCTTTTGGTTTTATCACCCATTCTGCCTGAGGATTTGCACGGTAGACGTCTAACATGAATGCATCTGGATCCAAACAGTGCTGACCTGAAAAGGAAATTGTCAGCCATGAATCACAGCATGTTCTGAGTACATAGGGACAGAGCTGTGTTAAAATGTCCTTGAACGTTTCTCTGACTTGCACACAGCAAGCCTAGTTTGGTGTGTCCATCCAGCTAACATCTTGCCTGGATACACAGAGTGCCTTTGGTAAATTTGCCAGTGATTTTACTCTTTGAGAGTCATGAATTCACTTTCACTTCCAGGCAGGATGTTCTGCATTACACTGAGTTATGGACAAGACCTTTAGTCAAATGGTGAATACGGTTTCTTTAGAAGCATCAACAACACTGTTTAAATGCTACAGTATGGGGGGTTTTATTTCTTTGGGTTTACTGAGCTGAAATTAGAAGTCCCTGACTTCTCCTCTATACTATTTATAAATGCTGAAAAAGTAGCTCTGTAAACAATGTGTTCCCATCCAGCAGGATCTTGTAAAGAAATTCATGGACTGCATCAATGTTTTTGGCAATTGCCAATTTGTTGGTTAAAAAAAAAAAAAAATCCTCTGAACTCTGCTGTTTCATTAGCTGGTGATTGGGAAGTTGTGGCTGCCTTTGCCAGAACAAGCCATTTTGTGCCTCTTAGTTGAGTAATAAGGCAATAAATTCTAGAGTTAAGTTGATTTGTTGGACTATATTGCATTTACATGGGGTAATGAAGTAATTTAGCTGGAGAGGTTACTTTGCTGTGACACAAGATTATGGTAAAATTTTTGTACAGTTACTTATAAGGTCACTGGGGTCCTAATGATTGTGAAAGCAATATAAATGAATTAATGGATAATCAGTGGACTAAGGTACCCCGAAGGATCTAGGACTATAAAAATAATTTTAACTGAAGATGCAAATTAAATGTCCCAATTTTTTGAAAGCCCATGGTGGGAATATTTGGGATTGTTTCACAAGGCCTTTAGGATCTTTTTTCTGTTTTAGCATCAATTGGTCATCCTGTTTAGACAGGCAAAACAAACCACTAATCCAATTTAGCTTTGTGTATCATCAGTAATAAAGACTGATTCCCAATTGCTGCTGAAGTAAGTCTGTGATGTTTTGTAATAACTTTACAGAAACTCTTTAGAGCTGAATCTAAAAGAAATAAGAAATAATCTAATCAGGTAATTCACAACTGACTCCAACAGAGCATCCAGAATTTTGGTATGACCAGGGAAAGGAGAGAGCCAGGATTGTGCAATATCAAATTAAAATCTGGTTTTTGACCTTTAGGCCAGAAACTTGTGGGGCAAGCTGTTGTTGTTTTTACGAGAAGTGTCACTGCATGAAACAGAAGAAGACAAAAGCCTTATTGCAAGGAATTTGCAGTCTAAATAAAGCACACAGGTTAGTGTGAGTATAGAACACCCACACATGCAGGGGCTGAATTCTCTGTTCTGTGAGTTTTTATTTGAGGGCGGTTAACACTAAGATACAGTAAGAAAGAAGAGGTCTTGGAAAAAGGCTTGACAGCAATGTGGAATGTGCTTGCAACAGGAAGACTAAAGATATCTTAACCATGGAAAAATGCTCAGTTATGAGAGTGAGAGAGGTAAGCAAAAGGTCAGATACATTTGGCAAGACTGTCAGAAGTGCTGCTGAGATCCAGCCGCTGGGTTCATTCTCTCCTGTGGGGTGCCCCTCCAGTTACACTGAAGTTGGAATAAATAATGACATTGATTTTAACAGCTTTTGGGTCAGGCTCCTTTCCTCCAAATGGACTGGAGGGTAGGAGAGACCCAGCTGTGTCAAAGTAGTGCTGCCCTGAGGTGCTTTAGGAGGTTGAGGACAGTCAGAATTAATTTTCAAAATTGAGACCTACCTATATTTCCTCCAATTTCATGTAAACTTTGGATCTGGCCTCTCATGCTCTGTGATGATCCATGGCTAGGATGGAAAAAAACCTTTCAGTTTGTCTTTCTTGTATAACCACTGCCTTATCACCCACCATCTATGGTAAGCTTAAGTTTGATATTTTTTTCCCTGTGAACTGCCTTATCAAAAGCAACAACTACCAAATGGACCACTGCAGAATAATGAATCTGCTACAGAGATAGATTACTGCATCACAGTCAACTAAACCTTCTATATTTATTCAAAGAACAGAGTTATGTGGTAACATGGGAAGACTTCGCAGAAAAGACTTTCAGATACAATTTACCATTTCCCATAACTGTTAATAATTATTACCTTACAGAAATAAAAACATTTTAGACTTATGGACAGATGTAAACCAATCCCTTTGGGTTCTCTATGTGACAGGTCTATAAAATATATGTTTAATGTACATTTTTAGTAGTGGTGTAAGGGAGGGCAGATTGATTCTGCATAGGAGCCAATTATTAAGTAAAATAAAAAGAGTAAGATCAGTGGTTAAAATTTCTTTGACCAACATAACCATAAATTAGCAATTTTAGATTAGAAGAAGAGTTCTTGTAACACAATGAATCTTTGAGGAGGGAACAATCTATTCATTTATAATTCTGACATTGTTATTCACGAAAAACAAAATGTTCTGCTTTACCCACCTGTTTTCACAGTGGAATCGAGCCAGGATGTCTTTGGCTTTTGTTTGGCTGTTGAGTTGAATTGCCATAGAGACTTTTGAATGCAGTGGAGCATAAACTCTTATCACCCCCTCAGGTATGTCAGACTGCAAGTATGGAGGAAAAGTGACAGCTCCCTAAAATCAATATTCAATAGAGTAAGTCTAAGGCAAATACTGCTCTAGCTCCATTCAGAAGCAGTTCTGCACCCTCATTTCAGGTTACTTGCAAAAATCACTGTCCTCCATTCACTTGGTTATTCAAAAGACATTTACAGTCATACAAATGCAAATGTGTAGACACAAACTCTTTGGTAAGTATCACATAAATACACACAGGGTAAAGCCCTTGAATTTTAACTTATTTCTGTTAACACTGGTCAGTGAACCAACTGCTTATTTAAAAACATAAAAATTATTAAAAATATCTGTTCTTCCTTCTAAAGATGAAATTCTCCCAAGGCATAAAAATCCAGTTCTCTGTTTCTGCTTCCTATAGCTTCAAATAGATTGAACTGTGTGTACAGTAAAACATCAAGGTACCATATGGTTTCTGTTAATTTGAAATTTGACCTTGTGTAGGGTTCAAATGATCATCTATGAAGTTTATGCACTCTTCCATGATTAGTGGTGGATAAATCAATTAGCAGTGTTTGCATTCCAGTTCTAATCCAGTTAATACCATGCTGACCAGAACACAATAGTCTCTCCAGTCTCTTGTCTCTGTGTAATTTAGAACATCTGAGACCTGGGGATTGCGTTAAGTGCTCTCAACATTAAACTAAGTTATCCAAACAGAGTTTGCCTCCAATTTACCCTTCATATTTCAGCTCCTTGCCATGGCTACCCTCACTTTTATTAGATGTAAAGCCAATTACTCCAATCAATGGACTTGTCTTCCTGAAGGTGCAATGACTGCAGTAATTGACTCTCCTCAGAGAAGGAGTCTATCAGTGTTCATCGCAGGCTGAATTTAACTTTGTGACACGGTAGTCTGCATTGTCATTTTAAACAAACATCTCTGTCTCCATCTGCAGCACCAATGTATGTCCTACCCCACCTAAAATATTTCAGTGATGGCAAATTCTTGAGAAAGGTGAATCAGAATGGATTCACAATTCATATAAAACACTTATTCTTTCTACTTTTTTCCCCATACATTACCTTCTGCATTTTCTCTCTTGTCTGTACATTCTCTATTTCTTATAACCTTGTGAGATCATTCCTTCCTAACCTTTTCTTTTGTTCTTCAAGACTATTCTTCAACAACTATAGAGCCCTTTACCATTTCCTTGATTACTTCTCTTACAATTCACCAGCCTTCATTCTTCTAAACATTTATGGAAGACTCTAAATTCTTTCTCTCCAGGTTATTTAAGGTAGTTACTACATGGAACTACATGTAAGTCGCTGTGGGGACTGTGTATGTTGTGCATAGAGATACAACATGCCTTGTTCCCCAAATTGTATGTTGCACCTAATATGTAAGATAATTTTAACTGTCCATCAAAGCAGCATACCTCAAGAAAGTTCCTAATCTCTGTTTCTAGGCAGCAGAGAAAAGTTGGTGGCTTTAAGACTTTCAAAGAAAGGTTTTTCTATCAGTTTTTCTTAAGTCCAAACTGCCTCTGGAGCCCTGGAAATCCTCTAAACTATCCACCTCTCTCCTCTGACTATACAGGGAATAACAACACAATCTACTTCACTGGGGACTTAACATTTAGACCCAGTTTAGGTGTCTAAGGTAGGCAAACTGAATTTTCTCTCTGCTTAGGAAGTTAGTGCAAAGCTCTAAGACTAAAGCTTGCAAGGAGAATATCAAGTTGCCTGTACCAGGACATGGATAAATACAATTAATCCTAATATGGACCATCTTCCTACTCAGCCACAGATCCATGCATTGGTTGAGTGTCTACAAATCATTGCTGTCAGGGACAGTCCACACATAACCATTTTCTTATGAAACAGGTTAAAAACCAGCATGTGTTTGTAAACAGCTTGCAGCTTTGGCTGCTGGAAATCATTCTGCCTTCCTCACCTTTTCTCAATCAATTCCCAAAGCTTTGTCTTATCAGGGTGTTGGACTGGGAAGCACACCTTTCAAGACAGCTCTCAAATCAGCTTATTTTGTATGGCAAAATTTCCTGCCCCACACCCAGAATCTTTTGTGAGATAAAGGAGGGAGGCTGTTTAAAGCTGCCCTTGAAAACTGTATCTTTTTATCACACCTCTGGTCTTTCAGGCCTCTCTCGTTCCATCGTCTTTCTCCTCAGAAGTTTTCTCACTCCTTTGTCAAACATCAGCTGTCTCTTGCTGTTGTTCATTGCTGCCTCATTCATTTTTCTCACTTGGGAAATCAGGAAGGATGGGACCTAAAGGGAGGAAACCAGAGCTGAGAATATATAGTAATTTTTCCCCAGTGTGTTGGGTCTTTAGAAAGGCACCAAATTTTAGGCAGCAGAAACTCTGTTTGTTCCTAGAAGATACCTGCCATCAGTAGCTTCCTCTAACAACCTACAGTTATTCCTTTGGTGAAACTGTAGATCACCTTTCATGCCATATGAAACTTTATAGTGATATTTGCAGCTGCAGGAACTTTATTAGGGAGTAGTCTCTGCAATCCCCATTATACCCTCCCTCTGTTACAAGGAAACAAGTTGGGACTGTCAATATCTTCATGCCGACCTTCAGAAGCCCAACAAGTAGTACACACTTTTGGCCATTGTCATAGGTTAGCAAGCATAGTCCCGGAAGGGATGTCCTTGCTAAGGGGTGCTTACAGTTTCCTCTGGGAACTGATAGAACCTATCAGCTGGCCAGTTTGAATATGGACAATTCTCTAAGCCACTTAAAGTTGTGACCACCTCTGTGATCCACATTTAAGAATAAGCAAACTCCCCCTCCAAGCTCTCTCTCGTTTCCGGCGCTGGCACAGGTGGCTGCGGGCCCCGTGTGGGGGCCAGCGGGCCCGGCCAGGCCCTGCTTGGGCCAGGCCGGGCCGGGCCAGGGCCATCCTGGAGCCATGGACCTGTTCCAGCTGTGGAACCCCCCCCACTGCCTTGCCGTGGGCAGCCGGAGCGGCTCGGCTCTCCCCCCTCTCCACTGCGATAAGAAAAATTCAACATTCCAGCTGCAAAGCTGCAAGGCTGAGGTGAGATTAACCCTTTTACTGCTGTGAAGAGCTGAAAACCTGAGGGAAGAGAGAGAGGAGATGCTTAAAGCTGGAAGTCTGTTCTGAAGCTATGATGTATCAGAGTATCCCGTTGTAATTTCATGAAGATATGGGGGGTGGAGTGTTCAACTCGTGAGCAAAAGCACCTGCACTGAGATAGGCAGATGCTGACGCAGCTGTAATTTCATGAGAAGTTTGAACAAGGAGAGATGAACCAGATGAGGACTTTTGCTCCAAACGGGAAAGGAGAAAACCTCAGTTCCTAGAGATGGACCAGATGAGGACTTTTGCTCCAAATGGGAAAGGAGAAAACCTCAGTCCCTAGAGATGCTCCCAGAGATAGTCCTAACGATGAAAATGATGAAGACCCTTTGCTCCCAGGGAAGGAGAAGGGCCTCTGTTTTTGCTTCTGAATGGCTCAACCTTAAAATTGTACCCCAAAAAACTTCAAGAGTGGACCCTCGAAAGCAGTTGCGGGAGAAGCTGCAAGTTGGGGGAAGGGACTCACATTGCGAGCAGAGTTTTTGGAACGATATTTGGAAGTGGGCGGCTGTCTCGTTGTGATAATGTTTTCATAGCACGAGCAAGAAGAGACTTCTCTTTCTAAATGGACTAAACAAGGTTATTATGGCAGTGGTAAACAGACTGAACATCTTAAGGGTTGTCTTTTTACATTGTCAGTGGGAGAAGGGAGGAAGGTGGGGGGAGGAGGAGAGTTCTGAAGGTGGTATAATTTTTTTTCCTTCTTTTAGGTCTGTTAATAAACTTCTTTATATTCTTTCAAGTTTGGTGCCTGCTTTGCATTTCTCCTAATTCTTACCTCACAGAAGATAAACAGTAATGAGCGTTTTGGACCAAACCACTACACTAAATTGGTGTTTCTGCCCGGTTACAAACCCAACCCACTACAGCCATTTTACTCTGGGCTAGACTTTGAACAGACATTTAATCTCATTCAAGTTTAGAAATATCACCTACATATCCAGATTAAATCATTCTTCTATGCATTACTCTGTATAAACAATGGCGTGGGACAGGTATTTCCAGAGGGCAATTGCTGCTAAAATAGATGTCTTAGATAAGTGAGGTAGCTCTAAATTCAGAAATACCTGTCAGGGTGTCTCATTCTAGGAATAGAAGACTCCATTCATTTTCCAAAGAAACTGTTTCTCCTTGGAAGGTCAGCTTACTCTGATTTCTGAAGATCTCCTGCATTTAGCAAAATACTGCACTGTAATGGAACCATAAAGGGGGAACCAGCACTACTCACTGTCCACAGGATGTCCTGGTACCGAATTAAAAGCCGCACAATGTGCGCAGTGGTGGCAGCTGCTTGCATTTCTTGCTGGTTTGCACGTTTCCCTTTGTAGATGAAGAGGTTTGGTGCAACAATCATAGACACATTCCACAAATTCATCTTGTTTTTCCCCTCATTAGCAACCACCTTCTTCAGGAACTGAAGAAAGGCCTGGAAAAAAACCAATACTTGTTTAGTCTCAGGAAATAATTTACTTCTGAAATGCACCATTTTCAAATGCACATGTCTGGCCACTATACTTGCACTTGGAGGTGAAATGTAGTGTTTTTTTCATTGTGTTTGGATTAATCTATTATTTGTTGGTACAACAACCTGTGTCAACCACAGAGGAATAGTTAATGTTATCAAAACACACATTAAAATATTATCTGTCACTCAGAGCATAATACCAAATTTGTAAGGCAAATACAGTGTCTACACTAAGGCTCTGAATCCTTTAGTAGAGGTAAGATGTACACGTATTGCAAGGGAATAGTTACTTTTTTCATAGATTACCAAGTGTCCATTTTGATGTATCTGGCCAATGTCTTTTATATCACAGCCACTGAGGTGATTAGTCTGTATTCAAATGTGTACCAGTCCCACATGTAATACAACCTGAAGAATTTCTGCCAGTAACCCCCAAACTTTAATTCTGGGATAACAAAAGCAGGAAGAGCTAAGTGGTTGTTCGTTGATGTTATTTCTGCACATGCTTGGCAGAGTCAAAGGAAATTAATTTTCCCTTTTGGGTAGTTTATTCAGAATTTTGCTTGAATTACTGAATAGCACAGACTGCAGCTATAGTTAGAGCTGAGGTCTACCAATGAGTCTTTCTGCAACACTGTTCTTGTTTCAGCTGGGATGGAGTTAATTTTCTTTCTAATATCTGGTAAAGGGCTGTGTTTTGGATTTAGGATAAGAATAATATTGATAACACACCGATGTTTTAGTTGTTGCTAAGCAGTGTTTACACTTAGTCAAGTGTAATCTTTAGCTTCTCATGCTGCCCTGCCAGCAAGGGGGCTGGGGCAGCATGAGGAGAGTGAGAAATGTGCCTCTTTGAAATGAGTGCTTCATAAGAAATGATGCCTGGGATCCTGCAGTTGGATACCCCCAGCAACTATTTCTTAGTTACTTGTAAAAGAAATGACAGCCAGGGAATTTGAACATCTTTTCAAGGAAATCATCAAAACCACAGACGAATACTTTCCTGGTGCAGCATTTGAAAAAAATTACGAGTTTCTCATTTAAAAGTCAAAAGCACCACAGATGGCAGGTGATAGCAAATGAAGAACTTACCTTGGCTGTGTCTCTGTTGGCTTCAGGCATCAGCATGATCAACAGATGCAAAGCTTGTAGTTGTAACTTGATCTTGGAGATTTCTAAGGACATGAATACATAATATTTTTGAAATCCCAATTGCAATTGGTTTGTTCTAAAAACCTTGTGTGTCAGCAGTTCTAGAAATATCAACTAGCGCCTGGTTGAGACTAGCATGCTTAAGTGCTGATTAACCATACACTTTTTCCCAAATATAAGATCACCTCAATGAGTGGGTTTTTCCTCATCATCTTGGATATTTGTCACACGGGGACACGATGCTCTATAAAATTCTGTCTAAATAGTAACAATCCAGTATTTTTCAGTACTAGCTGTGTATTTGTTGTAGGGAATGAAGTCACTTTGCTCTGCACAGACACCTCCAGTTCAGTCTTCTCCAAACTGCTGACCCATTGTAACTGCATGCAGCCTGTGACTCACAAGGTGCACAGTCAGGTATGTGAAGTTTATGGGAAGATGTCACCTCCTTCTGCCCTTAAAACTGCTCATGGGGACACTGAAAGCATGACTGTAACCTTAGGTAAAGATCCTCAGTTTTCTGTACCAATTTGCTAATAAATTCACCATCCTGAGACATTCAGTCTGTCCTAGCTCAAGTGACTTTACAGGAAGTCATAGGTATGGCAAGGTACAACTGCATTCTTCCTGGAAGAGAAATGAACAAAATGTACTGAGATTGAGAGGGTGTATGTACACTGAAAACAAAGCCCAGCTGCCTGAACCTTTCTGTGCTCACACATATCCCTGTACCAATGGTCTGACCTCAACATAAACCTTAACAGAAATAAAATAGGTCCAGTAGATCCAGTAGATAAAGGACAGGGATTTGAGTTTACCTTGCAGAAATTTTCATTTGTGAAACCTACAGTTAATGTGAATGCGTCTCTATATGAAAGTCATTGCTCAGTCATTGTTTACTCACAGATTTCAAATTTTACATTAAACAGTTGTGTTATTCACATAACAAGCCTATGCTATTAGCTAAATGCAGACACCTTTTCTCATTTGAAAAAAAAATCTTGCAGAAAATTAAAATGTTTAGGCAAAGCACTGGGCCTGTTTTTCTCTCTACTTCACAGAGAAAAAAAAGAAAAAAAATTACATGATTTTTCTTTATACACTTCAGAGACAGAAAAAAATTGTAGCATCTACTCATGCATTTTATCATATTAGAGACCATATTAACTCCATTTCCACATACTTTCTACTAGTGTGATGAATGCAGGCAGATATTCTACTGTGAAGAGTGGGCTTGGGAGTTCTCTTATAAACATTTTCAGCAGCCCTGCTGCATCGTTATTTCGTACTTGGTCCCAGTCAAAAGTGTCGTCATAAAATTTTGCCTCAAGTTCTTGATGGAGATTCTGAAAGATAAAAGAAAGATAAAAGGTTTTTAATCATTGCTGCTGATCCAGCAGTTTGTGATCACTTCAGGAATCCATTACAAGCAGCAGGCAGGTTTGTACAGCACTTGAACTAAAGCAGCCCTAAACCAGTGACAGCCTAGGTACACCCATATGGAGTTCAGGGTAGGTTAACAAATGAAGTTCCTGCAGATATTTGGTAACCCAGGCTAAATTTGGTTTGCTATAGCTAGATTTCTGCCAGTGAACAATTTGAACCATCATAAAGCAAAGCAATTTTGTGCAATGTCTTAGAACTAGAAGCAGAAAACTCAGTTAACACAGCTGTTCTTTTTGTTTAAAACACTCTCCAGAGGTTTTGACCCTTAAATCACAAAGGAGTGGTGTTTCTTCCTCACTGCCAGTGAACTTGCTAGGTAGTCTGAGTCCATGGGCCTCGAGCAAATGGCTTAAATTAAGGTCTTCCCACCTTTAGAAGGAAGTTTTATGTCAGGATAATTATAGTTAGATTTGGTCAAATTGTAGAAAAATAAAGATACAAAACCATTACTGTCAGAAAAATCTTAACGCATAAAAAACCCCCCAAACCTCTAAAACACAGGAGAGATTTAAGATAGAATTGATGATGATACCATTTGGGTTCCTGTTTAATCCCCTTGTTCTCCAAGGGCAGCATCTTGCTCCATAAGACAGGTCTGTTTAGTTTGGAGTGTCACTAACCAGTGTTCAACACACATATGTGAATGGGAAATACTCAGCAAGGTTTCCTAGGAGGAACAGAATTTGTCTTCAAACCCAGACCACTGTTCAAAAAATGCAAGCTCCTCAAAAAATTGTTGAGTTAAAAAGATTGAAGGCCAGTATCGTAATATAAGGATATCTATAAATAATGCAGTTTTCACAATTATTACTGGCCAAACACTGTCTTATCCCTGGGAAATTTGCTGCTGCTTTTTAGGAGACCATTTATGACAACATATATCTGTAGCAAATATTCAGTCTCAGATCTTGATTTTGTCAGACGTACTTTAATATTATGCAAAAGGTTCAGTCCATTCAGGCAGAAAAGCTTTTAAAAATGAATTCTGTTTGCCATGTCTCACATGAATGGAAGGAAATTACATATCAAGTACAGTCACACATAATGAAGTAGAATGGTTCCACAAACGGAAGTAGAAAGTCGTTCAGGATTTGGCACATAATGTTACAGTCTCATTTTTACTAGCACATTTTACTGGTTTTAATCTGGGCTATCTCAGCTTCCTCTGTATTCCCATCCTTTGCAAATAACTGATACAAACACCTAGACTGAATTCTCTCCTGTAACTGACTGGAAATGTGGAACAGAAATCCTCACCTCATCAAAAGCACAAGAGGACAGAATTCTACTCCACATTTTTCTGCTGAGAACTGGGAAAAAGCCACAAAAATAGAAAGCAAGATTTTGGAAACACAAACATTATATATATATATATATACACACACTTACACTTTTTTATGCATCTCCACACAGGTAAGCATATATTTTACACACTCAATTCCCTCCCTCCCCTGCCTCGCATACATGTATTTATGTATGCATCCAATACTTTTAAAATGTGTGTTGCAATTTTTTTTAACATGACTGATCCTTCACTAGACAAATGATACAGTTTTGGTTCACTGGAGTTTTGTTACAGAGGAAAACTTGTATTCATGTCTTCTATTCTTTGTTTTATAGAAGAGTAACCTTTAATCATTTCCATATGCCTTTTCTTTCTCCAAACAAGACTGAAATAAAGTTGGAATGCCCTCAAGTCCTCATGTCATAATAATGTATGAAGGCTTTTGAAGAATGAAATCTGGATCTGCTTTGAAAAAGCCTCTCTCTTGCTCATTCCTTGTTGGACAGACTTAAATGAAACCAAAACTCAGATAATTTAAAACTTTCATATGGGCAATTTAACTTACCACCTAGTGTAGGAGAGTTGCATATAAAGTCGTATCTCATAGCAGCTCCCAGGATACAGGTTGTGAAAAAGAAGTGAACAAGACACAGTACAGTGTATGCAAAGAATATGAAAATAATTGAATTAGAGCACACCCCTGCTGTGTAATCTCAGTGGAGAGGTTGGAAAAATTTGAGATTGTGTGAAATAAGATTTAGGCATTTGTATGAAAAAATGGGGAAGCTGAGAAGTACAGGGCAAGTTAGGAGCTCCCTTCTGCAAGATATGACTCTTTTCAAGGCCCTGGGTACTTTTATCAATGCACAGAGTCAAAGCAGCTGTGATGCTGCTGCCTATATTTGGTGTGTTTCACGTAATGCTGCTTTTTCTTATTCAGCCATTTTTATGATTCCTGGCCCACCAATGTTTAGCAATCCCCAACATTTGTGTGGCTGCTACAATGTTGAGACTTCCTGCCTCAGAATACAGAACTAGCTTTCTTGAGGATGAGAAAGCAGGAGTAGGATGTACTGTAAGGTGTTGCTTAAACCAGATCAAAAAAAGCCTAGGCAAAAAATAAGCAAAAATCTGGGAAAGAGGTAGACACTACTAAGCCCAGAAAAAAACCCAACCAAACAAAAAACTGCCTTATTTTTCCAATTTGCCTCCTCCAGCTCCTGGAATCAAGTTGGTCTGGAGAAACAATTGCAAGTATTACTGGCCCACAGTGTCAGGTTATTGGGTTCCAATTATCCTGTGTTCATAGCCCACAAATAGTCTGTGAAAATCCAGTACATCAGGCTGCCAGCAGTGAAGAGAGGACAAATTTCTCTCACTTGGAACACAAAATTGCAAGATCACAGATGATAAATGAAAAATAAAATGACACAGAGGTTAAAATGACATAGAATAAGATGTTTATCTGATGTTCACTCAGTTTAGAAACTCTGAATTTCTGAAATAAATTAAAACAGAGATAAGATCACAACAATTTTGGATGACAGAGATAAACTGAAAAGATGTCTCAAAGTTTTGTGGGGAAAAATTGGATTCAACATCAAGTCTGTGCTTTATATAGAACATTAACTAAAGCAATAGACCAAATGTTCTGTGATTTATTGGTTCCCAGGAACTAATCTGACCTTTCACTGGCAGGAGTAGGAATGCTGAACTACACAGATCAGTATTTATGAGCAGTCTGAATTTGTGTGAATGCTGTATTATTTTACATAGATATTGTGGTCCAGAAGATGGAAAACTTGGCTTGAGTGTATACCTTAACTCTGGAGGCAGATCCAGGAACTCGTAGAATTCCTTCCGTTTCCAAACCTGTTTCCTCAAGCTTGAGCAGCAGCTGTAAGAAGAAACAACAAAACTGAAAAAAATATTCAGAAATGCTTAAGAATACTGTTGACTTTTTTTCAATCCAGGTATCCTTGAAACTAATCGGAAAAGATACATTTCTATGGAATCCGCTAATGGAAACAAGCCAGCTCATGTGAATAAACCTGCCTAATTTGTTCTCCATATTCCTGACCCTGAAGTAAGGAGGATACAGAGTATAGAAAACTGCTAATGCAATAGGCCCCTCTGTCCTTGAATTGAGAGTTGGTACTGCTATAGAACAATTAATACATAAATGTTTTAATAAAAGAGCAGATATACTTAAATACAATGGTGTTTTGGAGGAAAAATAACCTCTGAGAAATGTTTAAGTGTGCCCCAAGAGCACAATGGAAATGCCTATAGATAACATAGGTATTTTGGAACTGAGAACTCAGATTAGAAAATGATCCCAGGGTATTTTATTTTGAAATTTCTGTGAATAGAGGACTAAAGTTTCCACTCTAATTAAAAAAAAAATAAAAAGGTTTGGTTTTACATAATTTTGAACATAGAGGAAAAAAATAATTTCCCAGCATTTAATCATACAGTTCTGGATTTTCACCACCAGATCTGCTTCCTGCCCTAGCCTGGATTCTTCTAATTTCCCATGGTATTGATGCCTTAGGTTTTAACTTTTGTATTTTTGAAATCCTGTACTGCTTAGTGTGTAACTCTGAAACTTCTTCTAGGCTGTTAGATACTGTTCTCCCATTCTGGTTAGACATAACAAACCATCTCTAGGTTTGCACTTCAAGGACACCTTGTTGTCCCAGGCCCTGAAATATGTAAATTAAAGCCTCTGAAGGGGGGGGGGGGAAGGGGGGGCAAATTTGAGGTAATTACTTCATTACCTGAAATTGTAATTGAAGAATTAACCCTGATATGCAAATGGACCAAACTTATAAAAGTGTGAAAAACCTGTGACCCAGGGTCCATCTTGGGTGGAGCCCCTCAGGGGCTTTTGACTGCCCAAAGTGTACCTATTGAAGGGCCCTCAATAAATACCCACTTTTATTCCTTTGATCTTATCTAGCCTCTGTTTACAGGTAGCCACTTCAAGGCATCAGTTCCTTGACAGGGGAGCAGTGGAGCTGATTGTAAAGCCATGTAAATATTCAAGTTGTGTCAGTCTTTCCCCTGACACTTCTCCTTTTGTCAGTAATTACAGGGAAATCTGTTGCAGTTTTGAGTCCATGTAAATCTGTGCAATTGCACATGTACTTGTGTCTGTGTACCTACCTCCAAGACATCCACTGGGCATCTCCATACAGCCAAATGTCTCTTATAAATACCCTTGTCTTGCCATACAAACCTCAATGAGAAGATACCCCTTCCATTCTGGAAGTAGTAGCTAAGTAATACCTATGGTTTGAATTAATGTGAAAGTCAGACTCCTGAGACAACTCATCTCTGCCACTTCTGCACACACCACTTTGCACGGCTCTCTAATTTAATGAAAAAGAGAAACAAAGACATTTGTTTCCCAAAGTTTCCTGCGTGGTATCACATAATTACAAATCAAAAAGGGTCCCCACCACAAATAAAACACCAAAAAAGGAGCAAATTTTCTCTCCTTGTCACAAAATTTTCAAACCACAATACTCAGTCAAACAGTCTGTAGACACCTGCCAGTCTGTAAAGCCTGCATCTTCTCTTATCTGATGACTCTTTTGAGTGTCAATACAAATGGCGGAAAAGCAAATATTAGTGAGTGACCAAGCAGGCCAGATGATACTCACTTTTTGGAAGATAAGGGGCACTTTTATTCCAGGAACCTTCTTTTGATCATTCTCCAGCAGTACAGTCAGAGGGACTCCGAAAAGACCATTCTCTTAAAAACAATAACAGCAAATGTGAAAACGAGAAAACACAGCCTCATAAGCATCTTCTTTCAAAGCTGATTGACATGAAGGTGACTGCAAAGGGGATGCCACACACGGTACCTCGTCCCCGCACCCTCTCCACACGGTTCCTCTTCAGTTCCACGCCCAGCGCGTCGTAGAAAGCCGTGAGCTCAATCAGGGAGAGGTAGCGGATCTTCTTCATGTCTTCAGGAGAGAGGTCCCCAACCTCTGTCAGTCCGAACCGGCTTTTCCGAACAATGAATTTCTACAGTAGAGATGGGTCGCATCTTTATTTGCACAAAAATTACAGGAAATGAATTTTTGTTTCGAAAGAGGCGCCCGTATTGGCGCATGGGATCGGAAGTCATGTTAGGGTAGATGGATAACAACAGGGAGACTAACTATAGCCCTCTATATTGGCCTGGTGTGGTGACATAGCTTGCATCCACCTGAACGTAAAATTGAGCTGCTTGCTCACCATGCTCCCTTGCAGTGTGACTGGGAGGTGGTGCTGAAGCACCTCAGTGCCTGTAGTCCCGCTGGGACAAATGAGTTACGTGCTTCTTTTAAACATTTTTACTGGTTTCAGCAGGATGCAGCATTTTGCTCTGCTTCTGCCTTCCCCAAAATATCTTTGAATGCTGTTGAAGTCGCTGACACGGTTAATCATGGATATGGTTGTATATCAACTGGTGTGTGTAATGAATCCATGCCTGCTTTGCATAACACTATTAATTTATGAGGACTTACAGGGGAGTTCAAACTAAAGATCCGAAGAAAAGCCCAGAAGCAAAATTGCTTAGTCCAGAAGCCAACCTGACAACTTAGTGGTATTTTTTATTACTCAAGAAGCATTTAGGCTTAGAAACAACTCCCAGCAGCTAAGAAATCATTTGCTCAAGTAGACTTGAACTAAACAGTACTGAGTAACTCGGGGGCATGTGAAGATGTCTACATATTTTAGAAACTGCAGCATCGTGGACCAGAGCCAGGAATGTTGTGTCATGACAGATGCATTTGTACAAATGTCAAAAAGAACAAACACCCATCAGTTTCTGACTGACGTTGTTAGACATAACAACGAAGTCGTAGTAAAAAACCTGCTTTTCAAAGAACTGTGGATCTTTGGTATTGTATGGTTTTTTAATTTATTGTAATTTAAACCAGGAACTTTTAGTCAGAGGTATAAATAAATAGTGTTACAAAACGTCTCTTTGCTTTAGGTAGCTGAGTGAAAACTCAGCCTCCAGCAATGTTTTGCTTCTGGAGATTTCAGCTCAGTCCTTCATTTTTTTAAAAAAAATTGGAATTCAGAATGTTTAACCCATTTTTAAATTAAGCCAGTCAAACTGATTAAGAAAAAGGTAAACACCCCCCCCCAACCAAACCAAACCAAAAATTAAACTTCAGATTTCAAAAGGAAGAGAGTACAATGGACATCTAAATCATGTAGTTTAAGACTTTCTACACTACTTTGAACATGGTTTTTCAATAGGGGTTAATAATAATTGGGGGA
The DNA here is from genome assembly GCF_965178545.1 of Coloeus monedula. NCBI lineage: Eukaryota > Metazoa > Chordata > Aves > Passeriformes > Corvidae > Coloeus > Coloeus monedula. The sequence continues at coordinate 108,378,648 of NC_138781.1, forward strand.
GAAAGAGTGTAGGGAATGGAGTAACTTATTTATGTGCTGCCTGGGGCATTTTTAGGCCAGAATATTCCCTCCTTAGAATGCAGCAATTCCACTGCTACCCTTATTCTGAGACAATGTAACAAAAGCTGCATGGGGGATAGCCTTCTGATGATACATAAAATACTACAGAATATCTACACATTTTGGTTCCAGTGATGCAAAAAGTGCAAAAGTAGTCAAAATGCAATAAATCACCTTGAAAAAAAGGAAAAAAATCAGATTGTATACATATATTTTCTGGGGGGAAAGAAAAAAAATTCCAAGCACTGCAAAACTGATTGAAAAGGCTGCTACAAAGATTTTTCCACAGTGTCTGTTTGACTCCTAGGGTCACTGTGATGTGATGCTGTGGTTAATACAAGTTTTAGGGCTGGCCATCATTCTTCTGTCTTGTGTCACAATTTTCTAGTGGTTTTTCTTAAAGTGGTGTAGTATGCAGGTCTGAAGGAGGCTGTGCTATCCTGAAATTAGATTACTAACATTTTGGCTAAGGACCGTGTCTGATATTTTGCCACGTTGTTTCTATGTGGAATTATGCAGCGTACTCAGTCTCGTAGTTCTGTAATATCTTCAACTAAGTCACAAGGATCATGGTCCCACGCTGGGGAAATCACATGTATATTGGGGAAATCCCTACGCTCCTGGGGACATCCAGTTGATTCTTCTAGGAGTGAGGGGATTCCCTGCATGCAGGGGACATGCTATTTTGTGATATATAATATCTCTCTGTGCAACTCTGTACACACTATCAATAAAGCTGCCTATGCTCTCAGAGCCTCCCTGGAAAAAGTGTGATGTTGCTCAGCCTTCAGTGCAGCCCCGCTGTCCCACCATGGGGAAGGAGGGACAGTCCTTCTGAGTGTAGGTGACTGGTTGCTCAGTGTAACACAGTGAGAGGTGATTTTTCTGCTGAGGCCCATTACGGTCTGAGTCATTATGGGAAAAAACCAAGTACCACAAGTGGCAGCAGATGAAGCAAGGGAAAGGCCAACATCAACAGCTATGATTGTTGACTTTATTCAGAAACTCTCTGCAGTGAGCTGGCATGTTTCTTGTGTGGTCTTCTGAGCTCACAAAATTATGTCCTGCATGCAGCGCAATACTGATGTTTTCTAAAACTTATCAATTATGAAGCCACAGATCCATGATACTCAATGTAGCATCGTCTCTTCCCTCTTTGTCATCAGTTTCCCTGCTCTGTCAACTGGGAGTTGTCTGAGCTGTTACAGAGAACAATTTGTGGGTGTGCATGTGTTTTAGTAAACACCAAAATCATGATGAGTGCAGAGATACCCTTACTCTCCACAAGACACCAAGTTACCGCCACAAAAAAACCCCAACCAACCAAAGACACAAAAAAGCCATAGGGATTTCACGTAAGTTACGTAATTTACTTGGTGTCTTATCATTCAACATGGAAGCTTACTTCTGTATCTCAGCTTCCTCTTCCTTGGTGGAATCTGATATGGACAACTGAATAATTCTCAGATAATTCAATATCTGTATGGGTTGTAACAATTCCAGATTAGTTTGGGACCTCAGGACATCACAACATTCAGGAAATTCTTCCAAATAATTCACATCCATTTCATACATGTCACTAAAGAGGTGGTATTGGAAGCACTAAATTAAACCTCCAGTTTTCAGTGATGGAAGTTGTGAGGGCTGATGGAAGTAGAAAATTGACTTCCATGACTTCATGAAATAATTCCAGATAATGACACAACTGCTCATTGTATGTCTGGTTGGACGACATGGCAAACTTTTCCTGAACAATTCATGTAGTATCTCCTACAGTGTGATTGCACTCAATACTGACTGGAGACAGCCAGTACTGCTGCAGGACTAAGGTTTGCTTTCCTCCCTCCATCTGCAAAGCAATTTTAAATCCATGTGTTATGAAAGGCAGATAATCTGTGGGGGAAAAAGTAGGAAAGCAGAGCAGTAATGAAAATGATTGTTAGTTTTAATGCCAGTAAGCAGTTTTTATTTCTGTATGAAAAAATGATGGATGATGCAATATATGTGGACTGAGCTACTCATACTCATCTGTGTGCACATGTTCATGATGGGTGCAAGTAAAAATGTGGCTTGGATATCCATATTAACTTTGGTGCCTCCCTGGGAATCAATCACAGGCAGTAGGCAGGCACAGTGAGACGTCTCTACAAAGCACACACTGCAAAGGACAGATCACTTGTCTGAACAGATTCCAGTGTGCTGGGGATATAAAGCAGGAAATTGCTGTGTTAAAGAAAACAATTGAGGAAATACATGGAGAAGAAACTTACTGGCAAAGCCGAGTCTTCCTTTTTGAACCTCTGGTTTTTTGGCCACTCTTGGGTTTTTGGAAGGACTGTAATGGATTCTGAGAAAGAGACCTCATAGGAGAGCTCTTCTGTTATGGATGGGCTGCCTTTATCTATTCCACAGTCTAGACAGCTCTTAGCTGAAAATAAGGGAAATTGTATATGAATGATGAATAGATGCTTGCATTTAGTACAGAGACATTAAAAAATTGAACCAAGATGACAAAATTCTTGAGAAAGTAATAAAGGAAGTGCTTCGAAGAAGAATTTCAGTGCAAACCACAGCATGTTCCTGTTTTGTCTCGAGGAAATAACCCCTTAGAAATAAAATCCCTATTTTCTTTTTAGATTATTTAACTTGTTGCTTTCTGTGAGAAAGATAGTCAAGCTGGAACTTCCTGTTTATCAGGCATTACCAAGTTTTTGTACTCCATCCTTGTCTACCCAGGCCAGCAAACTGTGGTGGCACTCATCAAATGAACAATTAAAAACAAAAGGTCTTGACAGAAAAATGCTGTTGACACAGTTTCTCAGGTTACTGGTGACTTATTTACAATCACAAGACATTGTGCATATATTTTATGTGGTCACATACACATATTTCTCATTGTTGATAGTTTAGGTGTGTAGGACCAAAACAGGACAAAATGTACAATATTCCAGTTTGAAAAATGCTAAATCTACTGGCATTTCTAGTAGATACTGTGAAATGACTTATTGCTCTTCTGTAAAATTTAGTCACCTCCTTAAATTACTGGATGTCAGAGGAAAATTTTTCAAATCAGTACAATCAAGTCCAGAAATACGCTATTGTCATGGAGGCCAAAGTGTGATAACATACATGAGTTCCAGGGTTGCCAGCTTTCCTGATGGATGTCTAGTATCTCAGGTCAATTTTTAGTTTTTCTGTAAGGTTCAGGTCCTAAACCCAGTTGGGATGGAATAATAAATTTAATTGAAAGTGAAGCAAAATTTCAGCCCTCAAGACTGCAGAGAGAATTTACTAGCATGACACAAGAGTACTCAAAAGCCATGGCAATCAGAAAGTGAATTAAAAAACATTACATGTCTTATAAACCTGTGCATGCCCCATGTTCTCTGAATCATTGCAGTTACAGTTACAGGGACTTTTTTGCAACACCATTTATTTTACAAGTGTGATATGAAGAAAGTTAAGTGTGTTATTAAGTGGCTTCTGGTTTCTGTACTGTGGCTTTAGTTTTTGTGTAATGTCCAAGCCATTTAAGATGTTTTCCATCTTTCTTTCCACCCTTGGACCTGGGACCACAGACTGCTCATAGTACCCCTGGGCATTTGGTTCCGCATTTGTTTCAGTAGAACTGCTTGCAGAACAAAAGTATCAGCAGAGCAGCTCTTGCCAACAAGGAAGATGTCTGTGGCACTGTATCCAAAGATAAATAGCCAAGGGAAGTGTTTAGAAATTTGGATATTAATATTCCTTTAGTTAAGCCCTGAACAATGGTGATGGGAAGAGCTTTCAAACCAAAAGATGGACATTCCCATGGACGGTTACTGACAATTATCCAGACACTGAGTACAAAAGAGCTATTACTTTCATTAGCACTGCCAGTCACTGTCAGGGCAAAGCATTTAAGGGATAAGACCATTCATAGATCACAACAATAGGGCAGAACCAGGAAAACTACAAATTTCTAATACTACAGTTTCTGCAGTACTGGAGAAGAAGTGTGGAGGAAACATGCCTCTTTTTTTTTTGGCTTGCACCAAGAAAATATACTGATGACATATTTTGGACAAATTCTGCACCATATTGTTTACAGATTATTTTTACATTCCCAGCCTTGCAATGATCAGCATTTTTTAGATGCTGATCCCTCAAGGGCAACAGTCTGTGTCTGTACAACACTGGTCTTTAGTGGGAAACTTTGGTTCCTGCATGACAATAAGCTGACAATGATTTTGTCAAGGAAATACATGCAGCACTGCCCCAACATGAAAGAGGGGACTAACCTCTGAACCACAAAAGGGTCTTTCTGTCTGTCATTTTACTAGGAGGAAAGTGAACACTGGTTACATGTTGTCATACTCACAGCTAACTGATTTCCAAACTGGCTTCTGCCCAGGAAGCTGGATACCATTAGAAGATACTGGTGACACTGGAACTGTCTCAAATGTGGGCTGATAGGCAAGGAAAAACGATCAGACTGCAGTGAAGGTAAACGCCTACGGACAGAAACTGCTACAGTTCAAGCAACGGTGTATCATTCCCAGCTTACACTCTTTTGACAAGATTAAGCAACCTGCTGTGATTCTTCGGGGTGTATTTTTCATAGCCAAGCCTGAAAATCAGTCTTCCCCAAAACTGCACAGATTTGGACCATGTGGAAGTCAGTACTATTGCAGCTTGCTGTACCTAATGAGTCCTGTCCTATAAAATGACTGAAATTAGCTAAGTAAATTGCTGTACAGAATTAGACTAACCGAAAGGTCCTCCTCAAATTGTAAATCATTCTGGCTTTAATAATTTTGGCCACAAATCTTTTTGAAGACTCTCTGGCACATGTTGAGTACTACTATTCTCAGGGACCTGTCAGAAATCAGTCTGTCTGCTACTTCTTGTGATTTGGGCTCCAGAAAGTTATTAATAGATGGATGTCCTCCCATAGGTAATACACTAATACTTGTATCAGTGAACCGCAAAAAAAAAATTGGGGGAACAAAGAAACATTTTCTATAGTCAAATTCATTTCGTTTCACTCCAGAAATCATTCTGCACTGCAGAGAAGTGTCTTGGCAGCCCAGGGGGTGACTTTGAAGCACTGTCACTTCTTCTTAGCAGTGGAGTTTTGGCCTTGTCCTCAGCAGTTTTGTGGCCCATATGGACAAATCTGAGTGTTTGTGTTCCATGGGCAGTAGCAGCTCAACTATTTGTTCTTGAGTAAAAAAACAGCAAACAAAAACAAGGTCAGGAATTTAAAAAATGCTCTGAAGTTTACTCAGTGAAAATAACCACAATGTTTCAAACCTGTCTTATATCTTTTCTGCTGTTATTTGCATCCTTGTGGGAGTCCCTGAAGCCCGCAGCCTTTCTCAAACCTGCTGTCTCACCCGCCCTGAGCCTGACGGAGCAGACCCAGTTTTCCAGCTGAACCTGCAGCTCTGGGCCCCCATGAGTCCTCAGTATCTCTTTAAATCACTCTTCAAATTGCTAAGTCAGCTGTTTATCAACAAGTAGCAATGCCTTGGGGCAGAAATTCTGTTTTCCTCAGTTGTGGTCAATATGTGGAGCATTCAGGCTGCTAAAAAATGGCAGATATTTAAAAGACAGACAGTTCTTCCAATTGGAAGCCCGAAATAATGTTGCAGTTGTTTTATTCAATTTATGCCCTGAGCTATTCGGGTAACAAAGTGAAAGGAATGAGGGACTTGTCTTTACAAACAAGCTGTGGGCCTGCTGGTAGATAAAACTAGTACTGAGAGATAAAAGAAACAATGGGAAGGATTCCATTGATTGATGAATGGAAAGAAAGAGATCTGTCTTTACAAATAAATTATAGGTCTGCTGATAAATGAAATTGGATACTGAAAGATGAAAAAAACAATGGGAAGAACCATAAATTCCATAAGAATTAAAATAAAGGGGAGGGGGGGAATTATACATTAGAAGGGAGTCTTAGGTATTAGGCATTTTGGGGAGTCTGTACCTCCCAAGTACCTCAGCCAATGGGGAAAGAGAGAGGGAAATGCGGTAAGGAAATTAGGATAAATAGGAGGCTGCGCTCTCCAAAAATTTGAGAGACACCAGGGGAAATGCCCCATGGCCTCTCCCCTTATTTGAATAAAGTAACAGGACTCCTCTGTCTCCTTTTTTGGACATAAACCTCTGTTGTTTGTGGATTAATTTTCCTGACAAAAGTCAAATGTAACATGAATATAATCTCTCCTGAGAGAGTCCATTCAATGGCTTGTGAACTTGATAGCAAGCAGGATTTGAGTCACATGGACTTCCTATGCCAGAAGACTGTAAGGACCATTGATTTTTTAGAAATGAGAACTGGATGCTTTTATGATAAAATCCCACAATATTTTCACAAAAAGCTTCAGGACATAAAAAAGTACTATAAAGTTCAGGTGGGAGTATAGAAGTGGAGATATGGCTAAACTTGCCTCAGCAATTTGGGAAAATCAACCGTAAAAGTAGTTATGCTTCTCCTCAAGATCCAGATGGAGAAATTAATGGTAAACATTAGCAACTGGCTCATCTACTTTCAGTGCTCAAAATGTCTGACCCTGTGAACAGTATTCAGAACAGATTTACAGTCAGTCAAGTTTATTAATTAAAAAATGCTTCCAGCCTTGTTACAGGAGTGAAATGAGTCGTGAAGCACCTGCAGTAACCTGGTTCTGATAAGCAGGGCAGAGCTGGCAGACACGGATGTGGAAGATGGAGTGGACTGCACACCTCTGCCTGGCACCCAGCCGGGCTGGCAGCAGGCTGCTCTAGCCTGGAGCAATTGAATAATGTGAACTGTGCACAATAACTGGGGTACCTAAAAATGTCATATCCTCAGTCCCATTTCCCAGCCTTCACAGTGAGAGTGTATAAAGAAACCAAATCTGTGTCTCCTTTGTGAAAATGTCTTCCTTTCCCCCACCTTGACTTTTTTAAATCTTAGGATAAGATGTAAAAATGAAGGGAAGACTGGGAATAAAACCTTTTTAATGCATGAATTTAAAGATCCACATTATTTCTGTAGTAAAAAGAAAATTAAAGAACTTTTGAAGACCTTCTCTCAATGAATGTGAAAGACCAAGAGTCAAATTGTGTCCTTAAATAAACTGGGACAGCTTTAGTCATTTTCCTGGGGCTCCAGCAAAGGTGAGGCTTCCCCTATCCTGATTTCTGACTGAAAGTGATTATATGAAAAATGAGCCCACTGTTTGCTGCCCAAATATACGCAGGAATTTCCAATGGGAAGAGGAAATCAGAAGAGCAGGGAGAGGATGGAGATGAGGTAGACAGTTCTTTACTAGCTACCCTCACTGTAGAAGATGTAAAACCGTATCATTGGAGCACCAAAGAGACCAAATGTTATTTTCAGCCCTGCAGCTAAGGGAAATAAAGGCAAAGGAGGATAACCTTATAGCTCTGGCCAGGATCCAATTTTCCCATGCTTTGAATATATTCATATTTCCAAGTACTGCCATCATAAACACCTTTTACATGCAGAGAGCTCTGGGTTAGTTAATGATTCTTCTTTAACTAGGACATGATTTTGTCACACATTGCTGAAGTAAAATGCTTGTAAAAACTCTTCACGAGTTTTAATTAATTGCAACATACAGGGTAGGGCTGTTAATGAGCACAGTGCTTCATTTCCTCTCTTCAATAACAGAATCAATGTATGAGTGTCCCCCATTTGTATTCTGCTGTTGATTTTTCTAGGCTCTGAGCACTAGCAGAGCCGATAGCTTCTGATAGAAGCGGCAGGGTACCAGCAGGAAGGAAAATCAGGCCACTGTGATTAATAAACCATCCAATTTAAAACTTGGTAGTGTGGCTGCCAGTTGAGTCTGCTGGCTGTAGACCTGTCTGAAGCAGAGCAAAAGCATCTCAGCACGGACAGGCTGCTCTATGTGCCAAGGTATGGCTCTTGGAAGGGTGATCTCCCACAGGGGTAGCTTTTTGCCCCTAGGGATCACGGCACATGAGGGCATGGACCTCAAGGCAGGATGGCTGGAAAAGCACCCCTTGGTCTGTGGTGACTCATGTAGAGCCTGGCCACTAGGCAGTAGTAGCAAAACATCTGGCAGGCAGAGTTTTTTCAGAACAGAGAGAAAAAAACTGGGGCAAATCTATCTTTTTCTTCCCCCACTCCAGATGACAACTAATTTATGCCTCTTTAGTGGTCCCCTAAATCTCATTTCAGGTGACCCTAGTGAGCTAATCACCTTTTCTCTCATTATTAGCCAAGGAAGAGAGTAATCCACCCTGTGACCCATCCCTCTAGCGCTTGTGATCCTTAGGTTGGTGGGAAGAGGGTGTAAATCCATCCTCCTAATGGGGAGGATTATAGAGTTATGTGAAACAATTAGAGCTGGTTTGCTATTTACAGCACGTTTACTTCTTCCCTTCCCAGCTAAAAGGCAGGATGGGAAAGCAAAACTCCATGTCACTTCAAGCAGTCTCCTTACCAGCCTCTTTTCCACAGCTGTGCTGAAAAGATTTGCCCCCTCCCATCCCCTGTCACTCTATTCTTTTGGCTGGCTTGTTTTTAAAGTGCTTCTCCTCCCTGTTCATCACAAAGATTCACTAGCAGCTGTAGGGCCACGCCCAAAGAGGCAGCAACGCCCCAGGGACTGCTGACACCCCCTTAAAAAGGCTACTTGGGAAACCCTTGGGTCAGGGACACAAGCCCTTCTGAAGTGCGTTTATCCCTGAAGGGATGATAATTAGGACAAAGTTTCTAAATCCTGTAACAAGAAGGAGAGATAAGAGCACTGGTGAATAGGAAAATTAAGAGTCTTGGGGCCTTGCAGGCTTTTAGAAATACAATGTTTCACAGCCTGCTGGAGGGAGGTGATGGGGTGGGCTGCAGTTGTGTTTGTGCATCTGTGTTTAACGTCTAAGTAAGCACTTACAGAAGTGCATATTTTTGTGGGAAGAAGAATTAGAAGACTTAATTACTCATTTGATCTTATCTTTCAGACTTTCACAATGCAGAACTACTGAGTGAACTGAATTTTGGAGGAGGTAAAACACTGATTTGAAGGGCAATGACGCTGAAGATCCAAATTCCTTTTCCAATTGAGGAACTTCAGCAATTGAGAAGGGGAAAAATAAGCAGGTCAAAAATAGATCAATAATATGACCATCTGAGAGGAAATATACAACATTTATTCTGCTGATTGAAACTTATTAGGAAACATAAGCTTTTGTAAAAAAAATTAAACACCTTAAGGTTTGCAGATACTTGAATCAGGATAAGTGGGCTAAGCTAATTAGAAGTACCACCAGCTTTTTAATGTTCATGAAAACATGGCTGATCTTTTCTCATGAAAGAAAGACTGTCCACAGGAAAGTACTGGACACTTCTGGGTGTATTGGTGGGATATGTGCAAGAGGTTCAAGAGAATTCAGATACTTAATTTGGAGATAAATAATTTAATTATCTGGATATTGTATCTTTGTAATCCTAACATAACTGTGCAGCTACAATTTTGTTTCCCAATTTTTTTTTTAATTAATCCAATATATCAAACCTTGAGGAGAAGGTAGAAAACACAGGAAGGGACAAAGTGATATCTAACGAAAAATAGTTTCTTGGAGTTCTGCAATGGCAAAAATTTTAATATTAATTTCAAAGGTGAGCTTGTGAGCTTATTGGTGACTCCACTGAAGATATCACGAGTGATAAACATAAAATCATGCGTGTTGCTTTGAGCAGTGCACTAAGCTCACGCAGTTGACTGCATTCACCAGAATCAAAACATGTGGTGACAGGAACTTGTGCATTCAGAGCTATCCTGAGGGAAAAGTGGAGGAAACCTCCAGAGGTACTGGTGATTTCTGAAGCCATGAAGCAAATGAACAGTTAATAGGTTTTCATTTGCCACGTTAGTGAAATGTAACTGCCAGTGTACAAGTTACAATCATGCTGGCAGGTGTTTAATTGCTTATGCATTTCTGAATCCCAGTTGCTTCATGAGACCAGTTTTACTTCACTGCTGAGACTGCTGAGTAAATAGCAAGTGTTCCCAGAAGCCATCAAAAATTTGAATAGGTGCCAAGAGTAACTCACCAATTTCCAAAAAATAAAGGAGTAAATGTTAGTCTTAGGAGGTTGCACGAGGAAGGCTGGTAACAGATACAACGTTATGTTACCGGTTAGTTACAAAACTGTGTAACATCTATCGTATTTGGTTTCTTCCTTTCCTCTCAAATGTAGTGTATACAGTCTGGTCTTAGGGTCAGAAACTGCAAATGGCTATGCACTGTCAGTAGGAAAGGGTTCCTGTCTGGCACAAACCTTGGCGAGCTACTTGCAAATTGCATAAAAATTAAGATCAAAGACATTCACGAGGATACTTACAGATGGGTCACTGGTGCCAAAGATGTCTCGCACATCCCGGACTGTGTGCTTGTTCTTCTTCCTCAGGGTCTGAGTGTAGGTGTTGTACCTCTTCTGTACAGCAGCAGCTTGAGTTCTGGTCAGAGTGGACAGCAGGGCTTGGCCATCCTCCTCTTCAGCTCCTGAGATCAGTGTGGATAAACCTACATCTTGCAGCCATTCTGCCTCCAGTTCTCCTTCTGTTGAGAAAGACAGCACGTTAATAAGCCTGATAGTGGAGGGCGAGGGGGCTGAAGGAAAGGAGTTGGCATGACAGACTGCTACCCCAGCCTTTACCTTGAGAATACTCTAATTCCCACCTTTCTTAGGCCAAAAGTGCAAGTTAAGTTAGTCTTGTAAACATATTGTCAACTTTCAGTTTGTCAGTGTCTGCACAGCAGAGGCATATGAGGAGAACAGAAGAGGAATTTCATCAGCATACGCATGTGAGGAAGGCAGCAGGGTAACCAGCCTGACAAAGCAAGGCCCCTGGAAATTAACCCCGAATTCAAGAGCATAAATCCCCTCAGTTACCATTTGTGCCACGCTCACCATTTGTAGCATGCTGTACTGGAGAAGGCCATTTGGCTGACGGAAAGTAAATTGGTATTCCAATTCAAATGAACAGAAATACTGAAGGCATGTATACAACAGAACGATGTATTTGCACACTAATGATGCAATTTGAGATTCCAAAGGGTTGGCTGGTAGTCAGACAGCTCGTGAAGAAGCCACACTGAGAGAAGGACGGTATCCACCTAGTCCAACTGCTTGTTTTCAACAAGATGATTAAGAACCAGAGCTGCTCACTAAAGAACAAAGCTCAGGAAGGGGTAGATGTCCAAGAGGTCATGTAGGGAAGGAAGATGCAGAAATAGCCATCATTGCATGCTAGGTATCATCCTAACTTCTAATGATTACAGACTCACTAGCACTGTACACCCCAGTGTTTCTTGGTATCTCAGTTAGTGACTAATATCTTCTTTAGTCCTGTTCAATACCTGCTTCCCAACTGGCTCAATACTGTAATTGGTTCCATAGTGAGGTTATGCATTGTGGGAAGAGTTGTTTTCGATCCTGGCTCTATTAGACATGGCAGAAGCTTCTGGCATCTTTTCACAGAGCCACACCCGCCATCCCCTCACTACCAAAACCTGTCCATGTGAAGACAATACAGGTTTTCAGCTTGCTACCTGTTACATTAAATGAATATGCCCTATCATTATTTGACTGGGAGAAGGTCCCCACCTACCTTTTCTGCATCACTCAGTAATTTTGAATTTTGCTGTCATTGTTTTTGATATGTGGTCTTTTTCAAGTAAGCAGTCATAGTCTTTTAAAATTTCTCTTCACATAGAAGATTTTGAGGTCCTTCATTTCAGTTTTGTGAGCAATCCTAGCTCAGCAGTAAGCTGCTTGACACAAGAGAGTAATTTTGTTCCAGCCCTGATTGAAGAAGAGGTACTACAAATAAACATGTCAAACAGGAAATGGATTCATTTGCAGCATGTTCTATAAAACAACTTCTCAATGCACTTATTGTTCTTGTCCCAGTGCCAGTCTTAATGGCAGGTTGGTATTTCCACTATCCCTTTATTGCCACTTCTTGACATCAGAATGCAGGCTGATCGATGGACACCAGTTTGCTGCACTTTGGCAGTTAGATACACAAAAGAGAAAATTACAGGACTGGGCTGTAGGGACAAGCAAAAGCATCTTACGCATGTGCCATCACTGACTTCATTGTTAACTGCCCTGCCTCTTTACAAAGCACTACAAAAATAGCTGCTTCTAAACCCCCTGCTCTGTGTTAGCCAGGGGTGTGACCAGCCCTGTATCCCATTAAATAGCTTGTCTCTGCTCTTATCCTTTCTGTATCCACAGACAGGATGATAGACTGTTCCTTTTCCTTCTCTGTAAGCTTTGAACCAGTGGTTCTCCTGCTATTTTCACTCGTTTCTAAGAAGGTCTCTTCTCTTGTGTGCCACTCTTGGAGCCACATCTGTCCATGTTTCAGCTTTTAAATTATATAAATTTTGGCTTTTGTCCTGACATATTCTTTCCAAGAATTGAGTCTGTAATCAAACTTGCTAAGAAAAATAGCAGAGCAGACATGAAATTCTGCCTGCTTACTAATCACTCTGTGACTTGTTTTCTCTGGCTTTTGCCCTTTTCCTGTTTCAACCACTCACAACAATAGACTAACATAGCAACAGCAATCAGAGGAGTACAACTACTAAAGACAAGAAATTTATGCATTAAAAACCCCTCAAAATTTTATGACACATTGGTATTAAATTACGGTTAACCCCCACCCCCCCACCCCCCCCTTGTTACTTTACAAAGCATTATTTTTATAGTGTTAGCTACTTATACAGCTGGGTCTTGATTCTGTGTTTGATTCTGCTCCACCAGAAGACAAACAGATAATTGAGAGGGTAATTGAGAGTTTGCTAGGAAAGAGGCTAGTCTTGCTTTGAATTTCAGATATAACCTGAAATAGCTCACACATATAACCTTACAGCCTTCAAGCCTTGTAACAAAAGTTGTAAAGCAATTCTGCACAGCATGAGCATCTTAAATACCCCATGATTTTCTCCTCCCCAACATTTTCATCCCTTGTGTCACTTGTTATGATCTTGTGTTCTTTTTTGACTGTATTTGCTAACATCAACAGAGTAAGTGTGTTGTTGTCTGTCCCTTGCACATGATGTCTGGCAAATCACACTGAAGTTTTGACAGTTGTGCCTGCCTGGTTTCTACCACACTTTGGCCTCCTTCTTAAGGATCTTCAGCTCTTCGTCTGAAAGACATCTCAAAAGGGTGATGAATATTTGCTTTTATTTTGCCCTGAGGGTTTCCACATTGATTTTTAGTGTTTTCATCGTCAGCACGGAGTATTATCCTATTAGGGCCTTAAGAGAACTCAATATTATTTCCAAGATTTATAATCCCAGACTGAATATATTCCTGATGTTAATAACTAGGACAAACACTGCCTGATTGTGTGTGGGTGTATGCAATACATATATATATGTTTAAGACAACAATATGAAGGTAAATGAAGTGTGGAGATATATTGCATTTTGACTTGCAGTCTCATTTTTAATTCAGGACAGAGGGGAAAAAATCAATGCGATGAGGTGTAATCAGACAAAGGGTAACATGGGACTGCAGCAGAGTTTGGGCTGTTGAGAGGATTTAGTTCAGCAGTGATGAAGCTGATGGAAAAGTTTCTGGAAAATGAGATGCTGAGTTGCCTTGTCCTACTAAGTTATCCAGCTTGGCAGCTCACAGATTTGTGTCATTCCCCTGACTGTGCAGACAAGTCAGGGACACCTGTTAGTTCATCCTGACAATTGCATGGAGGAGGCACTGAGAGGTTCACAATCTCCTCCTGGAGTCTCCAAGCTAAAGAGTATGGTCAGACAGGAATTTTCACAATAAGGAACAGAGGAGTGCAGTTTGGATTTAAGCTGATCGACCATAACCTTCACGGAAGACCAAGATTTCTGGTGAACTGATCTTCCCCCTTTGCTTCCAGGAGAGCCCAGCTGGAAATGAGTGAATGGCAGGTGTTTCCCATGGAAACAGTACATGGCTGGAGCTAGATACCTCTGTGTGGGTTACTCACCATGACTGGTTGCATATTTGATTGCTTAATAAAGTAGTACGTTTCCCCCCTCTACACCATTCTTCCTGGTAGCAGAATTTATGACATCCCATTGCACGTCAAGGTAAAAAAAATGCATCATCACTCATGTTAATAATTGTGTGGAAGGAACACACCATCGTTTCAAAATCTATCCCTAGATCAGCAGTTACCAGACTAGTGGCAAGGAGCCACAGAAGGGTTGCAGCAGTTATCAGAGGGTCACAACCTCAGAAGAAGTTTGGTTTCATTGTATACACCTGGTGTTTTGTGTTACACAATATAACACATTTGTGAGTGGGGTCCTAACTGGAAAAAAAATGGGACCTGCTGTTCTAGATGTTATCAGATCATGATAACACAAAGCTGCATTGCAACAAGCTAGCGCACACTATTGCACGCTTTTCCAAATACAGTACCTGACAAGAGAGGGGAAAACATGAAGGTAACAGAATGAGGTATTAATACCTTCAGGATACATTGTATAAGTGATGAATGAATTTGGTCAAGTGGAGAGTCTGAACTAGGCAGGCCTCCATACATTCAGACTTATCTCTAAACCCTCCTTGAATGGTATCTTAATTGGGCAATCTCAGGGAAACAGGCAGATATCAAATTCCTGATAGCACTAAATGACATCTAACCAAAAACCGCTTCAGGACTTTAATAATTTCTGAATCATATCCTACAAAAAGTCAGAAAATTTAAAATTCCAGCATACTAAATGAACATTTTGCTACTTTAAATATTTTAATTTGGTCTATTTAATGCTGGAAATTTAGTTTTCATTGAGTGCCTTTCTTCTCTGAATTACACCGTATCTGTCCTCCCGAAGCATAAATAAAGTCAATGCAAAGAAACTTACTTCAGAAGTTAATTACTGGCTCCAGTGTATAAATCAGACTGAATTATTATTTCTTGCCAGTCATTGACTGTGATGTTCAGAAGTGGAGCTACAATGATCATAGACTCAGCCTAGCACTTTTGCTTGGACTGTGACAACGAGGAAGGAGATCAGGGCATGACTCTTTAGAGAGGAGGCAAAGCCAAGGTATGAGGAAGAAGTGTTTGTGTGCTCACCATCAGCAGGTTTAAACTCCAAGAGCATTGCTTCTTCAGATCCATCTTCTCTGCTCTCCTTGATGCTCTCTACTTCACACCAGAAGTCCTCCATGGAAGTGCTGTCCATGGAAGCCTGTGAATTGGAGCGACTGAATGCAGGAGGTGCTGACTCGTTGGAAAGCATCCGGTTAATTCTTCTACAACGAGAGAGAGACTTTCTGAAAAGAGAGAGTGATACAAATAAAATTATCTTTCTAACTATTAATCTACTATTATCTTATTCTAAAATTATCTGTGCTAACTTGTGCCATGCAAATGGAGCAGGCAACCAGGGTTTGACCTGTGACTGTACCAGGAAGTAGGGAACAAGGTTTTAGAGGCCAAATACACAGTTCTGGTAATTGTCACGGTCTCTGTTGCTCATAACAATTATAGATGGATATGTATTTTGCATCTAATTTATCTCTTTAATGTCCTTCAGCATTTCCCACTCTAGAGGGAACTCAGGAAATGCAATTTTTATTTCTAATACTGATATCCATCTAATGAGACACTGAAAAACTATTTTCACTTCTTTGTGCCTCAGTTTCTCTTTCTATCCCTTCCTGTTTTCCTTACTGGCTGAAATGCTTCGGTGAAAACTTCTCTGGGGAAAGACAATGAGACTTGAGAACACTGAAATATTTTACAAACTCATCTTCACTCCAAAAAAGAATTAAAAACCTGAAATATTTTAATTTGGAAGAATAATTACCTTTTATTTTAAAACACTTTAAAAAAGATTCGGGTTTTTTTTCTTAAATTAAGTTAAAATAAAATAATTTAAAAAAAATTTGACTTTGAATTAAAATAGTATATTCTAGGTCAGACAGAAGGTCGTGATCACAGGTTCAAAAAATTATGATTCACTATAAATCTAGTTTCAAGTTAAGATTCAATACAGTGATTGAATTAAAACAACGTTTGTTCATTACTCTTTTGTTCTTGTCTTTTCCCTACTGTAAGTACTTGCAGCTGAAGACAGTTACACAAATTCATTCAAAATCTCATATGACACCCACCATGAAAATTGTCTGACTCTGCTCTTTTGCATTATTATGGCTGCAATACTGTAAACAGCTTTTGTACGAGTAATTACAGTAGATATAGTAATCACTGGTAATAACCACAACAATATTTGTACAAAGGAGTTAGGAGGTAATACAATTTTGGCACAGAGCTAGACCACAGGAATTAATGGAAAATTCTGACATAAGGTCTTCTGAACCTTCACTTATCTGAATTAATTCAAACGCAGTTCACCTTTCTCTTCCTTTTCTGTATGGCATTATCCTGCCAACACGCCTTTGTTTCAAACCACAGGCATCACTTTTACTCCACTAAAAAAACCATATTTCCTTTTCAGTGTTTCCCTCCTTATCAAAGTTTTCTTAATGGATGTATAAACAATGTATTATTTAATAAAGCTGATTGAGCATGCTTCTCCCTCACTGCACTGCTGCCTCTGCTTTGTCCTTCCTCATCAGTGAAGGGCTGGCTGCTTCCCTGGGGCTTGTAGAGCCTCCTCACTTTATCTGGGTGGTTCCTTCTGGGCTAGGTCTGAGCCCCAGGCTGGGGAGCTGTGGTGGAAATGACAGAGCACAACAAGTCCAGCTTTGGACATAATCAAGCTTTATAAAAGGAAAAGCTCAGGCCTTTTCCTCTTTTTGAACGCTAATAGGTGTAATATGGATAATTCATCTGCCGAACCAGCCCCTGTGCTCTTGGAAGCAAAGCTGGGAAGCAAAGCTTTCTGATGGGTGACAACATTGCAGCAGGACAGAACATGCTATGGCGCGGTGGAGACACGTTCTCTGGGAAGAGAAGTGCTGTCTTCAGAGTTTCTCTCCTTTTCTTCCCTCATAAACAGATTGTTTGCTTTAAAACACAGTGCTGAAACTGTTATTGTTTTAATTAGAACAAGCCACAGTCACCAAATGAGAGAGGAATTTGTGACACAAGTGTGGTTAAAGCTATTTGAGTGCTTCAGTCGTAGCTCTCCCTCTGGGGAGTTGTGAGTTTGAGTTGGCTTTTGTTCCCAAAGCCCCACGTGACTGGGGTACCAGATAAATTATAATCATTGGAATTATGCATCTGGACATGTCAGCCTCTGGGGGCTTTTAATGGATTTCCCTTTCTTTTATGGATTCACCTATGTATCTTCCCCACATTAGCAAGTAAGAAAAAACCAAATATCACTTAAATATGATGAGTTGATACTGTACCATGCATCCCCGAGCAGAGGTTTTAACTAGCAGAAGCAGAACCCTTGAGAAGCAGCCAGAAAACCCCATCTCTTCAGCTGGGAGCTAGGTGGGATGGGGAAACAGTGCCCACCAACCAATTGCTTGTTGCTGTAAAAACCTGAGCTCTTTCATTTAAAAGGTGATCATGAACACAAATAAGGAAAAAGGCAAAACTTCCTGGTACTCTAATGGTGTTTGGGGCCCCTGTTCACTGGACATTGTGCAAGCAGAGGAGATGCCAAGGCCTGGTGTTTGTCCTCCTGCCACAGCTTGTCCCTCACCAGCCTCCTCTTCAGCTCAGGGCCTGAGACCCCCACACTGCTGCTCACTGAGAAACTCATGTCCCCACTTAATATAAACCTTCGTGAAAAGTAAGTCCCTACATGTGCTATATAGCACAGCCCAGAGCTCCCGAGCCAGCAATTGCAGGAAGGAATGCTCTCACCAGTCTGGAATCAAACACGAGCTGGGACGAGAAGAGGGCATCCCTCATAGCATCACTGGCTCCCATCATTTAGTCATGGTCAGGGAATTTAAACATTTCTTGCCCTCCCAGTGTGAATCTTGACCATGACCTTTGTGCTCTTCAGGCGCCACACCACACTGATCCTTGGGCTTCAGCTCCATCAGCACTTCAGCTGGCTCGGACCAAGGCTTTTTATTTCACCATATTAGGAAAAAAGAGGCTTGGTGCGTTGCTGCTTTTCTCCCCACAGTGAGTGTGCTTATTTTGTAATATTACCATACCAAAAAGCTAAATGCAAAATAGAACACGTAGCACGGCAACAACTGCTGTGGCAACCAGCTTTGCCAAATATGTCTAAGGTTCCTGGGTAATTAATGTGCATTTACAACAATATTAAAAGTATGGAGCTTATTTGGAAAATCAGCTAACAAAGTCTCCTGAGAACTTAATATTTGAGGCTTGTTATCTCAACCTGGATTAAACCAAGCTGTGTAAAATTACTATAACAAGAAAGGTTAGGCGGAGGTGCTTTATCCTTGTTGGTAAACATCTGCTTCCAGGTCTGGGACAAACCTTCTCCAATTATTCTGAACCTGCCTATTAAAAGCTCATGTGTTTGAAAGACTTCCAGCTGCCGTTTTGACCCATATACCTGTGGCTTTTGTCCTGGAGGAAGTGGTCTTGTCTTTATGTGATAATGGCAGTTGTCTCCCATTTCCTCCAGCCAAACCTGCTCAAAACAGTTTCAGGAAAAAAAAATCCTACTGAGGAAGCAAAACATATTTTTCACTGCTTTTAATTAATTCTTGAAGGGCACTGTAAGAGCACTGACTTAGCAATCTGCCTGCCTGTCTCATAAATAGCTCAAGAAGCCCAGGTTGCCCGTTACCTGGGAACTCTTGCAAAAGAAAACCTCTGTTCCTGACACATTTTTTCACCCTCAAGCTGTCCTTTTTTTTGGTCTTTTTTTCTCAGTGTCTGAAGTAAAGTTTAGAATAAAAAAAGTTTTCGCTAAGCTGATTTTGTTGTTCCTACAGAAAAGTTGTAAACCAATCCTGTTAGGTAAGCAGCGATCACAAAGTTCATGCTCAGTTTCTTTTGTTCCCTCACATACATGGGCAGTGGTGAGCTAATCTGAAATGGTGATTAAATTAAACACAGGAGGGATCTCAGATCCTGGCTTCCTCGATGGAAAAAGTTGGGAGAGGAGTATGAACCTAAAAGCACTGAGCAAAAATTATAGCAACTCCATGGGATGAGCTGAAATGTTTTCCAGGGTGGAATAAAATAAAAAAAGCCACATAAAATATTGAAAAAGGGAAGAAAAAGAAGGGAAAAGTATATAAGAACTAATGTTATCAAAGAACTCCTCTATTACTGTATATTCACAGGAGAAAGAGTTAAAAAGTGCCAGGAAGGAGAAATATGATGATATCATTTAGAAAGCTTTCTGTGGAAAGATTATTGCAGGGAAGGAGGGTATTTCCATGGGGCACTAGAAAGCTGATTCAGCTGTGTGTGATTGTGGTTTTGGCCTGGTGTATGTTTATAATGCTGATGAAATGCAACAGCTAAACAGGCCTCCTGACCCTATATTTTATCTTCCACATGTGCTGCAGTAGTGTGTTGTTCAGGATCTGATACCACCTATTGATTTCAGGATAGCCAGGACCAATCCAATAAGCTATTCTTATCCCATCCTCAAAGTAAAGGTTTGTAAAACCACACAAAGAGCTGGCTCAGAGACACTTAATGATTGCTCACAGGCTCAGTAATGATAAAGCCAGGCTTCTATTTTGAGTTTAATTAAGTAATGGATGCTAAAGAATCCATAAAACAAATGGGAGCAATAAAGCCATCTTGCAGTTAAAAAAAGCACTTAATTGTTGTTTACACAAAGGGACAGGACATCTTATTCTTGTGGGTTGTTATCCTTTATTTCATTCAGTGGGTCCTGAACCTGCTTCACCACAATTAGTCAGGTTTATAGGAATGGGGAAGGTGAAGGAAGCAAATTGCCCTGGTCATTGTAGGACGAAGATCCACCTTTTCACATTGCAATCATTCTATCAGTATAACCACTTGCTTGGCTCCTCCCAAATGTAAAAAGGGGGATGGTAGCTTGCATTGAAAGGGAAACAACATTTATCCTTTCCTTATTAAGAGCTGCTCTGAATTGTTAGCAATCAGTCATGTACCGTTATTTCTCTTTCTTCTAAATAAAATGTATACAAATTCCAGGCAAAGGAAGAGTCCAGCAATGGGAAATAGTATTTTTGTGCACAGTTCACTCTTTACCCAAATCTCTCATCTTCTGGTTCCTTCCTGGTGACCTTGCTCCTGCACTGTTTGTGGTCTGCTTATTTCCCTCTCCCCATGCTTCATGGCTTCTGATCACAGAGAAGGGTGTATATATCAAACAATATCCCCCCAACTCCATCTACACACTTCTGGTTCTGATTATCTTGCAGATGTTAGGCAAGTTGTAGACAGTGGATGCTAAATCTTCCTTTTCCTCTCTGTAGCATCTAGCATAACAAATACTTAAACTGTCATGCTCACTGGTGCTGTCACCCTGCCCCCCTTTGTAACAGAGTATTTGAGTGAGAGGCAGAGGAGGGTTTTATTTCATTATTAACTTTCTCGTCCTGTGGCTCAGCAGAACTGAAAAAACATGTGAATCTCATTGCTCTTTGTTAACAAAGATGGGTTTGAAAATAAGCTGTTACCTTGCCGTATCAGTTAGATTTCAAAACACAGGAATTCTCTATTTTGCCTGTCTTTGTATTCTACAAAAGATTATTCAAAATATATTTCTGTCAACTTTAATTTTACTCCAGATTCTGCACCTAGGGTGGGTCAACCCTCGACATATGCACAGATTGATGAACAAGATGCTGGAGAGCAGCATTGCAAAAAAGGGACCGGGGTGTCCTGTTGATGGCAAGCTGAGCATGAGCCAGCAGTGTCCTGGCAGTCAGGAGCACCAACCCTGTCCTGAGGGCATCAGGCACAGCATCACCAGCCAGGCAAGGGAGGGGATTGTCCCGCTCTGCTCTGCACTGGGGCAGCCTCACCTGCAGTGCTGGGGGCACTTTTGGGCACCTCAATATAAGAAAGACATTGAGCTATTAGAGAGCATACAGAGGAGGTCCTCAAAGATGGTGAAGGGTCTAGAGGGAAAGCTGTGTGAGAAACAACTGAGTTCACTTGGATTTTTTGGCCTGGAGGAGACTGAAGGGAGACCTCACAGCAGTCAACAGTTTCCTCATGAGGGGAAGAGGAGGGGCAGGCACTGATCTCTTCCCTCTGGTGAACAGCAGTGGTGCATGAGGGAATGGCATGAAGCTGTGTCAGGCAAGGTTTGGGCTGGATATCAGGTAAAGGTTTTTTCACCTGGAGGGTGGTAGGGCACTGGAACAGGCTCCCGACAGAAGCAGTCACAGCACCAAGCCTGTCTGAGTTCAAGAAGAGTTTGGACAATGCCCTCAGGCACATGGTGTGACTCTTGGGGCTGTCATGTGCGCCAGGAGCTGGACTTTAATGATCGTTGTGGTCCCTTCCAACTCAGGATGTTCTATGCTTCTATGATTTTTTGGACCAAAAAGGATTGTCTAAAGAATCTTAAGATTTAAAGACTTAAAAGAGAAAATATTTGTAAGATTTACAGGAATTAAAAGTTTCATTTATTTAATTATACTTTGTCTGCAATTCATCAAGGTACTAACAGACGTTAGAAGATTGAGTTGCAGAGTTTGCAGGTCAGTGTTACCTGCCAACATTTAAAAATGAGTTTCACCTTGGGTTCTTCAACTGTCTTATGCAACCTCTTTGTAAGTGGCAGGGAAGTCCCCCGCTGTAACAAAGGTCACATTGTGGCCACTCTTCAGCCGAGCATGGAGATTGCAGAAGAATCTCTCTCTGTTTGTGGGTTTCAGTGTGAGGGCTCTCACAATCAAACCCTTTGAGCTAGGGCAGTTCAGGGAATATACGCTCTAGGTATTGCCTGCTGGCAACAGTGACCTTTGGGGACATAACCCAGACCTCTCCTCCACACTGGCAATCACATCACTTCAGCATTGGCCCGATGCAACAGAGACAGTGCATTGCATGGCTGCAGTGTGTCTGTCAAAATCTGAAAGGGACTCTATTTCATCTTCTTTCTCCTTACAAAGCTATAGCTACAGGGCAGAAGGGGTTCCCAAATGATTAACACTAACAAGAGTATGTTCTGTTAACCATTTTTTTTTCAAGTGAATTGTAAAGAACTCTTTTCATATATATTAGGAGGAAGCAGCATAAGCCAGTTTTCAATGTTGAAGACTAAAGAACACAAACAGATTGTGGCAGAATATGTTACATGTAATTATCAGTGGGTATGGACAAGATAAGAAACATCTGGACATGCCTACAGGAGGCAAAAGCTGGTCATGAGCAGCTGGTTCAAACATCTTAAACATTTCCAACACATATTTATTGTTAGAAGTGACAAATTCTTTTGTTGTGTTGATGCTTGCTTAAGACCAATTTATTTTATATGAAAAACAAACCCATGTATCCAGGGCAGGACATAGTTTTCCAGGAGGAAACATAGGCACACAGGGCATGTACTGTGAGCTTACAAAATCCTGTGCTTCCAGAAAAAGGTTAGCTCTATTGTGCCTTTACAGTACAAATGACTTGTGTCTGAGCATGGAACACACTGGATGTCACACTTCATCAGTTAGAACTGACGAAAGGCTCCACAAGCATCAGGCTTACTGTGCATGCACTGTACAACTTAGCCACTCCTGTTGAGTAGATGCCTCCATAAATTCCATCTGGCACTCACCCAGAGAGATCCTAGTTAGCTGAGCACCCCAAAATCCAAGGCAAACCCTTCAGATTCCACCTGGACTGAATCTGAAAAGATGTTGTGTGGCAGCCCTGGGTTTGCTACTATAACATTACCAGTCCTTGGCATGAATCACTCAGTGAAGGCACACAAATAGCATGAGGCAGAAGTGTTTTGTTCTGCAGTTTAGGGCAAGAAGCCACCCGGTGTCTTATCCAAAGTAGCAAGCAAAAATGGTTTAGAGTAACATGAAAGAAAAGGATAGCAGGAAGCACAAATACATTAGATTCTGTCTAAACACTGGTACTGCACAAAGTGTTATGCATGCACTCAGTCGCACCTCAGAGAGCTGTAGCAGCGAGGAAGATCTCACAAAGGGCAGTGGAAAAGCTGTCATTCTCTTTTGCTTCCCACTGCTCTGGCAGTGTCACTTCTAGGGTAACTAACAGCCCTGTAAACACTCCCTGGGTGCAGCATGGTCTCATGTCAGCTGGAGTACCTCAGGCCACTGTGCATCCATGTGCACGCAACTACAAATACCAAGGAGTTAGAAGGAGGAGGAGATTAATGTGCAGACTAATCCAGAATATTTTTTCACAATAAAATTGATAAGCCTCTGCCAGCAACTCACATTAAACCAGATTTATTATTTGTAACACAACAGGATACAGTTAAAACTCCAGGAAATGCACAGGTTCAAGAGCTCCAATGGGGCTTAAATCATTGCCCAAGTAAAGAAGAAAACCAAGTGAAATGCATGGGGGATATAAACTTGACAATGTTAGAGGAGTTCTGGCTCTAGAACCACAAATTAGAGTTTTTAGAGAAAAATAAATATTAAAATACTCAGCAGACACAATGAAGCACTGAAACATAAGGGGGCAAGCTTTCTACAGCTTTCAATACATCTTCTAACATTGCCTGCATTTATGATGAAAACGAGAAAGAATACACATTTTTATTTTTATATCACTCTAAAGGAGCTTTCCTTTCGACCAGCATGATTATTATCATTAAGAAACTCACAGTGTTTGTAGGACTTTCTGAAACACTTCAAAAGACAAAGTCAGTCATTTTGGTTGAATTAAGGTAATAGCATAAAGAACTGGACCGTACTGTCTATTGGAAGGTGTCTAATGAAACTACATACATTGCAAGTGTAAGCATTTTAAGGTCCTGATATAAGCAATGGAGGGAGGCAAATACATCTAGAGAGTGAACATGTAAACTAAACAGGAGCTTGAAGCCATGCAATATGTCTTTGAAGTTTTCTTTGTGCTTAGTCTTAAGTGAAGTCCAGCTGTTACTTTCTTCCTTCCTACAATTAATGAATGCTTTTAAGTAAATGTCACCACTCCACCCATTACACTTTTTTCAAAGACTTCAGGACCTAAGCAAACAAGCATTACTTGACTTATTGGTTTTTCCTTCAGATGTTTTTAACGTATATTGAAGGCCATGGCTGAGCTACAAAATATGAATAAGTAAACTCTAATGTATTCATTTACATTTTCGTCATGAATGGTATTCATGACAAAATGTTTTGAACATTGTGCTTAATAGTATTCACAGTACTGGACTGAAGTAATGTAAAACAACACACTGAACTTTTAAAGCTATGCAAAACACAACCTTTAAAGTTATTTTATTGAAAAAAATGCATATTCACTGAAGATACTCTTCAGTCTTTTGATAAGAGTGATGAACAACTTCACATTGTCATGAAAATTCTGGATCAGATTCTCAGACTGCAATAAACTGTTACAACCCCACTGGCTTAATTTATCCCTTATGTTTAAATTCAGAACATCATTCTTTGTGGTACTGCTAAGGGTGAAGTTACTACAAATCACAAAACTTCATGAGCAAATGTACACCATTTAAATTTTTCTTGGCAGTTCTGGGTTGGCTGTCTGGTAATTCCAGATTCTCAGCTTGTATTTTTCTGTGCTGTTTTGTACTTTGTGCTACATTGAATCAGTCAGAAGGAACAAAAAATTTGCTGGAAAATTCTGTAGCCAAGTAAAAATCAAGATGTGAACTTAACTCTATTTTTTGCCACTCAAGTACATTGGTAAAGATTGTATGAGTTACTTTGGAAAGTGTCCCACACTTGCTGAATAGTATGCTCTTTTGTTAATGAGACTGCTTAGAAAGCAGTGTAGATAAAGAATGTGCAATGAATAAAGAAATGGAGAGTATCTCAAAGCACTGGGTTTCTATTTTTACCTGAAGAAAAATGGTTATACATCAGCTGGAAACTGATAGAAAGTACACCAACATTGAAACTCTTGTCAATGTCCTGAACAGTCTGGGACTTCATTGTTGATGACTTGAGGCAATTTGAGGCCTCATCTCTAATTCTGTCTCCCTTTCCATCCCTCTGTCTGCAGATGTCCCTGAGCCCTGCTTCTTTCCCTTCCTTTTCCATTTTCCAGAAATCAAGTGCCTCTGAGCTGGGTGAGAGATTTGTGTGGAGGTGTAGCAAGCAGAGAAGTTGAGAAGGGCTCTTTGTGCAGGGAGGGGGTGACACCAATGCAGCACAGGGGGACCAAACACACAAGGCATGGGATGGGCATTGCAGCTGGTGGATGTATTCCCACATGATCCTCCAACAGCATTTGACTGCTGTATTTCCTTATCAGCAGAAGTCACACACCAGCTCCTCTTTCCACTCAGTTCCAAATATTTGTAAAAAGTACAGTCAAAGCAATGAGGACATTTTACATTCCACAAAAAGTAATGACTAAAAAATCCCAAACAGCCAGGCAATATTAACAGAAGTAAATCCTCTTGACTCTGCTGAACCAATGGAAGTTTTGCCGATGTGGTGCACATTTCACCTTCAAGCTTTAAGAAGAAAACTGTATCAGAATAGGCTTTTGACCTACATTTTTGTGGGGAACAGTGAAAAATGTATTTCTTGCTAACTCACTCATCTTCTTTTGGTGAAAATTTTAGGCTGTTTCACTCACTTTAAAATTAAAATTAAATTGCAATACATTATTGATAACCTTTCCTATTCAGGACATCAGTCATTATACAAACATAACTATGTAAACATACAGCTGAATTTAAATCAAAAGCTGGTAGAAGACTCCTATTGGAGATTGGTCTAGAGAGTTTTCATTTAAAATGTAGATACAAAACTGTGCTGGCAAGAACCTTCTGAGTTGCCAGATGAGTCTAATAGCATTAACAGTACTACGAAAAGTCATGGTGAGATGATGGCAAATGTCATCATAAGAAATGACAGAAAAGAGCTGAAAATGAAGACCAGAGGCTAAAATTTGGTGGAGACAAACACAACAGACAGAGAACACCAAACAGGTCATCACAGACCTCTAAAAAGCAGAAATTCCCAGTTTAAGAGGAAACAACGGACCACAAAATCAAATTTAGTTTGTTATTTTCTCAGGTTTTCAATGAATGAAGAAGTCAAGAGTAAAAAAGCATTTTCTTATACTTTGGCTATATAGTTCCAATCAGTGGGGTATAAAAGGTTTTCTGTGATCTTAAAGTAATTTCTAGGCTTTTGGTAAAGAGATGGAAAGAACATCTTCATGACAATTGTCAAGGCCACACCCTAGATCTTAAGTGGTAGTTTTCTAATTGTGTCCAAATGTTTGTACTATGTGCGTGTGAAAAACATGACCTTTCTACGTAAGCAGTCAAATGAATTAGTGATGCTTCCAAACCACTAGGACTCCAGTGAGAGCTGGAAATGTTACACTAAGACACACTTCTTCACAATACCCATAAAAAAGGCAAATACCAGAACAAGAAAAATCACCTTCTAAATGGGAAAACTAGTACATAATGTACAGCAGCTTTCTGGTTTCCTTCAACAACCATTTTGTTCTCCTGCTTATATGATTTTTGAGGTTTGTCTCAAATATTTCATCCATGAGGACTCTGAGGAAAGCTGTAGCATGCCAGCTATTTCAAAGCTAGGTTTTCAAATATACTGCAGCTCCTGAAGCTCTTAGAGCTACAGAGGCCATTAATATTTACAAAATACAGTGCCTCTCTCTTTAGTACCTCAGTGATGTGAGTAATTCTGAATCCGACAAGCAGCCCTGTTAAAGTCAGCCAAATGACTCCTGTGCATAGAGCTTGACTTTGTTAACTTTTTAAATATTGATGCTGGGGGAATAAGATGTAGCTCCTGGAATTCTCTGAGGAAAAAGAGCTCTTGTTGGGAGGAAGACTTCAAGACTCAGAAGACATTAGAGGGATGGTATTATCTTAGCTTGAAGCATCTTAACATAGGCACAAAATGCCTGTTCACGTTCTCCTGGGAAATAGAAACCTTAGATGGCCCAGAAGTGCACCAGAAATTTCCTCAGCACCTTTTGTAGACATCATGTATTACAAGAAGAGGTTACTCTTGGTTATTTTGACATTTACTGTTTTGTACTGGCTTGTTTTAAGCTCTTTGGGGTTTGCACCAGGTTGTGCTGGGACAATGGAAAGAAGACTTTGGAGAATTGCCTCTTTAAGCTGTGTTGAGTACTTCCCAGCCAGTCACAGCCCGGAGTCTGAGCCCAGATACCAAATTATCATGCAGTAGATAACAGCAGAATTTGCTAATTATCAAAACACCCCAACCACTCCCTGTAGCACCTAATTAATTATATAGGCAAGAGCTAATTCATCATATCACAACTCCAAAGGCATCAAATAAAAATTACGGAGGTAGGTGAAATGAGATCTCCAAAATAACACAGATGTTTTGTTACAGAAGAGCGTTAAAAATACAAGCGCTAGTTCGTGATTTAAAGCTATGGTACACCATGAGTGAAACGACTGCTTCTGTAAGTCTTACAGAGCTTGGCTGAAGTTTCTTTCTGAGCTTTGCAAGCCTGTACATATTCTTGGCTAGATAACCACTAAAAAGTAATTAATATTGCTATGCAAACATAGTAAATCATGTCTGGAAGCTCACATGCTCATGTCAGAAGAGTACAACTAAGCTGTTTTTGTGCCCTCTGTCATTGTGGGTTCATGCTCCTCTTCCCGCACCTGCCTAGATAAGAGCCATGATCCACGATAGGAGGTGAAGATTCATCAGGCATTCATCCTTCTTTTAATGATTGTGTTAGACCTTTCACTGTGCAGGCACTTTATGAATGTTGTGAAACTGTAATGCTATTCTTCCCATGAGGACACCAAATTACTTATCCATGCTTTTGGTATAATGCATCGTGGCTGAACTGCTGCAGCTCTCTCTCTCTCTGGATGATTTCCAATCAAGGGCTATATTTACGTCAGTTACAATTGATTCAAAATGCTTCCACAGGATCTTGAACAGGCTAACACATCTTTGTGAGTTTAATCCAAACCAGATGATATATGGCTTTATAGTAAAACAGGGAATTAATCATGCTCGCACCTCTACTTCTTTGTTTTGAGTTGGTAGCCCAGGTTAATATTCAGCCACTGCTTGGACCAGCATATTTTTTGGACTTTCAGGTGACTACAGATTATGCTTCCAAAAAGGGAGTAAGGCAGGCAGTCACCTAACTCCTATTTTCAGGAAAGACTGAAGGATTCCAGAGCACAAACCCTATGGACTTACAGGGAGAGTAAATGCTCCTGCTGTCAAAGTCAGTTTTGACTTAGGCATTTAAGTCACAGAAGAACTTTTGAAAATTTGCCTTCAACTTTATTATATATCATTACACTCTTTGTCCCTGGAGTTCTTTTTCTGTGGGCATTAATCTTGCCCAGTTTTCTGGGACTTTGGCTACCTAAATTCTTTATCTTTTAAATTTGGCTTTGATTAACACACTGGTTATTTATTCTTTTGCTTGGCAGGAGTTTCTGCAAGACTGCCATAAAGTCAGCCTGCTTGTTTTGTATTCTACTGTTAATCCCTTTTTCCTTTATGACATACATTCACAGTATCCTAAGGGGAAGATTACTATACATTTATATGGATTTGTACTCACATATAAATAAATGTATGCATACACAACAAAGATGGCAGCAAAGGGAGGGAACATTTAGTAATCTCCTAAAAGCCATTGTGAGAAAGTCTAGATAACACATGAAATGGAATGTTTTATACAACATGAAGCAGGGGATCAACATTAATCAGTTGCTAAATGAAAGCATAATTCAAGATAACAAATGGAACAGAGTTTCTTCAAAGAAGTTGGAATCATTTGGGTGGGAGAAAGTTCTGTCAAATTAAGAGACTGTTATATCATTATGATAACTTACACACTGCTCACCACCTAAGGTTTTCCAAAATAATGCATTTGAGGAGACTTTCTAGTAAGAATTAATTAAAAGAGTTGAAGAAAATACAATATTGCTTTGAGTTGCTAGGTTAATTTTCATCAGAATTTGATCATCATCTTAAAATCTCAACAGTGGAGAATTTGTTGCTATCTAGAAACATCTACATTTCTGTGCCTCACAGAGACTTTCTGAATTAGGAATCACTTTGCAAATTTCCTGGAAAGCCCTGCCTTAAAAAGCCCTACCATCTAAGAGTGAGCTGCCTTTTCATGGCATATACAAGATCACCCTCACTGGGAACAAATAGGACAAAACCCAGTGATGGGACATCCTTCAGATTTCTTCCATTCATACGAAAAATGAGTCACAAAATCAGAAAAATGAGCTTGGACAATCATTTATGCTAGTAAACTCTATCTCCCATCCTGACAGAACACCACTGAGACTTGTAATGACACTGTATTTACTAAAGAAACTCTATCGGTGCTAGGAGTATAATCCTCCAGCAGAAATTTCTCAATAATCCCACTGATTTGATTTTCTTTTCCAAACAAATCAACCAACAATCTAGGGAGCAAAAGTCGAATCTCCAGAGATATTAGCTGCCTGGATTTCCTTTCAGCAAGACTTTGTATTTGACAAGGGAAGAAGAAAATAGTTGCTCTTTCATTGTAATCAAAATCAATTAAAATCAATTATGTATTTATCATTTTGACCATGATCATCATTTTGTGCTGTTCTGCAGCATCTGATGCCATTTCAGACTTCCCCTTGATCCCCAGTATAGGCCTCATGCTGCCCCTACAGAGGGAATAACAGGGTAAGAAATCCTTGAAAAGCTTTCCCCAAGGCAAGGAGTATTATTTCTGCTGATGGTCATGACCTCGGCTCATGATATTTTGCTGCAGGGGGACTTTGGAACCAGAAAGGTTGCGCTGGCCATGTCAGTATGTGCAAACTGTCACAGAGCAAGAACAGCTAAAAGAAACTCCTCAAGCACTCCTGATGTTTACTCTGGAGGTGCCGAGCTGTAAGTCTCATGCCAGCCAGCCAGTGGGAGAGAAATCCCCTGGAATCCTTGTGCAACAGATGAAAGAGCCTGTTTGTGAGTGTTGGGTTGATGGTCTATTGTTTTCATTTAGACTACATAAATAAGCTTCCAGTTTCCTTTAAACTATGTGGACAAGTCCTAGTTTCCAGCTCCCTTGAATTTCTCCAGTTTACATCATGAGGTAAACAGTTTTAGCTGCTCTTCCCCACCAGTCTCCTGCCACACTGGATTTTTACCTGGTTATCAGTGACAAGCAAACTGAAAGTAGCCATTAGAAAGAGACTGCACTATCTGCAAATCCTTGCCTGACAAGTGTACAGGACCAAGCCAGATCCGAGCACAATTTGAAAAATGAAGATTGGGGTAACATATTTGTGAATGTAGAAGCCCTTTAGCTCATTTAGCTGTGTAATCTCTATAAATGCATCACTTACATTGTCAGACCTGGCTTTCCTCCCATGGAACAAGTCATAAGTTTCTTTTTCCTTATAGCTAGGTTTGTATAAAGCTCTTATTGAGCAAGTTAGAGTCTGACCATGACACTGAGCTGAAATCCACGTAATTGATATAAACATCTATATGACATCAGAAGGCAAAAGTTGAAAAAGGAAAATTTCTGACCTCAAATCAAATGAGAGCAAAAATAGGAAAATTTGTGAACAATCCAATTTGAAGTGAAGATTCTTCTCCCTCTGGAATATTATTCCAGTGGAACACATTTTTAAACAGAGAAAAATAAAATATTGTAACAGAGTGTAACTTTCCAGATGCACACCTTATTAATAAAACCTTGAAAGTGTTTATGTTAATAGATTCTTGAGGCATATTTTAATACAGCTTGAGTTAATCAAACCATGCATATGCCTCTCCTGAAGTTGCTTACACTTGCATTGTGTCCAGTTGTTTTTCTACAGTGGATCTTTTTTTTTTGTCCCCCCTTTCCTGCCTGGTAAAACTGGAAAATTCCACTAGTGATAACTCTGACAGATCGCTCCCCCTCCTGTCACTCCTTGTTTAAGAAAACAAGAGGGAGGGAATGTGGTCTGAAAGGCTGAGAAACGACTGATTTAGTAAATTCTACGAAGTCTTACCTCAGAGCAGAAGAGAGCCTTGGTGTTATCCTTAAAGGAGCAGAGCAGAGTCTTTCCTAAACCCAACTTCTTCACGCTCCTAGTGGCAGTGAGTCCCTCCTCAGCCTATAATCACCGAGTTGCATATTCTGGGAGCTATTTGACAGCCTGTGACAGGATATTCTGCCTCTAGTCACACAAGGGTTGCAAGAACAAAGAGTGGTGGAGCTTCTGGCCCTTCTGGGAAACAGACTGACACTGCTCCATCACTATTTAAAGAGCAGATGCCTTCAGGATAAATCCTCTTAGTATGTTTTCCTGTTTGTGTCAGAACTTAAACCTTTTATCCGTTTCCTAAGAGGAGAAATAAAAAAGTAATCAGCACTAAGCTGCTCTGTAGCTCAGGAGAGTCCCTGTGGGGTGGCTCAGAAAAAGACAGAGCTGGCCTATGTGCCCTTCTGAAGGGATATGAGACACTGCCATTAGCATAATGCAGAAACTCATACATGGCCAGATGCAAATTGATGAGGCACTCTTTCTGCATGGAGATGGCTGCTCCACCCAGAGGAGAAGCACAGTGCACAAAGCTAGAGAGGAAGAAGAAGGGAGCCAGAGTACAGCTGTTAAGAAATCAGATATTTATGGGGAAGCCTTTCTTGCTTTCCTTACAGTGGGATGCTCAGTGGGGGGTCTAGATGAATACTGAAAAAAGCATTCACCAGATTTATATGAATAGTGGCCCAGAATTGGGTTATGGCCACAAGATCAGTAAAGTCTTGAGATGCAGTGATAGTTTTGAGCTGCAGCTGGGGGATGAGGAAACACGCTGTGCAAAATATTCCCTGCCACAGGCAGTTAATGCTGTCAAAGGAGCCCTAAGAAATAACTCTTGAGTTGGTCAAACTTTACTCCCTCCACCAAGCCTTTGTTTATGCATTGAAATGCTTAAACGGGTCTGTCAAATTTACAGCATTCCTGTCATCATTCCTCCGGCCTGAAATACAGGAGGAAAAGCTAACTTGCTGGTTATAAGCTTTTTAATATCCTACACTTCCTCCAAAGACATGGCTAAAACCCTACAGCAGAATAAAGGGAAAAGAAACACTGTTATTTAATCAGAGAAAGGAAAAAAAAAAAAGACTGAAACAAAGGAGAGAGAAGGGAAAGGACT
Organism: Coloeus monedula; assembly: GCF_965178545.1. Lineage (NCBI taxonomy): Eukaryota > Metazoa > Chordata > Aves > Passeriformes > Corvidae > Coloeus > Coloeus monedula. Next base: position 108,410,929 of record NC_138781.1, read on the forward strand.
TCCTGAATCAGACAGAGATTTCCTAAGGGTCAGAGAAGAGCAAAACCAGAAGTGGTTTGGTTTTACAGTTCATCTTGAAGTTAAATTTGCTATGTGTTTTAAGCTGGACTAAATGTTACCTTTCTTTCTACTGGGAAACTTTTATGATTGCACAAATCCTTGAAAATTTTGAAAACTTCTAGTAATTTACCATTGTCCGTAGGTCTTTTTAGGGACTATGAGGTAATGCTTTAAAGGACAAACCGCAAGGAAGAGCAAACGTGGCTCAGGAATTTGGTAGTGGACTGCGGGGGTGCTCATGCTACAAATCCAGCTGATAGTGGTGGTGACCAAAAACTGCTTGGAAGCTCCTGCTGCTTTGCCTGGAATTATGAAACAATGCTAGTCCATATCATCCCAACTTAACACCTCTACAGTGTTACTTTCTACAGGCATTCAAAGGCAACCTCTAGGCTGAATAGTCATGAGACTGCCCTCTCTGCTTCCTTCAAGGATGTCATCTCCCTCTTTTTAGTGAAGTGATGTACTGTCCCCACTATTACCCTCCTTGTGTCATATAAATATGGTTTTTGGATTGCCTTCTCCTGAGGTCGGTCTCTGATGAAATTTGTACAGTAATCAGTAACAGTGACTTAGGTTTTCCTAGAAAGTAAGGTGACCTGTGGTTGCATTTTGTAAATATGAAATTTTCAAGCCATGTTCCTTGTAGCTCACTGCCTGCGGGGTAGAGAAGAATTTTTTGTGAAGGGAGACGAGGAAACAGAGGTCGTCTCACATGCAGCAATTCACAATGAGTGCATCTTCCCTCCAGCTGCTGTCAGCAATTAAAACACTCCCCATGTTTCAAGAAGTGCTGCATCCTCTCATTTAATGTTATGTGTTGAACCAGGATGTGTGAGTTAGAATGCTGCTTGCCACAGCCAGCAGAAAGTCACCTCCAAAAAGCAATTCAGCTCACTCATGGTTGAGAGGTCTGTGTCCGTAAAGGGAGAGAACAGTGAGGGGCTCACCAGAGAGCTATTAAATGCTGCAAGTGGAGAACTGCTCACTGGACATTAGTACATTTAAAATTAAGGGAAGTGCAACCCTCCAGCTACAGTGTCCTTGCAATTAACATATTTTACCTCCAAATATACAGTATTTTCTGTAGCTAATTTTAAAACAAGCATTTAGGTTTAAAGGCTTGCCATAAAACTGTGTAAATCTGTCTAAACATCATTTTTTGGCCACACTCTTTCAGGACCAGCACAGTGGTGAGCCCTAATCACATCTCTCCTATGAAAAATAACGAGTGGTGAACCCATATACACAGGTGTCCCCCTAAAGATCTGCCTGCCCCACATCTTTATTCATACTTGAGAATTCTGTCTTATGGCTTGTACAAAGTAATTCTGAACCAATTCCATATATGGGACATAATGGTGGAATATTTCAGCAGATATACTGAATGCCATACATCTGATAAATACTCACACATGGTTTCACGCTATTCTTTTTCTAAATTTAAATGTTAGGCCAGTCAGTCATAAAAAATTAGCTATGCAAATAACTGATTTTTTTCAGGGCTTTGGCCAAACAAGTAATTGAACAAAGTCTTCATTTAAAGTTAATCTGAAACAAAGCCATTTTCTTTTCCTGTATAACTTCGGAAGGACAATAAACAGTTTGATCTCAGAGGTTTGTTTTACTTTTCTGTTGAAAGTTAAATCCACATAAATTAGGAAAAAAACAGTTCATTTAGAAGATGTTGCAATGAAATGTTTCAGCTTTTTCTGATTTTTGCCAATTTTTTTCCTTGGCTCAAAACATGCTCTTGTAGGTTATTCTGATCAATCCAAACTTTCTTTTCCCTTGAAAAAGAAATGTTCCTTTTATTTTGGTTCCATTTCTGAATACAGTCTCCTGTTTTAACAGGTCATGGCTGCTGGGGAATAGCTTTAAGGACTTGTCTAACTGATGTCATATGCCAGGCATGAAAATAAAACTACAAGGAAGGAACTGGAATAATTATCATTGGATTAATTATTCCACAGAAATTCAACAGACATGATTATAACCGTGTGGTGTTTTCTTCTGAAACATGACTGCTCTTTCCACAGTGTCTATATATTGATCTATTCCAGCTGTAGTGAGTAAAAGACAGAGGCTCTTCTCCAAGCTGGATTTTACATTAATACTGGGATACATTACGCACACATGCTCCAAATCTGGCTTGTTTCTTGTAGTATAAAAATGGCAATATACTAAAGTTTAATAAGTGATGTATTTGAAAGCAACTATGTAGATAGAAAGAAAATAGTATTTAATGGCCAAGCAGTCCAGACCTGACATCAGCTCCTCAGATGTGACAGAAGATTAAACCTTCTCTTAGGAGATCTCTGAAGATCTGCTTCTTCTGTCTGGGTTTTGGCAGAGGATCTGTGAAATGTCCTACCTACATTCATGATTGATTAAGATTTAATTGTGGTCTTACCTCTGCCTAGGAGACCATTAATTTATAGAGTAGGGATTTTTCAAAAAAGAATACTTAACCTCAAGACCATTTAGACATAAAACCAGTCAGGCAAGAGGAGAGGGTTTACAGAGCTATATAAAAGGATTGCAAAATGTCCAGTGCCTATCTACGAAAACTGAACAGAGAAATCCTTGGAGTGCGAGTAGGAAGGGTTTAGTTTGGCAACACCCATGTCCCTCCTCCCAGGAGGCCCACGGGCCACCAAGCTGGGTCTCACAAACGCACTGAGGTGGCTTTCTTTATCTGCAGGAGCACTCGGCACACGCTGCGAAGGTCACCTTGACAAATGAACTTGCCTGGCAGAAAAAAACCCTTCTCCACTAGTAAATTAGCAGGAAGGGACTGAGCTTGTTTTGCAGGGCCTATTGCGATAGCCGTAAGCCAGGGCTGTATGTACACTGGAAACAGTGTCTGGAGCTGTGTGAGGGGGGAGCTGGGTTTTGTGCTGAATTCACAAACACAGTTTTTCTCAGGTGGGTCTTTGATCTTTGGACAAACACTATTTCCCCCCTTAGTTTTCAGTCAAATTGTCAAAGGTGACTTCCAACAATATTCTCCAGTTAGGTCTTCCAAGAAAAGCCTGTGTTGCTTCTTGTACTAAACAATATCATAGACAGGCTGTTATTTATCCTAATTCCAAAGATTTACAGAACAGTTCCCTAAGGAAGCCACTTAGTGTCCCTTAGAGGCATAATTTCTTTAAAAGCTTAACCAAGAAGGCCAAAAATGAAAAGCTGACAGTCTGGAAGAAGAGTTACTGACTGAGTAGGACATGAATAACAAACACTCTAAGTCACATGACAAGAAGAAAAAGAAGAAAGAAGAAAGAAGAAAGAAGAAGAAAATAATTACTTGTTAGTATTGCTGATGTTGCTGATTCATTGTTGTAAGCTATAGTATTGATGACATTGCTGAAGCCGTTTTCACCTGGAAAGAAGGACCTCAGCTGATTGTCTGTAATGTTACCACTTCCTGTATTCTCCAGAACCAATTCCTGCCAACAGCCAGACAACAGACTCATAGAACCTCAGAATCACAGAATAGAAGAGACCTTGAAGATTATCTAGATCAACCCTGAGCCATGTTCCAACCCTCAACCATGAGTCCAACCATACTTAGACCATGAACCCACTGTGCCTTGAAGAGGCTTTTCTATGTATAGTTTGGATTACTCCTCAAAAGAAGTGAAATTCTGGTCCTTAAAAGCAATCTTTTTTTTTCTGATCTTCCCCCCTTTTGCTTTTTCTCATCCCAAACCATCTTTCAAACTAGTTTTTCTTTTACTTCATCTACTTGATGTTGCTCCATGTCTTTGACGCACAGGGAAATGCTAGGGGTAGGGTTCCTGCAGTCTAAAATGATTGCCTGCCTCTCTACTCCAAAACAAGAATATTCATAACATATGATGTGGGCTGAGGGTTCAAAGATTATTATAAAGAGTATAGAAAACCCAGGATGCATGACATCAAGAGCTGAAGGATTACTGCAGCTTGAGCAAAAACAGAGGAACATTGTTTAAACCCAAACAAAGCCAAACAATGGGTAAAAGCCCTGGCTTACTGATTGCCAAATGTAAGACATTTATTCTCCTTCCTCCCTTAGATGTTAACCAAGTACTTCTGCACTAACTACAGCTAAACCACTGTAATGTATCAAGATCTTTTTATATTAACAGATGTTCTTCACGAACTTAACTTCAGAAGTAACTGCCAGATTCCTATTTGGCCACTAACTTTTATTTTAAGAACTGGGGTGAGTTTCTGCCGAGTTTCTAATGATCACTTTGCTTCTCCTTAAAGGCACGGATTTAATTTGGAGAAAATACCTTACTAGTTTCACTTATTAGGCAATGTTAATTTAATCAGCAGTATTACTTGAGCAGGATTGTAAATCATGAAATGTGTTCCAGTAAAAGGACTTTAAAAAATCCCTAACTAAACAGGTATCACATCTGAAAATTCTGTTGGAAATAAACAGACAAAGTAAAAAAGAAGTTTTTGCTTTCTGTATACAATTATGACTCTGAATATGCTCAATACATTACAAATTGCCCATCCCGAAACAGAAACAGAAATATACATAAGTTTCTTTAAACAGAAACATACATAAGTCAAAGACATATCTAATTACAATGTATACCATAAATATTAGGTTAGTCTAAGATTTTTCTAATTATTTGACATGAAAGCAGAACTGGGCTTGCCAGCCAGGCAGAATTTGACATGCCTCTCTTGTACAATGCAGTGAAATAGAGGATAGGGCAAAACAAACTTCTATTACCAAGTTTAAAAGAAAGAATCTATATTACCCGTTCCATCACAGACATTTCAACATAAAAAATAAAATTATAAGATATTTGAAAATATTAGTATGAGATTAAAAAAAAAAGTAGATAAAATACTTTTACCACTGCCATAGGGCATTAACTGCAGTTGAGGCCACTGATCTCTTTTCCTGGCTTCAACCCAGAGACCCAGAGCCCACCATGATCAGCACTTGGCACACCCAGTGCAGCCAAACTCATGTCAGTGCCACCTAAGAAACAAAGACCATGGCTAGTACTGCTGAAAGTGGTGTTTTCCCTTTAATTGTGCAGGTCTGAATGGCTGAAGGTACTGGAGACTCATGCTGGCAAAGGCACTGGGAAATGGGCATGCTCCTCTTCAAATGCAAACGCCTTCCCAAGTCTGAATGGGGTTCCTGCATGCTTTCAAGATCAAGGCTTTCCTCAACATCGAGAAATCTCTGGCTTCAACAGCACTGTCCAAACAAGACATACCTGGACCCATGGTTTTCATGAACAGAGATAGATGGATAGATGGATAGATAGATAGATGGATAGATAGATAGATAGATAGATAGCACTTCACGACAGCTTTTCTTTCCCAGTCCCTCTCACGCACAAACCCTTCTGGGAGGCTTGAGGAGGACACCAGCCATGTGACAATGTCACAGGTTTCATGGAGTCCTACAAGATGATTATCTGACAGTTATTTCCTCTTGCAACACTGTTGCAGCAAAGCTCTTCAGCTCCCTGTTGTTCATGTAACAGCTGCTACTGATCCCAGCACCAATGGTTTCATTGGTCATTGGCAGATCTTTTTTGCACCGGCAAGGCAGAAGATAATTGTTGATTCAAACTAATAGAAAGTTCTGGATCGAAGAAGCAGAAAATTCAAGATATTTAATAAAAGATGGTGTTTCAAAAAGGCTTTTGTGGTGACATTGCCAACACTGCAGTAACACTCTCCTTTGCCGGCTGATGTAATTGCAGGCAGTTGGTGTTCAGATTGTTCAATGGACAAGTGTTTCACAAGACCTCCAAAGAGCTGAGAGGGCCACTTATGTCTTACAGGACATGAGCTGGTAACTTAGTGGTGGGTTATGGCTGATGGGGAGAAGCACGTGTTGTAAAGGGGAGGCAGTGAAATCTGGCAATGTCACCCACACAGGATACATACGAGCACTAACTGATAAAGATGCCCCTTACTCCCTGCCCCACCAACATCTGGTTGGGGGTGCAGAAGACCTGCCAGGAATTCCCATGAGAATCCATTTCTTGATAGGGCTGCAGTGCTGTGTCTAGTATTCTGGACAAATTCCAGCATACACCCAGCTCTGCTTACAGTGCTCATGAAATTTCAGTCTGCTGCTTATGTCACCCGTGCTTACTGTATCTGTTTCCATGTGCTGTGAAAATGTTGCTGTGTATTAATATAATAATAATAATTATTATTATTATTAATTGGCAGTGTGAGTCAGAGGCAAAAACCTCCTGCTTGCTGTCCTTTGTACTAGCTACCCTGAAAATTACTATTCACCATCAGGAGCCTGCAGCCCACCTGTGCCCATGCAGAGTGCTGTGCTCCCTAGCCATGTCCTGATCGCACTTCAGGAAGAAAATGTCATTTTATATCCCTAAGATAGCTACATTTCAGTGATAGAATTGGTTCTTTCTCACTAGATACACTCAGAAAGTTAGGGGTATAAGAAAAGCACAGCAGTAACAACAAAAAGTCAGAGATGTTCCCATAGTCAATTACATGGCAATTTTAAAGCTGCCTTCTTGGGCCCTATGAGGCATACTGCTCTGGTCCAGTGAAGAATGATTTCTAGCCTCAGAGGGTACAGACGTATGTAGATTTAATCCAATCAGTGATCCGGGACTACACTTTTGTATTTTTCAGGCCCGAGGCTAATCTTATATCTGAGGAAAAGAGGTAAATATCTCCTTTATTTTTGTCTCTCTTTCTGGCTGGCTGTTTAGAGATTATATCAGCTATTTGAAGACAGACGGATGTTTGCAATGCTGGTAAAAATTTGTAGTAGAAGTGGAAGTGGAGAGTGGAGCAGGGGGCAGAGGAGCAGACATGGTGTTCCTGGAGAGTGTGTTTTTCCACATGGCTAAAAATGCTCGGTGTCTGCACTTCAGCAACACAGCTGATGCACTGCACGTGACAAACACACCCCCCCAAATACACACACATACCCACACGCATGCATGGATGCACAAATGTGTGCAGAGCACAGGAGAGACCACACCACAGTGAGTGTGTACACCTCAAGGATTTTTAAAGCATTAAGGATCAGCTGATAGAGGAATTACACAGCCTGACCCTGAAACTAAAACCTTGAGCAGATTTGCCACGACAGCAAAAAGTGTCTCTGCTTGTTTCATCATTCCTTTCTCACCACGGTCTTCAGACTAGTTACAAATCTGGCTACAAGATTTGAAAATTTGCTTAGTAATTGTAAATTACAGCAGCTCTTCACAAAGATTCACTGTTATTGGAAAGAGATGGAAGCTGTGTGCACGGAGGTTGCACATCATGTTGACAGCCAGGGTTGGAGTTATCGACTTGAGATGTTTAATGTAGTGTGTGCTGTCAGACACACCACGAATTCTGGTTTACTAGGGATTTCTTTGATTTGATTTAACAGCTTATTGCCCCTTTGGAGTATATGCTGACTATGCCCGAGAATTTATTACACACTCTCCTTTTTGCTCTATAGCTGAAGTTTTTCACTGGCTGAGCAAAAGGAGTTTTGAATAACTCTAGGCAGCACCTCAGCTCAAGCAAAAATATTGTCCCCTGGAGTTTCCTCAGAAGCCAGTGGTCTATTCTGGAGTTTCCACTGTGGGCAACCAGTGGTTTAATCCTGCTTGGAACTGACTATTCAGAAGAAAAAGTATGGGTGTTGGAGTGGAGTGGAGAAGGAAAAATCTCACTTAGAAGTGCCAGGACTCAGAGCTGGAAAGAGTTTTTCCGACAAACCAGAAAAATTAAGCAAGGTCTGATTCCTTTGAGGTGCTCAGCACACTGGCCACGATCCAGTAAAGCACTTAAACATTAAGTGTGCTCTGGAGAGTGCTGTAGGGAACAGCCTGAGCACTAAGTACCCGGCAGGATCAAGCTCCAAATAGGGACCAGACATAAACCAGATGGCATTATGTCAGCTTTGCCATATTAATAAGTTATTTTGTTTGCATTTTAATCACTCTCTCCTTTTCTCTCCATTTTTGCTTTGCCTTTTCTATAAAACAATTCATGTGTACTTGCAGAGGAAGGAAGGTACTGAAATTGCCCCTTATCACCTTTTCTCAAGTATGGAGTTAAAGCAAGAGTTGGGAAAGCGGCTGCTTGTTTTTAACTTCAACTTAAATCATCAGTACTTGGAAAAGGACCATCAGGAGTCTGGAGCTGCTGAAGGAAGGAAAATGCTGACTCTGTCCTCTAATGAGCTCTCCAAACATGTGTTGAGTGTGCTATTGCACTTGAGAGAATCAGTGCCGGCATCAGAGGTTATTTTAATGCCTTGAGGTTTTTTGGGGATGGGGGCAGGTAGGATGGCTGAGCTGGAAAAATGGAAGGCAGCTTTCTGCCTGTTTGTAAACCGGGTTCAAATGAACTGAAGTGAGAATGCTGCCATGCAGTGCTCAGCACTCATGCATCCACTGAGGTCACCTGCCAGGAGGCAGAAGGAAAAAAAATCAAATTCTAGTTGCTGCTTTGTTTTTTCAAACAAGCTCACGGCTTTCCACTTTTTTTCTTTCCAGCACAGTTACAACTATGTCCAGAACTTCCTCAGACTCGTGATTTGTGCAGATGCCAGTTTTTTACATGGATACTTTTGAAATTGAGCACTGCCCAACTGGAAGCTGTCCTAGCTGGAGCCACTTTGCTGCAGGGAGGACACGGTCTCCAGCCGAGGTGGGACACGTGCTTCTTTCTCTGCACTGCTGGCACTGCTGACTCTCAAGACAGAGCAGCCTGGGCTCAAGTCTGAGGCTCAGAGCTTGGATTAGGGCAAGCCAGCTGGCTGCCAGGCAGGTTAGGAGTATTTTTGCACAGGCTGCAAGTCATCGCTTTGTTGGAGCTGTGCGTGTGTGTGGGTTGTGCAGTGAGACTTAAGAGGAAATTTCTGTGATCATTTTAGCATCCAGGCAACTGGAAAAGGAGCTGATGGAGGCGCCAGACCTTTGCTTTCATGCCTGCATTAATCTTCTCCTGGCCTTGGAGAGAAATTTTAGATGAATTTAACACGTGTTCTCAGAGCTTTCATTCTCAAAGTTATTTGTGCTGTGGATCCTGACCTGATGAATGATAATGCCAGTGAATTGGCCAATATAAATTACACTTCACTGGATAATAATTTTAGTGAGGATTCCTGCTGCTGTGTTGTTATGTAAGGAGCTGACAGTTGACTACCACAGCCTAGAACTTTTGAGAAACATAGATTTTCCTATCTCAAAAGCTAGTGGTGGGGACTGGAGGAAGCAGTAATGCCTCTTTATTTTATATCTATATATCACCCAAGAAAAATATTTTTTTAGGTGTAGTTATGGAGTTCTTTTGGTCCAGGGAAAGGAGTTTCAGATGAATATAATTATAAGAGTTAAGACAAATAATGTTATTGCTACTGCTGGAAAAGTTCCTAATTAGCAACCGAGCTATATTAACTGTCATGTGAAAGTTTAGCCCATGGCAAATGTGGCATAATTCAGAGTAATTCTGTCATGAAAGAAGTAAAAGCCTAGTTAAGTTACTTTTTATTAGCCATGCACTAAGAGCAAGTCCCCAAGTGGTTATAAAAGCTCATAGTGTAAGTGGCAGCTTATTTGTCATCACAACTTGGTTGTGATTGTCATCACAACTTGGTTGTGATTTTGAGCCCTAATAGACTAGGAAAGAATGCAAGTAGTTTGGGGATAGTTGACTACCAGACAGTATGGACATGGTGGGAATATGACGAGAACTTTTGATCAAACAAGGAACAAACTGAAACCAAGGCATTTTGTTTTTGTTAACTGACGAGTCTGCTAGAGTGCCCTCCAGGAAATGCCCACATAGATGTTACAGCTCCAGGAGGTACATGAGTGTATGGGCAGGTTTTTCTTTGGTTCTCCTACACTTGCTGTCCATAGATTTGCCATAGAGCTGCAGATCTGAACGTTGGCAGGTAAAGTTTTCTGGCCTCACTGTAACACTTTGAGGCAATGATACTAGCTGGGAAAATAGTCAGGAGAACCGCAGAGCACCCCCCGGCACATCCCACAGTCAAGCTTAGAAACCACCTGAGTTTGTACGTCAGGAGCAACTGAACAATACAGTTAACTGTCCATTTGTGAAAAAAGTACAACCCAACAGTTTTGTATAGAACATTTCTAAATGAAACAGAATATGACTAATAATGTGTCAATCAAGCCCAGCAAACCTTGCAGGAAACACGGGGCAAGTGCTACTCAGAATAAATTTGTGATAAAGTTTGTGTCCAATGAAAATTAGAAAGCCACAGCAACTCAGAGGAGCCACAGAGCTGCTCTCATTACTTATCTTGTCAACAAGATTGAACCAGCCCATACATCAAAAAATGTTCAAAGTACTTAGATATATAGTAAATCAGAAAATACAGTAAATCATAAAATTTTCTATGGCACAGACAGTACATGTGTCTAAGTCAAGGCTTTCCACTCAAGATATTATCTGATTGCTTTTTTCATGAAAAATAAACTGATTTCATTTTTGTTAGGCAAACATTGGATAGTAGCATGAGGTCACAGCTAACCAAGAAGCTACTCACTTTTCATAATTTCCAGGGAAGCAGGACTTTCCTATTTACATATTGTATAGGATAGCAGTCAAAACTCAAATACAGAATAGTAAATCATTTGACCTTGGGGCATTTCAAGGGTTGCATCAAAGAAATGTACAGACCTGACCTTGCAAAAAACTTCTGCCATCACACCTGCTACAAATGTGTATTTTTGTATGCTTTCTTTATGAGAATGCCCAGTTATGTGTGTTTCAGCTACTTCTTCAGACTTCTGAGTAACAATTTCAACAATCCCTAGTCAATATTCTAGTCACAAGCTTTCTTTTCCAAATAATCCGATCACAGAACTTTTCAACAACTTTGATTTCAAAAAGTGCATGATTAAATCAGTAATTTAAGTAAACCACCACATCAAAACAAAACACTAAATTCAAGAATAAGCTTCAGCTAAAGAATTCTCATGAGCTTTCATCTACTTTCATCATGGTTTAAGTCTATCCTTCACTTTACTACTTGGTAATGGAAAAGTGTATCTATGCCACAAGACCTCTTCTAATGCTGTCAAATATTACCCATTTTCAAAGAATGACTAGCCAGGTTTTTGTTGACAACAAGGCAAAAGTGAAAAAATCCCTCAACTACATAGCAAGAGGCATTTGCATGATAGTTGGTAAAGTAGATCTTAGGATGTTTTCTTTTTTACTTACGTACTTCTTATTTTGTTAACTAATTGCCACTTTACCATTAAATTTTGAGGTTTTTTCCTAAGTTCCTTTAGATTCTTTTAATTATTGGAAATTTTTCTGGTTAAGGTTCGGATGCGCAACGTATTCTTTTAATTTTATCATTACATAAGATATATTTTCTGAATATACATATAAGATGACATAAATCTCCACCAATCTTCTGATCTTACACACTTAAAAATTATATAGATAGATATTTCTACTTATTTCAATTGATGTCTATAATCAGAATCAATTAAATTCATTTCTAGAAGATACATCATCACCTACAAAACCCAAAACACCTTCCCTGTTCTTAAAATCTACAGGACTCATTCCAAAACCACAGAAGACTAATTCAGCAAAAGTCAAAAGTAATACCAAAAGCACACAGACTATCATAGGTAGGAGAAAAAAATCCCACAACCAATACTTACAGAATTTCTTAAAATCTAGCTGTTTCTTTCAAGCTGCAGGCCAGAGGACAGCTGTGTATGAGGCAGAGACACAAACAGTGCATCCTTTGTTACCTGTTCACAAGACTATTTGAAGTCCACTAAAAAGCAAACTTCTCTTACAAAAAGACAAAATAAGATGAAGGAAAAACACATAGATGATTTTGCATCAGCCCTTTTGCTTTCTGCACAGCAATTGTCATGAAGATTGCAAAGTAGAATTTTTTTTTTTCTGTTAGTATCGGTCACTTTGAGTTTTTATAGCTGCTTGGAAATCTGCATCATTGTATTTGATTTCAGCTAATCAAGCATACAAATGAACAGGAATGCAGACACACAGCACTGTAAAAAAACAAAGAAGGAAGTTTTTTCAAACAAAATCCCCTTATTAGGCAGTGGTTCCAGTGATGCAATCAGAATAGGAAGGAAAGTCTGTGTTGCTTCATTGTTTTGTTTGGATTTTGGGGTCCAGTGCTAACTTGTGATATTTCCATTTGTAAGTATATTTCTCTGAGAGCCATCCAAAAAAGTGACTGTGATGAATCTAAAAGGAAAAATATCCCATTGAACTTGCTAAGTTTTTCCATCATGAGTGACCATTACAGAATTGCCACACTCAATTATCTTTCCTGTGTTGCTCAGTAGCTTTTGGCTAAGTTTACTGTTTTTCATCAAAGTCCAAAGTGGATTCAATAGAAATGTAATTTCAGAGAAATTCAATAACTGATTCATCCCTGTGTGGAATTTAGGAGTTTCTAAACAAGAGAATGGAATGAATAGGATAAATGACAAAAAGAACTGCAACATGTATTGAAGATGCAGAGTTAGTCGCAGAATGCTGACACAGGACATCTTCAGAGGCAAGCCCAATGCCTACTGTCACCAGGAGGAGTTCTAGATCTGACTTTCAGAGTGCTGAGATGTCAATTACATTTGTAACCCAAAGATTCAGCTCTCTATAGCCTTCACGGTTCAACAGTAAAAACAAACTCTTCTCCAGAGTGACTTATCTGATCAGCCCATCATAGCACCTCACTCTAAACAGGATTTTCCAGGTGTCATGTACAGAGCACTGCGTTGTCTCTCTGGCTTTAGATATCATGGTTTAGGTGTGAGAAAGGACAACAGTGGCAGAAATGTCAGCTCAAGCAAACAGGAATTTTCCTTATGTCTCCCAAACATAAAATGCACAACAGCAGTCTTAAAAAGTGAGCAAACTCTTTTAATCAAATATAAAATTGAAATTGAAGATTAAGAGATTTCCTCCCCTTCTATAAGAATATATCACTCCTCTCACTGTATGTAAGGATGTGTTGTTCATTGCTTATCCCTGAGATCTACTCATTGCTTTCAAGTGATCTTCAGGAAATGATAAGTTTGGTCTGCTATAATCACATCATAGGGCATTACTCATTTTATAGGTAGTTAAAAATTACAGAAAAGTGGTATTAAGTTTTAAACTAAATATAGATCATAGAAAAGTACAGAAAAATAAATACTGAGCTTATTATCTTCAGCTATACCAGTTGCTTAAGTATACTGACGTCAGTGAATGTTTTAAGACCCTGTGAAGATGGCCAAAGCCATAAATATGTATTTTCTCTAAAGATACCAGAAAAACTCTTCCCACTGTTTATGATTTTCCTGTTTTTTTATGGTACTCGGTGCAAACTGCTGTACTTCATTTCAAAGATGAACCCCATACTAAATTTGAATTTATTCAAAGTCTTCAAAGGTTGTCTATCAAATGTTATTGCTATGTCCAGGGAATTCATGGGATATGGCTATTTGTGGGCTTTAGGGTGGCCCACAGATGTGTATCATGTTAGCATTTGGGTCATTCCTATTGTTGCACAGCCTGAGGTCCCCTTAGTTTGTACGAAATATAAAATTTATCCCAGTGATGGAAACTTGTCACCAATAGTCTCAAAGGAGGTAACTTAATCTAGCCATCCACTCCACTGATATAATTAGGAATGCACTTTGTCAGCCTTTGAGGGTTTAACTACAGCTGGCTGGGTTCAAGGCAGTCTCAGAAACCAATCTGTTCTTAGTAACACCATCTCCTTCACAAAATTACAGACATACTTTCAGCAGATATACCCAGCTGACTGCTGAATGATGTTTTTCCACCCACTTCTTCAGTGGTCAGTGTCTTTTTTGGTGTAACGGAAGGACTGGATCAATGCCACGAAATGATTCAGAAACCAAAGGCTGAACTGACAGCTGAAGAATAAAGGTTATAAACCTTATTTACAGTGTTTGAATGTGGATCAATGAAATTTCTGAACATCATCATATTTCTGATCCAGCTGATGAAATTTAATTAGAAAGGAGATTCTAATAGATATTCAGATGCTGACTGGCCTTCGTCTTGTTTAAGAAAGAAAAGACTTTTTAAGGTCTACTGTTCCAGAAAATCAGAACTCTACTCTTCAGATGGATTACCTAAGTTAAAGGGAAAAAATCTAACCTAACAAAAATGTATAATCTTCTTTAAATTTATTCATCAGAACTAGCTCTGGATCCCTGCTGTACCCTTGATTGTTCTGCTGGAGTCTACAGGGATTCAGATGATGAATACTTTCATATTGTTGTCAATAAGATTTTCTAAGAATATCACAAGCAGCACTCCTTTTTCATGCTCTTTTCCCTGGTAGGAACCTGATTTGCACAAAAGAACAAGATATTCTGCTATGGTTCAAGTAAGTTGAGTAAAGCTTCCCCTCTAGGCTGCAACGTATTTGAGAAAAATGCGGTGTAACTTTATACTTGTTTATGTACCTAAACCTGAAAATATCCAGCCTAACCTATTAATCAGCAGAGTGGCCTGTTCAGAAAAACACATACCCTTTTTTTTTTTAACCTTATCAGTCCTGAAGCATTAGTTTAAACACTTTGAATTCCAGCCCTCAAGTTTCCTACAGTCGTGTCAGTGGGCTGGACACAGGCTCCCCAGGGCCAGAAGCGCTGCAGCTGAGGTAGCGCGTCACCATGGCTGTTTTTTGGCTTGGGCAAAGCTCTGTGCTAACGTGGCCATACAACTCCTGGACACAGGCAGAGGGAGGTCAGATTTGCTTGCAGCCACCCCATAAAAGTATGTTCTGAATTCCTGTGTGTGCAATCATTATGTGGTAATCTTGATATCCACTAAAGCCATGGATTTATTACCTTGCTGTTAAACCATATGATGTCAGATTGAACCTCTTTGGTTTTACATTTTTTCTTCATTGCTTTATTTGGTTCTTTTTTGCCTGTAATGCAGATGTTCAGTAGAATACAGATATCACAGCTGGGCCTTAAATACTGTAGTGCACAAAATCCAGTGTCCTGTGTCTGAGAGCAAAAAAAGCCAAGACTGTGAAATAAAAAAGCAGTACACATCTCTCTTACTTCAGTAAGTTTCATGTAAGTAGGAGAAGATAACCTCTGAAAATTACAACTTAACTGTATCTTTTAGAATTCTTGTTAGCACTAATAGTGTTAATTATAGGCATCCTTGTTATCCACATGAATATCATACCCCATGTTTGAATCTGGAAAGAGAAAATGAGCCTCCAAGGACATCCTATGACAATAAACTCCATGTGCAAATGGACGATTACTTAAAACTAGTGACTCATTGTTGCATGACATGTAAGGCAATTAACTGCAGATTTACTTGTGTTCATGTAGACTGAAGCAAGCTGGTTTGGTTTGCATGATCTTACTGCATTGTTGAGTGTGGCACAGTTAACTTCAGGCCAGGGCTAGCTAAATCTTATACAACAAGTTCAGTAGTTAAAAAAAGGCATAAGAGATGGAGCCCATTAAGGGTGAAATGCATTTTGACCACACAAAATAGTTGCAGAATCAATGTCTCTCCCAAAAATATGTGGTGTGCTTTGTAAACACAGAATATGGAGGTCCCGTATGATGAAAAAGGCTTTTCAAAAATTGATGTAGTAGGTTCTCTTGTTTGTTTATTTTTAATTGCTACTCTTTGTCAGAGGCAACAGATGGCTTAAACAAATATGCTTGAAGAAAATTCCAGTTAATATTTGACTTTTGGAACATGTAATTCTGTTAGCCACATACTCTGAATCGTCAACGACATGTGGGTAACTTTAAGATTCATGCTCCATCTATGGTCTTGCATATATTTTACACACAGAGGTAAATTAGAATAAATGAATACTTCCAGAAAATTCACATTACCAGTAATGTTAGATTCTCATGGATTAATTGCTTTTTCTAATTGAAAGAAAGGAGGGAAGAAAGCAAGCAGGCAAGACAGCATCAAAGGATTGAAGCAGATCACTGGAGCTTACAGTGAAATGCATCCTCGGAGTGGCAGATGTAAGAAGGACCTTACATGAGGCAGACACTATTGTTTCAGCAGGTGACAAAAGGTTCCCATGTATTTAAAAGAGTTCTTTCCTTTGCTTGGAAGGCTGTCCTGGCTTCCTTCTTCCTACCCTCTCTCCAAAAGTGAGCACTTGCAATGTGAAATCCTGCTGCAGCTTGAGTACAAAGGCTTCCCTTGTCTCTGTTCATCAGGATAAACTCACTGTTTCCTTTCACTTCCTTGCACATGCATGATATGGGCACCATCTGGCCCAGAAATGGCCAAGGACAGCCAAGCCTGGAAAACAGCTTCAGAGAATGCCCTAAGGCCCTAGGCTTCCCTGCTCCATGTTTCACCTGTATTTACACCAAAGATTTTATAATAATCTCTGATCCATCCAGACAAATATTTAGAACTCAAGCTTTCAAAATATTTTTGAGTAAAGGAGGGAAGTATTGCAAAAAGAAGACAGGCCTAGTCACCGTTATGTTTTAATTATCTAAGATTTCATACTGATGTCCTTTTCTGCAAGAATGCTGTTGAAGAAGTCAGCCTGACCTGAGACAGGAGATAGCATAATCAGATCATGCCCTGTAAGCAAAGTTATTGACAAAAAGATGTGAGTTCTGATGACTTGAAAAAACCTCCATTACTACACCTAAGTGTCCATTAACTCAGTCCACATGTATAAACAACGCTCATAGCCCACTTGATGTTTCACTGCGTGATTTATTATTGACCTTTTTTAAAAATTAGAATTAAAAAAAAGACTAATTCATGCTATAACTATCCAGTTCTTGCTCTTATACTAAGGTTAACCTTAAAAATGCACTATGCACAAAATCACTTCTAAATTCCCTCTTGCCCACTAGGTATGATCATCACTGGGCCAAATAACAAGGTTGGGTGTTATTTTGTTCTGAGTTTTCATTAGCAAGAGAAAGAGAAACTGAGGGTGAGGAGGCTCTCCACTGCCATACCTATACTTTGCATTGACTAACTCAGAGTCTGGTCATCTGCAGACTCTGCAGGGGTGTAGTTAGCAAGGAACCTATAATTCCATGAGTCATATTCAGGCCTTTATACATTTATTATGCCCTTCTCAAGTCTGAACATTTGGAAGCTGGGGATTTTTTTTATTAGCTCTAGTAAAATATGAAGACTTACAGCTCTAGAGCTTCTTCCATCTCTGCTAGTAAACTGTGAGAGTGACCTGATGTCTGACATCCCGAAGTTTCATGCACAGGTGTTTAAAACACAGTTCCCTGGCTCGTCTCTTGCTTTACTTGTCTTTCATCTGGTAAATGATGTCAACACAGCTGGACTTCCACATCTGATACCTGTTCTCCTCTGTCTCTCTCTGGTATACACTTGTTCTCCTCTGTCTCCCTCTGGTAGGGCTCTTCTACCCTCCACAAAAAGCCTTATGGTCATTATTTTGCTCATCATCTGCTCAGAGGACCTTCTGCAACCAAGAGCTTTTAAAAAAAGGCTTGTATAGTCCTCAGGTGGAAATTCATTAACAGCAATACTGAGTAGCAGAGATTTCTGTCTCTCCTTTGTTCAGCTGCCTTCTGCCTAAACAGCATATGTACATCCTAAACTGGATGATTTTATGCATCTGAAAATCACACAGACTTACAGTAGCTGAGTATTACATACAGCATCCTAAGTAAGACACATAACTGTCTTTAAATGAACAAGCTGATAAAAGGCTCCCTTGCTCCAGTGTTTATTCCACTCTCCTCAGAGACTCTGACAGTGTCTGGAAAGTTAAGATATGATAGGAGAAGAAATGAATTACAGAAATGAGGAATCCCTCATACATCATCAATCTTTTCCTCGCATTAATTACAAGGGATGCCAACTCAAGCACTTCTGCTGATCTCTGCTGAAATAGTCCTTCAGGGTAATAGGGCACTTTTTCAAACATGTCTTTTAAACCATTTCATGTTTTGACTTCAAAATCTCTACCTAAATGCCATTCCAAAACCCATGTGTCTGGTGGGATTTGAGGCCCAGCTGTAAATTGCCCCACTACAAAACAACATTTTTGAGTTATTTCTTTTCTGACTCCAGAGCCTTTTATTTGCACACAAGGATGAGAATCAGGTAATATATAGGAATATAGTCCTTCTCCTGTGCTCCTTTGCTCCCTCTTCTTCCCACCCCCATGTATTCTTTTTTTGTCTTCCTGTTCTGAGTCCCTAGCACTCAGACAGGACTTGGGAGATCAGGGTGGTGTGAGTCAATTTCCACTGAGAGAGAAAGTAGGAGGCAGGAAAAGGAAGGCCAAAATACCACGTAGGATGCCTAGCTTCAGTCACCACCTTGGGATGTGACTCTGGGCACTATTCTCTGGGTACCTCTCCTGTGCTCTTTCAGTGCACCCACCGTGGTGGTACCTGAAGGCTTCACAGAGCATGGTCCTGCCTTTCTGGCAGATGTGCTGCCAGCTGGGATTGCTCTGCTGTGCTGCCTGGCCTGCTGGAGCTAAGCATTGGAGGGAGTCAAAAGGTTGCTCTTCTGCGGTTAGCCAAAATCCAGGATGTTAGCTTGACTGTTTGCTGTGGATACCCCACACTGGTTCAGGATGTGATTCTATATTTGTACAGCGCTATCCAGATGCTTTTCAGATACTGTTCTAGCTAAGTACTTTTACTAGTACTCCATAGCTGTGTCTTGCAGTTGCCACCTCTGCACATTTTCCACACGTTTGCACTGAATTACGATGATCTCCTGAACCAAAGTAACACTAAGGTTTTGGGTTCCTGGGAGTTTTTTATGCCTGTGCTGTCAGGCTGCCAGATGCAATCTGAACATGTCTGTGTAGGGCATGCAGGGCTCTCAGGTCCTACTTATTTTTTTGCAGGCAGCTCCAATCCTCATGTAATCAGAGATAAGTGACTTAGTTAAAAATGAATGGGGCAGCTGGCTAAATGCTCAACCAAACAAAATGATCAAAGGAACAGCGCCAGATGTTCTTCATTAGCTCTACATATGGAGGTACCAGGGAGAGCAGCAGGAGCACCAAACTAAAAAGAAACCAGAGAAGCCAACTCTAGTTTCAACCATAACATGAGGAGCTGGCTATAAATACTACATTCCTCAGTGTGGCTCCCAGAGGATGTGCTGTAAGTATTTCTAAAACCTACAGGAAAAGCGTATCTACTATTGTCTGACTTATTTATATGCATCCTCCTGCTAAATATTTTATTAAGAATTATCATTCTTAGCATCTATAAAAATACACTTTAAAAATCGTATTTAGAAAACTTCTGTAAGTTGTAAAAAGGGTTATTTTTTTCCACAAAATTTATTTTTTGTCCAGCTGGTGCCAATGCTGACTCTTCTTGGCTACTGATTTGTAGGATTTTCTACACCACTTTTAGTACATTTTAAAATTCTAAATTCATAGTTTCGGAATCCAAGTTACTGCAGAAGGTCCAAGTCATGTCAAGATTTACTGCGGAAAAGGAGCCAGATTTTTATTTTGTCTTCTGGGGAAGTTTATGATAGAGTGAGATAAACATCCAAAATAGTTAAGGTTGTTTATCCTGCATCACTAAGAAGACATTCTTGACATCACTTGTGTACAACTGAGCAGGGGAGCTGCTCAATCAGCACTGACAGAAATCCAACCCAGATCACCCAGCCTCGGGGCATACAGACCTTGCTTTTGTGTGATAAAATCTGCTTCTGTTGGGATAAAACCTGAACAGTTGACATAGCTCCTCCTGTCACAAGACAAATTTTGGTGCATAAACACTCCTCCTTCAGTTGTATTCCTTCCAGGGAATTATTTCGGGACACTTTACCTCACCTTGACATAAATCTGTAGTATCTTGGGGCTGACAAGGAGGAATGAATCCTACAAAACAATCTGGTGTCATTCTTGTCCAGTGTAATGACTTGACTGTCAGCTCCAAATCTGCAAGTCTTAGGCTTGGAGAGCAGGATCCTGGAAGTTGCCAGCAGGTAACTCAATCCACACAGTATCTTTCTACCAATATAGGAATTATTCCTGTTCTTTTTTTGACTCTACCATTTAGTGATGTCTGCCTGAAAGTCACTCCCCTGACAGCAGGAGGAAGGAGACACGCCGAATACAAAGGGATTGGGAAGGCATTTCTCTGAAACAACTGGGAGTACCAGACTTGCAGTTGACTAGGGAAGAAGGTGAGAGGGACTCTTGGCTGTGTTGATCAGTGGTGCTGACATCTACTTTGTCCTTTACCTACGTAGCAAGCTCCTCGGTTTGGTAGTATATATGCTGCTCTTTGCATGATTATTGATTGAGAAGGTTATTCCATGTATAGAAAGCTTGATGTGCACTTTAAAAGCTGCTCTCACCCCATTCTGCAGGAGCAAACCCCATGAACCAGCTTTTTCTTTCCCTTCTTATTTCATGCACACGTACGTGACAGCCACTCGTTGCAGTGAAAATGGGTTCTTTGCTGGTTGATGTGCTGGTAGCAAACAGGCTGAGGAACTCACTAATTATCATACTGGAGTCAAGGAAAGCGGGAGCATGACTCACTTAGGAATGCTTTGTCTTCCCCTAATTGCTTAATTACCTTAGAGGGCTCACTGGCCATTTGGCATAGAGGTCATGCCTGTTTCCTTTGAGCACAGGAATAACTCCTCCTAGCTACTCCTAACAGGATAGAAAGGGGATGTGAGGAAGACATATGGCCATGGCCCCACTTTTCCTCTATATAATCCAGGAGCAGTATTTGTGCACAGCTACAAAGTCTTTCATTCTCTGAAACGAGGATGCCAAAGCTGACGATTATGTAATAAAAATCAGCACTTTCACCTTTGCACTGAGACAGGATCTGTATTGACAGGGATAGTGCGATATTTTGGGTTCTTTTGTACTGGTACTTGTGACATCTGTTTTCTAATAAATGGAATTAAAAAATAGTAATGGGGTTGCCACAAGAACAGGAATCTTTCCCACTATACTTGTATGCTTTAGAGCTAGCCTGACTGCCAAGCAAACAAAACAGAGATTTCCCCAACACCTCATTCTCACAAACAATAAATAAAAGGAAAAAGATATGAGTAATATAAATGCATATAAAATGCACATAAAAGCAGATGGCAAGCTAAGGAAAAAGACCTTAATATCCCATGAGAGAAATAGAAAAAGAACTTGCTAGTTGCATGAGCAGAATTAAAGGAAGGTTTTCCTGGAGCTCTAGGAAACCCAACAGTGCAGTTTTCAGGGCTCACCCCAGCCCACGTACAGAACTGGCTAAATAAGTCTTCAAGATGCAACAAATGGCAGAAGATAGAATTGAACTATATGGATAACTGAGGCAAAGATATTTAAGTATCACTGTCTTTAGTCCCTCAATGAACTCTTGTTTTGGAGGATGGGTGGAATCTGTGGTCCCTTTTCTTAACCATTTTATTGATGTTATCCAACAGTAAATTTGGAAGCTAGAATTCTCCTTTGCAAATTGGTGATGGCATCACTATGCAGCCAAACTTTCATTCTACTCTCCTCTTCATTACTTCTATGAATTCTCCATCCTTCACTGCACACTGATGCATCCTCCATTCAGAGCAACCAAAGCAAATTTTCTCCTGTTCTCCTTACAGCCCACCAGCTGCTATCCCCTAACTTATGATGGGTTATATACCCAGTGGGCTTATGAATGAAAATCCTTGCAGCTGCTGTACTTCATGCTGACCCTGATGCTGTCAGTGCATTTTAGAAATGCGCACAGGATGCCAGCCTGGTTGGCCCTGCGAGAGCTGTGCATGGACGTGAGTCCAAGTGGTCTGATGCATCTACTGGTCTAACCTTTCATGTACGTGGGCTTCTCAGATGTGTAT
This sequence comes from Coloeus monedula, assembly GCF_965178545.1. Taxonomy (NCBI): domain Eukaryota; kingdom Metazoa; phylum Chordata; class Aves; order Passeriformes; family Corvidae; genus Coloeus; species Coloeus monedula. The sequence continues at coordinate 108,432,853 of NC_138781.1, forward strand.
CTGGATTGTCAAGAGTGTTTAAGATTACTCATTTGTTTAGGGGCTTATGATTGTTACTTAAATCTTTCCTTCTGTTTTTATCAATGTCTTTTTAAATGGTGGGGTGTGGTGCAGTTAAATGCTGGCTGAGGTTGCATTAGGTTCCACTTTTTGTGAGAAAACTCTGCTTAGAAGGTTTTCAAAGAGTAAGTTTTTGCAAGAGAAAACAGCTGGAAGACACCTCCAAGCCTGGCTCTGGTGAGTGGAGATATTCTGACATAGAGTGCATCACTCTAAAGCAAGCAAAATGTTATGAGGAGAGGAAGGAAAATGAAGTATCTTGATTCCTAAGCTGAGAGAGAACTGGTCAGCAGTTTACCAAATCAAAGGCTAATATCCAAGACAGATTCTATTCTCATGGATAACATCTCAAGTACAGACTTCATTAGAGCTACATGTAACTTAAGCATCTGACTTCAGAGGAAAATCAAGTTCTGAGTCCCAACTGTTTTTGTTATCAAACAAAAAACAGGTGACACATCTGTTCTTTTCATGCTTTTTTGAATAATTTTCCTTAAGAGTTAAGGAGTTAGGATGTCATAGTGTGGGTAGCTGCCTTAGGGATCAAGGAACACCAGACAAAATCTATAATAAAACTTCTTGCATTAGGATGGCTGCAGAGGAAACTATACAGAAAATGCAGTCCAGGAAAGAGCTCTTAGAAGATGAAATAGGGATTAAGCCAGAGCCTACTTTACCATTTGCTAAAACACTCAGTACATTTGCCTTCATGGGTTCTGCATTCCAGAGGACTTCATGCTGGGTTAATAAAATCCCTCTCTTGAACAGGCTTTGGAAACTCAGCCAGCCACTGACTGCCCATATGGCAGAATTTGGCTATTGCTATTAGACAGCTGCAGGAAGTTGAGGACAAGAAAGGGGAGACAGCACCAAAATCTTATGCATATGTAGACATGGAGAGACACACGGCTTTGCCTCACGGCAGGAGCTTCCAAAATATGTTCTTCATCAAAATGTCAGGATCCGCTTTAGTTTTTTACTTTCAGGAACTGTAATTGGCACTTCTGCTTTTTGTAGGTGATATGCATGTGATTTATGTGTGTGATTTAAACCCTCATACACTCTGAGCTTAAGTTTCAAATGCATTTTAAAACAATTAGCACATATAAAAGAAAAACAGCAAAACACCACATCTCTGTTGCTCACAAACTTAAAGGGAGATTGAGTTCAGTGCTCTTCCTAGGGGAAGAAACGACATGCTTCCCTGTAACCCAATGCCAAACCACTGCTCCCTGCTTTGAGTAGCAAATGCCATTCTTACTGCGTCTAAAAGCCCAGACTCTGTTTCTTTTCTCAACATGTAATTATGTATTTTGGTACTGCGCTCAAACAGCAGTTTAACAGAACAAAGGAGTTATCTTTATGAGACAGCCAGGGAAACACACAAGGAACAGGACGATGCAGCTAATCTAAATAATGACATTGAAAACAAAATAGCTTTTGGGCTATAAATAAACAATATGAAGTAAATATCATTATTTTTATCAAGAGAAGACACAGACTTAATTCGTGGGGATAATGTCATCTGCTGTTTCCTTAGACTTTAGTTCTTATTTTTTCAGTCAAGCCATAATGCAAGATTTCCTACTTTCTTCAACTTTTTACAGTATGAACTTTTATACCACTTCTTTTGGAGAAAATTGCAAAACTCAGACACGTATGTTTAGGAGAAAGATCAGATTTTCTAAAATACTGAAACTGCTCAAACCGCTTGTTTTTGAACTGTGCAAGTACATGCATTCTTACAAGGCAGGAAGGTAAACATACACACGACTGCATTAATTAAGACAATACTTCGTTTCCTGCAACACGAAGGAATTTTCTTATTTAGACTAAGACTTTAACGATGCAGTCTCCCATTGTGTGTATGCGGGTGTGCAAAGCAGCAACCTCAACTTCACAGAAGAAAGCACAAGGGTCGGTTCTGACCTGGTGAGCGAACAGAGAAGGAATTAAATAATCCTCTAAACCAAAGCCAGAATCAACTTTCTGAGCGCCAAGCTTAGCCAGTCCCACCGCCTCACTTTTTGGCAATACACTCCTAGAGGACCTGAGCAGACGCCTGATTCACGTGCCTTTTTACGTGGGGATGGTCTTGTTCAGTATCCTGGGCAGGAAACTGGCCTGATCTGTTGACTTACAAGATTTAAAATAAGCACTCCTGTTTCTCTCGTCCCAACCCTGGGCTGAATGACTTCCCCGGAGAGGGCAAGAAATGTGCCGAGGGCAAAGTGCTCTGAAGTGTCCGAGCACTCGGCAAATGCTCTCGGGCTGACACACAGCCAGCAACACACACGTCCAACACTGGCAAAACATCAGGGCACGGCACCGGTCCCCATCCCTCAGGCTTTACCTGCTGGTGGGCGAATGGCTGGGGGGGATGTCCTGTACAAAGCTCTGCTCCATGCCCGGGATCCTGGCCGGGCTGTGGGGATGGTAGGCTGTCAGCACCACGCTGCCCGAGTCCTTCATCTCCATGGTCACAGGCACATGCCGGCCCCGCTGCTGTGACACTGTCGGGAGGGCGAGTGGCTCTGTCACAAGCACCAGCCCATGGCCTGGCGCGGCAGCAGCCGCTCGCCACTGCCGGCTGTCAGGAGAGCTGTGGCACCGGGACACGGCTCCTCTCCCTGGCAGGGAAGCTGAATTAGCATATATTCAAAAACACCGCCCACAAACTACCCTCGGGGAAGTTACTACGTTCCTAGGAAACGAGAAACCTGAGACAGTCCTGCAATCCTGCATCGAACGCTTCCTCCCCGAACACTTCTCCAATTCCTTTTTTTTTTGTTTGTTTGTTTGTTTTTTTTTTTTTTGTTTGTTTCCTTTTAACGGCACATTTTGTGAAACTCCTCCTGCTCCTGAATTAGTTTTGTCTAAGTGAAACTATCTGCTGGTTATGCCGCGTGGGGAGCGCTACTCAAACACAGCACATGGTTTGGTGGAGCAGGGCGTCTTAAAGGGATGCAGGGACCGAGTGGGCTCTGCTCCCATTAAATCACCAAGGAGCGGGAGCGGTGATTTCCTATACGCCGGATCATTTCTACAGCAGGGAAGTGCACTAGCTTTCTCCTGAAAACAGATTAAGCTTTCATTTTGCCTGATATGGCTGTGCACATGATGCCTTACTAAGGCATCACGCATATAATTAAAAAGGCACTGGGAAATGAGTGAATTACTTTCACAACTGTGTGTGTTCCTCTGGAGCAATACTGCAAATAAATGCACACCAAGATGCTTGACATTTTTTCATGATTTAACTTGATCTCTTTACATTAATTAAGTGTTTTTCACTCAAAAGGAGACAATCAAGAAAAAACCTCGGGGTCCTATTCTGGAATAATACTCAGAAAGCTCTGTAGACAAAGTGAGAAAATTTTCACATCCCTTTATTTTCCTCTCCCACTTCTTCAGTGTTTGGGGTTTTTTTTAAAAAAAGAAATGTTTCTGGTAAATGGCAGTTCCTGAAAACTACTGCCCTGCCTGTGAAATCATGTGAAGGATGTCCCTAATTTTACTCAGTGGGCCACAGGTCTCTGAGCACCTTGTGAGCACGGGTGTGAAACACCAGCCTCTATGCACCTTTGTCACAGCTGCTGGTGGCATCCCGAGCACAGGTTCTCTACAAAATGCTTGCTGGTCTCCTCTTTTGGATCTCCCTTGAGTCACGGTTCTCTCTCCAGCACTGCTATACAGCTACCTAAATTACACTGTCAGTCTCTGCAGCTGGTGAAGTAGCTCAGGTTTTGAATCATAAAATGATTCTTCTCACCTCCACTTTCCCCCTGAACTGGGACACAGTGGTTTCGGTCAAACACGTTGCTGCGACTCATGTAGGCAGTGCCCAAGTTAATTTTAAATTAGCCAGCATAGGACACTGATAAAGGTACACTTGGCAGCACTTCTTGCCAGACTCACCCAGGAAGCATAAATATTTGAACATACAGAGCCTCTTAGCCTGCTCTTGCAATGCTGTTAAGATATCCTGGATTAAATATTTTAAGGCCAGGTTGCCCAGGATAAATTCATGGCTGCTTAAATGGTAGCATGGAGCCCCTCTGGGAGCCTCCGTGCAGCCATGTACAGATGTTAGAAATGAAGGAGAAGGCTCTAAGCTATCCCTGGAAGCACAATGTGCTTCCCAGGGCACCCAGACCATATGCCGTGGTGCCACCAGTGACAACTGGGGTGAATGCAATGACCAGTGTTCTGTGATTACTGGGGTATTCAGGAAAGGGATAGGGCCTGAAAAATTAGGGCTGAAACCATCATAGATCTCATATCATATTGTGGCTCTGTGGACCACTGACTGAATGCCAGGCTGCTGCTACCTGGCTGCTGGATGACCAGGGATGCTGCTGCCAGTGATTCTTTTCGCTTCCTATCCTGGTTTTACATTCTCCTTCCTGAACAAGAAGGTGAGAAGTCCCCTTCTCTGATGAGGGGGAGTAAATTGTAAATAGATATTTATATTTGGCAAAAATGCAAATCGATATTTTGAATATTAAGCAGCCAAAGTGCATATATCAAACAGATATGAGAGCAAAAAATTGATAAATATATGTTATAAAATATTTGCTGGCACCCTTTATGGATGTTCTTCACAATTTACTTCAAGAAATTAAACACCTGAAAAAGCACACATAGTGGAAAGCACCAAACACTATCAAAAAGGGAGTGGGTGTCATTTAGGAGATCAGGGTGCTGACAAAATATTGGCTTAACTTTGGGAAAGCCTTTTTTCTCTCCTTTCTATCATAACACTAGTCTTTTTTCAGTACCATCAGCCAAAAAGTGATGATTATGTGCTTTAAGCTATGTGTAGATAAAGCCCACAGTAGAAATGCAATATATTTTTAGTATTATTTTTGTTTTCTCTTTCCATAATAAAAAGCCTCAAACACTGAAATGACTTAGAAACTATACAGATACCATCTCAAAAGAAAAATACGTATAAAGAAAGGAGGCCCACGCTTATTAAATGGGATTTTCTCTCTAAGAAAAATAAACATGGAAGATTTTATTTGGAGATTTATAAAGTGCTGGTGCACAAACTGGAGGCTTGTATAGAAATGGCAGACTATTTGGCACAAGTACAAATAGATATTTTGAAAACTAATCAACCAAAAGACATATATCAAACCAAGAGCTAAAAATGTTTATATGCCTAATGGCTCTTGGGGTTAGACATCTGGATATTATTGAAACTCCAAAAATATGCTAAATCAACTAGACATACATATCAGGCTTTAAACAGTTTTAGCTGGGCTAATCACACAGTCATAAGAAAAGTGTATGAGACAACATGAGCTGGACTCCTCCTTCAGTTCTATCTGTGCAATTCTGTTCCCAATGGAGAAGTTATTCTCCTGGTTTATAAAGAAGCAAGTAGGAAAATATTTTAATCCAACATGTTTGTGTTTCTACAAGATTCCCCTTGAAGTACTCAGGACTATGACAGTCCTAATTGTTTTTTCAGATAGTTAATAGCTTCCTAGACCTTTCAAATACTATGGAAATGCCATTTTAGTGAGGAAAAAAATATTATGAGGATGCTTTTCATGGCAAGCAGTAAAGTGAAGGTGCTGCAAGAGAAGAGTCTGTGGCACATGATCCCATGAGCAGCTGCCTTGGGTTTCGTAGGCAAGGGGCTTGTGCTTTCAAATTTTATGTTGTGCTTGTGTCAAGGGGAGTGCTTTGTACTTCCACACATGTGGCAAAGTAATTAATAAAAAATAATTGTATAAGGCTAAGTGGGCCTGAACTTGGAGAACTAGGAGTGAGAAATTTTCACTAACCTGTTGCTCCAGAAATGTAAATTAGTGGCTGTATACTAGTATGATCAAGCCTTCAGCTCATCTATTGAAGATTATCTGTGAGAGCCATACACAACAGATATAAACACACAGAAAGTCACTAGTTAAAATTTACTGAAATGAAAAAGAAACTGTCATTGTTATTGATATCAATTTTGTATTTACATTGAATTAATTAATAAACATTTTGGTGGCAAGATGATGGCCAGCCTTTGCATAGCACATTGAATGTTTGTTGCTTGGAAAGGATGCTTTCAAACAGACTTTTAAGCAGCCTTTTCTGGCCTGGTTCAAGGGGGTGTTGTTACTGAGAGGAATGGGCTTTGTCAGCTAGGGGTTCTTCTCCTGACATGGTGGGAGCATGCACCATTATATTATTAGAGTAGACCCACAGAGCCCTGGAAAGTGCAAGATACCCCTTTGAACTACAAATCACACAAAAATCTCTGAGCGATGAATTTCAGTAGTTGTTTCCAGCTTAAATTATCCAGGACAAAGTTAGACAAAATTAGCAAAACTCTGAAGTTAATTCTAGACTGGTTTAATGTCAGCTTGGATTAGATTAAGTTTTATAAGGAAGCTGTGTAAACCACAGCATTTTTCACTGGTTAAATCAAGGCAAAATGAGTTGAGCAATACATAGAAAAATGTCATCCTAGCACTGCGTCTAAATTTCCTCATCCCTCTTGCAATAAATTTTCTATGTGTCTGTGCGAAAGAAACCAAAACCAGAACCATTGTATTTCTCCATGCTTTCGGGTAAAAACAAACAAACAAAGAAACCTAAAGGGTGTGTCTTTTACTTCTCTAATTTGTCATTTGGATGGAAAGATGTTTGAGGGGTGGGGAGCAGAAAGCTCCATCACACCAAAGAGTTGGTGTCAGCTAAAAGCACCTGGACAGACTGAGAACAAGGAGTGATACAACATTGCATAAAAGCCAAGGAGAGTGGTGTGTGCATTTTCCACTGCCCAGTACCAATTCCCATGAAAAAAGTGTTTGAGAAGGGGCTGACTTTGTGTCAGGAGAATTTTAACTGTGGCTTGAGGTCTATTTCCTTTCAGATAATTTTATGTATCATGAAGAATAGTTTTTAATCTTGATTTAGCCCCTGAACTTTATATTCCGGTGATGCTGGAAGGGTTAGAGTCCTTTTTTCTATTATAAAGGAGAGGTGTTTGTGTGCCTTGGTGTGGGCAGCTGGGAATGTGAGGGAATGGGTGAGACCCACTGCTTTTATAACACTGAAAAAGAAAAGTAGCAAGTAAAAAAAAAAAATTTAGAGGCAAATCTTTGTTATTCTGCTTTGTCTTTTCAAACTGAAAACAGAAACAACATAGAGAAAACTGTTGCTTTTCCTTTACAATCAGGTTAATTAACAAGGATATTTAAACAAAGAGACTAGAAATCAGGTATTGTGGTAACTGGTGGTTTTGCAAAGGTTTGTAATTAAAGTGTGAAACAAAACATTCATCTTTGTTAAATATAGCCTCACATTTTTCAGTTCCAGGCTAAATTTAAATATACATCACATTTTGGTGAAGTTTAACATGGTCTTCTTTTTATTGATTTACTATGGATTCTTTTATCCTAAAAAGATACAAAAACATGGAAAAAAATTCTTTAGGCAACGTTGTGTAGCTTCTTGCTTAGCAATGACCCTCATTTGTTTTCTAGGAGTTCAAAGGTTGGTTCTCCTTAGCCCAGATGAAACTACCCATACATTATTCCCATGTTAATTATGTACAGAAAAGGAAACTTCCTTAATCTGCCTGCCACAATAGGGCTTTCTGGAGGTTTACTTTGAGAAAAAGCTCATATCCTTTCATTCATCCATGAGGTTTATGCTCCTTCATGACATGTTGATCTAACCACTTCAGCTGGGACAGCTGACATCCACAGCTGAAAGCTGTGGTCTGTGTTTTTTTTCTGTTCTGAGGCAGTAAGTAAAAATTACATGAAGGAGTGGTAATGTGGTTAAGTTAAGAAAAGTAGCACTGGGGGAGGCTGCTTGCTTCTTTGAAATGTTCCTCTAAGCACAGGCTGAAAATGGGAACTGGTTTCTGCAGCATGGAAGGGGAAAAATGATCAGGGATAGACAGTAATGAGCATTCTCAGTACATGTGTCTTTGTCCTAATACCTCTGAAACAGCAAAATTGGGTTAGGTATTTGAATTTGGTACAGGGAAATTGAGTTGTCATATTCAGATTATACTTATTTATAAATATTTATATATTCCACATCATACAAATAGGGTAGGAATGAAAAATGAAATAGGAAGATAGGTTTTTGTATAAAAAGCCAACCAGAGATTTTTAATATTATTATTTTAAAAAGTACTGTTTTCCAGGGGCCAACCTCCTAAGCAGCTGTATATATATGTAAGTATACGTATTTGTTTAGGATATGTATATATATCCACATTACACCTCCCCAACTTCCACCTTTTAACCACAGTTTTAAATTTAAAAAAGGTATTCCTTTTGTTTTAAAGGCTATGAACGGCAAATGCAGTTTCTGAAGTTAGTAATGATTTGTGAAGCTGCCTTTGCCCTTACAGCACCACTTTGGTGGTATATCCGAACACAAGAAAAAGACTGTTGCCCCTTTCTTTTTACAGACACAAACGACTTCACATTCAGCATTTTTGTAACATTTTTAACCCTGAAACTACAAAATTTTCTAGGGATGGCTTTATGTAAGGTACAGTGGGCATTTCCCTGTAACCATGCCAATGATTTCTTCCACTGTGCCATCTCGTAACAGAGTGTTTCCCAGGCAGTAGCAGTAGCCCACAGCTCTGCTGGTGAATTTGAAAGCTGTACTGAGCTGGATAGTCATCAGAGGACTGCTCTCTTAATTAAACCACTCTTTGAGCTATGTTCTGAGGGATATGTGTAAAACTTGACGAAGAGAGGTAGAAAGGTGTTAATAGGAACCACTGATGTTCATCAGGCACATAACCAGACATCAGTATCAGCTATCTTGTTTTGATTGCATTCTACTCCTTCTTAAAATCAAGAGCTGTGTTTTTTAAAATTACAGAGTCTGATAGCACTATTAACAGGATTTGCCACATCTGCATCCAAGGGGTGAAACCTCAGATTCTCCTTCCCATCTAGAGAATGGGGGTGTATTTCTACAAAGCATAGCTTACATCTTCGTCCTGCTTTCACATTCTGTGGCTTGATGACTTGAATTCCTGAAGTTACTAAATTTACTTTTGCTCTTGCTGTGCAAAAGTGAAGAAAGTACCCGTCTTTCCTGCTAATTTCTTCATAGTGCTGCCACATCACCACTGAAACAGTTATTAAGGTTGTCAGAGGAAATCTTATTCTGGTATTGCTCATGCAGGCATGATATCTCAGAATTCCCCTGCAATACCTGTGTTAGGTAAATTGTTGCAGAATGAAATGAGTTAGAATCACAAGGGATTTTGCTGTTTTGATAGAGACACTTTTATGAGTTAGTAACTTCAGATTTAGATCTGCTGCAAAAGTAAATTGATGTCTGTTGATTTACAGTGGCTCTAAAGACTTTCAGTAAGAGGAAGCACAAATAAATTCAATTAAAGTTTCTATAAATGAATTTAATGCCATAGTTTATATGAAAGTTTGTTACAAATTTAAATCCTAATTGTATAATTTATGAACAGTAGGAAGAGAATGTTTTCAAATTTAAAATGAAACAGACTAAATATATCTATATCAATTTAATACGCAGCAGAAAAGCACTGCATGGTACCATTATTAATATAAATATATTTTCATTTTGAAATCATATTATCAAAGGTATGCATTTCTTTTATAGCATTACTAAGTTAAAGATACGTGTGGGAACTGCACGTTTCATTAACCCCTGTATGAACACTCTGCGTTTTGGGAATAGAGATATTGAAATACCAGCCTGCAGGAAAGACAACTAGCCTGCCAGAGCAGGGAGTTTTTTCCAAGAACTCAGGGAAAACAAGAGGGTATATCACCTTTGGGAAAAGGGGCAGGCAACTCATGAAATGTTTAAGGAGGTCATTAGGTCATGCAGAAAGAGAATTAAAGGCAAAATCTCAGTTAGAACTGAATCTGACCACTTCAGTAAAGGATAACAAAACGTGTTTTTATAAATACATCAATAACAAAAAGGAAGTGCAATGAAAACCTCCATTCTTTATTGGACATGGGGGGAATATAGTCACCAAAGATAAGGAAAAGGCTGAGGTACTTAATGCCTTCTTTGCCTCACTCTTCTACAGTAAGACTGGTTATCTCAGGGCATCTGGCCTCCTGAGCTGGTAGACAGGGATGGGGAGCAGAATGGATCCCCTGAAATCCAGGGGATAAGTGCACCTGCTGTGCACTTAGATGCTCATAAGTCTGTGGGATCAGCTGGGATTCATCCTAGGGTGATGAGAGATCCAGTGGAAGAGCTCGCTGAGCTGCTCTCCATCATTTTTCATCAGTCCTGGCAAATGGGGAGGTCCTGGATGACTGAAAGTTGGCCAGTGTGGCACCCATCCACAAGAAGGGCTGGAAGGAGTTTTCAAATTTCCACAGACATTTTCCAAGCTGAATTGTGGCCAGGACGAAACATTATTATGACTAAAGTCCACTCTCTTGTAGCCCTATAAACAGTGTGGTAGAGTGAACCTCACCAACAAAGTTTGTTGTGATGGTGCTTTTACATTAAACCTGGTTTTATTGATACTTTTTCCAGTGAGTTTTTTAAGTGATCTTAAAATACTCATTCATGAATCAGCAGCCTGAAAGGAGGTTGTAGCCAAGTGGGATTGGCTTCTTCTACTAGGAAGCTAGGGATAGGACAAGAGGGCATAGCCTTAAACTGTGTCAGGGGAGGTTTAGGTTGGCTGTTAGGAAGAAATTCTTCATGGAAAGGGTGATTAGGCATTGGAATGGGCTGCCCAGGGAGGGGATGAAGTCACTGTCCCCAGAGGTGTTTGAGAAAAGACTGCACTCAGGGCCATGGTCCAGTTGACATGGTGGTGTTTGTTCATAGGTTGGACTTGATGATCGCAGAGATCTCTCCCAGCCTAATTGAGTCTGTGATTCTGTGACTCTCTAACTGCATTTTGCAGGAAAGTGCTGGGTGCCAGACATAACTATAGAGGGAACTGCCTGACTCACAGTCCTGTGCCCTAATCACATGTGAGGTTGCAGCTTAATTAATCAACAGTTTGGGAAGCACTTTTGTAAAGGAATGGGTAAAAAATAATACATTTAATCATCCACAGAAAGAGAACCACAAGAAGACATAGGGAGGGCATACCATGTGAGCTACAGAAATGGCACATCTTCCCTGCAAGTGGCTGGTTAGAGATTTATTCTCTGCAGGGGGTGTGCCAATTTTGGTGGGGTATTTAGGGAGACTAGAAGGCTTTCCACCTAATGGTTATTAAATGATCCAGATTAGCCCTAAGTGGAAACACATAAATGAACTTTGCTATAACACATAACAGTCATGTTTCTAGGCTACTTTTATGTCACAGTATTGAGCACTATGGAATTAAATATGTTTTAGAAGCACAAGAAATAAATTTTGTCACTGCTTCAAGGTTGCATCACCTTAGTGAGCTAAATGAGCTGTCATAATCATGGGGGTGACAGAAGGGAATCTTGCAATATGAAGGATCTGGGAATTACTGGCTCAGGAAATTACAAAGAACACATTGGATTTTTTTGCTTAACAGCAAGCATGTTGAGCATGAACTTCTCCCTCTGTGATACTGGCATAAGGAATTTTGTTTCATAGTTGAAAGATATATCAGAGTTTAAAGACATGGAAATTTCCCATTAAACTTTGTCATTGTACATTGTTCATGGAAAAATCAGGATTCCCAGGATAATTGTGCCAATTTTGTTAGTGTAAATTGCTAGCCTTCTCAACTCAACAGAAAAAAGTTGCAACTATTCCAAAGGCATTTCTGCTAGAGGAAAAAAAGTAGCGTGTAGCCATTATTTATTTGTTTCATTTGTTGTTTTTTTATTCACATGTTTTTTATCTGTGGCCTCAGTGGGCTACAATCCATGATATGCAATCCTGTTAAAACAAAACAAAGTCCCACCAGGGCTGAAATAGATACATTTTCTCCAGATTAATTTAATAGATGAATGTTTCACACAATAAGGGAGCCAAGACTGCAGATGACTCGTTTTTGGTTTGGAACTTCAGGGAACAGATGGGAAAGTGGCAGCATTAATGTGCCTTAATGGATCCACGGGACCACATTTATTATTTGGCTTCAGTTCACAATTTGTCTTCTTTTTCTTTTTCTTTTTTTTTTTTTTTTTTTTTGTGGTGACTGTGCCCAGCTGAATCACTTCAGAGTCTTTTCAAAATCTTTTCCCTTCATTTTTCCACTGCACTTTTCCCCCACTTTTGATCCTATCTTTTTTGTTGTGATTACAGGTTTCAAAAGCGTGGACAGTGTCTAGCTCTTTTTCCAAAGTGAGTACTATATGGGGGCATGCTGAAGGGAATAGACAGGAATGTGCCCCCTTGGCCTCTGCTCCAGGAAGTGTATTGGGGAGTACGAGGAGAAGAGCCTGCAGAGAATGGCTCAGCTCATGTGGTCTTCCTAACCAGCATCTCCTATTGCTGCTGTTGGAGACAGAGGATTGAGCTAGATGGACTACAGAACTGACCTTCTGACCTTACAGGGAGTTTCTGGTGGTCCTCAGTTCACAGAATGAGTTTTTATTAACTCTTATTTACTTATTATTTAAATTACTCTTAGTATTTACTCTTGTCTGCTATCCATCCACATGGTGCAGAGTAAGGCTTGGCTTACATTTAAACACAGCATCAAAAATCTCTGGGCTGCTACTAAGAGTGCTGTCTTTTTGTATATGTCTTCTGTATGTTAGGTGCAGTGTAGCTTTCTTCTATTTCTTGCAAACAGCAGTTTCATTATTCCTCTCTGGTTGTTTTGCCCTCTGACATTTCATTCTTTCCTACCTTCTACATAACTGGAAAGCAAACCACAAAAATTAGGTGAAACTTTGAAAGAAAGAGAGAAACTCATAATTCATTAAATATTGTTCAGAATTACTCAAATAAGGGCAAAGAAGCACATAAAAAATACAGGTACAGGTAAATTGGCAGGTTTTTGTCCTCCTCAAAGTCTTATCATTTGATGAATGAGATAATACAGGTCTTTTAGTATACAAAAACACATTTCTTGTATAATCATGGTAAGCATGCATGTCTCAGCAAAGATTTAATGACAAAGATATGTGGATAAAGCTGAATTACAGCAAACAGAATTTTATTTAGTCATCCAAGTCTTTACTCAGCAACCAAACTGCCATGTCAAATCTGGCATTTGCTTGCATAAAAGAGATAAATAAAATGCTGAATAAACCTCATTTTCCTGGGAAATTACTGGTATTGCAACAAACAAAAAGTCTTTCACATGCAGAATGCAAGGCCACGCGCTTTCCTGGGTGATCCATTGTATCTAGTGCCCAAAGTGTGTTTCACTCTTTCTCAAAACAAGAGCTATAAATAGGCAGGCACTTTGTGCCATTTCAATACTGAAATTGAGTATTACACATTCCAGCAACTTCAGTTTTTCAGCTGGTTATTTTTATTTTCCTTTGTTGTGACTGAGCAAGTGAGCCCAGCCTACTGAAATGAGACCCACTCCTTAAAAAAAAATCTAGGAATAACCTGAAAGGCCAGGAAAGGGCTCTACCTAGAAATATCCTTGAAACAAAGAGGAGAGAATACAGAAAACTAAATGAGAAGGCTGATCTGAAAACAGGGAGTATTTTGTTTGAAAACAGCAATGAACTTTTGTCTGAAAACCCCTGACTTTACTGGTGTTATTACAAATCCCAGTCCCTAGTGAGGAACATCAGGAGGGTTGAAGGGTTTTTTGTGGCAAGTTAGAAGGCTGACTGAAAAATGTTACTTCTTTTCTTATTTTTAATTTTTATTTTAATATGGCCCTCCATTGTTTCTATACCCTGGGATCTGGCACTCAGAAAGCCAGTCATTTCCTCTGAGCACTTTTAGAAAACACCAGGAATGATATGGAACAATAATGTTCCTTAAAAAGAGTTTCAGTTCATGGGAGAATTACTGCAGTATGAAGACTTGTTTATAACACATTACAGTGACTTCCTCACCCTATTATCATTAGCAGTACAGCCCTAAAACTTGCAACCTCCATCCTGCTAGTGAAAAATTCTTAAATCTGCATTCATGTCAGCAGTGGTTTCCTGGATGCCCTGTGTTAGCAGACCTTGGTGTAATGCCAAGCCTTTAGGGTTCACCTGACTGCTGAAACCTGTGCTGGACCTGAGCTCTGGCATCCATGTGGGCCTTGTGTTACCCATTTAGGCAGCCTGGAATCTGTTTGCTTGGGAATCCCACATCCCTTGGTGGCAGTCAATGGCAAGGGGTTGTTCCTCTTCCAGAGACAACCACAGGCAGAGCCATCAGCCTTATCTTAGGCACTTCATTAATGGTAGATGTATAGAAACAGAAAGTCACAAAAGCTGCATCATGCTGGGGCTGTTGAAAATGCAACTGTGAAACTGTGTGTTTTTGGAAACTGAGGGTGCACATGATGTTTTTCTGGTAGATTTACCAGCTGTTTTGCCCAGCCTGGTCTCTGAGAGTATTCTAGAGGAACACTCAGCAAAGCTGACCTTGAGCTAACAATAAATAGAATGGCTTTATTCTCACTCTTCTGAGGACTTAAAAGTTTAGTGATGAATTATAGAAAACTTCTGTTCCCAGGAAACACTATGTGGGATCATAACTATTCCATAAACTAGCAGACTGTGATCCTTGTGGTCTCATATTGATGTCAATGCAGTTTTATTCTGGGCTAGACTTCTCTGACCAAAATAGAAGTGCTCCTTATTTATGCCACTGCAAACAGTGTTAGCACAAATGGTTGATCAAAGCAACTGGTCCAGCTTGTAATGGCTGGGTTAGGACGAGCACTAGGAGCTGTGGCTCTGAGGTCTTGCACTGCTCAGGAAAAGGCTCATTTGCACAAATCTTTGTTACCCTGCTGCAGTTTTGGTCCTTCATTAGACCACCCTCCTAGCCCCTTGGCCCTCTGCCATCTCTCCAGTGATTCTTTGAGCCCCATAGACAAGGCTGCAGATTGGTTCTGTCATTTTAATTTTCACTCTGTGTGTTGCTTTGGTTCTTAATTTTCTCTCAGTGGTGAATTTTGTTCAGGATGATTGTCTTCAGGCAAATAGGAAAAGGCCAGTTTGGGGACCCCCAAAGAACATCAAAGTGTTTACAGCTGGTAGTGAGTATACAGGGAACAATGCAGGACACCGAACATGTGGACTTAAACAGAGGAAAAGGCTTGACCATGACTGCATTTCCTGTGCTGCAGCCTGCACTCTAGTAACGGGTGTCTTTGGGTGCCAACTTTTCATTTATAAGCTGATGAAAATGGCTATTTGTGCTTGCAGCAGCTAGAAGGGCAACTATCCAAATGTGGTCTGCTCTGTAACACACACAGGGCTCTCTCTGCAGTGGTGGCAGCCCTTGGTGCTGCAGATCCTTTGATAATTTGCCCTCTACTAATCAGCCTAACTCCTATTCCCACTGTGTGTCTGAGAACCATATCCTCATTTAGATTGCAAGATTATTGCAGCCTATGTGCCAAAAATAAGTTGAAAATTATATTCTTTACCTTAAAGAATATAATCTAAAAAATACTTTCATGATTCTGAATACCTACCAAGATTTTCTTCCTTTGCAATTACTGCACCAGCCAAGAGAGATTGTCTCCATCAAATCACTCAATAAAATGACTTTCTGTCAGAGAAGCCTACTCACCCGACTTTGTGGAGAGGATCAAAGGGATTCCTTACTGCAAATGGTGTGCTGATTCTATTGGAATAAAGTGTACTTACGATATATATGTGCCACGTAAAGTTGCAAGTAATCTGCTAAAGGGCTTTATGGTATTCTGCTTCACTGTGCAACAAAGGTGAAAAGAGGGAGGCATGGTCCCCAAAAGTGGTATATAGTCCCCTGCTTTGATTCTCTTACTGCTGTGAATGGTGAATTTTGTGTTACTGTTTTCTAGTCCAATACTACTAACATAATTTTTAGGAAAGGGTTAGAGAAGTAACACTTATCATATTTACGAAAAAAAAAAAACTACAAGAGCAAAGCATGCCCTTTCACCTGGACTGTACAACTAGAAAACAGAGAAGGCAGCGTAAGAAATGTTCAGCACAAGGACAGGAAAAGCCTGTCCGACTCAATATGCCTGGTATTTTCTTTCTGCCCTTGTTTATCTGAAACTCACTTCCCTTCTTTTTCACTATGCTCCTCTAACTCATGCTGAACTGGTCTTAAATTTCCAGCACTTTTTCCATTAGCACTACGTAAAGTCTTGGCATAAAGTAGTTGTGATGGCAACATTTCCCACTTTCTTCTAAGTTTTGAACTTGGGGAAACTCTAATCTCTTTGCCTGTAGTTTTAAAGGCCAGTGCAGACAGTGAGCAGACAGCTTTCGTCTGATAGCTGTGTATGCTTTACAACTTTGCTGAGTTTTAAAATTCTTGTGCCAATTTAGATTAGTCTGAAAACTGCTCTCATAGACTTTTCGATAACCACGGTTGCTGTGGCTATGCTTTTTGACTAGTTTGGCATGGAGATGTCACATCAGTATTTCTTTTCCCACTTAATCATTGACAGGACAAGGGAATATTGGAAGGAATCCATAATTTTCCCTTGTGCATTAGTTTTTAATCAACTGGGAAACATCTGTCATATTGCATGAGGCAGGTAAATTTCTGATAGTTGTGAGGCACGAAGTGAATGTACTCCTTCAGAAGCTGTGCCCATTGATTTATAAAAGTCCCATTCAAACTACACATGCCTCAAAAATTTCAGAATGTTTAAAACTTATACTTCAACTAACCCTGCCATTTGTAATGATCTCTTTTCTTCCTTAAAAATAGCTATACATCATTCTCTTTTGTTCTTTGGGAGACAATTTTTATTCTACTCTAGCTCTTAGTCTTTGTTCTGTACCTTTTATCCAGTAATCTTTGATGTGGAGCAATGCTAAGTATCCTCTGAAAACCTAATTAAATTAGAATTCCCTTTATCTATCGTGGCAGTAATATCTTCAAAGAATTCTAACAAGTTAGTTAAGGTTGAATTCTTTTGCTTCATTATTGTCCAAGTACTTTGAGATGTTATCCTTCTAACAGTGAGCTCTTTTAAACAGCTTTCAATAAATTCTTAAAACAGTCTTCAAAAGTTATTGGATCCCCATTTCATCCTATCTTTCCCATGTGACATTGTTGATGATTGACCTTAAATTATGTATCTTCGTTGTTTTATACAAGGATCCCAATGTAAGATAGTGAACTTCATACAAAAAATAAACTATATGTTCAAAGGTTCTCATTTTCTCATTCTCTTTCTCCTCTTACCTATTAATGCTCATGAACATTGCTTTGATTAAATGAAATTATACCAACCAATTACATTATATGCCTAACAGAATATATTTTTTCCTCCTTGAATTTGAAGAATGATTGCTAGTGAGAACAGTTTGTTTTGTATTTCCTCTACAAAGAATGGAAACATAATAAAAACTTAAAAAGACTGGTTTAGGATGAGTATTTAACCCCATATTAACCTCCTAATTTTCACTTTTCAAAATTCCAGTCAATATGTGAATTTGATATATAGATGGAATAAGAGCACTTGGATTCATATAATGTCTTAACATTGAGAGCTATGCTATCACTTATGATGGATTAGTTTTAATTTAATTTTAAAAATAATTTCTAGGGTTTGGAGTTTGGGTTTTTTTTCTGTAATGCTCTGGAAGTCCCAGCTTGCCAACTCGTGTTCCATTTGCATAGCCATAAGCATACCTTAAGCTTACTGGAATAATTTGCAAAGGACCTACTCAACACCTGGCTTTCCTGAGCTGAAGGGCTTTCTAGGCTGATTCCATTCCTGTTGCTTCCAGGTCCCTCCCACTGTGTGACCTTTCAGTTCCTTTTCCATAGCTTCTATACCCATGGTAAGGCCCAGGGCCTCCTCCAGCACTGAGTTAACCAGACACTTTTGCAGCCCTGAAAATCATGGCTAATGAGCCCAATGTAAGCAGCAGCGCCCAAGGAGAGGGAACCCCTTGTCAGGATCCCCACTTGAGGGCTTGCAGCAGCCCTGTTCCCTCCTCTGCTGTGCCAAGCTACAGATGGAATGGGTTTGCAGTGGCCTCCATGGCTGGTGATGTCAGTGGTATAACCATTTCTGTTTAAACAGAGGAACTTTAATGGTGCCCTTTTTACATTAACAGTACTGTCTAGGTATTTGCATGAACTAAACAAAAGTTATGAAAAATCAGGGTATATTGAACTGGAACCCCACTTTTTTCTGTTTTGTTTAGGTGGTATATCCTTTTTGGCAGGTTTACAAGCATGTGTTAGACAACTGTTTTACAACAAAAACATTCTGCTACAGTCATAGGTTGATAGAATGACTATCATTTAAGAGGCCCTTTGTTCTGACTTCTCATATGTTTCCTCATGTGCTTACAGTCTGAGATTCATTTCTCTCTGAAATTGAATTCATATGTTCGGGAGAAAAAAAACCCTATCCCCTCATTCTTGAACTATGAGGTCTTTTTCTTTCCCCCCATGACTGATTTTCATAGTCCTGTAACTGGTTCTCATAGTCTGAAATGATAATTTTATAGCTGCAGTGAGCACAGAAGAAGTGAAGCTCAGCCCCAGGAAGCAGGTAACTGCCTGGACTACCTGTGGAGAGCTGTGCTGAGACACCCATGTCAACTTTGAAAGAGGTGCCCCGAGCACAGAAAGCATCCCTGTTGCTGCTTCACAGAGGGGACTCCCTGCTCTCATCCCTTTTAACACAGACCTCAGACACAGACATTCATTAATAGCAGCCCGCTGAGGCAGTGAAATACTATACCAATAAGAATTGCCTGCAGTCACAAGCTGAAACAGAGCCAGGAGCTCAACCCAGCTTGGAGTTCCAGTCTAGTGCCTTTTACCACTTCCTTCTCTCACATGACTATTTACGTTACTGACCTTTGGAAGAAAACAACAACCCCCAACTAGATATTTATATATGCTCAGATTTGAACACAGGATTCCTGCTTTTGAAAAACCTTTAATACCTCTGCAGTCCAAAGATCTCAGTAAAGCCCAGTGTATCCAAGGGAAAGCACATACTGAAGCTGAAATTTGAATTCCCCTAACATTTTAAAAGAGATATAACCAGCCTGGTAAATCCTGTTTCACCACATTATTCCCCTTTGGCACAGAATAAAGGAATCTAGGGACAGTTGCTGGGTGGCTTCTAGGAAAAGTGAAGCAGCAAAGTGTTAAGGTAATAACAATGGTTTAGCTCTTACAGGGATTTCAGGAGCATGGTCTAGATTGCTCTCTGCTGCAGACTTCAAGCTAACCATCCTTGAGAGGAGAGCATTTCCAAAGCTGTTGTCTCAGGTGCCTCAGTTTCAGATAAGCATATGGTGAACCAAGTGTCTATTTACGTTGTGGAAGTAAAAACACTATCACTTGGTTGTCATCGTCCCACAAGTTTATAAAATGTTCCATTTGTTGAATTTATTTGCTTAAAATTGAAATTTTTAACTCACTTTTACTGATCTCAGTGCCCCTCTGGATATCAGAGAGTGTCAAGTGGTTCAACTAGACTCTGTCACCAGGGCAGGTGGCCAGCTCTCTGTGGAGGGAATGCTGTCCCCCTTTGCTGAGCAAATGTTACCTGAGCCCAGTCCTAGATCACCAGCCTCCACCACCAAACACAGGATTTTGGCTTGGAGAGGGCACCACAGATGCAATGAGCAAATGCAGCATAGCAGTGCCTCAGCTTCTAGATAACCCTGGGGTCATTAGAAGTCACTGTAATTCAGAGCAACCCTTATGGCCTCCTAGAAAGTGAAACTGTTGTAAAAGCAGAAGAGTGATATGTGAGTGCTCAAATTAAAAATAAGCAAGGACAAGAACAACTCATCTCTTTAGGTTTTCAGAGCTAATTCATCTAGAAGTATCATTTCATCACATCAATAGGATGTGTTGCCCTTTTACAGTGGTATCTAACATAAATTAAACTGGGAAAAAGTCGACTAACTCTAAAATTAGGGGACAGTTTGAGTTACCTGCCTCCAAAAAGCTTTCTAAGGGAATTCCTTACATGTCTGTGTTATCAGTTAGCATGCAACATGAACTGATACAAGAATATATGTAAAATACAAATACTGTACTTTGAGCTTCCTGCATTCTAAAGAATGGTATGGTAGTCTGGGAAGAAAAAGATGTTGTTTTATTGTAAAGAAGTCCTAATGCACCAATGATCTTTGTGTTCAAACACTGACAGCAAAGTCAAAACACAGCTGTGAGGTCTAATTTTAGGGGCCACTAACCTTGATCATGCTCTTTTAATAATCCTCCTATTTGGGAATTCAAAGATTCAAGGAGGGCATAACCTTGAGGGTTTTAACCAGTCCTTGAAACCAGTATTCACAATGTGTCATCTGATTTTAGAAACAATATTATCAGAATGCACTGATAAATAGTGGCTTGACCATGAGGTCTTTCTCTGGTGTAGGTACAAAATTAGGATGCCCTGGAAGCTGAAATGCCATTTTAAATATAAATAACACAGAGAATGTTTTGGCTGAAAGAGATGTGCTAGGAGTCTAATATCACACTCCTGTGTCAATCATAATATAGACAATGAAAAGAAATTAAAGTCCTTCAGTTTTTAAATCTTCCACCAAACTACTTCTCATAACAGATTGTCCCTCTGAAGAGGAACTTTGTTAGGGTTTTCTGGTAAATAAATGAGGAATTACTGAAAAGTCCTGAAATGAACCTTATTCTTAAATCTTCTTTCTTTTTTTCTGAGCATTCCAGGTTGAATCTTAGCAAACTAAAGCTTTTATACATATTGGAGCCCTGCTGGTTTTGCAAAGCTGAAGAATTTGCTACTTTCAAATGTATTACTCATTTGAAACCTTCTTACATGACAGCTGACTTTCAGTAAGCAGAAAAAGTATGTAAACAGTGACTATTCATGTAATTTTATTCAGCAAGAGAAACCTGTGATTTGTAAAAGGAATGAAATAAAACAAGATTGTGCATCTATTAAAACATAAAGACTAAGGGAGATTTTAGTCCTGTCCTGCAGCTCAATGGCAGTGTTTGAATGATGCCCTGCACAACCAATCTGAAAGTGCCAGAAGGACAATCCCAGTGTACAGCATTTCTGCAGAAGGGAATAGAACTAAGCTAAACCTGGAAGAGTTAAAACTGTGCCAATCATATACAGTATTCTCTGTTGCTGTTAGGAATCTCTTGCCTGAGCATTATTGGCAGTTTTTAGCTTTGCTTGTGATGGCACAGATGAATAATATTCCAGGATGGCATTAAAGGAAAGTTCCACAGCAAAATATACTCCCTATCATTTTTCTACCTTATGACCACAACTCTGTACAGTCCCTCCCACATAACTACTCAGTTGTATTTCAAAATCAGAATGATTCCCTACATTCCTGGTTAGCACATTCAGAGGTTAAACATAAACCAGAAACCAACACTGATTATCATTAAGCATTCCTGTGCCAAATACCTTGCTGAAGCAAAATGATAAAAGTTCAGCACGTAATTCTTGGCAGGTATGGCTGATAATTTTTTTATGCTTCTATTAATATTCTTGGTTTACTACGGTCTCACAGTTACTTTTATTCATCGATATAAGTCCACTTGTTTAGTCTTGTGAGCTATTGTTTCTGATTCAGTACTGTATCACATACCAAAAACAGGCTGCAGGAGTTCACAGCTCATGATTATATACTGTGATGAACTACTGTGGAACTCAGGTGGTATCATGTGAATTGGCAAAATGTTGTGTGAAATCTAACTCTAAAAGGCAGCTGCAGAAAGTGTGCACCTATTTGCTCACAATTTTTTCACACTTAACCTGAATGTGCACTGTGGGATGGACTGTAGTTTGGTTTTACATCCTATCTAGTCTTGTATTTATTAGCACAGACTGTTCCCATCCAATTGTCAAAGATTTTTTCACTGATCATGTTCTTCAGTATGTAGGAATGCTTTTTTCTTGTTACTCTCTCCCAGGGTCTCCAGGCAATCCTGAAAAGGGTGGAAAGAAATGAGCTGTTCAGAGGCCCTGGTCTGTGCATCTGCAGTTCATGGAATGGAACAGTCTTTCAATTGATTCATCACTAACACAGTATTTAAACCCTGTCATTATCAGAAAGCACTTGTTCCTGATCGTGCAAATTCATGAGGTTTTCTGAACTTAGTTGAAACTGGCATCAGAAGTAAAGCCACAAACCTAAAAAATATTAAAGCATGTGGGAATACTTGAGATACATATGGAATGATATACAATTGAACTTATGTGTTATATCTTGCTGTTACTGGCCTTCTCCATACTCTGATGCATTCACGTAGATTACAGGCTAGATGATGAGAAGGTGTATCAGCCTCTAGAACAGATTTGATTACACTCCTCCAGCACTCAGAAGTGATATACATTACTAGGATCTATCCAAATCCCATTCCTTCTTACAAGAAAGTTGATAAAAAGGAAAATAGTGTCAGCACATTAAGTACTTGGCAGTGCAATTAGACTTATTTTTTCTTGTTTGATAAGAACAGTGTTACCATGGATTCATAACACAATGGGTTCTGCTTATGCAATAAAACCCACCACCTTATCCTAGCACTTCAAGTCCAGCAAGTATTGGCAGATATAACTTCCAAGAAAGGCTGCCAGACACAGGCAGAACAAGTCACAGAAAAAAAATGAATTTCTCTTTTTTTTCTTCAAATGGGAGAATTCAGATAATTGTTTACTGCCTTTGTTTAGTGACACTGGAATAGATTCTGATACAGACCACTTAAAATAGTAAAAGGTTAAACATTAAAAAAATGCAAGAAAGTGTGAAGTAAATAAAGTTATGGAATCCTCTTGAATATTCGAAATAGCTTAAAAAATTTCATTAGAATCCCTCAAATCTGATTGTCTGCAAAACATAATCATTCAGATCCTGTTTAAAGATAAACATACTGTGATAAAAATTTGACTAGCTCAGCCTTTTCTGGATTAGGTCAAAAAGACTGCAAAGGTGTGAAAGACTGGCAAAGAAAAATGTTTTCATAGATATATTTTCTTTAAAACACCTTTAAAACCTCTGATTTTCAAGGTCCTTATAAAAATAGCCAGCCAAAAAAAAAAAAAAAATTTAACTGTTCCTAGATAGTTCTTTTATAAGCAAGAGCAAATGAATCATGGCATAACAGAGACTTTTCATCTCACTTTTCCGATCAAAGTAATTCTGGTTTAAGAACTGAGTTGAAGCATTAAAAAGCAAAGATGATCTACCCTCTTCTTCCTAAAATCTTTCTTTTCTACTCTTCCAACCTGAGATACTCCCTTTATCTCCCCATTAGATCAAAAAAATATTATCAGAATTAGAAATACTTCTTCTCCAAGGATTTTGTGTGGTTCCTCTTCTTGACGATGTTTTCAAATATCCCAATGAAAGTAGAATTTCCTTGCCACAGAGAAATCCCCCAAAACACCACTGGAGAAGTCTACAACTGAGATAAAAACTTCCTTTTAAGGATTTTGGGGTTTTCACTAAACTCTCCTCGAAGTCAACCAAAACAGTTCACTCTGCTCCTAGGAGGCATTTCAGCATTACTTGGGGCTTTTTTGTCAACTGTTTTTCCCTTAGAGGAGGGAACATTCTTGTCTACTTTGCTCTTTCCCACATGTGTTTTGCTGTGAATGTCTGAAGTTCCCATCAATCTTATCAGATTTAGTCATAGAGTTTGAGTAGGTTAGAATTTGTTTGTTGGAAAAATAATCTTAAAAAAATAAATTGTAATCTGAAGTTCTTAGTTGATGTACCCCTGTTGCATATCTAAAGGAATTTTGAGAATAGTAGCACTGATTTTGGAAGATTTTCTGACTACATTTAAAGAGCAAAATGATGGGAAAAACTTTTGGCCAATGGCCAAAGCATTTTGCTTTGTTCAGGAATGTAGTCTGTCCTTGTCTGCTTGTTCATTGCTTGCTGCAGTGTGAAAAATGAATCTTTAAGCCTTTGGACAATACAAATCAATGTTTATGGACTGCCAATGTTTATTATTCTTCCTACCAAAATCCATATTCAAAACAACAAGAATGAAGAAATATGTTTTGACCTCTATTTAATGAAACATAAATTTACCTAACTATTTAAATCCTGTTCTCATTTAGCTGAATTTAGCCAGAATAACTTAGTCCATGCATCATGCAATGTGACAAATCAGCTACATGATGCACGAAAAAATCCTGAAGAACTTGATCAAGAAAAAGTGTATTAGCTTAGAAAGTTGCTGATTTTCAAATGCAACTACTGGGACACAAGAGGAGTAGCAGATGTGGCTCTAATACTAATTTTGTCTGAGAGGAGCAGCTATTAGGCAGTCATTAGACACCAGCCTCTTCCTGTGATGCGGACGTGGGTTTTCCATAAAACACCTGTCCGACTACTGCTGGCGGTGGGCCAAAATACCTGTGACAAATACAAGCATCTGTTTATGAGCAGCTGCTAATCCTCTGTCACACAGGATATGAGATGTGAATGGAAGAAATTAATCTTGTAATAGAAAATTCCAACATTAGAAGATAGCTTATCAAGCACAGAGTATGTTCTTAAACTTTTACTATTACTACTTAGAAAAACAAATCCAATTATTGCCATAAAGTTCTAGTTATTTTTCTTCAAATAAAACTTGATGTTGATTACATTTTTTGGTGATGGAATTCACGATTCCTTTATTTAATTTTTTTTCTTGTTCTAAATGACCTTATTAAAACCATGAAATTTAACCTAGTTAAATCTTGTTCTAATTTAATCTAGTTCAGATCACAAGAGCAGAAATCCATCTGTTCACCTACTTTACATGTGAAACCATTACATAACCTACTTTTGCATGAAATATTAAGCTTAATATACTTTTCAACATCCTGGGCTAAAAAGAAAGCTGAGCTTCTAATAAAATCAGAAATTAGTTGATCTGAACATAATGAAGTGTGATGTGCTACATTTTATAGAGGACAGAAGTAGATGTGTCTGGTTTAAGGACATCATGAAAGCATAATGTTTTCCATTTGTAATAGTAACAAATGGTCAATTTCTGCTGTCCTGCTGCTTATAACAACATGGGCAGATGGCTCTCAGTGCAGGAGGGATCAATCAAACAATGTCAAACTCTTGAACAAAAGAATGAATAACCTATATGAATAACCTATAAAATGAGGCCAGTTAAACATAGTGCCTATAATGAAAATATAAATTGATGTAACAATGTTACTATTCTGTACTAAGACATCTGGTATTTAACAGGATCCATATTTTGAACTTAGCTTACCCATCCTATAAAAAAAAAATTAGTATTGACAAGCCTTTGCATCCTTTATTCTTTTCTACTGTAATTAATCTTATTTTGTAATTGTCAGACCATTCTGGAAGAATTGAATCAGGTTGCTCTAGGACCAGAAGTGATTTACATTGCTAACTTACATGAAACGATCTTTGCTGGTTTTAAGAGTAGTTTTCTGAATGGATCTTTATCTAATATACCTTTTTACCAAATTTTGGTGAATGAGGTAACAGAATGACAACCTATTCCAAGTGTGATGAAAGGACCAAAAGCCATAGCAAAACCAAATTTGCTAGATGAGAAACCCTTGTCACTGAGAGGGAAAAATTCAAATGTAAACCAATTCAGTTCTTTAACCCATATTGCTATTTTAAGTATTGGCATCCCTGGAGTGGACAAGGTCATTTTAGAAAGGGAATAGCAGCTGCTAATTTGAGAGTTAGTAAGACAAGTGAAGGTATTTATGGTAGTTGTAATAGTATGAAGAATGACCTCCACAAAATCTCAAGAATCTGCAGCGAAGCACTCCAGTAAAACTACTCTAATTATTAACAAAGCTTCAATTACACCCCACACCACATGCCAACAGTTGTCAGTGGCTACCATACTAAAGACCCTTGGTGAGACTACAAGGATGTAGCATAATCCTCATTCTCTTTACCCCAGTTGTCCGAACTTTTTTATTGTTAATATTCTTATGCTAAGTATTTCAAACATAAAAGGTTTTTTGCCAAACATGAATGATGATATGTCTGTTTGATCTGATCAGAAATGTAGTGAGCTGTCCAGGAAAATAGAGGCAAGTATAGTATTTTGGTGAACTTAATGAGAGGACTTTCAACTGCAGGTTGAATTCATTATTTTAACCTGCACTTGCTTCTCTGACATCTATTGTCACCTAAATGCCTCTATATCCATATGTAGAACTTGCTTCTGAAAAAACATCTTGCCTTGTTTCCAGGTTGGATATAATAATAAGATATCACATTTTAATTCGTTACAATATCCTGAAAATCAGGTAAATCTCTCCTACAGAAACCAGAGCAGCCAGTTGGTCTGTTGTGGCTACTGAGCATGCCAAACATTGTGCACAGAAGCCAAAAGGTAAAACATGGATTTAAATAAGGTTTCACAAGAAGCAAGCCTCATGCAGACATGGAAAACTTTGGACAGGAGGAGAATGGAAGCAAATGGACCAGCTTTCACAATAGGAGAGGCCCAGATGGCAACATGTGTCTTCTTGAATATAGTTGCTGTACTCCCAAAGGTTCCCTTACGGAAGGGAAAGATACCTTTTACTGTCAGGATGGTGGTTGGTTTTAGATTTAAAAAAAAAAGAGTGCTAGAGATTTGTGAATGCCATGTGTGCAAAACTGCATGAAGATCCAGAGAAGGATGGGTGAAGGGTCTTTCTCGGAAGCCTATGCTGGACTCAGTGTCAGATGGTTGTCTCAAGGGCCTGTTTGTCAGAGGAGATGGTTGGCAAGGTTCCACAATTGAAGAACAAGAAGGCACGCTAAAAAACGAAAAGCCTGATGCTTGATGGTTTAATATGGAGATTTTCACAGAATGAATTTTGATAAGAAATGAACCTGGACCAACTCTAGTGTGAATTCATGACATTAAATGGATGACGTGATGTCTGCCTAAGTTCACTTCTGTGTTTCATTCACGTACATTTTGCATTTCTATAGATTTTTCAAATGCTGCAAAGCCTTTTTCCAGCAAAAGTGAATGACCTCTCTATGACCTGTAAAGTAAGCATTTCATCCCTATTTTATGCGAGTCTGGTGCACTGATTAGTTGACTGACCTGGTAATACACCCAACAGAGCTGTGGCAGAACTGGAAGCAGAACACCGATCTTTTCCTATGGCTTATTACCCTGTGCCTTCTTATGACAGAAAGTCAAACTATTTTGCTTTCTTTCCCAATGGTTCATGTCCTTTGTACATGTACCTTAGCCTCAGAAAATCTACCTCAGTATCTTCAGATCCATCTTTCTGCATCTTTTCTGAGAATTCTCAGAATTCCTCAGCAATTCTAGCTGCGCTCTTTACTCCATCGTGCTCTGTGAGGTACGTGCCATAGCTTGGTGAGCAGTTTATGCCCCATCTGGCACATCAACAGGCAAAACATGAAGGATAATGAGTTAACTTTTGCACAGAAAGACTGATGACTGGGTTTCTCTTCTCTAGTTCTGTGACAGTTCTTGTGAAACTTGTACGAATTTAACTGTTTTTAAAATTTTCATTCTTCCATCACACCTCTTTACATTGCCTAATTAGGTCAAATTGATTGGGGGGGGAGGTGGGAATTGACATAAAATACATGCTTCCAATATACCATGCCTCTAAAGAAATTAATTAAAATCAAGCCTAATCTAAATCAAATATATACTCCATATTGAAGAATAAATTGCACTGAAAAAGTAGAAAAAAACTTTTGTGGGATTATTCCTAGAACAACTTACTATTGAATTTCTTTCATGTTCCTTTGAAACTCTGGTAATTGTGAATATCTGAGGTGAGGAATGAGACTTTAAAGTTAAGGCATAAATCCTTGGGTCTTGTTTTTCCAGTCAGAGGAGAGACTGCAGGGAGGAAATATTCTGTAGGGCAACTGATCTATGAAGCTGAGCTAGATCATTCAGTCTTTCACCCCTAATTGTTTTATGGATCCATTACATATAAGGATTTTTCCTAGCCAATATTTGGCAAAGGAAAAGGCCACTGCTTGACAAACGGCCTTTCGGTTCCTGTTCTGTCTGGGCCTCCTGATCCCACTTTGTTTCCCTGTCTGGTATTAGCCTTCTGTTTGGCTGAGTTACAGGTGGGTAGTGTTATTACACCAGGAGTGCTTGGCTTGTGTAAATACATTTCTGTCAGTATTTATCATAACAAACACTTTTTCCCTTTCAGTGGATTCCTAATTAGAGTCTGAAAGCTGTTTCAAGGCTGTCTTAATATATCAAGGGCCCAGTTCTTCTTTCAGATACATAAAAGTAAGACTGGGGACTGTAATAGAATCAGTATAGATTTAGGCCAGTGAGATAAAAGTCTAACCCAAGTTTCTGCTTAGGAATATGTTTTCAACTATTTGGGAAAAATAAATAACATGATGTATTTTTTGTGTTAATAGCTTGATGAAGGTGATTTTTTTTTTCTCAATGAAGGTGATTTTCATTATGCGTTATTCCCATGGAGAATGTGTGGTTGTGATGAACACCTGCTGGTGAGAAGGCTGCAGGCAGTGTTACTGGATGTAGGGTGCAGCTTAGCTGTCTTTGTCTAGCAAAGGTTTAAAAGCTTTGAAGAACCACAGCAAGGAAAAACAGTGAGGACAGGCTCACTCTACAGCTGGTGACAGGATTGTCCAGAGGCACAAGGTATTTTAGGGCCTCTATTGCCCCTTGTGCAGATAATGTCAAGTTGTCAAGAAGATTGATAAGGACATTTCTAGCAGGAATGTAATGTCTCCTATCGCAGGAGCAGAGACTAAACTGAAGATCTGTTCACACTTGAGCAAGCATGCTGGAGTGAGCGCGCTAGCACTCAGGGAATTGCTTTAGGAGAACATAATGCCAAAATTCACCAACAAGACTTCTAGCAGCCTACTCCAAAGGGAATCTGGCATACAGATAATGTAGGTGATGGAGTATTTTTTTCACAAGGAGATACTTCATATTTACAGATTCTTCGTGAATGAATATGCTGAGGGTTGGAGATGTTCCCATGATCTACTATGAACAGCACAAAGGAAGAGCTTAGTCCTTTTAATCTGACTAGGAAACATGGGCTTGTCCAGCACTATCCTGTTCATTCTTAGAGCAGTCTCAGCTGGTTTTCTCTAACAGGATTGATTCAGAACAATCATAGGGGATTTTGATTATTTTTTCTGAAAAATGAAGGAGTCATACTCTATCATGGAAACAGTCATAAGAACTTTGTCTGGCAAAGTCTGATAGGAAATAGATTCTGAACATGACATTTTTTTTTCTTAGATCAGTGTGAATGGAGCCCTTAACTCCCAACACTTTGCTATTTTTCTGTTGCTTAATTTAATCCTTCAGTTATAATTGCCATTTTGGTTTAAATGTGATAGTTTGTTTTAGTTACAGGACATCTGAAGTTCATAGTAGTTTCAGCACTGAATTCAACATGCAAATGTGAAATTAGGGCAGTAGAGCAGAAAGATGTCCTACAGTTTACTGCCAAACCAAGGCTTAACTCTGTTAAGTCCAACATAAATGCTTAGGTCTTTTTGATTTTATTTTTCCGGGGTCTGTTGTCTGACCAAAAGGATCAGATTTAGCCCAGTGCTGTGTTTGTTCTAACTTCTGATAGCTAGAAAGATCATGACAGAGGAATCACTTGTTGATAAAGAATGAGAAGGTCGAAAAACAGCCAATGTTTTTACAGACATGGTTGATTTTTTTTTTTTGAGAAACCTATGAAATAAGCTGTTACTTCATACAGGGTAGGTATTTTTATTTCCAGAACCCAGAATTAATTTGTGTGTGTGTGTGACTCTGGTTTGTACCTCTCTTTACCACCTTAGGGCAATTGCTTATGGCTGCTGTAAAAAAGCATACTGTCATGTGGAATCTTACAGCTGTATCTGTCTGTATCAATTAAATTTGAATATGGCATTAGCAAACCCAGGCACATGAAAAACACAGAATGCCAAGATTTCCAAACCACTGGTGTGTTTTCCAGGACTGTATCCTGATTAAGTGATTCATGACCTCATTTACAGGAACCAATTGATCCCAGAGCACAATATGCTGAACAGCACATTCCTAAAAGGAATTTGCTGATGTATTAACAAATTGTGATCCTAAGCAGTCCTGCTTTAAATTTGATCAAGCACTTGATATCCTAGCAACATTTGAGAGGGAGGCTGAGTCCTGAGAAGAAAATGAGTGTAATCATTTGTGGAACAGCAGTGGCATTTTTACAAAGAAAGCCATCTGATGTGGCAGAGTGTTTTCAAAACTTTTCTTGCAGACAGATGTTCAACTGAAAAAGCTCTGATTTTTCTGCAGACATGCAGGAGGAGGCACAGGCACTTTGGGAAGTAGATTTGTTCACAAAATCACTTCTATTTGATGTATTCTTCACACATGGATAACAAACAAGATAATCAAGCCAATGATCACAGCTGTTAAGAAACAACTGTGTCAGGAAGAAAAGCATGTGCTAGGAATTTCCCACAGAGATGCTTTGAGTAATAGAGTTACATTGCTGTCCATCATGTAGATGCCTTTTCACTCTTGCCAATATAAAGCTATTCAATGTAAAATCTACATGCAAAAAGTAATTTAGATTTGTAGACTATTTAAGGAAAATTATATAAAATTCAGCACCTTTCCATCACAGAAGTGGTAACAGAAACATAGCTTTAATAAGATTTTTCAAGCTACAAGCTTTCTGTAAAAAATGTAGAGATTCCTAACTAAAGAAGTGCCACTCTGATATCTGAGACTAAAATGTACAGATGTGCATTAATTTTAAACTGCCAGGATGAAAAGTTTCCAGAAATCACAGCTTGAGGATGGATTTCCAAGAGTTTTGTGCCCAATGACTCAGTTGAATACTCAGCTTCTTTGATAAACTGGTGTTGATTGCAGAAAATTTCAGCTAAGGTTCATCCTTCATTAGATTACAAACCAGAGAGTTTCTATTTCCTTTTCATGTTTTTCTGTGTTTACAGTTTCAGTCGTTTTGGAAATTGGTTGTCAGTCTTCCTCTCCACAGAATTATAAAAGGGATTTTGGCATGTAGCTTTTGAAATGCATTGAAAAACAGGTGAAGTATCAACTAATTTCCTCCTGACATGAGTGCAAACAGAAAGCTTCACAAGTTTCAGAAAGTGGCCATACAAAAAGCACTGATATTCTAATGGTAATAAAATTTTACAAGAAATGTCTGGTTTCTGGTAATAAATTGATTGTTGTGCATAACAAATTCTAACTAATTTGGTTCCTCTGTGTTTCTAATAAGTTTTTCCTGAAATTAGATTTTCTTACTGTTCAGAATTCGTTGAATGTGTTAATCTTTAGGTCTTGTTTGAACTTTCAAGATATTTCCTTTCTTAGGAAATGGGTATGGGTAAAAATACCTTCCTGATTTTCCTAGGTCAAATCTTTATATTCTTTTAATTAGTTTATTCAAGCTGATTTGGTAATTTTAAAGTCATTGCATTCATTTAGGTAATTACAGTGCACATAACATAATAGTTTAGTCAGGTAAATATTTCACCTCTTCAGTGAGGAAATGACTGATCCTCTTTCAGTAAAACAATGTTGGATATATTTCAAAATACTTCTTCACGAGCTGTGATGGAGCTAGATCCAGCCAAATGGAGCTAAACAGAGCTAAAAGAAGAAGAAAAATTGCAAGTTGCAAGTTGTTCAATTTTCTGCTCCAGAGCTAAAAGGAATGTAATTCCTAATGCTAAACTTTTCTGTAGATTACAGCTGTTTCTGGCCACCCAACACATTTACTTGATGTTTCCTTGCAGCCATTTGGTACACAGGATTTGGTTTGAATAATTTTATCTATAACATAAGCACATCTGGGAGTGTCTCTGGGGCCTATGATACCCTGCCTGAACGTTTGGATGGCAGAATTTGACCAGGATGAGACCTTACTCCTTTCCAACCTAGGGAGGATGGAAACACATAACAGGATCATATGGTCATGGAAGCAGGAATGCATATTTTCTGTGGAGCATGCCTACTTGTGCAGTATAAACACAATTTCTGTGGACTTTGGTCCTTGAAACAAATACACCTTCAGTTATAAGACCACTTATATTTAGGATAGGGCTTTTAAAAATTGTTTAAAAATACAGATAAAAATCAAATAGAAACATAAATAAAGGTTCTGTGTGATGTTTATAGCATTAAACAATAAATCTCTTGGGATACCTACCTTCTTTGAAGCAAAGGAATATTCTGTGAGAGAAAACATGCTAACAGAAATGCACACACTTAGTTAAATATTGGAGCTGAAACTGCACAGACACCCAGACTAGTGCTGAACATGGGTGTATATTAAAAGTATGATTTGTCTCAGATAGGAGTAGAGGTAATGAAGTCCTGAAACATATCATATATAATGTTTTTAATGAAACACAACATCATTCATGATGTAGTACATAATTGTGCAACTCTCCCAATAGAGAACATATTTACAATAAATTGAAAAATGGCAATCTTTTGGCCAAATTGTTTCCCATTTTCTCCTTTGCAAAAGGAGAAAAGATTAAGCAGGGTTTGTTTACAGAGTGTCATTACACTCAGTGAAGTGCTGTTAAAAGGAAGCTTGGGTAACTTTAAACCTGTGGAATCAGCAGAAATAGGAAACCATCGTTTGAAAACAAAATCTATGCAATGCTACTTGTGTTCTCCAGGTAGGACATCTTAGGATTTATGCTATCTTATTTTGGCACTCTAAACCAACACACCTGTTTAAAGCTAGTTGTCCATGTTGTCTCTTTCTCCAAGTCAATGATGAGAAAAGAACACCCAAATGGGGCATTTTTTCCCACCTGAAACAAAGATTTCTAAATTGACAAAATTTCCTTTAGATGGATCAGGAAATGAGCCACAAGATCACCTTGCATTTATTCAGATGGGCAAAAGATAAATTTTTCCATTCATTCATTCTTACAATGAGTGCTGAAGAAACAGTGCAGTGGTGGTTCAGAGCGTAATACAAAATGAAGCAAATATTAATTGCAGAACTATGTGATTTAAAATGAATACAAACATGCTATTCAATTTGATTCTGAGGAAATTATCTTTTTACTATGGGGAAAATAAAGAAACTTAAGATAAAATTTATTACATGTTCCAGGTGTAAAAGCATTAAGATTATGTGTAACTACTCAAATATACAGTTTCAGTAGTATCTAAACTACTAACCAGGAGATGCAGTTACATTCCTGCTCTTAAGCTGTTAACCTTCTATACTGGTAAGAGAGTTAAAACTGGGTTTACTGTAAGTGCCAAAGAACCATGTTTATTGTGAAGAGATTTTATTCTACATTTTTTTTCTAAATTCTAAAAGGTAATTTATTCCAGTGATCCTTTTCCAGCAAAAGTAATTTCCCCCAATCATCAGAATAAAGGCAAATTGTGATAAAAGGTGAAAGCAAAGAACTTTATGAATGAGAAGATGGAAGAACCCACATCTTGAGTTAGTTGCTGATTGTATTTGCAAAGACAAACGAGTCTGAGTGATGCACACAGATTACAATAATGCTTACCAGTTTAAAAATTATCTCAGAAGATTTCATAACTTCCAAAGAGAGAATTCTCTTCAGTAAATCTAAGTACAGTGTGAGATTTGCATTGAAGAAGACAAAATATGAAAAATTTCTTGTGTCATATATTCAAGTATTTTGCATTTTAAAAAAGTTCATTTGAGACTTAAACTACACTAAAAAGCAATCATGCAGAATACGAAGTTTGCACACAATGAAGTTAGCAGACAATGAAGTTACAACAAAGTACAACATGCATTAGGAACCGTAAAGACAAGCAGAAACATTGAGACAGATTTCAATGAGAAAGAGAAAAGCAAGAAGCTAAAAATAGTCTAACAAATCAGTCTACCATAGTGTTATCTTTCAGAGACATATTTTGAGCAATGAGAGCTTAAGTGGAGGTAAAAGTACAAGCAACAGGTAATATATCTGAGAAATCTCAGGCAACTGCTGATGGAAGCAGAAACAGTAAAACTGCAGTTCTGCAAGGCACGGATAATGCAATAAGAGAACATAGTCCCTGCCAGGAAAATCACTGCAGACACCAGCACTGCCATGATCCTTAGGCACAGAATTATTCAGGAGACCAAAATCACCAGTATTGCCAAATCTGTGTAAGCATGGTGGGAACTAAATTCTCATCAACACAATTAGTAGGATAAGAAATGTGTTGGCACATCTTAAATCAGACAAGTGAGTTTAGGTAAACACCTATAAAATTAACTATCTTTGATACAAATAAACTATGTGTTTCCAGAAATCTGATCTTAGACTCAATTGACTGATCCAATTTTAGTTTTTGAACGGTTCATAAAAGTGACAGAGCACCACCACAGACAAATCTGATTACTAAATGCCTGCCTCCTGGTTCCCAAGGGCTTATTGAACGTGACATGTGCTACATGTAAAAATATTTTGCCACATTTAATATAGTACAGACAGACTTCAAAAAGCATAGTGTGATTTGTTAGTTGTCTGATATTGGCCAGACAGATTTTCCAGTAGGACACAAAATAGTTCCTATGTTCAAAAAATACCAATAGCAGTGGTAACAGACCTAAAAGGAATTTTAATCACCTAGTTCATCCCCTTGCTGTGGTATTTCACCTAAGACTTCTCTCTTATAGAAGCAAGAGAAAGCATAGATTCCTAAGTCTTGTAGAGAAGAATATATTTTCTAGATCTTGGTTTGGTCTTTCCCACTCCTGCTTTTCTGTCAAAAATATAACAGTTTCTCTCTGTTGAGTTTCTGTTTCATGTGAGCCACATGGCCTTTTTTACCTTGAATTCCTTTCTGTGTCTTTATTTGTGTAACTAGGCAGACCTCTTGCCATGTGATTTCCTCATTGAAAAATATAATAATAACATTTTGAACTCCTATTTTGTCTTCTAGTTTGCTTGGAACCCCATACAATCTTAATTTGAAAAATGTCTTTCTCTACTGTCCAGACTTTTAATTTAAATGTGTAATATTGCCAAATCCATGACAGATTACTGTACCTTTTTGATTGCTATGGTATTTATCCTAATTCGTACATGATTATCCTTTTTTGTATATTAGTCATAAGCTCTCAAAACAAGAAGGCTGTTCACAGAAAGGCTTAGTGCAATCTGAAGACCTTCAGAGTAATTCCTTTTCACAATAACAATAAATCCTCATCCATCTGTGACTAAAACTGGACTGTGTAAGGGGTCATTAAAATTAAAAGAGAGACACCCAGAGGACAAAAATAAGGAGTGGGTCCTGCTGAAGTGTCAAACAAAACCAAATGTGTTCCAAGTACTGGTAAAAATTCTAGATTGATTTTCAGTGATCTTTTTTTTTGATGGGGACTTTTTTTCCTCATGTGCACTAGCTTTGCTCCATTTTACAATTCAACAATTTTTATATCATTCCCTTTTATTTTTAATAAAAGCCTCAATGTGAACATTTGTGTTGATGAGCTTTGATTGCGTGAGAAAGCTTAGAAGTACAAAGACAACACTGAGTGCAGCAATAGCATGCTAAATTGTATGGGTAAGGATTAAAAAACAAATCTGGGAGAATTTCTAGTGGATGCATATGCCAACGTCTTCATCAAGGCATCACTTGCTCTTTGAGCAGGCTCCTCCATAAATTTCCTATTCCAGATTTCAGAAACGTAGAATAATAAACCTCTAATCCAAATTAGACATAGAATGTATGAAAACAGGGTCCTGAGGTTGTCAGCAGTGTCCTCAGGACCCTACTTAAAAAGACCTACTTACAAGTCACTAAACCTTGTTCTTTTTGCTTGTTGGCCTGACCAGGCCAAGTTGAATGGGGCTCTGAGCAACCTGGTCCAATGGAAGGTGTTCATGCCCATGGCAGAGGATTGGAACTGGATGATCGTTAAGGTCCCTTTCAGCCCAAACCATTCTGTGATTCTCTGATTCTGTGATTAGATAGAATGCTGGTAGAGTGTGGAAAAACAAATACCATATATTTGCATATAATCTGAATAAAAATTTGTTGCAGTGGGGATACTGTAACACGCGTGTATCAAACAAGGAGGCCATGGAAAAGAAATATATATGGACAGATTCTTACTAGATGTTTCAGAGATGTTTATTTCTCCAGCCGCATGGCCGGGATCTGCTGAGGAACTCCCTCAGTCACGGGACCAGCGAGTCCCTGCCCATGCAGGGGAACACAAAACAACCAATGGGGAACGAGGCTGACCAGGGGCAGGGAAACCCCGTGTCTCCCCCCCAGGGCTACATGGTGGTGAGGGGGAGACCCCGACAAAAATTTAACAATAAGTTGATTTGTAAAGCCGATGAAGCTAATGTTCCTTCTGGCTTTGCAAGGAAATGTCTTTTTAAAATCCCTTTTAGTAATTGCTGCTGATACACATCTGCAACACAAATCAAAATGTTTAATCTTATGAAATGATATTGCCACATAGATAGATGAGAACCCTGTTATAGTCTTATCTCTGCAACTAAGTAGTGACAGTATAAAGCTTTATTTGTAATAAGTGTAGGTTTCCTGAATAAGCTTTTCCATGTAACTATATACTGATATATATATATATATATATATATACACTATACTGTAGTGTTTTGTGTAATTACAGACTGAAGAAATAAAAGAAGTTGAATTTATTGTTCAGATGTAGAGGAATCCAACCTGCTGTTTAGTTATCCTAGGAAAAATTCTAGTGCATACTGTGTATGCAATGTAAGTAGGAAAAACATTCAGAATTTATTTATGACAACTACATTATTGACATTTTCTAGTTATTTTCAAGAAATGTGTCAATAACTATTTAGACAACTTACTTTTTTTCTGACTCATGCCTGTCTGACTGGGTTTTATTTTCAATGCAATGATATATACTTCAGGCGTCAAGGTCCCAAATCTCTCTAAAACTCAGATATTACCACTCAGACAATATACTGCATCTGGACTATGGATGCATTTTCCCCCTAAAACCTAAGGAAAGGGAAAAAAGGCACTGATACTATTTATGCCTTGAAATTTGGCAAAGCTGTTCTGGATGTGATGTGATGATGTCCTGTGGTTCCTAACTCGACATACCATGCAGGCAAGAGACTAAGTGTGGGCCAAAAACATAGTGCCAACAAAATTTCAAAGTTTTCTTATGAAGTGCTATTGAAAGAAGTTAAGGACATGGTTATGCCTGTATGAAGTCACAGTGGCTGTTGAACAGCTGAATTATCTTCTGGTCTCATACATGAGTGGTGGGAAAGTCAAGTCTTGGTGCTGCCTGTTGGGGAAACAACCAGACAACTGTGCTTGTTAGGTGAGGTTGTACAGTTGGCAAAACTGAAAGACCTCCTCAAAATTAACAAATGCATTAGAGAGTGACTAATTATTTATATACTCAGTATTTTTCTCAACAGGCTGATCCTACTTAATCCCTTCCGGTGTTATTTTAGGTTTAGAATAGAGGATAGAGTCATTTAAGAAGAATAAGAATGCCATCAGTAGAGTAAGTAGCAACAACTGAAGGATAGAGTTTTTCCCCCAAACTCATCTGTTAATCTGAAATTCTTCCTCAAAGAAAAAAGGTATAAACAATATTAAATAATTACCTAATGAGCTACGAAGTGTTGTCAGTTTGATAATTTAATAATATTCTTCAATATAGGAAGGAAAAACTGCTTAAAAAGAAAAAGAAAGGAAATGCTCCATTGTCTAAACCTTTGGTGCTAGAAACAGTATTTATTGCTGTGATGTTTAACACAATATTTATTTACTGTAAAGTTTCTAGAACAAGTGATTCTTCCTGTATTCTATGGGTTTTGCAGAAGACTGACTTTGGAATCTATAAATTATTTCTAGTTTTTGTAGCCAAATTTACCTTGGTTGATATAAGTGAACCTAGACTTCAGAGGTCTGCAAAAGAGATTAACCATGACAAGCACATTAAAGGGTCTACTGAAGTTTTTTCAGAGGTCTGCAAATATAAGTTCTCTCAGATGAACAGTATTAAAATACATAAATCTGTCTGTCTAGCTGTCTTCAACAGACATATCTGCAGACAAATCACCTTAACTAGCACAACGGTGTATCTGTCTTTATACCTGCTCATGTCCTTCTGCACTGAACCTGTCACTTTTCTTCACGTTCGTGTCCTGCTCAGATCATATCTGATGCAGATATGGCCATATTCTAAAAATTAGTGTTGCAAGTTTGTGCTATGGCTGCTATTTAACAGTTTATACTTAATGAGGCAAATAAGCCAACTTTCCTGTTTTCCTTAGACAAAGTCCCTGAAGTTGCCTGCAGCTGAAGTCCTTTGTGTGAATCCACTGGTAACTGCTTTGGAACAGAACAATAATAGGACAGACAAAACTAACCCTCTTTATATTCTTATGCAAACACAGTGGATTGTACAGTAGTGGATCATAC
This sequence comes from Coloeus monedula, assembly GCF_965178545.1. Taxonomy (NCBI): domain Eukaryota; kingdom Metazoa; phylum Chordata; class Aves; order Passeriformes; family Corvidae; genus Coloeus; species Coloeus monedula. The sequence continues at coordinate 108,471,385 of NC_138781.1, forward strand.
AATTGCAACTTTGGACAATCATTTGTAAGTGTCTTTTCCTTGCTTTCAGCAAAAGCATTATCAAATCCCATTACTGTAAACTGTCTTCTAGTGATCAAAAATAATGATCCAGTTCACTTTACCCTCCAACCAAATGAATCCCTTTAATTAAAATAGCATTAGCATTCCTAATTTTAATTTAGTTAGTAGTTTTAATATGCAACTTTCTGGTAGCTCCTACACTTACTGATTCTGCCTTTTATGGTTCTGCTCTTCAGGCTGGAGTTTTCACTAGCAAATAATTGTACACCATTCATTGGACATAGAGTAATGAAGTTTTGAACTTTTATTATATTGACATGGCTTTAGATTCCCTTTGGACTCTGCATGGTTATTTTATAAAAATCTTTAATGCTTAACAAGCACTACAGGAAATTTCAGTTAAATAAAGTTATGCTGGTGAAGGATAACAGAAGGACAAAACAAAACTGTTTTAGCAGCTTGTGTTTTATGAGAAACAGAGGTAAGGGAGAAACCACCCACGCGTTCCAGGGTGACAGAAGCACTAAGAGAGCGTGTTCCCTTTGAGCTTTCCAGTGCTGTGATAATCAACAGAGCTCATAAAATGCAGCACTTCATGGGCTTTTGGCAGTGTGAGCCCTCAGAAAGACATAAAATTATTGCCAAAAAAGAATCTTAAAACCTTGGTTTTAAAACAAATATCCTGCCTGCTTTCTCTAGCAGCACTAAATTGTTCCTGAAGTTGTTTGTGTAATGTGCCTATATCCCTTTATCTGGATTAGATAAAGGAAATGAGGTTATTGTATCATTGATCAAAACAGTGTATTAATGGCCTCCTTCTGGATTGGGCCAAACATACTGTCTACATTTGATTTACTAAAGTTGAGAGAAAGCCTGCAGAGTTTGTGAATCCTGGGTAAGTATGCTGGGTACGAATGTGTGATACAGAGTCAGCAGCAACATGCTGACTGCTGCTAATAACAGATGGTAATATTCAGTGTGAGTTGGTGATGTTAGTCAGTCCAGCACAGCAGCCAAAATCTTTGCCAAGATTGTCTCTCTCTCTCAATGTGCACCTACCCATTGAGAAAAATGCTCTCACACACAGTCTTGCTATAAATTTATGAGAACCCCTAATGCAAAATCTTTACTCTTTCTAGCTTTCTCTCCCAGGGAACTGCTCTATTCATTACCTGGGCTTAATCTACTCCCTGCAGACTGCACAGGCAACTAACTTTGCCAAAACAAATGTTAGCACAGGGCTTCTCTAAACTGTGGCATTCAGCTATTGTTAGGCATGCACAGAGTTTATTTGGGTTAAAAATACCACATTTTAGAGAGTGGAAAGATATTTTATAAAACATAAAATTCCTTGCACTTACAGTACTTTAAAGAAAATGCTTGTGTTTATCAATTGACAAGACCAGTAGATACAAAAAAGGCATCTTAAGTGTCATGGTATTATTAAGCTTTCAGAATAGGGATCAATAGATCTTCACAGGTGTCTGTACACCTCAATATCCAACTATTTGTAAGGTGTAAATCTTGTAGAACAGATGCAGAAACCCTATGTGAAATTCCCCTCTTTTTTTACTCCCCCACAATCTGAGAACCCTCTGCCTGGCTCCCCACTTGATGTATCTCTCAGGTCCTGAGGTCTGATCACAGAATCACAGAATATGCTAAGTTGGAAGGGCAGCTCTGTTCTGCTTCAGGTCCTTGCTGCTCCTTTTTATTGCTGGAGCTTGATCCACGTAACACCTATGAAGAAGAAAGTGATTTGGGCAACAAAGTACAGCCAGCTCTATCCCTGGCCCATGCACAGGGAGGCACAAGGGTGTTTAGAATAACACAATAGGATTCAAGCCTGAAATGTTGTTTAAAATCATGGTTAGAGAATTGCAAGAAGGCTGCTTCTGAAAAGAGAGCTTAAAAGAAACTAGAAGAAAAACATTTTATTTATCAGCCAAACAGATCCTAGTTATGAATTCTTTCAAGTTATTTCCTCTTGGCCAGCCTAGTTCAGCTGGAGGGCTGCTGCAGACTGGAGGCACCACCACTACAACAGCTCATTCCAGCTGAATGCTGCAGGAAGGCAGAAACTCAGGATAGTTATTCTGCATTCTTAAAGCCAAAGTAATTAAACTGTGAGGTGGCATTGTAACAGCTCAAGTCAGATTTCCTGGATAAAAATGAAAAATACCCCACCACAAACTGTGACCTAGAGTTGCTTTTCCTCTGTAAACTCATTTAAAGATGTAAGATAAGCATAAAATTTGGCTGTGTAAAAGAAGGAACAATGAATGTAAGTAAGTAAGTAAAAAGTGTATAATGGCAGATTGATCAGAGAGGAGTTAGATTGGTACAAATGTTGGGTAATAGCATGAACTTTCCATGTTTTAAAGTAATGCACTGCCAATTTTCCGCTGCAAATTCTTTCTGACAGGAAACCACTAGAGTATAGAGAGGCATGGAAAAAAATATGTGTGACCTGTGCAACCCATATAGATTCAGGCAACCTCAATGAAATAAAAGAAAGAAAAAGCTTGGAGAAAAGGAATTTCTTAACCCCCAAAACTGGAAAGGTTCTTTCCACAGCCTGGTCTTGAGACTAAATTTTCTCAGCACAAGTGAAGCCAGGATAGCTCTGCTTGTGATGGTCAGGACAAGAAGGGAATGATCAATAGAGACAAAAAAGGAGTGAGAAAGCAATGCCAGTCCAAAGCTGGTCTGGCAGACTTCAGAGTGGAGATGTTTCTCCTAATGATTAAAAAGTAGACTGGTCATGAAGGTATACCAGTTTATCCAGGGCTGAAGAAGTTTGTGGATTGGGAAGGTAATCCCCTGTTTGTGTCTTCTCCATTCTCATTTTCTTCTTGCATTAAGGATATCAAATAATCACAGAATATCTGAGGTGGGAATGGACCTCTGAAGGCCGTTTGGTGCAATCTTTCCTGCTCAAGCACAGCCACCCGGAGCCAGCTGCCCAGAGGGGTTTTGGATATCTCTGAGGACAGAGACTCCACAGCCTCTCTGAGAAACCTGTTCCAGTGCTCAGTGTCACAGTAAAGAAGTGTTTCTTGATTTTCAGAGGGATCCTCCTGTGTTTCAGGTTATGCCCATTGCCTCTGGCTCTGTCACTGCGCACCACTGAAAAGAGTTTGGTTCTGTCCTCTTTGCACCCTCTCCTGAGGTGTTTGTACACATCAGTGAGATCCCCTTGAGCCTCCTCCTACCCAGGCTGAAGGGTCCCTGCTTTCTCAGCCTTTCCTCACCCACAAGGTGCTTGAGACCCTTAATTACCTTTGTGGCCCTTTGCTGGACTGTGTTAATATGTGTCACACACTGAGGAGCCCAGACCTGGACACAGCACTCTAGAGAGGGACCTCACCTGTGCTGAGAAGAGGGAAAGGATCACCTCCTCTAAACTGCTGGGAACTCTTTGTCTAATGAAGCCCAGGATGACCTTCTTTCCAGCAAGGACACATTACTGGCTCATGATCAACTGGGTGTCCAACCCCACGGACTTTTCTGCAAAGCTGCTTCTCAGCAGGATGGCCCCCTGGTGCCTGGGGCTGTTCTATCCCAGCTGAAGGACTTTGCACTTCCCCTTGTTGAACTTTATGAGGTTATGTCCTGGGACAGAAAATAATCTGATCTATTATTTTCCCTATGGCTGAAAACTTTACTTTTCTAAAAGCTTTGAAAAATGTTATTCTATTACTATATACAAATATATAAAAGGTATACTATATTTTATGGGGATTTTTTTTTCTAACTCCTAGATAACAAAAAGGAATTCAAATTTATTTTGTTTATATCTATTTTCTTCTACTGTGTTTTTTTTAGGACAAACGCAAATAAGAAGTGTAGTTCTGGTATGTGTGAATATTGATCAAAGACTTGGTAAATATTCGCCTTACTGAAGCCACACGAGCTTTTCCCAGGCAGGCCGTATTTCTCAAGATATCCACTAATCCTACACTTGGTTTGTACTTGTAGTAATTTCCTCAGTAAAGAAGCCAAACTTAGAGGTTTCTTGATCCCAAAGGAGCTTTTAAAAGAATATCACATCTGTGATGGCACAGATGCTACACTCCAGTCCTCAGGCGTCATGGGAACCTTAAAACAGAAGTTTGATGGTCCTGTTAGTAATTTAGCTGTTTCATCCTTGAGATCTCTTAGAGCTCTTGGGGGCACATGATCCCGGCCTGGTCATGTTTTAGTGTTTGTTTTGTTACTTTGTTCCATGTCCCTCCTGCAACCACTTCAGTTTCAGACAGGCCCTTTGCTGAGCCCACTACAAGAAGATTACAGAAGGGGAATTCCTCTTATTTCCACAGTGGATGTCAAGGCAAATAATTTGTGTAGTATTATATCCTGATGATCAGCTGTCCCTACTTTAAGTCTGTGGCTTTCTTCTGATGTGTGAAGGATTTAGTACTAGTTTTCATTTTATCTTCTTAGTATTAACTTCAAATTCTGGTTTAGGCTACACTGGTTTTCTTTTCACTTGATATACCTAAATTTTTATCAACCCCTTTGTTATATTAATTAGAACATGCATGATTTAAGCAATTAGAAAGATGTTTTCCTGTTTCTAGCAAACATGTTTCCTTCCCATTCTGTCTTGTTTTCATCCTTATTTAAGCCTTCCCTACTTCAATACAATATGCAAATCACCTCTAAGAATTTAACTTTCTTATCTCCTTCTTTCAACCTCCCTTTTCACAGGCTCCTTACTTTTACGTTGCTCTGTTTCTTCATGAATCATGAAAAAATACATGAACTGGAAGAATTGCTTTGTTTGTGGAACCATTCTCTTTGGTAGTAGGATGTATGTATGAGGCCACAAATTGTGTTCCTTTAGCACCAATTCCTGTATATTAAAACCACCATGATTCAACAGAAATGGACTGGATGACTTCTTGAGTGGTATTTGTAGCAGTTGTGATGGAGAATGATGGTCCAGATATGACCTCCAGATCAGGAAGTCATTACCTAATTGCTGAAAACTGAGATGGGGTATCAGGGGAAATATTATCCTTCCTGCATTTTCCATCTCACATATACCTCCCAAAGCATACCAATCACTGTCTAAGACAGGCTATTGAGGCAAATGGCTTTTTTGGTCTAACTCCATATTCTTGTTTTTATAAAAAGTAAATCTGTTAAAAAGCAAATTCTTCATGGAGTGAGGTAAATTTCCCCAGAACTTCATTTCATAGGAAAACAGCAGAAAAAGTTGTGATGTTATTCAATTCCCTTCTAGGGAACCTGGTTGCTTGATTACTTCTCTGAAGTGCCTGTACACAAATGTGCACAGCATGGGGAATAAACACGAAGAACTGAAAATCTGTGTGCTGTCACAGGGTCATGATCTCATTGCAATTACAGAGACAGGGTGGGACAACTCACATGACTGGAGTATTGTCATGGATGGCTATGTACTTTTAGCAAGGACAGGTCAGAGAGGTGAGGTGGCGGAGTAGCTCTTTATGTGAAAGGGCAACTGGAATGTATCGAGCTCTACCCAAGGACAGACTCATGGTGGTAAACATGGGTTATGGCTCTGGGAGAAAAGGCTGTCCAAGAGATATGGTTAATATTTAAGAATTACGTTCTCTGAGGTCAAGACCAGTGTATCTTCATGAAAAGGAAATCAGGGAAAAGGCACAGAAGACCTTCATGGATGAGCAGAGAGCTCCTAGTATATCTCAAAGGCAAGAAAGAAATCTATGGAATGTGGAAAAAGGGACAGGTCATGTGGAAGGACTATGGGAACATTGTCAATGTATGCAGGGATGCAATGAGGAAGGCCAAGACCCACTTGGAATTGAGACTGGCAAAGTACATCAAGGACAACAAGAAGGGCTTCTACAAGTATATCAGCAGCAAAAGGAAGATTAGGGATAATGTTGAGGTGCTGCTGAATCAGATGGGTGTATGGTAATGGAAGACACAGAGAAAGTGGAATTACTGAATGCCTTCTTTGCCTCAGTCTTTACTGCTGAGGATGGCTCTCAGCACTCCCAGACCTCAGAGGTAAGAAGTCAGGAGAAAGGAACACTTCCCCTTGGTCATAGAGGCTTGGGTTAGAGGTCAACTAAGCAGACTCAACACCCATGAATCTGTGGGCTCTGATAGGATGCACCCATGGGTGCTGATGGAACTGGCGGATATTGTTGCTCTGCTGCTCTTTATCATCTTCGAAAAACCATGGAGAACAGGGGAGGTGTCTGAGGACTTGAGGAAGGCCAATGTTTATCCTGTCTTCAAGAAGGGCTAGAAGGAGGGCAAGGGAAACTACCAGCTAGTCAGCCTCACCTCCAGTCCTGGAAAGGTGATGGAACAAGTCATTCTGGGGATCATTACCAAATATTTAGAAGAAAAGAAGGTCCTTAGGTGTAGTCAGCATGAATTTAGCAAGGGGAAGTGATGCTTAACCAATCTGATAGCCTTCTATGATGACATGGCACGATGGGACAATGAAGGAAGAGCAGTGGATGTTGTCTGCCTTGACTTCAGCAGGGCTTTTCTCTCAGAACATCCTCGTAGGTAAGCTCATGAAATGGACGGACAAGGTAAAGTGGATCAAGAACTGAATGGCAGAGCTCAGAGGGCTGTGACCAGTGGAGCAGAATCCAGTTGGAGGCCTGCAGTCAGTGCATTCCCCAAGGATCAATACTGGGTCCAGACTTACTCAGCTTGTTTCTCAATGACCTGGATGAAGGGATAGACTGCACCCTCAGCAAGTTTGCTGATGACACAAAACTGGGGGGAGTTGCTGACACACCTGAAGGCTGTGCTGCCATTCAGTGGGACCTTGACAGGCTGGAGAGCTGGGAAGGAAGAGAGGGTTCAACATGAGGTTCATCAATGGCAAGTGCAAGGTCCTGCACCTGGGGAGGAATAACCCCAAGTACCAGCACAGGCTGGAGGCTGACCAACCTGAAGTTTCTCGTGTTCCAAAAGTACTTTTCATCCAGTCTCCTCCTTTCAGAAACATGTCACAATGGTCATCATTGATTCTTTCAGAGCTTCACAGATCTTGCAGTCTTGAAAAACTTTGGCAAATCAAAACATTCAAAGTCTTCAAAACACAAACATTCTCAAGAATACACGAAATATTAATCTCTTCCTGGCCTATAAGAAGAAAACTGGTTATATTGAAACAAAAGGCTGCTGCCTAGTGTTTTCTTGCAGTTTCTACTATAAAAAGCATCAAGGCAAAACCAGATGAAGAAATACCAATTTAAAAGTAAGTTACAACCAGGATGCAACTCAAAATGCTTTTGTCTTCTATTATGGACTGCCCAGTCACACTTCACTAAGCTTGATCACAGCTTGATTTCAGCTTTGTGTCTACATTATAGTTCTTCCCTTGAAGGAGCCTGGTTAGCCTACCCAGCTTTCATCCTGTTAGCAATGGATACAGTTTTTTTTCTTTTTTTGGAAAGGTATTTGATTATAAATGTCAACTGATTTTGAGGTTATTTGATGGTCATAAATTTGAAGGAACACACAGAGTTTGTTGTGATTTCGAGCTGTTTCTGAAGGTCTGCCCACAGAACCTGCTAGGGCACTAGGCATTCCTGTGAATTTGAGATGTTCTGTTTACTTGACCTATTGTGGAATGTAAAAATTCTTAATTACATAGTGAATTTTAACAATTAGCTATGACATGATTATCAATGTTTATTCCTAACTGCTTCAGAAGATTTCTTGTTCTCCTTGCTGTTTTATTAGCCACAATTTTGTACTGACTTTAATAAATGTAGGTAATTAACATAATTTCATTAAATGATTTTATATTTTAGAACATACATATTTATATACTCATGGAGAGGAGCAGAAATTTGATCATTCTTAAACAGCACTATCTGTAACAGACTTGGGACAGGTTAGCCTAACTGAGAGGAAAACTTATTTAAATTAAAATGCAACACTTTCAAATTAAACTCTGAAAGTAAATCAACTTTATTGTGTCCTGTGAGCACTTACATTGCAGGAAAGGCTCATTACTTTTACTGAAAGAGCTCTCATCTTAAACTGCCAAGAAACAAGTAAATACTCATATTATTGCTTGGCTAATATTTTATTGGGTGACTTGAGCATAGCCCTGGTAAGAAACTCACTGTGTAGATTTGGTTTGTATGGGGCTTTCCCTGCAAAAGAAAGGATAATGTAACTTATTTTAAAACCAGACCTGTAGTAATAACTTGGGTGCAGGTACCCAAAGTGACATGTGCGTTTCAGAATCCACAGTGCTGAGTTAGTTTCTCTCCTGCTGTCCAGCTTTACTTAAAGGGAAAGCTTTTTTCAAAGAAAGCTATTTACTTCCATAAAAGTTGTCAGAAATACTGGATTTTCCCTTGCTTTTTGTCAGGATGTGAAGTTTGCCTTTATAGATTTCCACATTTTCTGTGAAGCCCCGAGCCAGCTCTGCCAGTCTGGCTATAAAGCTGTTACCCAGCTGTCAGCTTGTACAGTGATACTTTTAATAGCTCCAATATTTCAGGCTAAGTCTGTTTAGGCTTCCAGGAAAGATGTGTTCTGCTTTGGATGTGCTCAAGTGCACATCAGTTACTCCTTACTAGCTATCAACATATCTGTTCTGTTGATGGTTTCCCTTCTATTCACAAGAGAAGAAAGTGCAACACGCATCACTTCCATTTATCGACTCCTAAGTCTTGCATGTGGCCTAATTCTTAATCCTTATACCTCTTCTCTTTTTCTCCACTGTTTCCTCTTGGTTTGTCTCCTTCCTCTGCCCTTGCTCAAGTGTATACATTGCTACACAGGAGGCCATCCTGCTACCTCCATCGCATGGTATCGAAGAAACAAAGATTCTTCTTCTTGTCTCCCTTGGTTTTGGAACTGAAGTTAGTACTCCCAGGACTTTCCCTCTCATAGTAAGGAATGAATCATAGCTTAAAAAAAAAGTCCAAACCCAAAATTAGATTCCCTTTCTCACATAACTGCAGTAACAAAGGATTTTAAAAAAGATAAAAAAAAAAGACATAGCAGAATACTCATATAAAAGTGAAAACACAGCTGCAATATGTCAATAGTGATTTTTATGCTGGAAGGAAAAAAATATCTTTTTGGAAAAAAAATATAAAGTATACTGTTAAATATGGACCATTTTAAAAAAGAAGAATCTATTGAATTATAATTGCCATTTAGAGTTGGGGGAATCTTTAAATGTTCTTCACCTCTAGTTTTTTATTCCTTCTTCTATATAAGGGCAAGTTTTTTTATGTCCCCAAAATACAATAATTTCTAATTGTAATAATTTTAACATGTACATAAACCCTCGAGAGACACTGACAAAATGTGTACATGGGCTCAATTTAATATCAAATTTCAGATGCAGAAAATGAGTCAGCCAGCTCATTAAGTACATAGCTTGCTTGAAGTCAGGGATAACTTCATTGACCTTAACAATCCTATTAGCAGGTTTACCTTATTTTAAACCCACCAATGTCTCATTAAAATAAATGACCCTGACTATAAAGACTTTTAACTCACAGCCCAGGCAGATATTACATGATTAATCTTTAGTGGGTCAAGACCACAGTATTCACTATCTGAAAAATTTATCACTTATGTGCAATAAGATATACACTTAAGTATAAATATAGGTTCTCATGTCTGGACCTACTTAAAAAAATACATATTCCTGCTTTGCAAGAGTATTGAAATAATCTGTTTAGCTTGTACAAAGAATATGTTTTCTTTTCTCTCGCTGCACAAAATCTTCCCTTCATCAGACATTGACCAGGATTCCCCTCTCCTACATCCTTTCCTAAACATTAATAGATCTTTTATAGTTGCAACAGCTATGAAAGAAAAATACTTTAATGATTTTAGAGGAAATGTACATTTGTTTCAGAACTTCCAGAACATATATTTCATACCCTGAAGTATGAGTGCATTCACAGCTTTGAAATCTACAGCCTTTTAATGACTCTTTCTAGTCACTTATTGCAGTCATAAATTTTGTAACATTGGATGGAACATTTCTAGGTGGGTTGTCAAATAGGAACTCAATAGTTTAATGTGCTGTGCTCTTTACATAATGCACTGTGCTAACAATCAGATGGAATTTCCTAATTAAATGTGGTACAAGTTGTATAATGCAGGGATTAGTAAATCTGTGTTACTGACTCAGGAGCAAGGCACGCTAAATTATAAATGATGATCCCCAGAAATTGAAGCATAACATTTGCAATTTTAAGAATCAAGAAGGAGTCAATTAAATGTAGGCTTAATTTTCCTTTTAAACTCACAGAATGCATGCAGGTAAGAAGGGTAGTATTTTTTTAGCATAATATGTGGGTTTTAATTTAACATTTCCCAGTTGAACTTAGTCATTGTCAAGGTTTTTAACCATGGATAGGGTTAATTTTCTGCAGTACCTGCGAAGGGGAAGAGGCTGGAAGAGTGTGGGTGTGGCCAAGACCCCAGTATTATTCAACGCCACTTATGTCATTGCCGGGGCATTCTTTCTGGTGGAGCAAGCGTGGCAGATGGAGCAGTGGCGTAATGCTGGTCCCAGCCAGAGGGAGCGGTTTGGGTGGGATGGCTGCAGGTGGCTTGAGCTCCACACTCTGTCTTTTGTACACTTTTGTTATTAATATTGTTGCTGTTACTGTTCGTTTTCTTATCTCATTGCTCTTTCCAGTAAATTGTTCTTATCTCAACTGGTGATCTTTGCCTTTTGTGCCTCCAGTTCTCCTCTCTGGCCATCCATGGCCAGAAGAGAGGAGGAGGGGAAGCAAGCGAGAGGCACTGTGGTTTCGGAGTCCTGGTGTAGGGGACACTAAATACCATTCCTAAACCGCAATGGTCAGAAAAAAATCCAATTAAACTCCTATTACAGGAGCTGTGAAGGAAATGCAGTCCACAGCTCAGGAGGTTACAGTCAAGAGGGAAGCATTAGCTACTCTGTGTGACAGACAGGTGCCTCTGATTGTTATCCAGCAATTTATTTTTCCCTTTCTAAAGGGCTACTAGAGGCAATGAGGTAGAAAATTTCTGAATATTCAAGCTACAAGAGAGATGGTTGTCTGGCTTGGAAGTGACCAAGTAAGTAACAAGAGAGATGGGAATTCTTAGTACTTACTGACACTTTGTGGACAATTGTAATTAATAACAGGCAAAAATTCAATGGATTATGTGTTCACTCAGAGTATCGAAAGCACGCACATTTTAAATGGCATTCAAACCAAATAATATTAGAAGGATTGCATAACAAAGCACAGGGCCACTGTGTTTTAGCAATGCAACATAAAATTTAATCCAATGTAACTGAAAGTTAGGTTTTCTGTTGGATGGGACAAATATGCTCTACAGGAGATGATACTAATGGAAATGGTGATCTTAATTTTTTAATCAATGTTCATTGATCTTATGAATTAGAGTGTGAATTTTAGAGTGAACATATCTGAAGCAGTATGAATATACGTAACACATATCTATTCATAAGATCTTAGATTTGATGGCTCTAATAACAAGACTCTTAGAAGAACAATTTTTTCTGCAGAAAAAAGAGGTGTTTATAGTGACATGGAAAGAAGCAAAGCAGGAAATTGTTCTTCTGATGCATTAATTACTCATTTTCTCATCCTTGTTGCAAGGATGTTCAATAGCTACACAAGAAATTAAGAGATTAATTTAAGCTGTCTTCACTTATTCTGTCATTATGCTTCACTCAGGCTTGCATGACAACAATGCTGTGGTATGCCAAAGCACTGAGGATGCAGGAATGATTTGTGTGTGTATATGAGTTTATATGTGTTTATCTGTGTTGATTGATGATCAACTCCCTGTTGGCTGATATTCCACTCCCTTGCACTATCTGAAAAGAAATATTTGAAAAGTAGGAGTCTACTTACTTATGTAAGTAAAGAGGCTTAAATGCAGAATAACTTTTACTCACAGATGGATAAACATTATATTTATATAATACAAATGCTATCAATGGCAAGTATTAACTGAATTTTTAAACTTGATCTATTAACCGAAATAATTGCTAATGTAACTGAGTATTTGGAATGTTCTAAGAAGACTTCCAAAGACTCTGTTGAGCTTTAGATGAGGTTTTCAAAAAGGTGAAATAAATTGACCCAATTCCATTCATGACCTTTTTATGCTATCCTATTGGAAAAGCTATGGACAATTTGCAGCGCTAGGCTCTTTCAGTAATCTTTGTATTATTTACGTATGTATGTATATATCTACCTTTAAAAATTCAAGATGCTTATAATTAATTATTAAAGATTAAGGTGCAATATTTTAGACTATAATGATGTCGTGAGGATACATTTGTAGCTGAGATATCACCTAGTCACTGTCACTAAATGTCCGTTTCTATCTAACAAGTTACGTGTGCAGTTGACACTGTTTTATTTTCCCTACTGAAACACTTTAATTTCTTAAGAAGCACCTCTGGAATATTGTAGTGTTGCTTTTTAAGTGTCTATATAAGGCTAAACTTGCTGTTACTGAACACTTAAGTAGACAGACAGGATAAGCTTTAAAGAACAGCTACTGTTCTTAGCATGCTGAGAGTGTTGTACTATTTATTGTATGGACTAATCTGCAATTTTTAAACAACAGAGGTGAAAATACAAGACAGTTGTCCTTCACAAAGGGAAAGATTTATTTTCCACAGCTAACATGTATAATTATACTTAGTGAAGGAATGTAGAATAAAGAATAATTAAGAATTAATATTATTGAATAAAATACTGCACAATAATTCATGGCATTTTAAACATATCCATAATTAAATATTTCAGTTTAATGTGATAACTCACAGGAAAGAACATTAGTTATAACACAATCATTGCCCATGTACTGTGAAAAACTAACATTCTGAAAGACCATGAAAATGACTATTGCTAATCTATTTGCAAAAGCAAATGTGAAGAGTCCCTAGATTTCTTTTCACACAAGGACCCTCTATATTCTATTGAAAAAATAAGTGTGAAGGCTAAATGCTAAGTCAGTGTTCTGCCTGTGTGATGCCAGGCAAACATGTCTGTAAGCTGTGCCAACCATGATGATACAAAACCTCTTGTGCTTGGATCAATCTCACTGCTTTGTTTGATCAAAAAAGTGCTTTTAAGTAACATTACTTGACTGTTTATCTCCTGTTCAGTGACACAACCTCATGAGTCCTCAAGAGTTTATTATACAGTCAGTTAATGAACAAGAAGAGGAGCTGCTTGGGACAGGACTTCTGCTGGATCTCTGTTTCAAAAGAGGTTAAACGCACCTTCTCAATGCAGACTCTGCCTTTGAAACCTTGAGAGTGCTGCTGCCTGGAAGCTGCATGTACGCAGACCTTGCTGTGCATGTCTTCCTTTCTACTTTTTCCCATCTGTACACTCTCGATGGCACTTTGCTTTCAAGTAGCCAAGTATTTCTTCAGATTTTATGTATTTCCATAGTCATGTGAAATCAGGTAAGACTCATAACAAGGGGACAAAATTTCTGGAACCAAAAGCATGGCTACAGAACAGGAATTCACACCAAATCAATTTTCTCTGGGCAACTGTGTCAGGGCTGTCTATGCTTAGACCCCATGTGAGAATCCTCGAAGCATGCACATTTCTATCCAAACAGTTAAGTATAGATTCCCTTCATCTGAGAAAATGGAAAGCCAAAAATATTGGATGCTGCTAGAGGAAGTTTCTTGATCAAGTAATCATCAGAAAGCCTTGTAGGGTCTTGTATTTTTTTTCCTACGAAAGTCCCATGAGGCAAATGACCTACTTCAGTCTGTCGTGGAAGGAAATCCTGGATAAGGCGGAGCTGGAACAACACAAAAGATCCAGCTGTTTTTGTAGTCTAGTGTTCCAAGGAGGTGACAACTGCTGAAGCCACTTGTTAATGTAGTAACACGAAATAGTCTCCACAATCACAGTAAGCTCCACAAGTCTTTGGCACAATGTTCTAACTGGAAATTGTTGGCAAATAGCATTGAGCAATAGCAAGATGATGAAGGGGCAATATTAAGGCAGTCTTGATAAATCATGTAACTTGATTGTTTCAGTCTCTCACTCACCAAAGTCAAAAGACAGCCTTTCCTTTTATTAACTGATTTCTGAAATTAAAAACTTGAAAAATAATTGCAGAATAGTTCTTTAAAGAATTTAATAGCTTTTGTTAATAGCAGAAATTTTACCCTGTGTTCAGGGTAAAACACTGTTACACTGCGAAGACCTCTGCAGAAAAGATTGTGAAATGAAAGCTAAAACTAGCATTTATAGCCTATAATACTAACAGTGTTTGTATTGTCACCTCATAATTGCATGAAAGTTATGTATATTGGTTTACTAGGAAATACTGGGACAATATTCTACATATCCTTTTACATGATAATATTTCTACCAAGCTTATTTACTCATTACCAAACTATGATCCATCTTGCAATTAATGATTTTAATTATATGCAGGTACATGGTCATTTCATGCAAAATAGTTTCAACAGCAAGCAGTTCTTCAGCTCAGAAGTGTTTCAGTCTCTGCACTTAAGAGCGAGCTCTTCGATGATGCATAAGTTTGCTCTCCTAGGGAGAATGGTCTGCATGTAAGGTTTAATTTCTTTTTAACACAGTTCTGTAACTTCCCAACTCTCATTTCCAGGGCCCAGACACAACATGAGACAGTCCTGCTCTCTCTCAGGGTGAAACTGCAGATTTCCTTCCTGGTTTAATTTCGGAAGTTACACGCAGCAACCTTGGCCTCTTCAGTGCTGCTGAACTCACTGTACCTAATTTGTAACTTGAGCAATGTTTTGCATGTTTTAATTTTATATTGAAAAACAAAGAACATTATTTTTAATAAAACAGACATGGTTCAAACAAAAGAACATTTAAGAAATGGTATTCAGATACTTGCATCACAGCCTATTTATTCTACCAAGCATGATACTCAGCAGAAGTTAGTGGTTTTGGTTTAGATTCAACAAAGATTTTGCAGAGACAGTTACTCAGATTTCAGACTGGGAATGAGGAAAGCAACACAGTTCTGGGACAGCTTGCACAAGAGGCCTAACGAGACCTGCATCCTGACACTTTTAAGAAAGTATTTGCCTTTTGTTTTTCTAGCTCCCCTGAACTTCAGAAAGTACAATAGAGAGGCACTTCATTCTGCAGGGGAGTTCTTGGATCTGTTTCATGAAATTAGTATTTCCCCATGTTCTGCACAGGCTGCAGAAATAATTCTGGATGCCTCACTACCTTCCAGCAGTATGTCCTAATAGGAGCTATGTCATTTATTATCAGAGCTCAAACAAAATCTGTGTCTGCTGTCAAAAATTATTGTTTGCTTGTGGCTGTGCTCCTCATTCTTCCATCACCTGTAAATTGTAGATATACAATGTAAATATGAGCTGTGAGAAATAATAGCGTTGCAGGGGTACTTTGGGTCCCAGAGAGGCAGAGGCTCAGGTTTGTTCTCGTCTGTGAGCAGCTGACTGACTCGGCTCTCTTACTAGTGAATCAGTTCATATTGGCCAAATATGGTCTGACCTCTCACCTTCCTTCTCTTCTTCATCTTGGCTGATGTAACATGTGCTACCTCCTCAAACAATTATCCATGGCTGCAGGACCAGTGGGGCCAGCCTTACTTCAGACCTTGTAATAAGCTCTTCTAATATTGAGAGTGCTTGCACTGGCAACACCATGGGTTTTGCCAGGAGATTTGGTAGGGACCTTCTTGAATGCACTAAACTGAGTGAGAATGTAAGATTTTGATGGTCTAACTGGTAGACAAAAACCAGTGAACCAAACTAATATACTTGCAAAGATATTTTATGTGTAGACATAACCAATGTGAACCTTGTAGAAATAAGCAGAAGAGCACCAAAAGAAGTGTCTATGGGTAAAATGTTTTGTCATTAATGTTGTAAGATTAAAACCAGGCCAGGTCTAAACCCTCCTCCTTCCTACAATCAACTATTTTCTTGCTGCCAGCACAATTAATGGCCCTCATGTTTCATACCTTGGACAAAACCTTAATGCCTTCCTCACCTGCCTTCCTGCCAACCTGCATTGCCCACAGCCCCTCGGTACTGTTGCTGCTGTGAGAGTTGTCTGTGTCCAAGGCCTCCAGCACTCACAGGAGTCAAGGAGGGAAACAGAAAAGGGTGAGAAACTCTCTGAACCTTGATAAAGAAGCATTAGGGTGTAATTTGTATTGGGCGACATGAGCATTTATGAAATAGCTCTGCTTTTTTATCTCAGACTAATACAAATTTGTGTTGCAAAATGTCCTTTCACTGCTCTTTACAGAAGAGCATGGGTACACAGGCTTATGATCTCAGGGGAGCATGTTAACAGACACTTAATGCTCACATACAAGTACCTATATTTGGAAAACTTATGACCTTTTATTTGGTACTTTCACTTCTTGCTTTTATTGAAGATCTTTCATGATATTACAGTTAATTGAACACAAGATTAATTCAATCACCACTTATTAACAAGAGAAATCACAAAAAGTAGGCCAGAGGTTTGAGTGAGCAGCAAAGAATTTCCTGATTTAGCTTGCCATGCACTATTTTATGGCAAAACTAATTGACATTCTTCTGGTTACTATTTACTTAAATACTAGTTTTCTATCAGAGACAAAACAAAGTATAATCCCTACAGAAACCTGAGCTGCTTATATTAAAGTCAGATGGGATGTAAAATGGAGAGTTTCTGTTATTTTTGGCTCAGTAATATGCAATTATGGTAATTTCCACCAGCATACTCAGTGCCTTGTGCTTTTGTGCCAAAACAGAAGAGGCCTTTGCTTGGCTGTTTCTTTTCCATTAGTGACAGGGTGACTTAAACATGTTAATGCAGGCTAGAGACTTTCTGTCTCAGAGATAGCTTTGCTTGCACTTGAGAGATAGAGGAAACATGTGGAAGGGTTTCA
Source organism: Coloeus monedula (assembly GCF_965178545.1). Classification (NCBI taxonomy): domain Eukaryota; kingdom Metazoa; phylum Chordata; class Aves; order Passeriformes; family Corvidae; genus Coloeus; species Coloeus monedula. The sequence continues at coordinate 108,488,326 of NC_138781.1, forward strand.
TATGCCAAGTTCTTTATTACGCACAGGGGCACATAGGTATGTGAACACAGAGGTTGTTATTCCTCCCCAGTGGCCACCATCTTCCTCAATTTAATGGCTAACTGTGAGAAAGAGGCTGCTAAAACCTTGCCAGTAGCTGCAGGTTCAGCTAAGTTCAGCTGTTTCTTAATAGTGGCTCAGAAAGCACTGACAAGAGCAACACAGAGAGCAGTAGGGAGCCAGGGTACTCCTTTGTCCCCTAGTTCATTAAACATTCCTATGAATGTCAGCTATGGGTGAAGGAGACAAAAGGGCTTTTACCAGAATCTCCAAAACTCTACTAAGAGCAACAATGGTTTCAAAAGTAAATAAAAAAGATAATAATTAATTATAAAATTAATTTAAGTAACTTCTTTGTTACATGTATGTGACTAGATCTGTTGAAAAATGTTATAGGATGAAAGTTAAAGGATTTTTTAGATATCTTTCTATCCTTTACTATCAGCTTGGCAAGGACAGTGAATGAGAAATAAACTTGCTTTGCATGCTGGTGGAGAGGATGTTGGATTCCTTCTACTCATGCTAACAACATGTGAAGTAGGAAATGGTATCTACCATGTTTACAGGAAAAAAACAGGTCTTGTAATTTCCATTTCCACTTAGCACAGAAAGTGAGAGCAAACAAAATTAGAACAGAATTGAACTTTTTTTCTTCACCTGAAAGAAACAATATGAACAGGAGTGGTGTAATTTCTTTTCTAGACATGAGATTCTTATTAGATTTGCCAGAGCTATCTAAGTAAAAATACTATTTCTATTGTCATATGCATCATTAAACAGAAAGCTTACAGTTTGCCTGCAATACACATTTCCTCAGGCATAATTGCCTTTAGCTTGAATTGTAACTATTCATACCTCAGAACCTTCATTCATTTGAACTGTTGATATTTGCTAGCACCTACTAATGATTTGCAACATGAATATCATAGAAAGATATTGTTCTTTCCTTTGAACAATTGACAACCAAAATTGAATATTGAAACATACCTAAGGCTAGAATTCACATTTATTAGACAGCTGGCATCTACCTTAGTAGACTACAATTAGCTCATGACACATAATCAAGCAGTTTACAACATTAATATGCTGTTCAGAAGAGTGGTAGTAATTTGGGTGCTTCCCAAAACAGCTGGTCACCCATGCCAAGACAGAAAATACAAGGTTCAAGATGGACTGTTTGCTATGTCTTAATATTTACTTCCCCTAGGGACAATAAATATTTTCAAGTTTATGAAATTATGTGGCGGGTAACGCATTGAAAAACTGGCAACTGGGCTTTGCAAAGTACCAAACCCTTGCTCTTGTGTAGAGTAATTACATAGACAAGGTTTCACCTTGACTGCATTACCAATGTACAGTTTGCAGATAAGACAAGTACTAGGCAATTGCTTTGTGAATTTCAAAGAGCAGTGTCACTGCTGCAAACTGTATCTTGGCTTTGTCACTGTGTGGAGTTGAGTGTAAACACACAGCAACTAAAAGTAAAAAACAGCCATGTTAGTTCCATTTCCCATCTCCAAGCACTGCTCTCTCAGAAAGCCTCCTTTCCACAGGGGATGTTTCTGATCATGACTCATCAGCTGGCTGAATAAAATCTAAACAGATAAGAGAAAAAATACTTTTCTACAACTTAATGCCTGTGACAACCCGTTAATTCTGCTGCATATTATTGCAAAGTTTATGTAAGACCTCTGTTATTAGGTTGATTCAGCTCAGAGGGATGTGATATTTTACTTTTATGACTCTGTATAATCCTTTGCCCTGAAGTTGAAAATGCATTGTCCCCTGACTCACAATAAGTGATGAATTACAAGGTAGTGCTGCCAATTTTCCAATACACACAAGATGAGAGATGTAAACAATCATTTCCTCATAACAGCAACATGAACTAAACTAGGTTCAACAAAACCGAAGGAAAAACTGCGAAACAGCAAAACTAATTTTACTCACGGACTATGATTCAGTACCTCTTTTGGGTCCCATATCTGAAATTTTGGTTATAAAAATTGTGGCATTCATTTCAATAAGCCATCAACCAATCAAGGTCAAGTCTGAATAGCATTAATCTATGAATATGCGCACTTTTGTACCTATATGCATGAACATACACACATGCATTGGTTGTCAGTTTTATTAATATTCCACATAGTATGACAATTCAGAGACATAATTTCTTAAGACCTCATGTGCCTCCTCACTGTGATTTCTTTTTTTCATTTTAGATTGAACATTCAACATCTCTGTATGTTAAACCAGAAATATATCTTTCTTTTACCCCAAGTTCAGCTTCTGACAAAAGTGCCAAGAAACCTTAGAAATATTTCCCTTTTCCTCAAAACCTTAATTCTGCATTTTATTTTAAATGCTGCCACAACAAAACTACAACTCAGTCATTTTTATTGCATGTCTTAGAGCTTTGTTTTAATTACATTGTTAGTTACAGGCTTCAGGGTTGAAAAACCTTATGTTTTCACCACTCTTGTCTTTGTGGTTTGTAGAAGTACTAACTTACCCTGTAAACCGAGACACATGGAGGAAAGGATACCTTGTAGGTCAATAGGGGAAGAGCTAGAGATATGTACAGATACAGCCATATGCAAAAATGCCTACATGCTAATGCCTGCCCACTCAAACCTTGGGAAAATTCCACCCTATATTTTTCTCTGCTTTCACTGTATTTTTTCTGGAGTAGCAAATATCTTAATTTTCCACTATGTTTGACCCTGTAGTTTCTCTGTATCTATGAAAGGGTGTAACCTTCCTTCGTTATTACTCATAGGGACCACAATATTATCCACAGCTTCTTTTCCTTGCTGAACAGGAATTGAAGTCTCGATGAGGACCAGGGTTTCTCATGAGGACAAGAGGAAAAGTGATTCACAACTCAGTGAATGTGAGCTTTAAAAGAGAGCTAACAACCATGACCAAAAACTACTAATGAAATTTGAAGAACAAGCCATACCACTGCAGACAAATAGGAAGCCAAGATTTTTGACTGTGATGCTATGGTTGGTCTAAAAACAAGGCTGCAAAATAACAAACTGAAAGAAGAGGTTAGAGCAGGGGTGTGAAGTGACTAACCAGGAGAAAGTGGTGACAAAAAGGTGGGACTTATAGAATTTGGTGAAAAGGACATTTTGGACGAGGTGAAGTGGGAAGGGTTAGAAAAAAAATCCATAAAATCAGGCAATCCAGTAACAAAAACCCAATAACAGAAAAGCAGGTAAAGAAAATAAGGGAAAGAAGATAATTATTTAAGCCACCTTCCCTTTTTAGCAGGCCAAGATGATAAAAGCTGACAAAACCTTTGCAAAATGCAACATTGATTCAAATCTGGGAATTTGGAAGTAATGAATTCTCTTCACACTTATAAGAGGTAAGAAACATCATGCAGAGCAAAGATAAGTAGGCAATTTTGGAAAAGACTACCCAGGCAAAAAGCAAAGAGAGTGCCATATGTCTTCTGACATGCAGCAGAGATGTGGATGAGCAGGAGGAAATTCATACTCCAGTGCACGGAGGAGGGTCTTCTGGAGAAGATTTTTTACTAGGTCACTGTGCATGTGATTGTAACATTTTGCATGCAAAAATAAGGAGGAGACAAGATATTGTAGGTGCCAGTGACTTACTGAGGAAATGCTAACAGGAAGTTGGGATTTGAATCTTTGCTTTCTGCACACACAAATTGTCATAGTACCAAGAGCTGTCTGGGTCACCTCTTGTAGCAATTCTCATTATCAGGCTAATTTTTGTGAAGCAACAATTTCTGGCTAGGATTTTCATGTTAGGGTGAAAAGAAGAGGGCAGAATAAGGGGGTGAAAGAAGCCAGCTGAGAGATGAAAAGAATACTAACAGGATATTTGTGTTTCAAAAGGCGTCCCCTTCAAGCAAAGTTGTTTTACCTAATCTTGGTTGCAAGCTCTCTATGGGCTCAAACTGAGACCTAAATGCTGTTATCCATGGCATAGAGGCAATGTAGAAAATTCTCTACCATTCTGGAATTCTGGATGTGGAAGACATGTAATGATAACAAAGCACTGAGAGTAGATACTATCACTATTCCCTGCAAGATCCAGTACTGATAAGGTAAGCAGAAGCAAAGTATGGGCACAAGCATCTGTATGTGCAAATAGATGCATCAATTCAGCTAAAATAGGAGGCAGTGTTGTACATAATTTTGTAGATGTTCTCAAATTTTACCCAGAAAAAGTTTATAAGGTTTGTATTTAACTCCCAACACTCATTAAAAAAAGTTTTTCCAGTAAACAGCATTTGTAAAATCTTCCAGGTAAAAATATCAAGCTAACAATACTCTTTTCATTCACATACATTCACTTTCCTCATCTCAGGTAAGAAGCCAGAGAAAAGACCCTTTCTTTATAGTCAGCAATGATATTGGAACTAATTATACTTGTTTTTTTCGTCCAAACTTCCACAGATATGAGGGAATTTGGCCTAAGAAGAAAAAGAACATATTTCTCAGAAGCTGCAGGCCATAACTGCTTCCACCCATGACTTCAACATAGCACTATCAACAAACAGTGTCATAATCAGCCAGAATCCTCTCTCAGTTCCCTGTGAAAACACTACCATGTTTGTTTACATGTTCAGATGGTTTCTGTGTCTTATTTTATTGGCAGTTCTGGAAAGGGCACATTCTCTAGTGATGACACACTCTTGAATTCTGCCCCAAAAATGCATCTGACTGCACAGGATATGTTGTTATCTGCTCTGTAACACACAGACAATAAATTAACTGCTATCAGACAGATGACAGACAGCTAAATTTAATGTTTGCATATACCTTTCTTTAATTTGATGTGTTTCTTGATACCTATCTTTTCTGATATTGCTCCCATATCAGATGTGAGCAGATTGAGTCTGTCAGAACAATGGGAAAAATTATTATAGATAGCAGTGACAGCCCTCCAGCAGTGGCAGGCACTTTTCAAACTAATGACTTGTAGTATGTATTACACATATTCAAAAGCCCTCATTTCATAGTTCTACAAGTGTGTTTTATCCTATTAAAAAAAAAAAAAAAAAGAGAGATTCACAGCTTTCTCCAATATGCCAGCAATTTCTCTGAGTCCTTAAGGAGCCTAAAAAATTATATCTAAAAGTGTGATATTTTTATGAATGTACAGAATTTTTTAGATTTTTATGATTTTTCAATTCAGTACAGTTGGATTCCTTACACAAAATGAATTTCAGTATGAACCTGAAGCTGAAAATTGCAAAAGCAGAGAGTATAATTTTGGAGAATTATCCTTTCAATCAAAACTATTAAGTAAGGAAATCCAATAGTCAGAAAAATGCCAAATTCAGTCACCCTGTGAACACTAGATGAACTTTTCAGTACATGTCCCCCCGCTATTAGCTTACAGAAAAAAACCATATGCTCCTGTAATATGCACCAGGCTTTTATATAGAGGTCTGGGTAAGAATTTACAAATTTCACTGAAATTTCTTATTAGAATGTCACCTGTCATGGAAAGTATAATGCTGGTGCAGAATCCTATGACATGCATACATGTTAATATATAAAAGTCTCTGTCCTCCTTTTTCAGGGGACAGCTGTGTAAGGTTTTATAGCCATCCTGGTGTCTGTCTGCAGAGCCAAAAGAAAATAAACCACCTGTGATTTGTTACTTCATCCTAAATGTGATCTGTTGCAAAGTGCAAGTAAGCAGAGATGTTATGGTAAATAATTGCACTAAGGAGGCCTGTTAGTAGCAATTATTTCTGGATGAAAAGGAGTTTCTTGAATTACCATGTATGATGGTAGTTTTACTTGGTTTACAAAGGTGATTTATCTGAAGGATAGGCAGCAATAATTTGTTGTAGAGCACAACTGTATGGTGAACACGTTTGTACCTTATGTAATATGTTTTTAGGTTGCCTGAAATATTCTCAAGGATTCCACAGAGTTTTGGAGGGGCCAGTCCTTGTAACAATGAGAGTGGACAGGAAAGCATTGCAGAGGCTAAGACAAGCATTCCACAGACCACAAAGTTGCCTTTTTTACAAAATGAATACTTAAGACAGCTTTACACAAGGTCTTTTAACATGGTGTGTTTTAGATCAAATATATACAGACCTGTTATGTCCATGTTGTAATCCACATATTTTATTAAAAATCTTTCATGTTTCTGTACCCTCTTGTCATGTTTTATGTTCATGACAACATATAATGGTAACTTTTGTCAAATTATCTTTGCCTATATTTGCTGGTATCTGTGCCCTATATGGTCAAGTACATATGTGCCTTATTGATAGGTGAGTTTTGACTCCCCTCCCCTCCCCTCCCCTCCCCTCCCCTCCCCTCCCCTCCCCTCCCCTCCCCTCCCCTCCCCTCCCCTCCCCTTCCCTTCCCTTCCCTTCCCTCCTCTCCTCTTCCCTTCCCTCCTCTCCTCTTCCTTTCCCTTCCTTTCCCTTCCCTTCCCTTCCCTTCCCTTCCCTTCCCTTCCCTTCCCTTCCCTTCCCTTCCCTTCCCTTCCCTTCCCTTCCCTTCCCTTCCCTTCCCTTCCCTTCCCTTCCCTTCCCTTCCCTTCCCTTCCCTTCCCTTCCCTTCCCTTCCCTTCCCTTCCCTTCCCTTCCCTTCCCTTCCCTTCCCTTCCCTTCCCTTCCCTTCCCTTCCCTTCCCTTCCCTTCCCTTCCCTTCCCTTCCCTTCCCTTCCCTCCTCTCCTCTTCCCTTCCCTCCTCTCCTCTTCCCTTCCCTCCTCTCCCCTTCCCTTCCCTTCCCTTCCCTTCCCTTCCCTTCCCTTCCCTTCCCTTCCCTTCCCTTCCCTTCCCTTCCCTTCCCTTCCCTTCCCTTCCCTTCCCTTCCCTTCCCTTCCCTTCCCTTCCCTTCCCTTCCCTTCCCTTCCCTTCCCTTCCCTTCCCTTCCCTTCCCTTCCCTTCCCTTCCCTTCCCTTCCCTTCCCTTCCCTTCCCTTCCCTTCCCTTCCCTTCCCTTCCCTTCCCTTCCCTTCCCTTCCCTTCCCTTCTCCTTCCCTAAAGTGAAGGATTTATTGTGTTTTATAACGTTTTTGCTTTGTTCTTCTGGAAGTAAAAATCCAAAGTTTGGCAAGGAACGTGGGAATTCAAAATTAATATTGTCTCTTCTTCTCAAAATATTTCTCTTGATTTGGTAACCATGTACTTGACAACTCACAAAAACAATTTCAGTGCCAAAGTACAAATAAGAGAAAGCAGCCTGAGGTAGAGGTTTTTCAAAGATAGAGAGAATACAGAAACTGAAATATGGGGGGGGGAGGGGGGGGGGAAGGATTGTTGTTGCCATGTGAGGGCACATGGAGGGCAGCAATTAAATGCTGGAAAAGAGGGGCAGATGTCAGGCATTGACCAGTGTGCAACACAAGCGAACTTTTAAAAACCCAAGATGCTTATGTTGCCCCAGGATAGCTCATCTCTCAAGAAAATATGATAAGTATGAACAAATCAGCAGTTATTTTCAAAATGTCTTCAGTGATGGACGGCACAGTTTTTCTTTATGCCACTTCTTTTAGCACTCCTGTTGATTTTTTGAAATGGAAGAAAGATCATGTGAATGCAATCTCTCATATTTGAATGGCACAATGGGATGAGAAAAGAATCTAATTCATGCAGCTATCTTTGTGATTTCTTTTTATATTCCTTGGTACATATTCATTACATAGACTTAATTGGCTGAATTGTGAGAGCATCCTCGTGGATCCATTGCAAGGGTCTGTGCGTAATACTGCTTTCTGCATTAATTCTCAAGTATCTTGGGGTAGAGCTGAAGTCACATCCGTGCCATGGTAAATATCCACAAGTTTGTGGGTGCTTTGTACACCAGTCTGAAAGGGAATTTCACTTTCATACTGAGATAAAGAGTTGTTTGTGCAATGAGGCTGGTTTCCAGTGTGCTGAAGGCTGTTAACAAGCATTTATGTGCAAGAGACATAAGAGTGGCTGCTGTTTTTTTACTCCTGTGTAATGAGTGTTTCGTCACTCTATGTTACAAAAGGTGAAATGTTCACAGTCCTGTTTGGTTTTGGTAAGATAAACAGTTTCCTAAGATATGGGAGGACTTAACCCAAGCTTTAATTCTAGTGCTTCGTATGTTTAACTGGAGAAGACCCAGTCCTGGACAAATGTGAGACAAAGTGAGTCTAAAATATCCATGCTTATGGCTATGTGGTGTTAGGGAACACCACTGGTAATCTGTGCTAGTGAATATTTAGAGTGCTCCTTGGCATGGGGACCAGCACCAGCTATTCACAGCACAACTAGGGGATTCATGTGAACCAGGGTATCAACTCCAAAACACAGTTTTTGCCAGTCACTTCTGAAGTGTAAAAGAGTTTAAAATACATATGGGCTGGTGATCTGGTTAAACCTGTTTTTGTAAATAGATTGATACATGGTGCAGGACACCAGAGGAACGACTTGGCTGACATATTGCTAAATACCGTCTGAAAGCCTACAGTTGAGTTCATCTCTTTGGCTGTGAACAAAAAATTCACAGTAAATAAAATCACTTTCTAAAAAGAGTTGTGATCCTTTGCTAACAAGCAAATTTGCCTCTTTTTGAGCACCTCCTCTCCCCCCTCCCCCCACGGCTTAATATTACTGCAGTAAAAATAAAGAGCATTTAGAGCAGTCCTTTTTTTTGCCACATATTCCATGTGGGAATTTTTGCATCAGGCAAGGATCAAGCTTCACACATGATCCAGCAAGTAACACGCATCTGGAAATCCAGAAATAAAAGCATGTGTCATGTAACACTTGCTGACTACTGACAGGCTTCACAGTAGAGCTGTAAGGAGTCACACTAAGACCTCACAAAATCTGACTTCTCTTCTTCCCATGTGTCTCCCACCTCATCTGCACACTTAGGCAAGTTTTGCCACCAGGAATCATCCGCTTTCAGTTTTATATCCATCCAACTTACCCACTCATCCCATGTGATTGTAATCTGTAGTAAATTTAGCTTTTGTTATTGGCAGAATTTATGAGCTGGGATTTGTCTATCTTTGTAATAGAGACTAGGTGGATATTTCTCTGGCAACATGCTATGAACAGTTTTCTGAGAGAATAAAACCCTAAAAGTCACCCCAGGCATTTTGGAAAAGGAGATCAAAATTCCTTGGAAAAAAAAATCCCATAAAACTATTGAAACTAATACTAGTTTCAGGGTCTGATTTTGTAAAGACTTTTGAGCAGTGCATTACCAAGCATTGCTGAGCCTATGTCCAGTTTTGGTCTTGAATTTGGCAGTAAAGGTGAAAGCCTGTGTTGGGTTTACCTGGCAAGGTTTTGGAGAAAGTGGAGCTATAGGAAGAGCTTCTGTTAAAAGCTGCCAGAAGCTTCCACAATGTCCAGCAGAGCCAACACCAGCCAGCTCCAAGATGGACCAGCAGCTGGCCAAGGCCAAGCCTATCTCCAACAGTGGTAGTGCATATGTGAGAAGGAGGAGAGGAGCAGAAAACAAAAAGGGCTATTGGAGCTGGGAAGAGGAGTGAGAATACATGAGAGAAACAGCCCTGCAGCCACTGAGACCAGTGAAAAAGGAGAGGGATGAGGTGCTCCAGGCACTGGAGATGAGATTCCCCTGCAGCCAGTGGTGCAGCCCATGGTGAGGCAGCTGTGCCCCTGCAGCCCGTGGAGGTCCACAGGGGAGCAGAGATCCACCCACAGGCACAGGACCGCACTCTGGAGTAGATGGATGCCTGAAGGAGGCTGTGACTACATGGGAAGCCCACATTGGAGCAGGTTTGCTGACAGGACTTGTGACTCTGTGGGGGACCCACACTGAAGCCATCTGTGCCTGAAGGACTGCAACTCATGGGAAGGGCCCACACTGTAGGAGCTGGTAGAGGACTGTCTCCCACAGGAGGGACCCATGCTGAAGCAGGTGAAGAGTGATGAGTCCTCCTTCTGAGGGTGAAAGAGCAGCAGAGACAATGCGTGATGTAGCACTGGAGGGGAGAAGGGGGAGAAAACTGAGAGTGGAGTTGAGCCTGGGCAGGAGGAGGGGGTAAGAGCTAGGTTTTTTTTCTCATTACCTTACCTGATGTGATTAGTAATAAACTAAATTAATTTCCCCAAGTAGAGTCTGTTTTGCCTGTGACGGTAATTGGTAAAGGTCTCCCTGTCCTTATCTAGACCCATGAGCCTTTCATTGTATTTTCTCTCCCTTGTCCAGCTGAGGAGGGAAATGATAGAGTGGCATTGGTGGGCACTGGGCGTCCAGCCAGGGTCAACATGCCACAAAGCCACAAAAGAAACCTGATAGATCCAGAAACTTGGGGCCTTGAGCAGGGAAATTAGGGATGAAGTTCCTGCAAACAGAAAAGCGACCTGAAACAGAATCTCTCCTATTACAGGAAGGTGCTCTGATTTCCTTACAGTTTACAGGATACAGGTGTTTATCTGCTCTGCCTTCAGCCTCTTATATTCCAAGTTTTCTTTAGAACCAAACTGGTAAGTGTGATCTGAGAAAGAAAAACCAGTTTGGGTCCCCCAGGTCTTATTCGTTGTTTCTTTTTTTTTTTAACCCTCATCTAGTCTGAGAATATCTACCTTGCCCCTTAGCATTATCAAAGTTTCAGTACATTCTTGGTTGTTCAGAAACAACCTGGGAAGTGCGTAGGGAAGAACACGGATTTAAGAGCACAGTATCTTAGAGTTATAAAATAGTTAGGGTTGGAAGGGACCTAAAAAGATTGTCTAGATACAATGCCCCTGCCATGGGCAGGGAATCTTCTACTAGGTCAGGTTACTCAGAGCCCCATCCAGCATGTCTTGAACAACTCCAGGGATGGGGAGTCCACAAACTCTGAGCAATCTATTTCAGTGCATCACCTCCCTTATATTAAAGTTTCTTCTGTATATTTAATACTAAGCCACCTTCCTTCAGCTTAAGGTCATTCCCCCTTGTCCTACCACTACATGCCCATGTGAAAAGCCACTCTCCAGCCTTCCTGAAGACCCTTTTATGTACTGGAAGAGTGGTCTCCCTGAAGCCTTCTCTTCTGCCGGCTGAACAGCTGCACCTCTCTCACCCTGTCTTCATAGGAGAGGTGTTCTTGGCCTGTGATCAACTTAATGGTCCTCCTCTAAACTTGTTCCAACAGGTTCTTGTCCTTCTAATGTTGGGGTCTCCAGAGCTTGATGCAGGACTCCAGGTGGAATGTCATGAGGGCAGAATAGAGGGAAAGAATCACCTCCCTTGACTTGCTGGCCACAACTTACTTGATGCAGCCCAGGATACAGTTGACTTTCAGGGCTCTGAGTGCACATTGCCAAGTCATATTGAGCTTTTTGTCCACAAACACCCCCAAGTCCTTCTCCCCAGGGCTAGTCTGAATCTGTTCTCTGCCCAGCCTGTATCTGTGCTTGGGATTGACCCAATCCAGCTACAGGACCTTGCACTTGGCCTTGTTGAACTTCGTGAGATTCATGGAGGCCCACACCCTCAAGCCTGCCAAGGTCCCTCTGGATGGCATCTCTTCCCTGTAGTGTGTCAGCCACACTAGGTGCCTGTTTAGGTGCCTCTTCTGTGGATGTTAATTTGTTCAGCTTTGTTCAACTTGATCAACTTTTTGTTATTCGCTTGCCCACAATGAAATTGTGTGGTCCAACAGATTCAACATACAAATTTGAATGCTCAAATTATTAAACCCATATAAATTACTTTGGAGCTTCAGCAACTTCAAAGCTAAGCATTTTGATCCCTGAACTCTAGAAATGCTGATACTAGTTATTGTGAAGAAAATTGACTACCCTAATCAAAACCAGGAACCATGCCAGGGCTTTGTGGGATCCATACTTGGAGGTACTGAGTAGGCACCTTTGCTCTTTGGTGGACCTAGTCCTTTGTCTCATTCAATGTCAGAGGAATTTCATCTTCTTCATGACCAAGTCATGACGAAAAGTAAGTCTGGCTTGTCTAAATATCTTTGAGCTTGTATTATTAGATTAACTCAGAGAGCCTTCGTGCTTGCTCTCAAAAACCTGGTCACAGAACAGATAGATCATTTCTTCTGACAGCTGAAAAGGAGGGTCTTGGGGGAAAGGAAGAGGCCAGAAGTTTTGAATTCATGTTGGGAGGTGGAAGAGAAGATTTCCTTAGCAAGGGGTTCCTGAAGGCCCTGCCTCCCAGCTCTTCGTCTGATTTTCCAAAACCAAGCAGCAGCCAACACAGACCTTATCACATTTCCTTTCCCCACAGCTTTCCTCTCTCCTGACAGCTCTGAGTGGAGCAGAACACAAGTAAATTCCTCTGCCCTTGCCACAGATCCCCTTCTTTCTCCTGCACTGTGCACTGTTGCTCCTTGTCATCAACATTTTCCCTGGCCAACCATTCAGACCCAGTCCTGTCTGGTGTCCCCAGGGCTGGTGACACAGCACATCCCAGCACATAAAAAAGGACAAGAGAAGGCATGGAGGCTTGACAGGACAGCATCACCGTAACTGCAGGTGGTAGATTGAGTTGTGCCATATGCACGTGTGTGGACATTTGGCATGCTCATGCCTTTGGAAGTGAAGGTCCAAACAGCATTCTGAACATGAGTGCCATCCTGATATACTGCCCAGCTGGTCCATGATGTCCCAGTTCCAAGCAGAGGAAGAAAATCTCTACAGGATGCACCAGGGATCTGAAATTCAGATGGTATGGGGAGTATTTGTGTCCAGTATGGGGAATATTTGTGTCCAGTAAGTCACACATGCACCATCACCCCGTAGGAAGGCCTGTCTTCACAAGGGGTAGCCTCCAGCCCCAGAAGAAAAAAGTCACCATTCCCTTTCTCATTATCCTACACCAAGGTGTGTTTCGTTGACCAAGTACCAAACATGATGCCAGGAATGGTGCAGGCAGCAGGCACTGTGCTTCCACTCCTTAAATAACAGACAAAAAATGAGCAAGAACAGAAAAAACTTCTTGCTTCACATCAGAGCTCATACAGGACACAGCAGTAGGGCCTGATACATGCCTCCGGAATGACAGTGGGAAAGATGGGAAAGACTGGGACTAAATCCCCAGTACTGGCTTCTTGTCTAGAGAGAGAGGAGTCTCCTCCAGCCCATGAAAAGTAATTCTTCAGTGATTGAAGCAGGTGGTTGTAAAAATCTGAGGTTGAGTAAGACAGCCAAAACAGGAGCTCTTGGAATTATTGATGCCAAAAGAACACAACTCCAACATCCTACAGTTGCTGACAAAGTTCATTGCATGCTGTGCTGGATTTTGGTGTAGATTGACAATCTGAGGGGTCTCACCCAAACCCTGCAGGTGTTAGCAGTGGTCAAAGATCATCAAGTGAAAATTTTCTCTGACATCCCTCTTTAAAACATATCCATCTCAGCAATGAGGCAGTTTGACCATGCATGCCAATGCTAGTATGTGAGATAGACAGACAGACAGATAGATAGAAAATAAAATTATGGGATGGATAATGTACACTTAAAAGAAACTGAAGAACATGTATGAAGAACTGAAGAATGCTAATGAGAGCTTTTAATATTAAAACTGTCACTAAGATGAACTTTAATTGTGGTAAAGCTGAAGTAAATTCCTACGTTTGGATGCTGAATCAATGCCATCTAGTGGTAGTAGGGTTTTTAGTGGGTTTTTTTGTTTTGGTTTGTTTGATTTTTAAAATTTTTTTTATTTTTGGTTTTGTTTTATGGTCATGAAGATCACAGCCATCATCAAAAAGGTCCACCTAATAAGTATCTTTAGTACCTTTGTGAAAATTGTCTAAATATTTCTCCAAGTCGAGCAACTAAAAACCATTTATGTGTAATGATCGAGATACATGCAAATTCAGAAATATTTACATTTCCCTTTGTTCAAATAACTTAACCCATCACAAACTAAGACTCTTTTATATTGAAGCCTGCATTGCATGACAACTTATCCAACACCCCCAATTTAAAAGAACATCTTTGCTTCACTATGACCTAAGGAGATGGGAACATCAGACTGACCAGCACTAACAATCTTATGTCAGTTTGTCTAACAGAAGGTATTTCCTCTGATGATAGGCCTTACAATGAGCTGCATTTTCTTAGCTGTTAATTACGAAGATCATCAAGTTCCCAGGTGTTTGTTATCACACCTGGCCCCTTAGCAATAAATTCTTTTATGTCAACAAGTGCTGACAAGAACAAGACTTAACAAGCAGGATTCATTTCAAAGCTTGGTAGATAAACAAAGAAGTTCTGAGCCCCCCTGCAGTCATATATACATAAAAGGAGCTCCTTTGGTGGTCTGTTGTTTACTTGCAGAGTGCTGGCAGAAGTAAATTGTAGGAAACAAATGTAGTGTTGTGTCATTATCCCTTACAGGCTGACTGTGTTAGTGAGTGTAAATTGAACATACACGCAGTTGTGAGCACAGTACTTCATACTCATAAAACTGGTGTACTAGAAGTGCATCTGCTGATCATTTCCTAAACTATATTCCTCACATCAGGATTTATAGTAGAGTAGACACATTCATAAATGTTTGGTATTCTCTTCAGCGGTATGCAGCTCTCGGGTAATAAATTGCTTCAATTTGTTCCTAATGTCACTGCTGATCTACAGTTCATCTGGCAACAGGAACAAAGGAGATGAGGGTTGTACTAAAATGTGAAAAGGTGGTGTGCTGGGTACCAACATTCTGCAAAAACTGAGTGCCTCAGACACAGCTAAAGGCAACAAAAGTGAAAACTCTCTGGGCAGGACCTTAAAGGAGCCCTGGGAATACCGCAGTGAGAGGACTCTTTATTCTGTGTTTATTATATTGGGAGGGGGTTTCGCTACATTTTCCTATTTTTATGTTTGTCCTAACTCTTCTTCTTTTTCCTTTATGGACTCCATAAGGCTAGTCAAATTTGCCCTTTTATAGAGAGGCAAATCCAGCCTTATCTTGTAAATTGTACTGATAAATGAGATTGGGCTTTGAGATCTTGATTGCTGATTTAAACTTTCTCCCCCCCACCCCTCACCCCCCCCCCCCCCCCCCCCCCCCCCCCGTGAAAAAGTCCCCTGGGACTCTATGAAAGGAATCCAACAACACTGGAACTACAGGTCCTTAAAACTGCATAACTAATGCATTACTACAAATGTAAGTCAATGAATCAGAAGTCTAAGAAGTTTTGGTTAAGCAAAGAATTTTTACGTATGTAGTGCATGAAAAATCTGTACATATACATGAACATTGCAACTGATGCATATACAGACAGTGTTGAAAGAATTAAGAACTTCTGTGGTCTGTCCTTGCGAACAGGAGAAAATCAGCAATAAATGAAGGAAAACACTGTCAGTGATACATTGCTTGAATTTTATTTCCTTCAGAGGCAGCTGGAATTACTGCTACTTTTCAACAAAGTCCGTTGTCTGATGGGATTTGATACCTGACCTCTAGAAACAATACAAACCCTCAGAAGTTATAAAAAATAACTGCCTCACTGGGCCTGTAACGTCTTCTTTGCATATTTTCTCAGTTTCATCAGCTGGGGCTTCAAAAGCTTATAAGCTAGTATTATTATCAAGCATTTTCTTTTTCTTGGGCATAAAGTCATGGATATTCTGGCTGAACTGGATGCTTAGAAATTATTTCAGAGGAGGCGTTGAGCTTTGGGAGTGAGCCCTTTGAGGGGTGTTTGTAAAAATGTGGTATGACCACAGTAGCAGGTGGCAGTGTGAATGTACTACAGTACTTGGTACTCATCTTCTCCTGGATAGTTGTTCCAGCATTAACTTTAATTATTTACAATAAAAGCTTCTGCATTTAAAACCTTGAGTGCTTAATAAATTGAAAATACTTTTTTACCCACTTCTTTAAAGCTACATATGCTTGAAATTTAGATTGACCTCCATGCCGAATTTACCAGATGTCCTGTTTAAACCCAAGAGCTCCCTTGATGAATAGCTATGGATAAGCCAGCTAAACCCAAGAGCTCCCTTGATGAAAAGCTATGGGACAGCCTCTGCTGTCCTCTCTACCTTGCAGCAATCTCCAGCACCCAACACTCGACAGGTGATCCCTCACTTTACCAAGCAAATACCAAATGTCACAGATGGTCCACTAATGATCAAGAGAATGAAAAGCACTAACTAGTGTAAATTCTTATCTTGTTAATAGAAGTCACTGGTCTTGTCACTATCATGTTTGCACTGCCACTAAGATACAAGAGTTGAAGCTTGTGCTCGTGTCTGACCACATTAAATTCTGAAATTATACTGAAATGGTAGAATCAGTCTATCCAGCTGTAAATTGGACAACACTGTTCTCATCAGCTGTAACACTATTGTGAAGCCAAGCTTGATAAAGTGTAGGAAGCAGCTCTGACATCAATGGTCACAAAACAGCCAGAGATGTGTGAGGCTATTCTGTATGACTTCATTTTTTAAGTGGCAGCTGTGTAAGAGTTAGGCAGTTCAAAAGTGGGGGGAAAAAAAAAAAAAAAAAAAAAAAAAAAAAAAAAAAAAAAAAAAATCTTGCCCTTACCAAGATCACATGTAATAACAGAAGACTCAAAGTTTTTGGGCTTTGAAAAAGTTCCCAAAACCTCATGCTTGAATTGTTTGCTGTTTCAGCAGAGAAGTGGGGGATGGTGCGAGGAGCACCCCTGTCATTGGTGACGGTTATTATGATCTACTTGGTTAAATAGCACTGGCCTCTTTTGAATATGTTTGAAGATACATTTAATTATAAAATCCAATGAAATACCCTTCATGCTTTATTAAGAAGCAAGAACTAGTAGTCACCATTAGGAAGAATTTTTCACTGATGAAAGAAAATGAATGCCAAATAAAAGGATAATGAAATGACACTTACTCTTTCCTCCTGTGAGTGAATATGGTATTAGAGTTTTACTTCTGCAGAGCTTCTGAACATTCCTGGTATGTCTGCACTATAGAGAGCTCATGGCAATTCTTCAAAGAGTTATATCATAAGGATATTATAGGGCTGCAGCTGTGCCCTACTTATACAGAGAGTACCCAGAGGCATTTTCTTGTTCTTCTTCTAATTTCCTTGTGCTTAATATTTGCTGGTTTCTGAAAAGTCCTAAGAAAAATGCCTACTTTCTGCGTATTTAGGTGATGTGATACCTTTGAGAAATCTGAATGGAAGATAGTTGGAACACACTCTTGTTGTATAAGTTGGTATCAATTGCAGTGACTAATGCTCTGATGGCATCTTTCTACTAAAGAATCCACTTTTCCTGATGGAACAAAACTCAATCACTTGAACACAGTATTGCCCTTCAGTTTTCAGTTACTGCTCCAACACCTGCCTTTTCTCACCAGGTTTTTTGAAAGAAATGTCTGCTTTTGTAAAAAACTCATATAAGTTTAAGCAAGTGGTGGCCAATCAGCCATTACCAAGACAGATTATTTTTAAACCACACATTCATATATGTCTAGTGGTGTTCTTTTCTTTTCTCTCAAATACCAATTTTCATGTGGAAGAAAACTTATCAAGTGCAATGCAGCAAAAATTCAATGAAAAAAGGATAGCACTAAAAATGAGTTCCCAAAATGTCCCGCTGTTCAGGGAATGACCTCCTCAGCAGTGGAATCTCCTTTCCTTTAAAATTCATTCACATTGTTACATTCAGCATCAACCTAACTCCATGGTTCAAAAGCTGACTAGAGACTATGAGGTGGCTTTAGGTCAGAAGCATTGAACTGATGTAATAATCTTCTGACAGTAGGTAAGTCAAATCTCTTTTACTGCTGATAAATGACTTTTCTTTTGGCAGAAGTGCAGCAGATAGGACATATCTAATTAGATGACACAAAGACACTGCAGTACATGCTCCACAGAAAAATATCCTCAGAAGATATTTTCGAAAGCTGCTCATCAGCTAACTCTCAGTTTTCTGGAAAAGAAATCATGCATCCTTTGATGAGGAACAACAGCCGTATCCCCTTAATGACATTCAAAAATTTAGTGCCATGGGATCAGAATAGTCACGTGTTGTGGACAGGACTTGTTTAGTATGCTTGGGTATGTTCCTACAATGCAATTGCATTTCATGAATTGCACTGGTACGACAGCCCTCCCCTCAAAACAGATGCTCCCTCTTCCCTCTGCGCAACCACTGACAAAGGGGAGGATAAAATACACTTTTAGACAGTCACAGCTGTCCATCACTAGGCCTAATCATCAGCAATTGTGTCACAAAGCTCAGTAGCTCTGGGATTATGCATTTGAAATGAGCCTCAAAATGGAGATTGCAGGAGTGTGTCAGAGCTCACCCAATACCTCACTCTTTTGACAGATTTCCAGATTTCTTTTGTGTTCAAGGACTTCAAATAAGGAACCATTTAACACCAGCTTTACCTCTAGTTTCTTGCTTCATGAAGAAAGCTGCAACAGCTTGCCATGAGGACTATAAATATACTCTTTTCCCTACAATCAAGCAAGATTTAATTTCTATTTCTGTCACTATGGCATCACACAGGCAGACAAGGTTTTTCTTTCATTAAATTATTTTATTTGAGTTATAAATATTTAAATATCATTGAATAGTGAGTCAGAAAAGAAATCCCAACTACATTAACAGGATATACTGATTTGTATCTCCTAAGTGATATGCAGAAGAAATAGGGAAAATAGGATCTAGACTATAAAGGTGAGCAAAAAATCAAAGAAAACACTGATATAATGAGCACATCTGGTAATTTAACCACTTCACTGAATCCTACAATCAGAAAAGGCACAATTGTCACAAAAATACATATGCTTGCATTGCCTATACATATATTTAAAATGAAAATATATATAGTGTATTTTTCTGTGAAGATCAATAAAATCACAATGGCACACTAGTTGGTACACCTTAGCCATTAAAATGGTAATTATGCTCCAGAATTACTCTTACAAATAGAATCTGCACAGTCCCATGCTCATGGGGAAAGAAAATGAGTTAGAGCCCAGAGCCAATGAATAATTGGTGAGATCACTGCAGTAAATCAGAGCAAGAAATTAGGAAAACTGGAAAATGCTACTTGATAGGAACAGAGTTTAAGAGTAGCCTCAAAGCCTTTCTACATTGTACAGAATCAAAAGCAGCAGGAAGAAGAAATAGCAGCCAAAACACAGGAAGTACTGACCAAGACGTTTTGAACTACCACAGCAAAAATGGGTATTGTCTGCTAACAGTGTTTACTCAGCTATTCACACATTAAATGTTCAATTAAAGTAATAAGATCAAAGCAGATGGAAAGTAGTGCAGGAAATGACAAATGTTGTATGAATTCTTTGTGCTATCTCGGGCCAGTGGCCATCCACCTTAGCCTGTCTTTAGAGGTGGCCAGCTTATCAGATGCTTCAAGAAAAGGATAATAAACAAAACAAGCAAAACAGAAGTGATGCTGTGGGACAAAATTCCACTTTAGTTTGGTCAAGATGCTGAATGAAAGCTTGGAACTTGAGGTTTAGTTATAGTACTTGTTTTAACAAAAACCTACCAGTGTCAGGAGTACTTTAGGAGTTCCAAAGGAGCTGGATGAACATATGAACTCAGAACCCCACATTTCAAGTCCCAGTAGACCAGGATTACTGTTTGTCTCAGCTCTTGCCTGACACATTTCTTATGCAGAGGTTGGAAAAAGTGTGCTCATTCAGGCTCCTATGCCCAAATAAAGAGCACCCTGAAGATATTTCTAAAACTATGCTCTTTCATGCGAAGAATTTTTGGTGATGGCCTATTCATCACTTTCCATGGTTAAACTGGATGAATATTACAACAGATGAGTTTCCATGGCTTCTAGTGGAAGCAGTTAGGCCTTCTCATCAGCTCATCAGACACTTAAAAAAAAAGGCCTTGTATTTGTTCCTGTACTTAAACACAGTGGTCAAGTTTTTGGGGTCTTCTTGGGCATCTGAATGAACTAAAGTCCTTACACACTTATCAGAAAAGTTGTTTTCCAATTCCTGCATCTTTCAGTGTATTTTGAAATTTCTCCAGTTTCCATGGTCAACTCGAAACACAATCAGCTGTTGCAAACTGAGCAGTTTGTAAGTAAATTCTTTACTTTCATGTCTCCATCCCGGTTTATACAGCTAAAACTTCTCTTCATTATAAAGACAGAATCAAGTAACTACATTTCTTATGAGAAATTCTGAGGTCATTACCCAGAACTTCTCACAATCATTGCTTTCTTTAACTTAATTTCTCATCCCACAAGAATTCAAAGTTCCATTTTTTAAAATATCCTACTTAAGGGTGAAACTGTATTAAAAATCACATTTCTAATGGAAGTAACTGAGTTTATTTTGGAGCTCATGCTAAGAAAGACAGATTTCCAGATTTATTTTCCATTCAACAAAAAAAATGTTGTTATAAGAGGACACCTATAAACAATTAAATTATTTGATTTTATACTGTCATCATTGCACAGGCACTTTTCTTGAGTTACAGGCTATCCATTAGGGGGATTATATGACTTGAGAAGAAATCAATCTCTTTGATTATCTAATCTTATTCTAAAGTCTGCACTATTTGAGACTATTAAAACTATTTTTAGAATCATAAAGAGCTTGGTGAAATAACTGCCCTAATTTCTAAAGCCGTGCTAGCAAAATGTGAGAATTTAAAAAATATAATTAATTTACATTTGTTTCTAAGTAATGATGATTGAGGAAGGTGATCCTGGCCCTCTCCTCAGCCCTAGTGAGGCTGTATCCAGACTACTGCCTCCAATTCTGGACTCCGCAGTAAAAGAGATACATGGAGCTCCTTGTGATACAGGTAAGATTTTTTCATAAGGTGTGTGATGGAAAAATTCTCATCTTTTTCAGGTTTTCCACATTTGACAGGTAATATAGAGTATTTCCCTTTTATGTAGCACCCACACAGTCATTTAGTAACCAACAATGATCATTCTTTGTAAATAGACACCAAATCTAAGCCTGATTTGAGGTAATTTATTCAAACACACTTGGGCTGAAGATACACGAGAAGATATTATGCTAGTTAGATGTTTCTAAGTAGATATGATACATTTTATTGAAGAGCCTGCAATAAATTCAGATTTGTGACTCGTGTTATTTACACAAGATAAACATTATGTAGATTGCAAATATTTAATAATTCTAATTTTATTTAGTCTCTCTAGTTTAATAGATTACTTTCTTTTTATCATTCCAGCTAAACTTTGAATGCTAAATAGCCAACCAGATCAGCAGCTGCTACAACCACAAGCAGAGCTGAATTCTGATTATCCAGAATGTTATGAAACTATGGATGAGTCTACTGTAAGAAGATGTGAATCTTCACTTACTGAGAAATCACTCTAATCACCACAGCTGATTCACTTGACCACAAATACAACTTGAATAGAGTCAGAGCAAGGTTACAACCTGTTGTTTAGGTTGGTCACCTGGGAAAGGGAAAAATTGAGTTTTAGTCCTTTCTGAAATTACTTCTTAATTTATATACCTCAGTGTAACATTAGATCATTCCTGCTGCTGGAAACCTCTTCCATGTTGTTTTTGAAGCCTATTTCTTATTTTGGTAAATCTTTGGGGATATTTTTTATTCCAAATTTCATGGAATTTTTTTCCCTATCAAAGCAGTTCTTTTTCTCCTATAAATGAGGTTGTACTTTGCAATCAGCTTTGGTTTACTGACTATTTACCATTCTGGACATGGATAAGCTGGATTTCGTGTTCGTGGCCTCAGTGATGTTCATCAGAGGTCAGGACATGAAAAGCAACTTGGAAGCAAAAGAGCATACACTGGAAAATAATTTTAAGAATTCTGAGAACTTAGAAAATTTAGCCTTGTTGTGGCTGGACTGTTTAAGGGGTGACAATGATGTATGGTGAAAATGCAGAAGAGGAAGGACAAACATAGCCAGGAGAAGCAGTGAGAATTATGAAGGCATGAACCAGTTACTTAACTGATTATCTCTTTGAATATTATACTATTGTAAATATTGCTTTTCCAGGAAAATACAATTTTGTAAATAACATTAAAAGGTTTTCTGTACTTACAGCTTTCTGATGAAATTACTGTGGGCAAAAAATGTATCCAATTACTAAACTACATCTGGATGTTCACAACATGGCAAATTAACTTCAAGAACAACTGAGGCCAGAAGTGCAAGACAATGTAATATTTGTGGAAACTCCTAGTGTTACTAATCTTCACATGTATTGCAGCGGGTTTTTATTACTATTATTAAGAAATACCATAATAAAATAGATTTATTTAACTCAATCCTTTTGTGTAAATTATTTGTCATAAATTATTAAAACTCTATAATCCATTTGAGTAATATCTACATCAAAGATCTACAGAATTAAGACTATATTTCATCTTCAACAACTATTTCTGGAGCATAATACCAATAAGCATAATAAATAAAGCTTTAATACGCTGAAATAGGGAGTGGATTTTCAGACCAGGAAAGAACTCTAACAGTAAGATACGGTTCACACATTTTTCACTTTAGATGAAAACTTCCTCTAGCAGATCTATATGAATTATATTCTCTTACTTTAGAGAATTTCTGGTTTTAGATGTTTCATTTAATGAAAAATATTTAAATAGGTCTGCACACAGAGTGCACTATATTTAATTAATTTCCCTAGCAAAAATGTTGAATAAAATTTTCTAACAACTTCTTAAGTTTTTAGTTTTCATAAAAGTTGGCAGAAACACTAATTATGAATGAGGTCTGGACATGTGAAAGAGAAGATGATGATGATGATGATAACTCATGGCTCTACCAAGGGCGGGTGTCAGCTGAGCAGCCTGACTGCCCTTGGTGATACAATGGCAGTCTGGGTGGATGAGGCGTGGGCAACAGATGTAATTTACTGTCACTTTAGCAGAGCTTTTGACACTTTCTTCTGCTGTGTTTTTGTACACAAGTTGAGCTATCATAGTCTGGATGGAGGGCCACCAGGATCGTTGGAACTGGAGCACTTGTCCTGGAGGGTGAGGTTGAGGGATTGGGGCTGGTTCAGCCAGGAGATAAGAAGATTTTGGGGGCATTCAAAGTGGGAGCAGCTCCTGGTATGCACAGGGTTACCTAGAAAACAAAAGCAAACTCATCAAAGAGGCACATGGTGGGAGGATGAGAGACAACAGGTATAAATGGGAACTAGAGGGTTCAGACTGGATTTAAGGAAAGTTTTCAGCCTGATGAGAGTCAGACAGGGGCATAGGCTGCCCAGGGAGGCTGTGCAGTCTCTGTCCCTGGAGGTTTTTATGATCCAACTGAAGAAAGCCATGGGCAACCTCGTTGGATCTCACAGCTGATCCTGCTTTGAATAGGAGACCTCTCAAGGCCCTTTCCTACCATTATTATTATTATTATTATTATGCATTATTATTATTATGCATTATTATGAGATTAACACTGATATATACCTGTCTAAAATACTCTCTAAAACTGCATAAATTTTAACCATTTTGGGAGCTCTTGTTCCAGTTGTCTCAGGTCTGTGAAGGAAAGATGATGCTTGCAAAGGGTCCTGTTGATTATTAAGAGTGTTATAATATCTGCAGTTTAATCTCTGAAGAAGCATTTATAGACAGCTTTGACATAAATACAGCAATCAGAATTCATTCATCTGACAGTGTAACATGTCATTTCATTCTACAGACAAAAAGAAAGAAAGAAAGAAAGAAAATACTTTCAAAGGAAGCAGAAATCTTTTCCTTCTCCAGAAAATGAACACAGTCTGGCACTCACAATCACAGCTTTAAGATTAAATGGAGCAGTTTTGCAGACAAAGGGGTTCTACTGTCACAGTGAAATTTCTAAAGGTTTTTTATTTGGAACTCAGGAAAAAGGGAGAATAAACCTGGAGAAAAGCAGACTGATTTTCAAGCATATACTTAAGTGTTTGTCTGGCTCTTCCCATGAGCTCTCAGCCACAGGTGCACATGACAGGTGCTGTGTGTGCTACATGTGTTTCTGCACATGTGGGGAAGACCTGCATTTAGCTCAAGTACTGTCGTCTTGTTGGCATACATGAAAACACGAGAGTAAATGGGAAAAGTGTATGTGGGTCCAGTGTGTTAAACTCAGAAAAACATGCTAGTCTGTATGCAACAAGCTTGCATTAAATCCTGGAGAGTCAGACTGATGTCTGTCTCTTCAAACAAAACTTTGTTTGTGAATGTTGCACTGTGGCAAGAAGAGTACACTGTCAGTACTGCCATGGCTTTACAGAATATACAGCCAGTGCTGACTCTTTGCCTTCCAGCACTAAATAACTGCCTCTGGAAAAAGTATGGGCCACACAGTTCTCTGCTCGTCTCTTTCTTTTCAAACCTTTTGGCAGCACTAATTACTTTTTGGCCAAGAAAGAATTGTTAGGAGCTTTTAGCTCAACGAACCCATCTTGGTGGCCAACTGCATTCTGGAAAAATATTAAGTCTGTAGTATTTTCACCAGTTGCTGACCTGCTAAATAGAAAAATGGGCTAACAGGTATGATGGGGTGATAATCACAAGGCTACCAAACCAGTCATATGGTATTACTGGTAATTTGCTGCCAAAAAGCCCAGTAATCCCAAGTATCCATGTTTTGTGCCACATGTATTAACAAGCTGTAGCTGTGCTAAATTTGTTTTTATATAGCTTATAGGAAATGTGTCATGAATACAGCTAAGCCATCTTCCAAGGGTAACATTAATACTTTAAGCTTCTGTTAACATAGAAACACTGAATGAAATGGGAAGTTAAATATTCTATGAAAGATGACCACTTCACAGAAGTCTGTTCACATTCAAAGTCTCCTCTGATGACAAAACTGAAATGCAAAGGTGTATGGGGAACTGTGGCCATCTGAACATTGTTTATCACTGTTGCAGGATTGCAAAAGGGACCTTAGGGTAGGCATGGAGATGGCTGACAAGCTCTACAGCAAGGCTAACTTTGATCTGAGTGAGGTTCTGAAATATGAATCCATGTAGTTGAGAGCAGTTCTACATATACTATTCTTTAACCAAATTATCCCTGCTATATAATTTTGGGGATATGGATCTGTAAATACATATTCTTTTTTAATAAACTAACAAAAGGATCTGTAACTACGTATTCTTTTTTAATAAACTAACATAAGAAATATGGTATTGTGAGCAACTGGTGGATTCTATCCGTAGTACAAACTAGACAAACCTATAACAATAAACATAAAGAAAGCATATTAGGGAATTTAACATTTTCTTGTTTTCACATACTGAATCTCCCTGAGGAAGTTGCTTTCCATTTTTTAAACAGCAGTTACATAGGAAATGAATCCTGACTTAATCAAAGTCCATGATAAAACTTCAAAAGGATCAGCATTTCATCCTTGCTTTTATTGTGAGTTTTATGGAGAAGTTTCCAAAAGGCCTAAGGGTTATGAAATGTGACCGCAGACATTCTTCTGCAACAAATGCTGAAGGAGTAGGTAGCATATTCAGAAGTGTTCTCCAAGAACCTCACTTTTATTCATGAATCTAAACAATCAATTAGATGGAATTAATGCAAGTAATTGTCAAAAATGCATGCTATTTTCTATCTAGAAGAAAATCAATTTTAATGTATACTTTGATAGTTGACGGCATTTTAAGGCATGTATTTGTCAGTAGATTTGCATATTGAATATGAGAGTATAGCATTTAGTTTTTGCCTGATTTATCAATCATGTTATTCTCTGCAATTAAAGCAAGAACTTCTAACAAAAGACAAAACCTGAATGGCTTCATAGGAGAGCGTGCCAAATTATTCAGAGTTTAAATATCTTAGTCATCAAGCTGTAACCTCAGACTCCTGGCTCCTCCTGTAGACACAAGACAAATAACTGGCCAGCACGGAGAGCTGTGCTCTTTGCCAGTTGGTTCTACCAAATTAATAAATGACCCCTGACTAAATGGCCAGGGAAACTCCATTTGAACGTGTAAGTCAGTGGATGCTGAGGAGCGATTTTGATTAGTTTAAATGAAAAAGGGTTTTCAAAAATTGCTGAAAATCTCTAACAGCATGTCTTTGTATCTTCAGAGATTTTCTGGAGAGAATATTAGGCTGTATTATTGAGCTATTACTGAGCTGCATGAAGAGAAGCACAGAAAGCAGTAAAGGCAGCACCATTACACACATCACTGGCATATTTTTGAAATGAGTAGGCTATACAGAATTTTGGTCACTGCATCAAAAACAAGCCCAAAAGAAACAGAAGCAGCCCAGCAGTTCTGACAGAAAAATTACAGCTCTAGAGATCTCATCTTTACATAAAAAGATGAGATGAATACTGGCCACCATCTCATATTGAAATAGAGTCCATGTGAGGTGATGTGACAGAGGCTTAGGAAAATGTATGTTACCTGGGCTGTCATTCAGATCTCCTGGAAACACAGAACTGCAAAAGCCCATGATGAAATATAAGGGAAGGTGGGAAGGCAAGCTCTTATTAATGAAATGTATAAATATGAGGAAGAAGTAGATGGAAAGGTTAGGAAAGAGAATAATTCTTACTATTCCTAATAATTTCAATGATAATCATAGCAAGGACAAGAGGAACTCTTCTCCTGAGTGCTTTTTTGAATGAGATGACCTCTCCACAAGCCCTGGAGTGATGATTGGGTAGTTCTGGGCAAGTCTTTACCCACCCTTATAGCTCCTGTCCAGTTCTGTGTCCCAAATTAAGCCTCTTGATCTCAGTGGTGGCTTGTTTGACAGGGGACACAGTGTCAGCCTACAGTTCCTCTTGAGGCCAGGCTGTGTCACTAGTGGATTCAATGTCAGTCACCACTCTTGGGACCAGCAAAGCTGAAATCATAGCAGGTGTTTGGAGAGTGAGAAGAGATAACGCAGCTGAACTCCCAGCTTCACAGCTCTCCAGTTCTAAATAATGAGTGAGAATAGTTTTGGACTGCTGTAGCTCACCTCCAGCTGCCTACCACCCACAGGACAATTCTGGAAGCAAGAACAGATAGAGCATAAGGACCTTTGACTTGCCCCCGTTGGTCTTGATATCTGAAATGTCACCTGCTGGTTTTGTTTCCACACAGGAAGTCCTTTAACACCAAGTTCAGCTGCCTTTCTGATCGTTCCACTGGACAGATAGCAGGCTCCAATCCTATACACTGACACAGATTTTCCCATATCTATTTTACTACCTCCAGGGAAATCTTTTGTTCTACTTTTCATCTTCGTTTTTGCCAGCATTAGTCAGCATTTCTTGTTGTATCTTGTCTTCAATTTGGTACACAGCCTGAGTGATAATAAGCATTTGCAGGATACCTGCATCCCACTGACTTCCATTAAAATATAGCAAGTTTTATGAGTCTCTTGGGATCTGACCAGCAGACTGTTCCTCTTTCCAACAGCAACATTTGTAATGCATCAGGAACTTTTACAGAGTTATCAGAAGAAAATATATAGTGTAAACAACTGCACTGTGCAATCCAAGCTTTAGCCTAGCAGCTACTATGTGCCTAAGTCTTGCACTGAGGGGATTCTGAGTCTGTTATAATATAAAGCAAATAGAAATGTTTTTTATTTTAAATAGCAAAACAAAAAAAATTATCACAGTAAATGCATTGAAATAAATCATGTTAAAGTCAAATTCTTCTTGTTTCAGGCTGTTAGTATTTATCATGAAAGAGTACACCTGCTCTCCATCGCATGACAAATCTTCTGTTCTGCTAGTCAAGGTAAAAATGGTAAGTATACATGCCCAGTGATTCTGAACTTGTTTTCTGGCCAGAGTTTAGGATAGGCCAAGGACTCTACAGGTACAAACCATGATTTTTGCTTCCTGCTGAATCAGTTCAGATGATTGTAATGATGACAGTCACTGTGTCTCTTGTGTGGAGACTTTTTCTCTTCCTTTCTTTACTGTTTTTTTTCAAACTCAGATCTTCTTCAGACTGGAAAGATGTGAGTACTTTTGGAAGTAGAAGAGCCTAAAACAACTTTTCCTTAGCCAATTAACTTTGACTTGTGGTGTTCAAATTTTAATTTTCTAGGATGCAAAATTTATTTGTCATTATTTAGCTGCAGAAATATCCATGCAGATTGTTATTCCCAGAAAGTCTATTTTGAGAGAAAATTAGAGATGACTTATTTGTATCTTGATGCAAACACTAGATGTAGAAGGGTTTGATTTTTGAAAGACAAAAGAGACCAATCTAAAGACATCAAGAACTTGAGGCAAAAAGGCAATGTTAAGAGTGAACCCACCTGTGCTTGCATGTGTATGTATGGACATAAAAGACATATACATACACACACATACAATATTTTTAAAAAATCCTTTTGCAGGAGTGTGGCAATCACTGCTGTGTCTTGTAATGGCTTTTGTTATGCATCTATTGAATACGTCTGTGTGTGTGAGTGTCTGTGCATGCAGAGGCAAGGAAAGTCAGGGACTGCAAGTGTGAGAGCAAGATGGAAGGACAGAGTGATATTCTAACACCTCTGTGTGATGTGTGATACATTTGAGCACTGGTATCACATTTTCTTGAAATATTGCTTGCTTCACTACTTGCTGCACTTCAGCATAAACTGGTTTTTGCTGCATTTTCCCAACGTGATCACAGAAGAAGAGAAGCAGTAAAATAAATATTATCCTAAAGAAAGACTTTTCTCTCTGCCTCTTAATAGTGTAGCTAACACCTAATACAGAAATGGAATAAAATAGTAATATTTGCTGTCTGTTTTATTTTAATGAGAAAATTATCATTAGAATTAGAAAAATGGAATATTTATTTATTTAACTTTACTTTTGAAGTAGCAAAAAATCTGAACAAGATGACGAATTAGAAAAATGAACAATACTTTACCTCTATGTGGACTCATAGATGGTGACAAATGGCCTGTGAGAGTGGCTGCAGAAATGGAAGCAGGATAACTGGCAGTGCTGAGGTAAACCCATCTGGGGTGCCACACTGTGGCAAGATCCTGCTGCCTGGGGAGGAAATCCTGATTTTGAAAATGTGTCACATTAGATGCTCCTTTACCAAAGAGGTGGGCCACAGAAGCACAGCTTCTCCTGGCACTGCAGCTGCTGGTGCTGGATGGATGTTCAAAGGGCCTCCTCCACACATCATACACAGAGTAAGTGGGTCACACTGATCACACAAGCTTGAATAGGAAATCCTAGTCACCCAGGAATCTTGGAAGTCATAATGGACTGGCCAGAAGGCAAGATTGTGGAAGTCACCAGAGGAGGAGGTGATGCATGCTGAAGCATCCTGACGTTGAGTGCCCTAAAGCGCTGTCATGGTTTAACCCCAGCCAGCAACTAAGAACCATGCAGCCACTCACTCCCACTCCCCACCCATGTGGGATGGGGAGGAGAACTGGGAAAAAAAATTAAAACTCAGGGATTGAGCTATGAACAGTTTAATAATGGAAACAAAGTAAAATATAATACTAATACTAATGATTTTAATTATACTAATGAGAATAGTGCTATTTAAAATAATAGTAATGGTAACTAAAAGAGGAGAGAGGAATGGAATAAAATGCAAGAAAAAGAAGTGATATTCAATAAAATTACTAACCACCCACTGAGCGATGCCCAGTGGCACTTACTTGAGTATAAACTGGGGTTTGCTGGATTTTTCCAGCTTACTAACTGAAGAAGGAAAACAATAAACTAAATTCCAATCCAAGGGAAGACTTTTCTGTGCGTACATTAATGGTGCAGCTAACACCTAATACAGAAACTTAGTGAAATAGCAATATTTGCTGTCTTCTCAGTTTAGTTTTTCTGAGAAATAATAAGATCTCTTTCCCTAGCAGTTGCACATATTATGACTCCTGTTTCCACAGCCACAATTTGCTCTTTTCTTAGATATGGCTATTTCACTCTCAAAGTACACAGCTCTGAAACAGGCAGGCTTCTATTCATGGCATTCATATTGCAGAAAGGAATCAAAGGTTCTCTTGGATGTTCAGATACATGCAGTCATTAAAGGATCAAGGCCCAGAATTGTGTCTTTGCATTATTTTCCAGAACATTTCTGAAGTAAAAAGTGAGAGAAAATTTAACAAGGATCACATAGATATATTAGCACTAATTGAAATATTTTACTGATGGTTTCCTATCAAGCTAAAAAGTTCAAAGAGAAATAATTGCATATTTCTGTATTGATGAAGAGCATATATGAAATGTCAAATGTGGGAATGATATCTCATGTTTAGCATCAGACTCAAGTGTGATTCTTTTTACTGTGTTGGAATATGCAACATTGCTTTTCTGAATACTTCAGTGTTATTTGAAAATGTCAGATGGATTCTAGTCTTTGAAGTAAAGAGATTCTCATCTATAACACTGTTAGTCAGCAAAGCTCATTGTTAGGCAAAATCATGCAAAATTACACTGAGATGTTAAAAATGGAAACATCAAAGCAAGTAGCTAAAAATCCCATGCCTGAAAGTACACTATTATCTTGTATTCTTAAAGAACATTAAATTTCCTTTTTGGCTGCTGGACATTTTGCTGCACATTTTCACCTTTTTTTTTGGTGAGAGATTTGTAACATGAAGAAATGCAAGTGTTAGAAAATAAGGAATAGATTCAAAGAAGGTACAAGAATAAGATGCCAAGAAAGAGGTGATGGGTTTTCGTCTTCAGAACAAACACATATGCAAACTCCAGGGCCCATCATGTCACATCTTTTTTTTATTGCAATGAGAAAACAACTTACTCAAAATAGGAACATTTGAATTTATAATAGATACTTTAAAAATAAGCATAAAAATTCTTTTCATTGCAAATAAACAGGTTTATATGCTAACAGTTTAGCATCTATTATGTTTACTGAACGTTATGGGTCATGTCCTGACTAATTTTTTAAAGTATTTCCTCTTCATTGTTTTTCATTCAGGTACTTGGACAGTTGTAGTAGCTTCAGAAGTTCTGTGTGTAGTTTTTACACAGGTACTTGTGGTGAGAATTATTTTGGAAACTGGGCTATGAGCCTACACATGTATAATTCAGGTCTGGATGGGCATCTACACTGCCAATACTTGTCCAAGGATGGATTCACCTGGCACTGCAAAATACATTCAGTCATCAAGGGGAAAAGTTTCATAAAACTCCCATCCTGTTCTCAGTTGGGGAACTGCTGTAGTAATTAGTCATAGCAAGCTTTGTTTTTTCAAATACAGAATATAAAGTGATAATTTTGAAAACAATTTCTGATGGAAAGAAATACAGAAAAAGCAAGCATGCACGTCTGTGTATTCATATTCATACAGATATGTTTGAAAGGGAGAAATTACTGTCTTCAAAGTGAAACTTCATCACACATGGTCTGATCCCACATGGTCTCCTCTATTAAGTAGGAATCTTGTTCCAATTAAGTGTTTTCATATGAAAAAACACGAATTTTTACACATGCAGTGCAGTAAAGAACACTTTTCTTCCTAAAAACTAGATTTCTCCAGTAATGATTTTAAAAAGGCAACCACTAGTTATATTTAAATTGCAGGCAGGATTTCTCCACAAAGAAATACCCTCTTCCAAGCTTTAAAATATAAAATATCTGTTCATTCAGCTTTAATGAGTTTAAAAAAAATACAGTTTCCACAGTTAGGTGGCACTGTTTCCTTTTTCTTACTGAAGCCTTTAAGCCTTTGCAGTCGCTGTGCTTCAGAAGCACAAAAAATAATCGCCTTCTGCGATTCAGGCTCCACTCTAAAAAGGAACTGGACTAACATCAGACTGTCTCACGGGTCTGTGATTATTCCCTTCCCCTCTCTTTGAAGCTGACATGTGTTTCCTACAGTCTTTGTCTATCACCTTTTCTAATGTGCCACAATTACTGTGGGTGTTTTGTAGCTTGGAGAAATGCTTGAGGGTGAAATTTCCATCCTCTCCAGGTGCCTTGTGCTTATTGCTTTCGCCTTCCCTACAATGCCATTAGAGCCCTATATTCAACTCATCTATATCAGCCAAGTTGAGGATCCTCAACAGTAAAAAGTGCCATTTCCAAAAGACCCTGCCTTCAGGACAATTATGGTGGTGAAAGGAAGATGTGGCTCCATTTTAGCTGTGGTTTTGGTGTGACCCATCCCTCTACAGCTGTGCCTTGCAAACTGAACTGTCTTGAAGAGAAAGGGATTTAACATGTTTAAATGTGATTTATTGTGACTTAATATGATTAGGAACTGGGGTCTCACATATACCAAGATGATGAATTGGACCCATTGAGTATGAGAACCTCTGTCGATATGATAGGTCACAAAGAATTGTTGATGAAAATAGAAGAACCTGTAGTACTGAACATAAGCTAAAGCTACAATATCAAAAGCTGCCTCATGTTATTTCACCAATATTTCAAAATTCCTATTATATTCATTATTCTCATTCTTATTATATAATAATAACTGATGACTTTAACAATAACTGACCTCATAAAATGTCTCATCTTGCCAAAATCTGTTTTTTTGAAACAGTGCCTGTCAAGTATCAATAAGTCTTTGGCAACGTACAAAGAAAAATTAGTAAGATAGTCTATCTCAATGTCTGTCAAGAAAAAAGTATGGTTGAAACACTTTGTGAAGTGGACTGAGATGTGTTGGAAGGTATTGTCTTCACTGAAGCACAGTGGTCTTATCCCAACAATTGTAACCCAAGTTTAAGCAAGTGCTAAATTTGCACCTCTGAAGCTTTGCCCCATATTTTCTAAATCACAGCCTGGTGCAATATTTTATGTCAAGAAAAACACTTAAAGACAACAACATCCTATGGGGTTTTTTTATTATTTTCTAGGCAGTCATGACAATGATGTACTTTAGGAGTAGTTCATGGACTTCTCTAATGAAGCTTGAACTTCAGTTCATGTGTGGCCAAGAAATCCCAGAAATATGCCAGACTGAGCCCATGAAACAAAACAGTGCTTTGTAATTTCTGAATTGCTTTCCCCTAACAGGATTCCAGTATGATTGCCTGATATAAATCATCTTTCCAAATACTTTCTTAATCTTAGTAGTGGTGTTTCCCACTTGATACAATTTTACAATTTCTTGTTTCAATAAAACTGCACTATTGAGTCATGGTTTGTGTCTTTGTGGAAAGCTACCTTTTTGGATGTAGTTTATTCTGTTATATAATTTAGTGCTATTTTTTAAGTGTGAGATAAATAAACCATGAAACTTGGCCTCTTTGTGATATCTGTGTTCTTCTCACTCTTTTCTAGCCAATCTTTTCCACAAAGCTTTTCTTCTCCTCTTTAATTGCCAGTGGTCTATAGTGTTACTAGAGACTTTATGAATTTGAGAAGTTATTAGCTATTAATATACCACAAGTTACTGAACACCCATCAAGAATGTTTTCCTATTCTAATAATCCATCTGTGAAAGAAGACACCAGGGAATGCAAAAGACCTACTGACATACACAGCTGTTACTACTATTTTTTTATTTAATGGTTCCCTTCTTTTCTATAGACATTTGTGGTGGGTTGACCTTGGCTGGGCACCAGACATTCACCAAGCTGCTCTATCGCTCCCCTTCCCTGTGGGACAGGGGAGAGAAAATGAGATGGAAAACCACTTGTAGGTTGAGATAAAGCAGTTTACTAAAGCAAAAGCAAAAGTTTGTGTACACATAAGCAAAGAGAAAAAGAAGTTTATTCCTTAATTCCCATCCACCAGTGATGTTCAGCAACTTCCTGGGAAGCAGGGCTTCAAGCACCGATGGTGGTTGCTCCAGAAGGCAAGTGTTGCAGATAACAGATTTCCCCTACTTCCTCCTTTCCTTAGCTTTTGTATCTGAGCGATGTCATATGGTATGGAATATCCCGTTGGTTAATTTGGGTCAGCTGGCATGGTTGTGTCTTCTCCAGGGATCTTGCCCACTCCCAGACCCTTGATAGAGGGGGAGTGTTGAGAGACAGAGCTGATGCCATCACTGCTCAGCAGTAGCCAAAGCACTGCTGTGTTATCAACGCTTTTCTAGCTACCAATGTAAAACACAACACTGCATGGCCTGCTGTGGGAAAAAGAACTCCATCTAAACCAGACCCAATGCAACACTTAATTTGAAGAGAGAACTTTTCACAGAATTTGATCAAATCTTTATAAGTGTTGAAGTTGCTGGCTAAATTTTTGGTAAAAAGTAGAGATTTACTGTGGGGTTTTTTTGTTGGTTTTTTTTTTTTTTTTAAAGGGTAAAGAAACAAAATTGGAAAAAACCCCAGGCTGCTCAGATATGTGTAATTCATCCTTTGATGACATCTTGAGGATGTCTGTGGACTTTTCTGTTAGAAAACCTGGAAGAATGCAGAGATTTACAGTAGAAGTTGGCTGTTTCTTGTTTAGGCAGTGGTCCTAAAATCTGTTTTCAAGTAATATTTTGAACTCTGAGGGGGTGACAGCATCTCTGGGGAAGGGAATTGTTGGATCTCAAGTTTTTTTTGTAAGATCCAATGATCAAGCTTACTCCTCTCCTCCATGCAACTGACTCGCTTTGGATAACAAAACAAAGGAAAAGAAGACTCACCCTGAAAGTGAAATCTGTTGGATTTTCTGTCCTGTCTGCAGGGAAACGTGGGGAATTTTTCTGCCTCGGGAAGGTCAAAAAGGAAGTTCTCAGTTAATAATATTATTTTTTGGAAATCCCTCAGTCATAACTGAAACAATGGATCACTTTTCTCCAGAAAGGACCTAAAAATTTATTTATGATTAAATTAATATAATAAAATCAAATTCTTCTACTGAAATGTTCAGATAAATAGTCAGCTGCAAAATGTCGGGTACATCATACTACAGCATTTGAAATGGGGTTCCAGTCTCTTAACATCCAAAACTGGCATGTGCATTGGATATACTATTTATTAGTCAGCTTATTCAAGGCAGATGTCCTTCACAAGAAGTGCTGGATAGCAAAGCAAAAAGAAGTTATAACACATTTTATCACACTATAATACTATAATAAATATGATACATATATAACTGTATTATAATACAGTTGCGTTTTCTTCTGTCCATGAATATTATCACATCTGCAATACAGCTGAGTTCTGTGCAATGTGTATAGCAGGTATACAGGTCTCTTCCTTTCCTTTATTCACAGAGTTTCACTGGCTCATTGCACCTTAAGAAACTATTCCTGTATGAAGCACCTGACACAGAGTTGAAATATTAGGAAAAATGCAGCAATTTCTTGAATAAATAAACCCAGTGTTTACGGTGGATAGTTCCCAGCATACTCTGAGGTCCTATACAATCATTGTTCTGTTTTGTTCTTGTCTGATTTTGCCGTTGTTTCTTGGGATCTGTATGCACATAAATTAATGTAATTCATCAATATGACAGCTGAATTTTAAATTTAGGGTTGTTATTTTTTCAACAGTTCAGCTTCTCACTTTAATGTCAACAGTGATGCAAGCTTTACATTATGTACTTTTCATCATCTTTAATTCCAGATTTATGTGGCATAGATGAAGAGGAATGCACACATTCCTCAGTAGAGCAGACATTTTTCTTTTCTAGAGATCTCTCTCAAACAGCACTGTAAGGTCTTCTGGAGTCATGAGACCATCCATGTTTAGCTAAATCTTCTATTGGGTCATCAAAGTGACATGGGAGTCACTCAAAGAGCTGGAAAGGCATGTTTCTGCATCTGTTCCCTGCCACCAGCCCTGCCTTAAGGCAGAAACTCAAAATTGTTCTTATGACCTGAATATCTCTGCTTCTGTATATTTTTCTTCTAAGGAAGAGTGCAAAAACCATGCTCACTCATTCGTTTTTACAGGTTCCTTTTTACAGGCTGATGATACAATTTTCTTTTTTTTATCTGCTGTTGTATTTGTCTGCTGTTTTCTTGAGCTGTTGGACCTCTGTTATTCTGCCTCCTCTCCTCCATCCCCGCTCCACCCCCCCAAAAAAAAACCCAAACCACCAACAAAAATCCCCCCAAAACAGGCAGGGGAAAAAAAAAAGCTTATGAAAAACTGTGAGGAGAAAATCTAATCTAAACCTTTGTCCTAGGTGACAATGTAAGATGTAACCAGTAGTCTGTAT
Organism: Coloeus monedula; assembly: GCF_965178545.1. Classification (NCBI taxonomy): domain Eukaryota; kingdom Metazoa; phylum Chordata; class Aves; order Passeriformes; family Corvidae; genus Coloeus; species Coloeus monedula. The sequence continues at coordinate 108,524,322 of NC_138781.1, forward strand.
TCTATTATCATCATCACAAGCTGTTAAAGCAGGTGGGGCAGTGCTTGTTATCGCCTACCATGACTCTATCATGCCCTGATAACTCCCTCCGGGAAGCTATCGCTGTTTGATGGGCCATCAAGGACCCACCGAAGGACTCAGAATTACATAAACCCACTGTGAGATGCTCCACCCAGGGGGAGGAGCCAAGCATTCCCACTTGGATATAATCTGGGGTTCGGAGCCACACAATTAGCCCTTACCTATTGGATTTGCAGAGGACTAGAGCTGCCACTAGACCTTCAGGTGAAGACCAGACCCTTCTACAGAATCACTGCTTCAACAGGACCACTTCGTCTGGACTGCTACCACCACTGTGACTAACAGGGTGTCAGGTTGTATCCTGACTCTGTCAGTGCTCTTGTACTATTGCATTTATTTTAATTTTCCTATTAAATTATAATTCTGACTTGTGATCTCCCACTGGTTTGTTTTCAAACTAGTACAACCTTGTTTTTAGCATTTAGGAGTGTGACAGAATTAACTGTAACCTTCCACAACAGGTGATTTTCCTTTTTAGCATGTTAACCTGTTAGGAGAAAAAGAGCTACCAATCCCAGACCTCTGGTTGAACCAAAGGGAAGTCCAGCTCTTTGCCTTCCTGAGAGCAAGACCTGGCCAGCTGTCCTGAGGCTCTGAATTTGCTGCAGGTCGTAGATCGCAACCACGCTGCTGGATTGCAAATACCTTTTTCATTTTTCAGAGGAAGCTGCTGCACAAGCAATGATATCAGCTTTGTGTTTGTTTTGAGAAGCACTTTTCCTTCGTTTCCATTCCACTGAGTCTGCAGCAGAGCCATAGTACAGTACTAGTGGTAATTTTAAATGAGTAAACTTTCCACAAAGCAGCAGCTGTCAGGCTTGCCATATGGGAAAAAACCCCACCCACAACAGAACACATATCCAAACTTGGGATAAACAACCTGATAATAGGGTAGCAGCAATAAGAAAGCAGTTTGAGAGTAGGCTAGAAAAATAACTAAAAAATTAATTATCACTGTAAGGAATATTTTTATTTGAAAGTTCTGGCTGCTTTACTTGTTTTGAAAGGAACCTTTATTTCAGCTAGCAAACTGATTCCTGATTTTAGAGTCCTGTACAAAAAAATAACCTACAATGTTCAGGCAAAAGTTCCTCGGTTAAAGGCAATGGGCATGCTCTGCATACCCTTACAAACTTCTCCATGAAATGTGCAGTGGAACTAGCTATAATTAAATATATGCAGCTATCACAATAATAAGAGCTTGATTAACTAAATTCTATAGGAAGCTCCATATTAATTTCCATAATGCTTAAAATTAGATGAGTTCCATCTGAATTTTAACATTTTCCCTTGCCAAATGAAGATGCTAATCGCACTATTCAAATGTTTGAAGAGAGGATTGAGAAAGAAGCTTAGTGCAGACAAAAAAATCTATAGTGTTACCATTTTAGCAATACTCATGTGCCCGACGTAACCAATCATGAACAAAGCCCTTTTACTTAAATATTTGGGAAACGTCTAGTACATCTCAACCAAACAGGATATTTTATATTCATCTGCAGAGAATTAAAAAGGAATGGATGCTTTCTAAATAGATTACCATGTTATTTATTCTTCTTGAGGGAGAAAGTCATCATAATATATTTGAATATAACATTAGCTGAATTTTAGAAGTTTAGAAGATGTTTATCTAAATCCTTCTTTAGAGAAGCCGTAGATGTTTTGAGGTCATTATTGACTAATGGTTATTTTTTGGCACAAAAGATTTGTTCTACATCTGGATGTTGAATCATCTACATACCAATAACTATTCGATCAAGCCAACATGATACATGATTACAACATGACACATGATTACAATAATCAACACAACACTAAAATCAAGATACCCTTTTGAAGAAAAAGATGCTACTTTCCTATGACATTTCTTTGGTTTTGCTCAGTTTGTGTAGCTAAAATGTAAATTTTATTTTCCATACAGCTTGTTTCTAATCCAGCTTTTGGAGATGTGTTGGGCTTAGGGATTTGTCCTGCTTAAAATTGAGTCTGCTGTTCTAAATAGCTACTGCTACTTTCAAAATCTTTTCAATTCTGCTACTGAGGGAAATAGCCCAGCCAATTTAATTCCTAGCAGGTGTCATGGGGGTTACGCATTTCAGGACAGTAAAGTGTTCTTTTATTTCTTCTGGAGTTACTAGTTCAATGTATTGTGTTTTAAGTAATGTCCAATGAGAAGTCTGTGATGATTCCTTAACAACAAATAAACCACCAAACTTTATAAGAAAGATACTGTGATAGCAGTGGAGAATCAATGGTTTTCCTTTAGTCAGACTTCTCCTACAACAGTACAACTGATCTTAATCCTGCTATTTTAGACTTCAAAGCCTTTTAGGGTGCCAGTTTTCATTTACACCTTATTCTCCTGCTAAGAGAGATGGAGTGATGCATAAAGCGTTATTTGAGAGGATGTAGTGATGATTGCAACCCACTACAGAACAAACCTATTCTTTTTCTACCCCTCCATTTCTCCTGGCTTATGTCTTGGCTTATTGATTTCAGGATGTCATCAAGTGTCAGACACTTATTTAAAAATCATCATGCCAGAACAACAGCATTGTGTTTTATAGCACATAAGTGCTATAAAAATTATACAGTCTTTGGCTAAATCTTAATCACCGAATTTCTGAACAGACTGATGATGACAGCTATCATGGTGAAAAATGTCATAATTTCTGACACATGGTATGTGTTCACAGAAAGACTATAAACCACTACTGCTGTTACTAGATATTTAGGATGCAGATTGCTATTTTGCATAATTATGGCTGCCACAAAAGACTAAACTTGTACTAAAAATATATATCACTATCTAAACACAAAATGTGGGCTTTTTTCATTGCTCTTTCTCCCTCCTATCTCTATTCAATTGATTTATCATTCCCTTTCTATTGTGCTGCCTCCATTCTCTTTCCCAGTCATTCCTTCCTTTTTTTCAGTTTTCCTTTATGTCTTTATTATTTCTCTGTGCCCCTGTATTTTGAAATCATTGTTTGTTTGGGGAAAGAAAAGTTCTTTTCAGCCTTTTTTTTTTTCTGGTTTTGCATCATTCTCAATTTCCTTTGCTTGTCTCCTTTATTTTCCCCCAGTATTATTTTATTCTCCCAATTTCACATCTTTGCAACTTGAAGTTCTTCCCTTTTCCACAATTCCTGGTTTTCTGTGCTTCCTCTAACAACTTATTTTGCTTCTTCTTCTAATAATTGACTGAGTGTTCTTCTGCTTCCTTCCAATGAAATGTATGTGGGGTTTTTTTTGAAAATTGTAGCTCACTCTTCATTTTAAGCAAGGCTCACATAACTAGACTCCTGCTTACAAAGGAGTAGTAGAGTACTTACAGCAAAAATCCTTAAGGCATCAGTAGGTATGTATCTACTGGTCTGGTCAGTGAAAAACAAGAGTGCACTGGAGATTTGGATGAAGAAAAGCTAAGGAAAAGACCACTGAGAGTGTTCAAGTTAAATATGCTTCAGCAGAAGTGGAAAAGCAAAAGTGTATGACAAGGGGCTGTTAAAAATTCCTTTGCTTACCGGAGTAGGTGGATTTTGGATCCAGTCTTCACATAAACTTTCTTAAATTTCAAGTATTTAATGTTTTCTTCTACTTCATATCTGATCAATTCTTCTTCTACTGTTTCAACTTTTGCCCTTGAGCATAAACAGGAAATTAAGCTAACCCTCCCTGGCCTTTAATTTAGATATTGTTTAAATAGATCTAATTATCATTTTACTGCCTTGATAAGGTATTTACAGTTTTCTTACTAATTATAAAGAACATCAAGATTATCTAGTTAAAGATAATTTAAATACAAACTATTGTAATTTCCAAAAGAACGTGTGCCCTCGGAATTAAGCAGTTCATTACTCAAGCATGTAGTGTTCAAAGTTACTTGGTTTAGAAAAATCAATTTTTGCTTTAAGTATTGCTTTTGCATGACAGAAAACTACTTTTTTGCTTGCCAACTTGTTATTAGTATGTCATATAGTTGTTCTGAAATATCAACTTCTTGTTACGCAGTTGTTAAACAGAGAAAGATTGAAAAATTATACAGATTTCAAGGCTTGATTTGTGATTCTCTTACTTTCTGCCCTATGTGCATGCTGAAGCACGGAAAGCACACTGGCTTTTTTGCTACCTAGAAGAAACCTATAAATCAAATAAAACTTTCAATATCTGTTTGGCACTGGCAATCTGCTCTGACAGACTGCAGTATGAACAATCTGGTAGCTGAGTAAGGGAGTTGCTATCAAGGTCTTGCATCCTGCACTGACTTCTTAGCAGTTTAAAAAAAATCTGTTAGTACAATCCCTGTTTTAAGACTACAATATTGAAAATCCTGGCTATGAATGTTTAATGTTGCTTAATTAATTTAAATCGTACCAACCATTAGCTTTCTAAGGCAACTGAGATACCAAGGGCCTCATAAGTAGCAATTAAGACTGTGAAATGGGAGTTGTGATCAAGAAAGTAGTGCACTGGTGCCTCCATCTCCATATTCATTGTTGCACTGCAACGTTATTTGGAAAAGAATTTGAAGCAAAAAATGCCAGTAGACCTGCCTCAGAGGAGACATGATCCTTTGTTTTATTTGAAGGCCTTTTAACCTGCCTCATGTGCCTGACCAGGGTAATGGCTCCAGTTGGCCATTGTACATCTAGACAGTCTTGGCAGCGTGCTCAGTGGGATTTTTAGGCATTGGGATTTTTTACCACAGGGCAGGTGAGCTGCCACCTGTAACTGTAGCTGCTTCCTACTTAAGGATTGTTGCCTTCAAAATACTCATAAATATAGATGAACAGCCAGTTTCTACTCACAAGGTTTCACCTATTTAAGCAACTGAAGGAAGCAAAGGTCAGAACAAAGGAAATGTTAGTATTCTGATAACGTGGCACTGAGGCCTGTATAAAGCCCTAAACCGCAGATCCTCAAAGGATTTCTTTGCACATCTCATTCAGCTTCACTCGCAGTTTTTCTGTGTCTCTGTGTGTCCAGGGCTGCACATCTGCCTGGTGGCATGTGGCCACTGAAAACCACAAAAGGTGGTAGCATTCAAGCTCACTAGTCATTCACCACCTTCATCTCCTAGATGGTTTGTATACAGTGAAAAATAGAACTGTTTCTTCAGTCTGTTCTACCATCCTTTACAAGTCTGAGAAACCAAACAGGGATGTTAGTGTGTATGTAATACTGATTTTGTGAGCGAAATTAAAGGAAAAGAAACATTTTAAGTTTCTAATAGGGAACTAAGAGTAAGAAGAATATAACATTTGATTTAAAATCTTTCTAACTGAGTGTTCTGTGAGTTTCTCTGAGTTTAGTTCAAAACTCAACTAGGATTTAACTTACAGCTATAGTCCATATGATCTAGCAGGAATTTAGGTGGAGATAAATCTAATTTAGTGAACTTTGCCCAGAGACAGCACTAAAGCTCCAAAAATATTGAAATTAGATTTTGTCTGTTAGACTAGGGACATCACTACATTCTTTCCTCCAAAATGTTTTTATGACTAATGCACTCTTTCTGGGTTAACTGTTAGAGTTGTTTTCAGATTTAAAAAAAAAAAAAAATCGGCTTGCTAAAATTAATTTTTTCTATGCACAAATTGATTTATAAGTTCACACTAATATTTTTTTTTTTAAAAAGAGCAGATCATCCACACTAGAACTGGTGCCGTGTCTAGGGGGATATAAAATCATATCCTAAGAAGGTCACTGTAATAACATGTTTTTAACCTTAGTTGCATGTGTATGGCATTTGCCTCACTGTCATCTTTTAATACTCCCTTCAGCCTCATGTCAAAAGACAACTTCCAGATGATTTAGCTGTCAAATAATTTCCGTGAAAGCAGCAAGATAACCAGAGAAAGCATGGCACATGGGGCTGGAAAGGCCCTCAAGATGTCGCTCAGTCTGTGTAATTTGGTCTAAGGCAGGGCCAGCTGCTCCTGAATCACATCTTGCAGATGTCTGTCCATTATCTTTTTCTGGAAGCCTAAAATGACGGCTCAATATCAAGTTAGAGATGAGAAATTTGTTTCTATCTGTAAGGGTAGGGCAGCAAGGACATAGCTGCCTGGAGAACCTGCCAGATGGGAGATTTTTGACTGCAGTTGAGACAAACATTAGCCAAGTGTGATGGAGTCAGCAGTGGCCGAGCCTGCCTTGCGGCAAGGAGGTGGACTGGATGAGCTTCTCAAAACAGGAAACAGGAATTGTCTGGCTTTGCCCAGTGTCCCTCAACAACAGCCCTCAGCACTCTCAGTGTGGTGTACCATATAGTGTGGGTTTTTCCCAAGAGGCCATCCATCATCCAGATTATTTGTGCTGCCTTTCTTCACACATTTTTTCCAAGGAAGTCATGTGTCTTCAAGCCATTGTTGCTTCCTGCTGCGATAACTGAAACTTGGGACAAATGTATGCTCTGTGACTTCTGCTTTTGAAAACTAAATCTAAATCAGTTGGTTTCAGCCCTGCTAGCAGGTCCCAAATATGGCTATGATTGCAGCTGTACTATTCAAGCCAGCCAGGTTGAACCTGTTTGTGCTACTGAACAGAAGCCAGCAGTGTGCTCCTGCAAGGAAAGCTAAAAGCACACTGGGCTGGAGCATAAGCAGTGGTTTGAGGTAAGTGATTAGCCTGGCACTGTGGTGAGGCTTTATGTACATCCTGTTATTGATCTCCCCTCCTCAGTACAGGAAGTATATCAACAAACAAGAGAGTCCAGCACACATCCACCAGAATGTTTAGGGTCATGGAGTATATATCTTACAAACAGAAGCTGGATTTGTTCATCCTGAAGAAGATTAGGGAATATTACTTACTGCCTTTGTGCACTTTGAAAGGAGTTGAGAAGATGAAGCCAGTGTCTTCTCAGAGATATACACGGGAAGAATGAGGCAATGGTCACAAGCAATAGCTAAAGAAATCCCTACCTAGTCATAAGGGGAAAAACAATCTCTATCTCAACTCTATCTCAACGTGGTGAGGCAGTGAAAGTTGCTTTTTTTGAGATTTTTCAAACCTTAGCTGTAAAAAGTAGTGAGAAACCTGGCATTAGCCCTGCCTTCAATACCAGTTTGGCACAGCTAACCTTCAGAGGTGCCTTCCAACTCCAATCTTTCTGTGACTCTGATTCAACCCCTTATTGTGCACTGTAGTTACCCCTAGACCTTCAGGGAGGAAATGTCTTACATAATCATAAAACAGCCCATGTTGGAAGTGACCTCAGAAGATCATCTGGTCCAATCATTCATGAGAAAGACAGCCTAGATGAGATTATCTATTATCCGGTCCCATTGCATCTTGAAACCTCCAGTGATGGGGCTCTACCACATCCCTGGGGAGGTTGTTCCAGGAACTGATTGTGTCACTGCAGAAAAATCCTTTGTTACATCAAGATGAAACCTCTCTCAGTGCAACTTGTGCCTGTTTCACCTTGTCTCCTCCATGCAGCTCCTTGTGGAGGGAAAACCTCTGTCATCTTTGTAGTCATCCTTTAAGTGCTGGAATACTTTAGTATTATGAGGAGGTCTCCACTCCCTTCTTCAGGGATGAAAAACATCAGTCTTTCAAGTCTCTCCTCACTGGGCACCTCCTCCAGCCCTTTGATCATCTTTACAACCTTCCTCTGGACCATCTCCAGTTTGTCTGTGTCTTTCTTGAAAAGGGGGGGGGGAGGGTGGGGTGGCAGGACTGAAATCCAGGTGTGGCCTGATCAGCACTGAGTAGAGAGGATATCTGCCAGTACTGCCCCAGTGGGTGCAGCCCAGGATCCAGTTTGCCTTTGTTGCTGCAGCCGTGCTCTGCTGACTCATGCTCAGCTTGCTGTCCAACAGGACCCCCAGGTCAGCAAGGCAGCTCCCAACCTCACAGATCCCAGCCTCACAGATCCCAGCCTGTACTGGGCTCTTTCATTGTGTCCATCCCAGGTGCAGGGTTTTGCACTTGGAAAATGACCTAAGCAAAATAAAATCCTTTATGTCTTTTGTATATGAAGCCACTTTAGCTGAAAATGTGTGGGAGGAGAAAACATGAGATGAGTATGACTCCATATTAGAGTGTAAAATAGGATTCAGTAATTCTTAGGACTCCTGGAGTGCATTGCAGGACATGATTATTAATAATAATAATAACAATAATAAAAACTCCTCTAACTATCTATTAGGATCACATTTGTGCTCCATTGAATAATAATAGCATTGTTAGGCTAATTTTGAAAGGATTTGATGTAATCTGAGTATGAGCTAAGAAACTATGGTTATGCCAGCAGAAATGAGAAATCAGAGTCCTTTTAAAAGAACTGCACCAAGGAAATGATCCAGTGTTCAAACTACTTTTTGCCTTATTTTCTGGAATTCATAGTCTTTTCCCTGTGCCATGCTTTATTAGGAAGAGGCAAATGGCTTTTTCCTTACTGAGCAACTTAGTGAATGAGCGTGGTGCATATAATGTTTAAAAGGAAATTATGTGTATTTATCATCAGTTAGAAGCACTCTTCACTCTTGTAATCACTATCCTGTGAAGTCTGAGGACCTGTAATTGTCCCATAGAAAAAAAATCAGTTATGATCTACTTTTGCTTTAATGCGGAAAGTTATGCCAATGACGCTACTTTTAGTAGTTGTGCTTCTCCTGATCCAGAACATACATCTAAGTCTCAAAAGATGATTTTTAGCTTTTGTGCTAGAGAGATTTCTCTGCTTCTGAGAATGCAAAATTATGGGTTTTTTTAGAGGTCAATCTGTACTACTATAGTGCAGTTGAAATTAGTACTGCAGCTAATAACGTAGCAAAATTAAATACATAAATCAGATTTTTATACACATAAAAAACTCAATAATGTCTACTACATTGAAAGTAATTAGTTAACTGGTGTTTTTACTGGAATTGAAATAGAATTTTTAACTAAAAAGTAAAAAAATAATAATATCAAGGTTGGATTTATGGTTTTTAAATAAAAAAAATCTAAATAGAAAGCATCATGTAGTCTTGCAGTTTTCAAAGGGAATAGGGACTTCTGTCCTTTCTCCTTACTAATTCTAAGGCACAAAGCTGTACAAACTGCTTGTACTTTTGGTTTTGATCTGCTGGATGCACTGTGCTCCCATCTCCCTGTCTGTGAATCATCTGTCCCTACTAGCTCAAAAGCTTCAGGTAAGGAGCCCATTTGGGACATGACACTTCCCACTGCCTTCCCTCTACGGATGGTGCGTAAATGAAGGGAGAGTTTTGCCATATGACTACTTTATCTCTTATATACCTTTGACACTCAGGAAGTGTTTATAAAAACTGTCACATTATTTTATCAGCCTGGCAATAAACATATCTCTCACAATCTTTTCTCATAAATATACAAAATATTTTCCATTTTAATCTGTGAAAAGGTGTTTAAATTGATAATTTTTGTGGTAGAATAAACTGCATTTTTTTAATACACTTGTCTCTAGCAAAAGTTGCCCATTTTATCTGAGAAGCTTTGGCATTCCTGCAGTGAAAATCATTTATCTCTTCTGAAAATTGCTTTTGGTTTATAGGAGAAGTTAAATGATGCTGAAAAGGTTCTGTTGTGCTGTGAATTGGCAGGAATATTTCTCATTTGCTTACATTAGTTTGAATTTTCTGCACATTTCTGACAGCACAGTAAAAAGACTACACATAAGTAGGCATATATACTATATTTGTAACCTTAGCTTAACATCTGAGACAGTAGACATATCTAATACATTTCTCATTTTATACCCTTTCAATTTGGTACAAATGTCTTGTACAATATTATTTAATGTTGAAGCCTACAGGGAGAGCTGGAAACTGAAAGCCCGTGAGGCAGTAGCTAAACCAGTATGATGCAGTGCCAGCTCTCAGGTCCCAGATCTGAACTGACTTTTGGATTCTGCTGATGTTGCACTACCAGGAAAATTAATAATGTTACTGATGCCTTAGGATTTAGCTTTTATATTTTCCAGATCCTGTACCGCTTTAGTGTGTAACTCTAAAGCTGCATAGTCTGTTTGATACTGTTCTCCCATCCTGGTTAGACATAACAAACCATCTCTGGGCCTGGACTCAAGGACACCTTGTTGTCCCAGGCCCCGAAACATGTAAACTAAGCCTCTGAATGGGGGGAGCAAACTTGGGGTAATTACTTCATTACCTGAAACTGTAATTGGAGAATTAACCCTGATATACAAATGGACCAAACTTAAAAAAGTGTGAAAAACCTGTGACCCAGGGTCCATCTCGTGTGTAGCCTCTTGGGGGCTTTTGACTGCCAAGATGTACCTTTGAAGGCCCTTCAATAAATATCCTCTTTTATTCTCTTAGTCTTGTCTAGCCTCTGTTTTTAGGTAGCCATTCCAAGGCATCATTACACTGGAGGAAATTATGTCCAATATTTCCAAAGGCCAAGTACTTGAGCAGGTGCTTGGGTTACTCCATAGTTTGGGGTCTGTGTGTACTTCAGTGAAAAGGCAAAACACAAATACATGCACATTTTGGCCTACATAGAGTGCAGAAGAATTTTTGCTAGTTTCTCTCAGCAGAGTTTGCAACTCTGATCTGGGTCTCAATAATGGAATAGATCATTCCCATGCTTTCTAAAATAATAAATACAGTCATTTATAGTTGTTTGGCCTGGGGTGGGACAAAAACTGCATTGGCAAGAGGTAAATAATATTTTTTTCCCATTCTGCAGATGCTGTAGTTTATAAATTCAGATATATTACATGGATATGTATGCATACGGAAGCCCATATGGAAAATTTCTTTTTAATGAGCATGTGTGTGTATACTTCCACACATTTTATTGTGATGATTTCCAGCAAGTAATCTAAGAAACATGTATCTCTAAGCCTGTACATAGTCCATCTTATTTCAGCAGCACTGTTTAAAGCAGGCCATCAGGTTCATGGCCACATCCTTCACAGTGCTGGGCTTTTAGGGTGCAACCCAGTACTGGCTGAAGCAATTGAAGAAATGTGCCAGCGGTTTTAACTCAGCCCCAGTCTCTGTCTCTTGCGATTTTTGTCCAGTCTGCCTCATGGAAGGCTGAACAATCAGTAGCAATTTGAAGGCATAGCAAGCACCTATGGTAACCTCCATCCTGATGAGCTGTTCCAGACTGCAGAAGCGTTTCACCTGTACATCCTCAAAGAAAGCTTAATTTTGTCTCAGTGGGGTCAGCAGCAGTGCAGCCATAGAAACAAAGTAGTCTCATGGGTGAGGTGAAAGCCTGTGAGATAACCTTACCCATTATCCAGAGATGACTCTTGAGAGCAGATCCAGACTCAGATTAAATTTGAGATGGGAAAGTATGGGAGTGCAGAGCAAGACCTAAATTGTTTAAATGTATACCCAGCTCAGCAGACCTCTCATCAACCACCCTGTCAGGATGCCAACTTAATGAGACAGTTTGTAAAGCAATGCCATCTTCCTCTGTCCAGATAAAAATATTCTTTGAAGATTATTTGAAGGAAGTTGAAAGGAGTCCTGAGCTTCATTAAATTGGGATAGAATGATGATAATGGATAGTCCAGGGAAAAGATTAACAAGTTGCTCAAATATGGTATAATTTGGAAATAGCACCAGCTGTCCACTGATTTCTCATGTGCAAACTGGTACAAGTCATAAAAAATATTATCTCACATAACAGTAAAATCTAAGAAGTTTCTTAATGTAATCCACCAATATTTTTGATTGAATACTTCACTCTGATAAATTCTGCTTTGTGTTTAATGAATAAATAACTCTTTGTCCATGCATTAGTGGAGAATGTGAACTATTTTCTTATTTCCATTTAGAAGAAGGAGGTGAAATCTGATTTTGACTACATTTTCTTCTCTTATTATGACAGGAAATATTAAAACTTTCTTAATCAAACTAGCTCTATTTTCTTCCAATTTAATACTGAGCAGCCCAGATAACTTCATTCAAAAGGATGCACCACAAGTAACTGCATGTACATCTTCTACACCACAGAAATAAGTCTTTAATTTGGATGGTGAAGAGATTTAGCTAAGGTTCTGTCTGGGTTTTGAAAGACAGGTGTCTGCTAAGGAAGGCAGAAGCCCCCCTTGAAGTGGCAGATATAACCCCTTTTTCCCTCCAAGTTATTATATTTTGAAATCAAGGGCCTTTAGGCAAAGATGTGGGAAATAGGAATAACAGTTCTTTACTATATATATATATATATATATATATATATATATGTATATGTGTATAACCAGTCAAACAAACAGCAATAACTGCGGCAGTAACAGCAAACAATCACAAACCCAGTGCCAGCCTTCTCGGCTGTCGGGCCCTTTCCCCTCGGGTGCAGTTCCGCTCGCAGCCGGCAGGGGCGCTGGCGGCTCCCGGTGAGCAGGGCAGGTGCGATGGTTCCCCCGCGGCTGCAGGGGGCGCTCCGGAGCGAGCTCGGGGAGCACGCGGCAATGGCGGCCTGGGATCCCGGGAAGGGATGGGACAAAGGCTTCACAAACCCCTGGGCAGCCGATCCCGGACTCTCGGGAACAGCAGGCTGGAAACGGCAGGATAGAGCGGCAGGCTAAAGCGGCAGGGATGAACGCAAATCCCGGGTGGCAGGCGAGATGTATCCAGATGGGAGAACCCCACGGATGCCCAGGCAGGCAGGGCGAGCAGGGCTACAGCGTAGCAAAAGCTCGAAGCAGCAGCAGTGGGGCAGGGCAGCCACAGCTCGGCCTCCAGCAGGGCAGGGAAAGCGGCTTTTGGGGTCCCGGCGTTGTTTCCAGCAGGAAGAGAAGAACGGCCAAAAAGAAAGAAACAGCAGCTCCTTTCTCTGCAGCTTCTCTCTCCGGACGCTCAGAGCGAACTGCCCCCACACCCAGGTGTAGACAAAAGGAGTAGCCAGGCCCGCCCCACTCCCTTTTTTTGTCTTTCTTAAGTACAGCTATTTGTCCCCTAGCAACATGCATATGGGAGAAAATTCCTTTAACAGAAAAAAAACCTAAGACTAAACTAGAACCCCAACAGGTTCTTAAAAAACAAATGTGGATATCACCCTCTGGAATGCCCCATCCCCATGCATACAAAGGAAGACTAAGATTCTCATGAATGCTTCTGAGTTACTTGAATTGTCCAGAGATGCTACAGGAGGCTGCTTGTTTGCCAGCTCTATTGAAATGTTTTTCCTGCTAAAAAATACAGCAGTGACACTTAGGTTGTTGAAATAGACAACAGACATAATGAAATTGATCAATGTGTAGGAAATATACCATTTTCTCCCTGGAGCCCACCACTTTTTTTTGCCAAATTTATAAACATTTTTTTTATTATTTTACATTGAGAGTCAGATTTTAAAGTGAATTCTGATACAAACAGAAACATTGCCAAATCCACTAATTGCTGTATAGACTTTTTCCAAAGAAATTTCTTTTGTTATAAAAGGCAAAAATCAGTGTTCAGTAGTTAGATGTGGAAGTTCTAGTCAAGTTTCAAGGATTCCTCAGATTTCATGTTGCATACACTCATTTTGGGTGAAATCAGGAAGAAAATGAACCCCATACAAGTTATTATATTTCCTGGATAGCTTAAATAAGTATGCCATAAAAGCTGCAAAAAAGGGCAACAATAGTCTTTATATTTTTCTAAATATGTCAGTATTAGTGACTGAATATAAGAATGAAAAAGGTACACTTTCTCTACAAGCAAGAAGACGGTCATAGTTAATTTATTCCTTAATTGTTATCCTAAGTGGTAATACATGGCATCTTCATGGATATTCAGAGATCAAGTTGGGTTTGAAATATGCAATCTCAACCATAAATTAAAATAGTTTTCTCCTAAAATCCTATCACTCTAATTAATTAATTAATTAATAATTAATTTCAGTGCCTTACAGTAGCTTGTAACTGAATTACTTTATCACATCATTTCATCACGTTTTATTTGCTCAAAAAAATCTTAAGGCCTCTCTATTTTACCTTAGTTTACCTAAAGCATTTTGAACTGCTCCTTTACTCTGTCCACGTCTGTGTTTGCAACTGACTCCCTAAGGTTAGCAGACTGCAGGATTTTTATTAGAGATGGAGAGGGATGGGCAGGTTGCAGACTAGCTTTCCTAGCCTGGGTGCTCTCCTCTGCTCTAGGACAACCTTCAATGACAATGAAGTTAAAAACAGAGTTCTTACAACAGCCATGAAGAATCTCAAACACTTCTTGCCCCCATATTAAAGAAACATATCTCCATATTGGTTGTCTTCTGCTGCTGGCTGCCTTCTCTAATTGCACTTGCCTGTGAAACAGGACATGGCATAGGCATCTTTGCTTTCAAACTTCTTTTCTGTGGTAATCTACAAATAACATACCCACTTTTGGTTTCAATCTTCTTTGTAAGGGTAACTCACTGAGTATGTAAAAGCCTGTTGGGGTCCCTCCCCTGCCATGTAGCCCTGGCAGAGGGGCCCTGAGGGCACAGGCACGGGGTTTCCCTGCCCCTGCTCAGCCTCGTTCCCATGGGTTGGTTTGTGTTCCCTGCGCGGGCAGAAGGACCCTCGGGTCCCGTGACTGGAACAGTTCCTGGGCAGAGCTCCGGCCATGCGGCTGGGGAAATAAACATCTCTGAAACAGCTACCAAGAATCCGTCTATATATATATTTCCTTTCCACAGGACTCCTGGTTTGATATATGCATGTTGCAGTATCCCCACTGCAACAAAAGCCCTTATAAGTTATTAGCATTAAGCTTTAAAACTCAGGAGTTTTACTCAGGAAATTGCACTTCCACAGAGTAGTCTGTGTGCCATCTTCAAAATTCATTTCTTCTCCTTAAAGTCTAGGCTTTCCATCCATTTCCCATATTTATTTTCTGTTCTGATGAACTGGGGAAAAAAGTTCAGACTCTATTTCACAGTACTCTATTCCATTTTCCTTGTTTGAAACTCAAGCTTTCTACTTGGGTACTTGCGTGACTATTTTGGACAGACTGCTCTAATATTTTTATCTTCATAGGATTTTGAATTTAATGATCATAATGTTACAGTCACACAGTCTGTAGGGATTTTCCTTCAGATACCAAACCAAAAAGAGCTATGCTTAGAAGTAGGGCAAGCATTGCCTTCTGCACCTGCATTGAAGTCTGCGTAGAATGGAAAAATTTGTTTTAAAGTATGGACTTTCTCTATTCAATCAAATAAGCATTGTCCTTGTTTTCAGTGTTCAGCACTCATTATTTTTTCCTCTTTCTTTCTGTTTGGCTGAAAGGGTTTCCTAGCACCCTGGGGAAAAAAAAAGATGACAATCATTATGCAGCTACAATAAAAGATTTCCTCACCCACTAACGTAGCTGAGGCATTTCCATTTCAATCACAGAATAAAAGAAAAAGTAAACCTGGAACTGAAAACGTATTTCCCTGCAATGATCACTAAGACTGGTAATCCCTCTTGCTGCTCTTGCTTCCTTGTTTCTCCTAGGGCCCACAACACTTTATTTCACCAAGGAGCAATAGTATTTCTACCTCTCTTGGCTATGAGTTGGAAAAACTGAGTTTCCTGGTACTGGTTATTTGTGTGAAGACAGAGAGGGTTCAGAGAAATAGGTCTTGTATTGTGAGAAGGACAACCCTGCAGTGAGAGCCCAGGCTTATGTTTGTAGCATTACTGTTCTGCCTCCCACTCAGCCACTTGATGCAAGCTACTTTGGCATATTGCTGTCTGTGAATGTCATGGAAAATACTGTCTGCCTTGCAGGATACCACCTAATATGTTTATGATATTTAAACATTCTTTCTGTTATGTCTGTCTGGGGATTTTTAGGTTTGTTTTATTTGTAACTAAAAGGGAGTAGAAAGAAAATGTGTCATTCTTCTCTCCAGTAATAATATATTCTGCTTTATACAAGTAAAAGATATTAAAGACTATCCATGTAAGAGTATTTGTTTAGGTTTCTACAACTAACTGTCTTAACAGCTAATAGTGATTTTTCCTGAGAAGATGCGTAAAATAGGGAGGACATAAGGACTTTTATCTCCCCCTGTCCCACACATTGTATGTGACTTTTAGTTACAATTGTAATATCCACACAGAAAGACAGAC
The DNA here is from genome assembly GCF_965178545.1 of Coloeus monedula. Taxonomy (NCBI): domain Eukaryota; kingdom Metazoa; phylum Chordata; class Aves; order Passeriformes; family Corvidae; genus Coloeus; species Coloeus monedula. Next base: position 108,540,445 of record NC_138781.1, read on the forward strand.
AGGGGACAGCTTGTCTCATCCACAGAAACACACCATCTGAAGGAAACTGAAGATCCATCCTCAAAGGGTGCATATTTCAGTTGGGATAAGGAATGGGGCTTTTGAGTCAGTCTCTCTGTCGTCTTCACTCACGCACTTTAGGTTATGTTGTGCAGCAGTTTTAGAAGTCTAGGATCCCCCAGTGTGCAAAAACACATTAGCCTAAGAGCATGCATAATGCATGTCAGTGACCAGGGGATTCAGTCCAAGGGGCCAGGATAGACTGAATGCACAGCAAAACCCCTGAGGTGTGTATAATATGGATGACAATGCCACAGCAACAGTAGTTTTGTCCTTGAGACCAGTTCTTATCAGGAGATGCTGCTGTTGTGTTTCTATGGGATTGAGGTAGACCCAGACTCAGTTGTACAAGTGATAGGAAACACTGGAAAGAACAGGATACATTGGGGAGCTGCTGAACATGTATTTCTGCATCATAAAACTCAGCCAAAAGTGTAGAAAAATCTGTATCCCAGCATGCTGTGTGTGGAACAGAGTTTCTCCTTTACTTATTCAGTTTTGACAGATTGCAAAAATGCTTTATCTTGCTCTTCATAGCTTCATAGCGTCTCTTCACTTTCTGCTGGCTGATAATCACTTTTTGCTTGGTTCTTTAAAGAGGCTTCCAGCAAAATGACTTAGCTCTGTTATAGCAATGCTGTCATGCTGTCATTTGGCAAAGCCTTCATTTCAGGGGCTCATTTTTTGGTGCTCATCACAGCCAGGTCATGGCATGGTTCGCTGTTACCCTTCCATGATAGTCCCGTGTTGCTTTACCTGAGGAGCAGTAGCCAGGATGGTTGGAAAAGATCTGGAAAGTCAAACTTGTGATTTGTATTGAACACATTAATACCTAAGGGCAAAGGAAAGTGTGCATGCCAGATTGTTTTGCAAAGGTCTGCAGGATAATTTTCTTTCTTTTTTCCTAATAGCTAATATTATCTTTTTGTGCTAGAGGAGAGACATTATCCTACAGGTGAGTTAAGTTAATTCTCTTCTAATTCCTGGTTTTATACTTAAAAGCCCGAAGTTATGACCATGCAGTAGTTATTATATATTGTTTGTAACGTTATCAGTGAAACTGCTGTATTTTTTGCAGCACTGAAGGTCTTGTAAATTTGTTTCCTGATAAAGCCCTTTGGGAGTCCTAAATATTTCTAGCGTGTTCTGAATAAGATGGAAGAAGGAAGAGGGAGATAAGGTATAAACAAAACCCCTCATTTTAGTGTGGCAAGTTATGAGTCACCAGTAATTACCGAAAGCAAGGCAGGCATCAAGATATGTATTTGTGAAACATGGCTCAGGGTTATAATTGTGGGCCACAGGCATAGATTTTAAATTGTTCCCTTACAGAGAAGGGCAGAATTTATAAATTTTAGTTAGACAGCATGAAATAAATATTTTTTTATTATATGGAATTTATTCAGCCTTTGTCTCCCAGTCTCAACAAGTAGGGAGTTATTGAATATGTGTAAATTTTTAAGATAAATAAATACACGTGTATACAAAAATCAAAGGTAGTGTCTTTGGACCAGGATATTTTTCTTATTGTTTTTTTGAACCACCAACAATGGCTTGTTGGACCTGTAATCACCATTCCCAGGGAATTCTGTATGTGGACACAAAAAGAGCATATGTTTAACTGAATTTTTTGTGATTCTGACCAGTAACTCAAAATATTAGAAGAAAGAGTGAGCAATTACTATACCATTTAAGTCCTTGTTGTTATTTTGGGTTTTTTTAGTTTTTGTTTTTTTTTCATTTATAATTAAACATTATTTGTTGTTGTTGTCTGAAGCTGTGTGTCTCTGCAGTATGAACACCAAGTAAAATTATGAATGTGTGTTTTTTTCTCTCCAGAACTTTAACAGAGAATTGTAGTATTTTCTTCAAGAGCTACATTGTTCACCAGGAATTTGCGAAGAGATTTCTGTTCAGTAACAAGAGGTAAAACAAACTGAAAGGGTTTACGAAGAGACATGAGATTGATCTGAAAGACAGTCATCCAGTCTCTTTAGTCTTAACTGGAAGTGTTCCAAAACACTATGCTTAAAACTGATATACAACTTCACAGGGAAATGAAAATTGGTAAACTAAATAGTTTCTGAATGAAACCATGGGTACAACTTCACAGGGAAATGAAAATTGGTAAACTAAATAGTTTCTGAATGAAACCATGGGTCTCTTATGGCAGATTTGAGCTTAACTGGTAATTTTCTTCAGCCAAAATTCTGATTATTCAGATGGGATATACACTCTGAACAATAAAAACCAAAAACAACACCACTAACAAAAAAACCAAAGAATGGGCTACTGATTGCTAAATGGAATTGCTATCCATTTCCTTCAATGAAGGAAAGGACCTCTAAAAAAAAAGAAAAATGAGTTTTATAGGTAAAGACTCTCAAAGTGCTTATGGGAAAGAGGCATAAATTCCAACTGTGCAGTCTGTTTTAATTTAGCATTTTCAAACACAGGAGTTTAAACACAGAGTTTGGTGTGTTGTAAGAATTACATTTTAGCAGGACTATAGGAAGAAAAAAACAACTTTGTGTGTGAAATCATAGAATCATAGAATAGTTTGAGGTGGAAGGGGTCTTAAAGATCATGTAGTTCCAACTCTCTGCCATGGGCAGGGATGCCTTCCACCAGACCAGGTTGCTCAGATCCCCATCCAATCTGGCCTTGATGGGATGGGGCATCCACAACTTCTCTGGGCAGTGTTTCAGAGACTCACCACTCTCACAGTGAAGAACTTCCTCCTAATATCTAATCCAGACCTACTCTCTTTTAGTTTGAATCTATCCCTCACTGTCCTGTCACTATATGCTCTTGTAAAAAGCCTGTCTGCCTTGTAGGTTCTCTTCAGGTACTGGAAGGCTACATTTAGGTAACCCCAAAGCCTTCATTTTTCCAAAGCCTTCATCCTTTTCCCAAAGCCTTCATCCTTTTCTCTCAATCTTTCCTTGTAAGAGAGGTGTTCCATGCCTCTAATCATCAGTTAAATTGAGCAAATACAGAAGTAGTGAAACAAATTATATAGATGTATGTTTTGCATTCTTTCAAAATTTACAAAGCTAACAAAAATTTTACCTGATAATATGCAATGTTATTCAAGTCAATTCTGTTTTCTTACTATGCAGTTCATTAATACATATGCATAAACATACTTTTTTCCTATTAGGAACAAATTCTAAATATGACAATAGTTAAACTGTGATATGTTTCTAAAGGATACAATTACGTTGTCTACCTGAAGACAGGTGCTATAATCACGAAGTCTTTCTCCTGATGTAAATCTTCCTTCAACATTTGTCTTGATTTAAGGTCTTATTTCCTCTTTAATACGTTAAAGGAGAATAATGAAATATTGCTTGGAGGGTCTCCTCAGCACTGTTGCCCAGGCTGAATTTCTCCTCTCTCTAATAGATGGGAACAATTTGTCCATGAGATATCCTGAGAAAATCTTTATATTTTAATGAAAGTAATTCAATATGAGATTAGTCTAAGATATCAAAAGACAAAATGTAAATTATTACCTCTCACCTTAGGACTCTTTTTATGTAACTTTGCACTTTAGATGAGACACCTGGACTTATTCCTGTGTGTGTCTGTGGATACAGAAATGCTGCTAGCAAGGATTTTCTTGCTATTTTCTGGGCCCGTGGGAGACTTTTCTCTCTCACAGAAGAGGTAGCAGAGTTATGTAAACAACCAAACACCTGCAGCCTTGGAAAGTCTTGTTTATGGTATAGTAGAAAAATATTTTGACAATGGATGTTTTAGGATTTTAGCCAATCACCCCCAAGGGGTGGCTGATCCTCGTCCAATTAGACTATGAAGAAAAAGTCTATAAAAGAGTTTGTAAAATAATTAAATAAATCAATCTTGCTGCACAATTCCTGCCTGCTGGATCTTCTCTCCTCCTCCCTATGGCTGCGGGACACGGTAATATTTTACGGTGTTAATACGTGTCTAAACCCAACTGAGAGCAAAAGACACTTCCTAAAGTAATTTCTTGAAACTTTGACCTAATGTCTGTACTAAAGTTTCATGTTTTTAAGTTAGTCATACTATACTCCAACACACCTCACTTTTTCAGGCATGCAGAGTGAGGAGAAAAGGATCTCACACCACCTTCTGAAAGAGAATCTGTAAAAGATGATAAAAATATCTTGATGACATTAATATAATTAAGGCAAAAATATGTAATGCTCTGTGTTTCACAATTTCTTGCTCATATTATTTCATGTGAAAATGGGAGTTTGTTTACCATTCTACTTTGATGCATATTAATCAAGTGTAATTTTGAAAGTGCAGCCTGAAAAGCAAATAGCTGTGTTTAGCAGATGTTGCAATTATTAAAGGATCAGGGGCATGGATCATTGATAGAATTATGGGATCTATAGAAAAACTGTACAAGCAATAGGCCTAGAAGCAAAAGGCCTGTGTGTGAGAAACTGCCTGCATGAGAAAGGACTGGTGTGAGAAACAAGCCTGGGAATAAAGAGGGAGTTTGAAACGATGCAGCTGTCCTGATAAGGTGTGCTAACCAGGGAACAGGGGGGTAAACACCGAATTCTTTAAATCATAACATGACTATGGAAGCTTGCCAATATAAGTCCAATTATGTAGAAACAGAAATGTGCTGTGATAAGCTTTAGGCCACTTAGGAGTTAACAAGCTGGTATGCCATATAAGTGGTTTTGGATTGCTAATAAAGCGGAGTTTGCGCTTATCAACCACACTGGTTTTGGACTGCATTCCTCCCCCCATCGGGGTCCCCGGGCTCTCGTCCTTTTACATTTCCAACAAGCAGACATGCTCAAAAGAGCAAATGGCTTTTAGAGAGTAAGTCCTATGCATCTCCAGAGAAAGTCACACAATTTGGGGGAAAAAGTTATCTTTTTTAACAGTATCTTCTGTTCAATTTTCTTCTAACTTTTCTCTTTAATGACAATATGACCTGGTGATTAACATCTATACAAAATTGCTTCATGTATTGGTCAGGTTCATCTATAATTTCTAATACATATTTATTGGGTTTTGTGAACAGACATGCCAGAACAAATCCAAATTTCCTATCTGTTGCAGTATCTGTACCATGTTTATAAACGGACAAATGCTGATACACGAAACCTTGCAGTTCTTAACTCCATAAAGGTTTAAGGTGCTGTACCTTCTTAGTAAAAATGAAGTCAGTTTTTAAATAAGACAAGGTCTGTAAGTAGGTATGGTTGGAAATCTTGGACAAACCTTTAGGTACATGAAATCATCATCAGTTTGAAACATATATTGTCTGGAAGTTTATTAAAATTTCCAATTCCAGTATACCAATCTGTCTAACAGAGGATATTGTCTTGATAAAAGCAAGTTGAAAGGTAAATATCTGAGAGTAAGAATGGCTTTTAAGTATTTCTCTATAACATCCCGTGTATTTTCAAGACATCTAATTAACGTGCCCCTTAGCAAATTATATATTACAGATGTGATCTACACAATGAGCCAGGGTTCCATGTTTTATTGATCCATTACAGCTAAATCTGCATATAAAGAAAAGTACCATTTACAGTTACCTTAAGATCAGGACAGTACTAGCTTAGTTCAGATACATACATTTTAATACACATAATTGTATTAGGCAATAAAGTATAAGTTGTACATGCTAAAGCAAGCTCATTGTTTAGGCTTAACATAGGCAAACTTTGCATCTTAACATTAAAATCAGTCCTCTCTCTTGTCAAGGACAATCATCTCTGTATGATACTTACCTATGCAATATTAACACTTCTATATTACTAAAACTTATTTTGTAATTTAAGAACGAATTTTTCTTCATTAACTTAATAAAACTTCTTTAACATGAATATTTAGATAACTGTGTACTGCTCATCTTTAGGCTGAACTCTTATCAATATCAATCTACTAAAATTGGAGTTTTCAGAATTTTCTACATCAGCACAAAACTTGAGGCAAGGGAATTAAATCAGTTTTGCTATACTGAAACCTGTCCTCACTTATGCCAGTAATCCTGATGTAGCCTTTGTGCACTTGTTTCTTTCTTTTCAGGGGAGAAAAAAAGTCTTTAATGAAGATTATTATATATTTATTAATTGAAAAGCTCTGGAAGTTAAATGGGATAATTTTTAAAAAATGAAAGGTGTAAGACATAATAGATAATACAGAGGAATGTGTAGTAAAATGGAAGAACTCTGCTCTTTTGCTTGCATTATTTGAAGTTAAGATAAACATGCAAGGCTATAGTGCAGTTTGCATTGTGTTTCTGGGTTTTTGTTGTTTTTTCATTTGTTTTTTTTAAATGCAGATTTCTCCAGCATTACCCATCCCAGTGAAAATAGCAACTAATTAAAATTTCTATCATCAATAAAATCACATGTTCCCTCCTTGGAATGTGAAGCAGGACAAAAACTACAAAGGCTACAAATATGCACTGAAAGCCTTAGCAAAAATTTTATAATTAGCAGCCAAGAAAATTAGAGTTTGATAACTGCTTTTAATTCACCCAGAAATATACAAGGTTTTTGCAAAATTACAAGACAAGGCTATCAGTCATGGAGATTTACTCAGGTTGTTCATCAAGCTTTTGAATTAATTTGTTAAAGAACAAGAGAAAACAGTATTTCTGGGAAATGAGGGAGCTGATTCACCAGAAAAAGGCATTCATGCTTCTTATACCTCCAAAATCTTCACGAGGGTGGGGATCTCATGGACTGTCAAGCTGAATTTTTCACGTTCAGTCTAGATCTAGAGATGTAGGGACCCTTCAGTCCCTTTACTAAGAGCAGGAAGTCTCCATGAGGGGCCCTCCTGCTGCTCTCCGTGGCACACCATGCCAGATTTTCAAGGCCCTTTTGCCAGCAAGGGGGAAGTCAACCTTGCCAGCAAGCCACATCTAATGATAAGCTCATTTAGATATTTAGAAAAATGCCTGATAATTCACTTCCTTCATTATGGAGAAGTACAGCCTGATACCCATATTAACAGGAATGATGCACTCACACTTCAGTGGTACCCACCACAGGGCAAAAATATCTGCTAGCCCATTACAGACATCCCCTTGAATGCCCTTGGGTCACAGGGGTTGAGGAAACCAGCGGAGCATCAAGATGAATAGGTGTGGTGACAGAAGGTATTACAGAAGGTATAATATTGCTGTTATCTAAAATATTCATTCTCAATCTGAACCACTTTTTTCCACTGTGGTTGTCACAGAGCAGTCTGAGAGAGGACAGCTTATGTGAACTATAAAATTCCTACCTCACATTGGGAAGGCACTATGTTTATTTCCAAAAGATATGTGAGAGATACATACAAATTAAAATACAAGCTAGATATTTACCAGAAACTGTTAACCCTTTCTTAACAGAGTAGAGGGAATATCCAGCACTGTGTAGGAGCTATGCTCAAGATTTTGTTTTATGTCCTAAGATAAAGAGCACCTTACACAATCTTGGAAGTGATGAATTAAACATTTTATAAATACTATTTTCAAAGTTTTTTCATCTCTTAGACTCCTTGCAATTTGATTTGAGAAAGCTGCAAAAATCAATTGAAAAGTCTATATAGAAGTCTATATAGAAATCTCAAACTTTTTATAGAATGGAATCATAGAACCATAGAATCTTCAAGGTTGGAAGAGACCTTTAAGATCAAAATCTGCTCCATAACCTTGCTGGGCACCAAGGTCAGGCTGACAGGTTTATAGTTCCTTGGATCTCCATCCTGCCCTTCTTGTGGATGGGTGCCACACTGGCCAACTTTCAGTCATCCAGGACCTCCCCATTTAGCCAGGACTGATGAAAAATGATGGAGAGCAGCTCAGCGAGCTCTTCCACTGGATCTCTCATCACCCTAGGATGAATCCCAGCTGATCCCACAGACTTGTGAGCATCTAAGTGCACAGCAGGTCACTGACTACCTCCTCCTGGATTTCAGGGGATCCATTCTGCTCCCCATCCCTGTCTACCAGCTCAGGAGGCCAGTTGCCCTGAGATAACCAGTCTTACTGTAGAAGAGTGAGGCAAAGAAGGCATTTTCGCATCTTTGGTGACTATATTCCCCCCACATCCAATAAAGAATGGAGGTTTTCCTTGCCCCTCCCTTTTGCTATTAATGTCCTTATAAAAAACACTCCTGTATATGAGAAACCGAGAAACTTTAAGATTTTTTTAAAATTTAAAACATTAAATTTAAAACAAAATTGGGAAAGATGTAGCTTTTTCTGAGTCAACAGTAACTGTAGAATTACAAAGACTGCTGAATTCAGAAGTTATGTGATCTCAATTCAAAACCTATTGGAACCAATGGAAAAATCTTTTGCTACTTCAGGAAAGTAGCAAAAAAATTTGGTTTTGTTATTCAGAATATTACAATTAAATATTTATTTAAGTTATTTACATCTCAAAAGTGACATTTGAGGATATTTTATTAAATTATTTGCATTTAGTAGTTAAGGAAAAGATGCCTCTCTTGGAGTAACAAATCAGGTGCTAAACAGTCATACACCTAAAATCTAGCAGCAATTTAATGGAAAGCTAATACAGTAGTCAACCTACAGCAAACATGGCAAACTCCAGATCTTTGTACCAAATTATCTCTGCTATAACAAAGTCAACAGGACAGTCCCATAAGGCTGACCAAAAATAAAAATATGCTTCAGCTTTCAGAGTCACTAGGGAAATATTAATCACTATGAAAATTCTGTAGACAGATTTACAAACAGCTTTTTTTGTCCTCTGAGCAAGTTACATATCTGCAAATGTAGACTGAATGATAAGAAACCCATCTACTTACCCATTCACTTAGCTGATTTGAATACTGATAAATGAATAGCAGAAACATTTGCATTATTATTTAATCTGATACTAAGGTACAATAATGGACTAAGTTCCATTTTGTATCTCTACTGAAAAGTCAGTGGAAGGAGGTGCTACAGAAAGTCAGAGACATTAAATGTGTTTGTAAGCTTCTTACAAGGAAGGAAAACAGAAGGAAAATAATAAGTGATTAGATAACTTTTATTCCAAAGAAATGAGCAAAAACTTAGTACTGTCAACTGTCTGTGAATACCTTCTTCATTGTCCTGTCTGGAATGCACCAATCTTCCCCGATGTAATAAACACGTGGCTTTAAAATAATAATGCATTAGCACTCATCACTGGTGTTTATTGGATAGGTTCCCTCCTCCATTTTGTTTCCTTCCAACACATTTAATGCCTTACACCTGGAGCTAAGGCAGGTTTTGAGCTTCCCAGGACTTTTAACAAAAATTCCAGCTCTAATGGAGCAAGAAACTTTTTTTAAAGCTATACAATGCTGACAGCAAAATGTTGTTCAGTGTTTTTTATAGGTCAGAAGTTCTATGCAAGGGGTTCTTTTCCTATTGTACATAAAAGAAGACTTCCTTCAGGGTAATCTCTTAAGTCGTAAATATTTTTAAGAATTTAAAGAGAGTTTTCATTTCTTCCACCCCCAGGTAAAACATAAAACAAGCACATGGCCCTACCTGCCACACTGCTGCTTGCCTCTTGGCACTCAGTGTGGGGGAACACAGTGTAAAAGAGCACCCCATAAAGCACCTACCTCTTTGTGTAATGTTGAATATGAGATCATAAACTTCCATGGTATTTAAATATAAAATATAACACCATTCATTTTCCATTACAGAAAAGTTCCTTTCTCTTTAGTTTATAGTGGTCTGTGCTTTATGTCACAAAAACGACATATCATGTCATTTATGTCCCTCTTTTTCTTCCCCACAGCCTTCTCCAGCAGGTCTCACCATGCAGGGGGAATTCAAGTGATGCTCAGGAATGCAACACACATCCATGTCTTCAGATATGCCTTTAGATTGCAGGCAGCTATACATCTTTCATTTCCAGTCGCTGCTCTATTGTAAGTAGAAGTAGATGTTGCCAAGGTTGAAACTCTTTTTTTATGCAGTTTATTTTTCTACATAAATGGGAGTAATGCCACTGATGAGGCAGACAAATTATTTTCCACTGATTATCGAGCAGACATTTTATAATCTGTGTGAATCACTGTGGCCTGTGTTTTCTTTCATCTTCTTTGCTGGATGTTTGAATAAAGCTGATGAGGAGTGCATATTAAAGCAGACTGCAAGGGTTGCTGCTGGGCAGCCTTCTGTCTTCATCACAAGCCAGACACTGTGAAAATAAGTGGTGCTTGAGTCAATCATGAGCAAAGTGAGGAAAAAAAATATTGAAGAATCCCCACATGTCTAGAGCATATCTAGAGCAAAACTGACCACAGAGAATCACAGAAATGCAGAATGGTCAGGGTTGGAAGGGACCTCTGGAGGTCATCCAGTCCAAATGATCTGTTCAAGCAGGATCCCCTAGAGCACATTACTCAGGGTTGTGCCCAGACCATTCCTGAATATCTCTAATGAAGGAAACTCCACAACCTCTCTGGCAAACCTGTTCCAGTGCTCAGTCAGCTTCAAAGTAAAGAAGCTCTTCCTGATGTTCAGGTGGGACTTCCTATGTTCCAGTTTGTGCCCCTTGCCTCTTGTCCTATTGCACAGCACCGAGAAGAGCCTGGCTCCATCCTGTTGGCACCCACTCTGCAGACATAGCATACATACACAGGTAGGATTGATTCTGGTTTGTGTTTGGATGAGGAACTGGATGACTTTGTGAGTGCTTCTTTAAACTTATTTTCCTTGATACAATGGCACAGAGTTCTGTGCTGTGATAAATTGTCCCATGCTGTGAGGTTGGCTCTAGAGCAAGCAGGTTGCACATGGTCCTTCCTTGGCATGTGTACCACACCCACTTGTCTGTCCAGGGCTATTTCTGCATGTGTGCAATAGTGTGAATGAAATAATTTATCCTGAGCTATCTCTCCACAGAGGCAATAGCTCTCCTGGCAGTTTCCTGCCCACCTAGGGGCATTAAAGCTGGCATCTGGGAATATGCTGTGCCCCACAAGCACGGGGCCCTGTGGAGCAAGGCATGCTCTGGAAGAGAAGAACCTTGCTGATAGCTGGTACCAGAAGAGAAGCCCCCTTCAGTTCTAAGCCTAAGAGATACAGAGGAACCTGAATCTCCACTCCACACAAGGAGCACACTTATCTCTAGCTCTGGACCAATGCAAAGGGTCAGAAAGACTTCTGCATTGGGAATAGCACTGTTCTCTGCTTCACCTCTAGGGCTGCATGTGAAGGAGCACACAAGCATCTCAGTATACAGTGTTGATTACATATGCAGGAAGCAGTGATTGATAACAAGATTTCTCCAGATTTTTATTTTTTTTTTTAACCCTAAAAAACCCAACAGATTGAAAGAATTTCAGAACATATTATAAACTGAGAGCAGCTATGTTCTGCAATATGTAGCTTAGTGAATTCCCCAAGAATGCTGAGGTAAAATTACTCCTAGCATCCCCTTTGCAGATATTATTTGTAAGAGTTTTCTCAAGATCTCAAAGCCTTATGGGTGTAAAGTCTATATAATATTAGCATATTACAGCTCTGACGGAAAAGAGGGAATGGTATCCTATAATGAATTTGACTGGCTAAAAAATGAAAGTAAGTTGAGTTTTTCAACCTCTACAATATCTGTAAAAGACTTTGAAGTACAACTCCTTTCCTAGCCCCTGGATGTGTTCTCAGTTCTGCACTTAAATTTTACACAGCTGTTCAGAAACAAAACATTAGAATCAGTGTTGCTGTGTTTTACAGCATGAATGGAAGAAAAAAAGGAATTATGGAAGAAAGAATTAACTTGAAAAATGGCGCGGTCTTTTGTGGATGGCATTTAAACTCAAGACATACGTTTAATGTGTTTTTGCATCTCGAAAAATCCTGAGGGACAGAAAGTGGTCTAAAAGCATATTTTCTTTGTTAAATGTCTCATGTAAAATTGTCTACAGAATGCTGCTGTGTTATTGTTAGACAGAACAATAAGTCATAAGGCTTGGAAAATATTCTGATTTCAAACATTTCATCATGTTTATTTTCTCTGTTATGCAAATCTTTAGAAAATGGAAAGAAACCCTGCATAGCAGTTTGTGATAAGTCAGCAGTATATTTTGTCCACGTTCTCCAGTTTTTCTTGCCAGAACCTCTTGACTTTGTTACATTCATATATTCTTGGAATACTTTAAGAGATGAGGAGGAGCAGTTATCTGTCACGAAGAAGCATCAATTTATCTTGTTATCGTATTACAGTGTTTTCATGTCTGTTAGGAACTGAGTTTTTGCATTACTCCTACATATTTGGTGACTGATACACTGATGAAAAGACCTGAATATACTTTGCATTTCCCATGACTGAATGAATAATAGGTTGTGTATGTTTTTAAGATGTAGCAACAGGTATTACAGGGTCTTTGCTTTTTACCTATGCATGCAATCCTAACTCTTTTGAAATCAATGTGTATCTTGCCATTGCTTTTAATGAAGATAGAATTTTAGCCTTTACTTTACAAAATATGGCAAATTTCTAGCTTTAACACTAGCTATATTTTTATAACTTTTTTGGGCCCCAAAAGTCTGCTATGCACTATCATTTTAGTCGAGTAAAGCATCTTGTGCTAAAAGATGGAGGAATGACTTTAGGAGTTTCTTTTTACAACTTTAAATGTTTCAGGATGAGTAGAGGAGAATTAACATATCTACTGAAACAGCCTGGCTGAACTACAGAAAACTGATTCATGTGACACTGATTTTGTGCCTCTCCTCTCCCTGACATGGATACACAGAACAGGAGTTGTGTGAAAACTCATCCCTACCAAATGAGGGGAAAATGCACAGGTAAAAAGTTACAAGTAAAAAATTAAAGCATTCTGTATGTTTCTTGTACCAAATCCTGACAGGGTTATTGCCTAAAAACCAAGGCCAAATGCATTTAAATTCCATTATTATATAACTTAAAATGCAGTTATACTGAAATATGTTTAGTTAATTTAACAATGGCATGTCAAAACCACATTTGTTACATTTAACTCTAATAACAAAACATTCCTCTCTTAACTGAAACATGTAATTCTACACTTAATTACTTTTTTCTTACTGTCCTATGCCAAAACTAAAATAAATACCTACATTTTAAAAATTGCATTGTTATTGCTGTTGTCATGTTCATCATACTTAGTAATTTTTCTCACCATTACCAAATTATGGCAGAGCTCCCTCTAAAGCAACAACAGCAAAAAAAAAAAAAAAACAAAGAGAAAGAAGATGAGTAAGTCTGACTTGGCTGGATTCAAACACCTGCAGTTGGTTTTCAATCCATACTTCATCTATGTGATTAGCATCTGTATATGTATTTTCCTATTTAAAAAACTCTTCTCTTTTTGCTGCATTCATGCTGCCAGCCTTCCTGTGGCCATGAACCAAGAAGGGAAGCCACATCAGAGCCTGAAAGCAGTACTTTTCAGGGTTTACAGAACATGGGCTTCTCCAGTGAATAGTGAGAGAATCATTCCTGGCCCATCACACAGCAGTGTGGAGGCAGCTGTGAGTCTCATAGATGCTTTGACCCAGATTACAGGACAGAAGATGCTATATTTTATCTCATAAAGCTGTTCAAAGGAAAGACATTTCTCTTGCTGAATAAACAGTAATTGCAAAGGTGTGTAGTGATTCATTAGTCAGTGGGAAAGAAGAATGTTAAATTAGTCTGTGCCTGATGGATTGAGTCAAAACCCAGCTAACCCAGAGGAAAAACTGATGTATTTGTGTAGGAGAGATGATACTTCTTCTTGGAATATCCAACAACAATCAGGAAAAAAAAAATCTCATTTTAAATGAAAAGCTCCAAACTGGACATTTTTCTTTGCGAAAGGTTTATGAATGTAGTTTTTTTAGATCCTTTTTTCCCAGGGAACAGTGAATGCAAATTTTCTAAATTTAACTTAAAAAATATTCTATGTAAGCTACTCTACTCTCTAAGTTTTAAAAAACTACAGCACATACTGTTATTAATGCTCATGTAACTGCTTTTCTTTCTTTCTGTAGCACGTGTCTCTGAATACCTATATTAGTGTGAGGAACAAACCTAACATACATTTTATTTTTTCCCATACTCTCAGGTAGGGCTGTTCCTCCAGGAGGCAATACAAAGTCTGGGGACAGTAAAGAAAGGCATAAGGGAGACTAGGAAGAGGATGAGCTATTTAGTTGAATCAATAATTACATAAAGTAGGACACAAGATAAAAGACATGAGTCTGTTTAAGTATAGTTCGTAAAGCAGAACTAATTTACATCCCTAGCTGAATTAATGATGATGTCCAGTGAATACCAAGGGAACTAGACTAAGGCTACTGCTGTGGATGAAATAAAGGTCTGATTAAAAATCTGTTTTAAGGAACAGAACAAGGGAAATAATCCTGTTCACTTTGGCAGGTCCCAGCTAAATTGTCTCCATGTCCATACTATATATAGAATTCCCGTATGTCTTCAGGTAGGCACGCAAAAAGGAGTGGGATTTTTTCATATTGTGAAACATGGAAAAACCTTTCCCATATTTACAGAATAACCCTTATAAGCATGCACATTGTACACTTATGCAATGTTTCACCATAACTATATGTTCTAAACATGCTTTAATATAGATTCAAACACTTGAGAAGACCTCAACACAAAATGCTTACATATTGCAACACTGGACACTATTTCAGCACTCAGTGGATCCCAAAGAATTGTGCTGGACATTGTTTCAGTGGAAGGCAACCAAGAAAGGGTCAGCTTTCTTGATCCCTTAAAAACATGATTCCCTTAAAAATATGTTTATAAGCTAAAAAACTGGTTGTGGTGAACAGCTGTGGAGTGTGAAATATTCCATGGCCAAAATTGCGGATGGTTTCTCCACCCACAATTCAGGAAACACAGAACTCAGATAGTGAATATTGGCCTAGGTCTGCTTATAAATACTAAATGCATATTTTGGGGACAGCAAGTTTGTGAAGTCTGTCCTTACCAATAAATGACGATATTCCAGTATCTGAAATTTTTGTTGACAGAAGTTGATTGTACAGTGACGTATGGAGCTTGGAGAAGAATCAAGAATTGCAACGTGGCTATAGCAAGTCCAAAAGAAGCAGAATGCAGTTCAGAAGAGGGGAGTTAGCAGAAATTTGAAGGAATAAAGAATTTTAATAGATGGGAAAGAGGCATGGATCAAGGTCAGAAGGTTTCTCATGAATAATTGAATGCTTTGGTTAATTTTATTTCTGTTGCACTCCAGAATCATGCATTGTTATTCAAAAGGAATGAGATATTTTGTTCAAGATGCGGACTCAGTTTTGCTATGGAATCTTTTAGCAAATACGTTAGTTTCTTTCTTTTTTCCTCCCACCAAGTAACTCTGCTATCTTTCAGCCCAAATCCACGTTTGTGCATACAGCATTATTTTCTTTAATTATAGTATGAAATGTATCTGCTGAAGAGTTACTCATATTTTGAACTGACAACTAAAATGGTTACATTCTCTCAGTGTTTGTCTTTCTTGCCCAAACCAAGTAAGCAGGTTGGTTTTTCATGTATGAGGATAGCTGTTTCAACTCAGTTAGTCTCTTTCAAGGAGAACCATAGAAAGAATCCTCCCAGGTAATTGCAGTATATTCTTATCTTTGCAAAAAGAGAGGTTTAGTCAGTGTGCTTATTTGCCCTTTAGATCTCAGTTTGATAGCCTGCCAAAACATTCTGTCTACTTTTGATTCTTTATCTCTGCACAGACCCTCAGTGACACTTTCCACCTGAGTTCTGTTTGTCACTGAGAGTGAGGATGATAACTTAGTTCTCAAAAGTGAAATCAGTGTGTCAGATCTGGGTAATTTAGGTACGTCCATAAAGCCTCAGACTTAAAAACTTTAATAAATTCTAGCATTTCAATAGGTATGCCAGACCCATCATTTGTTTTGACTTTGTCATCTCACCACAGGAGAAGTATACTGTCATTTGTCTGCAATGACTGTAATTAACGCCTCAGCTCCCAATTCAGTCTTTGGAGGGCTGCAACTGCTACATTCTCTGCAGTGCACTAAGAAAATAATATATCTACTTGTCCAAAATGACAGTACAGCTCCTGTATGCTGTCAGACATTTGTTTGTATTCACTCAAGTGAGTTTTTAGGTTGATCTTTGTCTAAGCAACTTGTTAAGTGATTCATCTTTATTTTCCTGGTTGCTAACGTGTGTGCTGTGCCTTTTTTTTTTCTCAAAACTTTCCATCATCTTATAAATGACTTGATTTTTTTTCTGGCTTCTGGGGTAAAGAAGTATAAAATCAATTTTTTAGACATCTTCTACTATCAAAACAGTGCGTATCACATTCCCTGAAATGTATAATGAAGATGTAAGAAACAAAATAAGTTGATAAATGGGAGAGACAGTCACGACAGAAATTAACCACCATTGAAATGTCATTCTTACTTATCAGATATTTGAATAACAATAGTGATTATATAAACATATATATGTGTGTCTTCTTCACATCCTCAATTAACAATGCAGAAAATAACTGTTGTAGTCTTATTACTATGTATAATACCAATGGTAGGCAATTAACAGTACTTGCCTAAAAGACTGTGATTCTATGATAATTGTTGGAAAATAGATTCCAGACTTAATGACTATTTCATCACTTCTGGATCAGCAATCACTGCAGTAAGGGCTTTATATGAGAAATTAGCAGATGGCATTATGAAATGCATTTCTTCTGCTGTTGGGTTTGTATAATGTCCTGCTCATCTGTTTCCACTGGGTGCTTAACGTGCTCCTCATGTATTTCATATCTGACTTTTCATTTGATCCCTTCAAATCTCTCAGCAATAAAGCAAAACATAATTGATACCTTGAGAGTGAAAAAAAAAGCAGGAGAAATTAGAACTTCTGGAGGGCAGAGGGTTCCTTAGAGAGCTGCTCCGAGAGGAACAGTGCTACAGAAGCAGGCCCTGACAAACCATGCAGCACCACTTGCAAGGCTTTTCAGAAGAGCATAAAGGAGTGAGCGGGATGCTGCAGTGCTTCATAACCTAATTGTACCTGTTCCCAAAACAACCCCATTAAGTCCAGCAACATTGTTACTGAATCTTTAGTTCCACGGTAGTACCAAATTTCAAAGCAAAACAACTGCCCCAAAGAAACCCAAAAGATACAAGAGTGTTAGTCAGGAAGCAGAAAAAAAATAAAAAGCAATGGATATTTGAGAACAATGAGATCTCCTTATTATAAACCCATGAAATTAACATAGTGGGGGACGAGGAAAAGAATGGAAGGAAGAATTAGTGTGTGATGGGTGTACTGTGGTTAGTACTCCCTTCAAAAATTTATTTAGCTAAAATAATTGGCAACTAAGTACCAAATAACAATATTTGTAAAACTAAAACACAAAACTACTGCAACAATATCTAATGAAAGAGAGTGTTGTCTATTAATGTAGACATGTTTAATACCTGATTTGAAATTATGCAAGCAGTATTATTCATTATTATGCACTATCATACATTATCTGTTGGAGGCATTAGTTATGTCTCCAGAAACGTCCTATTGGTTTTTCCTACCAAGTGAAATGCAAGGATGTAAGTCTGAGCTAGAAAAGGGAAAATGAAATGTGATGAACTGTGAGGTGCATGGTCTCCGTCATTCTTTAAAAAAAGATCAGTGAAGCAACAACAGAGATGAAGAGAAATAGAAGAACAAGTAGTGGGCATCACAATACCTTACATCAAGTGTTTAATGTAGGCACCTACATATGAGAAAGTCAGCTAAACACCTATCAAGGTATAAAAGAGAAATAAGCACTTCTATAGCATCTTTCCTCTTATCCTAATTTAGATATATGAATTCTAGCTGTTTATAGAGGTGGGAAATGAATTCCACAGTTGATAGTTATCTTTTATGTACTTGCAGCATTTTATCTATTGCATTTGATTCAACAAGATTTATGCACCCACAAGAATAAATCAGAAATAATCCTGCTCACTTCCATTTAAATAACCATAAAAGCTTAGCTCAGTGTATGTGCTGGACAAAGGGACAACAGAGAGGAGAAGGTATGCAAGGAGAAATTTATTTACAACAGAACAGCTCAAATGGTTGGTGTGCCTGAAATGGAAAGCAAGACATTTTCAAGGACAGATGGTTATCCAGGGAAGAAGCAAAGCCATGAAGACTAAGAGAGAAAAATACAAATCATGGAGAGCTAGCAGCACAATTTAAAGATGATCTCCCAAACTTAAATCTTGAGTTTATTGGTTCAAAAATATCACTATTTTAGTAGTACTGAACAGAGAACTGTATAGGAATATGAAGTAGTTTCCAGTCATCTGAGTCAAAAAAAAGTATAAATAAATTCAGTAGTATTTATTTGTTAAAAATTATCTATTGCCATGTCATCGAACTTTATTTAGTCCCTACTGTCTAGATGATGTCTCCTACCAGTGCTATCTGTGATGTTTAATATTACTCTGTAATTTTCCTCTTTGGTTAACCAAAGAGCACATTCCAGAGTTATCATTAATATGCACATTATGCAGCTTACTTAGACCAGTAGAAATAGCAGCAAATGTCACTTAATTCAGAGCAGTTCTGCTGTAAAAGTGGTGTGAAAGTATTCTGAAAAATAATTATGTAAAATTAGATGTAGTTTATTCAACCGAACAGACAACATGTTTATTCATACTTGTAACTTCATTAGTGCCTGAATTAAATATTGCATTTCTTTATTGGGTTATGTGTGCATTTGTGAAACAATACAGCTCAGGGAATGTAAGCTAGATGCTAACCCAACTTTTATGTCATTAATAGAATAAATGCCTTAATTGAACTTCAGCTGTCTAAAAGTTAGACATCTAGATTGTTCAATTCAAGACAATATTAGACATCTAGATTTTGTCAATAAACATTGAACATCTCAGCTTTCTTATCCCTGCTGCTTCAAGTACCTGTCCTCTGGAGGTTCTCACTGCTATTAAAGCTTGATTGAACAACAAGCTTTCACTAACCTTAAAAGGTTGAAATTAAGTGAGAGAAGTCTCTCTTAGGTCGTCATTCTATAAGCTATTGGTTTACCACTGTGCTATTTAAAGCCACAGAAGAGATGGGCTGTAGATTGTGTCTGTAAAGGTTCAGAGTTAAAATTCTTCACAAGACCAATATATATTAATTACATGACAAAAAAAAAAAAAAAATAAAGTCAGTTTTTCATTGCTGGTATTTTGAATTCAATGAGTAAATCTGTCTAAAAAAAAGCTCCAAGTTTTTGTTTAGAAGTTGCAAATATACAACACATTTTTGTATAAACATTGTTTTGAGTAAAAGTTCAGAAGATGCATTTTTTGGACTAAAATATAAAGAAAAAGTAAGTACAGTGAAGTCTAAGCAAAACTCTTTGAGCAGGCCAAAAACTTCTTACCTTTGCAGCAAAGATGGCAGAGTCGTATAACAAGACAGATACATTTCTGTACAAATCAACACCTGGTCATTCTCACTGAAGTATCCACTGCAATTCCATTTTGCACCTAATGATTCTGTTCTAGAAACATGTCCTCCTGGAAACATACGGAAGCTGGCTCCAAAGCCAAGTTGGAAACCTGGCACCTTAAAGACAAGAGATCATCGCATTGTACCTGAATGCCTCTTCTAAGGGAACAGCAGCCACACAGGCAACAAGCAGAAGAACATTGTGCTAATTACAGCAGTTTTAAGGAAGAAATTTCTTAATTCAGGCTGAGTTAAGAAATGTACTGCAAAAGGAATGATTTTATGCACTGCGATTTCCTCAAGATCAGGCTTTTTAATGTTTCATAAGTTAAAACACTGGATTAAAGTAACCCCTGCTGCTTGACAGTAAAAACTGTGCCAGGGCAATATATTTAAGACAATAAAGCTTGTGTTGTTTTTATGGTAGCTTAAACTGCACCTATGACAATGTTTCTTTATTTCAGTTCTAAAGATCCTGTAGCTCAGTAAAAGTCTTCTACACATTTAGTTGCAGGTTAATTTATGTTTCAGAATGCAAGTGTGATTTCATGAAATACTTCAAACTTCAGAAGAGAAGCAAGAACAAATTTTGCTGTCTGTGGTAGATGCCTTTGGAGAGAACTACTAGTACTCAAATATCACAATCGTTCTCAGGGAGATTTCTTTCTTTGGCCAAATTGCTCCTACCATGGCACCTGAATACTTCCACCACTCCTCTGCTCCTTCCAGTTTCCAAAACACACCTGCTGTCCGTATTTTCTGTTATAAACGAGGCTTGGACTTTTTTGGGTGGAATAAAAGTCTGCTCATTTATTAAAAAGAAAAACAGGAGTGGAGACTTGAGGTAAGCCCAAGTCCCGCTTGACAACCCAGAAAAACAAATTGTGCAACGCACAGGGTGCTCCCTTGGACTCAGGTTCCTCAGGAAGACGGGGGAGGGGAGCTGTGACCCGGAGCAGTTCTTATAGTTCCTTTTGATGCTGTGATTGGTGCAGCTCAGATCCTCCTCTGATGGCTCGTTGCTAGGGTCCTCATTGGTGTTCAATTCTGTCAGTCTCTGAGGTGTCGAGTGATTGGTTTGCCCACTAACCAATAATTCCCCAAAGTGTTTATATCATAATTATTAGGTTCTCTTAAGAACATTCTAGAACATTCTCCTCCTTTCTATAGACCCACTACTTTCCCCCATTGGTGTCCCCATCTAGTGGGCACATGGCAACATTACAGCCGACCAATCGCAATAACAATTAACTCATTAACTGCATACCCCCACTCTTCTAACAAGCAACTTTTAACTTCTTCTCAACCAAAAAAAAAGAACTTTTAACCATTTATTACATTTTCATTAACAACTTTATCATCCTCTCTAACTGAAATTATTATTTCAAGTAGGCTCTTGGCCTGCCATGTGCAAGTGATTGGCTGGATGGGCACCAAGGCCACTAAATGTGTGTGTTTCCCGTACATTTTTGAGGACTTGAGTGCTGAGGACCAAAGGTTTGAGGCTTTCCATACACATTCAGCAGTTTGTCCCTGGTAACAAGTTGGTTGTGCCCACCCTGCCTGCCATCCCCTGTGGCACCTTGACGCCTGTTTCCAAAACTAGCAACATACAGAAAATACCTTCCACAAGCCACTGCTTAGTATAAACTAGGAAATGGCACCTCAGAAAAATTAGATTTTTAACGTCACACATTGTTTTTCCCCAGGATGACGCCATGCTGTGTTTCCATAAGGGTTTTGTTAGGACAATAAAATAGCAACCATCAGCTTTTTTTCCAAGAAAAGTCCTTCTGGCTGCCAGAGAGAGTGCAGTAAGTACACTTTCCGATTACATTCAAAAGTTGATGTCAGCACTTGGGTTCAAGGTCCTTGCAGAAGTGGGTTTCACCGTCTGACAGGGATCTGCTGAGCCCAGAGAACCTGAAGTGATTGTTTTTCTCTACAGTTATCTGAAACATTTATTGGTACAATTTTGTGTTTCTAATTCATTGCTCCACAGGAGTAAATTTTCAGGGTGGAAGTGGTGTTTAGAAAATTACCACTACCTTGAAGCCATTAAATTGAATTGACTCCACTGGGAGAAGTGATAGTTTGCTAATGGTTGACATATATACCTTAATTCTCCTGCAGTCACCTAATATTTTCCTATTTCTTTCTAAGGAATGCTGGAGTTACTCATCACAACTGCTAATGCTTTTTTTTTTTATTTTCGTTTGTCTTTTTAGTCATTTTCACTACTCTATTTATATTTTTGACAGCAAACACTTCAGAGACTGAGTTATTTTAAAAAGCCTGTTTTCTCCATAGTTGCTAGACTTCACTGTAACATGCCTCTGGCTCCTTTGGTTTTTTTATTTTTTAAATTATTTTTTATCACATTGTGTGAAACACGAGTTATTTCTAGCTCTTCCTGCCACATGGACAAAAGTTTAGGAAATGTGATTTTTTCCAGCCAAGTTGTTGTTGTTGTTAAAATAAGGCCCAGCATCAACAAGTTAAATTTTCTGTTTTGGCTACAAATTCACATCAATTTCTCTTTACTGCTACTGCTGAGGACAACATATCTGATGTGGAAGTTGTCTGGACAACATCAGGCTGAGTCTCAGCTGGCAGAGCAAGCAGTAAAAGGGTGAGGGAGGCATCTCCTCTATCAAATAGCAATTCCCCAAGAAATGAGAAGCCAGCAAAATTATCTCCTATCTGTTCCTCTTGAAGGACACTAATACAGCATAATGTTGCAAGCCCTTTCTATAAACTATATTTGCTTTTTAAGAGCAGATAATAAGTGACACTAGTGGATGCCTGGGCATCATCCTTCCTTCATGGATTACCATATCCCCAGTCCCAGTCATATACACAGACACATGCTTTGCAGAGAGCCCAGATGAGATCTAAGCTACCCAATCTGTCTTTGCATCATGCATGACCTTTATATACATGCAAAAACCCCTCCTTATTTCATGTTGACATGAGCTCTGGCCTTCACTGAAAACCTCCTAAGTAAATTAAATGTCAAACAAACTGCTTCCTGAGGCTGAGGGAACACTTCAATCCTGCACCTCAGCACCTTCAGGTAGACCAATCCTTTGTAATGCTAAGAAATACAACATCTGCCTGTCTTACAGACCTCACCTCTCACAGCCCAAGAGCTGCGTTTTTCTTTTGCCTCTAGCATTTGAGCCACAGTTTCTTGTCTCTCCCTTGAAGGCTGGTGGGGTAACCTCTGTGCCCATGTCTCTTCCAAATAATGGCAGTGTTTATACATGCAAGTGGTTCCTGTGGTCCCTTCTGTACTGTCAGAGTCAGCTGAAGTTCTGTCTAATGTGCCTAATCCTCTTGTGCCTTCTTCCTTCAAAAATGTGGTAAATTTACATTCTTAAGGAAGGGTCCTAGCTGAAACAGCAAAATAGGCCAATGATCTCCTACTGGACATTTCAGATTGGGATTATTCCATCATTTCCTCTGGGTCATTAGGGGTCCTATCTTGGAGCCTGTTGTGGTTGTTGTGAATCCTGAAACAGCAGTCCTATACACCTAATGGTAACAAGCTTAGTTGCCTTAAGCAGTGTTACATGTTCCATTCCTTGAACTGGCTATCTCAGTCTTAAGCATTATTTAAGCACAAATCTAAAGTCTGTTTCCTAAAACTGATCCTTGTTATTATTTGTTAATTACAAAAACTATCTAGAAACACCTTCTCTTTCAAAATAATTTTCCTCAAACAGACGAGCAAGCCATCATGAGTAAATCCCACACAAGACTGTGCCTGTCCTGACACTGTCTGGAATTTAACAAATTTAGCTCTCTAGAGTACAGCTGTTTAGATCTGAGCTTGTTTCGTAGATACCTTTTGTACTCAGCAGAGAAAAATAGGCATTTCTGGGCAGAGTTTCATCTCATCTAAATATAAAATAGGTCAGATGATTACATTCATGGACCGGGGTGAAATGAGCCCAAATAAACTTCAGAGACTATTTCAAGGGCCTGATGCTAAATCTGGATGATGCAAATGTCACATATGCTTCTGCCCCAAGTAAGTGAAAATACATAGTCACTTCCTAATTCCACCTAAGAGTGACTCACCAACTGTAATAAAGAAACAGGCAGTGAGCTGCCACAAAGTCAGTAAAGCCCACAAACCACAGGGAATTGGAGGCAGATAGGCTGTCTTTATTTGCAAACAATGTAATCCTCAGACAGACATTCTGAGTGGCCATAAGAGTGGGCCTCCTGCTTGGTGGTCAGCGAGTGCAGCTGGAGCAGAGGATGACAAGTGCAACAGCAGGCTGGAGAAAGCAGCAGCATTGATGGTGAACAGCCCCTGCTGAGCCCTGGAGACAAAGCTGCAGCTTCCCGCTCTTATAGCAGAAGACAGGGTATCTTTGCTGCAATCATTCTCCCTAGATTAAAATTGCTAAGTGGGCATAGCAGCTTGTTCTTAAAAATATGATGCATCCATTTCCTCTGTGTAAACAGCTTTGTTCTGTAAAAGAGGAAAGGGGAAAATTTCCTTTATCCCTGGGGGAAACAGTGTCCTACTTCCATCTAATGGCATCCTCAGAAATGCATGCAATAGCAATAATCATTCCAAGGAAGAGAGAGGGAATTTTAGCGCTCTGCTTAAAATGTTCAAACTTCTACATGTTAAAGGGCAAGGTTATTAAAAAATACTTAGCAGTTGCTTTCACTAAATGAGTCCCTTTTTCTTGAATTCTGAAGTCAATCATTAGTCATTCTGAATATCTCAGTCCTGATTCTCCCACAATTGCTTTAGTGCTGCTACTTTTATCTGGAGGTAGAGGCACAGCAAAATTGAAACATATCAGAATTCCAATGAGAGGAAGGTAACAAGAGATCTGTGGTGTAAGTTAAGACACTCCTCATTGACTGGTTTTAAAATCCAGACTTAATCTATGACTGTTTTCTTTACCAAAAAAAACCCCTATTTTTTGGCTTATCAACTAATTTGAATAATTTATTCTTCAGACTAGACCTTTTGTGAAAGTGCCTCCTTATGATCTTTACATGTAACTTGTTTGCATCATCCCACACCCAGAGAGACAATAATAGTAATTTTAGTGGACATCTGTGTTGTATAAGATCTTGCTTACTTCATTGACATCTGTCTCTCTGCTTGTTTATGAAAGTTTGATTTTTAGCCTGTCTCCCTAACTATGCCAGTTCATTCCAAGAGCTAGTTTGTATCTTTCCCCTGTTAATTTTAGAATAGCTTCAACCTGGGACAATCAGGTTCACTGCTGAGGGTCTGATCCTGTAAGTCTCAGCTCCCAGAGGACTGGGCCCTTCGGCTCCTGTAAGTTACAATTGGTTTCCTTTATTTATTTATGTGCTGAAGTCCCTGAAGAACGACATGGTGCTGAGCTGGTCACAGGAGCATTGTGAGCCCAGTGGCCCCGGTGCCAGGCACTCAGTGGTCTGCCTGGGGGCTGCTGCAGCTCAGGGACTCACTCACCTGAGCTTTGCTAAAGGTAAGTCCTCTACAGGCACAGGATAAAACTTCTTGGGACCATGACTTACTGAGCACTCACACTCAAGGGCAGAATTTGCACCTGCCTCCTAGAGGGTCAGATGCTTCATCTAACTTCTTTGATGTTCTTAATCAATTTCTTACTGAAAGGATGTGGGTTTTCTGCAGTCATTCATTGCTGGGAGCATGTTTTCAAGCTCTTGGTTATACAGCAATTATTCACACTATATACACTTGTATGTTGCGGGTTCTTACGTTTCCCTCCACAAGTATGTTTGATGTACAGATTACTGCATGTCCTAAAGGTCTAAGCTGTGACTTCTTATACCCATGTGGCTCAGTCACAGCTCCTCCCGACTCTACTGACAAGTATGATCTGTTTTCTTTCATTTGTAGGTTATCACATGACATACATGGACATCCTTTGAAGAGCTATACATTTAAGTTTAAATATGCAAATATATGTCATACAAGCTTTTGTTTCAAGATTTTCACTTGGTAGAAGATTGAGTTGTGAGGTGAAGCAAGACAAGCTTCATTGGGCCCATCTGGGCTGTGAAACACTGAAATTTTATATTCATCAGATTGAATCATTTAATGGGCAGAGCATGAGAAATCAAAAATATATTTCTTTATGGAGCTTGAGAGATACCCCTCCCCTTATTTTTTTTCCAGAACTTGTGATGTTGAGTGTTTCAATTACAAGAAAACTTCCAAGGTCATGGTTGGTGCATTGCCTCAGGAATCTAGTGAGTTCAAAGTGAAGCTGGAAAGAATATGTCTCTCAGGTATGCACTTCACCATCATTAACATCTACCAGACGTGCCTTAGTTAATATTCAACATCATCAAGTCACCTTATCGCCTTGCTGACACAAATTCAGAAGCTTTATTAGATTTACCCTTACACTGTGCTTTATTTCCCAGAAGTCTATATTAGCTGCAGTTTTCCTTTCATACTTCCCTCTGTGATAATAGCAGGGCATGTTATATGCTGTATTTTCCTTGATGAATTTTATCTCTTTTTCAACAAATAGTATTGCAACTCAGGAGCCAAAATAATAGATTGAACCTTAAATACACAATATCACCAGAAATTTTTGTTTTTTTTTTTTTTTTTTAAATGGGAAATGTCACAAAAAAAAGATCTTTAAATAAAAAAAAGTAATATTTTTGAGGTCTTTTGGTCCACTTTGTGCTTAATTTTACTTTTATATCTTTGTTTTGTATTCTTGAATTGGAGAGAACAAGAATTTTCATGGTGTACCTGATCCAAAACCCTCATGTTAACAGTCTTCAAAGAAAGCATTTTCCTGCTTGTTTGGATGTTTCTGCAGATTTTCAGTCCAGAGCACTGTTTAATTTTAAATAGCCAAGCGATCCCAGATATGCTCTAACAGATTATGAACATATCCACTTAGAAAGTAAGGCACACAGGGCTGAAATGTTAAAATATTTGCTTTTATTAAAACAAGTCTTTTGTTATGAGTACTCTTCAAAGGAAGTGCATTTTTTTTAACGTGGGAACCTCCAGGTGTCCTATCAATACTTGGATCAAAACCTATCCATGCTGTCTTACTTTCACCAAAGAAAACCATGTCAGCAGAACTTCAGAGACCTCTCAGAAAAGGATGCTTGTCAAAGCAGGGCTTGGGAGAAGGAGAAAAATTATTCAAGTATGATATAATGAAGAATACCATCATTTTACAAGGAATCTTAACAATTTGCAGAGAAGTGACTCAACTAATTGCTAAAACACTCTGAATGTCTATGAATAGAGAAGGTCAAAGAGCCTTCCTTGAATAAACAACTCGACCAACTGCCAACATGAAAATTTCAATGAATTATTTGACAAAATTCCTCTTTTTGTTGTCTGTTTGTATCTCTTCTTCTCCTATCCTCATGATAACCAGCAAACACACAAGAGAGCCTGGAAATATTATTTTTACTGCAGCAGGTTCCAGGAAGCAAAGGTTTGATGGAATTTTTATTGACAAATACAAGAAAACATAGTCAATATCCAGAGAGTTGTTTAGGGAACAAATGGATAAGTATTGACATATTATAGCACTGAGGTCCTAAATGTTGAAAAGGAGAATTGCAGTTAAATGGTCCACAGGTCTAGGCCGGATGGTTGGGCTGGGCAGTTAAAGAAGGATTAAGTGAAATACCTATTTTATGAGAAATCTTGTTTCTACAGCATTTGAGAGAACATGGATTAGGAAACATGTCAGTGAGTAGGTGATAGTACCCAGAATCTTGTGAACTCTCTCAGAGACATGATCAAAGGAGAACATGTACTTCTTCAGAGAAAAAATGAAAAATAAAGTTGTGTCTCTCAGATCACACAACTGAAGACTTAAAAGAAAAAGCATAGTGAAAATATTCTGCCTGAGCTGGACCCGGGCTTTAATGCTAAACACCAAGGAGCTGTAGAGATTTGTAGGTTAAGAAAATAAATGTTTAATTTTCATCTGGGCAGCAGGTAGAGGAGAAGAAGAAAGACCACAACTAATGAGAAAGGAAAATAGCATTTGGGATTAAAGGAAAGAAAAAGATTTCACTCTTAAGAGTAGAGCTACAAAACCATTCGTAGATTAAATGGAAATGCACCAGTCAAATGACATACCAAAATTAATATATTTAATTAATATGATAAATTAAATTTTAAATGTCATTTTTCATTATTCTTTATCTGTAGAGCAGGTATGGTATGTGTGGTCTTCCAAGACTACCAAAAAGACATTGTTCTACCTGCTGGAAGTTGAACTCAATGGGTCTTGTGGGTCCCTACCAACTCAGGATATTCTATAACCTGGGAATAAAAAGCCTCTGCAACCTTGACCTTGCAAATAGATCTTTGCCCAAACATCTTTAAATAAAAATATTAAACAGATCTTTTCTTGCAAAAACCCCTCTGTCAGTAGCCAGAGTCAGAGCTCAAAATCTTACTAGGCAGAAGATACATATAAAGCAAAGAGAGTTAAGACCATTTAGGAAACTACAGCATCTAATGGACTTTTTCATAGAACCTCTCTTTGCCATTTTTAAGTTTATTCTTTGTATATGAGTATTCATGTTCTTCTAAGAACAGCTGGATTTTAAGCGTCACAGTTTGAATAAAAAGACATTTATATCATCCTTTTCCAGATGAATTAGCCTTTTGTGAGTTTGGAAAAAAACTAAATAAAAATCACATATGAAGTGTGGCTTTATTTCTACTTTATTTTTATTTGTTTATATGGTAATTGATTTGATCCATGAATAAAAACAATGTCTAGGTTATTTTACCACCCTGGAAATACTTTCTTATTGTTGTGCTTTGTTTGCTGAATTATGCAGGAATTATCAGAAATAGTTATTACCTTTGCTTTGTCCCTTATATTAGTGCTATATTTCAGTATACTTCTTTGACAGACTCATTTAGACACAAGAGCAGACTGAAGAGCAGTGCATCTTCTCCTGCATTTTAATATTGTGAATCCATAGCAAATGCTTCATTGCCAGTTAGAACTGACAAGAAGGAACCATTTTTAAGACTTAAAAGCCTAACTTTCTCTGACTGCAGCTGGGGTAACAAAGGTAGAGATAATATTTTTTCATAGAGGAATGATGAAAACTAATCTTGTATTTGTTCACTTCTTTCTTGTATTTCTTACAGTTTCTTGTAATGTTCTGAGGTTTTAGAGTTAAATGAAGCCTTTTACCACCTGAAGCTTTTGCCATTATAAAACTTAGCCATACAAATCATCTGAAGGTTTTGGAGAGCTTAGATTTGCAAGAAATGAACAGCGTGGATTAATGGCACCACTTTTGGTCACTACTTTGCTTTAATTTGAGCAGAATTGTACTTTCAAAGAAAGCTGAATCTACTGAAAGATTTTTTCAAACTTCTTCCCTTGAATGAGACAAAAATTTTCTGTCCAACTGCATTGTAAGGGTTTCATTGTCCTCAACAAGCTTTATGTTTGTTCAAGCATCATCCAGAAAATATTTTATATTATATACTTATATGACAGCCCTTTCCAGCTCAATGTATTCATTCACAATGTTTGCACCACATTTAAGTATTGGATCTCCTAGCACCAGGAAAATCATGTTCTTTTGGTAATGACCAAGCAAACCAGGAAACTTAGATTTAAGGCTGAAGACTCAGTTAGTCCTGTATCCCTCAAAGCAAAGACATACCTCATTCTAACTACATAAAATCTAAATTAAGTAATAAACTAGAAATAAACATTAGCAAAACATATTGCAGTCATATTAACCAGCTAGGCATTTCCCCAGCTACAACATAAGAACTGAAGATCAAGGTGTGTTAGGTGAATGTGCATAGAGCATAATTGTACAGTTTAAAAATCCCCAGCATTGTGAAGGCAAGCATTTTGACATGAAGCCTTGGAGAATGGTTCTATTTGTTGCTTTCATGCACTCCTTGCTCGCACTACAATGGTGTTCACGTGACAGCAACAGTCTTGGGAGAGAATCAGTGAAAATTTGTGTAGCCCTTGCTGATATGGGACATAGATGTGACGCAAGCCACTGTATCTGTGAGAGGACCAGTGCTGCGCCTTCCCCGAGTGTCCACCGCAGATCTGGAGATCTCTGGGGTCCCTATCCATGGTTAGCGACCCTCAGGAGGGGCTGCAGAGCCACCATGCAAACACCCACAGTCCCAGGAGCGATGACAGGCCCAAATACAAGCGGCTATATCTAGGCAAGCACACTGAAGATGAAGAGACAGAGAGGGCTCTCTTGTATGGATTCTGAAGGGCTTATTCCAGCAGAAGGTCCAGTGACAAAAGATGTTAACAGGGCAGCGCCCAGGGCTTTTATATGGGTGCAACTAACCAATGCAGCTTGGGCAAAGGGGAGGGGAGAGTACAAACAGACCAAACAGAGACAAGGTGGGAGGGAGCAGTGAGGCAGGAACCAAGGAGGTATCTAATAACAGAGAACTTTCTAGAACTTATGCGTATTCAACAGGGTGATGCATATTCAAGAGGTCATACATAAAACGGGGTGGGAAATGATGAACCAATTGTAGCTGAGTGGTTAACACAAGGGTCTGTGGGTGCTCACCTTAACCATCAAGGGAGATACCAAACCTCTGAGCAGGCCCAGCACGAGTTTAATGCTGAGGTTCAGCCCTGTGGCTCGCCAACAACTTGGGCAGCAGCAGCCACCACCGCAACATAGATGAATATGAATTGGCAACATTATTTGAATTGAAGATTGTTGAGGCTTCTGGTACAGAGGTATTAGGTCAATTGTGAGATTTAGATTCCTACAATGTTTTGAGTTCAAGGCTACAGAGACCACTTGAGGTTTCCATTATGATGCTTTGATGAGGTGATTAGTCTAAGAAAATTATTCCATTTCAAACCTGAACCGTTAAAATAATCATTATACATTGTGGGACATTACACTATGTTCTGACGATGTGATTATTTTAGTATTGTATTCACAGTAAATTAAAATTAATGGCAAATTAGTAACTCTAAGCAGGACTTCTGACAAATATTATAGGCAAAGAGAGCGAATCAATCGACACTACACTGCTTAGTGCATCAGGAATCAGAAGCAATGTTAGATAGGGAAAAGAAAGAATCCAAGGAAGGTAACATTCCTTGAATAAGATGACTAAATAAATGGGTAGTCATGGTATGAGACAGAAAAGGCAGCAACAGTAATAAAAATCAAAACTTTGAAACAATACATTGCAGCATTAGCAAGTGTCTCAAAAATATTCTGATCCCAACACCATGCCTGATCACCCCAGCCTGGGCCTGTTCCTCCAGCTAAACCCTTTAAGATTATCTGTATGAAAAGAAAATCAGAAAATTTAGAAAAGGTCGTTTTTCTGCACAGAAAGGAATGGTTAGTTTAACTGTTGAAATGTATTTTGAACAAAAGATTAGTTTATTTAAAATACATTCCATGTGCACATCAACATGCCTTTGAAATGCCTTAAGGTTGGGGATAGAACTTGTATATCTGATATTCTCAGATTTAAGAAAAATTCTTTCTTTGTTGAGATTTTTCTATTTTGCCTGGAACCTTTTAAATTTTCATTGGCATGACTCTTCATGAAAAACTTGAAATTGCACGTGAAATTATACACACCTTACTATCTAATCATGTATCTGTTCCAACCACTCTAAACAATATTGGACTGACACAAGCCTACTTTTGGAAACAAGTGTTATATTTAATATATCTCATCCTGCTTTGTGTAATTTCGCATGTTTTGAAAAAGAAGTGGTTTGTTAGGTGACAAATTTACAGCTGGCAAATACATACTTGTTACAAAAGTCCAAGAAATGTCTCTAAAATTTCAGTGGAAGATAACAACATTGTGAATGAACAGTGCACAACAAGTCCAAGCTGACAATTTGTCTGACAGTGTTCATTTGAATTGCTCACACACATCACCTCATTCAAAATTAATTGCAACCAACAGAGGAAATACCTGGCATCATTTTGGAGAGCTTAATAAAAAACACTGTTTAATGTGCACTATCTGCTAAGAAAGTGAAGAAATAGAGTACCTAGAGTACAACATGGAATGGAAAATAGTGAGGTTGTCACTGTCTTGAAAAAATGGAGACATGAACCATACATGATACATGAACACATCTTGAATCTGCTCCAAAGAATGAATGGTTCAGAAAAAAAAAAAAAAAACATGGCAAAGATGAGTGTTAAAAACCTCTATTAAAAAAATGCTGAAAAGAGAATTTGCACTGAAGAGGAGATGAAAAAAAGAATTAATGACATAAATTATTAAGGCAAAGAATTGTGCTAAGACTGCAAATAAGAAAACTCTGCTCATCCTGTACAACCATGTAAAAAAGAACAACAAAAGAACAATTGAAAACAAAGCCATACCTACCCAAGACAAGTCTCTGATATTTGCTGGCTACGTCCCAAAAGGTGAGACACGGCAACCTTTCCCAGATCTCAGGAAAAGAGTGTGCATCTCAGACAGGTCTCATGCAAAGAGTACAAGAGTGCTATAGATTTCTCGGTTTTTTTCACAATTTTCCAGAAAACTCTCTTATGTTGGTCAAAATCCATCCATCTTGCCCTGGGATCTCACTGCCAAAACAGTTTTTTGTTGGTTAGAAGCTGCCCTGCTATCTGCTAGTAAGCAGTACTAGCCATAGATACTGTGACAATATAAATATTGATATAAAAATGCAATGCAATACAAAGTGATGAAGAAAACCACACAAAGATAATGACAACATTCACATTGGTATTACTTCAGGAAGGAGATAAACCTCTCTAGGATGATTGCATGATTTTACTATGTATTATTATATTATTATGTCTGTTTCACACCACTGTAAGAAATAGAAATATAAGAAAAAGATTCATCTGCTTAATGTATCATGAAATACTTTAAACAAATTCAGATTAATAAAATGTTAAGAACTCCAGTTTTAAATCTCTAGGTGGTATGCACTTCAGAGATCCATTTTTCCCACTAATCTGTTGCTCAATATTTTTTTTACATTTTGATAGTGTTCATTTTGTACCTGTCTAGTGACTAATGTGGCAGTGTTTGCTTAACAATCAGTGCTGCAGATGGTGCCCTGCCTGGAGCTGGAACCATGTATGGATATCTCATTATAACTAAAGAAACCAAACTCTTGATTTAGATTATGCAATTATGAAAAAAATTAAATTTTGTGTGATGTTAAAATGCTGGCATGATGGCGAAATCGTAAAGGCAAGGAAATGTGCTAAGACTTTCACAAACTGCTTTAATCTTCACCCCAAAGCTGGCAGCAGGCACAGCCCCATGTGCTCTCAAAGGAGTTCATTTATCACAGGGGATGCTGCATTTGCCAAAAAGCTTAAACAGCAAGTTCCTTCAACAAATATCTTTCCTTTGTTGTTGTCACTGCCTTGTGACACTTAAAAAAAGTATAAGCTGGATTATTCAGTCTCGTGCAACAGCACTGCAAATTTCTCTCCAGGGCTTCATGGAAAACCACTGCCTTTGAGCACAGTAGACATTATTTTCTGCAGCTCACACCGGATAAACGCCCTTTCCTGGCACCCAATTCTGCTCATGTTTTTCACATGAAGTGAGAATGCACAGAGGAATCACTCTGTTGATTTGCACATTTGCAGGCTGAGGAAAGCTCAAAACACCCATGGCATTTCTTGCTTGCTCCCACAAATAACCACAACTGTAGCAACAAAAGGTTCTGTGCTTGTCTGGAAGAGTTTAAAATGACAGGCCTAGTATTTTAATTGGCACATATGCTTCAACAGGCTTATATAAAAGGATTTTTCACAAAAAGGAAGCTGTTTTATCTCCTAAAGTTTTGAATTTTACATAATGCCTCGCATTGCTTGAAGTAGGTTTCATTAGTGAAACATGTTAAGATCATCATATTTCCATTGGGAAGTTTCAGTACGGTCTTGCAAGTAGCCTAATACTTATAATAAGCTTCTGGTTCATAGTTCTAGTACTTAGATTTAGTAATTAAGTTACATCCCAAAATGCACTGTACCACTAATTTAGGGTATTTCTGGCTTTAGGGCCCCATGTGCTAATTGTAGAAACAAATTTATTCACAGTAAATTAAGACAAACAGGAAGGCCTTCAGTTGAAATACTGTGGAGAATATTTGCTAAAGCTGAAATGGATTATAAAGCTTCAGTAAGACTTTGTACTATCAAACTAAATGAAACACGTTTCAGAATTTAAACATAAATAGATAATTCATTTTTTTAAAATACCTAGGGAGCATTAACTGAGAGGCATGCATGCTAAATCTTGAAGAAATGCTACTGCTTTAAATGCTTTAAACTTTGCTAGCATAACTGGCAGAGTGTATTTCTACTTAAAGGAGAACACAATTCTGTTAAAGTGTTTAAGTACATATTTTCATAACGTGAGAAAGCACACATGCTTGTGCTTCATTTTGTACAGATGCACCTGAGATTTAATTTTGGTGTTTTGGATTATTGTTGTATTTTGATTCACTGTGACACAGCAGTAATTAAAACAGGTGTTGCTTGCAATAGAAAACTCTCCACTTAGATATTGCTGTGTTCTTCCATTACAAAATGTAGGAATTAGATGAACACATAATAAGAAAAGTATTAATACCTGCCGTCTCATCCATAGAGAAACAGCAGATGTAGAGACTTAAGCATTCTGACAATAATCTGGTAACTATTGTTAGTATAGCATTAGTTGAACAAATACTGCTTTTCATTGGATCAAAAGCATTTCTGAATGTAATGAAATCAGTCCCCTACTTTGGGTTTTTCCTTTGATAAGTACTTGTAATGGTTATGCCATGACATGCCATACAAGCATGTGACACATTTTTCTATGGTAATAGCACTACTTGGTGAATCAGCTACAAACCTGACATACACACTTGCATTATTTATCCACAAGAAGGTCACAGGTATCTTATTTTCCTTTCAGCCAAATCCCTATCTTATCAGCCCATGAAGCATACTGTCTTCTGCTTCGTGAAGCAAGACATCAACCCAGCTTTGTGATGCAACTCAGCAGTGGGGCACACATGGGCTGGGGAGGGGCCTGCCCTGAATTGTGAGAAGCATAGGGAGGGCTCACCATCTCCTCCCTGGGAAATGCAGAGCAATGCCATGTGGTTACAGTTAAGATTGATGAAGAAATAGAGGACTTATCTCCCTTTGGATTCAATTTGTTTTTCTTCTTTTTTCAGCACCAATATCTATTCCTTAGACTAGTGAAATTGGACAAATAAACTAAAGGGAAAAATAAAAAGATTGCATGGCTGTGTCCTCGCACTAATTCTAAGAATAGATTATTTAACTTTTCTTTATGGACAGTTAAGGCCATCAGTGTGTCCCTGAGGATATCTAGCTGCCTACATGAAACATATTCTCTATGCATTTTTTGATGTTATGATTCACTTGCTAGTTTTAATCAGATTCTTCAGAACACCCAGTTTCCTGATTCTGAAAAAAGTCTCCACTTTGAACTCTGATGACCCCTTCCAGAGGTACACTTTCACTGAGAAATCTGAAATGCTTCTGCTGTAGCAAAACTTGCAGAAATAAAGCCCAAAGGAGATGCTACCACAGAAGACATAACTCAATTTTAGGCAATGGAGTTTTGGTTATTTCCAAGATGTGTCCCCAAGCTCCTGTGTAATTCAAGGGTGTACTCAGGATATTTATTGTATGGTGGTATCAAAGTCCCAGTTTCTTACCCTTATGACATGGTTGAGTTTTCATGGTCTCTAGAAGTAAGTCAGTGTAGCTGGTTTGACTTCAGTGCAGCATTTAGAAGAAACAGATTTTATGGATTTTGAAATACTTCCTTTAACAAAATGAATGCAATTAAAAAGAGATCTATTAAGTGACCATCCAGTTTTGTGTGCTTCAGAATGTGTTCACTCTTCTGGGTTTAATTTAGTTACTTTACTTTTCAGAGATTTATTTTAAGCCTTCCTGATTTGTTGAAATAGCAATTTGCACATTGTATGATCTGTTTATAGATTTCAGCCGCTAGAAGGTTGTTAGGGATATGAATCTTTTGCCTTCAGGTATGTCTGTCAAAGACTGATCTGAAATGAAAAATAATTACATACTCAGATTATGTTTTGATGATATTTTTGATACCCAATACAACTGAAACAGGCTTTTTTCTTTAGGGGAGAATAAAACCAGCAAAATCACTTTGTTCCAGTGAAAGGAGCGGATTCATTTATACTCATGCTAAAAAAACCTGTAATCAGGATTGGAAGTGCTCTCTGTGAAGAACATGGGATAGCATATCTGAGAGAGACAGAATGGGTTTGATTTGTCATCTTCCCCTTCTCAAAACGTAACTAAGTGAAATATCTACAGCTCTTCAGGAGAGGATTACTTCCCCTAATAACTTGTCTCCATGCACAATTGAGCAGACGTGTGTTGTAACTACAGAGGGGTGAGAAATGAGCAGGTAGAAAGTAAAGCCTGAGCTCTGGATCTACTGTTTCCCTCCTGAGGAGCATCCCTGCCATTGCTATATTGGAGGGAGCTCTTCAGCTCTGGCAGTACAGAAGCATCTCCCTCACAAGCAGTGGTGGTGAGCTGTGTTTTGCCCACAGTTTCCTATAGTCAGAACACCGACTCCTTAAAAAATGCAGAGGAGAGGAGAAAATGAAAGCAATTTTTGTCATTAATTTTAGTCTTCTCTACCTGCTTTGCCTGATTTCAGGTTTAGCAATGGTAGGGCTGGTAAAAGAATAAAGAATAATTACAATCCAGTTCTAAAACTGTAAGGAATGATAGGCTGACAGCAATCTCATGCAGCTCAACAAGAGACAACAGAGATCTCTGCATCTGCAGGGGAATAACCCATGCAGCTCCTTTGCAGGCTGGGAAGGAGCTGGGGAGGAGAGGACATGGGGATGTGACAGGTGCATGATGAGCAGGAGTCAGCAGCAACAAGACAGAGCCTCATCAGGGCAGGGCTGCCACATGTAAGGCCAGTTCTACACATAAGAAAAAATGTCCTCACAAAGAAAGTCATTAATTCCAGGAACAGGTTCTCCAGAGAAGATATGGAACATGCATCCTTGGAAATATTCAAAACTCAGCTGGCCATGGCCGTGGGCAGGACTTTCTTTGAGCAGGACCTTGGATCTAAGGACTCTTACTGTCTAAATTATTCTGTGTTTCTATGCCAGAGAAGAAAAGCATAGATCACACCTTCCTGCTCCTACAGGTAAAGCTCAACTTGTTCACTTCTCCATTTCACAGATCAGAAAAATTTCTAAAAATGAAACAAATACTAAAAGAAGGGACGGGGTCATGATGATGGAAGAAGGGAATTGGGTTCTTTCTGGAAATATTCATAAGCAGCAATAGTCTCTCTGGATTATAAAAACTGCAGACTGGAGAAATATTATGTCAATCAAACTGTTGGTAGAAACTGACCTGAATTCTGTAAGTTTGACACAATTTTATCTGTTTACATTAACTGAGCTGTGTGATGAGTTATTTTTAACTGGTGATAATGAACTTCAACAGCTTACAGGACAAATGACAAAGATGGGTCCAACTGTGCAGAGATAAGACTGAAAATCAGAAGGCTTGTCACAGACCTACTGCATGCTAAATATTTTCCATAAATGCTTTGAAAAACCTCAGATGGAAAATACTGTAAAAATGTAATAGAATATTACTCATATTATTGTGCTTAGTACAAATGCTCCTAGCAATAAAAGATGAGGAACACAACCCTGCTGTGCCATAAAATTTATATTAAGCAGAATTACCTATGAACAGAATCTTTTAAGCAAGCTGATCCTTAATGAGACGCTATCCTTCATTCTATACCACATGATTAGTAACCACAGGAAAATAATCTTCCACCTGGCATATAAATGTCCAGGACGTTACAAATGGGTATATTAAACAACAAAAATTGAGAGTAGATAAAGACATAAGAAGGGTTTTAAAATAAAATGTGGCTGTACCAGTAGATTGTGGTTAGCTACTATTACCACTTTCCAGAAACAGTTGAGCCTTTCCAGTATCAGCCAGTCTATATTTAGATATGATTTTTATTTTATTGGAAAGCATAATGCTCTTTTAGTCTCTTATGTTCTGAAGACCACAACACCACCTCCCATAGTCTCCTGTGGCCATGGGCTCCCGCTTAGTGCCTTTTACTGGAGCACATGGATCTGCTTAGTCTCTCATTTTCAAGTTCATGAGACACTGGGACGGCAGAGACTAGGCAAACATGAAATGTGAACATCTTGTCTGTGATAATTACATATCAATTTTAGGATTTCAGTGTTTGCTCTGGGATGAAGTTCTAAGACATTATGAGAGCCTGTATTTCTGTATTTGAGCTGTTTCAGACTATTTTTCCATGTGAACACCTAACCTGTGCCACTTCCAGTCTGAATAACTGTTTCCTGCACTAATTCTAAATAAAAATAAACTCATCCCATGCAAGCTCAAAGCTAGTCAGGTGCTACTTTTTATCACAGCACTCATTTCTTTGACAAGGGTTAGAGATGTACAGAGACATGAGAAAAATGTTAGGTTACAAAAGTTAAGGTATCACTACAATGATACCTTAAATTTTAAGTAAGTTGCAGAAAAGAAGAAATAATTTGTGTTACACAACTATTCCAAACTGACAAATTTCAATACAGTCATTGAGTAGTCATATATTAAAATTGAGTGAAAAGGAATAAAAATGAACAAATAGGAAATAATTTCTAATAAAAAGTCTTTGTTGACTATGTTTGCATCCCATTTTAATATTTTGGTTGGGGGGGGTTGTTTGTTTTTTGAAGCTTTTAAGCAAATCAAGATTTGTGTTGGCTAACACCCAAGATTTTTTTATTCACAAAAAGACTTTTTTTGGTGACTAAACAAAATTTATTTGAGTGAATGCCAAATGCAGTTTATAAAGGTTAGTTACAAGAAAGAAACAATGCTAGTCACTAGGCCTGGGTAAAAAATCACAGCAATAATAAGGAATTATAGGAAACTAAATAATCCACACAGTGGGAATGTTTTATTATTAAAAAATCTGAAAAAAAAAAAGGAAGCAAATTTAATACAAATTATGTGTGTTTCCAGAAAATTCACTGATTAAATAAAAATGGTAGACTCAACATATTATTTTCATAATTTTCTTGCCCCTTCACATCATCATATCTTCTCTTAAATTAGAAATTAAATTAATTTATATGCAAAGTCATGTACTAGATCAGCTGTGATGAGTAACAAAGATATTATTACCAATTCCATCTTTTTCTTGCTATTTTTTTCCAGCTACATCCAAGTCACACATTAACCATTAAGTTTTTCTTTTCCAGTGTGTTCTTCTTTAAATGTAAGGAGCTACTTGTCCTGTTTCTGAAATTGAATGTTGTACAGACACAAAGCCCATGGATGCTGAGAAGATTTCAGGGTGTTGTTCCATCCAGTATGAGAAATATTTCATTCTCTGCTAGACCACATTATATCTGGAACATGCCTGACTCCTAAGAAGAACAGGAGGAGAGAAGGCTCCTGGCCTTTCCTGGACCCCCTTCAAAGGATTTAGGTGCTGTAAAAATGAGCTCAGTTTCTGAGGTCACCTGGCTGTTTCTTGCTCCTGTCCCAGCAAGGATCAGCAGCAGAAAGAGAGCCCTGAGCTTGGAAAGAAAATGGGGTTTGCCACCAGTTCTGCAGTGACTAGGAAAAACAGGTGGTAAGAAAGGAGATGTTCCAGACTTTTACAAAGCAGGGTTCACCCTCAGTGTGAGTCACTGAATATTGGGTACAGTCTAGTCTATTATTTGCTATGGCTCACACCTGAATGATGTTCTTGATACTTGTTTTGAGTCTGCATCATTTCTATGGATGGTTTTAGAAGGCTCTGTTTTGATTTGGGCTGCAGAATTTGAGCCACTAATCTTCAGCTACAGAATTGCCATTGCTGGGTTTGGATAAAAACAACATACATTCTTCTGCCTGGAGGAATATGTTTTCCTCTCCTATTTGATACCTGACATTGTTTCAGCTGAAATTTATTTACTGTGATTTCTTCAGTAACTGATTTCTATGCCATGGGCTTTTTCTTTTTCTTTCTTTTCTGTTGTTTGTGTTGCTGTTTTGATTTGCTGCTCTCTCAGTTCTTCAAATCATGTGTACCAAGATGAAAGAGTACAACTTTAATGGAGGGAAAGCAGTGGTGGCCGCTCAAATCCTTTTAGATTCAATTTTTTGGGTAGTAGAGTAATACCTGTGGTTGGTGGGAAATCTAGACCTGCTTTTGATCTCTCTGGAGAGAGAAAACCCTTTACAAGATTTGCATTGGATTTGCATTTTCATTTAATGATTTTCAAACTTACCATATATTTTTGTTAAATTAAGAAGGGAATTATTTAGGTGTGTGCAGACATTTCCCCCTCATACTCTTGTTTGTGCTTTGAAAAATTTCTCTAGGGTATTTAGTTCTGATACTGGCAAGGAAAAACAGGGTTGAACTGTATGGCTGATGACTGGGTCAGTTTTTAGTAATGATTTTTAATTCAGAGAGATGTTATATATTCCATGTAACTTGCACATAACTTACATTAAAATGTAAGATAATAATCATGCAGAATATAGAATGGAAGGGATCTTGACTTTGTGTGTTTTGCATCCATTTGTGACTGTTCCTTGTAGACTGTCAGCTCTCAAAATAGCAGGACTGCAAGCAAGGAAGTGGGAAGTTGGAAGTGTGCTACTTTCTGCTGTCTGGATTCTTAACCATTCAATCTCTTCAGTGTTCTTTTATTTCCTTTCAGAGCAAAAAAATATTCTTCAGGTCTTTTGGCATAGCTGGAGAAAGAATCAAAGTGATGATGAAAAGAGGATACCTACAGCATGGACTAAATCTATATATCATCTCCTGCTTGGGTATACATCAGAATCACATCCAGGAGGGAAAATGCAATTACACACCAAAGGAGAAATTAGGAAAACACGTGACCTAGAAGTGTACAGGAGAAGAGCTTAACTGGAAGATGGAAACCTGAGGGTATGTCTGACATACCCTGAAGCATGGTTTGCCATCATCACGGCACCTGGGAGAGCAAAGCCTGAAGTGAAAGGGGCAGAAGGAGCCAAACACAGTTGTCTTCCTTATAATGTCTCTCAGGTGGGACCCTGAAGTGAATCAATCAAAATGGCTTGGTTGGAAGGGACTTGTAAACAAAGCAAAAACTTAGGCAAAAGCACTGTACTCCTTCACAGCTACACAGTGTGGGCAGCTAAGGACCTAGGAGTAAAATGCAGAGGTAGGTTATATACCAATATACATGCTAGGTGCACCCATAGGTATCCAATTAGACTTTGCTTTGGCTAACACAGTCTAAGACACAATTTCCTGCAGCACAAAACAGCCCTGATTCCACAACAGATGGGTAATTCTGGTATCGTGAAATCTGCACACAAACTCTGAAATAAAACCTGGTATAAAGCTGAAATGGCCCCTAAGGATTAAAATTGCTGCTTGTGAAGGATCTCATCATGCAGCAGAGAAGTGCCAATAATAATTTATTTCTCTGAAGCCCTGCTCTGACCTCACCTGCAACAATTGTGTGCAGTTCAAAGCACCCCCAAAACAGGAAGATACCATCAGAGGTGTAGAAGAGAGCAACAGGAAGTGTTACAAAGATAGACAGATGGATTAAAAAAGGTGATGTGGAAAGAAAGAAATTATAAGAGGCTGCCTATGTGAGAATGAGGTTAAAAGAGGGAAAAGGCTGATCACTGCTAGGACAAGCATGTTGCATTGCTTTTAAATTGGGACTTTTGTGCTGAATGTCAAGAAAAAAATCCTTGGCAATATTTCTCAGGCAGGCCTATAGCAGCATCTCCACTCTGCTCCGACCCACCGCCACTTTACATCCCCCAAGTTGCCTTAAAAGTGGTCTCTCCTTACAACACGGTGCTAGAAAGCTCTCCCTTTGTCTAGATTCTGCTGGTCACTGGCCCTCTCCCCCTCCCATCCCTTTTCCCATTGGCCCCTATTGTGTCATTCAGCCTTGCCTCTGCCCCCTAGCCCTCAGACTATTGGTTTTGGATGCTCTGCCCGCCTTTGGGAGTTTTTGGGATAAAACTGGTGCAGGCTTTTGGTTTGGTTGTTCTTTCTTGCCTCTGTTCCCTTGGGGGTGTTGCCATTAAATGCCTCAGAATTGCATGCAGAGAGCCCCTCTCGCCTCTTTGTCTCCGGTTTGTGCACAGACTGTGTGTGAGCGGCTGTTCACAGCCACCTGCGAAGGTGAGATTGTGTGCACGTGTGGGTGCTGGGAGAGTGCCACCTAAGGGTGTCCACGAGGGACCCAGCAGGGACAAACACGGCATCGATCCACCGAAGCTCTCATTCTATACCCACCCTTAAAACTGCACTAATAAATATTGCAGTGATGTTTTGCATTTCTATAATAATAAGGACCAAAAAATGTTTCCACAACAGAAGACATATTGCTCTGGGCCCTTTCCCACCCTAATTTGCATATAGAAAATAAAAAGATTAATAC
This sequence comes from Coloeus monedula, assembly GCF_965178545.1. Lineage (NCBI taxonomy): Eukaryota > Metazoa > Chordata > Aves > Passeriformes > Corvidae > Coloeus > Coloeus monedula. Next base: position 108,582,494 of record NC_138781.1, read on the forward strand.
TAACACTACATCCTCTCTGGACACAATCAGCCAAATTATGCTCTCATAAATACTAGGTTAGTGAAGTCCATGCACACAGCCAAAAGCTGATTTGACCCATAGTGTGATATACAAGTAAAGGAAATAGGAGTTGGACATTTATACCCCTAATGAGGTCATATTTAATACTCCATGAGCATTTCTGGTCACCTCAGTATAGTGAGGTCATTGTAGAAAGGAGATGTAGCAGGGGGCAATCAGTATTTTATAATATAGTGACTCAATAGGTTCATTTTTCTTCCTGAACATTTGTGAATGTAGGTCTGTGTTAAAAGGAAAAAAGAGAATTGGAGGGGCATTGAAGTACACAAAGACTGCCACCTATTTAAATTCCAGTCAGAGATAAGAGCACAGGTTTGGCTCTAACAGAAGGTGAATAAAAGTTTAAAACAATTAATTCACTATGATTTTTAAAGTGTGGTTATTAAAAATGGCTGCAATCAGTTTGAATTAGATTACTGATGATTGGAAATGGGATATTAACAGCTACTCATATCAGTGCTTTTCAAACAATTTTATTCCACCCATAGTGCAATAGCATTTTGTTATGGGTTCTATGTGCCTCTTTCAATCCAAATTTAAGGATTTCTGGGGACTACAAGGGCTCAAATCCAATTTAAATTGCCGTCCTTTGGAACACACTCTTAATTCTCGGAAAAAAAATGAAATGTTTTTGGTTTTGTTGCAGCTGCCTCCCACTCTCACCCGCCCCCTTGGGCGCAGAAATCCATAAACACAGTATCACAGGCACATTCTCATGTTCTCTTCCTTTGGCTGAGGACAGAAAAAATAGGCTGAAGCAGCATCCTGAAATCTGCAGCCATACATTGCCTGTCTGCATTTATACTAAATTCTAGATCAGGTTTTAAACTTCTTGCTAATTACAGGGCAGTCATGTAGAAAGAGCTTAATTATTTATTATTTTACAACATAAGTGGATTAAGTTTTAATATTAAATCACTCTTTCCATTTGCTTTCAATGGTTTGCTTTAGTGAGGACCACTTTGCTGTCCCTATGGATTGTTTTCTTTTGTTCCGGCAGATATTCTGGTTTTTTTCAAGGTGGTATTGATTTCAGTGCAGAGGTTTCCCTTCCATTGCTTTAAATGCATTGTGTTCTTTAAATGTTCAGAATCAACAGCTGCTGGTTGTTTTCAGTTTGGTGTCTGGAGAGGATGAAAAAGTTCTTGCTACCCTGTAGAGAGACAGTCTCACACCACCATTTTTGCCCTTGCAAATTAGGTGCTCAAATATTAGAGATTTTTGAGTCTTATTAGGAAAATTAAATGCCAGTATTTTTAACCTTTAGTTTACCATGTCAATAATATGATGTGTGCTATAGTAACTATCTATTCATGCATTATCTGTAAGTACAAAAAACCCAAGCCTTTTGCTTCCAATGGATCAAAGTGATCTTGTGACTTACACTAACCACACTTTGTAAGAGAGCAGTGACAGAAGTAAAACTAACAGCAAGCAGATAAACACATATAAAACCCTGCTGTCATTCATCCAAAGCAAACTATTCACTTAAAAACTGAAAAGGGATAAAATATTTACCATTTAAAGAAAGGAAAAGAAAGAGAAGAGTGACAGAGAGAGGAACGTGAAGATCAGCACTATGTTTCACATGAACATGCCTTCTGATACTGAGGTCACAAGGCTCAGATGGGATTCAGAACATTTGATTGAAAATTAGATCATTTGAAGATTCAACCATTGAGGTGATTTGTTTCATGTAAGCTGAATATTTATCTCAATTTAAAAAAAAAAAAATCTGTTAATCACACTCCAAGCTGAAAATTATGTTAGAGATATGGTAAATGTAATGTTTTTTCACATTGTCATCTTTATGTCAGTATCAGGGTTTTAAAAAGTAAAAATGAAGTTGTGTCAATTTTGTGTGAAGCACTGGGATTAAAATGAATTATGTTCCCTGAGAGGAGACACTTTTAAGGAATATGTTTTATGGTGACTATAAGATTATACATCTGTTTCACAAGATGGTATCTCTATCACTATCCTATGGCTAATATTATTCAAAATAATTAGAATTTATTTCTTATGGTAAAACATCCAACAGATATATTTTTTAAAATCACTTGTTTTAATTGCTATGTTTACCCATTTGAATGCAATAATGCATAAAATAAGACCTCTTCTTTTACAAATATATATACATTCCTCACTTAGATTAATGAGAAATCATTTTTTTCTTAGTCATGGGGGATTTGTCAGTATCTTGTCTTACAGGTACCTCGCATGACATTGTATATTTTATATATTGCACCAATTAGGTAGTTTTCAGAAAAAAATACAGATAAAAAGTCCATATACATATATCTAATTGCTCTTCTGAGGCAAATTAAATACTTGAAAGTAGAGCTGCATGGGCTGAGACAAGGCAGCTGTCCCTAGTGAGCTGTGTTAAATTTTGGGGGATTGCAATGAAAAAGGAAAAATGCCAAGGGAAAAAAAAGATAAAAAAATTTCATCTTCCATCAGAGAAAAATATGAAACAGTTTGCAGTTGAAATAGTATGAAATAGTTTTCAGTTATGCAAATTCCTGTCTAGCAGTCGCTTTAATGCTCTGATTTTTGTGTTAATAAACATGAGCTTTTTTTTCAGATAAAATAGATTTTCTCATTTGAAGAAGGTACTTGGATTAAATAGTTGAAAGCAGGGAAGATACTGGAGAATATTCAATCATCCTTTGATTCATGGAGTAGTTATTCTTATTAGTCTGGAAAGGCTTCAGATTATTCATTCTATTTTGTTGTGCTATATAAAGTCTACATTTGATTGCTAATACTTGATGAGTGTTTTGTGTAATTAAAAATCCTGGTTGTTGTACAGAACAATGAAATATGCATAATTTCCCTTTGTCTTTTTTTTTTTTTTTTCCTTAAATCAGAGCTCTTCATACTTTGTAATTTAGGAGAGGTAAAATGGTCTATTAATGTGTCAGTGACAAACAACCACTGAACTTCTGGTTTTATTTCCCATAAGCAATCTTTCATCAGTTTCATCAGATAAAACTGTCCTCCTGATATAGCCTGATTCAGTGCTGAAGTATGTTGACAGCTTGAATCGGCTTGAATCCCCTAATTCCACAATTGGAAAAACTGATGTTTAAAGGTCTACTTCTTCAATAAGGTATTTAGTCTGGAGAGTGAAGTCCAGGTTGCCCTCTACCTCAGAAGTGTTCTGGTATCTGTCTCTTCCATCATGACACCATATTTGTACCTTCACGGTCCCCCACACTAAATTCATCCTTTCAACCTGATGGCAAGGGATGGCATACAGATAAACCCTGGGTTTGACAGCAAGTTATTCTGTCAGCTCTTATGACAGCCCTGGGGCAGAAGACCTGGAAGCTTGTCCCTTCCTGACCTGCCACACAGCAGCATCTCCAGCGTGGTGACATCCAGTACAAGGACAGAGGTGAGAGCAGGCTGTGACTGGTACTACAGGAGCCTCCCAACTTATATTTTCTTCCACTTCACCAAAACCCACCTCATTCAAACATGTCCTGCAGAGAATACAGGATGTGGTGAGAATGATTTCTTTGACCCCAATCCCTGCACAGATTCCTAGAAATCATCTTTCTTAGGGCTCTGGATTGAAGTTTTTCTTTTTGATGTTTTAATCTTCATACAGGGTCCATGCATGAGGCACTGTTGGTATTCATCTTTAGTTGAAAGTATTCAATACAAGCAAGGATGTTTTAGAGTTGCAATAAAGATCCTGAAACACGTAATTGCTATTCTGGGGAACAAAACTGCGTGTGTTCACGAGTATGGTCAGTAATCACAATCTTGATGGAAAGCAATAGTGAAAATCAAAATACATTAGAGGCAGGAAGTGGAAAGAATAGATAAGGTATAAATTTTATGTGTCCAGTATCAAATCTCCAGCCGCGACCTGGAATAAATGTGAACACTTCAAGCTTCATATCCGAAATGTTTTCTAGCAGCAGTGGTGAATGTCAACTTGACAGTAACTTGGGCTTATTTTCACAGTGTGAAAATCAAAAAGTGTGTGACATGATGCAAATGCATGGCATAAAAGCATGGGAGATTGATAAGGATTAAGTGCTTGATGAGTGGTGCTGGAGGGCTAACTAGAGCAGCAGAAGAAAAACTGAATGCAGTTGTCAGGAGATACTCACTAGAATCAATATTGCCTCTTGAGAAGGGTCCCATAATCTTTTTAATCAGGCCATTTTGCTTCTGGAAACAATTCCACAGGTCATGGTAGTGAAGAACCTGTGAGCTAACCTGTGAGCATTAGCAACACACAGGACTAGGACCAGGGAATGAACTGCAGAAATATTGGCAGCTTTGCTTTGTGGTGCCCAGACAAAAACTAGGACTAGTCAAGAGTCATCTTAGGACTTCTCATCAGTGTGCAGTAAACTCAGTTTTGCCTCTCCAGTTATGAGGGCAGCATTTACTATTTTGGGTGTGCCTTACCCCCCACCTACAGAAATCTGGAAGATGGCTATCTATAGTGAGTAGTTTCCTCTTCATTGCCTCTGGGGAGAAGTAAGCACTTTGGGAGTGAGTAGCCTTATTCTATAAGCGAGTGAGACAGAGCTGCCTGTTGCAAGGAAGCACTGCATTGACTGGACCTAGCAACCCCCCCTTGGCATTCATGGGAGGAACTGCAAGCTGGGCAGGCTGGAATGCTGCATCAGTTCTTATTAACTGTATTTTTCAACTAACTAAAATAGTAAGTGTTTCCAGGAGGTAGAATGTGTGACTGCTTTAACTGGCATCAAGTTGCCTCTCACTGAATAGCAATTGTTGAGAAAGCAACAAAGAAACAAAGTCAAAAAGTATAATCTTTTTCATTTAGAAAAGCATCACAATTGCAGACACATACAGAATGCAATAACATATTTTATGTTTGCTACTCCCTGTCTCAAAGCAGTTTAAACAGCCAAAGGAAATGAGAGAACCAGAAAGATGTACAGTATGTGTTGATATTCTTGCTGCAGGCAAAGAGACGTAGCAAATTTGGCGTAGACAGTTCTGAAGGGAATCCTTTTGTAGAAGTCTGGGCACACCATATTTTATTTTATTTCACAGTGCTTCTGTGCATACAGCATGGGGAAAAAAAAAAAAGGCAAGATTTCAAGCATAATTGCATATAATTTTAATTAAAAATGATAAAGATTTTTCCTTTCCATAACTTTATTTTCACAAAGTTTCTTGGTAGAGAAAAGAGCTGGTAAATGAGTTACTAATGAGAGGCACAATAAATGAGATAATTTCTTCTTTTGGGATGGCTTTAGAGACATCATCTGAGCTTCCATTTTAAAATCTACACATGAGGAAACTACTGTTCCCTTATTGCTGTCAGTCCACACTCCTGTGGAGTACTCCACTTTCAATATGGGAATAACAACAGGAAGCCCCAAAACTTTTAACCCAAGGGAAGATAAAGTAAATGCTTGTATTGATCAAATACTAATATGAGAAAAATGTAAAAACCAAACCCATTCCTCATGCATAAATGTTCCACAAATGCCAGTATAAATATTCCTTTTATAATCCTACAGGGTCGAGCATACTTGAAAATTTTCAAGGGTTTAACATTCTTAATTATTCCTGTGGAGCAACTCCTTAAAAAACTGCAATGGCACATTACAAAAATCACACACAAGTTACAAAAAAGTCTGTGACAAAACAACATTGGAATTGGAATTATCCCAAAGCCCATATAAATCTTATTTTGTTTGTGAGACCCCTTTTTTCTTTCTTACTATTTTAAGACTCTTGTAAACTGTCAAATAGGAAAGACTGATATGGATGCATGTAACATTTAAGTTAACTACACACACTTCAAACATCTGTCTTGGCCAAAGAGCCAGGGTTCCTTTGGTTCCCTTGAGGGTCTCCTAAGGCAGCTGGATAATTACTCCATGCAAGCAGAAGGCTGCTTTGGTGCAGAGGTGTGCTCTCAACCTGAATAACACATTTCCCTTCGAGTGGATCTGAGTGTCTGCAGAGCCCTTCACAGCTACAGAAGTGAGTTACAGACTGTACACGTTTGTCTGGCCCCCTTTCCTTTCCCATACACTTTCCTTGTTTCTTTAGTGTTTCATATGATCAGCACATTTCTAAGAATTCCATTTGACTTCTCCACCAAAGCACTTGGATGAGTTTTCCAACATAACTGTAGGAAGAGGAAGGGAGAGCCCCAAGGAATCCTGCAGAATGTCTACCCTCAAAAAATGCACAAACACTTTCATGGTCAGAAGACAGTCATGCATTTATGAATGAGCACATTTTCACCATCTCGCAGTGCAAAGTCAGCTACAATCATTGTAAGGATCAATAACTTATCACAACAAAGGCCATAAGAGTACCCTGCCCTTCAACCTCATCGCATTTCTAGAAAAAGTGATCATGAACAATAATGCCAGCATCCTGCTTTCTCAACTTGTTTGAGAGGACTGAAGGTTACTGCATTTTCTTCTTGTGCTTAGGTAAGCACCTATCCTGCACCTGTGCTTCCTCTCACAGCCACTTCATGATTTATTCTTGTTAGCCTACATCAGACAGTTCCTTGTCGAGCACCACTTCTGCAGCTCAGTGGAGCTACAATCTCCTCTCTCTTTTCTTGTTCCAAATGGGGTAAATTCTGAAGCATATCCATGGATCACCATCTCCAACTTGCTCATTTGGTGTTCTCTCAGAAATATTTCCTGTGGAGATAAATAGAGGAGAAAGGATACATTTCTTCTAAATTTGACTGAGGTCTGACTTACAGAACTTTAAAAGGATCATCTAGAAACAAAATTTGCTGCAAACACAAGTAAATATTTTTCAAAAACTAAGTCATTGAAAGTGCATTGTCCTTCAAAAAAGTTACAATAATACCAAGGACTCAGCTGGATCACTAAAGCATGAAAATGAGGAAAGTGCAGCACTGGACTTGTTCTGGTTACCAGCATTTCCTCTGGGCCCTTGAACCCTGTGGGTGCCACCTCAACTAGAGGCTTCTCAAGACACCTTTTTTTTAACTCTGCTAATGATGGATTTCACAGCTGTACAGGTTCTTTAGTGGTGATATCTCAATTAGCAAATTCTAACTGTGAATAACAACATTGGGGTATGGGATTTGAGCTTCTTAAACCAAGTGTTTGTCTGTTCTACAGCTTTCTGCATTTTACAGCTTCCAACTCTCTGGACCATCACTTCATCCTGTGTTACACACACATGTCAAAAGTTAGTTTTAGCTGAATCAAAAAAAGGAGCTGTGAATAGGGAGAGGGTGTATTATCATCTCAGCTGGGTCGATTTTACAGTCCCCTAAGTGCTGTCACTTCCAACAGTGTAGGTTCAGTACTGATGAACCCAGTGTGAGGTAAGTGCTAGATCTTTTAATTGGGCAGGGGTGTTCAATCCAGCACTGCCTTAATACTGAAGCTGTTTGATAAATAGCAATAGGTTTATCACTTAAGGTAAAGCAACACCTTTCAGTGCCTCTTTTTTTGTTGGATTAGGCCTTCATTATAAATGCTACTCTCCCCCAAAAGATGAGAGAAGGTGAAGTGTTGAAAACTGAATGTGTTTTTACTAACATAGGTGACCATCTAAAGATGTGCTGCAGCTGCTCACATGGCAGTCACAGGTTGAAAGTATATCCTTTCATCACAAGAGCATTTTCAAGCTGAGCACACAGCTCCTCTTTTGACACTAGGAACTTCTTCATAGAGACACCTGCTTTGTCTTCAATCAGCCTTCAACAGAAGACTGAAAAGTGTTTTAGGTTAGAAATACACAGGGCAGTAGCTCCTCACAAATGGCAAAGTGGCTGATGAGCTAGTAGTGACGGTTATGAAATATGCATGTGGACAATGAGTGCTGAGTGGGAATGTAAGCTCTTGAGGTCCCTATTTCATTTTTGCTATTGTATATCCATAATGGTTTCTTCAGAATTTTCTGAATTTGTAATATGGGGTAGCAGAATAAAGCATCCTTAATTCCTGCGAATGCAAATGACATTGGAGTGGAGTCTATTATTTCAGCATTAATATTGATGCATTTGGTTTTTCACCCTCATGACTAAGCTTTACTACTACCTAAATAGAAAAGCTAAAAAGAAATTAAATATTTTCTTACTGTCTATAAAATACTTTTTATTTTAGTCTTGACTATCTGATTTGACCACTGCAGTGTTCATGACACCACATCTAATCACACTTACATTCTCACAGCACAATGAAAGGAAAAAACACTTTAAAAATCAAAGACATGATCAGGACATGAGGAGATAAATTAATATTTAAACAATATCAGGAAGCACAGTAATGCTCAGAACTGCAGGATGATTGTGGAGTAGAAAGTCTTAAAATAGTTCTGATACTGATTTCACAAGTGTTTTTTTGTATGGTGTGGCATCAGACCTAGACTAGTATTTTGGATGTGCTGCTGTCTGTCCCTCAGCAGGCTCTCTCTGTGTCCCTCACTTACGTGAAAATCCCTTGCTGCTGCAAAGAATTTCCCTCCCTACCAGGTCACTCGATCCATCCTGAGAGTTGTGGAACTGATTGAAGGAAAATTCTTTCTTTAAATTGGTCTCCTTTATGGATCTGCCCTTTCCTTTCTACCTCACAGGAGCAGGGATCCCAGAGAATGACCAGCATTACTAAGGAGGTGGGAGAGTTATAATAAGGTTTCAGATCACCTCATGTAGATCCATCAGCAGCAACATCTAAATAATTCACAGGTTTGTATTCCCACATATTTTCTTTCATCTTGTTGCTAATGTAGTTAACATTAATTATGATGCTTTTTTACACTACAATGACAATTAGCTGTCCTTTTTTGAGTTTAGTAAATCAGGAGTAATTTAGTATGCTGTTGAAGATCCCATCAATCTACCTGCACCTCCATACAGCCTGACCTCACTTGTTCATTTTTGGAATAAAAGGACCTTCTAGTTCTTTTGATTCAGCACCCAACTGAATAACATGAAATTATTCAAAGAGGTGAGAAAAAAGAAATGATTGTGTTAATTCTTCACTGCCATTTCTTTGTGGTCTATCACAAAACGATACCTGTGTGATCTTTTCACTGTGAGTAAACTACCATCTCCTCAGCCTAGAAAGACCTGGCTGTTAGGAAGGAGCTAACTCACCAGCATTGGCACAGCCCTGTCGTGTACACCTTTCAGAATGATGCTATTAGCTCCATAAGGCAGTAGCAGTAGCTTTGGTTCAAATTATGAAATCTTTGTCCACAAAGTAATTTGGGTTTTTTGAAGGTGACATGTTCTTTATTAGCATATTTTAGTTCAATTAATATTTATAACATTTGCCAATTTTTTTCGCCTGTATTCAATTTAATTCCACTTGTAACTCTGCAGTCATTCTTTGCTTTAGTGACACAGTGAACAATGTTTTTTGTCTCAACTAAATGCTTTGGTTATGTTTGGTAGTACCTTAGCAAAATAAGTACTTTCTATTCATTACCTAAATCAGTTACATTTTGATTACATTACCTAAATCAGGAACATTTTGCTGTTTTTCTCCTCTTTGGTTATAGGTGCTGTCATGCAGATAAACATATCTGGTGGACTGAACAGAAGTCAATATTTAATAAATGACTGCCTTATAGGAGCTTCATCTAAACTGTGAAATTAATAATAAATGTTTTCAAATAGATGTTTTCCACCATAAGGGCTTTTGAATAATTTATAAGTTGGGTTCCTTCAGTGAGTCTTTTCATATTTAATGCATTAAGTTGGAGTATTTATTTCATTTCTGAAAAGAACAAAGAATGAGGTTCAAGAGGAAAAGCCGAGGGTTTGGATGAAAGGAAGACCACATATTTAAGGTCATATACAACTAAATGGAGGTAGACTGTGCATTTAGGTAGAACCTTAAATAAAACCCTATGCATCCTGTCCTCAATCAAAGGTTTAAGTTTTGCATTTATATCTGAAATATCACTTCTCCAGCACTCCCTCATTATGCAGAGCAAACATTTGAAGAAGCTCTTAAAAAACTTGTGGTGGGCTCTTTTCCACAGCACAGACAGCAAATAACTAACCCTACCCACCTGCTGCCTGTCTCCTCCCCTCCACCATTTACCACTCGTGTGGAGGTCCATTGAGGAGACTGCTGAATTTTAGAATTACAGGATCATAGAATGGTTTGTGTTGGAAGGCACCTCAAAGATCACCTCATTCCAACCCCCCTGCCATGGGCAGGAACACCTTCCACTAGACCAAGTTGCTCAGAGTCCCATCCAACCTGGCCTTGAACACTTCCAGGGATGGGGCATCCACAACTTCTCTGGACAACCTGTTCCAGTGCCTCACCACTCTCACAGTAAATAATTCTTTCCAAGTATCTAATCTAAACCTATTGTCTTTCAGTTTGAAGCCATTCCCCCTTGTCCTGTCACTCCATGCTCTTATAAACACTCCACCTCCATCTCTCATGTAGGCTCCCTTCAGGTATTGAAAGGCAGCAAGTAGGTCACTCCTAAGCCTTCCCTTTTCCAGGCTGAACAATATAATCCTCTTAGCCTTTCCTGGTAGGAGCGAAGTTCCATCCCTCTAAACATCTTGGTGGCCTCCTCTGGACTTGCTCCAACACTTTAATGTCCTTCCTGTGCTGGGGACCCCAGACCTGCACTGCAGGTGGGGTCTCACCACAGCAGAGCAGAGGGGCAGAATCCCCTCCCTTGCCCTGCTGGCCATGCTGTTTTTGATGCAGACCAGGATACGATTGTCTCTCTTGACTGTGAGCCGGCTCATGTCCAGCACCATCCTCTCACCCACCAGCAGCCCCAAGCCCTTCGCAGCAGGGTTTCTCTCGATCTGTTCATCTCCCAGCCTGTGTTGGTACAGGGGGTTGCCCCGACCCAGCTGCAGCACCTTGCACTGGGTCTTATTAAGCCTCATGAGATTCCCATAGGCCCTTGTCTTGAGCTTGTCCAGGCCTCTCTGAAGGTTCCCGCTCACCCTTTCCCAGTCTGTCTGTGCCTCTCAATGCTCCAGAAGGACAGTTGGCAAATGTGCAGCACAAATTTGTCCCTCAGTGCCTGACTGGGGACAAGCTTGGGCACCTCTGTGAATGAAGCTGAATTGCAAGTGGTTATTTCAGTGTGAGACGCTTGTAAAAATCACTCTTGAGGTTTTCAAACACTTCATGGGGACAGAGTATATGTAATGTACTTGGATTTGAGAGAGCGATAACAGCATTTAACCTGAAGAAAATGTAAATGTTTTCAAGAGCTTTAAAACACTGGCATTTGTCATCTGTCTTTGTTTGGACACCAAGATAGCTAGCATCTTCTATTAAAAATTCTGAATTATTTCATTTTCAAAAGCTAGAAAATGTGTAAGAATGCACTTAAACAAGATCAAGGCACCAAAACAAAAATGAAATATTTTTTTCACTTATCTGAAAATTATGAATCACCTTTTTTGCTTCTTACTGCAAATACATGCTCTATAAATGTTTGTAATGCAGGTCTTCTGAATGAGTTTGCGGTATTAAATTTACACTTTTTATTGTAAAGGTCAATGCTGCTAATATATGCAAGATGTTTTGCATCTCTAACACACAGACTAGCAGTTCCTATTAGCAGCACCCTGCCTATTTACTTTGCTGTGATACCCATTTGTCTGAAATGAATGTTTATGCTGTCATTACCATTAACAAGATTAGGATCTGTTCAAATGACCTGATTTTGGCTGCACAAGGCAAATGAATAGCATGAGGTGCATCTTAGTCTGATACCCTGCAGATTCAGTAGGTCCCACTGTGATACCAGGCCCTGATATAATTTTGTCTTACATTAATACAAAGCAGCAGGATGTAGCTATGGATGAACAAGCTCTTTGCCTCCCCACCAATGAATCATGCAGAAACTGTGAAAAGCAGCAGCTCAGTTTTCCGTTCTTAGTCCTTAACTTGAAATATTTCTTTAATACAGTACAGAAGAGCCCAGGACCACAAGAATTACCTTTGTAAAGCAGAGGAGATGCTTCCCAGCAGGACAGAAAGGGGTGGGAGGATCCTGATGTGATTTAGATTTTAGATGTGTGCGGTATTTGATATCAGCCTTGCAAAGCTCTCACTGTACTGGCACATTCCTATAAGACTAATCTTCCCATGCACAGAAACACATGTGCTGATTTAGACATTGCATATTCTGCCAGGTATTGAGAGAGTTGGAAGCTGAGTGTCCTAAAGTGCAGCACCCTGGGGTCCTCTGGGCTGAACCAGCCCTTTCTGGTTTCTGCACATGTACACATGAGGTATAAAATCTACACTAGGCACTGTAGCTGAAATTTTTAAGAGGCTTAAAATGAATAAATTTTTTTTTGTCAGCAGCCTGATTAAAACAGAGTGCTCATTCTATGAAGATCTAAAGTTATAGAATTTCTTACATGGATTTGATAATTTCATTATGATTGGTTAATAAATCACTGTGTCCAAGTGTTAACATTATTTGTTTGCAGAAGATGCTTTTCATTGGTTATATGGCTCTCTTGCAACAGTGTTTCAATTAAACACTCTGGATGTATGCTATAAAAATAGAGTGCAGACCCTGCTCAAGTTCACAGATTCATTTAAACTTCTGCTTTAAATTTCAATGAAGTTTCCAAGCTCTTAAGATCTTTACCACTTCTGACCAGTTGCAGTAGTGATACTGTAGGTTTACCTGTCATTGTTTAGGTAAGAAATTACACAGAAAGCATTTCTTTGTGGATAGTCTATTTTTGGATTCCTGACTTCCGTATATTCATAGACAGGAGAATTAATACTTTTTTCACTTCTGCTTTAAAGAAAATGAATTATTTAAACTGAGGTTTTGAGGAGAAAATGAATACAAGATCCCATGTATTACTTTCTGTAACAGTATCTGACGTAATGTTTATGTCTTCTCAACAGTTCTTTTCAATAGGAGGAATATTTAGAGGAAAAAAAAGAGGATCTGTCCCTCAGTCTTATCCCAAACCCCTTAAGTTTAAAATTCTATCAAACATGTTAAAATGTAAAAATTGATGTTTCCTTCCTAGTGTTGTCAGACACTAGACCCCATGAAATGTTGTTAGTTCAGGTTTTCTTCTTGTTGAGAACATTAGTAGGCCAGAGCAGCAATAAAGGAATACTGGAAACAATTTTTAGTCCTACTGCTTCCCAGAGTCTGTCTAAATTAGTTCAAATGGCTCTGCAGCTTACCATCAATGCTCTGATACAAACGGCTGGTTAGGTCACTGCTTAATTAAATACTCACTTTATTTATCCTGCAAGGTGGCACCTGCTTCCTGGAGGCTGTGTTAAACCAAGGCCCAAGACTTTCACAGTTTTAGAGGAAGTAGCCTCTCCCCAGCTTTTGCTCTTCCACAGCCCCAATGTATAAAATCTCAAGCTGTAAACAATACTCTAACACACACAAACATATTTTTTCCTGACAGAAAATGCAACTCCTCTTATTTCTGTTTTTGGAGACTGGAGAGGCAAGACTCATGCTGTTATTTTCTCTAAGGAGCATCATGTGGATTTAAACACAATTATTTGTGAGCATAGGGAAGTTTCAGAATTCCTGTGTTCTCCCACAGGCTCTACTGAGGATATAGTCTAACAGCTGCTGATAACATTACTGAAGTGCAGCAAAGCCCATTACATGGAAAGTGAGAAGTCAATACCATCTTTGTAGTCATATGTAGTGATATGAAGGAAAGGAAATATGTTGTGTGAAAACTTCTACTTGATTTTGCCCAGGGCTATGAGAAATTAACAATCAAGGATTTAGCCATGCTGGATTAAGATTTTATTGCTCCTAAGCACCAGCCCAACCTGACTGGCTGTATGCCAGAGAACACAGTTCCTTAGAAAAGAAGGAAATTGCAGTTTCCTAGGAGGGGAAAACAGTTTGTACCTCAGGTGCAGTCTGATAACCTGGTTGAAATCCACCCCATCAACAGTTTAAGCATCAAATGGGGTGTACAAAAGTACTCTATTTTGGTGTTTCTTCAAGAGCACCAATAATTCCCAGGCGAAAGCAAAATTTCCCACGTGCCACTTCTTCTCCTTCAGAGAGTGGAGAGGAAAAGGAAATATGTTTCCAGCAGATTTTTAAGTCACCATCACCCCAGGTGTGAGTGACTTAGTGGGTTTACTCTGGGTTGATAGCACAACCTATGTTTAGATGAGGGTTGGCACTTTGACCTTCACATCTTGCTTAACCAGTCTGATGGTAGGTTTCTTTTCTTCTGGCCATAGCAGAGCCTGGCAGCAACTTGATCACAAAAGAACTTTTTTTCCTTGTGCTGCCATCAAGCAGCAACATTACACAGTACAGAAAGTCTCCCACAAGAATCTGTAGGGCCTTAGAGAATTTGCTTAAAGATGAAAATCATGAAGGCAGTGGTTGGGAAAAAAAAATAATAAAAAGGAAAGTAATGTTTTCTTCTAAGAGCTTGAAAGAAGGGAAGAAGAAGAATACAAAGTCAGGAATGAAGATGACATTTGCTATTGTCTCCTAATAAAGTACAAACATGATTCAGAAAAGCTGAGGAGGAATAATTCAAAGAAAACTATCAGTAAGGAATTTAGACTGAAACAAACAAACAAAGTAACGAGAGAAAGCTGGCAAGGCAAGATGTTGAATTGTCATCCTGGGAGATACCAGTCTATGTGAGATGGCTAAGAATAACTGGCTCAATCCAGGCAGATGCAAAGGAGTGGAAATGACAGCAAGTCCCTGCCAATTCAGTCTGGTATGTCACTCTCATACATTCTGTCATTTTGGTTTTGTGCAGTGCAAGCCACATTTTATCTCATCAATGACAGATTATTTCCCATCACAAAGACAATCTTATTTGATTAATACAAACAACACCTATCTTAGCTGTCATCTAGCACTATATTTTTTTTCATTACAGGAAACTGTATTTTGGCTGCTAGCAGTTTGTTGGTAAATCTCCCTCTATCCTGGGTTTGATCATGGTACTGAGATCACCAGCACTGCAGCACACAAGTTTTTACATCTGAAAGTTGTGTCAATGCTTGCTAGACACATGTTAATCTCACCCTCAGTACTCCAGCTGGAGTTGTGTGTCCCTCTCCAGGCTCCCCAGTATAGGGCAGGCATGAAGCTACTGGAAAGTGTCAGGCAAAGGGTCAGAAAAATGATTAAAGGACACAAGCATCCCTCCTACACAGAGGTTGAGGGAATTGGGACTCTTCAGCCTGGAAGGTGAGGAGAAGGATCAATCAAGGGATCTTATCCATGTGTATCAATACCTGATGTGAAAAGTAGAGGAGATGGAGCCAAGTTCTTCTCAGTGGTGTTCTATGTCAGGATTAGAGACAATGAGCATAAACTGAAATACATAAAATTCCATGTAAACATACCATATGATTTTTTTTTAATTTTAAATTTTTATTTTATTGTGAGGATTTCCCAGAAAGTCTATGGAGTGTCCACCCTTGGAAATACTCAAAACCCAGCTGGGTATGATCCTGAGCCATCTTCTTTCACTGACCGTGCTCTGAGCAGGGCAGTAGCATTAGATCATAACCACAGATGACATTCAAACTCAGCTATTCTGTGATTAGTATAATCTGTAAATGCAAGAAAAAAAAAAGTGCCTGTCTTAAAATGTTGACATATAACTAAAATGGTATATCATGTCACTATGCACAGCTCCAGGATATGATGTTCACTAGGACAGTTTAACATAACACTCTCAGAACACTGGCTTGTTGCAGGTTATAGGGCCATTATACTAATAACCCACGTCCCAGAAATCTGGCAATTCTTTGGTTTTATTACTTCCTAATGTACAACAAATGTCAAGGTACTTCATGAAAAGCGATAATCATTGCTGTATTTCCCATCACTGACATTTAAAAATATCTGTATGCTTCAAAGCATAGTCACATTCAGGTTCTTTGACATGACAAGTATTAACTGAAGACTGGGTAAAAAAAGATCTTCTGTTGGTCCCCCAACCTGAGAAGCACAGAGCTCCCCTCCCTTCACTTGAGGGTAAAGTCCTGCCTGGGAAGAATGGCTATTTTGCCATTCCATTCAGTAGGGCCAGAACCTGGCAAGTAATCAGCTCTGATATGCACCTTTAAAGTAATGGGCAAAGGCTCCACAACAGTCAATATAAAATACTATGGGATGCTTTCATGGATTCCCCCAGCTGACAAAGAGCTACAAATAATTAAACTTAATTTAGTTAAAACTTGCACTTTTAACTACCTAAAATTGCTCGAGGATTACCTGTAATTAAGATTGAAGCAAGGCCTCGACCAAAAATATATGCAATAGGCATGGGGATCCTAACCACTCTTTCCTCCTGCTCTCAGTTAGTACAAGCTGATGACACTATTACTCATGAAATTTCTGAGATGGGCACAAGCTGAATCCCAGCACCCCTCTCTCCCCATCCAGAGGGATGGAGCAAGTTTTTGGTGTTTCCTGGTGGATGATTAGTTGCAAGAAAAGCATAGGAGCAGGTGCAGTGGGAGCTTCAGCTCAGGAAGCCATCAATAGCCTGCTAACTCTTCAGGATATTCTGTTGTCTTGTGGGTACCACCAGAAATCAGTTTTTTAGAATAGGGTGTGATAGAGTTTCCACTCATCTGAGTCCTACTGATTTTTAAAGGGTTTGGATGACTTGTAAGAGCCTTGCAGGCAGGCATCTGACAGCTCAGGGCAGGGTTGAAGAGATGCAGGGCAAAAACATCATGGTGAGGTAGACAAGATGAAGGCTTAAGCAAATGAGATTAAGACCCTTTTAAGTTTGGATGACTGGAATGTTTAATTTATACTTACCCACAGTTTGGATTAAAGTAAATCTACTTTCAGGTCACCTTTTGCAGCTTTATTTTAGATCTCTTATCTGAAGCAAAGCAGAGGACAGAGTAAAGTTGACACAACTGGAGGCACAAATGAATGCAGTGACTTTCTTCAGCATGTACTGGAATGACACTTTAGATCCAGCTTCTTATAAGATGTACTCTTTGATTGTATCCAGTCTGTCATAGGCTTCAAAAATATGTAGGCTTTCTGGGAACACACTGTAATATAATGACATTTCTTATATATATAAGCCAAATATTTCAGAAAATTGACATCACAGATGACACAAATTTTAATACTGTTAAAAGTATTACAAAAACAGTGAATTGTATCTTCTTTTATTGTAGCTAATGACCATTCGTTATAATGAAAAAACAAAAAGTTTCCGACATCATCTTATGATATTCTCTTATCTGTAAAATAGTGACGATCACTGTCACAAGGGATAGAATATATATATGAAATAATGATATTAGCCATCCTAAGTTTAGTATGACACACCATTAATCAAATGAAACAGGAAAAAAAAAAGCCAGCTAATTTGAAAAGATCACAGATCGAGGAAAGACTATAAGAAATTGAAGGAAAAATCTCACCAGAGCATGATCTTATTGAGCACCATTTTAGCTGACTGGCACTGCTGCAGGTACCTCTGCTAAAAAACTCTGCAGAGCTACAGGGCAGTGCCCCGTTGAAAAGAGTGGGGAATTTCCCAGGACTTAGAAAGTGTGAATTATTGAGATAAACTGAGTAATGTGAATAACCTGTAGTTGCTTATATGCAGGACATAACAAACCAACCCCCAAACAACAAAACCCAGTGATCATACTCACAGGTGCACAAGTCTTCTGTGAAGAAGTGGTGAAGGTGGAAATGAGCTACAGATATTTAAAGGCAAATATGTACTGGCTGGTTTTACTATGAACACAACTCAATGTTGCTGAGTTTCAGTTAAAGTCCCAATACAAAGTACATCCATACCAACAGATTTTTCATGTAGAAATCTTTTCAGAAGTTGGAATTACATTATTTTTTGTTAATTTGTTTGGAGGAGGGGATTAAAATTTTCAGATCCAATTATTTAATTGCAGACTTGTAGTTATCCTATTAAAGACAGCACATAAGACAGCAGAATATTGGTAAACAATGACTTGGTTTCAGTTATAAAAAAGGGAAGTTATTTTTAGTAAGACTTCTTAGTTGTTTCCGATGTTTTTATTGAATATGTACAGTTAAAAGACTGCAATTTAAAAAAACTACTTATGTTTGTATAAGTTACAATAAACATAAACAATATTCCAGCATTAGCCACATGCCAGACCTATGCAGTGGGGTTGCTGATGTAAATTCTTGTAGAGTTTGGAAATAGTAGGGTAGTGGGTCCAAAATATGAAGACAAATTTTCTGCAAAGCAACCTAGATAATGGGCTATAGAAGAAAACAGTTGTGATCGATCTGAAAATCTCTGGAGGAGGTTAAATCCTTCTCAGCAAAATGAATAGATTTTGGCTACAGTCCTCAGTTACCATTAGTGAGAGGGGAAGAGGAAATGCTGCCCAAGGGCTGAAGAGAGCTTAGCTCAAGAGGATGCTCTCTGGTGCAGCAGAGCAGTGCCAAGAGGCAGCATGCCTGAGGGGGTCCCATCCTACCACTCACAGGAGATCCCTGAGTGCATCTGGGCAGGCTGGAGCTGCAGAGGGGCAAGTCCTGTAACAGGTGCACAGAGCTGCAGTCAGTGCAAACAGAAAGTAAAGTTGTGGTTATCTTAGAGATATGCCCACAGGAATTAGAGTTACAACATCCATGCTCCTTAAGGGGGTCACTGTCAGAAGCTTCTCCTTTAGTCACAGGGAATACCCCTCGCTGCTCCCGCAGCTGCAGGGGGAGAAGAGGATCTGTGAGGAGTGAGGAAGGTTTTGTGCTGGCTGCCACAGTGCTCACACTGAACCAAAGATGGGTGTTACCTAACACTGCTGGGCAGGGATGCTGGAGAAATGGCTTTTTTTTCCCTGTTACCATGGAGATGGTCAGACCAGACCATTAATGAGATGTCTGATGCAGCAGGCAATATAATACCATATGTGGCAGGCTGGATGTGGGACATTAATCCTGTATATCAGCCATCTACTTACCAGAACACTTCTAGCTGACTGTGATAAAAGTGGTAAAAGGAATATGTAAGCTGTGGTCTTGTACTTCAAAAATGATCTTTATTCAAAATTGGATATTTCTCACCCTTTTTGAGCTAATACCTGACACTAATGCCATCTGCAATATTATTATAGCCTCCTATCTACTATTTCAAATTTTATATTAGTCTATTAATTATTAAGATCTAGTAAAATCACTGTGATAGGAACATGCTGTACTTAGGTCTGAAAAGAAAACATTAAATCTTTCTTACAGTGTAAGGTCTTTTAGCAATCACATAACTCCAATGCTTTAGCTTCTAGCTGGAGCACTTCTAGCTTCCAGCATTTTTAATACGGTTTCCTGGAAAATCAGAGGAGATAAACACATGTGTCTGCATAATCAAGCCCGCTCATCCATAGTGGAATAAACAGAGAGAAAGACTTATGTGCTTATTTCATTAGTATATACTATTGCAAAATAAGTGGTATAATACGTATGAAAATATTTTTGCATATTAAGTTTTTCTTTTTCTAAGTCCGGATTTATTTTATTCCTTTGAAGCAGAAGAGCATGGAATCAATCTTCTACTTTGAATGTTATAGATAATCTGATATTCAGCAGCCTTCTGAGCACAAAATCCTATGTGGGTGGACACAGAGGTATGAAGCTGGGATTTCAGGCAATGTAGAGGGGCAGAGGTTTTGAAAGGAGTAGATAGAGCTGAAGCAGAGAGAGGAATGAAAGTAGGAAAAAAAAACCTCAGCATTTTTTACTGTTGCAGGCGATAGACACTTAAAGACCTCAGTCCGAGGACTCTCCCTGCTGCAAGTAACCTTATGCACATGACCATACAATCAGACTCACTTACAGACTAAGGAATGCCTTGGCAATAGCAGCCATATTTCTCCAAGCAATTTTACACAGGCTGCTTATCATTCTTATTTTAAATCTAGCAGTGGAGTACTTTAAATTATTCAGTTTGGGTAATTCCTGTGCAAAATGCCAAGGCATGCTGCTTTTGTTCATTATTTACACCAAATGTCATCGGACATACCCTAAATATTAACTGAGCCCAGTTCCACCAGGCACATGGTAAGCACCTGTGAGAACAGTCACTCAACCTGCTACTCAAGCCATTGTTCTCTTGGGGAAAAAAATAGACAGGACAAGGAACACATTACTGAAATCTAATCCTGCAGTAATAATAGGTTACCTCAACCACCTGCCTGCTATTAAGTACATATCCTAAATCAATTATATAGCTCATTACACAATCACTGTTTGGGCCATCTAGTTAAATGCATCCAGATAAACACGTAGATAAAAATGAGTGCATCTACACTAGAGATGTGCCATAGAATTTAAGAAAAGGCTAATTAAGGAAATAGTCTGTTCAGTAATGAGACATAAAACTCTTATTCCCATTTTTTCCCCCCTTCACTTAGAAACAGAATTATCCATAACTCTTAAAGAAAGGCTGTAAAAAAGGCATTACGGAAGGCAGTTTCTACAGTGAATGGTTTTTAGACTTGGCTGTCCAGAATAAAAAGACTAGATCACTGTCTCTGTTGAAGGGATGCACTCTGAGGAGAGGTTCTACATGTGTTAGGTAAAAAAATATTAAAAAAATATTGGAGAAATCATTGTCCCTGGGCCTTTTTTTTTTTTGTCCTATGAATCCTATTAAAATAAAAAATGTCCAATCACACCAAATTATGTGATTCTGTGTGTTTATTTACTGTAGATATTTTTCACTAGGCATGAGAATAAGAGCAAACTTGGTTTCATAACAATCTCATTTCCCTCAGATGAATTTAAATAGGAATTTGAAATATTGAAGGCAGGCAAATCACAGTTAATTTTCCAAAGAAATATGTGCATTATAACATAATCTAGAAACTTCACTTATGGACCTGGACCTCACTGATGTTAACTCTGCACTGCAATAATAGCTGGAGACAGGTAAGAAGTAGGAATGTTTGTGTTGATTTCAACAAGTGTCAAGTCCTGCATTCCTGCCACTAGTACTGTAGCTGTTTCTGTTTAATAATGTGGCAGTTAAAAATAAATAACAGAAAATGTTAGCCTTTCTCCATTCCTTAGTCTGGGGAATTCACATCGACTGTTTTATGTTATAGAAAATGTATTTGCAAAGCCAAGAACCACCTTGCTGCATTTCACAGGGAATTTTTGTCAAGTTCTACAAATCAAATAATGCAACCAACAATTTGGTGCTCTGCATTCAGCAATTGTTTATGTTGTCTGCTGCCTTATGTCTGAATTTTTAGTCCAGCTTTTTTTTTTAACCTCATTTATACTGCAAAATTTCTTCTCACTGTTTCCCCCACAAAGCATTTGTTAAATGTGCACATCAGAATTGTACAGGGAAATCCTTTTAATGGTCTGACTGCGTCAGTCTCCAAAAACAGCATTATCTCCCTCCTCTTAGAAGTTAGTCTCTTGCCTCTTCATCCAGGAGCTCTATTCAATCCTTCTGGCACATCCTCTATCAGTAACTGGGCTGCTTTCTTTCTCCCTTGGACTCCTGGATAATTTATAAGTCATTCCTTAGGAGTGCACCATTTCCACTTCTATAGGTATTTGTTACTCTTAGAGATTTTCACATTTCTCTGTGCTTAAAATCTCCTTTCTATTTTCTTTCTTTCTTTCTTTCTTTTTTGTAGTGGATTCTGTTGTATCATGTAATACAGATCCTTCTGTGTGATGAATCTCACATTGCTCTTCCACAAGTCCTAGTGGCATTTACACTCACATTTTAGGCAATTTTCACTGATGAAAGTGGTCGGTGTCCGCCTGGTCTCTCTCACCCCAGGACCTCTATTTCAAAGCAAATACCCACTGGCAATAGCTCTCAGCTGGACTCTTTATTATCCATTTAACATGAATTTTATTAGTGCTCTAGAGTGGTAATGTTCTTATGGTCATACCAAACATATTAAAGTTTATTATGCTGTTGCTATTAACCAATTTTCTAACCTCAAAGAATGGAAATAGAACTTTTCAAAATATTTGTTGGACAACTTATGTCTGCTGTACTCTTATGTTTTGATGTTTTGATTTTGTTGTCAGCTACTGCTTCTACCAAGCTCCAACCTTCTCCCTTTAATTTTAGCTGGGTCAGCCAACAGTTCTTCAGGCCCTCGCTCTTTTCAAATTCAAGGGAATTATTCTCCTTCTGTTTGAATTTCTGTGATATATTAAAAGACCAAAGATTATCTCAGACAGGTTGGTTTCAATTTATCAAAACTGGCTCATATTTAAGATATCTATGTCTGAATAGACATGAATCACGTCTCTTGGATACTATAAAATTGAAAAGTGTATACTCTTCCTCTGTAATCAAATCACACAACTCTGCTATTTTTCAAATAAAGAGCAGAAACATTTATTGGGCATGTAGGCTTTTTACACCATTTATGAATAATTTTACCATTCTTCATTCCTAATGTAACTTCAAAAAAATTATCCATACTTCTCCTGACATGGATTTTTGCCTATATTTAGCTACATTTTCATCTGTACTGCATTTAATAAATTCCAAGTCATATTAGTTCCCCTCTATTTTGACTTTTGAGTTTTTAATAAACATTTTATTGGTTTGAATGTCATCATTCGTAATTATTATAGTTGTAGTATCTCCAAACTTTTATTTTTTCCTGGGGAAATGATGACTTCATCCTACCAAAACCTGACCCTCTATAATTCTGTTTCTATAGTTCGTTCCTATTTAAAATATTCCTTTATAATTTTGCTTACAAGACTTCTCAGTAAAGAGAAAATTGATCTGGGGTTAGTTAGCTAATATTTCAATTCAGTGCATTTTTGATTCTCATTTTCTGAGGCAATCAATAACCTCAAAGGAGTAGCATTGGTACGGAATTCCTCTAACCACCAGTCTCCTGTTCTGTTCTATTCTAATAAAGTAATCAACAATGTTATTTTGAGAAGCTTTACTGATCTGCATGATTTCAGACTTCGTTGTTTTCTTTTTCTCTGCCTCTTATTAGTTTAAAAATAGGTATAAAATAATGATTTGCAAGGTGTGCTTTAGACTTCCTGGAATAGGTACACAGTGAACATCTCAGGAGACTCAAAGGACTGCAGAACAGAAATGGCATTTTTCATTTTTGAGGACTTTAAGTGGTTGAACATGCATTTTCATTATTCTGGCTTGTAATAAATATTGAAAGAAACATAAAAAAATCTGCACCATGAAAATTTATACCAAACTTGACTTAACCATATTTGTACCCTTACAACTGTGGAAATTTTTGCGATGAACAACCTGCCTCCTGAAGAACATTTCTTAAGGCAAATTTGTATATCTTCTAAACAAATCATTATTTCTTCCAAATGTGTCCCCACAGTAGACACTAGTGCCAAGTGAGGAACTCTCAGCACGAGTCCAGAAGAGAGAGAATCTATTGTTTGATAACCAGAGATAACCAGCGAGACTCTGGCGTGCCAGGCAAAACTAAGGATCCCACCTGAGTGCCAAAGATCCCCGAAGATTTGTTACAATGTATTCACATTCAAGAATTTACACAGGCATCGCAGATGTTCTGTACAGCTTACAGGAAGGAAAATGTGCATATGTGTGCTGCTGACTGTGCACAAAGGCATTCAGGAGAAGACTATCATTCTGTATTGAACAGGTAATTTAACCCATCAGCGAGAAGCCTTCCAGAGTGAGTGGTATGCAGACAATTGGCTGAACGAGAAAGCAGCCCCTTCCTAGCTGGGACTGAGCTCTGCACTTTGCACTGCAGCAAGCTGTGTGCGTGATTATTAATGGAGGGGATGGTGTACACCCCTTGTATGTGTGAAGAACAGACAATGTCTTTGAGGCATTTTAAAAACCCATATTGAATGGGGAATACGTCCCCAGAAAAGTGCTCTTCTAGATCCAAGAGATTATTAAACACATCAGTGCAGTTCATTGCAGAAAAACAACTGGCTTCTTTGGCAGGATTCGTATGTTTTTACCCATTGTAATGTAACGTGTGTAATTCTAAAACAGCCCACATAGAATCATCTAGTCCAGACCTTTACAGGCAACATGAATGCTGCCTGTCAACAGCAGTCCTTTAGCTGTCTGTAATTATAGAGAAAATTGAATCTGACTTTACCCAGATTGTTTTAAAATAATATATTTTCCCTAGTAATTATAACAACATCCAGTTGCCTGCCTGTGTCTTTTTTTCTTCTTTACAAGCTACAACATATCCTCCCCATTAAAAAGTCAATTTAATAGATTTCTGGTCCTGATCATAAAACTTCAATCATCCAGTCATGGAACAAAACAAACCCCTGTAATTTAAATGCCTGATCGTGAAGTTATAATGCTACAGTCTAACCAACTACCAGTCCTTACAGATAATAAATACTTCATGAGTTATGGACTGAAAAACGATCACCCAAAAGACCTCCCTCATTATACTGAATAAGCACTTTATCTTTTTTTTCAGGGAAGATAGCAAAACCTCCCTTACTGAGAGCCTACTCTGCTCCTCAGAGATTTTTCTCTGTTTGTGTTGTTTGCTCTGCTTTTCTCACTGGCTCCTCACAGAGACAGGCAATTTTCACACTCATTAAATGCCTGTTGTAGTTACCAATAGATAAAACTCAGAGGGGACAATGTTGACCTAGGCTCTGCTTTGGTTGTATTCCTTCTACTGGCAGGACAGGAACATAGTGTTATAAAGGATGATTTGTTGGGTTCATAGGAGGAAAAAAATCTACCTTCAGAGTCTAGTAAATTTACTTATTTTCCAGTAATTACTAAAACTGCTGTTTTTCTTAAGAGTAGGATTAATATAAAAAGAATCAATATTAACAACATTTTAGAGTCTTGAAATATTATACGTAGATAACCATACTGTGGGACCAAAGAAACTCTCCTTTGCAATGAAAGTCATAGAAAGAATGACATTTAGGTAAGTACCTACTAGATCTGGCATTAATTATTCCTATAAATAAACTTAACTGTGGGATGGAGATTAAAATTTTGGCCTTTCGTCCAAGATGTGCCATTTGCAATTCATTTTATAAGGACAAATGAACTTTGATTTCTCACAAGTAATTTATAATGAATGATATTGTTGCTATTTTAAATGCTCAAAATATGTTATCAATTGGCAATTTTTGTCTTTGAATATTATTAAAAAAAAATTAAATTTGACAGCTAAGAATTCTGAGAAGTAGTATTCCATCTCGTATTGTACTATGCTTTTCCCACTTTCAGTGAATAAATAATTGAGTTTTTGTTTTAATCTGAACATCACGACAAATCTGGGTTTGCTGTCCACTGCAATATTACCAAACGTCAGAATTAAAAAGAAGCCATACTATGTGAAAACTGGCATAAAATATGCTTCTGAGCTCATTCATTCTGCAAGCTTGTCATGTGCAATGTGGGCTGTATTACAAACACATCTCTAAGGGGTAATATTTCATTTCATTTTGCATTCTAATAATCTGTTGGCATAGTAATATGGATAACAAGAAGGAAAGATAAAGTGAATTTTCAGAAATGTTGAATACTCAGGGTCTAGAAGGCATTTTAGGTAATAAAAGCAACAGTCTCTTCCAAGGGATTTTTTTAACCTCATCTGCAAATAATATTGATATGCTAAAATACTTTCATAGAGCATCACATCCTGTTAGATTCTAGCTCTGGTAAACAAGTTCTTCAGAACTGTATTGACACAGTCTGAACAGCCTCAAAGCTTAATAAGATGTTTTCGAAGTCATTGTTTAGTCCTAAAAACTTTAAAATATCAGTAACCTAAAGGTTCATTGTGCTCCTGGTTAATGGCCCTTCTTCATGGGCAGAACAGGACAAACCTATGCACAGAAGGTGGAGTTTAGGATGACTCTCTCAGCATGTAGAGAGCTAATTACCTGGATCACATCCATCCTGCAGCTATAAAGAGATGGGGAAAGGAGTCACCCTGTTCTGCAGGGCTGTCCATCTTCAACTGAAAAGATGCAGGGAGTGAACTGCAGGTTTTGTTCTGCAAGGCTGATGGGATTTCCCCACTAAACTGCTGCAAACTTGCATTGAGCTCCAGACCTTCTCTTCACCCAAGGACATTTTCAGTCCTAACACTGTCTTTTCATGCCCTTGTTCATCTTAGCTGTTTCCAGAGGTGTGCTCTGCCATCCAGTTTCATATACCATTCCCATCTAGTACATAGGGAACAAAGTGCCTAACTCAGCCCTGTGAACTGTACTGACTTCTGGCACCTAGATGTGCAATACCAGGGGCACATCTCTTTTTTGGATAAAGTCCCTAAACTCAGTGGTCTCAGCTCTGGAAATCATAAACCTGGTTCCAAAGCACTTTTGAATTGATACACAGTATCTCTGTCCATGTTAGAAACTTTTAGTTTCCAAATGTTTTACAAATCCTATATAGTATGTCTATGTAAAGACTTCTTTTGGGCTGTTTCACACCACAGAAGGTGCACAGATATTCAAATTATATATTAATTCCAGAGCAATTCATAAACCTTTTTCTCTTTGTGTCTGTCTTCAAGTGCAGGGAAGTCCTACCAAAATCTTCCTCTGTGTACAAAATGCCAAATCTTTGCTCACATTGCAGGATGCTCTGAGAAGTTTTCTCTTATCTTCAGTTGCACATAAGGAAATGTAATCTCACCAGGCTTCTCCATAACACAGAGCATATTCTGGTCAACACAAAGTTTTTTGGCAAATACTTTGTCCCCCCTGCTTGGCTGGAGACTTAAGGACAGGAATAACCAAGCTCCTGTTCAGGTCAAATAAAGTGAGGGAGAGAAAGTGGTGCAGCCTTTGTGTGCTGCTGCCTGGCATCTTGATGAGTTTACTATTCAATGTTGCTTTGTGTGAACTTGGCAAGAGTCTTAAGTCTCTCTCTGTCCTGCCTTTCTGTCCACTTCCATTACCAGTCCATAAAAGAAGGGCCTACCTTTCAGTCATTTCCTGAGGGACAATGGACTGGAGGGCACAAGGAGGGCAGGCACTGCAGGAACTATCTATCTCCAGTGGACAGGCAGAGTTTTGCTGAGGGGAAGGGGAAGGTTTTGCTGAATCAGCACCTTGAGGACCAGCTGAAGTCCCATTTGCTTACATGTTGAAGTGTTCTGCTGAATTATAGCCCAGGGCAGCCAGCTGCCAGCCCTTCGCTTCCTGATTAAAAACAAAACAGCATTTCAAGAAGCTGCTCATGTGCTATGAGCAGAGTCATCCAAGGTCCCCCTCTTTTCCTGATTATTCCTCTGTGCCTGCCTAACAAAACTCCATCCAGTGCTTTAAGGACTGCTGTAGTTTGAACAAACTGTATGGAAAGAACTACATTTTCTAATTATGTGCCAATTTATTTTCTCTTGCTTATCTCATTCCAGAAAACAGTATGGCTCTTAGCAAACATCCTGAGGCAGTACAATTGCCTATTAAATAGGACTCCCTGTTGATTTCAATGTACTTTCAAAGTGCTTCAGAAGGTTGATGGCACAACACAGCTCAAAGGTGCCTTTTGGTAGTGCATTTTCTGGTACACAGAGAGATAATAACAAAGGAAAATCTGAATGCTTCTTGATCATGGCTATCAGCACTGACATTGCTATACAAAATAAAATAACCCTTTCTTAATAGATTAAAGTGGTTTTGTCCTGGAAATGCTGTGCGTGACACAGGGTATAACTCCAGCTAAGTCTGAGAAAATGAAGTATCTCCTATTCTTAGATAAATCAGAAAATCCATGCAAAACAGTCCAGGCAGAACACTCAATATTCTCTCAGAGGCCGTGTAATGTTTTCCAGTGAAATTCACAATGCAATCTCTCAAATCAGATTAAAATATCTGAATAGTCTCAGATGCAAACACATGGCAACAGACCCACAAGAGGAAGGGAGGGCTGGCACATGGTTTTTAGGGAGGAGACACTGCTTTCCTCAAGACTGCCTTTTCTTAAGGCAGAAATGCTATTTCAAGAGAGAACCATGGCCACCTTGAGGAGATAAAAGTAAATCTTTTCATATCAGCAATCACACTGGCCAAGCATAACATTTTCTATCAGCTCTGGATTCAGGGAAAATTCCTATAAACTAATAACCCGTGTCTGAACACACTGAGGGGGAGTAAAAGGATTTCAAAATTGATTGGTTTCATAGTTCTGACACTTCATTTTTTCCTATATAAGTTTTTAAAATAAGTTAAGCACTGCTTTTGAACTTTTCAGTCCTATGTGAGGTGATGTCACTATGGAATGGAGTCTTGCTAATATCTGTGGAAAGTTACTACCCAAGTTGCAAACGTTACTGTTGATTTTATGTGCCCATTATTTGAAGTATCCTATTTCATTTGAAAAGGGATGCTTTTTATCAACATGTCCCTACTCTTATTCTTTAAAGGTCAAGGACATCCAGTTTGGCAATTCCAATTTTTGGCAAAAGGAGTTGCTAATAAGCATAGCTGCTGCTGAGAGAAGGTGCATCCTGTCACTGTCATCCCCAGAGAACGGTGGAATCACCACACAAATCCAGGCTGTAAGGTATGGCCAAAGCAGAGCTAAGACCTCATTTAATGAATAACTCATATTTTATAGGGTAGTTCGCAATGAAGAAATTACATGATTGGCTTATTCACTCACCACCTCTCAAGGCGATAGGCTGAGCAGTAAGACACCCATTTCCAAATATTACTCTCACAAGACTGAAAACAATTCTAGTGTTCTCACAACAACTTGCAAGGGATAAAATGGTTTACATTCTTCAAACTGCTGTCCATTCCATTCGCATGATGTACTAGTTTGAAAACAAACCAGTGGGAGGCACCAAGTCAGAATAACAATTTAATAGAGAAATTAAAGGAAAAAATTAAAAATAAAACACTTGTTCAAACTGACAGAGTCAAGATACAGCCTGACTCCCTGTTAGGCAGGGTGGTGGTAGCAGTCTGGTAGAATGGTGGCTGCAGTCCTCTGAAGCAGTGATCCTGTAGAAAAGGGTCTGCTCTTCCTCAGAAAGTCCAGTAGTGGCTGTGTAGCTCCTGTCCTCTGGAAATCCAGTGGAGGGGTTGTCTCTGGTGTTCAGAATCTCAGATTATATCCAGGATGGGATGCTTGGTTCCTCCCTCTGGGTGGAGCATCTCAACAATGGAGTAATGAGTCATGAGGCCAGGTGTTGATTAGGCTCATTAACAGATGATAGTCCAGAGGGAGTTATCTCTGAGTCAGGCAGCAGGACAATGATAGGCCATTAACAGAGAGGTAGTCTGGGGGGAGGAGGCAAGGAAACACTGCCCCACCTGGTTTCAACAGCTCATGAGGATGGTAATAGAATACACTGCAACCCAGGACACATGAGAACAAAAGCTTCTCACAGAGAAACTGTGAGAAGCTGAGTTTCTCTGTTTCTCAGCTAAAGCATGACAAAGGAAAAACTTCACAAATGCTACAGAGCTGGAAAATTTCTCTGCTCCTGCCTTTTAGCATCCACAGCATCCTGTCTAGATGAGGGTTTCATTATCATCCTGATCATTTTGGTCATATGGATTTAATATATACACAGGGCAATCATGCAATCTGTGATTTAACACAGATTTAAACCCTGCATACTCATTAATTTAACAGACAATTATGCTGTATTAAGTACAATTAAACCCACAACTTTCTAAGAAAACCCCAAAATATCTATGGGATAGATTTGTTAAGTGAAAAACAGGCTTCAGAAAGCCCTTGCATTTATGTACTTGTCTGAATACATTGCTAAACTTCTGATTTGAATTTTTACCATAATTCAGTAAACAGTGAAACTTGTGCCATTTTTTTATAGTTTCATTTTTCTTAAATATATTTGTAGTAACCCCAAAATTCAACAATTTTCTATTTTTAGGGTTTTTTTAAACTCTGAATTAATTTCTTCTGTTTTAGATATTAATGTATTTTCAAAGATGGGTTTTAAACATGTGACACTTGCCTTTATGAATAAAGCTCTTAAACATTTTTATTGACTTAGTGCTAAATGGCACTTTTGAAAATGCTGAATAAACATTTTAAGGTAGTGTTTGTGAGCTTGAATCAAGTCCCTTTTTCTCAACCATCTAGACATCAGTTAGGAATAGTTAGGGTATCTTATCCCCTATTCAAAATTTCATACTTGTGTTTCAGAGGGTACGAAATCTTTGGCCTTAATTCAGTCAAAGCTAAGATGTATGATAATCATTCATTTAAATGTAGTGTTTGTATCCTAAAAATATATTTCTTATTTTGGAAGAGTGCCATGTGCCATGAGGAATCAACAAAACCTACTGCCTTTCTTTCTCTACACTTACTTGACTTCTTGTTTAAAAAAAAAAAAAGTAGTGAAGAGGGATCCTATTCTGATTTTGAGTGGTACATTAGTGCACAGCCTGAAGCTAAATGCAGGAAAAATCTTGTGTACAAACCTTTCTATCAGTTTACCAAGTGTCTGTGAAAATCAAGCTGTGTAATCAAATTCATCAGAGCAATGGGACAGGAAATCTGAGCAATAAGAATGTTACACGTAATATTTTAAGTACGTGCTCTTAGTATGTGACCAGAAATCCTTCATTATGATCAACTACATGACACAGCTTCTCACATGAGAAAACTTTGCAAGTAACAAAGGCCTTGGTTAGACCTAAGTCTGCTAGATTTCTGCTGTAAAGAAGGTAGAACAAGTTTGCCTTACCTGAAGCACAACAAAATCCAGAACATTTCAAAGTACTCTACAAAATGAGCCCTTGACTGTTTTTCATCTTAAATTTACACTGAAAAACAATCAGTGTTTTCTTCTGAAACTCTCAAGAAGGGGTATTTCTTTGCTGACTGACCATGTTTTTCCAGATTTTCCAAAAAGAAAGGGGATAAAAGTTGACACAAGGGCAAAATAATTACTGATTGCTAGAAATTCATATCCTTGCATACATTTTCTGTTAAAGTTCTGTGTCTTGAAGTTTCTGTAATCTCTGTAACTTGAATTGATTCTTTGGTCAGAATGACCTTTTCAAAACAGTTTTATGCCTCTTTAAACCTAAAGCTATGGCTTAAGAGACAGCTGACAATACAGTTTGACCCCTGCCCCTGTGTGCAGAAGACGGTGACTGAGAAAATCAAACCCATAAACTACACAAAGAAAATGTTCTGCACATCCTATATCAATAATGTCTCTCCAAGCAGACCCAGGCAGAGGGCTCCCGATATTTCTACTGCTCAGCAGAAGGTTTCAATATTTAACGTGACAGGCAAAGCAAGAGGAAAGCTTTCTGATGGCAGGAAGCAAATGGATTATTCTATGCCACAAAGATTGACTTAAGTGTATGTTCCACACTCTCCTTTACCAGATTTTTCAGGATTGACATACTGTTTACCTACCTGGTTTGCCAATGATGATTTTCCCTTTAACAAATACACTTTGCAAAAAGATTGATCAGTGTCATTGTTAATATAAGCAATGAACTGCAACCACATCTAGTGCTGCTGTGCTGGTTTATGTGGAAAAAGATATTTGCAGTAGCTGAGCAGAGAGTTTATGTCTCAGAAAAAAAGCTGGATAAGGCAAAAATGTGTTCGACTACATGCTGCATTTATCTGAAATTATCACCGATTCTGCTGAGCAGAAATGATTTTTGCCCATTGTTCTGAGACAATTAGAGGACAGTGAGACCAGCATGCCTCTGAGAACTTTGGGTTCTTTGCATTGATTAAAAAAGGCATCCAACAAATTCAGAATTTTACATCCTTATTTGATCAGTAACTGGAGAATTAATTCTTTCATTTTTGGATCCTGAATATGAGTGGAGAAGATTGAGGAAGCCTCCATTTAAATATTTTCATGCCTCTCTAAGACTCTATTTCACCTGCAATTGCCTATGACACCAACTGGTAACTGCTGCCTTAATACAATTTACTTTGGTTACTTCTTTCCCTCTTTTAATTTGCACTTTCTTTGGAAAAAAAAGGAAGTTTATGAACAAAGTTAATATTTAAATACTGAGTCAGTGTTCAAATGCTGTTCTGTTTTATAAATGTCCTTGTAATAGCCAGATAATGGTTCAAATGGGTTTTGATGCTTTTCATAGTCTGTGCAGCAGTGCTCATTCAAACAAGTTGCCACTTAAGGCTGCAGTGCCTCTGGGGAATCCTCAATGACAGACAATGAAAATAACAATTTGCTAAGTGTATCATTTTCTCTCAACAAAGATGGAATGTTGAAAAATACTTTACATTCTCCCAGTTGCTCCAGAGGAAGCCAGCTAAATATTTTCTATGGTATTTAGTGAAAACAGGCTTGGCAACATAATCCCCAAATTTTGTTCACAAGCAAGCTTCCCCAGTGTGATCAGCCCTTACCTAAACTATCAGTCTACTTGTCCTCCTTTGATCCTTTCCTTTGATAGGACTGCTGAGTCTCCTCTCAGCAGCACAATATGTTCTAGGGTCTGTATAATCAGCTGTAACACTTTTCACGATCAAAAGGGCTCTTCGGTGCCCGTAGATGTACTGTTCTCATGGCCTTTCCTGACAGCTGAAGATGCATATCTAGGATGCCTTTCATTCACTTGAGGGACCGTGGGTGTCTGTGGGAAATTAAAGCAGCATTTTGGCTAGTCTCAGGACAGTATTACAGGTCCCTGGAGCTATAGGTGATATGGGACTCCACCTTTGAGATAAATGAGTCACTGCTCACCCTCTGCTTCAGTTTTGAAAGCAGGCTCAGTGCACTGCAGTAAAAAGGGGTTGAGAAAGATAAAGGAGAATAGAAAAGTAAAATGGTACATGCAGAAGAGAAAAAGGAGAGACAGAGAAATTCAAAAGTCTGAGAACAAAGAAACAAATCCCAAGCATTGTGTCAAATTTAGAAAGAGTGCAATGAGATTTGCCAGGGAATTTCTACTAAAAACAATATTGAAGAGAGGTGGGATTTGGCATTCAAGACTCCTCTTTTCCCTGTGCTAATACAAGCGATATTAAGAAAAAAAAACAACTGACAGAAAAGAAAGAATTGCTACAACTTAAAGAAATAGGAGCTACCTAAAATGTAAGAATTGACCTGCAGACAGTCAAATTAATTTTAGGGATTAAAACAAAGTGAGTCCAATTTAGATGCTCCACCACAATTTTCACTTAGCTTGTGAAACAATGGAGAATGTTGTCTTATATCTCTGACTATTGCAATCAAACAATAGTATGATTATTTGGTAGAGGCTGTAACTATTAAGTATATTGTTAGAGGTTTGTTCTCAAGAGAAATAACATTTATGTCAGGAAGAATGACAATTTAATTTTACACTCATCAATATTCCTTGCTTGGTGTAGTCTCCTTTCCCAGCACAATATATTTTATCAAAATAATTTATGTTTTGTATGCTGTCTATTGAATTAAGAGTATTTTCAACTGAGGCAAAGCAATTTTATGAACTCTAGCTTTACATTCTTGGGAATTCTTCTCAATTCAGCACACTGCATATGTAATCACCAACACAGAATAATTTTCTTATAAAAATGTTAAAAGAAGAGATTGTGTGTTCAAACAGCAGTATAATTTGGCTTTTTTCTTCATCTAAATACACTTTACTCATACACAGTGGAACATTTTGAAGAGTAGAAGCACTAATGGTAAACAGAACCTTCATCCACATGCCTCAGAGCACTTTAGAAATGGAATCTTCCCCTCTTCCACAATTGGACAACAAAGAGCTTGCACAAGGTCTTCTCACACGTTGCCCATTACTGTGGTTACAAGGGCTAGGGACCATCCTCTTTCCATTGCTGGCAATCTGGAATATTGAGGCAGAGAAACCTGAACTTGTCTTTCTGGGTATTTTATTTCTATGGCCTCTCTGAATGCTAAGAAATGTGTTTCATTTTATGAAGCATAATACAAAACAAACCCACTCTAAGCAAGTAATTAGTATAAACGTATTTTAGATGAACTGATAATGTCAATAAGCTCTGAAGACTTTGCTTACTTTGTTTTGATTCAAACAGAGCAAAAGTCAAGTATTCAGTGTTCTAAATTGTCTCTGAAAATATCTTTGTATCTATTTTGACAAGCCTTTTCTCAAAGCTCTTATGTTCCCATCAGAATTCACACCCACGATTGTGTTGAAAAGACAATACAAGGAAGGAATCAGACTCTGCTTCATGAAAATGGATAAACTTATTATACAGCAACCACTTAACAGTAAAATCAAGGTAATTTCTCTCAGGTTTTCTGATTTTACAATTTTTGTACTGCTTTTTTAGATTTTTAACAGAATCTGGAAAGCATAGAGTTGGATTTCCTTGCTTCTACTCTCTGTTTTACATGTGATGTTTTTATACACCAGCACAATCAAGTAAAAATTACTTCCAGTTATATTTTGAATATAGTCTGATGGATTGAAAACTAGAATTCTTGTTTATAAACTTCTTGTCAATAAAAGTTTATAGGTTACTTTTAAATTTTTTAAAAATTTTCTAATATTCATTATATATTCATTATATATATTCATAATATTCATATGTTTATGTATCTTTAGGCATTTTAAGATACTAAAAGGCAAATATCAAATTTCTGAGAGAAGCAAAGTGTTTTCTAAGCTAAAAGAATGGCTAAAAATAACTGGTTGTTACATTTGATCTTTTACTCAGTCATTTTCACATGCTCCCTACAGACTGCAACCAAAATGAGACAGGTGCACACAGAGTGTGAGAAGTTCCCTTTTCCTTCAGAGTGAATTATTCCCAAGTCTGTGAGGCAATAGGAAAGCTATTTTTCACCTACAGCAGGTGGAAATACATAAATCATACCTGGAAGATACCAGCACCAAGTGATTTCATGGATACACACTATAAATCAGAAAACCTTCATTCTGATTTCAGCTATCAAAATGATGCAGTTGATCTATTGAAAATCAGAAAGTCAAAGTACTTAGAAATGTATAAAATGCACCACAAACACTGATGGAGCTGATAAGATTTTCAGAAGTATTTTCAGATAAGTATCGTCAGGACTTCGAAAAGTAATCACATCCCCTGGTAAACCTGTTACTATTCACTTCATTTAGTGTTCCTTTTCTTGTGTCTTAAAGGCTAGTTGTACTGGGATATCTGATTTCTGAGAAAGTAGATTCAGATAAGGCAAATTTATCCAAACAATGAATTTCTAGAGAATTAGTTAGAGTTCCAGATCATAGTGAACTGAATATACATTTCCTGTATTGAAGCAAGCATTTGCTTTGACTTCGAAAGCCGTTTCAGGTGTTGTTAAAATGAAGATCATCTTCCTTGTAACTGGCCTGATTTTTAAGTAATATTAATACCAAAAAATAGTAAAAGTAATAAAAAAATTCAAAACATGAAAATAAGAATTTTAACAAGGGCAGGTGCTGGATTCTGCACCTGGGATAGGCTAATCTTGTTTATACTTACAGACTGGGGCATGAGAGGCTGAAGAGCAGCTCCAGAGAAAGAGATCTGTGGGTTTAGGTTGATGGCAAGTTGAATATGAATCAGCAGTGCTCTGGCAGACAAAAGGGCTAACCATGTCCTGGAGGCATCAGGCACAGTATTGCCAGCTGGGCAAGGGAGGGGATTGTCCTGTTCTGCTCTGCTCTGGTACAGCCTTACCTTGAAAATTGTGTGCAGTTTAGGGCACCTCAGCACAAGAAGACATAAAATTTCAGTTGTCTGGAGAAGGGTGACAAAGATGGTAAGAGGCTCTGAGCACAAAACTTGCCAGGAGTGACTGAGGTCACTTGGCTTATTCTGCTTGTAGAGGAGAAGGTTGAGGGGTGAGCTTATCACAGTCTACAGCTCCCTTGAGGAGGGCAGCAGAAGGGCAGGTGATGATCTTCTCTCTCAGGTGACCCCCAGTAGGAATGAAGCAGTGTTGGGAGGAGTTCAGGCTGAACATTAGGAAAAGGTTCTTCACTGAGATGGTCAGTCTCTGGAACAGGTTGCCAGGGAAGTGACACCAAACCTATCAGAGTTCAAGGAGTATCTGAATGATGCTCTTACTCATATGGCTTAGTAATGGTCCTTTGAGGAGCTGGGAGTTGGACTTGATGATCCTTATGGGTTCCCTCCAATTCAAGATAATCTGTGGTCCTATGATTCTGTTATCTAACGGGGGTGTTATCTTCCCCCTAGAACCTGGAGCTTGAATTGCTACTAAACAAAGATGCTTTCTCATACTTTTACATGGGCTGTGGTTCAACAACCACCAACCAGAGAAGTGACTAACATGGACACCAAGAGGTAACACTCAAGATAAATCCATACTCAGGATAAACCCTGAGCAGCAAAAGCATGATAATTTATGAGTTTTTTATATTTGCTGTAAATACTTTTCTGTGATCTGAAAAGAAGCATTTTTAAGGGTGTGAGTGATTATTCCTTTGAGAAAAGAGAGGACCATAGTAGCAATGCAGCTACTCTTTGGGCAGTCTGGCAACACAAACAGAACTTGCAGGCTCCATGTTTTCCTCACATAGGCATGAGGAAAGACATCATAGGTGGAAAAGACTTGCCTCTTAACTTGAGTTCCTAAATGGTACGTTCAGCCCCCCTCTCTGTTTCCATGAGTCTTCTCAACTGCAGATCTGGTCTGGAAAGTGAGGCAAATGTCTTCTGTTGCTGGCACACCACCTGTTGTAAGATAAGGTACAAATGCTTCTCTTCATGCCTTCTGTGTTCTGCTAGTTAAAAATGGAGAGAGCAGTATGAGAAGAAAGAGGACCTCATCTGCTCTATGCTCCCTCTGTACCAGGACTGGCGTTTCTTGTCCAACCCATTTATGCTAAGATTAATTCAATGCTGTTTATCATTTGAATTATAGTTCTCCCAAGATGATGGTGGCTTTTGCTCTGATTTTTGATGGAATATGCTGGAAAAAAACCCATGAAAGAGCTTCTGAACAGGCATAAATCTCAGCATTATAGACTGAAATCCTGAAACTTAAATATGTAGGTCTTTTCATAAAAGCAATTGTCTTCCTCTACAAAGGCCAAAATAAACTGGCAAACTTGCATAAAATTGATTAAAAAAAAAAATCCTACTGTGTCTTTACAGTGAAACTAAAAAGAGTACTGAAATTATGAAAAGAGGAGATGTGTTTTTTTCAGCTTTTACTATGTCATGATTAACTATGTAATTAGTGGAGTCATTAATGAAGTTAGAAGAGATCACTCATAAGTGTTTAAAGTACTCTGAACCATTACTGTACAAGTCTTTGAAGGTTAATGCATGGGGCTCATTGTGAGGTACAGGGATATTCACAAGAGCATAAATTCTCACCTTAAATATCATTTATGGATTTAAGATGCAGATTAGAAAGCTGAATTTTCAAATCTTAATTAGCCAAAAGACATGCCACTGAGGCATATCCCTGAGGAGGGAATTAGCATGTAAACAAAGTCATTTGACAGTGAGATGGGGCAGTAAGACATCCTACTTTTCTGCAGTGAATACTTTTATGACATTTCAATATGCATGGACAAAGTGCTGGGATCCTTTCTAAAGCAAAGCTGCAGTTGGGACCTAAAAGGCTCAATTCTTGCCCTTAATAAACAGGAAGACAAGCATCAAACATCTTTCTTTCCTTCTGAAAACTTTGCAATTATAGTACAAATGCAATTTTTGTTGCCAAATTCCAATTACATGCAAAATAATTGCATTCTTACCCTTTCCTGCTACCCCTATCCACTATTCATTGTATTTTAGTAATTTGCACTCTGACTTGTCAGGACTAGGCTCAACCAATGGTGCTGAATAGTTCAGACACTGAGCTCTGAATTAGCTCTAGGTTTTTGACAGTGTTCCCACTTGCGCAGTCACTGCTTTGCACATCGTTTGAGTCGAAAATGGAAAGGTCACTGTTTGCCAGCCGTGGGAGAAAAGCAGTTAAACGTTTTCTGAGTAAACTATTGACTATCTTTAAATGCTATTCAATAGCTGTAAATTTATACTGCCTTCAGGAGCTGTGACTGAAAATTAGAAATGAGTGTGTGGGCTGTGTGCTATAAGAGGGAGGGAAAGGACAGCTAGAAAAGTTCCTCCTTGTTCCCATTTTGGGGGAGGGTACCACAATCTCCATCACACAATTTGCAGCAGATTTCGCACCTTTTGATGATCTGAATTTCTATGGAAAGCAGCACAGTCTGAGTCTCTACCATGAGATTCAATCCAGTGATATCTGTCCTGCACCTAACCTTCCATGGATGCTGAAAGGATTAACTGTGCTCACCCTCATCCTTCCTGCCCTGTGAAGGGGACAGGGAGAGCCAAACTTGCTTTTGTTTTCACCTTGTATTCACCTTAAAAACTTAGCACAACGGTTTCAATTTTCAGCCTTTTAATTAGTGTTCAAAGTATAGTGGAGGAGCCAAGATGAGCTACATAATTAAGTGTTGATGTTTGCAGGGAGCCAAACCCAACCTTTTTATGAGACTTACTGTTACTCTTTCAGACCAGCACCACAGTGGGAGGTTTAATGAACCAGAAAGTGGTCAGGCTTTTCTTCAGCTACAACAGATGATCTCATAAAATAAATTATTTACCCTGACAAATCTTGCCTCAGCTATGTGCAGAATATGAATTCTTCACTGAACTTCTTAAAGATACAAAGGATAAAAAGGCTACATCTAGCAAAACAAACAACACAAAGGTGTGAGACAGTTCACTCCTGGACTTTGTGTTATCAGCCCCACCTCCTTGCACACACACAGCACAAGGAGGGGAGATTTTTTAGTATGGAACCCTTTTCCCATGTTTTATTGTGTACATCAGCAGTTAGTTTTGTTATCTTTGGGTCAGGCCACACACACATTCCAAACCAAATCAAATGGAAGTTACATCTCAGTCCAGCTTCAGTGCATACTAGGTCATATTTTATTTCTAGTGGTGGCACCATTCTATTTGCAGGAATTCCTGAAAAGTTCTAGTTATGATTATTTTTTTATATTATATTATTTTATGATTATCTTTTTATTGAAGGGATATAGACACTTACATGCCATGATGTATTTCCTCATGCAAAACATTTTCAGCAAAGGTGGCTAAACAAAGTGGTGGGCATTTGGGTCAGTCCATTGCAAAAAAAAATCCTGAGCTGGCTTGCAGATATGTGGATCCCTTCCTTCTGGAAGCAGGCAATCTATTTCTAAATACCTTAACAGAAGAATAGATCAAAATTCACTTTAAGCTCTTATAGCTAGGCAGAGGTATACCAATCTTCCATAAGCAGGATGTGCATCTATGTTTTAATTGGGAATTACATTCCCGTGTAGAATATTGGATAGATGGTAATTTAGAAATTCCTATAAGCACTATCCGGCAGTTTTTGGCCTTCCCTCCATATACACATTAGAAAACAAGAGCATCTGTAGCTGTAGCAGAGGAAAACTCTGCAGAAGATTTTTCAGTCCAAGGATAAAATAAAAAAAAATTAAAACCCATACAATTGTTCAAATGTTCATGTATAAAATAAAAGCCAGAAAAAGCTTTTATGATTCATTTTCAATAAAGAAAATATGTTGTTTCATACTTAGCTTCTGGCAATTTTAAAAAATTCCTATCTTAGTTATAAATAGCACATTGTAGTTTTCCACCAAGAACCTTGGATTGTCCTCAGCTTGAGATACACCATATAAAGGATTAACATTTTTAGTTACACAATGTTGCCATTTTTCTCTTGTAGCCTAGTTTGAATATACTTCATATTTTACTGCAATTGTCTGCAATACTCTGTGTGTTCTCAGTACTTGGTAGAAAGAAAAAAAAATCTATAGTTCTGTTACCAGAAGATGCAAGTCCTTCTTGTTTTCTACAGTATATAGCATAAGAAGGGAACTGCAAAAATTCACTGAAAACATAATTTTACTGAAAGAGTGGTCTAACTAAATATTTGGCCGACTGAACTACTATCAGTCTTATCATATTTAAGATGTGAGTCTTTCAAGTTGGCGTTCCTCTGTAGCAGGGAGCTATGGCAGTGTATTACTAACTGAGGGCTGAATTTCAAATTTATAGCAATTAGTAGGAATTAACTCATTGACTTAGTAGCTAACATCTGCTACTGGTAACAATGCTGCTAAATTCTTGAGTAAATGGTAGGAAGCACTTACCTGGTGCAATGATAATGTAATTTTAACAAAACACCCTTAGGTATTTCTGTCTATGAGGAAAGGGGGCAGATATTCTAATTTTTCTATCTATCTACATAGAATCCTGCTGAAAAAAAACCAACTGAAAATGAAATTTAAAAAAGGAGCAATCTGTGCACTAAGATAACTTTCATTAAAAGTGGAGCTTCCAGTTTTGAGACAGATTGTCATTATGTATGAGTTCTGTCCCCCTAGTAATTAATGACAGTGAAAATCTGTTAGACAAGACAGAATAGAAAGTGAAGAATTCATCAAGAATATTTCTGCTATTTCTATAAAAAGTGATTATATAAAATTTTGCCATAGAAACCCATTTCCTTCAAAAACATTTTGTTTTGAAATCTACTTTCAAAACATTTATCTTTTAATAGAAATTCTGCATTGTAAAATGTAACTCTATACTACAGTTAGCATTTTAAAATTGAATAATTGAGAGTTTCCTTTAATAACACCCAAATAAGAAATGCTGTATTCTCTTTTGCTTTCAGAACTTAAAACATGATTTTGCTTTTAAAAGAAATATTACAGGTAAAGGAAGTAATCTTTTTCTTATTCTAAATACAAAACTCAGTCTTTTGGCACATCGAAATCTTCATCCTTGAAGATGTTCTAAACTTTTGTTTCAAGTTTATCTTTCTATATAATAATATTGGATATATAATGGCATACATGATTTTTTTTTTTTTTCCTTGGGCAATTAGCTGTGCTCTGAGCCAGAGCTTGGACTACATAACTTCCATGGGTCTCTTCTCAATAACATTTATATGACTCTGTGAAACTTAATAATCATTCTCCATTATTTTTACCTCCATTGATCCTTGCAATGAGCACAAGGAAAGTCCAGTAATATTGATTAGAATAAGGCTCATCACTTTGGAGTGAAATCCTCTGTAAAACTTCAGGTAAGAGACCTTAAAATTTTTTTAATGGAAAGGAAGATGGCACATGGAGCTACTGGAAGAAAGAAAGAAAAAAACTATTACAGTTCCAGGACTAGACCATAAAGGTCCAAACTCAGAAAAACAAAAATTGAAGAAAAGCTAACATACTTGGCTGGAGAAGAATGGAAGGCACATTGCAAACGTAGTCAGTATCACATGCCAAAACACCCTGGAAAAATGCTATTAATGACTTGAAGTAAGACATCTGAGATAGGATAACACTGAGAAGTTATGCAGGATGTATCTTTTCTTTGAACCCTCTTACATGGCTGGCTGTGTGCCAATACTTATCCAGTTGCATTGCGTGTGTGTACCAATGTTGTGCACCGAGTCAGTCCTACGTAACACAAGTGTGCTATATTTTAGTGGCTTTGCCAATTTTGGCTTTGTTTTGTTTTGTATTTTGGGGGGTGGGGGTGGGTGGAAGGTGGGGAGTGTTTCTTGGTTTGTACTTCTTTTTGTTTGTTCATTTGTTTGTGTTGTTTTTGTAAATACTAAAATTCATCTTTCCATAAATAGAGAGTTAATATTGCCTCTGCCCTAACATGAAAAGACTGAATGGAAAAGCAACACTAAATCCTCTGAAATAAATAATGTTATGCAGATCAGTGAGGTGTGTCTATATCTAGTCTTCTTCCTAAATGAGTGGACTGTCAGCCTCATTTTAGAAGTGCATTTTGATGAAGTAGATTTTGGTAAAGGCTAGAGAAATGATCTCTCTGTTTACAGAAGATACCATCCCACAGTATCTGAGGGGAGAGATAAGGAACAGCAATTTCCCTACATGAACCAAGATGAGCCAAGGAGGAAAACAAAACAGCTATTAAGAATCTGGCATCTATCTAGGACAGGGATTTAAGCTGGAAACGTAGGCCGACATTCAGTTGTTTTACAATTCCCTAACCACATACTTACTTGATAGAGAGTAATTCTTCATCAGGAAAAAATACCTGGTTAAGAAGACTTTCACTTTTCTCAAAACCACCGAGTCAGGTAGATGTGTGAATACTGGCTGATTAAAATGCAAAGGGATTACCTGCTATACTGTAATTATGCATCATCTACTAAAAAATTGGTTTTGCTCGTCACTTTCTGTTGGTAGAAATGTATGTATTTTCTGATAGTTTTTTAACTTTGTTGACTTTTGCCAAAATCTGACTGTAAAAATCAATTTGAAAACCAATCTATTATAATGAAATGTGCTATCTACTACTTCTTTAAAGTGTGCCTTTGTTAAAGACATCATTTTAATGGAGAAAAAAAGATTATTATATTTCTAAAGAATGTCTTTGGGAAGGTTAAAATTGTATGTTTGAATTTTAACCCTCTTTACTTGGGAAGCTTATATATTTTTTGCTTATAAGGTATTTCAGAAATGATCCACATGCAAGGTTGTGAAGAGAACTTTTTGACTAGATCTTATATTTAAAGACCATAAGAATTCTGGATTGCCTTCAATCATGGAAATGTCTGCTCCTGTGTAAAATATCGGTGGATTTAATGGAGCCTGAAATATTTTGATTAGCTCAAGCATGTTTGTGGTGGGTTAACCACCAAAGCCACTCTTTCACTCCCCTCCTCGGCTGGATAGGGGAGAGAAGATATATTGAAAAGCACTTGGATTGAGATAAGTGAAGGGAGAGATCATCCACCAATTACTGTCACAGGCCAAACACACTTGACTTTAGGAAATTAGTTTAATTTATTACCAATAAAACCAGCACCACATAATGAGAAATATAAAATAAATCTTAAAACACCTTCCCCCTTCTTCCCAGTTTTCTCTTCCTCCTCTCCTACAGCTTGCAGGGAATGGAGGCTGTGGTTTTCTGCAGGAGACAGCCTTCCATGAACTTCCCCACTGTGAGTCCTTCCCACAGGCTCCAGTTCTGCACGATCTGTTCCAGCGTGGGTTCCTTACCACGGCTTGAAGT
Organism: Coloeus monedula; assembly: GCF_965178545.1. Classification (NCBI taxonomy): domain Eukaryota; kingdom Metazoa; phylum Chordata; class Aves; order Passeriformes; family Corvidae; genus Coloeus; species Coloeus monedula. The sequence goes on from NC_138781.1 coordinate 108,625,569, forward strand.
CCTTCAAAAGTAAAATTCCTTTTTCTTTCTATTTACTTTTATTAGATTTTAGCAGTTATTAAGGAAAAAAAATGCACCAGAAATAACATAAATTGAAAATTTATTTTAAAAATGGGTACAATTCCACCTTTTCCATAGTCACGTAACTCCCAAACAATAAAATGAAACAAAAGCTTTAAAAGTGTGGACTAGACTGCTTCTTATACTCTATTATGTACACCTATGACAAACTCAGTAGAGCACAATAGCAAACCATTCTTTCCTGTGTTGTTGACTACTACATTTTTTTGCAGCAGAATTATCTCTTAATACATAATTTTCTCAGCTGCTGGTCTGCGTGCTTATGCTCCATGTGGTTTACCCAAGCAAATGATAATAAAAATCAATAGCAACCACATTAAAATCAATCTTCTAATTGTTTATTCCTTTCTTCAAGGATGAAAATATTGCCATGATTTTCAACCATATTGTAGATAATCATTGTCACATAATGATGCAATAAATTAAAAGAACTGATGTGTGTTTCCAGTAGATAGATATTTGATGCCATCAAGAAAGAGATGCAAAAAGCTTCATTTTTTCTTTTAATTTTCCTGACTGTTACAAAGCAAATACCCATACTAAATGTGAATGTCAAGGCTTTCTAAGGATAAAGGTCTGATTTTTCTGCTTTTGATTCAAATTACATTCAACAGGAGAAATTTTGAAGTGCCTTTCAAGATGGAAAAAGCCATATAAAAATGTTTTCTTCTTTTTCAGTGTTTAACTAAAAAACCCAAACAAAACAAAAGAAAGAAAGAAAGAAACAAACAAAAAATCCTGGTGAGGAGGGAAGGGGAAGGGAAAGGGGAAGTGGAAGGAGAGGGGGAAGGGGAAGGGGGAAGGGGAAAAAGGAAAGGGGAAAGGGGAAAGGGGAAAGGGAAAAGAGGGAAGGGGAAGGGGAAGGGAAGAGAGAAGGGAATAGATAATAGCCTTGCAGTACCTAAAGAGGGCCTGCAAGAGAGCTGGGGAAGGACTTTTCAAAAGGGCTTGTAGTGACAGGACAAGGTAGAAAATGTTTTTAATCTGCAAGAAGTAGATCTAGATTAGTTACTAGGAAGAAAGTCTTCACTGTGGGAGTGGTGAGGCACTGGAACAGGTTGCCCAGAGAAGCTGTGGGTGCCCCATCCCTGGAAGTGTTCAAGGCCAGGTTGGATGGGGCTCTGAGCAGCCTGGTCTAGTGGAAGGTGTCCCTGCCCATGGCAGGGGGGTTGGAATGAGATGATTTTTAAAAGTCCCTTCCAACACAAGCTGTTCTACTCTGATTTTCAAACCAGTGGAGCTTATACAATAGTAAGAGACTGAATGATTCTACTTTCAGTGGACTTTCTTGCTGTGATTCTGAAACCCTTCATTTAGTAAAATGCTGATCTGATACGAAATCTCATGTGTAAGGCCTTCACTTATAAACATAAAAGGAACTGTTACAGTAATTTTCCTCATGTAGCCTGTGATGTTGGAGACCATGTTTTTTAGATATTCATTTATATTAACACCTGCTGGGCTTAGAAAATATTGCACGTCTCATGCAAAAAGCTAGAAAACCAGAACATGCTCAGGACCAAACAACAATCCCCTTTCAAACAAGGATATTCGCCTAAAAAACCCCAGAAAAATCATTTCATGGGATCCTAATTCAGCAAGTACTGTCGAAGAAGGATCCGTCTGTAATCAGTGAAGAGAAAACACAGGAATTCATTCAATCCTGAAACAGATGGCCAAACCACATGTTGTATTATCCCTTGGAGGTGACTCTTTTTCTCAATTGGTTATAAGAAGAACCTAGACAAGTTTTTTAGTCAAGCCAGGTAACTTTTTAATGTGCAAAGTTAGACAAATCCCAACTAAGTCTTCTAATATTTCTGGTGTATCATACTTTCTTTTATCAATAAATAACCAAATGCTCAGATATCTCAAAAGGATATTTCAGGAAATTAATTCTCCATCTTTATGCATCTTTGGCCCAAGCATAAGCCAAACTCCGACCCTGAGCTTGAGGCATTTTGTCATGCTCTGTCATAATATTTACATTGATTTCCTGGTTTGATTAAAAACTAAATCGTCTTTTGCAAAGTTCTTGGGGTCTGTACACTTTTTTCTTCTCTAATTTCATACTGGTACTTTCAACCTCCTGTTAATTTTTTTTTTAGTATTACAGAGTTTTAAGTCTAGTATAGCTTAAAGCACTAAAATAAGTTGGCACCAATGGTTCATTTTCCATGAAAGAACAGCTATTACAGTTTCCCTGGGTGCATGGCATGTGGCTCATGAATTCCTTGAATAAAGATTTTGAAACCTGAATGGTCATTTTCCTGTTTGAAGTTTTCAGATACTAAGATTTGATAAAAATAAATTACAATATTTTTATTTTTACCACTAAGATATTTTTTATTCTAAAACATTAATAACATGGGGCTGATGGAAATCATGAGAATGGAAAGAACTGGAGTTACCTTCTCATGGTGAAGACACTGAACACTGGAAAGCTGTAAATTGAATTAATCCTTCCCTATGGGTCCTTGTTGGGTGATCACCTATTTTCTCTGTGTCCATCTTCTCATTTCTGCAACAATGGGAATAAGACTTCCTTGCTTTTCAAGAGAATTTGGAATAGTGGTTGATATTTTAATTGTGATCGAATATTTAAAAGTCATTGGCCAAAACCACAAACACAGCAACTGTGTTTATGTATGTACAGCAACTTACCTTGATTACCCTGTGATTATACTCGCTAAAATTTTAGCACAAACGACAGCTTTCTTCCAAATTTTTATCACTAAAATATACTGGTGAGTCAGTGAAGTAAACAATCCTGTTGAAAACAAACCACTTGCCAAACTGGTAACCCAGTAAAAAATGACCAGAAAAATGTCATATAATTTTTAGTCTAATTCTAGAAATATATGAAGCTAAAAAGTAAACAGGAAACAAAGGAAACTGAAACAGAGTTACTAACAATTAATTTAATGCCTGCTATTTCTAGAAAGCCTTTTGTTTTTAGATTCGTTGTGGTTTATATGCATAAAGATTTATTTGTGGATAAGCCACGAATTTTTAGGCAATAAGCTGATTTTTAAATGATGTCAAAGGATGTTACACTATGAAAGAGGGGACTGAAATCTCCACTATAATGACACATTGCAGCTGTATATGAGTTTCCCCTGTGCAATATGATCATGCTGCAAAAATACTTGCTGTATTTCTTATTCTCCTTTATTTGATAGGAACACCTACATACATCTTAATAGTCTGCCTGCTTTTGCTTTTTATTCTTATTTGAGTTATTCTGCCCAGATAGCAATATTTGCAATATTTTACAGGATGAATCTGATTTCAAAAACAGATTAAAAGCAAGCCTACTTACACCCTCTAAGAAGTAAAGATATAAATTCTAAAAGCTGAAAGTGACTGTATGGGTTATCCATCAAAGACCAGATCTTGTTTAGTCAGTGTCTTGGTATGAGACAAATTTAGAGGAAACTGTCTGAAATGAATGTCCCTCTGATAAGAAGGTAGATTTCAGCAGCCCCTTGCCCACCAGGTCCGAAAGAAATTCCTCAGAGGAAAGTGAAAGAAACCCTATTTATTTAAGAAGCAAAGTGCATGCAGGCATGGAAGAAAAAAGAATGTATCATGTTAAATAATAAAACCTCTCACTGTGAAGAAAACCTGGGAAGTTTCAGAGTTCTTTGTAGGTGATGCCTCTGCTCTCTGTCAGGAGCTGGGGTTTGGTGTGGGCCCCCCCAGGCCATGGTGTAGGGACTCCTGGTGATGTTTTGGTGTTACTGAACAGTCCAGAAGAGAAGAAGAAGAAGGAGCCATAGTCCCAGGAAACCTCTTTCCTCAGCTAACGAACAAGAAGCTAGTTATAAAGCAAAGGAATGCATCTTTCTTCCCTGCTGCAGAAGCCAAGAGCTGAGAAGCCAGCGAACAAGTTATCAGTGTTTTTGAACACAGCGCTGAAGGAATTCCACTGCCTTCCCCCCTCCCACCCCTCTGGCCTGCCTTAAAGACACAGAAAGGCACAGGATTCATGGCTGGGCATAGAGCGGTGATAGGGGACACAGCATCATAAAGTCACCCCAAGACAGTCTGTAAGCAATCAGAACCAACATCACTCAGAAGATTTCACCGATATAAGTAGGAATAAACAGACCAACCAATCTATTCATTTTAAAAGCAAAATTTTAAGAAGCAATGCATCTTGAAATTTATTCTGTGCTTTCAGTGAGTCTTTAAATAGTTGGGTTTGATTAGACTTGGAACTGGGAAGAGGCAACCAGAAAGAAAAAATCTGTCATTTTTATTATCCTGTTTTTCTGGGTTCTCATTATGAGATGACGGGGGAAGTTAACAAAATTTATTATTTAACCTGTATTAATTGGCTAAGTCAAGAGAGCTGCTAATGACTCTAGGGAGACTCTCCAAGTGACTGTAATACTATACTGAAATCTCATATGTATTTCAAGTGAACTTGAAGAATGAGCCAGATGAACTTGCGATTAAATATAGTGTTATGTAAGAGAGTTGTGAATCATACTTAATTGTAACCAAGATATGTCTCATACTTAAACATGGATCAAATATTTTGAATATTTTTCTCAATATGGATAGATGCTTAAGTATGGTACCTTAATTGCATGATGCTCTAAGAGTTAATAAAAAATACAATTATATATGTTAAGGCTGCCATCTGTACCATAACCCAGACTTGCTTTAAAATTTGTGAAAGTGAAGTCAAGATTGATTTGGGATCAGATTGTGAATCCCTCTTAATCACTTCCACAAGAAAAGTCATGTGTATTTTTTAATATAGCTTTGCATAATAATGCCTGTAAAGGTAGAAACATAGGACATCCTTGTAAGTGAGACACATGAACTGAAAAAGAAACAGGGATAAATGTTTCTGTGAATGAGAGACAGAGGCACACATCAGAGACAGACTTTGATGTCCTACAAATGTCAAATTTGACCTACAGTTTTTTTGAGAAAGAATCTGGCTTTTTTTTTTATCCAAAGGGATCCTCAACAACACTGAGGAGAGGCGGAAAAGTTCTGCATCATGACAAGAGGTTCAGCTACTGAATTGAGTATAGGGAGCTTTACTTTCTTATATAACTTCAGCACAGTAAAGCAACATGCATTATCAGGAATGCAGGCAATGGTACAGATACATGACTTGTGCCAGATGCAAATTAGAATCTCCATTTTTCAAATCTTGTTGAGAAAAGAAACAAGAAAGAAAACAGCAAGAGAGAAAGAGAGAAATGTAAGTCAAAGTGAGCTGACCTGGCAAGATATTTTTGCAGACTCTGTTATTTACAACAGTCTTAAGAGGACATGGTTTCTCTAAGTTACATTTCTCCTTGGCCTTTATTTGCCTTCTAAGATCCACTACTTATACCATACTTTTACATTACTTTATATAAACAAAGCTGAGCTTGAATATTGCAATGCCTGTGAGAACCAGTTTTTCCTCAGCAAATTAGGAAGAGAAATGACTGGGAAACATTCAGGTCTTTAATCTCAATGACAAGACATAAACATCTGGTAAAATTATCACGGTTCACAGCCACAGCACTGCTAAAGCCAAAGCAGAAGGTTACATCCCAGCAGGAGAGTAGTGGACAAGCCTCTGAGGAAAGAAACAGCTGTGGAATTTTTCCCCAGGATCTGTGAAAGAAAAATTACTTGTCTGGGTCAAATGGAAGACGTGGGGGCTGCTCCTGACAGAGAGCTTCCCTTTTAACACCTCCTTTTGTAACAGCATTACTTGGCTATAATTATTCCTGCTGCTGACATGGATATTGAAGGGGGGAATGATGCCTGATGATGGCTGTTGAGTGATACTGACATCCATCCAGTGCAATCCTGTCTAGACTTTCTGTTGGATTTAAACTTTTTCCCTCCTATTATATTGTTAAACTGTGCAGAATCATACAAAATGTATAAGGGGGGGACTGTCTTAACTATCAAGGATGCACCCACTTGTAGCAATTTTTCTTCATATTTGAAAACATCATCTCCAAAAAGCTCCAAATTGCATACAAGTCAAGAGCAGCTCAGAGTAAGGAGTCCAACCAGTACTTTGCTCTGTTAATTCACTGGTTTAATATAGAAAACAACTTTAAAATTAGACACAGTCATTATCATTTGACATCACTGTGTTCCAGAACAAAAAAATAAACAGGTGATTTTATTTGGGCAAGGATTTCTGTTATTCTTCTTACTCTGGAATTTAGTGATATGAGAACATTTTCCTTGGTGGTTAATCCTGGAGTCAGGACTTTCTCATTGCCCTCAATGAGGAATTCAGTGTGGGGAAAGTGAAATTATAGTAAGGTTTCTCATCTCTTCATGTACACGTTAACTAGCATCATTTTGTCTGCATTCCTCAGGTCAGACGAGGACTATTGCCACCACAGTCCTGGCCCCTCTCTCAATATCCTTTTCTGCTGAGAACATCAGTAATGAGAAAAAAATGGCCCTATGAAGTAGCTGGAAGTATTTTAATTTACTTCAGTAGGCTCAGGACGTTGTCTTTATTTACTCATTTCCATTGGTATGAAATATGTATGAAATATAATATACTATAATATAAATTATATAATATTATACGAAATATAATATAATATAATTTCAGTATGAAATCCTGATGAGAAGAAATAGATGCATTTTTGTCATTAATGAAAAACAGCCCTATTATGACTTAATGTCCTTTTCCAGTACTCATAGATTGTTTAAAAAGTGTGTATTCTTCTCCTTCAAAATATTTACCTCCTCTCTTCTTCCCCATCTGACAAATTTCAGATTCTCTTAAGTGAAGATGCAATGACCTTGCTGCTTTTCTCATGGAAATAACTCAACATGTGAAAGATCGCTCTTTTTGAGACCAGAGGTAATGCTTTAGCCTATCATTAGATGCTGCTAATTAAATAGCTTCTCACTGCTTTTGGCCTCTTCCATCCCATTCCCATTGCATAACCACAGCTGTGCTGCTCTCAGTTAAATGTATTACTCAGTTTCACACAATCACAGAATCACAGAATAAACCGAGTTGAAAGGGACTCACAAGGATCACTGACTCCAACACCTGGCCCTGCACACAACGCCCCAATAATCACATCATGTGCCTGAGAGCACTGTCCAAACACTTCTTGAACTCTGTCAGGCTTGGCGCTGTGACCACTTCCCTGGGGAGCTGTTCCAGTGCCCAACCACCCTCTGGGTAAGGAACCTTTTTCTAATATCCAACCTAAACCTCCCATAGACAGCCTTAGTTTTGAAATTTCCAGAAGAAAGCAGCACCTTGCACTGGTGGGTGCTATAGGTCTGTTCCTTGATTAAATATAATGAAGGTTGTTTCCACCATCCCTTACAGGGTATTTAGTCCAGGCATGTTCTGTCAGCCCCAGAGGCTCTGACTCTGTCCTAGAACAGATGGCAGGCATCACCCTTGCTAAGAATACATGAAACTTTGACTGTACAAAAATCAATCTACTTTCATTTTTGTAAAGCATGAAAGGTAGATTGCCTCTGAGGGTAGGGGTTTGTATTCCTGGGCATTCAAATCAGCAGATGAAGAACACTCCCACCTGACACTTTTACAGCAAACACAGTGTAAACTTTCATCCCAGGTAGTCCAGAGTTTTGCCAGCAAATATAGGACTGATTACAATAAAAGAAATCAAAAGCCTCCTTATTATTGTAAGTGCTGAGCTCAATAGCTTTTCACTTGTTCACTGATATTTTTTTTGAGTCAGCCATTCTTTACTATAAAACTTCCCAGCAAGAGCCTCCTCACAGCTCCCTAATCAAATCTGACCAACTGAGGGGTACTGGATGGCCTCCCCTCAGATCTCATCAGTGTCATTTATTGAATGGGTGCATCATTTCCGTACACCACAAGACTGCGTCCTCTGCAGAGGAGCTGAGCTCACTGCCCTGAGCACATCCCTAGACCATACGAATTGGAAGTCAGTTTTCCCTTGCAAACCAAGAGGTAGTCTCAGCCTTCTGGTATCCCTCTGCAATGTTGCTAATGCAAATTTTCTGCTCTGCCCACATTCCACCCCTCCCTGATGCCTGAGGTGGCCACTTAAAACACAGAGACTAGACAAGAATAAGAGAATAAAGGTAGGTATTTACTTGAAGGGCCTTCAAAGGTACACCCTGGGCAGTCAAAAGGCTACACCCAAGATGGACCCCGGGTCACGGATTCTTCACACTTTTATAAGTTTGGTCCATATGCATATCAGGGTTAATTCTCCAATTATAACTTCAGTTCATGATGTAATTACCCCAGCTTTGCCCCGCTTTTAGAGGCTTTTAGTTTACATATTTTGGGGCCTGGTGTCCTTGAAGTGGAAACCTAGAGAGATTTTTTATGTCTAACCAGCATGAGAGAACAGCAGCTAACAGGCCACAAGAAACTTCAGAGTTACACACTAGGCAGTACAGGATTTGAAAAATATAAAAGTTAAAACTTAAGGCATCATCCCCAGCTTTGTGCAGGAGATGTAACAGGGCACTACCACCCTCAGCATGGCCAAATCCTCATGGTGCCCTTGGGCACATCTTCCTCCTGTCACTCAGGTTTTGAGGCTGCTCTTCAGAATAGAAACACGAGGGGATGTTTATTTGCTCCCAGACCTATTTAACAGCTTTTCCTTGATGAGCTGCCCACAAACCAAAGTACATGTTTAAAGCCTATCACTGATCAGTACTGTCTTGCTGGCCTTTTGTGAAAGCTTTTTCTATATTTTTTCTTATAAAGATGGAAAAGAATATTTGTTAACTTTGTTAATGGAAATCTTGCCTCTTCAGGCTCACCACACAGGAAGCCTCCCACCTTGCTCTGCAACCCAACTACACTCTCAGCCCCTACTGCCTCATGTCCCTTACACATTTTCACTCACCCTCCTCCTCAGTTTCACAGGGTTTCACACACACACTTATAAGCTAAAGAAAAAAAAAGAATAAGAATGGGAAAAAAAACCCCACCAGAAATAATGAAAAGTAGGAATACTAATGTATGAATTCCAGCACAAAAGCAGAATAAAATATTTATAATCTTCCAAAGTAGCTTCACCACACCACAAGGTAAGAACCTTTGAACATAAAATAAAATCTGTATAGAACACAGATATTCTCTATAGCAGACATAATCCTTACTGGCAGTTAATCTTAGATATGCTTGTACCATGCCATACTATTATAGAGGTTCACCAAGTGCTTCTCAGCTTTGCTGATTAACTTTGTTCATCTTCAGAACTTGGCAGTCACATGAAGGGATGTAGGCTCTTCTTATTTCCTAAGTACATGTTACCAGATTTCTATACTTCCTATATTTTCTGCTTTCTAGATGTGATAATATAGGTAAGTATTATTTCTATACCTTCTGGTTTAAATATAAAAATTTAAGATTTATCTTCCAGACTAAAAGGAAGTATAAAAAAACAAACCTAGTGTTCCTTAGGGCAAATCACTAGAAATAATCTGTAAAAAAATTACACTTCACACTTAGCATTTCGTCTTCCTCAGAGCTGTTGTCACACTTCCTGCCCTCACTGCCAGACAGAAAGCCTGATAGTATTGTCATCACTGCAGAATCACCAAAGTTTTGGAAGCAAGAATTCTGCTCTTTGTGCATTACCAACAAAAGCAACAGCTATAAATCAGGGATTGAATTTTTTCTTAGTATAACTAAATCAAAGAAAAATGCTGCACATTCCAAATCTTGGAGAGAGGTATTCTAGCATGGGCTGAGAGAAACATAAAGAAAACTTGTACTGAAATTTATAATCTAGGTATGCTTCTTTCCTTCCTTTACTCTTGTAAACCCCATATATTTCAGAACTTTCCATTGAAAAAGAAAGGCTGGCTCAGTAGCCTAAGTTTTGATATAAACTGAATGTAATAGTTGATCACTAAGATAATATGATTGTTTATATTTACTCTTTTCTTACCTTGAAAGAGATGCCATTGTGAGTAGAAATTTCACAGAACTGAGACAATAAAATGAGGTAGAAGTTCCATGCCTGGAAACTTTCAAGGTCAGGTTAGATGTGACTCTGAGCAATCTGGTCTAGTTGAAGATATCCCTGCTCATTGCCAGGGGATTTGAACAGATGACCTTTAAATTTCCCTTCCAACACAAATAATTCTGTGATTTTGTGATTCTATGGTTCTAAGAGCTCCTCCAAAACCCAACTGAAGAGTTAAAAAGGCCTCTTACTCTGTAACAGTGCTCAAACTGTCCATACCATATGTCCAAACCCTGTCATACCATGATGGAAAGATTAGCTGACCACTAAGCTAGGTTTGGCACTGAGTGGAGCTATGGAGCTGGATGAGTCTCTCCCATCAGTGTATGCTGACACTACACAGAAGATACAGATCAGCCCCAAACTAGGTGGTCTTCCACACTTTCTATTCACTGCTAAGGTGAGTGGTGCCACCAAGCCAGACACCTTTCTCTTTAGTTTTGCTTGCTGGGAACACACTAAAATTGCACTGTGGAAACTGAAGTTTTCTAAATCTCCTTGCATAGGTGCCTTACCTTGCTCCCTTCTGGAGTCTGTTGCTTCCACTGTCCCTGCAACCTTCCAGGGAGGCAAATCAACTGTAAATCTGTACAGGAAAAGAACAAGCAATCACTTTTTTATGCTTTCATTTTCAGAGTACTGTAGAACTATATTTTATATGAGTATGCAGTTTGTTTCAAGACCAACACATCAACCTTCATTCCAATGTGTCTAAGCTTTAGCAAAAGAGAAAACTGCATAGTCTGGGTTACCTATTCCAGAAACAGCCTTCCAGAAAAAAACCAAGGAAGTTCCATGCTCCTTGTGCTACAATTAATTATTTAAGAATTCTGAAAACAGTCTCCCTTCTTTCCAGTCTAAGTAGTTCAACATCTGCTTGCAAAACCAAAGGAAAATGGCAATTTTATGATGTCACTTCTGACCTTCAGTCACAGATTACTTCTCATTGGTGTGCCTCATTTTGGGTCAAGACACATTTTGCTTTCTGCTAGCCATTTCCAAGTGTGCAACATATGGCTGAATTTCCACAACTGTTTCACGTCACAACTTGGTTGCCTTGGGAATTAATATCAAATCCTCACAATGAATAAAATGGATTGTTACTCATGGTACTCCCATACCACTTTGTCTTTAATAACAATATTCCACAACAAATAAATGTAAAAGGTAGAAACATTCAGCCACCTGACTCATCTTCATGATTTCTTATTTCAGAAATCCTACTTGGGATTCTTATGTCATCAGGGAGAGGGAGAGGTGACATACTTTGGTTTTAAAAAAGATTGCTCTTTCAGTGGTGCTTTACCACAAGATTTCTTTCACAGTGGATAAATAGGAAGCTCTCAGCTGCTTTTTTCCCCACATTCCAGTGATACTAATCAACTAGACAGTCTTCCCTATTCTACTGAGATAGGGTTTAGTACTGTGTTATATGAACAAAAAAAGTAATTCTGCAGAGGCACACATGATTTCCATTTCCATTTCCATTTCCACTTCCACTTCCATTTCCATCTCCATTTCTATTTCCATGCCCACTTCCATTTCCATTTCCTTTTACTTTTTGATTTCCTTTTCCTTTACCTTTTCCATGTATCTTGCAATGAAGTATGTTTTTCAGAAGTTAAAATTATTCTTTGCATCAAAAAATGACAAGAAAAGCAACAAAATCATGACAATTTAATTTGTAGACTTAATCATCAATGCCTACTTAGAACCAAAGTCCAACTGTAGCAGAATGTCTCTTATTTTGTAATAAAATATGTAAAGGACAATATTAAAAATCCTGTGAAAAAGTATATGAATGAACAGGGAAAAAAATAAACTTAGTTTTCTGTCAGAAAGGGCAGTTTTATTAAAAGAATTTCCTGAGTTTGAGCCAGTTATGCCAAAAGTGTAAATGAAATAAGTGAAAGCTATTTTCTTGCTATGTTCTGATAATATCAAATAAGTTTACTTTTGCATTAATTTTTTTAATGTTTCAAACTGGATTTTACTACATTAATATTTAATGTAAACATTCCAGTCAAGATATCAGGGGAGCATAAAGTATTGAAATGAGCATTTTGAATGTTTTAAGCTTTCCTTCTTTTGGAAATAGCAAATTCAGTGATGGAAAAACATTTCCAGATACCTACTTTCACAAAGAATCATAGAATCATAGTTGGAAGGGATCCATCAGGATCATTGAGTCCAGCTCCTGGCCCTGCCTGGGACACTCCAAGAGTCAGACCATGTGCCTGAGAGCATTGTTCAAATGCTTCTTGAACTCTGTCAGGCTGGTGCTGTGACCACTTCCCTGGGAAGCCTGTTCCAGTGCTCAGCCACCCTGTGGGTGAAAAACTTTTTCCTGATGAGTTGTCAATTTGCACCAAGTTTTCCTTTGGTGCCTAAAATAAACTCAAACTTTTTCCTGGAAACATAAATATACATTTCACAAGGTTTAACAAGCCAAAAGCATAATAACAAGGCTTCCCTCCCACCTCTTTAAATAAACCCACCCCACAATAACAAGTTTTTTTTATGAATGAAGTCACAATGCAACCTGATATATTTGGGGATCCAATAAATGCTTGTATTGCAGAGGAAGATATGCTGCTAACAAATATGTGACCCATATAAGGAAGCAATGACAAGGTAAATGGACTCTTCTGTGGTTGCTTAGTAAGTCATTAATACATGTTTATTGTAGAAAAACTGTCAGAAAACCCAAATCAGTGCATGCAAGTGAGGCAAAAATACCATCAACTGCAGCAGCTTCATTTACACCCCCACTCATCTTCAGGCTGATTACATTTTCAACAATGTAAGTCAGGAATAATTCCCGAGGAATTAGTGGCAACATGCAGCATGAGGAACTATGAAGTTACTTTTTGAGGAGAGTATGTGATTCAATATATCCATTGACTTTTGTGTTGTGATTTATTAGGACTGAAGGGATAGGAGAATAAAGCATCTACACCATGTAGACCAGTGCATGGAGCTCAGAGATACTGGCAGTAGAATCTGCTTCAGAACTGGGAGCAATGTATCCTTGATACCAGCCTGAAGCAGGACACAGCTTACTACCTGCCTGCATGGATGCAACGCTGTGCTAAGGTAACAGTACTGCTTCTGTCACCTGAGATGTCACCACACAGAGCACCTTGAAGCTCTGTGGTGGTGCAGGCTCTGAGTGCTCTCTAGAGTACTTCATCATAAAGATGTTTCTAGGCTCCTCAGGTTGACACAAATATAATTAAGAGCCAGAAGATTACAGATGGTGCAGTGAACACAACTGCAGAGTGAACTAAAACAAGCAGCTGCTCAGGAAATGGAGTGTGTGAAAGCAGAGGTTGGGATTTATCTCTGTTTAGTGGCAAGTAAGGAATCAAAGGTTACACATTTCAACTAATTGCCTCAAGTCTTGTAACAGAGAATAAAAAGAAATACGCACTTGCAGTGCTACTTAGCTTAGACAAACATTTAGAATGGATGTAAATTGTTGTGGTTTTATCCCAGCTGGCAACTAAGCACCATGCAGCCACTCACGCATTCTCCCCTGGGAAACAAGGGAGAGAATGGGAAGAGTAAAAGTAAGAAAACCAGCAGGTTGAGATAAGGACAGTTTAATAATCTAAATAAAATAACAATAAAAATAATAATGAAAAGAACAAAAAGAAAGAGAAATAAACCCCAAGGAAAACGAGTGATGCAAATGAAAAACTATTGCTCACTACTTGCTGACTGGTACCAGTCAGTTCCAGAACAGTGGCCTCCTGCCAGCTTTCCCCTCAGCTTATATGTTGACTATGATGCCATATGGTATGGAATGTCCCTTGGGTCCATTGGGGTTAACTGTCCAGGCTGTGTCCCCTCCCAGCTACTTGTTTCTCTGCAGCCTTCTTGCTGGCAGGGATCAAGAAGCTGCAAAGTCTGTGATTTAGTGTGAAGCACTGCTCAGCAACAACTGAAACATCAATGTGTTATCAACATTATTCTCATACTAAATCCCAAGCACAGCACTGTACCAGCCACTAGGAAGAAAAGTAACACTATCCCAGCTGAAACCAGGATATAAATGCATAGATTTTAAGATATTGCAGTTAGGTTAAATGAGTCTCACCAAGCATGTCTAAAGCAGCAGCAGTGGGGTCTTGACATAAGAACTTTGAAAACTGCGGTGTGGGAAGAGAGACTTAAACACTGGTGTTAAAGGATACTTCCCCTAAAGATACAAACATGTGTTTGCTTATGCACTATGTACTGCTTGGCTATCAAATACTCATGCTTTGAAACATGAGCATGTTCACTGCAAGCTCCTAGCTGCAAAAGACATAAAGTTTTTACTAGGATTCAGGTTTTCTTGAACTTGCTGAAAGCTCCAGGATAGGACACAGTGCTGAGGCCAAGACGAGGAAGCTGATGGCAAAGGTCCTTTATTGGATACAAATATCCCAAGTAAAAAAGGCTAGAGATATATATCCAGTTATATAAAGATCCAATAAGGTTATATAGATGCATATTAGATCCTTGCAAAAAAATCCAAACAAACAATTGTTTTCTAAACAATGAAAATAATCAATGTCTTTATAAATAGTCATTAGACATGATAATTTGCCTTAACTGAATCACCTAAAGCAGTATATACATGGAGCTGTACTACTGCATACTCTTCTGCAGTCTAGAGATTATATAACAAGGTTTACTTCACTAAACAAATAAATACAAGTCAGAGTCAAATCTGTGCTTTAAATTGTATGAGATTTCAAGCCTTAAAAGACATAAAATCCAAATATTGTGTCTCTGCACACCAGGAAAGCCAAACTTCTGTCACCAGAAGCAAAGCATCAGCAGAATTGCTTTATTTCTCTATGTTTACCTGTCCTTGAAATGACTATTTCCCAGCATACTGCAGTGTGCAATGAAAACCCAAGCAGCCTTCCCCTTTGCTTTTATTGTTAAACACAGTTTGATGAGTCTGAGTGGAAAAAAGACCACTTGTTCAAATTACCTCTACACTACCACATCCATGAAAGTGAAAAAGAAGGAGAGAAATCTCTAGAAATGTCATTCATTATCATTACATGACCAGTACAAAGAACAGTTTATGAATGTTTTTTGCAGCATCCAAATGTGTCATTCAGGATATCACTCCATATATATTCAGATAAAACAGTTGGATGCCAAAAGTGTTGTAAACCTTTAGCATACTAATATATCTCTCTATTAAATATGTTACCAGAAAGCTCCCTGCAGTTTAAGGCAAAAACCTAATGTCTCCTGTTGAGGTTCCCTTTTTGGGCACCCTTTTTAGATGCAGTGTGTTGTACACGAACATATAAGGGCTGGGGGGCTTGTGAAAAGATCATCTGGGTCCTCTGGGTCAGCCTGAAATTGTGTCATGGTCAGGAGTACACTAAAGAAGACATTTCTTGTCTCAGGTGTTAGGTGTGGATGTTCAAGAACTGGTTTGTGCTGTTGTAGTCTGCCTGGAGATCTGGTAGTCTCTAACAGAGGCCCACAGCTCTCTAGCCTTTAATTTTCACTAATCAGAGCTGAAGTGTACAACACTCTGGGCCACATAACTCTGAATTGCCCATGAGTTTAAATTAATAACCTCTTACCTGCCAATCCAATTCTTATAGAATAAAGTACAATCACTATCCATAAACCCTAGTCAGAAAAAAATGTATCACTGAGGTTCACAAACACTGATCTCACCATATTTCATCAGTTCATGGACATCTCCAAAACACCTTGATTACTATCTATGCCCTTGGCATCAAAATGCTACAGGTACAGCTGTACTTTCTGTGGCCCTCAGGGCTTGGATCTGCGTGAAATCGGATGCTGTGGTTTGGTGATTGCTCTGTTGTCTCCTCCTTACTGCATACTTTAATGCTTTTCTGACTCTCTCAACTAATCTGTCACCCACAAAATCTGTCATCAAAAGTCTGAGCTTCTGCTCCTGAAATAAGAGCTTTTTATTTGTCAAAGATTCTATTTTTTTTTTTTTCAAAACCAGAAATCATCCCTCCTAAATACCAATGAACTAATTTATCCAGCTGTACATGCCCCATGTCTGACTTCTGCCTTCATTCCCTTCAGGGAGAGATGTTTCCATGGATATTTATCCCCTCTGAATATTTCCTTGCTTTGCTGGCAACAAAAGCTTTATCCCCTCTAACAACTGTAAGAAAAAAATATAAATCTCATGCAGCTTTTGATGATTATTTCTTTGTCATTTCAATGCCACTGCTGTTTCGTTCTGTGTGGAAAAAAGGACAACCCACCAGCCTTATTTTCTTACAAGAAGTTACTTCAAACAACAAAACACTGTGAAAGCTACAAGAAATACAGAAGGAGATGGCTTTTTATTCTTATAGGAATAATAAAAAAAAGAAGCCATGGATTAGTTTAAAAACAACATCTAAGAATTTATGCCCTTTTAAATATCTTGGTTTATAAACTTATATTTTTTCTTAAACAGGATTTGGAAGCGTTCCTTAAAATATCCAATGGTTATACCATTCTACTGTTACTGTTTTTCAAGGCTCATGAGTGGATTTTACATGGATCTTAACCCCAAGGCAAAACAGAAGACATTTTTAAAAATCTGGTTAGACACCCATACCATCAAATACATGCCTTTGCAATTATTTTAATCAGTCCTTCAAATAAAGGTTAATGCAGTGCTTATTACAGTATTATATATTCAGGTAAAAGTATGTTCACTTATTTCAATCTGCAATCAGCTGTACTTCTCCCTTCCCCTTTCTCTTTTGGCTCTAAGAGAGGATATTAAAACACAGAACATTATTAGGGTAATGTTATGATTGAGAAATTACACTTACAAGAGTAAAGATACTCAAAGGATGGTTTCCAGAGCAACCGCAATTCAGCCAGCTTGCACTTTATGCATTTCCTGAAGAGAAATTCTGCCTCCTGCTCACAGCTGGGCTACATCCTTATGGTTACCCCTGACTGTGGAGTGACTCTGCAGATGTTTTGTCCTTTTGCAAGCTGCTGCAGTCATAGGGGATCCATGCTACATGGATACCCCACTGGGGATCCCGTCACCAGCTGCAAGTCGGGAAGAGCCCAGCTCAGACTCTTCCTAAAAACCCTCCTCCCACACTAGGACGTGTCTTGGGGGTTCTCAATGGCCTTCCTGTGTCCTACTCCATGTATCCAACTGTACTAAGCCTCCTCTGTGACTCTTCCTTGGATAGTAAAATTTGTTCCCATTCACCTTAAATTAGCATCCTTCTCCATCAGGATCCAAACTGACCCCAGTCTCCTCTGGGAGAGCACTCAGATGCTATGGTCTGAGCACCTGCAGAACCAGGGCCTCTACACTGCACCAGAAATCATAAAGATGGAGGCCTGGACTCACACACATGACAAATGTTGACCAAAACCTTATACTGATACTGAAGCAATACTGAATTCCCCAATTTAACATCCATAGAAGCAATAATGACTCGTATTATCACAGAATATCCTGAGGTGGAAGACACACACAAGGGTCATAGAAGTCCAACTCCTAACACCAGCAAAGCCCTTGTGAAATATATTCCACCTCCAGATTCATATATGCAGTTCCTACTGAAATAAAGAGTAAGTTTTTACATCTGTAGGCTGAGTTTTGTCAGGTTTATAGAAGCACTGACTATGTCATTTGGTCTTGGTGCTGAGCTTGAAATCTGTTAAACAATGTTCTTTTTAACTGCAAACATTTTGTACCATTGAAATTGTACGTGGCAGTTTAAAACTGGCTATAGCACTGCCAAGTATAACACAATTAAAGTTTTGCATGTTAGTATGGGTACAGGAATGTTCTCCCAGTAGGGGTTAGTACCATCATAAAATGATCTTTAAAACAAGTTGTAGTGGTGGAAATCACATCACCCCTGTTAAACCTACTGACACATGAGGCCCAGCTCTCCAAGAGCTGTGGCCAGAATATTGTCATCTCATGTTTCTCTAATACCCTCAAGGCATGTTTTGGAGTGTCAGATTTTGATCTGAATTCAGAAATCAAGACTGTTGATGAAAACAGTGGGACTGACTCAGTGGCAGTGCTCTTGATGTGGGTATTTGGGAAAGACATCTGACATTTTCCAAAAACCAGTGCAATGGGCTTAAAAAAAGCAATTAAAAACATAATCCAAAGCAATTAGAATTTCTTCCTAAGAATGTCACTATAGTGTTACAGGTGAAGCCATAGACAGAGGTGGTATTAAAGAAATTAGAGCGGAACCTAATTTCTCCATTTAATAACAACTTTCTAAAGATAACCTCCAGTTTCCAGAGGAAAAAAACAGTTCTAAAACACTCGTACAATCTCTGTTAAATTAATCGGATTTCGTGTGTTCGACAGCATTAATACTGGTGTCATAGATCAGCAAATATTTTGAATGTTGCTTCTTGAATCCCATAAAGTTAAAAACAAGGATGAAAAATCAACTTAGAGTAGACAACGTAGCACCATCTCTACCCTGTGTTCGGCAGGCATCCAACCACCATTCCCTGTTTATAGGACTGAGAAAAGGGACCATGTTATAAGATGAAAGTACTGATCTGATTCAACGACTTCTTCCTCATTACTCCAAACTTTTGCTGATGTTTCATCATTTGTTTTCATTTCATCAATAAGACTTCAGGTTCCTGTCAAAAATGAACTCCTTGTTCTCTGCATAAACCCTCATGCTCACTATTGTGCGGAAACTTTAACAATGCTCAGAGTAGAGAAAAAGCACTGAAAGTCATGACAAATGTTTTGGTCCTGTCTCTGGGATCAAAATTTCCTTGAGAGCTTAGTCTTGGAAGCAGCTGAGCCCTGTCATTGTCTAGAGAGTTCAAGAAAGTGTCTTCAGTCAGGGTAGCATACACCTATTTAATTCAGTTCATCCACAGTTTATATTGCAGGGTTAATTTATTACCATTTTCTTCAAAGAGCAGGCCCACAGACTTGTACGTTTATATTGAGTCAAAGGAGAATGTTCTCCCTTTTGTAGCATAGGGGGCCACCATCCCAGTCTTTTTGTGCCTAGAAATGGAAGGATGAAAAATTTGCATATATATATATAGATATAATGAAAGTATATTTCTTTTGCGTGATATTAGCCAGCATAATAATTCCTAGTAATGATAAATTAATTCCATGTGCCATATGGCAGAATTTCTCTAAATATTTGCAGATTTAAACCATTTTATTCTTTCAGCTATTGAATAAGCTTCTTAAAAATATTCACCAATAGAGCTTTGTAGTTTCAATGGGAGTGTGCTAATTAAACTTTTTATATGTGTAATGGATAAAAAGGCCATAATCTCAAATCTTGTCTGTAGTGGCCAGGAGTATAGCCCTGGAAGACTGTATTTTACACCTCAATGTCATGACAAAAATATATCACGTGGCTAGAAGGTATATTTCCACTTTTCCTAGTATTCTAGGAAATTTGGGGTTTTTTTTCTGTATGCCGTTAATGTCATTTAAATTAAGCAATTTAGATCCAATGTAGGTGGCAGCAATAAGTGTTTAATTCAACAAACTAGCTTTTTGCCTACAAGCCACTGTCCTGTAGCTTGTAAATGTGAAATCATTTGGGAAAGGTTTGTGGATACACGGTATGTGTTTTGAGTTTCCTAATGTGAATTTGAGAATCTATGTGCCTTACAGTGTGCTGTCTGAACAAATTTTTACACTTTCATCCCGAAAACAGTATTATACTTACAAAGAAAAATTTGCTGCAGCAAAAGGTTTGCTGACTCACTGCTGTTTGCCCCATGGTGTTCATTTAGATTAGTTCTGCTACAGGGATTTAGTTACACCTCAGAAGATAATGAGTCTAAATTTTATTTCTGTTAGTTGTCCAGGCATGTACTGCAGGATAAATATCTGCAAAGCAAAGGTGAGGGAGCAGAAGAAACTTCATTCTGTAAAAGTATTTTTAACGTAATGATGATTCTTTTTCTTCTTTTTTTCCACAAACACAAAAAAAGTCTTCTGTCAAGAAACATCAAATAATGAATTTGGGCTAAGTTTTCCATTCCCTCCAAATGAGAAGTAGCTGAGATTTGTTATTTTTTTCAGCTGAGTGATCTGGATAACAGTCTGCAAGCTGGTTGTGGCTGCAGCTCTGCTAAAACTTCCCCTACAGTGATAAAAATGCCACATGTAAATGTAACAGGACTGGTGCGCTTGAGCATTTTGCCTGATCTGAGTCTTAACTGACCTGTGCATTCAGGTTTGACTTTCAACGTAACCCTAAGAGGGAGGTGTCAGTGAATACAAAATTACTTGTAAGAGAAGAGGAAAAGGGCTGTGCACTTTCCAGGGAGCTGCCCCTCCACCTACCTCTCCCAGAGGTGTGCATGTACATGTACTTCCCACAGAAGTTTCCCCCACCCACGACTGGTCTGCCTCAGTGCTCCCCTCAGTATGAGTACACAACAAAGGAGAGGCTGCTCATGCCATTAGTGCAACAACAGGGCGTGGTCAAAACCTTGCAAAGAGATTCAGGCACTGAGTTTGCTTTGCCAGCCAACTGAAACAGATAAAATGGCAGCAGATATGGCTTCTTTTCCTTCTGGGCATATATTTTCTTGCTTAATTTTGGCACTCTGCTATTTTTTCATAATTCAAAATATGTAGAAGTGGCAAAAGGTGCCCTATTCAGTTACCACCAGAACGAGGTGCTGTTCGCAACAGGAATTTCTGGTTCTTGTAATGCAACCAAGTGGAATGAGTGAACTCTACTTCAGCTTGTACTCTGGATAGGGGCAGAAGTGCTATTGACTGGCAAGTTGGCATTAAATCCTTGACCATATAAGAGGCTTAAATCATTTTACCTAGAGATCTTTGAAGAAACTTCTTTCATATCCACCAAATACCTCATTAACTCAAGAGATTTTAATCCCAGGGTGCATGTAAGACCTCATTATGCCATAAAAATGTACTGTTGACTCAGCTGGTTTAAGATGAAGCCCTAAAAATTAACTGACCTCAGAAGTGTGATTGTGTTTCCAAACTTCCCACCAAATCTGGAGTTTTAATGCTACATGGGATATGCAGTATGACTTTTTTGTTGTTGTTGTTGTTGTTATTATTCTGACCAAAGCACTCAAAGAGTGCAATTCTTCTGATCAAATAATGTAGACATCTGTGTATGAATTATAGCTCATTATAGTCATACAGCTTCTCCCTGGATTCAAAGGAAAGAAACACTTCTGGGATATGATGCATCCCATCCTAATGCAGACATCAAAACCAGGCCAGGTAGACATATTCAAACACTAAGCTATCCTGTTTTTCACTATTGACTCAGAAAGGAGTGTTGGGGACCAGCTCACCCACAGCTTTCTTTTCCATCTATACAAACTCACAGCTAGTTGAGATTAATCTGATGAAATCCAGGGAAATTAATCTGAGGCAAAACAATATAAAGAAGAGAATGAGCATCCCACAAGCACACACCTCCAAAAAAACCCTCAAACCAAGATGCAGGAGATCACTAAGGGCTAGGGAAGAGGGGACACTGAATTAGCATGGTGCCAGCCAGTGCTGTAGGACAACAGATCTCCAAGGAGGCCTGCCAGTGAGAGCAATCTGGTTGCCTTCAGATTTAAACATATCATGAGGCAGTCTTCTAATATGCTAGAAATTATGATCTAATGTAAGTATTGTAGATATTCATACTATGCTCTTGGCATTGTGCTGTATCTGTTCTCTAAAACCACACTGCTGAAGGAGACTTCCTCCTCTGCAATACTGCCTTACAGGTAGTGGCATTTAAAATACAGTTCAGATTAACATTAATCTTTTTTCATAAATGTTTTGCTTCAAATATAAATATTTCACTGCAACATTGATTGATGCAGATGCAGTAAAAATTTTCAGGGATGTTCAGGTGTTCTTTAAAGTTGAGTACTCCAAAGTATGAAAACTAATTTCTCAGTTCATTAAGCACTGCAAGGAACTACTCCACTGAGGCTGTAGCTGTCTCTGACCTGTGTTCATAAAGTGGACAAGCTGAGAGTGCCCCTTTTCTCCTTTGTTTCTCAACAGCGTGCATTTGGAAGCTGTTATGTCTAACTGTTAAAATGAAATGATTATGCTATTTCATATTTCTCATTTTCATCAAAAAGGATTACTTCATAATCCTGACTACCATTTCATTGAACTAACAAAGCTGGTTTTCAACTGCAGCAAAAATCTGAAAAATTATTACTCATGATTACAAGACAGATTGATTTTCCCTTCCCATTTTGCTTAAAACAAAAATGATTCTAGGCTTAGCATTACAACTTGTGTAGAAGCTTTTGCTGCTTCAGGATACCTTTACCATCCTGTTATTCCCCTAAAGTATAATCTTGGGAAACAATAAACAGAGAAAGCAGAATGGCAACATGTCAATATAGCATGTAAAAACTGTATATCCATAACAATTTTACCAGCAACCATAAACATTGTATGAATACGTTTGTACTTGAAAATGTCTTCCTAACATCATTTAAAGACTGGGAGGTTTAAGGAATATGCCTAAAACTACCTCCCTGAGAGTTTAGTCATCTATAAACACATCAAAGGAAGATAATATCTGGATCTATATTTTATGGTATCCAAACCTAGTTACACATAGTGATTTCAGTGAATACAGTCAGCAGTATTAAATAGACTGCCAAGGTCTCTATTCTTATGATTTAATCAATATTTGATATTAAGGAAGACATTCTGTATTTATCATTTGGTTTAGTTTATATTAGGTTTTCACAGAGAGGGTTGGAGCAGAAATGAAGCTCTGTCATATCAACTTCCATCCACTCGTCGGATCGCTAAAGTGGTTTTCCAAGCACAACATTATACTGCTGCTTTCATAAGCATCCATAATTGTCCACTGATAGAAATGCAAAGAAATTCAGCTTGCCTTCATGCAACAGGTCTCCCTACACAGTGTGTTTTTTCATTCTCATGGAAATAGATGGAATAATGAGTATGGGACTGAAATACTGAGACAAAAAACAGCATTGGACATTTGCTCTGAATTCCAATTTTCCTGTTCAAACAATTTTTCTATAAATGTTTGTGGTACCTTTAATTTTCTTTCCTGTCCTGCTCTGTCTTTTGTATCAAAAGGATCACATTATCCTATACAATGTATAAAATGTCACTCGAAAAAAAGGAGTAACTACTCTTACAATAACATGTTTCAGTATAATTTGTCTCTATACACAATGAATAACTGAGAAATGAGAGCTGCTTAAAAATAGATGTTTGTAGCAACAGCCATTGTGACAAGTACATTCTTTTCTGTCTTTTAGTTTATTTTTGCTTATGATATTCTCTGTTAAATGGTTGCATAATAATCATGTGTTGATTTTATCCATCAATTAAAACCCCACCAAAACAGTTGTGAGGGATGCTTATCTCAAGCAGTATGTAGTGGACCAGGGAACAAACACCCAGCTGGGTATTCAGTGAAAGCAGAGAGTAGAATGTACAAATGAGAGCTATGTGTCATCAAGTGTTTCTTTTGAAATGCCTCTTACTCAGGTACAGCTTATAAGGTGTCATTGTTCTCATTAAAGACATCCAGAGGAAAGATTTTCTAATTATGTGGAGTGTAGAGGAGCAACTCAATACACTGCTAGTCCAGAGTGAGGCACTGGAAAATGTGAGTAGTTGCTAGGCTGCTGCTGCCTTGTGACACTCAGGCACTTCTGAGGCTCAGGAAATTGTGCTGATCAATCGCATGAGAAACTTCTTATCTCAAACCTCTCCCACACATTTCAGTACCTAGGGCTTTGAAAAGGGGAGGAAAAAAAAGAAGTTCATAACAGCAAATGTTAGAGGAAAAATAGCCAATTAAATGCTAATATTCAGTTCTGGGTCATCGACTTGGTTTATGCAGTGTAGCAAGAAATGGTTTGTAAAATTTCAAGTGCTGAAAACATACTTATATTTTCTTTTAGACAAAGCCAGGCTCATTAAATTGAATTCACATTTTTGGGAAGATGAGGCTTGAGGTTCTCTCAGTCTTGGGATGCATTTTACCACACATGAAAAAGACTGCAACTGACTTCATGTAGCTACAGTGTGAACCATGCCAAATGCAGCTGAATTATTTATGTGAACATTTTATGACTAAATACTGTCATCCACTTGGGACATCGGAATCCATGAACATAAAACAGCTAACTGGAGACTCAAGTGGTATAATGGTTATAATAATACCAAACCCTGTCATTCCATCTGTTGGACTCAGCAGTACCTGTGGATCTCTTCACCTGCTGTGTAAAGGCACTTTACCACTGAGTAGTGGCAGAGGGCAGACCTAGTGCATCACCTACGGCTAAGAAACCACAAGGGTACAATCTCCCAAGCCAGAAAATACAGCAGCAGTTCAGAGGACAGGAGTGATCAATACATCCTTCCAAGGCAGCAGATTCTTATCTAGGATTTCACTGGGGACATTTATGGAGTTTATCACAAAGCAACTCTCCTCCAGTTTTTTCCAATTTTTCCAGACTTGCAGGTGGCCCTAAACAATTCTGGATGACTATAGGTTTAGGGAATACAGATATTTTCAAAACGAATCCCACAGATATATGCCACATTTGTGTATTTTTGTCTTTATTTGCCTCTCTTCATACAGATACGTTTCTGTTTTAAACTGTATTTTCAGACAGTGACAGTGCTGCAAATAGCAATATAAGCTTTCAAAAGAATGAAAAATTCTGTTTTTTACAATTCAGGAGACAGACTGAATATATGTAATATACCCTTTTCAGATGTTCTGTGAACCACAAAAGGAACTTCTCATTTATAAAGTACAGGTAGATCGAAGAGGCACAAGAAATCATTGCCTGCAATGTAAATGATGGAGTGTGACACAGTGTGTCACAGGGTGATGAACAATGCCATTTCAAAATCCATTCCTGTAATTAGGTTAAGCAATTCTGAATATGAATTGACCTTTAAGGATTGCTATCTATTTATCCATGTTCAAAGAAGACTGAAAATACTGGCATTTATAAAGTGGACATAATTTACATTCTGGCAGCAATAGCAGTATCAGCAGGATGGGGACATGTTGCTGTTGCACGCAGGGACAGCGAAAAACGACATGCATTCAGGTCAGAGAAGATATGGTTGAAGCTGACCCTTTAATGCCAAAATCCCATCTTTTTATAGCATGGATCACAAAAGAGAAATTACATGATTGGCCCCTTGGCTAGCCACCCACCAAAGTGAGTGGCTGAGTGGTATAACCACCCAATTCAAAATATTTTCTTCAGTGAACCAAAACAAGACCTTGCAGGTGTCAGATAGAGAGTTAGTTAACAGAATAGTGTCTCACTGTTTCTCATCTAAAGCATGAGAAAGGAAAAACTTCACAAATGCTTCAGCAGCTGGAAAATTCCTCTGCTCCTGCTTTTTAGCATCCACAGGGACATAACTACACTGTTAAATAGCTAAAACAAGCAAGTTCTTGTAAACCGAGGAGAAGGAATAGATAGATAAAAGAAGTTTTGATTATGAGATGCAGAGAATTAACGCATGGTATGAGTTCTTCTGGGCCTCATGCCTCTGTGGTTCCTGGCTTGCACACTGAGGGTTTAAAGAGCTTTATCTATCCACAGTGTGAACAGGTCAGTCTGTTCTGAGCCAGCTGGAAATTACATGTCCTGAGATACGTAATATCTCATATAATCATCCCTAATTGCAGCCAAAGCTAGTACAAGGCAGTTAGAGAATATACAAAATAATCCTCCTTCTCTAGGCTGTAGTCTAAGTGATGTGAAATACATACACCAAACTAGAATATTGCCTAAAGCAGTTCTTTCCAAAAGAGGTGTGTCATAAACCTGAGCCTTGAAAGCAGGGAGGTTAGAGGGTCCCAGGGCTGGTGTCCATGTCCAATCCTCAAGCACACATATGAACACGCTCATACACATCCATATTCTCCCTCTCTCATGGAAAATGGTCTTGACTTATTAACTGAGATGGGACTTCTCTTTGAGTTGTTGTAAACATTCTAAAAATGTAAAGACAAAACATGAAGAGTGCTCAGCAATGAAAAAACAACTAGAGAGTGACTACAGTACAAGTACAGACCATGTATGGTCCATCTCAGATATTTATATGGCTGATCTGCAATGATGACAGTACATGCATCATTGTTGCCATAGTTACACTGGCCTTGAGGGGCACATACTGTATCACTCTTCTCTTGTGCTTAAAGCAATTTCATCTATTATTTATATGATTACTGTTTCTTTCACCGCTTCACCTCTACACTACACTGCCATCCAGTCGCTTCACTTTCCCACAGTTCTTTGAACATGGCTTGTATGATTTCAGATTAGACAGCCACGGAAATGGCATGAGATAATTTTCTATGGAAAAATACAAAGCCCACCATGATCTTCTGTGAATATGAATTCCAGACTGTGTGGTTTTTTTGGATAAACACTAAATACAATATTCTCAACATGATTATCAATTTTTTTCCAGGAATGAAACACAAGTGAGCTCAGTGGCCTGACCACATGTTGTAGAGAAAAAATGTAATTGTATTTCTTTATCCTTCAGTAATTCAGCCTTCTCTTGATGCAAATTTCATTACAGTCCTCAGGAATCATATTCTTTCAATGCTGGTTTACTGACAGTGGCAAAGATCTACTTGTCCTGTAGATGATGTACTGGGGAGGTAAAGCAGAGAAAACAAGAAAATGCTACTTTTAGCTAGTTTGGATTTTATAGTCTTAAAATATTTGTTAAATACATTGCAATATTGATGAAATTATTTGCCTAAAAAATAAAAGGAAAAAAAATTCTCAAATAACACCCCACGTATCTCAGCACAGCAGTGCAAGCTGCCTTCCTTCTACAGACTGAGCAAAGGAAAAGTACCTGTACTTTTTGGACTGTACTGTGCCGTTGCTGTGACGTGATGGAGAGAGAAGGAGCTCTGGGAAAACACCACGTGCAGGCTCTGGGGTGCAGGCTTGGCCAAGCTCAGAAGCTGGAAACTTGAACAGTATGTGCCATTTAATTAAAATTCCTCCCTTTTTTATTATAATGGCAGGAATATACAGTCAAGAATAATTTCTGTGCTGAGAATGGCATTTCTTACTGAGACAAGTGGCAGTCTCCATTATTTCACTGTGGCTTCTGTCTGGGCACAGTTTCTTTGTCATTGTGTTACCTCTTATGAGATTAAACTGTGCTTATAATATGGATAGAAATACTTAGCCTTAATTCTGGCATGAACCAGTATTAAGAGTAGGGAAGGTATGGCAGCACAAGCTTTGGAATAGCACAGCAAAAGCACCCTTAGCTTGCTATGTTCAAATACCCTTTTGAAAGTCACTCCCCTAAATTATCAGTTAAACCATTTCTCTCATTTGCTGTAGTATCCCACTTTATTACTGTCAGATGACAGCCTAACCCAGTTTGGTTTTAATTCTTCTCTAAATATGGGACCTATCTCCTATAAAAATACGTTCAGTAGGCCCCACCAATCTAAACCCACAACCCCATGGTGACCCTGAAACCTTGAACATTGACCCTGAACAAGACCATGTGAATTTGACAGCCACCATTTGAAATCTAATGTCACATCCCAGATACAGGGTGAACAAGGAGTTAGTTCCCTTTCACACAAGTTTCTGTGGTTGCCTTTGCACCCTCTCATCCTGTCTAGTCAGATTAAGTAGGAACATAATCCAGGAGAGGAGCCATTTGCAGGTAGGGCAACATCAGCAGCCCACGAGCAGAAGGCTGCCATCCAGGACAGTTGCCACCTTGCCTTGCACAGCCCTCTTCAAGCCCTCTCTCAATCTCGGTTGAAAACACATATTGGTGACACTTGCTCATTTTGACATTAAGCTGGAAAGAGCTATGAGGGCTCCTAACCTCAGCAGCATCTCATTTCATGTATGAGTAATAATTCCATATTCCCTCGAGGGAGATGAATGCTAATGGCTTGAAACTGAGAGTGCTGAGCATTTAAAGCCTCTGCTGAAGTCATCTTCTAGCACAGAAGGCACTCTAACAATTACAGATGCTCCTGCTCCTCCTGGGATTGAGACATAAATAAGGCTCTATATTTTTTTGTAGTTAATGAAGAAGTTCCAATGTCTTCTACATAGAGGAAAAGTAATAATACAGTGCATTTATATGACTGCTTTGTACTGTTCAGATGTGCTTAGCTGTTCTCTGTCACTGCTTTCAGAGAAGAAATATCAAAGGGTTATAAACAGTCAACCTAGTACTGTGAACACACTGTGAATTTCCACATATTTGTCAAGTCATATCAAAGTTCAACTAAATGTAATCCTACATCTCTTGCTGGTTCATGGCAGTCCTTGACTGTGCTGATTAAGAATTAAATGTGTTCCTCTGAGACAGTAATGACTGATTCCTGAGTTCCAAGGGTGGCAGGTAAAATGAGTTTTCTCCACATTTTTTTCTGCCTGCAATGAGAAAAAATAACTTCTCTCCAATTAACCTCCCATTCAAAACAACAATATTTTGAAAAGTATTCAACTGTTCCTGTGAGATATTTCACTTTCTAGTCCAGAACAATCTAGCACTTGTTATTTTGTATAGCTCATGCACAAAAGTTTTTAAAAAACCAAATTAATGTATGACACGGCCTCGTCAACAATGCTGATCCTATTTTATTATTGCAGTGGAAGGGTGTGAGAATGGAAAAGCAGATGCCTTTCTCATGGTTGTTTAGGGGGAAAAATAAAAAAATACCCACACAAGAAAATAATTAGGACCAGGTTTAATTGTTTTCAGAGTGACTTAAAAGCATTCAAGCTTTTCCACATGTCTACCCTATTATAGGAATTTTCAATATATAAAAACTGGAAGATCCTCATCTCTGGATATGAGGCTGTTCCATACAAAGCAGTCCTCTTTCCTCACTCCTATGTTATTGCCTATTCTTTCAGGTATCATTCAAATTATGTCAAACTTCCTATTACTCTTGGGAAATAAATAATAAATAATTCTCTTTTTTACAGCTGAATTGTCTTAGATTCACAGCTGCCAATTTCACCAAGTGAACAGATGGAAGCAGCAATATTACAATGTTTTTAACAGACAGAAGCTCAGAGGAACAGGGTCAAGAAGGAAAAGACAGAGGGAGCACTACTTGCATTCTTTTACTCTTTTGGTCGCTCATAATCAGCAAGAGGTTTATGCAAGGCATATTAAGTCATTTCAGTTAAGTATTTGTCTATCCCCCTTGCACAGTGGGAAGCCCTTTCAGGAGGCATTTCATTCAGTTCAAGGTTTTCATAACCTCTGCTTAGCCCAGACCTGTGCAATCCCATGAACAGGATGCCAAGATTTCTGCAGAGCTCTGGGATGTGAGCGCGGAACAAGACCTTCACACCAGTCTCAGCAGAAGTTACTGGTGGCCTTCTTTGCAAAGCCTGGGGACTACATACAGTGCTGTGTCACCAGAAATCACAAGCTCTCATCGTCAGAAATCCTTGCATTATAAAGACGTATCAGCAGAAGCTAAAAGCAAGCAATAATATTTTCCTTGATTTTCAGCAGTGTTAAGTGCTTGCAGCTCCTATGACTTGAGTCAGATTTGTGGGTACTCAGCACTTCTGCAAGTCAACACTTAACTTAAAATTTTCTGGTTTTTGTAATTTCTTAAATACCCTTAATATTACTGGCACTTCTGTAAGAATATGATAGCAGAACAGAAGATTTGCTTTTGGCCATATGACCTACTTTGTAGCTACTTTCACAGTCAATTATTCTTTTGGCTTCTCTATCATTTTGCAACATTAAGACTTCTTTAAAATTAGAGCCTAATATTTTATTGTGGCATAATAAAAAACCCCAAAACTAACAAAACTATTGGCCAAAAACTTCCAGGGAGTTACGACTTTGTGAGTGAGATACAATGAATAAGAACTGATCCAAAATATTTAGGACTTGAAGATACAAATTGGGCTTCTCCAATATCATTGAATCTGAAAAGCAACCTTATTCTAAAACACTCAGCAAAGTAGTGAGAGCTTACACAGAGGCCACTGGAGTTTCTAAGCACCGAGTACTTTTGAAATTAAAGTTATGTATTGCCATGCCGGAAATACTGATTTAGGCTCTTGGTACAGGTTTCGATTTGAAAAAATCTGTCATGATTTGTGAGATCTTGTAGAGGCCAGCTAAGAAACTGCTCAATGTTGCAATGTAACTTGAGGAGAAATTAACTTTTGGGTGGGAAGTAGGTTGTTTCATCAGTTCCTACTTTACAGTCAGAAATGAATATGTTTGTAAAACACCCTTTTGCATGATAATTAAATGTATAACTCAGTGGATCCCAAAGTTATGGAACAGAGCTCTCAAAAATAACTTCCATTTTATTCTCTTGAGTGTTGTATTTTTATTAATAGATTGAAAAATCACTATACAAACAAAAATTCAAGTACTACACGAGCCAGTGTGAGGAAGGCAGTACATAAGTTAGAAGGCCAAAAGACATCTGTGCTATCACTCTTTCTTGTCATCCTTTGCAGTCAGATTTCTCAAAGTACATTCTCTTCACATCCATAGAAGCATTGTCTTGGCTTAATGTAGGATAAGGTGGTGCTTAATGTAGGATAGGGTGGTACTTAATGTAGGGAAAGAGGCAGAAATCTAAGGAATTTAAACCTTTCTAGTAAGAGCCCACTTCTCCACCAGTGGACTCTTACCAGTTTTAGATACCTCCTTCTCCTCACATTGGCTTTTTGGCTTGTCAGAGATCTACCCATCCCTCTCCCCAAAATATTTTCGAAATCCAACTTAAAAACTGCAGTCTGAGCTAATGGAACTAGTTGCATTTGTCTCCTAGGCTCAGGTGCATGCATAAGTTCCACTCCTCTGCTTCAATACTCATCAGCTTTGGTCAAGAACCCCATTAACCTTCTCTGTGGCAACTTCTCAAGCATTTTACTGTGTAGCACATTTCCAGGTTTCTAATTACAGCCTGCTCTGCACCCACTCAGACCTATTATCATGCATCCTGACCTGGAGACACCAGACCTGAACTGATGACAGCTGTATCATACACCATAAGGGGGTTCAGTCACACCTATACCAAACAGAGATGTAAAGTCATCTTTGCACTTCTTACTCAATTTTCTCCTGAATCATGACAGGAGTACATTAAATCTTTTAGACAGTGACCTTGTGAGCTTGATTAGGATGACTTATGATCAGATGAGTATCTGCCAAAAAACTTCACTCTCTGTTCAAGGCTACTGTGTACAGAGTTCGTATACTTTTCATTAAAGAGATTTTTATTTGATGCAGGTCACGAATTCTGTTCAGCTTCTTTAGAGATGTTCTCTCCTATTTAGCAATATTTCACTGTATCCAGTACCACTGCTTTGCATAAGCATATTTCTTTGAAGCTAATGTGACCCTTAAATTGCTAGGCGATTTCACAGTTATTTCAGACTCCTGTCTTGCATTATACAGCACTGTCACAGAGTTTATTTTGAAAATACCATTGTAGTAGCAGATCAACATTAATTCTTCACACATTCTGTGACATTAATTCTCTACTGCAAGTCTCTCACAGAACAAAGCACCTGACAAGAAGAGAAGGAAATTTTATAAATTAATGAAACAGAAGGAAAGGGACCAGATGGGGAAAAAAAACCCAACAGAATTTTATTTAGATGCCTCAGTTCATTTCATAAGAAATGCAAAAATTCAGGCCCCAGAGACTGCGTGGGACTGACAACTGCCTGAAAAACAAGTAGTTTGTTTGGTAGAACATGCCATAAAGGGGAGTGTACTTAAAATTAATTGTCTGTCTTAGACATATGCCTTAGTTGACTATACATACACCTTAGATTCTATGCATGAGTAGATTTTTAACTAGAAATTAATTCACTCAGACACCCCTCTTGCATTTTTGGTACAAAGGAATGCCTCACAGTCATTTTATATACGACCAGAGGAGGGTTGCCCTTTTCCCATATATTGGTTAAAGCACTCAGACAGGACGGGCACTCAGACCAGATGGGTTTTAGTCACTTGACTGTTTGGGATCCTCACACATATTTTCTGCTTCCCAGACATGCCTTTCACTGCATGACTCATGATTTTATTCAATAACTTTTTCATGCAAATTTCGTATACAACCCCAGAAACAGAGGCTTTTGCTCAAGTTGCAGGATCCTTGTCTGAATACTCCAATCTCTGTGCCACAGAGTCAATGTTTCACCTTTAATCTGTGTCTGTGCCTGTGCTTTGGGGCTGCAGCGCAGCACAGGTTCAACAAGCAAGACGAAGCAAATCTGATTAATATATAATAAATAAGGCTAATGTTGGGGTCTCCCCCCCCTGCCATGTAGCCCTGGGAGAGGGACCCTGAGGGGAGACACGGGGTTTCCCTGCCCCTGCTCAGCCTCGTTCCCATGGGTTGGTTTGTGTTCCCCTGCGCGGGCAGAAGGACCCTCGGGTCCCGTGATTGCCTCAGTTCCTCGGCAGAGCCCCGGCCATGAGGCTGGAGAAATAAACATCTCTGAAACAGCTACCAAGAAACTGGCCATAGATATTTCCTTTCCACGGGACTCCTGGTTTGATATAGGCATGTTACAGTAATCCCCACTGTAGCAAATGGTGGGGAGAATGCGGGCAGGACACCGATCCCTAAGGACAGAAAATTCGTGAGTAAAAACCCCTCTAGATGTCTCTCTTTTCATCTTGGTTTGGATATTCTCTCTGGACTATGGAAGAATCGTGGGAAATGGGGCTCTCTGAGCCACAGAAAAAAATGTATCTAGAAGTTAAAGGAATCCTTGAACAACAAAACAAAAAAGTATTGCAACCGGGAGATCTAGAACATTTTTTTAACTGGCTTTTCAAAAGTTTCTTCTATATTTCTCGAGACTTACTTTTTGATATTGAACCTCCTGGAACTAGTCATGGGTATTTTTGGGACGAGATCTGGGATATGGTAAGGGATCAAACAGAACGTGGACTAGCGATAGAAGCTCTCCGTGC
Organism: Coloeus monedula; assembly: GCF_965178545.1. Classification (NCBI taxonomy): domain Eukaryota; kingdom Metazoa; phylum Chordata; class Aves; order Passeriformes; family Corvidae; genus Coloeus; species Coloeus monedula. Next base: position 108,658,671 of record NC_138781.1, read on the forward strand.
ATCCCTTGTAATCAGTGAAGCTCTTGAGGCGCATGTGTATGGTCCCATTACCCCTAGAGCAGAGGATGACACTAATCCCATGGCTGAGGCCGCGCGGCCGCCATCCCGGGAGCACATGACTGCAGCCGTGCCGGCGGAGGTGCCTGTGCTGGATGCGCCCGGCCCCCTCGGGAGCGCGCTCCTTATGGCGGACCCCATCCCTGTCTCGGGGTCCCCGGCCACGCGGCCGCGAGTGAGGGAGCGATGCCGCAGGCGCCGCGGGTGCCGTGGGCCACGAGCAGCCAGGAACCGGCATCGGCGTGGCAGCCCGCTCTGAGCACACGGCTCGGAGAGCCCTGCGGAGGGAGAAGCGGCGCTTCCCACAGCGACACGAGAAGCCGCGCAGCGCCGAGCCGGAACGGGGCCGCACCCAAAGCAGCGTGGAGTTTGTGGAGTGGAACCGCTCACAGGGCGTGGGGCCAGCGGCGATGGCAACGCGGGGCCGCGCAGAGCCCAGACACGCCGGAGCAGCGCCGCTCGGAGAGCGCGGAGCAGCCGCAACGCGGGGGCCCGGCCGAGACATCGGAGCCGGCGAGGCGGCGGCCACGCGGGACCAGCAGCCACGACGAACACACAAGCACGTGATAGGAGGAGCCACGAAAGTCACAGGAACTGTGAAATGGTACAATGTAAAAAACAACTACGGATTTATAACACGAGATGATACAGGGGGAGATCTATTCATCCACAGAAGTGCCATTAAAAGGAATAACCCTAAAAATTACCTGCAAAGTGTAGGAGATGGGGAAGCTGTACCGTTTGATATAGTGCAAGGAAAGAAGGGTTTTCAAGCAGTGAATGTTACTGGGCCTGGAGGTATTCCAGTCAAAGGCAGCCATTATGCACAAAATTATAAACAATATCCATCCCAGCAATTTCCCTACCCACAGCCTACTTTCCCCTTTTACCCTATACCCAATATGAACCCTTTCCTAAGTTTACCCCATCCCCAGTTTATTCCCAATCCATTTTTCACCCCATGGCTTCCCTATACAATTCCCTTTCCCTACAATTCCTCTCCGATGCCGAGGGGGGGATGAAAAGGGGGAGGAAAGAAATTAAACCCTCTTCTGCCTCAGTTTCCCCACAAAGCATGCCCAGAGAGTTCTGTCTCCCTTCTGTCAGCCCTAAGATGTTCCACAGAATCTGTTTGGACATTTAAAGACTCAGGAGGGTGGCTTGTTTTGTTTTGAAACTGTTCTTGTTATGTTTATCCAGTTGTTTTCATTCTCCTTTTATATGCGGCTGGAGAAATAAACATCTCTGAAACGTCTACCAAGAATCTGGCCATATATATTTCCTTTCCACAGGACTCCTGGTTTGATATATGCATGTTACAGTAATCCCCACTGTAGCAGGCTAATGTTATAGATGCCTAAAAAATGGGAGTCATTCCTTTAAATCTCTTCCTGCTCTCTGGGTGAGGCATGCTCTCTTTGGCTGTAAGGTCAGAAACAGTCACCAAAGCTTCTGTGGAAAAGCCACGAGCACAAGTTGGGATCTGGTTCTGCATTAGCTGCTGCAGCCACTGCCAAACACAATTCAAGCTGCCTGCTAACCCAGGCCTCTCAGGGTCACTGGAGATCCGGTGTGGGAACTCCATGTGGTCAAATGAACATGCAATTAATGAATAATCCCTTAGCTGGCTTGGAAATCTTGTTTTCTCTTGTAAGAGGAGAAATAGCCACCTTTTACCTGTTTTAAAGATGGAATAAGCTATTTTCCTGTAATTTCTGTTTACTAAAGTGACTAAAGTTAAATGAAATAAATATCCTTAGACTATCACCTCAGCTGCAAGACAGGTGAGAAAAAGCCTAGCTTCTCAAGGAGCTAATTGGCTCAGGTAGAAATACTTTCATTTGGTCATATTAATTTAGATGTCTGTTTTCCCCTTACATTGCCCTGTTGATACCCAAGTGACTTTTATTCAGTTTGTCCAGATCATCTAGGCAATGTAACAAAGACAAGGCAATTTCTTTGTTCCTTGGAGCACTAAATTAAGCTAAATCAGCATGTCAAACTAATGTTCTTTCCTAGCAGAACATCATCCTTAAGCACCTTCATTATTTTCTCTCTGTATTGTACTCTACAATAGTATCCCATTTTCTGAGCTGAATTCTGTGGGCCTCAGTGTACACTGTTCAAGCGAGCTTAAGGATGTACTTTAACTGATTTTACCCTCCATATGACCCAGCTGTTACATGACAGAGGATTAGTATCCTCATAATTCTCATTTAAAAAGTTAAAAAAGATTGAACGGAACAGGTGCTGCATTATCTGTGCTGGTCTTTGTTCTGCCATACCTCATTTTACCCTGTCCAAGCAATATTATCAAGGGCTGCCTAAAAAAATATGCAATTCTAACAGGAGAACTTGACTGATTTGTGAACATGTAGGGTAGTCTATATCCTTCATTCTGAGAAAAAAATCAAATTTCTTAACATATTTTTTTCCTTGAACAAAATCTGAAAAGTGGAAACCTATTGCCTCCTGATTTAAATTGCAAGAAAAGAAATAAGAAGGATTAATCTTTTGTTCTCAGCAGGTGAGATGCTTATATCTGACTTTTATAGAATGAATTTTATCTCATCAGTATAAATTTACAGTTTTTGAAATAACTGATTCATATGAACTCCGTGTATCAGATTAATGCCTAACTTTGATTGCAAATCTCCAGAATGAAAATTAACAAAGACATCTCTCAAACATTTCCCTTTATAAGTCTGAAATTTTATTTGGGAATATTGCACAAGCAGCAAATATCTTAGTGAATTCCTCAAGAACATACCAAGAATCTGAGCTGATTTTAACTGTAAGAAAACTTTGGTGACACTATTTTCTCATTGCAAATTGTACCTTTAAAAGGCCTCGCACAAAGAAGAAAAAGTATTTTTTTGTTTTGCTCTGTTTCATTTTGCTTTAGATGCAAAATAAATCAATAAAGTATGAATATTAAACTCAAATTGGGGTTAAATAAAAATATGTTAATGATTCATTTCCCTCACTCTGAGCAAAAAAAGAAAAAGAAGCCACCCCCCAAACCTCTTCAGCACATGAATCATTGCCTTTTTCCTTGTAATAGTCAGTGAGCCATAAGAATTACTAAATTATCATTTTCCTATTGTGAGTAGAAAAAACCAAAAACTACAGCATCTTTGAATCTGTCACAAAATGGGTTAAAGAGTTAAAAACCATAAAGATGGGTTAAAGAAAAAATAGGCACTACCCATGGAGCTAAAAAACTTGATAGCAAAGCAGAAGACAAATACTTGCATCTTGGCTACCACAGGCCTTGCCTTTTTCCCCAGTTGTAATGCTTAAATTTCTTTTTTGCATCCAGATTTTTTATTTTGGCTGATCTATTTTGCTTTCTTTTTAAATGATCCTGCAGCATATTTCCCAGCACTTATGCAGTATACTTTGAGATAAGTAAATTGGAAATTATGAGAAGGTGCTGTTTCCAAAAGAATAAAAGAAAGGCACTTAATTAGCATATAATTAATTAACAAATAGAGGCAAGGGTGACACATTCTAGAACAGTAAGTTGAAAAATGAGTAGTTCGGGGCTACAGACAAGACTGTCCTGGGTTACTGGAACTGACAGTGACAAACTTACTGGAAATTATTCCACATAAAAAAAAGATTCTCTGAAGCAACCATTTTTGGGAATTATACAATACCACCAATTTCACATCATTACAACCTCACACTTACCAAGCTAGAAACAGCAAGACAGGTGTACATTGAAATTCTGTTTATTTAGAAGATGATTTTTGCACAAAATCCTTGTATAAAAACTACTTAATCCCTGGAGAGAATCGTTGTTCAGGTCAAAATGACGACATTTTAGAGATGTAGAAAAAAAACGAAATTTGTAGTCTAAATTTCAAAACCTTGTTGTTCTTCATACTATATCTCGATATTATGCTTATTCACGTAAGACTATCTAAATTTTTGTCTACTTTTTCATTCTTATGAAATACCAAAGCAAAGACCCTTCATACCAAGGTTCAGAATGATCCAATGTAAATTATTTCCCTAAACAGAAATATTCTGATGTCTCAATGGTGGGGATCTATAAACCCAGTAAAATAATAAAGGTTGCTTGGCAGTTTCGCAGGTTTTTTATTTGGATATCTAACAATACACACCCGCAATTGTTACTTTTAATCTCTAAGCCAAAATCATCAAGCTGTTGAACTGTCACACTGGATTTCTGCTTCCTCTGACTTGTAATGGGGACAGAGATAAGCTACTCTCCTTCCCTCCCCGTGGCCCCTCCCTCCCCCCACCCCAAAAAAAGCAACAACTCAAAATTCCTAGAAATTAATAAGGGGAAAAATATTTGCAAATGCTTCTCTAACGTCAAATTGTATTCTAGAATATGCTGTTACCCCAGTTTATTAGAGGTCTACCTTCAAGGAGAAGAGAAATGGCAAAAAAATGATCTTGGAAATCCTTGAGGTCTTCTAGGCTGGGAAGCACATATGGATCAGAGAGCCTCTAAGCAAGAAAGAATGTCAGAAGGAGTCCACAGTCCTGGCAATCTTTTAAGAAGAGAAGTGGCCTCCACTGGGAAGTCAGACTGTCCCATTCTGTGTCTTTAAGAATGAGAAAAACAGGAAAGTGAAGGGGAAGGCATTAGATATGCAACATAATTCTGGCAAAATGAAACACTTTGCACATAGTTTATTCTACAAATATTCAGATGTGTATTTGCAAAATAAACTCTTCATAGCTGAATAAACACTGTATGTTTTGATTCTCAACATCACAGATGGCACTTCTCTGGTATTTCTATACTTCTACGACTGCAGTAAATCTTGCAGCATACAAAGTGTGATATTTGCATTAACAAGCTTCTGAAAAGCAGGACCAGTAACAATGTAGAACATCTTTCATGAAAGGTTATGCATTGCATTTCAAGAGACTTTTCTCACCTCTTAAAAGGGTGAGTGTGGAAACAAAAGGCTGTTTGCAAATATTCACAGGCGCATAAGGGACATCTTGAACTCCAGCTGAGACTGAAGTAGTGGGGAGTCATCTCTGGGGAGTTTCAGTAACCAGGAGAATCGAGCACTGTGCTGGTGAGTCACAGCTGGTGCAGCACAGCGTGTGTTCAGATGTATTTCTGACATTCCCTCATCCAGGTGGGCTATGGAGACTATTCCTTTCCCTCTGTTATGCCCCAGCTGTGCCCAGGTGTGCCCAGATGTTGCCTGGAGCATTCCAGTTGACCCAGGCCAAAACTGTGCCGGATGGGAGCTGGCAAACAGTGTGAGAAGTGAGCTGACAAATAGTGTGAACAGCCACTTACACACCAGTTGCTGTGGCCACGCCTCTGCCTGAAGCAGTGTGTTGGTGCAGACCCAGAGAAAGGTCTGCCCCCTCAGCTAAAGACAGCTTTTGGACCTAACTCCCTTTCCAAGTATTGTATCAAGTATTTGAGCTTGGTCAGTGGCATTATGTGTTAAGCAAAAGAGAAGCATATGACACATGCTGCTTTTGGTTTCCTTTGGCAATTTTAGAAAATCCTTCATCCTTAAATAATGGAAACAGGAAGAAAATATAGGGTCCTGCAATTCTGATTGCAAGGGTAGATTCATTATCAGATACACTGAAGTGCTGGAAATGAACCTATTGAGTGCCAAGTGAAATAGCCACAGGCTGAAAAATTCCTATAATCTAAACACTACTTATCTCCATGAATAAATACGGTACATAAGATGAAAGAGAAATCTTTAAATGGATTCTGAATATGCTACTTTTTAATAAATTCTATGCTGCATGGAAATTAGTTTGAATGTAACTTCATGAGCTCCAATATTTACTTTAAATGATAGCACAGGAATTCACAAATACTCCCTTGACCTTTCCAGCATGGAGTAGAGTAGTGATCAGATTTCTCAGACAAAAAAAGAGTTTATTCTTTTCATCAGATTGTTTTCTTCACATGTGGGGGAAGGGGAAACCCAGCGTTATGTCTCCAAGCATCGACAGTTTTCCTGCAAGTATTAGTGCAACTGCAGTGCTTCAAGAGCCAGCAGCTTCAAGAGTGAGCTTCAAGAGTCAGCAGGCTAACAAACAGAAACAGAGAAATTCTTAAATCATCAGTCTGCAAGGAGATTTTTACCAGCAAACTGTAAAAACACAACTAGCTTCACTGTTACATAAAATTATACATGTATTTACTATAAGTAACCTCAGCTGTTACCTTAAAAGAAAACCATCAGGTGTCAGGCAAAGTCAATCAAATGGTCTTCCCTAAATGTACATGTACCACGACACCTGAGATTTTTTCTTCCTCTTGACAAACTCCCAGCTCATTCACTCTACATCTCCCCATTTTCTGAAAAAATAGTCACTCAGGAAACTGCTGCTACTGCACAGCCTGTAGCTGGAAGGATTTCATAAGAGGGACTTAATAGAAAATACACAAGTTTTGTTGTTGATATCAAATTATTCAACACAGTAAAAATGCAACTGAGAAGAAATCCTAACAGTTGCTAGGTTATTAGGTAGCTGAGCAATGTAGTGTGGGTGATATTTATTTACTATAAAGTTAAAGCACTGTACATGTGGAAAATTATTTCTAACCATACTTAACTGGCAGTCTCTAGATTGGTTGCTGACCTCAGAGAAGAACCTTTAGATTAACTTTACCAGTTCAAAGTTTCAGATCAGTAATGACAAAAAAAACCGCTCACAACAAGAAAACCCCAAACTATCAATGTTGGATAAAACAGCAAGAGACGAAAAGAGAGAACAGACAATGTGAATATGACATTGTGAACTGGTGATGTACTCTAATGTTGAATTGTTTTTGTATTCCCCTCTCCCTGTCCTATCCCAGGAAAGGATGTTATGCAACCAAAAATGTCAAGAGAAGAGTTACAAGGCAAGACAGCTATGTGGAGAGAGAGATTGTATAGAGTGGGATTCTTCAGTCTTGACAGTATCTTGACAGTCTACAGTATCATGAGCAGCTTGGAGAACAAAAAAACAAGGAATGACATTGCTTCTTATGATACAAACCTGAGAGCCATCACAAGGAATTAGCAGGTGGAAGGGTCAAAGCAAAGGAAAATCCATTCTTCAAACAGCACAGTGTTCAAGTGGAGTACTCATTGCAATGGAAGATAGCAGAGGACAAAAATCTACATGGACTCAAAAAGCAGTTAAATGAATCCATATATATTGTCTTGGTCCAGAAATTTATTCAGTTCAGAAATTTCTAAGTGATACCACTGGGAGAGTACCCTCCTATCTGTGCCTGTGGGTCCACAATTTTACGCTTTTTTGGGTACCAGTAGTTCAGTCTTGGAGGACCCACTGGGGCCATGCATGTGTCCTTCTCTCCTGAAAATCTTCTTTTGTACTGAATGATGTGTTTCAGCTGTTTCAGACACCAACTTTATACCCACAGTCTGAGGCTGTGCAATCACAGAATCATAGAGTGGTTGGGTGGGAAGGGACCTTAGATATCAAGCAGTTCCAACCACCTATCACTCAGTCAGACATTGCACTCAGTGAAGACCCCTGTATGGTACTGCCCAAAATAAGGGCTGTAAGCTGCTGAGGACAGGCCAGAAGTTTTGATGAGTAATCAACAGTAGAAGATTAAAGTTATGGTGATCACCAGAAAGGATTACTTCTACTACTTTAATTTTATAAAATTAATTTCCTAGGCCCAGAAGAAGATGTACTGGTGTTACAAACATCCACTTCTTGTTGCACTTCTTTCCCTGCTCTAAAATGGGTGTCCTAAAAGGACACTTGTGCTGACAGAACTGATTTCTTCAGTAATGTTTCCAAACAAAATATTTCTTTCTTTTGTCACATTTTTCAGGAAAATAGAAACATTTTCATTAAAACGTATTTCTAAGAAAATTCAATTTTAGGTTGTGCAGAATTTCAGATTAAATATTTCCGAGCATGGCAAAGCCATAAGTAGCAAAATAGGTTTTTAAATAGGATATTGCACACAATTTGAATTGTCCTTAATACTATTGGCTTTATCTTTCAGGTCGGGATGAAGGAAGGTACATGGGATAATTTTTTAATAATTGAAATGTCTTGATTTTGATAGAAAGAGTATTTGAAAATGACAAAACTAGATTTTGAGACTCCTTTGATCTCAAGTCATTATGGCTAAGTTAGAAGAGTTCTTGCTTTGGAGAAGGCTGTAGCTGCTTGCACTTCTGACCCCCTGGTAAGAAATACCATATTTTAGTTTAATTTTCCACTGAAACTGAGTTTGAGCAAAGTGCTAGGCTAAAAATTTGAAGGACTGATTCTTTGCAGATAGAAAATGCTGTTATGGAGGTGGTAACCTCCAGCAGAACAGCCAAGCTGACAGCTGGGGATGATAATATCTTAAACTACTGCAACAAGATTTGCTCATCTGTCAGAGACCTTGGAGACACCAAATAGCTGGCTGAATGGGAATAAGACACCCTTCACAGCACTTCAGCATTTAGTTCCACCAGCTGAGGCCTAAGCTGCAAGCTATTTCCAGGCATTAAACCCTTCCCTGAAGCCATCAGTTCTGGATCTCATATAAACAGTCACGGCGTCAGCTCAAGGATATTTACTGCAGCCTGGTTGAGGCTGGGGATGGCCATGGGGAAGGAAGGACCTGGAATACATTGAAGTGACAGAAAGTGTTTGTTTCCCTCTGTTCCTCAGTTCTTGCAGAGAGTTTGTTTGCTGGCAGGTAAGATGCTTTATGAAAACGCAAGGTGGAGTACTAGTAAAGGTGGGACTGCTGGTATATGCAGGAGAAACTGGTTTTACTCCAGCATGCCATCTTGCTCAGTGAATTAAGGATGTACAGTATCAGTCCTGAGTGACAACTCAGACATCCCAAACAGGACAGAAGTAGATTTGAGTCTGCCACTTACCTTCTCCCTCTCCAGCTATACTGTGCATGGTTAAAAGTGGGGATCATTTAATCTTTTCGTTTCATTGCAGAATTTAACACCAAGATACCCCTTATTCTTTTAATAATATCCTTTCCTATATCATGTGCACCCCTGGGCTTCCCAAAACATTTTTGGGGCTTTAGGTCCACAAAGAGCTGGAAAATTCCAGCAAAGGCATTTGTGTTCATCAAAGACTTTACTAGAAATCAAAAGGTGACAGTCTGTACTTTCTAAACAGAATTATTTAGTTTGAGGTATTAGTTCATGTTCATGTTGATACAAAATCTTCAATGAGAATCAAAAGGTAATTTTTGTGTATTAAAAAGAAAATAATTATATAGTAATTCCTTTAAGAATTTCACAGGGAAATTTTCTACATTCACATCTGCATAAAAAGAAGCAGAATTTACCTTGTAACAACAGAGTTACTTTTTCTCAGTTGTAAACCTATGACAGAAGAACGGGTTAAAGAAAAGCTTTTTAATTCACATTTAACTTCCTGCAAAAGACTTTAAGTGTACACGAGGCTGACAGATTTCATGTACAGTCATCTGTAACACCATGTTGTTTAGTCATGTGCCCAAGCTCTAGGAACAAAAGTAAGCAACCAAATCATATCTAGCAAATTATCTTTAGGTGTTACAGTAACATTTTCTAATTTATGTAATTTTTATAAATATTGCAGATAATCATGAGTTGGGTTAATGAAGTAAAATATCTTCTTCTCTTGACACCAACATTATCAAAGCTGAATGACAAAACTAGACCTTAGACCCTTAAACTTCCAGAAATATGTATATTCATATGTATATATTAATACTGGTTTTTATATTGTGAGAAAGCTAAATTCCAATACTCAAGATATTTATAGGTAGGTCCTGGAATTTCTTAAACTTAGAATTTTGTTCCAAATATAAGTATTTTAGATTCTAGTCCCAAAAACTCTAAATAGCATTCCATAGACTGTTTCACATTTTGTGGTATAACAGAAATAGAAAGTTTGTGAAAGAAGAGACTGGCCCAATGGAATATTCAATCGAGCAGCAATTGGGCATACTGCTGAGGAACAATGGTTTTCTTGTCCTTTCCTTTTTAATTATTTTTTAAAGAAAAATAATGAGAAACAAGAACAAGTGTCAAAAGAATAATTTTTGTACATATCTCAAGTAGCAGCAATAAACTACCAGTCCTGGAGTTAATATATTCAGAGTTCTGAAACAGATGAACTAAAATGGCTTGTTATCCAAAATTTGGAGTATCTAATCACAGTTGCTGCTCCGAAGTACTAACAGATTGTAAACGGGGTTTTTTTCTATATTTTTACGATTCCTCTTATTCATTCAAGTGCATGAGAAATTTTTATACCTGTACCTGGCTGATACAAGAATAAAAACCAATATAGCAGAATGCCTGTGTGAGATGATAGACTGAAGTTAACATTGTTTTGAGAAGAAACATTGTGCCTCTCCTCTATGTTCTGGCAGTTTGAACACCTTCCTACAGATGAAGCATGTCACCTGGTGTAAAAGAGACTCAGATACCACAGCTTCTTTTGACTCCCCAGGTGTCTCATGCTGCTAGGGATGGTAGTCATCGGATAACAGAGAGAGAAAGACTCAGACATGTTGCAGCAATGAAAAAGTGCATTTTAGTGCCAGTATACAAAAGTAATGTTAAGTGTCTGAGGGATGAGAGGGAGAGGAGTTAAACATTCATGCAGTTTATAGGATTTTACATTAACATCAGTGATCTTGTAGGTCATTGTAGTCAATAAAATGGAGACTTCTATCCACTGTGCAATTCCAGGTACAAAACAAATATTATGCTGGGCATACATAAGGAACAGATCTATCAATAGTATGAAGAATGTAATTATATTAGATGCAATAGAAATGTAGGTTTTCTGTTATTCCTGTCTGGAATAATGTATAAAGTATGCATAATAAAGAAGCAAATAAGGTTCAGAGAAGAGTGATGAGAATAACTGGGTAGAACTGAAACAGCTTTCAGAATATTTTAAATCAGATAAGTCTTTATTTCCTAATGCACAAGAAATAGAATATTCAAAATTTAAAACCAAGGGAAAATAGTTTATCACCCAGCATGGGTGCCGCCAAACCAAGGAACTCATTACACAAAAAGTCATTTTGTCCTAGAGATGAAAGAGATTCAAAGAGCAATTGAGAATTTTACTTTGGTACAAAGAGTTACTGTAATACCCTGCAAGAAGGAGGTCAGACTACTGTGTCAAGACCTAATCCTTTCTAATCATCTCCAGCTCAGAAGAGACCAGAAATAGGTTTGGCCTGTATGGAGTAAGTGATTCCACATCTATCTGTAACAGGGCTTGAATGTGTCCCTGATGTGATATGACTCCAAGTTAGAATTAATACAGTATTTCCTGTGTCATATCACACATAACAGAACCCACTGACATTTTCTTCAGGACTATTTAAAAACTGCTTAAAACTTTTTTACATTTGAAAATGTTGGCCAAGAACCAAAAATATTTACCATAAGAACTTCTCTCTTGGATCATATTTTCTTCTAGGAAAAATCTGTGCATTATAACAACAAATAAGATGTGCTTTTCAGCGCATTGATATTTTAAAAAACACTTAAGAATAGTCAAGTATAATTTAAAGTGGAGAAAAAAAAGAGAAAAGTTTAAATTCAAAAAGAAAAAGGATGTCTTTCTAAGTAGCACACTGCTAGACTGTCTGCTGGCACTCCTGCCCCAAGCACCCATATGATCATAAAAAAGGATGTGTTGGCTGCCTACAGTCATGTCTATGTTTTCAGATGGCACTCAGCCTGTTCACATATTGATTGGGAGCTTTGGTGTAGGAATGGGTGCCAGGGTATTTTGAGTTTAGATGGGCAACTTGCATAAATAACATTACTGATGTCATATCATTCACAGAAAGTCCTGTGAATATGCCAAAAAATCATAACAGCAGTTAAAATTATATTTTTCGGAAAGAATACTCTGCTTTAGACATGCAGCGGAAGGCAGGATACATCACACTGCAAAGCAGTAATTACATGGGAAGCCTGCTTTTTCATCACTGGATTCAATCCTGGAGTTGAACATGCTTAGAGATGTGTAAGCTTCCATCAAATGGTAAGCATTTACACTGGGAGGCTGATTCACCCTTTCCAAACAGCAGTATTATCTTCAGGTCTGCAGCACTATCTCAGGTCTTAGCAAGATTAAGGTGTTAGAGGCTCTCACGTCATAGCACATCTACAGCCAGTTACCATGCAACTGCAGGGAAGGGTTTATCTCCTGCCTCCTTGGATTTACTGCAGAGAGGAATAGAGGGAAAGTGAGCCACTTGCATGTGCTGTGACACAATTGCATGTGGAAGCTCCCCTCGTATTTTTGGTATGGTTTTGCAGAAACTGAATCAGGTAATCACCCTTATTCTAGTACAGTTCTTGTTAATTCTTTTAAGAAGGTTATTAAAAGAGCACCATCAAAAGAATGTGATTCCACTGGTACAGACTGTTGGAAAGGAGGAACTGATCCATAGGGTTTCACCCAGCTGGTTGAAGAAGGAAGACTGCTGAGTGGAAACCAGGCAAAGAAGGAAGATTAATCACTTCAGATCTTCTCACTAAACTGAACATCTACTAATATTTTAGCAATTGGTTTTTCACAGTCTAGGTTTGTTTATGTTTTTTTATTTCATTGAGAAATTTATGGAAAAATAAAATGTTTTTCTATAAAATCATTAAAGAAATCTATGCATTGCAGTTAGCACACTTGTGTATTTGCACTAGGCAACTACAGTATTCACGTATTTATCTGTATTTATTAATTTTTTTTTGGTATTTCATATTCCTTCTGATATTTTGGTTCCCATTTTCTCCTTTGCCTCACCTTCCCTTGGATTAGGTGAGCTGAGGTTGAAATCTCCTGTCTCAGGCTGAGGCAGGAAGAAGTAAGTAACATCCAGCTTCTGCTCGGTCACCCTGGATATAAGCAATAGCTATCCTCTCTCATTCTAGTTGTGCTTCCTTTTTCTTTGTTGTGTTTTCTGAAGCACACAATCTCCATGGACTTTCTTAGCTGGACAAGCCAATTATTCATGGCAGTGTTCAAAGTAATGCTGGTGCTTACAACTTGTCTTTATGATCTAGCCCTGTGCACCTGGTACTCATGAACAAGACTTAATTTACACCTTGAAGTTAGTGCAAGTGGGAGTGGGGTCACCCCAGTGGCTTGCACTACAGTCTAAGATCATGGCAAGTTGCCCTTCTGTGGTCTTGGGGTTGTGGTCTATTCAATCAACAAAGACTGATGGGAGCCATTTTTCAGAACTGTCATAGGTGGTTTTGTATGCTGGACTTTGAAGTTGCCAAAATCAGAGTTTGTTTTTTTCACTGCGACTTAAATACCAAGTTATGTTTAATAAATATATTTTTTATAAACTAAGTGAACCAAATTCAACCTTATTTGAGGAAGTAGCATCTATTGATTTAGAAAAAAATAAAAATAGCTTATTTTCTTATGATCTTCCAGGGAGTTAGACATAAGCAGTAGGACAGAGCTCAGGTCTTTTCTGTGCTGATTCCAAAATGAGTTAAAATGGCTTATCTACAAACACATAAATATGCTGTTTATTTACCTACAGGCTACATTGTCCTATTTTTGGTAATGGAGGTAGTAATTTTCAGCGAGCATTGCAATTAACGTATTTGACAACTGATTTGTCTGTCTCCAAATCTCTGTACTGACATGATGTCTGTCTTAGAGACAGGCTTATTGTAGCATATGATTTATGTATCCGTACTTTGCATTTAATTGCTATGACACATCACAGTCATAATCAGAAACAAAAACTTTAATCAGTCCTAACAATATTTGCAAAAAACCCCAAAACTCTTAACACTTGTGCATGGGGGACTATGCAGAATCTCCTAAGTGCAAACTAAATTAACATGACTGCTGAAGTTGCTAACTCACATTCTGAATTTTGCATAATAGTTAATGTGCAGGATTCTCAGTGCTTTCAGCAGCAGACCTGCTGTTACTAGGAAGGTAGGAGGCACCTTAAAGCTACCTCTACTGCCAATAGCTCTATGTCATTACTAGTGACAGACTCCCTCAGTCCCGCGGGGATTTGTTGTCAGACTGTTGGGCTCAGGAGCTGGCACACTGTTACTGCTCTCCATCTCCAGCTGATTTGCCTTCTGGATAGCTAGGACTGTATGCAGTCATCCCAATCTCTTTTTTTTTTTTCCCTCTTTTTTCTTACTTGCATAAAATGGACCAAATTAGACCTGATGTGTGTGGGCGAGCTCACAGGGAAACACAGCATCTACGCAGAGGAGAGCAGCTCTTCCTCAAACAAAGCCCAGTACAGATCTGCTGTGTTTCTCCCTGTAAAACCCAGCTGTAGAAGCTAACATGGGGAGCAGCTGTGTGAACTGGAAAATGATTTAGGATGTGATTATTAAAAAATAAATTGTTGATTTTGTCCTGTCAATCAGAAGTCACTGATACTAGTAATAACCCTTAGAAACAAGAGCATGTAAAGAAACATAACATTAATTGGTACATAGGACTTATGAAGGCTGGTTTGAAAGCTTCATGTCATAGTTTCAAGTTTAAAGTGAATCTATTGAATCTATTTTTGCCCATAGAAAATAAAAAAAGACTTGGCAAATTTGAAACTGAAAACCTTGGTTTTAAAAACAGGATGAGTTGATCACTAAAGCAGATAAGTAGTTTAAGTACATTGGTGCTTATCAAACCTAAAGCTGGTCAGCTCAAATTAATCTCCTTCAGAGACACAAACCCAAGACTTTTGGATATAATACAAGTGTACCAAAGTATACCTGACTTCAGCAATGTATTTGATGACATTCCATAAAACAGCTTTGAGAAGAAAGTAGGAAAATAGAAATCAGACTGTGGTATTGAAAATAGATAACTAGTACAGGAAAATCACACAACCCCTTTCACCAAAACAACAACAAAAATTTCCAGATTGAGAACTTAGAATTCACTTCGAGAAGGATGTAAATACACAAAGCATGCCTCAAGTTTTACTGTCAATAAAATGAATAACAGTGTGTTAAAGCTGCATGGCATATTCATTTCTGTACGTCAGTGAGCTTGGCAGAAGGATGCATTCTTCTTTCAGAGAGGATGAACCAAGTGCACCAATCTGAAGAGTTTTTTATGGAGGCTACAAGGTCTGCTAGGTGCAATAGAGTTCTGTGTCAACACCTATCTATGATTTTTAATTCTAGTTTCTTTGAAACTAGTTAGTGGTTTGCCACTGAATGCAGCAAAAACATCATCTCTTCCAAATATCCTGTGGCGTCTTGCAGAAGACATTTAAAGTTCAGAAAATCTCATGTAAATGGAAGAACTCCTGAAAAGGGTGGTATGAGTATTAAGTAAAAAGGGATTAAACTATTGATAACAATTGCAAGAAAAATTGCTCAATGCTCATTTGTTTCAATAAGCCTTAATCACCTGTAGCAGACCTATTGGAGTGCTTAAGAATTATTTCTGAGCACAAGAGCTTACCTCTATAAAGACTGTGTGATTTAATCCTAGAATAGACTAAGATCAAGAAAGGAATTTATGAGCCTTCTGCTGCTGGATCTGTTCTGACTGCACTAAGACACGGTTAAAAGTAGGATCATGACTGGGGCAGATTAAAATGAATTTCCTTCAGGAAAACGAATCTGAAGAACTTTTACACTTCCTGGGCTGTATTGAATCTTACAGTAAAAAAAAAAAAAAAAAAAAAAATGGTTGTTTTTGTCTATAAAGCTGCTCAGAAAAGAGACACTATTTCTTTTCTTCTTATAATGGAAAAAGTTTGAGTTTAGCTGTGTCTTTATATTAAGGAAAAGATGTACTATTTTAGGGGTGTTTTTTAATTGCCCTTGGGTAGGAATCAGCCACAGAACACTGCTACCAAAGAGATTAAATATATAGAAGTGGATGGAGCAATTGCTGAGAGTTGCATTGGAGACAGTAATTCAGCCTTAACTGTAACAGCTCAGTGCCAGAGCTTTTCCACAGCTATGGCTTTAATTTGCTTAATATTTATATTTTTCATTCAATGTCCTTATGTCTCAGTTTGAGACAAGTTTAGGGGAAAACACTCTGGAATGAATGTCTCCTCCCCAGAAGACAGGTTTTGGCACTCCCTCCCCCACCAATACGAAAGGAATTGCTTGGATGACTGTGAAAAAAACTTTATTTAACAGACAAAGTGCCCGCAGGGCACAGCGAAAAAAATGAGTAACTGTTAAAATATTAAACGCCCTTGATGCAGAGAAAGCTGATGGATTTAGAGTTCCCTCTGTAGCTGGCTTGGCCCCTCCTAAGGTCCGAGGCCGGGATGTGGCATCCCTGCAGCTTCCATGCTGTTCCATGGGGTCCGATGATCCGGTTCTCAGGTCACAGCTAGGCCGGACAGTTCCAGAAGAAGATGAAGAAATTACCAGAGGGTTTCGGTATGCAGTGGTGGGAAAAGTTTTTGCCTTAGCTCACAAGCTGGCTAGAAGCAGGAATCTCTCCCACTGCAAGCAGAGCTGAGCAATACGGGGGAGTGTGTGTGAGTCCTTGAGCACAAACCACGCTGAGGAATTTTCCTGGCTCCCCCCAGTGCTTCCCCTGGACCCAGCTTAAAGCTGCGGGACCCATTTCTGGGCAATAAGGAGAGGATAGAGGAATACAGTAGTATCATACAATCACCTCAAGACACCTTAATCATATACTGTATGTTGATCTTTCCAGTACTGGGTCTACTTTACCAAATCCCTTCTTCCTGGACTTAGCTTCACTCACAAATACTCTAACCCCTCACCCCCATCCCAGCAGTGCAGAGGGATGGGGATTAGGGGCTGTGGTCAGTTCATCCCGTGTCTTCTCTGCTGCTCCTTCCTCCTCAAGAGAGAGGGTTCCTCATGCTCTTCCCTTGCTGAGCATGGGATCTCTCTCACAGGGGACAGTCCTCCATCAATTTCTCTAATATGAGTCCTTCCCATGGGCTAGAGCTCCTCATGAACTGCTCCAGCCTGTATTGTTCCCAAAGGACACAATCCTTCAGGAACAGACTGCTTCACCACAGGTCCTCGTGACCTCCTCTATGGAGTCACAAGTCCTGTCAGCAAACCTGCTCCTACATGGGTTTCTTGCTTCACAAGGCCACAGGTCTTGCCAGGACTTTGCTCCAGTGCCAGCTTGCCACAGGGTGACAGCCTTCTTTCAGGCATCCACATGCTGCAGCATGGAGTGTGGGTGCTCGGGGGGTTCGGCAATCACGATGGGCGCCAGACTGCGGGAACTCTGTCTGGGGGGTGCTCGGTGCGGGTTCGGACGGTGACGCGAGATCTCTGTAGTCAGATCTTGGAACATGTGGTTTATTGCAAAGGGCGTGGGTACAGGGGCACTGCTTAGAGCTGCAGCTGGCAGCTCTGAGCAGGCCCAAGAGAGCAAGAGAGTAAGCGGGTAAGTGAGAGGAATGAGAGTGAAGAAGTAGTGAGAGAGAATGTGTGTAGAGATGAGAGTATAGTAAGAGAGAATAGTAAGAGTGTATAGTAAGAGTGAATAGTAAGAGTGTCTGAAGTCCTGGTTACAATACAATAAATCATCTTCTGTACTGAATATTCTAATTGTCACTAACCAATCTAATACAAGATACAAATCCTATAGCATTTACATACAGCCTGTAAGAGTTCTTATATTACCACAGAGTGTTACATCTTAACTCCTAAAAACTACTCTTTGGACCCCTTCTGCTGAGCTAGTAGGGTCTGCTCTGACCCTTGGACCTGCCTGCAAGCAGAGGGTATTGTTCAATCAAGAGGGGATTACCTTCAGTTGGCCATACCATTGTTTTCCAGTTGTTCAGTAACTAAGACTTGGTATCTCAAAGGTGGCTTTCATTTCGATGTCGCTTATAGTTTTCATATTCCCAAAATCTTTTGTCAGGCAATCATATTTATAAGGCTTTCCTGTTTCATCTTCCCCAACAATGGGGTCCTTCACAAGGTACAGGTGTATTTCTGCTCCTCCCTGGATCTCCATGGGCTGCAGGGACACAGCTGTCTCACCATGGTCTGCACCACGAGCTACAGGGGAATCTATGCTCCAGCACCTGGAGCACCACCTCCACCTACTTCTTCAGTGACCTTGCTGTCTGCAGACTTGTCTCTCACATGTTTCCATTCCTCTCTCTTCTGTCACACTTTTTTCCCCTCCTTCTTAAATCTGTTATCTTAGAGGTGCTGCCACCATCACTGATGGCCTTGGCCAGTGGCAGGTCTGTCCTGGCTCTGTCAGACATAGGGAAAGTTTCCAGCATCCTCTTATGGAAGCCACCTCTGTAGCTCCCCCTGAACTAAAACCTTGCCATGCAAACCCAATGCACAGGTACAAAAAGAAATGTCTGCAGCACAAACTAAAAGGCAAAAGTTGTCAGCCACATTATGTTGGTTCCAAGGTCTGTGTAGTACCAACCAGAAAGGGGACCTAAATATTTAGACTTCAGCTGCATTAGGAAATTTAGCGCTGAGCACATGTCTGATCCAAACTAGAATTAGGGTCAACATAACACAGCAGGCCATTTTTCTTCTTTGCTGCACAAGAATAAAGATTACTCTGAGTTACTGTAACATTTGCCTAAAATTAATTTGGTTTTTAGCTTTGCATTAATTGATGTTACATAAAAACTTAAGATAAATATATTGTCTGATGAAAACCATTAATGACTGATTTGTTATTTGTCCTTTTTCCTTTATGTTCAAGTTTTTCTCTTTGGGTTTGGTTCTTTTGGGTTTTTTTCCTAAAACTACCATTTATTGAAGTCATAACAACTAGCAGAAGTGCAGAATGAAGTATCAGGTACTCAATATAGTCTGGATTCACCAGCTAGCATTCTGCAGAAGCCCTTAGCCACGTGAACTAGAACATATTCTGGGGCAGGCGGCCAACAGAGAAAGTTTCATGGCATGAAACTGGCAGATGCTGTGCAACTTCATCTTGTGATTATCTGTCACTCCACCTCTGGTGCCAAAAGAAAGAGAAAAGCAAGAAGGAAAATGGAAGAATAAGTAGAATGGATATGAGGTACAACATGATGGATTCAACCTACTTGGGCATGATTTTTGGTTTCCTTATAGCAGGATGTTGACTTACACCAGAGCTTCACTTGCTAAACAAGGATACCTGGGTTGAATTACACATGGTTTTCTGTCATACCCTGGCTGTCCAACAGTGAAATGAAAAGTCTAGACCAAAAATGTTTCAAGAAAATCATACTCAAAATTAATATACATGTACTCATTAAAATTGAAATAGAAATCCCAATCACAAAGGGCGCCTTTACCCTTGATCAGAAAACCTTGCTTACATACCTGGGAAATTATATGAAGCATCTACAGAAAGTTCATTTTACTTTGAATAAACCCCCTTACTAAAGCTCCTGATTTTGTTCTTTCAGTTCACTTTCTGTCTCCAGAAAACACTGAACAGATATCTAAGCTTCTGCCTTTTCAGCAGGAGTAAAGTGTGGATATAAATAACAGACATTGACTTGGGGAATTATAATCATGAGAGTGACAGTCTCAAAAAAAGAAGCAGAATAATTTTGCATAAAAAAATTATTTTTCAACAGATTAAAATAATGGGAGAGCTTCCATTGGCAGTATTTGATTGCCTCTAAACTTATTGTGTATTTCTCAAAAGGAAGCAGAGTTATGTTAATGAGTCCTTTTTGGTCTCCTGACAGTTTCTCTTTTAAAGTCTTTCATTCTTCCATTTATAGCTACCCCACAGGTGAGACAATCTTGTATATTATGTAAAATTGTAATATTTTACTTTTCCTGATACTCCAGATAACAAGCAACGAGGAAAATACTTAATTTTAAAACAATGTTGAAAGACAAGGGATGGGAAAGAGAAGGAAGAGGCAAGAAAGGGAGAAATCAGAAAGTGTATGATTTAGCCCTGGCCTCTATATGCCAATTATGTGGTTAGGAAGGAGGCAGGTGGAGAAATCAGGTGAAGGATCTATGGATCTATGGCTACACTTTGCTGGGAAGAATGCTCTTATTCCCATTTTCTCTGTGGATGTGCTTTGTTCAGAAGGCAGACTGGAAGGTGGGGAGGAGGAAATGGAGATTCCAGGGCAACTGAAATGAAAAGAGAACGCTTGGAAACTAGTAAAACTGCCTGTGTCATTTGATGGGTGGGCCTGTTTAGAGAGTGTAATCACTTTAAACACCTTCATGTGAAAAATATAGAATGAATGGGCATATAAACTGTCTCAGTGCTTTATGTGAGGGAAAAAAAAAAATCAGATTCTCTGTTAGAATTTTTCAATAATTACTGCATCACATTATGGGGCAGATTTTCAAAGTTGTGCTTAGAAATGTAGCCATGTGATGTCTCTTTAAAGTCAGCAAGTATTGCTCAGTTAAGTCTCAGTGCATCGCTTTGAAAATGCACCTCCCTCTCTTTGGGAGGTGGAAAGTGATTTTGTATCCCTGCTTTGGAAAGTTTTTAGTTCTTTAGGAGACTTTTCCCTTTCTGCTTTGTATTTCACCATTTATTCCCAAAACACTTTACTTGTTACAGAACTTTCTATATCATAAGCTGTGTTTGCAGTATCCTTTCAGAGAGCTATTACTGAGATTACAGGATTTTTATTCTCTCCAGTCATGGTCAAAAGATTTTTGCCTCTATTTTTTTTCTACTGCTAGCTTGCAGGTATTAGTCATGCTTTACTCCAGGGCAAATGCCTAAGCTTATTCCTGAAATGACTATTCATACTGTTAAAATAATGCTACTCATATATTTGAATTTAATTGTTCGAATTTTTAAAGCTGCATCAGCATTTTCATTGCAAACCACACAATAATTGAGCAGCTACCAAAAAAATACCCAAGATCCAATGCATAATAAAGTGTACGATGACATAATAATGGTATGAAATTAAAACTATTTATACCAACACAGGATTAATGAAACTGTAGTCTCTGCTCTAGTTTCCCTCAAAATCTTCTTGCAGCAAATAAGATGATGCATTTTTATCAGACTTTCAAACCTATCATATAAATAAGTTTTATAATGCTTTTTTTTTTGCTCTGTGTGTTTTCCCTGTACATTTTAAATGCACAGCGGTCGCTTGCCTGGTTCTGAAGAAGATAATAAAAAATCATAATACCCCAATTGTTCTACTCAGAATACTACTAATGAGGTTATTTCCATAATATAAGATGCTGCAGAACTGACAAATAACAAGAAATAAGTTGGTTGGCTACTATATAAATAAAGTGAAAAAAAAAATATCAAACATTTGCCTGATTTTTTTAAGGTTTCATTTTAAATTTAACATAAGGATATTTCATCTTGCCATTTTAAGCCTTTAATTACAGTTACCATCCTTTGGCTTGGCATCTAAATCACAGTCTGATGAGACTTATTTTTATACAAGGAGACATCATACAAGGAAAGGTCATGCTCTACGTAATTCTGGCTTTGTTTTGCTGCTTCAGCCTATCATAATATGAAATTTTATCAAACTCTAAACATATTCTTTTTTAACATATTTAAGAGAATACTTAAGGCCAAATATCATGTTACTTAAATTAAAGGGAGAGAACATGAATCATTCCTTTCACTTCTATAACAGAAATCTAGGGCAACCACGATAAAAGTCACAAAGGCAAAACACATTGCTCTTTATATGAAGGAAGAAAAACACCACATTTTTCAATACAAGTTACTTTAAATATTACAAAACATTTGAAAATAATTCCTCAGCTGCTTCTTGCAGTGATAGAGATTAATGCTCATAGACCAGGAATCTCCCTCTCCTCTGAACGTTGAAGAAAAAATATTCTTCACAACCACAATTTCAAAAGCAACTGAGGCCTTTTCTGGAACTGCTTTAATTGAGATGTAGTAGAAAGTAAGAATTTTGAAAGTCTATTTTGAAAATATTTTTCCTGTTCTCTATTTCCTAGAGAATCTAACTCTCATGACATCTCCTTGTATGAGGAGGACTATCCACCAGCCAGTAATCTGTGTCAAAAACATGTACCCACTGCATTGTGATGCACACTGGGGACATACCAGTGCCCACCAGTCTAAGCTGGTGTTCAAGACCACCTTGCAGAGATATTAGCCTGAGTCCCTGCTTCAGACCCTGCTTCCTTGCATTTTATAAATGCCCACATGCAGAGCAAGTTCCATTTTTAAAGGGATACTTGGGTATTTAGGGTGCTCAAAGATATATTTAATATTGCTCAAACATTTCTTAGCAGTACCATGGAGTCAGACACCTTTCAGCTCTTTCAAGTCCACTGAATAATGACCTGCCTGTAGGACTTCTAATAATTGCTCAAGTCACACTGAGGGGGAGATTTGGGATGTCTCATGGATGTATGTAGCAGCACTACTGTGTCCAAAACAAGTCCACCAGGTAGCCAGTGATGACACAGAACCCACAGGAAACCTGTGCTCTTCTGCATCAACAGCTGGAGGCCAGGACTTCAAAACTGGCTGCAGATGAATGTTTTTAGGCATTTGAATCCCTGCCCCAAAGCCCACGGCAGGAAAAGTGATAGACCACATGTCTCCTCACTACCAAATTCACTCTCATCATTGAGGCATATTTCCTCATCATATCTTGAAATCCTTCAGGACTAGCTAAAGTATATTGGCAAAAATACAAATATGTTTTAAAAAAAGAGTGTATCAACATCTGAAGGGCCCTAGGTCTGTTTCAAGTCCCATATCAACATGTCATTATCCATTTGAACTCACAGGGCCTGGTTTGTCAATTTTTGTCTAGGAGAAAATTATTCACAGGTTTGAAAAGGATAGCAGAACATATTCCCTACTATGAAAGAAGACTTGCCAGCATAGCTAAATGGATTCTGGTACTTTCATGCTTCATTGTTTCCACCAAAAGGAAGATCGTGTTTATTTGCAGAAAGCTTATCGAGTCCCTCAACTTCTGCCAAAGTTCAGTAATTCCAAGTACTCTTTCGTGCAGAGAACTTTTGCTGAACTCTCATCTCATATTCAAATAAAAAAAATGTGTTAACATTTCTAGCTACATTATGCATGAAAATGAAGGTGGAAATAACATTTAATAATAAAACAGCAGTGGGTAGCATGGATTTGATTACAGACTGAGTCTGCATGACTCTAAACTGAATCCTTACCTTGGTGTATCATTGATTAGCATGAGCAGCACAACAGCAGAGGAGAAAGAAAGGGAGGCAGAGGTGTAAATATATATATATGTGTGTGTGTGTGTGTATATATATATATATATATATATGTATGTATATAAAATCCAAATCATTCAAGTGTAAAATGGTTAGTCTTTAGCTCTTCATTATTCCACTGTGAATTTTTTCTGGTAATCAAAAAGCTGTCATAAGTATTGTGACAATATATATCCAAAGCAGGCAATTCAGACCTAGACAGCATAATGCTGCATAAAGAATTCAATAAGTGCATATTAATAATAAATACAGTTGCATAAATCCAAACCTGGCTTTATGTGATTTCTGAACCAAAAAAACCCGAGATTTATCACATTATTTGACAAACTATGAGGTGAGGATGAGGTTTCTGATTTAGCGAGGCACTTAAACATGTACATAAACTCTGCCACATTCTCAGGTCTGATTAATTTCTAAGTTAAGCACATGCTTAAATGATTTCACTGTCAAAAGCATCACTACATTCCTCTTTAAATGCAAATTAAATGTGTCAACTTTCATGGGGTTTTAGTCACATTTTCTCATTCACCTTTATTATTCTGGCTGAAGTAAAACCTCTCATCTTCAGTTCCTATGGAAATAATAAAAAGAGTTACAGTCCTTCACTACTAACCTTGAGATAAACTAGAAAGCTTCTGCACAAACAATTCAGGCAAAGATATCATCATGGCTCTGTACAACAGACATGGGAGAAAAAATTGTCTAGTATTTCAGTTCATAAAAAAGGTAATAAATCAGTAAAGTTACAGTGATTTATACCAGCTAAGGATCTTTCCAGTATTCTCTACTTTACGTCTTGACTCAAATACAAAATTGTATGCAAAGGAATGTTTTGCATGAGCAACATAATCAGAGAAACTGTTAATTGCACAGGGGTATTAAAATTGTTTCACTGCATTGGCTTGCTTTTTAGCCATAAGACAAAATGCATATAAAAACCTCTGTTTGGATGAAGAATTATAAACATACAAATCATTAGTTCTCTGTCCATTGCAAATTGACATAAGAGATTTAATAATTGTACTAACTGCACATTTAAATGCAGACAATCAGACTCTTGTGAATTTTTATACACAGGCTATGGTTGGTGCTTAAGGAAAAGAATTTGAAGAGCATTCCTCAAACATATATTCTAAGCTATCAATAGAGCAGTCCTAAATTTAAAATGATAATTTTAAAAGCCTTTCACCTCCTGGCTGAGTACCAGGTAACTACTAAATTTTTTGAAGCCTGGAATTTTCTCTTATATGAATTTCAGATCTGTGGGTGACAGATATTTGATTTTTCTTTTTCCTGCTTGAAATTCTCCTGTAAACCTTTGGAAACATTGCATGACTGTCCTATTGCTCTTAGACACATTGACATAACTGTTACACATACCACCTACTTACAGTGCATAATAATAAGTAATTTCTATGTGACAGATTTGAAGGGAGTTCTTCGCACTTTTACCAATGGTGGGTTCTATCCAGTGACTACAAAACATATCCCTTTCCCTTTCTGGGGGTTTTCAAGAACCTCTTAACGCTGAGTGAAAACTTACTTCCATGTTCTCTACAACCATTCCCTGGATGAGGTCCCATCACAGGACATGATTTTCTCAAAGTCTGTTCTCCCAGTAGGAACAGACGAAGTGATCACAGGGTAGGGCTCATTCAGATTTTGTAATCGCTGTGCAGCTTTTGTAACAGGGTTTCACTGAGCAACTGAGGCAGTGAAATCTTCTGAAGCTATTGAGAAGTTATTTAGACAACATCCACAGTCGTCTTACTTATTATACAAGGGCAACACCCGTGACTTAACCACACAAATGGTGAAAGGTACGTCCTGTTTTACACAAGCAAACTACTGAAGACTAAAACATAAACAATTCCAGACATTATAATTATTAGAGACACTGATATAATGTTACAACTCTTAATCTGCACCAAGTGAGATAATGGTATGCTCTTGTTATGCTGGTGCACCCAAAGATCTACCAATAGCAATTTACAACAGATGGAGAAGTGCCATTTAATTTCCATAATCTGAGGGCAGAGCAAGTGACAATTAACAGAGCTGTGTGTACATAAAGATACAGCAAACGGTCATCTCAAGAAGCATAAAAAACCATCAATGAAAATAATTAAAAATGTTGCAACCTCACAAACAATTTTCTTGCAAACAGTTTTTGGTTTTGTTTTTTTTTTTTTTTTTGGTGGCCTCTTGCTTTTCTCTGATCATTTTAATAGTTTGGACAGTCCTGAAAGATAAGATTTTCCTGGCTGAAAATTATTTAGCAGAAAAACATCTATCATATTTGAATGACAAGATTAAACATAACTATGTCCTTGACACATTGTTCATGTCAGTCATCCCAAAGAATGGGATGTGTGCTTTAGGGGAAACTCTGTGTGCAGAAGGCATCATGTAATTTTAAGCAAGACCTCAGATTTCTTTTTCTGTAATCAGGCTGAACTTCCTGATATTATTTTTTTCCTCCTGCTGATGGCTTCCTGAGGAATTTTCACCTCTGCAGAGAGCCAGAACACCCAGGGGGGTAGAAGGTCTTTGGTTTATTTATGGCTTTTCCAGTAAGAAATCATCAGATTCGTGGCATGGTAGCATTTCATGCATTTGGGCAAGGTTTTAGAGAAGAGCTGCAAAAGTCTCAGAAACTCATTACTTAAGTAGTATAATGAAACCAGCAATTTACTCATCACTGCTCTGAAACCATTAATTTAATCACTGTGATATTATATCTCTCTATAAATAACAATAAAAACACTTTTTAAAGTAGATACACACTTTACATGTAGTGAATTTCATTTTCTGGAACGGACTGAACCAACATCAGTTTCTTTTTCATCTAATCTAAATGAGATAAATATGATTGAATCTGAAATGAATCAATCAGCATATGCCCAGTGTTATTTTATAACTGTCAGTGAAGAGATGCTATAGACACTTATAATTTCCATGGAAAAGCAATATATTATCATATCTTTATAATAAAAAATTACTTTATTGTGTGATTTTTAACCTACTTGCTGAAAAGAAAGTGTCAGACTTTGTGAAATATTACAAGCCAAGAGACTTAAATTTAGTCCTGGAAAATGAAGTGAATGTACCGTGTCTTATGCAAGCATTCATCACTTTATAATTGAGGATAACTTCAAAATTTTTTTCTTATGGAAGAAAAAGACAGGGAAGATTTATGGCGACATACTAAGTAATTTTATCTGTCAGGTTCTTATCTCAAAGGATACTGTCTCATGAGAAAAATACATTGTGAGGAAAACAACACATTGATTATGCTTGCTTGGTATCCCTGACCTGACCCAACTAAAACCAGCAACAGAACAGTTATGCTATACCCCAGCTAGGTTTTGGCTGACTTTTTTTGCTGCTTAATGGGTCTTTATGACTTATGAAAACTGAAGGACTGTCTAATTTTGGGGGGGATGTCAGGTGCTGGATGGGGGTTGTTGTACTTTATATAAATGAAGTTTATATTAAAGTAAAAGCACCATCTATAATTCAAGATGGTCATGAGTGTTTATGATATCACATCTTATTTGGGCTTGGGGAAAATGTCAGCATGTTCTCACTTGAAATGTTCACACCCTTTACTTGGTTCCTATCTTATTCCTTCTCTATTTATCAGAGGGTTGGGGGCATCCAATATGAGTCCTGAAGTATGTAGAATTCTGCCCAAACTTTCTTGTCCAACAAACCTGTATACTTCACAGCTAGAAAGCCTTCTTCCCCTGTAAGCCAAATGCCCAGGAGAGTGGGGCTTTGCTGAGACCTGAAGTACTAGATGCTGCATTTTAATTTGCTTTTAAGTATTTCCTCAGAGTTCAGATGGTCTCAGCTACATCATAAGGCTGTCTGATTTCTAGCTCTTCACAAGATTACAATCACTGTCATTTACCAAAGGGTAGCATTCCTCCCTTTTTAAAGCCAGTCAGAATTCTGGCACATGGTCTGTCTATTTCATTCTAGTATCACTTTAATTGCTGGGATCTGAGCCAGGAAGAGATCTGGAGTGCTATTTAATGACAGTGGCATGCTGATGTATTGTGGTATTAACCTCGAACTATAACTATAGAAATGTTCATTTTTCTTCAAACTTTCTCTTACATATTTCTTTTCTGCTCAAATTCCATAAAAAATATCTTCCTTTAAATGTGCTTCACTAAAACAGAAATCTCATTGTCTAAAGAGCATTAGTTTTCTCTTAAATTATTGTTCTTTCTCTATCTGGCCAATTTCTTTGACAGTTGTTTGCCTTTCTAGAACTTTTGGGGCTTTTTTTTTCTGAGATGATCTGATGGTAGTAAAACAAAGCAAAAGTGATCTTTCTAGACAGACTATTGCTCAACTGGTTCATTTATGTAAACGAGCAGTTTGGCAATCTTGTACATGGGCAAACCACTTTCCAGATGGCCTACCAAGTTATTATAAATCTCTTGTTTAGAATATTTATTGTTCTTGAGAAAAAAGGAATAAAGAATGTGGGGCTGTAAATCAATCATCTGAAAAACTAGACCTGAATGCATTCGATGTCCATGAAGCTAATTTTTCTTTTTCTTTTTAAAAGTCCACACTTTGTGTCTATCACCCTCTTTCTTTATTTCTAGATAGAACTAATTCTCAGCAGATTCCAATACTCTGTTTGAATTTATTGGAAAAAGCTTTCCTAAATATGTAAAACTTTGAAAAAATCTGATTATATTAATAACCATCAGCAGGGCTTTTGAAATGTGATAATGAACTTCACGACCCAAAAGCCAGCTCCATCCTTCCATTCAAAAAGTGAAATAAGCACAAAAATGTTCAAAATACTTCTGGTTCACAAGCCTGCCTCAAAAAATTTCCAGGCTCATGGTACAGACAAGAAATGAGGATGATGGACAGCCCTGCACTGGGCTGACTCCTCCATTCACCTACTACCCTTAGAAGCTATAAGCCTGGCATGTGGATAAAAACAGGTTGGAAAGCAGAGAGGTGGTCACTCTTCTCAGTGGTGGCACAGAGAAATATTGTGAGATTATGGTGAGCAGAGGAATTTGCAGGAAAATGAAAGACGAGTGAGAAAAGGCTTTGCTTCCATTTCCAATGTGTGTCAGAAGATGGAAAGGGCAAAGGTAGCAAAGAGAGCTACTACAGAGGAGATGCCATATGCTGAGTCCTGTCTCAAGAATACGGAAAGAAGAGTGTGAGGCCTGTGACTGTGCTCCCCAAAGAAAAGGAAAATACTCCCTTAAAACTCTGAATGTGATACAAAGTCAGAGACGTGATATGGGAACATTTTCATACTCTTGCCTGGCCATAGTCCTTAAGGAATCACACCTGGTCTTCTACTTCCAGGGATAGCCTGAAACAGTGATATCCAAGTACAAAGATCGATATCCCAGTATCCAAGCTATAATGACAATATCTACTGGTTCCCTAATCCTGCTATGCATTAAAATACTTGTAGGTTTTTGTACAATAACCATTCAGATATATAAGGGATATTTGTCATGGCGCAGTCTTCTGGAGAGGCCAATGTTTGGAAGCAGCTTATTTTTTGTTAATAAGTGCTCATCTTGAGACTCCTTTCCAAAGAAAATGTAGTGCTACTTCTTTAAGGGTTGTTGGTTTGGTTTGGTTTTCTTTTCAGTTTTCTAAGGCACATATCTTTCTTTAAAATCTTCTGTAAAACTTGTTAAAGAGTGTGGCATTCCTTCTTATTAAGATGTTAAGAGTCTTTACTCAAGGTTTTATAACTTAAAGTTTCTGTGCAGAGAAAGAACTTCAAATCACAGCAGTCAAAAACTGCAATCATGTTTAAAGTTTGGAAAAACACCAATACTGCAAAGCTCACCTCAAGTACAAATGGCCCTGGAGCACAGCACTTAGTAAAGTAATCCAGTGAGAATTTGAGATATAAAATGAAGCCGGTCTTCCATATTTACTGACATTGAGTAGTAACTTACCCTGCCAGCTGTCCCATCAAAAAAGCAGTACAGAAAACGAACTACTGTCTGAAACAAGTAAAAATTTTTCATTCCCAAAATAGCTGTGATGAAGAAAAAGTGCACTGCAATGTGCTGCTGTGAACAGTGTTGTGAGTCCTTCTTTAAGATTACTCCTAGAATTTGCATTTTTAGGCTTTTCTTTGATTTGATTTGTATAAATGTTTCATGTGTTTGGGAAAAATTCCATATCAGCATCACTGAAGTTCAGTGGAATTTTTTAAAAGATTGTTTTCTTCCATTGACCCTGATTGTCCACCTAGGCTGATCCTTGCTGTTGGAGGAAAGACAAAGAAGTTTAACTTTTCGTTTAACCCAAGGCAAGGGGTGACACAAGGCTGGATGATGCTGAGGAGCAGCAGTAATGACTGTAACTGATGTGATGAAATACCTCCCTTCCCCTCAAGGAACACAAGGATGCCTCAACTGGACATAAGCATCTACTGCTATGATGAGATGTGACATCAAAATGAAGGAAAAGAGGCTTTGTAGTTGGTTGCAGAGCAATCATAGCACAAATACAAGATCACTGGTGTCCAATGCAAAAAAATCAAGGTGTACAATCAGGAATGGGTGCAGAGGGCTGTAGGCAGAAGGCTGTCAGATTGCATTTCACAGGTTGTCGAGCACTTCACAGCTCAGGGAACACACATCAGCCTGTGGAATTACGCTGGACTCCACTTAGACCCCCACACAGCATCTTTGCAACTTGAAATAACCGTTGAAAATTAACTTTGAAATAAAGACTCTTTATGAAAGCTACAATCATATCTGGTCTTACCTAACACCCCAAAAGCCCCTCTGGTGGCATTAAAAATTTAAATCTTGAATTATTTCAAGTTAAATCCAAATATGCTCTAAAAACCTTCAGTGTTTTCATAAGAACTTCTTTTGTTAACTGATATCCTGGAATGCAGAGCAGAAATGGGTTTAATAAAATTGAAAGTTATGGAAAAGGTAGATCTGAAATTTTCCCACTCTTTCTGTCTGCTTCATTATCCAAGAACAATGAGACATTCAACAAAATTGAAGGTGAATTATTGCAGTATGTCTCCATCAGGAGGGTTTCACACTTTCAGTAACTATAGAGAAAACCTAAAGGTAATGGATAAAGAAAGAATTTTACCGTTTTAAAAATGAAATTTAAAACACATAAAAGATAATGCTAGCATTTTCTCCTTTGAAGAAAGAACATTCAAAGGTGAACATAGCTTTCTAAATGGAGGGGTTTTAACACTCCCTTTCAATCATTGGCCTTTTGTGAGACCTGAGTTTTTCAGTACTCCCATCCACAGCAGTCTCCTAGCTCTGAACAGAACATTTGCAGCACAGCCAGGTGCACTTGGATGTTTTGCGTTGCCTTGCCAATGTGCCTTGTGGCCTGCCTCAGTGAAGGAAACATTATGAGTCTGAGCTGGTATTTATTTCAGTTCAGATGCACTGCCAGGTGAGCTCCTCTTTCTACTACACAGACTGAAAAATGAGCTGTCTCCAGCAGTCATGTTCAAGTGTCAGCTGAATTTGGCTTTGTCCAGTCTTTCATCTTTACTCCTGATATGCTCAGCAAATGTCATCTGTTCTGTGACATTCAGTGTGCATTAGGATTTTTATGTAGACTACCAAAGAGATTTCAAAAAGCAAAAGAACCCTGTCAAGATCAAGCTACATCTGACTTGGACCATCATAAAAATGAAATTCCCTGAAGAGAAGATCCTGACCCACCCAGTTTGCATGTTTAAGCCCTCTATTCAGCTACACATATTCAATGTTTGGGGGGGGGGGGGGGTGTCTCAGAATTCAGGAACAATTTTATGTTGGTCCTCAATTTATTTTTAGTCTGTGTCAGTATTTGTATGGCAGTACTTGAACCAGGGCACTGTGCACAGAAGAATGTCTTTAGAGGGCTTGTAAACAAGACCAGGAACAACAACAGAATACAGGCAGGTAATCTGGAAGGAGAATTTAGTACCCTGTTGGAGGACAGTAGGATTTCTCATAATCTTCAATAATATAAAATAATGTTTCAGGATACTTAAACCACTTCCAGTGTCAGTTTTCTGACAAATTGCACTCTAAGAGTATATTTCTTTTACTCTGTACAGCTACTGCTAATGAGAACTGCATAATGATGAGATCAGTAACCAGTATATGTTTCTGTGGTTTAGACTATGTTCTCACCATCAGCAGCAGCACAAAGCTGCATCTGGAATACCCTGTGTCCATGCTGGTTATCTAGCAGATTTCTTAAAACTCATTCTTTCATTGTATAAGTGTAAGAGCCAAAGATTAGTGAGAAGGTTGTACAGCTCAAGGAACTTGTCAGGAGGCATATTCATTATGTGGAAAAAAAAAAGAAGAAAAGTAATTTTTCTAGATTTTAACAAAAGACAAACTTTTTCGTTTTGGTTTTTTTTTTTCTTTTGATTGCTGAGATTCTTCAAGACCGAATGAAAATGTCTGAAATACCCAAAGTTCTTAAAAAATGAGAGACTTGAATTTGCAGCTTAGCTTCCCTTATTTCCCTGGATGACCTTCTACTTCAGATACCCAATATAGGTAGATAATACTACTGATCCTTCGAGAAAAATAATTCTCTGCACAGCCATGGTACAACATGGAGTTTTATTATTGCTTTTATATATTATATAGTTATATATAATATATATTATATAATTATATAATATTATTATATTATATAAAATATACCAAGAGTAATTTGATTTCTAAAGCAGATGTGTATTAAGTAGATACCATTGGGTTTTTTCTCTGAAGAAATTGAATTTTTTTTTAGCTAAGTAGATAGCTGAATCCAATAGCTGTTGTACAGTATTTCACAAACTTACTTAAAATACCTAAATCACAGAGAAAAAGATATCCACTATTTTTTTAAATATTTAACTCAAACAGAAATCCTTAAAAATATCAGTTCAGTCTTGCAGAAAGTTTCACTGAAAGACAAATATAAGATACAAAATATCTCCTCTCTCAAAAAATTCCCTTATTTTTTCTTTAATCTTTCATCCAACAATCTTTGTATTCCCACATGCTTGTATCAAGTTAGCAGGACTTTGCTGAGCTTCAATCTAAGATTCAAAGCTGGGGAGATGTTGAATTACCTGACCATTCATGTTTCTAACTTGATGGAACATCTCCAGCTATGTTATTGATTGGAGGAAAGATAAAATAAAAATCTTCAGAGGACCCTAAGCATTAAGTCATGATTATGGTGCACTTGCCTTGCAGCCACCTCCACATTTTGTTCCCACCTTTATGGTGATGTGGTCTCACTGTGTCTGTGCAGACACAAATGATTCACTCTGCAGAGACTCTGCTTTTTGCTGCAAGGACAAATAAGATTTTTAGCCAGTTCAGTCTGTGAAGGAGCCCAATATGTCACAGAGATCATTGTCAACACTAATTCACAAGAGAGTTCTTGTGTGTTCCCAAAACTCAAATCTCTATAGAGTGCATGCAGCCCCTGACACCAAACAGCTTGTGCACAGGACAGCTACCTGCATCTTGCAAGTATTCTCAGAAATGTAAGACTCCCTAGTTTTGTCCAGTTGCTCCTACTCTGAAGCTTAAGCTGATGCATCTTCACACTAACTTGTAACTTTGTTTGCAAATTTAGTAGTAAAAGGGATTAGGAAAAAATGAGGGGAAAGAGCAGAAGGATATTTCATGAGTGGAAAGCCTGTACACAGACAAGCTGTCATAGAGGAGACAATATCTGGTGTAAGAAGAAATACAGAAGAGAGTTGACAAGGCAGAGAATGTGACTAAATTAGGCAGTATTCGGTTACTTGGTTGTGGCTACAGGCGTTTCAGAGGGACATATGAGTAGTAGAGACAAATCTTGTAATGGAGACAGCTGCTCAAAGATTGCAACATCTAGCAGATTTGATAGCCTAAGACTACAAGCTTCAGAACAGACTATTCAACCAGTTTTATTTGAAATATTTCCTTTCAACACGCAGTTCCTTGCACAGTGCCTTCTGATTCAGATACACAGAATATATAAGCCCCACTGATGTGTAAGACATGCTTTGTCTTCCACCTGCGTTAAACACATGAGGATCCCTTTGGAAAGAAACAAGCACATGGACTTCATTCAAGCCATCATACCAAGCAGTGTGATGATGATGCCAGGTCGTTTATAAACATTAAATTAAAATGCATCAATACCAATCCAGAGATTTTTAAATCATACATATTGTGCCCAATCTCAGAGAGCAAAACCATTATGGACAGAAAAAAAAGATGATGATTGGAAACTGAGTATCAAGGAGAAAAATCATACTGTTCAAAATTTTGACTACTACTTCAATTTTACTAGACTGTGTGGAATGTTTCTTTTTTGTAGAAGATCTATGTAATTAGAAAACAAAAAATGACACCTCTCCTCTTGTTACAGCCTAATAACAAGAGACGCTGTTAGAAGTGAATGTTGTGATTCATCTGCGGATGTGCACAGTTTTAGCTGAAAATGTCACAGACAGTGCCTCTGCTATGGCAGAGCTAACAAGACCCTCAAGTCACAGACATTTCCTACGGGCTTCCAGAGGAATCCATACTAGTTGTTCATTTTATGTCCCTTTTGACACCAGTAGCCTGCCAATAAAAACTGGCACCGTAACAGCACAACCCTTTCTTCCATGGAATGGAGCAATTTTTGTGTCAGAGATCAGGGTTGTTAGACACGCTGCTCTCAGCACCAGAGCTGTGAGACCAGAAACAAGACAGATGCCAATATTGGCACTGCTACCTTTATGGATTGCAGATGCCTTTACTTACTGACAAGCTGAATGCCAATTTTGTTTCTGTCACAGCTTTAGTTTCTATAGTGAAAAAAAGCAGCTTTAAATGAGAAAACTAAGCAATCGGATTTAAGCTACCAACTGTCTGGGGTAAATCTAGAAAGACTCCATAGGAAGCTCTGACAATGATCCAAAACTTGTGTATCAGATAACTATAAAACGCACTCTCAATATATTCTCCTAAAATTACTCTTGCTTCCTTAGTGCTTCTTCATTTGGGAACAAGATCTCTCTCTCCAAGCTACATCCTGCCATGCCATATAATCTCCTCAGAGATCATTTCTTCAAGGAAAGCAAAAGTTGAACACATTTGGAAATGTATCCCTTGGTGAAATGAGGTCAACAATTTACCCCTCAGCCTGTATCTGGAGGCATATTCATTTGCTTTTGCAAAAGAAAAAGGTATTTGATCTTCATTTGAAATTTGTCTACCAGATTAGTCTACCAATTTCTTTCCAATATTTGTGAGGTTTTAACTTTTTAAGCATGGGCCAGGCATGTTATACATTTCAGTTTTCACAAAGAAAACAGGGGTCTCTGTCTTCAAAATGGACAAGGTGGGTTTGAGTTTTTTTTCTTATTTCAAACCTAACCCTGTTTTATTGGATAGTACAGGGGAAGGAATGTACTTGAAATACCTATCCTTATTATTATTTAGAGTTTATAAAATAACAATAATATGCAGATCTCATCTCCTTTTATTTTTAACCTCTAGATCTTAAACTACAGGCAAATCAGGATTGCAAATCCTATTTAATAAACTGAGGCATGGAGCGAGATGATATAACCAAAATTATGGTCAAAGTAGTGAAAAATTTGAAATATCATCCAGCTTTTTAACATCCTAACTTGATACCACACCTCTAACTGCCCTTTTTCACACAGTCAAATTTTCATTTCTCGGATACAAATGAGCTTGTCTGCCCCAGTGCAATTGAGAGCACCTGAGGGACATGTTCGACATGTTGACTTGTCTGACATTTACTTAAAGAGAAAGTCTGTGAGCAAATACTTCCCTCTTTTTTTTTTTTTTCAGATTAAACTCTTGGGACTGCAAGTCTTTATTTGTAGGTGTTGACAAGATCAAACACCAGAAATAAAGACTTGGTATAGACTTCTAGTGACTGGCTTCAACAGAATGCCACAGCTGTGTGTAGAGCTGTGTGTGGTATTCACCAGCTGTCGATGTTTTCACCCCTCACATCCCATTTACAGGAAGCCAGCAATTGATGTTGGAGAGCTTTCCTTGCTGCTCTGATAACACAGTGCTGTGTTGCACTGGGAAACCTGCTGGCTTCACAGCACTTTCCAAGGGTCGTTGCGTGGATGGGAAAACAAAGCACAGAGAAAAAGTGATTTACCCAGGAGAATCTCGAAGATGCAGAATAAGACATAATGAAAGCCAAAGCTCTTGACTTCCAGGCAAGACCACTAGTCTTCAGGCCTCCTGCAAAACTCATTGTGGGAATATGAGTTTACTCACATACGGTGTTAACACAAATACAGGTATTTTTGTTAATGATTTGAAGCTTTGAGACACTGTAGCACCATTGATTTTGCTAGCTTCTCTGGTGATGGAATGTTCTAATCAGGTTGCTTCATTCTGCTGAATAGAAAACTAGCAATTTTATGGGTTTTTTAATATTAGCCAGTACGTCAATACAACAACTCAATACAGATATCAGCAGTTACAGCAAAGTCAGAAATGGGATATAAGTTTCTCCTAAGTTCTCTGTTCACACAGCTGTGAAAAAAACCCATGTTTTGGAAACAAAAGACTCATTTTGCACTGAAAGGAAAGTTTACAAAAGCTGTATCGACTGACTTCAGTAACCCAGAACACTGTTTTGAGTTATGGCATATAAACAGAGCAATGCATGACAAGGCTTAAGGTGATCTGAAGACATGGATCAAGTATACAAAAGTCCAAAGGAGGAAAAAAAAGGAATCAAAAGAGAACACAGCTTCCAAGGCAATTCTTAAGTTGGTGTTAAACAATTTGTTTTGGGGATTTTATGATACAGTTAAAAATTGTGTGTGCAAAATGGCTTTTTAGCTCCAAATTTCAGTGCGTGCCACTTCTGATTCATTCACAGGCGTCATACAACACATGACGTATGTTGCAATATTGACCTAATACTGTGTGTTTAATCACATTTTCAAGAATCATAAAAGTTACTAACTACCTCAAATTTGTTCCTTAAAGGGATTTACTTCTTTCTATGCATGCCTGCTTTCTCCTCTCAGTACTGCTCATATTCAAGAAAATTCTGTTTCTACCAAAAGATGTTAATCATACAGTCATGAAAAACTTTTTAGGCCAAAACCAGAAGGGTTAGAAGGGGGATCATGGCCAGACAGACCGAGCCTAGTCACCTCCAGAAGCATGGAATTGCATGAACATTTATTGTGATCTAGCATGGCAATTCATATGTCTCTCAGTTAAGAAAATTGCAGCGGTGGCAGACATACCCGAATAAAGCAATTTTGATACTTTTTTACTTGTGCTGTGCTATTAGACAGGGTGCACATATTAGCATCTGAGTTGGTCCAATGATTCTTCGTTTAGACTTTTAGACCTCCCACTCACTGTTACAGTTTAATGGGTTGTTTTTTTCCAGATCCTGGGACTGTTCTTCTTTTATCTTTGAACACTGTCTGTTCACATCCTTTCTCAAAAGCTATTAACAGTCTTCTACTTCTTTGCTCTATTCAGTAGGGAACATTAACATTTGAATTGACTTCTTTTGCTGTGGGCAACATTCTGTGTATTCAAGGGTCAGAAGCTATCTGGGCAAAGATTACAATAATTTTCCTGTTGTATCTTATTGATATGAATGTAACCACACACAGAGAGCTCACGTTCAATTTTCGCTCTTTGCTTGCAAAATTTGGGAAAAGTTTGCAGTCATTTTTAAAAAAACTTATTTCATTAGAGATATATATTTCTTCCTACTTTTTGATTACTAAAAGGTGTGGGAAATGTAAGAGTTGGTTGTAGTGAAAAACAGCGTAAGGTAACATGGTCAGCACCTTGCATTCATGCCAGCCTGATAAGATGAAATAAATGTTGTCCAGTGAATATGAGACAAGGGGATGAAGATCATATTGCTGGCAGCCTAGCAGTGTGGCAGTAGGAAGGTTAATTAAGGGTAGAACTTACTGTGACTTGCTCCAAGAAAAATTATTCCCTCAATGATGTTGGACAGCTGTAGGACATCCAAGTTATATCTGAGGAATTTTTTTTTTTTTTTAAGATTACTCTCCCATAGTGTTTATTCTTTTTTTTTTCATTTTTGAAATGACACATAAACCCATAAAACTAACAAGGTAACATAAAGTTTCTTAGATATGCAGTTATTTCCCAGTCTTGGCTTCTTAAAAATATTCAGCTTCTCAAGGCTAAAGGAATGAAATATTCTGTTTAATGATTCACCACGTATTTTTCCAAAACAGGAGGGAGAAGGGCTACAGACTGTTTTCAGTTTTCATTTCAGTACCCAGACTCTAACATTGAGAAGAACAAGTGAAGTGAAATTTTTCAGAGAAGGCTGCTAACCAGAACATCAAACTTTCTCATTCACTGTCCTGGGATTACTGCTGCACTTCAGCTCTCTTATGCCTAGTAAACTCAACACATTCTTCTAGGTAATGCCTCAGTGGAATGTCAATTTTGTTCATTAGAAAAGCTTTCTGATTCTGAATAAATAATTTGAAATAGAGTTCCCAGTAAAAGAAGCACTGGCTTACTCAATTATGATGATTTGCTTGGAGTTACTTGAGATGACAGCATTACCTGTAAACATGTTCTTTGCTGCTCAACTGAGGCATTTCCATCTTACCAAGTTCTTGGGGGGGACATGTTTGAAACAGACCACATAATTTAGATGTAAGAATAACACAGCAAATACACAAAGTTCCTGCAAGCATCCCCCCTTGGACGTGCTTCTGTGTTCTGCCAAAACACTTATATATGGGGGGGTAGAGGGAATTACACTGGAGTTAGGAAGCAACACTGGCATCAAGTCAGCATAACAGAGAGAATTAGGGTGTTTATCTCTGGCAGAGTGCAGCATTATGCAGTTTCTTTTTCAGCCGCTTTGCTGCTTCTGTGTATGTGAGATTAGACATGGGATTAACCAGCTTCTGAAAAAATTAAAGGAACACATCTGCAGGTCTCAGAGAGCACAGTCACGCTAGAAAATGCTGAAGACACTTTATTGGTTATTTTGCCGAGATCAGCATTGTCACATACCGTGTCCCCAAAGCTATGCAGTCCTTTGTGACTACAAAAGTTGCCAAGGTCTGACCTTAGATGTGCATGGTGTCTTTTGATACTGAAGAGCAGAACTGGTTCCTTCAGGGAAAGGATTCTTCATTCTACTCAGAAGCATTCTGCCATAGGAGATAATATTTGTCATGAAGGGTTCATCTAATTTAGTGCATTTCAACAGAGCTAATTTAGAGGGCTATAATTTAGAAACCTGTATTATCTTGCTGTTCTATACTTTTTGGGAGTACACAATACATGTGGGATAATTTCTTGCTGACTTCACCATGCATCTTGCTACCAGCAAAAAGGATTTGTCTCACATACCATACAGTGCTCTTTTCCTGGGTAGTATTTGTTTTGCTGCTTTCAGCTTAGTACAGTGTTCTTTTGTAAACTATACAAAACACACAGGCAAGCTCATTACAGGTACCTATTGTCCTAGATAGGCACAGAAATTTTACAGCCCTTTTGCCAACACTTTAAAAAAAATTTCACGGTTTTCTTTTGGGTTTAGTTCAATTCCATTTTCTCGCCTTCACATTTTTTTTTTCAGTATTTTGATGGACTTAAACATTTACTAACTGCTACAAGAAAAATAGAGGTTGAAAAATACGGAGAACCATCCTGACACAGACATCCACAGGAGTGAAAAGTCTATATTTATATGCCCACACACTGTCATTCCCAGGCTGTTCTGAGAGCTGCTTAGCGATAGCTGAGATTCTGGGCCAGCCACTTTTGTAATAATTTTTTTCACTCTTTCTATTGTTGTAAGTGAAAAAAAATGGCAGTCCTCCAGTGACCAAATTAAGAACAACTCAACTGTATTTTGTCCAAAGCTATTCATTCATACAAGCAGTATTATAAAATGTTCTAATTAAATGCAAGGCAGCATATTATATATCGTCTTTCTAATTTCAGAGAAGGGCTCACCATACAATTATTAACAAACTAAAATAAAATATTTTAAAAGCTTTTGCAGTCAAATCCATTTGTGGCTGCACTTTATGAATAGTTCTTTATTTTCTTTAGTACTGCAAGATGAAATTCAACCTTGCCATTTTTATTCCTGACAAGACAAGAGGCATAAGGTGTTAGCAGCAAAACATGATAAGCCATGTTACCTTCAGTGTATCACCGCTGCCAGAAATGCAAGGCCTTTCATGTGCAAGGTCAGAGACTGACACCGTGATGTCTCAGCAGACAGGGAACTTAGTGTCACAGGGATTTTCCTTCACCTTACCAGGAAGAATGAATGCAATTATTTTATCTTGTATGTCTAGCACTTTCCCCACCTTGCCAGCACAGAGGACTGACCTTTGTGTCACCTTCAGGTGATGTTTCTGATAGAAACGGGGGCTCCAGCAAGAGAACTGATTGGAGTCAGCAGCATTAGCAGCTGCCATCTGGAGCAGCTACCGATGAGGTTTGGAACTCTAGCTATTGAAAAACAGGACCTGCTTTTGATATGCAATGTGTTTGTTCTTTTCAGGGCTGATATTTGTGATTAGTAAATATCAGGAACTTGGATGTTTCTGTTATGGTTTCTCCTTATTCCCCTAAAATGCATGCAGGACCTGTTCTCAGCACACCCTATTATCCTCACAAGTATGTTCTCCAGCAGTGGAGCCCACTGACCACAACTCTTGCAAAATCGTCAAAGAGGCAAGAATTCATAGGGGAATTAAAAGAACTTAAGGGACATTTTCTGTCCTACCCCACAATAATAAACCAGACGAAGTTGAATCTGTTTCCTTGATGTGCAAACCACATTTATAAAATTTTAGGCCTGCCTTCTCTAGGAGAAATAAAGGCTTCATGACTGCAGGAATCCAGGGATCTGCATGCTAGGAGACATTTTTTGCAATAAATTATTACAAAGAATTCCTTTGTTTGTGTTATTTCTGTCCTTCATCATGGAAATATCTTGTTTCTGAAAGGGTCACGCCTCATCAATTCTGACACAGTCAGTCCATAAATCTGTAAGATATAGAGGCATTTATTTATCATCTAGTTTGGACTGTTAGTCATCTGCTTTTGCTGCTTTTTTTTTTTTCAAATAAAAATGCTCTAGCAACCACAGAAACAGTGAATTACTATTTGGCTATGGACATGATGGTTAGGCAGAGACTACAGCACTGAGACTGCATGCTTCATAAACACATCATACACATTATATTAGACCATGCTATACCTGCAAACTTTTTCATAAAAACATTTACCTGAAGTTTTCAAGTGAATTTCTTCTGAATCAATCACCCTATACCCTGATGATTGCACTGTGCAGGGAGATGATTTATTTACATACTAAAAAGGTCAATGTTGAAAAAATCTGTATTAGTGGCGCATAACCATTGCACTCAAGTGAGACATACAACTGTATGAACCCAGGAATTCATTTTGCCTTTTTACCTCTATGTACACAGGCTTGAGACATTTTTGTGGAGACGTAATGCAGTATTTTAGGATAAGTAAAGCAATTGGCAAGCATGTTCATAATATAAACCTTTCTGATTACTAATAGGAACAAAAAATAATGGAGCGACCAACATAAAATATGATTTAGATTCATCATCTAAAATATGTAATTATATCAAGGGTGTGTTACATTTGCATAATAGCTGCCTTTTATTGTCAGACCCAGTTAACAGGATACAAGCCCTCATAATAGGCTTTGAATTACATTACTAGTTTATTTAATTTACTGTATGAAATAATGCAACTAGAATACAGACTGCTAAAAATATTTATAAATTTGCGTTCAAGTGTGATTATCCAAAATATTAAGGATTAATTCCTCTTCTAGTGTAAATTGGCATAACTCCCTGTACTTGATGTGATTTTCCCCTGCTAATTAAAGTATAAATGCATCCATGTTGTTTCTGTCAGCTGAAGTTATGAACTCTGCAGGGCTGATGCACCTCTGACATATTTTTCTGCTATATGGTGGTCTGATTGATCAGCTGTGGTAAAAGATTGGGATTCAAAAGGAAATCTAGATTACTACTGCTGCTTTCATGAAAATTATCCTGTCCT
This sequence comes from Coloeus monedula, assembly GCF_965178545.1. Taxonomy (NCBI): domain Eukaryota; kingdom Metazoa; phylum Chordata; class Aves; order Passeriformes; family Corvidae; genus Coloeus; species Coloeus monedula. The sequence continues at coordinate 108,700,042 of NC_138781.1, forward strand.
TTTCTTAACCTCTATCCTGCAGCTTTTGTATATGCCTCATCTCATAAAACATATGGTCTTCACTTAAAATTGTTTAAAAGATAATTGCTGTAGTTTTGCTATTTCATTTCTGACTTCCTTCTCTGATTCTCACATGGTCTCTCTCCTGCCTAATAATTCTTTCTACTCTCATGAATTCCAATGTAATTACTTCTTATTACATCAAGCATTTTCTTGTTCCTATGATAATTTCCTTTATTTAAAAATTCTGTTTCTACAGAGATTATAGTATTCGTCAGTTAATTTCAAGCAGAGTCCTATATGGCACACTACTACTGATATTAATAAAACTAATCTTCCATAGGTTTGGAGAAAATACCAAGTATACAGCAATCTTTTGCTGGGACAGGCCGCATGGAAGTGAAATACACTCTCCAGCCGTGTTTTCTTTTCCAGAATTTCCTTTTGAGGAAACACAGACATCTGCCTCCCTGACAGCTCTGACAGAGCCCTGCTCTTCCCCAGACTTTCCATTCATCCTCAGTGTGGTGAAGCTCTCCTGTGTTTGCCTAGGACTCAGACAAGCAAAGTAGATGTATTATTGTTTACCTCCAGTAGAAGCAGGGAGGAGAACCACATAAATACAAAAATGAACCTTAAAAAACCCAAAAAAATTATGCTGGAGAGTTTAGCATTTCCTGAGACTATTCAAAATATACCACAAAATCCCTTTTTGCTATAGTTTTTAATTAAGATTTTCTTTCATGGACAGGATTTTTGGTTTGCTGTCAAAAACAATCCCCCCCTGTGCCACTTCTCAGTAGGATGATTATCAAATATGTTAATAATAACAATAACAGAGGCATCAGCCCTTCCAGCCATCAGGTAATGCCAATAACTTTAAGACTGACTCTGAAGGAAGAGGGCAGGATCATTTCAAATGAGCCAGGGAAGACTGCCACTAGGTAATTTACTGATATATTTTTCCTTCTTACACCATTTCCAAGTTCCTGTCATTTTTGCAACATCCAAATCAGATCTGCTTGCACAATCAGGTGAATTCAAGGACAGGCTAAAGACCAAAACACCTTGTGTGAAGTGACTAAAGATCCCTGTTAAACACTCCAACAATCACAGCTGATGCTTTATGAAAGCACAGAACCTATCACCACCAAAGGCCTGAGCCTGTACTGTGCCTCCTCCACTCACACCAATGGACTCATTCACTCAGCTCCTCAAGTATGAGAAGTAAAGCCCATATTTTTTTTAAATGTTATCTTCGGTCCTTTTAATTCTGTCCAGTAAATCCCTTACCTCCCTTTTCCAGGAATGACATCTGTATGCAACAGTTCACACAATGGTCCTGCGGAGAGTTGTTTGCAGAATATGTAGCTCTTCAGTTCTATATTTCTTAATAGCCTTTTTTTAAAAAATAGGCTCTACAGGACCTATAATACCTTTTTTTACTAGCAATCAATTTTATGTCACCAGGGCAATTTGAATTGGAACTGTTGTGCCTAGTTTTACCCAAATTTTCTTTTAAGTAATGTATGCTGTGCAATGAAATACCAAAGACCAAATCTTGCTGGAGAAGTTGTCCTACTAACCCTGATTTTCACCACTTTGCATATGCACTGCTCTGAGTCTTACCCACCCATAGAATGATATAGGTTCCAATGGTCCTCTGGGTTTCAACTGATCCACACAGTGCTCAAACCTGAACCAATTTAGAGGAATCAGGGACTTTTTCATTACAGTCAAGAATAGCTCAAAAGACAGAGATATTAGAAGTCTGTGGGATATATGGTACAATATCTGATGAATGTCACAGTGAAAAAACTTCTGTTAATATCTAATCAGAATTCCCCCTTATCCTTTTACTGTCCACCTGTAAAAAAATGATAAATCACTCAGGACATAAATAATTTTACTTACACATGTGTTTTTCATTTTCACATGCAATCAAAGTGGTTTAAATTAAATGAATTATGTGGTCTGCCATTTGAAGTCCTCCTTTAGTTTTCTTTACATTCATAATGAAGGTTCAGAGGGAACTTATTTAAAAGTTGCAGTGTTTTGAGGTTCTCTATCATTTTCAATGCTGGTGTTGTTCTAAACTCACCAGAGTTATTAATTCTGTATTTCATTCACAGTTCCTTTAGAACTAGCACGTAGGGGAGTTTTTATGATATTGCTGGCTCATATACTTCTCTATAAGGAAATTTTGAACAATGACTTTGAAAACATTCTTTAATTTAAATCAGCTTCCTTTATCACACTGAAGAGATCCTGATTTTCAATGTCATCCATTGTTTTAATATACTGGTATTCACACTCAAGCAGATATTTAAAGAGATGTGAACAAAAGTTCAATAGCATGGAAATTTTCAAATAGAGTTTCTTCTAAAGTAATGAGATATAACAGTGTAAATTTCACATTTTACAGGAAGCAACAGCAATTCTTGCACACATGTACAGTAACTGGTGCTGAAATTATAGTGGGCAAGTTGCAGAGACCTGTACTGACAAGATGACCTCCCAGGTCCAACACTAGGCTGGGCTCCACAAGCCTGCCTTGGATACAGTAGTTCCCATGTAAAGAGTTGGCCACCTTTGTCTGGGTTTTGCACCATGGAGGACAAAAAGGGTGGAAGTGCTGAAACACAGGGGCATCCTCCAGTAATAAGGGAGGGATGAATGGAAACTCCTCTGGGTGGGAAGGGCTGGGGACCATACCTCCTCCTTCAGTGAATGTTCTCAGTGCCTGGCACCACACAAAAGGAAGGTATCACACCACCATGGCCTTGACAGACCGTCAGCCCTGCCTGTCCCTGCTCACCCCTCCTGCATTATCCCCACCCTGCCACAGGCCAGGACCGCATTTCTGCCCCCCAGGGCTGTCAGCCCCTGCCCCTGCAACACCACTGCAGGGTCAGTGTCCATGCCTGGCCATGGGACACCCCAAACTGAGTCCATATGTTTCCAAGGAGGTGACTAAAGCCTGGGGTTGGGGCTGCCCCAAGGTCTCGCATCTGCCCTGCTCCTGGCCTCACTGGTGGGACAGGCACTGGCTGCCGGACCCTGCCCTGACAGACTCCATGGGCGCCAGACACAAGCATTTCAAAAGAAAGCAGTTGTCCAAAACCACCTAATCCTGAAGTACAGGGCTAATACCTGAATCCAAGTCTCTCAAAGGTGCCCAAACCATGAGGGTAGAGCCTCTCACAACCCTTTCGTAGCCACAGGATCTCTTTGCTCGGTTCAGTTCCTGTTGTAGACCCCAGGTTTTGGTACAGGAGTGGACGGTGAGTGATGTTGTCAATTCTTCTCCTGGAGCTGGGCACTGCCTTTTGGCTTTGCAACACCAGCAGTCTTAGAGTCTTGAGACTTTTTGTTTTTCTAGTCTACACTTCAGTGCCAAAGTTGTCTTTTGATCTATCTCTTACAGAGAAGTTACTTTGCAAGGGAAATTTTAGAAGTCCAGAGGGGTCTACTTTATTCTTTCTACTGATTGCAATAAAGGCCAAAATTGAATGAGTAGGAGGCAATACCAAATGAGGGAAATGGATTTCATCACCCTTAGGATATTTCAACTAACACTATTCTTTACATTAGGATCCTCTGGGCATTGCAGGAAGCCAATAGTTTTTAAATGCAAAGTTAGTAATCATTAGCAAGAAACATAAGAATTTGTTTCCAGCTGGGAGAGAAACTGATGGTGAAGCAGACAGGCCTGGAGGTGAAGAAGGCAGACAGGGGTTAGGAAAGGCTGTCTTTTGTATGCCTTCTCCAGGAAAGGATTGAACAGAATGCTGCTGCTTACACAAAAGCAAATATCACCACAATATTTAAGAGACACTCAGTGAGATCTGCCAGAAGGAAAGAATTTATAACGCATAAAGTAGAAGAATATTCACAGATCCTTATGTACTCTGCCTGTGATATAAACTCCACAGCAGGATTTCAGATTGATGCTTTTATTCAGACATAAAACTAAAAACATTCTAATCTTATTTTGTACTGTTTCAGTGCCAGTATAGATCTACCCACTGTAATTGTATTATAATATGGCAAGTAGTATGTTCCAATGTGGCTTTAGCCAAGAGAACGGATATATCTGAAAAGATGTGTCTACATTGCGGTTACTTGAAATTGTGCAGACACAACCAAGTTGCCTTTAAACTAGATTGTTTGGGTAGTCAGTTTTTCCTAAAATTTCTTAAAAGCACTGCCAGCATTGATTCTGTCATCCCAAGAAGAGTCCTCTGTGCAGGCCTCTTTAGACATAAAAAGGAGAGAAGAGTAAAGGAAAAGTGTTCTGTGCTCAGCAGTAAAATTGCCTCTCCTGCTGCTGGCAAGAGGGTGAAAAATTGGGTACAAGGACCTGTGTTTCTAGGGTAATGCCAGCACCCTGAGCAACAGCCACCACCAGGGCTGCCTGACCTGACAGACACCCCCGCCATTAGGTTTACCAAGGATCATGGGGGTTTCAATTTACTCACTTTCGCTGCTCTGAAGTGTCTTAGTGCCTGAATGCTATTAGGCCAGAGCCCTGTGTTCCAGTGTTACCGGCTCAGAAGAGTCTGTACCTGCATTAACACTTAGTGCCTAAAAATCTTCCACAGACTTTTAGACAGGAAAAATCATCACACTCTGAGAACTGACTGGTCTCTTTTCCTGCTTTCTCTTGAACTTCTCTTGACCTGCCCCTCACAGCACAACTTTCTTGCTCTATCACAATTTGGACCAAGCAACGTAAACTGTAAAATCTAACCTTTGTAAGTTATTCTTGAAATCTTCATCTGTTCTGTGAAGGATCAATGAAGTCACCTGCTGAGATCTTGTTCTTGATGGCAAATACATGTTGTGAACCCTGCCTTTACCATGCAATATGCTGCAAATATTAAACTTATTTTCTGCAAATCCATGTACAGAAGTATAATGAAGACACACTTGAAATGGTGCAAATACCACCACTGTTCCCAATGCAACTCCTGTACATGCCTGTACCTTGTGATGGTATCCTTTCAATGCACATTAAGCTTAAGCATTTGGGATAAACCTGACTGAAGTATGGCTATCTACAAAAGCAAATTGAGAGGAGAAATACAAAACACATAAAACCATGTCAGTGAGGGAAGCAAGTGCTAATTTTGGCCTGAGCATGTAATATAATCAGTACTTACATAGGAAAAATGACATTTAGCAAAATCCTTTTGCAAGAAACTCATCAAGGAAGCATATGCTGATAATTAAAATCTATGGCTGATCCAACTCAGAGATTTACATTGTCACAAGAACCGAGATATTCAGTACATATGGTGGTCACTTGAGGAAACCCATTGTGAATCACCGCCCTCTTCAGAATATATGTTCTGTGGCAAATACAGCAGGGTTTCTCTTTGATGCATGTAGACTTTTATGATGTCGAGTATTTGAATCATTTCAGTTATAACCTGAACATCATGGTTTGTCAAGGCCTAGGCCAAGGCTGGGATATTATGCATGACATCAAACTGTACCCTCTGTCTCTAGCAAGCGAGGTGATGTTAACTACTTTGTCGTGCAATGAGCCTTCAGTGCACTTACACTGACACTTGTTCAGACTGCCTACATCTACCACAGGCCTGCTGATACTGCCTCGGTGCAGGGGCACCACAGGACACGCCACATATTTGGTAGATGCAGGACTGGCATGCCAACTGTTTCTCATTAGCACCTTCTCCTCCAGACCTCACTCCTGCAAAGGCACCAGGAACAACATTGCACACTGCTCCTGGTCCTGTCCCTAGGATCCTTCTACATAAGTTGCTTTTCCATGTTTGATTCCTCTCCCAAGCATCAGTGGCTCATCCTGTATCTGCTAAAATGCTCTATCAAACCTATCACAAACTAGTCACTTTAAATCCAGAACTTGGCCCTAAGCAAGTTAACACATAATGTTCAAATTTAAAACAACTTAGAGTGTCAATGACTGACTCTCTCCCAAACTTCAGTTCCATAACACTTGAGGTAACACCATTTACTCAAACTAGACCGTCTCCCCCCCATATAAGTTTTCTATAGGCACCAGTGTAGGTCATCCAGGTATGACAAATGTAACAAGTTAGAGGTGGATGAAAGTCCACATTTGGCTGATAATAACTGGAATGAAATTTAGGTGTCCTGAATTGTATTTGTATTCATGAATGAACTACACTCACATGCCTATAACAACATGGTCATTTAGTACCCTTAATTTTCCTTGGGCAAGGTTTAGATCCAGTGACTGTGATGCCTTGAGAGGCCTCCTAGAAACAGAGACTAGACAAGAATAAGGGAATAAAGGTAGGTATTTATTTGAAAGACCTTCAAAGGTACCCCCTGGGGCCAGAGGCTATTGACAAGATGGACCCCAAGATGGACCACAGGTCACGAGTTCTTCACACTTTTATAGGTTTGGTTCATTTGCATAGCAGGGTTAATTCTCCAATCAAAGCTTCAGTTTGATGATGTAATTCCACTCTGCTTGTCCCCCTTAGAGGCTCTTTGGTTTCTACTTTTTGGGCCTAGGACAGTCTAGGTGTCCTTGAAGAGCAGGCCTGGAGAGGCTTTGTTATGTCTACCTAGCACAAGAGAGCAGAAGTTAACAGGCTACAAGAAACTTCAGAGTTACACACTAGGCAGTACAGGATTTGAAAAATATGAGAGTTAAAACCTAAGGCATCAACTGTAATAGCCAAGACAAAATACAGTTGTTTTTAATGACAAATCACCTGACCAAGCCTCTGCTTTAGCCATCTGTGCCTATTTCACTTAATCCCACTTCCAGAATTAAACTACTTAGAGACACTAGAAGCCATAGGAGAATGAATCAAAATGCAGTAGGACTCAAAACACATAGAAGGAGAGAAATTAATCTTTAGCACTTTGGCAAGTGTTTAGAGTTTGAAAAATACTAATGCTGAAACTTATAGCGGAGAAAAAGTCTTCATTCTTCTTGGGCTTCAGGCCAAAAGATCTCATGTATTTAGTGTGAAAGTACTACATTTACCATTTTAAGTTCTATTCCCATCTTAATTCTAAACCACTTACGAGAAAATAAATTTTAATCAGTGAAGATGTAAAAATCATAATATCCCACTTAGAAAGTATTAAGAGGTGCTAAAAGAAACATTCACTATATACTTTGACGGGTTAGCCCCATTGGTCTGCGTCAGCCTTTCCAGTTATGAAGATGTTAACATGAAATTTACTCTTGAAGACTCTGGAGGATCTACGCAAGAAAGTTGTGAGAGTTGAAATGGTGGGAACGATGCTAACTTGCAGCAAATACCAGCTCATTCAGTGGAGAAGTGAAGCAAATAGAAACAAACTGTTTGGAAAGTCCTATTAGTCATACAACTATACCAACAAGCAGCTAATACGGTAATTTTTGAGGAATTGAAGAATTTCTTAAAACATCAGTCCTACTAGCCAAGTCTGTGGACTTTTTTGAATTCTGGCTTTCACCAAAACTTACCTATATACCTGAATGTATATGGCTCACTTGACTGTAAGCTTGACTACCTTTCCCAGCTGTAACAGTTGGCCTTGTCTCTCTCTCTCCCTTCTAGAAGTCAATGTGGAACGATATCATCAAATCATTACGGCTGCAGCACTCCTCATCTTTAGCCAACTGAACAGTGTTGAAGTATTGTGGTACAGTGGGAATGCCCTATTGATCTAGGGTATGTTTGGTGTGTAAAGAGTGGATAGGTCCCTGAGGGCTTCTGCCTGCACTCACCCTTGCTCTGGGAGGTCCCAGGAGCACTGTGCAGAAACCTCTGCTTCCCCTGGTTCTCAACACCATCAAGCTGGGACTTTATGGCAGCACACACAGGCCACTACCCCCTGCACAGCTTGTTCAGTGTTCTCAGCCCCTTGGGAAACAGACGTGTTTGGTAGCATGACTGGTGGGGCACCTCAGCAGGATTCCACAGAGCAGGGTTACTGCTACTGTCAGTGAGGTCATGTGTTGTCTACATGTGTATTCCACTTGTAGTTATATGCTAAAACGTGTTCTATTATCTATCATTCTATTACAGGTCATTCTATCTATTATCTATCATTCTATTACAGGTCAGAGAAGGTATTCATGAAAGGGTAAGGATATACATCCCTATAAGCAAATTTTAGCCTTGGTCTTCTAAAGCCTATTCCTTAGGCCCTCAATCTATACTTGTTTAGTAGCTTTCCTCACGACCCAGTACACTGTATTTTTGTGGTGATTTTCCTTTGCACAGCTAAAAAAAATCCTCACAGATCATTTTCCATGTGTAAAGAGAACACAGATACAGTTTTTCCACTGTTCATATAAATGCTATCCTTTTGTGAATTCGGCCTTAGAGTATTTTGATAGGCAGATAAATAAGGACTTTCACTACAGTCTCTTATTCCCAGGTGGGTGGTATTTTCTGTAGTGTTATTACCAGCTGTATAAATAGCAGCACTACTGCTGGTGTAATTTGGACTGCTGTGGATGTATACACTCAAAGCACAATTAGATAGCTCTAGTTGTTCACCTATAAAATGATAACTGCAGTCACCTGGCATTTGGTAAATATATTCAGCAACCTCAGTGCTCCAGAACATCTCCCTAATTCGCCACAAATAAAGAACACTGCATAAAGCCTGGCATCCCTTGTGAAGCTAGCAGAAGGGGGAATACAGCACATTCAGATGCCAAGGTGCTTTGGCTGCAGATATCCACTAACAATTTTTATTACATAAGCTTTTAGGCTTGAAAAGAGCACTCCTACAGCATTGTGTTTCTCTGATGAAATTAGGGATTTGTTATGTACCCTAACAAATATACAGATCCAGAATGAAAATATATTTACAGTGCTGTAGCACTCTAGTCTGAATATCCACTAGGAAATTTGAAATTAGGTTTGGCTTGGTTTGGTTGGTGTCTGTTGTTACATAATTAAAGGTCTGTACCCATGTCAACTTGTAAGGAAAATCATTCAAGAATAACTAATGTTGTAGTCCATAAACATGAGCACTGTAGACTATAAAGCGAAACATGTATTCTTACCTAGAGGTGTATTCTTAAAAGACCTGTGTGATGTTTCAGAAAGGTCCAAATAAACAGAGGTATGTCCTTAAACCTCTAAAGAAGTAACGCTGCAGCAGTAATAAACTGTGATGCAGCATCACAGTAGTCTTTAGCTATAAAATGTCATTAAGGAATGAAATTCTTGATTTTCTATTTTTTTCCCATGCATCTCTTAAAGGGCAGCAAAATCTTTCTGTCATAAATGCATTAGGAGCAGCTAGGAGCATTAAAAGCAGCTGAATTTCAGTTCTTCATTTAGAGTACCCAATCCAGCAATATTATGGGATGTATTTACATTATATGTCAACTCTCAACTTCTATTTCTCCCTCCTCTCAAATTTACTGATTTATCACTGCAGAATATGATAATTTCATCTGAGGCATTGCCTTCCCTGATGGCTCTTTTCTTCACCAACTAAAGTAGAATATGTGGGATGCAATTCTAGTGCACTGTTGAAAAGACTAATTGGTTTCTGAGATTTAAATAATCTTGCCTCCTTTGATTGAGCAAAATACATTAATTTTTCAGAGTTATATCCAGTCAATAAAGTCCCCCAAAAGCAACATTTTAACTGATTACAATCCTACAACTTTGATACCACAGTGGATATTAATACTTAAAATTAAGAAGCTTGATTGCCATCTCTTCATCACACTTACAAGTTTACTGAACTAATTAAAAATATATTAAAATTAATGAAACTTTGAAAGTGATTAAAGTTGTTTCACACCAGGAGAAAGACACTTGAAGCATCAATTCTCCCTGTGTGTTTACATCTACCATGATTGAGAGTGTTCATAATTCAGCATTTTCATTAAGGAACAACAATTCATTTTCTCCTTTTTAGAAATACAACTCTTAAATTTACAGTATTTTTTTTCTGTTCTAATTGTAAATATAAATTTGGTGTAGATTTAACAAAATACAATTTATCAGAGGACAAATTCAAACAGGAGCTCTTCCACTACCTTTAGAGGATTGAATTGCACCCTACGACACTGGAAGGTAGAAATAAAGAAATAAAAGGCAAGCCATATTTTTCTTCTTTTAGCTAGGCCTACGAAAGTGACATAACAATAGTACTGCAATATTCTAAGTACCTCCTCTGACTCCTATTTTTACATTGTTTACAAATATAGTTGGAATAGAAAAAATTTCATGCATGCAAATTTAATTTGATTCTGTCCTTAAGCAATATGGAAATAAAAAATATTAAACAGATAATCTAAGTGAGGGAATTCCTTTTTCCCCCATCTCGTTACACTAGTCATTATCTGACATTGTTACTTTCCAATGGAACTGATTTCTAAAGTAGTTACTTGGAGAAATGTTTGCAATATTGCCAAGGAAAGAAGTTTCTGTGAGTGACATGTTTTAGCTGGCCTGCTCTAGTCTAAAAATCTGTTCTTTTTCAGAGGCAGCAAATCCTCTCTTTTCATAAGAAACAAGACATTTCTGTACCAATACCAAAGTTCTTCAAATGGAATTATAAATGCATTATTGTACCACCTGCATTTCTGTGTGTAAATATTTTAAAAGATTAATTCCTAGACATTTTCCCCTTCTGCATCTAAGTGAGTGCTGTTGTCATGCTGTATAGAATCATGGAATCATAGAATGTTTGGGTTGGAAGGGCCTTTAAAGATCCTCTGGTTCTAAGCCCCTGCCCAACCGGGCATGTAACAAGGAGGAAGTTGACAATGGAATATTACAGGAAAATCAAATTCAGACAAAAAGAGGAAACCCCCTTTTTACAAAGCCAGAATCACTTTCTTTAAATTCACAGCAAGAATCAAAGAGCACATAGATGCAGTAATTACTGAGTGTATTTGGAGAATCCTTGCTTAATCCAGTGTCAGGCAAGAATTTCAGAAGTAAAGAGGCAATTAGAGAGGAGGGAGCGAGACACGAGACATGAGAGACTGGCACACAGTGAAGTACATGGGTTTGCTTCAGTCTCATGCCCTGAGGTGATGCTTGAGAAAACATTTGTTACATTTGTTGAAATTTCATTTTGACTGGCTTTTATTTATATTCCACTTTGAAAGAATAAATAGCCTTAAAATACCTAAATACTAAATGCATAAATCTGCCAGCAATTATTTATGTGAACACAGGCAGGGATAGGCACTTTGCAGAAGAGAACCGCAAAGGTATTTATTCATGACAATCTCCTACATCAAGACCTATCTTAACTAAAATATATATTGTTCAAGAAACCCAAGCTAATGATGGTTTTGGTTTATAATCATTTTAATAATTCAGTACGAACTCGTCGAACATTATGTAAAATCTAATTTGAAACTCTTTTAGCCATGAAAGCTAGCTCTTGCACACTGCATTTGATTACCTGACTGGTCTCTAAAAAGTGACTCATGCATGTCTATTACTTATAATATAATTTTTGCAACATTCTGTATCTACCAAAGGGTTCTTTGCTCTTTTTTTGCCAAGTGTATTGCTACATGTTTACCTTTATACAGAAATTAATGAAAAATTGTCCTTTGTTGTAAATCGTTAAGATCCCCTTATTTAAATAGAACTTATTAGTAGATTAATGGGAAAATATCCTACATATTGATTTAAATACATGGTAAAGATAATAGTTATTAGGATTTATTAAAGCTATTTGGTTTATCACAGAGACACACCAGGATAAGGAGCAAAAATGCACTAAGTAGAAGAGAAATCTCCCCAGGATGCATATTAATATCATTAGCACATATTAAAAGCTAAGAATGTTGTGTTGACAAATATTCAAGCTGATTCAAGAATCACAGCAGGAGAAAGAGTGCCTTCTTTCTCCTTGCAGTTTTTGAGTTGGCACAGGCTGGGCAATGAAAAATATGGTGAAGTGTTTTAAATAGCTTCACAGTTTGCTTGCACAGAAAACCTCACTGGTAGAACGTGAGTAAAACCTGTGATAATGGAGTCAGGCACAGCATTTACTAAATCACTTTATCTAGGCATTTGGCCATCAGCAGTAAATAGACATGAAGAGCAGCATTGGATGCTCTATTGGCATATGAAGAACCCTATTGGATAACGAAGAAAACAAGATAGTAAAAAGGAGAAAGAAAAGCAGATCATGCTTTTAAAAGAGTGTAATAAAACTTATATAAGAGGAAGAAAAGGAAAGAGAGATAGAAAGAGAGAAAGAAAAAGAGAGAAGAGAAAAAAAGGAGGAAAGAAGGAAAGAAAGAAGGAAAGAAAGACAGAAAGTTAAAATAGGTGTAAGACAAATAGGTGTGAAGTTGATCTCTAGACTACTACAGAAAAAATGTTTGAAATCACCCAGTATTATATTCAGAAAAATCAAAGCTAAAGAAGACTTCACATCAAATTTGAAAATCAAGTGATAAAAAGAAATAAAAAGGGTCTGAGTTGACAAGCAGGTGTGGAAGATAAAATATCAGAAAATATTAGGGGCAGCATTTAGCTGGAGTCTCTAGTCATTTAAAAATAGATGTTAACTAAGTTAAGTTACGTGACCAAGCTCCCATAGTCAGTGAAATGTATTCAGCTTTAAATCTGACTGCATATGTTCATGTGTTTGTGTATATATATTTTGGCAATCCTATGAACCTGAGGAATATGTCAGATTTTATCTTTCAGGTTGGGTCATGTATATCAACTAAGTAAAAATCTTGTACTTTTAAGAGATTCCGACAAACATGAGCTAAAACCAGTGTAGCCCACAAATGTAAATGCTTGTGTTCTTTCAACAATTTTAAGCTTTGAGGCATTGTTGTAAAAGCAGTGATCTACCAGAAAATTATTTCAAATGTTTGTGAAAAAAATCCTCAGCTTGTTGATAGTTAAAGTAGTATTCATAAATAAGTTTTAAATGTTTTTATCAGCAAAACAGAGCAATACTCAGATGTATTTTCCATCTGGACTGTGAGGAGTTTTCATTTACACACTGTAAAAGACAGGATAACTCAGCACTTTAAAAATAATCAAAATGAGAATCATGTGCACTCAGAAAAGTGTGAATTTTTATATTTTATTTAATATATAATAAATAAAGCACATCTCCTCATGGTTTCCTAATTCCTCTTTTTCTTTGTTCTGGTTATCATTTTTGCTACACGAGAACTGCCCAGTCTGGAAGTCAGATGGAAACTCTGACACCTCCAAACACGTAACCACGTAGATGTTTTTCACTGAAGACTTTTTGGGGGACCGAGTGCTGAAGAGCTGGCCAGAGTAACGACCCATGCACCGATACGATTTGAGCATCGTTCTCTGCTTTACTGTTTACCTATACAAGCTTCTATCTACTTCTGCAAAGATTCACACCCAGTCCCTCTAGACGGCCTCTAATCCATGGGGGAGCCGACCAGTGTATAACTTTGCCAAGGACTTTCAGGGCTGCCTGCAGCCAGGTGTTTTCCAGGCTTGCCTGCAGCCAGGGGCCAGTTCAGGGGTTTTTCCTCAGCAGCCCTGGGTTGGCCAGTATTTCCAGGGGTATCATATGCCCCTGTTCCACAAGGAATCCCTCTACAAAGACTGAGACTCGGACAGGAGCATGTGCACAAAACAGGTGCATTCAGATTACACTGAACAAACTGTAGGCATGGAGAAGAATACGTTCTTTGAACTTTTTATTTCAGTGTAGAATTCTAGAGATAGGAGGTAGCACCCCAAGAACATCAAAGGCTTATGGCTACAAGCACAAACATAATTTTAAATTACCTCCTTCTCTCTCATTGCCCCCCAAAAAAACCCTTATACAAAAGTATCCAGTACAAGACAGGCCCAAAGACTGTCTTTTGGGTCTTTTAGTTTACAGCTATCTTTGTTAGATTCCTCACATACCACCACTATGTCCCTCCATACAGCTTACTCCTTCAAGCTACCCCTGAGATGTCCTGAGAGCAACTGAAACAGCTACAAGCAAGAGGTCCAGGTGCAACAACACAATGGAGATCACCATCTACATCCACACCTCGTCCAAATGACTCTTACCTAAGAGATGTCCTTTTGAATGAGTTTTATATCATATCCCTACATCCCGCCTTCCAGAAACTCATACCTCATGCAGGTCTCAACAGCTCAACAGTGTCTCTTGTGCCCCCCTTCACACAGACCAAAGGAAGAGACTGCCCCAAAGGAAGCCTCCCATGTTCACATGGTAGATCTTATTTAGGTTTAGCTGGGGTGTTTGAACACCAGCACCTGTGTACATTTTGTTTCTTTGCTTGTTTGGGGATTTTTTGCCTCAGAGTCCTGCTTGCTCTTCTCACAGTTTTTTGAAATGACCAATCTGTTTAATCACACAGAGGGATTTCTATCAGCTGTCAGGGGGGACCACATCAACCAAAGCTTCCACTGCAAAGAACAGTGACCAATCACAGTGATCCAGCCAGGGCTTCCTTTCACTTTAGGTAGGTTATGGGAAAAACAGTGTCTGCTACTATCCACAGTCATAGCAGCAACTCTGAGAAGTGGTAAGAAGTCATCTGGAAGCATCCCACAAGCTTTTCAAAGGAGGCTACGGATCAGGATTTGTCAAGAGGCACTGTCCAGCAGCTGGATGCTTTTCCACACACGGTCTTGTGTAACCATCCCCAAGGTTACCAGCAGCTAGGGCTATCCCTTTCTTATGCAAGTCTACCACTCACTTTTTATCCATGCTCTTCATGCATCTATTGCTTCTCAATGAGCACTCTTTGCTTATAGGTGTTTGAATTTTGCCTGTACGCCTTCTTTCTCTAAGGGCATGCCCAGCCTGTGGCATGGAGGGAAATCTCAGCTGGTTTCATCCAGAGATTTGGAGAAAATCTAGGTGGTCCCTCTGAGGAAGAGGCAGCCTGTGTGTGAGCTCTCTGGGGTAAGCCAATGCCTGTGCTCTTGCTGTGGTACATGTACATAAAAATACATGGAGTGTGATTAGTACTCAACATCCACAATAAGGCAGCTTATTTTACATGTAAATATTTATTCTTGGGTTTCAGTCTTCTAATTGTGAAAACAACACCCTAAGATTAAATCTGGTAGGTGTTTGGAAGGTGTGAGAGAGAGGAGACTATACCCCTTGAGGCAGGCAGAAGCACAGGTGGTTTGTGCCTTAAGCTCTACATACCACACCAGTGTACCTTCAAACAGAAAGAAGTCTTTCCTGTTTAATGGCAGAGTCCAAACCCAGAAATATCACAGGGCTGCTTGCTCTTTAATGGAGTTGGAACAGTTTCCTGCAGGCTCTGAGTTGTGCTAATCTCGTGATGTTTTCTGTGCTCGTATGGAAACAATCTCACCAGCAGCCCCAATGGCTTGCCCTGCAAGTACACTCAATACTATAGAAATTGAGAACTGACAGAAGAGGTCATCATCAGTATCAGATACTGAGACATCATGCTAGTAGTTAACAATTTGCCAAGATGCATGCAGGTGGGTGCCTTGCCGCTGTGGAAGCTGATATTCTGTGGGGCAAAAAGGCTGCTGCTGCAGGGTGCACGCACGCACGCACACGGATGGAGCACTATGGTCATTGTGGATGCTCATCAGGGTAAATCAGCTGGACAATGCCTCACAGACCTTCACAACAAATGTATTGGTGGATTTGACATGACAAGTCCCCATGAGATTGCTGTGGCAAGCTTCCAAGAGCTGATGAATGCTCATTCTTGAGCTATTGTTGAGAAGGGGAAATGGGAGCCTAGCTAAAATAATTGCCTGTCAAAAATGAATCACTTAGAGAAGCACAGCATCAGCCATGTTAGGGGGGAAAAGGATTCATCAGAGACATGTTATCCACTGAGGGTGCATCATTTGAGAATAGTCAGCATGGCTTCTTTAAGGTGCAAGAAGGGGGTCAAGCAGGTAGCTGAAAATTACCTACTCGATACAACTGGATTCCCAAGAGGCTTCTTAAAACTCTTTCATCAGAGAGAAAGAAAATAAGCATGCACAGCAAATGCATAAAAAAATCAAAAGAGAAAATAGGATTAATGTTCATTTCTCAGTGCAATCACTAGTCAAATTCTTCATGGAATGGTGCTGAAACTTGTACTGTTTAAGATAGTCAAATTTTATCACCTTGAGAAGAGGATGGATGAAGAGAAAATTTGCAGATAATTCACAAAAATCCAAGGCACTAAAAACAAGAACTACCATGATGACTTTTTCTTACCTTAAGGGGCCAAGCAGCTGGACAGTAAATTGGTAGGTGAAATTCAGTGTAGATAAATGTAAAGTGATGCACATGAGGAAAACTAATCCTCACTTCACACAAAAATTATGAGCTCTGTACTGGCTATTACACTTGGGAACAAGACCTTCATGTTATGATATATAGTTCCATAAAAAGCATCAGGTTACTGTTCTATAGCTGTTGAAAGAGGAAAACAACAAATGTTTAGAACTATCAGGAAGAGAATCGAGAACAAAGCAAAAATAATCATGCTGCAATATAAATCCATGTTCTGCCAACACCTTGAATATTCTGTTCAATTCTGCTCACCTCATCTGCAAAAGGATGTATAAGGTTCATAGAAGATCCACAGGGATAAATAAAAGCAAGAAAACTTTGATAAGAGGAAGAGTCTGGAACTGTTCATTATGGAAGAGGCTTCTTAGGGGCTTAGAGTAAAGGTCCAAGAAATCCTTAGCAATATAAAGAAGGTGGGCAGAGACCAATCACTTACTGTCTCTTCCAACACAAGAACTAAGGCCAAACAAGCAAGATCTGGGTTCAAAAGCAGCAAAAGGAGCTAGTTCTTTATCCAAGTGGGTAGTACACCTGTGGAACTCCTTGCTATTGTGGCTGTGAAAAAAACACATATGGGAGTAAAAAGAAGCCAGGCAAGTACTGCATAAATAGGCAAATGCCAGACAAATCCTACACAACACCACAACTAGAAAACCTCAGAAAATAACCTACAGTGACCTGAGCAGCTGCAGCTATAAGAGGAAGTATCCTGTTCATGGTGTGAGCAATATAAAATTTCTTATGTTCTTATGTTCTGCCCTTAGCTCTCACAAAGAAGCACCTGCAGCTGCCTTTCCAGCCTGAAATAAGTGGTCTGTTGTTAATTATTCTGTGCTACGGAGGAGAAGAAAGTGTTACTAGTGATACCCACATGCCAGAGACTGCATCCAACTCCATCCAGGGCACTGTGACTCCTGAGATGATCAGATGCTTAGCACCTCAGCATGAGCAGTTGCATCACTGTTTTTTGGCCTTCTCTGAAAACAGTTTAATTTTACAGTCCATATTTTCTGCACATACAAGCGTATGTTTGTATATTGGTTCTTTAATAAGTTAAATAAATCACCATTAAAAGCCAACCACTGCTCATACCCGTTCTGTGAGATAAGGTCATTGTTGCCCACTCTAAGTAAAAAGGGTGTCTGAAGTGCTTCAGGAACACCAGTACAGTAACATTTCTGTTGTCATGCAGTCACTACATTTTTTTCTGGTCTCCTTCTGCTCTTTCTTTTAAGCTCTTTGCTAGTGGGTAGATCCCTACTGACGTATGAATGAGGCATGAAATTCATTCCGTGATCTTCATGTTCTCTTGATTGTTTTGGACTCTTTACCTCTGCTTTCTGTCTGCTAGATTTAATTGGCATTGGATCAGAATCAGAAAGGCATAGGCTCAGTGTGGCAGATGGCAGCCCTGGATACATCTCTGCTAGAATTGGACATCATGTTGCATCCCCAAAAACACTTTTCTAAGTATAGATAAGATCTATATCTTCTCATTTTTAAGGCATTAAATATTTGCACTAAACCCAAATAAATTTTGGGAGTTTGGGGTATCCTCTATATCTACTATCACTCAAGGAGTATAATAAAAGAATGGGGAGCAGCACAGCAGGTTATTCATTTTTAGATCTATCAAATGCATCCAGTGATATTAGTCCAGAAACTGTGCCATGCAAGTTCTGGTCTCTGATTACTGACAGTCTCAGTAAGAGAAAAAAGCCCAGTGAGCAAGCACATCATATGTAATACCCAGTACTGCCCATCTAGTGTGCAATAATCATTCTCCCCACACCAAAGAGTGGCGCAGATCCAGGCCCACTTCTCAGCCACAAAATCCCAATGTTCTATGAGGAGGGCCTCGCATAAGGGGCTGGCATAATTCTGTGCAGTATATGAGCAGTAGCTCATGCATCAGCCTCCAGATGACATACGTTTAGTAGGATCCTTTAGACTTGGCAAGCTTTGCCTGGAGATTTTTGAGCTTTTAGTTTCAGATTTAGCCCAGCAGATTTACCACCGAGAATAAGAAACTGTTTTTACCTCCCAAGTTCCAGTAGAGCAAAAACCAGTATCTAAAGGAATAGTTATTGCTACCAAAGCTTAGTTGTTTACATCAGAAATACCATTTTATTCTCACCCCATTTCAACTGCTCTTTGGATATAGTTAATGCCTTAAAAAAGGTGCCAAAAGGGAGTCCTTTCTCTGCTTGAACAAAAATCACTGCTTTTAGCTTCTGTTTTATTTCTGTTTTGTCTGTATTTCCGAAGAAGTCCAACACTTTAAATAGCAATTTGGAATCAGTGTTTCCTGCTGTATTTCTCTTTCAGTCAGGGCTGTAGTATGTACATTTTGAAAGGACAATCCTCTTTTCTCTCTCCAGCTGAACATTAAACACTGCCAGAGCAGCAGAGCAGAGGGCCACTGGGAGGTGAGCAGAGACTGAAGAAAGTGTGATGAAATCCTCTTCTCAGCTACACTGCCTGTCTATTGACAACTAGAAAATATTTCCCTTAAAGAAACTGTCTGTGGCATTCAAACATATGTCATGTATACCCTTCTGGAAAGTAAAAGACAAATAACAGTGTCAAAGATCCTTTTAAAGTTATAAAGCTCCATCTCAGTCACTAATAAGTATTGCCCTTTTCTATTCTGAATGTCTTCATTATTCAGAACAAATGCCTGACCACAGTATCATATTTTACTCATATGTCAGGTATTTCTTTTTTCCCCCATCAATATATACTCATACAACATACAAATACAGGCAAACAGATACATATATATTTAAACCCACAAATATCTTGTAGAGAACAGAGCACATTTTGTTTTCCAAAATAGTATGTTTTGGAAAGACATTCTGAAGTTGTATACATACAAAAGTCAATGACAACCAGTAGTGTCATTCCAGATACACACAGCAAAGCCAAAGTTGCAGCAACCCAGTAATGTGATCCCAGCTCTGTCTGCCTGATCTCAGTACAGATCCCTCTCCCCAGTGCAAGCCTGGGTCCCTCACCTCTTGAATGACGAGACAGCAGGCCTTGATTTTCCTCAGTTTCCAATGCATTTTTACTGATCTGTACTTCAGCTTCTCCCATTCTCAAAAGCAGCATTTCTCACTGCTTTCCTTCCCCCTCAAAGGGTTTATGGACATTATTGACACTGGAAGGACTCTGTTGCCTCCTCATACCCCATAGAGCTCTCACCTTTATCCTTGGTGGTCCCAGTGGGGTAAAGACTTTTTCATACCCATGGGAGATGTTTCTCTGCTTAGAGTAGGCTCCTCCATGGATCACGTGGCCTTTCTGTTGTACGTTGAATCAATTCAGGCAAGGTCCTTGAGTGTGAGCTGGTGAATCTGAGGATGCTGCAGCTGCTGTTTGAGGCATCAGCTGGTAAATGTTTTCTCTCTGCAGGCACCAACCTCTGCAGTCAGCCTTGTTCCCCCTCATGACTAAGTATCCAGTGCTGTACACATTTGGTAGCAGGAGCTTTACGTACCTACTGCTCTGTGGAGATAGGAGTCAGGGTGTTAGCAGTGTGGAGTATTTTCTTGGAAATTTAAAGCCCAGACAGACTACACAAGAGTTTAATGCTGACTATTACTGCCTTTCTTCAACTGCAGTCTGGCCTTTGAGATAGGTATTAAATGAGAATAGGTTTTACAGCAGCTAATTTCAGGCATCTGATTCACTCTCTGGCCCTGCCTCCCCTCCCTTCTCTTTACTGAGCTCAGGCAAAGCAGAGAATCCGAGGCAAGGAGCCCACATCACATGCAGCCATACCCGTGGCAACCCCAAGTGTCAACAGCTTCAAAATTGGCACTTCCCAGACATTCATCCTCATCTGTCTCTGCCCAAATAAGTGCTATATTTGTTTAAATACAGGGAACCCAAACACTGTGGGGATGCCCTGCCTTTGTATCCATGAATGGAGAGTCTCACAGTAGGGCCTGAAGATGGCTCCTGCCTTCACTGAGATCTCCCTTCACTCCTGCAATAGAAAGGGTGGAGGACGGTGTCTCTGGAGTTAGGTTTCCCTAAGGATGTTTCTCCAGATTTCATCTCTTGGTGACTACTCTGTTAAGACCTGTCATGCAAGTGGCAAAGGCTCCTGGATCCTGGGTGCCTCATTCCTCCTCCTTGTGGTAGAGCATGTGGGCCCCTGGCCAGCCTGGATTAAAACATCCTTAATTAAAGGATCCTCAGTAGTACCAGAGAATCATATATTTTTCCTTAGTATTTTTCAGGCTTATTTATTTTATGTTACTGAGTCACTGATATCTACAGTTATCACTCAGAGCTCACATTTTCTCCACACCAGGCTGGGCAAACAGTGGGCTGACTTAGCCATTCCTTCTGCATCCTTCATTTCTCTAGCTAAAATATAGATGTTCCCTTGTACTTCAATTTGTTCTTAGCAGCAACATAAATCAAGTAAAAATATTTCTTTAATTCCCCTTCTCTAAAATTTGTTGAACCTCTACCTCTTCAAGATGGCCACATGCTGCTCAGAACTGATCCCTAAATCAGGAACATCCTTCTTTCCCTCCTGCTCAAACACTTCTATGTCAATTTTTAACAGACTTTCTTCGCACATTTTGGTCTTGAAGGAGCTGTGTTTTCCACATTTCTGTTTTGCTTCCAGCTTCTACCAAATGATGCTATTACAAAAACATTGCTTTCTTATTTCATTTAGACTGACTATCAAACATTAGATAAGTGTAAAACACAGGACATCTTCTGAGAAAACAAATGCTGGTAATGGAGAGGAACTGGAAGAAAGAGCCATATAGAAACTCTTCCCAGGGCATGAGCCAGAGAAAATGGCCTTTCTGTTTCTCTTTATTTGTGCAATATTTTAGATTTCTCTGTGACAGAGCCATATAAAACCCTAAAATTGCAGTGTCTCAGCTCCAGGCAGTGTTTAACTCATTAAAAATCTTTCTCCCAAGCAGCTTGTGACCTACAGAGGCACCAAACTATGTCAACAAAACTACAGACTGCCACAAAACTGGGGCAGGCTAATCCTACATATACTACACCTTTAGTGTAGCAGTTTCTTCTCCTTCGTTTCTTCTTGAAGAAATGTGCTCCTTAATGTTTCACTATACACCCAGGAGCTCATTAAACATATCCTTCTAGGTCTCTTAAATAAAACTAAGGATTGTTAAAGAAAGAAACACTCATATATAGCTGGAACTTCATATTACCTTACTCTGCCAGCCCAGACAGACTACTCATTTGCTTCCCTAAGACCTCAAAAATTACTTTTCTCTCTATTATTGTTTGCTGTTTTCCACAAGATATCTTTAATACTTAAAGTGTACTTGTTTTTACTTCCCACAGCAAATTACTCTTTCTGTGAATTCTACCTCTATGCTCCTAACACACTGACATCAGATAATTCTCTTCTAGATTCTGTTCTTGATGAAACAGTGAACTGTGCAATAAGGTCCCAGCTATAGCAACCCTAGCCAGTGATCCACCTCTACTTAGGTGAAACAATTTTTTGGTCATGCTGCATCCCATTCCACATGTTTTATTAAAAAAAACAAACAAAAAACAACAAAAAAACAAAAAAAAAACCCAAAAACAAACAAACAAACAAAAAAAAAAAACAAAAAACAAAACAAGCAAGAAATATTGCCTGTTTCTCAATGCACTGGAAGACAAGTTTTAAAATTAGATCATGCCCCTCTTTCTGTAGATAACTAAGGTGTAGAAAATACTGGAAAAAAGCCCCAACTTTTTTTCAGAGGAGTTAAGACGCATGGATAGCTAGACATACATTGGTGGATTTTAGTGTTTGCAATAGAACAATAATTTCTAATGAACAGCTCGCATATGGCAATTCCCAAGATTTGCTTTTCTCTACACCATGCCCTGTTAAGGGGAGCCAACCCATGGCACAGAAAGATGTAACTACTACAGTAGGGCTTCCACCAGTGTGAAGCACAGAGTCAGCTCTCCCAAATCACAATATTCCTTGACTTTCTACTTACAAAAATACATGAATAAAGAACATTTGGCATGAAAGCTCAAAGTTCACTGTGATAGAATCAGCTTTCCATCATTCTATATTTGTTGAAAAAATGAGAAGCAAAGCCATTGTTAAACAACTCAGGGAACACACCTTAATTTCTACTTATTTTCTAGTCTGCTAGAAGATTTGTCTCCTAGGTTTACTCGCACATAACCTTAAGAAATATTCCCTGCTGCTTCCCTTTTCATCTCAGGAGCTCAGAAGACCTTTTCAAACAAGGATATGCTGCATATCACACAACCTCTGTAGCTCTCAGCAGTCTAGGTATCCCCTAGCTTGTAGGCATCAGGCAAACAATATGGCATCCTCAAGACTACACAAGGAGCTCAGAGGGACCTATGCCTTAGTCACAGCTACTTTTTCTTCTATTCTCAAATATCTTAAGAATTAATCCTGACAAGACTAATTTTTTAATAATGAAAAGAATGCCAACTTCTTAAGGCATTCAAAACTAAATAATCACTTTTCATGTTCTTCTCCTGCCCTTTGCAGAGACAAAATGGAAATATGAAAGAAAGAGAAAGAAAAGAAAAAGGGAGTTTAAAGCAGAGGATCATAAAAGAAAGCCAGAGGAATCATACCTTTTTCACTCCAGCTTTTAAACATGTAATAAATGTTACACTGACATTTTTACTTATTTAGTAAGAATTTTTGGCCGGTGTTTGACCAACTCAATTGTTCAACTCAAGAGCATTATCAATAGTGCATGATTTTAATCCTGTTCCAGGTTTATGTGTTTTTGCAGAAGGAAGCTGAAAGGTTCATTATTATTAGGCTGATATTTAAAGCCTTTATTGCATGTTGTATTTACACTGGAAAGTTTAAACTTTTCATACTTTCTGAATGTTTCTTCAATTTTTCTTGGTTTTTGCAAAAAAGCAAATACGTGAGGTTAGTGAAAAACACAACAGCTTGGGAGTGGGGGAAGATAAAAATCAAAAGGTAAAATTCTTGTTGTGACACATTTTTAAGATGCTTTCTCATACTCTCATGATGGGAAGATCCAGAGGGAGAACTTCTTAGTAATTATTTTGAGGACAGCTTAGAAATATTGTCTGCACAACTCTGGCGAAACTATTTGTGTTCCAGACTCACGAAGAAAACAAATGAAAAAGGTGAGCAGTTTCTCAATTCTGTTCTGTTCTTCTCTCAAAAGAGAGAATACCAATAAGACAGGGGTGTTGTTTCTTTTGATTCATGGGGTGTCTATCACTCAGGTAGCTTGATCCAGCAGAAGAGCAACAGTAGAAGAAAAAGTAGAGAAAGAAATGCACTTGCTGAAGAGGCAGATGAGAAGACAAAAACTTGTCCGCCTCATTTATTTATTTAGAGCTATAAAAACATTCAGAAGCACCTCTCTGCTCTGAATCTCATCTCATGAATTAAAATACCCAGTAATATGCAATATAGAAAGGACAGCTCATCACAATTCAGCACATAAATATTGAGTAGTTATCATGAGGAAAAATAGGCTGAAGGCTGTTCGTCTCTCAACCCAGTCTTCCCTAAGAGCCTAAAGAAAAGACAAATTTCAAAGGTTAAAAAGACAAACTAAAAAGAAAAATGTCCTGAAAATGGTAGCAACAGCATCGAAGTCAAGGATACCACATAGAGTGAAGCATTCAGAAGCCTTGCTCAGCATGGCACCTGTGAATAGGCTTACCAGTGAATGAAAGAATGATCATATGGAATATTCAGAGCTATTCATCCATCTAAGTGACTAAGGTGTTGCTCCTGCATGCATGCTTGGTCACAGTAAAGAACTTGAATTTAAGGTATCCTGCTCCTCTCTTGGTCAGTGCAATAGAGAAAATAATCCCCAATGAGGATGAAACACAGATTTTTATCCTGTGTGTTCTACAGTGTCTACAACATCTTTCATACAGTAGAAGGTACCTAAAAATTTAATTGCCAAGAATTTCTTACTCTGGAAACAAGAATAGTTATCTTTTGATCCCAATTCAGCATTACTAAGAAAAAAAATTATTTATAATTGTGTTGGTTCTTTCTGCAACCCATTGCAGTGGTAATTGTCACTAAAAAATAGGGAGTTATTCTAGTTTATTGACATAAATGTAGCAGTTGCCAGTTCCGATTTTACCAAATGATGATTTTTTTCTAAAAATGCTTGCTTCTAGGGGCCAAACAGGAGAGCAGTGCATTGGAAGGCAGTAGTGGGTCAGTCAGATGCCTTATTGAGGATCCAACTCTCAGATCTGCTGTCTTAAATGCTGGCACAGAAGTCATCAGCATGGCTGTTAATTTTGGTTTTGCACACGTAGTTCTTGGTTTGAGTGCACACTTGGTTGGTTTCTCACTCAAATGAAGTCCAAGCAATTATTTCATGTTGTTGTTTGGCTAAATATCATGAGAAGTCACAGGTCTCTTCTCCATAGCAGGCAATTCAAACAGACCAGGACAAGAGCATGAAGGTAATTTGTATCTACTTTAACAAGACCTGTTACCTTCCACTGACTTTTTCACAAATATTATCAAATCAGCGGAGAGGCTTTTTTTTCACAGCTAGCACAAGCTAGAGGAATATCATGCTCTGTGGCATCATGTCTGACAAAGCTGCAGGAGGAGGTGTTCTCTACTGGTAAAGTCTGATCCAGGCGAATGCTGTCCTCATGGAGGAAAGACAGTGGTGCCAACATTCCTTCATGGGTTATCCTTAAAGATGAGACAGCTCTCTATCAACACCAGAATTAACTGCATCCATGGCTTAAGGCAGAAGCTCCTGAAGGAGTGTAATAGAGCTGTGCTTACAAGGGTCGTGCCAGTACTAAAACGTCGACTTCTCAAAGTCCATCTGATCCTTGCAGCACTGCCCAAGTCTTAGCATTTGAGAGGTCATAGCACCTTTTGACTAGCACAGATTTAGATGCTCAGTTTCTGCCATAAGAAAAGTACAATAAATTCTATACTGCCCCTGGCTGGCATAATCCCAGTGGTAAATTTGGCCCAGTCTCTTTAAGATTGTATTCCCTCCATTTAACTTCACTTTCACTCAGATATCTGTAGAAATTATTTAATCAATCCACTTTTACCTGTCATGATATTCAAGAAAGTAAAGTAGGTCAGTGGTCAGATAAATTTCAGTGAAAAATGAGAAATATTATCTTTTTCTCCCCTCCTTTCCTTTTCAGTCTCATTTTGGAACTGAATGTTACCAGTCCTTGGAAGGATGCCAAAATTCAATATTGTGCTGATGGGGACATGAATAATGTATAAAGAGACACTTCAAACAGTGTATAAAATCTGAGGCACAAAATGTCTAACAAGGCTAAACCAAAAGCTTTGTAAAAGTTACAGCAGAACCAATTGTTCAAGTACTCTTAAGACTGTTCCATCCCATTCAAATTCAGATGCCAATAAGTGACAGATTTCTTTGCAAGAAAATTGCTATGACCTCAGTAAAACAGAGAATGGAGTTAAAGATGCTGAATTTAGACACACACAAAAAAAAAAAAAACAGACACTAATAAAAATCACACATACAAAGATATTCAAAGTTTTGAGTTGGTAGCTGGTATTCTCTTTGGTTTGGTTGTTGCTGGTGTTTTGGGTGGTTGTTCCTCAAAAATAAATCCGTGTATTGTTGGGAGTCCCAAAACCAAGGGGACATAAAAGGTTAGGCAAAACTCCTGGTGAAGCTAGTTATTTTCTACAGAGTTTTTCCTCCCCCTCTTTGTATTTAATACATTGAGTACCAGATCTGCACTCCACACTGTAGAAGGAGCAGAGACTCTTCCTTATCTACAGCTCCTTATTCCCTTCCACTGACAAACAGACTAAATGATACACACCCAGAGTTAGGGATGAATAGGTGTATTTTCTATGTGAAGACTTTCAAAATTAAATGCTTTCAATCTGTCCAGTTATACATACGAATGGGTAATGGAATATCTAGGTTTAAAATTCAGGATTCAGTTTAGAAAAATAATAGAGGTATCTCCTAAAATGCTTTTTTATTTTTTTTTAATTTCTGTTTTTGTTTTCTAGGTTTTGCTGGTTGGTTGGTTGGTTGTTTTTTTCAAGTAGAGGCTAAAAATGCTTCAGACTAAAAATTACCTTGTTGGTGTTCTTTGGAAAAAAGTATAGACTATGTAATCCATTAAACACATTGGTGACATTCCCACTTTGCCCTTTGGACTAATATGCCAGGAGCTTTTCTTCAGACTTCCTGAGACAAAATCGTGCATTGCTCCCTATAAATTAGAGCCATGGTGTGAGATACTCAGAGAGGAACACGGTGACTGTGAATGTGAACTTGAGCCTGCCTCCTCCAGACCTCAGACTTCCTTCCACAGGCATGAATGAGAATGTGCAGAGCAGGAGAGAGTAAGAAAAGAGAAGGAAAAAAAAAAAAAAAAGGAGTGAGAGGTGACCCACACCTCCAGAACCCCAAAAATGAATCTATTGTAAGGCACTGCTGCTTGTCCTACACACCCTCACTGTGTATATGCACACACATGCACTCAGCACAGGGGGAATGATTTAAGGACTGGCCAAACTCGTTGCTACTCTAGTTAATAGCAACTTACTAGCCAGATAAAGGGAAAAACAAGGAAAACTGTGCTTTATTGGACTGTCTGAAGCATGTCATCTCCTGGGGCTACCCTTGCTGTGGCACAACATATTGCAGGATCTCTGTCTGAAGGCTATGCCCAACGGCAGAGTGTAGCCATATGAAAATAAATGCAAGTGATATTATAAATATTGTGGCCCTTCACAAGATATCACTCAGAGGAAACAGACAGAAATAAAATCCAGCACACTAAAAATGTGAGTTACAGAACATGTTCTGATGATGGAGGATAGCAACAAATTAAGAACCTACGTAGTAATAACTGTGAACAAACCTCGAATGATTGTCCCATCATATTCACAGAGCTGTCATTGAGGGTCAGGAGCTGTTTCCTTTATGAACAGTGTCACTCACTATTTCACTATTCAGCTGTTTTCAGTCATTGTAGGCTGAAACTTGGCATTCACATAATCAGCTCAAATGCAAATCTGTCTCTAAAAATGACTTAAATGGGTTAGGCCAAATTTAGTACTGGAGCAGTAAAAATAATAATTTAGGTATGGTTACATATTGTCTGACAATAGAAATGTCATGTCTAAGTAAATGAAAATTTGAAAGTTTTAAAAAATAGCTGACAAAAAATGGATAAATAAAAAATACCTGTAAAAAATGGATAAAACTTTCTACATCTCAATTCATGTTAATAATACTAATTTAAAAAAAGGCAAGCACAAGTTTGTTCTTTACCCACGTAGCAAAAATAAATCTACAACTTACATCAGCATTAACATCACACCCTGATGTTTTCCTTCTGGAAAGGAATGGCCAAAATCCACAGGATTATGGCGTAACTGAAGCCATAAGGGGCCTCTTGGGAGCACCTGGCCCAGTCTCACTCTCAGCGGGGTCCCTGTTAAGTGCAGGCAAGGACCTCACTTTAGAGAGTGCATTACTTACCAATTCAGGTATTATTCAGCGTGACAAAACTGAGCCTAGGGCAAGAGGACAAGTGAAGACCAGCCTTTGAGCATTCTCGCTTTTTGACAAAGAGGTCAGCTCAAAAAGAATAGGTTCTAAGCTCCCAGTGTTTCAGCATCTGTTTCTTTGTAGCAACTTAGTCTGCTGCTGGTTTCCAAAACATCCAGGCTTTGGGTCTAAGCCTTATCTCATTTACACCAAGGTAAATGTATATCTGACAGAGTGAAGCAGTGAGTGCAACTAGATTGTGAGAGATCTGAATCAAATGCTGTTGTTTCCTCTTCCTTTTATCTGAATACCAGGTAAGTCTTTATTCTCTACACTGCAGCTTTCCCCTGTGTGCTTCTGAAAAGCATTTGAGCAGGATGGAAAAAGAAAGCTATTGTCAAGACTTCGTGTAAAATGCACACCTCTTTTTCATCCCTGTTTTCAATTCCTTTCTGGAAGAAAATAACAAGCTCCTGAAAATATTTACCAAATTGGGAATAGCATTTGGATGAGATCTTCAAAAAAAGCTAAATGTTGGAACAATTATTTATAGCAAATCAAACACTTCTTTTAACTGCAAGTGCCCACTTCCACGGCTCTTTCTCATCACATTTTCAAACACTTTGTAACACCATGGAGGGGGAAAAAAAAAAAAAAAAGCGGTGGGGTTTGAGATTTTTTTTCACTGTTACAGTGAATTCTGAAAGCACAGAGTTCATGACCTGCCTCACCTCATAGCCATTGGACTCCCACTGCTCTTTACTACATTAAAAAAAAAAGAAAAAAAGGACAGCAACATTGTCAAAAAATGTAAGTGGAAACAGCTAAAGTGTATGAGCAAATTCCAGGCATCTCTGAATATGAAGATTTGTTTCTCCAAAGTTACAGAGCCTGTGACAAATGACCACCATGATTAATTGCTTATTTTCAGCCAAGCACAAAATTTGAGTTATAATTTGTTATAAAGGAATATTCCCGTAGAATACCTATTCAGCTGCAAAAAGGCTCAGTTTGTCATCACTTGAAACAGCCAAACAGAATAATACAAATGGATTGAAAGGCAAGTAGATTTTCAGACTGGCATGTTGTCATTTTACCAGTGTCCCCCACAAACATCAGTTGGTGTCATATCTGATATATTGATGGCAGGGTCATTGTTGCCACATGTTTATTAGTTTCCACAAGTAAGGTTCCATCTTATTAAAATGCCAGTGTCTGTAAAAGTTGTTTGGATTTAAAAAGCCTTGCCTTGAGAGATAACCTTTTATTCAAGGTCAGAACCTGAAATTTCATGCATTATTTTTCAAAATCAATTTATATTTACCTCAGCTCCAGGCTGCTTAATTTTGACTCACCCATGCCTTTATGAAATGGGTCCAGCAATCATTTGCAATAATATAATGTATTATTTACTCTGTTGTGTTTAGGGCAAATAGCCACAGCCAGGCAAAAGCTGGAAGGATAATCTCAGAGCTGAGGTAATAATTACCTTCCTGTCTCCTTCTGAAGATGAATGAGTATCACCAGTTTTGTTGGTAAAAAGAACCACAGAATATGTACAAGGTAAGTATCAAGTTCCTAATTGTGAATGGTCCAAATTCAGTAATAAAATCTCACATTATTACAGCATATTCAGGAGGGTACTATGTTAGCCTAAAGGTTCTATGTCACATCTTGAGTATTCCTTTCCTCAAAATAAAAATTCCTCTCCTTAAATAAACAAACAGACCCTTCTTTGACCCCTAGCTATTATATTGGAAAGCATGAAACAGGTATTTGAAGGAAGGAAACTAGCACTTTTGCCTTCTTTCCAGACCATTTTCCAGCTGACGTTAACTCTAAGGCTGTGTTGTAGGCTTGTATTCATTTCAGTCTCAATGTTTATTCAGGCTGTGTCCCTTGGCTTTGATTGCTCATTTTGTGCTACTTTGAGGCACACTCTGTTTCTTCTGCTTGTCCCACAGAAACAAATATGAACAATACCCAGACAAACCCCCTTGACTTAAATGGTTATGGGTGCTTATGTTTAAGTTGGAGGCTGCAAATGAGCGTTTTGGTTCATGGATTCAAAAGAAGCTTGACTCTTATGCTTATCATCAATATAGAGAGCAGTCACATTTTCTTCAGAAGATGCTAGCCTAGAAGAGGTCTTGGAGATACAATTATGTTTTTAAAAAATGTAAGCGTTTTATCAAAAGAAGGTTTAGCCACTTTCCAAACTTCAATCCATTTTTAAATCTAAGATTTAAAGAAGAAAAGTATTAGAAAAAATATGACCGTGCTCTCTATTTTTCGAGACAGTGTTTTAAGAAAGTGTTTTGACATTTTTCATGAAAGGTTAAACAAATTTTTCCCTTACATCTAGTTTTTCCTAGTTTACTAGGACTAATCCCAGCCGTGGCTTACCAGACAAATCCCAGAACACCTTCACAGCAGCTTTCCATTGGCATTATATCCTGCTTTATGAGTAGATTTTGTAGTTTGTCTTGTCAAGGTTGAAACTTAGGTTGCAATCCCAGTCAGCTTCTACTTCATGTCTGTAGTTCTTTTCATGTAAAATACATATGAAGTGTTGGATATGTTGCTATGAGTGGGAGCTAACAACAACACCTCTAGACAAGTGTGAGAGTGGGATTAGAAGTTGCCAGTTCCGTGATATCCTCATTATATCTATATATGAAATTCTTCATGCTGATGCACTGAAGTGATTCAATTGTTTGTGGAGGAACAAACTTGAAACTCATCACTTCCCATGTCACAAACTGTCTGCAACTTCACTGACAACAGTTCTAAAGAGCAACACAGCCCATGTTAAAATAGACTTTGCCTCCAGGCTACAGTGGCAGAAGATTTAGGATGATTGTAGTCTACCAGGACCATGCAACATGTGGGTCTCATCACAGTGTGGATCCCCCTGGGCTTTCTGCAGGTGGAGGTGGCCTGCCAGCATCAGGGGGTGGAAAGGCTTTATGCAGTCTCCAGGTATGGTTCAATGAGAGACACCAATTCCACCTTCTAATTTCTTCTAGAAATTGTGCTTCAAAGTTTCCACTCTTTTGGGTTACTATAGACCACACAGAGGTTCATTTCATCACTGTTTCAGTGAACAGCTCCCTTAGAATAACCTCAGATCAGTTTGGTTCATGTTTAAATTTTGTTCATCCTGTGCAGGAGTTTAGAGTGCTTAGAGTCACATACAACATTTTAAGCTGTCCTCTAGGTAAAATAAATTACAAAAGCAGATGTTATAAGTAAACTAAGAGCATACAGGTTCTGAGTTTCACTTGTCTGAAATAAAAAAGCCACTTTCTGTTACATCAATTTCATCATTCATTGGGGCACTACTGACGATTTACACATGTATGACTAGGAACAAAACCCATTCCCTGATTTTTCACATCAATTAGTGAAAAGCTGATAAAAGAAATATCTTATCTATTCCACTGGTTCCCCAGATTACCTTTCCATAAATACTAAGCATCCCATTTATTTTATCACTAACTAGAAAATATATGCACAAGGCCCTGGAGAATAGAAATTCATTATAGTACCTTGTCTCCACAAAGTTTAATGCTTTCTGATGTGTTTTCCTTGCTCAGATAATATTTTTGCATCCTTTTTGTCTCAAATAACACACAGGAAAGACATTTTTCTTTAATTCCACTGATAAAGAACCCAAATCAGCTTAATTTGCTTGCAACATAGCTATGTTTAATGAACTAGTACATTCCCATTTCCAGAATCTATCAGAAAGTCTATCCAAATTGGCCTTGCTCCACTATTCTGTATTTCATTTAAATTAATTGAAAACCCAACTGTTTATGAGCTGTTAGGTATGACTCCACCCAGACTTCACATGAGAGTATCAATTCCTTTCACCCCAAGACCCTTCAGTTTGCTCAGACAATTCCTCTGCATCTTTGCCTTAGTCACTCACAAGCTGATGTGCAAGACAGGGTAAATATGGGGCCTCATCACCTGCATGAGCAGGGATAGTTATTCATTTAATGCAATCTATCTAAAAACTATCAAAAAACCCCAAACTCTATTAAGCTATATATCTATATATTTTTTTTAAATTTATTTAACAGGTTTAAACAACCATGTTCCTTTGACAATTTCAAAGTGATCTTTTATTGAAAAGTTTAAGTTAGTATGATTATTCTAACAAAAAAAGTAATTCACCTTATTTAAAATGTTTGTTATTTCACTTGTTTTCAGATTGTTGATTCTTTACCTTTTTAGTACTTGGAGGGGTAGGGGAAA
The DNA here is from genome assembly GCF_965178545.1 of Coloeus monedula. Taxonomy (NCBI): domain Eukaryota; kingdom Metazoa; phylum Chordata; class Aves; order Passeriformes; family Corvidae; genus Coloeus; species Coloeus monedula. Next base: position 108,732,123 of record NC_138781.1, read on the forward strand.
AAAGACAACACAGGTTTACTCTTACTGCTTTTATGAGAAAGATGATACTAAACTCCGTGGATCAGGTTTCAACTCAATCCCATTTGACATCTCATATTCTTACTAAGACTTTTCCCAACATTAATAGTGAGAAACTTTTTAAAAATTGAAAATGGAATAAAAAAAACCAAAACAAAACATCAAAACCAGCCACAAACCAAACCCAAAAACTAAGCCTCTCCACTCTGAGACATTTGAGACAGAGAAGCATCAACCGCAGGAACAGAAAAGGAGTCGGGGATTTTTCTCTGTATTCAGAATGAGGAACAGCATGTTTTCCTGACATGCTGAGATCAAATAATTGTATTTGCTGCAAGCCAACATTGCCCTCTGTGTTATGGGATACCTCTAGGGAAGATGAAGTTGTGGGAACCTTGGGAACCAACCTGTCTCTGGGAGACAGGTAATGGTGCTCAGATGTAGATCCTGTCACCATGACATCCCAAGAGATGCGCTCTCCTTTAAGCAAAATAGCAGATTCTTTCTTTTTCAAGATGTGTTTAACTAAAGTTGATATCATCTACTTTCAGGCTGAGAAAAGGCAGGCATAGAGTCATGTAAATACAAAAATCTAAAGATAAAACAGTTAAGATTTAAGCTCCCATTCACCAGTCTTTGGGTTTAAATCTATTACTTGAAATTTAATCAGCGATTATGTTTGCTGTGTTATGTTGCCTTTCAGATGAGGAAAATGTGGCTTGTCTCGTGCTTGAGAAGTCCTATAACATGCTCTTCAACTAGTCATGCCTGATATTTTAGGATATTTTGTTTTCTTTTTACTCCTCAGTTAGCCAGTATACTGTAAACATTTCATAATCTCTGCATGTATTTGCATCCCCAATATGTTGCTTCTGCCAATCAAGAAAGAAAAATATTGTCTGCACCTTTATTGCTAAAATGAACCTTATGCTTTTTAAAGTTTTATAGTTAGCAAGCTAACTGACAACTCAGCAGCATGTGGCTAACGGTGGAAGGAGGACTCCAAATGGATGAGTAACTGGGATAATGGGAGGAATGCCAGAACTACAGTAAGTGTCCATAGGCCACACCTAACATTTGGTACTCCTTTTAGTTCAGAATAATCACTGCTTCAAATTTCTCCATGAAAAGTTTCCAAGATCACAGCCTTTTGAGTAAGGATATGCTTAATCTTGCACATAAGCTTATCTATGAACTCCTGAATGGCTTTCCCAAACTCAGGCATAGTGCCTACCGAGCAACAGTAAATAAGGACAGCAGAGCTTCAGAGGGCAGCCAAACCACTTTTCCCTGTAAGCAAAGCACCTCTCATTCTGGTATCTGTGCTAGAAGGCTCATCATACAACTTCAAGGGCATGTCTTTCTATACCCAAATATTCTGCAACTATTTATTTTTATTTAAGTCACCACTTACAATGTGATCCACACAGGAGTTAGTTGCTGTTCTCAAACTGTTGCCCAGTGAAATGAAACAACCTGCCATTCTCCTGAAGTGTTTTTCTTATCCATTCTTCCCCTCAAAAATTTTTGTCTACACTTCAGCACACCCATCAATCAAATTTCTAATCAGAAATAAATTAAATTTCTGAGTACAGAGAGAAAAAATAGCCAAGCTAAGAGACAGATGCAGATTTCCCTCAAGGATCCATAAGTAAAACAGGGATGCATGAAGTCACTGAGTGGTATAAAGAACTAGATATTGGGATGTAGAAAGCATTATGAGATGCAGAATAGAAATCTGTTGAACATGACCCTGAGATCTAGTGCTTAGCCAAACTCTTATGATGTTATGCAAAAAGGCTCCAGAGGAAGTAATGTAAACATTACAGATAAGCAGAAGGAAAAGTCTGAAATATGAAAATATTTAACATCAAAACCTAACCTTTCAGTTGTTCCATAATCACTAGGAAGAAACAAGCAATTGCAGAAATCCACTCCTCTCAAACTGCCACTGAAAGAGAAGACCAGATCTGTCGTTACTCTGGAAGTGATGGAGGCATGTCACAGCCTTCCAAAGTTAGGTGAGATAAATTTCACACACTTGAGACGGAATATGTTATATTTGAGACAGGAAGCAACAGAGTCTTTTGTGGTGAGGACCCCTAGGAAAAGCAAAAGTAATGAAGAATATAAGTGCTCTGGCTGTGGTTGAGACGTCATCAGAAGCTCTGATATTACTTGTTTGGCCATGTACTGATTTGTACCTGCAGGTGTTACTTGGAAATACCTGTGTGATATTTTCTTCCACTCTGATCAGTTAGTTAAAAGTTAAATAAACAGTTCTTAATGCATCTGTGATCCTCATACTCCTGGCTATGCATGAGTAATAAGCATTCACCAAAAAAAGAACGCATAGTAAATGGAGCTATTGAGGCTTTTTAACCTGCATGCATGACAAGCTTCATTTCACAAACAAAATATTCAAACAAGCCAAGAGAAAAAAGATGTGAAAAGGCCCTTCCCACCCTTATGTTCAATAGACAGAGATAATCACAAATAAAATTCAGGAAAACTAAATGTTATTTCAGGTTCTGTCTTTTTGAGTGCTTTAGGGCAAAATTACTTAATCTGCACTATTAATATCTATAAAAGAAATTCAACCAAATAACTCTCTAAAAATAACTAGATGTACAGAAAAGACTGAAAATCAGCTATGTTCTGCATCACAAGATGAGGCACACATTTTCCTTCTGCCTGGAATATCTGTGTTTTTCAGGAACACTCAAGCCTACAGAAGCTCCCAAAGCTCCTACCTTGCTACATGAACAATACAGTTAGTGCTTGACAGCTGGGCCAAAGCCTTGTTGCTTTTTACACATACCTAATCCCCCAGTATTTACAGGCCAGATTTTCCTTTCAGTATCTCTACTGAAATTTTATGGCAAGACAATTGTCTTTTCTTCCGATATATAGATTAATTAGGTCATAACCTACCCCAGTGGGAGCGTTGAAAAAGACCAGCACAAGCAACATTATTTTAGACTGTACAATTGAAAGGCACCCTTGCTTTTTCCCTTTAAATTTAGGGAAAGAGAGTTGTGTTGTAATGAAAGCAAAAGTAAGAGCAGGCACACGTGGTGTTGCTAATTCTTTTTCATTTATTTAGTTTCACTCTTTCATGTTTCAATCTTTCCTATATTAAAGAAAAGAATATTTCTATTGGCTTTCTGATATGAATATTCCCTGGTTTGTGCAAAACCACAGTGTTTCCTGTGGATCTACTACATTGTGTAAATTCAGCTCGCTTGTATCAATGCAGAAAAGCATTACCAAGTTGTACTTTATTTGAATTATAAAATTTTAAACCTCTAGAGTTATAAATCTGGCTGAGAATAATTATTGTCATGCCAGGCATTTGACTAACATAACTGAATGTTGCAACATTAATATTCAAAATAAAAGCAGAGGTACAATATGTGTCATGTATACCAAAAGACTAATAATCAAGTTGTCCATGTTAGATGTTATGAATTATATTTAATAAGCAATGGCTTACAATCTGAGTCCCTAAGTGTTGTAAAATTACAAAATTCAAGCTCTAGTTCTTAATCTGAGCTTTTTTTCTGTCTACTTTAAGGACTTAACACCTACGGATTACTGTTAAATCACCATTCTACAACTGTAGGGCAAAGTTCACTGTTATTTATGAAAATATTCTTTGCTACTTTTGACAATTAGAATAGTTCAAAACACAAATTAAGTGTGTCTGAAGAGAAAATATATCAGCATGCTGACCACGCTTGGGTCCAGAGCATGGAGGAGTTCAAAGAACTCTACAGCTCACTTTTGTGCTGCCCTTAGACTGGGAAGGGTTTAGCTCCTGTCACACACAGGAAACCCCCAGGCCGTTCACACCTGTGCTGATTAGTAACAGTACCTTTCACGTGTAAGAACTGCTCCAAGATGTGCTATTAACTTTACACCAAAAACCCTTCTCTGCAGAGAAGCTGCAGAAGAGCTGGCAGAAACAAGGTGACTCTCCTGGCAACACAAGGATTCCTGCAACAGGGTCCTAATATGTTTTTTGAGTTCCTTCATGTTCCCAAGGTGTGCCATTAAACCTTGAATTTGACCTTGGGTTTTGAGCAGATCTTGTATCACTCTGATATTGATAGCAATGAGTCTTAAAGGGCATTCACAATCCATTGGGGCAAACTGAATGTAAAAATAGACCCTAACAACTGTTTCTATTGAATGAGCACTCTATGTTAACTTATTGTCTCTCCACAGTGGTGTTCAGAAGTCTAGTGCAGAGTGCAAAACTGCTTGCAGGTCATGGAGGAAGGGAAACGACAAAACAAAAAAACAGGTCAAAAATTTGGGTTAATCTCTCTTGACAGCATACAAAAAAGATACTGTGATAGTTTCAATTTATTAAATGCTAAGTTAATCCTTTAATAATGTAGGGCAAAACACCTACACAACTGCAAAAGTGTGTAAGTATGTGGGGGTGCTGGTCCGAGAAAAAACCTCCTCTTAAAAAAAAAGGATGCAATCAGTGTTTCATTCTCCTGACTGATAGACTGTGCTTTCACACAGATTACTGCAAGTCATTTTAATATTAATTCCAAATGTGATTATGATTGCTTGCCTTCTTCCAGTGTCTCACCAGACCAGTCAGGAACTTCCCCAGCCGATGCTTGCATTGTGTATTCTGTATAATGCAAAGGCAGCCCTGCTCCCCAGCAGCCTGAGGAAATGCTGGGAGGCAGCAGGTGCATCCCCAAGAAACAGGAGGAACCATTGATACAATTAAAATTGTAGAATATCTGTAAAATAGTCAGGGTCTGTGTGATGGTGGTTCCTTGTGGGTGACTAACCCAGCTCATGGACTGGATGAACTAACTCTACTTCATGGATGTCCTATCCCCACGTGGAGGAGACAAACTGCTCACCTTTCCCCCCAGACCACTTCTTCTTTGAGCTGTTTTCATATTGCCAGAACTCTCTGATGTTGGGACTTGCAATGAGCAATGCAGATAACAGGCAAGAACATCTTTCTCCTTGATGAAAATCCTTTGCACAGAATTGCAAAAATGCTGGGATCAATTTTATTTTAGAACATATACAATTTTATATTACCAAAGCTAAAAATCTCTCTAGCACCTGCTGTCCTAGATGAAATAAAGACAGGAGGAGTCAGAGGTTATTGGCTCATTCTAATGTTCCCTTCCTACAAACAAAGCATTTTTGCATGCATGTAGTGTACTTTTAATATAGTATATAACAAAATTAATTTTCAACCCACTGTCCAGTATGCTTTGGCATTATTTCTCATAGACTAGTGCTGTCCCAGTGACTCCAAATACTACTTCTAAGGCTTGAAGATTAAAAAAGCTATTTTATGTACTTGTCTTACAAAATACACACTCACATAAGTTGCTGTGGATTTTCAATTAAACAACAAAAATGTTCAAAAAATAAGAAGGTTCTAAGCATGAAACAATTGTACACAGATAGCTCATTGAAGCTAGGGTCAAGTTGCAAGAGAGGCTGAAGGAGAACAACACGAAAAAATAAATTTAAAAAATAAGTAATTTCAATTATTTGGAGGAAATATGGCACTGGTATTCCCCTCCAGGCAAATACTTTGGGAAGTTTTCCTGATTAGCCTTTATGTATTTTTGTCCACAAATAACACACACAATTTTTTGCAGTTACTTGCAGTTGTCTTGTATCAACAAATCAAAAGTGAAGGCAAATAACATGGCTGAATAGCTCCCGCTTCCTTTTTAAACCAGCTGAGAAGTCAAGCACAGAACATCTAAAAGAAAGTGAGTGACATCTGCCCCTGAGCACAGATCATAACCTGTGGGGGTGACTATCACAGGCTTCCTGCAATATGTCACAACTGACCCGAGAGCAATTCACATTCTGTCTCCTCTAGTTTCAAGTCTTTCACCAGATGTCAATTAAAAATACGTATATTTATAAAGTGGTTAGTGTAATTAATGCCTCAAAAATAAAATATCTTTTAATGGGGAATGGCAGTAAGAACTGGAGTAAGATAAACTACTAGTTCCTTTCATTATTTTTTTCTTTCTTGTGAAAAAGCTTGTTCGTCTGAAAACATTCATTCCCTTTACCTTTCAATCACCAGATTTCATGGCTGTGTATTACTTCACCCAGGCAAATGTTCCCAGCAATGTGTATGTCTGCTATAATCAATTTTGAAAGAAGAGCAGACATGCAAATTGCCATTCACTCTCAGTGGATTATCTATTCCAGATTTGCTACACAATTAAAAGAAAAGTTGCCTCTGATTGTACCACATGTCAAATAAACTGGATGAATCTAATACACAGTGCAGATTCATTGTGGTGGAGGTAAGTTTGTAAGGAATTCAAACATATATTTTCTCAGTGAGGATGATTTCTCATGGTTCATTCTCAATGCTGCTGTTTCCCTCTGCATTTGTTATCAAATCATCATTAATTATACCAGAGTCTCCACCATTAATCATATCAGAATTTCTACTGCCATGGGAAACAAACAAACAAACAAAGTCCATGAGGCTAAAATTAGAAAGAAAACCCCAAACCACTCACCTCTCTGAGACCAGTGACCAGGCTTGGAGTGATGCTCTTACAGCTTCCCTAGCTATTAGATAAGATGAAGCTGTGAATTCCAGCAATGAAGACTCAGGAACTTGGCTCAGGACTTGGCATTTAGCATAATATACTGTGAAGCATATGTACAAAATGCATATCAGCTTTTGTTTTTATTACTGTAATAAATTAGCTAATCAAAAATAGCTAAATAAGCTATAAATAAAATGGACTTTCAGGCTAGGGCTAGTGTTGCACTTATAACAAGTAAGGGCCTTCTCTCTGATTTTGTTTTGTAGGGTCTCTACTGTGGGAACTGCAGGTTTGTGTCTGGAACCAGGAGATGTTACAGTATTTCAGACAAGTACACCAAGTACTTTAGGTTGCCTTTTGAATTGCTTTTGGACCTTGAGCCTGCTGAGGGCTGAGATATATTGACTTGGCTACATATCTCCTGGGTGCCCAGCCAGCCTGGGATGGAACATATTCAAGTGGATATACTAAAACTGATGGCAGCCCTGATGTACTGAAGCATGTCCTGACAAGGACCAGATAAAGGTTATCATCTTAGGCTTTATACAAAACCAAGTGTATGCTTAAAAATTAATGATTTTTTAGAGGGGAGGGGAGGGGAGGGGAGGGGAGGGGAGGGGAGGGGAGGGGAGGGGAGGGGAGGGGAGGGGAGGGGAGGGGAGGGGAGGGGAGGGGAGGGGAGGGGAGGGGAGGGGAGGGGAGGGGAGGACCTGTGGGAGCATAAAAATCCATATCAACTAAAAATTAAATAAATGTTTCATTAAAGCCCCCAAAGCTTTTTTCCAATGACAGGAATCTGTAGGATAGGTAGGGATACATAGCTTGGCAAAGTAGTTTGCTGTGAGGGATTCAGCCTGCCATCGTACAACTGGTCCTTAACACGTAGAGCAAATTAAGATTACATTGATAGCTGCCACAGAACAACACCTTCAGAAGCTTTTCATCCAAGAACATATTTCTTGTTTTCCAGGATTTGGCCTCACCTACAACACATTTTGCTGAGAGTTATTTGAAAACTGTGAATGTGATGATAGCCCAATCACTCAAAACTTTAGCAATGAAAATATGGCAAAAAAAAGGGCTGTTGTATAAAGGAGATAGCTAAATAGAATGGTTTGGTTTGACAGAAATAGAAAATATGACTCAGATAGGGAAAAGAGTTCTTTGCCCTTTAAAAAAATCAGTCTTGTTCTTCCTCTCTCTTTTACACAGGAGCCTTTCAGGGAGAGTCTGGTGATGCTGCATTATTGATGTGATACAGGTCTCCAGTGGAAACAGATGTGATATGTTTGGTTTCCTCTGATAGCCTGGGCTGAACACAAAGCAAATTACTGAATGTCAGAAGACTTGGGTTCATTGAGACTGTTCAAAGCACACATTTAAAAGAAGTTCTTAAATAATAAATCTTAAATTTCAAGCCTGTTGCATAACCAAAAGTTATATATGTACTAAAAAATGTGTCCCAAATGATTTTGCTGAGACAAACTGCAAATGACATTAAAATGCATATGTGCAGCTTTAGAATTTGTTTAGTCTCAAACCAGGCACTGATAGTTGGAGTGAAAGATGCAAAATAGCACGGCCTGGGTGAACACAGAATTGCAGAATAGCTGAGGCTGGAATACGTACAATTTAACTGAATATTCATAACCACTCTTACAATTTTCCCAACCTGTGTTGGAACCTCTATTTTTAAAAACATCATTTGACAAATTTTTTGTTATTGCCCTTTGCTTTCTGCCAGGCTGTTTTAGCCACAGTCTTCCACACAAGAGGTCACAAAGAGGTAGAAGAAAGCTGATTTGGCTCAGGCTAGGTAACACTCCAGCTTCAAGAGAATTTTAAGGCTACTGTACAAAACCCCAGGTATTTGGTCTCTCCACCCCAGCAAACCCTGCTGTGTACCTTCATCCCAAGCCACGGGATGACGTTTTTGTATTTACTGAAAAACCTTCCTGAGATTTACCTTTCTAGATCATGGTGAACATCTAACAAGACTTGACTAAAGCAATCAGCAGCAATCTCCTCCCAAGAATAAGTGCAGCAGTGTGACGGGACATGTTAGATTATGTCTCACTGAGGTGGTAGCTTCAATTTCATCACTTTTCAGAAAGTAGCTCAAAAGAGAACGCTGTTTCCCATTCTCTGCTGAAACGGAGAGATTCTGGGTGACACCACTGATGGAAAGCTGTCACTTTCTTCTTCATCCCCTTGCTTCATTTTTTTACCTGCTTCTTCACTTTCTCCGCAGGCATTCCGGCAAACTTTGGGAGGAGAAAAACCCCAAAGGTGAGGCGGCTGAAGATGAGGCCGCCAGGACGGTACTGGCGGAAAGGAGCCCGGGGGTTGTCGTGGCGATCGGGGCGGAGCCTGCGCGGGCGGGGCCGCCGGGGTGCGGGGCGAGGCGGCGGCGGGCGGGCGCAGGTGCGCAGGTGGCGGGGGCGGCGGTGGCCGCCCTGCCGCAGTTTCCCTGTGTCACGGCTGCCGTCGCTTGGCAACGGCGCCGGGTCCGGCGGGCAGCCGCGGAGCCGCGCTCCGCCCGCAGCGGCGGCACCGGCACCGGCACAGGCGGCGGCTCCGCCGGGAGGGCGGGCGCGCTGCTGCGGGGGGCGGCCCCGCGGCGGGGAGATGCGGCGTGGCGAGGGGACAGCGCTCCCGCGGAGCTGCCTGAGGAGGCGGCCGGCCGCGGCGGGGCCGAGGGGGCGCCCGGCGCTCGGCCCAGCCCCGCCGCCCGTCCGCCCGGGGCCGTGAGCGGCGGCGGGGCGGGGATGCCCGCTCGGGCCGGAAAGTTTCTTCCCCGCGGCGGCTCGCCCGCTTCCCGCCCGGACTTCTCCCCGGCCCTCCTCGGTAAGTGACCGCGGCACCCCCGTCTTGAGCGGCGGCTCCGTGCGCCGGCGACCCCCGACAGGCGCGCCCGGGGCGGCCGCCGGCGGGGCTCGGGGCTCTGCCGCGGCGGCGGGAGCGGAGCGGCCGGAGCGGCCGGAGCCAGCGGCGCCCCGGGGGCTGGTGCCGGGCATCCCGGCAGCCGGAGCGCGGCGAGTCCCGCGTGCGAACCCAGGGTGGGAAGGAGTTAAGCCGGGTGCTGTTAGTACTGTTACAGCTGTGTTTGGGCTTTGCCGGGCAAGGTCGCGGTGCTTGCGGGTCCGGCTGCCGGGGATGGATGGGGGGTTGTGGTCCGTTCGTGCGGGATGTGGCTCCAGCCCCGCGGTTCCCGTCCGGGTGGTTTCATGGCATTGCGGCCGCTGGCGATGGCCGGCGGCCCGGCCGTGCCCTCCTTCGCCTGCCGAGCGCTGCTCTCGCCATCGCCGAAACTAAGTGCCCGGAGATGCCGGACTGGGAGCGTTCCTCGGAGCTGATGACCATCTGTTATCGCCGTGGAGAGGAGACGGGCAGCTGGCTAGTGGGGCAGCGGAAAATGAGATCAAAGGATCGGCAGTTACAGCAAAGCATGCCCCGATAATTACACTTTTGCATCAACAAAATGCGCTCCCTTTTTCTTTTTTTTCTATTTTTAATATATAGTTCAGCGGTAGGAAAGAGAAATCTCTGCTCTTTGTTTTGAGCGTGCAGTACCTTGGAGAGTAATTTAACAACGTCCTTGCTGACAACACCCATCTTTTTTCTGGGGAAAATACAAACAGAGTAAATGGGACACAGTATTACTGCATATGTGGCAATTCTGGCATTAGAACAGAAGATAGATGAGATTTAAAGGCTGAACAGGCAAAGAGGAGACGGGGGGGCGGTTTTAGGTGCTTACTTAATTGCCTTTCAGTGCGATTAATTGAACTTTGTGAGTCGTATTATATTCAGTGATGTCATCTTTTGCCCCGTCAAAGAAAAAATAATAGGACGCTCAGAAAGAGAAAAGGGGGAGGGGATCCTGCTTCTCGGTAGCATGAAGAAATAGGTTCCAAAAAGAATTGCACAGTGAAGAAATGCTCCTACACACTGTGTTGTTTAGCTCAGATCACGGGAACAGCGAGATGACTTCTGATGGTCCAGTAAGACAAAAGCCACAAATGCTCAGTGTTTAGTCCCCTGACAGTTTCTCTCTTCGGGCTTCCCCGGGTGACTCATGGAGTTTCACTGCTCCTTTAATAGGATTTGACCTGCCGTCTCTTACCTGGCAGCCACCATCTCCCCCTTCTGAGGGCAGGGGGGGAAGGGGTTGAATTTGTCAGTGTTACGTAACAGTTACCTGGAACATCGCACACGTTCCCAAACTAGGGATGCCTCTGGACCTCAGGAGGGAGATGCATTTCTAATATTGCAGATCAAGTGCAAATGGCTAGGAAGAAACTTTCACAGGGCACCACTTTCCAATGTTCAAATGTTTCCCTTGTGAATTTCACAGTAATTCCTTTCCCACTCATTTAAGCAAGACAAGTAATATGTTTAACCCTCACTCCAGTAATATGTAAGTAGTGCAATGAAACAAATGGTATCTATAGATCAAATATACTGCCTTTCTGCTTTTATTTCTCCCATCCCCTCAAATCCTGGATGACATCACTAACCACAGTCAGTGTGCAGTGTAACCCCAGAACATATTAGGGGCTTGGCATCCTCTGAGATCTGGGGCTTTGCAAACTCTTTCTGAAATGAGCAACGTCTTTTTTTTGTTTACTTTAGTGGATACTATTAGTGCTGTCATTTACCTGGAGCATAAAGAAATTAATTAGCTGTTTGGCAAGAGCATAGTGGGACATGTGGCTGCTTTGATACTGTTGGTATGCTTGTTTCTTTCTCACACACAGGAGCTGTGTGGGCAAGGGAGACCTACCTGTCGGTGTCAACCCCCATCCCACTTGTTCAGGGTTTTAATTAGCAGGACTTTGAAGGAGGAAGAGCAAGCAGAGACATCTCTTGTGTTGCAGGTCTGCCCTTGGTCCTCATCCTCTTCTCTTCTCCCTTTCCCTGCAGGAGCTGGATTGGCCGTGGGGGGCAGTGCACTGGTAGCCAGCCATGATTGCCACTGGAGGCCTCCTGAGGATCTCGGCCAGGAAACAGGACCCCTTGAAACCCCAGAGCCAAATCCCCAAACGCAAACGCAAGGCCAAAAAAAAGCGCAAGAATGATGTGGTGGTGGTGAAAGGCAAGCTCAAGCTGTGCTCCCTCTCGGGGTTCATTGCCCTCTGTGGCATCCTGGTACTGCTGGTGGGAATCGCCTTGGCTGTGGTGGGCTACTGGCCAAAGCCCAGCCCGGTGTACAGAGAAAGCAGCTTTGGCAAGGGCCGGCACCCAGCACCGCAGGGCGGCACCCCCACGAACCGTTCCCAGAGCCAGGAAGGGGTGCAAGCAGGGATCCACCTGGAGTCACCCCCCAGAGCCAACACCTCCACCACTGCTACCACCGGTGGGTCCCCCCGTACTTCCTCATCCCCTCAGGCCTCAGCGGGCTTCCTTTTCCGTCTTTTCTCGAGCTACTTGCATTCGGACAAGCTGAAGGTGCTGGGCCCTCTCATCATGGGTATCGGCATCTTCCTCTTCATCTGCGCCAACGCGGTGTTGCACGAGAACCGCGACAAGAAGACCAAGATCATCAATCTGCGTGACCTCTATTCCACCGTCATTGATGCCCACAGCCTGCGGGCCAAGGATGGAGGCACCCCGGCCTCAGCCCCTCTCAATGGCTTTGTCAACTATGTGCAGTCCCGGAGCCTGGAGCTAAAACCTGGCGGTGAAGGCCTGGGTACTGCAGCCATGCTGGCCAAGAGCTCCTGGCCACCAGGACTGGGTGTCTGCCTTTCCCCGCCGGATCTGGTGTCCTCACCACAGCGTTCCTCCTTCTGTGGCCCACCTCAGCCACCCAGCCTGGCTGAGGCTGTGTACAGCATCTGCCGGGAGCGTGCTGCCCTTGCTGGCCGCCCTGACACCAGCCCACCCTGCAGCCCACCGGAGAGCTGTGAGCGCTGCAGCACGGCCAGCTCCATCATTGGCTCTTCGCTGAGCACCTTCACCTTCCTGCCCTTGGGGCCAGGCAATGGAGGGGGAGGCTGGCAGAGACCACTTTCTGAGCGGGGAGCCCAGGAGATCCCACGGGGGGAGTTTGAACTGAGCCTAACTGACCTCAGCAGCAGCAACATCAAGGGAGGCTGTGCAACAAGGAGGCACAAGGTGGTTCTCCGGCGGCAGAGCACCAGCTGTTTGCCCAATGCCAGGTGTCCCCTTTCCCCTGAGCCACCTCGGTCACCAGCTGTCAGGAGGGTCCTGGACTCCAGCCTCTTGGTAAAGGCATCTCCTAGCTACTCCAAATCTCTAGATCTGGGGGGATCACCTCCTTCAGCTCCTCCTGCCATCACCACGACAGACTCCCAGAGCTCCCAGTCTGAGCATTCCAGCAGCAATAAGGGCTACAGCCACCTGGAGGAGGCAGGCACCTCCTTGGAGTCAGTTGCCAACACCAGTAAAATTCCAGACTGTGAGGAGGAACCAGTTGAGAAGATGGACCCCCTCAAGGCTACCAGCAGAGAACAAACAGGGGAGCAATCCCAGCAAACTCAAAGACAGTACACAAATAAAGAGAAACTCTTTATGATTTCTAGTTCAAATGCTGCATTAGGGCTGGAGGATGGGGAACTGGAGAGTACAGGCATCTAAATAAAACAGACGGCAAGAGGACACCTTGTATCCCTCCACACCTTCCCCGCTTCTTCATCTCCTTGTGGACTTAGGAAACTAATCAATATCCAAAGAGCTGCACTATGTTACCCTTGAAAATCGAATTCCATAGATCCTGTAGATGACTTCAGGAAGAAAAAAGAAAATCCTTTCTGTCTAATCGTGATTGTATGTTCCATGCAAGCCAAATTGTATTAAATATCCACGGTCCAGCAAGATTAATACAATTTTGGATGGTATAGCTGTGCACTTTACTGTTTTGATTTTTAAGTGCCCCTTCTTCTCCTCTGATTTCTTTCTTGCTGATTTGCCACTAACTGCTTGAAAGCTGCAGGCAACTTTTTAAGCTCAAAAGCAACGTGGTCTTCAGAAAGAAAGCTGAGCTCTCTCTTTGTTTTGGTTCAATTACTAAAACATTTGCAAGGCCTTAAGGATGATGTACCTTGACAAAGAATGAGTTTGTTTAAATTCTGGAAAAAAAAAAAGACAGTTTAGAAGGGACTGGAGCAGAACAGAGCTCTGATGATTTAGTTAAAACCATTACATTCCTGAATCCAAAATACATATTACTACATGATACTTTATCAAAGTATTATTACACATGTATTGACTAACAGCATTAAAAGATGTTTTTTAATAAAATATTTACAAACAAAACTTACAAAATGATTTCTTTATTTTGGTAAGTAATTACAGATATCATAAACTCTTTTGTTTTATACTGTGAAAGATTATAGAAATACTATGAAGCCAAAGGCTTGCTTATACTTTAAAGGAGTTAATTAATAATTTATGTGTAATTTCAGAATAAATACTGGCTAAGTCCTTGAGAAACCACACTGTAATTCAACCAGCAGATTCTGTCTCCATTTCTGACAGTGCTCTGTGACAGGCAGCCTAAGAAATGTGAGATTTTGACATGCTAAAGGAAAAAAAAATTTAAACATTTGATCTTCTGTTCAGATTAGGTTTTTTGTGAGAGTAATCTTGAACTGCAGCATCTTCTTTCTGCATTCTTCAGTTCCCTTATAACTGTTGCATTAAGCCTTTCTGCTGTTGCAGTTCCTATTCATGAATGCATGTGCATAAGCTTCATTTAAAGCATAATGATAGCCCTGTCAGTCTCTTAGCAGTTTGCCGTGTTGAAGTCAGCAGCAGTTTCTCACTGAGTTCAGCATGATGAGGATTTCTTCCTGCATAAGAAAAGCATCAGGTTTCCTGAAGGCTGGAGAATGCCTTGTCTGTAGGCAGAGTTTTGGTAAATTGATGAGCTGTTTCATTTTAGTAGCTGCAGCATGGCAGGCACTCATGTTTTGTCAAAACAGCTTTATGCACTCAGAAGATTTTGTCAATACTTCTGATTTTAAATATGGATGTGGCATTTCTCTACTATGGGAAGAGGAATCGACTTTAAACAAACACAATGTGTAGGCAGACAGAAATATTTCTGTCGCAATTAAAATTTTTCTTGTGGTTCCATGTTTTAAAGTTCTTATCTACATATTTAGTTACATTACAGTACATTGTGACATGGACTATATCACTAAATACAATCGTATTTAGTAATCCTGCAAAATTCTGTAATAAATAAGGCTAATTTAAAAGAAAAGAAGAAAGACAAAAAGAATAATTTGCCATGTAAGAGTCTTGAAACTGGAGAAGCAGAAGGTGCTTGTGCTTGTTCTCTTGAGCAAGAGAGACATCCAGGTGGCAATATTTTTCCTCCTGTCAGTGGCAACCAGTGCACTGACAGTATGAACATCACTGTGGCATTTTTTGCTGTTAAACTGCCAGCACACAGCTGGCAAAAATCTGTTGTAAAACTGCCTGGATTGGCATGGGCTGGATTAGCCACCACAGGAAGTGGCAGGCAGGTGGCTCAGCTCGTGCTGGCATTTGCATGGATCTTTCAGTTCTCCATGGGCATGTGCTTCTGCTCCTTCTGCTGTGACTCCCAGCAAGATTTATGAGATGTATGTGAGCAGAATTACCTACTGATGCAGATTCTAGTTAATGACAGAGCTGAAGACATCCTGTTTATTTTCCACACTAAAACCTTCCATAGAGGTGCAAGGGAAAAGGCAAGTTGTGTGCTACTTACCAGGGCATGGAATCCTCATGAAGATGTGACAGGGGTTTTGTTTTGAGAGAGGGAAATGTGCTTTTTAAAATATTCTGAGTAAATATTTCTTCTATCATCTGAAGTGTGCTCCAGAAAAAAAAAAAAAAAGCAACTTTAAAAAGCCTTTGGTTACTCCTTAGATTGATTTACATCAAAGCAGGCCAGTAATTATTCTGATGATTAATTTACTGCAAAGTCTTTTGAATGACAAGATTATAAGAGTTTGTGTTTAATAAGTAAAATTATAGCTTGTTCCTGTGTTGCCAAAAAACATGTGAAACATCAACTTTCATCAGTCGAGCTGGATTTTTTAATAACAGCAGCAAGAATTGATTTTCTAACATATAAATTACTGAGCAGAGAAAGCTGCCTCTCTGTCTTTACAAGTCATTATTTTTGCAAATTTATTAATTAGAACTATTTGTTGAGCAATTTGTGCAGGGGTAGAGTTGGAGTCAGAAACCTTTGTTTAAAATTAAAGCTGGGCAAGTTAGTCCAACACCCCGATGTTGGAAAATGAATGAGAGATTCAGCCCCTGTGCACCATCTCTGACTGTTTATAGTACCAACAGCCCTGGAGAGAAACAGCAGCTGGCAAAGAGCTGAGCCTTTCCTGGTGATACCCACAGGTGATTGGGGTGATGGGGTTTGTGGTTTGAATGGCTCTTGAGACTCTGAGCTGGCCCTGACTGCTTCTCAGGACTGCCAGGCTGCCTCTTGGCCGTCATTTGCACATCCTGGCACAGGATGGTGATGCGTTTTTCTCCAATCCAGTCTCTTCCTTCCAGCCTTCCTCTCTGGTGTCCTGCCACCTAGTGCTTCCTCCACAGTCCTTGTCAAGCGCCCTGAAATGCCTCTGCTTGCCAGTATACAGCTGCCTGCATGTTGCAGAAATAGATGGGCTGTCACACGTTTATTAAGAAGTGATTAATTAATTAATTTAGAAAAATTTCTGATGTTTATTAAGAAAGAATCATTAGTCCTTGTATTTGAGAAGTGATATCCCTGAAGATATGTTAAGCTGGCCATTCATTTTTGCTCTGGAAAATTCAGATTTTGGTTTAGAAATGTGTGTTTTGGTTTGATTTGGGGTTTTTAGCATAGAAATGCTATGATATTTATATAAAATTTCCAGAGGAAAGTTAATTTCTGCCTGGACCCTCAGAATACCCCCTTACCTAGGAGGGAGGCTGTGTCTTTTCATTAGGAGTGTAGATGCTGTTTGGACCAGTCTGAGGACAGGGAAATGCCCTAATTGTTCTTCAGTCACGCTGCTGTTTGTTACAAAATCCTCAGGACTCTGGAGAAGCTGCTGACGTGATCATACTGTAACCTAGTTCTGGCTCAGTTTTCACTAGCTAGCAAAGTATTTAAAATCCTTGCATTAACCTGGCTTGCTTGGCTGGACTGGTTTACTGAACTCCCCAGTTGTTGACATGTCAGCTGATCAACTACAAAAGACTATTGCCTAGATTTAATTACCTGTATTGTTTAGATACATTTTTAAGAGCCTTTTCAAGGACTGATGCTGTCCAACAGAAAGTAATAGTGCACTTAGAAAAATTGAATTAGGTAACTGTTGACATAGTTTTAGGTCTGCAGTCTGAAATACAGATGTTATGGATTGTTGTAATTTTCATAACAGCCAAAGTATTTTACACAAAAGTAGCAATATGACTTCAATTAAACAGCAGTTTTTATTACAAGTAAAGGAGGTGACAGAATGATAAATCTTACTGGATTTCAGTTGGAAAACAGCCTTTGATAATGTTAAACAGTTTTTTTCTATACAAAACCCACACAAAATACAAGTACTCACTGCTAGCTGACTAGTAAAATCTTAATAGTGAATAAAAGTATAGATTTTGGGGGCATTTTTTAATTCTAGGGAACAAAAAGTAACGGTTTCCCTGTCACCTCTCCAAGACTGTCAGTAGCAATAACATAATGCTTTAGCCAGGTCACTTACTCACTGTTTTTAAGTTTGGGCTTATGAACAGTGAACAAGATGCGCAGCATGTGCAGGCACGATCTGAGAGGATAAATAGGCTATCACAGCCACAGGAAAAAAGTGTTTCATGGAAGAGTATACCATTATTATTTCATTTTAGAAGCCAGAATTTCTATTTACCATTTCTAGAAGCTCCAAACCAGAAAAGTGAGCATACTAGAAATTATCTTCTGCCATTTAGTTTTCACTGTAAAC
The DNA here is from genome assembly GCF_965178545.1 of Coloeus monedula. NCBI lineage: Eukaryota > Metazoa > Chordata > Aves > Passeriformes > Corvidae > Coloeus > Coloeus monedula. The sequence continues at coordinate 108,749,674 of NC_138781.1, forward strand.
ATGGAGACAGAGGGAGACCCTGGAGATCTGAAAAAGGCACATACAATCAGGTAAAATGGCACTGAAGTTTGGATGGGGGAACTAGGCTGCTAGAAAGGATCTGACTGGATTACAGGGTAATTCAGGAAATAGAACATGGCATGTGTTTTTCCACTAGCTAGTCTTCTATCTATGTTTTAGTTAGAGACAGTGAAGTCAAAATACTACTTTAAAGGGGTTTTTGTTATTGTTATTCTTTCCAAATTACATTGCAATGAGACAGAAAGCTTATTTGGGGAGACTGTAAAAAGAAACGCAAACTAAATAAATGTCAAAAAATTACTGTTAATAACAGTTTGTGAGGTTTCCTTCACCTTACTCTGCACAAAGGAGTTTCAGTCTAGGATTTTTGAGTATTAATTTTTCATTTCTTCCCTTCTTGTCTCCCACCATTTCTCCAGGCTGGGATTAAACAAAACACTTGTGTTCACTTTATTTATCAGTTTTGCTGAAACACAGTTCTATTATTTTTATGGTAGCAGAGTTGCCTGAGTATATGCCGAGTTCGGTTCTACTGAGAACACAGCTGGTAGTCTCAGACTGGGAGGTAAAAATGGGTAGAGATGGTTTGGTTTTAGAGAAGCAGCCTGTTCCACGCTAAGCTTCATAGCTGAAGTAGAAAATGACAAGTAAAACAGGAATGTTCAGCATTCAAGTTTCATCATTGCATCAGGTGATGTAATACCGTTACACAACCTCGGATTGCATTTTGCTCATCACTCAAAAGATTTGGCATGATCCTGCCTGACCTGCTTGAGAGCAGGCTGAGACGATCCCATACAGCTCCCATTTTGCTGCCAAAAGCTAAATCAGCCATATCTAAAGGAGCAGGACTTCAGAACGTGACTCTCAGTTCTGGCAAGACTTGGAGCTGCTAAAGGCTTTGCGAAGAGGTGGCTTGGTACAGGGTGCAGTGCAGTTCCCTTCACACCTTGGAGCAGCACAGAAACCTGTGGCAGGGCCTCACACAAAAGTGCCTGCAAAGGCACGTAAGAGTCACCAGAGTCAGCTCCATAAGGATAAATCCCCAGTGAAATAATATGATACTTCTGCAACATCGTAGACTAGCCTTCCTCCCTCATTACCAGAATCTACTGATTTTAAAGAAATGCAGTTTGGTCTCGGAGCCTAATGGCAACTACTATTTAAAATGCTTATAGAGTCCCCATTAAATTAGTATCAGATGACCTCTTAATGTACTTCTTTCTAACATGCCTTGGGTACAGAGCACGATAATCTTCCTCTGTCAAAACAAGACAGAGATACAGCCACAGACGAACTGTGCAAAGACCAGATTTTTATTTTCTTTAAAAGGAGAAGAATGTAGGCATCAGTATGCAATCCTAACAGCATGGAAGTGTCTGCCTCTGAGTGATGTTTCCAAACCATGCAAGTAGCCTGCTGGGAAACAGAGCCTTAAAGGCTTGTCCTCCAACAGGACATCCATCCCTCAGCTTTAACAGAACTTCTTTCTGCATGTGAGGCACTGAAGTGCTAATTTAGTTCACTCTTTCAGACTCATCACACACAGTATTACAGAAATAACTTAGCAAGACCTCCCTGCAGAATATTTAAGGACACAAGTCATACTAGACAGCTGGTAACATTCTGTTTCAAACTAGAAACTTAAAATGAGAACAGGTAAAGTCTGGCACTGCTTATTACCTTACTGTGGTAATACAGCATAAGATGATGATAGTAGCAGCTCTTTGAGCTTTGGAAACTTAAAACTGTCTGCTGGCACTGCTAACGTAATTCACACTACAGGCTGCCTCAGGGCTGAAAATGCAAACAGAATAGTTCCTGTCCTTGTGTCTGTCTTTGCAATGTGTACAGCGTCTGGAGGAGCAGCACTGAAGCAAGGACGGGTGCTGAGGCTGCATCTCTCATCATCTCTCGCCACAGGCAAGCTGTGGAAGGAAATTATTTCTTTTAGACCATTAAACGGTGCACTGCCACCTTAATGAAGCACTTGCACTCTTTAGAGTACTGCTTGGTCCAATATGCAAAGGAAAGGTGAGGATGGCTTCCTAGCAATGTTGTCTGCAGGGATATACTGCCCCTCCTTTGGCACACAGAGAGGGAAACCTGAACAGAAGCTGGAGCATAGTTCTGGGATCAGTGAGCTTCTAATGCTGCAGCAGTGTTGTGTCTTGGTAGCCATTTGGCTGGTACATGCTTGTCACTGACAATCTGGGAAGACAGAAAAGGGTCACATGGTGAGCTATGGAAGGTCAGCAGCTTTTAGCTGTCACCAGTTTGTGTGTCAGCTGCCAGCATGGCACCTAACGAGCCCCAGGAGTTACCTGAAGAGCAAAAGAAGCCAACGAAAGTGCAGGTTGCATCATGTCTGATGCCACCAAGAAGGCACTATTGAAGATGGCAAGCAAAGCAAAAAGTCACTGAGTTTCTATTGTACTTGTCCTTGCAGTTTTGGGTTGTCAAATGTGGGCAAAAAGAGGAACCACAAAATGTTGCAGTTCCACCAGGAGCAGTGAGTAGCGCTTGGCTGCTTCCACCTATGGCTGCCTCTGGTTTCACTCATGACACCCTCCAAAAGAGCTCTTTGAATTTCACTGGCAAAGTGAAATGCAGTCCTCTACTCAAATAAATATTTTAAGCTGCCTGATGATTCACCAACAGGTTGAATTCTCATACAGGCTACAGATTTCTCAACAGCAATGTTTTCTAACGAACAAATTAGGTATGTATCTGTCATGGTTCAACCCCTGCCAGCAACCAAGTACCTCACAAAATGTTCTGCAGAATGTCTTGGCTTAGATTACAGCTCTAGATAAATCTCACTGGCAATTTAAGCAGATATACTCAGGTAACTCTGCCTCTATAAAAAAAAGAAATAGAACTATGTGTTTCAGCAAAACTGATAAAGTGAACACAAGTGTTTTGTTTAATCCCAGCCTGAAGAAGTGGGAGAACAGAATGAGGTTTGGATCAGCAACAGATCCTTTATTTAGAATTGCCATTTTAAAATTCAGTTTCTTGTTAGAAATGAAATTTTCACACCATCAGTTCAGACATTCCCAGATACTTTTGTAAATTCAAGATGTCAAAACATTAGGAAATTAAAGCATAAGTTATTCAAATTATTTTAAAATGAGTTGTGGTTTCCTATGAACAGTTGGAATGCTTATAAAGTGCAGGCAAAATAAAGATTCCTCCCTAAATATCTTCAGATGTTCACAAGACATTTCTTTTTTTAACATAAAAATGGAATGCATGTGGCAACGTGGGGGATGGAGAAGTTTTTTGTCAACAGGAGCTCCAAGGTGAGCAATATATCCATTGTAAACACATGCTGATAACCGTTCCATACTATGATGCTGGATTGCTTAATCTCTTTTGTTTTCTTTCCAGCCACATGAGATGATAGACTATTTGTATTACACATAGTAAATGGAAGCAATATCCAGGATGGAGCCTTCTCTTGAAAAATCTGTGTTTGATCAACATAGGCAGCGTGTGGTTTTCAGGACTTCAAAATAGTAAGTAATGCACTGGTTTTACTGTCTTAAAATACAGAAGCATTAGCAAGTCTCATTCCATCAAGAAGAGTTCTGAGAATTGCTCTGCTTCTCCTCTGTCAAGGGCTACATCTTAATCAGCTTTTGTTTAATTGAATAATTCTGTTATGTTAGAGAGTATCAGCAATTGTTACATGTGCTTGAATCTGCATCAGCTGCAGCAACATGACATAAATAAATCAGCATGGTTGTGCTCATGGAAAAGACATTACTTCTACACAGCCCAAAGAACAACCAAATGCTAAAATCTGAAATTCTGGTGCAACACATGGGGTAACATGTGCACTAAGAGTAAAACAGGTGTCATAGATGGGGATGGCAATGGGGAAATAACTGATTTCAGAGCAGCAGTGATTTAAAACCATAGATCTGGTAATCAGAGCTGCTTGAAATAGGACATTAGTTTGAACCTGCTACAAGTTCCCAAAAAAAAAATTTGAAAAAAGGAAAAAAGAAGAAGAAGAAGAAAACCCAAATAGTAACTGAAGGCAATGCCAAGGAGCCCACCTGCAGCCCATGAAAGCTGCTTAAAAGGAGAGAGGAACTCTCCCCCATCAGTACCACATCATAAGTCAGGCACATGAGAAAGGGCCTGATTTAAGGCAGGAGTTATTCCGAAGGCAGGAGATCCTTAGTGCCAGCTTGCTGTTTTCAGGCCCCACACCACTGTGACTGGTGTGTCCTGAGTGGATGTTCCCCCTCCAGAGACTGGTAGAGCATTTCCTACAATTGCAGGCTGCAGCATGGAGACCCTCCCTTTGCAGTGAGGAGCAGGGACACTGGTGACAGCAGCAGCCTTAGCATGACTCAGCTCACCCTGCAGAGGAGCCCAAGACCCTCAGGAATAGGAGCATGGAAGAACCATTTCCTAAGAACAGAATATTTTGAGTGAAAGGGTTAAATGAAGGGACCTTCAAGAACATCCAGTTTCAACCCTCCTGCCATGGGCAGGGACACCTTCTGCTAGATCAGGTTGCTCAAGGCCCCATCCATCTTGGCCTTGGACACTTCCAGGGGTGAGGCATCGACAAATGATGGCTGATACGCCTACATGTCCAAGGTTGGAGCCAGCCTGAGACAGGACAGCCCATGACACTGAATCCTGCAATTTGCTTCTGCTTCTCTGAGTCATCTAAGTAAATTGAAGACTACAGGGAGAACTTGTGCCCCTTCTGCCTGATCTTAAACAACCAGCATCTGCAAAAGAAAGTGCAAGTGCTGCTCGGTGAGACCCTGATGTACAGTTGCTGATACATTTACTGCAATCCCATTTTGTGCTGGCTCCACTTTCTATTTGCAGTAAGTCAGCAGTACAATTACTCAGTTATTCTGAGTAGGATTACAGCAGCTCAGAGACTTTGGGATGGCTCAGTGCCCCCATTGCAACAGGGGCTCTGCAAACCAGAGCAGAAGGGGCTTACTAAGCAGCAGACTAACAGCTGCCAAAGGGAGCTAGCCCAGAGCCCTTACCAGCTCAAAGGGGTGAAACTGGGCATCCTGCTCTGCAGCAACAGGCTGAGCAAAAGGTTCCAGCTGGGAAATTCAGGCAAATACAGAAGCATCATAGAAGAGGCAAAAGCGTAGGGCCCTATGCCTAACTGGATAATTGGATTGGAGGAAGACTAAACCAAGAGTAGAACAGAAAATGAATAGCAATGGGAAAAGCAGTGTTAAAGAAAGTCTAGTGATGGGGCAGTGAATCAACTTAGCAAATTCTACAAAGCCATGCTCCTGACAACGGGAAAAAGAAGTGTGCTTTAAGTTTCTGGCAGGTAGATTTAAATGCGTGAGTGCTTCTCCTGGCATTTTTCTAAAGGGGTGAGGGAGACCTGATTTTATGGACCACCTTCACATGCATTACTGCTTGATTTCTGTGCACTTAAATACTGATGGGTGATGTAACAGTTCTCCCTTTCTGCTTTAAAAAACCAGAACAATGTGACTGTAAATCCTGCAGCTACTACGATGGGTGGCAGCACAGGAGTGGGGGTGGTGCATCTGACAAGTCAAGAGATAAGGCATGCAGATATGCCAAGCAATAGACACCTGACTCTTGCCCTCAGTGGATAGTGAGACATAGAGAAGAAAATAAAAAAAGTAAAACAAATGTTGCCACAAGGCTGTCCATTTCTTGTCAGATTAATAGTTTTTTCTCAAAGCTTAAGCTCCTGAAATTTTATGTTTACATCACTTCTTAGGCATTTAATTTTTTTCTTGTGCCAGCAAAAGTTAAAATGCCCTGAAATACACCTTAAAATATAACTTTAAGCAAAACTCAAGATTCATTTGGGTTTTAACTGATAATATATTAACATTATAATGTATTTCTTTATAACTCACTGTGTAAAGGGTTTCATAACAGTACCTAAAGGGATCCAATTATCCAGGCTGAAATTATATTGCTTCAATAAAATTTTATTTCAATTATGTTTTATTTGTTTCAGTATAATTTGATTATTTCTGCAAATAATCATTTCTGGGTGCTTTATATGTGAAATTGGTAGATAGGGTAATGTCAGTATCAGCCTCAGAGGCTAGTTAGTGGGTTTTAGTAAAGTAAAGAGCAAAAAGGTCTTTTTCACAAAGTTAGAGAATAAAATATTTTTGTCAGCAGAGCTGCCAAGTCTCCTGGAGGCCCCTCAGCCTCCTTGTCTGGCCAAGGTCCCTGTTCAGTGTGAGTTTCCCACAGGTCACCTAACACAAGGAGATAGCATGCCCTGGGATAAGACTCAAGAATCAGGTCCATAGATTTTATACAGAAAAAAGAACTATTCTGTGAAGCAACATGCTCACATCTGGATGCTGTATTTGGAGGCAAAGCCTTAAAAAAGATCTGATTGTGCAGAAGAATCTCTTCATTTCTCAATTAAATTTATTTCAGCAAACAGAATACCCAGCTGCTCTCAATAACAGCCTTTATCATGCAGAAAACTGGGGGTTTGATTTGGTCTCAGCAGCATTAGATAAGACCTCAGTGTCACTGACAGCACTGCCTCCACTGCAGTCTGAGCAGGATTTAACTTCAAGTCAACTTAATTCTGAAAAACACCTATGAACCACAGATCTTCCTAAGCTTAGCCCTCTACCTAAAGGGAATTTATCAAAAGAAAAACCCTCAACAGGTCTTTGACTCCAGTTCACGACTGACAAGCAGCTGAGAAGATTCTTTGTCTTAGAAAATGACAAATAAAACTTCCCATAAACTTTTGTGTATTAGAAACGCAGTGTGATCACCTCTCTCTGACACATGTACTTGCCACTAGTTAATGCTTATTCAGTATTATTATCTTCTTACTCAACAGCACAAAAGCTGAAGTAGGCACCTACCAGCAGATAAGAAATGCTGGATTTCTGGCAAAGAGGGATATAACTACTGTCTCATACAAGTGCTCATCTCTCTGCTTTACATTAAGAAACGGAAGGTTCAAAGGGTAGTGGATAGCCAGGCAGCAATTTACTGGGGTTTTTTTTTTTCCATTTCAAAGAAGAATTATCTAAGTGGTATGTCCAGTTTAAGAATAAGATTGTTTTTTCCTCTTGTGATCCAAACACTGACACCCCGCATCTTGTAACTGAGATAAAAATAATTCTAAATAAAATTTCTAAAAGAAGTTGTTAATGTTTTCAGCTGATCTTAAAAAGCAGTTATCTAATTAGAAGATCAAAAGTGAATCTACGCAGTAGAAAAGAAAAAGCCCTGGCTGGATATTCAATACCTTTTTAAAATTCTTTTTTTAAATTAATTTCTCCTCATGCTCTCATTTAATATGTAGTCTTTTTTTAGACTCTTTTTACGAGACTTGCTTCATGTTTCCGCTGCACAGGTCAGTGACCAAAACCCATAGTGTGAAGCCAGCTTCAGAGGTGTTAAGCCCACACAGTGCTTGGATTTAAGCCCATCTGGGAGTGGTTTTGAGAAGAAAACTGTAGAACACAACTACATGAAGTTGCTTAGGATTTATGGGGCCCCAGATGCATCCTTCTGGTTCTAGCTCTGAATAGCCATTTCCACAAAGAGAGCATTTACCAACATTTAAATATTCCCCAAGACATGGCTTTTGCAACAGGAATGCTTATCAAACTTGTCTTTCATTCCCCCAGTTTTAGTTCCCAGACAACATGATGAGAAAGAAATGGAAGATTTACTAACAGAGAAGAATCCATGGTTTGGTCTCCAGCATGCCATAAGCAAGCTTCTCTCCTGGCTGAGCCTGCAGTGTTGCAACTGGGGGTCAGGATGACATTGCAAGGAGCGTGGGCCTGTTCAAAAAACTGCTTCAAGTGTTTCACCAAGTAGAGGACTTGGGAAAGTTGATTTTGTGGTTTTTTTTGTTGTTGTTGTTTGTTTGGGATTCTTTTGTGTTTGTTTTTTACATAAGAGGTTATGAGAAACAACAGCAAAATGTTGGCAAATATTTTAAATTGAGAGATTATTCCCTTCTACCTGCATGCAAAGAAACAATGTAGGACTTCTGCTTTGGTAATACACTACGCCATCAAAACTGCAGCTAACAACAGCAGAATAAAACATGGAAATAAAATGGTTCAACAAGATCAATTTACTATCGACCCCTACAATTTCCTACTCCTACTTGAAGGACCAGCCAGGGTGAGTGTAGGGCTCCCACCTGAATGTGCCACCTTTCTGCTGGCTCTGCTGTGCCAAGAGAAGAGGCTGACATCTTCCTGACATGAAGTGTAGGTAAACAAGGAGGTGTCTCTGCTTTCTTCTGCATACATACAAAGTACTTGACTATGGAAAGAGAAAGCCAGCTGAACTAACCAATATAATCTTCATGTACTTTAACACAGAGACATCCGTCTCTTGTTTAGTTGCATTTAGCCTGCAAAATATGTAACATCCAGGAAAAAAATTGGCCCATCTCATGTTTAGTGCCTAACAGCGACCAGAGTATTCATGATGAGTTATTAACAGAACATTCCTTCCTCTGGCTTTGGCATCCTGTTTATTAGGACAGCTAGTTTAACAAACATCCAGTTAAAACCAGCCAAGACACAGGGAGTTGCTGTAGTTAAAGCCTTCTCTCAACTTGCTTAGAAAATACTTATCATTGCAGTGCAATTCCTCATTTAGTATTTTCACAAAGAGAAAAAGTCACAGTCAGTGGGTAATGTTTATTGCAAGTTCTCTCCAACCCCAATGCTGTACCATTGTTTCAATAACTCAAGTTAAATATAACTAAACTCAATTACAAGATATGAGTAGATTGCATTTCTACATAAATTACTAATGCTTATAAAGAAAATTACTCAAAGGGAAAAAATAGGCAAGTTAGAGACCATAAAGAGAAAAAAAATCATAGGAAAAGTACAGCAAATGCAGGGATCATAAAGAGTGAATCAAACTCCCTCCTGGATCTGAATTTCACATTATAAATTCCCTACAGTACTCATAAAAAAGGACAATTAATTTGCTTCAGCAGTATAAAGATATTTTCATTTCAGAAACTCTCTCCCTGTTGTGTTACATCATAAGTGCCTAATAATCAAATATATTTCAATTCATTTGAATGAAAAAGAAACAGGTAACAAAAACATGGATACCCTTAGCTAAAGCAGAGAACCCGGAAAATTAAAGACTTATTTAAAACTTTTTATATTCTCCACCACAAAGCTGAAAAGAAGTTCTTAGGATCTGAATATCTTTATAGAAGTTTATTTTGACTTGGTTGTCATCAGAGACTAAAGAGACGAATTTGGTAGATATTTGGTTTCAAGCACTATTCTAAATTGTCCAGATTAATCACAATGGTACAACTTAAGTATATATTTTAACTTAATGTACCAAAACAAGTTATTTACTTCCAAGATAAGTGAAAAGAATTACCCTACTATCATTATAATAACCCTAAAACAGAATTAAACTTAATTGGAACCTGTACACACTAAACCCCCAAATGTTTATGAGTGCAGGTTCACCACGCATTTGCTACACTCCAGTGCCATCTGTCTATAAAAAAATAATTAACATTTTCAATAAGAAGAAATACTGCATGTTGTAAAGTGTATTTGGTCCTAGGCCATTGAATCTACTTCACTTCTTACAATGAATCCTTTTCTGAACTAGAAAAAAAAAAAAAAACAAACCCAAACCTAAGAAACACTGTTTCCTCAGTGTATATTTGAAGCAAATTTTCCTGAAAAGAAAAAAATCGTCCAGAATGCCCTGATACAGAGATGCTGTTTGAGGTGTCACTCTTATTTTTGGGGAGCACTTAACCTTGGAATCTTCCTTCTAACAGTGTAGCTGCCTTTTGAAGACCAGAGAGAAGCTGGGAATAGCTACTCTGGAATTTGCATTTAGAAGACCATTTGGGGACAGCCTTTTCAAAGTCCACAACCTTCAGTGGAGGGACATAAAAATAAATGCTCTGCCAAGCACTGCAGCACAAGGGATCTGACACAGACCCCAGTGTGAGTACAAAGCAGGTTCATTAAATGCAGAGCCTTCCCTTTCCTCCTGTAAAGTGGCTGGCTGGGGAGGGTTGTTTCCCCCACTCCCTGTGGACAAATGCAGTACTTTGTTTTTTCAAAAGTTTGGTAACAAGTTTTAAACCAGCCTGATGTTAATTTAGCAGAGGGCATCCTGGCCGTTCTGCCTAAACGTATATTTCCACACACCTTGTTGGGAAGCAAAATACCATATGCTGCTACACATTGTGCGTGTGTGCTGAGGGGGAGCTACTTCTTGATCGCATACTTTTTTTGAAATGCACGCTTCCCCCCCACGGAAGAAAGAAAGTAAGAAAGGGGGGGGGGAAAAAAAAAAAAGAGAGAAAGTTGCTTTTAAAATACAAAATATCCCTTTTCAATGAGCAATTAGAACAGATAAGGGAAGAAAGGTGTTTTCCAAGTGCCCGACCGGCTCCTTCCCGCGGCTGTAGGGATGCGCGGGGCCGGGCGGCGGCCGGTCCCTTCCCGGCGCATCTGGCTCTCCAGCGGTGCCATCTGCTGGTGCCGCTGCCGCGAGGCTCCGCCGGGAACGCCGCCCCCGTGCCGGAAGGGCAGCGGGCACAGCTCGGCTCGGGCCTCGGCCAGCAAAGGGCAAAGCCAGGAAACGTCAGCCCCAGCCAAAAGTCCGGTTTAGAAAAGCGCTCTTGTGCCTTGTGTCCTCCTTAAGGCATTTTACAAAGACAATTGGTTCGATAAAGAAAAGGAGAGGAAAACAAAGAATAGTATTTAGTGCTATACCTCATTTTCTTCCAAAAATGCTATTTCCATAAGTCAGGAAAAATAATTTTCTCATTAAGTAGCTACTAGGTCAAAGGAAATAATGTATTTCACAATAGTGTGTTAACAACTAAAGCCATCTACCTGTTACAGACATGCAATGAATGATGGTGTTGCAATTGTGGTTTGGAGTCACAAATCACACCAGCTGTAGGCATTAAGCAAGAAAAGGTGTCTTTTGGCAGTATTCAGAGAGAAGGCAGGCAGACAGATAAAGGAGAAAAGTTGAGGGTGCAGGCCCCGGGCAGGGGGGGAAGCAGGGCAGAAAGAAACTCAACCAAGGTAGCATTGTGCATCGGGGCACCAGAGGTGTCTGGCAGCAGCTTTTGTATCAATGGGGGATGGCTGAAGGGTCTGATTCTGTAAACCACAGCTCACTTGTCTTTGCAGTACACATGTTCACACACACTCATGGCACAGGTTTAGAGCTAGGCATTTCACCATTACAATATTCAGTGATGTTCCCCTCAGATTTTGCTCTACTTTTTTTCTGTCAGACTCCTAAAAAGATTGTTTCCTGCCAAAAATGAATTCACCATACCCACCCCTGTGACCTCAGCCCAGTGCAGCTCAGCCCCACTGTAGCTTTCTGCCTTCTCCACCCTCACCAAGTGTGGGTTCCACCAAGTTCACCAGGGACTGCAACAACTTTATCCCAAACTTGCTGGTTGATCAGGTGCATATTCTGTTCCTTCAGTTTTTTGCAAACTGCCATCTGTTATCTCTGCTTTTTCTTGTTCTATTTCCAAGCTTTTCAACACATCTGAACTTGCTGGCAGCAGACCAAGTACTGACTTCGAGCAGATATCTCCAGCTGTAGGAAAAGTCCCATCTGTAGCTTCAGGCTGTCCCTTTGCCTCATTGATTTCTTTTTCTTTAATTGCAATTGAGGCCTCAGCAACATTTTCAGATGGTTTATCATCAGCTACTACTGTTGAGGCAAGCTTACAGCTTGCAGCAGGCGCTCCTATTTCAGCCTTTGCTACATTGTTTGGGAAGTCTTCACTGCTTGTTTCTCCCACGTCTTCTGCCTGCATTTCTTGCTCTTTACTCTCTTCCTTACCACTGGAGCCCACATTAATTGAACACTCACAGTAATAGTAACCAGATTCCTGCTTCTTCTTACGCATGGCACAGAGATCAATTCGACTGAAGACTTCTGTGCCAAAGTGGCTGTCTTCATATTCCTTATACAGATCTGTACAAATTTTTCTGAAGCCCTATATGTTGAAAGAGCAATGTGATGTTATACATATGTTATATGTGCACAAATACACATGTACTTTAGGAAGGTGCATCAAGTATTATCTTAACAAAACTCAGCCAAGAAAATACCACTCCCCCACCTCACTTCTGATTAGGATAACAACATCAAGTTTATGTGGCAGTATTTTAGTGGATACCAAGAAAAGTCATCCACTACAAATTAAAGTTATAGGAAGATTGGCTTTTGCTGAATACTCTATCTACCCCACCCTCCTCATGAAAAAAACATACCAAAAGATACAAAATCAGATCAATTTAACCTACTGTCTTTTACGTGCATCCACCTAATTTTAGATATTTCAAGCAAGTTCACAAGTCACCATATCTAATTATTCTGAATTGCCTTTAGGAGGGATTGCTTGATTTCACCTAGAGTTTACTTCACTCAGTTTCATCTTACTGCATCTTAACAGAATGAAAAGTTAACCCTTCTCTTCAGCGTTCACACTCCACAACAGTAATTAAATTGTGTGCTAAAGACAGGCTAGAAATAGAGTTCATGCACCTTCATCCCTGTGAGCAAAGTAGTATTCAAAACAAATTTAACTCAGTGACTTACTGGGAAAACAAGCTCATTTCAGCCAGCCAGAAAAGAAAAAAAACCTCAGCAGCTCTTAGATAGTTACCAAGCATTGTCAGTGTCCCAAAGGCCAAATGCTGCAACAGTCGTGACACATAAATGAAAGTGTGCACTCCTAGAGACATGTTTTCAAATGCTGACGTTCTTTTCAGACTAAGAAAAGTAACTTCATTGCCATAACCAAAGCACATGCTTAGAAACCATTGCAATATGTGACTGTCAAGACTAAAAATCAGCAGTTCCTGAGAGGAATTTCTTTGCTCTTCTCCCCCTCAACAAATATGGGCACAGCAGCACTAGTTGCCCTGGACAGGTGTCACCAGGGACGGGTGAGAAATCCAACAATTCCATGGTTCCCATGGCTTTAATTCAGACAGCAACAGGCTGCTGATTTACATGAGGTGCTCCCAACAAAGCATTTAGCCTATAGCAAACCACATAGGCTAGGAGCACATATGGAGATGTAGTGAAGGACAGATGAATCATTAAGCAACAAAGAATAGTCTCCACCTTCTCTTAACCTAATGAGTATGTGAGCTAACAAAGCTCCAAGGAGCTCCTTGCAGCACATTGCCTCAAAGAGCTCTCAATCAGTTTGTTTAGACCTGCTCCCAAACACCAGGGGGAAGAAAAAGAAGAAAGTATTTTTACAAGGTTTCTCCCTCATAATGACAGCCTTATTAGCAGGATATGTATGGTTCACAGCATGGGGATTGTGGGAGGACAGCCAGAGTCGCCTGGACAGAAGCAAATATACATAGCTTCACAACCAAACACATCAAACCATTAGGCACTGCTGCCCGAGGTGACTAAAACACTTGAAAGTTTATTTAAACCAACAGCACACCTTTTTCTGTGCCCCAGAGATACCTATGTGTCAGTCAGAGCCAGACTGTTCAGGAGCCAGGAGCTACATACCACCTAAATGCTGTGAGGTTCGAGTTCTGCTGAAATGCAGAGACGCACTGCGCATGGGCTGATTCCTGGGTAATTCGGGAGGATAATGGAAACTTGAATAAGGTCACACCACTGAAGATAACTTATCAAGCAGCCAGAAGAGGGCAGGATTAGGACTGCCCTTCCATTAACAGGCTCCAAATATTTTAATACAAGTATGTGACTTGTTAATACTTGTTAAATAACAAGTATGCTCTCTCTCACAACCCAGGGTAGACCACAGCTATTTCCAGACCTGCACTAAGTGAATCTGCTTAAAGCAGCATAAAAGGGAGCGAACAAACATTTTTCACTTTAGCACAGAGGCACCTGATCCACAGCTTTGCTCTGGCAGAGGTGAGTGCAAGCAGTGCCCAGGACTAAAGGCTAACAGCCTACACTGCAAAAGTTCATCTGTGTGCTGGAGAAGGCTCTTACTACAAGTAATGAAGTGGATTCGCTGAAGAGGTGAACTGTTCCCTTTTGGCTCCTTAGAAAGGTAGAGGTCAAAACACCTGAAGAACCCATATTTTATATTTATGCCAGGGTCACACTGCCCATTTTGAACCTGATCTTCAAACAGAACATACTGCTCCTTTGGTAGCTATTGAGAATAAAAAGCATACAATTCAAGCTCTCTCCAGACTCCTGGGATATTTAGACACACAACTAAAGCCAAAGATGCACAACTTCTTAAGGTGAAAGGTTACAGTTGTATTAGTCTTAAGGAGAACCATCTCCTCTTTCCTCACAAATGAGAACAAGGTCTGCAGCTACATCACCAGTATCATCATATACCTCTCATTAACAAAGAATTCTTGAGATGTAAAATATAATTTGTGCTAGCAATTACCTCTTAAGTGTCATACAAGAAGCACTTAAACTGTGTGAAAACTGTGTGAAACACTTAAACAACACCCTTTCTACAAGGCAACAGTTATTTATGGTATAAAGAAAGTAATTACAGCCAGTAGATGGCATCATAATAACTTAAGTGATATTTTGTCTTATTCATACTTTGGCATCTTCTAGTTTTTAGGAAGGCTGATTTCTCTCCTACAGTATTTACAAATGGGATACTGTAAAAGTAATCAGTTTTCCTCCTTTTTATTCATATCATGTTTTGAAAGAAATACAGTAAGTTGACAGTGTCAACTGATGTCATATCGCAAAACACATACACACTAATCTTCCAATTTGGTCTTTGAGATTGTCTCATGTCTAGGATTGAGCTTTAGTAACCTCAGGGAGATTTGTACATGGACTTACCAAGTTCACATGCCCCTAATAATCAACTCAACATATGGCCCTACTCCAGTTTCACAATCCTGGTCTGTAAAATAGTATTTTAGGAGCAAAGGTTTTACTGTGAAAACAAATTTGTACAGAAAAAAGTCATGCTTGGTAAACAAGGGAAGAGCAGTGAACACTGTCTACCTGAAGTCTGGGAAGGTTTTTGACACTCTTTCCTGTGAGATGTCCATAAAGAAGGCTGATGAATTATTGGCTGGCTGAACAGTTGAGGTGGATTGAAAATTGATGGAACGGCCAGTTCTATATGACAGTGATGGGTGGCACAAAGTCTAGTTGGAGGCTGGTAACTAGAGATGTACCCAAAGGGCCAATACTGGGTCCAGTACTGTTTAGCATCTTCATTAATAATCGAGTGCACCCTCAACAACTTCACCAATAACAAACTGGGAGAAGTGCCTGATACCAATCGGAGGTATCTCAACAGGCTGGAGAAATGGACTGATCGGAACTTCATAAGGCTGAACAAGAAGAACAAAGGTCAGCCATAGGGGAGGAATGGACCCAGGCATGAGTACAGGCTGACAGCTGACTGTGAAGGAGTTTTGCAGAAAAAGGACCTAGAGATTCTGGTGGACACCAGGCTGATCACGAGCCAGCAGGGTATCCCTGCAGCAAAGGCAGCCAATGGTAGCCTGGGCTGCATTAGGAAGAATGTTGCCAGCTGATTGAGGAAGATAATTCCCCTCTGCTCAGCACTGGTGAGGCCACACCAGGAATACTGCATCCACTTCTGGGCATACCACTTGATATTCCAACATTCAAAGACCTATACACTTGCGTATTTTTATGTATATACACAAATAGATGGCATACATAAATCATGCTATGCGAGATTAAGCTATATTTAGTGCTAGAGATCAAAAGATGAGAGCATGCAAGAAATTACAGTTCTATTTTTTAGTTTTAAATTTCATAGGTAGAGGAAGTGTGAAAATACTCCAGACAAGAGTCAACAGTAATTCATACGTGCCTACTGTATAGTTTCTTTTGCATTAGGCATTGCAGATGCCTGTGCTCACAGAAATCCCTATGGGCAGTATAAAAGAAAGAGCCTCCAGCACAGATCTATCAGTCCTATCTAACTTTGATTTTATCATGTATACAAAAGGCTAATATCAAGTCAATATGAAGTACTTGAACAAGGTCATTTTCTTCAGCTATTATAGCTTTTTCTGTTTTCCTTTCTGCATGCTCCTCTGGTGTTTCAGGTTTGCAATATATTGACCTCATAAATACAAGTATTATTCCTGGAAAAAAGCAGGACAGTATTCCACTGGGAAATGAGCAATCTAATCAGAGTTGTTTTTTACTTTAATTGTTTGTGATAAATCCCATACAATGCTGCAGTAAAGGTTAGAAAAGCACATCATACATTTATAGTATAAATCAAGGCACCAGCCTGACTTCCAACATGACATTAATCTTGTTCTGAGGTAAATATTACTCAGAAGACAAATATTGCTCAGAAGCCATCCTGCCCTACGGAAACAGCTTGACATTGTTTTTGTGCAGATTTGACCAGCCGCAGCAGAAGGAAGCAGTCTGTACTCTACAAGAGAGCCTTACACAGTATTAGCAACAGGCCTCATTTCTTCCAGTCAGATATAAAGAGACAACTGTGTTGACCAGCTGATATACAAGCTTTGTTAAATAAGAGAAGTTATACTGTTCTCTGGTTGCAATGATCATTGCTTAGATCCCAAGAATCTCATTAAAAGAAAAATAATCACTAGAACAGATCCCAGAAAAAAATATTTTTAAACCCAGTTACTTACCCTTCTTCTCAACCTTGATGCTTTAGAGAGCTTCAGGAAAGTCAGATGTGGTTTGAAATCCTTACTCCCTGAAATGTTGAGATTCATTTTGATAAAGCATTCTTCCACAGCTTCTGGAAAAAGATAATATAAGAAAGAAATTAATAACTGTGGGAAGGTAGGGAAAAAATATTTACAGGGAGGTTAGACAAAAAGCCACTATCCCTTTCTTGAGCAAGACAGTTAAAACATACAGCAGGTAATCAGTCCTTGCACCATCACAGGCAACAGACAAATTTGAGAAAAGTACTCAAAACCAAAGTTCTGCATGACATGCAGACATATGTTGCAAACCTGAAACTGGATCCAAACTTGTGTTCTGAATTCACAAATCCCCTATCAATGGCGAGCTCAAGAAAGCGTCTGTCCATGGCAGCCCAGCCAGGAACAAGTTGCAGCTACCGCCAGTGGCTACAGCTAGGGTCTGTGACAGAGCAGATTCTCCCCTGCAATTGCAACACATAGTACTCCTTCCCCAGATAATGTGATACAAAGTGTTTATGATGGTATTGGATTAAAAACTTCAGTCATGAATTTATAAAACAATATATCCTTCATAGAAAAAAGTATCTGTGAGTAACTCCAGGATTTATATTCTTCAAGGCCTTTCAGCTAAGGATTTTAATGAGAAGTCGAAGCAAGTTGAACTATTCTTGGTTTTCTTGAACTTGGGGGATGCAGAGTCTCAAAAATAGCAAGGCAAGGCTTGCATGAGGCAGATCCCTACAGGTCTGGCAATGTCTTGTTCAATAGTTGTGCTTAAACAGTAAGAAATAATTCCAAGATTACACTGAAAGCCTTGGCTAAAGCTGGAGTACTCCCCAGCAATTTTTCTTATTGCCAGAGGTCTTTATACCTTGATTTTATAAAGGGCATAAAACAGCAGGGGAAAAAAAAGGGGGGAAAGAAAATCAGCATTTTAAAATTGAAACCTGCAGCATTTGTGGCTCTCCCTGCCAGATCTCCCCCATCTTGACACTTATCTTTGTTACTGCTTAATTGTTTAGATACTGAGAGAAGGAAAGTCAATGTTAAAACTGAGTAAAAAATAACATATTGCATATCTGATGAGTGCCTTGTTTGAAACCACCCTACTTCCATTTTATTTTTCCACCTATCAGGAAGTTTAACCACATGTGTGTTCACTAGTTTGTCATATGCATTTGTATCAAGGCTGGGTCTCTGGCTTGGAGTTTAGCTAATTAATAGTTTAAAACGTTTCTTCTCAATATTTATGAAGGAACAGCAGCTGGGGCTGTCTGATCACTTTGCCAAGGCAACTGCTTTTTATATTTTCCATCTGGAGAACACAAAGAATAGGATCCAGTTGTCCAAACAAGCACCTAATGCCCTTTTTGACGCCCTACAGGATGTCCACCTGGCCTCCAGCTGCTGCTGCAGAAGGTACAGCCTGGCTGTAAGTCCAGTGTGAGTGCTGCAAGTACTTTAGGGCATCTGAAAATGGTCCTAGATGATTATGGTTAGGTATCAAACAACCCTAAAGTGCCTGTGGTACTTTGTCAAATAGAACACATTAACATGAAGAATTTCTTCACATTAAATCTTCTTGTTCCCATGCCAGTAGGTCAAAGCACAGCAAGCCCCAGAGAATAAACACAGCAGAAAAGCATCTAAGCTCCTTCTAGAAAAATAATGCCATTTCCCATACATCATCCAGCATATAACCTCCCCTAGCTGCGTAAAAAGAAGCCAGGTAGATCTTCACCTAAGAAAGAAAACCTGAAAATAGCATCTCCTCTTGGTTACCACCCAGCACCAAGCCTATGGAACAGCAAGGAGTTATTATTGAAAGGTGAAGGTTTTAGTGCCATGAGCAGATTTTCATCAGAAGGGGTGATGATGGAACAAAGGTCAAGGCCAGCAATTGTCTTCAAGAAGTCAGTATAGGAACAAGGGTGCTGGATGGCATGTTCTGCCCATGCCAGGCTGGCACTCAATTTTCCAGACAGTCTTCCCTAGCTCATTTGAAAAATATCCTAGGAAAATTCCAAGACATCTTAAGCAGTATCTTTTCTCCAAAGTGGATGAGGTCACTAGCAGGAATATAAACACAGCAGTGCTCAGTATTTACCAATTAACTGCAGTTAATTGATCAAGAGACAGGTTAACACTCCACTTTGAAACTGAAGTCCATGATGTAGGACCAAAAACAAATGGAGGGCCAGTAACCTGGCTAATATCAGGAACACTTCAGAGGCTAAAAACTTCATTAGAGCAGGCAGAAATCTTAAACTTGCTGACAAACAGTCACTGAGGGCATGATGAGACAGACAGCTGACAGGAGTATCTTGACCTTTGCCAGCTAAATTATTGGCACATCATGCTGCTCAAAAAGGCAGCATTTAAAATTCACACCTAGCTCACAACAACCAAAAATATTGACTAAAAGGTACAGAAAAAAATCCCCGTTCATAGGATAACAAATCAATTGCTTTGCTGAGAGAGGGGAGACAAAAACCCATCTCTTTGGAGATATCATTAAAAGGATAGACTTTGATATGTATTTGCATAATTCCCAGACTCCAGGTTCTGGAAATGGTCAAAAGTTATGCAAAATAGAGCAACACTGGAAGTTACAACTCTGAGTAGCAAAATCATTGGTAATGAAGTTAACAGCTTGAAAACTGGCAGCTTGTCTCCCAGTCAAGGAATTATTTCAGGCAATCAGTGAACAATCATATTGCATTAAAAACACAAGTACTGGCAGAATATTCCCAGGGCTTGCAATCAAAATTATTCTCCTCTATCTAATTAAGGGGTTCAGATCAGAAGCTAGATATTAGTTTTCCTGAACCCTGAAGATGCAGGTTATCCAGGCAGAGAAAATGAAGGATCTGCCACCCACAATTGTAATGGCTTTTAGAGCTAATGAAAGTCCAAGATGATATTTAAAGAGTATCATAGCACACATTCTGCAGAACCAAAATTAGACACTTCTGCTGGGGATAAAATAACATGATGAAGATTGACCTTGTATGCTATGACTCATTGAGAACAAAATTCTCAGTTAAGCAAGACAATGAGTCGAGGGAAAACCAGTTTTCAGATGAGAAGCGAGGTACTCATTTCTGCATATTTCAGGAGCGAGGAGAGAGCCAAGGTAGTGTTCTCAAAACAGACAAATTGGGCAGCAAAAGAGTCAATCAGTCCCTTCTTTCAACGACACTGAATTGTTTATATGTTGTAGACAGGTATGTACCAAATATGATCTTATAGGAAATTCCATCATCTGCCTTCTTCTTTATCTTCCAGTCAAGATTATTTCCTGCTAAAGACTTTGGAAGAAGCAGCTTGTGCATGGGCAAGTTTGCTGAGGTTGTAATCCTAATAAGTAGGGGTAACATCAGCATACTTTCAACAAAAGCACAGC
Source organism: Coloeus monedula (assembly GCF_965178545.1). Classification (NCBI taxonomy): domain Eukaryota; kingdom Metazoa; phylum Chordata; class Aves; order Passeriformes; family Corvidae; genus Coloeus; species Coloeus monedula. Next base: position 108,769,807 of record NC_138781.1, read on the forward strand.
TGTTTCAAGTCAAAATTAGCTTTGGAATAGATGGAACAAAAAGAGAAGGCCAGAGTCAAGTAAGAGGTAATGGCTAGTGAAGTAGCTAATTTTATATAGCTGAGGCAAAGAAGCTGTTCATAAGAGGCATCCCCTGTCTACTGGCAACACTGACTACTTAAGAGGTAAAATAAACAGGAGGATAAGAGAGCAGAACTATTATATCAAAGCTGAGAACTGGAGGAGGTAGGAAACAACATCAACAAAAAGAAAAGCAGACTTCTGAGAATCATATTCTTTGAAGTTTACACAGTGTCTTCATATTGCATGCCTTTCTGAGAAGCTTTAGTTGAACTATGCTTCCTTTTTGTTTAGTATGAAAATAGCACAGAAAAATAAAGTATATTGATTATTTCTGTTCTGTTAGAATGGAAGCCCAGGACACAGATTAGGTTCTGCATTGCAGGCTAAAGCAGGTCCTACAAGCAGAACAGAGTAGGGAGGAAGAAGAGAGTATCAAGCCCTTCTGAAACTGCACTCAGATGCAGGTAAGCAGATCAAAGGTCTGGAACATCTCATGAACCCATCAGTGCTTTGAGAGATTAGAGCAGACGGCAAGATATTCTTTCACTTCTGTTTCATCTTCTACTGTGGAAGCAAAAGACTGATTTTCTGGTGCTACACACCCACATGCAGACAAATACTGATTTTTGTCACCTCCTGTCCCAGAGATACTTATGAGTTCATGCATACTCCAGTTTAAAGGAAGTCCTTGTATACTCAGCTTGGGCCAACACTTTCAGTTTATTAGAATGAACAGAGCCTCAGTCTGAGGTGTCACTTTGACGACTGTGCACAGCTCGGGCCTGTGAGATTGCAGCTGCAGGGCAGGCTAGGTTAGCCTTGCTGTGTGATCTTCACATGAATGTCTGTGCATTTCACCTGGCCCAAATTAGCACAGACCACCCATTTTAATAATAATACTCTGCAGGAACCCAGTTGTTGGCTTCATATTTAACAATTAAGAAAGAGGAGATGAAAGGTAGCACATCACAGTCATACACAACAGCTTGGTCCAGTGCTTACAAGAGCTGACTAACTCTGCAAATCATAAGTGGTAGAGAGTCAGGTGCTGTACCTACCTGCAACTCTGCTCAGCATTTTCTGGTCTTCCTCCAACATTTTCACATATAGCACTTGGTTATTAAACTCTCCAATCCCATGGAATGTCAAATTAAGGTCTTTACCCTGCAAGATGTCTTCCACTTTAGTCTTGCTTTGCTTCAGTGCCAGAACAGCCCTTAAAAATAATCAGTACATAAATGCTAGAAGTTATTAGGTTTTTTTACATATGGGAATATTGCTTTATTTTTAATACCAGCTAATATACCTGATTTTGACCACTCTGCAGCACTATGCAGGGTGTAACAAGCACACTGTATTTCATTGCTAATATTTTTGTAAGTTAGAAGATACAAATACAGTATCTTTCACTTCAACCTTAGCTTATACATTAGTAGTGAGTTTTGTTAGTGAACATTCAAAATATTAATATTCCAGAAAAGCTATATGCTACTGAAGAGTCAAAAGTGATAAAACTGAACTTATATGTCTGTCATGTAGCTTAAAACTTTCTCTGTCATTTTCAACTGGCTGACTAATTTTATTCTTAAACTAAAGCAAATTCGTTCTCCCACCTGAAGGACAATTAGCATTTTTCTCCATTATATCCTCCTGTTCCAGGCTGGCTAGCAAAACATTAAATTGACCATTATATTCTCAGCTCTGTGTCCCATTTCAATAAAGTTTAGACATGCACCTTGCTGTGCACAGAAGTCTCAAAAAAGTGAATTATCCACAGACACTAAAACTTCAAATTAACCCATTTTTTTAAAAAGACACAAAAAAAGTATAACATTAATTTCTAAACATAGGCACCAAGATTTCCAGCAACTTAATACCTGCTGAAGTTTTACAGGTCCCCTTCTTTGCCCTGCTGTCTCAGGAAGGGGGATCCTGTCAGTCTTCAAACAGAAGACTGACAGTCTTCTACTAAGACTCCATACTTTAACAAACTGCAGCATGACTAAGGACTGCAGGACACCATCCCACAGGTTACTGGGGCTCTATTTGCCACATTTACTTTATCATTACACCTAGAAGAGGTTTTGACTGCATTCATTTTACTCTTTTAAAATCTCAGAGCCGTGTAACATCCAAATAGAAGCCAGGCAGTAAAACCCGCATAGCACAAACTAATGCTCTTTGGAAAGCATGTTTAATGCATACAGAGGCCACTTCAGCCAACATTACGAACAGTACTCACTACTACATTGGAGTTATTTCAGCTCTAATGACATAGGAGCAGCTTCTTTCCAAGACTCCTGGGGACCCAGCAGATAAAGATATAGCAAGGACAGGACTCAAGTTGAAAAGATAGTGAATTCTTTGCAGAGGATTTTGATTTTTCCACCTTAACAAGCATGGCTAATCTAACCCTTCATTTAAGTTCATAATGTCTAAGCTAAAATTAAATACTGCTAAGACAGCTTCTCCCATCAATTGGCTTCTGTAGCAAGGGACCTTAAGCCTCATCTAGTTCCAACCTCCCTGCCGTGAGTAGGGACACCTTCCACTAGACCAGGTTACTCAAAGCCCCATGCAGACTGCTTGAATGCTTCCAGGGATGGGCCATCCCCAAGTTCTCTCTGTTCAGGGCCTCACCATAGTAAAAATTTCTTACCAGTATCTAATCTAAACCTGCCTTTTTCAGCTTGAAGCTGCTCCCCCTTGTCCTATGCATAAATGTCCATGTAAAAAGTTGTTCTTCATCTTCTGCCCTGAGATTTGAAGATGCCTCCCTCCCATTGTGAGGGGCTGGGCCAGCTCTATCAGCAGTGGTGTTAGCTTAAGAAGTGAGAAATACTTAAGCTTAAGGCATTCTTTCATATGACAGCACAGAGCAGTAGCCGCTGAACTACAGCCTCATTTAGAAGAGCTATGGAGGTAGGTAAAAGATACAGGATGAAAAACATTTGGCAAGGCAGATCTGCTTTTCATTAGGTATGTCCATTATTTTTACATTACAGACACACATCCACCCTTAAGTTCATTAACACTATTTAGCTACACTCACCTCCCTAACCAATTGAGTCCCATTTTGATTGCTGCTCTCAACTAGCTTCCTAACCTCTTGGACATCAGCCTGCCCAGTCAGCAGCACTGGCACAGCGTTTTATTACTGAATTACTGAACACTGCCTTCTGCATGTCTCCTCAGCCCATATAACAGTCCTATTTCTTTCCGTCCCTTAGACTCTCCAAAAAAAGTCTCTGGAATGAAAATTAAAGCAGGTAATTTTAAAATAAGGCATATACAAGCCTGTCATATGCATCTTAATCCAGCTTAACTGGTGTTGCCTGTATGGGCAGAAGAGGTTTTTTCTAGCCATATTGGGTTTTTTGACACCTTTCCAGCTAGGCATTCTGCTTTACACCCAAGCAGATCCTGTGTGACACTCGTATGGTGTTGAGGCCTGTTTTTCACTCCCCTACTGATATGTGCCAGGGCCCCTGAAGAAAGGGCTGTTCTCACCAGGCTCCCACCTCTACCACATGATACCTTCCCAGGCACATAAGGGCCTTTCCTTTCTGCCTCCTTCTGCCTCAAGAAGTCCCTGGTTTCACAATGTGGTACAGTATGATAAGGCTTAGAGAAAAAAAACTTCAGCATATTGGCATTATTTTCTGGACCTTTCTATCAGTTCTAGCCTTCCTGACCACAGGGTAGCTTTCCTTAGTCATCTGTCAATAACCCCATCTTAATTCACAGGGCCCCAGTGACAGCCCACAGCTTGAATTCAGCAAGAGAGCAGCTTGGAAAGGAACTAAGCAGACTTTTTTGTCGTTTTCTTCTTAATGCAACATATCTTAACAGCTAACATTTTCCAGCTGATACAAAAGTATGGCTGATCTGAAAAGCTGAGGTTTCTCGAAAGACAGCAGCTCAAGGAAGCTTACATCTGTTGAGCTAATTTGTGGTAGTAACACAGTAAGAAAGTAGTAATACTATTTACAGCCACACTGCTTTTTCCCTTCATCCCGTGGCCTATACCAAAAATTTCAATCTCTGATGCATCACAGCTAGCTTTTGTAAAGATCTTTCCCCCCAGGTACTGAAAGAAAGCCAGAAACTGAACAAAAGTGTTTAAGAGAAATTGTGTGTAGGCTCTAATAGAACATAATGATTCACCATAGCAGGAGTAAGGGTACCACATTTACAGAAAAATTAGCTGTTCCTGAATTTGGCAGGATTCTTACTTTTTTACTTCTTCTTCTGTTCCCAGATGAGCTACTAATATAGTAAGGTGCATAGTTTGAACAGGAAGAAGAGCTCTTGACAGGTCAGGCTCTTTAGAGAGTATGAGTTCTTGGACATCTTCAATTCTGTCCAAAATCTGCAGTGGAGTAAATAGGAGACAGAGAAATAAATTTTCATTTTGGAATGCACACACATAACTGGAAAAATTCAGAATGCCAAAATTTTACACACCCAAAAGTGCAACTCCGTGTTTAAGCCAGGGGTCCACAAAGCCACCTTCCTCTCCTCCTCAGCCCACAGATTTATCACATAGCAACTTTTATTTTCATACTTAATATTTCAGGAATTGATTGATCTGTTTTCCTTTTTTAAAGCCCTACAGACTAAATTCTTAGCACTCCTGTGAACCAGAAGCCCCAGACCTTAAAGTAGGTGTGAATCTGACCCTAAGCATGTTAGATTAAAGCTCACAACACTGTGTAAGTATTAATGGGATCTTCATGCAGTTGTCAGTTGTTAATAGACTGTGGAAATTGAATAGCATTTCCATAATTAATCTTAGGCCATTTTCTGATTACAAGTTTGATCACAGATTAAACTGATATCTCTTCCCAAAAGGAAAATGTAGCAGCAAACAAAGTAGATTGACTGGGTAAACATGTGGTTTTCTGAGCTAGTGTTTCTCCAAACTTTGTGGCCAGTTTCTGGCTCTTGTGTATCTATCTATGCCTTCACACAATTCTGTTAAGGTTTATAAGTCAGGCATGGGAACGGGCAGGAGAGAGAAGAATTCATTCACACCGATGCTATGTAACAGGTGGATGCCCATGTTACAGAGAAATCATTTATAGATTTTCAAATTATTTCACTGAGCAAGCTCTGCCTTACATGCTTATGTGCTCAAACATGTTAGAGCTCCCCTTTATTCTTACTTAGATCAAAACAGCTGGGTCAATATGTTTTTGTTTTGCTATCTATCTTTCTCCATAAAGCGGCAGCAGTCATTGTGCAGCCCAGTAAAACTCCCACAACCTGAACATCAGAAGAGATTAGCATAACAAGTTCCCAATAAACATGAGGATAAAAGCCACACAATTAAAATAACCATCTGAAGATATAAACTCCCTGAATTCACCAACTCTTATGGTACATTTGTCACTGTGAAAAACACATCATGGAAATGACTCTTACATTAAGTTAATTCCTACTGCGACTGAAGCACAATTTATTGCAGGCTGCTATTTACAGCATGTGTTTAGACTGTGAAAACATTGAGGAGGAATCAAGCCATCAAGCTGTCCGACCACACAAACTATAACCTTTGCTTCAACAGACTAGGGTAAGTATTAAAAGTAATTCCACAAAAGAGCCTCCTGTTGTTCTCCCTTACCCAATCTTCCCAAGAACATCCTTGAAATAAGAGAGAAGATCATTTTGCCTTTCAGTTTGAGGCTTAGACATCTGGGAAGCTGAGTTTGAGTGAAATTCCTTCATGTAGATATTTAACTATTACAGAGCAGTTGTTAATGTCTTTTCTTACCTCTTCTTTTTATCTTCACATACAATTCTTCACAACTTTCTGCTCCTTCTCCCATGGGAACAGTCTACCCTATCACTACACTTTTTTTTTTTTTTGGTGCATCAGTATTTAGCACTTTTCTATAAATGCTGTGTATTCAATGGGATAGCTGGGGGTTTTTTGGGAAGTGAGGGGCATGAAGGAAGCACTTAAGATGGAGTACTGAAAGCCTGAGACCATAACATTCTTAGATCCAATCCTGTCCAACCTTGGTGTCCAGCCTCCTGGAGTCCTGCTTAGACACAAAGGAAAAAGGGCTATGCACCCACCAGGACTGGAACAGGACTTTCCCTTTGTCCTCTTTAAGGGGAGAAAAATGTTGACAGCCCTAGGCCCTACCATCTGGAGAGCTCTCTTAAATAATTAAGGCAAAATAATTATTCCCAAAACACTAACAGCATCTTTAAAACCCTTCTGTAATAGATAAGGCCTACAGAGTAAAAGACAACCAAATTGTATGTTCACTGAGGTCATGAACATCTGCTTTAGTGGTAAAAGCACCTATAATTGTCAAAACACTATTGTATGTGCAAGTATATGTGTATATGCACACACATTTGGCCAGCAGGTTGGGGCAGGTGATTCTACCCCTGTACTCCATTTGGTGAGACCCCACCTGCAGAACTGCCTCCAGCTCCTGGGTCCCCAGCACAGGAAACACACAGACCTGTTGGGACAAGTTCAGAGGAGATCCACCAAGATTATTAGAGAGATGGAACACCTCTCCTGTGAAGAAAGGCTGAGAGAATTCTGTTTGGTCAGCCTAGAAAAGGAGGGGCTTCAGAGTAACCTAATTGCTGCCTTTCAGGACCTGAAGGGAGACTACAAGAATGATGGAGAGGGACTCCTTACAAGAGCATGGAGTGATAGGACAAGGTGGAAATGGATTCAAACTGGAAGAGAGTAGGTTTAGATGAGAAAAGAAAGATTAGGAAAGAATTATTGATTGTGAGGGTGGTGAGGTACTGGAAGAGGTTGCCCAGAGCTTGTGGATGCCGCATTCCTGGAGGTGTTCACAGCTCTGAGCAACCTGATCTAGTAGAAGGTGTCTTTGCCTACAGCAGGGGGGTTGAAACTAGATGGCCTTTAAGATCCCTTCCAACCCAAAACATTCTATGATTTCTTTACTTACCCTCTCTACATATATATGCCAACTTTACAGTACTACACTCTTCAGTGTTTCTTTCAGATCCTCTTACAGGGCTGTCTCAGGTCACTGCCACCCTTAAAGTAGCACTGAAGAGGAACATGAACTGGGAATATCTTGGGCAGAGCATCCAACCAGGGATGTCAGAGCTACCAGATTACCAGGTCTGGTGTGAGTGCAGGGAAATCTGTAAGACCAGAATTGAGAGAGAGAAGAAAAGGAAAAAGAGGGGAAGGACATTCACAGGGCTTCACAGGATGCGGTCCCAGGCCATATATTAAGTCACTGAAATCTCATTAAAATAGCAGAATAAGTTAGGCATTCATGACCCTTCAAGCTGTTCCATGATCTCATTCCTCAGATGGCAGGAAATTTTCCAGTTTCCAGTTTAGATTTATTCTTTGCCCACTTCATACCCATTTGTTCATCTGCCAACATTGTCTTCAGCTTGCACAGTTATTTTCCCTTCCTGGCATTTATCTTCCTGATGTGCTCTGCACTTTTGTTCACCTCTCAAAAGCCAGTCATATGTAGGAATCACTAAAGGTATATGAGGCCATCCTCCAGATAACCTTCAAAGATCATTCAGCTCGAGACCAAGCCAGAGCAAATAATTGCCTACCAAGAGGAAGGCACCTTTGACTTCTCCCTCTAACACATACATAAGTGTTTTTACACTTAACTAAGGTAAAAACAAAAACTCAGAAGCCTGCCAAAGCAAGCTACTGTACTGCAACTGCTTGTCACACTGGAGGAAAAAAAGGAAAAATTCTGTACAACAGATACATCAATCCTACTTAATTATTGCCTTTCAGCAGCATAAATAGTCATGCCAGATACTGCACGAAAGCTTAAGCTAGGGAAAACAAAAGGATCAAGTTATGTATTGCAATAAACAATATCTATTTTGTTCATTGGAAAACACACCATAAACTTCTAGCAGAAGCTGATAGTAGAATGTTGTATTTTCACTCTGTTCATACAAGCTAATATTCAGGTTTTGCCTTTTAAATTTTGCTGTATAGAAAAAGATACCAAGATACATATATATAATAAATGTTAATAACTTACAGAATTTATATGCTGTTTCTCCATTCTGCCCATGCTGGCTGGACACAGTTTCTGATTCAAATTTAAACTTTCCCCTGCCTATCTCTGTCAGGTAGAATAGTCTGCTTATTATCTTGGCCTCCCAAGGCTTTTCTTTCTCTTCATAATATATTTGAGTGCATAGTCACCTGCTGTCCCTATGTAAAGGGCATGGGGCATGTCTCACCTCACAATGCTGCTGTTCCACAGTGCTGGAATAGAATCCCTTCCAAGCCCCCTTGGGATTACAGCAGGTAGTGGGACAAAGGGTGAGGCTCTGTCTGCTTTTCCATACCTTGAGCAGCTGCAAACAAAACATTGCTACCAGCAGGTCACACCTGTCTATGAAATGCTAAAGGGTAAAAAACCTGTCCATAAAGGTACTGACAGTGCTCTTTGGAAATGAGACATTCCAGATCCTTCTTTCAGAAAGTTTTGTGTGAGCTTCAAAATTCATAGTAGCAGAATGGGAATAAGTAGTTCAAGGTGAGCCAGTATATCTTCCCACTTTCTTTACAAGTACAAAGAGCTGTGCAGAAGTTACATAAGATTCATTTGAAGCTCCTAAATAGTAAATAAAGTGTGAAATCTGTCTCTCCAGTTATTGTATAATTTTTGGAATTTATTTCCATGGATCATAAAACAGGGCCTGTAGTAGCCGAGTGCTGCAAGACTATTGACATTTATGAAGAAGCATTTACTGTGGTAACTGGAATGCTTTGGGTCTCCCACAAAACCTCTAGGAGAAAATATTTCTATTTGTATTTCCACTGTTTGCTGCATTTTGGTTTAACAGTATGGAGGTGAAAAGATCTGTTGCTTTTTCCACCACTGCTTAAACATGGGAGTCACAGAACATAGCACATCTCAAAGTATGAGCATACAGACTCCACACATGGGTTCTTGAAATTAGCTCTCTACATAGGATCTCAGGGCAAGTTTGTTGGATAAAAGATGGAGAAGAGAAAACAGATCAATTCTCTATAATCTTCTACGGAAGTGAAGGAAAGTCTCATTTTCCATTGTGAACTTCAGTGGAAAAGATGAACAAACAAATCAATACCCTTGCACTAAATACAGCCCCAAGAAAATATAGGATGGGACAACACAAGATGATGAAAGCCAGGCCTTTTATTTGAAAAAAGATTACAGAATAGAAGATACTACTGATGAGAGACACCACCTCAGACCCTATAGAAAGGGCAGTGGCAATCCTGACAGCAATGTCTTTTTCCTAGCAGTAGCAGAAACATGGGTGTGTATAAATACAGCTCTAGCTATAAAAACAAAGCACAGCACCTACAAGGGCTGCTATGAGGAAGTTAGCTCCATCCCAGACCCAACAGACCACTGCAGTTAGGGGGCAGAATTTGATCACTCTTGGCTTGTTAACAACCCTTGCAAACAAGATGAGAAATTAAGCCTAAGTTTAAAGTTAAGTTTAATAGAACAACTACTTCAAAGTACCTGATCATCTGTTATTGGAATAGCTACAAAATAATTTGGAGCCTCTCTTGGACGTTTCTTTGACAGTTCTTGTCCTAGGTCTTCCTTCTGGTCTTTCACCATACCCCTGGGCCTTTCTTGGATATCACCTTGCTCCTCTCTCATCTCTGTACTTCTTTGGCCGCCTTCTTGTGGAAGCAGGTCTGCTTTTAGCTGTCCCTGCTCTTGGCTCTGGTCCTGCAGCTGCTCCTCTGTCACAATCCCATTCAGGTCTGCTTTGTCTTCAGCCTGCATGTCATGCAGTTCCACCACTTCTGCTCTTTCCTCTTGGCTCTGGTCCTGCTGGCATTTTGCCACTTGATCCTGCTTTTGGCTCAGAACCCCCTGTGGCACCAGCTCCACCACAGCAAGCTCTCTCTCACCTTCAGACCTTGTCATTGTCTCTCCCTGATTTTGTTTTGGGGTCCACTGTTCTTGATTATCTAACACTTCCTCACCTTGGTTCTGGAGACAGGATACCTCTTCTGGGTCACAGCCCAACTGCAGCTGCACCATGACCTTGATGCCACCAGCACCTTGTCCCCACTCCTGGGGCTGTACCTGTACAGTTACTTGTGGGACAGATGGCCCTGGGCCCCGCTGCTGTAGCTGCACCTGAACAGTCACTGCTGGGGCCTCCCATCTTGGGCTTGGCTTCTGAGGCTGCACCTGCACGGTCACCTCCGGGGACTCCCACCCCTGGCTCATGTTCTGGGGCTGCACCTTCACAGTCACTTTTGGGAACTCCCACCCTGGATCAGTTGGTTTTGGACCTGTGTTTGGGGCCATGACTCCTTGCACGGGCTGCCTCTGTGCCTGCACATGGATGCCATTCCCTCCCTGGGGCTCTTGAGCAGAGGGCAGTAGCTGTGTTGCTGAGGGAGGGTCTCCTTGCTCCAGCTGTACTGGTGAGCAGATTTGCTGAGTTCCTTCTGGGCTTTCATCCACCTGAACCTGTTCCTTGACCACCTCTTGAGGCTGAGCTCCCTCTGGACTTCCATCCACCTGAACCATCTCTTGATGCCAACTCCTGCACAACTCCCGTTTTATCATCTTCATCCTATAACACCAAAGCTTTCTTCTTCTAAGCTGGGGATTCTCCAAGATCCTCCCCCTCTTTCTTTGGGGCTTGAAGTAGTTTTTTAAAGGAACTGAGAAAAAAAAAAAAGAAAAAAGCACTCAACAGTTATCAAAAAAATAATTCTTACAATAATTCAGTCTGGGTTCAGCTCTGCAGTTGGAATCACTACAGGGAGCTTCAACCCAGTCAAACAGCTCAGTCTAAAAACCTCTGGAGAGCCTGACTGAAGATTGAACTACTGCTTCTAGCCACTGCACTGTGGTCTTGACTTCTGCTCTTGCCCTGATTAGGTCTCCCATGCTTTAAAGCATGAGTACACCATCTCACAGCATGCAGCAGTACAGACACAGAAGCCTTATCAAGGGACCGCAGGTGCATTGCCTAGAGGTAGTTACTCACAGAGATTCAGATTCAGAGAATAGCCTGAGCCAGACTCAGAAGCTGAATACATACAGAAACAAGGTTGCCAGTGAAGCTCTGGTCTCCTGTAACATGCACACACTACTTTTTTCCTTCCCAGGTATACATTACAGTTTTTTTCTACAGCAAACTTCTGCCACTTCCTCATTTCTCTCAACATGTCCCATTCACCCTGTCTCATTCTCTTCTCCTCTTCAGTAAAGTTGCAGAGGAAGATGTTTTTCTCATCCATACTGTTTGGATATAAGCAGTGGAGGCACTGAAAGAGCAAAGGGATTTTTTTTTTTTTTTCTCCTTGATTCAGAGGCAAATTCAACAGAAGCCCCAAAACCAAGAACATTTCTTCTTTAGTCAGTGCAGCTCAATTGCACTCAACAGAAACAGCACTTTTTCAAGAAGATGCCTAAGCAAATAAATTCTACAGATCAAACAGGATTCATCTGTATGAGAAAAATATTTAAAACCCCAAATTATGACCTGCCTTGACTAGGTCCTTCCAAATCATGGCAACACAGAGGGTTTTTCCCCTTGAAGCTGTAAGAGGTAGGTAGATATATTTATGAATCTGCTCTCCAAGACAACCAAAATGTTTGTTCAAATTTTTCAGGAAAACTAGATCCCTTCCCACCCCCACAAAACCCACAACCATGAAAAAAGTCAAAACTCAATAGAAAAAGTGTAAAAAAATTGACACACAACCTACATATTTTAATGTTGGGCAATCCAAGACAAAGGTAATACAGTTATCTCCTTGCAAAAAAAAAAAAAAAAAAAAAAGAAAACCAAAGACACCAAAAAATCCCTCCAAAGACACCAAAAAATCCCTACAAAACCAAATTATTTTTGTAGTGGGCTAAAGATGAAAAGCTTAAGAAACTCTATTGAATTCATATGAAAGCTATTATATGTTCTTTCCAGAATCCAGATGCCAGCACATTGTTCCATAGAATGGACTAATTTTTAAAATGAGATTTTAATGCCTGCATATATTTCACATGCAATTTCACTAATCAGATAGCTACATTACAAATATTCTATTATGCTTTAAGAATTTTGTTGACTGTATGTCAAATCTAAAGACTTAAAGAGACTAATAAAGATTTTAGAAATGTAAGAAGCCAAATGCTTATGGAAGTAGACCAATCTTACTTCTCTGGAGGCAAAGCACTGTGGTCATAAAGTAGCTATAAAATCAGCTATTACCCATGATATTTGTGCCTGGAGTCCAAAAGAAGATTTTTGTCCTTCTGGAAGAGCATTTAATCAGGGATATGAACAATCCCTGTTCAGCTCAATGATCCTTAATAAAAGGCACAATCTAACATAGCCCTTCATCCTGAAACAGAATGAAACTTACTTTCAAACATCTCTCTGACATCAGCTTTGACAAAAACAATCTCTGCCATTGCTTTCATGTCTTCACTGTCCAAGAGAGAAACTGGAAGAAAAGAGCAATATTGAAGTCTCCCAGAGAACCCCTTTCAACCGTGTAAATGCTGTAGAACACATGCATTTTTTAAATTAGTTTTAATGGGACAGAAGCTCCTGAGACACCATTACACTCCTCTGCCCTCCTCACAGTCAAGGTACTTGAGAAAGCAAGTCCTTTTTCTCTTTCAGAAGTCATTATGTAAATTAAGCCTCAAAGCTGTGCAAAACCTTGGTAGGTACCTATTACAGTAGTTCAGTTAGATTCAGAGAATGCAGCATCTAAATTTGCTGTAAACAGGTATTTAGATGCATTTAGGTGAGTCAAAGTTTCATGCACAAAGAGTGACAGGATTCATGCCACTAAAACATCATAATCCCCACTGAAGTCTTTGTCTTACTAGCAATGTGCAGCTGAGGCACAAAAGAAGTTTAAATAAACCCTCTCTTGCACACAGCCTAAGCTGCTTTGTGAAAAATCAGTATACAGGTAACAACTTGTAACAAGCTGCCCTGGTGGTGCACATTTGCTGTTGAATTTGTTAGGATTTCCACCCCCTTTGAAGTAACACTTGAAACCATGTTGTCTCTCTTGCATTTGTGCCTGCACAGTAACCTTCAGTAGGGACTTCACAGACTGCCATCAACATGAAGACAAAAATGCAACAGCTCAGCTTGAGTATAGAAGAATCACATAGAAGCATCAGCCCCCTTTACAAGACAATAGACTATTTTTAAGGTATTTAATACATAACATCAAGGTAGTCTCATCAATTTTACACAGTTCTTTCCCTACGCTATTTCACTTTTAAGCCTGTATTCCTTCCTCTGGGCACATCTCCCACAAAACTTTCATTTGATAATCCCAGCACCTAAAAAGACTTCAAGTTGCAGCTGTTACCCAGCCATCCCTACAGTATTTGCAAGTCCTTACAGCCACTGTGGGGCTGTCATCAAGTTGAGAATTAAGGGCTCAGGATTTATCTGCCTTGACTTAGTACAACCTAAACACAGAGTTTAATGAGGTGGCAGCATCTTGGTCCTTCAAGCACTTCAGTACCTATGTAAAGTAAAAGGTAGCTGGAGATCCTGAGTTCTAGAAGCATCCCAGAGAGCCCCAGGCTTTCCCCAAGTCCCCCCCTCCAACTGTTACTCTGAGCCCTGCCAAGCCATTTAGCCCAGGTGACAACACCACCTGCAGCAAGGTCCAGTGCAAGATGGGCAGCCAAAAGCTGAAGACTGCAGTCTATACAAATAGGAAAGGTTCCTGCCCCTGGAGCACTGAAATACACCCTTAGAAGGTCCTGAAAAAAGCAGGAAGACCACCCACCTACATCCAAAACATTTAAACCACAAAGAAAGCTCTTTCTACAAGTAAATAGTTTGTTCCATTTTCAGCCTTTTGACAGACAGAGCTCATGCAGACACTTGTATCCCCGCCAGCCGCTCTGAAACAACAACTGCACAAGCTCCAAAGGCAAGCTCCCCCACCCTCAGTCCCATGCCAAAGGCTGGAAACAGACCCTAACTGTGCCTAACCTTTGGTCAAAAGGGTCCAGAGATATCCAGAAGGAAAGCTAACCTGTCTCATGACGATATAGGCAGCATTTGGCCAAAGACCTGTCTTTGCTGCTTCAGACCAATACTTCTCACCTCCTCAATCTCAGAAGAATCCCAATGTAGATGACAATACAAAATTTAGCTCTGCTGCTCTAAACTTTAATTCTGGTGCAAAGCAATTCTCCTTTGCCCAGCTGACTGCATTGCCAGTATTAAGCTCCCATACCCTACAGAAACCTTGGAAGCCAGGCAACATTCGCTTTTACCCAGAAAGATATTTTGCGCTCCATAGAACTGCCATGGGAAACTGCTGACTGGGTAACATTGCCTTGGTGGCTCTGAAGGATGATGTTGAAGTCTGCTACAGCCACTCTGATGCATACAAAACAGCCTCCCTGCACAGAAAATAAGCAATGAGAACAGCTTTTACACAGTTCTGCTGCATCAGATAGGTCAGAAACTCCTCAGCTGTAACAGTGACATGCAGGTTTGCTGGCACTGGTCTGGGAAGCCCAAAAAGGTCCATTTATGGGCCTTGCTTTCTGCACAAATCTCTCCCTTGCTATTCAGTTGCAGGAGAGCAGGATGCAGACACAGTTCAGCAGCTGAGGGGCAGACTTGCATCCCAGGTCCCGAGAGGCTGCTTAGAATGCTGGAGATAAAGAGAAGATTTACCAGGTCCTGGTCAAGCACAGGCAGACATCTACTGTAATAACTCACTTCTTGTGTTTTGCCCAAGATCTGAAAGGTTTCCTGGGCCTTTGGTACTCCCCCCATTCCTCTTCCCAATAAAGCTAACAATTTACTGAAGTAATCTGGTGTACATGAAGCAAAAGGCATTTGAAGCAAACACCCTTTCCCGCAGCACTCAGGTCTTTTCTCTAAGCAATACTGCCCTCTGGCAACCCATGCCTAAAACATCCACCTCACCCTGCCATGCTAGAAGGCTGTAGTTACACAAATTACTTCCCTCAGTCTTATGATATATTTATATGGTCATCAGGTCTTATTTCTCCCTTTCCCACCTCCCCAAAATAACTGCATTCTTTGCAGACTGGACATCTCAGATACCTGTTTTTCCTGCTAAGATGCTTTTTCAGCATTCAGCTACCACAATGTTAGAGGAGAAGAGGAAGAAACAGGTCAAGGAACCTGCCAGAAATACTCTTAGAAAAAACAATTCTATATGAAGTTGCATCATCTAAGTCATCACAGTATGCCACAATCTGTTCATTTTATTCCCCATCAATTAAAACTAAATTAAGTTAGATCGAGAGAAAGCACATAGAAGTTATTGGGCCTGAGCTTCTCCCTCTTACCGGTTTATTGCACCATCATAATTGCAAAATTTTGTTTCAGTTGATGATAAATGGTAGCAAGAAAGAGGAAAAAAGTTTAAATGCAATTAGAAATCACCTGTACAATATGGTTTCAGCTAGAATTGTCTTACTGAGATGTATTTGGCCGTTTCTCATTGTACCTTTTGCTAGAGGTTTAATACAGGGGTAGGAGGAAGGGTGAAGGTGGGAGGGAATAGAGCCACAGTTAATTAACCCATAGTAGAGAATGAGTGATGAAAAACATCAGTGTTCCATGGTCAATACCTACATGTTTCTTCAGTCTAAACCTAAACCCTTTAGGCTAAAGTAAATCCTTCAGTTGCCTTCTGTGTGACATTATCTCAATCAAGAGGCACAGAAGTTCCAGAGTTTCTTGACACATTAATTTATTAGCTCCATTTTCCCCAGTGTAAAAGTGGTAAAAACACCTCTCAAAACTGATGCCATATATGGTGATGTCTATTTCTCCGACTAGTCACCAAAGTAACCAATGAGCATTCCAAAAGCAGTATTCCAAGCTGCTCTTTAACAGTAGGACACTAATTCCTTACTAAGACTAAATTTAAAGGGTTTGTTCACCTACAGAGGTGAAGCCAAGAAAAAGGGGTGGAGGGTAAAAATGGGAGATATGAGAGTTCTGAAATGAACAATATTTATGTTTGGTGGAAAGATATTAGAGGCAGAAACAGCACCCTTCATAGGAGCAACATATACTTTACAAAGCTACTTTTTCCTTAGTGGCTCATTAGGATTCCACACTTTGTCAGACCACACTGAATGAATTGTTCCCAGAGTACAGATGAAAGATAAAAAAGGCTTGACTTGTATTTAATGATCCACCATTACCATATCTGTATGTGGATAGAGTTTCAGCATTTAGCATGCAGTATGCATATAATAGTGACTACAGTGTCTTATGGACCACCACTCCCTGGTGGAGAAGGGAAGCTGAACCACCATTCCTCTGAAGAGGAATGCAGTTATTAGCTTTTCAATGACCGTGTGTAGCTTGCTTTACTAGCCATTGTTTAAGGCACGATAATTAGAAAAAGTGTTAGCTATGCAAGATAAACCATTCTCCCTCGAATAATACATGCTCCCCTGCGAGTTATAGTCATTATACATAATGCTAAAGAGGTTTTGTAGAAGTTTCTTTACACTGACTAGAACCATACAATCATTGTGCCACTCTCACACTGCAGCGAAAAACCAATAGATCCATAAAGTGTGTCCCAGTCATTGCTTTTCTTTATGAGGATCTCTGAGCAGCTATTAAACAGCAATTATCTTGGATGCTGTACTAATCTTTTAGGTGTAACAGAGGCAGATATTCTGCACATTGTCAGCTGGTTCAATTGTAATCCCTGCTGCCCCTCTTCCCTTTAGCCCCAAGTGAAGCAGAACTCAGTTGAGGTATAATTCATCTGGCCATGTTAGTCTGCATTTCAAAGTGCATCTTCATGCTCCCTAGAATGAAACAAGTGTGTTACCCAAGATAAGCTTAAAATGATTTGCATAAGATAATCAGCACACACTTGAGATTACTTTGATTTTTGGTAGGCATATCATTTATGCAAGCAAACATCATTCTTTAAAAAGGTAAGATTCATCACTTCTGATACATGAGGAACTAAAATACCGAGACCGAAGTTATAATTAAAAAGGATGATGTTACAAGCAATTAGCTGCTCTCCAGCACACTTTGCAGGGATGTCCTGACTTCATTACTCCTTCACAAAGGCAGCACCAAAGCCCCCATTAAACTGACAGGTAGAAGGGCTAAACTCAAGACTGATTTGAAAAAAAACCTGTTCTTGTAACCCCTCACTCAGGCAGAATCTTCAGGTAAAGTCCTCCACACCTGGACACCCTGAGATGCCACCAGTTCAGCCAGACCTGCCACTCCCGTCACCCTTTGTCAGGAGCACTTCTGAAGCATCCATAGACTAAGTGAACACCACACAGCAGGGACATCTCTTGCACAAGTGCTTCTGCCTTTATTTGAAAACACTTTTTGTGTGCAAAGGCAGGGTTTAACACTATCAGATTTACAAAGCCTGCAGCTGTGGGTTTGTGACAGCATAGCCCAGGTATTGCCCCTTGACTCTATCACAATTTCTCATTGCACTTACACAGATTCCATTATCTAAGCAATATTTCACAAGTCAGAATAGTTTAAGTGTCTGCTTTCCAGCTATCAATTAAGGAGATAATCTTTAATCCGAAATAACAGCGCATTACATCACCTCAGCCTCTGCTTATGATGGTCTCCTGCAGTATCCAGCCACAGTGACTGTCTGCAGTCTAAAGGATTTACTCAATAAATTAATGGCTCTTCTAAGTACCTCATATCCACTTAGAAAAGCAAATATGGATTACTTGTTCCTTTAAAAAATTTATTCTCAAAGCATACAAGTCTCCATCTTAAGTGACTGAGTATCAAACCTTGGAGAGAGAGAGAATACTGTATCTGAACAGCTAAGCCCTCACAAGTTTTACTTTATATACATGTTTCCAAGCCTGAGCATCCAAGCCACTCACTGTCAGATCCTTAAATCACACCTGCCTGAAGCTTTGCTAATGAGACAATTACACAAACACTACTCAGACAAGAAGAGTGAAAGGACTCAGTCTAAGAAAGATATTCTTTAGGCTCAAAGGGTACAGGCAGAACACAGTATAGCTGGGGCATCTGTCAGCTGTGCAGAAAGTGCTGCAAGAGAATATCTGACCATCACAGAGCATCCAGTCCTCCTTCACCCACAGCAGCCTGGGCTGCAAGCAGGGCTAGAGGCAGGCACAGAGCTCCTAAATGTCCAGTTTCTCTCCAGAGGAGAATACCTGAAGGACCAGAGAAAGCATCTCTCAAACCATAAAAAAAAAAAAAAAAAAAAAAAAAAATCACCTCAACTTATTTCTTTTTACTTGCTCAGAAACTGGAGGTCATTTTAGGGAAACAAAACCGCAAATATCCTTTAAAAAAATCTGCTCTTTAAATAAAGAAATTATTTTAATCTTGAACTCAGTTGCTAGACCGAAAACTTTCCAAGAAACCAGTAAGCCACTGGTTTTGATACTATACATAAGGTCTGGTTTGTGCCTATCATATAAAGAGAAACATTAGTTGGAAATTTATTTATTTTAGTTATGCAGAATTCACATTATTGTGAAAACTACACTTTTGCTATTTAAACAAGAGTTTTAGCTTAGTTAATTCGCAAAGAAATATCTTTCACTTCTTTATTGAACTCTTTGAAACTGAGCTTTCCATTCTTCTGTTCAAGAAACTTAATATGTACCTGACTGCAAACATGAATATTTTTCAATAAGAGCCTGTATTATACACACATACCTCCTTAGGAAATTTTTAAGCATGTTAAATAAAAATGAGCTTATGTACTGGTGTATGTAAATAGAATGAACCACTGAGTCACAACTGGGATGATTTTTTTCTGCCATGTAAACACACTTCTGTGGAGTCACACTCCTCTTGCAGTTCACCCTGCACTGAGGGACTGCATACCTAGTCAGACATGAAAAGGTAATGTGCTTTGTTTTGGTTTTTTCCCCAGCCTCCCTACCTGTACCCTCAAAGGAGAGCTCAGGAAAATCAGTATCTATGTACAGTCCAAAAAACTGCTTCTATTTCAATGAGTAGCTCACATTATGCATGCCTTCTGTCAGATGAACACAGATCCTTCTTCCAAAAATGATAAAAAAGCATCTGAGCAGGGGGATGGAAACTGTGACGTAAGAGGCAGCCAGTGGAAAGACATATGGAGGCAGAGAAATCAGAAAGATATCAGCAGTTGGCAAATCTCCTCTTACATTTCACATTCATATGCTCACCACATTTAGACACAAAGACAGTATCTAATACTCCAGCACCAGAGGAGAGGCTCTTTCCAGCATTCTCCGAAGAAGCACATTCCATTATAGACATAACCCTGTACAGTACAATAATCCCACATTGCTCATCTGAATTTTGTATTTAAGCCAGACATAGTGACAACACACTGGACTGTAGTGAAATCACATAACACATTACTATTACAGCATCATACAAGTATGAATTGCCAACTTATATTTATACACTGCCTTTGTGTGCTGGGAAATGAGCAGAGCAAAAAGCGTTAGCGATACTTGACTGCCATCAAGAAATTTTCTTCTCAAATTGAAAAATAATTGTAGGATATAAGGAAAATTGTTATTGTGAAGCATCTTCCTATATGCACTCTAGTAAGATGATACTTATGAAGTTATCAAAAATTTCCCTATGTTTTAATCGGGCTTGGATTAGGATTTGTTTTAAGGGTTTTGGGGGATTTTTTTGGTGTTGGTTTGGGGTTTTTTTTGCTTTGTTGTGTTTGTGGGGGGGTTTTTTTGTTTGTTTTGTTTTTGTTTTGGTGGGGTTTTTTTTTTGAGGGGGATGGAGGACTTTTTCCTTAGGGTTTTTTGGAGGGGTGGGAAAGGTGTGTGCAGGGGTGGGTAACAGGACATTTTCACCTGCATTACTGCAATATGCCAAATGGAGAGAGTCAAGAACTACTGCCTTTATGCCACAAAACACATACTGTAATATACTTCTACCAAACCAAACCTTCTTTGTGGTGCTTATGCCCTTTTGCCTGGGGGACAAATAAAAGTCATTTCCTTCAATGACAACAAAAGAGCTGAGAGCAACCTCCTCCCAGCTATCACTATGAAAGCTGTACTTAGACCAGTAATCTAAAAAAAAAAAAAAAAAAAAAAAAAAAAAAAAAAAAAAAAACCCAACCTATTTTGTCCTGGTTTCTCTTTAGCAGGATGTATTGGGCTATAATGATCCCTCCATATATACCAGGAAGTGACTACCCACAGCATCTGCACCAGTAGTCTTGGGATGGTTCAGAGAGCTTGCAGCAGCACAGGGCAGAAAGTTACCTCCAACTGCCCCCCAAGAACCTGCCACAAGGATATGAAAGTTTGCTGCACAAATTCAACCTGCTACTTCACAAAGTTTTGTTAAACCACACAATCTACTCAGTGTTACAAGTTATAGGATCAAACATTATTTTGGACAGAGTTCAATTCTGTACTTAGTTATCCAGCTTAATGTGATCTGCTGCTGCTGCAGGTCAGTAAATGCAGAGCTTTTCTCCTTTCCGTCCCTCAACCTTTTTTTTTTTTTAATCAACACATTGGGACAGCCCAGGTAACGTATCTTTGACAATGAATTCCCCAATGTGACAGCAAAAAGACGACCTCTCACTGCAGCCTATTAACCCTATTAACTAAACTCATGTGTAATTATCAGCCATAACATGTTGAGAGCTCTCTGCTTGTTGGACACAGACAGAATTCCTTAAGCATCCACTGAGAAGCTATTAAGACACATCGAGGCACTTGAGTACAGCAGGAACAAATTAACTGGTTTGATATATTTTGTGATTGTTGTTAGGTCTTCAAAGAAATGGCAATCCTGAAAGATAACTTTTCCACGATGAAATCCTAATTTGCTTGGATCCTCTAGGGGAGGAACAACAGCTCTAGGTATGGATTATGCAAACATTTCTTACATGCTGTGCTTGTGCAGCATGTCAGAATTATTGTAAGCACTTACTACCCTCATATTCAAGCAAAATTAACATGGCATAAGCATCTCAGAGATATTGAAATTTTCTGTGGCTGAAGTGCTCTTGTGCACTTTCAGGCAGGTCAGAGATGCCCAAAGAAGAGGCAGCTATTTTGCAGGTCACTTATCTCCACTTCAAATATGATGCAAACATACAAGAGGATGGCAGGAGCAGAAAAGGGAATGCAGAGCACTTGCTACATGAGATACTCCAGGGAAAAAAATAAATGGGGATTTTTGAAATGTCAAGCTTGTTTCTGTAGAAGTTCTAACAAGGCTATTACTCAGAAGCATTCACAGGAAAAGAAAATATTACCTAATGCTACAAGATGAGTAATTGTAATATATTTGTGGAATGCACCTTCATACATATAGGCTCACACTTTCTTCAGAAACTGCTTTGAGTTTCATTCAATCACTGAAAAGAGAAACCACGCTATACTTAATTAACTGCTCAAATGAACTATAAAGAAGGTATTTTCAGGAGTTATTTTGTCTTTATTATGGATTTTTAGGAAGCAGTAATTCACCTTTCTATATCAAGGAGGAGGCAGAAAAGAGAGTACATAAGGCTATAAATACTATTAATTGCAGAGTAAGGCACAATATCATTAAGAGTTATGGAAACTGTCCCATCTCCTTTATTTCTTTTGCATCTGACTATCACATCTAAGAGAAAGAGTAATTGAACCATTCCATCAAAACCCTGGTGTGGATTAAATCCTTGCCAAGAATGAGCTATCACTGATTACTTATAAGAGCTAGCAGTTTTCGAGCCTGTTTAGAGGCATAGAATAAATCCAGAACCTCAGAAGTTGGGCCTTGAATGAGTAGACAGCTGTGCCACCAGCATGAAGGAGACAAAAGCATATGATCAGTAGCTTCAGAAGCAATTCAAATAGATCAAGAGGAGACATCAACTGTAGTTGATCTATTTAAATTCATGAGATCATATTTGGAAACATGGAAGAGAGCTGCAGGAATAATATATCTCTCTGAATTAAGTCTTACAGAAAATTTATCTTTTGATAGTCTGTCTCAACATCTCGAAGCAGACTGACACCATTACATGCAACATCAATAAAAGGAATAAAGAACACCACAAAAGCTAATGATTAATAAAGGAGCTCTGAAAAAAAACGCTCTGAGTTGGGAGAGGGCTGGTTTTTTTAGAATTAAACACTATGGCAACAAGAATCTTTAGTTACAGCTTGTATACATATATATATACACACACTGTGTGTGTATATACATACATTTTTGTAACCTAAACATGCATTTTACTTACACAGACATGTATGATATGTGTCAGCATAAGAGTATAAATCAGATAGCTCTTTCCTTAACTGTGGATACCCTTCACACTGCATATCCATAAATTCCTTGCAGCATTAAAAGGATCCCAAAAGCAAGAAAAGATTATCTAACAGAGAACAGCAAGGACTTATCCCTGTTAGCAGTCTGCAGAGGACCCGCAAATCCACTCTGCAGATCAGAGCAAGCAACTTAAGGAAGCCATTTTTCCCCTCAGAATATCCCCCTTTTGACTTCCCAGATTAAGATATCTCCCAAGGCCATGCTCTTATTAAAGCAGTTAGAAAGCCTAAAGAAAGTCACAGCAGACTTACTGCATAGCTAAGTGGAAGAGAGGCAAATTGGATTTAAGACAGTTATTCCATTTGTGAAAAGGAACAACAGCCACAGACAGGCTCCTGGGGCAGCAAGACAGAACAAGCAGTCAGTGGTCAGCTGGAGACAAGGGCAAAGGGATCACCCCCTTGCATTGCACCTTACCCAAGCAGAGCTCTCCAGCCCCTCAGCAATGTTGTAGAGCCACGAGACATCCCTCCAGAGGTGAGGAAAAGCTCTCAGCTCAGGCTACCATCCCTCAGGCATACTACTAAGTACTCCCAGGGCAAGGTAGACCTGCATTACCAGGGCTCATCTGCACTTCTTGGGCAAACAAAACAGAAGATTTACACTTCAAAGCTACTAACCTGGCATTGTTCCAATAAACACCAAGCTCGTGTTCAAGCCATTATCAAAATCACATCATCACCAGACCCAAAGGACAACCTTAAGGCTGAGAGGAACTTTACTGTCCTGTTTCTCTGAGGAGCATCATGACAACAAATGCTAAAGCATAAGCAAAAATAATACACACAAGTTACAAAGAAGTGGGACACTTGTCATTAACTATTCCCATTGGTGGCAGCTGATTAGGCCTATAGACACTTAGTAATATCCTTAGATTTAGGTTTTTATTCAAGCTGCATGTCTTTGAAGGCCTATTAAGGGCAACAACGGAATAGCTCAGCACACTAAATAGTTATATCTTAGAGGGTCAGGTTTCTACAAACATACATTAACCGACAATTTGATGCCTCATGCCAGTTTGCTCCAAAGGCAGCCATCAGTTAAATAAAATTAAAAAAAAAAATCAAATAAAAGGGAAAAGAAATAGTTTTTATAATCATTTGCCCCCTGCTAAAGAATGGGGTATAGATTCAGTTCAAACAGACTTGGGTTTTGCTCCTCTTCAGTTTTCCAATCACTTTAATATCACAAATAGACACAGCCAAAAAAAACCCCTGAGAACAGAGATTTAAAATAGGATATGCATAAACAATTCATAACTCAAATTATAGCAGACTGCTGCCTCCTGCTATATAAGCCAGCCCTAATGGACAGCACTACAATAAGTTTAATAGCTCAAGGAGCACTTTTCAAAGGGAGGTCTCCTTAGACGTAAAAGCAGGGTCATAAGGTACAGTACAGAACCATCATAAAAAGCCACAATGCAAACATGCTGAGCAATTAGATTTTTCTGCCTATAATAGGTACATTTTTACCCTCACTAATATCAAATTACCTCAAACCACACCATCCCCTCTCTTCTCTCCCAGCCCACAAAGTCCTATTATGCTTAACTACTTTCAAGCACATCAGCAGAAGCCATAACTTGCCATTTCTCTGTGCACAGCACATTTGCTTAACCAAATACAGCTCTTCAAATTGCACCCCCATAATCATGAAAAGAGTTATAAAGTAAAATTCAACCATCTATTAATTTACCTACCAGCTGCTAACAATACCAACAGCTTACATAGAAGCCCTTTGAAGTGCTTTGGTCAGCAAAAACTATGACACTAGGCATAAATCTCCTGACTAAAACTTTCACTACCTATAGACAGAAAACAGACAATGCTGGGATGGGTTTTTATACCAAATCCAATTCACATGACTGAGGCTTTCTCATAAGTGTGACCCCATCTGCACCTGTGGCAAATAAAGTAATTTAAACTGAAGTTGAACTACTACATATTACCACTTATAGGATAGAATTGGGAAGGCAGCAGGGCAAACATTGATACAGCAGAAATACCAAATATTTCCTCAATAGATTTACTGATTTGGCCTGTTTTCTCACACAGAACACCTGAGGATCTTGGACACTCTCAGGTAATTGTTAATGAATAAACGACTTGGGCTGGTTGTGACCTACTTGTATAAAAGCTTCTCCTTCAACATGTTTTCTTTCTGTTTTGTTGTTGCTCTGCATGTGCTTTGAAATTGGCTGAAAAGATACTCTTGGTGGCATTTGAAGATGAAGTTAAGGTAAGGTGTGTGTGTGTGTTAAAGCTTTGCATGTGGGTTCTTTAGCATGTTGCTTTTAAAGGAAAGGATCAGCTGATTTGAGCTGAGGCATTTCCAGCATTTTCAAATTAATAAATTGACTAGTATTAAATATGTGCCCCTAAGCAAGCAATATGATTGGATGAACACTGAGTGTTTAGATAATAATTCTTAGAAGAATGGTCTGACCTTTGAGAAGGCAAGAAAGCTAAAGCAGGCATTGCACAACTTGCTGGTACTACCAAATGTAATTTTCTTGACTCATGCTTCAAAGGGAGAATGCACATTACACTGCAGACACTACTGAGTCCTGTACTAAAATCTCTATTGATAACTCTCTCCCTAGTATGTTAGGGAGGGCATCTGGATTTTTTTTAACCATAAAAAATTAGGCTGCATGTCATTGGGTCATAATAACCAATGTCTTTATACAGTGCTGACAGGTATTTTATAAAAAACACTTTATTTGAGCTTGGCTATGGGTCAGCTGAAAGATGAATTGACCAGTAAACCAGGAAGATACTGAAATCTTCTTACACATATATCCAGAAAACAAGGCTATTTTCTTTTCCTAAGTACGTCCAGCTACTGACAGAATTTATCTGTATTTGTGGGCCCAGCTGATTTATGTGGTCACAGCTGGGTTGTTTTCTTTTCGTCCTGATCCCTTCACTGGCTTTCCCTCCTGTTGTGGAGGAGTCTGCACCACCATCCCTCAGCACCCTACTCGTTGCCAGAGACAAGGGATAAGGACTGGATGACCCATGTAAAGTTCAGCACAGCATGTGAGGATCTACTAACACAAGATTAATGTCACCATGTAGGGTGAACATTAGTCTTGTGGTAGTAGATCCTCATGGAAGGAAACCTCATTGTTAGACCCTCATTGCTGGACCTGAGATGAAGCTCCTGCTGTTTGGAGTGTGGCTGGCATGACCTTATCCCTACCACTGCCCTAAACCAGGGCATCCTCCCCTGCTTCCCTGTTGGGGCAGAGTGGAGGACCCTGACCACCCTGGGCTGTAGCTGTAATGGCTTATTGTGCAAGCGAGAAGCATCACTTCCAGTGAGTGCTATCAAGGGTTACTCAGGTAGGTATTTTCTTTAGTATTATTGCTTTGTGAAGTTTGACTATTATTATTTTTTTATTGACTTTGTAGACAAATGAAAATTCGAAGCAAGCAAAGGTTCATGTGTGTCCCTAGTTCAGTCACAGCCCTGCTGATTGGTCTCCTGTAGGAGCATACTAATGAAATTTGGTGCCTGATGCATGGGCAGAAGGTACTTGCTGTTTCGAGAGGCAAGAAAGGACAGCCTGGTGGGCAGTGAGAGGCAGTGATGCCCTGTGACAAGTTTCTGTATCAGAAATAGCCTACAATTTTCAAACACTCCCAAGAAAGAATTAACATATTCCAAAGGCTTGTATGGATTGTTCTTTTTATTTTTTTCTTCTTCTTTTGTCCTATGACAAACATATTCTTGATTTTGGACTTGATCTGTAATAAAATATTTTTATGGTTATCTAAATGGGTTGCTCCAGATTTTAATCACTCACTGAAGACTCATCCTTTCCCTGTTGTGAATGCTGTCACTTCAACAGCTGACTCAATCACATTTTCAGAAAGGTAGTTTTGAAAAAAGGAACAGTGTTGGAATAAAGTGCTTCTATTTCTCCGTGCTTTAGTTTAAATTAACCATGTAGGGTGTCCTCCAGAAAACTATTATGATTATCTGTTTTGTTGTGCTGTCTTGAAAATACCAGAACAATCCTTGCCTGGAGAGACTGTTTTGATAGGAATCCCTTGCTTTCGTGTGGAGATTGCATGACCTTTAAAGATTCGATACCCTTCTCTACCATTTACAGATGCTGTGGTGTACATTTAATCTCAGGGATGTTAACCGTACTAAACTTTGAAGTGTAAAAATCTTCTGTTTACAGACTGGTCCCTCCTCAAAGGAAATCTTTAGGTTTTTGCTCATCTGGTGCCTGAGCTGGCATTTTTCTGTCCAAATCGGCCTCTGATGGGTTCTGGCTAGGATGATGTCAGCACATTTACTTAGGTGACCTCCAACCACTCATCTCAGTCCCCACACTGGGCCTGCAGAAACAACTAATGGCAGATGGGCAGTTAGCTGTGACTCACCAGTACTGCTCTGCTCTGGGGACAGGCTTGATTGCTTCTCCACCAGCAGACACAGGGCAGGACGTGCTTCGTGGCCTAAGCTTAGGGATTTCTCTGTATAGAACATGAGTGTTTGGGCACGAACCTGGACTTTGAGCTGCACCAGGGGCACAGCATGAACCAGCCATTGCAATGTGCCCTATGGAGACACGTTGCAGGGATGGTGATGTTGATACTGAATCTCCGACGTATTTTTCCACCAAGCGCTTGTGCAGGATGTGTAAAAGCGTAATCGAATTGCGTCTCCTACCCATAGCTGGTCTTGATTTAAGCATCTGTGCAAGGAATGACAGAAAAGTTTTAACATTTTCTGGCTTCTGGAAGTGGTAAGGGCCTACACAAAAAAATACCTTGGGGATGTATACAAGGCTAATGGAATTGCCAAGAAGCAGTTAAGAAAAAATTTTCTAGCCCTCATTCCTTCACTCAAAAGCATATTAGTCTCTTAATTAGTCTTGTGAGATTATTCTTTAACAAGCAGATGGTCTGAAACTTCCAGCCAGTAATACCTGGTATCTTTTCCTTTCTACTGTGAGTCCACGCTCACAGTACTCTTAATAGCATATTCTCTTGGAGCATATTTCTTTGTTTTGGCTAACTAGAGGTAAACCTTCATTTATTTGTGTATATATATATATCAAATAGAAAAGATCCTTGAAGTCTGCCATCCAGGTACAAAGAGCCAAAAATCGCATAGGAAATCTAATAGTTAATTTTTTCTTTAATGGTCTGTCCCTAGGAAGATCATTCTCTGATTTTCTCCAGTTCCTAAAGAATAATTTGGCTGCCTGTGCAAGCTCAATTTGAGTGTGATTCCACAGCTGCAGGAACCCATTGATATGTGGTAGTGAGCAAATCACTGCATTTTTTTCAGGGCTCAGCTGTTTAAAATATACTGAATGCAAAATCACTGGTAAGTTACAATGTGTTTTAATTACTCTAATTAAAGCTTCTGTAGTATGGCACAGTTCATGATATTTCATTGCAAATTATAGCTCATGTACCTACCATGGCAAGCAGGCATTTTCCCTTATCTCTTTATTCAAAAACTAGGAAGAATGGGAAGAAACAAACTTTTCAAGCTAAATTGCAGACTAACTAGCTGAAGTCTTTTGACACATTTTTTAGCACCTCTACAATGAGACAAACATTTAAATTATGGGTCTAAAGAGCCTCATCTGATGGTAGGAGAATAAGAAATCCTTCCTTAGGCTTTGGTCTGTTTCTATTTTTACCAGGTTGACTATACCATACAAAAGGGTGCACTTAATATTGCTCATTACACTGTGTACCATAACGTGCAAATTGCAAGTCTTTCTTCAGCAGACAGGAGCAAATCAAACTCATTGATGGCAAGTAGATGTTAAACTAGTTTGGGAAGCGTTTATTTGGGGATTTTCCATTAAGATGAAGACCAGCAGGGAGAACCTTAGAAAATGTTTATCTTGCTTCATTGGATATATGTTATGGATTTCCTGGAGTGTCCCTTCCATGTTTCCTGCTAAAGCTTGAATTGCTTTTCCTGTCTCAACATGGCCAAAGACAGGCCTGTGTAACTTAATGTTTGTTCCAAAGAAGCTCCAAGCAAGTGTCAACAGTGGTTTCCATCCAGCCTGGTTACAGTCACCCAAGCTGGGTGTGGACTTCCCCATTGCTGCTGGATTTGATCAAGTACAGCATCTGAGCAAAGCTGAGTGCCTGAAAAACGTCTCATAGCCACAAGGGATACTGCTCTGAAAGGCAGAGGAACTTAAAAGAGCTGGTTGACTTTCCTAAGCAACCTTCTTAAAGGGTAAAGACGCTCTGTTTCAGTGCTCAACAAAATGAACGAGTGTCAGGATGCCAGCTCAGCTGGGTGTGTAACTCCCAGTGAGCTCAAGCACAAGAGTTGGAGGCAGGGACAGACTATCCACAGGCAATGCACAGTTATCACCCAGAATTATTTCAGGGAGAAAGCTTGGAAAGCCAAACACAGCTGGATTTGACACTGCATAGATGTGAAGGCTAAAAAGACAACCTTCTGTAAGTACTTTGCCAAAGCAAAAGGAATACCACGGAATATGCTACTTACTGCTGTCTAGGAGCAGACAAACTAATGGCAAAGGACATTGACAAGGGTTTGAATATCAAGGTCCTCTTCTCATCACTCTTTATTAGCAAGATTTCACCTCAGACCTCACAGTTTCTGTTCTTAGTAGCAGCATTTTGAAAAGTGAGGGAGAGGAAATGAACATACATATCCCCACTGTGATAGAGGAGATTTGAATTCAAGGATGGAGCTGAAGGAGCTGGTCCACGTAATGTAAAATTGCTTTTGGTGTTCAGGAAAGGTTTCTCATTACTGGGAAAAGAAGAATCTTATTCCCTTTTTCAAAAAAAAAAAAAAAAAAAAGAAGAAACAACTATAGCCTGGTCAGCCTCACGTCAGTAAGTAGGAACCTTACGAAGCAGGTCCTCACAGAAGCCCTTTCCAAGTACATGAAGGACAGAAAGTCTTTGGAAACAACTAACACAGATTTATCATGAGCAAATGGAACCTGATTGATCTGATTGCATTCTGCAGCAAAATTTTGGGGCTCTGTCAACAAAGGGAGAACAGGGAATGTTGCATGTTTTTACTTTGACAGGTTCTTCCATAGTAAACTTGGAGGCAAACTGGGCAAACTGTGAGGATTCACTACGAAGTAGACAAAAAATTGGCTCGGCTTTCTTGACTAACACAGTAATAGTCAATCGTTGAAAGGCCTTGCAGCCATGTACAAGTAGTATTTCTCAGGTATCACACTGTATCTTTATTGGTTATCTTGGATAAGAGGATGGGGGTGTGCTTTTAGCAAATTGGTGGGCAATAGAAAATTTGGGGTGGAATAGCTGGAAGGCAGGACTCTTAAGCTGAGGACCCTCTGTAAGCTACAGCAGTGGACTGACAGCAACCTCATTATGTTCAATAAAACAAGCATGGAGTCCCGTATCTGGGATGAGATAATCCATCACATGCTTTGGGGCTGACTGGCTGTGGAGCAGCTCTGCTGGATGGGACCTGGAAATCCTGACAGACAAGCTTAATGTGAGTCAGCCACATGTGTTTATGGCAATGGGAACCATCTGCACACATGCATTGGGGGAGCATGTGCTTCTTCCTTTCCTCTCGGCACTTGTGAGACCACATCTGGAGAGCTGTGACCAGTTTTGGTTTCCCCAGTACAAAGAAATACATGGACATGCTGGAGAATGTCACAAAGATGTCTGGAGGACAATACATAAGAGACAAGAAGGAAGTGGATTTTTCAATCTTAAAAAGCAAAGGGCAAAGAGATTAAATTGTTGTCTACAACCACCCATGAGGGTGATTACTGTGGAGATTGGGATAGATTTAGCAGTACATAGTGACAGAGCAACAGAACATGCTGCAGCCTTTGTAAACCCCAGTGGTTAAACTCTGGAACAAGCTGCCCAGGGGGTCTGAGCAGACTCCATCCTTGGAAAATGCTTATAATTTCCTGACATAGTTCAGTAAAGCATGCAGAATATTTGCTGATGAACATCTATACAGCAAAACCTTTGCATGTTATGATAGTCTTTCCTCTCTTGTCTTTCTCAGCTATGCCTAGTCCCTGCATCCTTTTGACATCAGGTGTTTTAAACTGATTCTGGCTGGGTATCTTTTCTCTCCTTTGTCAGAGACTGAAATATTATACTTTATGACTTAAACATTTTCATGAAGGACTTTTAAAACTGTATTACAAAAGCTGCAGAGAAGACTACCATAACCTGAATGGGGCCCTGACTGAGGCCTTACACGGCTCGCTGATGAAGATAAGATAAAGTAACAACTCAGGGCTGGGGACATCCACAAAGCACTGGCTTAACACCTCCAAGGTGGAGACCACAGCCCCAGGGCTATCAGCTGCCAGGCTCACACAGACCCTCCACCAAAGGGTGGAGGGAGGAGAGGCTCTGGGTATCTGGGAAAAGCCTCTGGTCAGAGGTGCAGTGACTGCCCATCCTCCACTGTGCAGAGGAGCCCAGCTGAGGGGTCCTCACCAGGGAAGGGGGGGAAGCTTATCCACAGCAGGAGGGGGTGACATGGCCCATCACAGGGGCTCCCCTCAAAGGGGTGCCCAGACCCTGCACCAGAGCACCAGAGATGATGTAACAGACCCTCAGTGTTGCAAGGGACAGTGTGTCAAGCTGGCCCCTGCAAGGGGAGACACGTGGGTGTTCCCACCTGGCCCACAGCGTACATTAACCCACGGGACTCTGTACTCTTTGGCGTGTGGTGTGGTGGTGTGTGGTGACGTGGCCACAGTGGTGATGGGGGACCCTCACCACCAGCAGACCAGATGGAGGGGAGCAACGAGATGTCATTGGGACCCTGGGATGGGTGATTGCTTCCACTTAACCCCTGTCACCTCTCCCTGTTCCCCCACCCCCACGCACACTTCTTTTCTCCATTTCTTTCTCTCTTTTCTCTTTCCTTCTCTTTGCCTCTCTACTATTAAATAAAATACATCCATCTTTTGGCATCAAGTCTAACCTTGTTTGGTTTTGATCTAGTTTCTGGGAATATTTTGAGCCTTCTAAGTTCTTTCCGGTTTATGCACAGAGACTTAGCTTTCTTCACTTTTCTGGGTTTAAACCAGATTGTAACATCCTTGGACTTCTGTCTACACTTTGTGGTGTCCAGAACTGGACACTGGCCCCTAACGACTGATCCTAGGCACCACATGAGGTGAGAAAAAAAAACCAACCGGCTTCTTACAACCTAGGTATGATGCTTAAGTTACAAGATACAAAAAGTTAGTTTGTTTTTTGTTAAAGTAGCATCAAAACATCAGCATGTATGCATTTAATGATCAGCTGTATGAGCTAGATCAGCTTCTGTAGTAGTGGTATTTGGCTGCATGGCTCCTACTCTGTAGGTTTTTACATTTCCTCTCTTGCTCCCGTGCAGTTTCATGCATTGAAATTAATTTTACGAATTTCAGGCAGTTACCCCTTGTTTTCAGAGGTGCAGATTTTGAGGTGCCCTTTTCAAGATGCCCCAAATTGGCATTTATTCCTACTCTGAGATGGAATTTATTAACAGAAATATTGGATTGTGGCACTTTATTACCCACTACTCCAAATTTTTAGCTAACATCATGTTTAGTGGCAATAACAGACCTCTTCAACACTGAGGGCAAATAACCAAGACCAAAAAGGCCCCAGCATTTCTTGACACTTTTAACTTGTTCTTCCTGAGTCTTAAGGTTTCTGGTTTGTTCCACAAATTTCTTTTTCAGAGATGCATTCTGAACTTTTCCTGTTCCCAGACCTTCTTTGTCCTCAATGAATATTCAAAGAGAATTGTTCCAAGATTACTTTGGCTTATTTCCCTACAGTCCTTCCTGGAATTTCAGTCATCCTGACAATTAAAATACTTTTAACTCTTTATGAGTATTAAATATGTTCTTCCAGATTATGGCCTGTGTCTTAGTCCTCTGATTAAAATTGCATTAAAAGTCTGGCCACAAATAACCCTAATTGCAGGTGAGATACAGATCCAAAATACACACTCACTTTCACTAACCCTTAAAAAAATCCCAACATAAAAGCCACTGGTTTTGCAGATATCTGGTGTTTATGTAAACACTTAAAACTGACGTGGTTCTCCTGGATCTTTCTTGCCTTTTTTCTCTCTACAATCTCTATTAGGCATGTAACTGTGTTTCTTTTTGGCCTTTGCTTTTTCTGTTTTGCCTCAGAAATACCCTTCATTTCACATTGGTCAATGCTTAATCTCCACATTGATATTCAATTCAAACTGGACACTTCCTCACTGTTCCAGTACAGTCATTTATTAAAGCTTCTCCCAGAAAGTAATCTGACATAATGGATGTTTCACAAGCTTCATGTGGGCTGACATTACTGAAGCTGTGCTATATGTTGTTAAGGTAGAAATTATGTACTTGTTTTCAAAGCAAAAGCTTGCTCTTACTAGTGATCTTAAATTTTTCAGGGCAGAGATTTGGTCTAAACATTCATAACTGAACCAGTTATGCAAGAACAGTGACAAAAAAAAATCCATGTGCATCTTAAATACTGAAATGATATATTTTTTTAATTAAACATTCTGATTTGTAGAATTAAACATTCTGATTTCTGCTACTAAATATGCAAAAGCTATGAACAGGTATTGTTTAGGAATGTATTACTGAAATGCTAATGTTCAGAGGCTTGTATTTACATTACAGTTCTTTCTATCCCCTGAACAGGTGCAGCGTAGCAGCTAAGGACTAAAAGCTGATAGAAGGGAAGTAGTCTGTCCTTCATGGCTATCTTAACTGGAAGCAGAAGGAAATGGAGAAATAATCTTCATAGTTCTTATTGATCCCTTTATACTGTTACAAGATAGAAAGTCAAGCTATTTATTGACTGAACTTTGGATAGCCACCTCTGATTAGCTCAGCTTTCATGAGCAAATCTTACAGTTCAGGGAAAATGCTACATGCTGTCAGAAAGTGTAGGAAGATGTGAGGTTACAAAACAGATGTCATTTTTCTTCTTTACCAAATAAATTCAAAAATATTCAAGGTTAACCTTATCACAGTTGATGACAAAGCAGAAGGTGGTGACATGCTTCTG
Source organism: Coloeus monedula (assembly GCF_965178545.1). Taxonomy (NCBI): domain Eukaryota; kingdom Metazoa; phylum Chordata; class Aves; order Passeriformes; family Corvidae; genus Coloeus; species Coloeus monedula. The sequence goes on from NC_138781.1 coordinate 108,803,295, forward strand.
AACTTACATTTTTCTCATTTTTATTGACAAATGAGTTAAGATATTTGTCTAAGATTGACAAAATATAACCTCACCAAAAGGGAAATACTCAAGCTGTAAGAACTTTTCTGGATGAAGTCCTGCTTGCTTACTGAAGTTCTCAGACCAAATGTAATGATGTTTCTACATTCATGTTGGGTTTGGCAAACATACTTGCAGAGTAATATCACTTAAGTTCCAGCCTGGCATCCTCTGGTCACAGAGGTATCTCCCAGGAAAACTTTGAATTTGCAAGCCTGGCAAGTTTGGATTCTTCACCAGCAAACCAAAAAGGGCTGAGGGACCTGCTCTGGGGCACTGTCTTGTGCCATCTTAGGCACAGTCTTTAGGTTCAGACAGAGAGGACAATGCAGCCCTTGTTGTCTCACATTCCGTAACTTCTCAGCAGTCTATAACAAACTCAGGAATAAAAAACTGCAAATACAGCTATGCAACTAAGAAAATCTAGGATTGTGTGTGTTTCCAGACCTCTTCCATGGAAGGAAACTTCTCACTGTCTGACGACCCTTGGTTAGAAACTATTCTGTGCTCCACACTCAGTGAAAACAGATCTCTAACACTCCTTTGCTGATGTGTTCAGAGAAGGTGGAAATTTTCTTCAGACTCTAGGTCTAGAGGCAGGTGTAACATGAACTTTTGAGCAAGATGCATTAGCTAGGTGCCTGGAAACTTGAATTTTACTAGAAATAAAGACATACTCTCATTCTCAAGCTTCTTTGTAGAATAAGAAGGCTTCAAAATATTAGAGCTCAATTCAACAGGAATGAGAATAGAGGAAACTTGAACTTACCAATAAGTGGAGTAAAGCAAGTGGAAAAAAAAATTGGAATTAGGACTAAACAGATACATTAAACATTCTCAACAGACAGGGATCAAGTCTTCTTTTAAAATCCCATAATCAGACACTCATAATCTCACCCAAATTTAGCTGCACAGAATAGATCCTGGAGCTAAAAGTTAAAGGCAGCTAATCTGTACTAGGTCTATTCATGCTGCTTTTCCACAGATTATCTGAAATATCAAGCTGTCACTGCATTCTTTGGGTGACAAAAAACCACCACCGTGTCTAAAATCTAAACCTAATGACCATTCATACTGATCCAACTGGATAAAAAAGTAAGGCCTAGGGATTTTCTTCCTCCAGAGGATGCAGAGTATCCCATTCCTTCCCCTGGGATGATCAGCCATAGAGGGATCCAACGTGGCAGAATCACAGCTTTTTTCCCCCTCTCCCTCTGAAGCCACAATGAGGGTGTACTATTTCTAATGCAAGCCCTCTCTTCAGAAAGAAATTCATTTCTAATTTATATCGCATCAGTTGCAATGCTAGAAAGCACTGGTGGACTTTTGCTGGCATTTTCCTAACCTTCTTAAGTTCATCACGTCTTAAATCCAGTAGATAAATATTCACAGGATTTTTGGTTTAAAACTAGTCCTTTTGGGGTGTTTTTTATGAGCAAACTTACAAAAGTGCTTCCTGGAATGAAATGCAAAGTAACAGCATCTTGGATTAACAAACATCCATTTCAAAAATAGCTGCTTTTAATTACTGAGCTCTAAATCAAAAAGTCAGTGCAACATCAAGGGGTGCTTTTCTCTATTGAATGTGAACACTATTTAAAAGTGAGATGTCTTCTAACCCTTTAATTTACACCTTCTAGGGATGGTTCTGAGTCACAGTTTTAATTTCTCCCTATTTTTTCCTCCATGGGTTTCAAAACACATTTCAAAGTCTAGAATAAGTGAAAAGACCTGATCCAAAATTCCTTGGCAAATCTCCCTCCTATTGTGAGGAATATTGGCCACTAAGAATACAAGACTGAACTCTGTAAGGACAGAGTTTTTCCAACCCTCCTAGGTCACTTCAAATATCTTTTGAAAATCTGGTCTTTGTATAACAGGTGGCTTAAGTGTTGCTCTCTATACTGTCCCACAGTATCATTCCTCTATCTCTAGTTCAGACATTTCAGAAAATAAGAATGCTTGGTTTCTACGTGTGGCTCTTGTACCCAAAACAGAACCTCCATGTGCCCCAAACTCACATAGAAGAAAAGGATTGCAGTAAATGTTGCCACCATTGAGCTCTGGTATTCCTCCCAAAAATAGAGTGGAAGACTATCATAATTATGTAAAAGTTTTTACAAGGCTCATAGTGTTGCTACCACAACACTGCTTCTGAGATGAATGAGACTAGTTTCATTCACAAGAGAGACAAGTTTCATTCAGGTATTTGTTACATCTTACAGATGACTTGTAGCTTCTAGTATGTGAGTTTTTATCTTAGCTAATGGAAAAAAACATTTCTTGACTATGATATTATCTGAAGGCAATTTATTCAAGAGGTGCAAAAGGCAAGCGGTGTGGTGGGTGATTACCAATGTTCTGACAGTACACGGTTTGGTATGGGGGAACACTTATTAAACAAACAATGTTAACTTGACCTAAGACTGAAGTTTGATCTCTAGCAGGAAGACCTATCTAATGATTAAACCATAGAATTAGGCTGTTAGGACCACAGCTAATAAAAGCCCAGGGTTCTTATAACTGGGATGCTGCAATTCTTCATTCTAGACACATGCTGACCGCAATGAAATCCAAGGACCGAGGAAGATGATTTAAAGCCACTTACTGGGAAAAGAGCTGCTTCCAGCCAGCCCAAAGAAAGGATTAATGCAGGAGCAAAGGCTGGACTCTGACCTCCTTTGAGGCTAGGTGCCTGAGGGAAGAATACGAGGTGATTCACAGCGGGGCAAGATTCATTGAACCAGAAGGGAGGTCTTAAGGAAGCTGACTCTACTTTTCTTGGCTCTGTGGTATGTAGCTGAGAGCAGGCAAGTTCTGCTTTTGGAGGGCTCTTTTGCCCTAGGCAAGCACAGAAGAGTTGGAATGACCCTGAGAGCAGAGACCGGAGGGGAGTGGGGATCCCCACCCCAACAGGACTGTGATTTAGAAAGTGAGGTACTGCCCAAGGAAGGTAGGCTCTGCTGGGAGAAGAAGGAAAAAGGAGGGTCACTGGTTACCCCTTGGCACAGCAGGTTGATTTGGCTGCATGGATGGGAGTATATAATGCTGCCACTCTTTGTCTCCCCTACCTGTAACACAAGTCTTTAAGCCTTAGAGAAGCCATCCTCCTGCAGTGACCTGATAAGATTCCCAAAACCACTTAGCCCAAGAGAAAAGAAGCACTGTTAGACCATAACGTTTCATGTGTTCTGATCATTCTTTAAGTCTTTTTCTGTAGCCAAATATACAGCCTTTAACATGAGCTACAATGTTTACAGTGAAGCCAAGGAGAGAGCTTTGGAGTTTAATAAAACCAGCTTTAAAATATGCAAATTTGGTGAGAGTTTTTCACAGTGGGTTTAGAAATAGCTGTCAGAACATCCTTACAATTTGTGGTATGGTGTGACATAATGCATTTTGTGCCACCACAAAATTTTTTTATAGTGAGGCCTAGGTATTTGAAGAAATTTAGGTACTCAGTCCTATGAATGCAGAGGGGGCTTGGGATGAGATTCAGCTGCCTAAGCTCAGATGGGCAGAGTCCTTTCAGGTGCCTGATGGTACCCAAATTATCTGCACCATGGAGGAGGACATGACATGGTCCTGACATGCAGGAATCCCATACTCCGCTGGAAAGGCCGCTGAGGAGGACACTGTGTGGGAAATCCAGTGAACTCTGAACACCCATGACAAGGCACTTGAACCACTTTCTCAGTTTTTGGGGCAGTGTTTGCTGCAGGCACAGAGATGCCCATGTGGGCTCTATCTGCTCAGCCCTCACTGGGGACTTCCATATCCCACTGCATTTTGTGGGGGAAGACAGTCACAGTGGGTAGTATCTATGTCCAAATTAAACAGTTTTCATGGGAGGAATATTTTTTTATTCTGCTCTGTGAAACTGAAATGAAAATTGAATCCTAAAATTGTGTTTTATTATGTGTTGATAAAGCACTGCAAAGATTTTCAGTGCTTTATTAAAGGTTTTTAATATGCTTGATTGCATATATCCCAGCCAAAATCTTCTCCATCCTACATAGGTATTTATCTCAGCTAGCAGATTTTGTTTGCTCAGATCCAAATTAGAAAGTATTTAAAGCAGATAGCACATCTCCAAAAATATACTGAATTTACAATGAAGCTTTAACATTCTCTTGCTAAATTTCACACATCTCATTTGATTTCTGAAAAGAAAAGGTAAACACAGAAATTTTCTTCACTAGTTCTCATGCCCTGCTTGCAACAATAAAAGAGGAATATTTCCTATATTACTACCATGTATTTTAAGTAGAGAACAAATGCCCATTCCCTTCACAGGCAAGGAAGTCAAGTTTCCAACTGCAGTTAATGCCAGGTTTTGTTCTATTTATTGGTAATATAAGCTCCTATGCAAATTGAATAGCTGCTGTTCAGACCCAGTTGAATAAAACAAGGGGAGGATGGAACCAAATTACTTCTGTCTGTCTTAACAGGACTTTTTAATAAAATTTACTTTACACAGCCCCGAACCTTGCCAGGTTAAATTCTCACTTTAGCTGTGTTCACATTCTTGTTAATTTATTTTAACTGCAGCACAGAAGGTTAGGGTAATGGGAAGAGCTGAAAGTGGAATGGTTACAGTGAAACCTGCTGCCTTCATTCAGATAATTTTCCTTCCAAGTGACAGTCCATTAAACCTCTAAATTGTTTTATTTGCTACTAAAAAAAGTCTTTGCCTAGTCTTTGAGTCCCGGGAACTAATGAAAGAAGCCTTAGAAGAAAATCAGCAGATTTTGTAAAACTAGAACTAATATGATATGTAGAGCTTGTACAGTATTATCACTTTTGACTTTGTAAAAAATGAGACAGTGCATCACAAAAGGTACTTTTTACAGAGATTACAAATGCTTATTTCTCCCTTAATCCCTTAATTTTAAAAAATAATAGTTTCAAAATTCAGGTTTAACAAATTGTTCCAGTCACTACTTAAAAAAATCAGTCTCTATATTAATTGTATTTGGTGTCTTAGACCAATTCCATTATTTTTTGCTACCGAGCAACAGAATATAAACACAGTTTCAGTTTTAGTGTCATACAGGTCTACCTTGATTTTTATCAAATAATTCGATATAAGTAACATTTCAAAATATTCAGTTATACAAAACTTTTAAGAACTTCTGTAAATCAGTTTATATGATACTGATATACCTATATATAGGTATATATATCTATGTATCTATCTATCTATCTATATCTTTTTTACTCCTTTTTTTTCTTCACCTAAGAGTGAAGAGCCTGCTAGCTCTTCACTTCCTCTCCATCTCTTGGTTGGTCCAACTGCTGCAAATACTCAAACTAATTGCAAAGACTACAGGAATCACTGCAACAATATGATACATATCTCCCAAGTAATGTGCTTATAACCTAATGTTAGCAGCACTCATCAGCTGAAGAGTTAAAGTTGTCATTATGCTTTTATGTTTGAGTACATTATGGTCTCATATTTGTGTATATTTTTCTGTGTATTTGTGGTGATGTCCCCCTTGGGAAGAAATAAAACTTTTTCTGCTTCTATGAACATTAATGTTTGGTAAGAGAGCCCAAGCTGTCCAAGTGTGTTGGGGTTTTCACATTTCACACACAGGTCTGGCTTTTAAAAACTGCTAAGAACATACTCCTGGGCAAAAATGGATCCCAAGCTATCCACAACAGGTCTAAACCAATGAAGGGAGAAAAGATGACTGTGTGGCCTAATGTCTGTACTTGGGAGTATGAGAGATTTCAAACAAGGAAAACACAGGGTGAAAATGTGATAAAAGAAAATATATGCAGCAGATTTAAAATGGAATTCTTAATTCATTACAGGAAGAAACAGTATTTAAAATACCTGTCCCAGGCTGCAGAAGAAACTTTCAGCTATTATGTTAAAAAAAACCAAAAAACTAACTTCCTTTTTATGACAGAGTGGGAAAGTTTTAGCTTTGTTTACAGTTCCAGAAATATCTCAAATTTATGGGATAGTTTTAGTTATAGCAATTCTTTTTAAAAGAGTCCATCCTTAAAAATGTAAAGCAGTGAGTAAAGCAGTCGTTAGAAAATACTGTTTTCTTCATATTTGACACAGGATTCAGTTTGATGCAGGCACTACACATAGGACTCCATTTCTTTCCTAGAATGTGTGATGTTTTCTACTATCCATCAAGACACATCTTGTGGATGGTGTGTACTGCCTTGGCTAGAAATTGGCAAGGAATTTTTCTGGTAAAATATAAATATAACATTGTTGAATATATATTTCGTTTAATTTTCTGTCATGAGACTTGAAGCTGTGGATATTAATGAAACAAGACAAATCAACAGAGTATATAGATGTAAAAGAGTTGGCTCTTGGGTTTCTTTCTTTCTTTCTTTCTTTCTTTCTTTCTTTCTTTCTTTCTTTCATTCATTCTTTCATTCTTTCATTCTTTCTTTTCTGTACAACATGAGTCAATTAAAGTTATGCTGACTGAAAGACTAAAGTTTCCCTGTTTTTACACCCAAACTGAATGCTCATCTGGGGTATGATTCCTACAACTGGTACTTCAGTAGTCACTGGCTGAAATTTAATACAAAACTTTAGCAATATGTAAAAATTTGCACAGGACCAAAAACCAAGGCTATTCTAGAAATTTTGGGTATGACCTCTAGAGGTCTTGTGGTCTGACCTCCCTGCTCAAGCAGGATGCTCAGAGCCAGTTGCCCAGCACTATGTCTCAATGGCTTTTGAAACTCCACAAGTGGCTGGAAAACCCACAACCTGGCTCAGTGCTCAGTCACCCTAACAGTAGAAAAGTGCTTCCTGCTGTTCAGAGTGAGCCTCCTGTGTTTCAGGTTGTGCCTGTTGCCTCTGGTCCTGTCACTGGGGATCACTGGAAAGAGCCCAGCTCCATCATCCTGGCACCATCCACTCAGGTGTTTATAGACACTGATCAGATTCCTCTGTTGAGTCTTTTCCAGGCTGAGGACCCCCAGCTCTCTCAGCCTTCCTTCAAAGGAGAGATGCTCCAGTCCCTTCATCTCTGTGCCACTTTGCTGGACTCTCCAGTATGTTTATTTCTCTCTTGTGCTGGGGAGCCCAGAAATGGATCCAGCACTCCTGCTGTGGCCTCACCAGTGCTGATCGCTTTGGCACAGACTCTTTAGCAGAAACATTTGATAGGTAACTACTCTGGGGCAGTCTTTCTTCTTATTATAAAGATCACTTGCTTCTGTCAGTTTGAGGACTAGTAATGCCCAAATGCTCAGCCCAAAGGGTGGGGGGAAAAAACAAAGGGGCTGCAGCTTTCAGCATTGATAGGACTGTTTTGTCAAGAACAAAATCTTTGTTTCCTTAATTGTACTTGGAATTTTTTTTTAGTATAGACTGAAGTTATTATTTTGGTCAATCTGACCAGCCTGGTCTTCAAGTGATTGGATTCCCTATAGGCTTACCATACAGCTGTCTGAACTGCTGGGTGGTTTTTTCCTTTTAAGTATGAAGCAACCGCTAGCTAATGCTGTGTGCCATTTTCCTAATCTGTATAACCTGTATAATCTGTATGAGATCCTTAATATTTTGCTATGAGAACCAATTTCATGAACCATGAAACCCAAGAGTCTGCAGATAGTCAAATCCACTTCCTCAGAGCAAAGCTGTGTTACTCAAACACATGTTCAAATACATTAGTGAATTTGGAAGGAGCATTCGTGGCACGTTGTCCCCAAGTCAACCCCTCACCAGAAAAATACAGGGTGGAATTCTCAGCTGAGGCAAGTTTCTATCAGCAGGATCACCACATCCCACACTTCTGAAACATTTTTTTTTCAGAGTTTGGAGCATTTAACAGGAGCATCCTGATCAAGAGTGGTGCCCCACTACTCTTCCATGGTCTCCTGTGAAAGAAAGACCTCCCCAGCTACTCTGGTTTTGCACAAAAGCAGCCACTGTGGGGTTTTATTGGATGGACGTCCCGTTTCCCTGAGAGGACACAGCCTTGGGGGAACCTTTTCATGGGATGCATAGCTGCTGAAAGCAGAGGCTGCCATGTACCTGGTCCCCAGCCCTGCTCCACCAGCCAGCTTGTTCAGCTGGGCATGCTGCTCACAATGATAATGATGTTTCATTGGCTTCTGCAGTTGGGCCCACAGACATGTTCAGGAGTGTTGGGACCTTATATTTCCCCCTAGGCACAGTATGGAAAATCGGTTCTGTAAATTATATGGCAAAATGAAGTGACCAAATTGCTGCCTACACTTTCCTTTTATGTAGCACCAGCCCTGTTAGGTGCTCCAACTTCTGCTTTCACACACCATGAGAAGTGAAGTGGGCAATGCATCATATGTGGGTAAAGAGTATTATGCTGAGAATGAAATCATCCATTCAGAGTTTTATTTTAATAGTCTTTTTTTTTTCCCCTAGGAAAAGATAATCAGACCATATAACTTTTCTAAATGCAAGTAGCATGGAGCCTTTCTTGCATGAAAGCTGTGCCATGGTCTCTAGGCATATCTTGGAATCAAAACCCCCAACAAACTAATATCAGCCTAGCAAACAGAACTGTATTTATCTCAACAATAACCTCTTCTTTGTGATACACTATTTTCCTTTCCCCCTTGCAACTTCAAGAGCTTTGGAAAACATGTTTTTGAAATACCTCTGTGGGTGAAGCTTATTAAATTAGTCTGTTCCCTACAGCATAAAAAAAAAAAAAAAAAGTAGATTAAAACTCAAGTCATTTCATGGTCTGGAAAGAGTGTCAATAAAAGTGAAAAAATGTTTGTACAGTTTAGTAAGGTGGGTTAACATTTCGAAGAACATAGCAAATGCTTTGTGGAAAAAGAAATTACATTCACATGTCCTCTTGGCTGTGCAGAGGTACTTTCGAATTGTCTTGGGGTGATGTTATGATGTGTATCCCATATCGCTGCCTATGCCCAGAAATTAATTTTTGGGCGTTTCTATGCCTCTAAACTGAGCCTGAGAGGGGGAAGGAAAAAAACTGAGCAAAACTTTCTCAAAGAAGTTTGCAGCTTGTTCAAGGTCACATAAAGATAGCAGGTTTTTTTTTTTCCCCAGCTGGGGCAGGGGAGTGAGGAAGCACCCGGCTTGCGGGGTTTTTTTTCCAGTCAGCTTTTGGCCAGTTTTTCCAGTTTCTTATTCTCCGGAGAGAGACTGAGAGTTGAACTTTTCCTTCTCTGGAATTTCGGATTTTTTCTCCCTTTTCTACTGGACTGCCTGATTGCTGTAACATCAGAGCACATCGGGAGGACTTTCCCCCGGGCACAGAGGGCCTGGCCCTGGGCCAAGCCCCAGCTCCGAGGAGACCAAAGGGAGGACTTGAACACTTTCCCAGGTTTTTTCCTCTACAGCGAAAGATTTTACCATTTAACATGATTTTCCTTTCCCGTGTGTTTGTTAAAGAAATAGTTTTATCTTCTTCACTTTCCTTCGAGGAAAATTTATTTTTTCCCGAACCTGGTGGGGGGAGGGGTGGTTGTGCCTTCTCTCAGAGGATATATTTCTAAATTTGGCTGAACCGGAACACGAATGTATCATGAAAGAGCTGCAAATACATATATTGAATGGCAAGTATGCTGATAGTTGCCCTGTGGCAGGTTTAAGCAAGGCGACAGCCAGAGTACACTTCAGAATGGTTGCTGTGTCAGTTTTGGCATCTGTTTTGGAAGAATTTTGTCTGTCTCTAAAGCAGTGTGATCCTCAGTGTACAGTCACTTTGGAAGTGTTAGCTAGTCCACGTTGTGCTGAGCACATTGATGCTTTGAAGTGTCAAAAGCTGCTCAAGATATTTTAGCAATATATAAGCCCATTTCCTTTGACAGAAGATTCAAGACAAGGCTGTGGGAGAGTGAAATTTCTTCTGGAAGATTACATCCATTTCTATATTAAGTGGCAGAAAATCTTCCAGTCACTCTAGCCTTTGAAAATTTTTTGAAAAATTATTATCTCAGTTCTGAGTCTGCTTATATCGTTCCCCTGACTGGGTGGCTGAAGCTCAGGAATTGTCTCCATTGAAACAAATTGACTGTGGATGTAGATGAGGAAATCTCTGGGCTTGAAAGAGCATAGAAGAGTAACCAAAATGGGGAAGGCAGGGGAATGTGGTACAGCATGGAGAACTCTATGCAGTTTAATCATTTTTCTGCATACGTTTGTTCTGTTCCCTGTAATAGCTTATTGTAATCTAAAATTCAGTTCATTATGAACGTATTTTTTTTCATTCTGTTAATTTGAGAGACTTTTACAATTAGAATTCTTAAACCAAACTCATTTAATGTTCAAAAAGACAGAATTGTGGCTAATTAAAGATAACAGCAAATCAACCACATAAAACAATCATGTTCTGTACTGAGTACGATTACAACAGCCAATGTATTGAGCACAGTGAGATATATCCTCTGCTGCTGACAGGGAAATATGCTGTGTCTTCTCTGATATTGCAATTTCCTCCCCTTGTTCAGGTAGCATTTATCCATTTTTCAAAATGCTGTCATCCTGCGGATTAGTTGCAGGCAACAAGGCTTTTCATAGTCTGGCTCTAATTCCCCATTATGATACAGCACTGTGCCTTAGGCATTGCACTGCAAGCAATAGCGAAGATTTACTTTTTACCAGTCAGTGCTGCACAGGCACCAGAGCCAATCCTTCTATCAACACTGCCTACTTAAACAGCTGTGGATGGTTCATCCAACCCCTCCACCCCATGCTAACAGAGAACAGCATACAGCTCTCATCATTACTTTTCTTCCCAGTTTTCTTTATCCTTCAGGTTTTTTTTCCTTACTGAAGATTGTAGCAGGCCACAGTGGAGCATATCTGGTTAATAGGCAAGGCATTAGACAAGTTATTTATTTAAGTTTAGAAGCATATTAATAAATTAGAGAGGAATTTGTAGGTACTGAAATAACTGATTAGCATCCAAACTTGTGCATAGGTGGAGACACACCTTACCAGCATCAAACTAGATGTCAATTTAAACCTGGTAGATGAACTCAAGCCCCTCTTCAAGAAAATCTTGGGATGTACAAACAGGTGCTCAAAAATAAAAAGCCTTTGATTCTGTTGTTATAATAATGATGACACTGATGGTGTGTGGACTAAACTTATTCCAGTCAAGATTTCACCATCAACCTTAAAGCCTGAGCTTAATCTCACTTTATATAAATTAAATGAGAATCTGGAGAGTTGGGTAGAAGTAGTCAAGAGGGTCTATGTCCCAAGAGTGACCCTCATTTATGAGGTTATGGGTATAGACTTGAACTGGCATAACATGAAGAGTCACACTAAAGCAAGAGCTTTTGGAGAGTCAGTGACTGTATTTCAGACCACTGCTACTTGCACAGAAATAAAATAATAGAACAAGGATACAGCAACTCTCTTGGAGGACTTAGTAATGTTTTAGGGTACTTTGGCTGCTGGCAGGTACTAATTAAGCTAGAATAGTAAACATAGCCTTCAAGCACTCCTCTTTGTAGACAGTGTTTGTCTGTCCACAGTGCAAAAACCAAACCAGTGCAAAAGCCAAAGCTTTGCTGAAGACATATAAGGCTCCTGTGCAAAGAATATGCTTGTTCTCTTCTAAGAACCAAAGCTACCTTTATTCTCACTTATGATGGACTTGTTCTGAAATTATGGGAGCATGAACAAGAATTGCAAAATTCCCTTGCCAGTTTTGCTCACTTTCAGGGTTTCTTGAGCTGTCAGAAGAGACAGAAACTTATTGTTCATGACCCACTGTATTTAACAGCGCAGAATAATATTTGAAAACTGTTCAAGAATGAATAAATATAGTAAAAAAAAAAGGTAATCATTAATTATATTTGGAATATATCACACATCTCCCAGACCAAGGCACTTTTAATTAAAAATGAGTATACAGATTTCAGTTTTCCCTGTATGAAAAAGTCATACACTCTATTTTTATCTACAATTGTTCTTGGCAATCCATGCCCATCTGTAAATACTCTGGATTTTGGCACAAAACCCTCCCGTAAATGACCTCATTAAAAACAGAGCAGTATAGAATAAATTGGCAGAAAATGACTGCAGCTTCCAAAAGGCTTAATCTTTTAATATGCACAATTACTTTAGTAACTGGGGGCCAATTGCAGATATAGGTGGAGGATCTCTGCTACTTATGGACATAGAAATACTAGTATTTAAGATTTGTTTGTGTCTAGATTTAGTCAGGTTTACACTGTCAATTGACTTCATAAGGGTACTGCTAAGGCAGTTTTTTCCAAAATGAATGTTTAAAATCTGTGAGGGTAATTTGGGAAACTTGTTATTTTGTAGACATAGCCTTATTTTTGTAGCTATTTTTAATCATCAGGATATGTCTGGACGTTTCCAAATCTCACAGATTCAGAATTATGCACAACACCATTTGTACCAGAGGTTCCAGGTCACTTCTCTTTACAGAAAACAACAACAAAACCAGAGTTGATTTCATTCACATTTCTCAGCATGAGAACTCAGAACTAGAAATGTTACTATAAATAACAAGGAAAAAAGTAGATTTTTACTGAAAGCTAAGGACTAATTTTTCCTTAGACTAAGATCACTATCATTCCAGTATTTCTGGTCTTCTGTTGCTCAGATATTACATCTTCAGTGCAAACTGCTCAGAAATTATGATGGGACAGCATTTGAAAGTATTTAATGTCAAGTACTTTCTGACATTTTTATAGGTATAAAGGATTTTTTTTAAAGACCCTAATAAAACCTTCATTTGGAAAATGTATGTTTACACCTTCAAACAGAAATGCCTATAGTTCTGATTATGTGAAGCCGTTTTTTTCTGCAATATTTATTCACCATTCTTGACAGTTGCTTTGGCATAATCTCCTTCAGCATTCCCATTACAGCCAATTATTTTAGTATGTCAGAGTAATACCTTGGAATCCCTTTGACATGGAGGTCTCCCTGGGTTTGGTGACTGTTCTCACTGCAAGGAAATGATTTCATTAGGCAGGATGGACTAAGGGCTCAGTCCTGAAAACCCAATGTAGTCTTGCTGATGCTTGCCTTGGCAATCCTGAGGAAAGCCCCACAGAGCCCAGCTGCTAAAGCAGGACCACCTGGTTTCCTGCCAGGGAGTGCATGGCTTCCTCCACACTCCAGCTTGGTGCTCTGGATTGCAGCCTGAAGCGGTTGGAGTTGACAGCCCATGTCCATGTGACTGCCTGCTTGCTCTGGCACCTTGTGGAGGGCAGCCTGGACACTTCCATTCTTGTTATCCAACATTCATTATATGACTTTGGGTAGCGCTGGTCTTGGTGTGCACAAGTCCCCTGGTCTCAAAGTGTAGTGGGTCAACTTTGGCTGGCTGCTGGCCACCTACAAAGCCAGGCTCTTCCTCTCCCTCCTCAACAGTGCAGGGGGGAATGGATTAGTGCAAGGTGTGATGAAGCCAGTGGAGCAGCAGGTTTCCCCTTCAGTTGCATTTCTTTAATTTTCCCCTCAGACTCCAATCACTCCTCTCACTTTATTAAAATTAAATCTGTTTAAAAATGTTCTTACTGTTAGTTCAGCTGAAAACTGAGCTGAGGCCTCAGAGCGCTTCAGTGAAGTTCACTCACAGTCATTTATCTTTCTTCATTTTGTTTTTTTTAAGGGGCTGTTGAGTAATACACTCACCTTTCCTCCACACAGAGCAATAATCCTCCATCACTCAAGGCAAGAACTACCCCCACAGGTCTTCTTTCTCCATGCAGTATGGACACGCTTTGAAAGTTTTAAGTGTCAGTACTCTTCCAGAATGCCCGTTGATGATCAGGAATGGCAAGATGAGATCTTCATGAGTGCCAGACAGAAAGAGACAGCATATACATTTGGTGTTTCTAAAAAGAGAGAGTATGACTGCACCACTCTGACTATCTGTCCTGTGATCATCTGCATGCCTTCCTAACCTCCTTGCCTCCCTCCCTTATCTCCCTGGTTTTCCTAGTCCATGAAACAGCTGAATGAGCAACAAGCTTTTAGGGCAGAAAGGGCAGGGAAGAAAGACAGAAGACTTGGAGGGTGGTGGGACTGATGCTACCCCTTCAGCATGTGACTGCCAAGGCTAATGGCCCACACAGCATAGCCCCATCCCTTAAGACTTCTTGGGTGAAAAAAACCAGTCTTTCTACCCTGGTGAAGGAGGGTTTACCTTCATCTTCAGCATTGGTGTTGCTAATCCATGCTGATGGGCAGAGGGATCCTTGGCTTAGAGACTCATGGTAAAGTGTGAACATTACAGGTGCAGGACAACAGGTGAGGCCAGAGCAAGGGAGGTGTAGGCTGTCCCTATCCAAGCACACAGTTTTTAGTAAAAAGCCATGCCTTGTATGTGTATTGACTTTTTTTCATGGCATGTCCCAGGGGAGGTAGAGCCACAGCTGCTGTGCTGGGTGAGTGCCTGTCTGGATTGCATTTGCTCCACCACCTGTTGCAAGTGGGAAATCATACTGTCTATTGTAAAACCAATGACAGACTTTAATAGCAAGCAAATAAGCAAGGGCATGGCTGCAGATCTGCTGGCTCTATTTTGACCAGCTGCAGCTCTATGAAGAGAATGCCCAGGGGAGAAGAGAGGACCTAAGCCCTGGTAAGAGACTTTTCAATAAAAGCGGAAGAGAAAATTCACTGTCTCTTCATACAGATGAAGGATAAGGAAGTAAATAAATAAATAAATATGATAGCTCTCCTTTAATTATTTTCTTTTAGCAAAGAGATATATCTGAACTCCTGTTTTAGTTCAGAGGATTGCAGTTTATTTCTAGACACTGAAATTTATACAGAAACCAACAGGTTTTCCTGTCTAAATAAAGTATGGGAGAAAAAGCTGTAAGCATACCGGAGCCTTAGAAATCTTATATGCATGTTTCAGTGAGGATGGGAGAAAAACAGCTACTCTTGCTGAACACGTCACTGAGTAATCCACTCTGTTACCATGATAGCCACACTGCTACCTTGAAAGAAATCGTGCTTGTGTTAATGTGGCATGATGGATGAAAAAAATAACCTTGGACCCACAAGGAGCTGGAGAAAGAACTAATCAATCATGTTCTGTTTCATTCTTTCTAAACAACTATTGTTGCTGATAACAGGTAACTAAATAGAATTTATTATCCCAGTGGAGGAAAGCTGAATTAGTTGCCTGATGATAAGCTTCCATACTGTGAGCAAATTGCCTGTTTGCAGACACTCCAAGCTTGAGGGAATGTGTATGGTCAGAGGTATTCTTTCTGGTGAAACAGTGCACTTGGGTTTAAAGGCTGTGCAGCTGGTGATCCTCACCCAGCAGGGATTCACAGGCTGCATTTTGGGGCCTCCCTCGCTTACAAACTTGGCTTGGCAGCACCAGTGGTCTTTAGGCGGCCAGGCATTCCCTGTCCAGGGATCCAGGATAAGTCCTTACAAATGCAGGACTCAAACCTTTCTGAGCAAATCTAATGTTGTATACACTGGAAAAAAACTTCTGCAAGTGCCATGTGTGGAATGAATCCATCTGGCCCAGAGAAGCAGGGCTTGGGTGCTCATGTGACTGATTGAGTAACTGTGAGTGTGAATGTGGGCTGGGGGAGTCTGTCACTCAGCTCACACACTTGCCACTGGCCAGATCTGACAGCAGGTCCAAAGTCATGCAATCTTCCCAGCCTGAAATTTTCATGAAAATAAACAGTAATACAGGTCCAAAGGCCATCTTAGTGCTTCCTCCAAGGGGAAGGCTGCTATGAAATTTTACCCCTTATATACATATATACCAGACAAAATAAATAATGCCTGAGTTGCTCACTAAAAAATAATAAAAAACACACACAGAGAAGATGAGGTAGTTCACAAATTCATAAATCCCTGTAGGAATTGTCACTACAAGAATTTTATGAGTGATTAGTTACTCATCAAGTCATTCCTCCCTTCTGCATTTCCTCAGATATTTCCCCTGTTAACCTACTACATCTCAATAAATACATTTAATTACTGTGGAGCAAAATAAAATGTCTGCTACAGAAATGTGCTTTACAGGAGCAGCAAAAAATTTGAAGACTCACTGTCCTGTGTGTGGGATCAGGCAAGGGTCATGTGGACGAGATATAATATGATCACCTAATTAAACACTGTCTTTTAGTACACACATGGAGAGTGTTCTGAGTCTCTGTTAACTCTAGATGCTTTTCTTAAATTTTGAGTACTTTGCTCTGAAGCACTTTTTTTTTCCCCCCCCTTAATAAAAGGCTCATTTGGAATTGTTCTGGAAGGCTTAATGACATCTTCAAAAACCAGGCACCCATCATTTGAACTTTAGCAGCAGCATGGTTTATACCCACAAGTACAGCATAAATCTTGGCTTCCTGATCACTTTTGCTACTGGAACAGTGGAGGGTTGTGCTAGACTGCAAGCCAGCCATTTGGAAATGAGGGAAGGTGAGATTCACACATTGTTATTGGATTTCTTAGATATTGACTGCAGAAGGATGGAGGTGCTCCTGGGATCAACCCGGCTTCCCGAAGGGCAGAATACCACAGTGGCTACAGACTGTCTGCCTCCATGACTTCTCTCTTCACTTCAGTTTGCTCTTCCCATATTATTTGGCCTTTTATCTCTATCCATCTCTGCCCCACACCCCAGTGTCCCAACATTTATCCAACGTGCACTTAATCTGCCCTTCCAGCCTTATTCTAGCCCTTTTTTCCCACTGAAGGATCCTCCCTCAGCCTTGACACTTCCTCAGTTGCACCTCTTTTCAGGTGCCTTCTTATCTTCAGTCCCAGGCAGGGGGTTTTGCCCCTTCAGCTGGCAGGAGCCCCCACACCAAGGTGATGGGCTCCCTGCTGCTGGGGCTAGGACTTGAACACAGCCACACCGGGCTGTGGAGTAAGCTGGCTGCAGGCAGCATTTCAGAAGACAAGCTGCCTCCCCCAAAGCTGTGACAGGGACATCTGAACTGAAAATCATTCATTTGTCATGTGGGCCAAAAGAACAGTTAATGGTCAAGCCAGTCCCCTGCCCATAAGGGAAAAAGGAGAGAATGATCATAATATTTCTTAGAATGAACAGGAAAGTAGATTCTTTCCTCATCCCATCCACCAAAGTTGTTCTGTTGCAAAAACTCTGAAGGGGGAAAAGTCAGCCAGCAGAAGATGGGGTTTTTTAATGGGGATTGCTGCCCCACAGTTACTGAGCAAGGCAGCAGAACTGGCTGTCAGATGGAGACTGTCAGACTGTGTCATGGTGGGTACAGCTCTCCATTCTGCCAGGTGCAGCAAACCTCTGGCAGCAAGGCGACAAATCTCTTGGAGAGGAGATGATGGCAAGCATTTACTCTGCTTCTCCCACAATCTTTTTGCAAAGAAAATGTTCTCTATTCAAATGTCCAGTGTACCTTCTAAGACACCTAGATAACCTCCCTCCCCTTGAAAAGGAGGAGTCATGGCCATATTTGCAGATCAGTATTTGCAGAGGTAATGCCTTGTGTGGCTATCTCACTAGAGGAGCTCCAAGCTTGGCTGGAAGCAAGCCTTTTGTGATTCCCATCCTCACAGAGCCACATAATAGAAGAGGACTGTGATCCAAAAGCTAAGCTTTCATTAATGCCAAAATAAAACTCATATATAAATAGAATGTGAACCAGGTCATTCTTGCCAATCCAAGTTTGTAGACAGTCTGAATAATAGCTCTGAGCAGTATATAAACTGTTCCCATTCTTCTCAATGTGGTGCTAACTAGGAAATCTAATTATCACAATTTAAATGTCAGCATCATTAAATATTTTGCTACTGAATACTCTAACAGAAACATCCAGCTAATATGCTCTTATTACATTCCCAAACCACCTCCCATATTTTTCACTGTGTGCCAGATGTACCACCTGTCCTCTGCTCAGTCACCAAAACCTCCAGATTCCTCCCTACATTTCTTATTACAAAGAAATTTAGCATTGTCAATCTGACAGCCTGGGATACATCTTGAAAAGCTTGGGAGAAGGTAAATAAGATTTGGTGCTGAAGTGAAGAGCACAAGGAATACTTTGCATGCAGTAATACTAATTTAATTGAATATAATACTGGTTTCAATATTATTTTTTTATATTCAGTTTGACACAGTAAGATGTTCATGATTTCATTCATCTGGATCTAATGGCATTTCAGACAGTTTCATTCCAGTTGTTTGAAGAGCTGGTAACAAAGATGTTGGCTAGAAAGATGAGGCAACACGTAAGGGTAAATATTTGTCAGAGGAATAGTTGTTTCTGGTTCCTCAGTACAAGCATTTTTCACTGGTTGTTGCATATGCTGTGCCAGAGGCCATATTGAGCAAATGGCTGTTAAAGAGCAGCAAATAAACCCTTGATTTATTTCACTATTCACCCAAAGCTTTTTTTTTTTTTTTTTTTTTGTTCTGTTGAAGATAAAAACCTTGGTTTGAAACACTTGAATCAAATGGTTGTTTGAAACAAAAATTGAACTTTCAGACTTACTCATGGCAGAATTATAGAATTGTTAAGGTTGGAAAAGACCTTAAAAACCCTTGAGCCCAACTGTTAACACAGCACTGCCAAGCCTACCAATAAACCCAAGTGCCACATCTACACAACTTCTAAATACCTCCAGGAAGGTGACCACCACTTCCCTGGGCAGCCTGTTCCAATGCCTGACAACTTTTTTTGTGAAGAAATTTTTCTAAACCTCCCCTGGCACAACTTGAGGCCATTTCTTCTTCTCCTTTTGATTGGTATTTGGGAAAAGAGGCTGACTACCACCTCATTCCAACCTCCTTTCAGTTAGTTGTAGAGAAAAATAAGGTCTCTCCTGAGGCTCCTTTCCTCCAGGCTAAACACCCCAAGCTCCCTCAGCCACTCATAAGACTTGTGCTCCAGACCCTTAACCAGCTTTTCTCTAGACACACTCCAGCACCTCAGTATCCTTCTTGTAGTGAGGAGCCCAAACTGGGCATAGGACTCGAGGTGTGGCCTCACCAGTGCCAAGTACAGGGGGACAATCACTGCCCTGGTCCTGCTGGCCACAGTATTCCTGATCCAGGCCAGGATGCCATTTGCCTTCTTGGCCACCTGGGCACAGCTGGCTCATGTTTGCCTGCTGTCAGCCAGCACCCCAGGTCCTTTTCCCCCAGGCAGCTTTCCAGCCACTCTGCCCCAGCCTGTAACACTGCATGGGGTTGTTGTGACCCAAGTCCAGGTCCCAGCACTTGGTCTTGTTAGAAGGGCAGTGAAGATGGTGAAGGTGGGAGCACTCATCTTCATACATGGAAAGTCGGTTTCTCCAGGAGAATGTTGTAGGAAACAGTGCCCAAGGCTTTAAAAAACTCTAGGTAGACAATATCCGCAACCTTCCCCTCATCAACTGAGCTGGATATCTTTTCATAAAAGGAGATTCAATTTGACAAGCAGGACCTGTGCTTCACAAATGCATACAGTCTGGGCCTGATGCCCTGGTTGTCCTGCATGTGTCATGGTACTCAAGATGGTCTGCTCCATGAATTCCATAGCACCCAGGTTGGGCTGACAGACTGACAGGCCCCTAGTAACAAGCCTGTAATGACCTAAAGTGTGTATGCTCAAAGTGTGGACAAAAATTATTATCATGAAGTGCACATTCTATGCATGAAAAAATTGAGAGATGAAGAGATGGATTGACGTAAAAGTGCCATAGTATGGGTCTGAGCTGCTGAAGGGTTGGATTACCCTTCAAACCCTGTGGTCAGAAGTGCACAGTTCTGGGCTTTCTGTCTGCTGCCATGCTCAAAGGGTGCCCATGCATGACAGCTCATGTGCCAAAGCAAGTCCTGTGGCTGGAGCAGGCTGAGATCCCACACAGCTCCTGAACGTGTCTGTAGTCAGTGTGGTTCCACCCATGACACAAGCTGACCTCTGTCCCATGCAGCTCTGATCCCAAATATAACATTGGTCAATAGGTGAGACAAATCCAGAAGCAGCAGCCAAGGCTGTCTGAGGAAAGCCACAGACACCTGACTTTGGCTGCTGGCAGAGGAATGTGTCCAAATAAAAAATTGCAACCTGAAGAATCTGCGAACAGAGCGCCCATCCCCATGGGTCCTTCACTGTTCACCACAGGTATCTTGCATTGCAAGCCATTACTTCTCTGAGTGGTTGCCATTGCTTTTCTGAGTGATGGCAATGCCCTTAAAATAAAAAAAAATTTTCTAGAATTTATCTCTTGAAACCATGGGTTTCAGGTAAGACTATGAGCTAGAGCTGCAATCCTGACGAGAAATTATCTGAAGTATCTGAATTGCTGATGGCAAAACATATTTAATATGAATGACACTGAACTGCAGAGATGGCAGCAGTTGATGGCACTTCAGACTGATTCTCCGGTGTCTCTTGCATCAGTAGATGTATAAACATCTGCCCCAGGAACTGTGCGAATGGAGCGAACTGAACAACCCGTTCTCCAAATGGTAGCTTTCTTTCCAGATGTTCAGATGAGACACAGGTTACAAAAAATGTGTCCCTGATGATATCATCTTAGATAGGAAGACAAAAGAGAGCTTTTTATGTCAAGGCAGTAGTACTTACCACAGTCTGTCTGTCCTTTGGACAATATCAATGCTGTCAAAATCAAATTGAATACTTTGTAGTTTCAAATCAGGAAACACAAATGTTTTCTCAGAAAAATCTCTGGGTGAGATTCAAATTGCAGCTCCCTTTAAAATGTAGACCACTACAGTCTGTGTACTTGTTCCAAGGTTTTTCTAGCTGCCAATTTGCTTGAAATAGGGAAGGCACAGTTTGCATTGATATCCACTGTGGACTTAAAATAGATGCTAGTTGTGATTTTGGAAATAATTAATCAATGAGCACATTAGTACAGGGACTTTGTCTCCCATCAGTGTCATCCCTCCATATAACTGGCATTGTACTTCAAAAATTCCCTCATTTGGTACTCCAAAGAGGCCCTTTATTCACTCAGGCTGATCAGCTCAATACTTCCTTTCCTGAACCTGGTGTCTCAACCAAACAGTATAGTGTGGGCTACTGCTTGTTTTGGACTACCTCCAAGAGTTAATTGATAGGTCTTTGGATGCAGATTTGCCATTACTTTTGGAATGATACACCAATGGAAAAAAAAAAGGATTGATAGCCAGTCCACAGAGACCAAAGATCTCTGGTGAGGAACTTCATGAGGAACCATAAGAGAACAATTCTGATGGAAACGGTGTTGGATTTCTAACAGTATTTTGTTCTTGTTATGTCTTTTCATCTCTTTCCAGTCTGCTGGTGCTCAGAGCGGAGAGTGTGTGGTCTCATTGCAGCCATCCAGAAGGATAGAATTAGCGGTCTGCTCCATGACATGATTAAAGAAAACAGACTTGTAAAATAAATAAAAAAAGTTTAGTGGGATATGAGCATTGTCAGTGGGAATGAAAACCAACCCAAATTTTAAAGTACTATTTGAAAAACTACCCATTCATAGAGGAAAAATTTAGAAAAATAACCAGATATTTGGTAGTGGGTCAGATCTTAATCCTCTCTAGGCAAAAATAGTCTCCAGAGGTGAGTGGAATGTTAGCTCCCAGAGCAAGTCTGCGGCAGGATCTGGAGCTCATCTGTGAGTCTCACAGGATGGTGCTGGCTGGAAGTGCAGTATTTCCAAGCAGGCAGTGCTTTATTGTGTGCCACACTGCAAATACTTTTGCTGTTCTGATCTTACCAGACTGTGAACTCTTTTCTTTCCTGCTCCTGGGGGATCTCACAAAGGAGAATTATAAACAAACAAACAAAACCCTTCTCTTTGTTCTCATGTCCTCTGACTCTTCAGAGGAGTTCTCCTGTGAAGAAGAGACCTGAACTGGAGCCGAATGGGCAAGCTGAGCTGAATAAATACATTTTGATGAGTTGGGATCTCAGAAGTCCTCAGTGGTAGAAAGTGCATTGATATAGATCCATCAAAGCATTTTAAAACTATGTACAAGGCTCTTAGTATTGGTGATATTTGACCTATAATGAAAGTAATTTACTTGGCATCATCACTTCCAGAAAGAAAACACGCTAATGGCTTATTATTTGATAAGTGATTTCAATGGAAACATTTCTCATTCTTGAATAAGGTTTTCATCCATAAAGAGAGTATCAAATCAATGGTAGAGGTCTTTGCTAAAGTGAAAAAGCATTTGGAGACTCTTTGAAAAGTCCTTCCCTTGACTCAGATAATTTGCGTAAAGCAACATGATGAAGTTTGCACTTTGGAAACTATTTTCACTGAAAATAGGGGAAAATTTTAAGCAAGGAAGTATCTTTTACCTGATACAGCTTTCACTCTAATAAATTATTTCTTCCTGCAAATGGTCTACTAATCAAAATAAAAAATGAATGTGCTTTTTCTTCTGCCCGTGTATGCTATTGTAATTTTACTTTGTTCAGCTACTACAAAAGGGACTTTTTTTTCTCACTTGTCTTTCTTTCCATTTAAATAAATATATAAATAAAATATATAATACAAAATACATACTGTAAAAAAATTGCTTATATGTAGAAATTAGTAGAATTAATATGGTTACTGCATTATTTATTTTGCAAGGAGCAAAAAATGCTGGCCAGGAAGTAGCTGAGTCATATTAAGCTCTGGCAGCCTGAAAGCTGGAGACACTCAGAGGTGATTGTAGGCAGCTCTAAAGCTACCCCAGGTAACTGCAGTGCAGAACTGGTTGAGGCAGACTTTAGTAAAAGCAAAAGCATATAATGTCTGGACATATGAGGGATTTCAATGGCTCTTTGTTAGTCTTTGAAGAAAATTTTTTCCCAAAACCCTCATGTTTGTGTTTACCAGCAGTACTGAAGTTCACTGGTGGAATTTTTTATTAAAACATATTTCTCAAATAAGTATTGCAATTTATTAAAAGAAAGCCATTTTGAAAAAATGAACAGTAACATTTGTAAAAGCTAAGGAACAGAAACCTCTTAGGCACCTCAAAGTATTCACCTAAACTGCTACTAAAGAGAATTCAGATGTATTTTCTTTATTTTATTAATTCACTTTTCTTTCTTAACAAATTCTATTTTCTTATCATTTTAACAAGGTGGAATTAATGAAGACTAGTGAGAATGGACCTATTTCTATTCAGAAAAGAAAAATAAAAGAACCAACCACAAGAGTCATTATCATCCTGGTAAGACTTACTCAGATGTGCTGTTTGCTTAATAACTAGAGAAGATAAAGTTTTCCATTTTACTAGAAGCAGGCACTGTGTTTCGGAACATTCCTTATCTCTCTATGTCCAAAATACCAATGTGGAAATTGAGAAATGTCCCCTCCTATTCCACCCATATGGGAGATGATTTGCAGCCTGCAGGATGCATTTGGCTGCGCCAAGCAGTTCCCACTACGCTTAAATCCTGAAGGATTATTGTTCAAAGGAAACTGGAGATGTCCAAACCCATGTCTCACATCCTGGAGGTTTTAGAGTTTTCCACAGGATTAATTATTTACTGGGACATAGTTTGGGCCTGGAGTACAGTGAGGGAAATTGCATTTGAGTCTGACAGCACAATATTCACCTCTCTCAAGTCTGAACTCGGCCATCAGTGGCCGTATCAGCCGCATCAGCCAGTCACCAACAGGAACAAAATTTGAAATACTTTAGGAGCAGTTGCTGATGGTTTCCTGCCTGGAAGCAAGATAAAACAGATTATATCTACAATTCTGAGGCACTCTTAATTCTGAAATGGTAATGTTTTCTAGACCAAAATACAGTTAAACTGAGGGACAGATTAAAATGGATAATAAATTATCCTACTTTATTTTATTGTTTTTTGATAGCATTTTATAGAGCTATGTTTGTAGGACTGAGGTTATAAATCTACAGTTTTAATTATAGAATTCTGAAGTTAAGAATATTGAGTCTCTGCTGTCAAATCTTTAATTTTGAGATGTTTCTCCCCTGTTAATAGATGGAATGATTTTGCCAAGGAACACCATTGATTTTTTATCCTATTACATTTCATTCATGACTATTTTCATTTTTCAGCAAAAAAACCATTTCTTCAACAAAAAAATTTGTTGGAGAGTGGAACTTCTACTTACATTTACTGCAACATCCTTCTTAGTTCATGGTAAAGTTATTCCATAGAATCTGCTCTCTGTATAGTAACTTTAAAAAGGATAATCGACAGAAAAATCATGCAATTCTGACATTGATGTAAAATGTTTTAATGCAATATAACTGGGAAGTTTCTGTGTAAGACTTTGGAAAAGTTATCCTGTTTGTTGCAACAGTCTATAGTACTACAAATTCATCTTCATTGTGATGAAAAGTCCCTCAGCAGCACGTGCTGCTTGAACTCTCTCTTAGTCTTTATCTTACATCACAGTAACCTTTGGTAGTCAATATACATTAGCCATTTTCCTTCTGTTTATTATAAATCTGAATTAAAATCTCAAATCCTGTTCCAATAACCTGCTTTATTAGCTTTATTGTAGGCATGAAATCTAGTGCATAATATTCTAATAGAGGGGAGCACTTAATGGTTACATATAAAAGTAATTTCATTCTTTTAGATGCTTAACTGAGCAAGGTGTTTGAGGACTAAAATTGTCCATAATGTTATCAAAAGAATATAAAACATATTAAAAAAGCTTCATAAACAACATAAAACTGTGCACATTTCTGTTATCAAGCTAAAAGGTCACGGAGTAAATGTGAACTGACAAGTTTGACTGTAATATTAACTTTGAAGGGACAATACATCCTCTGAAGTGGCAGTCACAGGCTTATCAGAGAAATGGTGACACAAAAACCACGTGGTTGATCTTCTTCCCAAACTGCTGATCACACTTTCTAGCAGCTTCCTAGTTTCCTGCACAGGTGTCAGGCTCTGCTCTCTGCCAGGGCAGATTATGGGGCCTCCACTAAAATCAGCGCCACACGCCCCTATAGACTACCCATGGCTCTGGCAAATGGCGTGTATGACATGGGATGGCAGGTGTGCTTGCAAGCAGTTTGGGAAGATTTTTAGAATATAAATTAATTTGTGAATAACAGACTGACAAAACGAGTCCTAACCACTGCAAGCAAGACTGCCTGCTAGATTACATGTGTAAGGTATTGTGTAGTGGGACTGAATGCCGTAAATAATTCAAAGAAAAAGTCACGGCTTTCACTAAAATAATACATATATGGAAATGTATGTTCATTTTTACTCTTTAAGGATTTTATATATTCTCTAGTCTGCATACAAGTAACACTCAGAGCTCAGAAAACATATGACCCTTCCTGCATTGCCAATATCTCAGAATACAATCCTTCTGCTTTTTATATGCTCTTTTCAGTTGTCCACAGGAGTGATGACCACAAGAAATAACCATTCAGTCTCACCCATAAACCCTACACTATTTACAGGTAGGTTTTGGCTGTGTGGTTAGAATTTTTTTTTATGCCTAGTCTCTACATTAATATCCATGCTAGAAGTCATAATTAAAGCTAATTGCTGTCTTCTGTTGGGCCAAGACTCCAAAGTGGACAAGCTGCGTCCTTTCCTTATGGCTTCACTGCCTTTCCAGCAACAGTTGAAAGATTAGGCCCTCAGTTATGAAAAGTTATTTTCCTCAACTCCTATGATTAAGAAAGATGCTATGAGTGTTAAAAAATTACTGAACTTAGACATATCCATTCTGCTGCTTTTGCTGTAGTGTGCATTTGATTTTAGTGTGTGGAGTTAATAAATTGCATAAAAGCAATTAAATATGTCAACATATTTGTAGTTATTGAGTCTAATTGATGTTAATCTGTATTCCTTAATGCATTACCTATTGTTTGCAGGATCTATTTCATCTTTCAACTCATTTGAAGTCTTTTGTTTTTTAAGTAGGGCCCTTATCAATGTTAATAATCTTTTTTTTTTACTGTAGTAAGTAAGAAGTCTATCTGAGGTTCTATTTTAATCATTAGTTTTGATCCTTTTAGTTAAAATGGAAAATGAGATTAAAACCAGATTTCATGTTGATACTAACCCGAGACAAATGTTATCTCACTAAGGAATTACCATCTTCTTTCTTTCAGTCACGACTGTGAAAGGGCTGGACTGATTTTCTGGATTTTTTTAATGATATATGTACCACTTGTCTTGTGAAAACTTTTGCAGCTGTCAGGAGGTTTAACCCTTCCTCACCAGAATTTGAAATCTGTGGTCTAATGAGAGATAATAATATGGTTTGAAAAGACATGTAAGTTCATTAGACAGTCCTGCTTCAAGCATTTTTTATTTTTGAATATAACATGCCCTGCAGATTATGAATCTTAAGTACACGCAATGATTCTTTTGCAATCAATCCATAATCTGTGTTGCTAAATCCCATGCAATAATCTAAATGGTTGTAACAGTAACTGTCACAGTAACTGTAAGCGTCATTGAGGAATGACATAGCCTCAATATGAAGGCTGTCAGGAAGCACCTTTACAAATTTTCTGATCCTCAGAATGTTTTCAGTTCACTTGCCATAAAAGCCAAAGCTTTAAAAGAAAATAGTGAAAAGGCAGCTATACAAGCATGCTCTGCTTAATGTCTTCCTAGGCTTCTGGCAGTTCACATCAAAACAAACCCAGCCTTACCTCCAGCTGCACCTGGCTCTCCACGTCCATCCTAGCCCACCTATGTCAGTAGATGCAGTTCCTGTCTGGCTGGAGGCTGTCCTCTGGGGTCCTCCCAGTGGGAAAAGCGGCCAGGGACTGTAAGAGGGCGAGCACAAGCTCTACAGAGCAGGGCAAGCCCCACAAATCACAGCACCTGCTTTGGAACTAGTTCTGATTCCCAGCTATAGCAAAGTACAATTATAAGTCCCTACTACTGCACATTATCAAGAAAAAAAAAAAGGAAGAAACAAAATCAAGAAAGAAAAAGCACCCAAAGAGAATCTGCAGCTTGCAAATGTTAGCAAGATTTCAATCTCTAGGTTCATCCCAAACTCCTGAACCCTTCTACCTCTTCTCACCTCTCCCTACATGTCAAAGCTTACCTCGCACTTCCAAGAGCTGTGTACCCTTCCCAACTCAGCCCTTGACACAAACCAGGTGCACAAGAAGACAAAACTGGGAGAGCTGCCATGCTGTGCTTTGGGTATGAGTCCTTAGCATTGCAATGGGGTGGTAAGAGGCAGCGACCTATAGGGGATATGCCAAATAATGTTCCAAATAAGTGTTCATCTGTCTAACTATGAGGCACCTGTTCGTTCAGAGGATTAAGGCATATGGTTGTATCCCCTCACATTGCTAGACTTCTTCTGTGAGTGTTGGCACAGAAATGCAGGCTAGAATTTTCACCTTCAGATTGGAGCTATTTTTGTTGTCTCAGTGAAAAAGCCGAAATTGCAAACAACCAGCTAAGAGTACAGAATCACAATTTCCACTGTCAAATTAAAAAAGGTTTATTCAGACATGAAAAAAAGCATTTTATGTGAGCTTCATGAACATATTCAGAAGAAAGGATAGATTTTCAACAAACTGAAAAGGGACACATTAAAAGCAAATGTAATGAAGCTTTGCTGCTCTGGTACTGTACAGCATCCTGAAGGGATTTTTCATGTCACTGGGGTAGAGAGCAGTGCTTCTCTTGAAGCATTTCCCTAGACAGCCTCAGGAAATCAAGCTGTGACACACATCTGGATAGCTCTGTACACGAATGGCATTGCATTTAGAGATGGAGTTGGCAAGGAAAAAACCGTAGTCCTCGCACCATTACGCATTTCTGCAAATTCTCAGTTCCACAAGAACCACGAGTAGACCAAACATCTTTGTCAGCAAGTGAATCTTTTTTCCATGCCACAGACCATCAGACATAAAACCTTACCTGGAGAACCATCTACAGGACAGCTGGCTAATATTTCACCATTTTGAAAAAGATGTCAAATCACAAATCTTCAAAAAACATAGTAGGAAATGTGAAACACTAGTAGCATCTCATGATCTACTGCCTGCACTAAAATAACAGGTGTGGAAGATTAATACACTTAGAGAAATCAGAACAGCTTAAAAATTCGTCAGACTGGAAGTATTTAAGCAGCTGAAAGGGTTATTCATCCAAATTAGATGTTGCTTTACTGTTTATCCCTAAAGGAAGAAAGGTTTCATAACTTTGTGGGAGAAGCTGTATTGCTCCAAGGCTGCAATACACATCTTTTTCAGTTTGTTTTGTGAGAGGAGTTCTAATTGACAGCGGGATAGAACTCTAGCCTGCTTTATGGAAGACTGATTTAAGTGCTGTAGGTTATATGGTGTTGCAGTTAGATAAGGCTGCTCCTTGCAGGAAGCCAAAGTTCACAGAGTTGACATTGTTTTTACAAGTTGGGTAAAATCTGTTTGTTAAAATACAAATATTTTTTCCACTGAAACATGGAAGGATGAGACAGTTAGAAGCTGTCTTCTTGTTTGTGAGATCCTTTTCTGGGCTTTTCAGAGTTGGAAAGAAAAGAAAGTAATTTGTTCTTGGCTACCTTTTTGGGGCCACACACACACTCTGCCTGTCCAGTTGCTTACTTGGTTTGTGCTTCTTTCCACCCACAAGCTAATGCAAAGTTTCAACCGAATCAATGCTCCATTTCCTGGTTTTGCAACCAATTTCCAGTGAAATCCCTCTAGCCACATGGCTGAGCTTCCAATCCAGCCTTCCTATATTGTGTTGCACCTTGGGCGGTGGCTTGTCTTGTTTCAATTACCACGAAATAAATGAGGCTTTAATTCCTCTTTCAGTTCATCTGAAAGAAAGATGATCAGCTTGCCCTTCCACTTCAGTGTGGTCTGGGATTGTCCAGACTTCACACTCACAGGCAGCTGCCAGTCCTGTCCAAAAACACAATATGCCTCCTGCATATTCACGTCAACCAGACCAAGGACAGATGTTTCTCTGGTTTTACTGCACTTTTGGCCTGGACTGATGAGCCATTATAAGGCAGAATGGCCAATCTGCAATACTGCCATCTCCTTCGCTTTGACATAGCTTTCCAATTGAAAATCATCCAATTTGTTTTAATTTGAAACATGGGAGTGTACGTGTTCCATCCCAACTTTGAACAGAAATATTTTCATTTCAAACTAAAGAATATACATACTTGGCATCACTAACTGGGAGATCCATGTGGATTTATTTAATTTTTCAGATTAACTCAGAAATAAATTTGATGGCAATGGATGAAAAAAATGCTCTTTATTTTACAAGCATAATATGGTTTTAATATGCTGGCATGTTGTTAATGATGCGTAACATATTTCCGTTCATCAACGTCAGAAAATGGAATTGCAGTGGAGTAATTTGCTGTTTTCTCATTGAGAAATAGGAAGAGTGTGATCTGTGTGGTATCTGAATTACTCACAGAATCACAGAATGGTTGAGGTTGGAAAGGACCTCTGGAGGTCACTTTGTCCAATCCCCCTGCCCAAGCAGGAACACCTACAGCAGATTGCCTAAGGCCACGTCCAGATGGCTTTTAAATATTTTCAAGAAGGGAGACTCCAAAACCTCTCTGGGCAACCTGTGCCAGTGTTTGACTGCCATACACAGGGGTATTTTCGGTTCAGATGGAATTCTTTGTGATTTAATTTGTGCCAGCTGCCTCTTGTCCTGGCACTTAGAACCACTGAAGAGAGCCTGGCTGTCTCATCTTTGTTCCTTCCCATCAGGTATTGGCATTGGCATGTAAGATGCCCTTTCTCTTCACCAGACTGAGCAGTCCCAGCTCTCTGGGGCTCCCACCTCTTCCTCCTCCCACCTCAGAAACTCAGATGCCTTAATGATCTTTTGGGCCATTAGCTGGACCTCTCTGCAGTGCGTCTGTATCTTTCCTGTACTGGGGAGACCAGAGCTGGACTCAGCATGCCAGCTGCAGCCTCACCAGTGCTGAGCAGAGGTGCAGGATCACCTCCCTTGACCTGCTGGCAACATTCCTCCTAATGCAGCCCAAGGTGCCACTGACCATCTTTGCAGCAAGGGCCAGCTGCTGCAGTGAAGGTCACATTGCTCGTTGGTGATCAGCTGCTCATACATGAGAACCTCCAGGTCTTTCTCTGCAGAGTTGATTTCCAGCTGATCAACCTGCAGCCTGTACTGGGGCTTGGGGTTGATCCTCTCCAGTTGCAACACTTTGCAATTTCTCTTTTTTGAAGTACACGAGATTCTTACCTGCCCATTTTTCCAGCCTGTCAAGGTCCCTCTGCATGGCCACACAACCTTCTGGTGTTATCTGCCACTCCTCCCAATTTTGTCTCATCTGCAAAATTGTATTCTGCCCTGTCATCCCAATCATTAGTGAAGAGGCTACAAGGTACTGGTCCCCCACACTTGTGTACACTGCTAGGGACTTGTCCTCAACTGGACCTATTTCCATTGAGCACAACACTCTGGACCTGGTCATTCAGACAGTTTTCAGTCCACCTCACTGTCCTTTTACCTAACCTGTACATCATCAGCTTATTTATGAGGGTCTTATATGAAAAAAAAGTCGAATACCTTTCTCACCTTGAAATGTTTCAGGGTAAACAAGGTTCACTGCTCTCCCTTCATCCACTGAGCAGGTCACCTCATAGCAGAAGCTTGTCAGTCCACTTAAAATGCCAAATAATGTATTTCTTGCTATTCTTTTTAGGGGTCAAGCTATGGAGCCTGAAATAGGAGCATTTCACATGACAAGATCATAATTCACAATAGTTTATTTGAAGTCTTTTCTGTACAATTTGATAGCTATGCACAAGAAATTGTTATTATTATAAAATTAATTGAAACTACTCACTAAATAACAAGAAAATCAATAAACAAAAGCTCAGGAGACATAGAAATGGCTTTTTCATTTGCAATTTTTAAACAAAAAATGACGTTTTCTTATCAACAGTGAAAAATTGCTCCCCTGACATGGGCAAAGAGTGATGCTAAAGTAAATTCCTTTCAGCAAATGAAAATATGGTGTGGGTTGAATTTAAAATTTTAAACAGCATGATGTGGACATGCAATTACAGTCATAGCTAGCTATAAATGACCAGTTAGATCATCTGGTCAAGTCCCCTGCCAATGCTAAATTGAATTTTGCATGCATTTTTTATTTTTTTCATGCAGTTTGGGCACCTTCAGTAAATGTGATAAATACGTTTTAAAATGAAAGTTATTTTGTGGTGTCTCAGAAGTCTGGAGAGAAAAAAAGAGAGAGAGAGAAAAACAGAAGTATCACTTCAAACTACTCACTGTTGATACATCAGGTTAGTCTCATTTCAGCTTTACAAGAAAAAGCTGACAAGCTTTAAAGGAGGCCTCACTGCACCAAGAAATCGATGGTAAAGTGCACATTGATTTCAATAAATCTCTTTTAGTCACCAAACTGTATATTAGCTGGGGAAGGGATGCTGCCTCTTTCCGTTTTTTTGTCTTTAAACATCATGTACACTGATGATTGTATAAAAATAAAGCTGGGCATGGCTCTAATCTCAGGTAATAATGGTCTCCAATTTGAAAGCAATCCTCAGGGACTGGCATATTATAACAAACACTGTCCTGGTCCCTCTAACAAATGCTGACCAGGCAGGGACAAAGCTGCTTCTGTGGTGTAGAGTTTCCTTTACTGGAAAAGGCGCACTTAAACAAGTGCTCTTGGATTTTGCTGTAAGCAGGTAAGTTGTCACACCAAGATACTTTTCAGGAACATATTGCCGTGGCACAGCAGTGAAGATTGGTGCCATGGTGGAAGGTCTGTCTCTGTCCTTGGGGACAGAGGATGCCAAGAGCCAGTGCTGCCAGCTGATGTGCCAGCGATGGCGGCGACACAGAGCCCATTCAGGAACATCTCTCTGCAAAGAAAATACCGTCTGCATGGTATATTACTGTAGTATTCATTGCCCCTTTTATGTGAACCTAAACTTAATTGTAAAACTGTACCTCTGGCCTCACCCTCAGAGCATAGAGCTCAGGAAAATATTGGATTCCTCCTTCGGAGTATGAAGTGCAGTGGCCACCAGTCCCTCCTCTCCCACCTTTTGATCTCCTGGAAGTGTGTTAATAAGCTGTGGCAGATGAAGCATTATTAATTGGGCTCATTTAAAGTAAGAAACCCACCGCTGCCACACAAATAATACAGAGGGCCCGTAAAAGTTTGGATATATGAGGCCAGCCCACACTAGGAACTGCTGAAATGTGTGGAAATAATGATGCACTCTGGTGTAAATGGCTCTTTAGAGTGATGCTGCAAGTAATTCCCTTCATTCATCACCCTGTGCTCACAGGCTGTGCTCTCCTGAGCCAGCCCCCTGGGACATCCTGCGTTCATACCATGGTCAGAGATGAACATCCTCTCTGTCGCAAGGTTTCAACTTTTTATCACCTATTACCACAAGTTGTCATGTCAGGTTACTGTAAATCAGATTAACATTCTTCTAATGCAGACTTTGCAGGGAATACTTGGCAGGGGAGTTTCAGAAATGGGTGCTTAGGATGGTAATTTTAGTAAGAAAAGACTCCCATACAATGTGCGAAAAGCATTAACCACAATATAAGCAAAAAAAAAAAGCCTTAGAGCTGTTACATCCCATTAAGTAACAAATGTATGTAAGCCACCTCCTGAAATGCGGCTTTGGAAATAGGAGCAGAAAGCACCAGAGGAGGGTCAGTGTGATTTATTTCTGTTTTACCTGCCCCAGAACACCCTCATTTCCTGATGAACACAATGACTTGGCACAACTTGAAGCCCAGCAAGTCAGATTTCTCTCAGCAGACATCCTGATCACTCCGATAGATATTTTAGGAACTCGCCATTAGTTCCTTTAATTAATGCCTCCCCAACAGGGACTGGCCCGGCCTTTTCCCACATCAGCGGAACAAAATACGCTTCAGCCATTTTGTCCCAGGGCTGGGCGATCACTTATGAATTACCTGAAGCCAGTTCCCCCAAAGCCCCAGGTACCTGCTGCCACCCTGGCGAAGCACCAGCTTCCCCCAGGAGCCTTCCCAAACCTAGCACTCACTTTGTAGCACTTGTTCTACACACGTGGTTCCTTCCTAGAGCCCACCTCGGCCTTAGCAGAGGTAAGAAACCCCTCCTACTATGGGATGCACTGTCAGTCCATTCTGCAATAACCAGTGGAAATCTGCGTGGCATGATCAAAGCCACTTTCCTGCTCACTGCTTGCCTCGCAGCCCTGCTCCTGCTGGGAACACTGGCCTCACCGTTCCCAGCTGGAGCCGTGTCTCCGCTGACATCACTGGATTCCTGCTGATGCATCGGCCAGGGTCGTGTCCCAGCTCCCTCACCTCATCCTGTGCACCTCTTGCATATCAATTTGCAAAGCTGTAAAAGTCAATAGCTGTACATAGATCCACAGCTAAAAAAAAAAATAAATAAAAATGCAGGCGCCCAGGAAATTTGCTTGCCACACAACTCCCTTCAATAGCAGGATGTTCTCACTGAGCCGACCTAAGCATAACTTATCGCAGAAAATTATCTCATGTGCTGAACAAAAATTTCCCCATTGGAACTTCAACCTTTGCCACTGGCAGCTGGCACACCGTGCCCCGCCTCCCAAGGAGCTCTCCCCCACGGGTATCCTTTGAACTCTTAAGACTACGTGTGATGGGTCTCAGCAATTATTTGCACTGTGGGCAAACTTCAGGCAGAGGTGCCAGCAGGGGCTGCTGGCCGCACGCCAAGGGACGCCGCAGCCCTTCCTACCGCCGCCTGCACCGTGGCCTTTGGGATACAGCCCTCCCTGCCCTGTCGCTTGCCTCCGGGAAGGGAGACGGCCTTCCCTGCTGACGAACAGAGGGATTTGCTGGGCACTGCGTAGCCAGCAGGCTTTCTAAATGCAGCAATTCTGGCTGCCTCCCACGGGGGATAAGTCAGCGTCGGCGTGACTTACAGACCTTGGCAGGGTCAGGTATAATCTTGGTGTTAATGACTTAGGCATGACACCCAAAGCGCCTGGTCTGGGAACACTCTTCCCTTTGTCCTCCCTACCATTTTGCCCAAGACAAGTCAGCTGTGAGTGGTTCTGGTTCTTCCCCGCTGTGCTTTGGTCCAGGAAATTCTCACTTTTGTATGGCCATTCCCATTACCCCCAAATGTGTTTGAAAATTTCCCATCCTGAGACAGCTGTGTTCCCAGGAACTGCGACCTCACTTCCCCAGAATTTCAGAGTGGTTGCTCCCAAATCGAAGAGGGAATTTCCACTATCTGGAAACTGCTTTTTCAAACCCCCACCAGTGCAGCTGGATTCTTGTTTCTGTCCCACGCCTCCCAAATGCTGTCCTTCTACGTGCCTAGAGCGCACTTGTGAAGGGGGCTACCAATTATTTAGATAAAAAAACAAAACACAAAAAAGCCTGAAATTGCTGCGGGCTGTTGAGGGAAGCAGACTGAAAGGATGAGGTGCACAGGTTTTTTGCGGTCAGCATTGCTCAGGAAGTGCTCGGGAAGCCCAACCGGCCCTATCCTCTGGCTGTTGCACAGAAGTTTGTGGTTTCCCTGGATCTGTCACGGAGTACTCACCCTGTGACATCCTGCCTGAGCCGCCGCTGCCTGCTCGGGGCATTAGTGACCATGTTTAGATGGTTCGGACCGTGTAGCAGTGCCTCCATCAAAGCCTCTCAGCGCCTGCTGAGGCAACAGGCTCCTCGTAAGCCTAACAACACGAAACAATGGCATAAAGTAACCTCACAGACTCGCTTTTAGTATTTTCCTTTTTCCCACAGAAAATAAAAAAAACCAGCCAAAAAAAAACCCACAAACCAAGGGCCGTGGCGGGGTGGCAAGAGGAGCTGATGCCTCGCACGGCTCCTCACCTGCGCCGGCCGCCAGCTCCGCGGGCGAGAGGGTCCCGGAGCTCGCTGCCCACCGCCGCCCCCGCGGGCGCTCCGGGCGGGCGGGCGGGCGGAGGCGGGGCGGCGGCGGCTCCAATGGGGAGGAGGGGGGCGGGCCGAGCCGTGCGGTGCCGAGCCGTGCCGAGCCGTGCCGAGCTGTGCCGTGCGGTGCCGAGCCGTGCCGTGCCGGCTGCCGGAGTCTGACGGGCGCTGCAGGTGGGAGCCCGGCTCCGCGACGGCACGTAACTTCGCCGGGCCGGGGCTGTCCGCGCCAGCCTTCTTTGTGGAGAGAGGCAGGAGCCGCGTCCCTCCCGCGGCGGCGGCAGAGAGCTCCTCCCGGGACAGGCTCAGGTGAGGAGCCCCCGCTCCCCTCGCTTCCCCGGCCGCCCTTGCTGCCGCCCTGGCCTGGCTGCGTTCAGCGGGGCCCGCGGGTCGCGATGCGCAGCGGGACCGCCGAGCTGTCCTTGGCTTGAGGTCAGCGGGGAGGGCCGAGGGGCGTGCGCTGCCCCCGCGGGGCGCGCTGCCGCTGCGCATCGCTCCGCGCCGCTGCGCGGGGAGGGAGGGCTGGGGCGGCAGGGCTGCGGCGCGGGGGCGTCCCTTCGCCTCTTTCCATTCCCCTCTCCGCGTTTTTCTTTTTGGCTGTACGGGCTGTCCCGTGACCCCACTCGTCCCCGCCGTGGGTCGTTTCGGGGGTCCCCGGGCAGGGTTTGCCCCCGCTCCGGTGTCGGGGCGGACTTGCTGCCTGCGGTGCGGCGCGGGATGCGCGGCGCCAGGCGGTGCGGTGCGGGAGTGCCGCAGGCGGGGTACGGCTCTTGCCGGACCCTGTCCCTCAGCTGCCCTTCCCGCCTTTCTGCCCTCCGCGGAACGCAGCATCTCCCGCGGAAGATCCGCCTGGGCGCTGGGACGCGGCGGCGCCCGCAAAGTTACGGGCGGTGCGCGGCGGGGGTGGGTTGCGGGGGCGCGGAGGGGCCGCGCTGCGCAAGCCGGAGCGCGGCCAGCGGAGCATCCGCTGGTAAGCCCAGCCGCTGCTGATGGGGCGCTGAAGCTCCTTTTTGGGGCTTGGGGCCAGTCCTGATGAAGCCGCAAGGTTTTGCGGGCGGCGGGGTCGGTGTGGCTTTAGCGTTAAAAATGTTTAATAGTGGAGATTAATGAGGTGTTCCCCACCTCCCCTCCCCCTTTTCTCTACCTTTTCGGATGTTTAAAAAAAAAACCCGAACTGCTCAGCTGGCGACATTCACATTTCTGTAGTAACAGCAATTCATTAGAAAAGTGATAGTACCAGGAAAATTAAAAGTAGTAGTAATGGAGCCCTGGGGGTGGTTGCAGATAGCGCCGAGGGACTGTAGCCCCCCCGCTCCCCGGCAGTGGACAGAGCCATGGGGGAGCCGGGGGCGTTTGGGAGCCTGTGGGAATGCGGGGGGCTGGGAGCGCAGGGTGCAATGCAGAACTGGAAGCGCCGAAACTCTGCATTTTGTGCATAGTTCAGTGCTGGGTGGCCATTTTTCTAATTTTTTTCTTGTCAGGCTGTTGGACCCCCAAAATGCTCATTTGGGACTTGAAAAAACATCCTGTCAGGCTCCCCAGCCCTTTTGCTAGGGCTGTTTCGATGCCAAATACTTGCATTTTTGTATTCCAAACGGGTGATCCTTCGTCAAGCTTTAAACCACGTTAAGATGCAGCTAACCATTTGTGAGGAGGATCTTTTTCCCCCTTTCTCTCTGGAGTTTGCATGTTTGTTCCTCTGTTATTTCCAGGGAAGGATTTAGTCCCTAGTATGATGGCTGAAATGGTGGCACGCAATTCAGTGTGCTGCCAGATGCTTACCTTCTTTCAGAGTTTGGGATAGGCTGAGGCAGTATTAAAAGCTTGCTAAGAGGATACTGTTATATGGTTTCCTCCATTTTTGGGATCTGTTAGAAGCAGTCTAAAAATACTGGATCATCATCCCTCACACTTGCAACTACAACATTTTCAAAGAACTGTTCTTAGATATGCACTTTTACTTCCCCCTCCCTTTTCTAACCTTGCAAATTATCAGTCCTGGTACTTAATAGAGAGCTACTTTTGTATCCTTGTTCTTGTAACTTGAAGGCATCACTATTGATTCTGAATTGAGCAGTTTTTAACATCAAATCTTCATTATTACACAGGGTTGAGTATTTTAACTTGCTGAAGAGATACTCCCTAATGTTCCTAGAAGCACCCAATGTTTGCCAAGTCCACAAACGTGTGCAGTTCGCACAAATTTGTCCAGAAAATGGCCTTTTCTTTGGCTTCTTTTTCAATTGGGAAACAAATTATCACTACCTCAGTAGTACTCCTGTCCTTCCTGCAGCAGCATTTATTTCAGCATATGAAGTTTCTTGAAGTCCCTTGCTCAAATATTGGTTGCACATTACTGCCCAGAACTAGCTTAGGAAGGCACTTTACTATCTCATGCAACCTTATCTGCCATTCCACAACTTCATAACAAACCCATTGGAACATGAAATGACCTTGGAAAGGTATCTTTCAATCTGACACGAAGCATTCTCTTAACGGGGAACAGCACTGCTCCACGAAGAGCTGATGTTTTCAAATTGATGCTTCTAAACTGATTTTATTTATTTTTTTTAAGAGGGAAGGGAGATGGGTGGAATATTGAATTGGAAAGGAAAATATTTTTTTAAAAACAAACCCACTCAGCTGAAGTTGAAGCACCACTCAGATGAAGAAGGAGGTGTATTAAGAATGCACATGCAATGGTGACACTTAAGTCTTGGGTGAAAACAAGTCTTTAATTTTAATCAAAGGAAAACAGCATTTCCTCTGCCAGTTCTGATTTGCTCATTCATAAGATCTTCAAAAGCCCAAATTATTAGTAGGGCTAACTGAAATCTGGTTGGGTGTGTTAAATGGAGAAAAGAAGTGGTGAAGTCTGAAGGAAGCTTTACATTTAGTTGCATTGTTCTTGACATCATAATGTGATGCTTCTATATGGAAAATATTCCAGGACCCTTTCAGTCCCCAAAATGCTGCTCCTCTGGAAAGGCTGCAAGAGCACTTGAGAATCAGCAGCAGTCAAAGGGGAGTCTTGCAGCTGTTGAGGGAATTAATGGAGGGGGTGCCTGGCCAGTAAGCTAAATGGGATTTTGGCCCGGATGCTGGACTTGACACATCAGGCCTTGCAAAAGGGTGGTGAGTGATTCTGTGCCCATGGTGTCCTTACCTCTCAGGAAGATGGTGCCTCCTGTAGAGCAGTGCTTGGGAGCTCAGGATATGAGTGCCACCTGCTGGGTGATGAGTCACTTTATATCAATTATACATCATTTATACATATGCATGTTGCATTTGTGTTTACATACATATGCAATGTTTATGTATGTGTTTATTTGCATACAGGTGTACAGCTTTTCCACAGACGTGTTCTCGGGTGAACCTGGGAAACCTTGCTAAGACCTGAAGTTTCTCACCTTCTGAGGACTTAGCACAGCTTGTGTTTGGTGACACTCAAATAGCACTTGGGCTTTGTATTTCAGGGGTAAAGGGGAAATTTTGATGCTGCTGACATTTAATGCTGCCTTTGCTTTACTGAAGGCAAGTGGGAATTTTCAGCTGTGTAGCTCATGGCTCGTAGTGTGGTAAACTTTCACAAGCACCTCAATGGTCAGATAGCAGACTGGTGAGGTAGACCTGAAATGGAGGCCCAACAAACCAAATTCAACTTTGTCATGTATCACTTAAATGTAAAATCTTCATAGCACTGCTGATTTAATCTTTTTTTCATCTTAACCCATGTATGTCCAAAAGTTTTATGAGCATCCCATCAGGATATGAAATATTACTTCTCATTTAAATTAAGTGAAGATCTATAGAACTTGCAGAACATTGCTGGACTTGGGTTTTTTTCCATTTTAAAGAATATGTTTCTCATATCCACTGTCGAATGTTTGCATAGAAGAGTAAAATTTAAAAGTTTGATTCTGACTTAGAATTGCTACTGGAGGTGACACAATAAATCCAAATCTGGCATCATTCCCAGCAATGGCTTTCCAATTTCCACCAGTGTCCATCTTTCCTAGCCTGCTGGGGCATTGGCTGGAATGCTGTTTAAACACCAGTTTGATTCAGCTGGATACAGAGTGGTATCAGTTGCAGCACCAAGGCTTGTAGTTGTTCTGCATAGTACTGTCAGAATTAGGGAAAAATGCGTACCCCTGGTTTTTGGGGCTTTGTTGGACAGCTAACCTCATTAAGGCTTTACTGCTTACTTATTTTGTGGTGTGCCAGATGAGTCTTTTACCCTGTCTGTGGGTTAGGAATGAGTCCAAGCTGAACTATAAAAGTTTTCAGGAAACTGTCAAATGCTTTCAGCTGGAAAACCTATATTGATGTACTCTTGTGATAAATGGATAAAATGCTTCACATGGTTTTGAAAGTGTATTCCACCACTTGAGATCTGTACTCTCAAGAGTGCATAACAGTCAGGAATGACTTGATGGAGCAAAAAGAAAGTAGTGTAATTGCAGAGTTCATCTTATAGTGTGATTCTAGCAAAAAAAAAAGGACTCCTGCCATATCAAGAGGGATTACAAGACAGGCTTTTGAGGAAGGGGACTCAATAATAATGCATAACTCAAGTTCACTGTCCCCTAAAACATTCACAGTTAATTTGATGCTTGACAAATTGTGATTTCAGTGTCTGGTGAAGAAGCAATTGACCCTAAAATTGCTGCCTGAAGCTGAACCAATGTTTTCAGTTTCATAACCAGCGTCATGCAAAAATAGTATGTGAAGAGGAACAGGGGAAATGCAGAATGTCCCTGTGGTCTTGCTCTTATATATCTCTTCTCACCCTGACCCAAGAAACTGGCATGTAGTGTAGGCAGTGGATGCTGCTGCAATGCTCAAGGCAATTTACATCTCATTGGTTCATCCATCCCATTACGGCATATCGTGATATTTTCTTTTCCCCCACAAACCTTCTGAGCTGATGATGGAAAGCTGCCCCTTATAACGTGTCAAACTTCAACAACCACCTCTTGTTTTCACTCAGAAATGTATCTGCAGTATTGTCAATGGACATGCTGCTCTCCTGTCCCCTCCCCATTCTAAATAAGCCAGTTCAGCAGCTCTCCTGCGTGAATTCTGCCAGTTCTGAGTCATCCATACATTTTTATTTTGTTCCTTCCTTGTGTTTTTGCACACCACGTTTCCCGCCATTCCCGCCTACTCAACATCTGCTTTCATGTGACCTTTCATATCCTGATAACATTAATGTTAAGCTTGCTCCATGCCACCATTAAAATCTCACTTTCATTAATATGAAGTCCCGTGTTCAGTCAGGTGACTCATTGGTCTTTGCAGTCCTTGGGAGTACCTTGAAGTCATATCTGCTCCAGTAAAAATGTTCTCCCAGGAGTCTCAGCTTCCCTGGCAGAGGTAAAAGACAGGTAATATCTTGAGGGCAATCTGTAACTACAGTCACACTGACAGTAATGGTGCATGGTTGCAGCTCTGGGGAAGGACTGGGGTCCACAAGACTGACAAGAGAAATCAGAAATGAAGGCAAATCTTTTGCAATCTCTTTTCCCTTTTCTCTCCAATATTCTTCACATGAAGGTACTGGAAAGGCTCCTACTGTAAAAACACTCCTACAAAAACAGCAACCAAAAAAAAAAAGTTGTTTTCTAGCAAAGTGGTAAATATGTGAGCAGTCATCTTCCTTTTTCTGCAGCCTTTCGTGCTGTCTTATTAATGGGCCGTGAAGGCTGAGGAGGAGCTAACTCATAAGCCATTATCCATGGGGTGAAGGCTGAGGAGGAGCTAACTCATAAGCCATTATCCATGGGGTGGGGGGGAGCTGCAAATTAGTTGCTTGTGACAGTTTAGTTTTCTTTTTTGACTCTAACAGATAAATTTGCCTTCATATGGCGTGATTTCTGCAGGGATCAAGTAGGAACCACACCAGGGTCTGTGCTGGTGGCTCACTGCTCTCCTGAGTTGCCTTGAGATTTCTGGAGGTGAAAATGCTGCTCTGGCCTCAGGCCGCTTTGCTGTGACCCAGCAGAAGAGCACTGAGTTGTGAGGATGACTGTTCCTGAGAACAGTTGGTTTGGAGAATTTGGATGGTCGAAACACGTGAACTGAGAAGATATATCCCAATCTGTTGGAAGCGACTTTGCAATGGCCTCTGGCCTTTTGGCATCTTGTCAGCCTTGGCCTGGTGATCAATCTGATGGTCATGGAGCTGCTGGGAGATGATGACAGCATTTCCTTCACTGCCTCCTTTCCTTTCGTCGCAGGCTTCAGCACTCTCCTCGCCTGCTTGTCTGTGCTCAGGACCTTGTGCACTTCCTGAACTTGCACATGCAATTGATTCTCTAGTCAAAAGAAGAGCATGCCTTTGTCTGCCCTTACATACACACACACAGTTTGTTTAGGTTAACCCACAGCAACTGGCATTTTGTACTGATCTCTTTGAAGCATTTCCTCTCCAAAGGAATAATAATGAAAAAACCCCAACCAAACAGAAGAGCAAAAAAAAAAACAACAAAAAAAAACCCAAACGCTAAATTGGTCGACTGTTTTGGAACAGTTGCCAAAAGAAATCAATGCTGAGCCTGGGAAAGCTGTAAAATTCTTTCTTGGGTTTTTATTAGTAGGAGAGAAGTGACACACACTGGGTTTGGTCACTCAGACACTGTTCAAAGTCCAAATTGAAAAAACCAATTATTTCAGCTTGGGTGTTCTTGACGGCTTGCAGATGTGTAACAGAGTGTAGATGTTCAGCTGTAGGGCAGGCTGCAGGCCCCCTTAATTGCAAAGAATAAATTACCAATCCCCCATCCTTGACTGAGGATTCTGAAGCTGAGCAGTTGCTGTGGTGGCTTTGCCTTACTTCCTTGCCAAATGTTACCTCTCCTCTTCAAGGATTTTAAAATGTCAACAAAATAAGAGAAAATAATATACCTTTTCCTATGTGTGATATTGCACACCTGTTACTGCCTGATGGGGGAGGTGCAGTAGAAGGTTTGTTTTTTCTTAAATATACATTTTCCCCCCTCACAAAATGTTCCTTATGAGGTCAGTCTTGACAGATCTTTATTAGACTGTAATTATTATTCTTTTATTAACATTGATATTGTGGGGGGTTTTATTTCTTTTTACAGTAAATTGGACGGTGGGGGGGTTGTTTCTGTTGAGTCCATTTAATGTGTTACCTGAAACTTT
Source organism: Coloeus monedula (assembly GCF_965178545.1). Classification (NCBI taxonomy): domain Eukaryota; kingdom Metazoa; phylum Chordata; class Aves; order Passeriformes; family Corvidae; genus Coloeus; species Coloeus monedula. The sequence goes on from NC_138781.1 coordinate 108,845,346, forward strand.
TGGGGTTTTTTGCTTTTACAGAAAGCAGTGGTGTTGTGTTTTGAATCTCAAGAGGTTTTTTTTTTTCCTCTTTTTTCCCTTCATTCTCCTACTGATGGCTATGACTGTGCTGAAACCATGGACTTCGCAAATGATGAACGGCTGCCTCCTGGAATATGGATAATCTTGGTGAGTCTGCAAAATGGGTTTCACTTACTTGGGAGTAAGTGAAAGCTTACTTGGGAGAAAGAAGATGAACGTTATGTATTGGAAGTTGTGCTTGATGAAAGCTAAGGCCATGTTTGCAGTGTTGGTTTTGTCAAAGCAACAGGCAAAGCTTACTGAATTTCAACTTATTTTTGATGGAGTGTTTTTTTTTTTTCTTATTCTGTTTTATCACTGGCAAAGGTGAAGGAATTAACATGCACTGGATTAATTTGAAACAGTGTCATGTTATGAGATTGAGTGTTATTGCCTTTGTAATAATTTTAAAATTACTTTTCTGTAAGACATACTGTGAAGCAACAGCTTAGAACATTTTAATTTTTCTTTTCTGGCTTATTCAGTTGTTTCTGCAAATAGTTCAGACAGAAGATGATTAATTCATTGGATGGCTTTTTTAGAAAAGCACTGTGTCATTCTCCTTACTGCTCCTAATACTGATGTTGCCTGTGGTGTGAACTTTTAAGAGATGATGTGTTGATGGTGTGTTTGCATTAAATATTGAGGAAGAATTTTCCATGAAAAGGTCTTCCATCCCAAGTAGTCTCTAGTGAGGTTTCTTTTTTCAAAAATAAAAAAGCACAAAGCTTTGTCAGGGTCATACTCTTTCCTTGTGTGCAGGCACCTAACCTGCAGAATATTCATCTGGTGTATCTGCTGTTGCTCCCTGAGGAGGAGGTTTTGGCGTTTTGGGCTTTATTGTCAATAAAGGTGACTGGACAGCTGCACGGAAAACATTTGCTTTGAATTTATCAGCTTGGAGATCTGCTCCAGGAGCATGGTTGGAGGTGGTAGTATTTACCCAGTGCTGTCTGGAGGAGTACAAAAGCTGCCTCTGAGCACTGATGGGAGGTGGTTGGCAGCTTAGCAGCCTGGGATTTATCTCTGAGCTATTTAGACCTAGCAGGAGTGACTCGTTACCACTAATAGGTTTAATTAGGGAAAACAACTTGCTTCACCTCTCACTTGTGTGGTGACAACCTCGTTTATGCACAGCCTTAAGTTTCGAGGGACAAGTCAAATGTGATTTGGGAGTGGGGTTGGCTGTCTGTCCTCTCCCAGAATGATGCGAGCGTTCCTGGTGTGGTGATGGCCCTATCCTCGGTAAGGTGTGGGAGTGAGCATAGTGGCTCACTTGCTGACAGATTGTGGCTGGGTTTAGCTGTACACACCCCTTCAGGGGGGAGGGGGAAGGTTGACACTGGCTCTCTTTCCCTCTCCTCCTCCTTTTTCAGTCTCTTGAGTGTGCACAGTTTGTGTCACCTGCATTCTTGCGCTGGTGTAAAGAGCCGGAGACCAAAAGATGGACCTCAAACTTAGGAGTTTCTTATCAGGGACAGATTTAGAGAAAATTTGAGATAAAACCTGGTATTTTGCTTTCTAGTATTTCTCAAGTATTGTTGCTTAATCCTTTATATTGATCCATAGCTTATGCCGGAAAGCTGTTGCTCAGGGCAATTTCCAGAGTCCTGGAGGATAATGGCATTAATCACATATCATATGACCTTTCAGGCAGCATGAACATGTGTTGCACTGCTGCATTTACCTCCTCTCTTAGTTCTGGTTATGTCTCTTACTCCTCAGCTGCATGGCTTAGGAGAGCAGTTAAGAAGTCTTCTGCATGACTGGTACTGGGTGATTTGGTGACTGAGTAGCAGTAAGGTCTGTAAGGTGACTGCTGCTGTGGATTGTTGTCCTTTGATGTGCTAAGGAACCTTGAGGAGCCTGAAAAAGTAATAGCTTCTGGGCCCAGGAAGCAATGCATATTTACTGTGATGGACACACGGCTCAAAACTCTTTGAGTCTGAAAACTAGCAGAGTGCATTCCTCATAGCTTTGCTCCAGCATGTATCTTGCTTTTTTGGCCTATTTTGTAATCTACATGAATAATTGGCTCTCATGTTGCACCTATATAAAGAGATGCTTCTTCGATATCTGGAAATGCAGTAATGAATGCTGAAGTGCTGCCATCACCATGGCACATCAGGGAAAGTTTGATGTGATCACATGGGTGAGCATTTCCACCCAAGTTTTATTCTTAGATTTGTTTTTCACTTTCACTCTGATTTGGTTATATTTGAATTTTTGGCAAATGCTGTTAGCAAAGTTAAAATCTGAAACAGCAATCTAAATCACAGAGCAAAGTGTACTTTGCATAAACAGATAAATAGCAGAGCTGAAAGTATAAGGAGTGATTTCTTTTCACTAAAAGAGTGACATCATTCCAAGCTCATCTCAGTGGTGGAAGGCCAAGAGACAGTGGTTACCAGTTGAAATGAGAGAAGTTCACACTGGTTACAAGGGTAAAATGTTTTCTGTCTGAGGACAGACAGCTGCATAGGGGCACAGGTTGCCTGAGGAGGCTGTGCAGTCTCCATCCTTGGGAGATTTCAGGACCTGACTGAACAAAGCCCTGAGCTGGATCTCACCGCTGGCCCTACTCGGAGCAGAAGCCTGGACCAGAGACCTTGTGGGGTCCCTCCTAGCTGAATTATCTTGTGATCCATTAAAAACCACTTGAATTTAGAGGGATTTTTATGCTGGGAAAAAGAGTAAAGCTGGAAGCATTAAGTGTCATGGTCATGGAGGGTGTTGTGGTAACAGCAAGCTGGTGGTGGCTGCTGTAAGATGAAAAGGGATGTAGCATCTGGGCAGGCTCATTCTGAAGGGCTGTCTGGGGCTGTCTGTGAGCGTTCATTGCTTTTGGTTTTTTAATTGACCAAAGCAATTAAAACCTGGCACTTGCTGCTTCTGAAGAAGCTGTATGCGGTTTGTTTTATGCCAATGGTAGCTGTATAACTAGTCTCTAAAATTTTGGAAATAATCAGTTGACTTTTGTTTATATTGGTTAACACACCACTTACCTTGTGTGAGGAGACTTCAGGAGAAGTAAATTCTTCATGCAGAATATTTCCAGTCTTTCAGGGTTTTTTTTGTTTAGTGGGTTTTGGTTTTTTTTTTTAGTGATTGATATATGGCTATTTGCAGTCTTTCAAAAATTGTGTGGGAGTGCAAATAGGAGGTGGATGAAAATCTGTGGGATGATTGGACTGCACGTGAGCCAGCTCCCCAAGGTGATGTAGGTGCTCATGGGTGGTTATGTGAACCTAAACAGTGCTTCTGTAGAGGGAGAGAAGAAAGAAGCAGTTAAGGTACTGACACAACCTTGCAGGATGAAAGAGGTGAATCTGTAAAGAGGAGTGTGGATATGTCAGAGGACCAAAGCACTGCTAATGGTTTACACAACCCTCCAAGTGTGTTTGTCTCTGTGCTTTCAGGAAGATGGCTTGCAACATTGGAGTTAGTCTGGCAAACACTTGAAAGTAAACAGAAAATGTACAAAATGCACTGTAAGTGGGATATGCTTTGTGAACGTGCAATTGAATGAACTTAAGTGTTTACCCAATCTCAGTTCTTCTGTTATATTTCTGGTTTTGGTTTTTTGCTTGATTTTTGTTTCGCCTGGAAGGGCATTAGTTTAACTTGCAGATTGACTTTTCTCCTTTGTGTTTGGAGGCAATACAGGTGAATATGGAAAGCAACAGTTAGTAGCTCCAAATGGGATTTGAAAAGTTTTTGCTTATTTTTGCACTTTTTTAACCACTATTCCATCCGCTTCCACCCACATACTTAGTGAGCTGTCATTCTTGTCAGTCGTGCCCCAGCTGCGATGGCATGTGGTTTAGTGGGTGAGCTCCCAGCAAGGCCAGAGTTTTGTCCCTTCCATGTTCTGGGGCTGAAAGCCATCAGGATTATTGCTGTGAGAAACTGGAAGCTTTATATTTTAGGCTTAACTTTTCCTTGTTTGTAGGTATGCTGCTCCATGTGTCTGCACAGTGTCTGTTTTCAGAGTTACATTTGTGTAACTGTAGTGGCTTTGTGTCCACTTTCCCTCCAGCATCAGATACCACACTGGGTAATTTGCCTTTTCTTTTAATTTCTTTTATACTTATGCAAAACCTTTGTATTTGTTCTTCTCTGTTTTTTTCACGTAGCTGGTTATTTTCAGCTGTTGCATGGATAATAGTGCTGATGAACAACTATTTATTCTGACACATAAAAGCATAGCCGTAAAGAAAATGAAGCAGGGAAAATTACAGTGGCAAAGGTTCCTAAATTATAGTTGTATAGGAAGACTGTGATAAGGAAGTAGTTAAACATTACTATTTAGTCAAACCTACAACTCTAGCTGGTATTTCAATTGTCTCCTCCTTTTGCTGACACTTAGTTTGTGTGGTTGGTGAGATACACTTCCTGCTAATAAAGTCCCTGTTTTATTGAACCAGAAGCTCGTGGAAGTACATGGGTGTGTTCTCCCAGATGGTTTTAGATCAAGTGTCAAACAATTGCTAATTATTTTCAGATTTCGTTGTAAAGGAAATGTTAGGTGCTTGCTATTAGGCGCTTATCCACTGTCAAAAAAAACCCAAAAAAAACCAAAACCAAGACACCAATCAGTCTTCCCATCTGGGAGCAGATACATGTCCAGTTTAGATATACTGGAAGGCAAACATAATGTAATAGGACTGAACCAGGATATTCACAGACTAAAGTATTAATGTTTGAGCTGACTGTGTGCTTGCTACAGCTGCAGAGCCCATTGCTTTTATGGCTGCAGTATGTTTGCTCACAAGCCCCAGCTCTGACAAACAGATGTGATCATCGTCCTGTGCGTGCTCTTTGTGGGGTCGAGCGGTCACTTGTCAGCGTGATGGTGAGCACAGCCACGATCTCCTAGCAGCAGGTCTCATGTTTGAAGAGCTTTGCTTGGTTTGAGAGCATCCCAACAGTAATCTGCAAGACGCCAAAGACCAGCTTTCATCCATGAGGATGCGGGACAAAGAAAATGTGTTATGTAGGCCTTTCTCAGAAATAAGGAATGAGTAGGGCCCTTTAGGGAAAAAGAAAACTTCCACTGATCATCACAGACACTGTATTTTCGCTTCTGGAAATAGCCATTAGAATCTGTGTTGGTGGTAGGTAATAACTTCCCTTTGTCTCTCCTCCCAGCCAGTTCATAAAATGCCCTAAGGTAAGCTGGGTTGCTGTGGTTAGTTTTGTTTGAACAGGATGGATAACTGTTTGTGAGCAAAAGGTAGTTTTCAGTGGTAAAGATAACTGCCTTTGTGCTTATCTTAACCTTGATTAAGCTATTACCGTGGGTTTGTTAGAAAAAGAGTGAGGTGAAGGCAGTGGCCTGGACTGAGCAAAGGTTAAAGCAATCAGTGATAGCCTGGCTGTCAGCAGAATTGCATTGCTGGGGAGTGGGTCTGAGGCTTTGCACAACTTTATTGTCTGCTTGGCTTCCAGCTGTTCCTGCAAGCATGTCCTTTCACAAGCTAAGGAAGGGCCAAGGGTTGTCTGCCTGCAATTTCTGCCTGCCCTTTGCATTGGGAGACCAGTCCAGAGCGGGGCCAAAATACTGCAGAACTGGCAGTTGTTTGTGGTGGAGCCTGCGATAAATGGAGTTATCCGGGATCCGTGAGGCTGCTCAGTTTGGATCTTGGCAACTTGGTTCTATATTTTTCTTTTCCTTTCTCACCAGAATAGTTGTACCGAGGTTTGGTGTTGTTGCATTCCTATTTTTAACACCAAAGCTCACTTATCTCTAGTTGAGTGTGTGGTATGTTTCATTTGAGAGAGGCGGCATTTTAGCAAACGTCACAAATGAGCCTTCTTGCTAGAGCTGATTCGAACCAACTGAAAAAGGATTCTTCCTATTTAATTTTAATTTATGTGTGCAAGATTTTCATATAGTCAGAATCAGTACAGTTTATTGTCAAAATGAAGAGATGTCAGACCTGGCCATAGTTCTCTCAACCCAGCATTATGTTTGTCATATGGTATTACAAAAGTCCACGTGTGCCTAATTTATTTCAAGTATTGTGGGTGTTGTACACCAAACTAATATATCTGTAGAGGAATAAAAATTCCTTTGCAGTTGCCTGGTATTAAAGACTGTCCCTTTATGCAGAGATATAATTGATGGACAGTATATATTTTTGCATTAAGGACAGTCTTTGCAGCTGTTTGAGTCCTGTCATGTTTATGCATTACCAGATATTGCAATAGGCTGTAGGAGTTTGCTGCAAGGAGAGCTTTCATTTTTCAGTCTTGGGAAGTGGGCTCCATCTAGTGTTTAATTTAAAGATTAGACTCCAGTTCCTTTTCTTAAACGCCCTTGCAGTGTGGATAAAGGACACAGAAGAGGAGTTGTGATAGGCACTGCTTTCTCTTGTGATTATCTAGAGTGAGACTTTTTCCACTACAGTCAGTATGGGAGTGGCAACATGAAACACTGCATCTGTTTTACACGTGCACATGAAGCTAAAATAATTATTTTATAAAATAGCACATGGATAAAAAGAAATTAAACCAGCATGGCAATGATGTGATCCTGGAATATTTTGTGGTTAGTTCCTATATATACTCTCACAGTGTTTGATGTGGCATGTTGGAAACCAGCCTGTTCATCTATAAAATCAAAATTAGAAAACTAATTGTGGGGTTCTTTTAAGAAGTAATGAATTTTGAGATGTGTATTGGATATTAATATCCAGTCAAAGGACTATGTTCCAATATGTAATGCTTCTCTAAAGAAGTGTGTTATATTTCAAAGTTTATTTTTATTGTTTTCTCAATATTTCAGTTTTTGTAATATTTAACCCTCTGCCAGATGCTACTTAATTTTTTTTTTTTATTAAAAGGGGTATCACATTCTGAACTATTTTTAACTTGAATAGAAAAGTATTTGATAGTTACTCTATCATGTCTCCAGTGCCCTGATAATAAGTGCTCTGAAACAGAGACAAGAAGCACCAATAAGAATTTTTTGGGGTTTTTTTGAAACTGGAGCAGTTTGAGAAAGTTTTTAAATACTTAAGACTGAACACAGATTTACTTTCTACACTCCATACTGAAGAAGCAGGAACTCAGAATATTTAGTCAAGCGGGCACAACAGCAAACCTGCAGAGAGGAAAACCTGAGCTGTCTGAGGACTGTTTAGTTATTACTACAGTGGGGTTTTGTCTGGCTGTGATTTTTCCCTTTCCTTAAAGGGACATTTGAGGCCACTTGAACAGGCTTTTACCCTGAGCAGTGTGGCACTTTACAGCACTTTGAGACTGATGAGGAAAGAGGCAGGTGGGGTGGGCATCATGGCTGGGCTGAGTGTGACTGCATGCCTGAGCCACCAGCCCCTCCCTCCCTGCCTGCATGGGGGTGTTGCAGACCTTTGCCATTCCTCAAAGACACAGTGGGGTTGTGAGTGTTGCCCTCACATTGCTTACACTGAGGGCTGCAGAGCTGCCTGCCCTTGCAAGGTGGAGGAGGTCTCCCACACAAATCCCCAGACAGCTCTTGGCTTATTTTCTGCCAGTTGCCTGAGAAGTGTGGAGCAGAGGCTGGGATCCACGCCTGAGTCATTGGCAAAGAGCCTGTTGTTGTTTCATCTGTAAAATACTTGGGGTCTGGGCTTTCCAGTTGACACTTGTGAGCTGAGTGCAGACAAAGTTAATGGGAAACATCTGGTGCAGGAGGGAGGGGTGAGATGGTGCCTTGGCCATGTGAAAATGGGGAGCTGTGGCGATGGGGTGCCGGGTTGGCCATGTGTCTGCAGTGTTGGGGAAAGGACCAGGAGCAATGGCTGAAGAGGACAGCCATTGAAATGGGATATGGGTGGTGAAACCCCCCTGAGCATGGAGCACCACTGCCAAGCCCTGGAGCCTCCCAGTGCTGGGTTGTGCTGATTTCACTTGGCTAAGGAAGGCAGCCAGCAGTTGTGGGGAGGGGTTGCTTAAGTGCATATGCATACACACACTTTCTTGACAGCTCATAACTTTTTGTTGTTGCTTTTGTTGCCTTTTTTTTCCTTTAGATTTTGAGATGCTGGTGTACTTGGCAACCTTAAACTTCCCATATAGGTGTAAACTTGGTCTCTCAACCCCACAAGGGATGATGGCATTGGAGTAGACACCTGGATTTCTTTTACTATTAAATGCTGTTTTCTGTAGGAAAAGAAAAAAACAAATGAACATTTCTTTATCTGTTGAATTTTTTAAAAAATTAAAATACCACATTGTTAAATCCAATTTCCTTTTCCATGTTACTTAATTTCACACTTCTAGAGTGGACAGTGAAAGCAAACATGTTTGTATCACTTGAGGCGTCTGGGTCTTACAGTGATCCAGTAGATCACTACATATTTTGTGTGTTTTGTGTTTAGTAGTTACCTATGTAGAAGCTGTGGTTACACTTCAATTTCTAAACAAAAGTTGGAAATATCTCTGTTTCCCTTAAATCGTTTTGTCACTATAAACATAATGAAATTTGGGCCAAATCTAAAGTACTGCTGTACCATTAAAATGTATTTTTAAAATTGCAGACCAAAAGGGCAAGGCCGTATTTTTTTTTTTTTTTTTGGGTCTGTCATCAACTCAAACACTGCACCACACACAAATGCCCTTTGCATGGTAACCAACACCTCATTTCGAGCTGAGGCTAAAATTGACCACGAAGGTCCTACAGGTGGCTTTTGTTGTCACCCTCCAGGTAACCGGATGGGACACTTCACTCACACTGTTGCTTTGAATCTGTGAGAGGTGAACTGTGAACCTATGCTTGTCATGCCCAACACTGCTGGGATAATGGTGGTGGTGTCTCACGGCCAAGGGAGATGGTTTGCTGCTGACAGGAGGGAGAAGGTCCCAGAATAGTTGTCCTTGTCCCCCAACATGGCCTCATGGCACAGCTGCACCAGTACTTCCTGGCTGGGTCCAAGATAGTATATGGTGAAGCTCTGTAGAGGAGAGAAAAACCTCAGAAAGGCTGGATTTAGTCGTGGTGCTGAACAGCAGGAAACGTGGTGGTGGCACCAGGGGGTGCTTGTAAGTACTGTGTGTTGCTGCATCTACCAGGTCTCTCTGCTGAGCATAGAAGAGACTAAAGGAACAGAGCAAATGCCTGATAGTCCCTCTGCATTGCAGTGTGGCAAAATTGAGGATATTCTGGAAGAGAGGTGCTTTGCTGTACTTGGGAGGGCTGTTGCAGTGCTTGTGATAGGAATTGAAAAGGAAAGCAAAGTCTTGAGAACATGAGGTAGGAAAGGTGGTTCTGGTACATGAAAATTGGATTTGGAGCTTCCTGATCATTCCTGTTGCACTATTACAGAAGTAAAGTGCTAAAATAGACATGGAGTGGAAAAGAGCAGAAATAATTCATGGTTTGATGTGGTGCAGGTCATGAAGATGATGTAATTATTCCTAACCTATTTAACCTGAAGGAAAAAGAAAGCTATAAATAAAAGGGTTGGGAGGAGGAGGAGAAAGCGTTTGTCTATCTAGAAGACTTAACTATTTTAGACTTGGTATCTCCAAGTAAAATTAAGGTATAAAATGCTTGATCATCTACCTGCTCTCTTTTAAGACAGAGGTAGCAAATACGCAGTGCACTGTGGAAGTAAATACTAAGGGCAGACACTTGGCATCAGCTGGTGTGTTGGGTAGTGTATTTTGAGAGAGAGACAATACACTAATACATTGGTTAACTAGATTAAGTGTGCTAAGATCCTTAGTTTAGATCGGACGTATTTTTAAGGTGTGTAGATGTGGCACTTAGGGATGTGGTTTAGCAGTGGCTTTGGCTGCAGTAGGTTCACAATTGGACTCTGTGGTCTTGGAGGCCTTTTCCAACATAAACCATTCTGCAGTCAGCATTTCAGACCGTGGTGTGATCAGGTCCTGGCTGTTAATGTTCCTCAGCATGGTGGGCATAGCACCTGTGTCACAGTAGAAGTGTGGTCACCTCTCTCACACTTTTGTCCCTTTTTCCCACACAAACTTGAGCCTGCTGGCCTGCAAGCTGGACCTAGCTAGCATTTGCAGTTTTGCATTGGTTTTGGTTACCTGACTTGAACTCCTTTCTTGCTCTGCTGGGGATTGATGTCTTTGGTAGCTGCACAACCTCTTGGGTCTGTGCCATGGTAGCATGTGACATCAGAAATTTATAAGCCAGAAATGTGCTGCTAAAAGGACGTCCATTTAAATTGGAGGAAGAGAAATAGGGACAGCAACTTTACTGTCCTGAGATGGAGAGGATTGGTTTCATGACCTAAACCATTGCTTTTATCATTAAATTTTCTTTTCAGTTTGGGAAGAGATGCTATCATCCTCCTTCATAATGTGCCCATAAGAAATAATAGCAAACATCATTGTATTGTAGCTCTGTTCTCAGAAGTTTGATGTTGTGATTGTATTTCGTTTCTTCTGTGCTGATAAAGACATAAATGGTTTCTGAAGGAAAGTGTGCTCTAATTTGTAGACATGAAATTGGTACAAATTTGCCTGTTACTGCTGACATAATTTCTTCTTTGTCTGACCTCATTCACCTGGCATTAAATTCATATTACTGTATCTCAGTTTAAAAATTACTACAGCTAATAGGGAAAACCTTTGCTTTAAGTGTTTTGTTGGCTTGATCTAATCTATGTCCTCAATGTCAACTGTGGGACTGGATCCAGCTCTTCAGTGCTGGCAACTGCCTTTTAACGTCATTTATTTATTATGGGGAAAACAATTTAAAAGCTTAGTTATTAAAGCCACTTTTTATAGGGGAAAGTAATGAAATTTCCCGGTCTGAAGGCAGAAGTTACACAACTTAGTATATAGTCTTAAATAGCATTATTAAAGCCAAATACACACCATTAAAATCATTTGAAGTTTATTTTGTTGTAAAACCCCAAGCAGAGTGCTTTCTGAAATGATACTTTGTAATGCAATGGCCAAAAGTTGCTGCTCTGCCCGCAGTGCTGTTTGCAGGTTACCCGTAATCCAGGTTTTATTAGTTTGCCATGCCAGACTGCCTGCCCTTGCATTAAGTCCCCTCTGCTTGAAGCCCGAGCATGTTTGCAGCTATTCTCTTTACAAAAGTAGGCACAAGGTTAATCAGAGTTATTTGGGAGCTGATTGCTGTGTAAATAGCAATATAAAACTAGATTGAACTGGAATATGCAATAGCATTTGTAATGGTTTTTTCCTTCTCAAATTTCTGCTCTGCTCTGGAGTTATAAGGGTGCAACACATATCTAAAAGTTTTTGATCCTAGGAAAACTGAGCTGTGATCTAAATTTGTCAGTTAAAACATACATGTCCTTGCATACAAAAAAAAAAATTATAATTTTTTTTTTCTCAGGATGCACAATACAATGTTGAATTCATGAAGGTTTGTTTCTCTTGATAATTTTGGTTAAGGGAAGAGTAGACAATTAGTCAACTGGTGTATAAAAGACAGTGTTGAATTAATGTTCTAAAAGGAGAAGAAGAGTTTCATTAATTCCAGAGATGATTTTAGTTTTTGTTTGATTTAATTGCTTTCTCGCATTGATTTTCATTAGCATGCAAATATGTCTTCCTTGCTGTGCTGAATGTTGAAAAAGATAAAATAAAACAAAATACAAAGAGAAGCGATGAAGACAAATCTTTTTCTTCCGAAGGAAAATGTAAATGTTATCAGTACTAGGAGAAATAATGAAAAAAAAGTATGCTTCTCAGAAAAGTGCAGTAATCAGAATTTTGAATATTTCAAGAACAATTTTGTCATTACGTCAAAATAGCTCAATCAGAGCAGGAAAAATGCAGTATTGATAAATGGTGATGCCACCAAGTGAGTTATTTCAGGTGGTATTGTGACCAAAGTGTATTTGTAGAGCTCCCACGAGCTAATCAATACTAGTCTGTGCAGGAGTGGTAACTTTCCTGGTTGGGCTTATTTTATCTGCTTACCTTATTTTAATAGAAAATAAACCATCACTTCTAGGATATTTGGAAATGAGAATTTGACACCTGCTATGAAATACACTGCTATTTCTCTTTTCTGGATGAAGGTGGGGGAAAAAAAAAAGCTTAAGAAAACTTTGATTGATTTAGAGCTTCTGATAGTGATCTGAAAAAAAGGCTTCTTGTGTGAGGGAATCACTTCATTTCTTCCTGACCTGTATTGAGTCCTAATATCTGTCATTTTATTGTTGAGAGAAAATAGTCCTTTAACTTTTTTACAAAGGAAATGTTCCTTGGAAAATCTGTGGCTGCACTACCTCTCAAATCAGCCTGTTTGATGACTTCATGCATATGTTGTAGTAGGAATTTGATGTATTTGCATATAAAATTTAGTGTTGCTGATGTTACACCGGTACTACTCTGTATATTATTAAAATGGCTTGCTGCAAAATTTCCAGATTAAAATAAGAAAAAATGGGAAAAACCCTGTTGCTTGAAGCCTGATGGCAAGAAGGTAGGTGAGAGAAGGGTGTGTGCATTACGAGAGGTTGCAGTCTGAAAGTAAATCAGAAGGTGCAGAGGCCAGCACGGAATTAAATTAGGCAGTGTTCATGCACATACTCCACATTTGCTTAAGATGTGGTATGTGAGTGGTCTCAAAGTCAAAAGGCCCTCTTACATACTTGTGTTTAAGTGAATTTGTAATTGTTGGATAATTAGGAAGAAATCCTTTACTGTGAAAATGTTGAGGCACTGGAACAGGCTGCCCAGAGAAGTTGTGGATGCCCCATACCTGGAAGTGTTCAAGGCCAGGTTGGATAAAATTTTGAGCAACCTGGTCTAGTGGCAGGGAGGGTTTGAACTGGGTGATCTTTAAGGTCCCTTCCAACCCAAACCATTCTATGATTCTCTGATTATGTCCCAAACTGTCTTGGAAAAATACTGCTTCTAATAAATTCTTACTGCTTGAAATAGGAAAGAAAAATTTTAACCCCCTATTCTAATATTAGAAAAAGGAAATAATGAGACAGAATCTGAGAGCTCTTTTATTGACAAATGCAGTCTCTCTTCCTGAAGTGCACCTGTAACTCTTTGGTGGGGTTTCCCCATGAAGTCCTGCTCTGGTTCTGCCTGACCTGTTGTTTTGTTACAACACTCAGATGCACTTTTCCCTCCCCACTGCATACATGTCGCCTTTGAATCTTCCCCTTGTTTCATGATTAAGTGCTCCTGACCTCCACTTGCTGTTCTGCTTGGTGCCTCCCCACTGTGTCCAGCTCTTGCTGTCCTTCCATGCCCTCCTGTCCTTCCTGCAGGAAGCCCAGGTGCCCCTCACTAAGCTCTCCTGGCTCTGGCAGGGCTCTGCCCATCGTCTCAGCCCTGTGCCACTTGGATCCCACCTCACTGCCGACTTCATCCCATTGTACCACCCCTTTGCTGGCCCTGGGCAGCTGCATGGGGTGCTGTGCTGCCGAGGCTGGTGACTGTCTTTGCACAGACTCACAAGTGGCTGGATGGTTTCCCATTCTTCCCTTGTATCCCACTTTTCCTAATTTAAATGCTATGTTCGCATAAACCAGCTCTTTTCATTTCCCGCCTGCTCTGGTTTTTGTGGCTCTCCTAAAGCTGAAGCAGAAGGCTGCAGACCCACTGGAACTTTCTGATTGGGATCAGAATGGAAACACAGGGCCCAGGACCTCAGGAGCAGCATTGGAAAGGTTGTTTCTGTTTGGATCCCTTACTGGTACAAATCTTATGAACTGCATTAAAGTTTTAAAAAATGAGCTTCCCTTTAAAAGCCTTGCATTTTCTTATGGTTATAGGCTGAGAACTGATTTGGAAGTGTCCCAGAAGTGGAGTCATTTGGCTTGCTGTTGCTATCTAGAGTGGTCACCAAAGACAGCTTTTGCTTTTTAACCTCTACAAAATGTTCCCTGCCCGTAATTAATGTCTGATGCCAACCTTAGATATGTACACAGTGTCTCATGGGGAGAAGAAAAAATCATTGCAATAAAGTTAACATTTTAGCTACTGATGTGTACTTTTCAAATGCTCATATTTACTGGAAGAAATTTTAATTATTTCATTTTGATGCAGTTAGATTTGTTCTTATGTCAGGCACAAATGAATCAGTAGTTTTCTGGCTCATCACATTTATTCTGTAAATATTTTTTAAAATTATTTCAAATCCTCTGAACTTTTGAATATGTATATACTGAATTCCAGTAGCTTAACTATTTTTATTTTCATTTTTCACATAAAACGTGTTAGATAAAAGTTCCTTTCATCCATGATGGGGTACTATGTTTTGAACTAAGAATTGTGTTTTGGCCAGCAACATAAAGATCTACTGTGTATTGAATAAATATATCACAACTGCTGGTGAAAACATCCTCCACTTGCACTTACCCTTGATATGCTGCTGCTTGTTCCTATGCTAGTTCTGGAGATTTTCCTTCAAACCATGGTTAAATGGCAGCCTGGAGATAGCCCAGGTTTTGTTGTCACCACTGAGCAGCATAATGCTAAAGTGCTGCAGAATGTGTGTGTGGCAGATAGTGCACAAAATTTTGACTCTTCAGGATAAATTAATTCTCTTCTCCTCTGGTTTTAGCTTGGAGCTCTGCCAGTCCAGAGCATCCTTCTCTTGACTCTTTCCTGCCATCACCATCTCATGTTCATGGGTTCCTTTTCTGCCCATCTCTGCAGTACTTCAGCTTTCACTTGGACATTTCTTCCAGGTTGACAGCTGATAAAATACAGAGTAGCCCTCTTATCTTCTACGTTTTAGTCTTCTTTTTACCTATTAAACAATTTCTCTTGCCTGCTGTCTTTCTCTAGGTTCTCCTTTTCTCCTGGTTCCTGTACAAAATGTAGCCAGAAAAGGACTTTTATTAGCTGTCAAGTTTTCAGACCAGTACCTCAAATTCATGAATAGCTCTTGTGAGCTTTTTATCTTTTTTAAGGTTCCCTTTTGTGGTGATGCTAAGAGAAAAGCAGTGACTGCTAATTATGGGCTTGCTGAGCATCCATGGGCTTCTGCCTGCCCTGCTGTGTCCCAGGAACCAGCTCTGGCTCCTATGCCTCAGTTGCAATCTCTGCCTTGAAGCAGCATTTGGGAAGGATGCAACTGCTGTTCCTTCCTACAGTGACATACCTCCTCCTGATAATGAAAGTAATATACCATTAACAGACTCATGTAAAGGAGAGAAAAGCCTTTTGCAGTTATTAATCAAATCCAAACATCCTTACTTCCAACAGCAGGAGGTTGGGCTTTTATACTGAGAGATCTATTATCCTTTCTTTTATAAGGCAGAGAGAGATCATTTCTGCACAGACTTGGCAGCTTCTTCCATATGCTTTCCCCATCTGGGATGGGCTTCTTTGAGTCCAGTGATGATGATTACTATTACTTTAACATTATTATTTATTTTTGCTAGAGCTTTGTGAGAGGTAAATTTCTCTCCCTTTGTGGTAGGTTGTACTTGGTATGGAGCTGAGAGACATCCTGTCTCTTTTTGTGAGCCTCTCAGAAGGTAACAGTTCAACACAACCCATTGGTCGGAGCAGCAGCAGTCGATGGAAAAACACTATAGCAGCACACACCATTAAAAACAAAACGTAAAACCCAACAACCAAAAAGTCCCCCCAAATTTACTCCTGGTGTTCCCAGTATCCCATCCTCAGAGATCTGTAGGATCCAGGGTGGTGTCTGTGGCCTCTTCCCCAGCAGAGAAATTGTCTCTCTTAATGACAGTTGTCTGGGAGGACCATTGGAAGAGATTCCCCCTAGTTAACTATCTTCCTTCAGCATCTTCTCAGCCCTTTTCTGAGCTGAATATGGAATCAAAAGCAGCTGTTCAAGCATTTTTAAAAAATATTATATGTGAGATGTTACTTTTGCCAAATAAACTGCATTATGCCTGTTGAAGCCATTTTGTTGGGTTGTTTGTTTTTTTTCCCCTTTAACTTTCATGCTGTGTATTAGAATTAAGTAACTTCTGTTGAGATGGTTTGGAAGTTTCCATGTAAGACTAAATCTGTGTATACTAAATAATCAGCTTTAATAGGAATAGTTCTTCATTATACTGTTTAACAAATAGTGCCTTTAGATTCATATGCTTGAAAATTATTAATAAACAATAAGCAATAAAATAAAAATAAGTAGTTTTCTGATGTATCGATTTGTTCACTTACAAGTAGTTTCTGTAAGTCCATGTTTAAATGTGTTTTCCTATGTAGCCTACATTGTAGCAAGACATGTATTAACATATACCAAGAGGAAATGTAAACAAACATCAGTTCATAGAGTAAAAGTCGACTGATATTTTAATTTTTAAAGTGTTCCTTCTTTCCATTTTTTAGAAGCTTATATAAGGCAATGCATGGCAGAGAGATCAGGGTATCTTATTTCCTCCTGAATCCTCCCCCCTTCCCCAAATTTATAAAACACATGCCCAGAATTCACCAGACAATTTGGCAATTACATTAGCAGAGGTGCTGCTCAGGTTTCTGCATTGCATTTGGCAGTGTCACCCGTGGTGGCTGCAGAGGAGAGGGTGAATAGGGTGGCTGGTGGTCAGTGGCGCTGGCTATCATTGCTAAGGGATGGAGGGAGGAATGCTTTAGGAATGCCAAGTGAGTCCCAGGCGTTGGTGGCTTTGCAGGGGAAGGAAGCTGCTTTTATTCAACTCTGCAAACACTGCAGAGAGTCGTCAAAGTCTCTGAAGCTCAGTAAGTTGTTCTAAAACTATTTAGCTCTTGAGTGTGAATATTTGGTATAAATATAGCTGTTCAGATGAAAAAAAAAAAAAAAAAAAAAAGGCAGTGATCTGTGTGCATTTTGTTCCTGAATTAGGTTTCCCACGATTAAGGGTTTTGTTCTCTTTCCTCATTTAGAAGTATTCCCCCACCCTCATTGCAAGTGTAAATTGCTCTCCTGTAATGAAATCAATGGACCTTCACTGATTTACAGTAGTAGAGAATAATTTGGCTCATTATGCATTTGATGAGATACGATCTGTGGTTATCTTTGCGTGGACAGATAATAAAACATGAAGGACTAATAAAAAATGTCATATTCTCCAATACTGTGCTCTGGCTGTGTATACATGGATATATTATTACATACAAGTGGAGGAAAAGTATCCCTGGGTCAGCCCAGATGGAGACTGTTCTCTATTCCTACTTCTGTTGTGAAACTCTGTTTTGTCAGTCAGGGTGGATAGAGGCTCTGGTTTAGTCTTGGGTTCAGCATATATCCTGGCAAAGTGCAACTGCTCTTTACACACGCCTAACTGGAGGGTTTGATTGGGTTCTTTTTGTCTAATGGAAACAGAAGTTTCTTATAGTGGTACCAGGATGATGTTAAAGGTGGTTGTTTTGAGTCACAATCAGGATTTAAAATCAAATCACCTCAAAATTGGTTGTTCCTGTAATTTGGCTGAGTAAGTAATCCATCACCCTTTGACAGCCAGCTGGCTACAGGAAAGGCTCTCACATTCCTGCAGGTTTGGTGCAGATCCTCAAAAACCTTTACCCCTGTGACAGCTCTGGTGAGGGTTTTTTGTTGCCTAGCACTCTTGACCCTTTGGGAAGAAGTTAAACATGCTTTCTTAATTTTACTTTTTCTTAAAAGAAGGTGTGTTGCAATGGTATCTTCTGTGATATTGATACATGTTCCATCTCTGGTGATGGGAATTTTGAAAAGGGAAGTGAGTGTAAGATAAAATTGATAGTGAGGTGTGAGGAATGTACTTTAAAAGCACTAATGCACTAATGTGAATTGTGTAGAGGTCTCTTTCTGTAGTTTAAGAGGTAAATAGTTTTTATTTCTCAAGTTCTGCATGTCTCAAATTCACAATGTAGGAATGTGAATATTGCTGAAAACCCACTATTAAGACTTCTATTGAGGAGTAAATTTGAAAGAGCTCTGCTGCTGGCCAGCTGGTTACTGCATGTTTTTTCCAAGTACTTTGTAAAAATATTTAGGTTTTTATATGCAAATGTTTTCTCCCCTCTATATAACACTCTAATGACTTAGATGATGAACTGATTTATTCACATCTTGCATGTAGACTTTTCTGGACTGACTTTTTGCCCTATACAATACACATGGTGTTTGTACCACACACACTAAGAGGAATGGGCATAAAATATCTAAAGGGATCACCTTGAGCTTATAACCTTCATCCTTGTAGTGTAAAAATTAGAGTGCTTTGAGTTTTTCACAGCATGGGTGCCACTGGTGAATAGGGTTGGGTTATCTCTGTTTTTAGTAATGGCAGAGCTCTTTACTAGGTTGGGTTTAGGTTTGGTTTGGGGTCTTTTGAGGGGGGAGGAAGGGGGTGGGCTGTGGTTTTGTTTCCAGTGGAGAGCACTATCATGCTTATAATACTAGAACATTTTACGCATTTTGTGGGTTAGGAGGCACTCAGGAAAACAAAGATGACTTTGGTGAGGTGAAATAATTCTCCAGCCTCCTGGACAATTTAACCCTGGTCAGGAAGCTTGGGTTAAATTTCTAGGCTATGTGTCTTTAAAATTAGTCTTCTCTTCTCAGTTAGTGCTGATGACCAGATGGGAGTGTTTGGGCTGCTCAGTGAGGCCCCTCTGCTGTGAATCAGAAGCATTCTCTGGTGGCAGGAACCACAGATGGAATACCTGTAAGGGCGTGGCAGTCCGTGGGGCTGCACGCTGTGGATGCTCCGTTTTGTTTATCCAGCAGCTGCTCTGAGATGAGGCGTGGCAGTGCTGGGGTCTGTGCACAGAGCAGGTGCCCTGGCTGTGGTGGGGGGATACTGCATGAACCCCCAGTGCTCCAAATCCAACAGTGATGTCTCTGTAAATCACAAACATTCACTTCCTTAAATGTACTGTATTTTCCTTGATTTCATTGCTTCATCTGATGCGGGATGCAGAAGATTCCTCTTGTCTGCTGTCTCTGAAACCTTCCTCTGGTGCTCAGTCATGATACTTGACACAGTACAGCCTCTGTGTCCTCAGCATTGTGCTCCAGTAGTGCCCAAGCACAGCAATGATAGTGGTCTGAAGCAGGAAGGATTTGGGGTGCAGAAGGGATTTTGTGTGGCATGTTCTCTGAGTGGTGTTCACAGGGATGGAGCTTCAGTACCTTCTCTGATGCCATGTATGATTGCAGCATAAAAGAACTCTTGGATAAGGTTCCCTAAGCATGGTGCTTTTGAAACTTGAGCCTGTCTCTTTGAATTATTCTCTGAAGCTACCCAAAAGCTAATGCAAATCTTTTTAATCTTTGGTAATAAGCAATGTGATCCAAAATATCACATGCTAATTCGGTGGCTGCATTTCTTCTTGTTCCTGAAAACTTCCCAAGCCAAGGCTGTGCTCTGAGCATGGTCTTGAAGTGCATCAGCCAGTTTTGGTACCTGCAGCTTAAAACTGTCATGGGGCTTAACTTCTCAAGTACAGCAGAAAACAAAACTGGATGGTATATGAGAATATGCAGAATAATATTAGGAAGTGAATAAACCATGTCAAAAATTTTTAATAACTTTTGTAGGACCATGGTCCTTATGATGCCTAAAGTTGTTATTTTCAAAATCTTTTATGAGAATCTGTTTTTTTTATATTTTATTTTACATGTCTATCATTTCATGCTGTTTAAGATTTCACAAGTGAATATGCTCTGCTTCTGTGGAAAAAGTTAATAAGCTCCAGATGTGATTTCATTCTCTCCAGAGGTAAATTTAAATCTAGTAATTCCTTACAGGCTTTGAATCAGTCATTCTTCTTTTCTTTTCCTTAATACCTAGCTGATGAATTACAAAAGTAATTCAAACTTTGTTTTCCAGTTCTTTTCCTTTTCTGCTGGCAGCTGGCAATTCTTTTGCTGTGGTGCATATCAAATCACAGCTCACTGAGGCTCCTCACAAACGGGAGTGCAAAGCTCTCACACTGCCATGCTCCTCGGGGTTTACACCTTTGGGTTGAGAATGTGAAGTCATTGAAAACTGTTGATCTGAGAAGCCTTAGAAAATTTTGATTTTGCTGTTTTAAAAAAAATGGATTCCCACCACCCCTACATAGAAAGTCATTACTCTGTTGCTGCTCTTTATGGCATTTGCACAACCTTTCAGAATAATTTACTTTAGAAAATTGAGCAGTGAAAGAGTCTTGACAAAATCAGATTGAGGGCTCAAATAACAAAGGCTACAATTGTAATGTTCCTAAGCTAATGAAATGTAATTTAACAAGTCAGTTCAATAATTTGCCTCTAAACTCCAGGGTAAAGTTTCATTCAGTGACTGTCAAATTTAAGATACCCCAAGCCTTGCAGATAAAGCAAAGACCATGCTCCTAGCCCATTTGCACTGTGAGCTAGGCTGCCAGTGTGGAGTCCTGCCAGCTTGGGACGGATGAGGAACTGTCTCCCTACAGAGAGCATCAGATCTGTGGGTTTTGCTTCTAGTTTTTGACCCTGACATCCAATCCAGTAACCACAAGTGAAGCTGAACTGCTAGCAAACAGCAACCTTTTTTTCTTTTTATTTTTGTTCCACAGTAGAAACATGTGTCAAGTACAAACAGTGAAGTTCATACGCTGTTGTATTAGCCCTCCTCACACCATTCTAGCAGAGGGTGAGATATCAAATGCAATCACATCAAAACCCCATAGGAAAGTAGCACAGGGTGCTTTAATAATCTGGGAAGGGGCAGAGGACAATGAGGAAGCAAAGCTGGCCAGAGCAGGGACACTGTTAAAGTATTTTGTCGGACAAGGAGCACAACTGCAATGCCCTTGGTGTGGGAGGTGATTACATCCCAGCTGAGATCACCATCAACTGTTTGGTGTGGGCCCACATGCTAGACCTTGGGAGAAGCCAGTCACATCACTTAGTGGATCAATTAAATACTGTAGGAATTTAGCATCCTACACTCAGTGCATTTCTTCAGTTGCAATGGATGGATTGGATGGATGGATTTACCTTCCATGAACTTTATACTTGAGAAACAATTGTGGGCAAAGTGTAATTGAAAAAGAATCTCAGAGGGATGACTCAGCTAAACCTATTCAATTTTTCCAGCTTCCTGCTTTTTCTTCAACTTTTGTGTCTAATATTAATTTTATTCTTTCAGAGACAGACATTTTAATTGATTAAGTAGACCCTGGAGGTGGATAATACATTGCCAGCATTTTTAACAACATGTTCCTTAAAAAAACTCATCCATCAGCTTCATGCTCTTCTCAGAGAGGGGAGAAAGAAACCTGTCAATTCTACATCCTTCCTTGTTCCCCAAAAGATCCATCACTTCTTCTTGTTGCACATCTGGTTTAGTACTTCCTAGCTTGCATTGATTTTTTGTGTGCCTTCAGATGAGGGGAGTTAATATTCCCAGAACTCATGATGGAAGAAACATACCCTGTTCCTTCTATGGGAAGTGGTTTGGGGGCCCTTTTCTGATGAAGGCTCTGTGAACAGTTTGCCCTGCATTAAGGGGGCTGCCTTTGAGAGCAGTGGGTACTGAGGGGTTCCCTGACCGAGCAGGAGTGTCTCAGTCCTAGGCTTGGACATGAGCTGTTAAGAGGTGTGCTAGGATCCGGGTCTGGATGGGCAGTCCTGCCAGGTGACTTTATGCTCCAAAGACCTTTCCCTTGGTGAGTAGAAGTGATTCCCATTCACCGTTACAGTGCCATCCAAAGGACTGAAGTTTTTAGGACTTAAGGAGAACCACAAAAAGCTGCACTAGTGGACCAAGAGCAAAGAAACATGCAGGGAACTGCACCTAGGAGGGAATAAGCACAGGCTGGGGGACAGCAGCCTCAGTAACAGGACTGCAGAAAAGGACCTGCATGTCCTTTTGGTTGACAAGCTGAACATAAGTCAGCAGTGAAGGGCAACGACAGAATCACAGACCATAAAATCATGTAGGTTGGAAAAGACCCTTTAGATTATTAAGTCCAGGCATAAACATAACACTGCCAAGTCCTCTGCTAAACCATGTCCATGGTTAAAAAAGAGCACAGATGGCATGACAAGAGAAGTTCCCCCCCTAGTCAGCAATAGACAGGTTGTGTCTGGAATCCTGTGCCCAGTTTTGGGTCCTGCTCCTATGGAAGAGAGGCTTTCCATTTTAGACTGAACGTTATCAAAATAGCAAGGAGGCTGAAGGATGGAATGAAGGATCAAGAGAGGTGGGAATTGTGACTTTATGTATCCCAGAGAAGAAATTCATTGAAGGGGAATCTTATGAATGGTTTATAAATAATGCCTCATCCTGAAAGTGTATGGCAGCAGAAGGATTTCTTCTTAGGTGTAAATAACCAAATTTCATGGTAAAGATGATCAAATATCAGCACAGGTTGCCCAGAGAGTGTTCAGAGTCTTCATCCTTGAAGATATTCAGAACCTGACAGAACAAATGCTTGAGAAGTCTGATCTAACTTTGAAGTTAACCTTGCTTTCAGTAAGGAGATAGGACTTGATGATTTTGAGGCCTCTTCCAGTCTTCATTATTCAATGATTCAATTAAAATCCTATGCTTTATGAACTCTTTTGATTTTTATCAGTCTGCTAGTCAGGTGTTTCTCATGGAAAGTGTTTTTCAACCCATAATTACTCCTGATTTGAAACACTTCAGCTAACTCTTTTATCCAAAAAGAGTGTATGCCTCACCTGCAGGGGAAGAGAAGGGGTTCAGGTTTTTTTCCCCCAAGCCAAAATTATCTTAACCTTCTTTTCAGGAACGAAAGGATTATATATTATTTTACCTGTATTAGGGTTTTTTTCTGTTCTTTCTCAGAAGTTCTGTTTTTCTTGTGCCTTCAGGCAAAGCCTATTGGCTTGGCAGGATGCATGGCTTTTTGGCAAGGCCGTACTGAATGAAGTAATGCACAAAAAGTTTATGTTCAATGAGGATTTGAACAAGTTGGTAAGACTAGGGCTGGATGGAAGGGAAGCCTCAGAGTAGAGAGTGTGATGAAGATCAGAAAGTGGGGGAAAAGAAGGAAGCAGGGCAGAAACAAGTCAGAGGAAGGGACTAAAGAGTGATATCTTTGTTTTGTCCTGGGTAGGACTTGTTCAGTGGTGTGCTCAGAAGCTGGCCAGCCTCCTGTTTATATTTTGCAGAAGGGCTGTGATAAATAGGGCAAGGCAATGCAGGTGATGAAGTAGCAGGCTGGACTGGACTGATCCATTCAGTCCTATCCATTACCCCCGAGTTCCCTAGTGAGGCTATGTCACCTATCTGAATTTTCCCTTTTCTGAGGTTTGAGCTGTGATTTGAGAATCTCAGTACAAAAATGATAAGCTGCAGTTGAAAAGTTTTGGGATTCTGCTAGGAGATACCACATGATGTAAGCGCTCTTGCGTGGGTGGCACAAGTTGGGCATCCCAATTTGATGGATGCTTTTGACATTAATGTGTGTGGCTCAGTCCCCCGTGTAGAAAATGAGGCTGGAAAGATGGCGATTATCAGTATTGATGGCTCTTCTTGCAGTGCTCGTTTATCAGTGTTAAGCACCACAGGAAAGTGAGGAAATTGATAACTCTGTCTTCATGACTCAATTCCTTAAATACTGCTTGCCTTTTGCACTGGATAAGGCAGCAGTTCCTTCCTGGCCAAAATAAAAAGAAGAAAGAGGAAGGTTGGACATAGCACATCAGTAGAAGGAAATTTAATTCTGGCATTTCTAAGTATTGACTTGTATAATGCTAATGTATTCTGGTGGGTAATTTTACCTATTAAATTTTGTTCCTATTAGTTTTGGCAATTTTTTTGTTGTAAGCATTGGCCCTAATGATTCTACTGAAGCTTCTCAGTCTGCTTGCATTACTCAGCATTACTGATGTAAAAGGAGAAGTCCAGCTTGTCCTGTCCAGTTCACTCAAAGAAAAGGTAAAATTGTCTTTTAGAGGCTGAGTGGACTGTTCTGCTGCATGGGTTTCCAACAATTCTTTAACCTCACTGAAAGTGAATACATATTTCTTCTGAATTTTGGCTCCTGCTTGTGATACTGTTGGAGCCTTTATTTTTAGAGTTGCTATCTTTTCTCCTGCTGCCATATCTGTCTGCTGAGTGTTGCACTCCTGCCAAGTTACACTTGCTCTAGACACAACATAAACATAATTACATGTAAGAAATGTGAAATCACTGTGAAAAGGGGGCTTAGTTTCAAAATAATTTCACTTTAGTACTGTTTCTAGTCTTAATCCTGGCTGTCTAAAGCAAGGGATACCTATTGTTGATGTGTAAAGGGTATAGTGTGCTTTAACTCTTTTCACTGCCTGGAGTTCTGAGATGTTTCAAGAGAAGAATTAATAATGGGTCTTTATGTGTATTAATGGATAAAAAATTTGTTGTTTTTATACTGACATCTGAGAGGGATCACTAAAGCTGTGAAATAAACTGTGTCTGTAGGGGAAGAAAAAAAAGAAAATATAGGAGAAAAAGATTTTATCTTTCTTTAAAAAAAGGTGGCCCTAGCAGTAGATGGTCAGGAAAGGTTTTATTCATTGTCCCCTGAGGTCTGTCTTCATCCCAAGTTCATTAGTTTTCTGATTATTAAGGCTATCATGTAAACCACAAGGAAAATTTGGCCATGTTTTGAGAAAATAAAATATTTGTGATTGAGGACTCATTACTTTGATGCTAAGAAAAGAAAAAAAGAAAAAAAAAAAACAGCAAAACAAAAACCACAAACAACTTTGTTTGACTTGCCTTAGTTGAGAAAACACCTCTTTTTAATTAACTCTGAAGAATAAAACTTTGAGGTTAAGTAACATACATTACTTAAACATTGCCTTGATTAATTTTTTTTTTTTTTAACTTGTGGCAGACTCACAGAAACAGAACTGTATTGGTAATTTGGATGAGTCCTGATATCTGATCCAGTGCTGGTACAGAAGGATGTAGCTGCACATCACAGCTATTATAGCAACAGAGACCCATTGGAAACAAATTTTTGTTAGGATCTAATGTAGCTGTTACACAAACACATACGCAGCTGGTTTTAAAATTAAAACAAAAGTTCATCGAGAGACATGGAAGTAGTTGAATATAAAATGTTGATTTTATTCCTGTTTCTCTTGTGTGTGATGTAGGACTGTCTGATATCTGGTGAGACTAAAAAGGTTTTGAGTCTCCCTTATCTAGATAGCTTTCTGCAACTGGGAAATAGAAGCGGTACCACAAGAAATGATGAATGGAAGGAATTGCATTAAGTAATTGCAAAGCAAGGCATGGATGAGGCCTAGTCCAAAAGACTAGGCTCTTGGGGAGGCTGCACAGTTCATGGGTGAAGTTCTTCTCTAGGACTCATTAGACTGAAATGAGCTCTAGAGAAGAGGCCCCAAACCCTGAGTTGTGAGCCCAAGAATATGTTATACTACCCTTGACCACATGTGGAGCAGTGCCTTTCAGTGATTTAAAGCAAGGAGTTAAAAAAAAGGATTCCGTGGCTATTCAGGTGAATCTGTGAATAGTGGCAATGTTTCTGCTGGCCTGAATAACTTTCAGGCTCATTTCTGAAGCTCCTGGCAGAGCAGCCCTGGAGCTGTGAGGTCTGTGCCCCACTCTTCCCGTCCTCTTCACTCAGAGGCTGGTGGCAGCTCATGCCCTTCCTCTGCTCAGCCTGACATTGTGCAGAAAGGATGCTCTGTGTGCCTTCTCTCTGTGGTGGGGGACAAAAAATAAGCTTGGGGAAGAGGGATGCTCCAGACCATGTGTTCTAAAAGTTCTCCTCTGCAGGGAAGGATTGGTGTGTCTGGATTGGTGAAAACCTGGCTCTTCTGTGTCTGCTTGCTGCATGCCAAGATAAGATATAGTTGTGCAATGGACATAAAAACATTCTTCATTGTTAGAGAAAAGCATGGGTATGAAAGTGGGAAAGACAGGGTGGTGATGTGGGTTGGTCATGCTCTTGTAGCACCCATTTAAATTCCCATTTATATTTTCCTAATACACTCATCTCCTTTTTGCCTCAGAGCTATTTTAATTGAATTTGCTTGTTCTGCCTGCCATTTAGCTGTGAGCTGCCCTGACTAAAACCAGTTCCAATGCAATAACAAACCAAGCTGTTTCGCTCAATTTCCGGCATTAAAAGCAGCTGACCTTCGTGTGCTGCGGGAGGAGTGGCGGGGTCTAGCGGGTCTGATGCTCAGAGATGCACGCAGAATCAACTGTGCACATAGCTTGGATGAGAAATTACTTGTAATTGCACTAACTGTCCGTATTAAACACGGTTGCTGTCTTTCTATGTGCGAATGCGTGTGTGTCATTTTCAAATATTGCCTGCATTTGAATTGAATTATCAAATGGGCTGTAATATTAGGCTAGAATTCTTTTGGGATGAGTGTGTATCTTGTAATAATTAGTTCATTACTAAGCATAATGTAGCTGTTTCTCTTGAATGTACTTTTTTCATTTATTTAGAAAAAAGGTGTTTTAAAAAATTCTCCAACAAATACAGCATTGCTACTCTTGGATAAAACACAAAGTAATTGAGTCAGAACTGTACAGCTATTAAAAGTGTCTTTGTCTAATTTATAACACAGAGCAGTCAGACAATGCACTGTTTCTCTCTGACACTCTATTTCTGTTGGTTTTGTTGGACTTGGCCACCAGGAATATCAGACTGCACAGGGCAGGGACATCCTTGCATCATTAAACTGATGAGTTTTCCCATCCTTTTCAATGGTGAGGACTTCACCCACTGAACTGTTGAGATTAGACCTCTTTGTTGCAGGGAGGAGTATCATGTTTGCTTATGCAAAGCTACTGTGGCAGATAGTATGAATACAACACAGTTTATTTTTTTTTTTTTCCACCTGTGCTGTACTTACGGGACTCCTGATAGTCTGTTTCAGGCTCTTGTTGAGTGTGTGATAAGGTTTTCAAACAGAGGTTTAGAAAGTCTCTGTTGTTTCTCAGTGGCTTGGTTGGAAAAGAATGTGTTGAGATAAAGCCTGTCCGTACTGCCGATGGGTAACCTACATGCCAATGGGTAACTGCAAACAAGCAGAGAGGCAGCTTATTTGTGTGGTTTATAATGCTGCTTTAATTCTTAGTTTTATAAACAACCCAACTCTGCTCAGGCAGAGAAGCAGTCTTGTGAAATCTGATATAATTATTGGCTGCTGCCAGAGAGCAGAATATGCCTTAGGAAATAGTATGGAGGAAGCAGGGCTGCTTCTGTCTGACCCCTCCTTTCCTCTCACCAGCATGCTCAGAGTCAGTGCAGCTTTCAAATCAGATTTGAAACCTGTTTGTTTAAGCACACTGCTTGCTCTGATTCTGGTCTTGAAAATCATAGAATCATTAAGATTGTAAAACACCTCTAAGACCATCAAGTCCAACCAATAACCCAGCTCTGCCAGATCCACCACTAAACCATGTCCATTATACCCACATCTATGTGGTTTTTTAACACTTACAGGGATGGGGATTCCACAGCATCACTGTTCCGCACCTGCCTGTTTGAATGTTTGTCAACCTTTTCAGTGAAGAAATTTTTCCTAATATCCTTCTATTGCTTAGAATACCTTGAGGATAGCACTTCATAAAATCACTTACTTGAAAACATAATAGGTGTTAGAACTGGTGGATGCATTCTCAGCGTAATAATGACCACTTGTGCAAAATGTCTTGATTTTTTTTTCTCGTTCTTGTGGCCTTGATTAGTTTGACTTTCTTCTATGCTAGAAAGTAAACTTTGTCATAGTACAATGAAGACTATAAAAAAGTAAAGAAAATTACAGTCTATAGAGGTATAAGAAGCCTGCATAAGAGCAGGTCCAAATATTGGCTGTCCACTAAGGAGTCTGAGATATACAATACTATTATTAACTAAAAACGTTTAAAATTTTTTTGTTGTGATTTAAGAAATGTCACATGACTCAGCATGACTTATACCACCTCTCCTTTCCACGTTTAATTTTGTCATTTGAGTAGCTGTTACAGCACTCAGTTTCCCTTCTACAAGTTATTTTACTGCTCTTTGGAACAATAAGGCTTAAGCAAAACAAAGATATACAGATCTGTGTGGGAGGAAAAAGAGGGAAATGAAACTCTCAGAAAGACCTGGTATTATTTATTTTCCCAAAGATATGTGTATAAAGTGAACCTGGTGTAGGAGCAAGTATAGGAACACTGGAACTTTGTGAAAGAAATATACAATGCAGTTGAAAATTACATTACTGCTACATTGCAATGCTTTCAAAATGCTTTCTCTGGTAAAAATTTCAGGCTGGTTTTAGTCTGCTCCACTTGTTAGTATTTTCATCTCATTTATTCCACAGAACCTAGATGTCTCGGGTCAGATGCATTGTTGGTCCTTCATAAGAAACCAGTTTGATCACATCCCAGTGCTTAAAATGTAGTCTTCCTACGATGTGATGCTGGTATCCTCTGGAGTCATGCTCAGGTGTGTATTTGCTCAGGGACCCAGGACACCAGCTGTGTTGCTCACCTATCCAGCCCCATTGCTCTTGAGCACGGTGGTTGCGAGATGAGTTCCCACTACAGGTCTCTGGAAGGTGGAGGGGCTCCCTGGGCTGGTGCAAGTTCAGCGTTGGCTGCATGGTTACAAGTAGCTGTTGTTTCTGTCTCTCACTCCGCTTCAAATGTGACATCTTTGTGCACAGTTGTTCCCCATATGTAAAGCTCTCAAATATTTGTGAATGCCTGAGTATAGCTATAACTGCTTTCTGTGGGTTAAATAAATTGTTCCCAAAATATTCCTTATCCTTTAACTTAGTAAGTCTTACACTGCTGTAGACATTTCAAAAACGTCTTTCTTTTTCACCGCTTTCTTTTTCTTTTGTAAGTAAGCAAAAATAACTGAACTTTTCCTTACACAAGGCAAGTGTTTTATAGATTTCAGGCACTAAAAGAGGTAACAAGAAGTGGTTAAGAGCAGTTGCTGTACTCCTGGTACAGAAGCTGAGGTATTAAGGACTTCAAAGATAAGAAAGTAAGATGTAACATGCTACATTATCTCATCATAATAGCTCAGTTTGCATGTACATAATGCATTGTAACTGCTGTTTTATGGAGAGTTTTTCAGATGCTGTAATTGCCTGGTGAACGTTGCTTTGCTATGTTCATTGACTGATGAATTCTATACAAACTTTAGACACATCATATAGTGGGATGTCTGGGAAGTTGAAATGTGAAAATTTTATTTGATTAGCCTAAATAAAATTGCTAAATAATAGAGAACGTAATTTTAGCTTTAGAGAGGCTTTGAAGAGGGTAAGTGAGTAAAATATCCACATTGATGATGCAGCCTTCTCAAGAGACCTTATGATTCATGCGCATTTCAAGATCACAGTCAATTACAGAAAAACAAAATTCTGCTTTGCTTTACTTTGCAAATTCATCATTGGGGAGTTTAGCTTCAGAAGTCCTTACTTTAATCATCATAGTGGACATATGACAGAGTATTTGATTTCATGGGCATTGTGGAGTATAGAAAATTTATTTCTCTCAAAGGCTAGACCTTTTGTCGTGTTATTCCAAGAATCATTCATTAAAAGTTAGGGTTTAAAATTATTATTATTATTGTTGTTATTATCATTATTATTTGCTGCTCATTAAAAACAGGGGAAAGGAAAACAAACTGAAAACCTGCCAGTGAGGAATTTACTGGTGACATGAGAGCACTTTCTTTTTGAAGACCATTTCAGAGTACTACACAAAAATGATCTTGCTCTCTGAAGGGGTTTGACACTCTTGCACCCCAAGAAATGAGTCACAATTGTGGTGGATACTCAAGGCTGAGTTCTGCAAGAATAAGTCGCTCTATCTCCTGCCTTTTTGCTTGAGTGGAACATGAGAACACGAGCTCATGTTTCATCATTCATCTGTATAATCACTTTCAGGTTCCTTCAAAGAGTGGCAGAATCCCACACAAAGGAAAATAAAGCAAGACTTCATAGTGCCTAATGCAAAGCAGACGGTGGCTGGCATAGGGAAAGACATGGAGCCTCTGCGCCACAAGACACTGCTACAGCATCTTTTATGCTAAGCATTCAAATCCATGCTGTGCAGTGGCATGAGAAATACAGAGTGGTGGTGGTGTAGCCATGGTGGTCTAGGATGGATAGTCCCGAGAGGCAATGCTTGCCTCTCTCTAAGGGACGTGTTCCGTTCTGGCGTGAGCTCGGCCCTGTGTGGCCCTAGCAGGCAGGTATCCTGTTTGATGAATCGCAGCGTATGTTGTGATAGACGATCGGCATGAGCAGTGCTGCCTGTCAGCATGCACACAGCCAGGGCATATGCTCCTGCCTGCCTTGCAGAAATATCCAGAGGGGTATTCAGAGTGCTGAGCTCGGTGGGGTAAGGATGGAGTGTAGACGACAAGGAGCAGTAATAAAACCTTATGAATACAACCTTGCCCATACTTCATTTTCATCTTTCCAATTTTTCTCCCCTAAATGTGGAAGGAAGATAGGAGAGCAACTCATTGAAGTCATCTGAACCCTCTGAAAGCTGTTTTATGAGTTCATTTATCTGGCTTGCTTGTGTTTCTTTGTAACGTCTTTCTTCTGCCAAAAATAACTCTTAGACTATAGATTAGCTGCTGTAAAAATAGCAGTAAAATGGCCCAAAACTCCAGGAATGGACTCAATAAAAAAGTCAGAATTGGAGGGGTTTGGGACAGTTTATTTCAAACTAATTAAATTATAGAATTTTCTTGCAAAGGCAACAACTCTGCTCTGCCTATGGTGCAAACGTAATGCTTTGTATCAATGCCACTGTGTTTTTCCTTTGAGAAAATATTTCTACGTTTCATTATTTCTTAGCTTGTGTGTCTTGTCAGGAGAAAACAATGTCTTAAGCTGAAAATACTCCTTTTCCAGCCTTACTGCCCTTGTCTGGTACCTCAAGCATCAGCAAGATCCAGTTACTTTGGTTGAGAAAGGGTTGTTCATGTTGCATGTTAACAGGTGCAATGGCAATTGCAAATTTGTCCTAAGCAGGTGGGCCAAGATACCAAAGTGTAGAGTGATGCAATCCATCACCATGGTCTCATCAGAGCAGAGCAGGCAAGCTGGGAAACTGAGGACCAGACCTGTTTGTAAGCCCTGATACTATTAACATGATTTTATCTTGCAACAGAGATTCCAGTCCCACTTTTTCTGTTTGTTACTTTGTTTTGAGAGAGGCGGTACATTAAAACCCTGAAAAGCACGGGTGGTTGGCTGCTCTGATTGGTGTGTTAAAGGGGGCCTTGGAAAGAATTTGACTGAAGTTTGAGCAAAATGAGTTCAAATGTGGAGGAGAGTGTAGTCTGGATCTCTCTGCTTCACAGGCTCTTTGTAAATACATTATTTTAATTATATATTTGAAACCACTGACATGTGCTTGACTTTAACTGTCACCAGTGGTGCTGTGTCAGCCCCCAGGTACACTGAACAGATGTTTGCTTTTTCATGGATTTTGGTAAGGAATGGAAAGACAGTCTGTGCTTTCTGTGTTTTTGCCCAGGAAATAGATTTTTCAACCTGAATATTTGTTTAGATTTTGGTTTCAACCTCAGAAGCTTCAGCACACAAATTATTTCCTTTCTCTTTTTTTTGGAGGTGATGACGGGATTTACTGCATTTATTTTTCTATGGAGGAACAAATTTCTACGGAGAACAAATTGTGCACCCAAAAATTTTCTGGGAAAGCAGCAGAGCATCTCTTCTTCTAAATGCGGGATCCTTATGTAACCTTGTGCATTCCTATCAGCCTATTTTTCTGAGTTACTTTTTTAAAGCAGGAGAGCTGGCCTGATGCTTAAGGCATCGAGGATGTTGCTTGGCAACTTTGGGTCATGCATGCATTTCTGTGGGAGCAGCTGGACAGATGTTTGCACACAGGCTGACTGGGAGCAGTGCCTGGTGGTGACCGAGTAAACCCAGTCCTAAAATTGTTTCAAGAGATGTGTGATAAATTAAACATTTGCACTGTGAGAGGCTGTTCATGATACTCATTATTTAGAAAGTGTAAAAAGCTTTTCAAAAGGTGAGAGGCTGAGATGCCTTTCTTGGGTATTTTTCAGTGCCTAGGGGACAGATACATACCATTTGTCATTTGGGTGAGTGAAATTTGTTTAGATTAAAGCTGTGAGTTGAAGATGATGGTTTGTTTTGGTGTTGCCTTCCCCCACCCCCCAACTGTAACAGTGTTATTTTCATGTTATTAAGAGGATTTACCCTTCAGAGATCCCAAGGCAGATATCCCAGAGCTGTTTTGCAGGTCTGTGTCCTGTTAGCAATCAGATGCATTTCAGTTAGAAAGAAAACAGTTAAGTGTGAACCTCTGCTGCTTTTTACCCTGATATACAATTTGCCGGGTGCACACAAGGCATCTGACTTTAAGGTATGCCACTATATTTGCCAAGGGAAAAACACAGAAAACCTGGATTGGTAAGTAACCTCTGATTTTTCCCTGTGAGTGCTGATAGTGAGAGCGAGTTGCAGGGGGAGTAAGCTGTTGAAGCAGACGGAAGGCATGAATGTCTCTTCACTACCTTCGTTTTTACTGGCAGTGTCCCATGAAGTGAATGTGAGACTTAAACTGTAATCTGAATCAGATCATGTTTTAATGCATTTTGAAAGCATCTGAGCAGCTATAAACGTCAGGTGGAGGAGCTCCTGGCTGTGTGCAGAGGCTGTTTGCTGGAGGTGGACCAGTCCCTGTGAGCCCCGCTCAGGTGGGGGCTGAAGGTTAGCAGTATAATTTTGACCAGTTGCTCACATAAATAAAGGCTGATGCCCAACATCACCATCAAAAGCTGGCATAGCCCCCAAGGGAGGCAGTGGTGTGATATTGCTGTCATTCTCACTGCTCATGTCACACCACACCACCCACTCCTCAGTCTCGTATTGATGAGATCTCACAGGAATCGTAGCAAGGACTCAATCACATTTATTGTCTCTCCTTCATTTTCGGTTCTAACTTGAAAGGGTTTTCCTGCTTCTTCCCATGGCCTTAATAAATATTTGTAGTAACGTAGTGAAAGGGGCAGGAGCAGGATGGAGGTGGGAAGGAGCAGCTGGGAAATTGTGAGATTGATGGAGGCTTTTCTCCTGTTGTTATTGCAGTTGTCTAACTGACTGGGAGAATGTGGCAAACTGGGCCAGGGACAGGCTGCGAGGAACAAGGGTGACATCTGGCTTGGTGGGCTCGGAGCCATCAGGCACAGCCCCAGGTCCTTGTTTTGTGAAGAGCAGCCACTTCTGCTGTAAAGTTTTGTGCAAGGAAAGATGTAAGAGCAAGATGAGACAGCGTGCTGGGAACAACTGTGCACTTTTCTAACTAGAGACAGAGAAATTACAGTGCATAAGTTGGGGTTTTGCTTTCTTGTTTTCTTCAAGAAGTATATTTGATAGACTAAAAACACCAGCCCTTCCCCTTTCTGTGAGTTTACTTATTGTTGTCCAATCTGCGTTTTTCTACTCTTCTGTCACTCTGAGAGAATAAAAATGGAGAGGGATAGTTTAACAGGAAAGATAGTCAGCAAACCTAAAATTCTTGTTTAGACATGCCAGGTCAGAAATTTTTTAATTGTAAGGAAGCCTTGAGCCTAAAGTAATCCTTCAACCATTGAAGAAAGCAACCTGGGACATCTCAGCATATAAGACAATACAGATAAAGGATAAATGTGTTCAGTTTTGAGCAGGCCTTCTTACCTTTTCCCAATACCATTTTAGTAGGATGATAAGCATAAACATTCATTGTACTTTAAACAAGAACCTACTACTGCTTCCCTTAATTGGTATTAACCTTCATTAAGATGAGATTTGAACTGTGTTGGGTGCTATGCAAACACTCATTAAAGTGCCTTTCCTCCCTGGTAAATCTTGCAGCTAACGAAGACAAATGATATAAAAGCAGTTGGGGGCTATGCCTATTAACCTGGCCACTGAGAGTCATTTTATTAGATGTGTCATGAGGAAGAGGCATCTTAAAATGGGATTTGTAGAAGGCAGTTATGATTCAGCATGGCATTTCTATTTCTGATAGTAGTCCATAAATATGGGCATTGATTCTTCTTTGACTTAGTGAGACTCTAGCTTATGCTTAAGGTAAACTTCACCTTTAATCCTTCTCTAAATTAGATGAAAAGACATAGAAGAGCTAAAAATAGTTTTATAACTGAAATGCAAGCCTGGGTTTAATAGTATGGAAAAGAATAAAATTCTCCAGTAAAGGAGAATAGTCAGTGTTGACCTCCATAGAGATGGTTGCCATCTGCGAAGCTTGTGGTCCTAGAGTTGCTAATAGAAAATGAGAGTTGTCCTTGCCTCCCTTATTGTTAGGCTGTTCAGGAACCTTACTGAAATGAAAATGAATTAGTACTAACTGCATATTACATTGTCAGTTTCCTGTAGTCAGTGTATATTAAATCAGAGTACCATTAAACCTTATTAATGACTATGAATAAACAAAATAAATCAAAAATTAAAACCTTAACTGAGATGAAAAGCTTCAGTTTATTATTTTCTCTGAAAGCTAACTCTTGTATCTTTTGGACATGGCCTCAGGTACATCCCAAAGCATCATGTATCCATAAAACGTAGCTACCTTGGCTCATAATGGGGGCTGGAGAACTGCAGCAGGAGGTAATCCTTGATAATCCAGTTAATGCTCTCAGTCAGAAAGTAGCCACAGATATGAAAGTGGCAAAGGGCAGCGCTGAATTAATTGCAGTAAATCTTCTATAGGCAGGATCTCAGTAGCAAAGCACTGGGGACAAATTTACTCATTGTTCCTTCAGTAGTCTTAAAATGGAGTGGATTTGGCAGTGACTGGCAGAGCGAGAGTTACTTCAGACAACAGAC
Source organism: Coloeus monedula (assembly GCF_965178545.1). NCBI lineage: Eukaryota > Metazoa > Chordata > Aves > Passeriformes > Corvidae > Coloeus > Coloeus monedula. The sequence continues at coordinate 108,880,132 of NC_138781.1, forward strand.
CAAATAAATCTCTACACTGAGGTCAGTAGACCAGTGTCAAAAATGAAGCTGACCTGCTGTGTCACTGAGTTCTCCTAAAGGATATCTCACCTAAAGTTTTGCTACTTACATATTTGAAGGCAATGGTAATATTGGCCAATTAGTGGGCATTATGTTTGTAGTGAGTGAAGACAGAAATAGAGTATTTGGTTTGATTTCTAAATCTTACCTTCATCTGTTCACAGTGATCATTCTTAATTATGAGAATTTTGTTTCATTGCCATGCAGAAAGTTAAGCTGCATGAGTCATGGACAGAATGGTTTGCTTTTAATAAATGGAAGTGGATGCGGTAATAATAAAAAAAAAAAAAAGAAAAAAAAATCAGTTTGACTCCAAACCCATCTGCCTGTCTAGACAGATAGTGCCAAGCTCCTGTCTGCTAAGAAGTATCTTCTTAATAATGCTGTACTAATGCTAGTACTTTTATAGTACTTGCCATTTTTCAAAGTGCTGTGCCCAGCTAATTCATCGTTGGCTGGACTTGAGAGAGCCTTTTGCTGAGTTTGATAGCATTTTTGTGTCTTGGTTTTCTCTTATGTGCTATTTTGAATGCCATGTCCAATCAATTACGGAATCACAAGAATGTTTTAGGCATCGGTTCCCAGAGCTGGGCAATAATCCTTGTCCCTGTTCTTCCAGGGTTGCCTATTCATCTTTTCCTGGCAGAGACCATGTGTCTCCCCATTCCTCTCCCCTATAAAAAAAGTACTTGTAGTGGCCAAATGCTTTGCACAGGCCTGTTTTCTTTATGACTGTTTTCCTCTGACTGAAACCCCATGGGGAAGGGGGGTGTGTGTGGAGGTGTGTGTGTGTGTTGACACCTTCTCCTTCCCTCCTCTAATTTACCTGCTTCATGTCAGAGGTTGTTTGCTATTATTCTTCCCTGGCTTTTTCTTCCTCCCTTTGAAGGGTTTTCCCCCTTTGAAGCGCTTTCCCAAGCAAGTTGCGTGTGTTCACCAAAGGGGAGAAACCGGAACAGCAAAAGGGGTGGATGGATAGAGAAGAGAATGGAAGGCAGAGCTTTCCACCTAGTTTACCCCCTTCCCCAGCTATGTGTCATTCTCCTGAGGGACTCTGACTCCTGCTCACACAGCTGGGTCCTGCCAAATCAATACAGAAAATGGAGAAAATACAGGGAAGGTATGTGGTACAAGGGGAAGGAAAGTACTTTGGAGGGAAGGTGAAGAAATGCCTCTCATAAGGGTTGAGGAGGAATAGGTGGTTGGGAGGTCCCTCTCCAAGAGGTATGGTGCTAATGGATGGAGGGGGAGAATGGGTCAAACTGGATATGCAAGGAGGAAAGGGGATGGGGTAGCAGGAGCAGGCTGGGAGGGGTTTTCTGCAGACACTGAAGTGGAGAGGAGATGGTGTGTGGGTAGTGACACACAGGCAGCTCATGTGCAGCTGGGTGCAGAGGGTTCAAAGGCTGAGCATTCAGAGTGACTGCCAGTGTTTGGCATCCTGCATCCCACCCAAGCTGGTGCTGGTTTTAAATAAGCAAAATGTAGGAGTTAAAAACTCCTCCATGACAGGTAGCAGGGGCTGCATGACTTGTTGCCAGCAGGGCCTTATGTGGAGGTGAGAAGGGACTGCCTTGGGCTGCACCAAGCCTGATGTGTTGGGAGTTGAAATGAATGGAACTCAAATGGAACCATTAGCTTCTGACATCTACGTCTGAAGCACCACCTCCAGAAACAAATGAAAATAGTATAAGTAAAATTATTGTCCCATATCAAGGCAGGAGATCAGTCTCCTGCTACCTGGACTTACCATCCGATGTCTTCCTTTTGTGTAAATGGACACTGAGTTAATTCCAGTAAAGTGTAGGGAGATTATTCACATTTCACACCTGTATAAGAAGAGTATGGATTCAGGCTTGCTATAAATTACTGAAACAACTTTTTTTTTCTAAAAATTAATAATATTAAAAACTGCTGATTCATGGAAACCTAAACTTCCTTGGAGCTTCCTTCTGACAAAAGTCATGACAAGTTGGGCACTAACCCACTTTGAAACTAGAAATTAACATTTGAAAATGAAAAAAAAAACCCCAAAACCTGTGAGTGTTGAGAGTTCTGAAACTTAGGCTCACATTGGTAGCCCAGAGGTACCAGTCCCTTTAATCTGTTGCGAAGATTTCCTGTTTGTAGGAGCAGCCTGTTAATACCACTTAATGCTTTGAGGTTAAATCAATGAGCTGGAAGCCTTCTCGATCCTCAGATGAAAGATGTCATTATGTATGCAGAATATCCACAAAAGGGATCACAGAGAATAGTGTAACTGTGGGGCAAATCTGCCTGCAGTACTGCTCAAGGACAGCATGGGTGGCTGGAGAGCACTAATACTTCTGTGATGTGTCTGCTTAAAAGTGATGTCAACACCTTCCTCTGTAATGGGCAGTGAAAGAGCTGCCAAAGGTCGAGCTGGTAAATTCTTGCTCGTTTTTTCACAAATATTTCTTAAGTCTCCTAGCTTGCTTTTGAGACTCAATGTGATTGAGAGTAACTCAGTCCTTCCTTACTTTCGTCTTGTTTTGGTTTTTTTCAAATCAAACCTTGTTAACTCTAATGTGTGTCTTAGCTGTCAAGTCCATTCCCTTGTGATTTGTGATGGCTTCCAGAGCTCCTGGTGGAAAAGAGTATACAAGTCTTGTTATTTCAACTGCGTGACCAAAGGTATGCCCTCTCTTAGCTGATGGCATGCATTTTCCTTTTGAACTCTCTTTCCTTCTCAGGCACATTACGGTGTGCCAGTTCTGCTAAACGGCACTCTTGCATAGCAGGTGAAGAGGGCGGTGTGTGTCTGGCTACGATGCCACACGAAATACAGAACAGCACAGTTTTGCAGATCTGAGAAATGGTATGCTGCTGCCTACTGTCAAAACCTCTTTCTCTTTTTAAATCCCCCAGAGATGCTGCTAATTAAAGGAGCTATTCCCTGCCCCTCCCTCCCCCCTTGATTCATATCAGAGCCCTGAGTATAATTTGGATCTCATAAGTTTTAGGAGTTCTCAAAATGCCCTATCTAAAGAGAGAATAAGCCTCATTTATCCACTTCGCTGTACTAGGGTTGAAGGTGCAGCATGAGACCGTGTTGATCTGTCACTCTTCTGCAGCCAAGCCATCACTGCCCTTCCTGTGGGCAATTCCTCCTCTGGAAAAGAGCAAGTTCAGCTGCTTCTGGTCCCCCAGAGAAGCAAATGAGCAGTGCCTCTGAGCACGGTGATGCAGCAGTCTCAAACCCAATAGCCACTCCTATGTGTGTAGAGTGGAGAAGTAGTTTTGTGCTCTAAGAGAAGCTATGTATTTACCACATTGGAATGGTGTAAGTAGGATTAATCCCCTCCCAAACTGCTTTTGTATGCACTACAAATTTTTGATGCTTTCTGACATGTGGCATGTTGTGGTCTGTACTGGAGTGCAAACTTGAAAATTATCTTCAGTTTTACATTATCCCTTTTGGACCAGGAGCTGATGTGTGACAGGACCTATATATATTTTTTTTTTCATGTTTTCGCAATGTTGTTGAAGGAAATATGGTTTGTATTTTAAGAACATGTAGTTTGTCAGTGAAAACTAAATTTGAAAAGGCTGGTACCTTCTCTCCCCCCCATCAAAACCTCCACGTGTAATTCAAAGCCAGATCTTGCCAGCTCTCAGCTTGCTGCTTTTAAGTTGACGGGGAGCTTCTCCATCGCGGGGGTTTGCCTGCAACTGCAGCAGCTAAACTCGACTCTTTAAATAGATGGATTCATTTAACTGAGCCAAAAAACGGCCGGATCCCTCCGGACACAGGTGGGGATCCCTGTGCTGGGCGGAGGTGGAGGGGGGCTTCCTACCGCGCCCGGGGAGCAGCCCTCGGTGGCCCAGGGAGGAAGGCAGGCGGGAGGGCTGCCTCCGCAAACCTGCCGGCATCCAGCTTTTGCCTCCCGCCCCGGCGTGCGCTTTTTATTTTTTTCCCTTTTTTTTTTTTTTTTTTTTTTTTCCCCCTTTCCTTTTTCCCTCCCTCTCTCCGGAGCAGCCTCGGCAGCCCTGATTTGCTGGGGAGCGGCGGAGGCTCGCTCTGGGCAGAGCCGGGCTGCGCTGCCTGTGCTGACGCGTGGCCGCCGCCGCGCCGGGAGCAGCCCCGCGCCCGCCACCGCCGCCCCCGCCGCTCCGCGCCGCCGCCGAGGAACCTCCGCGCCGCTCCGGCCCCGCTGCCTGCGGTGCCCTCCCGCAGCGGGGAGCTGAGGGTATGCCCGGGGGGGCGGGGGCAGATTGCATCTCCCCCCTTTTGTAATGTATACGTGTTTATTTATATATATGTGCGTGTATATATAGACACACATATATAAATATGTGTGTATATATATTTACATCATTCTTAGGAGCCATTTTTAAGTAGGGGGGGCGGCGTGTGCGTGCGGCCAGGCTGCCCGGGGGGGCCGGGGCAGGCAGCGAGCGGTGTCCCCCGCAGAGCGGGGAGGGCGGCGGGGGCTCTGCGGGGACACACACACATACACACAGGCTCGGCTGCTCCCGCCGCAGCTCTGCCGGGGGGCGGAGGCTGGGAGGGGGACTGCAATTTTAATTTTTTTAGGACGATACGCATTTCTGTGGGAAACTTCTGTAGGCGGCGGAGGGGGGCGGGGGAGGCGTGTGGCGTGGTAGGGCGCACCCCGAGCCCCCCTAGGGCCGTGCCACCCCCACTGCCCGGTGTCCCGCTCACCTGGGGGACACAACACCTGGGCGGTGCAGGGGCCCGGCCGGGGCTGCGCTACTCGCGATGGGGGGGGGGTTACCCCCTACCCCCCCGCCCCGGGCCGTGGCTTCTGCAATGCGGTGGGTGTGGTTATGCACGGAGCACATCGCAGCCCCGGACCGCTGCAGTGGCAGCACCGCGCCGGCCCCCTCCTGGCCGGCAGCGAGGGGCCCCACCGGGGCGGGCTGCCCCGCTCCGCTCCGCTCCGCCCCGCGCTGGAGGGATCGCGCGTCCCTGCCTGCCTGACCCGGCGCGGGCTCCCAGGTGCTCGGGAGCGCGGCCCGGACGCTGGAACCCCTCACTCTCCCCCATCCCCACTCCTGGCCCCGCGGAGCGCGGCGTGGAAGTGTCGGTGCTCGGCCAGGTCTGTGGGGAAAGGGGAACAGAGAAGCCGTGGGTGCGACCAGCGTGCGGGCTGAGCGGGTCCGTCGGTACGCCCGCATCCTGGGTGCGGTCCCTCGCCCTTGGGCTGCCAGAGAGGGACCGGGGCGGGTGGGTGGAATAGGATTTTGTCTTTTTCAGTTGCCCCATTTTTCATTCAAAGGCGAAACTTCATCACATATACCGAGAAGCTTAAAAACTCTCACTCCTATGGTGATCGCAATAGCAAAGCATCCCTGTCTGGCCTTGCGCTGTCTTGATTTAATTTCTCTTGGGGCTGTGCTGGAAGAGAAAGGTGCTGGGTCAAGGCAGTTGTTACTCTTACCACAGTTCTGCAGCGTGTGCTCCTGTTTGAGGCAGAGATGGAAAATATTTCCTCCACTGAACATGCACATTGCTTCGAAGTTGAAAGGAAACTACTTACAACGTTTGAGGTCTTTTCTGTCAACGTGATTGCAAGTCAGAGGCCCACTTGCCAAAAAAAAAAAAAAAAAAAGCTCTGGGTTAGGTGTGTCCCATGTGCATCCGTCCTTTTACAGCCTGGTGAGCTGAGGGATACCTTCTTTTTTTACTTTTAGCAGTTGTCAGCAATTGTCTCTGTCCATAGAAAGCTTTGTAAAAAGGTTTGTATAAAGAAAGCAACTATAACTAAATCTCATAAAAAATAAGAATTGTAAGCAAGCTTCATAAGGCTTTGACCAGTAAAGGTCAGATGTGACTAAATGTATGTTTTTTCTCTAAATCTATGGAGAAGAGTCCTTTCACAGAGTATTAAAAGGTCAAGATCATCATGCTGCATCACTGATGTTGTTAAATTCACTGGTCTTGCTGCACCTCTGAGTGTGTACATGCATAGTCGGGTATAGGCAAATACTGCTGTGCTGGTCTCCTTGGGTTGGAAAGTTTCAGCTCTAGTGTGAGGATGAGATCTGCATGGCAATCAGGGGAGGAGAAGAGAGCCTGAGAGCACCGCATTGGGGTAAGAGCTGCTGGAAGTTTATTCCTTACAGCACTGCATGAACAGGAAGGCTCCTTGAGCTGCTGGCATGCTGCAGACCTGCTTGCTGCAGCAGAGAACACGAAACACATCGGGAAACATTTAAAATACACTGGTTCTATTTAATCAGACCAGTACAGCCCCGGCATCTCCCCACACTAATTGCCTGCAGTCGCATCCCTCCGTTAATGGTGCAGCTGATGGCCTTTTCTCCCGAAAGGCTGCCCTGTATGACGAGGAGCTGGTCGGATGCGCATCAGGAGGTCATCCCATGGGAGCCCCGCTGCTGCGGTGGGCAGGTTTAGCCTTGGGGAGGAGCAGCGGGGGAGGGGGGGCACAGGGTGTGGCACCCATCCCCAGCCTCCCCCTGCGCCTCAGCCTTGGCGGCTCCTCACTGGGTAGGGCTGTGTCTGACTGCTGGAGAGCTGCACCAAAACTGGAGAGGGCTGGTTTGGGTTGGGGTTTTGTTCTCTCTTCTGGGAAGGAGCAAGTGAAGGTGAAGCTGCAACTTATGTAATTTTTCATTTAATCAGGGTGAAATCTGTTCTTGTCTGTAGTGGAAACCTGCTGAATATTTAGTCTTTGATGAGAAAGAATTGCTATTCAGAGATTTTTCTTTGAAATCCGGGGAGGGGTAGGTGATAGTAGATTTGTCCCACGGCAACGTGGTCGTACCTATGTTTGTTATATTTGTTGTTTGATGCATGGTTGTGAGTTCCATGGGGGTTATGCATAGTTGTTTTCTTAAAATATGTAAAATGTCACTTCTTTGTATTTCAGGCATGATCTTGAGTTAACAGAAAGTTCTTGAAATGTGTTAAATGTGTTATTCACGGTGGGTGACATTCAGACTTGTTTCATGGAAATCTCATGTACCAGTAAATGACTGCTTGTTGTCTGAGGGAAAACGTCAAACCATTTATAAGTGGTTATAAAAGACTTCTTGTCTCTCATGAGATGAAGCATCAGCTTTATTTCTTGTGCTACGGCATTTTCAACACAGAAGTGTGAAACTGTGTGACTTTGTCACATCAAAATACATCCTCGGGTGAGAATCTGTGTGTGTTCAGTGCATGTTCAATATATGTTGGGCTTTGGAAATGAAGGGTTGGTCCATGCAGGGAGGGCTGTTGTGGGTGTGTAGGACTGTGGTTTTTTTGATGTGTACAGCATGGCCCTAGGATTTGTGGTTTAGCATCCTATTTATCACATTTTTACTGGAAATATTTTATGACTGCAGTGTTTGAATGTTCAAAGTGTTTTGTTTGAATGAAATTTCTCTCTAATCAAGTGAGTATAAATGCATGCATATAACTGAAAAATATGATTGCTGTCAACTAAGTTGAAAATTAGGCTGAGAAAGTGTTTATTCTGGAGAATCGTGAGGGATTGTTTTTATTTGGTACAAAAGTTGTAGAGTATAAGAATGTTACCCAGAACTAGACTTAAATAAGTATCACTAAGCAGTTTGAGTCAGCAGCATAAAGGAAGTCTTCAAAAGAGGTGAACCACTGCGAGAATCATAGATTAGCTAGCTTTTATAGCGTGTTTCTCTACATTTTCAATCTCCAGTGTTAGCCATTTATAATGGCTGGAGAATGGTCCAAGTCTAAATGAGTATGTGGACACATAACGCTTACTCAATAGCTGGCTAGAAACACCCAAAGAGAAAGGCTTGTTTTCTTTGGGAAGAGCTCCATTTCTTAAAGTGCACAGCCCAGGTAGTGGAGAAGAGGAGCATAAGCACTTTTCTTGGCTTCGGTAAGAGAAAACCTACAGACCCTTTACTCCCTCCCCTGCCATTCTCAATTCTTGTCACCATCACCATCAGTGCAGACAAAGCTTGGGAGGATTGCTGAGGACTGAGGACCTCCGGAGAAGCAGAAATGGGTCAGTATTTGGGACAACTGAGTTAATCTGAGACAGTGTGCTGTATAGACAGCAAAATCAGTATGTCCTGCACCTTTCCTGAGTAATTTATATAATGCAATTTGAGTAATTGTCAGCTTTTTGTCTCTGGAGGAAAATGAAATCTTTAAATTTACTTGGCCTTTGTATCAGCGGAGATGGCTGTTCTTGAATAAAGTGGATAAAAGCAAAAAGGAAATTATAATCTATAAAATCGTGAATCTATTTGTATCCTATGGGATGCAGTATATGAAAGGGTATTACATAGTTGAAAATTTAAAAAGTACACAGAAATTAAAAAAAAAAAAAACTGGAGGGGGTGAGCTTTTGTACATAGACCTCTTCAATTTTTACCCTTTCCTTTTAGATCTTGGAAATACTTTGTGTGCCACAGACAGAGAATCCTTTTCAGTGGCTTCATTATCTTATCAAAACTGATCTGGTGGCAAGCTGAGAAACAAAAGAAGTACTGAAATCTGCATGAGGATCACCCACCAGGTGTTTGATCCCACTGAGAAAAGTCTTTCAGTTTAGAAGGTTAAAGAAGAATGTGGAAACTGGGGACTCGGAACATGTGTCGGGGATAAAGGGCTAGAATAAATGGAAAGCATATGTGAATATAAAAAAGTATTTTCAGGAAGGGGAAGGGAATGTGAAAAGAAAAAAGCAGGATACAGTTTTGGATACCTGCTCACGTGCATGTATTTGTATGAAACAGATGTTTATTGGCGAATGGGACAGGAGGAAGCAGTCACGGCATTGCTGTGTTAGGTGAGACTTGGGAGAAGAAAGCTCCTGTGTGCCATAGAGAATGGTTGATGATTTTAGTTTTGGGCTGTGTTAAAATTGCGACTACCATGTCGCATGTGCCCATTCCCTGGCTTTTACTGCAGCCTTTTTCTTAAAACAGGGGTTGGGTTTCCCAGATGGGCTGCAAGTAGCAAGTGAGGGAATAATTTGAAGTGGCAACAGCTGACCCTGGTGGGCTTTTGTTCGGAACCCTGTTGATGAACGGTGGGATGTTCATGGGAGAGAGGTAGGGAAAACACCTGTCCCTCACCCCTGTCAGACTAGGGCAAGCTGCACACTTATGCCTGTGGGTTTGTTCTGCTCTGTAATTGTGTCCTGTTCTTCCAGTCAGGCTCTTGCCTATCACTCCCCCTGTATGTCCCCTTTCCCTGGCTGCACTCACTGACTGGGTGCCCCTTCCTTTGGGCTCCTTGGTGGAATCCCTGCTGGAACCGGATCCTCTGGCACTGTCCATTCTTCCCATCGCCCAAGAAAGTGGCCAAGTACCTGCCCTGCTTCTCCTCCTCCTCATTTGGGATTATTCCTTCATATTCCTCACCCTCAGAGCTTCATCCCTTGCAGTGGCTCAGTCACAGTACTCTCAACCTCCCTGGAGGAGGTAAATCCTGGGAGACAACCATGATCTTGGGTGCTCCTGCTGCCCCTTTCCCTGGTGGCAGGAGGTGACACCGCTCATGGCAGCCAGGAAATCTGACACTGCTGGTAACAATGGAGCAGCAGGACTCCCTGGTGGTGGAGGTTAACTTGTTCAGTCCTTATGAATCTGAGGGCAATTATGTGTAACACCTCCAGTTTCCTAGGACATACTGGCTGCAAATAAAATTGTGTTTAATAAGCCAGCAAATGTAAACAAGCTGTGAAGAACAGAAGAAAGAAAAAAACAACCCACCTCTTCCAGACCTAGGAAACATATGTTTATACTAACTGAGAGACCTGTTCTTGCACCCTGACTCACATCGGGGAGTATCTTAATCTGCCTGTCTTCCCACAGAAATCGGTAAGCCTGGCTGTGAAGCAAGGCTCAGTTTGCTTTAGAGGGAGGTATCAAAATCTGACCCAACCAAATCATAGCTTAGGTCAGGAAGCTGTAATCTTTCTAAGGACCTTGGAAATGATTGCTTCACCAGGTGCACTGTATTTATCGCTGTTTTCTTTCAATTAAATTACTGATGTTGCAGAGCAACTCTTGGGGCAGACAGAGCTTAGCCCCTCTGCTCCCAGCACAGTGTGATAGCTGAAGGTGCCCCACAGATGCACTGGAGTCCATACATGGACATATGCATTATACAAACAGAAACATCACTACTTGCCTGTGAGAATTATTTGTAGCAAGAAATCTGGTACCTCTAGTTTGTTCCTAGTTTGCATATTAGTAAATTGGAGGCAAAGGTAAAGATAAAGGTAAAGACAGTGGGTGATGTATAAAACTGTGTGCTCAGGAAAGCAGGGTCTTTTAGTCTGGCCAGATGGTGTTGATAGTCCAGGGACTGGTGGCACAGAGCCCTTTGTATGGGGCATCTGGCATCGGCACTGCCATGGGAGGTTGGGGAATGATGGGCAGCTGCCTTTTTGGAGGTCAGCATGTCACTTTGTCTTGAAGCAGGCGTAAAACACAGGTCTCACTTGCACCTGCGGGGCTGGCCCAAGGCACAGTGGCTTCTTGTAAGCAGGTTTCTTAATTGATCATTTTGTAACAATCGCACAGTTTGCTGACACCACCAAGCGGTTCGGTGTGGCTGACATGCTGGAAGGAAGGGATGGCATTCAGGGGGACCTTGACAGGCTTGAGAGGTGGGCCCAAGTGAAGCTCAACAAGGTCAAGGTCCTGCACATAGGTCAGGACAATCCCAAGCTCAAATACAGACTGTGAGATGGATTGAGAGCAGCTCTGAGGAGAAAGACTTGGGGGTGTTTGTGGAAGAGAAGCTCAACATGACTCAGCAAGGCATGCTCACAGCCCAGAAAGCCAACAGCATCCTGGGCTCCATCAAAAGCAGTGTGGCCAGGAGGCTGAGGGATGTGGTTCTCATTACTCTGCTCTCATGAGACCTCGCCTGAAATATTGCTTCCAGATGTGGGTCCCCAGCACAGGAAAGGTTGTTGAAGCAGGTACAGAGGAGGGCCACAAATGTGATCAGAGGGCTGGAGCACCTGTGAAGACAGGCTGAGAGAGTTGGAATTGTTCAGCCTGGACAAGAGAAGGCTCTGGGGAGACCGCAGTGGGACATGTCAGTTAAAGGGGGCTTACAGAAGAGACGGAGAGACTTGATAGGACAAGGTGGGGAGAGGAGGGTGTCCAGAGAAGTTGTGGATGCCCCATTCCTGAAAGTCGTAGAATCGTAAAATACACTGAGTTGGAAGGGGCCCATCAAAGATCATAAAGTCCAGCTCCTGGCCCTGTGCAGAGCACATGTGCCTGAAAGCATTGTCAAAGGCCAGGTGTTCAAGGCCAGGTTGGATGGGGCTCTAAGCAGCCTGGTCTAGTGGAAGGTGTCCCTGTCCATGGCAGGGATTTTGGAACTAGATGAGTTTTAAGGTCCCTTCCAATCCAAACTCTTCTAGAATAATGGCAGTACGTGGCTACTTTAACCATCTCACCGTGTCTCACTAGGCAAGTGCTGTAAAAGCTCAAGAACAGCCCTGGAAGGAGGAGTACAGCTGTAGGGTTGAAAGGTGAAGTGAGAGGACAAGGGGTTTTTTTAACCTTGGAATTTGTCTTTTCCATTTCTTCTGTCTTTCCCATTTAGATCATTCCAGAAGACTAAGGTTTTGGTCAATTATATGTGCTTAAAGAGAAACACTGTAATGTAGTTTCCACTGTACTGAAGCATTATTCTTGTACAGCTGGAGCTGGCAGCCTTTCATTCCCTTACCACCTCCTTTTTTCTCCTAAAAATAGCAGCACACTACAGCAGTATTACAGGAGAGGCAGAAGAACGTTTCCTGAGCAACAATTTTTGCCGGATAGTGGTTGAGGTAGCATCAGGAGCAGATTTGGGGGGAGTTGGAGGAAGATATAAATAGAAACAGAACAAAATGGGACAGAGGCAAAATTGGTACGGAGAGGATGAGGCTGGTCAGTGAAAAGCCTGTGGGTGGTGACGTTCACTGAGCTGTGTACCAGCCTGCCTGGGGAACTGGGAGAAACCTCAGCACTTGAATCATTTAGGAGTTGTCGAGACAGAGCACTCAGCAGCGCTGTATGGGTAACAAACTCACGGTGCAGATAGGAGGCATGGGTGACATGACCTAATTTTCATCTCTGATTTCTATGATTTATTAAAGACTTTTGTAGACTTTCTCTTAGCAGACGTAGAGCCGGAATTTGAGGCATGGCAATTAGGAGGATCCTTTAATACTGTGCCAGCACACTGTTGGGGTTTCATCAGTTATTTGCAGGGGCAGTGTGCTAAGCGCAGCAAACAGAGGTTGGGGGCAGGCTCTGTTCCAGTTTAGATCTGGTATTGACACTAGTTTGCTTTCTGTGTTCAGTCCTGCCCTCAGTGCCACTACTCATATTTGTGGATTATAATAATCTATTTATGGGCTATAGTAGATATTTTGGAAAAAAATTTAAAAAATAACCACCACCCACAGCTGCTTCTCATGCCACCCTATTTAATGACACTCTCAAGAAACAGAGAATAGCTGATTTGTCTCACTTTATCCTGATCTTGGGAATCCCTTCATGCCTGGGTCGGAGAAGTAGAGCCAGCAGACAGTGCTTCTGCCCTCACTGGTTTTCCAAGACAGGGAGAAAAGACAGCACCCCACCTTGTTCATCAATATATTTAAATATATTCAGCCAGGCTTTCTGTCTGCATAAACAGTGTACCGACTTTTATTTGCACATAATTAAATATGCCACAAAATTATTGTGATGGTGAAATGCTGATGTAACTAAATTACTTGAAAGCTAAACTAAACTAAACTTACTTGAACAGCCGACTTTACTCTCTAAGTGTTGGTGTTAAGGTTGTTATTTCTGATCTGGTTCCCGTTCACCGCAGTTCTTGTGAAGCCCAACCACATGGAATTTCACACTTAAGGTTTGAAAGTGTTCTGTCCTCATCTGCTACTTCTGTGACTTAGATTTCTTGACTTATTCTTCATTGTGTGAACCCAAAACTGTTTTTCTTACACTTGCATCATATATAAACCATGAATATTTTTCTGTGTGGCTTCTCTGTCAACATGATAATGCAGGGCAGTAAAGCCAGTCATTTTCTCAGCCCTAGGGGACAGTGACTGAATTAAGGATGCAGACCTGAAGAATAAAAAAAGTAACTTCTTTTAAATTTTTTACCAACTTCCCATTGCTGTGCTGTAGGAACAGACATAAAATGTCTCTTGCCAGTGTAGGGCAAACTGCATGGTTGTGGGGCTACCCATGGAGGCAAGATGGTTACACTGACCAGGATTCCAGCAGCTTCTGTAACAGGAGTGTCTGTGTTGAAACAAACTCTTTACCTGGCTTTGGACTCCCTTGCTCTTCAGCTCCAATTTTGTTTTTATCTACCTGCTGTGCAGACATGATCACTGTATTTTCCCCATCCCTTGTTGTCCTGAATCACCTTGCCTCACCCCAGTAGGTTTGGTTATTGCAATTTATTTTCCTGTTTCGCTGTGTCCTGCATTTTCCATCATCTGAAGCACCCCTTTCTAAGTCTAGCCAGTGTTTCTTCTATATGAAAGCAAAATAGCTGGTATGAAAAAAAGATGCCCCCCATGACCTTCTGATCCTGTGATGTTGCTTTAAAGAACACCATCAGTGTAGTTATGCCTCCTTCTTTTAGCCAGTCTGTGGAAATCGATACAAGTGTTTGATACCTCCACAGGTTTGGAAGAAATCCTGCTGTGCTTTTTTTTTCCTGAGTAAAAAAGTGCTGGCATGCACCAGAAGATGCGGCAACAAAGCATCATGTTATAAATTTTCTGATTGCATAAGAAGATACCCGTCGCTCTCTGGCTTCCAAGCAGTTCTAAAGGGATAAAACAGATACGTTAATTACATACTGCATTAGGTACTTCACTGAACATGCTTTGCTACCTTTCTTTTAAGGCACACCAAAGTTATCATTGTTCCTAACCTACAGAACTGTGAGTGTGCTTCCTTGATAGTGTCCTCTGCTCCTGGAATGTTGTTGTAAGAAGAAAAAGCTTTGCAGGACTGGATTTGGCGAACAGATCAAGGTCTCAGCCAAGGAAATACATTGTCTGTTCATTCTCTAAACAAAACTAGCATAGCTGAAGGCATGTGTTTTGTATCTGGTTTCCACTGGCTTTATTTTGATTTTGTAAAGTAGATGTGATATGCAATTATTTCTGCAAACGTGACATTGTTTAAAAAACACTAGTTGTTAAATATTTCTTAATTAAATGTTGGCTGCTGAGCCTGAAAGAAACTGTCCACAAATTCAGAAGGGATAGCACAAACATTAACAAGAGTCTGAATAAGAGTTTGCATAATGAATGGAATTATTTCCTACTTAAAAACACACTGGAGATGTGGGCTGAGCAGAATTCACTCTTTGACTAAAGAGTGTGGACTAAAGAAAAGGAGAGCGCTGACTATACTATGGAAAAGTGTGGGACATTCAATGAGGGGATTAAAAGACCTTTTCCTCCTCCCATTTGGTTTTTCGAAATCTCATGTTTAAGCCCAACATCCTTACATTTCCAGGCAAGGCATCCTGCTTTCTGGTGGCATTTAGTCTTCATTTTAAGACCATGGATAACCCACTCTTAACCCGCTATTCTGAACTTGTGATGTATGGAAACCCCATTTTAATTAACTCTGTGGAAATTTTTAGGACTTTATTTCTTTCTCAACTCTGGTTAGCTACGCAGTGAGGAAACTATTGATCATTAATACTAGGGAGGTACAAAATTAGGACGTAAGGGTAATATATAACATTGCTTAAGATAACAGTTCTGCAAAATCCATGGTATCTTCCAGAACTGCAGTGACAAGGCACGATGACAAATGCATTCCATTAGAAGAAGGCTATTCCTTGAAAACTTAGTGTGAGCTTGGAGTATTTCACTGACTCACCGAATAAGCTGGACTGGAAGGGACTTTCAAGGATCATCAAGTCCAACTCCTGGCCCTGCACAGGACACCCCAATAATCACGCCATGTGCCTGAGAGTATTGTCCAAACACTCCTTGAACTCTGCCAGGCTTAGTGCTGTGGCCACTTCCCTGGTGAGCCTGTTCCAGCGCCCAACCACCCTCTGGGTGAGCCCTTTTCTAATATCAAACCTAAATTACCTCCCCTGACACAACTACAGGCCATTCCATCAGGTCCTACCACTGGCAAATGATGTAATGACTGGCAATAAGTAAAGTTTGCATTCAGTTTCAAGTAAGAAGCTTCTCAGACTCCTTAGTCCTCCCTTTCAGAGCTACAAGTAGAGAACACACAGCTCTTTCCAGGTGCAGATAAAGCCCTCAGCTTTGTTTCTGTCACCTTCCTTGCAGACTGTGGCATTTCTTATCAGTGGGCATGCCCAGGGTCCTCTGCTGCTTTGGAAAACAAAAGGTAGGAGGTAGCAGTGGGGACAAGGATGAGATCCTGGGCCCTCCTGGCTGCTGTGCCTGCAAGGAGCAGGACTTCACCCCATGGTGCTGCAAGACGTGGCTTCCACTTCTCAGGGATGTTCTGTAGTAGTTCCTGCAGCTGGTGACTGACTGACTGCTCTGCTTGGTCTTTTGTCACAGGCGCCGCCAAGATGAATAATTCAGTTTGTCAGGTGAAAATTTAAATTGCATCAGTCACACCTCTTCTAGAGTTATCCTGTGATTAAAAATGACAAATGGGTTTCAATGAAACACTGTTTTCATGTTCTCCTAACCTCTCAACACATACGTATTTGAAGCTTAAGAGTGTCACACGCACTCTTCAAAATCCATCTTTAAAATTATATGTTTAATGTAAGGAGGAAGAAAAGTTTCACCTATAGTTTAGATAGAATTGATAGTGTATTCATTTTCACTTAAAATATTGACCTTTCTTGCCTTCCTGCTAGGAGCAAGCCATAGCTGTTTGGGCTTTGAATTTTTGCACCTCTCTGGCATGATCTCTTGGCTGAGAAGTGATGCTTTTAGACTTGACAAAACCTGAATGATTAATCTAGTAGCCTACCAAAATAGTCTTAGTGTAGCTGATAAATCCTGTGCAGTTATTGAAATTCATTAAAACCTTAATGTTAAATTGTTAACCTCAACCAGTAGCATAATGTGGAAAACCAATGCATTCCTTTCCTGAAGGTGACCCCACTTTATTTAAATGGCAGGTAACTTCCAGCAAGGCTGCAGCCTCCATCCCCTATGGAACCAGCCTGCAGTTCCAGAAACATGAAGGCTGCATCTTAGCACTCAATTTTTCCCTGCCATGCGAGGCAAAAGGCAAAACCAAAAAAAAAAACAACCATGCTGTGACTCCTGAACATGTTGAGGGAGACACGGAGGTGGCTGATCCCGAACATTTCTGAGTCTTCCTCAGCAGGCTACCGGCTGTGGGCTGTCAGGATTGCCAGCTGGCACTTGCCAGTCGTACTATGAATGGAGCCTGCTTGCTGTTTTCAGTGATAGTGCTTCAGCAGTCAAGCAGATGTTGCTCTACTCTATAACAGTATTTGGAGATAAAGGCTCCTTGGTGCCTTTGGTGTAGAGCTGCAGAGCTCTAGGATTGAGGATGATGTACATGTCTCTCCAGCCTTCAGGTTTGGGTTGGGGGACCTTTGTAGGCTCAGCAGATGTCCCAGAGATTTGGGGCTCACAAAAATAACGGGATTTTGTGGCTGTTTGCTGGGGTCTTGTAATGGATCTGAAGGGCTTGTGGATGATGAATCTTCTGAACCTCAGACTGTGTCTCCACTGGGTGTTACACTGCCTCCACCTGCTTTGCTCAGCTTCTTCAGGGTCTTGTTATGTCATGTTACCAAAAAATACAGCATTTTCTTCAGACATCTTCTCCCTTTTTCAACTGTGTAGCCAGTAATTTTCGTATAAAATATCAAGTCCTCTTGAACACTGCAAGAATAGTACTAGATGGAAATGTTGTCAACCAGCTCTGCTGTTTAAGTAATCTTTTACATTAATGTGAAAAACTCATTTTCAAGATTGAAATGCTAACCCAAATTTACTGTTTCAATCTAAAGTAAGATATTAGGCCTTTCATTATTTTTATTCAGTCTCCTGTTCAAACTTTGGGCTTGAATCAAAGAGCTTTGTAAGTGCTGTTGGTTATACAGCTCATTCTAGTATATTTTCTGTACAAAATATGTAAACACATGCAGTGTTTATGCATCAGTTTTCAAGCTCTTTGCATTCCAGCTATTGGCACTGTAAAAATGCATTAGTTAAGATAATACTACTTGGCCATTTAATTTCCCTGGTAAAAGACAGTTTGTAAGTGAATGGAAGGTTTTTAGCCTAAAACCTGTAGGGGTAAGAGGCTTTGGTTCTAGTCCATGGTCTTGGAAATTGGAAGAAGAGCTTTTTAAGGACTACTTAGAAATAAATGATGGATATTGGTGCCATCTCTGAGTGTGGCAGCTGGAAAGTTTAATTATAGGCTGGGAAGTCAGTTAGGGATTAAGGAAAGTGTTTGCAGAAGGGGTGAATGTTAATGACAGCTGTTTGCTGTAGGATTCAGTGAGTCAAAGTACATACAGAACATAAGTGTAGGGACAAACACATGCTAGCTTTGAACATTCAAAAACTCCAGGCCTTTGTTCCTTGGCACGTGACCCCAGTTTGTGTGAATTCATTTTAACATCTCACACATGTGGAGGGGGGAAAAATTCCTTCTTTAGTTTCAGAGTCCTCAGCACAGGCGAGCTTGTGTTCGCTGTTGGAAAACAGCACCTAGGCCAGGGATAAATATAAACTGGGAGAGAAGCATGCACCCGTGTCCTCATTAGGAGACTGGCATTGGCCTGAGACAAGGAGATCCATACAATGAAATGTTTGGGCTGAGGCCCTGACATCCACATGCCTTGCACTGGCTTTGCTCTGGTCCCAAACAGCACACTGCTTGTGCCTGCAAAGACCTGTGAACTAAAACAAGTTAGAAAACCCATGACATGGAGTGTAGGGTGTGTAGGCATGTTGCACTTCATGTTACAGACCCACACCAGCAGTCTGAAAGAAACTCCAAATCCTTTTGCCTCTGAAAGGGATGCATTGGGAAATAGTTCTGCATCTGTTCAGGGTACCCATAAATCCTGTTGTACAGGTCAGGCACCACTGCTGCGGTTAGTAACAGTGCAAAGGGCAAGGATGGTTACAGCCACACAGTGTTAGGGCTGAATCAGTCTTCCCTTTCTGTCATTTTCCTAGGTGCTCAGTTTAGTTTTTTTCATTCAAGTACATTCAGTCTGTTCTCAAAATAGCAAAATAGCATTTTTTTCTTCTTCTATGGCACAGGTTCTTCACTGTATAATTTTGTTTGAATGAAGAGGAGTTTGAAGGGATGTGTGCCAGACTTAAGCTTGCTAGGTGCATACATGACTTAACAAGTCTGCTTTCTAACAAAAAACTGCTTTCTGCAGTAACCAGATTTCAGTCATCCTCTGAGAGGACAGAGAATGATAACATAAGCCGTCTATTGAAAAAACAAAACAAAAAAAAGAGACCAAAAAAAATCCCCCAAAACCCAAGAAACAAATCCCTAAATGCAACCAAAAAAACCCAACCAGCCCACAAAACCCAAACCAAAAATCCAGCCTTTTTGTTATGAAGAGTGTTTGAAACAGATGTGCAATCATGGCTTGTTGGTGTTTCTATTCTAAGAGAAGTTTGGATTTATCCCTCTTGTATGGGAGTTTTAAAATTGCCTTTTATTCAGCTGTAGTAGTAGACCTGCTGTACCTTACAGACATGTATGGTATGGCCAGAATATTAGAGGAATAAACTCAGAGAGTCATCTTCTCTATCAAAATTAAACTAATGTGAACATGTGCATTATTTATAATACATTTCGTAGATTGAGATCTGTACATGATCTTTGTTGACAATTAAAACTGTCATTGCCCAAAAATGTATTTAGTTTAATTAAGTTGCAAAACTGTCTCCTATGAGATTTCTGGGTGTTACAACACTGAGGTTGTTGCAAAAAGCTAATAATTCAGCCTTTCTGCACTTAATTCCATGTGACCAGCCATAATGAATGTATGGCTGTGGTGTATACAGTGGTACAGTCAACTGCTTGAAAAGTAACTCAATGATCTTCATAAAACATTGGTAGCTTTTGGGTGCTTGCCAGTTTTAGTTACAGCTGGACCCAGGTGGTCAAGTGAAGTGGCTTGTTATCTGCTGATGGTGTTTTCTGTCCTTGCTGGCTTGAGTGGGTGCTGGGTGGGTGCAGTGGCATGTAGGGGCTGTAGGCTCTCTCTCTGGCCCAGCTACTTCCCACTCACTGAGGAGGGAGAAAGGTATTTACACCTCTTGTTCTTGGAGAGCTTATAGTCCATGGGAAGCTGTCTGGCATTGGACAGAAAGCACTTTGTGTGCTATTTAAAATGCTGGACAAGAATTCACAGCAGGCATTTCCTGTCATCTGAAGCGTGAGCAGAGGAAGAGGAAAAAGAAAAAAACCCTAATAAAATGCATCTCGCTTTAGGGATGGGGAAGCTGCATACTTGAACCTGTGTCACCTA
Source organism: Coloeus monedula (assembly GCF_965178545.1). Lineage (NCBI taxonomy): Eukaryota > Metazoa > Chordata > Aves > Passeriformes > Corvidae > Coloeus > Coloeus monedula. Next base: position 108,899,675 of record NC_138781.1, read on the forward strand.
AGGTTGTGTCAGGGCAGGTCAAGCAATGTGCTGAACTGCAGATGAAATAATAAGAAATAAAAAGAATCCTCATCTCTTTGAAGGCAGCACACTTTTACAGGACTGTTAAAGATTATAAATGGGGTCAAACAGGGAAGAACATTGAATGTGTGTGTTTTGGAAGTTGTGCCCTTGATTGTGTGCTTGTGTGTGAGCAAGAGAAGAAATCTCTAACTTGCTCAGTCTGCAGGCTGCTGTGGCTTTCAGGGTGGTTTCAATTTTGCTTTTTTTTCTCCAGTTGATTCTTCTCCCCTCTTCCCCCTGCCCCTTCCTCCCCCCACTCGGAAAACCCATTAATTACAGCTGTAATTCTGAGGCTTAGATGCAGTTCTGGGCACACGTGACCCTGCCATGTTCCTGGTTTTATTTAGTCCTAATGGATTAGACAAAAAAGAAAATCTCAGAACCCCACCCTGAAATATTACAAGCTGCTTTTCTTCTTAAGAACTCCTAAATATCCAAGTCCACACTTGCATCCACTTAAGCCAGCTTGAACTAGCTTCTCTGCAAGTTTTCAGTTGTCTGAATGCCAGCCATTGTCTATCACTTGGTTGGAATGAAGCAGTATCCTACGTTGGCCTGTCGGCCCTCTCTTGGCTTCATGTCCCCATGGCACATTTACTGTCAGTACCAAGAAGAGAGGGTCTCCTTGGTGGTGTAATGTAGGCTGGGATTTTGTTCCCTCTTGAGAAACCCGTATCGAAATTGTTCTTAAAATACATGTTAAAGGAATCAGTCTCAATCTCTCTTTTGATTTTTCCATTTTTTCATTGGTGAGGCAGAGCATGTAGTTCATTTTGTGAGCATATTACAATGCCCAGATTATCCTGAAATTGGAGTCTTTCCTCACCATTTAACTTTTGGTTCAGGCAAACATTTGCCAGCATACTGAGAGGAACCTGACACTTCTGTTGCAAATAACTTTTCCCCAAAAGCACTGCTTGTGTTGGAACAGTTTGGGCTCTGGCTTGCAGCCATGGGTTCACCTAAGCATGTTACATGAAGTGACAGGTAGACAGAGGTAATACATATTTTAATGTGCTTGACTCAGCTAGAGACCATAAAATGAGGTAGACTAGACTTTCTTTTCCTAGCAGATGTGAGCTTACTCTCAATTTATTAATGTTACAACACTGCCAGCAATGCCACTCAGGTTGCCTAAATGGCCCTGTGGCTCTTGAAAGTGGACAAGAATGTTGAGTTCCTGCCTTCTTTGGAAGATATTCTAAGCTCCTGTGAAACCATTGCAGCAAACATGCTGGGGGTCAGCCTGGCCAAATTTCTAGTGGCCCTAAGACCTGACAAGGAACTGAAGTGTGTGTGTCAGCAGTGAATGGAAGCTATAGGTGAAGTTGGAAATGTTTCCAATTGAAACTCACTAATATTTTAATAAATAAGAATGTCATGGCATGAATGTACTTTGGATACAGGGAGCTGCAGTTGTTCTAACACAAATCATGTGCACTCTTGTCACTGAAACTAGATCTATAATGGTAATAAATGCTTGAATTTTTTGAATTATACCCAACAAAAGAGAAGGGACTTTGTAAGTATAAATTTAAGAAAAAAAATCAAATAATGTCTAGTTAGTAAGTGGGTTTTTTCCTCACTTTTTGTTGAACATCGTGTATCTAAAACAGTTTTTATCCACTAGGGAGATCCTTAGGCAGGAGTGTGGAGAAAACAATGTGGGATTATGAATGGATCAAAGGTTAAAACTAAATTGATAATTGTCATAATATGATGAAAATATTAAAATCTTTTCTAGCTGCAGGTATGAAGAGAGGTCTGGTTTTCAGACATAAAGCTGTCCTTGCAAGCTGTTCAGCATCAGTAAGCACAATTAATCTTCAGCTGAAAGTAGGGTTTGGATGCTCTTGCTCTGGAAAGAGGTGAACTGATGGCAAAGAGAACAGAGGAGAGGAAAAAGCCTGAGAGAGGACTAAAAATAGGACTTGCCAGAAGAGGCAGAGGAGAGAGTGGTCTGAGGGGCAAACAGGAGCCGTCTGCAGGCTGCAGAGCTGAGCTGTGCATCCACTGTCGTCAGGGTGAGGAGAACTCAGCACATTTCAAGTAGGAAGAATTAGGTCAGCAAGGCTAGGTAATCAATGCAATAAATGGCCTATGGGGAACATGTAAACATCAGCATTGTGGGATTTTAGTAACAGGTGACATAAATATATGTCAGGTAGAGTTTAGACCAGTGGGACTGAGAAGGGGACCATGGAGTGTTGAAGTCAGTATGCAAGATGAGCTCCCTAATTAAGATCCAACATGTATCTGATGTGCTTGTTTTGTGGTGGTGCTTTTGGCATGTTTGCATGTCTGTATCTCTCAAGAAAATGGGGTGGCTGCTGCTGTAGGGATAATTAATGCCATTGTGGAGCTGGGGGAAGGGTTAGTTGGTTTCTTGCTTCTTTGCAAACCTTTAAAGCAATGATTTCTTGAGGGTAAAATTTCTGTGGCCCCAGCTGTAGTAAAACACATGCATATGGTGAAGGTGACAGGGAGCAGAATGGGTTGGAGCCCAGCTGCAGGGTTACCACTTCCCTGGAGCATTCATGACATCAAGGGAGGGGGTGGATTACCTCATTCATTTTGTAGTCCAGACGTAATGGCCCTGTGAATATTGGCATGGAGTTTTGTGTACCCACAAAAATTAGACTGCAGAGTGAGCAGAAGAGGGGAAGGAGAGGTGAAGAGTGCCTCTGTTGTTAATCTAGCATCAGACATAGCTCTGGAAGAAGCTTGTGGTTGTTGAGTCACCATTTATGATGCTCTAGGGAGTAAATGTATTTCCTACACATTTTTTAGCTCCTGAGAAGGCTGAATTGTGCACTAAGGTATCAAACTTGTTTGACGTGTTAAACTTTGAAATCATAAATGCCTTCTTGAGCAAATCTTTCCAGTAAGGAGTGAGACAGTTACCCTGATGCCTTTTCCTGGTCTTAAAATCAAGAGTCAAACACGGTTAGAAGGGAAAAAGGGATTTTACTTCAGATTTATTTTAAGGATCCTTGGGTGCACCATGTCCAGGTGGAATGCACCCCAATGCACACCGCAATGCCCGCCCCCAAAAGATCAGGTATAACATTATAGGTGTTACTAATTAGCATATCTATCAAAGATTCCCCAATGAGAGGCTCAAGTGAGCCCCCCTCCCCAAGGAACCTTCCCCTGGATGGTTCTATCTTGGTTTACAGAATGTGTTCTGGAGAGGACCTTGGGGTCTGGGGCACACTGATCCCTAACTATGACGCTTCTAAAATGTTTAGTCTCCTAGCTTGACAAACAACTCCAAGAATGTAGGCTAAAAAATTCTAAGAATACAAAAGCTATGAAAAGGTATATAAAAGGGGTATAAAAGAAAAGGCAAAAAATCATCATGGCATCAACCCAATTACCTTTTTTTTCCCTACCCAAACTACCACATAATGTGGAATATAAATAAGTTGAATTTTACATGCTGTGACCTGAAGGGTACTGAAGAAAATGGATTGGCATAAAATAATCATTAGGTACAATGCACAGCAGTCCTTTTTCACTTGCCCAGAGAGTCTTGCATAGGGTCCTGCACAACATCAGGAAGAAAGATGGCAAAATCCACTGTTCATGGACTTGTTTCACTGATTTAGGCACTTACCTCTTTAGCACATGCTACAAGTTTGAAACTCAACACAATTAATAGGGTCCGGTATCAAAGTCTTTCACTTCGTTTCTGAATTGTAGCATTCTCCCTTAAATTAAGGTAGATTTTAGTGACAGAATTAGTGGTTTGTAGCCTTAAAAACACACCATCAAACATTTAGCAAAGGTATGTTTAAAGAAAAGTATGTAGGGAAGGAAATAATTCAGATTGTAAAGTTATTCATTCCAGAGTTTGGGAAATGCAGCATCTAGCTTAATTACCTTCACTTCTCCTTTCAAATTATCAACTTGATACAGAATACATTTTTTTATTACCATTTTAAATGCTCTGTTTCTGTTGAGTAACCTAGATTTATGTGACTTACTTTTTTGAAAGCCTAGTGATTTAAAAGCTGCAAAGAGCTTTTCTTCCTCTTTCTGCTGCAAGAATTTGTCCATTCCCTCTTACTCCTTTTTCTTTTTTTCTTTTGATTAAGCTGCATTACTGCAAATTTCTGCTTTCTTGTTTTCCCCTCCTCCCCCATTTTTTTTTTCTGACCACTGTCTTGTGGGGACACTTTAGGCCACCTGTCTGTCCCAATTGCCTCAACCCCTTCTGTCCTCTCTCTGAGCTGCTGTCGTTTCTATGTGTCTGAACTCCAAGAAGGTCATACACATTGCAGAGGAATTGCCAGATCTGGTAACATCCATCTTCAGAGACAGCATAATCCAGTATAACACTGGGTCAGGAGTATATAATGTAATTACTATGGAGCTGTATGTAGAGCATTTCAGGCTTTAATAGGTAAAAAGGGTTAGAGCCTTTTTAAAGATAGCTATTTTCTTTGTCAGGCTGTATTGGATGCTGGTCTGCAAATCCTTGTAGTTTAGTGTAGCTGCACAGATGGTGAAAAATTTTGGCTTTACTGGGATGTTACGTGAAGACACCAAAAGCTTGGTCTTAGTTCTTTATAGAGCTGATTATGCAAAGGACCCTCAGGACTTAACTAGTTTGCATTGGGAGGTGTGAATGAGCTTCCCGTGCTTTGGAAACATGTAACTAAAACAGTTCTAAAACATGTAATCAAAGTGTAACTGACTCTGGAAGAGAATCCCTCTTTCTGGCTGATTTTAAGTGAGATCACTCCACAGATGCCTGGATCCACCATAAATATTCTTGTTGTTTGTGTGTTTCCACTCTGACCAATTCGTTCCTAGAAGTCCCTACTCCCAGACCATCCTCAGATCTTGGTTTGCATCCAACACATGATTTTACAGCTGCTGTCTTTGAGGCGTTGGGGCTGACTGCTGGTATGTGCTTTTGAGTTTCAGCGGGGGAAATGTTGAACTGCGTTTTCAGAGGATGCTGGGAGAATGTTTTTGCAGTGACAGTGTAACCTGGAGCACACGTGTCATGGGCTAGCTGCCAACTGAACAGTATTTTTTTAATCCATAGCAGGTAATTAAGGCTCTGGGGAGCATGGGGATCCCAGAAGAGTTTAAGTATAAAAACCTCGCTGTCTGATGCCGTGGGTTGGGTTGTTTAGGCTCACAAGATTTTAATTTGTTTGAGGAGCCAGTGGTTTCCTGATGCAGTGCTCCAAACTGGAAAGTCTATTACTTGATATTGCAGGATGTGTTTTATGCTCAAAATTGACATGAATGCCCAGGACATTAAAATCTAAATATTAAATGAATAATTCATTTAAGAAAAACATAGCTATTATGACTAAAAACACTGTGATGCCTCACCATCAAGTAGTCTTACTGCATCAGACCCATTTAGCACCTTCAAAAGTTGAAAAATGGGATGTAAAATTAGTGTTAGTATAGGAAGGAACAAAAGGAAAGGAGGAGTATGAAGTAGGAGCACTTTTGTCCCCAGGCCTCAGTACGATGGCTGTCCTCACACAGAGCTGCCTTTATTTAACTAGGACCCAGCATGCATTCAGGGTGGTTCCTCTGGGTTCTTTTGCTGCCTGTGACTTCTTCTTTCCTTTTGCATCTGCTTGAATGTTTGAAGTTTTCTCAGTTTTTTTAATCCAGCGTTGAGGAACACCTGGAGCTCTCAGTGATGGAGAGCAAGCACTGCTTGAGGATGTGGTGGGGCAAGCCATTGCTCAAGCACCCTGCCTTACATGACCCATGTCGGACGTCTGCCTACAAGAAGAAATGATTCATGACCCCCTTAAAAATTGCTTTTAAAATGCTCAGTTCTGGGGAGGTTTATGGAAAACCTGCTGAAGCTGAGCATGCTGCAGGGCAGCAGTGCCTGGGAGCCTGTGCCAGGGTTGGGAGCAGGGTTTGCAGCCACACTGCGGATCTGTGTCTCGCTGGGAAGAAGCAGTGGTAGACACTGGAAATGGCTGTGGCCAGCTGAAAGAGGCATTAGACAACTGGCTGCAAAATGTCTGTCTTCCTTTCTTCCATCTCTGAACCACACTGGATTGGAAAAAAGGCCACAAAAACGTAAAAGTGAATTCCCTCCAAACCATAAAAATGGGGGGAAAATATCCAGTCACTGAAAAAAAAACCCCAAACCTAAACAAAAAAATTACACTGCTACACTGCTTTTGCAAGTAATAAGCTGGAGAGGGTTTAATTTATCAGTGAGCAGTCCTTTGTGACTTTTTCAAGCATTTTTCAGTAAAATAAAAAACAAGTGGTTTTTTTTCTGGATTCTAATTGATAAGAAAAATCGGAAAAGTTGAGTTGATATTTTAAATTGCAGTTCAAATTTTCTTTTATTTCATAGGCTCTTCCATCACCTGAGCTGGAATGATAAATGTGTGGTCAGAGGGAGTCAGAAGCCCTTGGAGATGCTCTGATTTGTACCTTGTCCATCTGGTTCTCTTGTTTCTGTGAGGTTAGGCAGGTCACCGGCTTAGGAGCACTGGAGCACAGTCTATTTAGGTACCGCATGAAACAAAGAATATTGTTCACAGGTGTTACAGTACTTTGGCCTGAGGGTAGTGTGATAATGTAGCACACCTGCCATGTGTCAGCAACCCATGCAACTCTTTTTTTTTTTTTTAAAGTTTGAATTGATTCTATTTTCTGCTCAATATAAGAGAATATGAACTTTAATGATGTGATGCCTGAAGCACACTCAGCTTCTGTGACATTAAATACAACTTTTAAATAGTGAATGGTGCACAGGGAGCCCCATGTGAACATTTGGCTCCAGAGCAATTTAGAAAGGTCAAAACCTCATGTAAATGTAACCCAAGTAATCAAAGCCACTTGTTTGCAGAAAATCAGCCTGTGCCATTGAGGGCTGTTTCTTGCCTTTTTAGTTTCTGAAAAAAATATTTATCAATTGGTTGTAATCACACTACAAGGAGTTTTGCTGTGGGTTTTGTTTTTTGCCAATATTTTTTCAATGAAAGAGGGGTGAAGTTGGGTGTGTTTCTATGCAATTCTCTCATGACCAACATCTGTGGGATGTTGCTGTATTCTCCATTATGGATTTCTTCATTTCCTTCTCCTCCTCCTCCTCACATCTGCCTCCTCCCTGTAATTCCCTGTTGTTTCTCACTATACAGATTTATGAAATTATTTGTGTATAATTTCTGCTTCCCCTTACCTTCCTGCAGTGCAGTATTTGTGTATTTGTGAGCAGACAGTTTGCTGAAATTTGTTATAAGCAGTAGTTTATTGTGTTTCTCAGGAGTTCTGCTTTGATCTTTTGGGTGTTCTTTGTGGTGGTGCTTGAGGTTTTTTTTAAAGAATGAAATAAGTGTTAGGTTTGGGTTAAATTGTGCATTTCTCTAGTTATACCCAGCACTCCCAGAAAGGTGTGTGCTTGCCAGGTTGTGTACGTGGGCTCTTCCAGATAGGAGCCGTCTGCAGGAACTGGTGTGAGTGGTGGGCAATGGCTGTAATCAATCTTCCTTTCGGAGCTGGTGGATGAATCCTGGCAGTGGGGGATGAGGGGGCAAAGCCAGCCCCCACTCTGGATGCAGGGAAGGGTGCAGCAGCAGCTGCACCCCATGCCTGGAGACCTGAACAGAGAGACTGGTAGAAAAATGCAGTTCCCTTCTTCCGCTGGTAAATCCATGTTTGCCCTGGGGAAAACTGCTTGGATCAGCAGGACAGGAAAAAATGAGCCAAAAGATGTTGTGGTGGCCTGATTTTTCTTCTGCTGTTGAGAAATTAGGGTAGCCTTGGGGTGCTCTAGGGGTTATAGCCTCCAAAAGATGATCTGGTGTTTTCAGGGAGCCCAGTCAGTCGGATTCTTCATAAACCTTGTGTGCAAGTAGGGCAGCAGAAATGGCAGTGATTCTTGGTTTTATTGCTGTGTGAAGCCTCCCATTCTGAGAGCAAAACAGGCCCAGGTGATTTCATTGACTCATAGAAATGAAAGGTAAACAGGAGACAAAAATGTCACCCTGTGCATCCAGGTGCTCTGAAACGGAAGCAAATATATGCATTTTGTGAATTTAGAGTTGCCAACCCAAGTGGAAGGGGTAGCAAAATAGACAAAATTTTAGTATCTTATGCTTTATAAAGTTGCAAACAGAGAATTTTGTTGCTGCTTTTTTAACAGTACGTGTCCCGTGATGACTCCACACAGCTATAGACAACCTCTTCTTGACTGTCATTATAGTTGATAAGCTGTCTACTCCAAATCCCACTTGATGCCAATCAAGTTCTTGCTTGACTGTTAGCAAATGCTTGATTACTTTCTGTCTGCAAGAAGCTTGAATGTAGTGCAAGGCTCTTACCAGTTCCTCTTTCTATTCCCTTTCCCAAAGTTAACAAATCCAGCTCCTTAAATGTTTTCCACTGGTCACATTTTCTAAAGCTGCTATTGTTCTTCCTACTCCCTTCTTGACACTCTTTAATGCATATTTTTCAAAAAAAAAAAGGATCCCAAACATAAATACAGCATGCTGTATACCTCTCCCTGGTGCTGCAGAAGGCAGAACAGCTCCAGGCTTATGTCCCACAGAAATTTGTCAGACCCTCATGCTGCTTCATTCCTGCTGCTTAACCCATATCTTCCTCATCACTTTTCACTTCTGAGGTCCCCACCCCTGCTGCCATTATCCTTACAGGAATGTAGTCAGATTCAGCACATATATGGTTTTCTTTCAGACTGCTTTGCTCTTCTTTAAGTCAGGTGAGGATTCCAGTGGGTGTGTTCCAACTTCATCAGTGTGATACTGAGCATGGATCAGGCACTCTCCTATCTTCCACTGTTCCTCAAATGGCTGTGATTCCCTAAATCAATAAGTTTTGACAGGTTCTCGTCATGGTGCTGATAACTTTGTTGGCTAGGTAGGCTAGAGTTTGGGGTTTTTTTATTACTTGTACACCTTACCCCCCTGCCCTTTATTTTTTTCTTGTGATAACATAAGCTATTTCTGTAGTTCACTCATGAAAATACGTCATGTGGGGCTGCTTTCAAAGCCTTTCTAAAGATAGGCTCTGTCATCTGTACTACTCTACTTCCTTTTTATCGGCTGGGACAAATGCCCTGTCAGAGAGAGTGAGAGAGACATTACTCTAGTCTGACATGACTTTGTGATACATTCATGTTGGCCATTTGTTGTGTTTTGTTCCTAATCTCATTATTTTTACAGGATTAAAAATCCTTTAGCAGTGTGCTCCAGTAACTTTGATATTAGAATTGCTCTGGCTTTCTGTTCCAGCTTTCCCTTGTAAGACTGGGTGCTGTGTTTGGTCTATTCTTTTCTTTTAGACCTTACCTGGCATCTCTGGCATCTGCATAGCAGTGGTTAATGGCTTAAAAATTATTGATGGTGGCTCCCCAAGCACTGTAGGGACATTTCCAGTGGCTCCTGACGACTTGAAACCACTTGACTGACTGATGCATTTTCTCTGTTCTTCCCTTACTCCATCCAACCTGCACTTGCATATCCTGTGTGTCAAGTGAAATATGCCCCCATTATCTAGTTCCAGCTAGCTGCTGGGAAATGAATTCAGCCTTTCTCATGTTTTGTAACAGGCCTGGTTTTCCTTCTAATGTATTTATAGACTCTCTGCTTATTATTTGCCACATCTCTTGGTTAATTCTAAGTCACTTTGCATCCTGGTGTTCATTTCTCCTTTTATGTTCATCCCTGAGTCATGTGTCTCTGGTTCTGCTTTGGTGTACAATTCCTTTTTGATATATTCCTCCCCTTCCCAGGCCCTTTCAAAGCTTCTGACAGTTTCTGTCCCCAGGCTTGCTAGGTGAAGTTTCTCCAGAAACACTCCAGCTGCATTTTCATTTTGTGGTGGTGCTGCCAAGGGATGCGTGTGTGCCTGGGATGAGGGAGCTTTGGGTCCTGACAGGTAACTCATGTCTGCAGTCCCCTTTTTGTCCCCTTTGAAAGGTGTGTCTGGTGGTTTTAAGGTGACTTCGCCATCTCCTCCAGAGTACATTATGTTGCCTCTGGTTTTCGTCTTCATCAAGAAACTTTAAAGAAATCTGTATCATCCACCTTCCTAGAAGGCCAAACAAATATTTTAACTTATGCTACGTCTTGCAACACCTCCAAGCAGCTTTTTTTATTGTTGCTGATTGACACCTCCCTGCCCCCCCTGCAGTCTCCCTCCTGCATCTGTGCTTGGGCCTGTGTCCTGTGCCACCACATCTGTTAAGTCATTTAACCTGGAGCACACTCTGCTGGCACGATGGCAGCTCATCTGGATGTTTAGCACCTTTCTCCACTGATTTTCCTCTTGTCCCTTCTTACTTTTTTGACCTTCTTTTCATGTTTTTTTTTTGTTTTTTAATGTGCTGACTCTAACGGCTTTGTGCTTATATGTGTACATTTAGGATGCCACTGTGAACTCTCAGAACATGCCAGTGTGTTTGTGCATTGAAGTATATGGGTTGCACTTGCTGGGCTGGAGCCTCGTGGCCCTGTCACCCATCAATGCCCAAAGGAGGGCTGCTGCTTCCCCCTCCCCATCCTGGGGAGGTCCAGCCCTCCCAGCTGAGCCACCAGGCCCCCAAAGTTCTGGCATGAGAAAGGTAACAGGAGCGTGAGGTTGGGAGAGGGCATCCAGTGGCCCATTTTGGGGTCATTCCCACCCATATCCATTCAGGACACATCTCTGCAGTCACTTTGGCTTGTCAATATCCACTGAAGTAACTGTAATGCCAGGGAGGTGCCTCCACTGTGAGGCTTCCAGCTGATGCTGGCCCTGGTGATGGGTCAAGAAAGAGCTGGTTTTAACTCTTGGGGACCCTGTGCCGGGCGTTTGTGGCTTGGGTGCCTCCTGCTTGTCAGGGTGAAACTCATCCACATTAAAGAGGATCAACAGAAAATAATCATTTTCCTAAAAAGGAACCCAACTGGAATGAAGTGAGCTGAGATTCAGGCAGTTTGATGAAAACAGTTTATATTTCAAGCTTAGAAGTCGGCGTTCTGGTGTGTATTCTTTTCTTGAAACATATATTGGCATTTCTGTCACTGCTCATTGCAGCAATATTGTTCTCCATATGCTCTTCTCATCAGCATCTCATCGTTATTGGATAAATATGTCTCTCATTATGCAGAACATTATTTTTGAAGTATGGAATCATTATTTTGTTACATAACTTCCAAATTTGGACCTTTGCAAAGATTTATAACAATCTTCAAGAATTACTGTAATTAAAGGAGAACTTTCCACAAAGAGAATTAATTAGATCAAAGAAGCATTTAAATGTAAATCATTAATCCATGCATTGCAGGAAATAGTTAGTGGATATGTATAGCTCATTTAATTATACTTGGTTCAATTTTGTTTTCTTATTACATCACAATTTATTCAGAATTAATTTGCGATTTCTTGTCTAATGTGACTTCTGTTTGCTTAATATAGCAGATATTTTCAGTAGCATGTATTTATATATAAATAAACATTTATTAATGACTGTGGCATTAATTAAACTGTGGGCTCTGCTGTTAATTAGCTGTGAATTTTGTTGCTCTGTGGATGCAACCCAGAAGGTTTGTGCTCTGAAAACGGGAGGTAGAGTGTCAAGTAAGTTTTTGAATGTATGAATTTATACAGTAGATTGGCACTGTCACTTGCTGCAGGGGACCAGGTGACACAGAGGACAACATGGTTTGGGTTCCCTTATGGAGAAAAGGGAATTATGTGCTCTAAGTCTATAACAACCAATTGATAATGGGAATGGGAGTCTCCCAATCTGCAACAGATTGGTAGCTGAAGGGAACAAGGTCTAGGTGTGCTGTAAGGTTTTAGGATGTAGGGGTTTTGTGAAAGTGGTTTGCAGGTTTTGTAATCCTTATGTAATGTCTTTGTGTAGTGTAAGGGTATGAAAAGATTTATTTTCTGTGATTTGGTCTAATAAAAATTATTATAAAATGCCATGTTGTTGGTTTTTTGAAGTTGTGTTTTAATACTTTGACAGTATATTAATATTTATATTCCATTACTTGTTCATCAGCATCACTAACACACTGATCTTTTAAAACGTACATACATTTTTAACTTAAGTTTTTTTAAGTTTTTAGTAGTAGATTAAAATAAGCTAGTTTGGGGCTTCCCCCCCCCCTGCCCCCCAACCCCACCCCTCCCTTTAATCCAAAGACTTAATTTTCATTCTGATTTTCAATCTGCAAGCAAATGTACTTTTGCCTCAGACTATCCAGTATTAGCAGCATCTGTGTCAAGTTTGGACTCTGCTAATCTTTTGGAATCTTTGAATACTGGCTTGTAAGCCAAAGTGTAGCTATCCAAGAGCACATCTGGCTTGCATAGTATTACCTCATTTGTGTAAGGTAGTGCTCCCAGTTTCTCTTCATTGGTTTGTTTTCTGTTTGTTGGAAAGGGGAATTTGATACAGAGGCTATGCTGGCAACAGAAAAAGTTTAAGGAACTTGAGTGATTTCTTTCTTCCTGTACTGAAATTCACATTAGAAGTCATGGTTTTGGTACGTAGCCAGTTGTAGTAAATAAACTAATCAAATAAGAATAAGAAATTCTCAGCCAGCTGCATGTTTAATAAATGTTTAGGCACTACTAGCTATTCTGTCAGATTGCTCCAAGAAAACAGAGGTAGAGTAATATTTATGTTGGTAAATTTCTTAAGATTACTGTTATTTCTTTCAATAAGTGAAATTTCCTCTTCCTAGGAGGATTGTTATGCTACTTGTAACAAGTGAAATGCTGTCAGAGTTCATGTGGATGAGCAGCTGTTTGCTGAGGAAGGCAAGACAACTTACTGGTTTGCACTGAGAGAGGAGTGTTGTTTTCTGCCTTGTAATTTAGGTCTTTTCAACCCGCACTAGATGGAAGGAGATAAATCTTAGCAACACTGTCATCTGAGGAGTTTGTAAGAAATTGGATTTGCAATGTGCTTGCTTTGCTTCTATTTACACCTGTAAGATAGCAGTGTGAGAAGACTAGTGTTTTGTTCTTGGTATTTGTTACTAAATATGTTGCATGCATGGGGAAATAAAGACATTTGGAAATGGGCAACCTTGTGTTAATTAAATCCATCTGCTATCTGACTAATGATGGTAATATTGTATCCAGGGAATCTCTTACACTGAAAGATTTGATAAAGCACACAAAGTTTTCTAATAAAGCACTCTTAAAGCCAGCAAGAACTCCTGGAACTGGAGAGAAAGCCAGTCCTAGAGAGTAACTTGGTACTGTAAGGCTACTCTTCATGCAGGAATGTCCCAGAAGAATACAAGAACCACATTTGTTGTTCCCTGAGATTCAAAATTATAGCTGACAGGAAAAGTTAAACTTGTTTACATCTCATGCTACATGAAGTTGTGGTTTATGGGGCTAATTTAAATGGCTGTTTCCATGCTTGCAAACAGCCAGGATACAAATGTTCATTAGAAAAGAAGCTACACAGGGTGAAAAAATGAACTTTCAGAGTCATGGTGATGGCAGCTGAAGGAAGACAGGCTTTTGCTTAGGTATGAGTGGCAATCTGATCCTACAGAGAATAATAATACCTCTTTCTAAACAGCAAGAATGACAGTCACTTTTTATTTACACTGCTCTAAGTAGTATCAAGAGGGGGAAAAAAAGTACTACAACTTAATACATGCATTACTCTTTGTATTGGTCATAGGTGCTCTTTGGTATTGTTTGAGCAATGATTTTTGTAGCTGTAAGTTAGGTTTTGGTAACTTCCTAATTCATAGTTTCTGGAAAAGAAAATTGATTACATAGTTTGAGTTTATTGAAATAATTATTTGATTAATTTGCATTTCATGTCTTCATACACTTGTACAAGACATGGTGGGGGGGAGGGGTAAACTTGAGACATTCATGGCTACTTGGGTGCTTTTAAAGCAAGGCAAATATAATGAGTGTCAGATGAAGAATAGTTTATTCCATGTTGATTTGACAGATGGGCAAAGCAAAACTGAGAGATTAACATTGTTGTGCAATTTAATGTTTAAAGCATGCAAAAAAGAATGGCTTAGGAGAATTGAACATGGAGGATGGGTCTGTGTGATCTACATTGAAGGAACTTGTTTAGGCTTCCTTCATAGCAAGTTGAAGTCACTCTAGTATGTGATTTATCTCAGCTTAAAGCAGGAATTTAAAATAGGTCAGATGAATCCCTCTCTGTTTTTCAGAAAAACGTCTGTTTTTCTGCTCCACATATAAAGTGACCATCTCAGATACGGACAGTTGAAGTTTGATTAAATGAACACCTTTCTTACTGTCACATTTTTAGACCCAAGTTAATTATTACTTTTTGTAGATGCTAAAGACAATTTGTTAAAAAACACATTTCAAAAGATATTTTTATACAGTTGTGCCAGTTTGAGTGTAGAAATTTATGATGTGTTTCTAAACAAGTGTGTCACATGTTAGTACCTTGAAAATGTGGCCTGAAGCATAATTCTGCCATGTATGCTTTCTAGTTCTGCTTCTCTCTCGTGCTATTTTGGCTGGCAGGAGGTGGGAACATGCACCCCCATCCTCACATGCAGTGCAGGAGCTGAGCACAGGCTGAGTGCTGTGACTGGCTTTGCTCTGCAGTATTCACTGGAGAGCTTAGCCTTGAAAGCGCAGAATACACGAGTGAGTTTGAAAATAGTAATTGGCCTCGTTTAAAACATTTTATGTCAAGCAATTTAGCTTATCAAACATTTAAGTGGAAAAAAAAAGGAAAGAAAGGTTTGTACTTATGTTCTATAATAAACTTGCTTCTACTAGTAAACAGTGTAGTGTACGCTAGGAGTTCATAGTGACTTCTTAGCAGATGAATTAGCAGATGTATGTTTTGTGGAATCACCTATAATTACACAGTAGCCATGGTTACCAGGTTAAAGAAGTCGTGTCCTGATGACTAACAGAAATAGATTGCAGCAGACTGGTTTGCCTTCAAGTTGCTTAGTAGCAAAATATTCAAGAATAAGTTTGTGAGGCCTGAGAACATATGAGTAACAAACATAAAAAGCATGCTCCCTTTGCTGAACTGACGTAGAGTCTGCTTTTTCAAATCCTTGTTTTGATACAAAATCACAGTATTATTTTTAAAGTTGGGGTTTGCTTGTATTTAGTTTGAGAATTGGGTGCCAGCCACATATTTGCAACAAAACTATTTAATTGAACTAGTTAAAACTTTGAATTAATATTGCTAATATTTTCATTTTGATTTAGTACTGGACAAAGTACAAACAGACTTTTCACATTTAAGGAAAGTTGTATTCCCTTCATTTTAAATCTAACACTTAGAATGACTTAATGGAAGTCTTTATGTTTTCTTTTGGATGCTCTAGCACTTAGAAAGAAATGACAGAAGTGCAGATGAATTCAAGTGGGAAGGACAGAACTCGGTTTAAGGGCAATTGTATGTTTGCACTGTTTTTGGTGGAGCTATTTCAGAGTTTCTTGTATGTATAGAATCATATAATCATTTTGGTTGGAAAAGACCTCTAACATTTTCTAGTTCAACCATTAATATATTGCTTAAAAGCATCAAAAGTACTTGAGTACATTTCCAAAAGGGAGTGCAGGTGCTGAGGAGCTCAAGCCCTGTTGACTTCAAAGTAAAGAACAAAAGATTTAGTGTTTCAAGTTTCCACATGGTTTAGAAACCCAAACTCCACTGGGTTTTGTTAGATTTAAGGCCCAATGTGTTACTCTCCTTTTAGGAATTATGAACTATGTAATCTGTATTTAACTTGAACATAAGTCCTATGACTGTGTATTACTATGTAGAAAAAGATTTTTTGGCAATGTGTTTTTTGAGAGTATGGATGCATTTAGACCTGGTCTTTTGCATGAGGGAAGCTTTCCTAGGGATCCTGGTTGGGACAGTGTGATAGATACGTAAGTTTTAAAGTCTGAGGATATTAAGACTAAAACTTTCTGATCTTTCTTCATTTTGTATGCCTACCTTACAAATTCCCAGCTATGAGATTGTACTCAGTAGGTCTGCTCACCCTCTTTTACAGAATAATCAACCATGACTACAGAATCGGGATCAGACTCTGAGTCCAAGGATAAAGAGCAGGATCAGGAGGAGAGCCCTGCTCAGGAAGGGGCGGCGGAGACCCAGCCACAGGACCAGCAGCAGCCGCAGCAGCCGCAGCAGCAGCCGAGTGAAGAACATCAAACCGCGCTCGAGCAGTTCTCGGCTGTGGCAGCGCACAGCACGCCAGTGAGGAAGGAGCAGGTAAGGGAGCCCAAGCACACACGCTCACTGCACGCCACTGGCTGCGTACCCACCTACTGCTCCTGGGAAATAACGAGCCTGGCACCTTAGGAGTGGAGATTCATATTTGGATATGCATGGAAGGGTGTTCAGTGGGATGCTGTAGATCTGGGCTGGTTGGTCTTTGGTGTTTAAAGAAAAACAGTTCTTGCGCAGAATGTTTTTAAATTCATGGCAGGTATTTCTGCCCCCAGTGCTTAAACAGGAGGGCAGTCTCATTAACTAAGCAGGAAACATCTTCGACCTTGCGTTTGCATTAGACAGCAAACAGTGTCAATTTTTATGAAGCTGAAAATGTTTTCAGAGTTCATTTCTTTTGACACCTGCTGAACACTGATTTCATGCTTGCTTGTCTGATGTGTGAGCCGTGAAGAATCTGTGGTCCCTTAAGTTTCTCGTGGTTCTGAAATGACTGCATTATAATTACTTGAGCTATTCATGTAATAGGTTTCAGAAGAGCTATTGCATGCTTTTCCATTTAGTTCATTGTTGCACTTATTAAATTTGCGGAAGCTGCTTTCTTCTTTCCATTAATAATTTCCAGTCAATAGGATTAACAGGAATTGTTCTTCATGGGTAAGTGACACACAATTAATGAGGTACCTGCAAATCACTTCCCTTAGCTCTGTGAGGTTATGACCCTCATCTGATCACATTTACCTTTGGAGAGTGGAATAAGCCAGTCTAGCTCCTCCTCTCCTCCATCATTTAATAAATTCTGGCTGTTTGAAGCGGGCTCCTGTTGTTTTACCTGGTTGGAGTAGGAAGTACTGGTGAAACAATTCTGATCTCTCAAATAGATCAGAAATTTCCTGTAATTAGTTTGGGGAAAAGAAGCAAGGCTGCTTGTCCAAAAGAGAAAAGGTGTTGAATAAACTGGTCATTAATTAAAAGGGTAATTACATCAGTTTTAGGCATAAGTATTAGTTTTTATAGAGATTTTCCAGACATCTTCAGTAATCTTTCCACTTCAAGTTTCTTTTCATGTGAAAAAATAAAACAAATAAACAGCAACAAAAAAAAACCCCAAACCACAAAAGAAACCCAACCCCAAAATAACCACACACACACAAAAACCCCCAGTTTAGACACCAAGCCTGTCCACATGTGTTTAGAGGTGTGAGGTGCTCTCATGTGCTGCGTGATCCTTTTCTTTCCCAGAGATCACCGGTGAGCTGGTTTCTGTGGAAGGCAGGATAGAAGAACTGGGTTAGTGAAAGGGATCCGTGACACCTTCCTGCCGAGATTACCAGGCTGAATCCAAACGTCCGTGCTGTAAGCAGACTGCCAAATCCAGCTGCACGGATAGGCCCAGCGTATTTCAGAGTGGCTTAAGTGTCTGTAGCTCAGGAAAGGAACATTAAATGCGGCACTAAGAGACAAAGCTGTTTGCAACGGTGTCATTAAAAAGCCAAAAACTGAAGGAGCTCATTCTCTCTCTTGCTGCCTGTAATTGCAGTGAGGAAGTTGATTTTTGCTCTTGCTCATATGAGAGAACCTTGGGAAGGAAGATTTAAGTTACCAATCCATGACAGTGACTTTTCTTTGTCATCCTATACACATAAAACCCCCCAACATTCTAATGTAGGTGAAGAACTTGTTCACATTGAGATTAACAGGTATTGTAGAAATGAGTCCTTCCTTTCAGGTGTAATAAGGCAGCCTTGCTTTCTGCCTGCCTTCCTGTCTCTTTGAAAAAGAGAAGGAGGCATCACACAAGGTTGGGCACCAATGTTTCTGAGAAACTACCATAAGTAGATGGGATTAATGTGTTTTACAAATGTGGCTATATCACTTTGTATCACTTCAGTGAGAAGCTGAAAAGTATCCAAGATCATTATTGCTGAATCCTATTACTCCAGAGGCTTCCTTTGAGAGGGGGCCCAGCTTCAGAAAGGCTTGAATGTACTCTGTCATACATGAGAGAGATTATGCTCAAAAAACGCAAACCCTGAAGCAACTTCTGCTGCATTAGAATTTAGTTCACGGCACTTAGAAAATAGAGCAAAAAGAGAGTACAGAAACTACAAAAAATACAGTGCAGAAATATCTTGGAGAAGAATTTAGGAGAAAATGAAGCTATGCTAGCAGAGAACAAAATAATTCACTCTGTACATGGGTCTTTCACTGGCCATTTGTTTTTACCTAGATTCCAGGATGTCAAGTTTCTTTAGGAAGGAGAGACTTAATACAGTCTGAAAGTACCTCAATGCCTGAACGTATCAGCATAGTTTGGAGGAATCTTCTCTAATGGTTCTTGGCAGGCTTTGTTTGCCAGACAAATGAGAGGAAAACCTTTTGTATGATTTTAACCTAGACACATTCCCCTGATCTTAATATAGATGGGAACCTTAACAAACAAAATAACCTCAGTAATATTTTTTAATGTTTATAAATAAGCAAACCTCTGCTGTAGTCTTAAGATACTGAGTGTCTTTATGAAGGAAAATAATGACTAGTCCATTGAGATTCACAGAAATTGCTTGTAGGCTGAGTATGGTTCTAAGGTTTAAATGGATGATGGGTGTCTTTGTGGATTTTTTTCTCAAGCAGCTTTTCTGTTTTCTTGAAAGAGATTAGTTCCATGCTGGGGTATTTTGTTGGTTGTTTTTTGTTGAAGCACAGTGCTCACTCTCACATGAGAAATGTAATGAGCCGCTGGGTAAGGCAGTGCATTTTTTCCCCGTTTTTTTACCCACGTATGTGCACATGCACCTTTCCTGGCAGATTTCTTTTGACAAAACATATAGAAATCATCAGAGCCCCTCTGCCCACCAGCAGCAGTGCAGCTCTGCACAGAGGCCCAGGCAGGAGGCATCTTCAGTTTTGTTTATTTCTCATTGCACGAGGCTGGACCACTTGCCAGCTGGCTGCAGGTGTGGTAGAAGGGTAGCTGGCCTCCAGCCTTGCTGTGAGCCCAGGGGGGCTGTCCCTCCTCATCACAGCTGCTGTGAGTGTTAAATGCTCAGCGAACAGCTGATCCACTTACATACACTGTGCCTTCATCTCCTGTCAGTTTTCAAGGTATGCAAGGACCTTGACATTCAGGCACAGAGCTGGTGTCCAGCTGCTGGAAGGAGAAATTCTTTTTGTGCTGGAGCTAGGTAGGGGAAGAGACGGCTGGCGCTGGGCTGCTCCTGAGGAAGAGCACTCATGGCCTGGAAGATGCAATAGATTTTGAAAACAGCCCTTGTTTTTTTACCTTTTAAGCCCCACTTTCTTCCAGTTTCCCCATCCAGGGAAGCCCAGGAGGCCATTGCTGTGCCCTCCTTGCAGGGAAAGGAGGACTGTGGGGTCTTGCCTCACCTCTTAGTAATTTGCTGGGGCCTTGGTGGAAGCTGACACTGTAGGTATCACAGCCAACTCCAAATTGTCCTTCCCCCCATTCACTGGAAGGCAGAGGGGAAACTTAAAGCTTGTTTTTATGAAATCACTCAGGGACAGTACCCCGTGATTTAGTACACTGTTGTTTCAGGTTACATGATGCAACATTGTTCTGGTCTCAAAGCAGCTTAAAGCCTTTGGATGGATTTGCTTCATTTTCACAAAGGTTTATTATATACAATAAATGGAAACAGACTTGAAGGATTAATTTACAATATTTTTCCACTAATGCTTGTTGCTTATTACACTGAAATAATTCAGAGCCAGAGCAGGTTGGGTTTTTTTTGCCTTGTAGTGAGATAACAGAAAGATGTTTTTATTTCATTTAAGCTTTAGCTGAGGTATTACTGCACTCCTGTTGAGGTTTTGTTTGGAGTCTGTCAGGGATCTAACTGATGAGAAGGGTAATGACTGCAGCACAGTGCTGTTGCTAGGAAGGGTGAAATGCTGTAGAACTGTTCTGGCTTTCATCTAGTGCTGTGGAGAGGACTGTGGGCTGTGCTGCATCACAGTAACTTCAAATGGCCTGACCCTCAGATAAACCCAAGTAAAAGCAGCCATGGTTGTTACTTCTTGCCCCTCTTCCCTGCCATACCTGCCTACTTCTCTCCATCTTGAGGGGCTTACTGGGCATCAGCAGAGAGCAAAATTCATCCTCTCAACCTGTACTTACTGTCCATTTAGGCAGCCAGCTGCACATTGAAGTTGTTTGGCCCCTCACTTCTGTCCTGTTTTCTTAACCCTTTGTTTGGGTTGTTGGGGAGTCTTCCTCTCCCAGGCACGTCAGCATCCCCTTATGAATTCACACTGTTCACGGGGGATCCGTGACCTCATTCAGGGGCTGTTGCCTCACTGACAGCAAAATTAGTGCAAACCTGATGGTGTTTTTCTATTCCGTATGACACCATGGTAACATTGTATGATTTAACAGGTACGGGATTTCAAAGTAATCTCAAGAAATCATAGGAGTATCTGTTCATCAACAATGTTTACTGATTACTCAGAATTTCCAAAACACAAAAAAAAAAAAAAAAAAATCAGGAAGTCCAAGTGGGATTTCGTACCTATGGAAAAAGTAAAGGTCTTAAAATATTTTCATGAATGCCCCTCCTTCTTGGGTATTCTGTACATTTTGGAGGGAGAGGGAGAAGGCAGGGCTGGGAGAAATATGGGAAATCTTTTCAGTAAAGACTCTGTCCTGCATCAGGGATTTTCTTGTCCAAGCCGCAAAAAAGGCTCACTTAAATGCTTGGGTGCTGCAAGCACAGTGAACTGCAGGGCATGATTGGTTTATCTTACTTCAAAAAGTATCTTTCTTTCTCTTTATAGGCCACAGAGAAAGAAGAGGAGTTTGCTGCTGCTAGTGCAAAACAGCTGGAATATCAGCAGCTAGAGGACGACAAGCTCTCTCAAAAATCTTCATCTAGCAAACTTTCCAAGTCTCCTTTAAAGATCGCCAAGAAACCAAAAAATATGCAATGCAAAGTGACGCTCCTGGATGGATCGGAATATGCGTGTGAAGTAGAGGTAAAAGGCTTTTTTTCATCCTTTTTTTCATCCTTTCAGGAGGTAAATGGTGAAAATTGTATTTCTAATGTAAGGAAAAGGATGAATGGCCTGATATTTCACCACTGCCAAGCACAGAGATAGTTTCATTGTTTTCTCTGGAGGCTTTCGAAGATGGTGCACAGATTTTAGCTAGGTGAGGGATTCTGAGCACTCCCTGAAACAACCAGAGACTCTGGATTAATTTTCTGTTGACATATGCCACATCAGAAAACAAAGTATAGACAACAAAGCCCATAAACAAAGAAGGATTTTGATCCCACTGGGTTTTTCATTTCCTTGGTATTTTACTGAGTTGAGACTTCCATTGAGTCATTGTCCATACAGTAATTCTGACTTGTGAGATTAGTGCGGGCATGAGAGACACCCTGGGTAAGCGGGGGAAATGTCAGGCACAAATAGCAGTGAGAATGGAGAGTTTTGTGTGCTTTTCCATGATGTCTGTGAATCATAACTGTGTCTGAATGTTACTGGTAGAAAGATGCTGTGATTTTTCTGTAAGAAAAGGTCAGAAAGTCACGCACACAAGACAAGGCTGAGCCTGGCCAAGCAGTGGCTGCAGAGGAAGGATGTGTGTTGGAGGGCCTGACTAGGCCAGCCATCCTTTGGGTGACTGTGGGTTGCCATGGAGAAGAAAAGCCACCTGGGGAGAACAGGGGAGTATAAATGCAGAGCTTAAATAGTCTTCAGGCTTGAAAGGGAAATCTGCAGGAGCATGGAGAAGGAGAGAGGATGGAGAAAAGGAGTACCTGACTGGGAGCCAAATCATGGCATCTTTACAATCACATAGCATTCAGCCCATTTGTCCTTCAGCTGCTCTCATTTTAAGTGCTTTGGAGAGTGGCAGGTGAGCAAAAGCCATATTGATTTTTATTCAACCCTGGCATTACAGTTTGGGTCAAATTTTGCCATGCCAGGAGTGAACTGGGAACAGAAGCTGGTATTTTACTACTCTTACAGCAACTTAGCAGTCCATGTTGTTGAGTATCTTATAATTTCACTGGTTAAGTCCCATGTTGTTTCCTTCAGTCTAGCACTGTCTCTCTGGACACATCCTTTGTGACTATTAAATGGTCATTTCTTGACCTGTAGTCTCAGTTTGGTCACTCAGGGATAGTGTGGGAGCCATTAAAGCTGGAGGAATGACTCATACTGGCTGTGATGGAAAGAGTCAACTCATTTCAGCTTTTGACGCTTGCTTGTAAAACGTGAGTCACTTTTTGGAATATAATCAAGTGAATCTTACCAAATAAGATTTCTATGGAAATCTTGTCTAGCAGGCTGAGCTTTATCAGAATCTAAGATGGAGCAGAAAGGGAGAATTGTTATGTTAGATGTCCACTTATGCAAATAAATGCTGTGAATAATACTTTTTATAGGAAGTTTCACTCTTTCACTAAACTTGAGTTCTTCTGAAGTGTCAAAATGCTGGCATATGGAAGCCATCATGTTTTATTGCTTGTCAGATTTCTATGCTTTGCAAGTTCTGAATAGCTCTTGAATAATGTCCAATATAAGTTTTGTGTGCATTTTTTCTATTTACATTGCTGAAATATTTTCAAGTTGTATTGACTGTCATCAGTAATCATTTTATCTGCTTCTAAGATGATCAGGCTTCCCAGGCAGAATGTAATATTGATGAGAATAGAGCTCCTAAAAGAGTGAATTTTCAAATGAAAAAGCTGTAAGGCTATGATGATGAGCAGACCGTGGGGTGCATTGAAACAAAGTTGGTTAGGAGGAACAAATATTTCAGGGAAGAAGTGCAGCTGGAGTGATGCATAAATTTACATACTTTAAACGGTGTGATTCAGACTTTGCATCCTTCCTAGGTGGTTGTATCAGTGTTTTTGTATGTATTGATGATACAGCTGCAGGTACCTCTCTGGCACAGCCCACTCCAGCCCATGGGAACTCTTGGTAGATCCCAAGGGAGTCCACTTCCTTGTGTGTAAAGTTTAGCTACAGCAAAAGGGTGCTGAGTCCAGCCAAGAGAAATGATGCGACTTTCACTGTGCTTTTTCTCCCAAGGAGTAAAAAGTATGCACAAAGGGAGTTACAAGGGCAGGGAAAATGAGGGTCTGTGTCAGGAGACATCTCAGGAAATCATGTAGGGGGCTGAAGGTGAAGTTCTACAGAAATTTTTGGGGAATAACAAAGTTCTGTGTTGGTTTCACAGAAACCGAGTGCTGCAGCATGAGAAACAATCTATCACATTTCAGAAGAATGCTATCATATTTTAAGGATCACATTCAAGTGAACTCACTATATCAATTTAAATGGGGGAAAATATAGATACATACATACATATATATGTACACAAATATATATATTCATTCTTCTCTGTCAGCAGCACACAAAGTCATTCAGAACATTTTCACAGAAAATTTCATTTTCACAGAATCACAGAATATTCTGAGTTGGAAGGGACCCACAACGACCATTAAGTCCAACTCTTAAGTGAATGGCCAATACAGGGATTGAACCCACTACCTTGGCCTTGTTAACACTATGCTGTAAACAAGTGAGCTAATCTCAGTTCTTTTATATATATATATGTAATAGAAAGTATACTGAGGCACCTAGCATATTATGGAGGCCAGTAAATTCCCCAGTATTAATTCTTTAAAAGAAAAGGGAGAGGGACAGACAACATGGCAATCAAATATTTAATATTTCCATTCCTTGTGTTCAACCCACATAACTGCATCTTTCAGAGTGGACAGTGACCCAGCGTGGGATGTGACAGTTGTTACATGTGAGTCAGAAATGTCATCCTGTGTTGTCAGCTCCTGTCTTTCAGGTCCATGTGTATCATGCTTCTACCTACTGAAGGCTACAAAGCAATGTAATCTAGAAGGACCAGAAACTTAGAAACCTAATTTGAGCTAGAGCAATAGCTCTGTCCGTTAATCTTGATTTGGATGCAGGCCAGGTATTTATCTCTCCAGAATTTCATTCCCTAGTCTGGGAGTTGGGGATCATTATAGAATCCATCAGTTACTCTATAAAGTGCTTTGCAAATGACAAATGCTTTTAATATATGTTAAATATTAATGTAATTTAAAGGAGCTTATTGCTCTCCAGTAGAGCACAACCTGCAGCTTATCAATTATGTGTTCATCCCGTTAATGACCTGGCAGGCGACGTGGCACATACTCACAGATTGAGACACTTCTGAGGCAAGTTTGGTTAATCCATTTATGCCCTTGCTATCCTTTGTTTCAGAAGCCACTCTTTCGTACTCCATATTTAATGCTGAGCATCTTCACTGTCTTCTGCTATATCTTTCAGTCTCATGTTCAGTGCTTTGCATTTGTGACACTGGGACTTTTTCATGTTGTACGAGATGTATGAGGGAAAATGTAGTGGAGCTAACTTCAAAGCTGAGGTTAACAGTGGGTCATCTAATGTAGTCTCCATTCAGTGAAAGGATCTTAAGCAAATTCCAGGTAAAAGCTTTCCCTGGAGGCCCTGCAGTGTTACTGCCTGTGTGCTCTATCTGTCTGACCCAGAAAGTCTTTCATGCAGTAAGACATTACAAGCCAAAGCCAGGCTAAGTAGGTAACCCAACCTGTTCATTCATCCTCCTCCAAAACCATAAACCACCAGTGTTACCATCTGTACCCCCAATGCTGCTCTTGACCAGAAGCCTGCAGATGGTAGTGGCAGCCTTATTTCAGAGGGGGAGTTTCCTTTCCTAATGGATCTTCCCGTCTCCAGGGAAAGCTGTTGGCTTTTGGAGAAGAGGTATTTGTACACTGACATTGTCCCCAGTATTCTGCCAAGAAAAACAGCCTCAGGGCAGCTGCATGTTTCTCCCAGGTCATGAAGAATCTGGAGGCTTCTGAGGGATCACCGGAGTGGATGCAGTCTGTTCAGAGGGATGCAAGGAAGTGGTTTCCACCTAGATGTCTGCCCCTGCTGGCAGTGGCTCTCCTTGGGTTGTCCATTGTGCTTTCCCAGTCAGCATTAGGCTCAGAGATGTTGATTGTCAAAGTGTCCAAGGCCAGGGCTGTGGCCAAAACTGCACTCCAAAGCGGTAGCTGAAGATTTCTCTTTTAAGTAAGCTAGACCTATGCTTTGCATTTGTTGGTTTGGAGAACCAAAGAGAAAGCAAGATGCAAGACTGAAAATTAATTTCAGATAACATTAAAAAAGACAATGAGCACATTAGTTCAAGTTTTTCCTAAGATTCGAGAAAACAAGCAAAAATAACTTATTTCTGGGTTTCTTCAGCTTTAAGTAGGAGTTTTCAAATGCTATAGTACAATTATGTTTTTTCTAGGATTTATTTCCCCTCTTGTCCATCTCTACTCCATCTCAATTTTCTGTTATCTAGAGCTCTGCATTTTAATTAAAAGATGCAAGTGGAGCAAGCTGTCATGCTGTCCATTACACATAGCCTAATTTAAACTGTCTTCCTAAAACAAGTTGGAATTTGTCTTTGTTTCTGCTCTCTAAACATATACATGCTGTTACTCACAACATGAGGTCAGAAAGCTATAACATAATCTGTCTAAATAAATGGTAAAATAATTAGATTTCACTTTGAAAGGCTCGGCTGTCTGAGCCCATTGGTAATTTATACTCTTTTATCATTCCTGTACCACTCAGACTTTCTTATCATACAGGCCACTAGTTAATGAAAACAAATGTTTCCATGGCAGCCTGTCTGTGGCATCTCTGCAGCCCTACATCAAACAGAGCAAGTTGAGGTAGGACCCAGATAAGCTGCGCAGCACATGGAGAAACAACATCTCACAAAGTATTACTGTTAACCCCACTTCTGGGTGAGTGGGGGTCAGCTGAGGTGGAAAGGGACTGGTTAAAACACACTGTGTAAGGATGTTTTGTAACCCCAGTTTTCTCAGTCGTGCTGCCACTGGGACCTGGGCAGTGGTTGGGCGTCCTGTGCTGTAGTCACTGCTTCACCTTTGGAAATGAACCTCATTACAAATGACTTCCTCCCAAAGGAAGGAAGGAAGGGAGAAAGGAAGGAAAGTGGGGAGACCCACTTTCTCAATGGGTTTCCCTGCATCCTCGGGTGACATCAGAGTAGCATGCTTGAGTTGAAATAGCAAGAAGTTTTCTTTTCATACGTTTGAAACCAGAATTTGTAACATGGATGGAAGCAGGCTGGAGTGAACTGGTCCCTTTCTGCCCTAAACAAGTATGGGCTAATACTCCTTTTTGAAGACAAAATGGACATGAAATAAACGGGTTCTCTAATAGTTGAAGTATTGCATTTTGCATGAATTTCTCATTTTTCTGTTAAAGCATGAGAATATGAGGATGCTTCCTTAAAAAATAAGTCATTGAAGATTGTCTTAGGACAGGCTTGAAGAAGAAATGAGAACAAGCGGAATTATTTCTGCACTGCCACCTCTGCTAGAAATGAAAGAGAGTGGTAGCTGCCTGTGCTGCTTTTCCTGACCTGCAAGACTCCATCTGGAGGAAAGATCCTCCTGTGTTTCTGTATGATGGTGGGGGAATGCATGGCCCCGTGGTCCCCCTCCCCACACTGCGTCCAAGCTGACTCTTCCCTGGGAGTTTCCATGTGTGGACCTGCAAGCTGTTTTTGCACAGGGAGTTTAATAACATAAAATTTCTCATCCGTTTTGAGATAGATCTTAAGGTCAGGAAGGAAACCTCTGTAATAAGATGCATTCTGCATTCTGGAGGATAGAGTTTCTGTTACCCCCTGCACATTTTAATTGTTTAATGAATTCCACACAGTCTCTTGCAAATGGCTTTACATGTGAAACTGATTACTGAATGCAAGAGGGACTTTTTTTAATAAGTCTTTTCCTTTTGACCTATTCACTGCTTACATTTCACTTAATTTAATATGAAGACCTTTGTTTTGGGTTTTGTTCCTTCCCCAGGATATGTTTCAGTAAAAGTGACTCGGTTGAGAGGCATCATTGCTGTTACACAGCATGTTTTCTGTCCCAGACCCTCTAATTAGGGCTGACTTGGATTAGCCAGGGGATTCACTTAAGATCTATGTTACCTGACACATGTCAGTAGGAGTCTGAGTATTGTCTGAATATGTTTCAGCTGAATAAAGTTAATATACAGTTCTTCTGACTTGCTTTTTTCTAATACCATAGGCCTCTTTCTATGAGTTAAAATACTTGCCAATTCAAGCAGCACAATGATCTGGAAATCAGCACCAATGTTAATCCAGCACATAATAATCAACTGTGAGGCTGAGCAGAGAAAGAGGTTTTTTTCTTCAGTTTGGTAATTGAAACAAAAATAAAAATGTTTGGGCTCCCTTTTAGTGATGATGATTATTATTCTTATTTCACTGAAGCTAAAGAAATCTAAATTGAAACAAGTCAGGTTGAGCTAAGCCTTTTGGAAATGCCACAAGGCTGAGGGAGCAGGGCTGGAGCATTTCTGCCTTACCAGGGGAGGCTCAGGTCCCCCACAGCTTCTTGTGGCTGGGAGCTTCTGGGCTGTGTGGTATTCAGGGAGAAGGTCTCTTACAACCTCGGTAGGGAGACACCTAAATGATTAGACAGATATTTTCTCCAGTTAATATGCAAGTATTTTAGAGACTGAACAAGGAACCAAGAATTAAAACGAAGTCACTCCTTTAGATGTTGTACCGAGTGAACAGCAGGTTGGGCCTTCAATTACACCTGGCACAGCACAGGACATGGTCACAATCAAATGACAGAAACTTAAAACACACACACACACACACACACACACAAAAGGAAACTAAAAATAAAAATTTGTAGACTTTCTCTCCATATCTATATTTTCTACATCTAGTCCTCTTTATCTGTTGCCTTTTGTTAATAGTTTCTGAAAATGGTCTGTGCAGTGAAATGTTGAGTTTATCAGACAAAAATAATAATTTTGTTACCTTGGGGGTGCCAGCCATAACATTGAAAACTATTGTGAGGAGTCCACCTACATTGAAAAATACTTTCAGCTGTTCTGAAACTACATAATTTTGGGAATAAATGGTTAGCTGAAAACTTCCTACTGAAATATTGCCTCCAGTTCCCTCCCCTTGGAGCACCAGTTGGACACAAGCCAGGCAACAGGAGCTTGTTCTCCATCTGGCAAAGTTTTTAAAAAACTGGGTTTGGTCATGCACACTCAAACTGAGGTACTGCATGGTTCATTGGTGGTTAATCTGTTTGCAAGAGCCCAGGAGAGGATGATCTTCTACCTGCCTTTTGCCCCAGACAGATAGAGGTCTTTTGGCTCCAGGAGTCCTGTCCTTGTCACCATTCTTGCTGATGGCTTCACCAGGATGAGACTGTGTCAGACCCTTCATGTTTGTCTTCTCCAGGCTCATTGCTTGTGGTGGTCTTTGCCCCAGAGAGCTTCCAGCTTCTTACTGGAGTGCCTAGTGCAGGCAGCACCCAACCTCTGCATGTATTTTTTAAGGACTGCTGGTATATAAATCACAAAGAGTAGATGAAAGGCTTTGCCTTTTCCCTTTTCCAAATGGAAACTCAGATTTTAAAGCCTTCTGCTGTTTCTGGACAAGCTGTACATTTCCCCCCTCTACCCCATGCCCAGCCAACACAGAAGTTGCTGATTTTCATGTCACTGCCCAGTCACACTCCTGCCAAGCCTCCTTGTATTTTGTCATGTCTCCTGCTCTGTTTCTGTAGTGCCTGCTACTTGTTCCACACCCAACCAAGCTGTCTTAAATTCATCATCAACTCTGTTGCTAGTTGCTCCAATTTATAGGTGCTGTCCCTATGTTAACACTGACTTGCCATTTCCAGACCCAAACTAAGTAAATCTTCACTTTATTATCATCCTCTAAATATGTTAGCTTGCCATATAAAACCTTAGGTGCCTCATATGGGTGATTTTTTTTTTTTTTTCCAGCTGAGCCCCATGCAGCGCTGGGCTGCTTTTATGTTTTCTTATCCTTGTCTGTTGATACAGTGAACAAAATATCATAGAAAGGACTGGGTGGTGAAATATCTGCTTGCAAAGCAAAGTGTTGATAGGCAGCAAGGTCTGTCTCTCATGATTTATCTCACTCTGGCAGAAATGCTTTTGATCTGAAGTGGATAAAGCTTGGACGTAGCTTGAGAACAGGCTACGTTAGTTTTCTTGAAAACCCCAGTATTGATGGTGTAATACCATCTAAGGTACCCCAAATCTAAAAGCCTGATCATCCTGCTCCCTCTCCTGCCTCAAGAGCATCTCTCTGTGCAGTGTATGTTATTTTTTTTCACTCCAGGCTGGCAATGTAGGTCAGAGAGAGCTCTGTGGCTTTTAAATTCATATGGCAAGATTACTCTGTAAATCGGACTATGTTGACAGTAGAGCTTTTTTCAGCTGAAAATAAACAAAATGTTTATGGTTGTTTTTTGTTGATGTGTGCCAGGGACTATTTATATTACAGGTAGTGATTGGTTCCCCTTGCTGTGTTGGTACTAGGCTTGTGCACAGTTAGTTAGCATGTGAGATGAGGAGAGATGAATGTTTGCTGAGTTTGTCCAAGTATAGGTAGAATAAAGAAAATATTTATAGCCGCCACTGGAAAGCTTCAGCTGCTGTGCTGAATCCCAGGAGACCTGCCTGAGTTACTGCAGAGTGTCTTGCAGGAGGTGGTAGGGCAATCAGGAGGCATTAAGCCAATGGATCAGCTGCACATCTAGCTAAAATCCAAGCCCAAACAATCTGTGCTCTCAAGGAAGCCGAGTGAGGGGGGGTTACTTTCTCTGTTGAAAAGCCTTCAGAAATGGAATACGGTTTATTATTTTATGTCACGATTTAGCAAACGTGTGAAGCTAATGAATGTGCTGGGAACAGAACTTCCAATTGAGAAATTGTGTCCACTGGTTTTGGATTCATTTATTGGACAGTAGTTAGCAGACCTCAGTTTATACAGCATGCATTCTGCTGATGCACTTGGGATGCATTTGATAATCATCACATTTGACAGGTATTTCTGTAGCCATTGTGCACGTGCAGACATGGCTCTCACACTTCCACATATAAAAACATGCTCCAGAGTGTTTATTTTTTCTCAAGTGCCCTCAGCACGGTTGCATTCCCGTGAGCAGAGCGCTCACTATTTTCCCAAGGAAGCAAACTGTGCAGAGCACCCATCAGTACACTTAGAGCTTGTGTGGTGCCAGTGCTGGTGTGATCTCTGCTGCTGTTGTAGAAGGCACAAACCCTAATTTGGTTTGATGCCAGAATCGGGACTAGGTCACCAATCTTCTTACTGGATTTAGCAGTCCTCTGGGTTCTTTAGATTAGTGCTGGCTGTTAAGGATTGAAAGGTCAAATAGCTTTAAAGAAGGTTGCCCCTGATAAAATCTATGTCATATTATACAATGTTATTGACATTTTCTGCAGGTGTGTAGCACGGGAGTGTTGCGTATTTATCTGTTTATCTAAATGCTTGGTTAGTGCTTGACAGAAAAGGTTATTTTCAGAAATGGTAATACATTTCAATATGGTATATTACAATAAATATCAATAAGAGAATGAATTATAGTACTACTGTAATGGGGGAAAAAAAGAAAGCTATCAGTCATCATCATCATCACTGTGTGTTAAAATACCTTCTCATCTACTCTAAGTTTCCTTATGTGGCATCCATTTATATGTGCAGAGCAGTATAAGATAGTGTTCTAAGTTAAAAAGCAGAGATAGATATGCAAAATATTACTGCAGGTTTTATTTCAAACTATTAGTCTGTATTAGTCACCTACTGGGACATTCTGTGAAGGTTCATACATTAAAAAGTTAATAAAGGAATAGAACAGTTGGAGAGTTTATATTGATATGCAGCTTTCAGGAAAAGCATTTCTGTAGCTTCATAATGGAAAAAAAAGTCTTTTTAATATAGCTTTTATACAGCAAAATCTTTCTGAAATTGCCTAATTCTTAGTTCTCCCCACTTCTGGATAAATATTTTATTCAGTAGATAGTATCTAGAATTTTGACTTGGGACATTTCCAAATACGGTTTACCACTGAAGTATGGAAAACTTTTGAGAACCAAAAAATGAATGTATTTTGCTTTGAAAGTTTTCTTTTGTTTGAGTGTGTCTTTTTTCCTTTTGCATCCTGAAAGGCTGGCAGAAATGTCTTGTTCAATATCTCCTACGCATGCTGGCGAACTGCTTACACACTGGATGAGAGCATTCTGTCCATCCTAGGGATACATTTATGAACATTTATTATTAATGATTCTATTTTGAACATTTATGTCTCCTCCTCATCCAGGGGAGGGCGACAAAGATTCTCAGAGGGCTGGAGCACCTCTTCTGTAAAGATAGGACTGAGAGAGTTGGGGTTGTTCAGCCTGGAAAAGTTTCCAGAGAAACTTCACTGTGGCCTTCCAATAGTTAAAAGGGGCTTACAGAAAAGAAGGAAAGAGACTTTTTACACAGGCAGATAGTGATAGGACAAAGGGAAACTGTTTAAACTAAAAGAGGAACTGTTTAGATTGGGTGTTAGGAGGAAATTCTTTACTATGAGGATGCTGAAGACACTGATTTCCCTGAGTAGTTGTGGATGCCTCATCCCTGGAATTGTTCAAGGCCAGGTTGGAAGGGACCTTGAGCAACTTGGTCTAGTGGAAGGTGTCCCTGCACATGGCCGTGGGGTTGGCAGTAGAAGATCCTTAAGGTCCCTTCCAACCCGAACCATTGGTTTATAATACTTTGCATATGCAGATTTTTTCTGTAAGAAACTAAATTTTTGGAATAAAAGGACAATATGAGTGAATTTCTTTTATTTTTAAGCTTTTCTGTGTTGGCCTGTGTGAGAGAAGGGAGTAGGGCGTTTGTTGTTTGCTTTGTCACTGTGTAACTTACCTCTGGTGTTCAGTGTTGCACTGTTAACTTCAGCAAAGGTTTTGTTCCCTAGCAGAAATGACTTGAAAATGTTTTGTGGAATGCCTAGAACATCACTCTCAACACACTGAACTTGCAGATGCATTAACTGTTGTTGATGCTTCTGGAACTGCCAGTGCCATTTTCAGGAAGCAGGGTCAGGGGATTTGGAGGCCTCAATTCTAGTGGTTGTCATGTTATGCTCACAGATGTTTTTATCTTACACATTACGCATGTGAGGTTTACTTCAGTAAACCAGAGGAACACTTGATGATTTTCTGCCAGTTAAGACTCCAGGAGACATTCTCTATCCTGTTTTTCTTTCTGGATTCTCCTCACTTAGCTTCCTGATGGGGACTTCGGTTGAGAAATTAGAGATTTGAAGAAATTCAGGGGGTTTTCCCTCTTCTCTCACCTTTCTGCTTCATCTTCTTTTCCCTGTGGAGAGAAACTCTGGAGAAGTATAAACAGTGAAAAAGTAAATCCTTTGAAAATGCAAATTACCAATGTGTAGAAGTGAAATGAAGTTAAACTTCTTCAGAATTACTTTTTCTATTTAACTTCCTTGGAAAAAAACCATTGCTGTTTCTTTCTTTTGGCTTCGATCAAGACTTGTTCAAAAAACATGCTCTCTGTGTTTGGAAATTTTCTGGCCTAAAGTGCAATGATCAGCTTCTAGAATTTCTCAGTTCAGCTCTTTGTATCTTGAACAGCTACAACTCTTTTTGGGAAAAACATGGGAAATGTCACAGTATGTTGATTATTATTTCATTCACAGATAAAAATGTGCCCCTTACCAGAATGACTGTGAGTTTAGAATCTCTGGTGGACTTTCTATAGATGGAGAAGCAACATGATGTGGCCACAAGCTTCTCTATAATTTGGAACCACAATGAGCATCCACTTAGAAATTCACATATGTTTGTATGCACATATTGTGTGCATTAAATTATATATATATACTTGCCTATGCATATTGATCTATGACATATATGTGATGTTAATATCCACCCCCCCTGGAAATGGGGTTCTCGGTACAAAAAGGATCTTGGAGGCTTGGTCACTTTAGCTTGCAAGTAGTGAGCATTTGCAGAAGTATTGGGGTTTTTTCTGGGATTTGGCATATTTTTTGTGTAAATGGGGTAGTTCATGAGGAAAGAATGAGAAATTGTGTTGTCAGAAGGCTGGAATTCAGCGACTCAGAGACTCAGCTGGGGAATTTTGTGAAGAGAGTGCTCTCTGCGGTGAGTACAAAGTGTTCCTGACAACCAGTTAATCATTTTTACTTGTTGCAAGAATAATTGCAGAAGCTGCAATGTGGGGCTGGAGAAACTTCCCTTGTATATGCTACTTATTTGTTGCCATATACATTTTAACTTTTGCAGGTGTTTTATTTGTGTTTGTACAGAGGAGAGTACCATGCAGCCTATGCGGAGTAGAAAATGAAAGTATCATCCAAATTAAATTGCAAAAAGTAATTTAAATTGAAACAGTCAATGAAATAAAATCAGTGGTCTGGACACAATTGGAATATTTTTCGTCAAAAAAAACATTGAAACATTGGAAATGAAAAAAAAAAAAAAAGTTAGCTAATTCTTCCCCATCAGAAAGAGGAGGGGAAAAGGAAGAGGTTAGTACAGCCACATGCCAAAATACATTACAGCATGCAAGGCTAGAGCCAGCCCACACATTTACACAGTGCATTGTTGAGATCCATTGGAAAGTGCAAATGCTAATTAGGAATGTGAAGCAGATAACCTCAACATCAGTTTGAGTCCAATTATTCATACCAGCATTTCATGATAGTGATCTGTTTGTCCTTATTCCAGCGATCCTGCCTAATTAGAGTTATTACAGTAATTGTGTGGAGTTGGATGCCAGACTAGCGCTAGTGTGACATTGCTCACTGGCAGCTTGGCAGCTTTTCCCAGGAAAGCAGCAAGGTTGTTTGCATATGTATTTGTGCAGAAAGTTACATGCAAACTCCTCCCATTTAAAATCCAGGTCCACAGCTGTGATACTTTTTCGTCTTGCGGTGCTCCTTGACTGATGCGAGAGAGAAGTGAAGTTTCAGTTCATCAGGCTATCCTGACCTTGCGGTTACTGTGCGATGGAGTCAATGGTTATTGGTGGCAAAAATGAATCCTGTTAAAGCTGTTTGGCTGTGGAACTCTGTTCTCACTTTGTGTTTTCCCTAGCACTGCAAGATTTGGTCTGAATGTGATCTCTTGTAATTGATTCCATGCTGCAGGCAGCCCTTGCTCAGCGTTCTGCACCCACATGAGACTGCAGCATCGAATGCCAAAGTAGAACTGCCCCAAAGTGCATCACTTTGGAGGCTGCAATAGTTTTCATTTCTAGGAAGCAGAGAAGGCTGTTTTCTGCTCTTCAGCTCCTTGTCCTCTTTCCCTGTCAGTGAGAGGAATGTAATCTGCTAGTGAGCAAAACTAGAGCCTTAAGAATAGACTAACACTCTACCCTGTAATCAGACACTTAACCCCTTAGCACCTGGGGAGGCGCACAGGGATTTCATTATCATGGCTGTGCTTGTTCAAAGGGACTGGAGAGGCCCCTGATGTGAGCAGGGTGCAGTGAACAGGTGTGACCAGGCCAGATGTGGCATTGCCTGGCCAATGTCTTGAAACCCTCTGAGAACAGAGGCTCCTCAGCTATGTTGAGCTACGAGTCCCAGAGTGGCATTGCCTCTCCAGGGAGAAATCTGTCAGACAGCGAGTTGGATTCTGTCTGAAAGAAGCCTGAGTACTGACAGGTCCTCATCATGGATGGCTGTAGCTGGCATAGAGCTAGGAAAGATGGCTGGTCCTGTAGGTTGGAGGTTACCCAACAAGCAAAAGTGGGTCATTCAGGGTGAGGTGCATCAAAAGACATTCAGGCTGCGTTATCAGGTTGGGTGCCAAAATGACCTGCAGGAAGACTGCAAATTATTGTGTTTCAGGGACAGGCCAGGTTTGCCAAACCAGGAGCCACAGCAGCTTGAAGACCTTTTGGAGAGGTGGTGCCTCCTGGCATGGGGCAGCCAAGCCTACAGCCTTGCACAGAAATAAAATGTGTCCCTTGGAGGTGGCAGATCTGAATCCTGATAAATTTTCCTCTGGCACAACTGGCTTCCAGCCTGGGAAGCACCATCCAGCACATAACATTTGAAATCTTCCTGATCTCTTCCTTGTATTTTACTGACTCCCAAAGGAGTTTTCTGGAGTCTTACTAACACCTGTATGACAAGGAGGTTGGTGTCACATCTTTGTATTAAGTTGTTGGTTGCTCATTTTCTATGTAATTTCCCTCATTGCTTATCACAGTACAATAACATGTGTTTGGTGGCTTGGTTGCTGCGATACAGGGGTTTTATTGCTCAAGGGTCCCGATGGGCAAAAAGGTGAACAAAAGTCAGTGATGTTCCCTGGCAGCACAGAAGGCCAGTGCCATCCTGGGCAATGTTACCAGCAGGTTGAGGGAGGTGATCCTTCCCCTTTACTCAGTCTTGAAGTACTGAGTCTGATCCTGGGGTCCCCAGTACAAGGGAAACATGAACATACTGGACAGGGTCCAGCAAAGGGCCACAGATATGATGAAGGCCCTGGAGCATATCTTTTTTGAGGAAAGGCTTGGAGCTGGAACTGTCCAGCCTGGAGAAGAGAAGGCTCAGGGGGATCTTAGCAGTGTGTACCTGATGGGAGGAGTAAAGAAGACCGAGCCAGAATGTGCTCAGTGGTACACATTTGGCAGAACAAGAGACAAGGGGCAAAAAGTGAAAGACAAGAATTTCCATTTAAACAAAACAAAAAAAAATTACTATGAGGGTGGCCTACACAGGCTGTGGAGTGGAGATATCCAAAACCCAAATGAGCGTGATCCTGACCAATCCACTTTAGGTGGTATGTCTGGAGAAGGGATGATGGACTAGGCAATCTCCAAAGGTACCCTCCAGCCTCAGCCAATCAGTGGTTCTATGATTACCATACAGTACATATTTTGTGGCTGAAGTGATAACAAAGGCTTGCATTTTTTTCACTTTAATAATGTTTGCTTATTGTAAGTACTTTACAGCTTATGGGTTTAATCATAATAAAGGAAAACTTTCTTATTATTGTTCCTCATTAATACCAAACATTGTACTCAAATGTTTGCCAATGAGAATAATTGACTTGATAATAATCTTGTTATCCAGGCAAAACTAAGGTGGAAATACTTTAAGTTTTGAGCTCCTCACTCTGTGTTCACACAATCTTGGTCTGGTGATCTTGTAAGGCGATGGGGATGTGATGGAGGGATATGGGCTGAAGAAGATGTGGAAAGGTTTGAGCATGGTGGAGAAGCCAATTAGGGGACAAGAGAGCCTTTTGTGACCTTCAGCCTCACAAGGAGGGAGAAACTCAGCTTCAAAACTGAGGAGAAGCTGGTGAGAAGAGAGGCTGCTTATCCCTTCCCTTGTGTGTGAGAATTGCTGGCAGGCACAGGCTTGCCAAGTTTGCTGCTGCAGGCTCCTTTCACCGGGAACTTCACCAGGAGGCTGTTTATTCCCATTCCAGCTTCAAGAGAGAGCCCTGGCCTTTATAGAGCTGCAGGGATGAGGCTGTGAAAAAATGTGATGTTTTTGCTCCCGGACCTTTGTGTTCATTTATACTGTTTAATCTGTGTGTTGTATTCCTTCTGTTTACTTGATTTCCCAGAGCTTAAGCAAAGCGTCTTTTTCACATCTGCGCATTTTATTTCATCCCATTCGTGCCTGAAAAATGTCTAAGAATATTTCTAGTGGATAATCTTGCCATATTTACCTTTCAGATTATTTTTTTTTTAATCCACATTTTTTGGACTGCTGAGAATTGACTGTCATTTTTGCCATTAACTTGTGATCCCCAGTAACCAACAGACTGTCAATCTTTCATCATCTTAGACTTGTCACTCCAAAATAATGGAAAGCAAAGGTTTAGGATGGATTGGGGGATGTATGAATTTGTAAGTTGACCTTTCTCTCCTCCTCCCATTCTCTCCCTGCCAAAGCAATGATATCCTTGCCTTTCATGGCATGGTTATTTGGGCATGCAGTAAAATAAAAACAATTAACAAGGGCAAAAGAGGTCTGTTCAATTGCATTAATTATATATTTCTAGCTGAACCTCTTAATTTTCCATGAATTTATGCAGTAGCTTCCCTTCACTGTGCTTCTGTGCAATGATGCTCTAGAAACAGTGTGCCTGCTCCCACCACATGGGTACAAAGTGGCACTGCTGCCTATATGCAGGTGCACGAGGATTTCTCTTGGCCTTGCATTAGGAAAACAGCAGGGGTAGCGCCATTGCCAGGCAGCTGCAGCTCCCCAGATGACCAGAGTCCTCTAAATCCTTCTCCAGGTCATCTCTGACCTGGCAACAGGCATTCAGGGGCAGTGGTGAGGCTGCAACGTGAGACTCGTCTGTTTGGACACTAATGGGTGTTTCTGTGAGAAGTGGTCCTGGTAAGGCTTCCCCTCAACCATCACCAGTTCTTACCTTGTGATGATGAAGAGAAGACCCTGGCCAGGAAGGGCTGTCAGTTACATGTCGTATTTCTCATGTCTTCTTGCACCACCAGCAAGGGTTTTCCTATATCCTGATGCAGCAGGAATTTTGTGGAAAATGACTAAGTACAACTTGGGAATCTTCATAGAGAAGGAAGAGGAGGCTACATTGCCATGAAAGTTGTTCCAGATTGCCATAGATACTCTCACTTGCCTGCAGTGTGTAGCCAAACATGAAAGACTGAGAATTGGGAGTTTTCTGGGCATTTGGTTTTTATTACAGCACAGTCCTGCACAACTGTTTCCTGTAATTCCCTGTTAAAACAGCATACCTTGCAGCTGCTAGCTGCTATTTCTCAAAACAGACATCTGTGTAGCTACATGGATTGGCCACATAAAACAGCTCCTGTGTTGGCCTTAAGTGACTCTTAAAATTAAGAGAGCCCTGAAGTGCCACAAATGCATGCAAATGGTGCACTGGTGCAGACATAGAGTTTTTCAAAGCTGGTGTCCTCTATGCTTGTTTTTCTCCATTCAGTAGAACTACTTAGTTTGTTAACAAGTAGAAGAGCAAGAAATTTGGCAAAATGCAGCATTGCTTGCTTATAGCAGAAATGCGACTATTTTGGCTTGTAGTTTCTGAGTTGGTTCCTCTCCATACACTAGTATTAAGATCTTTTTTATCTGCCTCTTCCTCTACAGGGAACACCAAGCATAAAACCACCAACCTCTTGTTACCTACTTTAAAGTTTGGAGCGTGAAGAATTGACTAAACACTTGTTTGACATTATAAAGGAGCTGGGGCATATTTATGCTTCCTACTTACAGGGTGGAAAGCATGTGACACGCCAAACAAGGCCCTAGAGCTGTTTGCTCAAATAATGCTGGAAGGCACAGTGAATGAAGTTACAGGAATACACTTGTAATGCACTTCTGGGCCTGGGTTTTTTTCCTCGGCTGGAGAACATTTTTTAGGCCACACTTCAGCTTCTCCATTGATAAAAATGTAAAGGATGTTTTCCAGTGTCCTTTCCAATAAACCATTCGAATGCCAGTAAAAAAACCAAATTTAACATAAATTAGATTATGCTGCACAACTCCTTCCATGATCTCTTGTGATGTTTCCACTGGGTGTTAGGGAGCAACCCTCAGTTTTTTCTTTTTTTTTCTCTTGGCTTGCTTATGACTTCTAAAATAGTTTGAGGCCAGTGTTGGGCTCCATGGGTTTGTTGGCATAGCTGTGTCAGCTTGGATTGTGAACTGCCCTCTCCCAGCCAAAGCTGCTGGGCTGGCAGCACAGTCCGGGCACAGCTCGGTCAGCAGAGGCATGTAAATTTGGAGGCAGCATTCTCTCCTCTTGTGTCAACTGCCTGCATTGCCATTGAAGCAAGTAGTGTATTTCCAGTCTGCTTCTAGTCATGTGTATGCTAAAGATAAAGAAAATGCTGTGCTGACATCAGCTAAAATATTTATGTATGCGTGTGGTCAGAATAAAGCAGGGAGATGTTTTCCTTTAGCTGAGCTGCACTTAGGGAAGCAGGCAGTGAAGAAACACAGTGATGAATATGGCCCAAATAATTTTGAACGGTTTATTATAGTTAAGGCATATCAAAGTAGGCATGTGTAGGTTATAAAGGGAATGTTTCTGTCTGTTTGTTTTTTTGGAGATTTTTTTCTCAATTTCACATACAATGCTGAGAACCAGGATGACCTGAATTTTTACTGTCCAGTATGATACGTACTACGAAGCTTCTGCTAAGGGCTCTGGCTGTTGACAGTGAGACGTCTTCTCATCTGACAGTAAAGAAGATGGAACACTGGAAAGCTGTTTTTCTACCCAGCTGCATTCCCAGTCAGATACTAGGCTCTTTCTGTGATTTCCGTAGATGGCGTAATCACATTTTTCTGTGTATTAGACAAAAATGGGTCCTGGAATCAGTCCACACTTTTACAGAAGCAAAAAGTATGTCTATGTGTGGTTTTTCCTCCAGTGGATTGCCCCTCCCAGTCACAACTCTGATAATCCAAGACCAGGAATATTTTGTATTGCTGTTTGTTGCTACTTGCACACAAAGAATTGCTGTGGTTTGCAGAGGTATGACCTCATCATGCTCTTGAAGTTGTAGTTTCTGAAAAACAAGAGATTTTCTTATTGGAAGTTGTAACATGACATGTATGACTTATTTTTAACTCTGCAAGAAGATGAGGTTTTAGGTAAAGAGGATTTGCCCCATTCAGCAGATTCTTATGAAGCTGCAGGTCAATAGGTTGGAAAGATGGATGCATTGAATTGAATCATTCTGAGGTTTCTGGTTTGACAGAAAAGGTGTTATTTTAATGCTTATATTACTTTATTTTGAAAACTTAAGGATCTTTTTGTTTGTTTTCTGTTCATTTCCCACAGAAACGTTCCAGAGGTCAAGTGCTATTCGACAAAGTGTGTGAGCATCTGAACCTTTTGGAAAAAGACTACTTTGGGCTAACATACAGAGACGCAGAAAACCAAAAGGTAATCCACAAAACTGCAGGTGGCCTTTGGCATGTGAACATCAGAACTCCCTGAGACACTCCCCAGACAGCTGCAAACAATCCAGAAGTTGGTTTTCTCTTCCTTGCCAAATTCCATAGACATAGTTTGAGCTATTGTTTTTTGTGACTCTACTTCTCAAGAGCATCTTGTGTGTTTCCCTGGGTTCACTCTCTTTTGGCTATTTATGACATGAAGGATATCAGTCATAGAGCTGGTGCTCTTTCTAGTATGATTTATTCCTTTACTGTCATAGAGGAAAGTCAGATTTACACTCATAGATACACTGCAAAATATATAATACTAAAATATGGCTTAATAATAGTAGTTGGAACATAGATAGGCAGGAGATGATTGACTGCTCCTGCTAACTGCTAAGATAAGGGAAGGCTCTAAGCCTTGACTTTATCATAGCATTATTGTTGATTTGACTAAAGACATTAGTCTTCAGAAGCAGTTGGTAGCAATAGTGAATCATATTCTGCTGTCCTGTGTCCCAGCTTCAGTATGAAATAAGCTGTGTATTACAAGTGTCAAAGGTGATCTAAGGTGCAGGTGATATGTACATATATTGTTTGGGACATGGTATGGTGAAAGAGAGGCTATCAAAGGATAATTTAAAATATGTTGTGTTATTTTTGGCATTTTAAGATAAATATTTTGACAGAAACCAGTACAAAACTTCTTAGCAATATGCGCAATAGCTCAGCAGAGCTCACCAGGTGAAGGTATTTTGTGCTTTGCATGGCCTGAAAGGTCTTCCCTGATGGAGCTGGAGCTATTACTACTTTTTTTAGCTATTTATGTCTTGTGGGAACCACAGTTGTGTTTTCTAGTCTTCCTTTTTTTTCAAATATATATGATATGAAAAAATCAGTCTTTTTGTTTCTTTTTTCCCTTTTCTTTACAGACTTCTTTGTTTCTGATTCAGAAAATCCCTTAAGCAGATACTTGGTCCATGCCAGTGCAAAATAATGCTTTAGCATATGCTTAGTTTTGAATTTTGATAAAAGCTAGGCAGAAATCTAAGTGCATTTCCAGATAGGTATGCTTTCCTACGGGAAAGAGAAGCATGGATTCATTATTAACATGTGGTTTAGAAGCACTAAACATTTATAGGTCACCAGTTACTTTACAGAGCCAAATAGTTAAAAGAAAAACTGCCTGCCACTGCTTTTATTGATCAATAATATGCATATTTTTAATGTCAAAGTACTTAGCAATTCACCTCCATCCTCTGATGCATAACTTCCAGCCAGACAACATATGTGCATACATCCCATGCCATCTTTGTAAACAGAAATCCTAATGCATCTTTAATTTCTTGGTGCATAGTGTGCTTTTGTGCTCAGCAATAGCTGGAGTTCTTCTGGCTCTTGTTTTGCACCATAGAGCAGGTTTGGACAGCTGCAAACTGGTTGTTTTTGTTGGGGAGGGATTGTTGTGTTCTGCTTGTTTGATATTTCTGTAGTGTTTTATTGTCTCTCTGATACATTTGTTTTTATCTTCCTTTGGAGAAAATGGAACTTTCCTGGGGAAAGTGAACTTTTTGTTCTGGGCTGTGACGCATTTTAAATATTAATTTGATTCTCTTAGAGGTCAAGACAGCAGAGGCACTGAGGCCCCAAGCTGCTGTGTGCCTCCTCCAGAGGAATTTCGTCTGCTCCTTGGCATCCATGGAGTACTAACACATCACTGGGATAATTGTCCACCTCCTCAGCAGGGGTTTTGTCTTGCATAGTCACTGGGCTCTGCATGGTGTGGATGAGGGCAGAGGTGCTGTGGTTCTGCCTCTGGTTTTCCCCGGAGAGCCCCTTGTGCCCATGCTGCATTGCAAACAGGGTAGTGCCCTACTCTGCACTTGCTTATCCTCTAGCAAGTCTTCTCAGGCTTTCCAGGATTAGAAAAAAAAAAATCAATCTAAAAAACCTCTTTGTAGCAAGCTTGTAGAAATTTAGTTTCCCCAGGAGATACCCTGGAAAAAGATTTCTGTGGGTTCATTTTACCAATTCCTGTTTTTCATTCTTTTACTTTAAATCATTCAGGCCCTCAAAGTCTGTGAGGGCTATTAAAAATCCTGCTTCTACCCAGGGCCACGTCTTGAAAATTAGTGTCAGCCCTGCCTACTGCTGCTCCAAGGAGAAAGGGGTGGCAGAGCTTCACATGTTCTAACTTTGACTCATAGCACTGTTTTAAAAATAATGTTTATTGTGTTTTCTAATTCAAATTGAAAAAAGGAAACATTTTCTTTGCAGAATTGGTTGGACCCTGCCAAGGAAATCAAGAAGCAGATCCGAAGTAAGTTTGTTATTGTTGCCCCCTTCTACATGTCTCCCCATGGGGACAAAGCCAATTTCACAGATATCTTTTGTATCCTGTCCCAAGTCTTTAGCAAAGGATTTATCTACATCTTTTAAGTATTTTATGCCTTGATGATGGTGAGGCATTACTGATGCTGGTAACACAGGAACTTGCATTGCTGAAAACAACTTGACATTTGCAGAGATGTGAAATCCTGAAGTTTGACATTAAGCAATGTAACCTTAGGGACTAGGCCACATATATGAATTATTTCTTGCATTACTGATATTTTTATCATATCCAGAAACACTGCTCATGCCCCATACTGAAATAATTAACTGGTACAAAGATAGTACTCTATCTAAAATATCTTTCCTTTCTGTGTTTCAGAAGCTTGATGTTTGCTCCTAATATGACCATTCAGTCAATTTTCTGATTCACATGAATCTTTTAAAAAGCTCAATTGTTATAACTAGGCATCTGCTGCATTAAAAATTCAAAAACCCCTCAAAGGAAAGCCTTGTTGAGACTGCTGGGCTCAAAATTTGACTTGCTTTTTTTTACTTCCCCTCACTTTTAAAAATTTGCAAAATTTTTATGTGTATGACTTCTGTGGGCAGAAAAGCCCCAGTAACTTTTTCTTTGCACATTTTTTAAATGACCCCTTCTAGCACTTGGGCTTTCAAAAACAAAAGTATCTGGTAACTCACATTTGTTGGGTCAGGCCTGGCAAATAAATCCCTTCCCCCTCCAAAATTCAAAGGGCTAATTTACCCTGGCAGAAAGAGTTCCCCACTTACTGTGAGCAATCTCCCCTCTCCTCCAGTATTATTTTCATTAGAAGTAAGTGATCTGCAATACAAAGTAATGAACATTTGCCTTTTTTAAATCTCATGAAGGGATGGATCTGAAGAGAAAGGTGCTTTAGACCATGTTGAGTCAGGTTACACAGATGATCAATGCAAGTAAAGCAGCTCAGCTCCCCACCACGTATTTGAAATGCATTTAATATGTAACCAAGTCATGAAATAGACAATGAAAAGTTGTGACAGCGGGATATTAACCAGGGCAGAAGAGTCTCATCCTGGACTTGAGGCAGTGGACAGTTGTATTTGCAGAAAATGACAGTAATAATTTGCTTTCTCTGTACAGTTCATCCCTGAAGTTTGGAACAGCCCAACAGTGGAAAAGTAGTGCTGTTACCCATAATGCTTTCCAAAACATACATATAGTCCTGCTGAACGCTGCTGGGATTTCATCCCAGTGGTTGAGAAAGGCCTTTGGTTCACACCCTGTTAGTTGTAACCCACTAACTTGCACAGTGTTAGATTTTATTCCAACCCCTGTAAATATTAAGTGAAGACTGCTTACTCCTCTACCTTAACCGTTTGTTCTATTATGATGGGTTTTATAATAGGTTTGGTTTATTTTTTTATGCGCCAAGGAATAGGTTTATAGGCAATGGCCCCTGTCCATCTGTTAAGGGACCAGGTGTCACCCCCTGGCTGCTTTCCCACCTTGGGGCTGGTCTACTCCCTGGTGGGTTCATGCCCCATCCTCACTGCCAGCCAAAACTTCCTTTCACCATCTTTTATGGCCCAGGAAAATGGAAAATATTGTAAAATCAGGGACTCCCAAAGTCTTTCCAAGGGCTGAAGTCCTGATGGTGAACGTCAAAACTCTTCTTGCACATTCAGAGAATCATTAAACTGTTTGGATTGTATGGGACCTTAAAGATCACCTAGTTTCAGCCCCTGCCATAGGCAGGGACACTTCCCACTAAACCAGGTTGCTCAAAGCCCCATCCAACATGGCCTTGAACATTTGAGCCTGTTTTCTCAGATATGTGGATGGCCAAAGTGGATGGTGCTTTGCATGGGATGGAATTTCCTTGTTGCTTGTAAGAACAGTGTGGTTTGGGGTTTTGTTATTGCTTTTCATTTGCATTCAAGTCATGTGCTAGTGTAACCAACCTTTTTTTTTTCAAAATAGCTTCTATATTTACATACCACGTTCAACTCTTTTTTTAAATCTTGATATTATTTCTTTACAACATTTAGAGCCAACACTCCAGAAATAATTTTGCCAACTCTGGTGATACAAACCAGTATCCATCCTGTGGGTCAACTAAATTT
Source organism: Coloeus monedula (assembly GCF_965178545.1). Lineage (NCBI taxonomy): Eukaryota > Metazoa > Chordata > Aves > Passeriformes > Corvidae > Coloeus > Coloeus monedula. The sequence goes on from NC_138781.1 coordinate 108,944,282, forward strand.
AGTGAAATAATTAAATAAGAGTTCCCCAGTGCTATGTATTTTTTCAGTCATACTCTCTGTGTTTGTCCTTGCAGTTTTGTCTGCACAGTAATTTATGTCTGCTGAAGAAAGGACCTATGTGCTGAGGCAGCACTCTGAGAGGATTCTGTGAGCTGATTTAGGCAGCTAGGCCTCGGCACATCACCCTGCTCCAGAGCCCATTTGTATTCTGGCTTGTGGTGTTTCCAGCACCTCTGTGTTTTGGGTTATTGGTTTTTAAAGCTTGTACAGACTGTGTGGTGCTTTCTTTCAATAAACCTTGTTCTCAGACGGAGGGGGTTTTTTTAGTATTAGTAATAAATTACTGCTCACTCAGTGTCCTCACTTCAGTGGAAATCCTACTAAATAAGAAAGAAGCTGTAAAATCTGATCTAATACAGTATCTTCAGTATGACATGTGGGAAAAATATTTAAAAACCTGTTCTTATTAATTGCTTGTCTGGGATATTTTTAAGTCTGCTGGTGATTGAATAACATGAGCATCTCTGTTTGCACTTGCAGTGTACTTTCAGTCAATCTGTGTTCTTTTCCAGGTGGTGCTTGGCAGTTTGCATTTAATGTGAAATTCTACCCTCCAGATCCTGCCCAGCTATCTGAAGACATTACCAGGTGTTTTAAACATTAAATACCTTTTTATAAGTGGCTTAAAAGCTGCTCCTGGTAGCACTTACACTCTAATTATCCAAGAAAAGAAACATGTTATATTCTCATTGTCTTTCTTTTTCATATGAGCTTATGGAAAATATGCAAAGCTTTGACAGAAAAGACAGTGTGAACAGTGTCTATCCTCTGTGTTTTGAAGTATTTTGTATAGTTTAACCCTAAACCTCTAAGCTTTTTCAATATGCATATTCCTTAGAGTTGATTTTAATTTTCCCAAAAATGCACGATGCCCATTTTTGCCAGTGGTAACAAGTTATTACTGTAAGTAAAATCGTAACTATGAGAGGAAAGAAGTGAGATAATGTGGTGAGATAATCATGACCATACTGAATCCAAAACAGAGCAAGCAATGAACCAGCTACTTAGGAAAAAATGAACTCTTTCCCAGCTGAAACCAGGACAGATGAGAATAAGCATGCAGGCAAATTTTGTATATCATTTAACAAAGTAGCCAATGTGCATGGAATAGACAATATGGTGGTAATGAATAGCTGCTCCCTGCTCTCAAAGTCACTTAGCTCTCCACTCTACACCTCTGCTCTCTGGTTTTGTATTCAGATTGCAACCACAACAAAAAAAAAGCAAAACCTCACCTGATGTCCTCCTTGGAAGGAGGCACAAAATCTTTGAGCCGTGATGAGTTTTTGTGCCATCAGCAAACTGTTCCCCAGCTTGTTGCAACATTTTGCAACCTTTGAATATTTTTAACCTTCAGTGCTTTATGGACTACTTGTTGCTTTTAAGGTAGCACGAAGCCTTTGGCCTAGATCAGGGTCCCTGTGGTAGGTACTGTGCAGAAAGACAGTGTGCCAAAAGTTCACACTTGAGCAGAGGACTTCCAAAGGAAAGGATTGCTTTATTCCTCTTCTGACTCTTAAATTTCACCTGGGAACTCTGCCTTTTCCACCAAACCAATGCTCTTCACTTTTTTTTCTGTTTTCATTTATCTGGTGAAACCTTTCACTGCATATCTCTGTGGTTTTAACGGCATTTACTGTTTAAATGTATTTTTGAGAAAGCGCAACAGGTTGCTAAAGAGACAGCTGACGTTTCTTAAATGACTTGGAGTTCAGCTATTCTTAAATGAACAGTATATGAGGTTTTAAATTATTTTTTTTGTCCTTAAAGAATTATCCAGTAGTTTTATATCTTAGTGATTTATGATAGAAATCTAGTATGCTTAATGGGTATTTCTTCATCTAGGTCATTAAACAAAGTAATAACCTGTTTTATTAAGAGATCTCCATGCTGCTGTGTAAAGATAAATTAGGTGTTCCTACTGATAAATTAGGCAAGAGCTTGGTGTTTTGGGGTTTTTTGGGTTGTTTTTTACAAAATTATTATTGTCCTTGTAAATGGCTGAAAAGCTCTGGGCTTGGCTGTCTGCAAATTCCTAATGGAACCGAGGCCTCTCTCCAGTGCTCGGGTGGCACATCTTTGGGGGCAGCAGTGGAGGAGCCCTGTCTGAGCTGCTTTGGTGCTCCCTTGCAGGTACTACCTCTGCTTGCAGCTGAGAGATGACATTGTTTCGGGCCGGCTGCCCTGCTCGTTTGTCACGCTGGCCCTGCTGGGCTCTTACACCGTGCAGTCAGAGCTCGGCGATTACGACCCGGATGAGTACGGCAGCGACTACATCAGCGAATTCCGCTTTGCGCCAAACCACACTAAAGAGCTGGAGGACAAAGTGATCGAGCTGCACAAGAGCCACAGGTAAGCAGAGGGAATCGGTGTGAGCTCTAGCCTGCTTCAGGTACTGTCCTGGTGCATCAGGAGAAGTTAAATTCTGCAGTGGTGTACTTAATATTCTTCTGGCAAGACTCTTCTGTGTGTGTCTTTGGATAGGGAAGAGCTTTGTAGCATGAGAGGTAACAGGGTCTGCACTAGAGCTGTGGCTCTGGTAGGTACCCAGCTTCTCAAGGGGTATGGCTGTAGTTCTGACAGGCTGAAAATGTTTTCCAGCTGCTGGATTTTCTTTTTCTTAATTCTGTTTTCTTAATATTTATGCTAGAACTGGTTGCTTTTCCACAGGGGAATGACACCTGCAGAAGCTGAGATGCATTTCCTGGAGAATGCCAAAAAACTATCAATGTATGGAGTAGATCTCCATCATGCCAAGGTATGTACTTTGGTTTTTTCACTGGCCATATTTCCCCTGTGGCATAGTACTTGAATCTGCATGAACTCCCTGATTTATTTTTTCTTGTGCTTTTGATACAGGAATTTTGTGGGATGAATCATGTGTCATTATAAGGAAAGGTGACTCACGGGATAAGTGTAAATATATCTTTTAACCATAACATAATTTAGCCTATAGATTCAAAGATGTTGCACATAAACTTTCGTGTTGATTAAACAATGCTATCTGGAAGGAAAATATTGAATGGATGGAGAGATGAGGAAGGATTTCAGAAACTGTCCAGAGCCTGGTCAATTGTCATTTAATTCAGCTACATTTTCTGGTTTAATAAGGCCAACTATGCTATCTTAACTGGATAGGAGATCATTTCTATGCTGCAAAGGACTTTCAAGCAATTATTTAGGTGTGCTGGAAACCTAATCAGATTGATGGTAATGGGGAGACAGCAGCTTGTCTCTTTCCTGAAGTGTGGTTGTTGCGGTTGACAGGGAGTGCAGTAATTCTCCTGGAAACATTCTCGATGATCAAGTAGTTTCTCTAATCATCAGCAGCCTAAGTTATGAATAAAACATGGTCATTCTTACTGTGGCTTGGGAGAGCCACCTATTAGCCTTGTGTTGGGTGTCTGATTTTTTGTTTTAGGGATTTTTTTCCAAATAAATAATTACTATTGTTTTCTTCACTCTGCAGAGTAAGACTAATGGATTTTAACATTTTTGAGGTTAGCAAGCATCCTTGGGAAATGAATATTGAACCAAGGAATTCTGCCCTGTGGAGAGAACTGTGTTTTCTGTAAAGGTCAAATTATTGTGAGCCTGTTTTTGTGCTGCAGCTTTCAAGCTACATCCTTTCAAGAACTGAGATAAATTTGCAGCTCGGATCTTGAAAGAGCCTGCAACCGTATCCCTGGGGCATTTCATAGGAGCTGTGCATGTGTGTTACAGAATTCAAGGCAGTCTTTTGTGTTCTGTTAATTGCCTTCACTGAAAATGAAGAATCTGTGTACAGCTCAATGGGCAACATCTACTAGGAGGGATGCCACTGCCTTCCCTGTATCCTGGAGATACATAAAAAGTCTTGAGGCACATTTGGAGCAGAGAGAAATGGATTGGCAAATGTCACTCAATAGCTTTTTTTCTGATGCAAAGAAATCCACAAACCAGCAACCAAGTGGATTACTGTTTTAAATAAGTTACAGGCTTTGTTACTGAAGATTTTACATAACATAGCATTAAGGGCTAAGAATTTTTTCAGAACATTGGGGAAAAGCTGTGAGGTTTAAGATGGGATATTATAAGATAACCATTTTATTTATTCTTTCCTAAAAAAGTATTAGTTATCCCGGTTTGCTCTACTTTTTTTCATATGGAAAGACTCAGAGCAAGAGAACTTGGTAGAAAAGTTAATCTCTCTCCAAACTGATGCTCTTAATTTTAAAAGGCTGTGGTGGTGACCATGTTGTGTTTGTTTGTGGGTTAAGAAACCCGACAGTCATCTTGAAAGCTGAGCTGAAGATGGGAAAAGTAGACTCTGCATGAGGAGTCATGTTTAGTTTTAATTAGGTCTGCCAGTGAGATTTGATGGTGTCAGACTAGGGAACAAGTGTCTCTGTGCATCCCTTTTGGAAGTCGTGCCTTGGCAAATGTCTCTATGTAAATGTCAATTCATTAAGGCTGTGCCAATATCTTGGGTGTTGGACACGTTTGACTCACCAGCTCCCATTAAAAGTAGTTCTCAGTTATCCAATGCAAGACTGTGATGAAAAATGTGTTCAAATAGACAGATTTGTCCTCTGGGCTGTCACCATTCTGAGGAAGCCCCCCCATCCATATGCAGAGCTAAAGGGATGTGCCTTGGACATTACAGCTAACAGGTTTCTGTCCCATATAACCACATGGCTCCTGAAAAAAGCCAAATTCTTTTACTCAGATTTCGTTTTACACTAGTAGTATCACATTGGAAAACAGTCTCTGACACTAACAAGTAACAGAAGTCTTGAATAAACCTAGATCTGCGACAATGGTGGAGATGAGGGAAGAAGGCATTTCGCAACAAGTTTTTGAGAAAGTGTATCAAAAAAAGGATGGCACCTGCAGAAATGTGCCATGTATGAGCAAACTTGCATTTCAGGCATTCCCCAGGCAGCGTGATTACTGCAATGAGACTTTGTTTTTCAGAATGTATTCACTGTATTTAGACATTGCTCTTTGCTTAGGAAAGTGAAACTGAAGTACACTGAAAAAAATTAGCTTTGTCTTTTCTGTAGTGCCTGATGGTGATACCACACAAGAGCTGTATTTAGAAAAAGTATCTTTAAGTGATGGTACCATCATTGTTGGAACATATGTCCTCTGTTGGTGTGTTTTCTAACACCGGAGTGACTTTGTGGCACTGTTTCTATGTTGTGATTTTAAAACTTTTTTTCATTTCAAGCTGTGCTGTAGCTGTTTCATCGTGACTGACCATGCATACCATTGCGTTGGTCTTGAAATGTAACCAGTTTTTCAACAAGAGCCTAAAAGATGGCCGGCTGAGAAAACCAGAGGAAAATGATGGATTAATTTCATAATCATCATAGGGTGACATCTTCATAGCTTCTGCTATCATGTTTTTGTGACCTTAGGTTATTTAAAAATGATTTGTGAAGAACTCAGTACTTTAAAGGGGACTCTTTTTTCTCTATCAGTACTAGTACTTAGCTAAATGAACACAACAGTGGTGGAAGATAATGAAGATTGGTTTTAGACTATGTGAAGACTTCTATAGGAAAGACAAATCTATATTTCTTACTTAAAAAAATACATATTTATGTGTATGTTCTGATAAGATTGCGGACAAATGTTTTGTTGTGCTAATGTGTCTGAGCTACATCCTCCTGTCAAACGTAGGTTATAGCACAGGCACAGTCGCACACTTTGAAAAAGAATCTTTTCTGGTCCAAATGCCCAACTTTATGCCCACTGGGCATTTCAAAGTGAAAATACTGAGCAAAGACACAAGAGCATGAAAGAAGCTAGCAAACATACTACAGCCAAGATGAGCAAACTACAGAAGAAAAATCTGTCTAAGGATTCACAAGGCTTAGTCATGGAGATGAGTGATACCAAGAGAAATAAATTTGTATGCTGTCATACTTACTTTCAATCTGGTATTTATGCTAATAAACCTTTTTTATTATGCTAATAAAACTTTGCCGTATGATTGATACAATTCTTTTAACGACGTCTAAAATTTCCCTTCTCCTTTTGGAGTCTTTGTAAAACATAAGGAAACATTGGAAACCCTCAGTTTCCTTCACCCTGCCCAACCTTACTATTATTTGCATGAATGCATTCAGTGAGTAGGGTAGCGCTCAGAAATCAGGTCACTACAGCTGATGCATTAAAAAGATGTAGCTCAGATGGAAACACAGGATACAGGAATCTGTAGTACTGTAGGATGCAAGGATAGAAATACTCAACAAAATGCACTGCTTGCCATTCCAGGATTCTGAAGGAGTGGAAATCATGCTAGGAGTCTGTGCAAGTGGACTCTTGATATATCGAGACAGACTCAGAATAAATAGATTTGCCTGGCCAAAGGTTTTGAAAATTTCCTACAAGAGGAACAACTTCTACATCAAAATCCGACCAGGGGAGGTAAGGGCATCCTGATTCTCTTAAGTGGATGAACCTCTTGAAGAAACATGAGTTTTCACTGATTTGTTGACTTGTTTTGTCTTATAAGCTTTTAACATTCCATTTATATTTCCTAATTTATGCTGATTTTCATATGAAAGGTTAGGTATCTACTTTCTTTAAAATACAGGTAAAAAACTTCTTTGGTATTTTTCTGTTTATATCCATGAACTACTATAAGGAATAAGTATGGTCATCTGCACATAAAAAGCTCATCCATGTTATGAATATTTTGGGCATTTAAGAACAGTATTGCTTATTCATGGAGAGCTTGTTATCCTCCCTCATGTTGCATATTAAATTGGCATTTAGCTCACCCACTGAGAGATGTAGACCGGTCATACCAAACTTTATAAACATACCAGACCAGTATATTTACAGCATTTTGAGTAGCTGCACACATTAGCCCTCCCAAGCCCACAGGAGCTCCTGTTCTGGCTCTAGAGAAGGGGGATGTGAAACCTCGTACAGTGAGTGCCCTCTCGTGGCTCAGCCGGATGTGAAGCAAATACCGACCTCATGGGCTGAGCATGCGCTCACGCTGAAATCATGGATATCATGGCATGGTTTGGGTTGGAAGGGACCTTAATGATCATCTAGATCCAACCCCTCTGCCATGGGCAGGGATGGCATCCACTAAACCAGGTTGTTAAAAGCTCCATCCAACCTGGCCTATAAGGTGATAACTCTTAAGAAAAACTCAGGAGGAATTCAGGATCATCACAGGCAAAGGAGGATTTCCATTTTAAATGATGGTACAATAATTGGTCTGTGATAGATGAGAACCCCATATCCATTTAGAGTGTGTAGCAGGACAGAAATCACTTAGATGAGGACTGGCATTTGTCCCCTGATGCAGCCAGTGTCTCTGGGACTGACTTCATAAATGACCTGGGAAACATGCTGGGGTCCCCCACCACCGAGCCTGAGCCTTTTTTAGAGTCCTAAACTAAAGTCCACAAACCTACATGTCCTGCCTCTCAGCAGACACAGTTTTAATAACCAAATTTCCAGTCTTGAGTTTGATTTTAAAAACCCAAACAAATAGTCACTGGCATTCCCAATGCCTGCACTGAAGCCCTCCACCACTGCTACCCTGTTGAGCTCTGCTGGTCTTGGCACACAGCATCCTGTGACCAGGCCATAATTCTGTGTGTAAAATAATCAATGCAGCCTCTGTCCAAATTACGTTTGATGATAATGTGATTCACTATCCCAAATGTCATCTTTATTTTGTTGTTTCCTGCCTTATTTCCCTGCCAGCTTCCATAGGGATCCAGACTTCCTTACAAGTGCCCTTCTGCCTGCCTTTCCCCCATTACAGCAACTCTATTTTATCTACTCAGCTATCTGCATGTAGCCATCAACATGTTACAGCAGATACAGCTGGCACAGCTTCTGCATCAGAAATGGGTGAATTTGCAGCACTATCTAAAAAGGTCTCTTTGTATCTCCAGACAACTCTTTTCAATTACCTGTCTTGCCTCATCCTCCTCAGATGAATTAGCTCTAACCACTGTGATTTACTAACAGTAGCACTTTCACTGTAAATCTCCTTAATCTAAGGCTGTGTGAGACCAAATCAGTCCCTGAGGACTATTGTTCACCTCCAGCTATTACCAGGCTTCCCACTGTAGTTTAAACTGGTGAAATTTATTCAACAGAGTTAAAACGCTTGAATGATGTTTTCTCAGAAGTCTCCCAAGACTTAACTGGTCTCTTTGTTACTGTAGGGTATAAGACATCACTGTCACCGTAAGAAATCTCTTGCTCATAAACAGTGTTTCCCCCCAGAAATGATCCTCAAAGGTTGCTGTAGATTATCACTCACAGCCTCCTTCCCAGAATTCTTTCTGTAGAATATGTATACATGTGGTTATATACGTGAGCATATACATGCACCCTTGCAATGAGATGATACAGATGGAGGAAATGAAGATGAACCTGTGTACACTGTCTAAAAATAGATGCACAGCATCAAAAACATACTTATTCTTTTTTCCTACCTAGTTTGAGCAGTTTGAAAGCACTATTGGGTTTAAGTTGCCAAATCATCGTGCTGCAAAGCGCTTATGGAAGGTGTGTGTTGAACACCATACATTTTTCAGGTATGTGGATTTCTTTTCCTAAAGGTGTGATGTAAAAAGATCAATTCTGTCAGCAGAGACAAAACCCTTCAAATCAAATTGTCTTTTTAATCATGAGGTACCTCTGAGCAGATAAGATATTGCTTCTTCAAAATTTGAGATGTTGCACCCAAATTATTCATACTATTTCATATAGATACTGCTTAAAATCAGCATATGGTCCTAATTAATCATTTTGCTTTATCTGTGCCATGATATTATCAGCTGCTATAATTAAAGAGATGAAGGACTCTGCTGCACCTACTGCATATAAGCTTGCATAGGGAGAACAACTTATATGGAAGATTGCTGGGGGATGTGAAAAAGAGTTTTAAAAAAAAGGATATTTTATTTAATTATGTATGAAAGTACAGACAGTAGTAGGTGGTGTATTTTTTGCTCACCCAGAATACCCAACCCATAGCTGTAATTTTTGGATTACTAAGGAGTTTTGCAGCTTTTTTTTTTTTTATATTTTGACTTCTAAGAAGAATTGAGAAAACTTTGGGATAGTGAAATAAATGCTGTAATTAGTTTGTGCTAAGATAGCAATTAAAAAGATATGTGACAAGGGAAACCCAAAAGGGTGAGATTTTCAACAGTTTTTAAGGGTGTCCAGTGCTTAAAAACTCCCTTTGGGGTATGTTTGGGAGTACTGAAGAATTTCTCTCCTTTCTTAACTGCTGGTTCAGGCTGTCTGCACATTCATATGAAGTGCAGTCTTCCCAGCAAAAGATCTAAAGAGAAACAGAGTGTGCATTTTTGGGGTATTTTCTGATTTTTAATGACAAATCAATATCTGAGGCATAGACTCCATAGCAGGAGAATGGCTTTTTCAGCCAGCTACCATGTCCAAAACACAGAGGGTGGGAGAGCTCTAACCTGAAAAATGTCTACACCCCTGTGAATGAATGCTGTCTGGCATTCACTGGCAACCAGTTCTGGCCCTGTCTTCAGCATAACATCACCATGTTAAATTTGAAGAGATACATCTGCATTTCAGCCCAGTCGGGGCCTCTGATACAGGGAACACTTATTTTTAGTTTTGGTGATCAGAAAATAGTAAATATGATTTTCAAGCATGAAGGAGCTGAGTGATTCTTGCCCGTTTGGAAGAACTCAGATCTACAAATGCTTTAGCTAAGTGGTTTTGTCATGCTGTATGAGGGGCATCCTTTGACTCCCTTTTAGCCACAGACCGGTGAGGCACAGGTGACCATGGAGAGTGATACCCAGCAGTCGTCTTCTCTCCTCTGCAGAAACAGTAGACTGATTTTGGAGGAGGGGGAATAACAGGTGCACTGCTTGGTGTGTTTTAGGCTCCTGCTGCCAGAAGCACCTCCAAAGAAGTTCCTCACGCTGGGCTCCAAGTTTCGCTACAGCGGCCGGACGCAGGCCCAGACGAGAAGAGCCAGTGCCCTCATAGACCGTCCTGCACCTTACTTTGAGCGCTCTTCCAGTAAACGTTACACCATGTCTCGCAGCCTAGATGGGGGTAAGGTCCTCTCAATTGACTTTGTCCAAAGTTACCATCACTGCTTTAGATTAGGTATAAACCTCATCATCTCATCTCCTTGAGATTCGGCTGAGTGGAGGCTGTGAGTACCTGCATGTTCACTGCAGGGGTAGAGGAGGATGTGGAGAAATTCCATGCTAAATGTACTGATGTGGTCCTTACAAAGTGTTTGCCTGGAGGATGTCCTTTGGAGACCACTCTTCACAGAGCCTCTGTCTTGGCCCTGTATCTGCTTTCCTGCTTTGGGGAAGGATGGGATGGACCTGCCTGCCAAGGAAGTCAGGTTTCAACACTTTTTTGGGGTTTGCATGAGTGACTGTTTGGGTTTTGGTTGAATCTGGGTTTTTTCTCCTGTGTAGGTTTTTCACTTGAGTTTATTACGATCCAGAAATTAATTATTTCCCTTGAGTAATAGCACTTGATACCAATTACCTCACATCCTGGTCTGATGAGAACTAAGAGACTTTTCCATATGTTACTTTTGAAGGTATGAAATGGAGAGTAACATACATAGGTTAATAGTACATCCTTACTCTCTTTATCCTTGGTTCATGGAGGTCATGGTTCTGCTGCTGGCTTTGGTTAAATCAGTGTGTAATTCAGAGTATCAGCTACTTCCCTCAGCTATTACTGATGTCAGCTGTTAAGTAAAAAGAGGTTATAGTTTTGTAGTTTATTTTTGTAGAAAAAAAAGGACTGAAACTAAACTCAGGTTCATTAGAGATTAAACAAAAAGGTGAATTCTCTTGCAGAATATCACAAATTGCAATGAGTATAGTTGGTGGTGGGGACAGGGAGAAGCTTTGATTTAAAAGTACAAGTGACAAGCCTTTTTCTCTCCCTCTAAAGGTGCTGCTTGTCATTAATTATTTTGGAATCTTCTAATTCTGATGTGCTTCTTGCTCGTTACCAAGCAACTGGTGACCTGATTGCTGTGCATGTGTTTCAAAGCAGAAATTATCCTTCTGCATTATTTTTTTTGTAACATCTAAACAAGACGTCTCCCTCCACTCCCTTTGCTTTCTCCTGCTTCCTAAATTTAGTCCCAAGAGACAAGAGACCTGAAACGCTTTACCCAGCATTTGTTAGACCCTGCAAGGTTTATATGATGTTAATTTGCCTAAGTGTAAATGGGGGAAAGAGGTTTTTTTAGGCAATGCTTATGATCTCCTCACTAGTGTTACTATAATGCAGATGTGTCTGTAACATTCTGCATTGTGCTTACATTGTGACCCAGGCTCTGTCATTTGTTACAGATGCGAGTGAGTTTATAAATTTGAATAATCCTATTGGTTTAGAAATTAGTTACCCAATAGTCAAGAGTAGGATCTGGGCATATGTTAAAGTTTTTATTACATTCTATCTGTAAAGGCACTATTTCTTTCAAAATAATTTTTATATATTTAAATTTGGTGAATTATTGAGCACTTGCATCCTAAAATATTCTGGTTGGGTCCACTGAACTGAGTGTCATCACTTTGCAGAATTTTTTAGCATAATGAGCTCACCTAACTGGCAGACTTTAGTACTCAATAATACAAGGATTACATTTCTTTTTTCTCAGGTATTATGCCTGTGTTATATCAATATTGTCATTTTCTGTAATGCAGCACATTACTAAATCTGCATTTGATCTGCATTTTTATATTCTGACAGATTTTAAAAAAAACATCTCTTCCACCCCCATGGCTGATGTCATAGCTGGTTCTCCTTATGTTTCCTGCCTGATAACTGTGGCAACGCGTTGCTTTTTTTTGCCTGGTGTTTTACTACAGTAGTAATTTTAATGGCTTGCTAGCATTTAACAACTGTGTAATGCACACATTAACTACAGTAATGTGTGTATACACATCCAGAATGTATGTGTATGCATATAAAAGCTATGAGCTTCATTTCAAGTAAACAGTTTATTTAATGTATGCACATGCTTCTGGTTTCCTGAAACATGACATAGTTGTGTTTTCAGCATTATCTCAAATGTTTTTCTAAACCAGCTTTTTTAATTTTATGCAGCTTCTCAGCAAAAGCTCTTTCAGATTTTCCCTCTTTAAATATTTGCTTTTAGCATCAGTGAATGAAAACCATGAAATGTACATGAAGGATTCTGTGTCTGCTGCAGAGGTTGGTACTGGCCAGTACGCCACAACAAAGGGCATCTCTCAGACCAACTTGATAACCACTGTGACTCCAGAGAAAAAGACAGAAGAGGAGAAAGATGATGAAGAGGGCAAAAAGAAGAAAGCAGAGGAAGTCACCCCGATTTCAGCAATACGCCATGACACCAAGGTAGAATTTTCAGGTTTTTGTATGAAACAGAGGTGCCTGGAGAGTGCTTGGAGAAACACAGAATTTTTAGGGAGGGAGGGGAAAGAGGAAATAAAACTAGTTCTGTGAAAGAAATATAGTATGTATATATATGTGTCTTGAATCAGTGTTTTTGTAGTCCTTTCAGTTTTTGTATGATGTTGTAAAAGTTAGTTCCTGCCTTGGACTGTTTTTTGAAATATGTTTAAGAGTCAGAATGGTGTTTTTCACACAGCATTCAACAGCTCTTTAGGAAATGCCCAGAAGTAGCCTGGCGGTGCGTGTTTGTTCTTCAGGTTTTCGGTCATGTTTTGACTTTAGAATGGCCATCCTGGTTTTTTATTTTCACAAGGCAACAAAATCGTTCTGTATTCTTGGATGTAGCTCTGTGCTTTAAACTACTGTATTTTCCTCTTATACTTCTCATAACACCAGTTCCTTGCATGAATTTCAGTGGACATTTTTTCTCTATTAACTTCTGGATATTAATCTGCTGTTGTAAGCAATTTTTTTTTCCGGCTTACAAAAGCATTTGCTTCACCTGTGTGAAGTTTGTGTTGAAGAAAGCAGTTTTTATTGATGGCTCCCTTCTCAGTTATTAAATTTGAGTCATCCCTTGTCATCTTCAATCCCACCACTGCCACACACACATGGTGGTGCATAATATCTACTGAGATATTAATACAGGGTAAACCAAACAGGGGGACGGAGAAAATAGTGAATAGAGATTGACAATGAAGAGAAATATGACAGAATAACATTCAAAAAGTGTACTGTGGAATGCACTTGCTAAACAAGTAAGGTTTACCCTCATCTTTTAGAAGGAAAACTTTTACACCCTCAGAACTCTCAAGTATGCTAGTGTTAGAACCTGAACTTCTGGCTTTATCACACAAGGCCACAATGAGCTACATAGCAAAAGGATCAAGTCCTCGAAAAGAGTTGCAGTTAAGGTGCTGAAAACCAGAAACAAATTTAGTTACCAAAGGTTTTCTTTTGAAAGTGTGTGCTGTAATTGTAGCATTTAACAAAATTTAACTGGGGTCTTCTTGAAACTTCATTAGTTTCTGCATGGAGAAAGACTGATGAAAATCAAATATGTAGAAAACACCCAATAGAAGCTAGTTCTGTTCCAAGTGTTTGTTAATTTAAGTCAATGGAGGGATCAGTTGCATTTTGAGGATCATCTATCTATTCCTTATATATGGCTAAAAATACTCAAAGATATTTTAGGACACTGTTTTGATGGAACTCAAAAATGCACAAAAGATTGATTTTTACGCCCACTCAAGAGATGAGTTCTGTTTTAACCAATCATAAGTAGAGCTTCAGTTCTGTAATCCTGTACATATCTCAGTCCTGCTTCCACATGGACCTGCTAACAGATTTGTCTTTCATCATAAAGAGAATAGGCTCTCAAGAAATGCAAGACAAGCTTGAAATCAAATCCCTTTTTAAGGGCATATAAATGTTTTAGGTATGTTTTCAGCTTTTCCATTAAGACATTTTGCCTTTTTTTTATCCATGTGTATTTAAGTACCAGAAGTTATTCTAAATATTAACACTGTAAATATGTCAGTAAGTGAATAGTCTGTATTAGAAAAGAACACATTTACTTTGGACTTTTTCTCTTTACAATATAAAGAGAAGTTGTGTGTATTTAGCTCACATAAAAACCTGTGAGTCCATCAGCATTAAATTTTGACTTGAGCTTACTGCATTAAACCCATAAACATGTTTGTAAGCAGTTTGAGCTAGGCTTGGTTTTGATTGCTCAATTTGGGAATACAGATTCCTTGAACTGATACATTGTTAGAGAAGAGAGAAAAGGAAATATTAAGCGAAAGGAAATGTAATTACTTGGCTTACGCCCCATTCCTACCATTAATATACCTGGTAAAGTTCGGGCTTAGTAGCAATATGTGTCTGAAACTTGGATCTGCTTTTTGCCTCCAGTTCAACACCAGTTTGAACTGGAGGCAAATGCTGTTTTGGCTTTAAAGTCATTTTGCTTTTGGGAGCCTGGAGTGAAAGTGAAATGCCTATTATAGTTCCTTGCGGAGATGCACTGTGGGTGGAGCAGCTCAGGCACTTAGGATTTGGTCATGGATCCAGTGGGCCACGTCAGCTAACTGTGCCTGGTGGACTTTGGCCAAAACATCTCTGATGCATCAGCAATGTGGCAGATATGCATTTTGGTGATGACAGTGGGTTTTGTCCTTCTAAAGAACAGTGGTGGCTGCTTGCAGGGAGCGTGTGAAATGTGAATGATTCTGCTGAATCACCTCCCTCCTCCTACCAATTTTTTGTCCTCAAATGACCTGAAAGGCCAGTTGAATACCGTACAAGTGGCATATCAAAGCAAATCCTGCTTGTTGGTAGCCAGTATTCCTGGCATTGTGGTAAAACTTGTAGCAAAAGCATCGAGGGCATTTTTTCCTCTTCACTATGGGTAAAGGGTCACATTTTCATTATGAGGAGATGTTGCTTTGTGGGGCATGGACCTCTCTCTGGCCAGCCCCCTTCAGATCCCCAGTGAGAGATAATGGGGCCTGCTGAGCCACAAGACTCAGCTCCCTTCTTTCAGTGTACGGCCGAAGAGGTGGGAGCGTGGAGGGGCTGGCAGGGTGCATGGGTGGGAGGGGTGAGCCCCCAGCACTGCCTGCTCGGGCTCACGGCAGGCAGAGGTGAGGGCAAGGCTGTGGGGATGCCCAGCAGAGGCCTGTGGTGGGAGCCATGCTGAGGAACTGGCTGCTGGGGTAGCTGTCGAGCTGTTTTTTTCCATCAGTAGCAGCTGATGAATGGATTTATGGTCCCCCCACCAAACCAGAATGTGTTTTAGTTTGGTTTAGGACCTAGATTTTGTTTTAATACTGCAATGGAGGAATTTAAAGTCCTTAGAGTTGTAATTATTGCTGCTTGGATTGTCCAAGGCATAAATGTGAAGCATCTGGTCCCCACTGGGTCTCCTCCTGACTGCAAGAATGCTGTCCCAAGTAGTGCTGGTATTGGAAATACGTTCCCTTCTTTCGTTTTTGCTCTCCATGTACTTCATGTTTGAAAACTCTTTATGCTCGGAAGCCAGTCTTGCAGTAAGTGGAAATTGGCAGAACCTGAAACTCCCCATGTGGCCATGGAGGCTTTTATGTAAATCTGTGCTGCAGAGGACTAGACAAATGCTGAATCAAGAAGTTGCCTTTTGGAAGCTGGAAGTGTGATTCACTGATACCTATGGTGTGCGGCATGGGAACATGCACTGTTTAATTCAGTGGAAAGCTGTGGTGTTAAAATACTGTTTATAATTTGATATATATAATATATATTATTTATCATCGCGGAAGAAAATTAACTAATTACAGTTTTCTTTTTGTCCTTTTGCTTTTGCGCCTTGTTTGCTGCTCTTTCTCTGTCACCAGCCATCTTTGCTTGGCACTGACTCCCACCACTCCTCACCATCCTCTCAGCCTGGCCCCCATGTATCTTCAGCCAAGCTTCGCAGGAGATGCAAGGAGAGCACTCGGACAAAGTCCTTAGGCTGTGAGGCCCCCAAAGAGAGCACTCCAAAGCACAGCGAGTCGGAGCCAGACTCTGACAGAAAGGGGCGAGTTTGCTCCGCCGAGCAAGACATGGCTTTTGGCTACAAGCAAAAAGCTGGAAAGGGCGGAACACTGTTTTCCTTCTCCTTGCAACTTCCAGAGTCATTTCCTTCCCTCCTGGATGACGATGGCTACCTGTCGCTCCCTAACCTCTCCGAAACCAACCTCCTGCCTGCCAGTGTGCAGCACTACCTCCCCATCCGCTCCCCTTCCCTCGTGCCTTGCTTCCTCTTCATTTTTTTCTTTCTGCTCTCTGCCTCTTTCTCAGTGCCATACGCCCTCACTCTCTCCTTTCCTCTGGCTATGTGCCTCTGCTACCTGGAGCCCAAGGCGGCCTCCTTGAGTGCCTCACTTGCCAATGACCTGAGTGACAGTTCAGAGGAAGAGGTGTGTACCTCGGCATCGAACACACTCTTTTTCGTGTTCAGTGCTTCAGTCCTAACCAGTGTTAGATTGCTGCAATAGTGGTCCTACTTTCAGAGCCTCATTTCTGTCTGTGCTGATTTGTTAGAAGGTTTTTTTTTTGGTTTGGGGGTTGTTGTTTTTTGGTTGTTTTTTTTTTCTCTTCTTTTTTATTTTTTCCTCATGCCGGGAGTATAGCTTGGAGCCCAGGGTTAGGCACAACACTGTGTGGAAGTGGCTTGACTTGAACTGTGTCAGCTGGTGCAAAGTGACTTGCACTGAATAATAAGACCTCTTTGTTCTCTCTATCAGTTTCTACTAGGGTCAGAATAGTTATCTAAACAGTGGGTATTAAGTATCATTTTCTGCATAATTACTGAAGCATGGGAATACATGCATATGTATCTACATTTATTTATCTAACTAGCTACCCAACAATAAAGAGCAGCCTCACCAACTTCAGTATGCTCAAAGTCCAGATGTACTCAGCTTTTTGCAAAAGGCTATCAGCTGTAGCTGAACCCCAGAAAAGGCTTTCTGGTCCAGCGAAACCTGGATCTCGATTTTCAGCCTTGATCCCATCTCTGCTGCAGATTAAATTGTTTTTCCATGGTTAAATCCAGTGTATCAGTGAGGGGTCAGGTTGGGACCGCTGTTCTGCAGCTGTTGCGGGAGCACGCCATGTGGGCTGTCTTGACATTTGCAGTGTTAGATTAGCACAGCCAAAACTGATGCCTCAAGCCACGAGGGTCATCACGAGCAGATGAACCAGCTGCAGTAGGAGTCTGCAATGGTTCTGGGTAATGTGGATGTGATGGTATATCCAGAAGTAGGAGAGGAATCTGCTTAAGTAACAGAGTAACTGGCGTCTCAGTTACTTATGGAGCTGGAGCCTGATTATTCTTTGTTGACAGAATAAAATTAGGAGTTCAGGTTTTCCTTGATTTTCTATTTTTCTCTTCAAATACAAAAGTACCGTTTTGCTTTGCATGTAAAGAAAAAAACCCAGTCAGATAACTGTAGACCAGCTGGCCATGTAAAAAGCCACCTTGGCCACTTGTCGATACCACTGCAGTAGTTCTCTTCAATAAACCAGCTTGAACATCTAAACATTTGTGTCATCTGCTGCTGTTGGTTTTGTAAGACTTGGTGCAGGATTTCATTTCTTTTTTGTGGAAAGCCAAAAGTCACATCAATTTGTCTTGTAAAAACATTGTCTTTAGATGCTTTTGGCTCTGTGATGCCTAACAACTAAAAAATAATGTGCAGTTTCTGATAAAAGGCATCCAAAATGTTGCTGTCTCATTTCTTGTCCTCGTTTTGAGACTGCATTTAGGTCTCAATTTGCATTAGCTCTACACTTGGATTAATCTAATAGCAGTAACAGCATTAATATAGTGCCAGCTCCAGAGGAAATAATGAGGCAGTGTTTATGTAATACATTAGTCTGTTCCTCTTTTAGAAATGAGCACTTCTTTTTGTTAGTGAAGTTAGGAAGTATTGAGCATAAAAACATCTAAAATAGGCATTTTAGTATCGGTTTTTTATGAGGGTGATTACTCTGGCAGTGCTTCCTGGCAGACAACAGACTTGTGCCTAATCCACGGGGTATTTCTTGTTCAGAATATTGCATGAAAGTGAATATGTTTTAAACTCGGGCATGTCTGCATTACATTGGCAAAACAAATCACAGCAATTACGATTGCAAGGTAGGGGAGGTGCAGCTGCAGCACATCAGAAGAAGCTGCCTTCTGTCCTGCTCCAGCCCTCACCCACCTGCCAGCCCCACCTCAGCTGCACCACAGCCTGTCTTGGAGCTGAGCCTGGCCTTTCTTACTCTTCACTCCACAGGAGACCTGCCTTGCTCAGCCTTAATTCACCATTCCCTGTTCTGTGATAACTCCAGATCTTTATTGCAAGTAACTCCGTAATGCTGATTTTGACTCCATGGCTGTTGATTGGCTTATTAGCAGATATGTATGTTGCAATAAAGCAAGTTTTAGGCTTTATTTAGGATTTCATTCCACTTACGGCAAAAGAAATAGGAACGCTTTTTTCCCCTCCCCAATTTACAAAAGACTGCACACAGAGATGCAGAAGACCACGGCCAGGAACCTGAACCAATGTCATACATTGCTGACCTTGTTCTCCCTTGAGCTATGCATCTGGAGACAGTCCGTGCAGTCAAAGACAGAGTCTCACCCCTTAGAATGCATTGGCTTCTGTGTTTGTACTTTAGGAGCTAATTTTCTATTGACTTCAATGAATGACTTAAATGAACCCTATGTGCCAGACTTGTGTTACAGTGCCTTGACACAATTTTTAAATTCATTTTAAATGCCTAGATTCATTAATTTCTCTTTGTTGCTTTTTTTTGTAACTAGGAGTGACAGTGCATACATTTTTTTTCTATTGCCATACCTTTACAATTGCCTATAGTGCTATAAAAATATGGGATCCTTTGCTAATAAAGAAACAATTTTCTAGCACTTTAGTGAAAGCCATTGGACCAGCCTAGTAGACTGCTTTGACATTACACTTTCATTTAAAATCAATTTAGTCTGTCCCATGAGTGGTCATTGCTTGAAAAATTTCATGTAGCTCGCATTCCTTAGCAAGTAGTGCAAAATGCTTGTTTATTCTTCTGCCTGTCATACAAACAGTACAAACCCTTCAAAGGAAGGGATGAATAGAAAACAAAGCAATGAAAAAAAATCAAAACATTCTAGTTGTCAGAAAATGACAGAAGATTGGAGGAAATTCAAAGCTAGGACTGATACTCCATCTACCAGTAGATTGGTTTTTTGTTCATGTTCGTACTGATGTGATTGGAGGATGAGATGTGTTGTCCTGGCTTTAAATTGCCTGCCTGGGTTACTTTAGATTATCTAAGGAGCACAGAAAACCAGTAATGAAAACCAGAGCTTTCACTGCTATGGAAACAACTTGGATGTGCCAGTCTGGGGCAGTAGGGTGCACTTTACTTACTAGTTTTCCATATGCTTGCCTGATATCAGAGTAGTCTGTTGATCTCTCATCTCAGCCTGTACTCCACTCCACTCTCTATTAATCTTGACACTTGCGTTGTCCACTAAAATGTTCTTCATGGTGTCAAGCAAAGCAGGGATAGATCAGTCTGTGCAATGCTGTGCTTTGTTTCATTTTTATCACCCATACCTAGTAAGTGTTCTGGGGGGTGGGGGAGTTACTTTTGTTTTTCTCCTGCTTTCATCCATATTCTTAAATGGAATGAGAAGTATTTTTTTCTTCTTTTAATGGCAGTTTTCTTTCTTTTTACTATAATTAACAATTTTCAGCTGCTCTTTATTGGAACCGAGTGGGATCTGAGCCTTACCATTACTCCACAGACAGACAGTAGATGGGCTGGGGGTACAGTCATTTGAACTCCTTGGTAATGCAGACAGCCTCATGGTGTATAAATGTGGAGACAAGAACAACTTCTGTACAAATGAGGGGCTGAAAGTCAGATGACTGTTAAAGTAGCTTTTTTTGTTGTTATTGGGTTTTTTTAATTATCTTTTTCCCCTCTGGATAAAAAATTTCACCACCACTTGATATTGGCTAGAACAAAAATTTGTTTAATAATTTTCTGTAAAAAATCATTATGGGAGGAGAAGTTTGTTTAGAAAATATTGGCCACTTTTTTCCCCCCCTTTTTTTTTTTAAGCTACCTGGCTTTCTTAAAAAAAAAATCTGATATTCAAATAACACTTTTCCAGTAATGTTTTGTTTGGCTTATAAATTTGTTCCAGTAAAGCCATATAACTGTGTACAGTACGCCTCGAGTCTTCCTCTGAGTCTGTTCTGTTTACTAATATAGCATTTTTATTTTGCTTCTTTGACATGTGCGTTGTTTGAAAAGCAATGCTAATGCAGTTCACAGGGATGTTGACTTTAACAGTTCCCCGTGTGAGCCGCGTGTACTGATGAGCTGGGTTTATTCTTTATTCCTGCCTTCCTCTCGGGACCCGGGTACTTGTCTAACCCAATAGACTGACAGTGAGCAGACGGATACTGCGGCTGATGGTGAGACCACTGCCACCGAGGTTTGTACAGTCGCCGGCACCCAGCTATGGCAGGGGAGAGCGTTTTGCCTCGTCTCTTCCCGAGCCTGGGCCTCGGGGCTAAACCGCATGTCTGCTACGGCAGTTCAGGATCCCTCCCTGCGCGCGTGTGCATGTGCGTGCCTGCAAGTGGGAGAGCTTTGCTAGGAGAGTTGAGTTTCCAGTGCTCCCTAGGGGTTCCTCTTGTTTCTGAGTTTGGTTTGGAAGCTGCAAGGCCTCTGCGGTGTGCGGTTAGTGGGGCAGTGGCGGTGTCTGCCCGCCAGGAGGGTCGTGCTGGCCAGATGGTACCCTGGGGTTTTTTGCTTGCTTGTTTGCTCTTATACTCTTGCAGCCTCAGTGGGAGAGTGGGGAAAAGACAATAAAAAGCAGTTTTTGAATTTACTGAATATCGGTATTCTCACATTTTAAATGTCTAAGGTTTTTCTTTAATGTAATTTCACACGGCATCTTCACATGTTGCCATCAGTAGTCCAGGTATTCTTTAAAGAGGAGAAATGTAAAATGTTTATATTTTCCTTGCACTGAGAAGCCTCATATCCACAACCTGGTACATAGACTGTGCAGGCAAATTCAACCCTATGTGACTTCACTGAAGTGCATATAATGCTTTCATAATTAATATAGTTGCAGCCAAAAACATGAGCTGAATTTCATCTGACATCTGCTAGAAGACAGAGTCTTACCACAAACACTACTCTAGGTTTTCAGAAGGATCTCATTAATGTTTGAGACTGTTAAAATTATCATCAAGGAAAAAATTTCTGTATGACACGTCAGGACAGTTCAGCCTCGGCTGTAAATAGAATAAATTTGAACTGAGTTGTAATCAACAGATTTTCCCATGAGTCATTTGTCTAATTAGGACTATATGAAAAATTAACAATAAAATAGCAGCATGGGCATTAAAAGAATTCAAATGGTGCAACAACATAAAGTCTGTTGAGATGAGTCAGGAGTACAAAATGCTTTGGAGTGCTTCTTCCACTCCATAGCTTCAGGCCTTGAGCCCTCCAGAAAGTAAAATATAATCATAAAATTGTGACATTTCAAATGTTCAGTTTATTACTCAAAAATGCATGTTAATATCCCTAGCTGCCCTCTTTATTTAGAGGAGAAGATACAGCGCATCTCAGTTTTCCTTACAGATACCTGATTTTACAAATGTGTGGTGTATTTGCCACCTGAAAATCACACCCTGGGAAACAGGGCTGCCAGGGCAGTCCTTATGGCATTGCTTTTGAAAATGTGCATTGAAGTGGATGGGATGTGTGTTCCATTCCAGCTGATAGGTCCTGAAAGGATAATATAGGCTATATATGAAATAAAATTGCAGAAATACAGAAAGGGACTAAGGTTAGGGAAATAGCATTTTAAGCAAATAAAATGTGCTTCCTTCTGTAGAAATTGTTGCAGGTTGTTCGCCCATAGTGAGTTTATGCAAAGCTTTGCTTGTGGCCCAGATTATGTCATATGTGTAAACTCTGGGATTACAGAATTCCGTAGAATTTTCTGTTGCTGTTTGGTCCTAGACTAGCCGTGACCTTGGTGAGAAGGTGCAACTGCTGCTCCATAAATAGAGATCTATGAATGTGGACCATAGCAATATTTATAAAAGGAAGATGTTTAATACCCCTTTGTTAACAAAAAACAAATTTGAGAAGAGGAGGTTTGTTCTGCATTAGGAAAACCGTGCAAAGCCAGTGTGTCTACTCCTTCTCCTTAAACCCTTAATGAAGAGAAAATGGGATTTCTACCTAGTGTGTGTACCTCTCACCAATGTTCATAAAGCCTTCATTCATTCAAGTGGGTAAGGTTTTGTTTTCCAATCTTTCTCATGCTGGCAGTCGGATCAAGAGGAGGACGGAGATCTAAAGGCACAGGTACAGAAACAAAAGGTCTAGATGTTGCTCAGGTATCAATGTTGGAGGTGTTCGCCTCTTCCAGCATGTTACTGTCAGTTCTCTGTGAAGAAATGTGTAGAAACAGCATTTTGTATCCTTTCAATACTGTGTCCCTTACCTTTCCCTTTCTTTTTCACTTCTTTCAGAATAGTCTGATTAAGCGAATACAGGGTGAAAATGTGTATGTCAAACATAGTAATCTTATGTTAGAGGTTGGTATTGGTATATACCAGTGCATGTACGTACATGTGTGTTAGTTTTAGTGGTAAACTGTGGATCTGCACTATGATGCATGAACTGTGTACTCCCACCTGCTAATAGATTATTTTTTCTCTCAGATTATGATGACTCCTCTAACTCGTACTATAAATATCGATATATGCGTGTGCGTATATGTGTGTGCCTCCACGCGCATATGTATGTTTGTTTGGAGCCTCTTTATCAGGTGCAAATTAGAGCCATATGGATAAGCTCTTTAAGAGTGTACTTAGACTCACTTGTACAAGATATGCTATGCTGTTCTCTTTCAAAATGCCACATTTTCACAGAGTGTTGTGTTAGTGCTGTGCTCCCTGGCTCCCTGAGCTGTTACTTCCCTCTATACTAACCAAGTTGTGTGTTTTGGCTCTGAAGTTTGGTTGGCTTAGGATGTATCACAAACTGCTCTATTCTTTTAAAACTGTCCAGGATCTAGATAAAACCCAGGAAGATCTGATGAAACATCAGACCAATATAAGCGAGTTGAAACGCACCTTCTTGGAAACCTCCACAGAAACGACTGTGTCTAATGAGTGGGAGAAGAGGCTTTCCACATCTCCCGTTCGGCTTGCAGCAAGGCAGGAGGATGCTCCTATGATTGAACCACTAGTGCCTGAAGAGGTCAGCGTGAGCTGAAAGGCTTCATTATGTATTTGTCTCTTCATTTTTACTTATAGCAGCTCTCACTAGATTAGAGGCCGTAGTTAGAGGCCATTCCCTGCTTGCAGGCACTCCCTTTTCTCAGGACTCAGGCTCTAGCAGCAAAGTTGGGAGGAAGAGCAGATAGCATTAATATATACATATACAAGTATATATGTGTTTAGCGAATGAAATTCACTGGAAGCCGTGTGGCAGAACTGGGTCTCTTTGAGGGTGCAAAATACAGGCGTTGTTACAGGTTCGGTGAGCTTGAGGAAGTCCAGCCATGCATGAAAGAAACCATGAAAGTGATGGAGAGAAAATTTAAGCAATGGTGACTGGTTGGGAGCAGCGGTGTAGTGAGATGGGTGGGGGCTGTGTTGCCAAGCTTGAAAAGAAAATAAAGAATAAAGGGCAGAACTCAGTCTCTGAAGACAGGGAAGAAATAATGATGATAATTAAACCTTCTTGGCCAGTTCCATAAGGGAACTGATGGTTGCTTCAGTCTGCCGGATACCATCATTGAAGACCCAATGCCAATTGCTAAGTGTCTGTGTTTTCATGCAGTGTGCATGTGTGAAAAAATCTTGCTCACTCTGCAGTCTTGAAGTGCTTGTAAGAAACTTGCTGATTTAAAAGCTGGTGTTTACTTGATTTGTAGATAGATAAGGACATGTAGGGGTAGCAAGGCAACATTTGTGTTGCAATAAAATACATAGTGCAGTGTCTTGGCTTAAGTCCAGTGGAGCAAAAAGAAATAAGCTTGTATGGTCTGCCTGAAAGTTAATTTTTTTTATTCTATTATGAATGGTTTCTGTCTCACAGGAATTATCTTTATGGGTACCTCTTGCTTTTAGCATTAAAGACCAATAAATGGTCATGAGACTTGTTTCTCTGCCCACAGCACTGATGTAATGTTGTAAGGAACTCAGTGAAAATTGTCTGGAAAGTGTAAATTGAAAGAATGTTCTGCTTTCTCACCATAGAGACTGGTGTTGCAGACCCACAACTCTGGGGAAGAGAATCCCTGGAGGTGTGCAGGTAGCAAGTGTCAGCTTCTCCTCATAGGGAAAGGGATATTGCCAAGGAAAAAATTGACCTCCTCCTCTCCCACATTATACCCAATGGCTGATGCGGGCACCAGACGTGTGTTAGTGTGGCATTCAAGCTGGATTAAAATACCTAAAAAAGCAGACTCAGTGCTCAAAGCTTCCCTTTTGAGGGGAGCACAGAGGAGTTTTAGTGTTGCTCCTACTGCCTTGTTCAGGAATCATAACAGACCCTACAAACAGGTTAGTTTGGTTGTAGTTGAAAACAGAGGTTTATCCTTCTAAAAAGTAAAATTGTCAGTACAATGAACAGGATACATTTATCATAATAAAGATGTAAGGAACAGTTGGAAAGGGTGGCTAGCTGAGCCTGAATCAGAGGATTGCAGGGAAAGCAAATTTAACACCACCCTGTTTAATATTTTTATTACTTTAAGAGTTTAATAAAAAGTTTAAGCACACGAAGTAGTGTAGCAAAGTATTACACAGTTATGTAGGCTTCACCCTGAGGAAACACATCTGAATTTAACCATTCATTTGGAAAGGAAAAGGGCAAGAATTATTCTTATCTGGTATCTCTCCTCTTGCTAGCAGAAGATGACTTGCTCCAAAGCGATGTCCAGTTACTTAAATGCATGTATATCTTACAGGCATCTAAGTAATCTACATCTGTTTCACAGAACCTCATCTAAGTGAAGGTATTTCTGTGGAAAATTGAGAGCAGACTTGAGCTATCAGAGCCTAACTCTGAGGTGACTTCAGCTGTAGATAACACCTGGTCATCCTTTTGATCGCAATAAGTGGGATGGTTTCAGTTCCCATGTCCTGATGAGAGGGGATTTTTTCAGGAAAAAATTGAAGCCATTCATAGGTCAAAATCAGTACCTTGATGTCTACTAAGAAATGCAGAGGCAGTCAGGATAGTGTAGTGCCTTCTGCTAGTCAAAGAAGTTCTACATTTCGCTTTAAAAACATGTTCAGTGCTGTTACCTGTAGCTCCTTCTTATAATAAAACAAGAACAGAAGAGAAAATATGTCTTTTCAAAATGTGCTCTTCAAGTATGTGGCACCTGAGTGTGTTTGGTCAGTGTGACTTTAAGCCTGTCTAGTCACCACTTGGTTTCTTAGAACAAATGGGGAAATACGTTGGTTTTCCTTAGTGATGAAAAACATGCTTTTAAATATCTTCCATGATGGTGGCCAGATAGCTGCAGAACATGAAAGCCATCATATTGACAAACTCCTTGATAGTGTTTAATCTCACCTGGATTGGATCAAACCAACACTTTAGGAATAAAGGAGTTATGCTTCTCATCACAGTCAGGGAGCTGAGCCATTTATCCTTTTCTCTTTCTAGTATCCTATCTTTCTTTGAACTTCTACCTTTCCTCTTGAGTACATGAACCCTTTTATCATGCTAGTCAGAGGACTTCCATTGGCATGTCTATTGAGTACAGTAGCTACTGAAGTCACTAGAAAGGGTTTGGCAGGAAACCCATTTTGCTCCGCAGGGGCTTACTTTCTTTGGCCAAATGACAACAGTGGCCAGCCCAGAAGGTGGGCTCAAAAGGCCTGGGAAATTGAGTCTTACCAACATTTAAAATTTTCCCAGTTGTCCAAGTTAGAGAGATACTATTCTCACACCACTGGGAAAGCACTGACGGGATAAAAGTGAGGCGATTTTGGTGTCACACTACAGGACAATAGGAAAAGTGCTCCTAAGACTTCTAATACCAGTAGGGAAAAAGGGAGAGCTGAAGTCTTAGCTGGGCACACCTTCTTCCTGCTTCAGCAGAGAGGGCTGCAGACTCAGGAGAGAGCCTTGTCCAGAGTGAAGGTGGAGGGGCGTGTTCTGGGCTATTGGTGGAAGCTGTGTAAGCTGGCATCAGTCCCAGTTAAATGAATAATATGAAACAAAACAAACACAGTGCATCCACACCTGGGTGATACTCAGTTTAGTGGGTTTTGTGCTACACTTGTGCATAGCATTTGTATACTCATGTCTGCTTTGCGTTCACCATAGAGAGACACTGATTTCACTTCTAACTGGAAACCTCTATGCTGTAAAATGTTTCTCTTTAGTTCTGTTTCCTAATTTTCCATGCGATTAATAATTTGTAGAGTAGAGAAATATGATGAGCTACTGTAAAGTATAGTAGACTTTATACCCTCCTTTTACTAAAAATCATTTATTCCCCTGACATTAGACCAAAGAAGAAACAGAAAAATCAGAAAAAATCATATTTTTGCAGAAGGGAGGTACTACATTCCTTGAAATGCAGGTAAAAACAAACAATGCTTCATTGAAATGCAGTCAGAAAGTATGGCAATGATTTATTATTTTATTATCTTTTTCCTTTCCAAGCCTCCCTTTTTATATTTTTTTAATTATTATTATTTCATAAGTTTCAGACAGAGATATAATCTGAGGACCAAATTCTGAGGAATGGGTCCTCTCCAGAGCTTATGGCTTCCTAATGGAGACTGATTTCTCGGCTAGTTAGAAATCTTTTTGCACGGTGCTGTTTGGATGTTGTTTGCAGTTTGCATGCATTTCCAGCATAAACCTCACTGAGAACGGTTACGGTGAATGGGGCACTTCTGTCACGAGAATGAGTTTCCTTTATATTGTCAAGTGAATTTAGATTATGCTGAGTGATGGTGAACTTTATATTTTTATTGGTTTTTCTATTAGCCAAGTGTGATAGAGAAGAAGCTGCAGGAAGGAGAATCTGCTGGCACTTTGGTTACTTCTCATCAAATCATTATCCAGAAAAGTATCCCATCATCCCTAGAGGTTATTTTTAATTCATTTGATTTTAAACTACATCATTTGCTTAGTTAAATACAGAAGTTATGGTCCTAAAGTCAAATAACTAGATGCTGATTGCATATCGAAGCAAATCACATAGCACATTTTGCATGAGGGGGAAAAAAGATGCTACAATTAAGTTCCACTCAGAGTTTTTAGTAGTATGCTTAGTTTATACAGTTTGCTGTGTTGTGCTTCTCCATTTAAACAATCCCCAAAGGGGTTGATGTTATTCTAACAAAAACAAGAAAATTCAGTGCAGGCTACAGCTACATACAAATGCATACTATCCTAAAATATCATTAACAGCATGTTTGTAACAACTGGGGTACAGTTGAATGGGCTTATTTGCCCTATTTTTGTAATTTGTTTTTGATTGTAGCTTTGTGAACCACTGCAGTATGTGATTTTTAACGGCAGGTTGATTCCAATCATCATTTTAAATTATGTGCTGACATGCTATCTCGCTTCAAACAAATACAGAAATAGTTTGGCAAAAGTAATATTTTTGGGTCCACATTAGATGGACCGCTGAAGAAAGAGAATATGCAAAGAAATCATATTTTGCCTAAGGTGATTCTGTTTATTTGCTTGATAACTGCTGTAAGAAGTGCAATGCCAAAAATTATTATATGCTTTCAGAAGCAGCAGCATGATTTCTTAAAAGTCTTCATACTTTGGTGCTCCTGAAGTACAGATAAACCTTAGATATTCTAATTTAGCTTTTATATCTCAAATATAGGGCACTGAGGATTGGGTTATTATAGACAAAATACCCTCTGAGGTAGTTGATGGTGAATCGGAAAAAAATCTGGCATACAAAGTAGTGACTGTGAGCAGTAAAACTGCATTTCCACCTGAGATATTAAAATCCAGTACCATTCTAATGCAGAGCTTTGAGGACTTGGAAAGTGAAATACAATCCAATGAGGAGAATAAGCAGAAAATGTTCACCCTAGGAAAGTCTTATGATACCGTATCTGGGAAAATTGTAACCATGACAAGTAAAGCTAAAGAGGGCGAGAAAGCAGTACAGCCTTCAGTAGAAACTTTGCAAAAAATGGAAAGGGAAGTGCAAGAATCTGTGAAAATCGTTCCAATAGTGGCCAAGTATGAAATCCTCAAGCCTGTCACTGATGACAAAGCCAGGCGGGGATCCGACGTGCAGAGCCCGAGAAGAAAGCTGTCTGACTCTCTGACACCCATAAAGGAAGCAGAATCTCAGTTGCAAAGCCCTGAAGAGAAGATTTTGAAAAAGACACTAAGGATGGACCAGGATTTGCAGTTACTCAGTACACTGGAAAGCTTACAGCTTGGCAAAGCAGAAAAGCATCTTGGCGGAGAAGCTGTAAAAGCAGGGGCGTTTGCCCGGACAGATAAGAGCCTGTCTGAGTGGAGATATTCCAGAGAACAGCCATTTACCATTGCTACTGCTCACTATGTTACTGAGTCGTCTGCATCAAAAGTGGTGGTAACAAGTGGCTTTGACTTCATGCCACAATTTAAAGATAAAAGCATGACTTTTTCTAGGCAATCCCCTCACACCACCCTACCTTTTGGTTCTCTTGCTGCCTGGCTTTATGTTGACAGCAGCCAACCCAGCTTGTTTTTTTTCTCTCATACTTTGAATCCGTCTCACAGTCTGAAGCAGACATTATATAAGGCTTTCAACCTTTCTGGTTTATGTACTGAAATTTAGTATTGCTGCTGTGGCTTGTTAATAAAAGGGAAAAAAATTAAAAAAAGGTTTGCTTGAACCAGCAAAATGCCAATGCTAACAACTATGCTTTTTAACTATTGCTTACTACAGCCATTATGAATTCGCTCTGATTTATTTTCCCATTCTTTTCCTGTTTCCAACCTCTCCGTGCCCCTGCAACCTTCTCTCCTTTTCCGCCGTCTCTGCCTCTGATTTTGGCAATTAATATGTCTGTGCATATGGGTGTGCCTTTCTTCTGTGTATGACTCTACATTTCTTTGTCTGTTTAGACTAAACAGTCCACCAGTGAAAAAACCTTGGATGGTTCAGATATCTTCACTTTAATAGAGTCCGCCAGAAAACCGACTGAGTTCATAGGAGGGGTTACTTCTACTTCCCATAGCTGGGCTCAGGTGGCTGCTTGATTCCCTCCATCGATGTCATAACCACACACCAATTACTTTTGCTTTTCTATTGTTTCGTGGTTTTTTGCACAATTTGGAACTGTATAACTAATGCATGTATTCATGTGTGTTTTCCTTTGTTACAATGGACCACAACAGAAACTTCCCCAAAAAGAAAAAAAAACAAAACAAAACAAAAACCAACAAGCAGGTTTCCTCTCATTTCATTTTATTTTGGTCATTTTGCAGGGTGCTGTATTTTGCCTTTGTAAAACTCACACAAAAATACCGAAGAAGAACACTGACATTGAAATTTCTCTTCACTTTTAAAAATTTTGATTCTTGCTTTGTTTTCCATTTTACTGTACTGCTAACATCGTGAGAACAAAAATCCATGCAATGTGGGAGAAATAACTTGGCAAAATACAATGCCCATTTTTTTTAAATTTATGTTCACAGTACATTAAGCTGGGGAGCTACTGCAAATAGTGTTGTCTGCTTCTGATGCTGAGAGTTTTTTCCTCCTTCCCTGCAGAGAATAGACACAACGACATCTCAGGAGATAACTTCCAGTGACATGAAGCAAGCAGTTCAGCCGGAACAGGATACAGTGCAGAAGGTTGTACAGGAGACTGTAGTTGTCAAGGAGAGACATGGGATGGAGGTGCATGCAGGCGGGGATCCTGCTAAAGTGGCCGGACTTGCACTGGATGCCCAGGCTGAGGCAGCGTCGGCGGTGGCTGCCGGCATGAAAGGGAAGGAGGGCTCTGCTGGGACTGAGGGGGCGAAGGAGGAAAAAAGGGAGGAGGCTGGGAAAGCCCATACCAAACAGGAAGGAGTCGCTGCCGCTGCTTCGTGTGAGCAGGCGGAGGAGCACAGAACAACAGTCCAACTTTCAGAATCTTTGGAAAGAAAACCTCATTTTGAGGTAACTTGTTGTTAAATTGGTCATGTCTGTGCTGAATTGTGAATGTAGGCAATAGTGGGCTAATTCCTGTCATCAAAAGTAAAGTGTGCCCAACTTGTATGATTGCATTTTTACAGCAGGCAGTTTTTGTCTCCTCTTATTTCCTCCTTGTATGTCATCTGCAAGGCTTGCTGCTGGTTTCCATCATTAGCAAAATGCCATGCATTTTTACTTGAAACTGCTTTTCATGCTACAGAGAAATACCAAATTTCATGGCATTTTATGCAACAGATAACAGGATCAGCTGGCATTCTGTTTGGGAAAGTCCATCGAAGTTGGCAAAGTTCACATGTCCTCAAAGACAGGAAACTGTCTTTTCCATGCTTCATGTGATTATAAATAAGTGTACTATGTCTTAAACAGATCAGGTTCCTTATCTTAGCCCCATTAGAAAAATTTCAAGAGCTGTTTTGTGAGGGTTTTTTCCCTCAGAAAGAGCTGAACAGACAACTAAGCCTGGGCAGAATTCATTCTCTTGGCATTTTAAGAAAATGTAGAATCACAGATTCTTAGAACATATGAGGCTGGAAGGGCCCTCTGGAGTTCATCTGCTTCAATCCACTGATCAGGCAAGAACATCCAGAGTGAGTTGCTGCCCAGGACCATGTCCAGAGAGCTTCTTCTGAATATCTTCAAGGAAGGATACTCCACAATCTCTCTGGGCAAACTATGCCAGTGTTCAGTCACTTTCACAGTGAAAAAGTGTTTCCTGACGCTCAGAGGAAACCTCCTGTTTTTTAAGTTGTGACCATTGCCCTTGTAGTGTTTAGAGCATTTTGGACTTTGTTTTCGTAAAATCCAGGGAAGTGCTAAATGTTGCCAGCATTACGTACATGAATGTACCACTGTAATGAAGAGAATTTTCTCCTTTTTTTTTCTTAAATGCAGAGCACTTTTTAGTTGTTCTTTCTTTTCCTCAGGAAAAAAAAATGTTCTGAGAAATCCATAAGCTTTGCTAAACGTTCCAATTCCTTCTCTTTTGTTCACGCAGTCGCCAGTTGTGAAGACTGAGACTATCAGTTTCAGCAGTGTTCCTGCTGGTGGGGAAACCCTTGAAATTTCAACAAAGGAAGTGCCAGTAGTCCATACAGAAACAAAAACCATTACATATGAGTCTTCTCAGGTAAGAAATTCTGCAAAAGACATGGTCTAATTTAATGTGCTCTTAAGGAACCCATTTCTTCACCCATCTTTAAGTGTATGCTTTAGTGTAAGCTTTTCTAAGTTGTTCAAGTATTAAATATTAGCATGAGGAGGATGTATATAAGAATAACTTACCTGAGGATGACTCTCATGTCCTGGTGTAGGGCCTTTTGAGTACACTGATGAAACTGCAGATTTAGAAGCACCGGCTTCTCATCTGTGCTTCCAGAGGCAAAGGAGAGCCTCCAGATGCACAGAGAAATACTGACTCATGGTAACCTAACAGCAGTTACCCCCTACCATAAGATACTCAATTCATAAAGAACTGTAGAAATAGGGATGTTTAACAGTCCAGTTCTTGCCTCCCTGTGCTCAGGAACATTTTTTTCAGTGACTGGTTTTCTCTTCTCGTTTCTAGGTGGATGGCAGTGCTGACTCTGAACCAGGTGTATTGATGAGTGCACAAACGATCACATCTGAAACCACCAGCACTACAACTACTACACATATCACCAAAGTGAGTCCTCAGAAAACAGGGAGCTCTTTTTTTCACCAGGGTGTATGCTATCTTAACTTCAGTTCTATGATATATTTCAAAATGGGGACACATTCTGATACTCTCTTGACAAAATCTTTTGAATTTACCATAAATACGTGTCCTTATTCACCTGTCCTTGGCTATGCTGAGTTGATTAACGCATCATCCAGCGACTTGACAAGATTGTCCTGAACCTTTAGGGTATGTCTAGGCAAGCATAAAACCTTGCTGTTTGATTTAGCTGCAAATACTACGTGGAACAGGAAAGAGTATAACCACATTAGCATCATATGGTAGCCTGGAAGGAATAATTTGTCTGAATGTGAGGCTCCATGGACATGACTGTGCCTTTCAGCCCTGAGATATTAGCCCTGCACGGTGTTGAAAGCACATAGTAAATCTATATCATGTCGCCATAACAGGACATTCAGTCAGCTCAGACACCTTGGCTGTGTTTCTGGGTGGTACCCTGAGGAACCTGCCCACAGCCAGACCAAAATCTCATATCTGCACAGACAAATGGTGTCGTGTGTTCCAGGTTTCAAGGTAGCATTTAAATAAGTTCTTCCCTAAGCAGAAACTCTCTTAGTGCTGTGACAGCTCTCCTACCAATATTCACTGAGAACAGGATTTCATCTTTCTGCAGTGAAGTTCACCCATTAGTAGATGAGCTATACAAAGGCCACACCAACCTGTATGCCATTCTGAAGCAAGCAGTTGGACTTAACTATGTCTGAATATGGGCTGTCTGTATTCCCATTCTGTTCTTCATGGGACAAATTCGCCATTTTTGGCATACAAACATCTCTCTTGATCATGTGCAGATTAACTAGAGTCATAAAATTACCTGTGTTGGAAGGACCTCTTGAGGTCATTAGTCCATTCAGAGCACTCAGGCGAACTCCAGACCTGCTCACTTGCCATCCAGGGTTGTCCTCTCTGCGTGAGCTGTTTGAGCTGTTTTGGTCCAGTCATGAGAGGGTTCCTGCACTGATCATTCTGGGGATGAGTAGCAGCACTCTAAGTTACTGACATGCTGTTGTCCCTCCCATCTAGACTGTGAAAGGAGGCATCTCAGAGACAAGAATTGAAAAACGAATAGTCATCACAGGAGATGCAGATATTGATCATGATCAGGTAAAATCTACAAACTATTAAAAAGGCTACCCTGAAGACTGCCAAAGAGAACACTTCTAAACATTGCTTTGAGATATTATTCATACTGGCATGCCTTAAATTAAGCTGGAATAGTAGTTAAATCAGTGATGGTATATTTCATATTTTAATCATTTTCGTCATTTGTAAATTGTGTAATATGTCATGAATCTCTCCACCTTGCTACTGATCATGCATGTTCCACCTCCTTTTTGTTTTTGCCCTTCTGTGGTTTCCTTGGGATAGGCGCTGGCTCAGGCAATTAAAGAAGCCAAAGAGCAGCACCCTGACATGTCAGTGACCAAAGTAGTGGTACATAAAGAGACAGAAATCACACCAGAAGATGGGGAGGATTGACCACAGGTAAGAGGACCAGATGATTTTCACAGGCATTTACTGGGCTGGCATGTTGCAGATGTTGTTTTCCTACCATATTTCACCTTTAACTCTTCACTTTCTCTCACTGGCATTTTCAAGTTGCTGGTTATCAGTTCCGATATTTGAAAGTAAACTGTATTTGGCTCTAGACATCTGTCTTCGTTAAACAGTGCCAGCTGGAGAAAGATAAACTGCTCATTTGCTTTCCTTGGCTCTCTGAAAAGTCCTCATTGTCCATGCTTTGTTATAGTCTGATTTTCTACTTCTGAAGTCATAAAAAATCTGTTGTCTGCGTTTGTGTCATTTAAGAACAAAAATAATTTGTTCTTAAAGGTGTGCATTTTGGCTTAAAAATGTCAAGGGAAAAACCTACAGCTGCTTTTTAAATGTCCTGTGCAGATATGTTACAAGTTCTGCTTTAATTCCCAACTTGTAAAGGTATGGTCCAACCTGCTTTTAAACGCAGTGAATTAGTTTGTCGGTATTTGGGTGTCTTGGCTTTCCTGTATTCAAAAGAACATTTTATGTTTTAAAGCAGCATTGTTTATCAGGATGAGATGATAATGCAGCTTTTCTTGCGTCAAGCTTTTTCTCAGTTAAGGCATGCTCTCCACTAGTGGCTGGCTTAACAGACGTCTTAATATTTCTATATTTATTCTGTGTGCAGAAACATGTCATGCATACTAACCTGCTATGCAAAAGTTCTTAATGCCAGCACCATTGCACAAATTGCTTTGAATGCTGTATTCAGAAGGGGAAGAAAAAGCTGCTTGTCGGATTTGTTGAATCGATAGCAGCATTTTATTCTTAAAACAATATGTATTCCCTAGCACTTGGTGTAAGTAACAGAGTATAATGCACAGCACCTTTTGAAGCTCTTTTGCTCTCCTGCTTTTGGATATACAGACCCTAAAGAAAACTGAATTTCAGTGTCAGTTATTTATTTGGAAGATGGAACCAGTCACTAAGGAGTGAGTAGCTGTGATTCCTGTGGTATTCTGCTAATTGTTTCAGAGACAGCTCAATGTGCCTTGCTTAAAAGTCTGTTGATGTCACTAATTTGTTCCGTTGGCGTCAGTGGACTTTGGATTTGGTCCAAGTTGCTTATACTGGGATGATGCCATTTTCAAATAGCTTTTCTTATATGAACAAAGTGACAAAAACTCTTTTGCAAGAGAGTAGTTGCTTTGAATAATTAACTCAGTTCTCTTTTCTGCAGGAATAACCTATAATGCATATGAATCCAGACATGCATACGAGTAGGAATACGAGAGCCTATACGGAGTCTCAGTTCCAACCTGACTGACTTGTATCTGTCTATGGAAAATTTCACTACAGAAGAATTGATCTTGACCGTTAATAAAGAAACTGGCAGAGATACCTTCCCATAGAAAGCAATCTGAATCAGCAGCAGTTAAACAATATTGCATGAAGCAACAATAAAATTACAGAAAAGCAGCATTTTTAATTTTCTTAAAATGTCTAAGTTTTCAGCTTTACCTGCACGTTCATAAACAATATAAACAGTGATCTCATGTAACACATAAACAGTTCATGCCTTTCACAGTTTCTGAAAGTATAAACAAATTAAAATTTGTTAGGTGGCCAGCCTTTTGTTTACGGATATTGTAAATGAAGATTACCCCCAAAATGCTAGAAGCTGTATAGGTACTGTGTATAATGTTTTACCACACATTAGATGTGCCAATAACACAGTTTATTCAGTAAACAACTTGAATCTTATATTTGTTTCATCTGGTTTTATTACTGCCCGATAAACGATGATGAATCTTTACTCTTATCAAAACATTTAAATGCTTACAAAGTGTGCTTTGTATACCTGACTGAATACCTTATGAGGTAGTAATGATTTTAGTATATTAACTTTAATGATTTTTGTCAGCATTGTTCAGAGTCAGCTTCCAGTCACCCTTCACAGATCCTAACCTTGTAAATTATATGTAGTTATTTTGAAGGAAAAGAAAAAATCTGTATTTTACTTAGTTTGCAGCTTTAGAAAATTATTAATCTGAAATAACCGTGATGGTTTTCTATTGATTTCCCTTTTGTTCTCAGAGGAAAACAAAAAAAAATCTGTTTTGAGAATCTGGTCAGCATTTACTATCTAGTTCTGAGTCAAGCCTTAACCTGTACAGAACGTCCACTGAAAACTCGTTAGTGTCCAGCTCTAACACCCACGGAAGGGATAGCGTCCATTACACTGTCAGCTGCATCACAACACATGGTGAATGTATGTTTCTGCATAGTGAAATAAAAGTGGTAAATGCATCCAAAATTGTATTGTTCTGTGTCTAAAAGCACCTAGTGGTTTTTAATATTCAAAACATCAAAATGTTATGTTTGTAAGACGCCACAGGTTTTACTTATGTGCACAGTAGATGTGTTTTGTCTTCAGCGGCTGACACTGCACTGTGCAGACAGTGGGAGTTAGCAGAGAATCCAAAGGGATGATGATGTTCACCTTTGGGCATATGGTGTTTGCAAAGGAAAAGGACTGTTTGGTTCCTTCTGTTTTCTCTGGTTGTGTAACATTTCACCGAAGCTGAATGAAGAATTTTGTCGTTGCTTAGAAAGTAAAGGCCAGTAGCACTTGATCCAGATCCACTCTCTTTTTGTATTTTTGCTCTGAAACATGGATAAAATGCTCTTTAAAACAGTTCCTTTTCTTTTTTTTTTTTTTTTTTTTCTCCTTTGCCACATCTCACTGACACTCCCCTGGTAGTTTAAGAAAAATTTGTAACAATTAGTTCACCCTTCAATCTGTGTTTCCTTGCAGGATTGAAAGACAATGGGTACAAGCAGACTTTTCAGGACATAAAGGGCCAAATTTGCCCTTCGTTGTTTACACGGGGCTCCCTCCCACTGAAGTGAATGGATTTGACTTCAGTGGAGAGCAGGATTTGACCCAGTGACTTGTTAATAAATGTTTATTTTCATAATTTAGAAAGAAAAATAGTATATATAGAGAGAATAACCTGTAGATAATAATTAAAAGTAATATCCCAAGGCTTTTAAAGCTTTGCCCTTAGTCTCCAAAACGTCTTCCTTCCACCAGCCATTCTTCATGCCTTTAAATCCAGAGTGCTAACAATGT
The DNA here is from genome assembly GCF_965178545.1 of Coloeus monedula. Taxonomy (NCBI): domain Eukaryota; kingdom Metazoa; phylum Chordata; class Aves; order Passeriformes; family Corvidae; genus Coloeus; species Coloeus monedula. Next base: position 108,980,885 of record NC_138781.1, read on the forward strand.
AACCCCTCCCCGCACCGCCCTCATTGTTACCTCTCGCCTAATGACCGACGCAAAGCTGACGGTCTGTTGTGATCTTTGATGGCCCTCTCCTCCACCTGCTAGTCCAAGACCATCTCTGTTCTCATCCCCCTGAGTGACAGTGGGCTCAGCTCTCTGGTGCTGCTGGTGCCCAGCGGCAGCCGGGAGTGGAGGAGGTGCTCACCCTGTCTTGGCCGATGGCACACCAGGTCCTCGCTACTGCATCAGGAGTTTAAAAACAGACTCCGAAGCCATATTGATCCTCCCTCAGGTGCCCCTCATGTTGTCAGCTAAGAAACAGCATTGTATTACCTCAGAGAGACATGAGGCGATCGCACAGCCTTCTCTCCAGAGTTAGCATTATATTTTAGCATGGCTTGAGGAGATTGTACTCTGGTGATCCTGCACAGTATGTACGCTGTCTAAAGATACTGTATTGTAAGAAGTTAGTCTCCTTGGAAAGGACACTCACCACTAAGATACAGCCTAAGCGCATATAACCTATGAGGAGATGAGAGTGGACAGGCAAGGACATCTCAGTGCCGCTGTTGGTAGTAGACCCTTGTTCGGGGAACGGTTCCTGGAAGTGATAGCTTTGGTTTTTGTTAGAAACTGTTTCTTGGGTTGTCTGCCTAATGCTGTGCCACATGAAATAAAGAGCACCTGCCTGTTTCTACCAACCATCTTTTGTCTCTGTCTCTTCTCATTTATTGTTGGTCTTTGTCTGGATTCTTGACATAAACCAGCCCAGAAAACAAACCATTAGGTAGTGTATTACTTGTGGGCAGCACTGCCAACACAGACACCAGCATGGAGAAAGCCTTACTTGCTACAGCTGCAATCCCAGCTTCAATCCTGAGAGAACTGCCTGCTCTGCACCACTGTGGGAAGGGCTTTGCACACCAGGCAAGAATGGGCATAGGAAGTGATCACACCAATCGTGACCATTACACATACAGAAAGAGTGAATACATCATGCTGACATTTTTTAAGACTGTTTGGAATCCCTTAACATTTATCTCCCCTTAAGTTTTTTAAGGCTGTCTCATCACAAATGGCAAGTAATGCTGTTTCTGTGCTCAAGCAATTATAAAAAAAATTAATGAGCTGCTAAATCCATATACTAGATCAAAGCAAGGGTTTAAGAGCTTAGCCTTATTTCTTCCCAGAGCAGATTTAGGCAGCTGGTAAGATGATGTGCTTCATCTGTACAACAAATTGTATCTGCTAATATGATAGTTCCTCATAAATAGTTCTTTATGGCATATAAATTGGACATTGAGTCCAGGCTTCAGTTTGGCAATCACACTGACGAGTCTTGCTGCAGGTTTCTTGCCTTACACCAAAATAATTCTGTCAGTTAAGATCAGAAAGCCCATTTACAAGCTTCACCTTTACATCCTCCCTCTTCACAGATAATAAGGATGAGATAAAGAAATGCACTCCCCTTTTTTATATTGGAACAATAATGGTTGAGATTCTGCAGAACTAGGAATCAAATCATTATTTTTAATAATGTTTCCTAGTTATTAAAAGTTTGTGACATGCCTGAGGCAATGCTGAGATCTCCTGCAGTCCTATATAGATCCCAAGTGGTGGTTTGAGGTACTACGGATGGACTATGTGTGGACAAGTGGATGGCTATGAGAAACACTAACTCCATTGTTTATGTTATTTTTAAAGAAATAAAATTAAGCACTTTTTTTAAATCTATAGATTCCAAAGGCTGTGTCAGTCCTACACTGCAAATAGTGGGTTGCTGTGTCTTTTGTCACTAATTTTATGCAACATCAGCAAAGAGTCTGTCCGTGGTTGCTCCAATCCCTCAGAGCAACACAAAATACCAGCCTTCCTAATAAAAACTCGGTCATACTTAAAAAGACTTATTACTTATGCATCTTTTATTTCCATCTCGAGGATTTACATATCAATAAACAGTGGGGCATATTGTTGTTAGTTTTTATATAAAAATATTTTCCACAAGTTCCTCTATTCAGTAACTGTAACCAGACTATTCCATTACCTTGGACTACTGTTAGCCCCTGTTCAAACTGTACATTACTCTGGTTTATGCCATTTGTTTCTAACTCCACCCTTTTTTCTGACTCCTGTTCAACATCAGTCCTGCTCCTCAGCTAGAACTAATGCTTCCTGTAAAGACTCCTGGAGCAGAATTTCAAAAATCCTTGTTTAAAGGGAAACATATATGAATCCTTGTTTAATGGGAAACAAATATGCTCAAATTACACGAAAAAGTCAGTCAACTTTCTCCCATCATCTCATGTTCCCAAATTCAGCTATAACCTCCATAAATCAGTGACTTCACCCTTGCAGCTGAAATGACCATCACTCACTGTAAGTAGTATTAATGGCCTGTCTTTGAGCATGACTACAGTGACATAAAGGGGAAAAGAAAAATGAGAGTTCTGACACTAGAAATTGTTTTCATTTTTAAATACACTAGATTTCTGTCTCTACAGTCTACCAACTCTACTTTCTTCAGTACAAAACTTAAATTAAGGACCTTTTTTTCTTGGGTGGGGTGCGTTTTTTTTTGTCCAGAGTTTACTAGTGTAGCGGGTTGAGTTCGAAACCAGGCAGAAACACCAATTAAATGTAGTGGTTTTGGTTCAAAATATTCATCACTTACTTATTTTCCTTCTGTGAGATAAGAATTAGGAGAAAAGCAAAGCAGGCACAAACCTTAAACAGTTGCAGTACAATGAAAGAGTTTTATTACTAATAGAATTAAAAGTAAAGAGACAATAACAAAACAAAATTAAAGCAAATCCCCCCCCCCCCCCCCCCCCCAGCACTTCCCTCCTTTTACCTAGCTCACACAAGGGATAACAAAACATGGGATGTTAGTCAGTGTTCCAGTTCTTGAAAAGTCTCTCTCTTATGCTTAAGGGAAAAAAGGGTTTTTCCTTCAGTTGCACGTGGTTCCCAAACTGCCACCAACAGCAGATCCGCCCGGAAACAAACAATCTGCTGTGTGTAGAACATCTCTCCCATGAAAAATCTCACAGTTCCTTCACACTGCAAAACATGGGCCATCACATGGGGTTATTCATCTTTTTAAGGATAAGTTCTTTTGGCCTGCACACAAAAGCTTTTTTCTTCGCCACAAGTCTCTAGCAGCTTCTTACTACTATATAGCCTGGTATAGGCATTCTTCACAATCTTCACAGGCACACGAAGATACTCCATCCCCCCATGTTCTTCAAATGGATTAAAGAGACAAACAGTTTGTGGTATTACAGTTTCTTACCACGGCATGCAAGAAGGTTTCTTTTAAGCTGCGCGCCAGAATCGCGGCACCGCCCTCTTTTCTCCCGTCGCCATTTCCAGCTCCATCCCATGTGACTCACTTCTCTTTCTCTCTGACTGACACCGCCATGCTGAAGGGTGTTCTTGTTCGGGCTTTACGGTGGGGAAAGCCTCGCTCCCTTTGTGCTGCTGGCTGCGTGGTGTCTTCTTCAGTTCAGCACGAAGTGTGCTGGCTGCAGACAGGAGGCTCTGCCGGCTCCCGTTGACTCCGCCGGCTCCGCATGGAGAGGAGAGGGACCCGCCGGTCCCCAGAAGCCGCGCTGGATGGGTTTAGCTGTGAGCAGTCCATGGCTGGTTTGAGCTGTGAGCAGTCCATGGCTGGTTTGAGCTGCCTGTGGCTCTGAGGCAGTCCCCCCCAGCCACCCAGGGTCCGTGCCGCAGCGTTGGGAAAGGGGGAAAGGGGCAGTGGCCCCGGCCCGGCCTGGCAGGTCCGGGAGGCTCGGAGCCCCCCCCACCTCCCAGCAAGTGAGCTCCGACCAAAAAAGGGGAAGTCCCGCCTTTCTGTGCAGTTTAAATATGTAAATTGTGAGAAGCGTAATTGGTCTTAAAGATTGTCCATCAACTCAGGGTCAACCCAATACAACTAGGAATTTCTTTTTTATTTTTTAGAAGTATCTTTGCTGTCTGCTGTGGTGAGGTGTACCATGACTCTTGGCTTCTGTGCACAATCAAAGCTTGGGCAATGTCAACTAATAGGAACTGCAAAAAAGCAGATCCCAGAACATGAGCAGCTTTTGAGCTGCCTGAATTACTACCCAGAGGGTGTGTTTCCACACAAGCCTTGCCTTACAGTGCACGTGTAAAGTACTGGGCATGTGTTATTCGGTGGATAATCGTGGGTGGCTGTAGTGTAAAAGACACAAGATTAGAAGAAGCACATTAAAGGGCTCAGGGAAGGGTGTATCACAAATTGTACAACAATGCAAAGAAAAAAAAAAGCAATATATCTGAGTATACAAAGCAAATAATTAAGAACTTTCAAAGCCTTTTCCAGTAGGAACAGACCAGCTAATATGATATTTCCTTAAATCAAGAGTGTTACTAGCCCAGATGTCCTTTCTCAGTGGATTTAGAAGGCTGTTTCTTAGACATGTTGGTTTTCTGGCCAAACAGTTGATAGATTTGGCATATGAAGGCTTCTAAAGGCATTTATATTCCTGAAGTCCAATGTCCAATCAATACACATCTTAGATGTGAATCATGTTGTACAGTCACAGAGGTGGTGACAGTTTAACCACTCATCTTTAGACCTCCTAAATCCTAAGTTACCAGACTAACACACACATTTCCAAAGAACATTATTTGTTCTAAAAGTATTTTGATGAAATCATCCTTGAATATACATTAAACAATGGATTTTTATTTTGGTTTGTTTCTTTCCATTCAAAATGCCATGTGGTGATTGACATGCAACAAGATTTTTTTTCCTGCAATCAGATGAGATGTCAGTACAGGTACTTTTTGTAGTATCATTCTATAAAAGGGAACACCATGAAAATACTGCAGTATGTGGCCCGATATCACAGAAATAAAGGACTGTCTTGAATACCTGTGTGATGTGCTTCTTGTGATGAGGAGACTTCTGCAGACTTGGGGAAAACAGTCTGTAATAGTTAGTTATCCCACCACTTCCCAGTTATTTTAAATTCTTTTTGTCCCTTCTGGCTTGCTTTCGTATTTTCCAACTTAACCCATCTGTGTTTGATCTGTCAGGCTTCTCTCTGCATCTTCTCCCCTTCCAACTTTTCTCCCAGCTTTTGGGCAGACTGCATCTGCTGTTTCTCTTTCTATTCATTTTGCTGTTACATCTTATCATACCTATCAACCTTCTTTAAAGTCTTGCTAATTTTCTGTCCTGCAGTCTTCCCCACTCATCCATAACCACTTCAGCTTCCACAATGATGGTACCTCCAACCCTTAAGTGCGTATTTCTTTGCTTTCATATCTCTCTACAAATTTCAGCCTTGGTTCATTTTTCTCTTCACTGGTGTCTTTCCCATGAGTGATTTTATCAAGCAGTACTCTCTTTGATATTTTTTCATAGCCACTTTGTCCCTCTTCAGCCTTCATCTGATCTCTTTCAGCATTTGCCCATTTTCTCTCGCATTGACACTTGGACCTTTCATGTTTTCTGGTCCATTAGCTTTGATGAGTTGTCATCTGCTTTCAGACCTTTGAAACCCCATCCCTACTTTCTCTGCTCCTCTTTCTGACCCATCACTGAAAAGCATGCATGATGGAAATGCTGTAGATAGTTTGCCTTCAGAACAATAAATATTCTTTCCTCTAACAATATTAAACTACTCTCTACTATTTAAATAAATACCCCCAGGCAGATAATCTATCTGCTGCCTGTTGCTTCTACTTCTTTCTGCATGGGGTCCTGCCCATACCTTCCAAGGAGAGCATAAATAAGATGCAGAATTAAAAAGCAGAATGACTATTACCAGCCTCTCTACTTCCTCTTTGTTCTCAACTTGCCCTTTTCACAGACGAAGAGGTATTTTTTCTACTTCAACTCCTGACACCCTAAACACATCTTCACAATTGCATCCCAAGGGATCTTTCTTTTCACAATAGCTTCATTTCCTAAATTTTTAGTTCCTCTCATGGTAAAAATGTCTCTTCTGGTCCCCATCATGTCTCAATTTCACATCTAGGATCATGTTGCCGGCGTTATCTAGAGCTGCTCTGTCCCACTCTGGAGGCCAGCCTGTTTTCCCCCACAAGAGATAGCACAGCAGCTCTTCTCCAGGCTCAGTCTCAGGACCAGTACTTTTTTGTTATCCTCAATAGCTTGCCCTCTCTGTAGACACATACCCCACTTTTCTATGTCAACCCTGTCCTCCTCTCTGTCCTCACTTAAGTCCTTCTGACTCTCTATCCCCTCTTTTAGTAAAGGCCCTACTTCTTTCACTCCACTTTTCTGTGGAAATCTTTGGAGCTCATGCTGTGCATCCAATATTCCTTTCCACTACCTTGCTGTGATCCTCCCCAGGAATGTAGATTCAGCCAGCTCATATTTCTGTCCAACTTATTGAAAGTAATGTTAGCATTGCTTCAAGCAATTTGTGTGTATTTACAGCTGCAGCACTGTTTAGTAGAAACAGCTCTGTCATTTGTGTTACCACATTAGGACTTCTGTGTGAAGGCAAAATGGAGACACTCCCAGGAAATGTGATATTTGTTAGTGCATGAGAATAAAGAGGTAACATCATTGCTGTGTTGACACCTAAACTGTTCTGGAATAAACAGCCAGTTTTATTTCCACTGATAAAAATACCCATGACCAAATGGGCATCTTCACTGTGGCCCAACATTTTAGTCTCTGAACTGGAGCTGGTTTCCACCTGATCTGCTCAGAGCAAGGGCTGAGGAATGGGACTGTCTCCTCCCATTCTAGTACACATGACCCTTACATAAACCTTAGGAATACAGTGAAATGTTCTGATCCATGTGAGGCAGGCTGCTGTGACAAAGGCTGAGCAAGTCAGGCATCAGCTCACTGATTACGCACGTTGGCGCATTTGTACTGAAATGGTGCATTGACAATATTTATTCACTCATGCTACTAAGCTCTCCTTCAGTGCATTTAATGCTGCAGGAGGACGATGACATAGCAGAAGAGAGGCAGGCAAAGCACAGGCTCTGCCATAGCCTTGTGGGTGACAGAAACCTTGGCTGGCACCCTGCATTTTCCATCTGTGTTGTCAAGTACATCAATCACCCCAGCAATTAAAGCTAATGGATGTTGCGACAACAGTAGGTCCAGTTGGCTCCCTACCCAAATTTTATCATTATATGTCCTTGTTTTTCCAGAAATATATGTACAATGTGGGAAGCTGATTCCAGTTTCTCCAGTGAAGTATGTTAATCTCTTATTGACAATTAACCCTGTAGTGTCAAGAAAGACACCTGGTGCTGTGGCAGGCCAAACCCCATTGCTCTAGTGATTTGGAACAAGTTTTTCTTTTTTTTGTCAAAGGAAAACTAATTTGGCCAAAACTAAAAATCTGCCTTTCACAGTGATGTGAAAAGATCCAACCAACAGCCTTAACAAAATTCCACCAAAAGCATCAGTATTATTGATGTGTTACGGTGGCAAAATCAATTCCGTCACTATGTATGATGGAACTTATTTTTGAGCCTTGGGAAGATGATGTGACTGAAAGACAAGGTAGTTGATAATAGTTCAGGATCAAGAAAGCTGCATCTTATGCCTAAGCCTCAGCAAAAAAATCTTTGCTGTCATATCAAACTCTGTGCTTTGTCTGCAGCACTCATTTTGTACTTTAAGGCAAAAACAACGGTGGCAGAGGGGAAGAAAAATCTTGCGGCTTCTCATAAGACAACTACCATGTGGAAAAAAGAAAACCTCCTGGTATGTGTAAGTAAAATAAGGGAGTATTATTGCAGCATATGGTGATACAGAACAACCAATAGCTATGTGGGTTTTGTGAAAATCTTGGGGTTTTTTTATTCAGGAAAATGAGGTAGGGCAGAGAGTGCTAATGCAGGACTTCTGTAGAGGGAACACAGCCTATTTGTCTAAGCAACGCTTGCTAAAAAAATAAATCAGACAAAACGTGCCGCAGGTGTAACAAGAAGTTCAGATATGCAAGGCAACATATCTCTTCTGTTAGCACGTATCCTGTAAAATGTACTCTTAGTGTTCATTGCTGTCATAAATTACTAGCATTGCTGTCTCCAAAAATAGTGTTAAAATAGGAGTAAAAAATAGTGATGGACTAATATCCATCCACCTTCTGAAACAGGCATGTTTCACCTTTACATGCTGTTATTTTAAGATCTTGATGAACAGAGATAAGAATAGAAAAGTCCATCCCCATAATATTGCTAACTTCCACAGCATGTCTTCAGTGTATATAATACTAAACCATATCTCTAATCATGGCTTTAGATACCAACAGCTGTCTTGTTATTTGATGGTAATTTTAATGCACACCAGGGAGAAACTAGGGATAAAAGTCAATATCCAATGCCTGCACAGCTCCAGTTGCTGGTGAAGATACTGCTGATGGCTCATTCATGAGCAAAAATTTCAAGGGATTTCATTATGCAGTAATATTTGCATTTGTATTTTCCCCTTTATAAACAGGCATGAAACTAAAAATTGTGTGAACAAGCTTGAAGTATTTCAACACTAAACCAGTAATATCTCTGTACCTACATGAAATTATGCAAAGCAGCTATTGCTTAGATTCCCAAGTGATCTGATTTCAGCTGTACATAATTTGATAATGATGTTCACCTTAAATTATCTGCTTGGTCAAAGAAGACTTGCATGCTCAGCTACTCTGGCAAATAGATTTGTTATTAGTCAATTGGTAAAGCTTTTGTTGAAGTTGATACACGCTGTGTTGGCACCAGCAATTAAAACTCACCCACCTCTGGCATTTTTTTGCTGCTGGAGAGAGAAATAATGATATTTTGAGACAACAATAATATCTAAGACCTGCTAATATAGATGTCTCTGCATCCATTTCTCTCCCAGAGGAAGAAAAAATAAACAAAGGCAGCAGAATTTCTCTCTTGATTCTCTTGGGAGTATACTGATGGATAGAAGTGATAACCCCATGCAGGCTTTGCTTCTGACAGGGCAAGCCTTTGTCCTCAGATGTGGTACTTGAGAGCATTGAATCTGATGGTGTCTTTTGGACCTGATGTTGTCTCTTCCAGCTGGTTTTCAGCAGTCTCCTCACCAGCCTTTCCTGCCCAGCTACACTTTAACTAATGTAGAACTGCAATGGGAAGAAACCTGCCTCTCCTGGTTCTGCTTCTGCTTTCTGTATCCCTCCCAGGTGTTCTGCAGTGTTTCTCACTGTTATGCACTATGGGCCCCTTGGTTCTCATCACCCACCATCATCCTTCTAAAAAAGCTTTCAGCTTCATCTAGGTTATTTCTCTCTGGGATGAAATCACAGCCACACTTCATGTTGAGCTTTACTCTCATCTTCCTGGTAAAGGAAGACAGTGACACAAGTCACAAGACCCAAAGAGCTGATCTTTCCTGTCTTTTGGATTCGACCTACAAATACAATATCCCTACTGCCTTGATGACAGAAATTTTCACAGGTATCCATATCCATGCAAGGTGGCAGGGAAACTTCCCTCTTGCCTACTTGCTTGTCAGCCAATCCCTGTGGCCTGCTCAGAGCCTGCTATGATGGCAGTCAGGGCTAGGATCTCTCCACATTATAAACACCCATGTATTGGGTCCCAGTCCTTTTTGTGGATATGACTGAGCATTAATACTTCTGTTAGCAGAATAGAAGTGCATAAAATAGCTGCCTGAAGAGAAGTTGAAAGCTATAAAATGTAACGTCCTCCTCTACAATTTTCTACTTTTATTTTTATCAAATGATAGGTTCAATATGTCTATACCCATTTATCAACAACTATTCCTTACAAATTCCTTACAATTTCCTAGTTCTCTATACCCTGCTGCTATGGCTGATGAGCAGAAGTTTGCAAATGCAGTTTGTGTTAGTATTATTGCCATCAGAAAACAATTGTCAGTCTGTATTCAATATATCCCATTGCAAATATTAAGGTATAATTAATCTCATGGCTGATGAAGAATAAGTTGAATATTTCCTTCAATATCCTTAATAGGAACTTCTTTATGGAGCTCAGTCATTTGGTGTGCAGAAACAGACACCCCTCTCAAATTCCCGTGAAGGTGACTTCAACACTGAGAAACATGTGCCCAGCTCCAGCACAGCAAAGGTGAAAAGAAGGTCAATGTCTTTCCTCAGACAGTTTTTATTTTTGCTTCACTGGGAAAGATGCCCATCCACTTCACAAAAGCGATCTGCTGTCGTTCAGAGATAGATTCCTCCACATGTACATTTTGTATGTTATGCTGGTCATCAGCATGGCTTGTCAAGATCTTGCTTTTGCAGATGATAGGACAACCTAAACATTAACAGCAATTCCTTGACTTCTTCTTGCTCTTTACGTTTGAAATAAAATTATCAGGTAGTTCTCAGACCAGCCTTAGCAAATGACAGGAAAACCTATCATTTTGATTTGATATTATTTTCTGTATCATTGTTCCAATACAAGTACAAATGAATTAGGCATGGCAGTGGGAAGGTACAGCTTCAAACATATGAGAGGATATCTCACTTGAGATGCTGTCTCTCCCAAGACATGGAAATGTGTAATGTGGGTATTAAAGAATTTATATTCCTTTCTAGAGCACGTATTCCTTTCTACGGTGCCAGACAGGGAAAGAGTTGTGACAGACCTAGAAGGAAATAAAGCATCTGCCTGTATCAGACAGGTAAACTAAATATTTGTCTCTAAAAAGAGATTTAATGTGGAAAAGAAGGTCTGTACACCCCGAGGTCTAGGAGTTGAAATAACCCAAACAGATGGGTTTGAAGGATGTAACCCTAAAAGAAAGCTATAGCAAACAACAGATGTATAGCAGATTTACCAGGTTGTACTAAAAGCAGGAGAAGTAATTTGGAACTGAAAATTTGCTATTTGTTTGCACTCTGAGAACCAAACTTGTGAACAGTACTTGTTAGATATGTTACTTTTGTTATTAGAAGAGTTGGAGTCTGACTTGAAGCCAGATGAGAAAACAGAAAGGAATCCTGCTGGGGCAAGTTTTGTTCGGGTGGCAAACAGAATTCTGCAAGGTCTTCCCATTTCTAGATACAACCTTTTGAGGTTTTAATGAACTTTATACAGAATGTATACCTTCCACTGTTAGCAGGAGCTGCAACTATCTCTTGAAGCCCGCTTGCTCTTTAAAACCTTATATCTCCAAATGTTTCAGGAAACTGTTTGCATAGTATTTCTTTGAAGTGTGATCTTGCCTCAGAATTTTACTTCAGAAGACCAATGTCCCTTTAAATAGGATTTTTCCACCCAATATCTGGCAGTAACCCAAAGCAAATCACTAGAAATATAATATCAGAGCAGCCTCATAATTACAGCAATGAAAACCAAGGCTTATGAACACCACAGATCTTTGCGGGCCTGAACTGGTGAGGTTTATTTCACCATGTGAAGGTAATTCATGAGGCAAAAATGCTTTAACTTTGTTAATATTTTTTTCTTCCCTGTGAAACTGTAAATACACAATCTAGAAGCTCCTGACCACACCTCTATGTTTAAGCCAGTGTATTGAATACAAATGGTATATCTGGCATGATGTTTGCTGACTTATTTCACGCTGGCACACTGCAAAAAGAGAGGAAGGAATAACAATTAATCTCATCATCAGTATAGTATATGGTTTGTTTTACTATACTTCTTGAACACCCAGTCATGGTTCAGGACTTCATTTTGCAAGATACACATGCAGAACAAGAATGTGGATTCTTCCACCAAACAGCTTACAGGCAATGCAAGAGAGGTCTGGGTGAAGACACCTAGGTGAATAGAAAGGGATGTGAGGGATAAAGGATCCCATCGCACATCGCTTGTCTACTATGAAGAGTTTTGAAAGGGGAAGTTTTAGGCAGGACAACAGAAATACTTTATTTGTGTTTATAGAGAATTTCCAGAAAAAACCCAATATAGTCCCACAATGACTGAGAGAAAACCTAAGGTAAACTAAGAGAAATTATGATGCAGATTTTGATGGCTGGACTAGTGACAGGACATGATTGTGGGGGCCAATGTGGCAAGAAACTGAACTGTACCAAGGTGGATTGGAGACAGAGGTCACAGAGAGTTTTATTCAGGGAAGACACAAACTCGATAATCATCATTGTGGGGCATTTTTACATAAGCTTATAAGGATGAGGAAATGGGCAGTTATAGTCAGCCATCAACGAGGTCACTGATATCTGAGCATGAGGGGCCTTGAGAAGAGGAGAAAGATATTCAATAGAGAGCAGTAAGTCAAAATTAAGGACAGTGTTCTAAAGGGTCCACATACCAGGTATCCAGGAGATAATAAGAGAAGGGTCAGGTGAGATCAAGTGCTGTGAAAGTCAGAGAGGGTGAGAGTATTTGAAAATAAGAAGACTGCAAAGTAAAAGCTGTCGCATCCTCTCTCTGGTCTTTCTGAACTAGTGATCTTATGAGAGGGAAAAGGCACCCAAGTTTTACTTGAGTTACTGCTTACGTGAAACTCCTGTGAGCAACATATTGTATGTTCAGGAAAAGAAAATTAATTAGCTGAGCTAATTCATAACCATGAATTAATTCATGGTTAAATTGCTCCTGCAAAACAAGCAAGCACAAAAGTTTTTAAAAGTGTGCTAGAGGACTGCAACAGAATATTGCTGAATCAAAGCAGCCTGCAATGCCTAAGGCTGTTATGACATATTTAGCCTCTGTATTGATAATACATAATCCTGTGGATCTTTAACTGTCACAGCAAAACATGCAAACATATATAGTACTGTTAGCACTTAGTGTAGTAGGCTAATAGACAACATACCGATCCAAAGCTCTAACAGATGCTCTGACTTGTGTGGTGCATGAAATACTTAAATATTTTGATCATTAGCAGCCTCTTCTTGGGTATCACACACAGTCTTGGGCACCACGATATGGAAAAGACATAAAGCTGTCAGGGAGCATCCAAAGGAGGGGCATGAAACCGTTGAAGGATCTGGAGGAGAAGCCTTATGAGGAGCAGCTGAAGTCATTTGGTTTGGCCAGTCTGGAGAAGAGGAGACTGACAGGAGACCTCAGTCTACAACATCTCACAAGGGGAAGTAGAGGCACAGCTTCTTCTCTGAGAGGGTGTTTGATCACTGGAATAGCTCAGGGAAGTGGTCAAAGCACCAAGCCTGACAGAGTTCAAGAAGCATTTGGACAATGCTCTCAGGCACATGGTGTGATTTTTGGGGTGTCCTGTGCAGGGCCAGGTGTTGGACTCAATGATGTCTGTGTGTCCCTTTCAAGTCAAGATATTCTGCGATTCTAATATTCTGTGATTAATTTACCAAGCTGTATGGTCTTAATCTAATAAATTTACTTTTTCTTTTCTTTTTAATATACAGCCACACCTGACCTTTTCAAGCTAGAGGGCTAACAAAGGCTATCTCAGGTTATTGTGAAACAAGATGTCAATTATATTAGCAGATGAGAAACCCTGAGAATTGTATAGCACTTATATTTGGTGCTTAAAACAAACAAAATATTCCCACTATTTTTCTCTAAATTTGGCTTTGGACAGTTACAACACAGCTAAGTGCAGATTATATGTGGTACAATATCTCCTGAGAAGCATTGGCCATCCCAAGTGCCAAAGGCACCACATGGATTAAAAGTGAAATGATGGTTTCTGGAATCTTTTGTGGATGTCATATACCTAAATAGAGGGGCTTCTGCTGCTGAAGTGAATGACATCTACAGAACCTATGTCAACATAAGAGGTGAAGTTTACAGCTGCTGTCATTTCACTCTCACTCCTGCTGTGTTTCAGTCTGTCTGAAAGACATTTCTGAAATCGGGGCTTGTACTGTTAAGGTACCAATTGTATGGCCTAAGAAACTTCAAGCACATGCTGGGATTGGTCTCACAGGTACTGAGGGGAGAAATTTGCAGAATGGTGTCGTGATTTAAGGCAGAAGAAACAGCTACATTTTCTCATATGGGTGTATTTGAAGCAAGAGTTATTCTAGCACTTTGATTTGCTTAAATGTGTATGGAAAGCTACTTGTTGTCATTTTAACAGCTGTGAAAGCATGGTATTGCATACACCTAAGGCTGACAAAAAGAACTTGGCTTTACTTCTATTAATAACAATATACCTTATTAACACAAGTGAAAGTCTGGAAAATGCTGCAGTTAAAAAGTATCTCTAGCTTAAAATGTGCACAAATAACCCCAATTATCATTTCAGTGAGTGGCACCATGATGGACAGCACTGACCAGCATGTGGAAAATTATGTTTTGACTATGATAAGCTCAGAGAATGAGAATCAATATGCAATAGCAGTGTACCACACACCTGCTTTATTTGCACATATGTCCCCCCAACAGGTAGGAACATCCACAATGGCTAATTGCATTTGATTTAAGGAGTGATGGTAATTGGGATGGAAAAGTCTATGAATGGACAGAATCTATTTTAAAGCACTCCCTAGGCTTTCCATTGACTTCACCTGCACAGCACCCACTATTAAAGGGTGATCCAGACTGGCAATATTACTTTCTGTTAATTGGCCTACTTGGCAAAGAGTAGGCAGAGCCATTACATTAATACGAGGAAAATTGTTCTCCTCTATCCTCTCCATCCCTTCCTCGTTCGGTTTATGTTACACACAGATACTGGGACCAAGAAGGGGCTGTAAGAGTTGCTCCTGAACTGTACACATCTATTATGGTATCTATGCAAGGTTTTTGAGAAATTGCTGTATCTTCATTGGTATCAAAGTTGGGTGATTGGTGACTTAGTTGTGAAATTCCTCCAGGGTTTTTCAAGAAGTTATTTTAGCATGTGTTTCTCTTCCACATTTATGAGACCACCTGGCTGCTTTCATGTCAAAATAAAACATGAAGGGAGACTGCAAAAGATAGAAAGCAGAAAGCAATGCTTAAACCATCCACCTTGAATTCTATTAATAAATTCAGATTGAATGGTAAATGCAGATTAGTTAAGTTGACAATGCATAAAATAATCAGAGTGTAATTTTTCAAATTCTGCTGCAAATGTACTCGAAGTGATTAATGTAGCTCTACCTTATTTTAAAGTCATAGCACATTTCAAGCCAAAAGGCTTCTTGTACATCACAGGCTGTAGCTGTATCATTCACAGCTTTGGCTGAGATGTCAGTGGGCATTTAAGTCCAAAGTATGCATGAGGTAAAGCCGAATGAGTAATGTTTGGGATGAGCATAAGGCATGATTGTTATTAATCTCTTCATACTGAGACTGAGCAATGTTCACTTGCTCCAAGTAATTTGGCAGTCACAGCTGCTGTGGAAATATTTATATGTGCTCTGTGAGAAAGACTCTAGCAGTCCGTATTTATAAAACATAAATTGTTCAAACCAGGCAAATGCAACTTCTACTTATTTCCATGGGACTAATAATTCACACAAGCCTGTAATTTATTGCAAGCTATGTCTCCTGTATTTCCTGCAACTTGTACAGTACTGAAGCACAGCCCCTGCTGTGGCTGCAAAGTCCATGTGCTGTTGAATTCATGTATCAGTTTGAAAAACACACACACACATACTGGGCACTCAAGCAGATGAACAATTCTTGATCAAACAAGCCGGTACAAATAGCCCATTTTGGCAGAAATTTTGACAATCCTGTGGCTGAACAATGAACGCTGTTCTCAGACCAGATCCAACTGTACATCATTGCACTAGGAGCAATGGCACACCACAGCCAGTTATCACTCCAGCATGCAGCAGCTACATCCCATGGATTTTTTCTGATTTTCCAACCCCTTTTATATAAACTCTTCAGACTGGAAAATCCATAGGTTTCCTGCCTCAGCCAGAAGGACTTATCAGTGCCATAACTTCTTGCTGCAGCAGATGAACTGCAAATTAAATTGTTTGCCATACCTGTTGCACAATACTTTTTTATGCAGTAGTCATTACACTTCTTATTTTGTTAACTGTGTTTACCTGTGTTCCCAAGGACATACATTATCCCTGGGGATCCTGTACATTAGTTGAATGCATCTAAGCCATTATCTCAAAAGTCAAAGGCAGATTATTTTGCCATAGGTTAAGCATTACAAGCTACAGTGTATTGGGTTATTTTCACGCTTCTGCAATGGTAGCAAAGCCAACATACAGCTATTAGGGTGCCCTGAAACACCACTGAAGAGTGCTGTGTTTAAAGTCAATATAGAAACACAGGCAGATCTGAGCTTCAGAGAGCCATATCACTATGTTTTTTGACACTAGACTTCACAGGAAACGAGCTGGAAATAAAAGGAATTGGTGGAGTATGCTGTGGTAATACCAGACTTTTAAAGAAAACAAAACAAAGCCAATGGCCACAACAAAAAAAAACCCAAACCACACCAGAAAACAACCAACCAAACACAACGACAACAACAAATCTCCAAACCCTAGTCTCTTTGCTTGGAATATTCTATTCTGGCAATTCCTTATCTCAATTGACACAAAGGATGCAGTCCTATAAAGGCAAAATGAATAAGTCTCCACAAAGAGGGGAGAACTTAAACTATTGTATATGTCATTGCTTGTGGGCACCTGTTGTATCTGTTGCTATGGTCCACACTGACAGTGGAGGAAAGTGTTTTGTTGGCCACTAAATACTATTTGCTCATAGCTGCATATGTTTTTTTTGCAGTCCAGCAAATACTGAGGGCTCATCCAAGCCTCTGGAAGATGCTGAGTAGCCAAGGAACAATAGAAGGAGGACAAAAGGAAGAGCTGCTTAAGTTATGTTAAGTTAGTATTTCCTGCACATCATTGCTTTGATATACTTATCTTTAGATCTCTTAGCAATTTAAAAACTGTGGCAAGGCAACTTGTTGAAGATTGCACAACAGAAGATGCATCGATCATAGTTGAAATCTTATCATCCTTAACAGATACCCCTTTTCCTTCTGGATATGTTTTTGACTTCAAAGTCAGAACCTTTAATTTGTATATATTCAGGAGATTATTTAAAGGGAAATGGCTGGTACATACAAAGTGACTGGAAACTATTGTCCCTTAGCTGTCCTACCTACAGTTTTCATTTCATTTGACACTCATTTCTGATCTTATGTAAAGCTTTTTCAGTTGTTTCTGAGATGATGAAAATCATTCTTATCTTCAGCTTATATACTTGCATATCAGTAAAGGTTTCTCTGTAGCCACCAAATCCTATAACCAACAGTTAACGTCTCTTCATGCTGAAGAATCGTGAGGTCCAAAAATAATAAGAGGATATTTTTTCTTTTGGGCAAACAATTAGCCACGTGATATAAAGATGAAGCTTACACTAAAAAGGAACAACATGGAAGGAGATCCAGACTAGCTGACAGGGGATTGCTTTTGTTTTAAACAGTACAACTAGTAGGATTTGGTATAATCATTGTCTTTATTCCACATTGTTCACACTGTGTAGCACATGATGATACAAGTAGCCTCAATGCATTAA
The DNA here is from genome assembly GCF_965178545.1 of Coloeus monedula. Taxonomy (NCBI): domain Eukaryota; kingdom Metazoa; phylum Chordata; class Aves; order Passeriformes; family Corvidae; genus Coloeus; species Coloeus monedula. Next base: position 108,998,312 of record NC_138781.1, read on the forward strand.
ATAGAAGTAATAAATTAAACACTGCTTTTGCAAAATGCAGTCCTAAGAAAGCAGACAAGGCAGTAATAATACTTATACTGATTCTAATGCAGGATTTTCATTTTTCCAAACTCTCATTAAACAAAATGGAGAGCCGGGGTTTTTTTCATCTCCCAAGAAATGAGACTGATGATTTACAGTAATAGCTTTGGATTTATCAGAATAAAACTCCACTACATCTGAAGAGACCTGGGATGTGTTCAGTGCTATCTTTAATACAGCTTGACAGTGTCTCCCATGGAAATCAATGGGAGCCATTCTAGGTACTTTAGTGGATATTGGATGTGATCTCTGAACACCATGGCATTTGAAAACAGCCTGAAAAATAGAGGAACACACTAAAAAAACAACCAAACAAAAAAAAAAATGCAGGCTTACATTTTTCTTTCATACTCTAACATCAAACTTTTTAATGTTCTTGAGACTCCTATGAGACAAAGGCAGGCAACATGATAAATTAAAACTCCCTTTCCCCTCTCCCCTAAAAATGCACTTCTACTACTACTTTAATTTGGTAAATTTATGTCCTAGATTCTTTGTAAAGTACAGACCCTTAGAGAAGGATATTTTTCAATGGGTTTAAAAGACTATTTCATAGCTTTATGCATTTTTCCCAATCCAAATTTTATATTTTTTTCCGTATATGAAGTGATGTGTTCAAAACTCAATGTTAGTCAGTAAGCCAGTTTTATCTATGCATTGCATTATAAATTATGGGTTCACATCTACTTCCCTAATGAGGGGCAATATTCCTACTGACTGTGAGGAGAATGAGCTCAAGCAAATTGCTGGGCAGCAATTTTTCCCAGATTCATTCCTTTTCCTAACAGGCTTGTGGTAGTCTCAACATGTTTGTATGCATCTCAGGTAACACACATAAATACCAGAAAGAAAATCGTCCTTGCAAAAATCCATTGTATTCTGCAACTGGGCAGTGACCAATGTCCTGTATCTGCATTTATGAACAGAATATTGGTTCTTAATATGCAGGATCATGCCCTCTCCATAACTGGCTGCCTTTCAGAATAGGCATTTTGGTGGCCTAATGGGGTATCCTCTCTCCTTGAAGACCATGTACTTTCATTAACTTGACATTGATTCAAAGTGCTTTTTATTCTGCCAGCTCTTTATACAATTATTTGTTCATTGCACCCCTCGCTAAGGGCTGACCCACATAAAACAGGTAGGAAAAGAATAGCCTGATTTCTAGAAATTTAGGATTAGAGCTTTGGTAATCTGAGCGACTGAGCAGTTAAGACTGCATCCTAATGTAAATTCACAGAGGATCATAGTGAAGATTACTAAAGTAACCTAAATTCTTCCTTCTTTATCCTTGGAGTGCTTAACTTCAAAGCATTACTTTTCTTTTAATGCAGGCGTATGGCTGTTGCAGTATTTCACAGACTGGCAAGCCAAAAAGAACTGCTATAGCCTAATTTGACCTCCTATATAAAACAGGACACAATGTGACTTGCTGCTGTTACTTTGAGCCAATTAACTAGCATGTGACTAAGCGTAACTTTGAAAGGCATTCATTTTTTCACTTGAGGATTTTGAGAGATGAAGAATCCATTCGTTTTCTTGCTGGTTTATTCCAACAGTTAATCATTCCCTCTGTTCAAAAAAAAGTATGATTCATTGCTTATCTGAATGGTTTCCTGGTCACAGTTTCCAGCTACAGGCAATTCAAGTCTTTGGACTAAAGATCCCTTTACTCACTCAGTATTTTCTCTCCATTAAGTGTCTTAGTCTCTGTAATCAAGTCATCCTAATGCATACTCATTGAGGAAGCTAAATAACTTGTAGTTCTGAAGTCTCTCACTCTAAAACACTCCCTGCAGCCCACCAAATGGGAACCAGAACATGGGAACCAGAAATGTGCTGTATTTAAGCAGGAAATGAGAGACTGATATCTGTCATGAGTCGAAATCAAAACCATGCACACCTGCCTCAGCTTACCTATATATCTAGATATCTAGATATATATCTATTCATTTTCTTAGGCAAAAATTATGCAGCCTTCTTGGGACAGGTACAGACCTATTAGATATATGAGACTAATTCTATATTATGATATCTGCTACATTCTGCAAAACATTAAATACAGAAGAGAACACTGCACAACAACAAGGCCTGCTGCCACTGGTAGTAGAAGTAAAGCAGATGGCAAGGAGAACACTTTACCACCTGCCACTGTTCTAAACTCAGGATCCATTGTAGAAACACTGGTCCTTCACCCAGGGATGTTCAGGCCATCCTAAGCCAGGAGGACCCTGCTAGTGCTGTTGCCTTTACTAGATCTGTCAGTCCAACCTTAGATTTCATCTTCCTACTGCTGCTTTATTTTCTGCATTTGAGGCTGCTAGACAAGATTCTACCTTCTGCAGCATTCCTGCAACCATGTGGTAAAAAACATCAGTAAAAAGTGATATTTAAAACAGTCTTATTGCTACTACAAATGAATCACATCTCAGAGTTGCCTGAAGGCAATGTGTAAGGCTTGTTCTTTGAAAGGAAAAGGTTATAAGCAAGAGTAAGCACCAGAAGAACTTCAATTTCTCTTTCTGTTTGCTATTACTGTATGTATGCCTGCCATTAGAAGGAAACTAGTTTAAATAACTGACATTACAGACAAAATTATTCTTTTTCCTGGACAGCTATTGCCACCTTTAATATAACAAAGAGACTGTCAGTTCAGAGAAGAGAAATGGATACCAAAGTTACTCTTTCTTTTTCTGCGCTTTTAATGACTGGTAATGAAGGCTGTGTGTTTGTCCATGGAACTGAAAAGCCAGACCTTAGTTCCTTAATGTTGTACGACATCAGGATAACTATTTTAGCTTTCTAGGCTGATTTATTCCCCTAAAATTAATCAAACACTTCTCCCATTATCTAAATATTTCTTACTCTTGAACAGGTTACAATTAGTTATATTTAACTGTTTCAACAGTGCACAGAGGGGTTTTTTTTGCTTCTAGCCAGAGTACAGTTCAGCTCAAATGATTTTCTGTGGTTATGGTGGGATTGGGGTTTTGTTGGTGATATGTTATTCCAGTGATCTTTAATGACTTAGCTGTTAGATGAGATCATTTCTGAATTCTACTTTCATTATCATAAAATTATTTCCATGCTTTCCGTAAATATTCAGATTCAATAGTGAGATTGAAAATGCAGGTGTTAACAGTCTAAAATCTTTCTGATCTCCTTGGAAGAAGGGGCTGATGAAGGCTTCAAATGTACAAACTGAAATAGTCAGTAGAAGTTCTTTCCATTCTAAAATTCACACTTTTAAAATGTAAAAGTCTGTGGTCATTAGCAAAAGTGCAGAAAACTCAATAAGCTTCACATAAGATGTCACACATAAAGCCGCACAGCCTGTCCATTGTAATGAAACTTTCCACCTCTCCTTAAGGATATGAATGCCAAAATATGCTCAACTGCTTGGGAAAATATCAGCAGATAAGTGACTGTAATGAACTAGTGAAGCAAGCAGCTCTACCACCTAGAAGCAGGCAAGCTGTCTTCTAAGGGGAGCCTGATTCCTCTCTACTGATTACTCTCTACAGTTTGTGTGAGGTTTATGAAGGCAGGAATACTGGTCATCCAGTGATGTGAAACTATCAGATATTGCTTTTATTTTTTTTACAGACCATTGACTAACAAATACAGCAATGGGGAATTAAATGGGTTGCTCTTGCTGGAAACAATAAACATCTAACTGTTTTAAAAAACAATGAGGTTGACAAAGAATAAGGTTGGAGGGGACTGAGGGCTGTAGCTGTGAGACGACTGATTTTTCAATTATAGTCTATCCATAATTATGAGGAACAGTTTCCAATATTCAAACACAAGATAAAGGCTTGGCTTTTTTACAAAATAAATACATCACAGTAAACAGTACTTGTTTGCATTTGGCAAGCTTGGCTCCTTTCAGAAAATGCAGACTATGCCATGTCCAAATGATTCCATCATTAGGAAAAATGTCTTCAGTAAAAGGGCCATCAAGTATTGGAACAAGCTGCCCAGGGAAGTGGTTGAATCACCATCCTGGAGGGATTTAAAAGACATGTAGGTGTGGCAGCTAGAGGGTTTAGTGGTGGACTTGGCTGTGATGGCTTAGGAATTGGACTCAGCAATCTTAGAGGTCTCTTCCACCCTAAACAATTCTATGATAAAAATTCACGTGTGAATAAAAATAATTTTCACATAACCATGATAAGATCCATGATATCTTGGTAACTACAACTCCAGCTCAAAAAAGAGTTAAATTGTTCTGCTCTGCCCATTCTCGTGCCAGTGAATAACTCATCCAAAAAAATTTTTCTGCCCTACTTACACAAACAAACTGGACAGCACGTAAATAATTCACAGAATGGCAGTCTCTCCTATTAAATGCATACTGACAGACTCTGCCAGGAACATGAAACATGGCTGAAACTAAAACCACTGTATAGGGCCAGGTCATATATGTAGTCTGTAAATCAAAAATGCACCTGACCTGTGAATGAGAAATTTGTTCTTTTTTGATAGATGAAGAAGCTGTTATACACTTGTGGACATACTGTTTCTTAGCAGTATGTTATACTCTTAGCAGGTCTGCAGTACAAGCAGGAATCAAGCACAGATACAGCTCTCACCTAGTGAGCATTAACTAATTCACCTAAAAGCCTTCTATTCCTCGTATATATTACACCCTTAACGTTCAAGAAATAGCTAGGTTAAGAATGAATGTGTAATTTTGGACTTTCGTCCATTTGATACCATCTTTACCTAGAATGAAGGATCAAGATATATATACTCCTTCTTCTTTCTCCTCTGGGACCTCTCACATCTGTTCAGTGCTTTCTTTCCATTGGATGCTGTAAATGACAGTAGACATTGCTACTCCCTAAAGTCTCTACCTGCAGGATTTCTTAGCTTCAGCACCAGAATACAGGATCACAGCTGAATCAGGTAGGAAGACAATGACATAAAAGTAAGGAAACACAGAGAGAACCATGGGGAAGGAAGAGAAAGTTAAGTTTCATGATATTCTTTTGGCACTGGGCATTGGAAAGTGAAAGTGGCATTCATCCTTCTTCACTCACTGCCTATATGGTTCCAATAAAATAAGGGTGTCAACAAAGTAAAGAATTGGGCCTAGAATAAGGTAAATGACAATGAAAGATAAAGAGAAAAAAAAAGGAAAAATAGGAGGATGAGTGAAATATAGGGGAGAAATAGATAAAAATAGTAAAGAAATAAAGTCCAAACCCCAAAGCATGAAAAAATATATACCCCATAAAAGGGGTAGGAGTGATAGGGATGGGACATGGAAACAGAGAGGATATTAACAGGGATAGTAGTAGGGGGTGTGTAATTAGGCAAGTTACAGCTAGACCTGACTAGAGTATGGGATGCCTTGTGCATGCAGAGAGTATGAACTGCCACGTTCATATGGCCACGTCTTTTTACTGACCACAATTCTTGACACTTCCGTGTCTCCATGCATTACTATACCTGACTGTAGACAAACACAACACAATGTGTAGCAGAATTAATTGGTAAGAAAAGTATAGAATTAGAATTAAAATTAAAATTCTACTTAGAATAAAACAGTATTAAGTAAGATTTTACACATCAGGTTCTCCAAAGAGGACTCGTGTCCCTTCAGGCATAGGTGCAAACTGCAAACTCCAAGTGTTGTTCAGTTATTCGGAGGGTGGCATGGCCTCTCGCCATCCCTGTTTGTACAGCTTAGCCAGGGGCTGTGCCACCAACCTCCATCATCCATGCTCCACTCCTCCCCAGTTGTCTCTACTATTTCCTCTTTTGTGGGGATACTTGAAAATACAGGCGTGAGTAAGCGATGCGAAAACATGACTAACTCACACGCAAATTTCTACCGGGAAATTTGCCAGGTTGCTATGGGAAACACACACTGCAAGGAGCATCTGCTCCCTGACTTTCCTCCTCTGTCCTAGCACATTCACTTACACTCTCAGGAGGACTCACTGTCCTCATTGACACATGGGAATATGCTAACAGGGTCCAGGATTCCCTTTCACAAATACTGGATTGTTTGTATCTTCACCTTGTTTTGTGCACTCGGCCTGACAAGAAAGCTGACCCATGGAAAGTAAACATGGAAAATCCATGTCCTTGTATGATGACCAATTCTGCCAGGCTGAGATACAATTTCAACGCATGAAAACTGGCCATAATAATATCACATTGCTTTTATCATCATTTGGAACTCAGACAGACTTTATAAACCTAACCATTTCAAACATGCAGGAATCCACTGACACTTAATACACATTTTACACCAGTCACCACTTAGAAAGCGTTAGATGCAAAGCTTCAGTCTTCCCTGCATGCCATCTCCCATGCCTCATGCCACAAAGTGGCACTTGTCATTTTTCATTCCTGTTACACAATTTTCTAAACAAAACAAGCACGTCCTACAAAAGACTCTTTTTCCTTACAGATATCCCTGTTGGTTCAACATATCCACAGCATCTATACAGTCTAGTTCATCAGAAAGGAAAACAGCAAAACTTCTTCAAAGCCTAAATGTTAATCTGTGCTAGCTGGGTACAGGCTACTTTAATAAGAAGAGTGTTTCAGTCAGATACATGATTCAAACACTTTTTCTGCAGAAGGGTATTTTCTAATAAATTGAAAAAATACTTGGTTTTGGCAACAGACATGACAACATATATTAGCCCACAGACATGCTAGTAGAGATGCAAGGGTTTTTATTCTTATGCTTCACCTTCAATAATACATATTTTCAATCCCAGGCCTTTTCATCCAGAATTTCTGTGACATTCGCCTTTTGTCTCTTATTTCCAAAACCTAGTGCAACATTCATATGTAATGAAAAATATGACATACTGTATTGGGTTTGTGTGGCAACATTTTGGTAGTGAGGGGGAAAACAGAAGTGGCTTCTGTGACTAGAAGGCTTCCCGTGCCTGAAAGAGCCAATACCAGAAAAATCCGAGACAGCCCCACTGCTGGCCGATGCTGAGCCCATCACTGATGGTGCAAGTGCCTCTGGAATAACATGGTTAAGAACGGGGGGCAAAAACTGCAACAGAGAGAGAGGAGGGAGAATACATGAAAGAAGCATCTGTGCATACACAAGGTACGTGAAGAAGGAGGGGAACGAGGTGCTCGGCACTGGAGCGGAGATTCCCCTGTAGCTCTTGGAGAAGACCACGGTGAGGCAGTCAGTTGCTCTGCAGCTCATGGAGATCCATGGTGCAGCAGATATTCACCTGCAGCCCACGGAGAATCCCCAACTGGAGAAGGTAGAAGCCCAAATGAAGCTGTGACCCTGTGGGAAACCTACACTGGAGCAGGCTTTTGACAGCTGTGGAGCCATGGAGAGAGGAGTCCACACTGGAGCAGGTTTGCTGACAGAACTTGTGACCCTGGACTGGAGCTGTCTGTACTTGAAGGACTGCGTCCCATGGGAAGGGTCCCATGCTGTAGCAGTTTGTGAAGAACTGCAGCCCATGGGAAGCACTCATGTTGAAGAAGTTTATGGAGGGCTGTCACCTGTGGAAGGGATCCCATGTTGGTGAACAGGAAAAGAGTTTTGAGGAGTGCTCTCCCTGAGAAGGAAAGAGCAGCAGAAACAATGTACAATGAACTGACCCCAGCCCCCATTCCCCTGTGCTACTGGCAGGGAGAAGAAGGGAGAGAGAATTTGGGAACAAAGTTAAGCCTGGGAAGACGGGAGAGGTGGAGGAAAGGTGCTTTAAGATTCAGCTTTTATTTCTCATTACCCTACTCTGATTTGACTGATAATAAATTAAAATAATTTCCTCAACTTAAGACTGCTTTGCCCATAACAGTAATTGGTGAGTGATCTCTCCCTGCCCTTATATGTCAACACATGTGCCTTTCAATATACTTTCTCTCCCCTACCCAGCTGACCCTGACTTTGGTGGGCACCAGGCATCCAGTCAGGGTCAACTCACCACACACAGTTAGACAGTAACAATGATTTTTTTTTAGTTCTTCCAAATTCATAGTTACCTAGTCAAGATATTGAACATATGCTTCCCCTAAATTAGTATCTCAGTGGGAGCTACTAACGATAAAATTTGAAACACTCAGAAACCCACATTCAGCAGTAGCCTAAGATACAGAAAAGCAGAGAGAAAATGGATAGGCATACCTTTTGTAATACCATACTTTTTTTCCCACTACTAGTTTAATTCTGATAACTGACATTACAGCAGAACTTGGCCCTAAAAGTTAGGCATATCCATGCTCTGTCAGGTACTGTACAGATAGAGCAGGAAGAGAGAGTGTTAATGAAATGAAGAGGTGTCATTTGCTGGTCAGTGTGGTAAAGCAGCAGCTGCATGTTTCTCAGGAGCAATAAGGTTATTGCACGAGTGTTTGGGACACTGTTAAAGAGAGAAATAGCACGTTGTGAAATTGTAAAAGGGAAGCTCCTTCCACACTGGAGAGAGTTCTTGTACAGGATTCAGAAATACTTCAAAGACCTCATACAATCAATAGAATGGTTTGGGTTGGAAGGGACCTTAAAGATCTTCTACTTCCAACCCCCCTGCCGTGGGCAGGGACACCTTCCACTCGACCAGGTTGCTCAGAGCCCTATCCAACCTGGCCTTGAACACTTCCAGGGATGGGGCATCCACAACTTCTCTTGGCAAGCTGTTCCAGTACCTCACCACCCTCACAATGAAGAATGTCTTCTGTGTATGCAACCCAAATTTCCCCTTTCAGGTTGAACGCAACACTCATTGTCCTATTTATTTAATTCTGCCTTCTGAATGCAAATCACTGATGTTACTACAAAAACAAACCTGGAAGTTTTGACTGCCCAGGCAAAATAGGCACTTAATTTCATTATATCTAATGGGGGCAGGGTGGGTGTGGAAAAAATTAATTAAAAAAACAGCAACACGAAGTGATACAGCTGGACCAAAATTCACTACATATGTCAGTGCATTGCACAGAAACCTCTCAGAAAATGCTCAGGAAGGGGAAGGAGTTATCAACCCCATTGAAAAAGTCAATCAAATCAGGAGATGACTCCACTAGTCCAGTGACTTCTTTAATTCGCTGTACTTTCCAACACGAGTACTTACCAGGATTATTTTTTCCCAAGCAGACCTCCTGCATTTTACACTAGCAGAAACACTGTAAAGTTTTATTTATGTACAAATTATTGCAGTGAAAGCTGTGCCATCAGGGTAGCATCTCATGAGATGCTTTTTGGAAAGAAAACCGGAGGTGGGAGATAAACAGCGCAATAAAAGCTTTTATTCCTTCCTAGCGATCATTTTAAAATTCAGCCTCCCGAGTGTTTGCAAAGGGAGGGCAGGCGGGTTTGGGTGGGCAGAGCTGTTCCGCTCTCGCCGGCAGGCAGGGCTCACAGAGCGGAGCAGCAGGATCGCTCCCGCACCGCCACCGCCGCCCCTCCGCGGAGACGCGCGGGCGCGCCCCCGAGCGCCGCCCAACGGCCGCGCCGCTCCCGCCGCGCCCGGCTCGGGGCCGAGCCCGCGCCGCGCTCGCCGCCGTGCGCCGCCTGGCGGGGGGAGGCCGTGCCCGCGCCCGGGGCTCGCACACGCGGCGGGCGCAGGCGCGGCCGGGCGGGGCGGGTGCCCGCGGCGCGGCGGGAACGGCTGCGGCCCGCGCGCCCCCGCGGCCTGAGCCGCCCGAGAGGGGGACGCGCGGAGGAAGGGCAATGGGGGCCGGCGCGCCGCGGGCCCCGCTCCCCCCTCACCGCCTCCCCAGCCTCCTCCTCCTCCGCGCTCCCCGGGCACAGGCGCGCCCTCTGCTCGCACCGCGCATGCACGCACCCCCCGCCCCCCCGAGTGCGCGCGCGCGCGCACTGGAGTGCTCGTGCAGGAGGCGGCGGTGACGGCCGGAGAGACGCGCGCAGGGCCCCCCCCCCCCAAAACCCCCTCCCCAAATTCCCCCCCATTCCCTCCCTCCCTCCGTCCCTTCCCCCCGTCCCCCTCCCGCGCGGCGGCAGTGGCAGCGGCAGCCCCCCCGCGCTCCCCCGGGAAGCGCGGCTCCGCGCGCGCGGGCGGGCGGCAGGTAAGCGCGAGCCCTTTCCCCCTTCCTCCCCCCACCCCTCCCGCGCCGCGGCCCGGCCGCCGTTGCGCTGCGCGCGCGCGCGCTCTCCCTCGCACGCCCCCTCCCTCCTCCCTCTCCTCCCTCTCCTCCCTCTCCTCCCTCTCCCTCTGCCATCCCTCCCCCGCTCGCCGCCGCCGTTACAGCCCCGGCAGCGCGCGCTGGGTGAGATGGCGCTGCCGCGGGCGCGCCCGCCGCCAGCAGCCCCGGCGCCGCCGCGCGCCTGCCTCCCGCGGGCGAGGGGAGGGCCAGCGGGAGGGGGAGGAGGAGGAGGAGGAGGAAGAGGATGTCCAGTGGCGGATGCGCACGCTGGGGCGCGCGGGTCCCGCGCGGCGGCTGTGGCCGCCGCAACAAAGGGGCGCGCGGCCGCGTCCAGGCGGCGGGAGCCGCGCGAGAACCGTTGGAGCGGGGGAGGGAGAGAGGGAGGCACGGACGGACGGACGGACGGACGGAAGGAGGGAGCGGGCCGCCGTCCCCGCGCAGCCCCGTGAGGCGGCGGGGCGGGAGCGCCGGGCTCGCTCCGGAGAGGAGAGCGGCCGCCTGGCGCTCGCGGGCGCCCCCGACGTCGGGCCGGGAGCGCGGGCGGCGCGGCAGGGGCCGGGCTGGTCCCCGCCGGGAACCCGCCTGTGCCGCGCCCGCGGGTGCGTGGAGCGGGCGTGCGCCTCCGCGGCCACGGGCACGGCCGCCGCGAGAGCCGGCGTGGGGAGGCACCGAACGCGTCCCGAGCAGTCACAGCCCCGCGCACACCTCCCCGCCGCCCTGCGGGGATAGCGGCCGTGTGAAAAGTGCGTGGAGGAATGAATCAGAATTGCCCAGTGGAATAAGTAACCAGAGCTCTCTTAAATCAGAGCTGGAAGTGCTGTGGGCAAGTGCCCGCTCTGCCCCATTCGCAAAGGACTAACGTTGTTCTTTGGCAGTCACACACCCCTGTGTACTCTGCAGCCCTGTTTTCAGCCAATTACTTCTATAATTATTTCTCAGTGTCGACAGAATTGCAGCAGAATTGCATACTGTTTAACAGGACGGTGCAGTTGCTGCTAGATTATTAGCAGTGACATCTTGCTGCTTGCTTAAAAAGAAAGCATTTTTCCCATCTTGGAAAAGATTCTAAAAAGATCCCGTTGAAATAGCTGTGTGACCTACCATCTTCAATGCTCGACTGATACATTTTCCTGGGCCAGCAGACCAGAAATAGATAAGATATTGCTTTCTCGGTTTTTTCCTTTTGTATATTTCAAATATTTACAGACCTACTATGGATATCTTAAAATTCGATTATTTAGAACTAAGAAAATAATTTTGGCAGTCCTTTTTTTACCTTTTTAAAAATTTTTTTTTAAAATTTTCTGTGTAGCCAGGGTCACTTTAGTGGAGATGCCAAACCTGCAGAGGTATTTGTAGGGAGCCAGGTGTTCCCATACCGTGTGAAACACACAGCACCAAGAGTGGTAGTTGCAAACCTGTCATCATACCTGTCATCTGCTTCTGTTTCATATATGGTTACAGATAAACTGGAATTTAGGGAAGGAATTCCCAGCAGATCTGTGCCAGGTGGCACAGGATTTGTTCCAAACCACATATTTAAATTTCCCTCCTCTCCGCTGTGTTTCCCTCTTCTGCACAATGAGACGTCTGTTGGGACTGAATAACTGGAATTGTGTGTGTTGCATTATCCTGTTTTCTGGTATCTCCATAGTTTGGAAATCTGGTACACTTCTTGTCTCTTTCCCTGGTCCTGGATGAGCACCCACCCCTGTCCCTGGTCTGCTGTCCTTTGAGATGCTAGGTCTGCTTGCCAGACCCTCTGCTAGGCTTGCTCAGCTCTCTGGTTCAGCAGAAGACTGATCACCTTGATAGGTTGGTTACTGCGTTAACTATGATGGTTCCTGGGGAGGCTTTTCAGATCTTTAGATTTAGTGCAAAGTTAAGTAGCAGAAAAGTGGAACCAGCGAAGTGCAGTAGCCAGAGAAAAGCAAACACACATGGTTTATGCAGTTGTCTGTAGTATCACTGAAAAAATAACTGGGTATTTTAAGAGTGTATTTTATCTTACTTCAAATAATTGAAAATGCTGTGTTTTAACACCCAAATTTAGAAGAATTTTTGGAATAGATCTTAAAATTTCTTAAAATGTTATTATCTTCCTGTCTTTCAGGCTGAAGGTGGCCAGTTCTGAGGATTAATTTAATAATTATTTGCTCAGAAAACTTCCTGCATTGTTCATGGTAAGGCTTATATTTGATAGTTCAAATTTAATTTGTTGTACTGACACGTTTACAGTATTTCTTACAAATTTTTTAGTGTTAACATTTCCTTCAGCTATAATAATGACTTAAGAGTTGGATCATACATTTACTGAGAATTGCAGTTTCACAGAGAAACTTTTCAATTTTGTATAACTGAATCAATAAAGATTTGAATAATTGTAAAGTGTATAACCTAGGGAAAGACCTTTATGCATTCGCAATTTTAAAATCAGCTTGACAGGAATGCTTTTAGAGTCTAAAAGGCTTTTTATGGTCATTTTATGCAAAAAAAAATTTGTTTGTTTGTTTTAATTATGTAAATGACTTAATCTGTTGGGATTTTGTGATTTAGACTGCTTTATAATTACAGAACTTTTCTGTTAATTTACAGGAGTTTTTCATCAGTATGTCTGAAACCATTAAATATAATGACGACGATCACAAAACTGTGTTCCTGAAAACATTGAATGAACAACGTTTGGAAGGAGAATTTTGTGACATCGCTATTGTGGTTGAAGATGTTAAGTTCAGAGCCCATAGGTGCGTGCTTGCTGCCTGCAGTACCTACTTCAAAAAACTTTTCAAAAAACTTGAAGTTGATAGTTCATCAGTAATAGAAATAGATTTTCTTCGTTCTGATATTTTTGAGGAAGTTCTCAATTACATGTATACTGCAAAGATTTCTGTTAAAAAAGAGGATGTCAACCTGATGATGTCTTCGGGCCAGATCCTCGGTATTCGGTTTCTTGATAAACTCTGCTCTCAAAAACGTGATGTATCTAGTCCTGAAGAAAACACACAGTCCAAGAGCAAGTACTGTCTAAAAATGAACCGTTCTATGGGGGAACCCAATGACACCCAAGATGATGAGGTGGAAGAGATTGGAGATCATGATGACAGTCCATCAGATGTGACAGTGGAAGGCACTCCCCCAAGTCAGGAAGATGGTAAGTCACCAACCACTACCCTGAGAGTGCAAGAGGCAATTCTGAAAGAGTTGGGAAGTGAAGAAGTTCGAAAAGTAAACTGCTATGGCCAAGAAGTAGAGCCTATGGAAACAACGGAATCTAAAGACTTAGGATCTCAGACTCCTCAGGCACTCACATTTAATGATGGCATAAGTGAAGTGAAAGATGAACAGACACCAGGCTGGACCACAGCAGCTGGGGATATGAAGTTTGAGTACTTGCTTTATGGTCACAGGGAACACATTGTATGTCAGGCTTGTGGCAAGACCTTTTCTGATGAAGCGCGTTTGAGAAAACATGAAAAACTACACACTGCAGACAGACCATTTGTTTGTGAAATGTGTACAAAGGGCTTTACCACGCAAGCTCATTTGAAAGAACACTTGAAAATACACACAGGTTACAAGCCTTACAGTTGCGAGGTGTGTGGGAAGTCTTTTATTCGTGCACCAGATCTAAAAAAGCATGAAAGAGTTCACAGTAATGAGAGGCCATTTGCATGCCACATGTGTGATAAAGCTTTCAAGCACAAGTCCCACCTCAAAGACCATGAAAGAAGGCACCGAGGAGAGAAACCTTTTGTCTGCAGTTCCTGCACTAAAGCATTTGCTAAGGCATCTGACCTAAAAAGGCATGAGAACAATATGCACAGTGAAAGAAAGCAAGTTACAGCAGCCAATTCCATCCAGAGTGAAACAGAACAGTTGCAGGCAGCAGCCATGGCTGCTGAAGCAGAGCAGCAGTTAGAAACTATAGCCTGTAGTTAAAAACTAAAGCAGGAACTTTATCAGAAATAATATAAGAAGTGAAATGGAACAAAATCTATTGTTGGTATACATTTAGACTGAGAATCTTTTCAAGAAAGCATATTTTTAGAGGATTTGAATGTTACATAGGAATACATAGCATTGCTTGGTTAGGTATTTTGGAACATTTCAGAGATGGGTATTCTTAGAATGTGAAACAGTTTTTGTTGTCATTAGCAGTATAATGCACTAATAACTGCTTTAATTCGAGAATGTGATCAAGTTCTCTACAAAACAGGGATCATCACTGGCTGATACTTTGCTTCATCCAGTATGGAATACTGAATACAATGTAAAAATTGCAATCAGTGAGAATCAGTGAGTTATGTTTGAAAACGCTGAGATCTCAAAAATCACAAACATGGAAAGAAAGGATTTGGTTTTCATAATTCTGAGGTGTTCTACCTACAATTTTCTGAGAAGCAGACATTGATTTCCTAAGCTTTTTAATTCCTCCTTTTTTCACCTAATGTAGGTTGGTGCAACAGAGTGTAAAGGAGGATGGTGATCAAAATGAAATTGCTTCTTATTCCATTACCTCAGATATCCTCTTATTTTTATAAAGGTGGCAAGTTTTAACTAAATACTTATGTTCTTGAAAAAACTGCATTATTCACAGTGATTCTGGTTGGCAAAGTAGAAGTGTCATGGCATTCACCAATCCCTTCTGTGGGCAAAAAAGTCTGCCTCATTTGTTTTTTTGTTCACTTTTATTCAGGGCCCCAGAGATGGGACCGGGCCACAAAGGAAAAAGGGTGCTGCATGGAGGAGACGTGCTCCTTACTCAAACCCAGTAGAAATCAGTAAAACCTAATACAGCCTGAGACTGTTTTTTTATTATGCAGCTTTCGGGTCACCTAACCTAGCACAATGAAGGCAGAGGAGTAGCTGCATCAGCAGGTGACCAGGTGTCACTGCCAGACTCCCAAAGCTGCAGCCACGGGTGTCACATACCTGCGTGCAGGGCTCAGCTGGGGTTTGTGTCATGGTCATACCAGCTCATAGACCCTGTTCAGGTTTAAAAGCTTCCACCTTCTGACACACCACCTCTTGTAAAGAGGCAGGCTTCAGTGAGTGAGTTCTGTCATAATCGATCCTGAGTGAGTGTTCACTATTAGTCGGTTGCTTAGTGTATTTTTTTTAAGATCAGCTGGGGTACATGCTGATAACTTAATAGTTAACTCACAGAGTCAACAAAATAAGTGGTTTTTGGATTGCAGTCTGCCACAAGTAGTCATCAAGAGAAGACACAATAATAGTGGCAATGTAACCCAAAACTATATTGAGCCTTTATTTTGAATTTGTAAATACTACAACTGTTGTGAAAACTTCATTTGAAGTTGTAATGGGCAAAAAACCACACTCTTGGGCACATGGTTGGTAACATTGGTCACTTGCGATACCTATAGCATATCAAAGTGTTAGACCAGTTTCTGGTAAGTTACTGTGTGGTATATCACATCTTGCTTTTCTAAATAGGAATTTAAAATAGTGTTTTTGGAACTGTTACATGGAACTTCGATTATTGAGGGGTTTTTTATTTGGTTAGGGTTTTTTTAAGCTTCACTTTATTCATGTATTCATCAGGTTAAGCAGTTATCTTAAAATGCCAGTAATTGTTCGAACGCTGGTCTGTAAATAAAACATGACCTTAATATTTTAGAAAATGTAAACTTTGGACCTTTACCAATATATTTTTTTAAAATGTTGCTTCATTTTACATTCAGTAATATTAGTTTGTAAACAAACTATACATTTTGTACCTGTGTAACATCAGAGGATGTGTATTCATTGCATTTTATTGGTTCTCTTGAGGAACATGAAAAATGACCATTGTTAAAATGTTTTACTGTATATGATCATAGATATAAAGATAGTAGGTCCAAAATAGGATCTACTGTTTTTTTTTTTTCTAAATATATTAGTGTTGCTATGTTTTCTTATCCGAAATTGTGTGCACTTCTTCCTAGGTAAATCGGGGTTGGTAAGACTGTACAAAACAGATCTGTTGTGAAAAGGGTTCAGAAGTGTAAAACGTGAAGAAAGTAAATTTTCTCAAGGTCTGCTATGAAGAGTGCAAGAAGCCACGAGCTTAAATTAGAGCAGTAAACAATTATGTTAGGAAAAAAAACCCCAAATGTTTAAAGGACTTAATAACGGGTTACTAAAACAGAATGCCTGGGGTGGTACTGCAATCTCCACTAGTGGTGACATTCAAGAATGGGTTAGACAAACATCTATTAGGATTGGTTTAAATATGGTTAATTCTGCTTTGAAGTTGAGGGATAAGCTAAATAACCTCTCAAGAAGAGCCTCATTGGGATTTTTTATTTTTAAAGTAATAAATTAAGATGGAGCTCACTGGGACCGTGGACGCTTGAGTGGAAAGACAGAACTCAGGTATTACAGTTAAAGAAAATTGTCCCTGACTTTTTAGCACAAGTAGTCAGGCTGTGAATCTGAAATTGTTATAGAAAGGCAGGCTTGCATTAGAAGACTCACAGCTGAAAGGGTGATAACGTTCTGTGTTACATCAGAGTAAACTCTGCTATTGTTACAGCTTATAGCTGTAAAAGTTACAAGTGCAGAGGCATGGAGGTGTCCTTAACTGTATACATGTTCTTGTTAATGTGTTCTAAACAAATCTATGTATTCTGAAGGAATGTTAGCCTGTATATTGTGGGGGTGTGTCTGTGAAGTTCAGGTAAATCTGTCTGCATCTTACAACACTACTGCTCCCATCTCTCTCCTGTCTGTGCCAAAAGACACCATGTACAAAAGCAGGTGTGAGTCAGCTCCAAGCCAATGAGGTTTTCCAGGATGATAAACTGTAAGCTGTGAGCTCTGTTGATTGAGGAACGGGGAAGTTTTTAGTTTTGCTTTGACAAGGATGGCAACTTCTTTTAGAGTTTGAGACAGTGGGTGAGATTCTGTCCAATTAATGGAAATTTTGCTGTTGGCTCTATTGGGGCCAGACTAATCTAACGTTCCTTAGCAGGTTTTTTTGTTTGGATTTTTTTAAGAGAAAAAGGAGCAAAAATAACACATATTAAACTGTGCTTAATTTCTCATCCTAATTGTGTTAGCCATGGGTATGCTGTTGATTATTTGGCACAACTCAGTTTGGAAACTAAAAGTTCGGCAAAGAATACCTTTCAGCCATTCTCCACTCCCCAACCCTTCTTTTACACACTATTCTTACCAATATTTTAAAAAATATTAGAAAATTAAGCAACTCACAATTGAGTCAGTACTTGTGGTTTTATTTTTCTGCTTTGATTTTTTAGAAAGGTTTAGACCTGGTGATTAGAGTTTTAAAGGTTGTTTTGTGAAAAGGAATTCCTCATGCTTGCTTCAGTAGCAAAAGTTGGAGGTCAGCTTCTATTTGTTCCTGTAAGCTACAGAATACTAAAGACTCCTCAAAATCTTGCCGTTTAGGTAGCCAAACTGGAGTTCTTTTGAAGATCTGGCCTCAGCTTTCTAATACAGAGATTACTTTCATAATCCCATTAAGTAAGGATACTTTAATAGAGTTGTGTGAAATACAGAATAAAATATCAGATAGTACCAGAAAGTCTACCCTAAGGCTGGAGTATATTTTTAGGGGCATATTATCTTTTATTAAGACAGACATTTCTAGTGTTATAGAGGATACAAAGCATTTATAAAAGAGACTACTATAAAAGAGACTACATCTACTTCTTGGAACAGATGCCTTTTCTGAATGTAAACATTTACAGATAGGTACAGAACAGGATAATTCTGCCTGGAAGGTACAGACAGATCTAAGGAATTGTCATCTTTTTCAGTTAGTCCTTAGATCACAGTAGTGTGCCCAGTCAGCCAGAAATGTGCACATTTCATTAAAAATTCCATTACAGCAGTTGGTCTGTCATTTGTCTTCATATAGATCTAAAACAATTATAGTAACATTCTTACTCATTTCAGAACAGATGGAGGATTTCCATTAATAGATTTGTTAAATATGTGTCATAAGAGTTGAGACACCTATTCTCAGGAAATATTTTTAAATGTAGTGAAAGAAATCTGAAATAACAGAATAGCTAAAAATAGTGATTTATGCAGTAGTGATATGTTCTGCAGTGTTTTTCTCTCCACTATCCTTCCATATTATTTTTATTTACATGCCCTGCTCATTTAGATATTTACCGAACTCTGAAATTTGGTGAACTTCAGTGGTTCCAATATGAACAGCAATGCAACTCTTTAAAATAGAAACATTTTTGAATCTGGTTAATACATATTTTTGAATTTACTGGTATTTTTACTATTCAGTAGCTAAGCATCTAATTTTTTATAGGTAAACCTGAAAAACTTGTGGACCATATGAATAAAGATGTACTACATCTGACTTGTTTGGTATATGGGTATCAAAAACCATGGCCAAAGCAGAACTTCTGGATACCTGTATCTCAGATTCCTTCCATGATTTTGTGGGGTTTTTTTGGTGAGTCTATAGTTTGAGAGCACGAGTTTGTAAAATGAGTGGTACTAACAAGAAATTCCAATTCTTACTTAATCGAAATTCCAAATGTATTTTCTTTTTGATAATACTGAGCCATTTTAAAGAAGTATAAAAGACAGTAACAACATGCTATATATTAGGCAATGAATATATTTAAAGTTGTATTTTCATTCAGAAGTAGAATAAATTAATAGATATGGTGCATTGAATATAGATCATCTTTATGAAATCATTAAAACATGAGAGCTCTTTTTGGCTTTTTCCACCAAAGCATGGACGTTTTTCTTATGTTGAGAAAAACATGTTTTCTGATGTAAACCCATTCTGTTAAAAACAATCACCAAAACCACCCAAACCTTACAGTGCTTACACTTGCAGTTTTCTGACCTCCTCCCAATGGCCTATTTATACATTTAAGTAATCTGTATATGCAAGCAACTTAGACTATTTTTGTCTTTTAAAATATTCTAAAGACCAAGCTTCCCTGCATCTAAGTTTTCATTCTTGACTAATAAAAATCCTTTTTCTTTCAGGGCAGAGGGTACCACAAGCAATGCTTACAGGAACAAAGCACTGTAATGGCATTGCAAATTGCTCAGACATGAGAATGGAGTATAGTGGAGCTCCACTAACTCCACTGGTGGAGCTTCCACTAGGGTCAGTGGAAGAGCAGCCTCAATATAGAGCAGCTTAAGGCATTGTGGAGCTGCCTCCTGAGACAGCAGCTTTGCGCTGTGACTGCCATAGTGAAATGGCAAATTGTTGCTAAAAGAGGTAATCTCATTTTCTCCTTTCCTTTCTTGCTGTTACCTTTTGCACCTGTTTCCTCCATCTTGTTTGCCTCAGATTTAGTGGGTTTTTGTGGCTTTAGAATAAGCCCGTGCAGTGATCTTACGTAAGAAAGCAATTCAGCGCTTAAGTGAGTTGGTTTTAAATTGACCTACCTTGTCAAACCAATTCATTAAGTTTGATCCAAAGTAAGTGGCAAGAGCACATTGCTGGAGTTAGGAGAAGGAATGGAGCAGAACTTGCCCAACGTTGGCACTGCATTAAATACAAGGGGATGAAGCACAGCACAGGTTGCACAGTGTTTGTGAGAAGCAGCCAGGCAACAGAAGGGATCAGACATCATCAGACATCATTTTTGCAACATCCACTGCTGGTAAACTTGTGGGATTATGAAGAGAGTGATCTGTGTGTGTCATTTCTGCTTTTTCAGGAGAATGGAAATCTGATGGTTGAAGTGGTGGGGGCTTTCTTATCCTCTTTTTTTTATTGTTTAAATTAATCTGATCCTGTTTGCCTCTTATCCAACAGTTCTATACAGCCTTGAATGGTGGCAAATTGCTCAAGTTAAGGAGAAAAGAGTTCTTAATAAAAGACAGTAGGTGTTTAATTCATTGAAGGACAAAACTGGAATCCCAAAGGGATAAAAAAATAAATTTTTTCAACAAGTTAATTTTTACTAGTATTAGAAGTAAACAATATTCACTTCATAGTTATTTGCATCTATTTTAGATCTGTTTTAGATTGTTTCCTGGGTGAAAAAAAAATCACTCTTTTTAGTCAATGCAAATAATTTAACTCCAAAGTTTAGGGATAGATTCTGTATTTCATTAGGTGATGTCAGCTAGACTGGTTTTATCATAATTTATTTTTCTGCCTTTTAAGTTTAGGGTTCTGTGGAAAACCTAAAGTTTTCAAATGAATGATTATGACTTATTTCCATGTATAAATATGAATCCCTATAAAGACCTGAATATAAAAATTGTAGGTTTTCTTACATTTCCACTTGATACTTGACATTAATGAGTTTTAAATGTAATTCTTGAGTTGTGTAGCTGAGGCTTCAGAAGGCATTCCTTGTTAAGAGTTGCCTTCTTTCAGTGTAAAGTTCTTCCCTAGAAATGAGGTTTGTTCTCTGATATTTCTCATGGTTTTCTATGTTTTTAACAAGAATTTTTTTCCCATTTGAAGTAACAGCATTTGAATGTTTTCTTTTTACATGGTGTGTGATTTTATATTACAGCTGTTACTGATTTTGAAATGTTACTAATTCATCCAAATTCTCCAGTAAGAGTTATAACAACCACGGTCACTATATTCTTGCTTTTAAATTATAAAATAGAACTTAAGCCAGGATTTGGAAACATAAACTTTTTAATGGTGGTGTAAGGTTTCAATCTTTAACTTCTCAGCACTGTACAAGAAAACTTATACCCCTGAAAAGCAGTAAGATCTCTTTGACTGCTTGTATTGGAAAGAGTTGATTTTTAAAAACGTGTATATGTGTATTCTTTTTGTGTTTCTGGATTTCTTTATCTTAGATCAAATAAGGGAAAAAATTCAACTGTCCATTTGGAAAGTAGGAAGGAGCAGCTCTACCCTTTTGTATTTCAGAGGAGTTAAAAGTCAGAACATAACTGGGCTTGGTTAGTAGACCAACAGTTATCTACAACTCTACATATAGTAACAATTAAAACTTACAGTTTATAAAGAGCCTGACAGGTTTGCTTATGCTATAGTTTTGCAATTCAGGCTGCACAAAATACCTAACCCTGAAATACATGAGAAATTCTTGCTTTAAAATGTGATTGCTACCATCATAAACAGAGGTATATTAGACACAAACTTTTTTAATTGAAGTGAACAATTACCCATTTTAAGAATGTTAGTCAATGTTTTTAATATGAAGTGTAGGTTTCATTTTCCACTTCAATAATTTTTATCCAGTTATGTGACTTTCTTGTAGATCTCCCATTGTTTCAAGGACAGATTAAAAGGAGTCAGACAGGAGTTCTGATTTGAAGTAATAAATTCTACTGGTGTAGGATTGTCCTATTCTAGATACTTTCCAGATGGACATGATTATGATCTGAGAATCTTGCTAACCTAATTTAAAGTTTTTAAACGCTACTGTTTTAAATCCTTTCTTTTGTATCAAAATTGATGTTTTCAAACTTAATTTAAAATTCATATCTCTATCTTATTTCTCCATGTTTCATTTTTAGCCATGCATGATGAAATCCCCATTCTTTTTACTTTATAGGACAAGTTAGAAAGCTGCATGGTGTATTTACCATTTGTATTTCATATTGCTGTAATTCAGTATAATTTCCCATTCTCAGTTCTTGAACAATCTAAGCTATTTAGTAGCACAATCAAATTATGACTTTGGTATTTACATTTTATGAGCCTTTTTTCTTTTCTTTGAGTGTTAAATTAAGCATGTGGTTTAATATTTAGGTTTACTTCTATAAAAATGTATAACTGATTGATTGAGGACTCGAATAGTATTTTTTTGCAAATTTGAAAATATCTTCATTCATTCTAAAGCTGACTTTTCTTCTCCTTAGCTCATTGGCTAGCTGTTCTGCCATGGGTCATAAATGCTTCTTTCCTTTTAAGATCCTTGAAAACTTGAGCAAATGCCTGATTTTATGATTTGTGTGTCAAGTTACACACACCAATAAGCTGTGGCATGATCAGAGTCTTAAAACAGTTTTTATAGAAAAGAGAAAGACACATTAAAAAATATTCAGTTTTAGTGTAACGAATGTTGTGCTGATAGGAACAGAAAAGGTTTGAAGATGAGAATTTCACTTGAAGGAGACTCCCAACCCATCCTATGCATTTTCAGTATGGTGCAGAATGATATGGCCTGGTCCTTGTTAGGAGACAGTGGTCATGTGTGAGGTTCTTTAAAACCTCTGCCTGTGTTCCACAGTGTCTTGGCTAGATCCAGAGTCATTAGCCAAGGACTTGACTGGACTGAATTCCTTGCTGTATAAAAGAATTCCTGTGTGATGGAAAGATTCTAAGTTTTGGACGGTGACTCATTCATCTGTCTTGGTGAAGGGACTGACAACCGGCAGAGGTGTGGCAGGTAGGAGCAGTGATTACTTTGGCTCCACTGCACAGTTGTATATGTAGTAATGTTTTAGGTGAGTCATTGGATCTTTTATTTAAACCTCCTGAATTTATCTAGGTCTTGTTGATTGGCTTTTGTTTTGGGTTCAGCTTCTCTAATTTTGACTCCTATCTATAACAGAAAGATAGCAATTTACTTTTTATGAGACCGTTGGGAGATAATCAGTAGTGGGTGCAAGGCATTCAGATGTTGTGAGGGTGGTGATATAATCAGCTAGAAATATTTCTTAGATGGAAGTAGCTCTTTTGGGCTATCTTTACAGGCTGTGAGAAGTCCTGGGGTGGAGGCATCTTTGTGATAAGGAACCCCAACAAACAAAAAAACACCCCAAAACGGTACAGCTATTTCTCCTAGACTCTGTTTAAAATTTATTCATATTTGTAAATCTCTCCCCTGGACTACTATGTAGTTTATCAGATTAATTAAGAAAAAATGAGTAGACCCATGAATTAAAATACTAGTGGCCACAATTATCTTTAATGGCATTCGCTTTTTCCTGTCTTGGGAAATATTGCATGTTCTTGCTTCTCGCTTTCAAAGTGTCTTGTCTTTGGCTTCCAGAAATCTGTACACTACTATTCTTTTGAAGCACTCATGGAAAGGTAACTGGCTTTTCATTTAATTTTTTTTTTTCCAGGAGAATGGCACTTGTGTCCATTTTTATTTTTCTTTTCTACCCTCTCTGTTTTTTCTCTCCATCTGTCTGTTAGAGATGTATTAATCAGAGAGGTATTAAATGTTAGATTTCTAAATCTAGGATCCTGACTATTATGATCCCTTCTGTACAGATTGCAATTTGACATTTCAAATATTCATCTAATGTTTAGGTATTTCTTGCTGACACTCAGTCATAATTTCCTCTAAACAGCTTCCCTGCAGTTTCAGATGTAATATATTGCATCTTGGCTAGTAAGGACTTCTAAAGTTAAGCTTAACCATAAAATTACAGTGACTGTAATCACTTTTTGAGACCATTATGATCATAGCCAATTTAGCAAAAGACATCAAATAGTTCAAGCAGTTTCCTAATCATATTACTTTTCCCTCCCAAAAAGCTAGATTAGATTATTAATGTGTAAGTGTGGGAAGAAATAAAGAAAAAAGGGTCAGAGATAATTAGTTCTCAAAGTTGGGAAAAAAACCCCACCATTTTACAAAATATAATACTAGCATTTGATGTAAAATGTATGAAATCTTGATTATATCTTTATATTAATTTTATTATAAAATGTGTTCATTTATATTTAGGTGATTAGTTCTGAATGATTCTTTCAGAAGAGAGTTTAAAATGTTACCTGTAAAATGTTAACTGTATGTTCTTGTTAACAAAACATTGAAACTTTGCACATCATCAGGTGGAAGGGACTCCTTCCTGAATACATATTTACAAGGCTTCTGAACCTATGTGACCAAATAATTGTTCTCAGCTCCATTAGAATAAAGGGCTTACTTCAGATCTAAACCCAGAGAATTATGAATAGCATGGATGATTTAAAGTGACATCAGTCAACATGATTTTTGTAAGTGTCTAAAAATGTTAGCTATCTGTTAAAAATGTGTTAAAGTTTTTAACAAAGTACTTTATTACTAAGTCAAGACTTCTTCTAAAAGGTCTTTGAAGATACAAACCAAAGAATTTTTACGTCCCCTGATGTCATCTGGAAGTCAGTAATTCCTCACTTAAGCATTAAGAATTTAAATGATACACAAGGCAGAGATTGTATCATTACTGATAAAAATATATATATACAGATGTTTTTGTAAATGTTTTCGTGCTTCCTATTTCATACAAGTTGATAGAATATCTTTATAACATTTTTTCTTCTAGCAGAAAACATTACTTCCTGTTAGCTTTTAATTTGAGCAAGAAAACTGAAAGCTCTAGAATAAAATGTGACTGGTTTGAGTTATTTATCAGATTAAATACAGATAGCAGTTAAAGAAAGATGTTCATTAACATTATTGTTAATGAACTGTATTCTTTCACCAAAATGGTGTAGGTTCTGTTACCAAGTTGCTTATACCCACCTAGAATTTTACAGGTTACTTACAGACTTTCATATCACTGAATCATATTTATTGTTTTGAAAATCTTTTAACAAGCTGCTCCACCATCTCAAAACACAATCCGTTAGAAACATCTATATAATTTTTTTGAGGATGTATGTAATAGAAATACATCCAATAGATTTTTTTTTGTTGTTGTTATTTGAGAAGTGCTTTAATACCTGTTTTCATGGTGGATAACTCTCCATCAAGCATACCAATCAAGCACTAAGGGCC
The DNA here is from genome assembly GCF_965178545.1 of Coloeus monedula. Taxonomy (NCBI): domain Eukaryota; kingdom Metazoa; phylum Chordata; class Aves; order Passeriformes; family Corvidae; genus Coloeus; species Coloeus monedula. The sequence goes on from NC_138781.1 coordinate 109,023,178, forward strand.
ACATAACACATATATCATAAAAATACCAATGTAGGTTTTCTTACAGTCTTTCCAAATTATGGATCAGTCCTGATTTTCTAAAGATTATGGGGTATCTTCCACGTTTCTTGTAAGAATGCTCAGTGTTGCTGACTGCATTCTTTTCTGCATTTTATGTGGGATACTTTTACTAGAAATGCTTCTAATTGAGTTCTTAGGTACCCTGTTAGTTCCCATACTTAAGGTGAAGGAGAATAATGATAGGTGAGGAAAGGTTAGAATGGAGATTTTTGAAGTCACATTCTTAGAAGGAACACCATTCCTGAGCAACCAGAGTTATGTTGGTTAATTCAGTTGCCATGTGAGAGAAATGAAACTGAATCCCTGAAATGTGAGATAGAAGAGGGAAACAAATGGCGATAAAGAAGCTGAAATTGCTAAAGGGAATAAAAGGAATATCCAGAAACTGGATAGTAGAAATGGTAAGTGAAGAGAAACCTAGAAGGCATTCCCAAGGAGAAATGATGTTGCACACTATTAAAAAAAAGAAAAAAACTGCCACCAGATGATTAGTTTGACTTTGACAGTGATGCCCCTCTTGAGTTCTTGCTGAAGTATATAAGCAATATTATTTAAGGAGGTCAGTGCTTTTCTGTACCTGTATTTTAAGAATAAGGCCTTATTTTGAGAATTCAAGCATCCCAGGTTAATTGGAGAATTCTCTGTTTGGGAAATGCTTGATTATGAAAAAATGAAATAAGCTTGTGAGAATATCCTAGGTTATGAAAATGTGCCTGGAAAATGTATTGCATATTGCAAACATTTATGCAATTTTTAAAAAAATGTATTTTCTATAATTTGCACTGATAATGTTTTTCAAAATCCCTCTTGCAAGTTCGGCTTAAAGAGGAGAGTTAGTTTTTGTAAATCTTGTCCCATCTGGCTGTGTGTTTCTCACTTCTGCTGTAGAAGTTCAGTGCCCAGAGGAAATCTGAGTATGGGTTCTACAAACAAAAGTAAATTAAATCTGAAACGTAAAAGATGGTAGGAAATTTTAAGTAGTCTTCCACTGTTGGCCTTCACTGTCTTTATTTTATTAGTATTCATTATTTTCTTTACTGTTTTGCCTTGATGTCATCTTTTGTGTGCCGAAACATTCATGTTGCCTCTTAAAGTGCTGGGTACACCTGGGTTAATGGGCCTGTGAAATCAGAGTATGAATTCCTCAGCATTTGAGCTTTTGGAAGTGAAAATACTGTGACAAAGTACGGTGTCACTGGACCCTATTGCCAGGGCTGTCAGCTTGCGGTGAAACCAGTGCACCCCAAAATGTCAGGCAGCGGGACTGTTGTCTAGAGATAATTAGGAGCAATTAGCCAGTCTCCCTGCTGGGCAGATCGCTGTTGCCTTTCTCCTTTTTGCCCTTCCCCCTGCTGCCACTGCAGGGCAAGGAGTTATGGCATTGGTGGTTCCCTGGTAGAGAGAGAGAGAGAGAGAGATAGAGAGAGAGAGACTGTGTGTGTGTGTGTGTGTGTGTGTGTGTGTGTGTGTGTGTGTGTGTGTGTCCGTGCGGGCGCCCCGGCCCCCTCCCCGCCCCGCCGCATTGTGGAGGGAGGGACCGCGGCCGCCTCCGCCGCCGTGCGGGGCCGGGCGCTGTCCGTGGTGCTGAGCCCGGCGGGACGGGCGCTGTCCGAGGTGCTGATCCCCGCGGGGCTGGGAGCTGTCCGAGGTGCTGATCCCCGCGGGGCTGGGAGCTGTCCGAGGTGCTGATCCCCGCGGGGCTGGGAGCTGTCCGAGGTGCTGATCCCCGCGGGGCTGGGAGCTGTCCGAGGTGCTGATCTCTGCAGGACCAGGAACTCTCCGAGGTGCTGAGCCGTGCCGCCCGGGCGGCACCATGGTGTTCGCTCCAGGTAAGGGCAGCTGCATCCCGATCCCGGCCGGGTAGCCCAGCAGGAAGGCCCCGGCCGTGCCGGAGAGCTGCTGCGGGGAGGGGGTGATGATTGAGCCAGTGCTGCCAGCAGGCAGAGGCAGGTAGCTTCAAAGAAGGTGGTTTAGTTTGTGATTTCTTTAGCTGTGGATCCAGAGGTTATGAGGGTCACCCCTGTGGTTCTCATCAGGGACAGGAGCCTCCTATACAAGTGTGCAGGGGGCTGTGCTTGTCAGACCACACAAAAGGTCACAAAAGGGGATGTGGCCTTGCAGTGACTGGAGAGTGAGTCCCCCTCTGCACCCACACCCATGGCTGCCAATAAGACCATCCCTGAAACTCATGGAGATAATTTACAAATTTCAATTCCTCTTTCCTCCCCACCCTAAACAAAATAAATATTTGAGTGGAAGAGAACAGAAAGTTTATTCAGTCCAGTTTTTACTGGAACAAAACTGAAGATGACAGCAGTTTGTGTCTAATGTGAGATCTCACTGTATAAGGGTGCAGAATCTCTAGTTTGTGGTATACTTTTGTGCTAACCCATAGAAGAAGCGAAACTACAGCAAATCTGTATTGGATTTGGAACATTCTGCTTGGAAATAGGCAGCTGGTTGATCAGAAAGGGATGAGAGGGATGAAAGGCCCAGTAGCTGCAGGGTATAAATGTAAGTCATGCATAGTATCTTCTGTAGGGAAATGACTTGAAAATAACTTTGTTAAAGATGTATAACTTTCAGTAAAATAGTGGGTCAATAGAAAAGGGAAAGTAAATGCTGCAACTTGACACTGAATAACTGTTAATACCTTTGTTTTGCAAAGCTTACAGAGGTTTTGTCTTTGAAATTAATATCCAATCTCTGAAAGGGTAAGAATCCAAAAGCTTTACACTTCCGTATTAAAAAAAAAAAATCTTGGGACTAACTTTGTTAACTCAATAGAGTCTAATTTTTTTTTTAAAAAAAAGGTATCTCTTTTCAACAATCTCATTAAGTTTGTCTGTTTAACTGCCTGGTTGCTCTCTAATTTAGTACATTCACATGCATTGTGTTGTGAAATTGGGACCAAGTTATTTATCTTAATAGAACAAGCCACTGCTTTTTGTAATACACCTTTCAGTATTAGTGGCTCTTTTCTGAACTCCTTTTCTCTGTCACACTGTCACCATTAGCTGTACAAGTTTTTGAAATGCTCAGTGGGACTGGAAAACTGTGGGAAGAGATTACCTCTAAAATAATGAAAACATGCATGTTTTTTCTTCAAAGGCTGACAAAAAACAAACCCCAAAGCTCATTAATAACTGCATGAATTGCTCTTTTCACAACTCTAATACATAGATGGAAAAAAAAATCCTCTGTCCAAAACTGTTTTATATAGTCATTCTTCAGTTTTCCTATACTCAAAGAAAAGCCCATGGTTTCCTTGCAAATGTTGCCATAAAATACATAGGGCAACTAAATGGGAAATTGTAAAAGAAATGATAGAACAATCTATTATATTCAGACAGAGCAAGCCTGAGTACATTCCTGGTTTTTTTATTGTTTTTCTTCCCTGCAAATCAGCCCTGCCCTGGCATTATCTCTTCTCCAGATATTAAAAAAAGTAATAATAAAATAAGAGATTTATACATCTTTAGAATTTTCATAGTACTTAAGGCCATATGAGGTAAGAATACTGTAAGTTTACTAAGAAAATTAGTTTCATTTCTTCAATCAACTTTCTGATTTTATCTCACTGTGATGAATGACCTCATTTTCTGTTCCATTTATTTGTTGGGGTGTAAGGGGAGAGGAAATAAAAGATTTATCTAACTGTAAATGGTTAGGGTCAGAATGATAAACTTCCAGGATGGGGTGGAAAAAAGAAAACAAAACAACAATCAAGAGGAAAACCTCTTCCAGAAGCAAGAAGTATGGAAGTCATTTATCTGACAACAAAGATAAGATTTTGCAGATGAATAAGGTGATGGTCTTTTTCTTAAGGTCTTGGATATGTTATTTCAGAACTCTGAAATAATGGGGTATGTTCATAAGCTGTTAAGTAGAAGCAGCTTATCAAGTTAAATAGTCTTTTAAAAAGGTGAAGCCTACTGACTGTTTACTGAGTAGATACTTTTCTGTTAATATTCAGCTCCCTAAAACTTCTATCTACTATGTTGAAAAAATAACACAACAAAGCAGCACAAAAACAAGCAACCCCAAAAGAAGCCTGGGTATTACTGAGATAGATCAAAATTATTATAAGTTGTCCGGTATTCCATGACAAAATTGGACTTCCTGTCTCATTTCAGACAGTGTATTGCTATTTGTAGGTATGCAAAAAAGTATTCTTCATATTCTTCATTTATTCATATTCTTCCTTCCCACTTAAAATTAACATTGAGACTGTTCCAGAACAGAGAAAGGAACTGAGAAGAGTATGTTTTTTCCTTACTTGGTTTAATTTGACTGGGCCTTCATTGTACTGTCTTGTGCTGATTGATTAATGATATGCTTATGTATAGGAAATGCAGTCCAAACTCCATAAGGTATCTGGGCGTTCATTTTTTCTGGAAAATTCACACATGTTGTGCTGCCCTTACAGTGGGGGATGATACATGAAATTCACACAAGCTACGCGTTGCAAGGTTTAGCTTCTTTACTTTTCCTGTACTTAACTGCTTTAGGCAGTTTGAGAAGTAGACAAAAATGTGTTATTTTACATTGCATGTAAGGATGGAGGTGCATATGAGACTGCACTAGAGAAGCATGAAATTTCAGGGTTTTGGATTAGATCAAAAAGCAGAGAGAAGTCATCATTTTTGAATTGGTAGATCTTCTTACGAAGTTTTCCTTAAATTTTCTGTAGAAGATAGTGTATTCCAGAATTTTAAAAAATGTCAATGCTAAATTAGCCTGTAAAATACTGATAACTACAAATAATTCCACAGATTAAATATGTGCTACTGTGAGGCAGGAAATGAAGAGGTATTAAAACATTTATTTGTTCTAACACATTAGTAAAAATTAGAGAATGCAGCAAGCTTTCTTCTGATAGCATGTCATTAGTTTACAAAAGTGTGATCACTTCCAATATCAGCATTTACCAGATTGAAGAGTAACTTTAAATGTTACTTCTACTACTTCTTTGCAGACTTCCACTTACTTTTCCAAAAATTACCTTTGGGCATATTCCATGCTAATTTCCAACCCTAAAATGTTTTTCTAGTGCAAGATAAAACTAATACTCTTTACTTATGATCTGTCTGAACAAACACAATACAAAGGTGTTTTTCATGCTTCAAGAACTTTTTCTGATGTTATTTTCCATGAATCACTCAAACACTTATGTCTTAGGCCTTAGCCCTTACATGTATATACTGATATAACACAGCTATGGCCTGCATTTTTAAAATTAGCTTGGGAATAAAGTTAGAAACCTATGTCTGAGCTACCTAAATGGTTTTCTAAGCAAATCTGACTTGACTATCATTTCAGTGATTATTTTAGTATATTTTGAGAATTTTACACTACTCTTACTCTGTAAAACCGTAAATAAAATAACCAAATTATAGAGTCTCATCATTGCAGTCAATCATTGTTTCATCCAGTACAAAGCTGTGTTTGAATAGGTTTGTGCCTTTTTTTTTTTTTTTTTTTACATAGTTTATTTTAGAAAGGAATCCGTTTTGAACTGAATACCTCAAGAAAGATTGGAATATTTACATTGACAGCTTGTTTTGGGTCAAACACTCCCTTTCTTTAAGCTTGTGTCTGCTTTGAATTCTGTGATTTCATCTTTCAGGTGAATCTTGTTATTTGTCAGTGTAATTTGAAGAATTCCTTTTACCTGACAGTTTCCCCTTAACTAGAAACTCAGATGTTTTACTCAACACCCTGTAGTCCTAAAAGAAGGAGGAGGATATAGAATTAATTTTTGTATCAATATTTTTGAGTTAAAAAATGTGCAAACACAAAGATAGACGTTAGAGAAGTCAGAATATTCACTGCTTGGTGCCTTTTTCATGCAACAGTAACACCAATAGCTTTTCAACGAGGTTTTCAGCAGCACAGCTGTTCTTAACATCTTTAAGCTGGGAGCAGCATAGCAGACTTGTATAATGACACTGAAGATCAGAAGCGCATCCTGTACCAAACATTTTAGGAATCTCATTACACTGCAATTGAAAACATAGCAGCTGCATACTGAAACAGATGTGCTTACTGGTCTGAATAGTCCTGTTCTTCTGCAGTGGAAAAGCTGGGACAGCAACAACCTGTTGTGCTGCAGAACATGAAGATGTGAAATTTCTTGACAGAATTTTAATCTTTTTTTATTATAACATTACAGGTACTATTGCAGATCACTGTCCACAATGCCCAGGTCAAGACAGTATGGAAGGGCCTGTTCATGAATGCAAAAATTGCTACCAATAACTTTACTTTGGAGGTAACCTGTTGTGGGATATCTCCGTGCCAACTGTGGTACTCTGGCACTCAGTTATGAAGTGTCTTTCATCCATGAAAACAAGGCAGGACACAGTCCATGTTGTCCTTATTAACTGCTGTGCTACATTCTGCTAATGCTCTGTTTTCTGCAGTCCTCCCCAGAAATCCCTAATCCATGATGTAAAAGTATATGCATGTAGGATTCTTATTTGATAGCTTAGTGTTGACAAAGTCCATGTGAAGGACATAATTTGAAAGTGAAAAACAAAATTATTTGCCAACCTCATGCAGTCTGATATAATGGAGGTTTTGTCCAGTATTTGTTATGGCTGGTAGTGAGCATGGAGGTGCCCCCCAAAAGTGTCTGAATGCATTTATAGCTCTCAACAATAGTTCAAAATGTTTGCCACCCGGTAGGAAGAAATCATATAGAAGGAAATTCCTTATTCTTTTTTTGCTGAGGGAAAATATTTCTTGTGCTGACCTCTTCCCAGTGACACATTGATCTTTCCCCTGCTGTGAAACTCCACTAGCACATCTCATTAGCAAGGTGAAAGAAATTTAGTTTATAGATATTCTGAAATGTGATTGAATTAGCAAGCTTAAGAAAATAATCAACAGCCCTAGGTGCAAACTTTCTTTAAAGTAAGAATCAACATAGCATTACAAAATGGCCCAGAATTTATTTTTTCAAATTATTTTTAACAGAACTGAAGGCTTGAATAAGTGAGGCTGGCACCTTTCACTTCCATGTCACTGGATTGAATCTGATTCAGGTTAGGTGTGAGAAGAATTCTGTTATCACAGTAGCTGTGTATGGCCTATATTGAAGGAGTGGTTCATAGTGGGGGCATAGTGGTAATAAGTGATACAATCCTTATTAATATCCTTACTGGAACTGTTTATTGAGCAGGAAAGTCAAATGGTGAATATAGAAAAGGAATGAGTTACACTTACATCCAGGGTTTGTCCCTCCGAGTTGTTGTTTTGTAGGTGAATTGTTCTCTTGTACTTGTTATAGACATAAATATCATTCCAATCTTATAAGTTTTATTATGCTAGTTGAAAAAATGCCCTTACTGTAAAATACAGTGAAAGGTAGATTTATTTCTATCCCTCCAATCTTGTCTATTAAAGTTTTTGTTAAGGACATAATACATTGTATTATGTTACAAATACTAGGTTAAGTAAAAACTATTTGCAAGCAAATAATTTATAATTTATTTAGAAATAAATATTTTGAAAATTTTTGACTACTAGTTACCCATCTGTATTGTGTTTTTTACATAATAGTTTGAAAGATTCTATAGAGCTTTAGTGGATGTCAATCAGAGCAGAGTCTTTACTGATGTTAACAGAAACGAAAAGCTGACCTGAATAGCCATAAAATACTTCAGGTTCCTATAGAATGCCTTTCCAGGGAAGTCAGGGCAGGCGAGCTCTGTGTTGCTGTTGTTTGCCCTTCCAAATCCTGTAGTTGTGTTACCAGAAGATGCTGTCTTCTTTCTTCAAGGGAGTTTGGCATTTTTTGTTTGAAGAAGTAAATTGAGCCATATTCTACTCAGGTATTTCTCTAATGGTGAGGCAGATGTAATCTCCTGTGAATTACTTGCATTTGCTTCACTTTGTATATTTGATAGAATAACTCTGTCATTCTTTCATTTTCTGTCTTTGGGCAGTGAATCCACTCACGATTTATCAGTACAGAGTGGTTGCATATCCATTACTGCTTCCGTTAAATACTTGCAGACTGATGTTGCATTTTGTCTTGAAGTAAGTTTTCTTAATAGAGCAGAAAATATTTCTCTAGGAAGACAGAGAATCAGTTCCAAGAGTGGAAAACAGCATGTGATGGCATCCTGTTGTAAAGAGAGATTCTGTCAAGATTACAGCTATGAAGTAAAAAAGAACACAAAACCAAAAAAGGGTTTTGCTCTTTCAAGGTGCCTTTTAGGTTTATATAATGTTTGATTTACTTTCTATCATGATTTTGTGTATATCCGTGCATGTGTATATGCCCAAGGGAATGGCCTGAAGTTGTGTCAGGGGAGGTTTAGGTTGGATATTAGGAAAAGGTTCTTCACCCAGGGGGTGGACACGGCACTGGAACAGGCACCCCAGGGAAGTGGTCATGGTACCAAGCCTGACAGAGTTCAAAATTATTTGGACAACACTCTCAGGCACATGGTGTGACTCTTGGGGATTGTCACGAGCAGGGCAGGAGTTGGGCCCAATGATCCTGATGGGTCCCCTCCAACTCAGCATATTCTGTGATTCTGAGATTCTACACACATATATGTATATGTTCATGATCTCAGCCTCAGTTGCTAATAGCTGTATTTACAGCTTTCATACTCCACTCACATTCTAAAATAAGCAGGGAATTTTTTTCTGTACTTCTGTGCATGTGCAAATTTAGGGCTTTTTGTGGGGGTGTTTTTTTCCTGGAGGTTTTTGTTGTGGGGTTTGGGGTTTATTTTAGAGCTAGAGGAGGGCTCTGCTTCACCTGAAATATGGACAGACAATTTCTGACTGAATAATCTGGTATAAATTGCAACATATCTAAAATGTAGCAGGATGTTTTCACTGGTTTGCTGGCTTTTTACAGGTTATGTAACCTCTTCCTTATTTTCTACGCTTAATAAAGAAAATCAGGTTCAGGTATTGTAAATTTTAATTAACGCACATAGTTAACAATTAAAGTACATTGTTCTTTAAGACCAAAAATCACAAAAAAACTGCAGAAATATAAACACAGCGGCTAGCAAAATAAACCTCCACTGAAAACTTGCCCTTCACTTATGCTGTACAGTGGTGGATACTGAAAGTCTTCTAACACAAAAGTTGTTTCAATGGGGATCAAAATGAGCTTTTTGATACAGATTGAAAAGACCCATATAAATGTTATCTAGATTTCTGTGCTGAATGCTTTCTTTTTGGATAGGAATCTCTGAGCACCTGAACTGTAGAAAATAGAAGGTAGAGGGGGTCAGATGATGAGTGGTGTCCCTCAGGGCCTCGTCTTGGGACTGGTGCTCTTTGATACCTTCACCAGTGACACAGACAGTGGGATTGGGTGCACCCTCAGCAAGTTTGCACATGACACAAAGTTGGGCAGTGCAGTTGGCACAGCAGAAAAATGGGATGCTGTCCAGAGGGACCTGGACAAACTTTAGAACCTCATGAAGTTCAACAAGTCCAAGTGCAAAGCACTGCACATGGGTTGATGCAATCCCAGACATGAGCACAGGCTGGGAGAAGAACTCATTGAATGCAGCCCTGATGAGAAGGACTTGGGGCTACTGGCAGATGGAAAACTGGATGTGAGCCAGCAATGTGCACTTACAGCCCAGACAGCCAACCATATCCTGGGCTACATCAAAAGCAGTGTGTCCAGCGCGTCAAGGGAGGTAGTTCCCCCACTCCACTCTAGTGAGATCCCACGTGGAGTGCTGCATCCAGCTCTGGCATCCTCAACACAAGAAGGACATGGACCTATTAAAGTGGGTTCAAAGGAGGGAAAAAAGATGATCAGAGGGCTGGAGCACCTCTCCAGTGAAGGCAGTTTGAGAGAGTTGGGGTTGTTCAGCCTAGAGAAGGGAAGACTTTCAGGAGACCTTCAGGGAGCCTTCCAATGCATGAAAAGGGCTTATAAAAAACAGGGAGAGTGACTTTTTACATGGGCAGATAGTGATAAAAAAAGGGGGAGTGGTTTTAAACAAAAAGAGGGAAGATTTAGATTAGATGTTAGGAAGAAATTCTTCTCTGTGAGGATGGTGAAGTACTGGAACAGGTTGCCCAGAGAAGTTCTGGATGCCCCATGGCAGGGGCTTTGGAATTAGATGATCTTTAAGCACCCTTCCAACCCAAACCAATCTATGATTCTATGATATGGGTAACCTGCATCTGCGCCATTGGACCTCTCCTGCCTCGGAAGTATCACAGCTTTTGATGTAGAGAGGTTTCTTATTTTAGTGTTTGAAATGTGCTCTCAAAAAGAAGTAGGAAAATTGTGCAGATGAAGAGAATATAAATTTTTCATTAACTTTGAAGCAGCTGGTCCCAGATGCTCTTTAGGGAATATCTTATTTTTAATACACTGAACTCCAGTCTAAGACTTAAAAACCTTGCTAAATTAATCTTAGTTTACAGTACTGAATCCAGAAATATTCCTTTTGGGACCAAAATCTGAGTATCAAATTTATGGCTTTGGGTGTGGCAGAAGTGTCAGTGACTAGTATTTTGAACTACATTCAGTCTTCAAAGCTGAAAAGACACAGTCCTTAAGGAGTGAATGTATTGCTGTATGTGAAAATACCTAGAAGATATATAGATTGAAGTGTATAATCTGGTTTTAGTTAATATTATTGAACTATGGCAAGAAATCTTACTAAAATGTTGAAAAATGCTTAAGAATAGATAGGTCTCAGCAATCTCCAAATCGGAAAAAAACCTCATTTTCACTGGCATATTTCAAATAATATGAAATAACTTGCTGGAGTCTTTAAAGAGATAGCTTTACATAGCAAAAAGTCCCCAAGAAAATTCCAGATATTCCTATATCTTAAGGAAGAGTAAAGCCTCAGTAGGAAAAAAAATTACAAAACCTGAATTGAGATATAGCCAATGTCTGGATAAAAAGGTACAATGAAGTACTATTCTGGATATATTAGTATGTCCTTTGAGACTGCTTATCTGCATTTCTGCTATTCTCTTTTGTTCTTATATTTCTCCCCCATTTGTATTCCAAGCAGAGTTATTCCAGCTTCATTCTTAAAATTTATTTCAACGACCAAAGTAGTCTGTGCTGGACGCCTTCATGATACAGTTCCTCTTCCATGCTGGTTGAACAGCAGGAGTAGGGAATGAGGTTAAGGCAGAAAATAAAATTGAACTGAATCTTAACTTTTTTAGTGAAAGTCAATGTTGCAATCCCCTGCACAGCAGGTTAGGGAATTGGAAAAACACAGGATCCTACATTAAAGTACTTTTGGATTTCTAATATGTTCAGTGTCCTCCCTTCTTCCTCAAGGAATTGGGGTAAGTGAATATTGCCTCCTGATGGCTGATAGCTGTTAGCCAGGACCTCACCGGGCTCCATTTTAGAGCATGGGAAATGCTACTGGGCAGAATTAACTCAAATGCAGTTAAGAGTGCTTTTTTTGGTTTTTTTAAAGATTAAATTTGCAACTTCATTGTAGGACCTTTTCATGAGGTCTCTGAGCTGTCATCATTACTGACATTGAGACAAATTGGGTCTCTAATCCTGTAAATAGCTTAATGACTCTCATGCGTAACGTTGGTTTGTGCACATGTGTTGGAAAGCCTTCAGTCCTGGCTGATTGCCATGTTCATTCATTCTGGATGTAATTAACATGACTCATCAACATTTCCTGATTATGGATCTCTTCTTCAAATTAGGCTTCTTGTGCTGAAATCCCAGCAACAACCTCTAAAGCAAATCAAAGAAGGAGATTTTTTAACCACTTCAATTCACAGGTTACAAAATATTCACTGGAGGAGGCTCATCTGGAAGTTCCATGCTGTGTCCAACAAGATGGAGAGATGTGTCACTGCCTAATGCCAAAGGGAAGTTAGAGAGCTGAACTTGGTTTCTTGTAGAAGAATATCAATGCTGATGCAAAGAATGTTACTGTTAATCATTACAACATACACACATACATTATGTCATTACAAACTTGCCATGTTCTGTAAGGTTTTTTAGTATCTACAGTTTATAAACAAAATTTAGGTAATAGCATGCAACCTTTTCCCATATATTCCCATGTATCCACACTGGACCTTCTGATGAAGTCTAATCATCACGGTCTCGTCTACTTATACTTTCATTCCATTAAAAAATTTCATTAGCACTGTCAGTTGGATTATAAATATTATAGTAATAATTTTCAACAGAATTGAAATAGAATTTCCAGAGATCAGTATTTTTGTTGAATTATTATCAATTTTTATTTTAAAAAAATTTCTAATGTTGCAGTGCTGAAGAAAATAGTATAATCATTAATTATTGCAATCCAAAACAATATATTGATAAAACCAATGGTAAATTTTTAGTTAGACTATACTTGCATAATCTTATGTAAATATGAAGAAAAAATATTTACTTCTTGGCTGTTTCAGCTTCAGAATTGTTGCATAAATTTAAATTGTAGCTAACAGGGGAATGTATTTTGGGTAATTCTGAGTTCTAAATTGATCAGAAGTTTGTTTAGGGGAATGGGATTCTTAGTTTTAGATATGGTTAAGCTCAAAGTGGTTTACACAATCTACGGGAAGAATAAATGTTTCAGGCTTTGAGGAAAGGTGAATTAAAAGGTCTTTAACTCCCTCACTGTTTATTGACAGCATTAGTGGATCTGGGATAGACTTGCATCTTTGCAAGATCATGCCTGTGGTAGTTTAGCTTCATGATAGTATTCCAAACAATCCTATGAAAAGGTACAGTAGAGAACTTAGCTGTTGATTCAAACAAATTACCCATTATAGAGTGTTACTTATTAGGAGTGTTTATAAGGCGTAATAAATTTAACTTGTAGCAAGCTGAAAGAAAATAGCTGCAGGGTATAGAAACAGAAAGTGAAGGAGACTGATTGCAGGCTGGAAAGGAAGTGACTCAGGATACTTTGAAGAAAATGAAATGTATAAATGAGAAAAGGCTCATGTGCAACCAGAGAGAAGTTCTTAAACTTTTTGATCTGTTAAATGCTTTTTCTCTGTAGCTATTTTTTTTTTCATGTATACATTTCTAGTATATTCCATAGTCTAGAAACATTTCAGAGGATGTAAAGTCTTCCACACAAGGTGTTATTGGACTTTAAATAGTATTAGTTCTATTAATTGAAATGAATACGTGGAATTTACTTGAAATATTTTATATTCTTTTTCCAAATTGCTACCATATTTTCCTTCATGGGGAACATCAAGCAAGCCAATTTCAAGGCACTGATACATGGCACTAGTTTTAGGTGGAATATGTAATTGATTCCTGCAGCCAGTCCAAGATTTTGGTGGTTTTTTGGATCTCTTGAACTGTACTTTGGATTGCAGAACCAGATCAGAGTTTGAAAGTTACTTTTCGTCTGCTGAGTTAGTTGGCATAAAATTTACTGAGAGAAGTACAAGCTAATAAAAACATGCTGAAAAGACTTCATCATGTGTTAATGATTAAATTGCTGCTTTGCATTTAACATCATTTAGCCCAGATATTTCGGTTCTGTATTTCCAGAATTGGGGTCGTGGATATAAAGGGTGAGCATCTAAAGATAGAGAACAAGTAAAGATTTTTCTAAGATCAAGAGAAAGAAGTAGTCTTTAGACAAGGATAACTAATAGGCAGCATGTGTTTCTAATGTTGTTCAAGTTTTTCCCAGAAATTACTTCAAGTGACCTATTTGTCATGGAATTTTAACTTAACTAGTTATACTTCAGAGCTTAACAAATGATAGATAAAAATTAATTGTATTTTATCGCCCTAGTAAGTCTTATTTTGATTAGCTAAACACGATATACTTAGCAAACACCAAATACTTAGTGTCTTTTTTTCACCTGATTGAAAATATGCAGTTCTTAAAGTCCCAGATTAATTCTATAGGCACTCAAATTTCTGTCTGGATGTCCACAGCAGTCTGTATTTCAGCAAGGTGGACATGGATATATGTTCCAGCCCAGCCCTTTTGGGATTCTTGCATGAGTCATCTCTGCTTTCCTTATTCAATCCCTTTCTTCCTCCTCAGAGTAGGTCCCCCATATCAATAAATAAAGGAGCTTCTCAGAAAAAAACTAGCTGACTGCTTTCACTGAAATGAATAATTGGAAGAAGAGGATGTAGTGGGGATGCTTTTTGGGAGATTGCTGTTTACTCATTCAGGAAGTGGAAAAGTTGTGATTTATCTCAGCCTAACCAGCTAAAATCACAGGAATGCAGAGGTTTTGTGGTTGGAAGGGACCTCTGGAAGTTATCTTGTGCAACTCCTGATCAGTCAGGGTCATCTAGAACCATTTGCCCAGGATCATGCCCTGTTGGGTCAGCTGTAATAGATACCGTACACCCAGAGGAGCTGGATGTTCATGTTTGACTGCTTGACATCTCTGGCCGTCCAGCTCCTGCAAATAATGGTCCCAACACGGGCTCATACCTGGGTCAAACACAGTGTCAGGTATCACCCTCCAAAATAACTATTATTTTCACTTGCTTTCTAATTGAGATGGTCCACATAAGCTGCCAATGGTCTCATTGATCATATCACCCCAGGCCAATAGCTTTGACTCTCTCTGTGTCTAAAGCCAATTAGCTGTTTTTATCTGGGTTGCTATCATCCTAACTATTTTAATATTTACTATTTATAAATCAAGTTTATTTGAGCTGCCTTATTTCCTTTCTGTGCATACCTAAACCCTCAGAGGCCAAGCAGAGGTAGTCCAGAGGTTTTGGGTTCTCTGTTCTTGGTTATCTCAGCAAATAAAAGAATCATATAATGAGTTAGAGATGAGCTGACATAATCTACATCTCACTTATCTGTGTGGTGCTTTCAGACAGGTTTTACTCCTAAATAAACAACTGAAAAACCCAGGGAGAAATGCACTGGAAAACTCTTTTTTTTCAACTGAGTGTTACTATGGTTGACCTTTCTAAAGTAAACATATTTAAACATTGGTTTTTGTAGATTAATTGGCAAGGACTAAATAAATAATGAAGCATCCCTCAGGAGAGTGAGTAATTTTCAACAGCACTGTACTTAATGACTATGTTTTCAATAATAAATTCTGGGGGTTTGTGGCTTAGGGGACTGACAAATTTTTCACATTTCATATAACATCATTGTCTATTCCAACATACTCATTTGTTTTTAGAATTTCATGTTTATCTATGCTTTTGTTAATACATATCTTCTGAACATCAGCTGTATTGACTGATCTTTTTCAGCCAAACAAGAAGACTAATTCATTGTGTGATAAAATGTGACTTCATATTTGAGTAGTAAAGAATTATCTGTACTGTATCTGTTAAGTAACACTTAATTCTATCCAAAACCCACTGTTTCAAGTGCTGAGGAGTGGAAAAAAACTGAATCAGGGAAGCTGACTGTGCCAACAATTCAAGCAATTCTTTTCAGTCAGCTTTTCCAGTTAAAACATGTTTTCTAAGTTTTCATGGGTTTTAACCTCTTACTTGTAGACACTTTGCCACCTCAGTACAGTTGCAGGGTTTAAAAAAAAAATTATTCATTTTCAATAGAATTAAATCCAATTTCTACTTCTCTTTTAGCCAGAATACATATAATATGAACAAAAATCCCTCCAGTTTTCTTTTAAATCTTTTTACATATTGGAAAGCCACAATAAGGACTCTCCAGAGCCTTGTCTTCTCCAGGCTGAACAACCCCAGCTCTCTCAGCCTGTCTTCACAGGAGAGTTTTGTGAGCCTCTGTTCATCTTGGTGGTGGTCCTCCTCTGGACATGCTCCAACAAGTCCATGTCTTTACAGTGGTGAGGACTCCAGACTCGGAAACGGTACTCCAGAATCTCACAGGAGCAGAGACCAGGGGTAGAATCACCTCCCTTTCCTCCTGCCATGCTGTTTTTGTAAAGACTAGCATACAACTGGCTTTCTGCATCACAAGCCATCTCATTTCCACCTTTTTGTCTACCAGTATCCCCAAGTACTTCTCCAAAAATCTATTTGTGATAAATTCACCACCCAGTCTGCATTGACATCAGGCAATGCCTTGACCCAGGTGCAGGAACTTTTCCCTGAAGCATACGGTATCTTAGTAGCATATTGCCTAAGGAAACAAGTGATTCTCTTTTTGTTTCCATCTCAAGTTTCCTTGAAAAAAATTCTGAAAGAACAGTGGGAATTTATCACAGTTCCAGGTATGGATCTCTCATAAAGGCACCTGACCTTTAATTCACTCTGATTTCTCTCAGGACACAATTCTTAAGATATGTCATTGAAACAGGCAGTAAACTACAAATCCTATTTAATGAAATAATTGAGCATAGCAGTCAATTAAGAAAAAACTGAGATGAGTATCTTTAAAACCTTTAAAATCAAATCTAGTGATGTCAATAAGCACCTAGGCTAAGCATTTCAATAAGCAACTGATTTCCTATATGCCAATAGGTATGCATCAGAATTATTTTTTTTAAATCAGTATCAGCTTTCACCATTATGAAGCATTCTTTATTGTCCAAATTGCCACTTCTGTTAGGAGCCAAAATACTTCCAAAGAGAAACCCTCTGACATAAACTACTCTTCTTCATTACCAGATGTCTGTAGTCACACTGCATTACTTCACTGTTCTCCAGATTTTAACACTCTAGCAAAACAAGGAAGTTTCACATAAAAATACATATTTGTCAGGTTGCCATAGAAAATATTCTCTGTTTTACCTACCAGAATCTGAACGTTTCTTAATATTTTGCAAATATTTTTGAAAATCTATTTAAGGGTTAATGAACTGCACTAAATAAAACTTTGTACCTTGAAGTCAATCGGAATTTGATGAATGAGGGCTTTCAGTCTGGAGTAAAATTAAAAAAAATGTTAAGGAAGCAGTGTTTTTTTCTGTATGGTGGTGAGGGAGTACATGTCAGCCTTGCAAAATAAAGTCCAATTCCCTATCCAGAAGCACAGCTCAAGTCAAAAAGGATGTGATTCACAGCTGGATGAGAAAACCTTCCTTTCTTGTCTTACTGCAAAATGCATCTGTGCTTGTTTCAGCTGTGAAGTCACAGCTGTCCCCAGAGCTGGGGAGTAGGTAATCGAGCTGTATGACTCAAAGTCTCCCCCTTCATTCAGTCCTCTGGCACTGAGCAGGCAGAGGCACTTTCCACCCTTCAGTATTGGCAGGTTTCCTATGTAACAAACTGTCCTCAGTCACTCTATAATTTTGTTTCCCACCCTCCTCTTTTTCTGTCCTTCATGTTTTCACGGAGTAGCCCCAAGTTCTTAGTTCCTTTTCTTTTTTGTTTGGCTCTGGCAGGTGAGAAGCCAGGGACGGAGCAAGATGAAGTTAAGCTGCAGATTGCCAGCAAGCAGATTGTGCAGACTGCTATCCTCCGAGCAGTGCAACAAGTTTCCCAGGAGAGCCAGCAAAAGGAGAAACGAACAAACACCAGTGCAAGCCTCCAACTAGAAAGAGGAAAACTAACCAAGAAGCACGAAAAGAAGTAAAGGAGCAGATAGGGGTTTTTCAACTCCAGTCTGCAGTGTTTTCAGCTTTCTCTTTAGTGTCAGCTGTATTGCTAGTGCAATGCTACTGCTGTAAAGCAAACCAAAGTATTATCACACCTAGACATAGGGTAAAACTGCAATAGTCCTCAGCTGAAAAATATTAAGTGCATTAGATGAATGACTCCATATTTATGCAGTGCCTCTTAACAGAAATGATAACCACAGCTGTAAAAGTAGTTCCAAGCACAAGCTCTTATGATATGAGCTTACTCTCAAAAGCTTGTTGCCAGTGCACTTTCATGCTAAGTTCTCCGTGCAACGTTTACGTCACTTCAGCTGGACGGGCTGTTCTTTGTGTTATTGGGTTCACTGAAGCTGTCTTCGCTGAAGAAATTGTTTACTGTCAGGTGTAGCAGAATGCTTTCAGGCTCCCTTGGAGCACGGGTTTGTACTTTGCTTTGATTAGACACGAACTATGTGAAATGGCAGTATAAAGTGGATTTGGTAAGTTCTGTGAACCAGTTTATTTTTTCATCTTGGGGAAAAAAAAACCAATCCAGTAAGACTGCAGTGACTGTGATCTATGACTATGATCATATACCTATGATCTATGTATTTTTTTAAAAGAAGTTAAGTACTGAAGTTTTAGTCTACTTACTGAAATACTTCTATACTTCTGCATAAAAATCACTTGTGCCTGAACTATTCCTTTCGATTTTCTTGATATTGAAAGAAAAGGAACTGATGTGATGATAAGGAATTGGCCATCATTTCCTTCAGTTTTGCAACTTTGCTGGGTCTTGATCTACAGAAAGAGAAAACTGAAGTGTCTTTAAAAAAAGGAGGTTGAATATATTAGTGTCTTTAAGGATGAAAATATACTGTATCAGAATTTTGTCATGGTAGGTATTTCTCACCTGCTGGGTGTAAAGTGACTTTAGGTATTTGCAGTTCTTACATAGATTCACCTTAAATAGCACTGCGTGAAGCTGGTAATACAAAGCTTATCCTTTTAACTGCTCTATATAGCTGAAGAAATCCATGATGTTTCTGAAAATACAAATTAAATAAATGTACCCTTCACTTTTATGTTCCTTTTGTATAATGATGATTGCACTATTATACATCTGAAATGAATAACAGTATATTTAATTCTAGAAATGGCTTGCAGCTCTGCTCAAATGAATTCCTGTAGTAATATGCCTGGAAATACAAAGAGGAAGAAGAATGCCCTGCAAAACTTTCTTAATGGCTTTTCTGCTCCACTAGATGATCTCAAAGAGACTGTGGGTTAAATAATTGGCTATTACTTACTGTGTCCTGTTGCTTGTGTTAAAGAATTTTGGGATTCCTTCTCCTGGACAGCGGCTTAGTCACGAATAACCACATACTGTAATATTAAGTCTTTGTAATCTTCTTGCTTTCTTTTTTTTTTTTTTTTTCAATTTAACAGCACTGACTCATACAAGATAGTGATTTAGCTCAATCTTCTTTCACTTAAAAATGCAAAGAAGAATTCAACATGATTAAAAGTGTTCCAAATCATCTACTAATGAAAACTGGCCTGGATTGCAAGTACACAGGTGGTTCACTTCTATAGACACTGGGTGAATTTTTCCAGTCAAGCAAACTTTGAAAGGTGAAAATAATTGGGTCTTGAGGCATGTATATATTTGTTGTAATAGTAATTTTTTTACCATTAGCTTTTTCATCAGTTCACCTTTGTTTGAGAGGTAACTCTTTTCTAAGCACTCTTTGCATCTTGGCTCTCTGAGAGCCTAAGAAAACTGATCATGAATAAAAGCTCAGTTCTGAGGCTAATGAGCAGACGAGTCTGGTGGATGACAGAGAGCAAACCTTCTGGAGAGACTCAGTGGTGCAAAATGGTGTTTGCCATGGACTCACCTACAATGCTGCAGGAAGGAGAGATATAAAACATTTCCACTTCTTTGAAATTATTTTGCTTTTTAAAATGCTTTTTATCCCCAGACATTTGAAATATGTTTGGGTTTGGGGTTTTTGGTTTTAGTTGGGGTTTTCTTTCTGGTTTTTTTTCTTGTTCCTGATAATTGTGTTAATAATCTTCATGTCATTTTGAAACTCTTTGTATGCCTTTTTTTTTTTTAATTAATCATTTTGGAGAAAGAAGAATTTCAAAAACCAGTGAATCTGGGCTTTTGCCGCTGCTTCATATGAGCCAATTCCACTCCTCCTCCCACAATGCACTTTTACAGTATCCCTTTTCTGTCCCTTTGCTAGTGCCCTAGTCCTATTAGGCACACTATTACTCTACTTAATAGTCGTTTAATAGTAGTTTAATAGTCCTGTCCATCATTGTCAGAATACCAATGCCATCAGAAGTCTAATTTCTTGGAAAATCAAAAATGGTAGGAAGCCTTGGCTTGTTACGTGCTTACTAAATGATGAAAGCGGGTATTTTTTGGTATCTACACTGATAGATTATATTTTATGGAGAAGACACAGACTACAGAAATTATAACAGATGTGGTGCAGGTCTTACTACAAATAAAAAAGAACTCCTAAAGAAACTCTGAGTTCCTTACATGTCTCTGGTTTCTCTTG
Source organism: Coloeus monedula (assembly GCF_965178545.1). Classification (NCBI taxonomy): domain Eukaryota; kingdom Metazoa; phylum Chordata; class Aves; order Passeriformes; family Corvidae; genus Coloeus; species Coloeus monedula. Next base: position 109,043,292 of record NC_138781.1, read on the forward strand.
TCAGAAGAGGGGAAGCAATTTCTGGATCCACTAGACAATCTCATGAAGCAAAATGTGCTCATGAGGTTTGTAGTAATTAATGCGTTATTCAGCACAAAAAAAAAAATTTCTTATCTTAGAAATACAAGATAATCAAAAAGGCATCTATAAGTATTTAAAACAAACTCACCACTTATTAGCAGTTATAGTGGTAAGTAAAAGTTTGTACAAATATATGAAATTATATTTATCACAACTCCAGAAGAGCAGAAGAATCATGTGTCTGTGGTTATCCTTCACTATGCTTGCTATGTTGTCATTCAGGTTGATTATAACAACTTTATTACCATATTGCACTCTTCTTTGTAAGGTAAATAAAGCAGCAATGGCTAAATGGAGATTCATATGGCCACAGCAGGATGTTGTAACAGATTACTAAATGTCACTGTATATCAAGTTTTGGTTCTGTATGGTTACACTGGAAATCCCTGCTCTAAAATAAATAAAACCAACAACTGTGACTTGGAAACAGCCATATTAATTTTATCGTTTCAGAAAAATAAAAGCATTCTGTGATAATATTATATTTATGAGTTGGAGATTCTTGGATGTTTATTCAATAGCAAACAATCACCTAATAGTCTTATTGCCTCTACTCTGGTAATGTATGGTACTTTTTTTCTGGTGACATGTTTTAAGCATCTCAGATTGTGGTATGTCTACAATGGTAAGTATATAAAATTGCTGTGTAACTATTCTCAATATGATTGCCATGAAATATGCTGCAGTTGTTCTTTAAATGTGTGCCAATGTCACATACACAGGTTAATGTGTCCTAACTGAAGGCTTTTCTAAAAAAAAGTTTAATTTCAATTAGTGGAAAATATAAGAGGAAGTAAAATGAATTCATGAAAGTATATGGGATTCACCTATTCTCTTGGTTATCCACTCAGGTCTGAGAAGAAATTAAATTAATGAAAACCTGACTCTTGACACAACCTAATTTTTCTCAATGGTTCCCTGCAACACAGGGATCAAGTTGTCAAAAGAGTTTGTGTGAGTGAGGGGCAGAACCTGAGCTACTGGTAAATGTCTTCTTCACTCCTTCAGTAAGGAGTGAGCAGCAGTACTGATGGAGCCTGCTTTCTGATGAATGGCATTTCTCTTCGTTAGGTTTTGGTGCCTCATGGTAAGGTCTGGCAGAAATCTTTTCCCTGTTTTGGGTTTTCTAGAAACAAGGGGGTTTCTGAAGCCTAGTAGGTTTTTAATTTGTGGTGTATCCTGCTGTTCAACAGAAGCAGAAGTAAGGTCTCTATTCTCTGCTTCCAGGACTTCATTCAGAACACTAGGTGGACATGCATGAAGTTTTGTTTTTAAAGATCATCTTCCCTGGATTTAGTCAACATGCCCAGCGATTTCTTTAATCCCTAAGACTGAATGGATGAGCACACATATTATCTGTGTGCTCAGGGAATACCAAGAAATAGATACATATTTTAAATTCATTTGCTTCTAAGCTGTTCTTGTCTGCTAGGCAGATTTTCTTTGTTTAATTAACATAAGCAGCTTTTCTTTTCTCATCATTTTTCCTCCAGTGACTTGCTACTTGCATTTTGTTATATGAGCTTGCTAGTTTTAACACTAAAACAACAATAGTTCACATTATAATTTGGGTTTAGTTAGAAGCCCTGTGGTGTTACATGTTCCATTTTAGTGTGGTTTTGTCTTTTCTTTCACTAAAAGTGAGTAACAACAAATGATGTTCTAAGGAGAAGGAAGTTTGTGTGGGGGTTGTAGTTATGTTGGCATTTTTGTGGCTTGTTTTTTTTTTTTTCTCCTCAGTTGCCTCTAGCAGAAGGTCACATGGGGCAAATCATCGTGAATCACACGCACTGTGACAGTATCTCGATGTAGAACTTGTCCAGAAAGAGAGAAAATTAACTCTTACATAAGCTGGAAACTGAACCCAGCTATTCTAAGCTGATTCTAAAATGTTAGAGTAAGACACTCCTGATAGCTTTAAGGAAAATATTCCATGTGTGCTTTGAGAGTTGAATCCCATTTAGAAACACCAGCTAGTGAAGACTGTAATTGCTTGCTTTGTGATATGAGGTGGAAAATGAGTACTACTGTATTGTTCTGAAGACTTAAATGCTACCTCCTTGTGTCTGTGGAGGATTTTGAATTGTGTCTTTTGGCAAGGTGACCCGTTTGCTCCTACCTAAGGAGCAAATAGCTGCTCTTCTGTGTGCACATGCATCCTAGAAGGTTTAGCTCCTGTCTCCAGTTGCTATAGTAGATGCCCTTCCCCTGTATTTGCTTAGTAAACGTAACTCCTACTAATGCTGTTCCCCCTCATTTCTTTCCCATGAAGCAGCTCATTCTAAAAATCCTCAGCTACAAGATGAACTATAGAAGCCTTCTACTTCTAGAAAAGGGAGAGTGAATATAATAAATCTTCTTTGCCTCATTGGTGGGATATTGACCCTTTCCCACAGCTCCCTGTATGTGTTTATTTCCAAGGAGGACAACTCTGTTAGCCCTTGCTTCCTTGCTATCTCTTGCTAAGGCTTTACCCATAAAGCAGTGATCTTCAATATTTCCTTCCAAGGCAAAACTAATCCAGGAACACAGTTTGCACTGACTTGTCACAGTTCATTAGGCCCGGCTGACTTCAGCTGATGACATACATGATTTGAGTTTTTACCCACTATAGAACAAGAGCAGAATTTCAGGTCTACTATCTACATTGCTGAGGATCTAATAGTTTTCTTGGTACTCCGCCAGCTGAAGAAGTTTATATATGTGCATGAAGCAAAACTTAAGTAAAACTTGTTAGATCTTGTAATTCCTCCCATTGTATTTCCCAGCATTACAGATAGTTTTATACAATCACTTTGTTTTACTGAGCATTACACTTGCTAAATCTATAGGCAGGAACAGGGAGTCTTGTTGTGCTCCGCTATTTTGATCACAGAAACCTGCAGGGAGTGTCAGAGCTGCACTGTTTGGGCCAATGACCCTCACATTGTGGGTCTTCTCTTGACTTCATATTTCTTTATTTTCATGTATTCACTTCCAGAAATCAGTCAAATCAGGAGACCCACAAAACAGGGATATCTGAGATACCGGAGGTGCAAGAACCCACTGTGTCCCTGCACAATTCTCAATTTTATAGTTTTTCATGGTCAAGAAACAACTGAACATGGCACTTACTAACATGGACTAGTCGACAAGGTAGTGATCAGTCAAAGGTTGAACTCAGTAATCTCAAAGGTCTTTTCCAACCTAAAGGACTCTGTGACCCTGGGAAATAAGCCCTGATCATACTTCCTTCTGGTAACTAGCTGAAGGAGCACAAGATTCAAATTCTTCATTTTTCCTCAGCACCTGAGACACTGGGATGCCACCAAGTTTCCATTCAAGAGGAATACAAACTCCTCCTTCTGTTGGCTAAAGGTGGCTTCAAAGATCAGTGCCTGAGTCAGGTGACCACTTACCTGTCACTGTGCTCAGAGGAGCTGAGTGTATGAGAAAACAACATCTCAAGCCAGGCTCTGAGGAATGAAACTTTGCAGGAGACACTGGGCTTTCACATGATCAGGATAGGAGTACTCCTCCACAAGACAGAGAAGCTAAACAAGACCCTCCTTCTGGGTGACTGTGTTGGTCTTTGGTTTGGTTTTGTGTAATTTAAAAAACAAAAAAATAAGACCTTGAGTGCCCCACGTTCACTACCTCACTACCACGTAGGGAAGCAAACGCAGTACTCTAGCAAACAAGTTGGAAATTCAAGGCCACTCTTCAGAGTAAGTTACCTCAGAAAAAAGCATTTTCTTCAAGGCCAAAGTGGTAACTTGACCACTGCTTCGGTGACTTGACTTGTGCATTCAGCTTTTTTCCCTCTTCCTTATAATGCAAGGAAATACTGAATTATGCTAAGTAAAGTTACCCCACTGTTTGGTTATTTTGGGGGTTTTCCCTACTTTTTTTTCTTTAGTTAGGCTGTACTCTCAAGGTTGCTTTTTTATCTTGTTCTGAAAAAAATGCTTGAAAAAAAAGGATTGGGTTTGTCCTGTGGTCTCTGTTTTAATGTTCCAGTATATCTGAGGCAACCTGTTTTTCCTTGATTTAGACAAAACCCTCTGGTTTTATTGCATCTTTCATTCTTTAACAATTTTCCCTGTACCTGTGTTGTGTGTAGAAGTAGGGCCCTAGAAACTACTGCCACATTAGAATTCTGAAGCTGTGAAAACGGCTGTAATATCGTATTTACTATAACATTACTTCCTTGAAAAATCCCTTACTCTTGGAAATCAGATTATACAACTCCATCTGCCCTGGTAAGAATTAGGTTAACATCTATTTTGCCTGCTGGCAGGCTAGAATACTTTTCCTTTCTTTCTTTCTTTTTTTTCCCCCCCCCTTTCAAATAACTACATCTGAGGGGGCTGCATACAAAGCTGACAACATATAACTCCAGGATCCATGTGCCCTGCGACATGGAGGTACAATAATAAACAGCCCATAACAGATTATGATGTCCAGATACTACAGCTTTCAGAGTACAGATGGTGATGCTGTCAGGAAATATCAGCCCTTGCTCTCTAAATGTCTGTCACATTTCATTAGGGTGCCCAGATGACTCTTTCCTCCACTGCTGAGGCTTGACAACAGATAACAAATGAGTTTTGCTGGTAATTGCCCCGTTCTTTATTATTTTGTGATCACTTCATTACACCCCAGCATCCATATCTACAGAGGCAAAAAATTCTTCCACATAGGAATTTTCATGTTGTTGGTGACAACAAATGTGTTATCACTGAGGGAGATGCCAAATGCTCTGCAAAAGGCCAAAAGAAACCCATTTTCCTCTCAGTACTCCTTTCTAGAGGAACAATACATCAACCTAAGGCTTCAGTGTACATTTGCAGACACCTGCAGGAGACAGACAACTCCTCTTTGTTTTGTGACTGTTGCTTTGGGTATTAGACTATACTATGTCTCTCTTGTTGTCATTTTGCCTTTACCTTGGGCTGAGACTCCAGCAGTGCAGTCACATGGAGAACAACAGGGTTATAAAGGGACAGGATGAAGCCATGGTTTTGCCCTAGCTGCACTAGAGCAGAGCTAAAAACTCTATTTCCTCCCGTCTTTCTGAGATGAAGTAATGAAGCAACAGGGTTGGGGGACCCTGGCCTCCTCTGTTACATTACTTTCCCTATCAAAATATAGGACACCACCAGACCACACTGAAAGGCACAGGAAAAAAGGCCCTAAGTGGGCACTGAAGACCCTTTAAACATCAGCACAGACTCTGAGGGGATGCTAGATCTACAGCAGTGCTCTGAGGAGGCAATTTGCCTACAGATTCATCCTACAAATCTTTATTCCTTTATAACATAAATCATGCTATGTTTTGGGGTAAATGAAACAGTAGTCTCTTTTGGGAAAACAAATTACTTACCAACAGAAACTTGCCCAGATGAGAGAAGATCCTCACTGCTCAGTCTTTCTTGCCTGCTTTATGTGTGCTTTATGCATGAAAAGGAATCCTAAATACAGTAATTTTGCTGTGAACACTCTGATAGGTCAAATCACATCCCCCTATTAATTTTTTAGGGTCAAGCTTAATGCATGACAACAGAAAGCTTGTGACATTATGTGACACAAAACCCACAACTAAATGTATGTCTCAGACTGTCAGAATTGTTTTCATAGTCAACTCCATCCCAAAAGTCTTGCACACCACTCCTCATTATTCGTGGTTTGCTGACTAGTTTTCTGTTTGTATTTGTGGGAGAGAGAGATAGGTTGGTGCCAGTCTTTGTCTTTTTTTAAAAAAGTCTTTCTTTTGCTGTTAAGGGGAAACCATTAACTTATCTGGAAACAAAGAAAACTTGTTCTGGCTTCAGCTGAAAGAAATCAAGGGGTGAGAGAGCAGCTGCACTTTTGTGTTCACAGCTGATACGTGGATAGATTCAGAAGCTGTTAGTAACTTCAAAACACAAAGATTTCTAAGGGTGTTTTCTGGAACATGTCAGAGCAGGAGTAGCTGATAAATATTCAGTAGGCTTTACTTTTCGCAGGCAACTTTCCTGGTACTATAAATGAACTTCTTAAGATTTTACTCTCTATCACCCATAGTGGTCCCAAAATCTTGTATGAGCAGCTTCTTGGTTTTACATATATTCTCAAATGAACCTCCTAGGGATAAATCAATGATAGGGAGTATTTTTTTCCCTAGCAAATGGGGTAAGGGATTTTATAAGTCATCTCTTTTCACATACTAGCTCTACCTGTCTCTCTGCAAAAAGGCAGCCTGCCAAGTTAGCCATTATGCATCACTCAGGGCAAATCAAGAAGAAAAGCCAAAGGCTCCAGCCGAGGTTTAGAAATTGTACGTGCGTATGTTTTAATTGCATTAAAGGTGCATGATGTTCCTGTAAGAGCAACACCTGGAGGGGCACTGGCTCTAGCTCATTCCCATTTTGAAGTCTGCAGTCTACCTGTTTTTAAAATTATTGTTATTGTTTTAGAAGAGTCATGTAAATAAATCAATAATTTGAATGAGCTATAGAATATTTTTCCAAGGATCTGAGAAAATATTAGTCATGTTTGCCTTTATTTCTGAACCCAGTTGCAGTTAACGAACCCAAGCTCTTAAAAATCCTGGCAGGATTCTCACCATCTTGAAAGAAGCCTAGATTTTACCCAATTACACTTCCAACACTGGCTTCAAAGCTACAACTGCTGCTTTCATGTTCTACAAATTGCAGTCCATATCTTGGCAACAAACCATATGCAAGAATGCACAATGAGCTCAGCTGAACCTGAGTTACCCATCTGTGTGATCATCTGGGGTCAGTGGTGAAGTTTTCTTTGCCTGACTTCCAAAGAAAGTGAGGTTTACATGCTCACATTAGCTGTCAGGACTTGTGCCTCCTGAAATCTTTTGTATCTGTTGGCCCATGCAATGAAACCTGACAGAAGGGTCTTGGGATGTGACACCCCTTCCTGCTCGGAGATGGAGCGTCCAGGGAAAAATAGTGGGGAAGGCTTGATTTTGAGGGATGCTTTAAGGAAAAAACTGTTCTCCCAAGCATGCCTGAACTACACATTCCCCATATAACTCAGTTACTCTAGGGATTATTTGTAACAGGTCTTACTTTATTTTGAGACATTTCAGTACATCTAGGCTTTTGGAGATTGCAGTGGTTTTTTTAAGGTTTTGAATTCTTTATGAAAATTACAGGAGCCCTCTTTGTTTGAGATCTAGACAGCAATATTTGCTATCTAAGCAAATATTTACAAAAGGCAAACACTCTCTCCATAGGTACTTTCACAAAGGAGAGGAAAAATCAAAATTCACGCATTTTACAAAAAGGAGAGAACAAACCGTTTCTAAAACATGGCAATTCATTCACTCCATACAATATTCTTCATATGAACATGGCGTTCCCCACTTTTATCAGGTTTCAAGAATGCTTAAAACTTTGTAAGACACACACAAAAATCAGAAACAGTGTCTGGAATCAAACTTGTTGTTTAGCACCAAGACACACAAACGAATTACACTTCCTTCTTTTCTTCTCCATTGCAATCAGGAGTTTTAGCCAAAAGATGTATCTACAACCAAATAATTTGTTATTTAGTCTTTGTTGAAGCTTACTCTTCAAAGAATGCATTACATTATGAGCTGCAGCAAATACAGGCTCTGATTGCTCTTAACATGCAGAGTAACTTCTCATACTGTAAACGAAATGGTATTATTATTTATTTATTCACTGGAGACTACTCTTGGTCCTTTTAAGGTATAAAATACAAATTGCAGCTATATATTTTTTACCTGATGCACACACAGAAATCTCAGGAACAGAGACAACTTGTTAAGATCCTTTGGCTACAAATGCAAAAGTAACCACTCAAAGATATGCTTCAGGATTTCTGAACATTTAAGCGAAATACCACTTGCAGTCTGAAACAGTTGGAAAATGACTGAAAATTCAAATGATGACACCATATTTTCCCATGAAAATTCTGTCCTTCCTTATTAGTCACTGGTGTTGTATTTGCCAAAGTTAAATTACTGTAGTCATTCTCTAAATTTGTGAATATTCCCAACTCTTATGAATATTTTAATAACTCCTAGGAATATTTTACATTTCTGTGAATTGTGTCATCAGAGGAAAATATGCTTTTGCTAAAGAAGTTTTGAATTCCTTTCTACAAGGAGATGACAGCAACATATGAAGTAGGGTTTTTATCAGCCTACATAGCCCTGTTTTTTGTGGATGCTAGAAGAAAAGGCTATTTCATCAATGTTTGCAGTCAAGCAGTCCAAAAAAGGTCAGTATCTCAGAGGGATTTTTGGCAAAGGTTTTCAATTTCGTTTTCAATTTCGTTTTCCTTTTAAACATTGTTTTAACCTCAAAAGCACTTCCTTTCCCTTGTCATTTCCATCACAGAGCCCTGCAGCTTCCTGAGCCATGCAGGCAGCTCTGCACTCTGCCATGCCATGCTGTGCCACATCACAGAACCCCCCTGAGATGTCTCATGCATTTTTGCATGACTGGTGGCTCTGCATGGGATTTTTAGGGAGCTCTTGTGGTGGTGCCACCCTATACACAGCTGCTCCCGTCCTCAGAATGGTTTAGAAACCTTCCTAGCAATCTTTCAGACTCTTTTTTTTTTGATTCTGTGATGAATTAATGTTGTTGTGTACATTCCACTGTGAAGGTGACCTGGCACTGGGACAGGTTGCCCAGAGAGATCGTGAAGTCACCATCCCAGGAGATATTCAAAAGCCATCTGGACACACTCCTGGGCAACTGGCTCACCACAGACTCTTCCCCCATGCATGAGCCAGGGGAGGACCAGCCACCGCCTCTCCCTGCCCAAGGAAAGCAAAGGCCAGCTCCTGGCCCAAGGAGATGCCCACGAGAGAGAGCCAGGAGACCTCTCATGGCTGGTGATGGCAGATAAGAGTACATGTAACCCCTGTGACTGCCCCAATTTTAGCATAAGCACCCATCTGCAAGGAATCAGTCAGACACAGCCAGTGATTCTCCACTCTGCAATTTCGATTATAAGTAGCTGTCTTTTTTAAGTAGATGATGTCACAAGTCAGTTGCTGCAGTTGTTAATGTTTAGTGCTCTTATTTCAAAATCAGGTTGTCTGCCACAACAGGTCTGTATTATTCCCCTTAGAGCAGAACCCTTTTAAATCAATCAATTATAGAAAGAATATTTTCCTGTGCCCTGTACCAAAGGAAATGTATTCTAACTCAATGCAAACAGGATTAAACTATTAAAAAGAGATTTCCTAGTCCAGACAAGGCTCTTGGGTTTCATTCAGTCTTACATTACAGTATTTTATGCTGAAATATAAACTTTATTTCAGGAAATTAGTAAATTCACAATGACAGAGTCCAGAAATAGGACTGAATAAGGAGTGGAACTCGTTTTGGTGTGTGTCCTCCTTAGCTGTACTGACTAAACAGCTTCATTTGCTAAAGCTGTGTTTGTAGTCCAAAAAGGCAGCTACCAAGTGCAACACAGCATTGCATGATGCGCTGGGAAATGACTGATGGGGCACTGTCTTGTGATGCTCGGTGTTTATCCACAGTCAAAAACTGTACTCCTAGGGAGACTCCCATCCAGGGGGGACAAGGGATCCATGGGAAGTGCAGAGGGGAGAAGATGAGAGCAGAAGGGCTGGACTCAGCCAAAAACAACTCCCACCTATCCCTCCCAGGTCACCTCCAGAATGTGGAATGGAAACAGTCCTGTAGATGTGCACCACCAACAGCCCAAAAATTAGATAAAAGAATGGCAGAGCCAGGGCAGCCTTTCCCTCAGCATCAAGCACTCTGCCTTTGAAAAGGAATGGACACAAAACAGGTGCTATGGAGGACTGGTGTTGAAAAGCTGCTATTACAAGGCCTGAAATAAAGCTTTAAATTATTTAAATTTAAATTATTTCTAGGTAGGAAGAACTGAACGTTATTCAGTGCAATTTTTATCAAAATATAGAAAAAAATTGTTATTAAAATGCACGGTTTATGCTGAATGCATTTAATAAAAAAAGTGACTCAGCTTTCTGGAAGAAAAGTCTTTATACAAATCACAGCTATTCCCTGCAGAGAAAAAAACCCTTGAACAGACAGCAGTTCCAAGACAGAACTAAAGCTCTATGAAAAGGGTAAACCCTCTTAAACACTGGGAATTTTTTGGCCACCAAGAACTGAGCTATGTGGGAAGTCTTCAAAAGCATTTGCCTAGCATGAGTATTAGGAGGTAGTAGAGAATGGGAATCTTTTCATAGTGATTTTTTTTTTTCAAACTAAACAAAGCTAACTGTAGAAGTAACAATTCTGAGATTGAGTTACAGAGTTAATAAAATATTTTTGAGATATTAGTTGGTAAAGATGTAAAAATCAAAATAGTCATGTTCTCAACTGTAAAGTTACTAAACAAAATTTAAAAATTCACATTCAGTGAGTGGGCTGAAAATAGTCAGAACTAAATCTAAGAATGGTCCAGCATCTTGTGGATGCATTTGTGTGAATCATACAATGTGCTTAATTTCACAATGGTATGGGTTCCACTGTAAAATACATAGGTTGTGTTAATGGAACTCATTCTAACACTAAAGTGGAAGAAAGTCACCTGTGTGATAATAGAACCTATTTGTCCTGCTGGTTATAGTTTTCTCTGTATTGGTCCCTCCCTCACTACAGGATGATTTATCTCAATTTCCCTGTCATCCTCTTAATGAAGTTAGCCAAGATCCCCAGGATTAAATTACAGAGAGCACACAGGCTCTCTGTACAAGGTTTTGGAGGTCTAAGTTCTTTAAGCTGCCTGTTCCTTCTTGGGGCAAACCTTTTTATTAAAGATTTATTTTGTCTGGCCTTTGAAACTAGTGAATTACCATCAATTTGAAAGTTTTTCTAAGCTTATTCCCTGACAAAAGAGGGGAAGTGGAATCAAACTCTGCTGCTGCAGAACTCTTTCTTGTGATATCGCTATCAGGCAACCTTTAAAGAAATTAGATTGTAGTCAGGTTTCAGACACAGTGTCCCGGCTTGAGACAAATTCAGACACACAGCCATATTATATATAATTGGTTTTCAATGTGACTGTACTCTGGTTTATTTTAGAGTTGTTCAAAATGGCACAATTAGTGCCCATTAAAGCAAGCTGCACCTGGGGTTGGAGGAAGAATATTCCCCTGGAACAGGGAATGACAGCATCTGGTTTGGTTGGCCCACTTGGCTGATGCAGCTTTAACCAAGCTCCTGCTCTTCAGCCTTGATTGGCCCTCACAGGCTTGGCATTTTCTGCTCCTGGGATGAAATGAGACCTACAAAATGGATGCAAGACCACTGCTTCTACCCCAAGCACTTTTTTGATCTGACAACTCAGTTGTCACTGGAGCTCATGGGTCACTTTCAGTGGCCCTCTGTTCAGTGTTTTTCAGGCCAAATAGTAAAAATTAACTATTTTTTCAACATTTAAATTATTTTTAATGCTGTATCATAGGATCATAGAATGGTTTGGGTTGGAAAGGACCTTTAAAGGTAATCTAGTACAAGCCCCCTTTCACTAGACCAGGTTACCCAAAGCCCCATCCAGCCTGTCCTTTAACACCCTGGGATAGGGCATTCACAGCTTCTCTGGGCAACCTGTTCCAGTGCCTCACCACCCTCACAGTGAAGACTTTCTTCCAAATATCTATCTAGATCTAGTCTATTTCAGTTTAAAGGCATTCACCCTTGTCCTATCACTACATGTCCTTATCAAAGGTCCCTCTCCAGCTCTTTTGCAGGTCCTTTCAGGCACTAGAAGGTGTTCTAAGGCCTTCCAAGGTCTTCCTAGATCCATCTCTTTGCCAAGATGAACAACTCTAGTTCTCTCAGCCTGTCTTCATAGGAGAGGTGCTCCAGCCCTCTGATCACCTTCATGGCCCTCCTCTGGACTCACTCCACCAGCTCCATGTCTTTCCTGTGCCAGGGATGCCAAAGCTGGATGCAGCACTCTGGGTGGGGTTTTGGAAGGGTGGACCAGAGGTGTGGAATCACCTAGGTCAATCTGCTGGAAACATTTCTTTTGATGTAGCTCAGGACACTGTGAATGTGCATTACTGGCTCATGTTAAGCTTCTCACCAACCAGTGAGGCAATAGTGGAGGTTTTGAAAGGTGTATAGCTTCTCTGAGCACAACACACACATTAATTGTTCGTTAGTTAGATCCCTAAATTCACCCGTGTTAAGAACACCTTTTTCTGATCTATGCCTATGAGAAATTTTGGGTTTTCCCTGCTTACTCTAACTGTGTGTATTTTTACAGTGTAGTCTGGGGTCTTGCAAACTAAACATTTTAGATCAGCTTATGTGAAAATTAGATTCAAAATTTGACTGTCTAACAAGAACAGAAAGCTTTCCTGTGATTCTTTTGAGTACCTTTCCTACCATCATTCCTGAGGCTATATTTTTGTTCCAGAGCACTTCAACCACTCTCCCAGATTAAGGTACTTCTAACAGCTATTGTCTCCGATTCCTGTGGAGTATCCAGCCGAGAAGAGACAGCAGTGGTGTGAGTTGTCTCATGCCTCTTTGACAGCTGCAGTTCAGCCTCCTACCTCTTTATCCCATCTTTGCCAGACTGCTCCAACAGCCCCAGGATGTTCTACATGCCCTTGGTTGCACCTCTGGGATGTGTAATTATCTCTTCTAGAAAACTTAGCATGGGCTGCAAAGCTGGAAGAGAGGCTTTTTAACAGAAATCAGCAACAGGGAGGAATCCTGATCACCAGCCATGCATTCCTTTATTTTACACAGGAAAAAAAAAAGAGAAATAAGCCAACATCAACAGAACTGTGTGGTGGGTACCCCTCAGCCCTTCAGGAATATCCTTCACTTTTGTTCCTCATCTACTGCTGTTTTCACATATCAGAAAAAAGTTGGAGCCTTGTTAGCATAGAAAGCCAATGAGGAAAACAGATTTTCAGTGGTGTTTGGTGCATCTTTTCATCACCTGACAAAGAGAGAAGGCGCTTGCAAGTTCCCTCAAAATAATATGAAATAATTTTGATGTTTAAGAACTATGTTAAATCACTTCTTAGGTTGACTGCTCTGGAGGTGAAATAACAAATTTGACATTTAGGGGTACTGATGGCAATTACTGTGCTCAGTTACAGAAACTGAGAAGGTACTTGCTTTATTGACAAAGGACTAACAGCTTTATTAATATTCATTCCAAGACAGAGGCAAGTATCCTTTTGGTAAGTAGCTCAATAGTACCCATCACAATCTATAATAACAAACTGTTGATCATACATGACACTCCCTGATGTAGAACTGAGGATTTATAGCACAGAGAATACATGAGGATATTAAACTCTTGCACAGTGATCTGAGGAGGAGGAGACAGAGGATACTTACTCAAATGTTAATTAAGAATTTTCCACATCAAGACACCTTGTCCACTTCTTGCCACTGCATATTGGAATACCACAGTGAGGCCATGATGATGTTTTTGCCTTTTCTTTTATACCTTTTTACAACTTCTGTGTTCTTAGTGCTTTTTGCCTACATTCTTGGACTTGTTTGTCAAGCTAGGAGACTGAACATCTCAGAAGCCTTGGAGTTAGGGATCAGAATGCCCCAGACCCCCAAGTCCTCTCCAGAACACATTCTGTAAACCAAGATAGAACCATCCAGGGGAAGGTTCCTTGGGGAGGGGGGTTCGTTTGAACCTCCCATTGGGGAATTTTTGATGGATATGCTAATTAGTAAAACCTATAATGTTAGGCCAGAACTTTTGGGTGCATTGCGGTGTGCCTTTCAGTGCATTCGACCTAGACATGGTGCACCTAAGGATCCTTAAAATAAGTACCAAGGTAAAATCCCTTTTTCCCTTCTAACCGTGTTTGACTCTTGATTTTAAGACCAGGAGAAGAAATCAACAGGATACTTCAAATCATCATTTTAATTTTGTCTATTTAGCACAATTCTGAGTGTTTTTAATGTCTTCTGTGGATAAAAGATCATAAATCTTCCAGCTGAAAATGCTTTCCAAACAGAACATTAAAATATTTCGATTATTTTTACACCACTGGGCTAACTCTTTTAAATCCTTTTTTTCTAATTCTGATATACGACATACACAGCAGATGAGGGAAAGAGAGGGGGTTTTCTTCTTCCACTTGGAAACACAAGCAGATGGATTGATGAAAGCTTGTGGGAAGACGGGGAAGGGTCTTCCATGGTAAGGATGGAGGAAACCACCCTGCAGTTAGTGAGAATCCCATACTCAAGTGAGGGGTACATATCATGACAGGAAAGGCTTGGCCTCAGGCAAAAAGTTGGCAGGACTGTAGTCAATAAGCAGATTGATGTACTTGCACTATTTCTAGCAGAAGCTGAGTCCTTTCATAAACAGTGAGAGAGACATTTGAGTGATCATTTCATTTACATAATGGATTTTGTACAGCTGGAACCTGCATTTCTGGGACTTTCACAGGGTGCCAACAAAGTCACTGGATTACCGTGAAAAGTAAAATAGCATCCTCTAAAATGCAGGCCAGCAGAAGGACCTCTAAGATGTTATCTAGGGGAAAAGTTCTGGAGCAAGGACCTGTGGTAAAGCTAGAATGTAAAAGTTGTTCTGAAAGCATAACACTAATGAGAGCTGGATTCAGAGTTGGAGTCTTATGGCTGATGTATCAAAAAAAAAAAAAAAAAAAAGCTGTTTTGCTTAATAATGGCATCTGGACAAATCTCTCCCTTAAGCGGATGCTCCAGTGTTTAGCAAAGTAGGGGCTCCCACTGCAGACTCCCCCTGAATGGTCTGTGCAGACAGCTGTTTTCAGAGACTTTGCAAGAGCCTAGTTTTTCTGTTTGCTAGACCTTTGTTAAACCTAAATTAAATCGGGCAGCAAAATTCACCTTCCAATTTCTGTTGCTCTGAAAGCTCTTTAGACGCGTATTTAGAAAAGCCTTAATTTGAACATGTCTTTTAATAGAACCCGGTAATGATGTTTTCTGGTAATAACATTTTTTCATGTCTCTTGTGAGTCTGCTAGTGCTTTCATTTTTCATTTGCATTTTGAAAGCCTGTATTTTGTCTAACTTGTGACATTTTAATGTGGTCTGAGAATCAAAATTTTGGCCTCGCATACTAGGAAATTGGAGAGATGGCAAATCAAACACTTAGAATCAGTCAACCATTTTGAAATCTTGGCTTATGCTCATATAAAAATTAAATTTTAAAAAAATTAGGAAAATAATGAACTTGTGAGGAAGTAAAAATATCTATGAGTAAGAGTGTTAGGATTTAGACTGCAAGTAGTTGCATCAGGCCCAACACCTATGTAGACTTTTTGAAGGCTCTACATCACAGTCTAAGCATGGACAGACTCCAGCTGAGGTTTTTTTTGAGATAATATTTGCCTACAGAGTCTCCAAGAAAAAGGTCTATTTCTGGGTGCTTGATTATCCAGACCAGTGTCCACTAAACACTTCCAACCTTAGGCCATATTACATACTAGGGATGGAGAGGAGTTCTGTTTCCAGCTCAGCTGTTTAAAAAAAAATGGTACAGGACAATTTCCAATTCCTGATTGTTTCAGGTATCTCTCACCCCCACAGAGCATGGGTAAATATTACTGTACTAGTTTGAAAACAAACCAGGGGGAGGCACTAAGTCAGAATAACAATTTAATCTGGAAATTAAAAAAAAAAAAAGCCCAAAACACTGGTTCAAACTGACAGAGTCAGGATACAACCTGAGTCCCTGTTAGTCAGGGTGTCAGTAGCAGTCCGATAAGATGGTGGCTGCAGTCCTCCCAAAGTGGTGGCTGTGGTTCTGTTGAAGAGCGATCCTGTAGAAGGGTCTGCACTTCCTTGGAACGTCCAGTTGTGGCTATGTAGCTCCTGTCCTCTGGAAATCCAGTGGAAAGAGGATATGTGGTGTTCGGAATCTCAGATTATATCCACACTGGGATGCTTGGTTCCTCCCTCTGGGTGGAGCATCTCACAATGGGGTAATGAGTCATGAGGCCAGGTGTTGATTAGGCTCATTAACAGATGATAGTCCAGAGGGAGTTATCTCTGAGTCAGGTGGCAGGACAATGATGGGCCATTAACAGAACGATAGTCTGGGGGGAGGAGGCAAGGAAACACTGCCCCACCTGGTTTCAACAGCTCATGAGGATGGTAATAGAATACACTGCAACCCAGGACAATTACTCAAGAAAAAAAGATTAGAGTACAGTTAAATATTAACAACCATCTGTACTCTATTGCTTTTAGGTCAAAACAGCAAGAGCACAGTTTTATTCCTTGGCTTCAAGGATGAAGGACAATGACTGTTGAAACTCTTTATATATGGTAAATGTGGGGAATCCTAAATCACAGATTCATGAGAAGATTTAGGTTAAAAAGTATGAAATGTTCTGCAAAGCCTGTCTGGAGGGTCAGGGCAGAGCAAGTGGATAGTGTAATGCTCAGCAGCATAAACCCATGGCTGTATCTTTGGTGCCCCAGATCTTGCAGGCTTGTGATTGCATGCGTGCCTCAGACAGAAATACAGGGTAGAGCTCGTAGTGCATTGCTCAGCACAGGGGAAATAATGTGTGCTAGCAATGCTTCTGTGAGCTCTTTAGCAATGTATCACCAAGTTACCTGTGGAGAAGGCTGCAGGCTGGTGTGTCAGGTCAAGTAATTCTGCAATGCCATCTTAAGGTGATGATTTACTTCTGAATACGGAGCTGCAAGAGGCAGGGGCAGGGATTGTGTTGTTTCATGTCCCTTGCCCCATGCCAGGCTACTGGTCACACTGCACTCACGTTGTTGGCCAGACAGTCACAAGGCTTAAAATGATGGCCCAGGAGAAAGAACCACAGCAGCTTGGCTCATAGAGAGGCACATTTCTTTAACTAAGCAGCTCAAAAAACAGCCTCAGGTGACTCTCTGGTGACTACTATCACCAAATTATGAAGGAAAGTAAGGAATTTATGTTCTTTGTGTCCCAGTGAACTATTAACCTTATTAATGTAACTGGTTATCACTAAATGCTGGGAATACTTAAGGGCTGCCTTGGAAAAAAAAGTTCAAGTGTCCAATAACTTTTTGCTTTGAGCTGATGTCATTTGGAATCAGAGCAGAGAGAACAAAATGAAAAGGGTAGGGTTCTTTTTACAGCTGGAAATATGGCATTTTAATTTAAATTAGGTGAAGAAATTGAGATGCTTGGAGAGATGGAGGAATAAAGGGTAAGAAAGGACAGGGAGAAAAGAGCTGTCAGGCCTAATGTGTAGAGAAATAGTTATACCTGAAATACTGTGCAATTATTAAAAATGCATTGCCCCATAATGCTGCCAGTAGGACTTGGCATTATCTGCTCCTTAGCTTTTGTGCTAAAATAGTGAAAGCTGCTCATATTTTTCTTAAAGTATGATATGGCTGAAAAAGGTCCAGTAAAAATGAATTTGATTAACCCTTTGAGGAATAATGCGGCACCAGGCACTGGAGGCCTCCTCCAGAGAACAGAGACAGGCTTTGGGGGACTATGACAGAGAAATTCCAGTGAAACCAGAACTGCAAAAGAAGTCTGTGACTTGGGTTATTATAGTAACGAAACTGCTATTTTTCCATAGAACAGCACAATGGCAGCTTTCCTTTTTTTTTCCTAGAGGGAAGTTGCTGTGCCCCTGAGAAGGAGAAAAGAACATCTCTCTAAGTAACTTCAGTCAAATCCTGCAGCGAATAAATTTGCAAGCAGTGACGTGTGACATGAAGTTTTCACAGTATTTAATTAGAAACTAAATTTATGATCTAGCTGTTACACAGAAATAACATCCTAATTCATTTAAAAGCTTAATTGAAAGTCATTTCAAAGGATTCCAGCATTCCTTTTTCAAAATATTTTAAGGGACTGTGTCATTAGCCATTTAAAAAAACGTTTTAAGTCTTTTTTCATAATCCCATGTGTCCCAAGACTGATTATAGTTTTACTACTAAATCATTAAGGACAGAAATGAATCTCTGGGATAAAAATTCCCCTTAAGGTTTTATGGGTTACTGATTATATACATACCAAGACCATCCTACTACGTGTTTAAAAGAAAGAATAAATCTTTGCTGATCTCTCTACAGCAAGCTAGCAAGCCAGCAAGCTTATTTAACTTTCCTTAAGGAGAGGTCTATTGTGTAAGCAAGGCTGGCACTGGTTATTTAATGGTTCATAAGCATAAAGCTGGGCCAGCTCACTTTCCTTTGAAACTCAGTTTTGGTGTTTGGACCTTTTTGCTTTGCCCTTCCTCGTTGAGGTGTCAGACACCTCAGCTGTTTTCTCTGGGCATTTTTGGGCACCCCAGCTGAGAAGGGTCATTGCTGTGGCTGTCTGAGAGCTCTTGAAAGGACTGATGTTTTCAACACTCTTTCTGGGAAATAACTCTCCAAGACTCGCTTAGCTGTAGGGTTTTGGACTCAGTCTGGGAAAGGGCAGCACTGAATAATTCAGGTCCCGTGAACTTTAACAGGCACAGCCAATGAGAAACACCTCCCAGAAGCAGCAGAACAAAGCAATGGGAAGGGGACTGACAGTTAGGAATAGTTTAGTTTGAAGGGACCGTCTGGAAATCATATAGTATTTGTATGAAAAAGAGGTTGCAGGTTGATGCTCCTTCTACGGATGCTCTGGCATTGAAATGCTCACAGCCTTCTGCTGAAAAATTATTTCCACAGTGACCCTGAGAAGCATTTCAGAAATCTTTCTTTTCAGAGAAAGGGTTGTGGCCAAGTGGCTTTAAGGAGTCATGTTTCATAAAGGTGTTGAAAAAACATGGTGAACTTACACAGGAAACTGACAGAGAATCTGTCAAAATATATCAACATGTAGTATACATGTTAATTCCTGATCCTTTTTTTTTTCTTTTTTTTTTTTTGTTTTTGTTTTGTTTCTCTTGAAATGCCTGTCAAAGTGTAGGAAAGCCAGAAGAAATTCACAGAGAAGCCCACTGAGCTCTTGTGCAGCCGGGTCTGCCCATGTTTGCTGTCACCCAGCTCTGTTGACAGAAGTATCCCACCAAACTGTTTCCTGGTCTGGTGGATCTTCCCCTAACTCAGAAAAAGATCTTTTGTAGACACTTTGGAGTCTGCACTAGAAAAGCAAGAACAACTTGCTCAGGGAGAAAGTAGCTATTTGGCACACTTCATTGATATTCACAGATTGATGTGCTGGAGCATGTCCAGAAAACGGCAGTGGAGCTGGTGAAGGGTCTGGAGCACAAGTGTTACGAGTGCAGCTGAGGGAGTTGGGTTGTTTAGCCTCAAGAAAAGAAGGCTCAGAGGGGACCTTATCACTCTCTGTATCTACCTGAAAGGAGGGTGTAGTGAGCAGGGTGTGTGTCAGTCTCTTCTCAGGTAACAAGTGTTGGGATGACAGGAAATGGCCTCAAGCTGCGCCAAGGGATGTTTAGATTGGATATTAGGAAAGAATTCTTCACAAAAAGGGTTGTTGAGCACAGAAACAAGCTGCCTGAGGAAGGGGTAGAGTCACCATCCCGGGAGGTATTTAAAAGACTTGTAGGTGTGGCACTTGGGGACACAATTTAGTGATGGACTTGGCAGTACTGGGCTGAACAGTTGGAATTGATGATCTTAAAGGTCTTTTTCAGTCTAAATTATTCCACGACTTATGTGAATGCACTGAGGTAAAAGTCACATGAAGCACCACAGCCCAACAAATTGCTTTAAAAACACTGAGTGATGAACTGGATTTCAACTTTCCAACACAAAACTTTTGTGTCATGTACCCCTCCCCTATTTTTGGAAGAAGAAAATTTTGACTTTACTTGACAACATGCCAATGCAGCATAAACCCTGAACCAGTCCCCAGACAAGCATTTCTCTGCAGAAATGATTGTGCTGCATCCCTCCGGTGGTAAATATGAGAGACCCAGCCCAAGGGGGAAGGAGAGAAGACAAACAGCCTAATAAAGTACTCAGCCTGAATAATTCATTTGATTAAAAATGGAAAGCAATGTATGTATTTAATAAATTGTGTTTGTATTAATTATGCGGAGGAAAATGAACAGGTTCTGCAGAGTCTCCCTGAAGCTGTTGGTCAGTGCTGAAGCAATGCAGGAGTGATGCCAAGGCAATGCCAAGGCAGTGCTGGGGTTGTGCTGGGCCGCTGCTGGGTGATGCCAGGGCAGTTCAGGCTTGGTACCAGCTGATGCTGGGCAATGCTGGGCAACGCTGCAGTGATGCAGGGCAGTGCCAGGTGCCACCAAGTCAGTGCCAGAGAAATAACCAGCAGTGCCAGGTGCTGACGAGTTAGTGCCAGGCTGATGCCCACTGGCACCGGGTGGTGTCAGGCACTGCTGGACATTGCAGTGGTGTTGGGCGATGCCAGGGCAAAGCCAGGCAATGCAGAGGGGGCCAGAGTGGTGCCAGGGCGGTGTCAGAGCAATGCCAGCACGGTGCCAGGGTGATGCCAGGGCAATGCCAGGCAGTTCCAGGGCGATGCCGGGAGTGCCAGGGCAATGCCAGGCAGTTCCAGGGCGATGCCGGGAGCGCCAGGGCAATGCCAGGCAGTTCCAGGGCGATGCCGGGAGCGCCAGGGCAATGCCGGGTCTGTGCCAGGGCGATGCCGGGCAGTTCCAGGGCGATGCCGGCGGTGCGATAGTGCCACCTGGCGCCGCGCTGCCGCCACCGCAGGTGCGGTGTCTCCGCGCCCGCCCGCGGAGGCAGCGCCGCTCCCCGGCCGGGCCGGGGCTGAGCGAGGGGCGCACGGCACTGCCAGCGAAGCCTCTGCCAAATGGAGAAGGGAGTCACAGAAAGCCCGGCAGCTCTTGTGCTGTCAGTGAAATTAGAAATATTAATTTTTAGTGGTAAAAAAACAGTCCAATAAAAATGTGTGGCTCATCAGCAAAACTTACTGTGCTTTCAAGCTTTGTTTTTCTGTTTCTTTGAAAACTTAATCTTCGCTGTACCAAACACTCAATTTTTTTCCCCCCTTCCAAGCAGTTATCCTTGTAAGTGCTGTGCTTGTTTTGGTGTAAGCAGCCCAGCTACCCAGAGGGAAAAAGTTTTTTGTTTTGTATAGCTGTATGTTTGTTTCATTTGGGCTTTGTTTTTTTGTTTTTGGTGGTTTTTTGTTTTTTTTTTTTTGTTGTTTGGGTTTTTCATTTGTTTGTTTTTGTTGTGGCATTTTTCTTGGTTTGGTTTTGGTTTTTGATTTATTGTTTTTTAGCTCTATGAAATTAATTTCTGTCCAAAAATCAGACCTGCAGGGGTGGAGAAACATACCGTGCTACTGTGGTGAGGCTGCTTTCCTTCAAGAGCTGCTGATGCTTCAGTGCTCTTGGCCTCTGTGTGCCTCCTTGTTTTGAGAAGATGCTTGAGTGAAGTGACTCACAGACCTGTGGATGCTCACTGCAGCATCTGCATTTTTTTGAAAGAGCAAATGCAGTTTGTGGCATGTCTTTCATTTTTCCCGTTATCACCTTTGTCCACATGGAATTTATATTCATTATATGCTCCAGGCAGAGCCAAGGCTTTTAAAATTTACTCTCTACATTTTCAATTTTCTAAATTTGCTAGAGCATTTTACTTCCCAATCTGTTGAGCCTTATTTTCCAAGGCAGCCTGTTGTGAGGCATCTTTATCCAGATCATGCCTAAAGATATGGGAGCTTCTCCTCCATGCAGAGTGCCCTTTATCCACCTGTCATGCTTCTCCCGCCTTGGCTGACCTTGGCCTCTGGATTTGAGGACCACCTCGTCCACATAGTCACCTTTGCTGATGCTCCTCCACATTACTAGTGGAAAGGTGGATTTTGAGACATGAGTGTATTATGCAGAGCAAGGATTAAGCCTCATAAACTACTACAGATGCCAGCATGGAAAACTGCAAACTCACAAGACCCCTGTCTCACCCTGTAGTGAATCTGGTTACTGTAATTGTTGGGGGTGTTGTGAAGCTCTCAGAAGGAGAACGCGCAGATGGAGGAGGCAGGATAAGGAAGTAGGTGTATATTACCTTGAGGAAAATATCAAAAATTGAGGCTTCTTTTCAGCAGTCATTTGTCTACAAGGACCAAAAAAACAAGCTAGGTGTGTCTTCACTCCAAGCTCATTTCTAACAACTCCAGGTGAGAGATGGAAGAGCAGCAGAGGAAAGAAAGAGTTATATCCAGATGAATTCAGACATGGGGCAGAATTGCAACCTTGAGATCGCAGCATGGACAGACCCCCAACAACATGGAATAGGGGCTAAGGGAGAGGATGACAAGCCAGGCAATATTCATAGTGAAGATTATCTGTTGCTTGATGAAGAAACTGCCACTGTGGAAGGTAATGATCTCCCATTCACACAGGTCCAGTCGGAAGTGACACTGTCCTCAGAAAGCTGCCTGTTCTGTAAAACCCAACTCATGGACAAGCCCAGAGAACCCAAGTCCACCAGGGAGGTGCTCAACATTGCCATGTGTTCACAGGACTGCTGTGAATTTCCTCAGGACCCTGAAGGCAGCAGACCAGTTTATTTCTAAGGACAATTTAAATTTGGGACAGGAGTGCAGTAGTAATGTTCAGCCAGAGGCTGTGGGACATGGTCACTTGGAGCTGTGTCCGTTGCCTCCTCCTCCAAGGCACTGAGCAATACCTGACACAACCTTTGCCCTGAGACTGGGGAATGACAGTGTCCAGAAAGTCTTGTCCCTGGGTGCCCTCTAATGTCCCTACTGCCCCCTATCACTGTCTCGGAGCCCATCCCCAGCTAATTTCTCCTAAAACCTTTTCTAATCTAATGTAAATAGCTGCTGCCAAACACACTGATTCTGATTGTTAATTCTCCAGCCTCTCTGTTTGATCTGGCAGCTCACACAAGGCTGTCCCCTTTCTACTGGTGAAAGAGCCTTACTGCCAGGGCAAAAGTCACATGTCCCTGGGCATGGTGAGAATTAGTGGCTTTCCAGATGATGGAAGTAGAACTTAGAGGGTATAGCATGGTAGTAGTGCATCATTGTTGTACCTGGACAAAAGATACATGTTCTGCTGTTCAGATAAAGCCTGTACAGGTGTGGAAGAAGATCACATGCATCCAAACCAAGGTTTGTAGCATGTTCAAACATTCAGTGCCCCTACAAAACTTGAGAAGCTGGATAAAAAACAAGACTTTCCCACCAAAGACTCATCAAGGAGACTATATTAGGGAAATTAAACACAGGACAAATCTTTCCTTTCCTTTCCTTTCCTTTCCTTTCCTTTCCTTTCCTTTCCTTTCCTTTCCTTCCCTTCCCTTCCCTTCCCTTCCCTTCCCTTCCCTTCCCTTCCCTTCCCTTCCCTTCCCTTCCCTTCCCTTCCCTTCCCTTCCCTTCCCTTCCCTTCCCTTCCCTTCCCTTCCCTTCCCTCCCTCCCTCCCTCCCTCCATTTAGACATGTTTCAGTATTTCTTCCATGATTGTTTCCTATACTATTAATACTCCTGAGTTCACACAGAGAGTAGAGCGGCCCAGCTATGAAGACCAGAGCTCAGCAGAGCAGGCACAGCACTTCCTGCTGCATGTAGCAGTGATAAAATCAGTTTTTCTGCTCTCTTTTCCTATGTTTTATTTTCAAGGGCTCTGTCAGTGAGTACATTAACAAGATTTCTATCAGGCATCTTGCCCTATGTTTTGGAGCATAAGCCATGCACCTCTGCTAGCTGCCTCCTTGTCCAGCAGCATGTGGAAGGCTGTGGAAGAAGAAAGGAAGTGCAGCAGACACATACATGTCTTGATAGCTCAAATATAATTTCATTTAATGAAGAATATCTTCTTTTTATTGTTATTCCTCGTGATATTTATAAAAAATTTATTAGGTTAATGATTTAGAATCCAACTGGGAGAATTTTACTGTTCACATTGTTTTTTAAAAATTTTATGTTTTACCAACTAATTACTGGAGCAAAAATACTAGTGTTACATTTGTTTGATTCATTATTTCCCTGTATATTTTCATATAAACACATGAACATTTTCAAATGTACATATTCCTCATTCTAGAAAACAGTGTTAATATTGTTTTGGTGTAGAATTTTTCAGATATTTTAGATATAGTTGATAAGTGGGTCCTTTTTTCCCCACCAAAACTCCCAAAGAGCAAAAGCTTTCATTATTGAATTTTTCCATGTCTGGTGTAGGTTTTAAGTCAATTCAATGTAAAACTACTTCAGATATGTGAGTGGCGAAAATAGCAACAGCAACAACAAATCTCAGATACTCCCTTTGCATGACTGGGTCAGTTAGTTGAAAACACCCTAATTAAAACACAGTGTCTTCCATTGTAGATGCTAAGAGAAGTGGAAGAGAAATTTTCCTATTTTTACAGCCACCTGTGAAAGTCTCCTTTCTCGCACTAACTAGCTGGGAAAGTGGTTTGAGGTTTTGTAGACTATCTCACAGGTGCACAAGCTGTTTGTGTCTTTGTTTTCCACACTGGGAAAAATATTTTGGAAATGGGTGTTATGCCATTCAACCAATTGCTCTGGGAGGTGGATGGTCAAGCACCCAGTGGTGTTATGCACTCTTGCAAACAAAGCTATATAAGCTGAATTATATAATTAAATACAGCCATTTCTGGCCTTTGAACCCAGTCCTGGACTGTGTCATTCTTGGTACAACAGCGACTTCCATCTCACTCCAGCTCTTTTCTTAGGTTCTCTGATTGCCTGTGAAAAAGTATCTACGCTGAGCAGCTGCAATGTGGAGGGGAGAAATCAGAAATGACACAAATTCAGTACTCCTCTACAGCAGGCAAACAGGAGGCCAACTCACCGTGCGACACTAATGAGTCCAATTATTGACTGAAACACAACGGGCTTGCAATGCTCCTTTCTGCACTTTGCAGGGCAGTCATGTAACCCAGCTCAATCCCACAGGGAGAAACCTTCCCCTGCTCCTGGCCCAATGTGTCTAACGTTCCCCATGAGGATACATTTGTCCCCAGTTAGGATGACACCCGACCAAGCAAACCCTTCTGGCAATGATCTGTTTTCCATTTACCATGCTAAAGTAGTTTGTAACAAAACTTACCCAAAGAAATTAACAGTGATGTTAGGCTGCCACGGAAAACTTGTTGAATCACAATTAACATGTTAATATGAATTGCCTGAGTGATTTTTTGTAACAAACAATTTGATCCTTTGAAATATATGGGTGGGATCTTTCTCAATGGTGAGACAATATACCTCTTTCTCCATTCCATGGTAAAAATGTACCTTCAAAGGGAAAAAAAAAGACTGGTTACAAGCTATTATCTTGTAGGGACTATTAAAAATATGCTATAAAAAATTTCAGAGGAATTTCTGGCTGTCTGCATACTGGTGTTATTCTGCAGTAAACTACATTTGAACAAAGCTCTTTATGTTGGTGTTTTCAGAGAGCAAATGGGATGGGGAACCCGGAAAGGTGTTCCAGGAGCCTTTAATTATTTTATTCCATTATCAATCTCACATACAGAGTTGAGACAGAGATGGTACAAAGCTCATGCTGTCCCAGACATTCAAAGATTTCCTTGTTACAAAGCATTCTTAAAAGCTTTTTAGCCAATAGCACGCTTCTGAAATTTACAAACAACTGTTTTAACCAGTCTTCAGTAATGCATGTACATCTGTTGTGCACAACACTTGCTTGTTATGCCTTATATAATAATGCACAATATTACATTATTAGGCTTAAACTTATCTATCCTGCTAAGCATATTTTTTGTAATTTCAAAACCTATCTCAGCCAAACCTAAAAACTCCAACCATTGTTTTAATGTCCTTGCTTGCTGTATAATTGTATATTCTTCTATCTTCAAGTTTTTACAACCAGAGCTGGTTCCTAAATTCTTCTGCTTTATTTATGAAACCTGCTTTTTTCTCACACCTAAGAGGTTTTTCAACTTTTGTGTTTCCTACATCTTTAAGCTCACTAAATTTGTGGCAAATTTCCTTCCTAAGGACTTCTTTTCCTTTGCACTTACACCCTGCCTCAGAAGGACTACAGCCCCAGTCCCACAGGCAACCTGGTCTGTGTTTGGTTTCAAGGACCAGAAAGATTTGGTAGGCATTCACACAGGCATTTAAGATTTCCAGTTCTCATTTTGACTGTCAATTTAAGCTTGTGTGGGTCCACCCAACCACTAGAATTAACTTTGTAAATTCAAAGAGCTAATTTTTAATGGGTGTAAATGCCTTAAAACATCATTTGCATAATCTGTCAATGAGGAGAAAATAGATGCAATAAATATTTGACAGAATATGCTAAGGACATTCACTCACACTTCTGCAATCACTTCCAGTTAATTTCAGGAGGATCCTGAACATTTGGAGACTGGATTAGCCTACTGGTAGTGCTCTTCAGGGGAACTGTTACCCAGGAATCATTTCCAGGCTTAGCTTTCTGGATAAAAAATGCACCACAATGAACAAATATTCAGCTACCATGATACACTCAGCCCCAAGTGAATCATTTTTCACAGCGAGAAACTACTGAAATTTGAGAAGATTATGGATCACAGGAAAAGGGCATTTCTATGAATAATTAGATTAGAACCAACAAACATGAAACTTGTATTTTAAAATGTTTATGAGATGTGATCTGTGGTTGCTGCAAAAAGAAATGTTCAGAGACAGATTCAAAAACAATGTGCACTTTTCAACCTCCTTCTGCCAAGAGAAAAAGCCTAGGTTGTGGGTTAGAGCAGAAGCCACACAATTATGCAAATAGGCATTGTAGGGAACACAGCACAAAGTGGGCTTTATGCAGAGGACCCTGAGATGAAAATAGCCGGGAAAACCACAATTTTTTAGGCGTCATCCAATGCTTCTCTTATACTTACTAATGGCCAGACACAGATGCTCATACTGTGGAGTGCAGCACAGCAGGCCTGTGAGCTCATTGGCTCCCACTGTAGCACTGGAGCAACCTGGGCTGGACAGGGATGCTCCTCTGCCTGGCAAGAATGGGGTCAGAGAGGGAACCCCAAGACTGAGGATGTGCCTCAGATGAATCCCAGTGGGGCATCAGGATGCAGCATCCCTGCCTCCATGCAAGGCCCATGGGCAAGTAGGGCACTCTGGTCTGAGCTATGCACACCAGCTCTACAGCACAAGCATGGCCCAGCTGGGTCCAGGCTCAAAACACCAGGACCACACAAAGGGGGGGAATTGTAAGGATGAGCTCATCCATGTTAACACAGCATGTCTATAAATCCAGCAGGCACAGGATGCTGCTTTGGTCAGTGTTCAGGGTCAGGTACTCAGCTAGTTTAAATCAGCACAACTGTTCTGGCGTTTGCAGAGTCATGCAGATTTACAGTGGCTGAAGACACAGCCCAATTATCAGCAAGTAACCACATTCTGAGGCTGTAATTTCAGCCTGAATAAAATATGAGTGGCTTATGTGACAATTAGAGTTTTCTTATTAGAGTGATGGCCACATGAAGCCTCATTTCCCTCTGATATAATGTACACTACATTGCACCTGCCTACTAAACACATAGGCCTGCCCAAGCTGTCATGGCTGCCAGTTTGTGTGCTTTTTTTCCTCATCTCTGACTGATTTTTTCCTCTCATGCTTTACTATTGCTTTTCCAGTTGTGGCCGCTGTGCTGTGCAGTGCTGCCCAACCTGCTTTCCCTCACAGACTCTCCCCACTGCTTTGGGAGAGACCATCTGAGGTCCTAAAGCAGCATGCAAAGGTATCCCTGGGGTACCAGTTAAATACAGGTGCAGGCACACCACAGGAGTTCGGCCTCTGGGTACTCAGGCAACCTGAAGACCTCATGCTACTTTACAGCTGGGTGGTACCCACCCTGAGAGATTTTAACTTCACCTTACCTGTAAGCTAAACATCTGGGCATGCTGCAGCCAGAGATCTGAAGCACAACCTCTTTTTATTAGAACAGCAAATCTCCACAAATTGATTTCTGCTCCTCTCTGGAAAGTAAGACAATCACACTTCAGAGCTCAAGGCTCGCACTTGTTTTCCCCACAGTGTTTTCAGCATTGCAACCTAGATATTACTGCATTTACTGAGCTATCCATCTCTCTATGCACACACATGCCCACAATTGTTCACCCTTTTTGCACCATCTGGTAATCCCTGATACACTCCATCATTTTATCACCCAGGAAAACAAAGAAGGAAAAGATAAGGAGCACAAAGATGCTCTATGGGTTTATATTAATTGAGCATATCTTAATCACTTGATTTCATTGTTGCAGCATTTCTATAATAAGTCTATACTGAATTATTCAGGATATTTTCCTTAATAAGCACAATAAGCTCTATACCCACCTGTGAAGGATAGGCAAGCAGGTGTGCAAACCCACTTCAGGCAACAAGCTCCAGCTGGGACCACTCACCTCTCTACCACCCACAGCTACAAGAGAGCAGGATGTGCCTCTGTTGAGAGGTTTGGTAGTCATTGTTTCTGTCTTAACTGAATTGGTTTGTAAAGTTTAGGAGTAATCCAGGAAAAAGCTGTACTGTGATCACTGGGAAGCAGAGATTGAAAGGAAAAGGTACTGTGGCTGCCAATAGTGTGCTCAGAATACCTGTAACTGGGGGGGGCTGCTTCATGGGGTTAGTTGACTTTTTGAGAGGCACTTCTGTCTTCCTGTGCTCTGGGCTGATTCCCCTCTTCTCCTAGCTACTTTCCTTATTTTCCCAGCCTTTGTTAGGGTTTATGTCTTCTTTAAATGTTCTTTTTCTAAGTGAGTCCTGGAACAAAAGTTTAAAAGAAAATAATCTGAGTGTCATAAGTCTACTGGTTTTGTTTTGCTTCTATCCTATTTTTTTCTTTACCTGCTCCCTCTGTGGTTTTTCTGCATTTGAATCCGGAAGCTCCTCAAGGATAAGGCCAAGTTCTTTGTGAGTTGCTGGAACAGTGACTAATTATTAGAAGCCCTCACGCATTTTTCTAACATGTACAAAAGGTGATGATGTTATTTCATGTACTTTGTGACTTACTATTGTTATCATCTGCACTGCTAATGATTCCTTGGCCTGTGGTTAATTAAGTAACATTCAAAGTTGTTTCCTCTTGTTGTGTTTGTTAAACATCAGAAACATGAAGTCATCTGAATGACTCCAAACCCTAGACTGCAGAAATGAGGCTCGTATCAGCTTAAGTAAGGAGGAAAGTCTCAGACAGAGCTGTTATGCATTAATCAAATAAAACAGTCCTAGAAGGGGAAATTTTAATGATTGATACTTATTCTAGCAATGCACAGTTAGGGTGTACAGCTAAGTGATTTATTGTGTTCTGTACCATAAGGTTTCCAAATCATGGTGGAAATCCTCACAGGAAACAGTGGTACTATCCAGAGAGCAGATTTTTTTGTTTCTGTGTTACTCACAATTATGGAAAAAATGTTACAATTGTGAAGAGCACGTGCTTTTCAATGAAACACCTATTTGACATGTGCAAGCTCACATATTAAAATAGAGGATTAGGAAGAAACTAAACAGTTGTTTTGCTTTTGTTATATGCTGAAAAAAACCCAGCTAGCACTGACTCTGAGAACTGACACTTTCTCCAAGATTTTCCTCTCTCTGCCTTAACAAATGCAGGATATTTGCTCTTTGGAAAGTAAAACTTGAAATCAGCAGCTGTGAAGGGTTTCGGTTGTAGGCTGTCTAAGTGCTTTGTCACGTGTTTGCCTTTCAAGGTGTTTATGTAATGACTTGGAGGTAATACTGTCAGCAGGGTGGTGAACCAGACCAGACCTACTGGGGCAACTTCTGGGCCCTCATCTCACGTGGGTGAGTGAGGAGAAAAGACATACCTGAGGGATGGGTAGGAAAGTAAGAGTGCACCCTTTTGCTGCTGCAGCCTGCTATGGTGGCAGGCGTCTTGCAAGATGTGTTGGATGTGTAACTAGGATGAGAGTTCTTTATACTGCAGATTGTGAAGGTGTGTGCATCCTTTTCATAATGTACCTATTGACTTTGGGTAGGTCTTGCTACCAAACATCTGGAGATGCCTCTGTGTAAATCCTCCTGTCTTCTGACTTACATTTCCACAATTGGTTCCTGCTAATGGTATTTCTGCTCCTGTACAAATAATATGTTCTTGAGGCCTCTTTCTGCAAGTTCTAACCCACTTTAATCATAACAATCTCTGCACTGGAAATAAGTCACTGGCATTAAACAGAAGCAGAGGAAACCCTAAAAGTAGTTTCTTCCCTGTGTAATGCAGTATTATAACAGGCTGGGAGAGGGAACATTTGCAGTGGCAAAGAAAAAGAATGACTCCAACCAAAATAGCATTAGCTTTTTATTGTCTGTCAGTGTCTTCTCTCTAGAAGTTGGGAAAAAGGCCTATTTCAAAAAAGAAATGGCACAGTATGTCCTTTGAAGCTCTTGGTGGCAGTGAAGTGTCACAAATATTTCAGCGCAGAAACTGCCGTTGGATTCTGTACATCAGGCTGAGAGTGGAGTCTGAGGATGTGTAATGTGAATTGCCCTGTGCTGGCCCGAGGCTCCATTGTTACTCTTATGCATTATTTACACCAACTGCCTTTAAATATCACGCTGGGGATTTGTCTGTGGGTTGTCTGTTCAGTTTGTGTTTAGATAGATGGTTCAATAACTAAGGTAACCAAAAGCAAAGTATACGTTACACTGAAATCCCTTCAGCTTTGCTGTATACAATTGCAGCCCCTCACCTCTCTGTACATCTTTTTTCATTAGTGTTCGTGCTGTTGAAATGTACCTGATACAATTCACAGCATGATCCTTTTAGAACAGGAACACTACCTTTTTTCCCCCCTTTGTCACCAGGGATGTAAATGACTGAATACCTCTGTTTTGCTAAGGAAAAGTTAGTGCCATATGGGTCAGAGTACAAATGCACTGTGAGCAAATTTGTGCTGCTTAAGGAAGCACAAAGGTGCTCATCTAAGTGTTTTTCCAACAGCCTAGTGAGATCAGGGAAGGAAGGTGTGGGGCTTTGCCTGCGAACTGGCCAGCAGTTCCCTACCCCACACTGCTGGCTGCAGCTTGGTAAATATTCCCATTCCCTATCTTCCTTGTCCTGATAGTTGCTACTGAGAGCTGCTGACAGATAATTAAAGCTGCTTGGTGTAACACTGTCTGCAAGTGCTTGCAGAAACTGGAGTGGAAGAAAGTGGAAGTTTCACCTAGGGAGATTAGAGGGGAGGAGATCTTTTATGAAGACAGATTAATTCAAAAGCAAATGTGTTTACAGAAAGCTTGTAAAATGCTGTTTTCGAAACAGCATTTTGACCTAACTATGATAAAGACTTCTGGTTCATCTTTATTAGAGAAGGAGGCTTCCCCCTCTCTTCCATCTCCAAGAGGGAAGTTTCCTAGTGCTGTTGAACAAGTTCGGTCAATTCTGATTTGTTTTGCATTTATCATTTAGCAGACTTTGTTCAAAAATATAGTTATTACTTAAATAACCCAAAC
Organism: Coloeus monedula; assembly: GCF_965178545.1. NCBI lineage: Eukaryota > Metazoa > Chordata > Aves > Passeriformes > Corvidae > Coloeus > Coloeus monedula. The sequence goes on from NC_138781.1 coordinate 109,074,749, forward strand.
CAGAAAATTCATTTCTTCTATTGGCAAGTATTGTGGGAGTCTTATTTTTAATGGGTTTCTGAGTCACTTCAGATGCTTCTATGCTTTTTTATTTGTTACCTGTAACTCAGGATTTACAGGTTGTGTGCTCCACGGCCTTTGGCACTGCAGATGGTTTTCCTTCTGCACATTACCATATTGCTTAACATGCCCTACCTTTTCCTCTCTCTTGAAGGTTGGCATAAGGCAATAAATAATTATTGGCTCAATCACCATTCTTTGCTTACGTGGAAAAGCAAACTGTTTTGAGGATGTTGCTACTGTAGTTGGTGAGCCTATGTGATCTAAGTGCTGTGGTGGTGAGGATTGTGTGCCTGGATCTTAATGCCTTTCTAGGCATGCCTAAGGTGTCTGTTTACAGACTCACTTGGGTTTATTCATGTGTTATCCTATTAGTTCCTGCTGCTGGCTTCCATCGCCTGGACCTATAGGCTCTTTCCTGCATCCAGGTACACTACTGCTTCCACTTGCAGTGGACCAGGACATTTGTAAACTTGTGAGGTACAGTATAAGCAGGAGTAATGGGGCTGAAATCCAGGTACCTTTCCACTGACAAAAACCACAGTTAATCTGCGTTTTTTCTTTTTATATCCACTTACCTTTTCCCTTGCTTTTGCCACCTCCTATCCGAGGGAAAGCAGCACTTTGTGTTTCTGTGTTCAGGTGAACACTTTCTTCACTAACTGTGTCAAACAAGCCTTAAAAGCTCCAGACTTCCAGCAGACTTTACCCTCCTGGGGCAGCTGGAGTGCCAGTTTTTCACATACATCTGGTGGGCAGCAAAGCACAGTCAAATCCTGCCCAGTAAATTTGGTGTTATGGGGTGGCTAGCAGAAGCTCACAAAAGCACAAGGGTTGCTGGCTTAATCAGACCTCTGCTAGACTTAGCTGTTCTGCTGGAAACACCTCATACTTTTCCTGGAAAAGCCTTATTGTAAGAAAAGCTGTGTGGCAATCAAGGTCTGCTCATCCCACATCCCTTTTGTCCTCAGCATAATACACAGCCTGGTCTGCCCTGCCTCATTCTCCTCTTGGTAATCCTACTGCAGAAGGAAATGTGGTCAGGCATCTACCAGAGGGCTGGTGAAAGTGCAGGGGTGGCAAAGGTGCCCCAATAAACACACATTTCTCCACCCCACCCCGAGGGGTGCAGAAAACCAAGGGATGTTTGCAGGAGATGGGCAGCACCGTCCAGCGTGGTGTGAGCTGTGGTGGGCAGCGGGTGCAGGCAGGCTCTGCTGATGCACAGCTGCACGGGAGTGGGAACAGCCGCCTGACTGGCGGGCAAGATGCTGTCTCCATTGTCAGCGTGGTGTTGCTAATAAGGAAAAAAAGCTTCTTTTGTGTGTGGATGGGAGCAAACTGTGGTCAAGGACAGTGCTTGTGTGGCGGTGCCCTCGGCAGCTGGAGGTGTCACTGCCTGCTCCAGAAACTGCAGTGACCCCAGAGCAAACACTTCAGGACCTGAGCACAGAAAGGGAGTGTTGTCAAGTGTGGGTTTGCTTTGAGTACAGCTGTGATACAGCTGGGCAAAGATTCACTCCGTAGTGACTCCCCTCCATGCTCCCTTACTCCCTCCTCCCAGTTTCAAGGGGAAGGATTTGGCATTGCAGGGATTGAGGGAACAAGACTTTCTGCACAGTTATGTCATGTCTTCAAACAATTGAAATGTTTAAAAAGATAACTTGGTACATAAAGTTATTAAATGTTACTTTTAATTCTGAAGAAACAATCTGATTTGATTGAATACTTATTCCTTCTTTGGTCTAATTGGGACTGGATTTCTTTCTAAGAAATAGAAACAGAACTAGCAGAGGTGTGCTTGTTAGATGCCTGGGTGTTTTGTTTTTTTAATTGCAAGTACCTGGTGTATTGACAACATTTCAATGATGTTCTGCTTGGGGCTTATTTTGAGAGATCATATCAATAGAAAATCACACTAACAGATATTGCCAGGAAGGCCAGTATTACAGCTTGTCTTAAGGTTAATGTTGGACTTGTATATGGGGTCTAGAAATAGTCTGGCATGGTAAAAAGAATACTTGAGCCAAACAGCTATGTTTTAACGATCGGGGAATATAGCATTTGTCATCTGCCTCTCCCCTCCTAAATAAATGTCCCTTGTAGTAATTGTTCCAATTCTGTTCTGTGAACTGTGACTATGTAGTTAATGAAAGTTGAAATGGGAGATAGAGAATAAAGTACATTTTTGAACACCTATAATAAGGTAGATTAAATAGTGGGACCAGAAAGCGATATCTCTGCTCACAGTGAATAGCATCCTCTTTCTGTGCTAGCCTCATTAGAGAAAAAGGGACTACAGAGACTCAAGTTCCATTTAATATGAATTAATTTATCAACACTCTGGTCTGGGATTAAAAGCAGAATTAAGTTTTAATGGAGCATAAACACTTTAAGGGTTTTTCAATTCTTTCAAATTTGTTCCTTTCCTGAAGAAAAGGCGATAAGTGCTTAATGCAAATGTGGGGCTGGGTAACACACAGTGTGAGTGAGGGAAAGATGATTTAGGTGAGCGAATGAATTTTCAAATAGAAGGAGCGGAGATGGATGACAAGAGAAGTTAAACAAATAGCACATAATTAATTCTCACAATTTTACCTAATGCTTTGTGACATGGCTGTCACCAACTTTGTCAGAAGCTATAAGTGAAATGCAACTGAAAAAATTTCCAGGCAGCAGTAATCTCACTGTGTCGGAAGAATGTTTTTCTAAGATATGTGTCCCTGGTTGTATACAGCTCAAATATACATGAAAAGGGAGCTTAAAAAGCTTAAGTTATTCTGTATTGACTTTCATCTTACATGGCTGCTTTCACTCCAACTGGCAATATATTACCCACAAGATTTTTAAAAATGTATTTATTTTTGTGATTGCCCTCCAGGGCACTGTCTGCAATTATAAAAAGGCCATTGATGCATCTGATTTATCAGTTTTACTGATTCATATATATATATATGTCTTTGGGATTTTTTTTTCCCTATTTGAAAGCGTTTGTTTTCCCTGCTAATGCACCTGAGACTGACAGTGTCTACAAAGCAGAGATTAACTTGTGGTTTGTTTGTTTTTTTCTTTTTTTTTTTTTTTTTGGTTGTCCCCCCAACCTCACTATATTTAGGTAATGCTCAGCTGGGAAGAAGCTGCTAAAATCCAGCAGGCTGCAGAGGGGGTGTGAGCAGAGCTGAATTGCAGTAAGGAGTGGAAAATAGCAGAGAGCAGAAAGGATTAGGACTTGGTAGAGGGCCAGAAAGGAGGAAAGGGAGAGAACTGAGGCTTGAGTTTTTTCACAGAAGAATGGTTGAGGAACTTCAGAAGGGAATAGGTTGGTGATGCACCTTTCCCATCTTAGCATTAGGTAGGTGAGGTAAGGAGCAGGGAGTGCAGAGGAGTGGAGGGAGCTGTACAGGGTTTAGTGGCTGCACACTCAGAGTAGGGCAAAGGCGCTGTTGCAAAACCAACAGCAGGCAGATATTTAGAAGATCTTGTCAATAGAAACAATGCATATGAAGATCCAGTCAGAAATGGACTTCAGATCATCATTGCACAGGCCTTACAAGATTTTCCAGCTGGACTTTTACTGTGGACTAGTTCCCGTGACTGCAAATGCAGTTGGACATCTTCACTTTGGACCTGGGGACTCTGTTAAATTTTCAAGCAAATAATATACTATTATCAACTCCAGCTGGTCATGTTCAGTCCCTAGCTGGCTGTGTTGGCTGTGTCTTGTTAGTGGTTTACTGGAAAAATATTTTTGTAGAGAAGATATGAGTCCTTTGGCATAAGCTAAAAGAATAATATTATTAGGCTCTGGGCCCAGACCTGCTGAATGTCTGAACCTACTGGCTATTTGTCTGATAAATCAAGACTATCCAATCCCTAGACATACAATGGCCTGGGCTGTTTAGTAGATGTGTCTTAGGAAGAAGTGTAAGAATTTGGTATCAGAGTAAATATGAAATGCTATTAGCCTAGGCTTTCATTACTCTATTTTGTCTGTAGAAGCCAATAAGTAGATCATGGATTGTGGGATCTGAATTTGAAGTAAGATTTAAAATTTAGAGAAAAAGCTTTTTTGCAGATTCTTCATCAGCTAGTGCTAATTATAAGATGGAGCAAATTTAAGAAATGTGTTTGCAAGTGGTGTCAGCCAGCTTCATGTGCTAAATGAGAATATGTATCACCAGACAACTTGGATTTGTGATTAGGAAATATGTTGGCCACATCCACACCTGCTGTTGGCTCAAGCACTTGAATCCAGAGATGCATTACAGAAGGCAGACTTTTCTGGACACAGCTTACATGCAGTGAGTTACTGTGATTTAGTCTAGTGGGAAATAGATGACTGTGAGTTTTGTTTCTCTTCTTAACCTTGCTAACTCAGATCACTATGGAAAAACTAGCATTGCAACTCTTAATTATTCTTTACTATGTTCTGGCTTAAATGACTTGTACAAGAGGTCTCCAGTTCACTTGCTTTAATCCTTGCTCAGGAAAGGCTGTAAGAAATTCTCACAAACTTGCAAAGCCAAAGCCTTCATCCAACAGAGATTGGTGTCTGAAAGAGACATCACAGCTAGGGGTGAAAATTCTGGTGAATGTGTTATCTACAGGACATTCAGCATCTACTTCTAACAGATAAATAGTCAGTAAACTGTGAATGTTAGCAGGCACACCTGACTGAGAGATTGGTGGTCAGCCACAGAAGAGTGTGTAACAAATAAAACGCTTGTATGATAAGAGTGTTTCTTCTCTCTGATTTTCCCTGCAAAGTGTCAGGGACACGTATCCGCCACAGCTATTGGCTGTGACACTGATGGCTTGACAAGGGCAGTTTCTAACTTTTGAGGTCAATGTCAGGGTTTGAAATTCTATATCTGTTCTTATCTTTGTCCTAATACTTTTCATTTTCCAGGTTTGCAATAAGCTGCAGAGTTTTACTGGGGGTTACTCTGAAGACACTGCACAGGGGTGCCAAAGCCCCAGTGATTGCAGAGAGGGGACACAAAGAAGAATCAAAACTCCTGGCTGGGTCAAGACCATTCAGGGAGCCAGGCTGTGGTCATTCAAAAATCACTAAAGGAGTAATGAAAGGATGACCCATTCCATAGACAGCAAGTGGGACAATTCTCAGTAGGAGCCCTTTGAGGATGGAAGAAAGATGCACCAAATGAAACCATCCTCTGATGAGATACTAACATCATATTACTGGTTACAGCAGCAAAAAAGATTAAACTGAAACTTTATCTAGATTCTGGGTCAGTTTCAGAGGTCATAAAAAGCAACTGAGGAAATAGCTAAATTGGAAGCCAAATAACTTTTTTTACTTGACTTGCACCAAGTTTTCAATAGCCATATCATTAAATAGAAATCCCTTCTGGTTTAGGAAGTTGGGAAAATTTCTATGTCATAAAAATGAAAGACAGGCAAGAATTTTTTGATATTCCATGTTTTTTCAGTGACAGATCAATGCTGAGAGTTGTAAAATGGCTGAATATATTTCATGGGGAAACTACAGAAGTGTGCAACTTCTAGCTGCTGTGGGATGTTGGAAGGAAGTTAGCTAGAAGGAAGATGTATCCAAATTGCTGGTGACTCTATTCTTAGTCCATGTATTCTTGGTAAAAACTGATTTGCAACTGTCTCCTGGATATCGCTTACCTAAAAACTGAAATTTAAGCTGCAGGAGGATAGAAGTGACTAAAACTTTCCCATATTCTCCCTGCTAAGGGATATGAAGGGGTGGGGGAAGGCAGCATGTGAACTGGTGAGCCCTAATCTGCTGGAGCTGCCCCACTCTTGCTGTGTGTGACAGCAAAATCTGACTTACTGGTGCAGCAGAGCACATCACTAATATCTGCCAGGTGACTTGACTTTTTTCTTTTCCCTGTTTCTTCCCTTATGAACTTAGAGAAAATTTTTATTCTGCGGACAACCATGGTGCTTGTTGCTATTGAAGGGAAGACAAGTGGGGTTTTACTTCTGTGGTGCTGGGATGTAAGTATGTGAACTTGGGGTCAAGTTGACAACAGTACTGAAAGTTCTGTGATTATGTTTTCTAAAGGTTGTGATACTCATAGAGCTTAATAATTGGATGTTTAAAAAAAATGTTGGGCAATAGCATGTTGTAGTCATACTATGAAGAGTTGTCCAATCCTTGAATAGAAGGAGATCAGGTTTACCAGCACCTGGACTTTTTAAATTTTGAATAAGAGACCACCAGCTTCCCAAAGAGGGAGTCTACCTAGCATGGCAAACTTCTTTCCCACCCCACAAATTTAGTTGTTCTTGTCAGGGAGTTCCTCTGTGGGGTTCATGCCAAGGACAATGTCCCAAGAGCTTTGGCACGAGACTGCTAAGGCTGGGATAGTGCCGTAAGCTGGCTTGCACTGGAATTCATCTTGCTGTGGAAAGACAGGCCAGTGCTCCAGCAGCAGTATGGCCTAGAGGAGCTACAGAAATTGAGGCAGATGTAAACCTGGACATTGGGGCAATAAGAGGTTCCAGTGTCAAAGATGCTTAAATTAGAAGTATCCTCTAACATCTGTTGGTTCAAGATAACCAGCTTCTGTTACCATTGACACAAATGTTTCCCTGTACCTAGTCACCCCTTGATGAAATAAAATGTGTGTCAGTTCTGTCTCTTGATAGCTCCATGAGCTTTCCCAAACTCTGCCCTTGCTCAAGGATGTGCTGAGGGATATAGCTCAAAAAGAAAGTGCAGTCTTGGGCTGACTGCTGCCTGCATCTGTTATGAAAGCAAAACCTGGACTTGACAGTGGCCCTTCTCCAAAGCAGCAAGAAAAAATCCACAGCTCTAAAGGATAAAAATATCTTTAGGTCCCCAGTAGCTCCAGGAGAACAGTTGCTTCACAGCATGTTAATCTTTTACATACTCACTCATTTTCCCAAGAGTCTTGAACAGATTTTGGTTTTTTTTTTTTTTACACTGTTTTGAAGAACAGTGTAAGGCAGGTAAATTTTCCTGTGCTTTTTTATTTTAAAGTTATGTAAATGTATGCTATGGGAAGACTTGTATGAAATGTTATTTATATACTTGGGAGACTGTTTGATAAGGTATTATTGTCATTTGCTCTGTGATTCTAGACACTCTGAAAAGGCCTTAATGTCATATGTTAAACACAAATAGAGATGCAGCAGAACAGAGGAGTGATTCATAACAATAGCACTGCGCTTTCCTGCTGCTCTGCTCATGATTTGTAGGAAAGCTATAGTGAAAAGCAAACCTGCAGCTTAAAAAGGCTTTTCAGGTCTTAAATTACAAAAACCTCTCTGTTGGCTTGCCTGACTGCTTCTGAGCTTTAAGCTGTCCAGTTTCCCTCAGATGACCTAACTCGTGGAATTTTTATTAGCCCAGTCCAGTTTGGTCCCTGGAAAAGAAACTTGAAGACAGAGCAAGTGTGACTGATCCCAATGCTCAGGACTCCCAATATTGCAGGAAAGTTGGTGAAATGGCATATGCAGCTTGTATGAGAAGTAGAATTATGCTGAAGTCTGTCTGCTTAAAAAAAAAAAAAGCCAAACCAACATACCCTTCAGTTAGAGACTACAGTGCCCAATCCAGCCTTCAGCCAGCTGGTTTTCTGGGTAGAGGAAGGTGCCACGTGGAAGTTCTGGTGTGTGTCGACACAGACTTGTTGAGCCTTTTCTGCACCCTGAACGTGGGTGCCTGAAGCAGGCGTAGATCTCTCTGCAGGGTTATGGAGGCTGCAAGCTCCTGTCTGACTGCATGATCCAAAGCTTTGGAGAAAGGAAAGGGGTTTTTTTCTGCTGCCTCCAAAGTGTCTGAAACTGACTGCTGCATGGTTACTGGAGGAGGAAATATATGGTGTTATCTGTATGTTCAGATATTATGGTCACAAGAGACTATTCTGGTCATCTAGTGTTTGGGGCATTTTTTGTTATGGACTTCAAGGGGTTATTTCCTACTTTGGATTGAGTTATCTCTTTAAATATTCAATCTTTAAAGACTCCAACCTCTGCTGAATCTACCACCTACCAGATAAGCTCTTTCACTGTGTAATTATCCTTACAGATAAGAAAAGGCATCTTGTTTTAAAGTTGAATTTGTAGAGGTGTTTTTCTTTTGTTGTTTGTCTTTTTCATGATTCACTTCTTTCAGATTCTATTTTTTCTATAAATCCTTGCTGCTAGATTAAAATAACATGAATAAATGTGAAATATATAGGTGTACTTATAAACTTTGTATTTAACTTTCAAAACTGGGTTGCTTATTAGGTTTTATGAAAAGAACAACACACTGGGAGGAAGGGAATACTAAAGCCTAATTAGTAAACCTGCTCTCACTGATTAAATCCCAAACTTTTGGATTAACAAATTTTCACCACTTACAACCACTTTCTGTTGCTTTTAGTTGCTCCTTGCACATTTCTATCCACAATGTCTTTATCAGTTCCTGACCAGGTCTTTCAATCCCTTGACTTTCACAGCCTGTGTCATATTTTGATTCAAATGTATATCTCAACACTCTTTGGAATGAACTGTTTGGCTGCAAGCCCTTTAAATGCGACATGAACCTCTGCCCTCAGAGGATGCAGAACAGCCATACCGGGTCAGACCAGAGGTTCATCTTGTCCAATAGCCTCTTTCCAGGAATGTCTGAAACAGATGCTTCTGGGAAGAAGATTTAAAAAGAAAAAACCAAACCGATCTCCCTCTTGGCTGTTCCCCAAATTACCAATGCAAGTCAGCATAGATGCCAAAGCAGGGAGGCTTTTAGAGAAATAGAATTTGGAAGTAATTTCTGCTTCTAGGTCATGAGATTATTTCATGGGTGGACACATTCAGAACCACACAATGCGATTTAGTCTGAAATAATCTGCATGGTGATCAGTTTAGGCTTTGTGAACCTACAGTGTGTGAATTGAAGAAGCTTTATAACAAAGCGCGTGAAAAATTTTGGTTTGGGGTTTTTTTTCTTTTACAGCTCAAAGCTAAGATAAGTACATAAACAAATTCTCTTTCCATTTAAAGGGAAAAATACAAGGGAAAAATAGAGTACTTAGTAGTGGTAAAAGGGAAGAGAGGAACAGGAGAAGTAAAAAGGAATTTTTGAGTCTTGCACTTGCATGCTTTATTGACTTGATTTCTAAATGAGGGAAGATGATGATGCAATCAAGCAAAAAAATATTTCCTGGCTACTGATTCTATGTATAACTGTAGCTGCAAACTCTTTTTAGAAGTTTCAGCCATTTTGTTTTGAGCCTACAGGTAAAAAATACAAATAATTACTCCAGCACATATCTCTGTGCAGCCCCTTTCCTATGTTTAGGATAACCAAGTTTTCCTCTTTGTAACATGAACTGGACTGGCCACTCCACAGTATGGAGAAAGTGTAAAGGGATACGATTTTGTGGGAGAAAAAAAATGCACTTTTTTGCAAGCCTCCTGCCACCACTGAAGAGCTGTACATGTAAACTTATGCTTGTATCCCAGGGCAATTGGGTTTCAAATGGGTCTACCACATGCATGCAGGTGGCAGGACTATTGAAAAAAGGGAAGGAGTAAGCTGTGAAAAGCAGTTGGGGAAATAAAATGCAAATTGTCTGCATTGCTCTCTTTCCAGAGAACTGAGTGGACACAGATAAAACCACAAAATGAATGATGACTAAGCACAAAATTATTTGCAGTGCCCAAAATAAAGTCTAGAATCATCAGACTTTTTAAAATCACTTTTGTTTTGTCATCCATTATGTAGGTCTGAGCTATGAACCCAAACTTTGTTCTTTACAGCCAAAGCTCTACTTGACAGTATTTGCTTTTCTCTGCTCTGATGATAGAGGGCAAAAAAGTCATGTAGCTGAGAGCCAGATGCCAACACTAGCAGGGGTCTGAAATGAGAATAGGAACAGCTTTTGCTGAGCAGAAGCCATAATGCCATACTGCAGCAGAACATAGTTTAGTGCTTCAGCAAACCCATATTTATAGAAACCATCAGCACACAGCTATGGTCACACATCTGAAGGTTGCCTTTCACCCCCTTGTAAATATTTTTCAAACAAGACAGAGGGGTGGGAGATGGGAGAAAGCTCAGATGATGTTTAAATTTCTACAGCACTGGAATTTCAGTACCTGCTGCAGATCATGTAGCCTTTACCTCTTAAATTGAAATACCAAAACTCGTTCTTCTGAAACTCTTGCCAGTTTTCACGCCCCCTTCCCACCCCCACAGCCTCACCACTACCGTCAGCATTTGCTATGCCATTTTGCTTCGTTGCTCACTTGCTAAATATAAGTATGAGATTTTTTCTTTCTTCTGAGAGCTCTGCTGTGCCATAAGCACTGAATTTTGACAACTTTTCCACCCCAAACCACTGAAAGCTATGGATTGCCCATAGAGGGGCATAAGTCCATCTTAGGTGAAATATTGTCTCATGCACTCAAGAAAGTTCTTCATTCTGCCCATTCATGGTGTCATCTGGCAGTGATGACCCCACAAATCCAACAGATCTTTCTCTTCAACTGCTGAGGAAAGTTTATAATCCAGGCTTGGGTATTCTTGTTCATTATCAGCCAGTTTGCTTTTGAGGCAGACCTAGTCTCAGTTTTGCTGGAGAAACAGGTAGCTTCATGTTCATCTCCTACCCAACACTACAGCAGTCAGTGGTGCTGTTCCTATTTCTGTTCATCTCCTCTCTGGGAAGCAGGAGATTGGGCCTGAACCCCTTCTGATCCAGGATTGACAGCTCTTACCTCCAAAGTATTGCCCCAGCTACTAGACTGGAGAGCTGCCTGAGCACCCCAAAGGAAGATGAGCGACCAGCTTGGCCAGCTCTCCCCTGAGTAAGCAGTGGGACTACAACATGGAGGTGGAGTTGCTGTGAGGGTGACAAGCTGGAGTACTGTTGCCTTTGAAGGTCAGTTTATGCTTCATGGACACATATGTGAAAAGACTGCATTGAGCACAGGGACTGCAGACAAAATGGATTGTAGGATGGATTGCTGAGGTTGGAAGGGGCTTTGGCAGATCTCTGGTCCAGCCTTCTGCTCCAAGCAGAGTGATCAGATCAGATTATTCTGGGATTAGTGGTCTTGAAAACCTCAAGACATATCCTGCACTGCCTCCCTTGCCAATCTCAATCAGCGCACAAGCCTCTGTTTGAATCCAGCCTGTGCCTCTCACTTCTCCTTCTGCCCCGTGTCTTCCCACTGTGCAATACTGTGGTCAGAATGCCTCCATTTACTGGGTAACTTCATAGGTACTGGGGGTTTCCTGTCAGATGTCCCTGGAGCTGTCTTGTCTCCAGGCTGAACATGCCTTCAACCTCTCCTCAGAGGGCAGGTGCTCTAACTCTGACCAACCTAGTGCTCCTTTGCTGAACTCCTGTGTTGGGGGACCCAAAATCTGTGCACAGTGTTCCAAATACAATACAAAAAATGTTCATTGGAAAGGGATCACTGCCCCCTCTTGATCTGCTGACTGTGCTTCTGATACCAGCAGCCCAAGATTGCTGTATAACCTTCTGTGCTGCCAGGGCACACTGCTGGCTCACAATCAGCTGCTTGTCCTTCATGGCCTCTGGGGCCTTTCAGAAGATGAGCTTCACATGCAGTGACTTGCTGAAGGACTCTGGAGCACTCTTCAAAAGCCCTTATGTCTTCATTGCCCATGTAGAGAATTGACTCACTTTTTCTCTGAAGGAAGCTTTATAAATCTGACCATGTTTACCCTACCAGTCTTTGTTCAAGAACAGTGCTGGGACACCTGGAAATGTTATTTCAGTGAAATATGTGCTGCCTGGAGAGCTGTTAACTACGCAGCTCTCAGTTAGCATTTTCAGAAGCACCTGAAGATTTAATAGGAAAGAAAACAATTATCCCAAATTACATTGATTTGTCGTACAAATAACATTTATGCAGGTATTCCAGTATAAACAGCTACAGGGGATTATATCAGAACATGCATGCACATGAAGGTTTGCTTGCTTACCACTTCTGATAGTAGCAGCTGCTGGTGTGGTGTCAGACTACTTATGCACAGGAATGGATGTAACCACACACCTTCCTGCATTCACCCCTGTTCACACCTTGTACCCAGCAATAAGTGCTTGGGGCTGCATCACTGCTCTTGAGTCTGGCTGCAGCTCATGTTCTCTTCCTTCTGTTCTCCATCACCTTTCAATGTAACCTTTCTTTTTCTTATTTCTCTACCCCTTTTTAAGCTTTGCCTTTTTCTTAGGATGAGCAGCAGCTCTGAGATAAATATACCATACTCTCATACTGTAGAGAGACGGATCATCTTCTCGATCCCTGCTTGCAGTTCTGAAATGCTGAGATTGGAGGTTATTGCCAAATTGTCAGGACAGATCAGCAGTGAGGGCTTATCCAAAGGATACTGTTCAAAACTCAGGATATTTCTGGACAGTGGATTCAGTGTAGTGTGCAAAATAGTGGTTTGCTTACATGTTTGCTAGCAAATGCAAAGGCCTGGTCTTGTAGCTCTGAGAATGACCTTACTGGCCTCAGTGGGACTGTGGTGTGACAGGTTTCAGGATCAGATTCTCCAGTATGTTTGATAAATGATGCATATCCATGGGGAAATTGATTTGTTTAGCCATTCCTGATTGCATGCATTTTGAAAAAGCAAAATTTTGCTTACAGTTTTCAAAGTAAAAGAACAAATTTCCTGTCTACTTCTAAAAATGTAACATTGTCCTATTGTCAAGATGCCATTCTGAAGCAACTCATATAATAGGATCTAATTTACAGTGTGGAATCATTATCTTCTATCATCACAGTTAGCTGCAAATAATGAAGTAAAGCTGTATGGCACTTAAACAGAGGGAAATGCTCATATTAATGCAAAAAGAAAATTGGTGAGACCACATTCACAGTTAGTGGCCTGCCTGTTTTCCCTCTGCCTCCTCCTCCACCTTTGATTTCAAGCATGAAGCAGTACAGGCTAGAGTAGTAAGGAAAATACAGGTTTCTCTTGCTTCAGAGAGCAGGAGAGAAGTCTGCATTGGTTCTCTTGTAACCAAGTATCACCAAGCCAGGACAGGAGGTCACTGCATTCTGTAGCCTGCAAAAGATGTGCAAAGCACAGCAAGGGGGGGACTAACTTACTGGCCTTGATTTAAGATGTCTGTAAGCAACAGTGATGGAAAGCTGAGTGTCTTCCCACTCAATGCTTCTGCAAACAAGGTAAAAAGCTGTAAAATCTGCATTTGGGTTACAGTGTAAGTGGTACTCAGCTAACTGCAGAGTGGTTTGGCCTCCAGGCTAGGAGAAGTTACCCAGCTGTCCATCAAACCATCTGACCACCAACTCCTTGCTCACTGCCCCCCTCCCCAGTGAAGAGGAGAATCAGAAAGTAAAGGTAATCCTTGTGGGTTGAGATAAGTTTAATAATAGAACCAAAAACCCCTAAAAAACTGTGATGAAAAGGGAGGAATAAAACCCAAGAGAAACAAGTAATGCACAATAGAATTTCTCACTGCCAACTGACCAATGCCTAGGCATTGGCTCCCAGCCAATTGCCCCTACTTTATGTAGTGAGAATGAGATTCCATGGTATGGAATATCCCTTTGGCCAGTTCAAGTCACCTGTTCTGGCTCTGCTCCCTCCTGGTGTTGTGGCAGAGCCAGGGCAACTGAAAATACCTTGATTCAGAGGAAGCACTACCTAGCAACAACTAAAACAGCAGTGTGTTATCAACATTATTCTCATACTAAACCAATAACATAGCACTGTACAGATACATAGAAGAAAATTTCTTCTATTTCAGCTGAAACAAAACCACCAGCTTGTCAGCTTTTTCCTTCAGATAGATGGAAAGCCAGTACCTGAGCCAAGGGTTCAGGAATAACCAAGTGAGTGCTACTGCAGCTGTGTGCTCTGTGGGATGCAGCTGGAGTCTGTCTGTGCCTCCAAATGGGTGTGGGCTACCTGCCTGTCACCTTCCAAATCTGGCCTGGGTGTTGCCCTTCCCTTATGCTAGAGGCTGCTTCTGCCTGTGAGAATTGTCTATTGCACTAGTAGAAACAAGTTCTGGACAGCTGAAGATCAGAACACAGACATCTACTAAAGAAAAAATAGTTTAGTTTGAAAAAGAAGCAAACCCTTTCTTGTTCATTCTAGCAAACTAGAGGACAAACTGAAAACCTCTGGGGCTGAGTACCCAAATACCTGCATGTAAAATACAGCCAGAAAATGTTGCCTAGTCCAAAGGATCTACAAAACTCTCTTGTGGTGCCTCACCCCACATGCCTTATACCTGTGTCATTTGCTGCAAATCCTAATCTGTCACAGGAACAAAGCCAGGAGAGGAATCAAGACAGTGACAAAGTCCTACTCCTCACAAGTACAGACTGCTAGTGGTGTGTGGGAAAGTGTACCTTGAGTATGAGCAAATGAGACGTGCCTCAAGCTGTCTTGAAGTATACTGTCAATATACACTGTTTTCCTGATGGACCTTGGCTTTGTCAGTGTCTAGGGCTTTTGAAGGATAGAGATCCTGCCCTGTTTGAGAAGGCTAACACATCTCAGGGGAATGAACATACCTTTGTTGTCCCCAAAGGTGAGCTCTCTGGCCCCGTCACACTGCCAGAACACAAACCTGCAAAGAGGTGAATTCAGGTCTCCCTCCTTCTCTAGGAGATCATGAATGAAAGACAGGCTTAAGGGTTTTTGTGAGGGAAGACAAACTGTCTCACACATGAATTTCTCAAATGTTCTTTGAAAGTTTAAGCCCTTTTGCTTATTGAATTTCTCCCAAAGCATGCACAGAGATACTAGACTTTATTAACATAGCTTATGAAATTTGTTGCACTAATTACTTAGTTCTACATGATGTGTTAGGAGATATGGGATTAATAAATGTGGCTTATTATTAAAAAATAAAAAATTGTTGAGGAGGTAAGATATGGACTGCAATATGCTTGCTTATCAAGCCGTTGGTCTTTCAATCTTCAAAGCATATCAGTATTTCCAGATGAATGAACTGTTTGTGAAGTGTTTGTTGTGCCCTGCTTGAGACAGATGACAGAAGATACCATTGTCAGATATTCAACTTTCTCAAAGTTTAAACAAAAACCCAAAAAAATCCAGATATTTAAGCACATGTAGAACTAGTTAGGTTAGTCTTGCATAAATATTTTTTCTTAGCATACTGTCCCAAGGTGTAAAAGCATCTCCTAAATAAGTTGGGCTAGACTTACATTCTCCTTATTGCACAGAAGACATTGAGGGGTTCCAAAGATCCTCTTTCCAGAAAATCTCTGTTCAGAGTGCTTGATAACTCCTGGGTATTGTGTGCTTATGGGTTTGGGTGGGTTTTATGCTTTTGTTTGGTTTGGGTTTGGTTGCCAAGCTGGGGTTTGGAGTTTTCTATTGTTTGGTGGATTTGAGGTTGTAAATCTTCAAGTAAGTAAAAATTTGGAGGTTTACAAAGGACTCACAATTGAAGTAATGACATGGTTTTAACAAGGCTCTTGCTTTGAGCTAGTTGTGTAATGAAGGGTTAATGTTTTTTAAACAGATTCCTGAATCTATTTTGAAGATGGATGTGTTAGATTCTCTCATTATGTACACCTGTGCTATGTGCTTCTCTGATAGATGGGGCTTATATATTTGGACAGTTTTCTGCCATTAATTTCTAATTAGATACTTGTCAACAGTGTGAATTGGTATTACTTTTGTTCAGCAACCCTGTGATTGCTCTGTCCACCCTAATTAATGAACAGCTTCCTTATAAGTAGATTAATAGAGGTAGTCCCATTACCTAAAGTTATTTCGGTCACTGTGTTATAGTGCAACTCATTAGAGAATTGTAAAATGAAGCAGCATTTCAACTAGCTATTACCCGGTATCTGATTCTTTCTGTTCTGTCAGCTATTCTTTTAAATGGTTTTTTTTGAGAAAGCCCTGACTTCTCCCCAGTGTTCTTGTGCACAGCCCAGCTTTGTGTAAAACATCATTGTGCTTAAGAGCAACAGCAAAGATAGCAAACCTCTTGCTGTATTGCTAGAGGAAACCATAATGGAAAGATCTCCATGTTCTGCTTAATGCAAGGACAGACGTTTATCTATTTAAAAAAAAAAGTCAGTGACAGATACTGTGAGGTGTCCAGTGTCTATTAGAACTTGTTACACTTGCTCAGCCCAAATGCTGAGTGACTGTGTGAAGGAGTAAGACCATAAGGTAAACTAGAAGGTTGTAAGCAGCATTCACATAAGAAAGCCAGAAATCGTGGCAGAAGACTCGCCACATTCTGCATATATTGGCCTAGTACTGCAAAACCACTCGTGGGGAATCAGTAGCGTTGTGTCCCATTGCTCTGCAGTACAAGAGAGACACACACACTCCTGAAGGACAGGATGCCATTTAGAGGGACTTGGATAAGCACAGGAAGTGGGTCCATGGCAATCTCATGTCTTCTAAGATGACCCAGTGCAAGGTGCTTCACCTGGGTCAGGACAACCCACAGTATCAACCCAGGCTGGGGGTTGAACAGACTGAGAGCAACCCTGCTGAGAAGGGCTTGGGGGTGAGTGCTGGTGGGTGAGAGTCTGGACATGGCCCAGCCATGTGCACTTGCTGCCTGGAAAGCCAAATACATGCTGGGCTGCATCAAAAGCAGCATGGCCAGGAGGCCAAGGGAGGGGATTCTACTCCTCTATTGTGCTCAGGAGGGACCCCAACTGGAATACTGCTTCCAGCTGTGGGGTCCCCAGCACAGAAAGAGCATTGACATGTTGAGATTAGTCCAGAGGAGGGCCACCAAGATGTTTAGAGCTATGAAGACCCTCTCCTATTGATGCCATGAAGATTTTTGCCTTTTCTTTTATACCCCTGTTATACCTTTTACAACTTCTGTATTCCCAGTGCTTTTTGCCTACATTCTTGGACTTGTTTGTCAAGCTAAGAGACTAAACATTTTAGAAGCTTCGTAGTTAGGGATCAGTGTGCCCCAGACCCCAAGGTCCTCTCCAGAACATATTCTGTAAACCAAGATAGAACCATCCAGGGGAAGGTTCCTTGGGGAGGGGGGCTCACTTGAGCCTCTCATTGGGGAATCTTTGATAGATATGCTGTCGCGGGTTCGGTTTGCAACCGGGCAGAAACACCAATTTAGTGTAGTGGTTTGGTCCAAAATACTCATTACTGTTTATCTGCTGTGAGATAAGAATTAGGAGAAATGCAAAGCAGGCACCAAACTTGAAAGAATATAAAGTTTATTAACAGACCTAAAAGAGGGAAGAAAAAAAAAATATACCACCTTCAGAACTCTCCTCCTCCCCCACCTTCCTCCCTTCTCCCACTGACAATGTAAAAAGACAACCCTTAAGATGTTCAGTCTGTTTACCACTTCCATAATAACCTTGTTTAGTCCATTTAGAAAGAGAAGTCTCTTCTTGCTCATGCTATGAAAACATTATCACAACGAGACAGCCGCCCACTTCCAAATATTGTTCAGTCCATTTAGGAAGAGGAGTCTCTCTGCCTGCGTGTGAGTCCTTTCCCCCGACTTGCAGCTTTTCCCGCAACTGCTTTCGAGGGTCCACTCTTGAAGTTTCTTGGGGTACAATTTTAAGGTTGAGCCGTTCAGAAACAAAAACAGAGGCCCTTCTCCTTCCCTGGGAGCAAAGAGTCTTCATCATCTTCATCGTTAAGACTATCTCTGGGAGCATCTCTAGGTACTGAGGTTTTCTCCTTTCCCGTTTGGAGCAAAAGTCCTCATCTGGTTCATCTCTAGGGACTGAGGTTTTCTCCTTTCCCGTTTAGAGCAAAAGTCCTCATCTGGTTCATCTCTCCCTGTCCAAACTTCTCATGAAATTACAGCTGCGTCAGCATCTGCCTATCTCAGTGTAGGTGCTTTTGCTCACGAGTTGAACACTCCACCCCCCATATCTTCATGAAATTACAACAGGATACTCTGATATATCATAGCTTCACAACAGAATTTCAGCTTTAAGCATCTCCTCTCTCTCTTCCCTCAGGTTTTCAGCTCTTCACAGCAGTAAAAGGGTTAATCTCACCTCAGCCTTGCAGCTTTGCAGCTGGAATGTTGAATTTTCCTTATTGCAGTGGAGAGGGGGGAGAGCCGAGCCGCTCCGGCTGCCCACGGCAAGGCAGTGGGGGGGTTCCATGGCTGGAACAGGTCCATGGCTCCAGGATGGCCGTGGCCCGGCCCGGCCTGGCCCAAGCAGGGCCTGGCCGGGCCCGCTGGCCCCCACACGGGGCCCGCAGCCACCTGTGCCAGCGCCGGAAACGAGAGAGAGCTTGGGGGGGAGTTTGCCAATTCTTAAATGTGGATCACAGAGGTGTTCACAACTTTAAGTGGCTTAGAGAATTGTCCATATTCAAACTGGCCACTGATAGGTTCTATCAGTTCCCAGAGGAAACCGTAAGCAGCCCTTAGCAAGGACATCCCTTCCGGGACTATGCTTGCTAACCTATGACATATGCTAATTAGTAAAACCTATAATGTTATACCCAATGTTGGGGGGAGGCACGAGGACACAGAGACACAGGGAAAGACTCGGCGGGGTGCATCTCGATGCATATGACCTGGACGCGTGCACCTAAGGATCCTTAAAAATAAATACCAAGGTAAAATCCCTTTTTCCCTTCTAACCGTGTATGACTCTTGATTTTAAGACCAGGAAAAGGCATCACTATGAGGAAAGACTGAGAGAATTGGGATTGTTCAATCCAGAAAAGAGAAGGCTTTGGGGTGACCTTATTGTGTCCTTCCACTAGGTAAAGGGGATCCACAAGATAGATAAAGACTTTTTTTACAAGGGTATGTAGTGACAGGGCAAGGGACAGTGGCTTTAAACTGGAAGAGAGTAGGTTTATATTAGATATTAGGAAGAAATTCTTTACTGTGAGGGTGGTGAAGTACCCAAAGGTGCAGTTGGTGCCTCAGCCCAGGAAACACCCAAGGCCAGGCTGGGTGGGGCTTTGAGCAACCTGGTCTAGAGGAAGGTATCCCTGCCTATGGAAAGGGATTTGGTACTAGGTGATTTTTAAGGTGCCTTTCAACCCAAACCATTCTATGATACTGGAGAGAGTCCAGACATTCAAAGTCCACCTGGATGTGTTCCTATTGTAAGCAGCTCTAGGTGACTCTGCCTTGGCAGGGGGTTGGACTAGATGATCTTCAGAGGTCCTAACTATTCTGTGTGATAAGGTAAGCATCCACCTTCATGAAGCATCTGTTCTTGTTCTGAATCAGTGTGTGTTCAAGCTCTCTGAAGTGTTGGCAGTTTGGGTCAAATTATACAAGGCAGGGTGAAGCTAATGAAAACATTACTATCTTTAGTTGTGTTTTAGCTTGCCAAAAGTTTAGAGAGTATATCCACAGGTGGAGGAGAGACAGGAAAAATGTAGACCTCCCCACTACTTCCCTGTGGAGAAGAATTACTGGTTCACTCTTGAAAAATTCAGTCTAGGGACTGAGCCAGCTGGCTCTGGGCTAGGAGGACATGTGTTTGGTTTCCCATCCCACCCACTTTTCTTTCTCCCTTCCTCTCAGGGAGGCATCAAACCACTCTGATGTGGGAGTAGTGGATATCTTTAAAAGTGGGGCAGAGTGAAAGGTGAACACTGACCCCCTCAAAACTTTGTTCCTGATTTTTTTTTTTTTTGAAGATGCTCATAACCATAATTTAGATCAACATCGAATTTAGAAAAAGAAGTACACAAATGCTCCTTCTGAAATTGTTGGGGTAATACATGAGCCACATTAGTTCCTTGAAACATGAACACAGAGAGGATCATGGTGTTCTTGGACTCTGCTGTTCTACATATATAAAAATATAACAAACCTCAAACATGAAGAGAAGCAACCAAGTTTTTGGTGATATAAAAGATTTTTTTTTCTTGAAAACAAATCTTACAGGTTGTTTCATAGTTTAAAGAAGTGCATGTATTTCACATCTCAATGGCATCACTGAGTGGAATATAGTTATTTGAAAGGCCCTGCAGAATTCTGCTCTTTAATGAACACTCAAACTTTTCAGTTGTAGTTTTAGATATTGCAGGCAAAGCCAGACAAAGGTCCACACAAGGATTAGTGTCATTATATGTTAGCATGATGCCTTTTCAATAGGAAGGTAGCCAAGAAGAATACAAAACATAAAATATTAATATCTGGGGCGCAAGATTTCACTTTTTAAAATTTATTTTGCTGTAACAAGTAAGCAGTTAGCAGACTAGCCATGCAGTAAGGGAACATGTAGGTTGACAATGCTGTTCACACAAACTAGAGTTTAAACTAAAGTATAGAATTATTGTAACAGTGTTCCATGAAAAGTGGTTTGGTTTTTTTTTTTAAATGGCATAAAATTCAAAGATGGGGTGTTTATTACGATGCTGATAGTGTACAGAACAACACAAAAAACTTTATCTGATTTAGAACTCGACCCAAGGCATGAAAATTTAATTGGATGGGAAGCTGCTGCACTGAAATATTTGAACCACAGTGTCATAGGTAATTTTTTTTTTTCCCCTCACGGCTGTTTACATGAGTTGCATGATTTGATGAATACAGCATGAATATCAATCCAAGGAAAGTGTTGGACAATCTTTAAACACAAAACTGTTATTTTAGTAGTATGCAATCCAACTGTTATTCTAGTAGTCTAGGAAGATTGTTTCCTATTTGTTTATTTGTGTCAACACATACAACTACCTCCCTCCTGGGGATTAAGCACAAGAAGGCTAAAATACCAGTTTATTGATTTAATCTTTTTTGTTAGTAGTATTGCTAATCACAAAACTTTTTATCATTTGAGCAATATGAATCTGGGGTATTCAGACTTAAGAGTGCACCTTGATTTCAATGTGTATTTCCAGTTTGGAAAGTACAATTCAAGTACAGTCA
Organism: Coloeus monedula; assembly: GCF_965178545.1. Classification (NCBI taxonomy): domain Eukaryota; kingdom Metazoa; phylum Chordata; class Aves; order Passeriformes; family Corvidae; genus Coloeus; species Coloeus monedula. The sequence goes on from NC_138781.1 coordinate 109,095,676, forward strand.
TATTTACATGAGAACAGAAAATAAAACAATTCAACACTTCCTATGCAGAGATCAAAGACACAGTAGGGCAAGGGGAGATAGAGCATATCTGAAGATGGAGATGGATCATTGCTGCTAGGCGAAATGGGAAGTGTGGGAGAGATGGCAGCTACATTAGGAGGCAGCCCTTCAGGTGCCAAACAACCTGAGACCCTTCTCACACTAGTGACCCCTCTCACACCAGGAATGAGCAACTTGGTGTCTTATTTTACTGCCTTTTATTCTGTCTCTCTAAGTGTAGTGCTCAAAACTGGAGACTCAGTGGTGGTTGTAATCAGTGTGAAGTAGAAAAGACCATTTTCCTTTCATAAATGCAGCACATCTACCCAATTTCATACACATTAGATGGTGGTTTTGGTAAGAAGGACTCCTACTTAGTTCTTGTGCACTTGAAACTCCAGTCCTTGGAGGCTGTGGTCCTTTTGCAGCTAGGTGTTAGATTAAACAATAGAAAATCAATCACTTCGTTCTTTATTGTCTTTCATCTTCTTGCACTGCTTGTCCAATTTATCATAGTCATACTGGCTCTGTCCTCTAGAGTATTTTGCTACTTCTTCATCTTGGTGTCATCTACGTACCTCATTTTTTCCACAGTTTTTATATGAATGCTATATCTGTTCTTTCCTCAAAGTCATCAGGGGAGATGCAGAAGAGAGACCAACACAGGCTGCATAGGTGCTTTGCCCTGGAATTACTTCTCCAAGCCTGGCAATAATCTTTGCTAATATGTTCTGTTGCAAATGGTTGGCTATTTCATCCAAGCTCATGTACAGAGCTTCCCAAATATGAAGTTTTTACTTTGATCAAACAATACCTTTTCTACTGCTTCCTCTCTGCCTTGGTTCTCATATAATACTAATGGAGCCTCTCAAGCCAGAGTTCTCTATTCATGAAATCCCTTGCACTTAACCTTTCAATTATGATATGTCTAGCTATCTTTTAAAGCTATCTAACTACTTAAAGCAAAGAGTTAAATGCCTCAGTCCAAACAAGGTATAATATGACCTGTAACAAAAGTTTAATATCTCACCAGCCATTTACACCAGCACGAGATTGTTCTTTGAGCTCAAAGTAGGATCCAATCACTCCAAATAATAATAGCGAAATACACATTTAAGCGAAATTTTCTCTGGGTTGAATAATATCTCCTAGTCTTTCATTATTCTCTAAAGGTCTAAAATGGCAAGTGGCTTTTAATATCATCCTAAAAAGTTACAGCAGTAGAACAAGGTTAATTGCTTTACAATTGCTGCTTTCTTTGCTTAGTCTCTGCTCAAGGTCCAATGCCATTAGCTTTACAGTTTCAAAAAGCATACTTGATAATTATTACAATCATTACAAGGTTGTGTTATCCACTTTCTGCATGTATTTAAAATTTCAGCTAAAATTTTTAAGCAAGTGGTGCACTATTTTTATGGCTGTATCTTTCCTTTTTTCATTTCTTTTGTGCCTTATCACGCTGTGCCTGAGTGGAACAGCAATCACTTCTCATGCACTGTTTATACAGAAGCAGCAATGTCTGTCATGGTTTTAGCATAACTTCATGGCAATAAAATGTTGCTAATCAACAACTTGCAAGCTATGTAGCCAAGGCTGCTAGAAATAGTCAAAAGTTTCTTGTTTCAAATCTGTTGCTCAGATGACCTTGAATAGGCCTCTGATCTCAGAGAACAGTAAATGTTTGTCTACAATACAGATCTCTCTGGTGTTGTTTGAAGTTAAACACAAAGGTGCCAATTGTTGCCCAAAATCTTCTCTATGTTGGAATGATCATGCTAAACATAAGATACTATTTGAAGTATGACAACATATTTTTGGCATGTCTGTAAGCTACAGCTTTTGGCACTACCAAACAGTAAGGGGGCCAAAGCTCTACCGTTTGCAAGACTTTATACTCGGTAAAATAACAGTTGAAAATATTCTGTTTTGAAATCACTAAGCAGGAAAATTGAACTATAAAAATATAGTGTCATTATGAAAATTTAATCTTGGAAGTGAAACAATATTTAAAGTGGGGGAAACAGTGAGGGAGAGAAGCACACTTAAGTCAGGGCTGATGAATTAAAGCTTTGGACTTATGAAACCTTGCATTTTCAGCTGACTTTGGAACCATCCTCTGTGAGTGGGCCTAGTACTGGGTTATCAAAAAACCCAGCACAAGCTCCATGGCTGCAACAAAGGCCATTAAATTGAATGTTTTATTTGTTGAGCAGGTTAGACTGTATATAACTAAGTTTACATTGGATTTTTCTCAAGTGGAAGAAGAGAAATCAAGTTTCATTAAGAGCTTAGTAAAATTTGGGTTCTTTTATATCTCTCTAGGGAGTAATAACCGTTGTCTTGACTCTTGCTGATCTCTTCCTTGCTTCTGAAAAGATTGAGAAAGATTTGCTTAAGGAGAAAGTGTCTATAATTCTGGCAGCTGTGAACAAGTCTGGATATGAAGGACAGTGTTTGACATTTGGTAGTTAAGAATTTGAATAGCCTGTTAGCTCTGACTGTGACACTGCAGAGTGATTGTGCCTTTCATACAACATACAGATAGCCAACTATGATGCTATAATCAGCATGGCACTGCAATTTGACAATATTGTACACACAGGCTACTTTACTCAGATGGAATAAATAGATTCCTTTTGGGCCAACATTTCTGTAAAAGGAAATTAAAACAGATGGATAAGAAACCTTCACTATGCATAAAACTTAGAGTGCACTGAAAACTTCTGAATTTTTAGTGCACTCTTTTATTTAAAAATTAAGAGGAATTGAAGTAGTAGCTGAAAGGGACAAGATGCAGAGTCAGTTTTAGAAGTTATTTAACCTCAGGAGGACTTCAGGAGGCTGTTTACCAACATAAGGATAGCTTCACTCAGATCTAACTAAGCAGGAACATAAAATTGTACCACACCAGTAATGAATGTTTGCAGTCTTGTAATTCCCAGTCAGTTTTGAGGCCTTACACATATATATTGCTTGTTTGGGAGCTGCTTCTTGATGATATTGATGGCTGGCTTAAGAGCTGGAAAACAACAAAGTCAGTAAGAAAGATCAGGCAGCAAAAATGGCTTTGATTCCACTCTTAAAGAGATTGACAAAAGAACGTAATACATGCCTGTATGCCACTGAAATAACTATTTCAGTACAGTGTGCTGGGGATAATGATAGGAATGATTTTGTTTGGATATGAAGGGCTGAAGAGCAGAACCCACTGCTAGCATTGTATAGAAACAACTTACTCTGGGATCTTGCAGGAAATTGCCTTGCTGGCGATGCTTTCATCCATCCTTTTGATACATAAATGTTTTACAACAGTACAAAAGAAGCTGTTTCAAGGTAGGGCCTGAGCAAGTGTTGCCACCACTACTCTGGGTGCTGCACATGTTGAGGTGTAGAGTGCATCTTAGTGTGTTATGGTCATTGAAAGTTTCTTTCTCTCTAGTTTCATTAATGGGTGGTAGACTTTGAAAAGGGAATAAAACACTTGTTATGGCTGCAGTTGCCATTCTTTTTTTCCTTTGAAATTAATAAATCAGTTGGAGCTGTGAGGTAGCAGGCTTCCTGTTGGAGCACATCATGTCCCCCTGTTTGTAAATTACTTTCTCCTACAATGTCAATGTGCCCTATAAAATTGAGTTATTATGTTATGACTGAACTAAAACACTCCAAGGCTGAAGTGAGAGCTCTAGTTCTATGCAGGAATTTCCGGTGTGCACTATTGAATGCCTCTGAGGACACAACCTGTGGAATGTGAAGTATTACTGTTGGGTCTTGGCAGGACTTATTTTAGTATCAGCTGCATAATATTCTCTGTTCACCTTCCTTTTTCCAGTTGCCAGCAATGACTTCTTGTTTTTGTCTTTTGAACTGATATTTTTCACTAGTTCGGCCTTCCCTGCGGAGCCAGATGTTTGTTTTCAGATGTTCGAATAAACAAAATTTCTACCCTGAGCAGAGATTATTCCTCTGCTGTAAAAATAAATTCTGCTCTTCTATTTTTATTTGAAAATGGAAGTCTGGCAGGGAAATAATTTTGGAGCTATGCATGACCTCATTTTGAAAGACACTGACTTTGATTTCTCAGTTCTGAAATACACATCAAAAATTAAAAAAAAATAAGTACAGAGGGCTTGGTGGGAGTTGTTGCTGATTGAAGAGAAAAGCACTATATTCGTGTTAGAAGACCTTTGCTGCTTGTGATCTTACAACAACATTAAAATGGCAAGCCATTCTGTGGAAAGCTATTGATGTTGAATTCAGCAGAGAAAACTGAGAAGTAGAGAAGGTTTCTGGAGAGAAGACCTTCTCAACTTCCTACTACGCGCATAGTATGTTGATAAGATGCTACCTTTTAAAATGTCTGCATAAGACTAAAAAAGCAGTGCTCTCACAGGAGCAAGATCAAGGATGCTCTAAGGCATTAAAGTGTTGAGGAAAGTGGCTGGCAGTGCCCTCAAGAAGACAGGAGAAAAAATTTTTTTGAGGTTTAAGTTTTAGAGATGAAAGGACTTGTTCTTGCAGACCGTGGATCTATTTAAGAATTAGTCATATTCCGAATTAAAAGGGTGTCTCAAAGGAAACATTTGTTGCAGGTAAATGCAGCCCGTGCTTTTGTGAAATCTGATTTCCTAAGTATATGACACTCTTTGGTCTGAACCTGAGCACTGTTGGAGAGGAGTTGATGCCCATCATAAGTCCCAACTATTTTGTTTCTGTGATTACCTTTTGTAGTGTGACTTGGAACATCAACCTCAATTAAAAGCTGGGACTAGGTCATGGACTTCAAAGCATCCAAAGCTGTTTTTATAGCAATTGAAGGAGGATCTGAGTTTGAGTTGGCTTAGTTTAGGCCTTCATAGACACCTTGAGCCTCAAAACTGGGAAGGTTGGGGTTTTTAAAATTTTTTTTGCTAGACTCTTTGTACAAAATCCTTTTTTAGAGGGAGTGTGTCAGGTGTTGCAGATATCCCTAGTGCTACAGGTATTTCTGTGCTTACTTCTAACGTAATTCCACAGCCTGAAAACATCTAACCTATGGCATCTAACCTATGGCAAATGTTATCAATCTAATAGCCACACTTAATCATTAATAATCAGTATATGATGAAAATAGGGATTCTAAGTGTTTTGGGGTTTTTTTTAGGAGGAAAAAACAATCAAGTTTTAAAATGCAGAAAGCCCGTGTCTCTTGTATTTAAAAGCAAAAGAAGGAATTTTTTTTTCATCAGAAGTCATTCTGTTTCACAATGACATTTCTCAGTTCCTCAGTCTTCAGAAACTACCGTTTATACTCAGCCAAAAATAAATTTTCTTTTCTAATCCATTCAGAGTCTAGCTTAGTTACCTCTCAGGCTCAGCAGGATTCCAGACACCCTGTGCTGTTCCTAAACTGTTAGAAGAGTTACAGAATAAGCCTAATTCATAAATAGTTACACAGAGAGTTCAACAGTGTCGTAAATGGTGAAGGGAGGGCATGCTAATAAAAAAATGAGGGCTGAAGAAAAGGAACATGACAAGGATCACAGTAGCTGATGGTAGACTTTTCTTTCTACCCTACAGTCTTTTCTATTCCTTGCCTATTTTGTCCCTTCCTTTTGCTTCGCTCCTGATGCAGTGTGCAGCAACATTGACCTGCTGTAATGATCATAAAGCAAAAGGCAGAGCTGAATTGCTTCATACCTGGCATGGGCTGAACACTGCAGCTGCTCGGGCTGCACTACATCTGCACTACTACAAGGGTTAGACACAAGTGTGGGGAAAGAGTCACCTTGGTTCAGTTGCACAGTGCTCACTTCAATAATCCATCAACCCCAATTATCCCAGAGTGTTAATGACTGGGCTGTAGGAACTACAGAATGAAAAAAACTTAAAAAAAAAATTAAAATCTCTTCTATTGCCAGTCTAAGTGGGGTGGGAGTGTGCATCATCCATCAGCTCTATCGATCTAGGTTGCTCTCAAGCCAACTGTTTTGATTTGAGATATTGACAATTTCAGTCTCACAGAGGTGGACTATTACCACTGGAAGTCAGCTAGTACTAGTGATGATGCATCCATAGACGGAGACTAATAATAACTTGAATGCCTTTGAATCAATAGTGGAATCATCAGTGAGTAAGTGCTGTTTTTCAGGCTTTAACAGGGTTTTGAAGGTATGCTGCATATGAACCACTAGTGAAAAAGAGGGGTAAAAGATCTTTCCCAAAGCAGGGTGCTTTGTTATAGCAACAGCATTAGAAGTGGTTTTGATATCTGGGATAGCATAGACAGAAATCATTATTTGTAGAAAATAATGTCATGGCAACGTGTGTGGAAGCTTTATTTTGCTTCCTCCTTGAAGGACATTGTTGCTTCTTATCTTTTTCACTTTTCCACTAACAGGCAAGTTCATTAGTGCAAAACAACCTCTGTTTTATGAAAGGCAGAAGGCATTTCTTCCTGGGATTTTTGTGCACTTACTTTATGGCAATAGCATTTGAGATAATAAGCCAGACTCCCTCCTGATGAAAGCAAATGTGGTTACACTGAAAGCAAACATAGTTACACATTCAAGAGATGAATAAGATAAAATTCCCAGCTTTTCAAGTGACACCAATAATCTTATCATACACTTTAATTCTCTGCTAATAAAATCAATGAGTAGAGCATAACAGTAATAATGTATAAGTGAAATAAAGTTTTTATTGCTGTTTTGGATATTTTGATTTGTGGCAAACAGTGGGAGAATGGGGTTTGTTTGCTTTTGGATTTTGGGCCCTTTTTTTGCTGTTTGTTTTTTTGTTGTTGCTGTTGACTTTTTTTTAATCAGATGTAGGGGAAATAATATAAATGCCTTGGGGAGTGTACCACATGAAATGAAGATAATGAGTGCCACCTCCCATAGTGGTTGAGGAATGATCATCTATCACACATGGAGAATGCAGAAGATCCTTGCAGGTAGGCATTAAAGGACAAAGTCAGTGAAGCTGCACCATCTTTACTGAACAGAATATCATCCCCTGAACTCCTGGCTCACTGATGCATACTTACCCTTTTAAAAAGATAGGCTATACTCTGCCTGTGATATAATCCTCAGTACTGTTTTTCAACATTAGATTAACTCTGAGATGTTAATTTGGAGAAATATTTCATGTTTAAGAAATTTAAAAAAGAATAAAAATAGTAGTAATCTCACCAACACTTAAATTGCAGGCAGGAAACCCCTCTGCCTGCTAACCTGTCTTGTTTTCCTCACCCCATGCCAGTGTCACTCTCCCTCATTTTTGTTGGCTGGGCTGTACAAGTGAGCAACCCTTCCAAATCAAGCAAAATTATCTATCTTGGTTCAAGCTGCGAAGATTGGTCTTCGTGTGTTTTGATGGAAGGGGATTTGAGGGTGGCAGAAATCCCCAGCACTGGCTGCTAGTGAACAGCTGGGTGAGCTGGCAGGAAGATGGTGCCACCTTCCACTGGCACAACTGGTGGTGGGAATGCACATTTATCTCCTTCCTATGATTTGGCTAGAAACAGGTTTGGCTGCTTTCTTTTCTTCCTTCAAAAATGAGGAAACTGTAATGACAATATTGGTACAAATTTGTCTCCTCTCTGTAAATATCATCAGAAAATAAATTAGGTCCTGAATTCTCATGCGTGAGCATACAGATGCTGTATGAGCCATGGCAGTATTTTAGCCTCCAGTGCTTTCATTCTACCAAACCCTCAGTTTCAGTTCTGATTCTGCAAGCATCTTGGTCTCTGATAGTTCTTTTTTTTTGGTCACAAATAGCCTCTGATAGTGGCAAACAACCATGTATGTAAGGTCTCACTCTCGACTTCAACAAGGCATCTATTTGGTAAGGCATCTTTTAAATAAATTCCTAATATATTTCTATAGATTAGCACAGGGCATGCTTGTCTTGTTTTCTGTCATGTTTTCCCCCCTAAGAAATATAGAAATGGCTGGGCGGTTGTGTTTTGTTGTACTTTGGTTTTCTTAAGGAGCAGTGTACCATTTATTGTGTTTTTTCTTCCTTTTGACTTAATACTGATTAATACTTAGGAGCATAATACAGACCCCCATGACACCACAGATAAGCTTTCTGTTTTCAAACTCCTGAGGACAGTAAGCTAAAAATCTATGCATCTTGAGCTTGGTGTTTGGAATTCCATTTTACATATGAACCTGTAATATCATGCTTTCAGGCCTAATCAAGCACACTGAACTGGCCTTCAGCAGCAGCTAGCCATGAGGCTTTTGTGATAATTCATCCATTAATAACTACACAGAATCTCTGGGAACATACAGGAATTTTGTACAAGTAAAGCAATCCATCCGTAAGCTTTTCAGCTGTGTTAGGTTGCCTTGTGGGATATCATGAAGTCTCTTGTAGGACAAACTTCTAGTATTTCAGTGTAACAGAAATGTTTGCTCAGGAATTGTGTCCTTGTACAATCCAATGGTTGGGTTTGGTAATGGTTTTGCCAGGGTTTCTCCATTTCTGTCTTTTCTAAGTGATATGGAGGAGAGTAGATCCAGAACACCAAGAGAAAGGTCAAAGGAGAGGTTGCAATGATGGTTCCATTGCATGGAACACCAAATGGTGTTAGGGGTTTCTTCATGCCAAACTAAGTCATTTAGAGTGAACTGGGATCAAGTTCAAATACAGGTCCTACACTTGTCCTCTGTGGGGTGAGCATCAGGATTTATTGTGCTGTGGAAGATTCTTTAGTTGATAAGGAATTGTACTGATACATTTAGCATAGTACCTTCTAATAATAAAAGTAATAAAGCACTGTAATGTGCTAACATTTTTTCTGTAAAATCATGAGAAGGAACTGTCTATGTATCAAAACAAACAAGACAGCTCAGTGGAAATTCAACTTAGGAACAATGCATTCATAAACTTGAGAAAATTGAGAAAGAAGAAAAAGGCAAAAGATTAAAGTTTTTTGTCTTTTTTATTTTCTGAGTAGCTGCCACTATTCACTGCTGTACAGAGAAATTGGGGAAACTAGTCTGTATCTCTTTCTTTGAAGACCTGTCTTGAGTAACTTGAAGAAGTGGTGGTAGAGAATTCATGGAAGGAAAATAAAAGCCTATGTCAAGTGAGGAATGTACACTTTTGCAGCCTTCACCTATGTGCAAAGGAAGGGTGTGAGAATGTAAAAATGTTTTATCTGCCAACTGGTTTTAAGAAGGTGTGGTTACCACAGCAACTGCCACAGAGTTGTGATTTACAGTATGACACATCTTGCATGCTCCACAGCCCAGAGTCTCTTTCCCTCTGGTTGGAGTCTCTGGGGTCACCTGGTGCCTGTTCAGTGTTACCTGCACTGCAGCTCCTGCCTCTCCCCTTGAGGTAACTCACTGTCTCAGCTCATGGAGTGCAGGCAGGTGGTACAGACCAATGTCTGCTTTCATATCTTACTGCATTTTGGCTTGGTTCAAGTGCTGGTGGCCTCGAGTTCAGTGATCCCATGGTCACCCCTGTGATGAATGCAGCATAGAGCAGCGGCAGTGGGAGGTTTCCTTTCAATGCAAGAAGACAGGGAAACAAGTGCAGAAATCAAAGGAAAGCTTAATTAAAGTTGCTTGCAACTGACCTAAAGCATCCTGTCTTTTCTCTGTCTCTCTAATCTTTGGCTTTTCTTATTTGCAAGGTTAATTTGTGCCTGTGCCGATAAATTACATAACAGTGACACTTCTCTGATGGTAGTGCAAACGTGTGTTCTACATCGAGTTGTTGTAGAGTTGCAGTTTTGTCAGTGCATTATGTAAGGGGGTAATTCTGTTGGGAAATAAAGTCATCAAAGCCAGGAAAAGGCTGCTTCTGTAACAAATAGATGCTGTAACAAATAGCTGCTTCTCCATACTTCTACAGACAGATAAAAATCATGCATGAAAGAGGTCCCAAGGCAGTTTCACTTCCTTGGCTTTCAAAACTAATTTGAGCCACAGCTTTTAGTTTGGCCTCTTCCTTTCTGTTTTGTTCAAAAGCATTTTTATGTCTTGCTAAGGAGTAAAGTAATCTTGATTGAGTTTTCAGAAAGGTGCATTTTAATGAAATCACGGAAATACCTCGAGGTGGTGACATTGCAGGCTGGCTTCTTTATTGTGGTACCTCAGTAAAACATGAACATTTGAAGGCAAAGATAAAGGCAAGCCTTCTGGAAGACAGGTTCATCTTGCCTGAAGTAGCAAGGGACACACTTAAACCACTTTGTCTTGCCTTGGTAAACAACTAGATTAAGTTACCTTAAATAACAATATTTTCTTTTTTAAAAAATGTATGTCTTCTAAAATAGGCAAAAACCAAGCATAAAAGAATAAGTAAAAAAAAAAAAAAAAGGCAGAATTCTGGGCAAATAGTAGACAACTGCCTTATGTTGGATTCAGAAGGATATAAAAGCTCTTACAAACCTCTTATGCTAGCTAGTCCCTTCAGAGAATAAAAGTACAGAATGGTAATTATTGCAGTTTTAGTTTTGGCTTTCTACTTTAGCTTTTCTGCATGTCCAAAACAGAAGGGATATACTCACTAACAAAGAAACATCAAAGGAAAACAACCCAGCTGGAAAATAAAGGACTTCCACAATGCTACGTAAAGGAACATAGGGAAGTCAGCTTAATAGCAAATATTCCATTTGACATAGAATTAGCCACCACTGCTGTAGCAGCTAGGGAATACTAGAACACAGCATCAACATGATATTGTTACTATGGCATATATCTCCCAGGCCTCCTTGTCTCATTACTGGTTTAAATTTCAGATACAACACTAATAATTTGAAAAGCAGCATGATAGCAGGAGACTTCTCATGTAGCTCATGTCTGTGAGGACATAAGAAACTGGGGAGAAATGATATTCATTTTGTGGGGTTTGAAGTTCAAGGAATTTTGCCAGTTTTTCCCAAATCCCAAAAGTGGAAAACACTTAAGCTTTAAAGAGTATAGTTAGAAACTGTTGGAGAAAACTCCCACTAAGTTAAAGTGGAAGAAAGCAATTAGCTTCTTACGCATTTTTCACTCCATAAATATACACTTTCATGTTCATATACTACAAGATATTTATATAACACAATATTATTCACGCCTTATGCAACAGTTATTTTTCACAAACTGAAGGCAGAGAATATAAGATGGAGCCAAATCTTCAGTACTTTAGGAAGAAAATAAATAGGATTAGGTATTGTTTACCTTATAGCAAAGCAGTAGCTCCTTTTTCTGCATTTATCTTCCAACACAACAAGGCACTCTGTGAATATGCAGTACAAAAGGGAGTCACAAGTCCAGGTAAGAGGTGGAAAAAAGTTAAATATTAGGAGCAGAAATAAACCAATGTTTTTCTGCTGTTTCAGACTGTGCAGCTGAGAAGTAAGCTGGTAGGGAAATCATCGGCCTCAAGCATTATTGGTGGAGCCCAGCTACACTTATGCCGGTGGAAGTGAGATAAGTCTTGTTGACTGGATTCAGACAGGCACATCCTTTTCCACAGGAATAGGTAGCTTACATAAATTGGTTGAGCCTTTGACAGTACCTTTTTAAAATGACCCCCCCAAAACCTGGAAACTTAATTTGTGCTTTGTGGTTGGACTCCACAGAAGCGGGGTGAGGATTTAAAATCTAAAGTAAATATAATTGATTCCATAAGGACTGAAAACAAACCCAAACAACTCAAACAACTTATTAAAAATAGCCCTTGGGCTTGGTGAGTTTGTAATATTAATAGACCATATCTTCTTTTTTTCTTTTTTTTCTTTTTAAAGGGTAAAAATGAAGCAGGGCCAACCACCCAGTTGTATACTCGTGTGGTTGTTTGGGAGAGAACACAAATCATAACAGAAATTATTCAAACATAATTTGCTTTAGATTAATTTCTTGTAAAACTTGTATTCATCTGCCAAGGGGAGATACGTGAAAATTTCAGGTACTTTAGGGCCTAGACCTGAAAGTCTTTTAAGGGTCACTAGACCTTGAAGTCACAAAAGAGACTGTAAACATTTCTAAGAGGCACATAATAGAGCTGTTATTCCTGTAAAAACTAAAACCAAACCAGATCAAAAATCTCACCCCAAAATTTTCAGTTTTTTGCTCTTTGGTATGCATTATTTCCATGGAGACTATGATAATTTTATCCCCCAAAGATAATCTTGTCAATGCACACTATGTTCATGTCAGTGGAAATACTTATCCTAACAAATGGACACCCTGGGTAGTATTTCTTGCTTTGCTTAGCAGCTTCATTTGTCCTTGAAATACTGATCACAGTGCCTGAGAAAGGTGTGGTTTCTCCAGCTTTTAAGATTGCAATTCCTGCCAATACAAAATGTTCTTTTTGAAACATTAATGTATTTTGACGTAAGACTCACTCATTTGTCTCCTGTGAAAACTGTCTGAAGTTGTTAATACTGCATAATTTATTTGAGTCACTTGAATTGAATGTAGAGGATATTGTGTCAAACCCTTTTCTCACACACCTTTTGTTCTACAGCAGCAGTGTAGAGCAAAAGGGGGAATAGGGAAATGAACCTGGAATAAATTTGGAAAATACACGTTTATGTCTTAGACCTTTTAAATCAAACTGGTTCATCACATCACCTTCTAGGTTCATTCATAGTGTTGAGATTGCTCGACAACTTGTGCACTGATGCTTGCATGTGCTTACAACAATAAAATGTGTTTGCAGCAATAAAAATACTGATATGAAACACTTGAAAAAGACTGGAAGACTTTTTTTCCCATATTCTGAAAACTAGACTTTTTCTAAAATCTCAGCTTTAACTGTTTGGATTAGAAATCATGCTCCTGAAGAAATATTTCAGGGTGTAATGAACAGGAACAATATTTAATCTTAGAGATACCGAATAGGTGTTCAGATCAAAATTTCACCAGGAACAAATCTCTGTTTTCTTTTCCCATTTCTACTAAGCTATCTCATTGCCTTGGTCTGATCCTCAGCACATGCCACAATAATAGTGTAACAGTCACTGGAGCTCTGACTTTCCTCGAGAAGCTGAAGTAACCTGTGCATTTCGAAATATCTGACAGGTGCTTGATGCAAAGCCAGTGTATAGCAAGTCAAACTTTCCATACCTCTTCATCCCTCTGTAAAATGTCATGCACATTTCCCAGGTGTTATGAAACTCATTAGATGTTATTAAGTTTTCTGAGGATCTCTTATGGGTGGAATGTAGATGATATACCGCCTGGTGCACCTTTGCCACAAGTATGAGGCCTTCAAGGTACTTATAAGACACATGGAGAAACACTTTTTATGAGAGCTTTTAGTAACAGAAGGGCAATGATTTTAAAATGAGGGAGGGTAGATTTAGATTCGATATAAGGAGGAAAATTTTAATGGTGAGGATGGTGAAGCACTGAAACAGATTGTCCAGAGAAGCTGTGGATGCTCCATTCCTGAAGTGTTCAAGACCACATTGGACAGAGCTTTGAGCAACCTGGTCTAGTGGAAGGTGTCTCTGCCCATGGCAGAGGGGTTGGACTAGATGACTTTTGAAGGTCCCTTCCAACCCAATCCATTCTCTCACCCTATGATTTAGTCCTATGCCTCATTCTCCCACACCAAGATCATGCATATCTAAGTAACTGAATTACAGACCACCATCGCTGATTAGACATGAAGCCACACTCACATTAAGGATTTTGTTTCCTCTGATTGCTGCTGCTTTTTGATCGTACAGTGAGTGAGGAGAATGGAGACACTAGTGACACTAGAGTCACACAGAAGAGGCAGACATTAGTGCAGCCCTGTCCTTCCTGCCTGCTTGCTCCTGCTCAGTACAGCAAGCTGTAAGGATTTTATTCTGCACAATAACTGGAGTTTATAGAAAACTTTGTTTTGCCAAGGCAACTGCTTCTAACATAAAAGGTTGTGTTAAATGCTTTGTGCCTGCCTTAATTCAGCAGTCTTTTGGCTCAGTTTAGGGCTTTTCCCCAGCTGTACTTTGCAGTTCTGTTTCACAGCCTGAAACTGCCTTGCCATTACCACAGTTATTTCATCTGATGTGGCATTTCTTGTACTCAGAGGACCTGAGAAAGCCACATGTATCTTTGAAAGGCAGGAAGCAAGAAAATGATGTAATAGGCTGCTTGTTGTAATACCAGTTGTCAAATGGGTTGAAAATGACATATCTGGTAGCCTTAGATTACTTTTTCCTTTTTTCTAGTCCACTTACCTTGTAGGAAAAAATTTAAAAAAAAAAAGGTTCCTGTGTAATCTGTGAATTACAAGAATTTTTATAGTTTAGTTTTGATATGGTGTATATTTTTACCTTTTTCATAGTTAACAAATGTGTATTAGAGAGAACCTAAGCCAGGTTCATGTTCTTCAAAATCAGAAGTAAAACAGTCCTATTCTTCCATCTCCTAGAATACTTTACCTGCCATTTTCTGTGTCAGGAGGTTGGTTAATTTTATTCCTTCCCTGGGGTATCTTGCTAATACACTTGTCTGTATGTGGCTGTTTCAGTCCTGAAGCCCATAACTGCTTCTCAGAAGCAGATTGTGTTGCTTTAGTGTGTGCTCAATTTGCCAATTATTTCTTTCCTAGCTGCTAGTAAAACATCTGTCAGGTCACCAAATATGATGCAAGTAGTGAGTTACTGTGTTTCTTACCTTCTGCTGAAATCCTAATGCAGCTGTGGATTTCAGATGTGTAATCATAACCTCCAAGTTTGTGAGCACAAAGTGGGGTGGGGGAATGTCATATGGGTGGGAGCTGGTTTTAAGAAAATCTTGAATTTTTGTTCCTTTTTTAAAAATTAGTATCAACATTTTAAATAATTGGTTAAAAAATATTTTCTGTTCAGAGAGCAAAATAATTTAACTGGTTTAATGAAAATGTGTATATTTTGAAGTTTCTCTATAGCTAGGTTTGAATGTTCAGATTTTTTGTGTTAAGAAAATGACTATATTGTTTGACAGTTCTGTGAAGGAAAACCAGAATAAATTGTTTCATTAAGTAGTTTTTACTTTAAAAAATGTTTTATTTGTGACACTGAATGAAATGTTAGTGATTAAAAAATATGTAGAAATAAATTCACTCTCTTGAAGAACCTTAAACTTCTCTTTGGGCTAACTCCTATAAGACTGTTGCCTCTTCTGATAATATGCTGAACTGTTCTATTCAGTTGCTAATTTTACATTATATACAATAAGATACTCTGGTAAGACTGAGTCACTGCCTTCAGAAATTTATTTCAATTTGGCTATAAATTCATCACACAAATCCAGGTGCTGAAGTGCCTGCTCTGTGTGCACTTCCTAGCTGGGACCTCTCCTTGAACAGTGTAATTGGCCTGTTCCTTATAAAAAGCCACTAAAGAAGAATCACTTCTCTTATGCTGAATATCCTGGTATATCATGACACAAGCCCAGGACACAGGAATTTCTGGCTTAGATCTTTCTTTTGCCCAAATAAACTTGTCTTTCTACCTGCTGCCTGCTCAACATCTCCTACTCTGTTTGTGTGTGTGCATGTGTCCTTTAATGCCTTTGCAAGGGCACCCGAGTCTCTTCAGTGATCTATTTACATATCAAAGTGTGCTTTCTTTTAATAAATACCAGTATGTTCATGTCTGAGGAAAACTTCCAGTGGAAGAAATTGTGAGAGTGCCAAGAAATACTTAATAATACGTTTGAACCACTAACAACTGTTTCCTTTTTTTTAAACTCAGCAGTGCTATGTAGCCAGCTTTGGTCCTGCCTTCTGCTATTTCTTTCCTTTCAGCACTAATCATCATCAACCCATATTTTCCCAGCACTTCCCAGGTTTCGCCTTCCCAAACACTGTGACACCCTGTTCCTGGGCTCCCTTTTGAGCAATGCTAGACCTCCACTCTATGACCTTTTCTTCTACAACAGTTTGCCTTTCAATGCCAAATGCCAAAAAACCTTGCCACAGTCTAGTTCTAGCCCTGCATGACAGGGCTATAATAACATCTGCTGGTACTTGGTCGGCACACAAGTATTACATGGACTTAGAAACTTTTCCCTGTGCATATCCTGCGCAGACACGTAGAAGGGCAGAGTGTGTGTAAGCAGTCCCAGGCCACATCTCATGGCATGCTGGTGAGTCAGCAATGCAAACTTTCATGTTCCTGAGAAAAATGTGACTTTTGTGCCTGGGACTTTAATGGCTTCACTTCAACTACTGTGCACGGAGTGTGAAAGGGCCCTATCTTTTACTTCAGCTGTACTCTTTTCAGGGCTTGCTTTGGGGTGTGCAAATACACCTGCCTGCTTCAGTTGTGGCAGTAGGAAAAATCCCTGAGTAATGGATCCTGGAGGCAAAGGCTCAAAGTAGGAAAGCACATGGCTGGCCTGTCCAAGATTTTGGCAGTTCTGACTAAAATGTTTAAAGTAGATATAAGGGATTGCAATAATCTGCTAAGGGACTCCAGGCTATGCATTGACTGAGAAGGGCTGCTGAGTTACTAAAGTCCTTTTGGGGACCTCTCTCCATAGAGAGCTTCTGCAATAAAAGCTGGGAAAATCCCACCTTCTGGAATGTCCAGAGGTGAATGGATTTCTCCAAGCTGTAACCTAAATTGAACTCAACTTTGGGACTGCTATTATGTTACTTGAGACAAATTTAATCCATATTCAGGCTTTGTATGGCCTTGACTCAAATGGCTCCTTACAACAGTGATTAGTGCATGAGCTGGAGAGTGGAGTGGGAAGAAGGCTCCTGAATCTCTGCTAATAAAATAAAACATTGGACCTGTTCCTGTGGGTGAATTCATTTTCCCTGCTCTCTCCAACAAACAATTTTTAATCTAATAAGTTTCCTTCTGTTGTTCACACTTCTTCTGAGTCACAGCATTACAGGCAAGTTATTTAAAAATTAAAAACCACTGACATGCTGTGGAACGTAATGTGAATCTTTGAAATTTCGTTGGGCATTTAATTTCAAGATTAAACCTAGCAATCAAGCAGATGAAGACAGATGATCATAGGTAATGCAAAGTGCACCATTTTTGAGTGCTGCTGAAACCTGAGAATGTATTCAACCTGTGGGGCTTTTCACATGTAAGCTGTTGAATTCAGGTAAAAGTGTAGAGGCTAGGAATATTTGTCTCAGCAATCCGTCAATGCCTATTTGATCAAGGATCTTTATAAATAGCAACTTATTTCCTTGTTAGAAACATCCAAGGTTTTGAAAAAGAGGATCTATTCCAGGTGGTACATTCTTATAAGTGTAGTTTGGGTTTTTTTTTAAATGAAAGCTGTGTTGCTGATATGCTGAGATGAGGAAAGAGTTCCTTGTTATAGCTGCAAAAATCCCCACCTTTCAGAGCTGCACTGAAATGACCACCTTACCTAGATCCCAGATAGTTATATGTGCCTATGCTTCAAATATCCTCACGTCCTCCTTTGGAAAGTGCATAAAGCTTGTTTTAAATGCTCTGTTGTGAAAGTTTTGATTTTCACTGCTTTTCCAGGACATGTGTTGTAGCCCAAAGGACTATTTGTGACTTTTCGTTTCTGACCTCCAAACTTTGTTTGCATTTTTTGAGAAAACTGCTCAGAACTTTGCTATAGAAACTGGAGGGCTAGAACCAATGAAGGTGAAGTTTAGCGTGCTGAAGCAGGAATAGCCCCAAGTGAAGTCGAGCTCAGGTGCCAAAACTCGTTAGCAGAAGAGATGGGATGCACAAGGACCTGAGAGCCCTCCAAAATGAAAGTTGTCCAAGGTCACTATGCTACCTTGAAGTCTGTGGAGAGTGAGTCTGCGTCATACTTCAAGACACCACATCTCTGTTGACTTGGAACACCTGCCTGAAAAGTCCTCCTGAAAACTTGCAGCTCATTTCCCCTTCACAAACTCCTCCTCTTCAATAAGTCAGTGGAAAGGGTCCTTTCTCATAAAAATACCCTCAGAAGGTAGAGTGGCATTAGCCATCCATAGGTAAAATGTGCTTGATGGCAAGAAGAACTAATCCTGTTAGTATACAGTAGTACTAATCTGAGTATGTTTTATTGGATTAAACTGTCAGAGATATGGGCACAGAAATGTTGAGCCTTAATTAGATGTAGGTATGGCTGAGCACTGAGCTGCTTTGGTATTGGGGTGATTCTTATCTCTGCAAAGCTAAAACTTTTAAGGTTCTAAGAAACTTAAACACCAGCTAAGCAGGTCTCTTCAAAATTGTGGGGTTGGAGGAAGTTCCTGAAATCTTCTTGGTTGCTTTTTGGACCAAATCCAAATCTTTTTCGCGAAACTTTTTTTCTCCTCTGTGGACAAAAAAAAGATTTTATTTTCTTCTACTTAGTGAGACAAACAGATGCTTTGTTCGTGTAAATGTTGGGCAGAGTTTGCTTTTCTTTGTGTGTTCAGTGTTTTGACACAAAGTATTTGGAAATCAATGTTTCCTAGAGCTCTTTGTTAAATCTTTCAATGCTGTTGCACATAAATGATTTTAAAATTTATGCTTCAGTGTCTTCTCTGAACAGGCAATCTAGAAAAGTCATGATAAAAAAAAAAAAAAGGCCAAACAAACTATTGAGTGATAAGAAGGCATACAGGTATTCAGTAAGCACTTCCCTATTTTACAGTAATTTTAAGCTTGTCATTCCCATTTTCTTTTCTTTGGGAAAACCAAGCTCCCAATGTTCCATAGCCATCCTAGTAATGCTTCTTCTGAAATGGGCTTGCTTTCATGCCAGCTGGTACTGGGGCTTCACTGGTTCTGAGACCTCCTTGGAAGAAAAAAGATGGTGAATGAGGACATGAGCCCAAATACAGCAAAATAAAAGGTGAACTAAAGGCAGGAAAAGAGTAGAAAGGAATGTGGAACTGAGGGTTCAATTTTGGTGGTGAATTTATGGAAGCTGCCTGTAATTGCTTGCTGTCAAACATTCACATGAGTGTTTAGCTCAGGTGTTGCTTCCTGGTTCTCCCATTTCTGCTCCTTGCACAGTTCATCTCCTGCCAAAACAATTTGTCTTGGTAGTTTCAACTTTCTTTTACACGTGACTGCATTTTCAACCTAGGTTTACCTAAAAGGACTCAAATCAGCACCAAAGATGGAACTTAAAGACTGTCTAATATTGTGAGCTGCTGGCAAGGTCTCTGGCCTGAAGCTTTGGAATATTTTCTCCCTACAGAAGAGCTGTGGCTTCTCAGGTATGTTTACACCATCTAGCTGAGCCAGTCCATGAAACCTCCACTTTCACGATCCTCCATCAATTACATGCTTCGAAACCCAGCAACCTTCAGAGGGTTTGCAAGTAAATAATTGATGTGCATTAACCTTTGTAAATCAGTTTTGAAAATTCAATAAAACTGCTGAAATGTTTCTGATACCTTCCAGAGCTCATCAGAGTTTGGTAGTGGTGTTGCTATGGTACCTATCAAGTAAAGTTTATTGATGTCATTAGTGTCTGTCTTTTAAAACTTACCTTATTCCGCAGTAAAGACCAGGATCCTGGAAGGAATTTTTGGTAGTATCCAAACAACTGTCAAAACTTCCTAAGCATTTCTCAGCATAGAAAATGCAGTAATATCTATAGATGGCATTAGCTCCATTCTGTTTTAACAGCAGGCAATATCTGGTGACTTATTTAAGTATACTGGAAGAAAAAGATTATTACTCTCAGTTGCTCCCATCTGCTCATTGTAAACTCCAAATGGAAGATCCTTTGATGCACAAAATAAATCTCTTCTTCTAGGCATCAGTCATAGAGGGTTTAGTGCAAATAATTGAATGCAAATAACACTAACACATTCCATGATAGTTTCAGATTTGCTTTGCAGATTTGTAGCAGACAATCCTTTATAAAACTTTGAAATACTCTTTTTTTTTTTTTTTTACATTAAAATACCTTACAATTCTCTCTCTGCTTGTGCTCTTTGTTTTCTTTACTGTCAACTTAACTATTTGACTTTAGAATAAAAATAAAAGTGGAATTGAAAAAGTATGGCAAATTAAAGGCCTCAGCCTTGCTGCCATTGCAAACCATACATCTTATTGAGACCTTTTCCCTTGGTTAGATGTGAGTTTTTTGTGCTGCCACATCAGTGGGTGAAGCAGTCTTACAATATAAATTTACACAATTCTGTTATTGCAACAATTTGAATTTGGGAGCTGGTTTGTCAGGATTAGCATAGTTTTCAACTGCTGGATAAAATACATTTTTCAGAATTTCTTAGGTAATTTTCTCAGTGAGATTTTTAAGTGGGGAAAACATTTTGAAACAGTATTTTGAGTTGAATCCAATGTCCTTGGCTAGAAAGAGAGGAAAAGAGATCTTTCAAGTTGTCATTAAAATAGGAGCTTATGTATTTTTATGATGAATGAACAGCAAGGATGAGAAGGAAAAGACAAAAGCTGAAAGGAGCCCCTACGGTTACTGAGATGCTGCAGAGACAGTGCAAGGCTTGCTTCAGTTCAGGCTTTATTCCCTGTCCCAAGAGATCATCAATTCTGGGAGTATTTCTTTTTGAATAGCAGGATGAGGATGTGGCACAATTTCTTTCTCCCAGCACTTGCTCAAGGCCGTCAGTAAATCTTGAACCCACTTCCATGAGTGGAAACAGGGGGTGGATAGGGCTAAAAAGGAAGGAAAGTGAATGCCTGAGACTCCTGGATTTCAGTGTTGGTCCCTGCATGTGTAAAACACCTACATCTTGCTAACATCTGCAGTCTTCATATAACGGTTTGGGTTGGAAGGAACATTAAAGGTCCTCTATTTCTGCCCCCTGACATGTGCAGAGATATGTTCCACTAGACCAGTTTGTCAAAGGCCCCATCCAATCTTGAAAACTTTTGGGGATGGGGCATCTATTCTCTGGGCAATCTGTTTCAGTGTCTCACTGTCTTTATTGTGAGTAATTTCTTCCTAATACATAATCTAAAGACACACTCGTTCAGTTTAAAGCCATTATCCCTTGTCTATCACTATATGCTGATGTAAAAGTGTTGCTCAAATCCAGATTTGCCATAGTTACCTCAGGGTGTTGCACAGAGACCACCATTTCACTCTGCTTGCAAGGTAGAGACACTCTGTGCCATTGTTCCCTGTACTTTTGCTGTGGAGTTTCTAGAGATTGGTTGCATGATGAAACAGGGCACAAAAGGCTCTGTTTTAAGATGGACAATCTAATAACCAGTTTCTTAAAGCCTTAACAAACACACTGGGTGCCATTTAGGATTATGGAATCAGAGTGGTTTGGCTTGGAAAGAACTTTTAAGTTGCCTAGTCCAACCTCCTTGCCATGGGGAGGGATGTCTTCAAGTTGAGCAGTTGCTCAGAGTCCCATCGAACCTGACTTTGAATGTTTCTAGGCATGGCAGCTGTCTGGGCAAACCACTTCAGTGTTTCACCACCCTTGCTGTAAAACATTTCTTCCTTGTAGTCTAAATCTACCCTTTTACAATTTAAAACCATTACCCCTTGTCCTGTTGCTACAGGCCCTTCTAGAATATCTGTCCCCATCTTTCTTAAAGTCCCCCCTTTAAATACTGGAATGTTGCAATGAGGTCTTCCTGGAGCATTTTCTTTACTAGGCGGAACCATCCCAATTTTCTCAGCCTGTCTTCACAGGAGAGGTGTTTCAGCTCCAGCAGGTCCACATCTTTCCTGTGCTGAGCTTTCTCTGACTCCCATGTCAACTATACTCATTTTTCACTGGTTTTATGGCCATTTTAGACATATTTATGGGACTAAAGTGACCTCCTATCTACTTCAATCATATTTTTTTCAAACTCCCTTAGTAAACCTTAATACTTTTCTTATTTGGGAAGTGGAAATTGCCTTTAGTGACTCTAAAAAGCTCCCAGTCTTAGTGATGTTGAACATACACGTTACTGTGGGTTTTCAAGATGATTCCACTGTGGCTAAACTTCTGCATAGCTGAAAATTGAATTATACTTATTTGAAAAATGTCAGAAAAGGAAAACATGTAGTGGGGGAAAAAACAGCCAGCTGCTTAGGTAGCTGGTGTGTTAAAAATAGCCTCTGCAAAGACACATTAGAGTATAAGGATTCAGGAATGTATCAGGTAAGACAGAGGAAGGTAAAGGGAGAATGCAATGTGTCATATGTCTTCACAGTGTATTAGCTGATTATTCTTGCTGCTTATTGGAGGTTTCCTCAGGAACAGGCTGCACATCAAGGTGAGATTGTGTCAAAGTGGTCAGTACAGTAATAAGCCTGTTGAGTACCTTTAAATGATGGGGGGAAGGGAGTCTTCTTTAAGTAGTGATCTTAAACAAAATACCATATAATAGGGAGAACTGATTGAATTTAGCCAACTGTTATGTCACCATAGCAACCATACATGTTGGCTCCACACTGAAAATAATCTTTTTTCTCAGGGATTAAAATGCTGTTTCTCTTTCTTGGGATGGAGAGGTGGGGAAGATGTGGGAGATACACTAGGATCTTGTATTTGAGGGAAGAGCTAGTTTTGTTTTGTTTTAAATATTGTCATAGGGAGAAAAGATGTGGATGCACACCTTCAGTGAGAGCAGCAAAAATGCAAAACAGTTGCACACTGCATAAACAGAAAAAAACATCTTGACAGCTATTACTGTGCATTTATTTATTTTTAACCTTTTGCACTTAGAGGTCATGGACCTAAAAGAGTGATCAGCTAGGTTGGGCTCTTTCTATCGGCTTATGGCCTTTTCTTTCATAAGGTCAAAAAGCTACAGCTAGCCTATTCTTTTTATGATGTGGTATAGAAATAAAATTAAAGTTTTGCTGATATTTAAAACATGTCTACTTCTACAGTGAGCTGTACCAACAGTCAGAAAATGACCCAGTAGGCTAATCCAATGGAAGTGTCTTACCCAATTTGATGCCTTCTGTTGAGGAAACTGCCCTGAAAACTGGGTAATAATAAACTACTGGCCTGGGATCAGTATGATGCAATTTCACATGCCCATTAATTGTCTATTTTTGTATCACAAATATTTCTAACTGATGGCAGCAAACTGTGGTTTCTTACAGTATTTTAATAAGTTTTGTCATGACAAGGAAAATTATTTTTATACGAATAGTAACCCCTCTTAATCAGCTGTATTTGACTTATAGTGAGCAAACTCTTATAAGTTACTTCTGGAAGGAAGAAGGAATCCTTTATAGCTAAGAGGTATATTTGTGTGTGCTGTAATGTATTCAGAGAGGACAAATGCTCCTTTTTTTCTTCTCTAAGCAGGTTTTCACTGGGCTTTCTAAGCAGCATTTATGAAGAACAAAGTGAGAGACTAACTTTATAAAGAAGACAGGGAAAATGCTGTTCAGAAAAGCAGAGTGGAGCTTGCAGGGGTCCTGAGGGCTCCCCTGGGGATGTACATATTTTCTGCTAGTACTGAGCAAGACAGAGCAGTGCTGGGGTCAGGGGGAAAACATGGCTCTGCTGCTGCAGTGCTGAATCTTTTGCTAACAAGTTTTGCCTCACAGAAACATCACAACTGATGCTGTCCTTCTGCACCAAGTTTGGTGGGAGTGGAGGTACGGAGGAGAGCACTGTTGCATGGCACAGAGTGTTCCTAATGCCTGTGTGACCACGGACACAGTGTTAGCCAGATAAGCAAAGACAGCTTTGGAATTACAAGGGCTCTGTCCTTTTGGGAAATGGACCATGATAGAGAGAGCTAGGAGTCCCTAGTCTAGGCATATCTGTAAATGTCCCTTTCCTTTACCATCTTCATTAGTAAAACATTAATACTAATAACAAGCTCCATCAGTGGGTCACAGAGAAAAAGCAATGCCTGAAGCTCTATATCTTCTTTCAAAATGATGCTTCTGTCTCTGAATGATGGATTAGCTGCTGAACAGCTCTGCCACTGCTACCTAGCAGTGAACTGATGATACCACTTTCCCACAATTAATTCAAGTGTTGCAGCTAGGCTGACCTGGCTAATTAACGTGAAATAGTATTCAAATTACCACAAGTATATTATCTGTCTCTTTATTGTTTTTAATTTGCTGACAGCAAAAACACTGAAAACAGAGATCTTGCAGAGATAGTTTAAAGAGCACTATTATTCTGGAGAAGTGAGTTGCAGTAGGGCTGCTTTTGGCTGGCTGCAGCTCTTGTAGCCATACTGAGTCAAAGCTGGCCTATTTCATCTCCCCTTCAGTAGCATTCTTGCTTCCCTGAAGGTGTGACGTCAAGTGTTATTAATAGCTAAATTGCCTAACATCTTATAAAAGCTGTATATTTCCATGGATTTCATCCTTTTGGTACTGGTTTTCCACAGAGGGGGCTATTGGGTAGGGCCTGGGGATGCAGCTGTGGAGAATATAGTGGTTGAAGGAGCGTGGGAACATGCTGGAGCAGTATAGCCCCTACATTCATAACATTTGTGACTTTTTGCTGTTTCTGGAAATGGATAACTTTTTTTTTTTTTTTTTTAATTGAGCTTTGAGTACTGTAGTATCTGTGCTGATGCTAGAGATGATGGCTCCTGTTGCTTTGAACATCTGGAGATAGGCACAGGCAGGAACACTGCTTCCCCTCCTCCCCACACACATGCACCCTTAACTGCATAGAGCTAATCACCACGATGTTTCTCCCGTGCAAACCATGGTATTCAGATGATGATTTTGTGCTAATTGTTTAAATGTTAGTCATTGAAGGTAGCACACCAACAGCTATGAAACAAGGTGAGAGACAACCTGTGAGCAAATTATCATGTGCAATTTCTTGCTTTCATCCATTTGTGTGGAATTTTGTTGTGAATTTCTGGCAATCTGTATTTTCAATCCAAAAAAAACCCCAAAACAAACCACAGAAGATATTATAACTTAATAAATGCTTTTCACAAAGTATGTGAATCAATAGGAAATTTTAGCAAGACATGCAAAGTTCCTCAATGAAAAGAAGCAGCTGTTTAGAAGAAGATGGGGAGCTGGATTACTTTTGATTGTAGTTTTTCCATTACATCCCTAAAGTCTTCCAGCTGCTTTCCAAATAGCACCAAAATGATCAATCCACTTAATTGCTAACTGCCTATAACTTGCTAATGTTTAACTGGATCAACAGTTTCCCATTTGCTGTCTGTTTCCACAGTGTACCAAGCACTATGTGATACTAAAACTGTAAAGACAGTTTGAAAAGAGCAAGCGCCAGTGAGGGAAAACCATGTAATACACAAACAATTGCTCCATGAGACAGTGTTTGCTATTTGTTTTACACCATTCCTGGAAAAAAGCAAAAGTTATTGGTCTTATTGGGTTTTCCAGCTGTCCCTCAGCCATACCTTATTCATTGCTAGTCTACAGTAGTAGAGATTTTCCCCACTGACTCTTTTCCTATGTGTCCATAAAACCTCCAAAACTGTTTTTGTTCCCCCTTGTTTTGCTTCCTTCCTTGATTTCCCTTACTTCAGGTAAAACATAGTATGGGAATAGAAGAGTTGCTTTCAACTACAAGTAGTTTCAATATCTTAAGTCAATATTAATATATGACATTGTGCTAACATATGAGTAGAATTTTTGTATTGTCACACAATGGATTGGATACCCTCCCTTATTCAAGGGAGAGATTTTAAGCTGGTATTCACTTGTTTGATTTTCAGGTTATGTTTTTTTCCCTTTTTCTCCTTTTTAAGATCCACTAGGAAGAATGATAAAGAAGATGCCCAGAAGGACAGTTTTTGTTTCTGACTTTTTTCCTTCTCATTTTGTCTGGACTAATCACTGCAGGAGTAAGGGTGATTTGCTTGCTTACTGTCAGGCCTTGAATAATGAAACTGTCTTGAAGGAATATTTTCTTTTAAAAGATGATGGCATTTGCAATAGCAACAGAAAGACCTATCCTGAACAGTAAAGAGTGTTTAGGTCTTCAGCATTATGATGGTGACCACAGCTTTTTATAATCAGCACATCTCAGCTCCAAAGTTGGATTTTTCAATGCTGGCTGCTAATCACTCCCTTTGTGATGTCCCTTTGAGACACCCACATGTCCTTGCTGAGTGACAGTGGCTGTGTGAGTTGTGTGCAGGAGAATCTCAGGCACAGGGTTTCTGTTCTCCATTTGTCTGCCTTACAGCAAATGTTCATAAACAGCTTTGACCGCTATGTGATTTTTTTTTATTTTCTTCCCCAAACATTTTGGCTTCCCAACCTTGCACCTACCTTGTAGAAAATCAAAATGGGAGGGCAGATCATGTAGTGGCAGTGTGTGAATGTTGTTTTATTCACATCTGTTGCAGCCATCACTAAATGCCTACAAAGCACATTATCATTAAGGAAGCAAGAGCCACTACTCCCGGTATGTTCCTTTGAACATTCTGCATTGGGAGCTCTGACCAGCAAGGTTTTTTCCAAGTGCTGCTCTGCTGTAAGCAATGCAAAGAAAAATATCTCATATCGCGGTGCTTGTGGTTCTAAAAGCCTTATATATAAAGGCTAAGGGAATTGTGATTGTTCAGCCTGGAAAAGGGAAGGCTTCTGGGTTACCTAATTGCAGCCTTCCAGTACCTGAAGGGGGCCTACAAGAGAGCTGGAAAGGGACTTTTTATAAGGGCAGGTAGTGATAGGACAAGAAGGAATTACTTCAAACTAAGAGTAGGTTTAGATACTAGAAAAAAAAAATCATTACTCTGAAAGTAGTGAGGCACTGGAGCAGGTTTCCCAGAGAAACTGTGGATGCCCCATTCCTGGAAATGTTCAAGGCCAGGTTGGATGGAGGTCTGAGCAATCTGATCTAGAGAAAGCTGTCCTGGCCTGTGGCAGGGGGGTTGGAACTGGGTGACCTTTAAGGTCCCTTCCAACCCAAACCATTCTATGATTTATAAAACTTACAACCAGCCAGTTAGCAAATGCATGGCAAAACTTTCCTGCTTGTTGCAAGGGCTGCCCACCCTCCGCCTGCTCTGTGTGTGCAGCAGGCTGTGAAGCTTTGCTGGGCAGCCCCCTGGGGCTTTGCTGTGGGTTTGTCCAAAGAAATGTTGGATCTGGGGGGCCAGGGATGGCCCAGAGTCCTGGCACCTGCCATCACCCCTGCAGCAGGAAGCATCTCTGGGGAAGGTTCCACTAGCCTGCAACAGAGCTGTCTGGCACAAATAGAGCATCTCATCTTAACTCTTATCTCAAGTACCTTAAAATGGTATTTAGCATGCCTGCTGTGCTCTCTATTTCACAATAGGCTGGTTTCACTAGTCTGCAAGTGCACTGCAGCTGATCACAGCCAGGCTTTACTATGGGAGGTGAGAAACCACCACCTGTGATGGTTCCTGTTTGGTTCAGGAGACCCCACCTTCCCTGGAAAGATGTCTCCTCTCCCACCACCAAACACCTCCATGAGACCTCATGCCAGCAACACCAACCTGTATTAAAAAAAAATTGCTGGAATTACATCTTCCACGCTCACAGAGATCAGGCAGTGACATGAGAGCCATTTTTGGGCAGCAATCAGAGAGAAGCACAGCATTTCTGACCTGTTCAAGAATATTTTTTGTAAAATGTTAAATTTCTAAGTATTTTTCTCTGCATGTCATATTTCTCCACCCACTCTCCCTTGCTTAGAGGTGTTTAAAAATGTTTGGAATGGAAACACATGAAAAATATTTAATCACAGCAACAGCCTTGTATAAAGTGTTCTGTTTAGCAAAAAGTCTGTGTAATCTGCATGTCAGCAACCACTTGGAGACATTACACAAGCTGTTATCTCTAATCATTCAAGGATGTTTTATGCTCTGGGAACAACAATGACAGCCTTCCCTGGACCAACACAACATAGTTCTTGCCACTTACACCATCTCTTGGAGTAGCGAGAGAAACATCACCACGTTTGATGCTAAGATCTGGTGGATATTGGTTTTAATGGCAATCAGCATGCAGCTGTTTTCACAATTGTTTAAAAATCATATTCAGAGTGACTGAAAAAACTGGAGCAGGAATCAGTGTGATCCAATTTGGAATGCATAGCAACACTGGTGTACTAATTATAATTTTGCCACAAGCAATTGTCACAGTCATAAAACTGCCAGTCTGTTTGGTGGTGGGCAGCTTTCTATTTCACAGGCAGCTGGTAGAATCAGCAGAGGACGATTAGCTTGCCAGACTGCCGGCTGTGTGCAAGAACAAAAAAATCTCAATGTTGAGGTAGGCTGGAGAAACCAATGAATTCTGCAGCAGAGATGGTGGGCTTAAGCACTGAAAAATGGAATATCATTTGGCATTTAACAAATAAGGCTGCAAATTTGCCATGTTGGTTCTTATGAAGCTTAACGTTGCTCTCAAGCTATTCTGCACCCTTCAGAACACAAATAGTTCATATATTTTTATACCTAAAAATACCTGAGGTGCTTGTGTAGCAGGGAGGTAAGCCAGATTTGCCATCAGTTTCAAGTATCAGAGAGCACACTGCTGCACTCTTTTAAGACAAGACTGAGGGTCAATACATAACTTCCACTTTCCTTTTCCACATCCCAGAGATGGAGAGACAACTCTTGGAAGTCAGACCCTTACCCGAAGTCAGCTAGACATTTTTCAGTGACATTTTCCAATGACACAGACTGGTACTGAGAAAATTCCCTTTTGAAGCAGGCACAATGTGAGAGCATCATTCTTTGATTGCAGAGCTTTCCAGCCCAATTTCAGGATTTCATTTCAATAACATGGCAAATTTTATTTCAACTTTATATGAAAACATGCAAAATGGAAAAATACTTTGTTTCTACCTTTCAGAGGGTTTCAAAGTATTTAAATTCACAAATGATAATTGTTTTTTTCCTTGAACACGGAGCAGAATTCTATTTCAAAATCTCTACATTTACCAGTGGGATGTTGCTATCAGGTGCAGCAAGGGCAAAGCCCTTCCCTCCCCTCTCACTGCTGCTGCCTGAACAACCATGGGAAGCCTCCCTGGAAGGCAGCAGCTCTATTGTCATCTCATTATTTACCTCTGCAGCAAACTCATTCTGCCTGTTGGAGAGGGAGGTGGACCTGAAGTGTGCCGTACCCCTTTTTTTCCCTAGATGGACGATGATTGTTTCTGTACTATAGCAAATGAAGTAGTGCAAAATTTGTAACATTTTACATGAAAAAGTTCCAACTGATTTTAGGAGATAAAAGTTATGTGGAGCAAGGAGTGTTTTATCCCACTGTGTTTGTACTCCTTGTCTCAGTGAAGATTTGATGTTTTAATACTGTTGCCTATTGCATGTATGTCGTTTATGGAAAGAAATCTTTTCATTTCAGTGACTGAATTGAGTGTTGACCATCTCTCTGTATCAACTGGGTCAAATGTTTACCCTCAAAGCAAAACTTTGACTGAATGCAATTTGCCTACCTAAACATTTGTAACAGAAGGAAAAAATGGAATTCTTTCCTGGAGATGCTTTGAGATAACATTATCCATAGTCCAATGCTTAGCTGAGGATGGAATAAAGGACAATCAGGTAAATGAAAAAATTTTAATAGGGCAGGCTAGGTGTGTTTCTTCTTAGAGAGAAACTAAAGAGCTAAAGATAGCACAGGTTTTGTGATACCTTTTTTTCACTGTTATACTCGGTTATGTGTTCAAGCTAGCAGAGATAGTAATTGTAAAATGATAAGCTAAGAAATGGTAATAGCTGTAAAAGGATAACTTAGCTGGAACTTCATTTTTTTTACTATCCCTGGGGGTCAGAGCCCCATGTACTTGTGTTTGTAGGTCCTTCCCTGAGCTCTTACAAATCTAACATAGCTTTCCTCAGTTTTAAGTACACTAAAACTTTATCTACTCTTTGATTTACAATAGTAACTTAAATTGGATATTCACAGTATGTTCACTGGTGAGATGACTGATGGTAGGAGGATTTTAGTTTGTGTTGCTCGGTATGGAAACATGATTTTTTAAATCTCCAGGAATTTAAATGCTCCTTCTTTGTTTTCATCTACTAGTGCACGCGATTTTGTTGTGTTAGAAAAATGTGGCTATGAATAAAGAGGCCCATAAAAGGACTCATGAAACTTAACTCATGTGAAAAAGAACGTAACTTGGAAAATCACATTTAATCTTTTTTTTATATAAAATGGTAGCACTGAGTAATGGTAGATAATCTCAGCAATATTTGTGTTTGCTACCTATCATGTGCTTAAAAGTACCTCCCCAAAATAGCAACTAGATTTGAATACCAGTTAAAAAGTAATTGTCAGACACAGATAATTAGTTTAAATAAAAACAATAGTATTTCTACTTCTGTAGTTATAGAAATGAAAATAATTTACCCCCAGGTATTTTAATATTTTTATAATGATTTAATATTCTTTAGGTAACCCAGTTAATACATGTTAAGTCTGTGAACATTGCAAGGAATATAGTATACACCAGAAGAAACAATGGGGCACTCTTCCATCTCTCCTTCCCTTCCCCCACCCCATCTTTAGTGTTTGTTCCTAGACAAAAACTAGAGAAGGAACGAGGCTCTCTGTGTTGGCATTGTGAATTGCAGCATAGCCACAAAAAAACTCTTGTCCTTTAAACGACTGCTGCGAGTAGTGGACGGAAGTAGGGCTTGCTTTGAGCTAGGAATGGGCAACGAGAGCAGAAAACAATGACAGAGGGCACAGATACCCTGCTGAAGGCAGCACTTGTCCTGCCCATATGCCCTCTAACAGTCAACAAATTGTTTTGTGTGGAAAACACTGGCTACTCTTTCTGCATCATTTGCTCAGTGTAAGAGAGAAGATGTAAAGAGTAATGTGATGTGGGGGAAGGGAGGAAAGGTCTCTGCAAAGCACTTTCCAGCATGCTGTCATAGAGGGGGAAAGGAAAAATGTTTTGGCAAAGTGCTACTGCAGCTGAAAAGGTATGTTCAGAAAGACTGGAGTCTCTCTATAAGATGCACCTATTTCTTCCTCCAGCCTTGCATATCTTTAGTAAATGTTGACTCCTACCAACTCCACTCCTATGGCGCAGGAACATAATCGCTATGTCTTTCTGCCACTTGGGTAAAGACTGACCCCAAAGTTTTTGATCAAGCAGTGTTGATAAAGGAAGAAGGATTTGTAGGGAGGCAATACCTTTTCCTTAGACTTACTGATAGAGCTGGAACAGAGGAAATATGAGATCTTTGGTCTCAGAGTAACTTATCAGTTTCCTAAAGAACAGTGGCTGCAAGCTTGCCTTATTTTTTTACAGCTACCTTTACCTTCCTTTCCCTGCAAACCTTAGACTGTAATGCTGCACGTCTACTGCTACATATTAAAAAGATTACATAATATAGAGAAAAAAATATTTTAAAGTCATATTTACTTTGGAATTTCAATTAATGCTCAATCATCATCTATTCTTTTTTCATGTCTCCTGCCTCTCAGGGGGCCCAGCTTGAAAAGGACCATGGTTGCTGCAGAGGTTAGAAACAGCTATGCAGAAAGTCAGCAGTGCATCAGATCCTGTGCATGCCTCTGGGCTGGTTCTCTTGTCATCTTCCCTGATGTTTTTAACCCCCCTTTTTTTCTGAGATGTCTTTTAATCACATGTGTGAAGAGATATTATATTGCACACAGGTGATTTAATAATGTTAATCACAAAAATACCATGTTAAATAGTTTTTAAAAGGTCAACTCAAAGTAAACTTTTCCCTGTGGGTTCTCTGTCAGGAATGGTGAGAGAGATTTCAGGTAGAATAACGTTTCAAAACATTGATCTTTACAAGACTTCAGATTTTGTCTTTGGAGAAAAGGATGATAATGCATTTGCCCTGCAGGAGCATGAAGCAAGAGAAATCCACAGGATTTCCTTTTGTTTTGTAAACACTCTTCAAGGAGGCAAATTATGACCTCTTTCAGACATGGAGTCCTCAGTCTTATAATGTAGCATTTACATTAGGAAGGTTGGAAACACTAGCATGACTTGATTAATATACAAAGACAGAAAAGCTTGTTTTTTTCATGATGAAATTATTGAGGTTAGCTGACATGAGATCACAGGAATTTCAGAAGAGCACTGCCAAAGTGAGAGGCTGAGAAAGCTAAGTATATTGATGTAGGGGAAGTGTATTTGGGAACATTCAGGAAGTTTAATTCTAACTGGTCAGAAAAAAATAACAAGACACCATCAGAAGAAAATTGAAGATATTGCCATGCACAAAACCTGTCAACTGGAGTGTTGAAAGTATTATATAAAAATTTACAACCTTTTCTTATTTGAAGGGGCTTTCTCTAACTGGATTTCTATAACCACTATAAAGGAAAGTGTCAGTGGGCAATATTTATTTTGAGTTACTTCCTGGGGAAATGAGGAGTTTATCTGTGAAACTTAGAACCTTGAGTTTCTGGGACAAAGAGTTTAGTTGGATTCAATCAAGAAGCAAAAGCATACAGTCTGTCCCTTTATAGACAGGTATCATCACACCTTATATGACTCAGTTAACTCATTATAAAGAAATGTGAAGTTACGCAAAAGGGCAGGGAAATAATAGAAGCTGTGGAAAGTTTATACCCTCTCTCCTAATAGAAGAACTTTGAAGCATGCACCAAAAAAATTTTAGATTAACTGACCTCTGGGAAAAAAACCAAACAAACCTTGGTTACTGCTCTGCTGGGACACAATGGGGTACTTCTGGGGAGGTCGGTGGTGTTTCACTTCAATGTTGCCTACACATTGCTGCAGTTTATTGCAGTTTCACATTTGTGAAGTTTACTGATCTACTGACTTCACGGATTGAGACATGAGAATTAAAAATTTTATAGAGGACATGTTTTTGTGACACTATTTCCTAGGTTTCAGTGGCTTGAGAATGACTGAATGAGGACACAAGGGAAATAATCTTAACCTTGGGTTTAAAAATTGTTGGGGAGGAGTTTAACCATGGATTTCAAGGCCAGAAGGTACCAGGACAAAGAGTCTAGTTGGGTTCAATGAAGAAATACTCTGAAGAATTTGGACCTTTGTAGACAAGTGACATCTGCAGAAGAGTTCTCAGTCTAGGGGCAGACACGTGTAAAATGCTTAGCTTGGGTTTTCCACTTTTTTTTTTTTAATTAAGATGCAATGTAAAAATGTTGTTTGGGATTTTGGGGCCTTTTTTTATATTTGTACTTTACATTGATTTTTTAACTGCATAAGCAGTTCCTTGGTGACATGGTATATTTCCACATCTTGGGATAATCGTGTAATGGATGAAAATGGATATAGCAAAAGATTTGTTTAGGAGATTTATTTTTTTTTCTAAATTGACAAGAAACTCTTAATCTGGAAAGGGTCTATTTTCAGCAAAATATTCACAAAACTACTGTAGCTGATTAAACCAACTTATGAGTAATGGACCATGCCCTGTGGTAGACATGATTATTTGTGCTATTGATAATGAAAATATTTTCTTGACAATGTGATTTAGTGGTGGTGTCTAAATCAGCCATTTTTAAATCTTCTTTGTCATTGAAAGCTTGAAAAATCCAGGAGTTCTGGGGAGTCAGTCTTCTAAAATTTGTAACTCAGCAATTTGTCTTCACTGATTTTTTTTTTCTGTAAGCCTTCCACTCTGTGTCTTTTTAAACTGAACCCCTGGAAAAATCCTTAAAAATAGACTTTTTTGGTATATTTTTTAGTCTCTTAGCTGTCTTCCAATGCTTCTTAGCTGTGTAATAGACATTTCCTTGATTTTTAAGCACTGCCTTTCTCAAAAGTCAGCTT
The DNA here is from genome assembly GCF_965178545.1 of Coloeus monedula. Classification (NCBI taxonomy): domain Eukaryota; kingdom Metazoa; phylum Chordata; class Aves; order Passeriformes; family Corvidae; genus Coloeus; species Coloeus monedula. The sequence continues at coordinate 109,129,291 of NC_138781.1, forward strand.
CCTGGAGTCTCTTGAGATAATGTCTTCTCTACTGCATAGTCCCCTCTCTTCTCTGGAAAAGGCACGAGCTTTGGAAGATATTACATAAGTCTTTAGGAGCAAATGATTTTCAGTGCTTCTTAATGGAGCTGTGTAAAATTTTTATAGTCTATAAGTTATAAACATAAGTGATCCTTTTTCCACTATGTCTGCAAATAAAATCAGAGCATTCTTATTTGCTTGCTGTAAAATTATTTGATCAAATCTGAAAACACATTTTAATGCAATGGAGTGCTTGCTGTATTTCTCATGCTGTCATCAACTACTAACTTGTTCATCAGCAGGAATTTCAGATGTCTAAAATACTCAGATTGGGAGATAAGCACAGGCTTAAGATGACTATCTGACCTCTTAGGGTAGGAGCTCTGCTTACTTTTTCCCCCCCACAGTTGTTTTAAACAGAAACCATTAACTCTAAGATGTATTTCAGAGGAATTTTGAAGGGCCATAAATACCATCAAGGGAATCTGCCATCACCATCTTGAAAGGACACTACAGAATTGTTAAAAGAATTGGTAAAACACATAAAAGAATAATGATACACTCAGCATATATTTGCATTGTTTTTTTCACCTGCTCCTCACCAAGTGGCAGTGCAACCATGAGCAGACCTCTTGGACATTGCAGGAGAAGCAGAGCAGTGGTGGCAGCTGAAGCACTCTGCTAAGGGAACTCTGCCCAAAGCGCTGTCCCTAAACCTGCGCCGCTTATGGTGTCCAGTCCTGCGGTACACGGGATTACCAAGCCTTACTAAGTTTAAAGGACAGTAATCCTCTTTCATGCAGTAACACGTGTAGATTCTTTATAACAGCTTAGATGGTAATTAGTGTGGGATTTCGGATTCATTGACTGGATACAAATATAGCATAGGGGAGGGAAATACCTAGGCAGCAGTTCTCAAACTCAGGGTCACTAATGCAGTAAGGGTTGGAGCATTTATGGGGGTGGGGATGAGCCAGCAGAATTTTGCAGAGGGGGGAGTGTTATTAGCATTTGGGACTGCAAACAGAGCTATAAGATCAGAAACATACAAAGACTGTCCTGGCTGGGAGAAGTTTCTAGTTCCATGTTTTCTCCAGCACTTTGTAGCCATAGGTGTAAACCCCTCAGGGCTAACACTCCAGCCGGCTGCGTCAGCGGTTCTGGCTCTGCTTTTGAAGTGTTAGGAGAATGTCGTTGTTCAATCAGCCTTATTAGTTTAGGGTGTTTTGATATGCGTTATGAGAACAGGCCTGGGGTGAAGTGAGAAAGAAAGAAGTGAACTGACCTCATTTTACCTGCAGGGACATTGTCATTGCAGTTAAGGCAAAGTGAAAGATTTTACAGATTTTAATATTCAGCAGTGCAATGTAGTCAGTGAATGAATTTTACTGCAAATGCATTGGCTCTTTCCGCTTAAAAATTGTCTGCATTTTAGCTATTCAACTGGTAATAATGAAATATTCCCAGCTAGCAAATTTGAGCAAAAAGAGAAGAATTTGCTGGTTTAGGGTTTAAGGGAGTAATAAAAATCCTTTTAACTTCTTTTTAGTACTTGGGAGAAATTTTTATTTAGATAAGAACAAGATTCATACCAGCTCAAAATGCAAATTCACATCCTAGAAATATAAGCTGAATTTGCATCATTAGGACTTAGAATCCATGAGTTCAGCTATTAGTTTCCATATTGGTTGTTGCATGTTTAATTTCTTGTCAGAAGAGCAAGGGACTGGAGTATGCAGCCCTCGGTAAGAGCTGGCTTTGAAACATTTGTTTGAATTAAAAAACCATCAAAAACAAATGTCAAAATTTTATCTGAATTGGCATTTTTATTTTTATGGTTTTGAGCATCAATAAGGGCTTGATGTTTACTCTTATTTTCTAGTAGTGAGATTATAGATTTGTTTACTAATAATGGGCGTTGCCAACTGTTCTTTAAACATTTATTAAATGCTTTAATAAATAATAATTTGTTAAATGTACAAAATTATTCATTTTCTGTCCTTGGGTTCAATGATATTAATCAAGTTACAAAGATATTAATCAAGTTACAAAACCCAACCTTTGTTATATTCAGTATACTGAATAGTTTACCATTAAAATTAATTCTATTTTTCATCAAAATTTTTATTTTTTGATGAATGTTGCATATTTCATCTTGTTCAATCATTGCATTAGTTTCTCCCTCTCTTTCCCTTTCAAAGAACTGAATGAACAATCCTCCTGCTTAAGCTGCTCCTTGATGAACTTTGTAACTTTGTGGCGTTTATAGCAATATCTTCTCCTGTGCCATTGATGGCTTCCCCACTTTCAGTAGCATTCCTGAAAAAGTGCACCAAAGAAATATTTCAATAAATTTGAGACTGAAAGCAAAAGGCAGCTGATTAAGCCTATGCAAACACTTGCCTTCGGGTTCAGCTGCCAAGATGAAGATATTGTAAGTGTGGGCAGAAAAACACACATTGAAACTTGAGTTTTATGGAGGCAGAGGGTCAACATTCAGGCACTCCTGCAAATGGGGAAGTGCCAGATTTTGACCCAACCTTTCTCCAGCGAGATTTGATTGTCAGAGCTGTGGCCTGGGGTCTGGGCTGGGGCTCTGAGCACAGGTAGAAGCAGCAGCAGGGCAGCAGCTTCCTCTTGCGGAAGAGCTCTTGTGCTGAGCTTGGCCTGATTTCAGCCCTAGGGGGTGCAGGTGGATCTGCTCAGGTAGAGGTGAAGGTGATGCCATCTCCCAGTTCTTCGCTGCAGAAAGTCTGTGAGCAGCTGTTTCTCCTCTCTTCCCTAAGACAGACATAAACACTATGCAACCCACCCACAGAATCATGCAGAAAAGCACATCTCAGGTTGGGCTTTTTTCATGTTAACTCTGTCTATGTCATACAAGAAATGCGCAACATTAAATACTTTATTTTTCAAGAAAATAAACAAAATCTGTAGCTCTTTGGTCAAAAGATGCATCTAAGCCTTGGTCTACTTCTACTTTACTATTCAGTTTTCATTTCATTCATACATTATTATGTATTTTTTAAACCCAATTTTGCAGATAGTTTGAAAACATATGAAGTGGCATTTTTAGGTCATGAACTAGTTGTGGAATATTTTGACCTACTTCTGTAGATGAACCCAGAAATTTGAAAGGAAAATAAATGTTGACTTCAATGAATCTCATTACTGTCTATTTTGGAAGACATCTATTCTCTGAGAACTTTGTCAAATCTGTATAGAATGTTAATAGGGAAGAAAACTGCAGAAATAAACTTCCTTTTTCTCAAACTTTGCAGCAGAAAAAGATTTGAGTGCAAGGTGTCACTAGTATGCTGATACCTCCTCTAACTTATGTTACTGTTTTTCTTTTGTGTCTGTGCCCCCACTCACCATGTACATAGAGCCTGAGACTTCCTTGGGATTTATTTCTAGAGACCAGAAGGCATACCAGTCTGTTGCACTTACAAGACACAATGGTATTATCTCATCCTTGATCAAATTCGTAGCACTTCTTGTTGAAAATACTTACTTTACATCCTGACTGCCGTGGTTCTCCTGTGATCACTTCTTTGTTTGCTTTAATCACAATTAGGCACTCTATTTTTTCTCACAGCCTTGTTTTCAATTGATTTTCTTAATTAATGCATCCAAGCTAGTAAGCAAATAGAGAGGAACAGAGCAAACTGTGGGGTAGTAATCTCTTTTGTTGCTGTGCTATTCTATTGTTTTCAGTTCCACGTTAACTCTGGCTCAGATAATCTTTTTTCTTACTCCATATGACTCACAGGCTAAACAGAGCAGATGGGGGAGTGATTTCAGACAGTGACCTCATTTCTGCAAATACTACTTCTCAAAAAGAGACAGCAATCAACCTATGTCTTACAAGAAGAAAAATGTTGCATTTTTTTTTTCTTTTCCTTTTACTGCATTATAGACATGAACAATTTTGAAAAGATGAAAGGGCAAGGGGGGAAAATTGTGAGCTTCCATCACTACCAGTGTGTTCTGCTGTTCTGAGCCTTGTCAAAGATGCAAAGAGCACTGTCAAACCTTTGGGTTCAGTTACCTTGAAATCTTCTCTCATGCTATACTTTTAGTTCTTCTTCACGCAAAAAGTATTCAAAAGATTATTTTATTACTGAAACAGTTTCACATTTCAACACATTAAATATCTTCATAAGAGATTTTCTACTCATCTGTGTATCTGAAGTTACTCAGGAATTAGTTGTGTTGTTCAGGTCATGGCTGCAGACACTATTGCTGCAGAAAAATACACATAATAATGGCTACGAATTACTATCAAAAACTACAAGTTCTCAAAAAAAAATCAGTATCTGCAATGAATAATGGCACTCATTTTTTCCTGTGCTCTTTATTGTCATGACTAGTCCAAGAGAAATCACAGCTGGATGAAACCTGTAGGATAGAAATTTCCATAATGCTGGAAACACTTGACAATTTTCTTTTTCTGTAAATGCTCAGTAATACATATATACTGAGCAAAGATCTGTCTTGAAACCATAGAGCAAAATATAAAACGGTAAGAAGAAAATAAGAATGCAGTTTCAGTAGCACCCTGGGTTTGATATTGATCTTCTCTCTAATAGTATTTGCATCATTAAGTGGACAGCTTTCCTGTCTTACTTTGGTGTTAAGCTGACTGCCAGGAATACATCCTTAAAACTCAAAATACTGTTGTATTTTCTTCAAATCTCAAACCATATGGGTCAAATTTTATAAAAGAATCTTCCCTTTTAAAAGAGGAATATTTATATATTCAGAGGATAACTTTAGAGTGAGGATTTCTTGAAGCTTAAGAAAAGAAGTAAATAAATGCTAATTTAAATCAATAATAACTAATATTAAACGTTAGGATATCGTAAGTCTTTTGGAAAGTGTACAACATCATAAATCTAAAGTATCATCAATATGAATAAGCTTTAATAGAAATGAGTTAATAATTTTAATTTATTTAATATCTCTCCATACCATTACCTAAGGATATATACATTAGTGCATATTATACTTAATTTTCTTAATCAGCAGGTAGCATGGTAAAACCAGTGATTTGCTGCATTACAATCACATATATTTATACAAACATTTTTCAACTCTTATTGATTTATTCTTAGATAAAAGACTCTAGAAGTTATAAATCAATGGAAAGGATTACATCAGTGATATTAACTTATCTTGGATTAATCAGTAAGGAACAATTATCAGAAGGAGTAATTACTATGAGACACCAACATAGTAATGTTCTGGATATCTCATGAAATAATTGCCTGATTCAACAACACATGAAATTGCATTATGTCCTGTGAGTTGACATTGTTTCTTTTAAATATAATTTTTGTCATTATTTGTAACTTTATTGTGAGAGGTGATGTCTGGTAGAATTCAGTCATGAGGGGGAGCTTCTGTGGATATAGATTTTCTGCATCTGCTCAGTTTGGACTTGCTAGTTTTGATGAGAAATTAGCATTCCTTTTGTTTTTCCTTTTTACCACTAAAGGTATCCCTCTCCATTTGATATCTTCGTATTGTTATCTTTAGGAAGAACTTGTGGGTGGATGGTAATCCTAGCCAAGGCAATTGGAGAGGTGTTTATGCACGGGGAGCCTGTGCTCCACTTCTAGCCAGGGCTGGGAGAAGGCACAGACAAGCTGAAGCCGAGAATTAAATGTACTTTCTTATTTTATTTTATTATAAAAGACCCCAAACAGCTGACAGGACTGGTGATCTGTGGCTTTTGCCTATGTCCTGCCCTTGAAACGCTGCAAGCAGCCTGTAAGCCAGTGCCCCAGATCAGAGGAGAGCAATGCCAAGCCCTGCTGTGGGAGACCAGTGCTGCCCAGGGCTGCAGAGCCCTGAACCTGCCAGTCAACCTCAACACAAGCCGAGGGTTAACTTGTGCTGGAGGTGAAGTTCATTACCCTCATGTTATTTCCTTTGAGAGACTTTAATGTAGTTGCCCTTCATCGCAGGAAATGAGAGAACAATCAGGTGACTTTAGCTTCAACATTATACATCACAGGAAACAGAAGGTGATATGAGATTTTAGATGCATTTCAGAACACGTGTAATATGTTGGTGTTTGTGAACAGTAAGATCTTTTTTCTTTTTGCAAGCAGTGAACTCCTATTCAAGGGGCACTGGGAAAAAAAGAAGAGTTATGGGCATGGTAGCTATAGTTGTATATGTAGTTCTGCAAGTAACTCTAAGAATGCTCATCAGACAAGCAAATTTTTACATTACTTGATAATTGTTTAAATCTCTTTAAATGGTTGGAAAGTATTTTTTGTGGTGGAGGAGTATGTAAAGCACTTTTATAGGGTAGTTAGGAAATAATCCCATTATATCTGTTATGTAAATACTGTGAAATCAAATTAGAAGAAAGAATACTGAAGAAGTGGGGATGAGGGGACTATTAAGAATTTCCTTTTCTCACAAACCAGGTAAAATGCTTCATTAACAATCTTCTCTCCCAGTGAAACTTGCCCTGATTAGTTTAATTATGCAAAGATGAGTCTTTGCTTCATTTCTCTAAATCTAAATCTGAAAATGATTGTTCCAGTAAATTAAATGGAGATACTACTCACGTTCCAAGATGCCGATACTTCTCCCTTGGAGATGTATTCTGTTTGATGTAAAAAGTGTTAAATTTGAAAACAGAGAATACCATTGTATGAATGTCACAGTGTCAAAAACAGCTCTTGTACAAGAACTGACCAGCTGGATGTACCCCACAAATGCTTTCCCTAACACAAAGGCTGTACACAAGACTCTCTGCCTGTTGGCAAAACCATGGGAGAAAGCTGGGGTCAATGTTTGTATGTTATACTTAGCAGCTAGAAGGGTTTTATGCACCTGTGAGGATTCACATATCAGAACATCTGCAGTATTTCACCATGAGGCCCAAGGGTAAGACAGATGAATGTGGAAAATGCTGAGGTGGGCCTATGGGAAATATGCCTGAGTCTTGTGCTGTGAGGGTCTCAGATATGACAAGTGTAGGTATTATGAAAAGGTGGTAAACTGTCACCTGGACCACTTTGCTCACTCACCTACTTCTCAGCTCCAGCAGAAATGTAATCTCATCTCTAATGCTTTTCCACTGCTTTTCTGTAATACAATGGGGTTCTTGATGGCTCTATTTTCTAAAAGATCATTTTGGGCAGCAGTGGCTTTTAAGAACATTTGCTGCCTACTGATGGACTGGAATGGCTTTCCAACACATTTGCTGCTTACTGACGAGCTAGCTCTGAGCCAGGGTATTTCTCCTCACTCGCTGCCTTTCTACAAGTTAGGAAAAAAAATCCTCATAGGGGACTGAGTGTCTGCTAATGGAAAACTTAGTGGAGCTTTTGTCTGTTTTTTCCTAGTGGGCTTGATTTATGAGGACTTACCTATGGGCAATAGATATGACTGCTGCTTATTTACATGCATGCCTCCATTCAAGTACTTATTTGTATCTGTACTATTTAGTGAGTATATGTACTTGCTAAAATATGTGTACTTGCTTATGCCAATGAAAGAAAATCAGTCTTCCTTTGGAAAGCTCTGGAGGTCAGAGTATGACAAGGCAGCCTGCTCCCCCCACGTGCTCAGTGCTCACTCCCTTGGGCTTTCCTTATGGGCCTCATTTTGCTGGTTTGGGAAAACCACTTTCTGATCTATTGATTAGAGTAGTGTAAATATATACACATCCATATTGATAACAAACTGACATTCCTTACAGCTAAGCATTAAAAATAATCATACAAAACAAAAGAGGTTCTGTGACAAAAATCACACCAGAGAAAAATTCCACTTTATGGCCCACATGGCTTAAAATGAAATATTAGCTATAATGAAGGTTGTTGGGGTTTTTTTCTGATTACTGCAGTTTTTCACAACTTCCAGCTACAAGACGCAGATTCACAGGACTTTTGACTAGAAAAATAGCCTTTTGCATTGTGATGTCCCTTCCTTGGGTCACAGGGGATTAAAAAGCTTTTTGTGAGTAATAAATCTCTTTCATGCAGTAACACTTGGATTCATAATAGTCTACATTGTAATTAGAGAGTCATATAGATTCATTGATGGTATGTAATTAAGGTTTTCCCTTGTCTGATTTCTCTGACCTGTGCTTTAAACTGAACTTTACAATATACCTCCCACATTAGGCATTATAATTCCCATTGATTACTGATGTATTTTCCATGGTATTTAAGAGATTTCTTAAGGGAATACTGCGCATCATGTAAGTCAAAAATAGCACAGTGCAATAAATAGCCATTTTTAATGGCATCCATTATTTCCCCAAGATGTAGTGTCTCAGGTGGCCCGAGTCCAGCAGAGCTTAGCCCTAAATCCTTTGTAAATCTGCCTCTATTTGTTATGTATCACTCCTCACCTCACAGGCATTTGAGATTGTTCCTCACTTAGCACAACAGCTCCGCACAAAAACTCCTTCCATTTGGTTTTATCTTGTAGTCCTGGGAGAGCTTCCTGATTGATGATAGCATGTTCAGCCAGTGGACATTAGTGGGTTGAATTATTGCTGCTAGTGCATTAGCTTTCAGAGAAGTTTAGGTCAACACTTATCTTTGGCTGTGATAATATTTCTTTTTATTTTAATCAGTTCTTCTAACCTTCTGTTATTTCTATCAGATCTGAGATTAATGATACAATCTGCTTTTGTGTGCTGTTACTGCCTGAGCACACCAAGGAGGAGGTATGACAAATATTGCTCTAGAAGACTCCTGAGCAGTAGCTAAGTCTTGTTAGCCTGGCTACGGGGAGTACACATTGCATGGGGAATTTTATGAGTCATTTAAGAAAAGATAGTTTTAGAACTGCTCGAAAAAGTTGGAGATCATTGACGTAATAAAGGTATAAAATCCAACTCCATTTTTTGTTATCATCCAAAGAACACATAACTGCATTATAACTGAAGGCGTATGTCACAAATGTACCAGTGGATACAGAATAGCAGGACAATTCCAGTCACAGCAAGAGAAAAAGAATACAGAACTGAGGATGTTAACACATCATTCTGTGCTGTTCTATGACTCATTTACCACCCCATGATACTTAATCACAATGAAATGCCACAAAGATACACTGAAAAAAGTGAGATTATAATGGGCTTTCAGTAGTTTTTCAGGTAGCTTTTACTAGAAGCAAAAATTCTGCATTGAAATACTTTTGCACCTCCAATAAAATTCTTGAGTGTACAGTAAAAGTTCTGCCATTTTTTCTTGATTCCTTCTCAAAATGTCACTGCATGCTCACACGAGATCATCTGAATGGGGGTCTACAGGGGCAAGAAGGGTGAAAAGAAGTGATGTGAATGCTTAATCTCCCTGTAATCATCAGGTAATACATAGCCAAAATTACTTATAAAGTCAGAAACCTATCTCTGAACACTGATGTACAGTTAACTTAGTCTGTGAGGCCAAAACAGAGCACAACAGGAAATCGCCAATGAAATGGAGATGGCATGACAGGGGAGAAGAACACTTTTTCCATCCCTTGGAAAAAAAAAAAATCTGATTTGAAAGGAGCTTTCTCTGTACACAAGGCAAAAAGTTTCTGCAGTTTCAAAAACGGGAAGAGAATTTGTGTATTTACCATGCTTGCATAACCACTACAAGAAGAGATCATGGAACTTGCCGAGAAACATAACTTATTTAATCTTTAAGGCAACTGGTGATGGATTGGAGAACAAGGGTATCAGTAGTGCACTCAAACCTGTGTGGAAGGTTGGAGAAGAGGGAATCTCCTTTCTGCACCCATGAGAAATTATAGCAAAATAAATGTGTCAGGGGAACAACTTAAGCTTTTTAAGAGCTGAATTAGTATTCCAATGGTATTTCTACACTTCAAAGACTTTTGATCTTATTGACTGTCACTGGACTTCCAGGATTCTCTTTTTCATATATTTAATCCTTTAGATAGATAGGTAACTTGGCAAATACCAAGAGAGGGTTTAAATTTATATCCTGACAGGTTCACTTGTATTAAATAAAATACTTGGCATATAACATAAGATGCCAGAGGATAAACAGATACTAAAGAATAAAGGTAAAAGTCTTACCAATATATAAATATATATGCATGGAACCAGGGTCTTCTTGGTGGTACCAAGCAACAGAGCAAGAGGCAATGGGAAGAAACCGATGCACAGGAAGTTCCCCCTGGATATGAGGAAGAACCTCGGTACTGTGCAGGTGACTGAGTACTGGAACAGACTGTTCAGAGAGGCTGTGGAGTGAACCTCACTGGGCATATTCAAAAACCGTCTGGACACAATCCTGTGCCATGTGCTCTGGGGTGGCCCTGCTTGAGCAGGGAGGTTGGAGCAGATGACCCAATGTGGTCCCTTCCAACCTGACCCATTCTGTGATTCTGAGGTTTTCAGTAAGGCAGCAAGTATTTGCAAAACTGGGGTCTTAACAAGTAGCCACGGTCTCAGGAAGGTAAGGAAAACAAATTTCCCTTTGGAAAACTTGAAAAGAGAGTATGTTGTGAGAAGAAAACTGAACACAGATCTACCCAGGTGGCTTTTTTTCCTTAATTGCTAGAATTGTTCAGTATTAGAAACCACCATTTTGTTTGCTAAGTCCATTGATAGCTTTGAAAAAATAAAGCAAACTAAATGAATAAGAGTACAGAACTTCGAACTTTGAATTATTTACTATATGCAGATAGAAAATCCCCAGGAGGGACTGGAACAGTTGTTGTCTGAAGGTTCAGTTCACTCAGTTAATAAGAGCTTCTGGTGATTTGGTAGATATTTGGAGGAAAATAGATCTGGCAACAAGCCTGAAGATATTTCTTTAGCTTCAGGCTGTGAGGAATGTGGCACATTTATTTACAAAGGACAGAAGGAAAGGGAGACTTTAAAAAAAAACCAACCCAAAAACCCCCCAAAACAGATAAACTAATGCTCCATTTTCAACATCTCTCAGCTTGAAATACAGTGAAGCACATAATGTCCCTCTAGCTACAGCAGGCTTCCTCATAAATACTGGTGACACGCTGAATGCTTTAAGAAAAGGAATGGAAGTCATTAGACTTCTCATTAACGGCCTAGCTCTTGGGTAAGACTCCTAACGACTGCCAGAGCATAAAAAGACACCCTGGCAACTGCTGATCTGCCAAAAGATTTCTTCCTCCCCTGCTATTTCCATTGGATCTTTTATTTAAAAACAGAGAGGAACTTAAAATGTAAGATGTGAACCACGATGTGAAAGATGCAAGACTCAAGTAAGTATATTAAGCACAGGCCTCGTGAAAGCCAAAGCTTCTTTGCTGATACTGTTCCATTCTCATTCAGTAACATGGTGGTTTTTGTCTTAATTAGATGTGCAGGCCTACAGAAATTTTAAAGTATGAAAATCAGAATGCTTTAAAAATTGTTTTTATGATCTTTGGTTTCAGTAATTTTTTTTCTGATGTCTGTGACAGATGGTAAAAACTGAGATAACGCCACAACTGTGTGAGGCAGAAGTAAGAGTAGATCTAAAATGACTGAAAGTGCTTGCAAAGATTAATTACAGTAGAGTGATATGCATGCGATAGCTGGCACAGTCTCTCTATATCATACGTAAGTATATTTGATTATATAAGTTCAAAAATAGCTTTTGTGCAGTGACTCAGATGCCTTTTTATTTTTGATATGCATTAACTTTCATGAATTCCTTTGATGTAAACCAAACTCCACATTCTCTGCATCATCATTATGACTTCTTTGGATATTTTGTGGCAAAAGGCAAGAAGTATATGCTGCCCCAGCTGCACTTTGACAAATTGGATCATTTTTTGTGTGCCACATCCATGCCACAGCAGGATGATAAAGCACAGTACATTTTAACACAAAACAGGGACACCATTCTCCCACCTTCTGCATCAGAAAAACAGGTAGGTTGCCTAGGAGAAGACTGTGGGTAAAAAATATTCTATGTTAATGAAGGGTATGAATTTGTAATAAATCAGATGTTCTAGGATTACTGTTTATTCATGTTCTGCCTCCTATATGTAATGCAACTTATTCATTATGAAGGGAAGACTGACAAATAAATTTGCATTTATCATAGGGTAACAGCATGGATACTGGAAGTAATTTTAGGATAGATTTTAGGAAGGCAAAAGAAATACTCTTGTTTACTGATTAATACCTTCCTCTTTGGAAGGAAAACAGCTGCTTTGAAGATACCAGGTACAGAAGCACAAGGAACAGTTTGAAGATGTAAGAGGGCATAGTGTCTTTGGGACTAGCCAGGAGGTTAACTTTGAAATGCAGATCCCTTGCTCAACATTTCTGTACTATCTTTCACCGCTACATGGTCAGATTTTTCTTTTCTCCATCTCTAGGAAATGGGATAGAGGGTGGATTTATCTGAATTACAGTCAAAGCACTTTGTGGAGATGAAAATGAACTGCTTCTACTTCTCCAGGGCTCCTTTGCCTTGTCAACACCATTACCTAGCTTGGACAATGTGCATCTGACATTTCTGGTCTTCTGCTTTTGGGTGAGGAAGGCTAAAAGGAGGTTTTAGGCCTAAAATCTCATGAAAGAAAATGGAACTGTCCTCCAAGATCCGATCTAGTGGTACAGTTTTTTATCTGTGCAAACCTCTGCTCTTGCCCCAGTTTCTGCTCAGTTGGATGCTGTTCTGCTCATCAGGGTTTCAAAGAAGATAATGTCAGCCCCCTTACATGGGAAGACAGAATTTTAGTAAGCTTCACCTTTTTTTTTCCTTCTGCCATTGTTACTAAAATGTAAGGCTTTGAGTCAGTGGTATTTTTGGAGTGGGTTGAGGAAAAAATAGTAAAATTATTCAGGTTGTAGAAAGACCACTTTTTAGTCAGTTTTCAGCATAGTATCTTCATGCTTGCATGGGAAGCTTCTTCTGTTCTTCCTATACATGTGATACCTCTTCCGTTATTCTTCTTCCCAGAAGAGAAAACATTATTTGTAGCTTGATGCATGAGAAATCAGCACAATCTCTTTTTCTTCCACTTGGAAGATTAATTACTGGTTTTGTTGAAACTGGTAAAAATTACACTAAACTGATCTGCTTCATACAAAATTCCATGATGTGTTTTAGTGCTAATAGGCTTTATTTACCTCAGAGTTGAAGGTTTCACACTCAGGCATGCAATTACCTGGACTCTTCTATTTTCTTTGCTTTTATTTGTTTGCTAGCGTAGTAGAGAAAGAAACAAATATTTCCTCCTTTTGCAGGCAGAGGAGTAGAGACCCTTACCTTGGCTATTTGGGCATGATATTTTAGCATAAACACAGTTGCCAAAAAAAGGATACAGGAAGCACGTCAAATATAACTCCATTTTCTTATTAGAGTGAAAGCAATGTTGACTCAGGGAACGGAGACCTATTTAGCATTCCCCTAGGATGCTGTACAGGATACATCCAAGGGACAGTTTATCAGGTGCAAGTAATGTTAGCTCCTGCCAGAATAAGACAATAGTTGAGCCTGAAAGACCTCCAAAGGCCATCTAGTCCAAGCCCCCTGCTCAAAGCAAGGTTACCCACAGCAGATTGCTCAGGGCCATGTCCATTTTCGTTTTGAGTATCTCCAGAGACAGAGACTCCACAACCTGCCTAGACAACTTGTTCCTGTGCTCAACAATCCTTACAATAAAATGTGGGGGTTTTTTATTTCTTATCTTTAAACAAAACTTCCTGTATTTCAATTTGTACCTATTGACTCTTGTCCTCTCAGTGGGCATCACTGAGAAGAGTCTGGGTCTATCTTCTGTAGCCCCCCACTCTGGTATCAATACCAGATAAGAATTGCTAAGATTGCCCCAAGCATTCTCTGCTCCAGGCTGAACAGACTTATCTCTCTCAGTCTCTCCTCATATGTCAGATACTTCCATCTTTTACTCACCTTCATAGCCCTTTGTGTCACTCCAATATTTTCATGTCTTTCTTCTACTGCAGAGTCCAGAACTAAGCCTAAATTTGATTCTGTGTCATATGCACCACATAGCTTCCTAGTTTTTGCATTCTATTAAGTCAACCAGACAAGATTTTTCCTTGTCTGTCAGAGCAAGATCTCCTGAGGACCAATCAGAATGCAAAGGATATGTGAAGCAAATTGTGCCTTTGACAGTGGCTGTGAAAATGGCTGGTCTTCTGGTCTGGAAGCTGGGAAATATAATAGTGAAAGACTGGTCTGAAAAACAATGAGGGAAAACTGGAAATTGCCTTAAATCATTGCTCATCAGAAGTCAAGCTTAAGGAAAATAAATAGAACTGGGTGGACTAGACTGAACAGATAATTTTGATATCCCAGAATCATTTTACTGAACAATGATGATGGAAGTGAGTCATTTTACTCACTATGATTCAAAGATTTTTCAGATAAAATCAAGGTCTGTAATCTCTCTGCCTGGAATAAATTATATTTGAATGGCAATAAGAAGATAAATGCTATTTATAAAAATGAGTGAAATCAGTTAGTATGCTGATTGAGTAGTCAAAAAAAACAAAGAAGGAATTAATCTCTGCAAATTTAGAAAAAACATCTTTCAGTTTTTTTCAGGAATACTGTGTGCCAATAGTATGAGCTATAGATATCATGGGTCTCTTTACCTCCTGCCTTGTACCTGCAAGAGACATGTACGTGTCTTGAAGATGTGTGCTAGCCTGCTACTAAAGTAGAAAAGTAGTTTTTACTTATTTTCCACTGAATGAGCCAAAGAATTCAGCTAAACTCCTTGCACATGGATATACCCATCGATTCACATTGCAGGAATTTTCAAGCAGAGTAAAACATCAGAGTGGAATTGTCTTTGCAAAAAAGCAAAAGAAAAATAAAATTGCATGGATCTACAGTATTTCCTCTTACTCCTGTGCTGCTGGTAACATGTGCCATTACTCTGAGGTTATTTCTGGGACCATAGTTAGATTCTTGCACCTTGATTTTAACATTGCATCAGACCAGTATGATTTTAAAGGCATTATGTCTGGGTGCAGTATTTCATTTACTCATTGCTCTCACTGTTTTGGTTTTTTTCCCAAAGTAAAGAAGAAAGGGAAACAGATATATTTCATTACTAATTAAGGGCACATGGTGAGTAGAGAGGACTATCTTCCTATTTTTCTAATACTTTAAGTTTTCCCAAAACACTTGTGGGTTTAGCTGAAATATTTAATCTGAAACTTTCTATTTCAGCAAAGTCTTTAAGAGGAGAAACCTTTTCTCCAATTCCTCTCCTCTCCTCTACCTGAAAAAAGATTTCAGAGAAAGGGAACCCAGTGATGAGATACAAACATAGCAACTTGGTCCCAAATTCTTTTCCCCTACTAGAATGAATGGGAAGAAAACTTCCAGTAAGAAAATATGATGGCATTTTATTTCTTTCATTTTTTCCCACACTGAGGCATCCAATGGGAGCGTATGATTGTGTCCAAATCACCTTTTATGTATGGGAAACACCATCCATGTTCATCAGTTTGGGTTATGGCCCAGAGCGAGTAAATTTGTACTAATCTTCAATGATGCATATTAAATTTGTAAATTTACAACTTCAAGGTAGTTAATGAAATATCAACATTTATTCTTGAACATCTGCATCTGAAATCATGATAAAACCCTGAAATTAAGTCAAAATAAAAATGCAAACTAAATCAAGTTGTGTTCATCACGCAAATGAGGATAATGATCCTTCCAGATCATGATGAAGATTTTGCCTCTAGAAGTAAACATCCAAGAATCAGAGTAAATCTTATGCTACAGGTGTTACTTCCACCAAATACTTCTTGTCTCCAGTAATATCTTTCAGGAATTTTTTTCTCCTTCTCCCCTATGTGACTAATTATATTTACCTATATAAATGCTGAAACAATACTTTTGTTCTTTTGCTGTACTTCATTACAGAGTGAAAGGATGGAAAAGTCTCTAAGGATTATTAGCCAAAAAAAGCATATACTATGTTGGAGTCAAAACCTTTCCTCTGTATAACCAATACAATTATTGCTTTTGGAAAAAGAGTGATACAAGAACTAAACTGAAAATTCAACTCTTTAAATCCAGTTTTATGTCATTTGTGTCATTGTTGTTCATTCATCCATACCATCTCATGCTTTGGAAGGTAGTGTGATTTTCTGTCTTGTTTTTTTCTTTCTTTTTTTTTTTTTTTTTAACCTTTCCAAAATGATTTGATAGAGATGCTGTAATAGCATAGTCTTAGAACATGTGGGGTCATGACATTTCTCATAAAGAGGATTTTGTAGTCCTGTGTAGTTGTTCCAGAAGGATTGCTTGTAGATGAATTCCATCGCTCTCCATCCTAAGTGGGACTGACTCTGTCAGAAAGTTGAAGATTTTGCCTACAAAAATTTATACAATTTTTTTAAAATTTAAATTGATTAAATTTACAACTTTAGCAATAATCATTCCATTTCAAGTGAAATAATTCAAATAAAGGTCCCTAGATGTTACTACTTAAGCAGCTGTGAATTATTAAATCAGACATATGCTATACCAATTTTTGATAAAATCCAGTAAGAAGTATTCCTTATTTTGATGCAGAGAAATACTGGGTAAAAATGGTGAAAGTAAATCAGGTTTGATCAATAAAACACTACCTTTTTTTTTTTTACAAGTCTATATTTTTCTGGAGGTTGAATATCATGTAGTATATAATAATCATTATCAATGAGAATGTTTGGGGGGTTTTCTGTAATAACCAGAATGACATGCTGTGTTAAAATCAGGATGGAAAATTATACTGCTCTTACTATAAAGATTAATTTACCACTAGCATCACCATATACTGCGTAAAAGTCTGCTCTGCCAAGATACCATCATTAAACTTCTGTTCAAATTCCTGGAAAATCTCACAAGAGTCTAGGAAGTTTGCAAGGGTGCCTAGCCTATAGTCATAAAACACAGCAGCAGTGAAGTGAGAATGCAGTGTCCTAATTGCAGAGGTGCCATATTCTGTTTGGCCCTCTAACTCTGGTCCTGCTTCTGTTGTCCATGTATTTTGCATCTATGTGATCTCTTCATTCTCAGTTCCGATCAGCAAGGATTAAGTTATTGCCCTCTCTGCACTGTTACGAGTCTGTGGTGAGAGTTAAGAGAAAAGTGAATTAGATTGATGGGCAAGTGCTCTCAATCGAACTGCAGCTAATCTGCTGATTTTCCTTAGCAGAGAGAAGGAGAAGAGGAAGCCAAGCCCGTGGCACCAGCATTAAATCATGTCTGTGCTAGGGCAGGTCCAGTGGCTCCGCTCCCCCTTTGACAGTGCCACTGCATTCACAGGAAGGACAGCACCGCAGTCCCCTGGGCTACAGAAGCCAGTCAGACACGGGGTGCAGCTGGAATGGGAGGTTGCCTGACCCACACCTTCCTGAGCCGAGCAGAGCTGCTCAGAGGGACCCAGAACAGCACTGATTGCATGTTTTACCTAATATTCACTTTTTCCCTTCTCACACATAATCAGCCCCAGCCAACTTTACTCTTTTCCCCACTAGCCCTGGGTTTGCTGATTTTATGTCCTATTTGTTAATTCTGGCTTGGTGCAAACCCCTGCTAAGCCAGGACTCCCATTACAGTACTTCAGTGTTATTCACCAAAAGGAAGTTTCTCTTACTTGCTTTCACTTAGATATTTTATCCCACTATTCACTATTGTCTTAGCAGTTTTAGACCACTTTGGGTTTTGCCAACTACTTACCTTTGACTTTGTACAGTGTCCAGCAGACTCCCACATTTTTTCCTTGGTAGTCTGACCTCAGAGCAGGGTTCCCTATCTGCCTGTATACCTGAACTGAGTGATCACATTTTGATTACAGATAATTACTTACGTAGAATCCCATGGCAGGTGTTTAACCTAATAAAACCTTGTGTCTTACCATCTCCTTGTTTGCCCGTGCTGGGGTATTGTACCCTATTGATGACACTGTGATAGGGATTGCAGACTGGCAGCCTGGGCAGGTGAAAAAAATTTTGATCCCAGAACTGAAGAAGAGTTCATGCAGGTGTAATCAGACCAACTAGGAATGGAGGGAAATAGTTACTGCTGCAGTGGTGAAGTGCTCTGTTGAATTTCAGGAATTTTATAAACATAGGATGCTGTGAGTTTATCTTTTTTTCAGCTCCTTGTGCCACCTGTAGGGACAACCTGAATGCTGGAATTGCAGTAGTGAATCAAACCAAAGATCCACTCAGTTCACCAGTTAGTGTATCTGAAAGTTTCAAAAGAAAAGGTATTTCAGAGAAATGTGCTGAATGAGATTAACATGCCCAAGTGCCTTAAGATGCCTTTAAGCCTTGCATATGAAGGTCTATTTCCAGCCTATGGATGACTCATTTTGTGTGCTCCCAGCTGCTAGACCACTTTCTGCTGCTTCACATCCTTCAGGAATGGGGAATACTAGTGCTGAAAGCAGTATCCTGGGAACCAGTCAGTGCATCACCAGACCATTTTCTTCCTTTCTCTCAGTTGGCATCTATGAACAACGCTTGGTGGTTTGGTATTTCAATCAAACCTTTCCAAGGCACATGTGGCAGAACTTTAACTAAAATTTTTCCTAAATAGTGTCTTTGTTGCTTGTCATAATCTTCATGTTTGAATTTGAACTAGTAGTTAGTTCATTAGTGTCTTGAGTTGTCTGTTTTTCAGAGCAGTTTTATCCTGGATGTATATGTATTTTAATTGAACTATCCACAGCAGCAGCTTTTCCCCTTTTCTAGATGGAAAAGCTAGAGGATAAAATTAAACCTGACTGAAAAAGCTGATGCATTCTTGTTTAGATGCCTTTAAAAATCTGTGATAGGAATGCAGTGAAATCAAAAAATTTTCCCCTGCTGTGGCCTGTCCTATTTCTAATCATTATTCTTCAGTGCTTTGAGCACTGATTATCGCTACTCTGCCTCTGCAGGAATGGATGCATTTGAGGGAGGTGAAGTGAGGATATCTTAACTGTACACAGTGTTTTGCTGCTGCCTGTCCTGGAAAAAGTGAGTGTTGTGGCACAGTCTAACTCGGGGGTTTGGCTCTCACTGAGGTCAATCTTTTCACACGTCAGGTTGTCCTGGTGTGATGTTATAAGGCCACTTTATTCCTTAACTGTCTGCTCAATGCCCAAGGACACTGTTTCTTTAAGATGGACCCGGGGCCAGGCCCACAGGACTGAGTGCGGGGCAGTTTAAAGGCTCAGCCCAACAGCTCAGGGCTCTGGGGCTCGGCGGGGCTCGGGAGTAAGTGTGCCAGGAGCACTGTGCTGCTTTTTGGGTTTCTTTTGTTCTCCGGGTAGCTGGAAAAAGGTTCTGTTGGGTTTTTTTCTTGTTCTTTTTTCCCTTTCCTGCCCCTTGCCTCACTGCCTCCCTTCCCTCCTTGCCAGTCCGAGGAGCTTGCGGGGGTGGCCCCGGCAGGCCCACAGGGTGGCCCTGGCTGGTCCAAGCCCGGGTGTCTGTTCCCTCTCAGGGAATTTGTTGTATTTTGAGGGGGTTTTTTTATCCTGTTCTACCCTGTTTTGTTTGTGTGTTAATAAACAGTTTGGTTTCTTTTTCCCATTTTCACTTCTTGTGACTCATTTGTCTCATTGACGGAGGAAAAGGAGATGCCCTTTTCCCTTCGTAGGAGACACTCACTCTGGAGTGTTTCCTCCTGAAGTTTTGTCTCAAAAACCGAGACATAAAGTTGGTGCCCAAATTAAGGGGCAAGTGAAAGTGGAAAAACAAAACCAAAAAAACCCACCAACATTTTGCTTTGAATCACTTTGTATTGAACTACAGCAATAAGACCATGCTGCTTTGATTTAATAATTTTTCTGTGGAACTTCACCATAAGTACATGTCCACAGCTATGGGCAGTCGGCTCCCTGGCTTACACCTTTTATAAGTCAGGAATAAGAATCAGGACTGCCATTTTGATATGGCTGGTAGTAGTGATTCATTGAAACATAATGGAAACCGTGGAGAATCTGTATGTCATGTTTTTCCATTCTGGCCTTGGTAGTTAGTTTCCTTTTGGAATGTATTAGAAATTATACCCAGTTTGTTAGGGGAAAAGCAGGGGATGATAATTCCCAGCCCTTCATCTCCTTCTTCCCCTTCAGATCTGGCATGTCACCTTTTGAAAGTGTCCAATTTCCCCTGAATGTTGAAGATACCATTTTCTTATTATGCTATCTATCAGGGTTTCTCTATGTAGTCTCCAGCTTGTCTAAAATAAGGGCTGAGATTTCCAAAGGGGTTGCCTAGACACCTGCCCCAGTTGTGGAAAATCCTAAGTGGTGTGGGGTATGGGATGACATAGGCCAGACCCTGAAGCAGTTTTCTGACTCAGTAGCCTGCAACTTCCCCCCTGAACGAATTCAGAATCCAGCTGAGGTAGGGAAGTATCTGAAGGAAAACTGCAATAACAACGCTGATGAAAAGAAAAAGCTCATTGCCATGCGCTGGGTCCTGGCTAACGCTTACTGCACGCTGCTGGATACCGTAGGGCAGAAGATACAGCCAGAGGAGCAGGAGAAAAAGCCAGCAGGCACCCCAATCACTCCAGCTGCAGCTAAAGCAGATGGGGAGCCTAAAGCAATAACAATTGCCCCTGTCCAGAGAAAGAAACACAAAGGCAAATCCACTCACCCCGTGGATGATGATGGGCAGCCAGGACCTTCACAGCCAGCAGAGGAAGTGGAACCTGAAATCATTACTGAGTTCCTGTCCACAGAGAGCCTTTGTACCCTGAGGAAAGATTACATCCGACGGCCTGATGAAATTGTATTAAGTTGGATGGTCCAAATCTGGGATGGTGCAGGTGATGGTACAGTTCTGGATGGCACTGAAGCGAGGCATTTGGGATACCTGTCACGTGATCTAAGTATCGACCAAGGGATGACAAGGGGGCCTGAAGCTCTCAGTCTCCAGACACGGCTCTTAAGAAGTGTGAAGGAAAGATACCCGTGCTGGAAAGATCTCCAGCTGCAGCTAAACCCCTGGAAAACCATGGAACAAGGGATTCAATGCCTGAGAGAACTGGCAGTGATAGAGATCATATTCTCAGGTGACCAAGCAATTAGGAGCCTTGACATGGTAAAATGTACACTGGTGATGTGGCTGAAACTTGCACAACACGCGCCACCATAATATGTCCCTGCTTTGGCAACGATGACGTGGAATGATGGGGATGAGACAGGGAGTTCTATGGTGAGGAGGCTCCGGGCGTATGCAGACACTGTGCACGGCCCAACACAAGCAAAAATTGCAGCTGTGGAAAAGAGTCTGTCAGAGACCATAGAGAAGATGGAAGACAGGATGGACAAGACTCCTCAGAAACTCAGGAAGGAGCTGAAAGAGGGCCTTCTCCAAATCGCATCAGTGCAGACCAGACGCCCTGTTACCAGAAGCAGACGTCCCACAGCTAGGGAGAGAGGGTACACCCCAAGAGGTGAACTGTGGTTCTTCCTGTGTGACAGTGGGGAAGACATCAGGTTTTCCATCCCACTGGGGATGGAAAACCAACTTCTGTCCTGGCAGCACGGGTGCGTGAATTGAAGGATGGTAATGCTGAGAGAGGGAGTTCCACCAGAAGGGAAGTAGCTCAAGTTTCGAAGGATAACCAGGACTAGAGGGGCCCTGCCTCTAGCCAGGGAGAGGCCAGGGAAAATCACGTCTTTTGGACAGTGTGGGTCTGATGGCCTGGCACTTCAGAACCACAGAAATATGAAGCCTTGGTCAACACAGGTGCACAGTGCACCTTGATTCCATCAAGACACATGGGGGCAGAACCAGTTTCTATTTCTGGAGTGATAGGGGGATCGCAGCAGTTGACACTGCTCGAAGCCGACATGAGCCTAACTGGAAAACAGTGGAAGAAACACCCTATTGTGACTGGCCCAGGGGCCCCGTGTATTCTGTGCATAGATTTCCCTCAGAGTGGGTATTTCAAAGACCCGAAGTGACTCAGGTGGGTCTTTGGAATAGCTGCTGTGGAGGCAGAGGGCGCTAGGCAATTGAACACGTTGCCTGGGCTGACTGAGAATCCTTCTGCAGTTGGGCTTCCGAAGGGAGAAGAGCAGCGAGTACCAATTGCTGCCTTGACAGTGCACTGCTGGCAGTACTGGACAAATCGAGATGCTGTGATCCCCATCCACAAGATGATCCGTGAGCTGGAGAGCCAAGGGGTGTCAGCAAGACCCACTCACCCTTCAACAGCCCCATCTGGCCTGTGCGCAAGTCTGACAGGGAATGGAGATTGACTGTGGACTATCGTGCCCTGAATGAAGTGACTCCACCGCTGAGCGCTGCCGTGCCGGACATGTTGGAGCTCCAGTACGAGCTGGAGTCCAAAGCAGCGAAGTGGTACGCCACTATTGACATTGCCAATGCATTTTTCTCCATTCCTCTGGCAGCAGAGTGCAGGCCTCAGTTTGCTTTCACCTGGAGGGGCGTGCAGTACACCTGGAACCGACTGCCCCAGGGGTGGAAGCACGGTCCCACCATTTGCCATGGACTAATTCAGACTGCACTGGAAAAGGGTGAGGCTCCAGAACATCTGCAGTACATTGATGACATCATTGCATGGAGGAACACAGCATTGGAGGTATTTGGGAAAGGAGAGAAGATCATCCAGATTCTCCTGGAAGCCGGCTTTGCCATCAAAAAGAACAAAGTCAAGGGACCTGCCCAAGAGATCCAATTCCTATCTCTATATATGTGTATAAAGACGTGTGTTTAAAGTTGAAATGTATTCATTTGGGCATTGAGCAGACAGTATGGAATAAGGGGTGGAATGTCCTGGGGTGATGTTATGAAGCCACTTTATTCCTTAACCATCCACTCAATGCCCAAGGACGCTGTGCCTTTAGGATGGACCCGAGTGCGGGGCAATTGAACTGCCGGGGCCCAAGGGCTCTGGGGCTCGGGAGGGAGTGCGCCAGGAGCACTGTGCTGCTTTTTGGGTTTCTTTTGTGTTCTGGATAGCTGGGAAAAGGTTCTGGTTTTTTGTTTGTTTTTTTTTCTTGTTCTTTTTTCCCTTTCCTGCCCCTTGCCTCCCTGCCTCCCTTCCCTCCTTGCTGGTCCGGGGAGCCCGTGGGGTGGCCCCAGCTGGTCTGAGCCCACGTGTCTGTTCCCTCTCGGGGAGTTTGTTGTATTTTGAGGTTTTGGGGGTTTTTTTATCCTGTTCTACCCTGTTTTGTTTGTGTGTCAATAAACAGTTTGGCTTCTTTTTCCCATTTTACTCCTTGTGACCCATTTGTCTCTTTGACGGAGGAAAAGGGGAGGAACACTCACTCCGGAGTGTTTCCTCCTGAAGTTTTGTCTCAAAAACCGAGACACAGGTCATCAGCAATGGACCCTTAGGACAGGGAGGGAGCACTTTTTACAGAAATGTTACATTTCCCAGGACTACAGCAACAGGTACAGGCTTTTGTTCCTGAAGACTTCATTTGTAACAAAAGCCTTTGTAAAACTTTCTAAGAGTTTAAAGGAAAAATCAGCTCCAACAAAATCCTGTCCCTCATTAGCACAATGAAGAGTTGTTTGTACAAACATTTGGTCTTAATACAAGCATTGACAAAAAGGATTAAAAAGTAAACAAGCCTTCCCAGCAGGTATCTCCAGACATGACAGGCAAAGAAGTTATGCCCTTATTAGAAGAGCAGGATACAGTAAGCAAAGAGGCAAACTGGACTTGTTTGGAAAAGAACTCTTTTTGAAGGAACAGTTTTTCTTCTCTCATAAATTTCCCATCTCATTAGAAAGCTGGCAGACTAACTTTTCTTTACATGAATAAGGTAAATCTGCCCCATTTGACAGGGTTTACACATTGTGTTATAACCAGATGTGGAATTTCATGTTGGGATAGCCCCAAACAGCCTGACACTACGGCAGAGAGTGTATGCAAGTACAGCTTTTGCATATAAGGAAAAAAGAACATGGAGCAAGAACTAATTAATTTTAGAAGAGAAGTAATTAATTTAAGTCTTAATTAAAAATTAACCTGCTTTAAGACCTACTGAGAAAATTACTGCAAACTGTGATTTAGCTTAATTTTGGCATAGCTACATCATACACTCACTTGAGACAAAGAGGTTTCAGATTGAAGCAGGTGGGAGTCTTCCCCCTGGGCTTGTACTGAACTCATGTTTTAGCAGACTGGGTTACTTCACATCCTAAACCTGTATTTTCCTTCGCCTAAGTACTACTAAAAAATGTTCAAGGCCAGGTTGGATAGAGCTCTGAGCAACCTCTTCTAGTGGATGGCATCCCTATCCATGGAGGGGGAGTTGGATCTAGATGATCTTTAACATGCCGTCCAACCCAAACCATTATATGATTCTACGATTCTGTAATATTATCTATAATTCAGACCCTCATCCTGTGTGTCACCAAAACTGATTTGCTTTAGTCTACTAATGCGAGTGCTCACTTTGGGATATGTGAGAATCCAGGGGCAGACATGACTGTTGATGCCTTTTTTTTCTCAGGTTACTGAGAAAAAGGATTTGAGAGGATACTGAGAAAATACAGGGCTGTCTCCCACATATGTGACCTGTCGTCTGAACTGTTCTAATATGAACTGTTTTCTGTGTCTATTTTTATATTTAAAAAAAAATAAAAAGACCCCTGAAGTGTTTTGATGGTGTCCTAATAAAGGGATTAAAACAAACAAATAAAAAGGACTAATCTCTGAACATTTGGGGAAGATGTGTCTAACTGAAGTATACTGTATTTTCTTGCACATTGTTTAATGGGAACACAAACTTGGTGGTTTGTTGGGTTCTTTTTCCCTAGAGAGAGTGAATGATGTGAACTGTTTAAATGTTCAGGATCTACAGAGATTTCTATATATGTCAAGGAATTTTGTTTAAAAATAGTTCTCCAGCAATCTCTAGATGTAAAGCCTAAAGCCACACAAATGCAACAAATAATTATTACCCAGGCAATCTTGTGCTTTTCGATAACAGCTAGCTTTGGATTTTGCTTTTTTTTTTCCTTGGCAAATAGTAAATTCACAATTACATGCAGTTCTAAAGAGACTGTGTGGGCAAATACTTTCTGCCAACAAAAGTGAAAGAGTTTTCAAAGATGTTAAAATGCTCTAATAGCTGAACACTCAAAATACTTTTGACATTTTTTAAAAGAAATAGTTCATCTTCTCATGTTGAAATGGCCTTTACTTTTTGAAGTAACTAAATGATAAAGAGTGGGAGTTAAGAAAAAAGGTTGAGTAACCTTGAGACAAAACCAAATTCTCATCTTCCAACAAACACTAAACTTTAACTTGACCTACATTATTATTTCTTCCTTGCATGGTTTTCATTTTTCCTAAAACATCTTTTTCTTCTCCTCTTCTCTGACCCCTTTCCCAATTCAACTGAACAAAAAAAGTCTCTTGGCAATCAGGAAGATTGCTTTGCCATGGATACAAAATGAAGAAATCAGATTAATAACTCCATGAGCATTTTCTAAGTTCACTCAGTTCTGAGTTCTCTTCAGGGGGGAAATGAATAATTTGGAGGGTGTAGGACTGGAGAAAGAAAATATTTTGTTCCAGCTTTAAACTACCTTTGTAGAGAGTTTCATAGAACATTAATATTTCAAATATCTCCTTTTCCTTTCCCTTTCCTTTTCCTGATCTGACTGTAAAAGTCCTGGTCATACCTAACACTGAAGAAAAAATAGGGAAGGTTTTGCGTCCTATGGCTTCTCAGGATGACCTCTGTCTGTTGCTGGGATACACTAATGGCTTCTGAAAACTTTATTCTAATTGAATGCTCCAGAAGTAGTTTAAAATTATACAAAATTGAACCTGTAATATGTTTCCAGTTCTGTCATCCCTGTCCCGCCCACCTTCTCCTTGGCTTTGGCATTTCACTGCATTTTATGTTCCTTCTGTATGTTGGGTTGTGTCTGAGACTTAGCCAGTGGACTACAAAGGTCTTCCAAAATGTTTCAGTGTTGAAAGCTTTATCACTGGCTTCCAAACGAATTTTTTTATGGTTTTAAGAAATAAAATTTTCTTCACAAAATGAACTTTTAGAGAATAATAAAGGAAAATAATAAATGGTATTAATATCTTGTATACTTAATTTTTTATTTAATTAATTTTTGGTGAGGGATTATAGTTATTTAGATATTGTACCATATTTAATTTGCTTGTTTTCATATGTCTTGGTTTTATGCATTTGAGTTATACATTAAAATTATAATATATGCATTGGCAGTACATATATGATTATATATCCTGCTGGTCTACATACCTATTAAAGAGGATTAAATTTATGTCCTGAGAATTTATATTTTTATGCAATCAGTAAATTAAAATATAGTGACTAAATAACTAAACCGAGATATAGAACAAGTCTGATAGATAATTAATGCAAGGGACAACATGAATTCAGTCTTTTCGATTAAAGCATAAAACACTGCCACTAAGTAATTTATCACATAGTAATGCATAAACAAGGAATTACAGGAAATAACTATCTGTTTCCAACAAAATACCATAAACAGAAAGCAGCTAAACTCCATTGATTCTTCCCTCACTGCTGCTGGTATTTTATTAAGGGATACATGACTGAGGTTCAGGATAGATATAGATAGATATAGATATGGATGATATAGATAGATATAGATATAGATATAGCTATAGCTATAGATATAATCAGCTGAATTGCGGTAGCATTGGCGCACATACCTACTAAAAGTTTAGTTTTACTAACAAGCATAATAATTAGCAGAGGAAATGGAGCAGCAGAGCCTTCAACCTAATTAGTAGTCAGAGGAGGTAGGTAGGGTTTCTGGCAGGCCTGATTTACTTGCACTACAGCCTGACTGACCTGTGTTCACTCTCAGTAGCTACATCAGGAACAAAACAGAAGTGAGGGTCTGTGTGCCTATGCTGTGACTATATTGCACACCCAGGGAGGATCATTTTGAAGGTAAATCTTGCAACAACTGCAAACCCATCTCACAAATGTGATGCATAAAGGTGCTATGCCAGATTTTAAAAGTGTATTCTCCTGACAAGAACCACTTCCAAGCTATGATTATCACAAAAACCATGGTGAGAAGAACTCAGTCTAGAGTAGAGAAAAAATATGTTGCAAAGGTTAATATGACAAGAATGTTGTTGTCACATGAGTTGGGCCTGGTGAATTTTATCCTAGAAGACCCCAGACCACTATCAGAACTATTAAGGTGTAAAGTAGGCATGATATAGATTATTAACTACATACATATATACTGAAGAAACTTTGCTATTATTTTATTTTATTTTATTTTTAGTAGAGAATCTATTAAATTGTAGGTCAGACATCTAAACTTCAAACCCATGAAAAAACAACTCAAATGTATAGTGGTATCAAATATTTGTAGACATCTACAAGATAAGGAAAAGATTAATAGCAGCCAACTTGATTCATATTAGCAAGTCAGATGAAACCAATCTGAATTTCTTCTTTCCTTTCTGCCCCTGTGTTCTGTTCTCTACCTTAGCTCTAGTAAGGCTCTTAACAAAGTCTCCTATGATATTCTCAAAAGCAGCATGACCAGCAGGTCAAGGGAGGTAATTCTCCCCCTCTACTTCACTCTTGTGAGACCCCACCTGGAGTGCTGCATCCAGATTTGGGGCCACCCACGTAAGAAGGACATGGATCTGTTGGAGTAAGTCCAGGGGAGACCACAAAGATGATCAGAGGGCTGGAGCACCTCTCCTGTGAAGACAGGCTGAGAGAGCTGGGGTTGTTCAGCCTGGAGAGGAGAAGGCTCTGGGGAGACCTTAGAGCACCTTCCAGTACCTAAAGGGAGTCTACAAGTGAGCTGGAGAGGAACTTCTTACCAGGGCTGGTACTGACAGGACAAGGGGGAATGGCTTCAAGCTGAAAGAGTGTAGGATTAGATTAGATATTAAGAAGAAATCCTTTACTGTGAGGGTGGAGACATACTGGAAGAAGTTGCCCAGAAAACCTGGGGATGCCCCCATGCCTGGAAGTTTTCAAGGCCAGGATGGATGGGGCTTCAAGCAATCTGGTTTAGTGGAAGGTGTCCCTGTCCATGGCAGGGGGCTTGGAACTGGATGATCTTTAAGACCCAACAAAACCATTCTAGGATCCTATGAAGGTGAAGAAATATGATTTGCAATGAAAGACTGATTGGATAACAATATCTGAAGAATAAGTTCCAGAAGTTTCCCTGTCAAACTGGAAGGAAGCATCTAGCTGAATTCAGCAGATACATTTCACAGGTGAGGTCTTTCATGTTCAGTGGTTTTTACTAGTGATGTAGGGAAAGAAATGAAAAACATTACATTTACCAACAGTTTTATTTGGTTATATATATATAATGCTATATGGTTTGAACAAAAACATTTGACATTAAAGTAAAAACTCAGTGAAAGACGTAGAAGTATTCAGGTTCACAAGAAACAACTGGGTAGGTAGTCGCTCTGAGGAAAGCCTCTGGGAATTGCTGTGGGTCACAAGCCAAATGAACCCTTTAGTGCCATGCAGGTACACAGAACATCATTGTACAGAAATATGTTAGGCAGAACAGTGGAAAAATTCTTTAGTAACATTTCTTACTGGTGAGACCTAATCCCATTTGATGTTTCAAGAGCCACCTCAGGAAGATGTAGACCAATTAAAGCGCACTACGAAAAACAAAAATCCTTTGACTAGAGATATAGAAGGCTTTATTTATGAGAAAAGCTGTTCTGGTTTTTTTAGCTGTTTTAGTAAACAGAAGAATCTGACGGGAATGTAACAACAGGCTTTCAACATGAAAAAGAAAAGGGAATAATCTATTATTCATGTCCAAATGAGTAGAGTCCAGATGTAGTAGTTTTAAGCTGCAGCAAGGATCCGTGCTAAATGTGAGGAAAACTTTTCACTTGTTAAGCGAAGCAGTGAAAGAGACTGTACAGTAAGCCTGCCGAGTCTCATCACAGCAGGTTTGTGAGAGAAGGTAATGAAGGGAATTGAAGGTGCTTAATACTTTCTCAGGGGCTGAGGATGAACTAAATAACCTCTCAAAGGCCCTTCCATCTTTATGAAGGCCCTATATTTCCTTTTTTATTTTAAAATAAGACTTTGAGTATTCCTTTTGTTTTTCTAAGGTGAGGAGCACATTTGTCATCTGAGTTAGCATTTTATAGAAACACAGAATGGGTTGTATTGGAAGGAACCTTGAAGATCACCTAGATCTAACCCCTCCTGCCATGGACAGGGACAACTTCCATTAAAACAGTCTGTTCAGAGCCCCATCCAGTCTGGCCTTGAACACTGCCAGGGATGGGGCATCCATATTTTCAGTTTATGGGCTTTTGTTTAGGGAGGCAGTTGTTAGCTGAGATTCTGGCAGTCTCGTATCTGTAGTTATTGATTTTATTATGCTTTGACATCTTCTCGTCCACTCATGTCACCTCTAGAAGGTAGAGATGTTACAGTGTTCGTTATGGCACCTTCACTGACAAGTGAGAAGTTGGAATTGTCTACTGACATCAGAAATCTATCACCTCCATGGAATATTTCAATTGGGTTTTTTTTTAGGTTTTGATTGAATAGACTTCTGTGCTAAATCATTAATCAAAAATGTTTGTCTTGCATGAATTTTTATGTGTATCTAGATATTTATTTGAAATGAAAGGTACAGTAGACATAGAAAGTCTTGGTTCTCATATTGCTTTTGGCAAAAGCAGTCCCATGTTGCAGCCTGCAACATAAGATGGTAAAAAGTACATTTGCTTTTTAGGTATGCTCAGTGTAAATAGCCAAAAAGGGGTCCATTTGCATCTGGATTAAAATTAGTCTCCTATGAATCAAATAGAGATTACTGGATGAAAAATTGTAGAAAAATATGAACAAACCGTAACTTAGAAGCTGATGTAAAACTAATCAGATTTTAGACCAAGGTTCACCTGTTAATATATGGTTGTACTACAAATGACTCTTTCTTTTTAAGAAACAAAATCTTGCTTTTCATTTATTTATTTTTATTAGTTTTTTACTTTCATCTAGCAGACAATTCCCAGAGAAAATTTTCAGGCTATAAACAGGAAAATCCTAATTTAGTGTTCTTAAGGTGCAGCATTCAGTACTAAGTTTCTCATGTAATGAAATAGAAGCCATAGGGCATTTATTTGACTTTATCATATTAAAACAAAGTTCTGCACAGTCAGCTGGCAACAAATCTCCTCTTTTTTTTTTTCAGTGTTTATGTATCATTGAAGACAATGTCCTACACAGTGCAATCAAGATTCCTGATCATTTTGGGGTCAAAAAATAGAAAAGGAAAAAGTAAAAGAGAAAAGGAAGTTAAGGAGGTGGTGGGAGAGGGGGAAAGAACTCAGAGGTAGTCATAAAAATATCTCACCCAGAAATTTCAAGTAGTAGATACAATTTTGCTTTTCTACTACAGCATAAAATGTTTCAGTGATACAAAAGCAGCTGCCAGGTGCTCTTGAACAATGACAGATAACTACTGCTATTGGATCACCAGGCCAAGCTGATATCCAAGGTTTCTGATGGTGTTTGAATTTGCAGCTACCAGTGCTGTCTGACTCATGGAAAATAGTTAAGGGGAGATAAATATATACTTGGAGCAGGCAGGTGCTTCTTGTACAATCCTCTCTGTGCTCCCTCTATTTTCTTCAGCCAGTTTGATTGCCACTTGGCTTCCTTTCTCTCAAATCCCTGGCTAATCTCTTCTATATAGGCTCTTTTGCCACCCTTATCACCACAGCATCCCAGTGGCCAGTAGCGCATTAAGTTGCACAGTAAGATGTCACACGTGTCTCATGGTCTCTTTCATCCGCTTTCCAGGGGAAAAAAGAAACTGTGTGGACAACATGATGTTTTAGTAGGGTATTATTTCTTCTTTTACTTTTACTGTGTATACTATAGTGGTTGAGAAATCTTGGCAGAAAGAGCTTTCATTTGAGATGACAGTGGGAACAGTCACGTATTCTGATGAATTGGTGCGGATAGTTTCCTAAGGATTGATGACCTTTTTCCCCTCCCCCAGAAGGGGCAAAGATAATTAAGGCTGAAATATCATCCACAAGGATAAAACAGAATGTCTTTCCAGCCAAGGATGACTGGAGCCTTCTTTTCTGGCTTTCTGTGAACCAGAGTAAATTTACTAGCATTTCTACGCCAAGAATCCCAGCAGACCAAAAGTGCTTGCAACTGTGCCCTTCCAGAAGCCCAGTTCTGTAACATGTGCTGACCCCATTAAGGTATTCAAAAATGAAAATGTAAGCTCCCAAACATGAAACTTTAAATGGTGGTTTTAATTATTTGCTTCAAAGTGAGTTTTCAAGGTCACAGAAATACACTTTAGTCATGTATTTAATCTGTTTTCAAAATTTTGATACTAAGAAAAATATTTCTTAGAGAATCATAACCAAAAACATCACATAGCCTTTGAAAATGATGTATTTGTACTGTTGCAAGAACAGATATTATTTCATGAAAACAATACAAGTAATTATGGACCCCAAGTAATTTCTCTACAAGTAAATCCCTGGGTACTTTGGAGCTGTGGAGTGAAACAAAGCAGCATTCCTACATCAGGCTGCATCTCCAGACCACACCAAGTAGCTCACAACTGCCTGCCATGTTTGGAGAATTCCTACCTGTGCAAAGAGGCCTCTCAGAGCTTTCTTCATTCTTCTGAGTCCATGGCTACTTTGAGGTTGGAACAGAATGTGGGTCCATCTACCCGTACAACTAAGGAGAGATAGCACAGAAGACTTGCAGCAGTCTAAGAGCCGAACTAGCAGCTTATTTGTGATTAATACCCTGCAAAGTTTCCACAGTAATCACCAGCTGACAACCTGCTACTTGAAAGAAAAATCAATAAAATAGATGTCTTTGTTATCCCTGTGGATTAGCACCTATCATAATTAAATTTATAGTCTAACACCTTAGCAGACACCTAAATTGCTTTCATTACACTTATTTCTGCCATCCATGATGAGTCAAGCTCACACTTTAGGTAAGACAACCTTCTCTCATACCTTTTTGGAATTTGGTTGTAAAGTTTTAAACACAGGGAAATTGTCCCCATGATGAATAACACCAAAGTGTGTTTTTAATGACAATCACATCTTGCTTGAAAGGGAAGAGCTACCACTTCTACCATCACTCATATGTGATAAAGCTACACCCTCACCCACTCACTGATTTGTTTTTATTTAATTTTTAAAAAAGAAATTACACTTCTGAAGTACAGGTAAAGCTTCAACAATCTTTGGTGGTTTGAACTTCTGTAAAGACTTAGTGTTCAATATCCCTTTTCCATACATTATTCCATCCATCATTCCCTCTAAACAAATTGGCAGGAGAGTCTTTTCTAACAATGATTCTTTTAGGGATCTATTTTACTCCTAAGGATTTCTGGAAGAAAGCTTCTCTTTGGTGAAAAATAGTTATGAGTTATTAACATACTCCAATTCACTTTCAACTCGTTTTGCATTCATCTTTAGGATTACTGTTAAAGAGTAGAAGCAGGGAACAGCAAAGTGTGAAATTTATTGGGCGGCAACACAAAGCTTAGAAAAAGCTTAGCTGAATATGAAGAGTTTCTCTGCCATTTAATAGCTCACACAAATATATGTAGTCTTTAGTAGAAAAGCCTCTCCAGATACAGAAGCCAACAAAGAATTGTGTTTTTCCTTATCTACAGGAGTTGAATAAATTTGCCACATTTAATTCATAATTCCTAACGAAGATGATTGAACTATATATTTCAGGTGCATTAAACTTGTTTTCCATCTGTTTAAGTTTCTCACATTAACATGATCAAGTGTATTGAAGACCCGAGTTTCTTTTAATGGAAAGTTTAACATCCTCTGATGAAAACAAAGTATTATGAGGGATTTGGGTCAGGCAACACAGAGAGGTAGGATATGTCCCAGGGTTGACTTCTTCAAAAGATCAAATACATTATTTCACTGTCTAAGACTAAAGTAACCCCCCCCCCCCCAGACACACACAAAGGAGAATTGAAGACACCTGGAAATAAAATTAAATCACTCTTGTTCAAAAATTAAGTAGGACAGCAGTGAGGTTACTCTGCAGAGTTTCTAACCTCAATAAGATGGCAAGAAGATGAAACAAAACTAATTTAAAAGAAAAGCACAGGCAAAAAGCCAAATGTAATGTTTAGCCAAATCAGAGACATGGTAACTCTCTATTAAGTAGTATTTCTCCACGTCCAGAAATAAGGCATTTGTAATAGTTTTTACTAAAATAAGTGCTGGTTAAAAATGCCTCAAAATAAACATGAGCCTCAGTGAAAGTACTTTTATGTCTGGAAAACTACAAAATGGTATTTCGTACCCTTGTCTAGGTTTCATGGCATACTGCAGTAATTCTTCCATCAAAATCTAGTATCAGAAATTTTCTAATTCTTCATGGTGCACATTAGCTTTATTACGTTAATCAAGCTTTTTTGGTTTGGCAAATTTGGTTTGGCAGAATTTTCCATTCTGTAGTTCTTTAGTATTTTCGGTGCAGGTTTGCACTATAAAATTAGAGACTTCTTTAACCCTTACTTTGGAGTATTACTTTTTAACATTGTTGAGCAGAGTCATTTTACTGTGATCATTCATGGCAAACTCAAATCAAACTATTTCTTTATGCATATTTTTAAAAGAAATTTTTTGTCAAGTATAATCATAAAATAAGCTGAGTTGGAAGGGACCCATCAGGATCATAGAGTCCACTCCTGAATCTCCACAGGACAGCCCAAGAGTCACACCACGTGCCTGAGATAATTGTGCAAAGACTTCTTGAACTCCATCAGGGTTGGTGCTGTGACCACTTCCCTGGGGAACCTGCTCCAGTGCCTGATACCCTCTGGGTGAAAAACTGTTTCCTGATATCCAACCTAAGCCTCCCCTCAGTAGCAATTCAATTTTTTCAAAAGACTCATCTTTCACCATCTTAATTAGAATGACTCAGAATGAAATCTGCTGAAATTAACTAATTAAGCATGTTAACACCTTTCTTTCCATATGTTGAACCGAAGGTCTTCTTTGCCCTTGCCTTTCCTAATAAGGAGGTTCTTTATGAAATGTTACTCTTAGATTTTAATTTCTTCAGCATTTTGTAGATGCTATTGTCACTTATCCACATGCATTTAACAAAATATAAATTGATTTTTTTTCTTTTATTTTCAACTAAAATAATCTTTACTGTTAATCAGTATGTCAATATTTTATATGGGTCAAGACCACCTCTCTCTGCACTCTCCACTCACCTCCTGTTGTTGAGTTTTTAGGCTTTCAAGGATACAAGAGAGACTTGATCAGATGGGCTTGTATTTCTACTCTATCAATCTGCACCTACTCCTTGCATTCAGCTAAATGCCACAAAACCAATCTTGACTGAAAAAAAAATTTATGTTTTAGGTTATCCAGTCAGGCATCAACTTAAAAGAAGGGCATGTAAAGTACATAAGTGTCATAGGTTAGCAAGCATAGTCCCGGAAGGGACGTCCTTGCTAAGGGCTGCTTACAGTTTCCTCTGGGAACTGATAGAACCTATCAATGGCCAGTTTGAATATGGACAATTCTCTAAGCCACTTAAAGTTGTGACCACCTCTGTGATCCACATTTAAGAATAAGCAAACTCCCCTCCAAGCTCTCTCTCGTTTCCGGCGCTGGCACAGGTGGCTGCGGGCCCTGTGTGGGGGCCAGTGGGCCCGGCCAGGCCCTGCTTGGGCCAGGCTGGGCCAAACCACGGCCATCCTGGAGCCATGGACCTGTTCCAGCCATGGAACCCCCCCCACTGCCTTGCCGTGGGCAGCCGGAGCGGCTCGGCTCTCCCCCCTCTCCACTGCGATAAGAAAAATTCAACATTCCAGCTGCAAAGCTGCAAGGCTGAGGTGAGATTAACCCTTTTATTGTTGTGAAGAGCTGAAAACCTGAGGGAAGAGAGAGAGGAGATGCTTAAAGCTGAAATTCTGTTGTGAAGCTATGATATATCAGAGTATCCCGTTGTAATTTCATGAAGATATGGGATGTGGAGTGTTCAACTCGTAAGCAAAAGCACCTGCACTGAGATAGGCAGATGATGATGCAGCTGTAATTTCATGAGAAGTTTGGACAGGGAGAGATGAACCAGATGAGGACTTTTGCTCCAAACGGGAAAGGAGAAACCTCAGTACCTAGAGATGCTCCCAGAGATAGTCCTAACGATGAGGATGAGGAAGACCCTTTGCTCCCAGGGAAGGAGAAGGGCCTCTGTTTTTTGTTTCTGAACGGCTCAACCTTAAAATTGTACCCCAAAAAACTTCAAGAATGGACCCTCGAAAGCAGTTGTGGGAAAAGCTGCAAGTCGGGGGAAGGGACTCACACGCAGGCAGAGAGACTCCTCTTCCTAAATGGACTGAACGATATTTGGAAGTGGGCGGCTGTCTCGTTGTGATAATGTTTTCATAGCATGAGCAAGAAGAGACTTCTCTTTCTAAATGGACTAAACAAGGTTATTATGGCAGTGGTAAACAGACTGAACATCTTAAGGGTTGCCTTTTTACATTGTCAGTGGGAGAAGGGAGGAAGGTGGGGGGAGGAGGAGAGTTCTGAAGGTGGTATAATTTTTTTCTTCTTTTAGGTCTGTTAATAAGCTTCTTTATACTCTTTCAAGTTTGGTGCCTGCTTTGCTTTTCTCCTAATTCTTATCTCACAGAAGATAAACAGTAATGAGTATTTTGGACCAAACCACTACAATAAGTGACGTAGTTTGTTGGGTCAAAGTGTAAAACACTTTCATAATGGAGGTCTTAAACCAGAGGGATTCACTGATTGTTGCAAAGCATCCTCTTACAAGGATAGTTTAATTAGAAAAGGTATTGCTGAGAAAATACTCATTTCCAAGCCTTTAATTTATTTGTTAATCCTTTTAGCACAATCTCCTGTTGGCTGTGAATCTTCTTCATTTCTACCTCTGCTTCTTCTCTTGTTGCCTCCTGCACTCTTTCCATCAACCTAGATTGTATAATTTAATCTATGTATCCTTTTCTAAAACTACTCATATTTCCACCGATTGACACATGGCCCTAAATTCCAAGATATCAATGGCAATTGTTCAATCAAATACCTCTAATCTCACTTTGCATGCTGTACTAGTTTGAAAACAAACCAGTGGGAGGCACCAAGTCAGAATAACAATTTAATGGGGAAGTTTAAAGAAAAGGAAAGAAAAAACAACTAAAAGAAAACACTGGTTCAAACTGACAGAGTCAAGATACAACCTGAGTCCCTGTTAGGCAGGATGGTGGTAGCAGTCTGCTAGAATGGTGGCTGCAGTCCTCTGAAGCGGTGATCCTGTAGAAAAGAGGGTCTGCTCTTCTTCAGAAGGTCCAGTGGTGGCTGTGTAGCTCCTGTCCTCTGGAAATCCAGTGGAAAGGTCTCCTCTCTGGTTTTCAACCTCAGCTTATATCCACGCTGGGATGCTTGGTTCCTCCCTCTGGGTGGAGCATCTCACAATGGGGTAATGAGTCATGAGGCCAGGTGTTGATTAGGCTCATTAACAGATGATAGTCCAGAGGGAGTTATCTCTGAGTCATGCGGCAGGACAATGATGGGCCATTAACAGCAAGATAGTCTGGGGGGAGGAGGCAAGGAAACACTGCCCCACCTGATTTCAACGGCTGATGGGGATGGTAATAGAATACACTGCAACCCAGGACACATGCCCTTAGCTTTTGCACGTTTCTTTCACAGGACTTGAATTCCTTCCATTCTACATTAAAAAATGCACAAATCACCATTCTGTCATGATCGTCTCTCATTTGTTGCTCATTTAAGTGATCATTGCCTATTCTCTTCTGGGGTTTTCAACATCTGCTAACTTGGGATTTGCTTCTGAAGTTCTTGGAATTAAGTGACAGGAAGTACTGTGCTCTCATCTTTTCACAAAACTTTGTCACAAGCTGCCCTTATCTAGATGAACCACATGGCTTGAGGATTTTGGCATTTGATGTGTTACACCATGATTTCTTACATACCTTCCAGTTTACAAATATTTACCACCACCTAGCCAGAGCTTTCCTAAACTGGGATGAAAGAGAAATGGTGTTGGATATTTGGAGGGAAATGTTTTGCCTGAGGTGCAGTGAGCAACAAAAATTCTGCATGAAAATTAATGGAAGCAATAGAGCTTTAAGTGGTACCATTTCTTTCTCTATCCTTGCTTCCCAGCTCTTTTCCTGTTTAGAAAATACACTGCATGAGTCACCAGAAATGTTGATGACTACAGGACTTACTGTAAAGGGAAGATATTCTTGCTCTTTTTTAGTGCTGTGACTTGGATTATTTGGAGAGGACATTTTTGTTGTACTCAATATAAAAAAATCAACCAACACACAAAAACCCACAAAAGCCAAACATGGAATCATAGAATAAATTGGCTTGAAAGGAGCCTTAAATGTCATCTAGTTCCAACCCCCAAATGTATTTTACAAGGTATTACAGAGCTGACCAAAATATTACATATTTAATATGTCTAATTGTTTTTAATGTCTGTATTATATCAACAATTTAAAATCTAACAAAGTTATCCCCTTTTAAAATTATCTGATTAATCTTAGTACTGTGGCTTTTTAATATATCATGCTACCCTTTCTAAAATATACCTACCAAGACAAATGTGTTGACAGGCTTCCAATTTCCATATTTGCTTGGCCTATGTTTTTTAACAATTAAAACACCACTTTACTTTGAAGGTACCTGTAACTCAAGGGTTTTCAATTCTCAGGTACTGGTACCAAGATTAGTTTCCCAAAAAAAACCGACATGACTAAACTTCATACACTGAGAGTCACCACTAATTTGTTTTGTCATTCAGGGTATCTAAGCCAGAACTCTCCAATACCACATTTAAGAAGAAGAAAGAATGTTGTGGCTTGTAAATGACAAGTATTACTAGGAATATGGAGAGGACTGGATTACTGCAGTGATTAAGGGATGGCCATTCCAAGCTTCAAAGCTATTCTACGTGTGAACTCTCATTTTTGTCCTGACCCTAACATTTATCAGAAGTGCCTAGGATAATATGAAGAAAACTGCAGATGAATGTAAGTACATTTCCTTTTCTGGAAAATAGAAAGAATGCACATTGCTAGGTACATCTTTCATCTCTAATGAAAAGATAGCACTCAACTCTTCTGTAGATATTTTGCTTCAGAAAATTCGATAATGTCTTAAATTTCACTCTTGAGCAAAAACTCCTATTATAGTAAATTCTTCCATTAGAAAAGTGTTCAAGCCAGAAAAGGAATTATTGCCCAATAAACAAAGTTTGCCACTTACAGTATTCAGACAATGCACTTTAAGATAACAGCCACAGCAATTTGGATAAGGCACTTGTGTGGAATTTGATTCAGCCGCAGGGTTTAATGTTTCAGTAATACTTGACAGTATTGGCATACTAAAGAGAAGAAAATGCTCTCTCTACTCATGCAATCTAAAGGAATTTGTAATTGTCTCTGGTCAGGTATAAAAAACGTAAGACTATTTTCCAATAGCATCTGGAGAACCTGCGCAGTTCCTATCCACATCCATGGGATTATCAGTACTGATGTCCCAGGGTTTTTTCCCCCTCAGAAAAAATCACAAATGGGACCCTGTATTTCAGTTTCCTTTTGAAAAATAGTGGGAATGTTTTGAAGAAATCCTTTAAATGATCCTTAGATCATGCAAATCGGTCAGACATGAATGGACAAAAATGTTTGAAACTGTAAGAATTATGAAGTTTTCAGAGTCTAGCTTAAAATTGTAAAGGCCAGAACCAAAATCCTGCCTGAAAAATTCCTAACCTTAAGTATTAGGGATCCAAAGTATATGGAGACTGATTATATACAAAACTGAAAATAGCAACGGAAACTTCACTGTGTTCAAAGGACCACTGGTAGTGGGATTATCTGCAGTTCACAAAGAAAGCCCATGGAAACTATTGCTCATCACTAGAACTCACCTAACCTGTTCAGGGGTAATACTGACTTAAAGCAGCTGCTAGTTTTGTTAAGTCAGTTTAAGAAATGGACTGGGCAGCACACTTTCCACAGAAGGTAGATGCTTGATGAAATATGGCTTTGAACCCCATTTACGTGGATTCTCATTGGAAAAGCCTCTCAGATTTTTATCTGGAAAACATACTCGTTAGACTATTTTAAATTAACTCCCTCTGCTTTTCACTATTTTCCCTATTGCAAAATTCAGAAACAGTTCTCTGTGGAAAGACACATGCTAACAATTCAGCTATACAAGACAAATGTGTGTCTACCTCACAGTAACGAGAGAAATTAAGTGAAGGTACAGATCTCAGGCAGGCAGGCAGGCAGCCTTGCCCCTGTTGCTGCAGCTGCTCCTGCTGCTGCTTTCACCAGAGCCAGCAGCACCAACTGGCATCTGAGGCAGCAGGAACTGGTCCAGAAAGAGAATCTGCAGTTTGAGAAAGGAGTATTCAAAGGATATGTGACTACTTCTGTAGGGCTTTCTAACCTGGGCATATCTCATGGCTGCTGGCCAGAGCTCTGTGTGAATAAGGTTTCTATGGTATTTTTAGAGAAGCAGAAAGAATCAGAATGATGAAATATTTTAAAAGGGAAACTGGTGAGTAATTAAGTACATGCTTAGTTTTAAATACACAAATTGCTTTATTTTTTTTTTAAAGTGAGTAATCTAACACACTAATCATGTGTTTGCAATCATATGATGTTTTAAAATAGGGATTGTATATTGCTGCTACTTTTGGCATGGTATTTATGGTTGCCTTTTAAAATAGAAAGTCTATCATTTAAGAGGTGTTAATAGTTAATTATATAATAGAACTTAAAGCAATGTATGGAACAGTGCCATCAAGTAGGACAAGAAACTTTAAGACAAAGGGCAAATTACACACTACACACTGATTCAATTTAAAGTCTAATTTTACCAGTTCACAGTCAAACTGAGGAACTGTGAAACTGGAAAGGGTGAGGAAGATTTGTATTTCTCAACAGGCAGTTTGCTGGCAACTAACAATTCAAAAACAAGTTGGAAAAAATGAACTTTCTGAACCACTTACAATGTTACCTCTCTATTTCAAGTTTTGGGCAATATAGATAACTTGCTTCATAGGTAGAGTAAACCTCTAGGTGCATGAATAGGGGACAGATGGTTTTTACATCTGAAGCAAAGATGCAGACAATCATCTATGACAGGAGACTCCACCCTAGGGAGCAATGACTCTAAATAAGGTATTATGATCATGGTGATAGCTAACTGTAACTCCAATAAGAAACTTGATGTGATGTTGTCCTTCAGGATGTAACTGTTATGGTACTGATGTGAACACTACTGAAATATGTTTCGCAGTTTGGGTGTCCATATTTCAAGAAGGATCTCAAGAAACTAACCTAGGTTGGAGAAGAGCCCAGGCACCACTAAAGAGATGGAAACTATACCTTACAGGTAGAGATTTAAGGATCTCAATCATTTTAATTTATCAAACAGAGGATTAAGAAGTACTTTTATCTATCTTGAAGCATTTGAAATCAGATAAAAGATAATTCTGTCTAGAAAACAAAAAGTAATAATACCAAATATCTGAAAGTAAACTTAAATAAATGATACCGAATTCTTTGCCATAACACTGAGATCAAGCTATGTGCCAATTTGAAGGGATAGTAGTTATTTATTGGGACTTGTAACCAAGGCCTGTGATGAGCTCTGTACAAACAGCAGTTCAAAAATCAACATGAGGAGCTTTTCTGAAAGGTGTGCTTAACTTCAGCTCTGAGCATTAGTTAATGAACACAAAACAGTGGAACTTCTGTGAACCTGAAATTTGGGAGCGCTTACCTACATTCTCTGAGCTGGCCTTAAGAACATTGAGAACTGTCATCTCCATTGCTAGAGAATTGAATCACCCAACCAAAATAATAAAATAGAGGGAG
This sequence comes from Coloeus monedula, assembly GCF_965178545.1. NCBI lineage: Eukaryota > Metazoa > Chordata > Aves > Passeriformes > Corvidae > Coloeus > Coloeus monedula. The sequence goes on from NC_138781.1 coordinate 109,170,218, forward strand.
TGCTAGGAAAAAAAGGTGAAATGTGAATTGAAAAATGTCTCTTTAAAAAGAAAATTAAATTTCCTTTCTGATAAATATAGCACTCCAGTTGAATTCTAATTCTTAAGAGGAATGATTCATCAGTATTTTTCAACTTCTGCGGGATATTTTGATAAAAAATTTACCAAGAAGTGTTTCATGTCTGTCTATTTAGATAGAAAACTAGACATAAATTTTGGATAGAAATTCTTCTTTGCTTCAGAGAAAACTGGTTACTGAAAGTTAAATGAAATTACCAAATTAGTCTATATATTTGAAATAAAATTTCTCTGCCTTAGTTATAAAGGATAAAAGAGGGAAAAACCCAGTTAGGCTATCTTGTACTCCTGTTTTGTGAATAACTTATTGGTTTAGATTAATTCTAAATCTGCCTCCTTTAAACTAGCGTATTTTAGAATGGAAGTATTCTTTATATAAATACAAACCAATGTGCCCAAAACTGTTTTAGACATACAGACTTTAAGTCTTGAGTTCCATTATTTTTTCTTAATTTATTAAATTTCTTCTCCTTTTATAAAATGGCAAATGAAGTAAAGAAAATTGGTTGACCTTTAAAATGGAAATTCTGTAGTGATTAGTTTCAAGCTTGTGTGTGTTACTGTGTTGTTTGCTTTTGTTTCAGCTAGCTGCAAACAATTAAAAAGACTTGTTGATAAAAAACCCTTTTTATGCATAATACTATAAAAATGCATAATCAAGTCAAGCAGTTTTCTCCCCTGACTAATTGTGGAAAGTAACAGCTAATGCATCAGTTCTGTGTCCATACAGTCAAAATTACCTCTATGGAAATTCCAAAATGTTAACCACATTGTGGTACAGGACAAAGATTTAAAATCTAGAATTTGTCTCTCTGATACATAAGAGACTATAAGTGCTCACAGAAGAGGTTCCATTTCAAATGGCTCAAAACCTAAAAATTGCAATAACTATTATTGAACTCAGAAACATCCTGGGGCTTCATCTTCAACGTTTGTGATGGGCTTCTTCCTAGCAAAGAACTAACAGAGAAAACAAAAATTTTCAGAGAGGAACTGATATTAGATTTTAAAATCTGCATGTGTAATTTAATCGTGTGGAAATCTCTTGTCCACAGAGATTAACTGGGAGGACTTCTAACAAATTTTTCAGCTTTCCACCTCTTTCAGAAAGTTATAACAAGATATTTTCTAATTTTACCTTTTTCAGAAGAGCAGAGGAACACTCTAACTGGCTTAATTGGCTCATATAGCAGAGGTCAGCTCCTGCAATATCCCATGGAACAGAAGTACAATTAATGATATTACTGTTTTAATATATGTAAGCATACTGAAGAATTTCAAATACTGTTTATGAGTTAATACTTATGAATAAATAATATAATTTAAAAATCTGTTTGTAGCTATGTGCTGGCCAAAAAAAGGTGCAAATTAGACAGAAATTATATATTTTGCAATCAGTCAATTACTTCTACTGAAGCAAAAAGGAACCGGCAACCTGAACTTATGTGAGAGATTTACAGGCTAAGTCATCCCTAACAGATTCCATATGAAGTAGTTAGGATAACACCAGTAAAGAAATGCATTATTGCTGAGAAAAAAAAATTAAATAGGAAAAGAAATATTATATAGAATATCATCCAACATATCATTGTCCCATTGCTTTTACAGTTTCTTGTCAGAGGCAGCTGTAATCCTGTATCTAAGTGTCAGGTCTAGAAACTCAGTTGAAAGCCTTATATTCGTTACTAACATAACCAGTGTAAGGCTATCTCTAAAGCTTCCACAGCACTTAAGTGCTTGTCTTGGTTTGAGACAAAATTTGGAGGAATATCCAAAATGAACATCCTCTGATACAAGGCAGATTACAGCCATCCCTCCCCCACCAAGTTCAGGAACAAATTCCTCAGAGGAAAGTGAAAGGAAAGAAAACCTATTTATTTAACAAATACAATGCACACAGGCAGGGGAAAATAATAATGCTAAATAATAAAACTCTCGCTGTGGAGAGAACCTGGGTAGATTTCAGAGTCCTTTGTGGGTGTGGCTCTCTCCTCTCTGGAGCTGATGCTCGGCGTGGGCCCCTACAGGCCTCAGTGTAGGGTCTCCCAATGATGTTCTGGTGTTGCTGAACAGTCCAGAATAAAAGAAGAAGAAACGAAAGTCCCAGAGAAAAACTCTCTTGCCTCAGCTAGCCAACTAGCATAGAAGCAAAGGAGTTTAATTCTCCTCTCCCTCCTGAGAAAAGGAACCGAGAGCTGGGAAAGCAGAAAGGTGCTTTCTCTGCTCCACAGCAGCAGGAACACAGGGGAGTGTGTATCTGTGTCCTTGGAGCACAAAACTGCTCGGGTTTTTTTTCTCCCTTTCTCTCGGACCCAGCTTAAAGACACAGAAAGGCACAGGATTCATGTCTGGCACAGGGCAGACGATAGGCAGCAGTATCATGCAGTCACCCCAAGACAGTGCTTAACTTGGATTTGCCACAAGTATTTTGATTCACTTAACTCCTATAAGACCTAGAAAGCAGACAGCATACAAATGTTCACACCAGAAGGTGAAAGCAATTCCTTTTACCACTGCCACCTAAGGACTTTAAAGCTGACATATCACAGCTATCCCACCTATGAGGTTACTGGCATGTCTCCTCTTCCATAAATGTCCTCATTTTTATGCCTGCAATATCTTCTTTTCCATGGAAGCAGAAGAGGTCAGAGCTTTTTTTCACTTGAGGAGAATAATTTTCTTCAAAGCTCTCTCTGTCCATGGTCCCAGTGGAGACACCACTCCAGGAATAAGGGTAGCTCAGTGTGGATCTACCCCTATTACATTTACATAATGAAACGATGTTTTAGCAGGATTCTGAATAAAATTTGGCCAAATTTATTATTATCACTGTTATTGTTGTTATTGTTGTTATTATTATTGCAAAGGCTCCTAACTGATTTTTTTTTTTGTACCCATTAAAGAGTTTTGAATGTTAATATATATTGAAATCAGTAAATGGTGAAAGTTATCTCCTTCAAACTTTCTTACCATCTGGAAAAAATAAAAATAAAAATTCAGGAATTTTCAACCCAGATGAGATACAGGTGGTGCTATAGGAATAGGAAGGGAGATGTATTTTAAGGAATTAGCTGTTGTTGGATATTCAACATTTCTAGAAATATACAACTATTTCAAATGCTAACACTGTGTCAGAATCTATTTTAAATAACTACAATGTGCCAGGAAATGCCAATTTTTTTATTCCTTGCAATGAAGTATGTCTGCTCTCATCTTTTTGAGATTAGAGATCTTCAGTGTTCTCTAACTACGTAAAGACCATCTGAAAAACATATTTTTCATGACTAAGCAAGCCATCCCAGCCTAAGAAAGGCTGATGGATTCATTGTACTCAGAGTCAGATGATGTTTAAAAACTGATTTCTTCTCAGAATACTTTACCCTGAACATCTTTTTGTCCTTAATTGGCATCCTAAGTGGTCTCATATTTTATGCTATGGTTAATAATATAGACATTGAAACTATTTAAGTTCATAGCCAGTTTACTGGAGAAACATGCACTTGCAAAATTATCTGCTGATGGTGAAATAGCCACCATTAGTTCAACTCCTCTTATAGGCAGAAAAGTTGTACACAGCATACCATAAGGTTGTGTATGTCAGGTGAAGGAACTGTACACCCTGGAAACTAAGAACATCGTGAAAGGAGGTCAATCTTGCTTTTTAAATTTTTTTTTTTAATGGGTGGAGTTAACATTTTTAATTATGGCCAGGCAAAGTGAGTGAATGTGCCTGTATGTTGGCATTTAAGTAACTTCAGCATGCCAGTAAATTCCATCTCTCCATTTCAGGCCATAAAATGAGTCAGCTCAGGCCACTTTCAAATGCTGGTGGCACTTCAGGAGCTGGTAGACAACGGTTATAGCAAATTAGGCATCTGAATAACTAATAAACCTTTTTATTTAGAGCCAGGAGCCCTTTTTCTGCCCATATACTATGGGCACTCCTTTTACATTAGACGTTCTTTCTAAGTAGCTCTTCCATTGTTGCCATATTTATTAGATAACAAATTCTCTTTCACTTACATTCCTTCAAATCTACTCCTGCTGTTCAAATTCCCAAAAACTCTATGTAAAGCTAAACATAAATTCAAATATGTTCTGCTACCAGCTTGAGCTATGTTAATAAAGAAATTCTGATTTAGGACACATACAAGCTAATAAATGTTCAGAATAATAGTTCTCATTTGCTGCATATTTATTTTCCAGTTTAGTTTTTATTACCGTGTGAGTTTTAATTCTTTTTTTTTATTAACTATTAGCAACCCTCCTGGGAAATGAACACTTTGGAAGACATCCTCACATGATCTGTAATAACTCCTAAAGTATGTGCATCTGTAGTTGAAGTAACAGGAAAAACTGAGGTGCACTGGACAGTTGTATCATCAAGGATTGATTCTGCAGGTTCCCTATGCTCTCTCATTGCTAGCTATCTTTACATCTGTTTTCAATATGCTTTTAGTAAATAGCATGCAGTTAAAGTTTCATTTTCTTACATTGCTGAGTTCATTTTTCCCATCTAGTCACTGCTGAATATTGTAACAGTGAGACTGAGAATGGTAACTTTGCATTTGATTGTAGTGGAAATGCAGTGCACGAAGGACATTTCAGTTTTCCCCTGCAGAGCAGCAAGCTTCTAATTTATGTTACTGCTTGCTTATGGGTTGCATATTTGATTTTTTCTTTTTCATGCTTTACAATGGTATCTTTGTATTTAAATGAAAGCTAGTAGAACCTTCTCTATGAGATACAATTAGCTAAAATATTTCTGCCAAGTCATAAAATACTTCCTCTGCTTGATTTTAAAAAAATCAAAACAACAACCAAAACAACCAAAACAAACAAACAAAAAAAAAACCAAACCCCAAAGAACACAGAAAACTAACCAAACAAAGGAAATGACAGGCCTTTCTGTGGCTATTTACAGTATCAGAGAACACTGATAGCCTCTGAATGACTCAAACTGTTGCTTTTAATGTATCGTTTTTCTGTACCTGGTTGTCACGGGTTAGCAAGCATAGTCCCGGAAGTGATTTTCTTGCAAAGAGGTGCTTACAGCTTCCTCTATGACCTAACAGAACCTATCAGCTGGCTAGTTTGAATACTGACAATTTTGTAAGCCACTTAAAATTTTGACCACCTCTGTGGTCCACATCTAAGAATGGGCAAACCCCGGGAAGCTGGCTCTCTTGCTTCCAGCTGGGGACAGGTAACTGGGCTGAGCCCGTATGGGGCCCAGCAGGCCCGGGCCAGGCCCTGCTGGGTCCAGGCCAGTACCTGCTCAGGCCGGGCCCTGGCCGGGCCACAGCCATCCTGGAGCCGTGCTGCTCTTTTCCACCCGCGCCCTGCCCCCAGCCCTGCTCTGTGCAGATGGCGCGGTCCTCCCCCGCTCCAGTGCAGCCAAAGATTCAGCTGAAGCTGCCCTGCTGTCTGGCAAAGATCATGTGGCCAACTTCAGTAAGCGAAATTCCAGCTGCAAGGCCCGTGTGAGATTAACCCTTTTAGTGCTGTGAAGAGCTGAAAACCTGAGAGAGGAGAAAGAGATGCTTAGAAGCTGAAATTCTGTTTTAAAGCTATGGTGGTGATAGACTATGATATATCAGAGTACCCATTTTAATTTCATGAAAGCATGGGGGGTGGAGCGTTCAACTTGTACTTGTGAGCAAAAGCACCTGTGCTGGAATAAGCAAATGCTGAAGCAGCTGTAATTTGATGAGAAATTTGAACAGGGAGAGATGGAAGTGATGAGGACTCTTGCTCCACTTGGAAGGAGAAGACCTCTGTTTCTAGTGATGCTCCCAGAGACAGTTTTAGAGATGAAGATGATGAGGACCCTTGTTGCTCCCAGGGAATGGGGAGGGCCTCTATTCTTAGAGATGAAGATGCTCCCAGAGATGGGTGAAGAGAACTTTTGCTTTTGAACAGCTCAACCTTAAAATGGTACCCCAGTAGCTCAAGATTGGACCCTCGAAAGCAGTTGTGGGAAAAGCTGCAAGCTGAGGGAAGGGACTCTCACATGTGAGCAGAGAACCAACCTGGGCAGCTGTCTTGTGATACTGAAGCCATGAGAGAACCTCTTGTGGAGATGTCTCCATAGCATGAGCAAGAGAGACTTCTCTCCCTAAATGGACTGAACAAGGTTATTATGGAAGTGGTAAACAGACTGAACATCTCAAGGGTTGTCTTTTTACAGTGGGAGAAGGGGGAAAGGTGGGGGGAGGAGAAGTGTTCTGAAGGTGTGGTATGATTTTTTTTTCCCCCTTCTTTTAGGTCTTTTAATAAACTTCTTTATATTCTTTCAAGTTTTGCGCCTGCTTTGCTTTCTAATTCTTATCTCACAGAAGGTAAATAGTAATGAATATTTTGGACCAAACCACTACACTGGTGAATACACATCACCCACTTATTTTAAATAAATAACATAAATAACCTCTGATGACTGTTCTAAATTATCCCTGATTGTTCTTGCTTCTATTTGCACGGATCTACTACCTTTGCCTTCAAACACAGTGTGCAAGGGTATATGCTATCAGCTGAATGGCAAAACCATCACAAGGAAAACACTTCTTTGACATTAGCAATGTGAATTTCTCAAAATACAGGCCAGTCATAAGGCTACATCTTTGCAACATAAACACAAAGACATTTTTAACATAAGCTCTTCCTCTCTGTTTGTCAAATATCACTCAAATGAATTATTCAATAACTCTTGACTGTTTATTTTCACTCATTGCAAAGACCATTAGAATGATTTAGCATGCTTTGCTCAGTAGAACAAGGAATTACAGAAATATCATACAGGATGATTTGTTAGATAATTTTATAATCGGACACACTTTTGTTTTCCATGCCCCTGGTAGTTTTAAAAATAAAACTTTTTTTTCAAGTCCCCTGGTGTCAGGAGTAATGCCCTTTGTGATAATGAAAAAATAAATCTGTAGAGAACCATATTCATTAAATTGATTCTCTTTCTCTCTGTACCACCCTTTCCTGATTTTAAATGCAACTTTTTTCCTTTAATATAATAGCTTTGACATACACAAATTCGAGCATTATAATCTGCATCTCAATCATGTATAATTATTTTCTGTCTGTTGCTCCAGAACAAGCAGTGGAATGAATGACCTACAGTTTGACTGAGAATGAGATTGGGGTGAGAACTAGCTGTATGAAATAAAAATGAAAAAGATTAGAACAGAGTCTGAAATTGAAGGCCACTGGAAGAATTGATATGAGTTATAATGTTACCTTTTCTGAGGACACAAATTCTTTAGAAAATAGCTAAATAGGTCAGGAGTTTTGAATTTGCTATCAAAGTGCTCTTTTTCAGAGGAAGGTATGAGTTTTGGTGAGGGACTTCACATGTCTGTATAGAATTTAGAGCTTTATATTGCTTTAGTGCTGTAGAATTTAGTGCTTTAACACGGAGGGTTTAGAAAACTATTATAGTCTAAAGGAATGGAGATATTTTACAAGATTTCAAAGCCGAAACTATTTTCTCCTCTTTCAGTGTCCACTTACTCCTGGAAAGACCAGATTAAGGCTTTTCTTGGCCCTGATGCTCACATGGGTATGGAAGAATAAACCTTGCAGTTCTTGACACGGCAGTGGATCAGTTGTTGCCAGTAAAGAGATCAGCAATTCTTCCTCTCTGGCTAATTCAGCACCTTCTGACAGCTCCCTGGAGTGAACATCCTCGTGTCGGGTCAAACTGGCACCTTGCCTCCATGGAGGCAGCAGCTAAAGTCACTTGCTGAGTACCTCTGGAGTGAGACGTTCTGTACTGCAGCCCTAGTCATAGACATGAGATTGTGGAGCCTCAAGAGTACATATTAAGCTTTTTGGATGAGTTGCTTAGGTGGGGAGACAAATTAAATTTAATATCAAGTTAGCTAAGCACCAAGAAACTCCACTTATGAGCTAGGAGCCTGAAGATTAGCCATTGGCTAAATGTGCAGTGAAGACCATCTTTTTATTTTATAAAGTATGTATGTGTCCAAAACTACTTAAAAAATACTAACTTTTTACTTTCACTTTATTTCACCTATTTTTTCACCACATAAAAATTAATAATGTCTAGAGAACTTGTTTCAACAGTGAAAAAAATTTAAGGTTTAGCACTTAAAAAGGCATTCATTCCCTTCCTCTGACACTGCCTCTGGATACAGGGATATGTGTTCTTGTCTAAGAGAAAATGGAGCTAACAAAGCAACAGCGAAGCCAGCTAGGGAATGGCAAGTTGATGGACTGCATTTTGAACAGCGGTACAAAGAGCTTCTCAGAGGGCAATACTAAGAACTGCAAGTACTAAATTGAGAGCCTATGCTCCAGGACAGGGGCCAAAACCCCAATTCTATAGATGTTTATGTGCATGTTCCACCTCATCCTTACAAGTAACCTTGCTAGCTGTCACTGCACTGAGAACCTAAATCTGGAATGTGCTGAGCACTGGGCACTCACAGCTTCCAACTCTCAGACAAATAATGGGCCTCGACAGATTGTATTCTGCTTGCACCAGCCAGGACTGAGACTTTGGCATGTGCTTCAGTGTATAAAGAAAACATTCCCTTATCCCATAGAAAAATGTGTGGTATCAATTTTACAGAGGGTGCGCAGAAAACTCCTCAGCTTAGGGCAATAAGGTTACTTTTCAAATCCTATACAGCTTTTCTCCCTGTCCCACTACCTCCTGCCAAACAGTCCTGCTCTTGGACATACCACTGTGTACAGCTTTTACATTCACCATCACACATCACATACAACTGAAACATTTGAAGATGGAGCTCCCTCCCAAAGCATGTGAGCCCCTGTGGGAAAACCTTTTCAGACAAGCATAAATTTGGCCATATATACCACTTTCTGTTCTCTTTACACTTGATTAATGTTATGGCTGTAAGAACATATACAAGCATTAATTCTGATTAATGTTTATTGCACTGTTAGCATGTCCTTAACTTCTAAAACTAACTGGCCTTGTTCTTGAGTTTAGATGTTTTATAAAGCATAGCTGTCTGTGACTCTTGCTGCAACGTTTTAAGACACAGGCAACATTTTCAGAGCGATCAGCTGGTTAACTTTTACCCAGTCCCTTACCCAGATCAAACACTTCTTCAACACAGAGAAAATTCTGAGATGCAAAAGTCTTTGATACCTTTCCATAAAATTCATTTTTTAAATGCATTTTTAAGTGATTTCTGGCTGTTTTCCCCTATATTTAGAACCTGGAATGGATGCCCTGAACCAGTTAACAAATTCTCAATGATACTATTAATAAGTCTGAAAAGAAAAGGGTCTTCTATTAGCTGAATGAGTAAGTTGGCCTTAAGCCTGCAGTCCTCCCTCTTTGGTATACAGCTAGTTGCAGAGCTAAGCTTTTGTTACCTTCAACCACGTTCCTTCCTTGCATTCCCTACTTTTCTGTGGGATTCCTCTAGAATCACAGAATCATTGACAAAGATGCTTAACAGTGCTGGTCCCAACACTGACCCCCGAGGAATGTAAATTTTCACTGATGTCCTCTTGGACACAGAGCTCTTGACCACCACTCTTTGAATGCAACCATCCAGCCACTTCCTTATCCAGTGAGTGATCCATCTGTCAAATACACCACTGTCCAGTTTAGAGACAAGGATATCTTGTGGGACAGTATCAAATGCTTTGCAGAAGTCCAGGTAGATGACATCTCTTGCTCTTCACTTACCAACCAAGTGTGTAACCCCATCACAGAAGGTCATGAAATTTGTAGACCACAATTTCCCCTTAGTGAAGCCATGTTGGTTGTCACCACTTATTCCCCTATTTTCCTGATCTTCCATCCACAGTCTTGCTCTCACTTTATTAGCTCTCTGAAAGACATTTTTTATTCTATATTTGCAAAGCACTTGGCACTGGAGAACTGACCATCCTGTGCATAGTTTTTAGGCATCCCAGCAATATGAATATTAAACAATCTCTTTTCTTTAAAGCCAGCTACTAAATTTGGGTACACCCTTTATGGGCAGAGAGTTGTTTTGATTGCATGGGATGCAAAGGGATGAAATTTGCAATATATAGTCCATATTATGCTCACAGAAACATTAAAAAGTAAGCAGGCACAGCATCACAAGCAATTGAGAACATATTTCTCAGAATTCATGCTATCTTTAAGTGGCACTCGTTATCTTATCATATGGCGTGTAATTCCAGGAGGAGGAGAATGTATGTCTTTCTACTGTCTGCTGACAGCAGGAGATAATTCATCATCCAGTAAAGCTCTTTCCATCCTAGTTCTTGGCCTAAATCCAGATTGTCCTAAGTCCAGAATACACTGGCTTTAGCTAGATCAGCTTGTAATTGGCCTTTGGCTAACGCCTCTATGAGTCCAGACTGATACTGGGATGTAACTATTCAAAGCTGGTTCATTCGATGCTGGTTAGATGAGTTTGTTTTCATGGAAAAGAACAAGATTCATCCTTTTTTTCTGAGCACATTTCTGGCTAGGTTGATCTTTTTGAAAAGTAAATCAAGTTATCAGACCTTGTACAGGAAATTTTAAAATGGTGATATATATAGGAGGCCTTACCACCTCTTTTGACTTTAAACTGTATTAATTTCTTCCCTGAATGAAAGTCTGTCTGCTTCAAATTGGCACCACTTGCTTCTGTTGGGCTAGTGAGAATGTGGGTTGGTGGTCTTGGGCTCAAAATCACTCAGGCGATTTAGAACAGCTTATGAGCAGTTTAAAGATGCCCAGCTCTTTGCTCCTACAGTCTGCCACTTTCCATTAAAGAATACTGGACGATAACCAGACTGCAAGGAGAAAACAAAGTATTAAATTATCAGGACAGAGTTAAACTATCAGACACCCTGCTCATCTGTCTCAGAGGTATTTATAATAGTATTTACAATCTCTAGAATTTACTTTATTTTAGAGCTGCAAATGTAACCATTTAAATATACATGAAAGTCAGTACCAAAAAAATCTTTACGTTTGTATAGGTCTATTTAGCTACTTTGGGAGAACGAGAGTATAATCTCAAGTGCTTCCTTCTAAAAAGTATTTAAAATTGAACAAATCGGACTCTTCCTCAGGAATCTGCTCCAGAGACTAATAGAAACCCAGTACAGAAGTAGTAACTGGTCAGATTGGATATATCTCACTTTTCTTTCCTTCCTTTCTATCTCAAGTCTGTTTTCCATTGCATTTATGGTAGGAAATGAAATATGATGAAATTAAAACATGGCATTCTTCACACAAAAATTCCTTCTTTAAAAATATAGCTATTATTCTTCTGAAAGACAAAAGCATATATTACCACTTTTTATTCTTGTTAACCATGCAGAAACAATGAATCAGTGACAGATAGAAATGGTTTTTAAGTGGCTTAAAGAGCAGCACTATTAAGTACTTCATCATTGGCACACTCCTGACACTTTCTTTCCTTCGGTGATGCAGATAAAACTCCACCTGGGTTTCAACCCCAGCTTCAGTTCTCAAGTATGGCAGTTTAAAAAAAAAACCTCTTTGAATAAATAAATGGTGGCAGCATTGAGAAGAAATCAGCACAGTACCTTATAATGCTACTGGTAGTAATGTCCTTTGGTATTTTACCTGTGTTTAAAATAGTCTAGTCCCTTTGTTGATCTCTGATCATCCTGCTGGCTTTTTCATCCTCTTGATCGCAGCAGCACATTTAATTATTATTAGATACTACATGATGTGATTCCTTTGTGATCAAGCTCAAAATAGCACTTTTTCTTCCCTTCACATTCCCTCTGCAATAGTCAGTTAAACCTTCACAAGAGCTTCACAGGCTCACTGTGTCACTGAAGCAGCACAGAGAAACTCTATAGCCAAGGGTCTTCCCCCAGCTGTAACTCATCACCAAAGTGCTGACTAAGCTCTGCTATGGCACTTTTTATAAGTCGAGGAATCTGCTTGTGATTGGCCAAACTCTTTTCCCCTACACCATGGTGCTGGATGCCGTGCAATTTGCTAGTTTAGCTTTTGCCAGGAGTTGCTGTGTTCAGAGAGGCTGCATTGTACATGCATGGTGATTTATTCAAGGTAGCTGGCTGTCCTCTATCTACTGAACACCATTTTAATGTTAAACTAAAATTTAATGAGTACTAAAAAAAGGAGTGAATCAGGCATTTTATTTTTATTTATAAGCTTCTAGGAATGAAATGTTACTGGGTCAGATCAAAGCTTTTGGTGTTGGAGTTCTGTTGTGCAGGAATGATTTATACAAGAATGTTATCAGATATACTTTATTGTGGCCTCTGAACAGCTTTATAAAATATGCTGAGCTGCACAGCACTTTACAGGCACTTGCAGATTTCCAAGGCAGTGCTAGCTCAGCTGAAGGCAGATTAGTTTGCTGATTATTAGAAAACAAAAATTTCTGAATAGCTAGAACACTGGAATGGAAGAAGTGCATTTCCTCTTACGGGAAGATTTCTTCTTACAGTAATTATAAAACTTGCATCTTCCTGCACATATGTGTCTGGGATTTTTTGTGCTTTAGCTGTTTGAAAATAAGCGATAGCAGGAGTACGCTGAACGCACTGATGTTGGATGGCTGCTTGGAATGGGAAAGGGTGTTGCCAGACTACAATTTATGGGGAACAGGGCACTGCCATTCAACAGCTGCTGGCTTTCTGATGAGGAGAAAACCCTCTGAGGAGATTTCATTCAGTCATTCTGAATAAACTGTCCTCCTTGCATTTTAGGGAATAAACACCACTGTTCCAAATACCTGGCAGAAACTGCCACAGAGAGTGCAGAATAGAGTGACTTGTTTTCAATACACATTTTTCTCCGTACCCACTAATAGTGAACTTTTGAAAGCAGTGTGCATGATTTTCCCTAACTGCTATAACAACAGGAAATACGACTGCATGTGCACATATGTACACATACATGCTTTAACAAGAAAGGACTTCTCTGGAGTAGTGAAATTCAGTTTATGACATGCAAATGTCTGGGGATTTCAAGAGACATAAGATGCCCTCTCTTAAGTTGTTCCAAAACTTTTAGCATGGCCTTCCTTACAAGGACCCTATTTTGTGAACAACTGTAGATTTGTATCAGTACCTGAAAACTTTGTTCTACTTGAGACTAAAATATGTTGTAATATGTTCTCATACATTTTAAAAAGTATCATTAAGCAGCTTATTCCTGTGTTGTCTTTCATTTGTTTTTAACTACAGACCTTCCATGAAAGATGATGTTTAATTATAATTGGACTTATCTATTATACATATTCCAGTTTTGGGTACTTTATAGATCCCTGATGGAAAACAGAAATAATATTTCCCATATTCTGATAATTTATTCTTTTACTCTGCTGCTATCTTCACCATAAAACTCCTGTTGATTTCCATGGGAGGAAAAACAAGCCTGAAATATCTCTGTATGCTATCTTCATTGACATTTTTAGCTCTTTATTGTGCCTTAAAATAGTTCCTTTCCTGTACCTGACTGACAGCTTTATTGATGTAAGTCTTAATTATCGGTCTTTCTGGAGTTTAAGTCTGTTAGAAGTTCCTGTTAAAAGCTCTCCTCAAAAACACCCTGTGAGATATCAGCGTATCTTCCAGACACAAAGTGGAAAATAATTGAGCGTGTTGTAAAAATGTGGATTTAATCTTGAATATTAGGACTTCTTGACAACTGTGCAGTGCTTACTACTTGATTTGTTGGGATTCACATGAAAGGATCATGAAAAATGTTTGAACAACCAAATGGTTGACTCCTTTTCCCACAATATAAAATAAATAAAAATCCAAGCACAAACTGCAAAAAGAATGAAAAATTCCATCTCAAAAGCTTTGGATGTCTTTCCATCTGCTTTATTGCACATTTTATGCTCAATTTCTCTCATCCTGGAATAGGCTTAATAAGAAGGCTATCTCCCCACTCCCTTTTCTGTACAAATGACAAAATTATTGCACAACATTAAATCTGGACAAATCTAGTTATCACTCTTTTACATCCAGCCATTTAAGGAGAGGGAGGGATTTGAGTTGTCACATCAGAAAGCCCTGCTGAATGTTTTTAGGACTTCTCTCCAGGACACTGGTGCTGTGTGAAGGCCTTTATTTAAAAATCTTTTCGTGGCTGAAACAGACCAAGGCAGATGCAAACCATAACCCTACAGTTAAAATCTACAAACAGAATAAACAGGAGTCCAGTTCTTGTTTCTGCTTGTATTAATACTCAATCTTCTACCTGCAAAATGGAAGTAATGTTTTCTTATTCCTTTCATGCTTTGTGCTGTATGGGATGAAATTTTTTTTTTTATTTATGAAAACCATTGCTTACAACAGTCTTTTGTCTTCAACAATGTTTGAATTGATAGCATCACTAGGAAAATGAAGTCATGGTCTCAGTTTGGCTTTCAGTTGACTGCTGTGAGCTCTCAGATTTACAGCTGGTCTGAGCAGAAAAGAAGTATCTTCCACTTTCACCTCTTGTAAGAAAGGAATAATCCCATCTCACACAGTACAGTGGTTTCCTACAAACTAGTCATGGTAGTATTCAGATAACTCTGATTGCTTTGTGCTTTTTGTGTTGCCTGAAATTAATGCAGATGTAAAATATTTTTATATAAAAATATCTCATTTAAAATTTTAAGTTAAAGACAATTTTCTACATGATTACTGACTTCTCATTCACAGAAAGTTCTTACAAAGCTTTCTCTGTTTCCCCACTTTTCTGTCAAAGAAGAAAAAATACTCATATTGCACTTCATTTTAGAATTATATGCTCCTACTTCAAAAACGTGACATCATAAGTTATTATAGCCCTCCTTAATTAAGAAATTGAATGTATGTCCTTGCTGCAGATGTTTAGAAACTAATTTGCACTTCGCCATTCTCCCGGGGCTTTCAATATCTGAAAAAAAAATTTTTATTCTAGTGAGGGAATTTCATGGGTTTATTGGTTTGAACTAATCTTCCCTCCTCTCTCTTTTTGGTTATTCTTAACATTGCTGTTGATGCCACTGAAATACATGCTGGTATCTGAAAGTCACAGCAGCTTGCTTGTTTCTAGTACCAAACAAAGATCTTTTTTAGGCAGGGGAAGGATGGCATACTCAAATATTCTGTCTTACGTCTTGCAAAAGAGAGATCCCACTGAGAAGCCTCTCAAGACAACTTACTCCCTGATAGAGTTTGAAAGTCACAGGTTTTGTGGATTTATGTTTGATAGCCTAATGATCACAAGAACAGTACCTTCAACAAAGCACTTGTTTTGCTTCTAAATCATAAAATAATATGTACGTTGCCTTATCATCCATCTTTAACTGACCAGTTGATAGTCAGTGTGGATGTACAAGGTGAGCTGATGCCTGATTACCTTTCCCTTCAAGGACACCTGTCATTTAGGAGTCACTCTTTGGGAACAACCACTCTACTCCATGCTCTATTAATTTCTTCATGTTAGCTGTTAGGATAGGGGAGGGAATTTACTACAGTGGTTTTTATAGCAAGTAATTAAGTAACATGAAATGAGGCAACCCACAAAATTCATCTACCTAGGACAATACTATCTCAGTGCTGCCCAGTAAAGTACAATAAATAGACCTACAATGGCTGTAGTGGACACAAAATCTTTTCAGCAAACGATATTTAAAACATTAGGAAAGTAAAAATATTTAAGTTTTCTAGACAGGTATCTGTTCAGGATACTCAGAGAAGGAAGAGAAAGCAGATTTTTAGGCTGAATGGCTCTGCCATTAATCAAATTAGGTGTAGAAGCCACCAAAACTGTTATTTTGCCCACATTGTACAAAATTTAAAAACATTGAGATGCTGGAGAGAGTCCAGAGAAGGGTAACAAAGCTGGTGAAGGGTCTGGAGCACAATTCCTTTAAGAAGTGGCTGAGGGACCTGAGGTTGTTTAGCCTGGGGACAAGGAGGCAAACAGGAGACCTTAATGCTCTCTACAACTCCCTGAAAGGAGGGTGTAGCCAGCTGGGCTCAGCCTCTTCTGCCAGGCAACAAGTGACAGGATGAGAGGACATAACCTCAAGCTATGCCAGGGGATATTCAGATCTGATATCAGGAGAAATTTCTTCACAGTAAGGGGTGTTCAACATTGGAATGGACTGCTCAGGGAAGTCACCATCCCTGGAGGTGTTCAAGAAGTAATTGGACATGACACCTAATGTCCCTGTCTAGTTGACAAGGTGGTGACCAGTCAAAGGTTGAACTCAACGATCTCAGAGGTTTCTTCCAACCCAAATGATTCTGATTCTACCCTCACAGCCACAGTCAGAATGCATTCTTGCCCTGAAGCAATAACTGACACCAGAAGGGAATGAGAAGAGCATACATCTGATCTTCATTTTTAACTTTGCCACATCTGGGTCAAGTTTACAAAGATGAACTCAGAAACTGGTAGCATCTATTGTGTAGAAGATGTATTTTGAGTTTGAAAGTGAAACTTTCTTTCCTGTATGCTCTGACCAGGCCTCATCCTTCACAGTTCTTAGAGTGCCTTGGCAATGCATGTGCCCAGACAGCTGGAAAACTCAGGGCATTCAAACAGAAAGTGCCCTGGATGTGTATGGGTGGTTGTGAGAGTAGGTGGAGGAAATGAAACACTGAGGAACTGAGAGAATATCACTGCTGTGCTCTTCATGTTTCAGTTGTTCTGCTAATGCCCAGTCTTGGAAGAAAATGAAAACAAAACATAACAAAAATGTAGTACTCTGGAAGCATTGATATAGATGGCAAAAGGCAAGCATAGAGGCATGAAAAGCCAGACAGGAGAAGGGATGGAGGGGAACCATATTGTAATGCAATGGAGAGTGAACCAAAGTATTTAGCTATGAAACATGATGAGGTTATCAATAAAGCTGTAGGAAAATACTTATCAAAGCAACACTGCTCTAAATTTTCAGTATCTCTGTGATGAATTTAGATTGCTCTTTCACAGAAATTAATGGAAAATACATATCCTAAAAATCTCAACCATTGCTTAGTCATAATTTTGTCTGTGTCAATAAACTGCAGACATAAAATTGCATGATCAATTCTTTGAACTCTTGTGGAAAACGAAATCCTTTTATGGATGCTGGCCTCCCAGATCTTCACACCTTTATGCTTCGGTCACAGAAAGGTGACTGACTCACCAAGAAACGAGGACTACCAGCAGCTGCCGTGGCTCTACGGCTTCATACCGAGACCTGAGGCAGCGGTTCTGACCTTCTCTCCAGTAGAGGGCAGCGATACACAAAAACTCACTGTCTTTTCAAACTGAAAAATGTGTAACGTGGTAAATATCAGCTTACGGAAGGAGTTCATTTAAGTGTGCGTAGAGTTTAATTATGGAGTAATGACAGTCATGATTACTTCTTTCACCATCAGTCAAAGCAAAGAGAACTTCCTCCAAAGAAGAAAGAGATCAAAGTGTGAGCATAGTATAATTATAAGGACTTTTTCATTTGGGGTCATTTGATATACTGCAGATGGTTGAAGACATTCATACTGAACTACCTCACTTCCCCAGGCCATTTAAAATGATTCTTTTCTGATTCCTACTTTTCTAATCTAAGAACTATTTTGGAATATTTTTTTTCCAGGCACTACTTTCTTCATTTGTTTCTTGTTCAGCTACATTCATTTACTGTCCCTCCTGCAACCCTCTGCTTCACAGCCTTTTCTCAGTTTTGTTTGTGCGTGTCATATCTCACAGAGCCAGGAGAAGAATCTCTGCTCCTCTCTTGGAAATCTCACCCCCAAACTGCACATTTTCTGAGACACCCAGGTGTACTGGGACTACTAGAACAGATAAATGTTATGCCTAAAATCAAAATTATTAGTGGCTTAAAAGGACCATCTACATCATTATGTAAAACAGCTTGAACTTCTTACGGAGGATGCAGACTCCTCTAGAACTGTCAGGAGAGACTTTATAACAAGACTTCCCTCTCCTACTCTCTTGGCTCAGCTAGACTGAAGTCAGGCAAACAAGGGGGATCCAGAAAATTCGTTAAATGGTTTATATTCACATTAGGGAGTGCAAGTAAAAAAAGGAACACAAATCTTCATGCTGGCATTTACTTTGAGATCAGATAATTTTATGCACAAATATCTCCTCTTTCCTTCTTACTCTTCAGTCTTCAAAGGAAATTGGGTCTACTTAATTTTCAGGAAGCTTGGATGAAGGCTAAAAATGTGTTATCTGTTTTCATGACTACTTAGTTCTACTAAATAATGTAATCAACCATATTTGGTACAAGTATTTTCTTAAACTATCACACGTAACATGACTAACTCTGCTTTTTAACTTCACAGGCCTGTGGAAAGCAAGCTAAATCTTCACATAATTACATAGCAAATATCACATGAACTCTACTATTAGGTCCTCATACACCATCATATTTTAAACAGCAGATTATGCCAGATTTGAAACTGACTTGAAAATACAGTTTATGATGACAAGTCAAAAAATTGTTAAGAGATAAACTAAAATATTGCATAGGATAGTCCTGTGTGTAAAAACACTTAAGTAAAATAATGAAGCCTCTACTCTTTAGCTTATTTACCTGAGTTAGCTCAGATTCAGCATCTGTGTTTCAGTTCATGAAATAAGAGAGTATGTGTACCTTTATTTTATATAAACAAACAAATTATATGGCTTTAGGGTGCAATTTGGTTTTTTAACAATGTCATGCTGACTTGATTTGTACACTTTAGTAACAACAAATTTAGTCTTTTTCATTTTATTGCAGACTTCTGGGAAGTGTCAAAATATTTTATCGTCAGCAGCTAAATCTTAACAAGATGGACAGTCTTTTCAGTGATTTCCCCTCTACACCACCTATTACACCTACAACTAAACCCCCCAAGAATTATTTTAAAATAGATTGACCAATTTTTTCCCCACTCAATTGGTTGATTGCTTGCTAATTAGCAGAATTATCAACACATCAGAATTTCCTATTTTACATAGTAGATACAACCTATACTTGTAATTAAAAATGTCAACAACACTTCTTCCTTTCCTGCTTTTTTTACCCCTGAGACATTAGGTCTACCTTGTCTATAACACAAAAAAAAATAGCATAAACAGCATACCTGGCATCCCCACCAATTTTTTTGAATGCTTGTCATATAGTAAACCTTTTTCTATTACTAATATTATCTTTTTAGTCCATGTGTATAACTTTTTTGGTACAAAAAATAAAATATCAAGTACATTTCTCACGAACTTTTCCTGGTTTGAGGCTTAAAGAAATCACATCTTGAAACTTGCTGGTACGACTCACTAGTAAATTTAGGACAACAAGAATAATATGAGCATTTTGTTCTAGCTCTTTCGTGAATTGTATGCCAAAATCTCATTTATTTGCATACATGCCACTATACAGCCAAAAGATGGATATAGTATTTACTACTTAGCAAATAAGTGATTTGAACCACTGTTCAAACACCTTTTAGTAGGTCATACACCGTGGTTGAAATTTGAGTGTACCTGACTGGACACGCGAGGATCAGGGTGCCCGCACTGTGGCCTGGACGAGCAAAGCCTTTCACCGCCTTTTCACTTTCTGTCCCCCCTACCACAAACATTTATAGTTACACCTTCAGCTCTCACAGACGCCCAGTCCACACTTCGCACCTGCAGCGCCCGCGCCCCCGGACCCACAGCAGTGTCGCCGGGCGCCCCACTTAAGGACAGCAGGCGACCCACGTGTTTTGGGGAGTCCGCCTGTCGCACCCCCGCCTCCGCCTCCAGCAGCACCCCCGGGGAACCGCCGCGGCCCCGCTCCCACTCCCCCCACGCTCCCGGCGCGGCTGGGACCCCTGGAGGGGCGCCGCATCCCCGTCCCAGGTGGGGCATCCCCGCTGCCCAGGGGCGCTCTCCGGGAGGCATTTTTGGGGCAGAAACGTGGGGGTAGGGTTTTTTTCAGCTGCTTCCCGCGGGGCTCGGCTAGCCCGGGGCGTATCGAAGTCCTCTGGAACGGAGGCCCTGAGGGTCTTTCCCGAAGGCATGTCCTTGGGAGCGGGCGGGAAGGGCGGCGGGGTGTGCGGGGCTGGCGCGGAGGAGCAGCCCGGCCGCCGCCGTAGTAAAAGAGCTGCTCCTCCGGTGGTTGGGCTGGGGAGCGCTGGGCTCCTCCTCCTCGTCCCCCCCAGCAGTGCACAACCGGGCGTGTGACTGACGAGTCTCCCCCCGTCTATCTTTTTCTTTTTTTTTCCTTTTTTTTTTCTTTTTTTTCTTTTTTGCCATGGGTACACACACCGAGACGCGCACATGACAGCACTTGGGTGCCAGCGCCGGTGCATCGCCAGGAGGGCTGTGCTTTCACTCCGGGCACGCACACACGCATGCTGCTGCTTCTGCTGCTGCTGCTGGAAGTCTTTCTACACGGGGATTAGCAGCCGCCTCTCGCTCTCTGTATTTCCCTGTCTCTTTCTTCTCCCTTCCTTCCCTTTCTCCTTCTCTCCCTCAAACGCCTGACTGACGGACAGCGGGCAGGAAAAGGTAAATGCGGGCGTGCTATTTGCTGACGATACCGAGGGGTGATGGTGTTCGCGGCGTGCTGCGCGGTACGCCCTCGGCTCGCCGGGCAGCCTGCCTGGCTTGCCTGCCCTCCCGCCGCGCCGGCGGCTGCCGGTCCCTGGCTCGGGGGTCGGGTTTTGCCGCGAGAGGTTTGGCTTCCCCAGCCCCCTCTCCTCTTTCCGTGGGCTGCGAGGTAGAGAGGTTCCCCGCTATTGTGCTGCTCGCACTTGGCACCGCGGCTGCGAGCGTGCGGGAGCGCTTAGCCAGGGTTTCGCTGGAGGAGGCTGGCTATTAATTGCTGTCTGCGCGGAAGACGAGAGCGCTTCCTCTGGCAGGGAACCTGGGCATTATTTATTAATCGGGGCTGGAGAGAGTGGCAACGGGAGGGCTAGTCGTCGTCCCCGCGTCGTGTCCTCCCTCCCCGTTTGCTGCATCATTCAAATGAGTAATTCCTAGCTGGCCTTGCGTTGCGGGGCTCTATCCCCCCATCCGCGGGGGCTCTGCCAGCCGCCGTGGACTGCCATCCTCCCTTGCCCGGGGAAGCGCCCCCCTCCCCGGGGAGCCTGCGGGCGAGCGGCGAGGGGGCATCGGCCGCGCCGGGTCCTGCCCCGCCGGGCCCGCAGCCCCGCGCGGGCTCCGTTATAGTTGTCGGCACTTGTTCGGGCCGAGTTTGTCCCGCGTCCCTCCCCGTCAGGACAAGGACAGCGGGGTGGATGTTTGCCTCGCCCCTCGACGAAGCCCCCGTGGTGCGGGATCCTGTGAAACCGAGAGGTCCGGCGCAGCCCCGCCGAGGGGACCGCGTCCCGCGGGGCTCGCACGGACCCCGATCAGACTTCCAACCCCAGGGGCGCGGGTTCCTGGGAGAGCGGTTCAAGCCGGCAGGGGACAGGAGGGAGGCGGTGTTGAGGAGCCTGCCCTCCCGGGCCGCTCGGGCAGCGGAGTTCCCCCGCCGCGGGGAGGGGGGCGGTCGGGCGGGGCAGCGCGCCCCGGGCAGGCGCGCCCCCTTCGCGGGCCGGCCCCGGCTCCAGCGCGGCTCCAGTGTGGCTCCAGC
The DNA here is from genome assembly GCF_965178545.1 of Coloeus monedula. Taxonomy (NCBI): domain Eukaryota; kingdom Metazoa; phylum Chordata; class Aves; order Passeriformes; family Corvidae; genus Coloeus; species Coloeus monedula. The sequence goes on from NC_138781.1 coordinate 109,191,840, forward strand.
GTGGGCGTTTAGCCGCGAAGAGCTCCCCTGGTCGCCTGGGCAGCCCCCGGGGCGGAGGTTAAAGCGCCCCCCGGGAAGGGCAGGCCTCCCTCCGCCGTGCCGGCACCCATCGCTTCCCGGGCAGCGGGACCGGCACCGCCACTCCCCGCCCTGCGGTGCTGGAGCGGAGTGGCCCGGGCTGCCGCCATCCCCCCGTTCCTGCTCCCTTCCGCCGGGAAGCGAGGCATTTAGCGAGGTCCGTTATGTAATTACGGGGGGTTTTTTTCCCCTTCTTGTTGCTGTTACTAAACCCGGCTCAGGATGCCGGCAAGGAAACGGCTACACCGTGCTTGTTTCTGAAAGAGGCTGATAGTTTTATTTGATCTCGGAGAAAAAAAGATGGAGTAATATTTTAGCGCTTTGGTTTCACACATGATTGATTTTTGGAAAATCACATCTCATTCATGTTGTTTTCTACACCTGTCAATGGTACCTAAATATGCTGTTAAAGACAGAAAGCCTTAAAAAAAAAAAAAAAAAAAAAAAAAAAGACTTGTAAGAGAAGCAAAACCCTTGAGAACTGTAGTGGACAGCATATGAAGTTGGTTATTAAAAAAAAAGGCAAGTAGTTGTTTAACTTATAGCCTTACAAGTGAAAGGTAGGTGTGCTGCAGGCATGGTGTATGCTCAGTTTGTTGGATTGGATTGTATTTCAATGTTAATGCACCTTTAAAAAGGCAACACTAATTTCTACTCCTGTGTGGGTCCAGTGTAGATGCTTAAGGTATTTCCCCTCCCTTAAAAGACATTGTGAGCTTGAGCTGTTCCAGTGATCCAAGAGATCCAAAAGTCTAAAGGGTGCATATTCAAAGATAAATAGCATATATATTTGGAGATCAAATTGCTGCTGATAATGATTACATGAAAAGTAGGAATAGTTAATGGAAGCAACACAGTTGCCTGTTTTCTTCTGTTACAGTTTACTTGTCTGTCTGATACTTCATATTTCAGATACCTATATAAATTAGGTAACTAAATTATGTATTCAAATTAGGCAACTATTTAAATTAGTATTTAAACATATGGGAGCAACATATGCTGTTTATTACAGACTTTATCAAGTACTTTAAAGGGTGCAGTAGTGTTTCATTATATGTATATCTACATGTATATATATCCTTCTGATTTAAAGTTTCCTTTTACTTCACCAGAACTCTATATAGTTTAATTCAAGGCTCATTCTGGTCTGTCTCTTGTGGGATTAACTCCTGGAAGCATATCAATGTAATCTGTTTGTGTTAAGCCTTGCAATGTTCTTTCTGTAAAGGTGGTGCATCTCAGTGCAGCTCTGGCTAGTGATGTTTCCACCTGGAAATACAAAAAGAACTTCATAAATAATTCATGAGATAGTGTAATAAATGAAGGTAATCCCATACCAAGGAAGAATAATACGGGAGGAAGAGTCCCTGGATTTTTTTCATTGTCATTTTCACCCTGATCTTATACCATACAGTAGCTTAAATTTTCACCCAAATTGTAATTGACAAATGCAATGCCCTGAGACTGGCATTGCCGTTTTAAGTAGATGAGAGTTCAAGGCACTTTAAAGTGAGATAGTTTATTCAGCCCTTAATCTCTGTAACCAAACTTAATTTTTACCGTCTCTGTTGTATTATCTCTCAAGATTTAAGAAAGCTATTTTTGTCACGGGCACGTAATTAATACTTGTTCCCCCCCTCTTATGCCAAATTTTGCACTTTTGCATAAAGCTCATCCAAAGGAACCTGAAAAGTGGATCTCCATGGTAACGAGAGAGAGATTGAGAGATTGAGAGAGAGAGAGAGGATTTGCTCCCTCACCATAGGTCAAGACTAGACGCCTACCCATTCCTTAACTTGTAGCAGCATCCATTGGCACCTTCCCCTTTGTGGTTATTTTGTCTCCTGGGGTGTGCTTTTACTGTTGCCTCATGCCTCCAGAGTGAGAACGATTCTACGCTGGATGAGCGCAGCTTCTGTGTTTCTCCCTGCTCTAATCCTCCCTTCTGCCTGCATTGTATTTAAGGGTTTCTCTACCTGTATGATTTTACTGTGGGGTTTTGGGAAATAGCTTGTTTTCCCCATCAGATTTTTGTTTTGAAGACCTGTTTTGTCTATAACTGTGTGTAATAGCTGAGACAACCTTACTCATTAGTCCTCTTCAGATGAAAGTGTGTTCATCTCCTTTTTTATTTGTCTGTGCTGGTTTTGGAGTTTCAGATGTTTCATAGCAGTAAAAGCAGTCTACTTCTCACCTGGGAGCAGGGCTGAATTTCGGTTTTTTTCAGCCATCATGTGAGATGTGATACTAGGGTTCCTGTTTGGAGATATTCAGCGTAAAGAGAGTTTCTTTTGCCCTAACTGTCATCACAGAGCAGCAATATGGAACAACTCTTTCTGGGGGAATCACTGGGGGTTTTTTTCCCTTTCTCTTCTTTGAAAAATTGTCTGCCTAGACTGTGTCTCTCTGTCAAAGCTGAGATGAAGTGAACACATTTTATTCTAGATGATCCTGTAGTCAGATGCTTAAAACTTTCACCAAGGAATATAACATATTTTCTATTTCCATTTTCATTTCCGTACTCAGTTTTTTAGGTACAATCTCATGAGAGAATACCAAATGGCTTTTTAAATGGCTCCCTTAGGCTGCTGGTGCACCAGGTCTCTCTGGGCATATTTCCAGCTTTTTTGCCTTTCCCTGTGACATATCTTGGGATAATTTGAAAACATCTGCTAAAGCAACCATCTTAATATAAGACAGCAGTCATCATTTGTCACTGAGCAATATGTCATTTGTGGCTCTCTAATTGGAAGACAGGTGCTGATGCTGACTTTGGCCTTCTTAATTTGTCTAGTTGGCAGATTGTCTGTAGAAACACATTTTGGTGCTTTGAAATCCCACCGTGTATTTCTACTTTTCTGTATCTCTATGTTTCTTAAAGAATTGCCTGTGCCATTTGAAAATCTGCTCAAGGAACCATAATGATAGCAGCTAGAGCATTCATAATCTGGCCTTCCAAATAAACTTGACTTTATGCATCTCTCCAGTGTCTTCTGGTTAGATGAAAGCCATTTTTAAATAGTTGCCTGTGAAGCTTTTTCTTTAGCCTTTGTATATGAGAAACTTCTGATCCCTTGCTGCCTGATGCCCTGTCCCTGTATTGGTGGCATTTCAGTGGATGTCACTCATTCCAGTTGTTTCCCTCTTTTTGAAAATTTAGCATCACCTTTAACTGAGGAGGTTCTTCATCTTCTGATTTCTCATGGTAAGGAAACTAGGAATTTGAGAAATGAACTTCTATCTGTGTGAAGGATATGTATAATTCTAGATGCCTAGATCCAGGCTTTGAACCTCAGTTGCTGTGGTTCAGGTGACAAAAGTATGTGGGATCAGGTCGTAACCAAAGATCTCAATAGTTACGAATGGTGTCTTACACCTAGAAGGTGCTTTTTTAAGCCTTGTGAGTTAATTTTGAATGTAGGTTGCAGTAGCTTGAGTTGACTTGCAACATCTTACAGGTTTTGGCATCTTAATATCCTGATGTGGTGACTCTGCTGGATCCAGTCAAGGATTTCTTGAGGTTTTTTTCTGTTGTGGAAAAGGGAGATAAGGGGGTGAGGATCCCCAAAAATTTTGTCCAAGAACTGTGCTTGAAAGCCTATTAGTTGTTCTGGGTGTACATCCTCTCTGAAGGTATTTCACGGCACGTGATGATAGGATGGTAGTTGAGTTACTTTTTCTAATGAAGGGAGTGGTTTTTTTCAGCCAGCTTCCCAAGTGTGACTTCAGTTGCTAATTCTGAGCTTGAGCACACTTTCTTCCTGTGTGTCTGTTTAGTTTTGCAGATGGAACAGGATGATGTCTCTGACTGGAGGTCAATAACTGTAAGATACAATGATTAGCAGTCTCACCTACCTGTGTCGTAATAACTTCAGTTTTAGCAGTGTGCACCCAGCATTGAAAGTCAACTTTGAGAATTAATGCCTCACTACTGCCCTGTGTGTTTCTTTCGTCTTGTCATCAGGGGGGGAAAAAAAGAAAAAGGAATAAAAAAATTAAAGAAGGGTGGAAATGAAATCCATGTGTCTGCTTTGTGGTAGTGGTCTCAACAGTATCTTTTCATTTTTAGCTGGTCAACAGGCAGAGTGAAGTTGCCTTTGTCCAGCCAGAAGTATTGAGGGTCGTGTGCTCCATGGATTCAAGGTGTCTCACAGATGTCCAAAGTCTGTGAGAATCTCTATCTCCTTTCTATCCTGCAGCTGAAAGAATTTTGGACTCTTTGCAGCATACCATTCACATAGGGAGACCTTCATTTTGTGTGTCATAGAGGAATGCAGCTTCTGGTCCTGTAGTGGTGGAACTGCATTGGTGCAAATGTTTCACAAGGACTTCAGAGATCCCTTGTTCTCATCAGTCTGTGTCTTTTGGCTATCTGTTTGTTGGGCAAAATGCTCAGAGCGTGGTTTGGTCCTTCAAAGGTGTCAACTGTTATTGTATCTGGTTTACCTCCAAAATGTTGTAGGGTTTTGCTTCTCTTTTTCTATTTTTTTGTGTGTGACTGTATTTTAGAACACTAAATTCTGTTATCAGATCCCATTTTCTAAGAACATACCATGGGATTGGATCTGAGCAACCTGATCGAGTGGAAGGTGTCCATTCCCAAGATGGGGATTGGAATTAATGATCTTCAAGGTCCCTTCCAACCCAAACTATTCCACGGTTCTGTGATTCACCTCGCTTTTCCTTCTAACAGATCTTTACTTGAAGAGAAGTGTTTTCTGCCAAATTTATGTACAATTTTGTAAATAATATTGATGAATAGCCCAATGGAGCTTTTTAGTGGCAATGGGATAGCAAAGTAGAATTAAAAGGGAAAAAAATCACCACAGGAAGGAATGAAAGGTATAATTAGGAGAATTTATCATTATTTTGTATAAATTAAGTATTGCAAACATAGTCATGTCAAAAAAATTTAAATTAAAAAATGAATGGTAATTCTGTCATTTCATTCATGGAAGAATGATACAACCTTAAAAGATAATATTTGAGAACATGATTAAAATTATTTTCTTAGGAAAATATCTCAAATATCTAGATGGCATATGTCCTTTAATAACAGCAGCAAAATAAGGCTAGTGATTACTAGATTAGTGGTATTTTGAAAAGCATCATATGCATATCACTGTATGAAATTAAATACTGTAGAAGAAGAGGGGCAATGTCTGCTCAGGAAGCACTGTAACTTTTAGTGAAAAAGATGGATTTCTTAAAAATTGTGATATGGATATTTATATGATAAAATAAACTTAGCTGGAATTATAAACTGGAGATGAAACCTTTTTCTCACATATTTGGATCTCACTCTTCCTTGGAAGAAGAACCAATGAAGGTTTCTTTTGTTAACAAAAACAAGAACAACAAAAACAACAAAGAAACAAAAGAAACAAGCTACTGATACTGCAGTCAGGAGAGACTACTGAATGGTATTCAAACCAGCTGGCTGTTCTGTTAGCTCAGAAAAATTTTTTTTCAATTTCTGAAATATTAGAAACTTATTCATGTAAAAATTATGGTTGCATCTTCCTCTTTGTTTTGTTTTTTGGGGTTTTTTTTTTTGGTCCATGACAGCTACTTCAAATACAACATTGTTTGTAGAGCTGTTTCAATATCCATGTAATGTCCTTTACAGAATTGCAGTGGCATGGTACTTGATGAGCATTCACTTCACCTGGGATAGAAATGGTAGTTGGAGTGTTTTTGTATGCAGAAAATCTGTGTGGTGTTTCTTATCATACTGTGATGGTGTGTAGGCTGACTTCCACAATTACTTGTATGGTGTTCTACATCTCTGTAGCATGATATAAATGTCCCTACTGGGAATCTTCATGCTGTGTTTTTCAGGGACAGTTGTACACCAGAATTATATATGAACAAAAGCTAAATACAAGGATGCTCTGCAGTATTCTGAAGTACTTTGGCCATTTACAAAGCAGGTAGTGTATGAGGTACTTCAAAAATCAGTGCAGCATGCTGCAAAATAATTAATGTGTTATGTTAAATTACTTTCCAGAGGACGTTTTTGACAGAATCAAGGCAAAATATGAGAGTATACTAAAGTTCTTGACCTGATCCTTTGCTCTTTGTGCTGATGGACATTTTGAACATGAACTGCAGGAGCACGCTGCCTGCCCTGTATGAGATGTTAAATGTTGAGCACCAGTTGGTCCGGCACATATTGGAGGGGTTTTTTTTGAATCTGAAAAAATGCTGAAATGCAGTAGCAACACTTGTGTGTGTTACACTTGTAGAGCCCTTCTGAACACAGAAATATTTGCTAAGAGATTACTCAAGGATCACAACATTTCTACAGGACCCAGGAGAAATTAATTATATTGTCTTTCTTTATTCTAAATTTCTGATCCCTCTATGACAACACACAACAAAGCATGGTGAGAGAAAGATGAAGATCTATCTCAGTGCCCGTTTCAGTTTCTTTTGGAACTAAAAAGAAATTTTGCATACAATGAGAAGAAAAGTTTCCAATAATCAATTTTTCTAGCATACTTTGCACATTTGTAGAAACTCTTAACTTGCTTTTTGCTATTTAACTTTGTCTGTAGTTTGCTTTGATCTGCTGTAGGACCAAAAATAACTGGTTCATTTTCCCAAGGACTTACAGTCTCTCTAAGAATAGAGAAACTAATATATAGGAAATAGGAAAGCCTACAAATGTAAATTTTATTTGTTTAAAAGCTTCAGTGTTATTATTCTGTAATGGTGTGATGCTAAAGTTTATTTTTGTGTTTTAAATCGTACATAATTCAGGACAAATGCTGCCAGTGGTCTGTGCACAGTTCCCAGTGATCTCTGTGCAATGTGTCCCCAATGAAAGAAAAAATGCTTGAACCTGAGGCTATTGCAGAAAACCTCAGTATTTTATTTTATTGCAAATTAAGAGATACTGATGAATAAATTGAACGTGGATTTTTTTCCTTGGTTCAACTGTCATTCTTATTTGTTTGTTTTTATACAGAACTGGGATCATTAATTATTTGTGGTTTAATTAATTAATTAATTGATGAGCTTGCCAGATCTAGTTTAGTCTTTCTGGCTTCGTTAGCATACAGAGTCCTTGCAGCTGATTTATACATTGGTTTGAACAGTTGCTGAATGAGGCAGTGTCCTGGTTTTGAGCATTTGAGTCTGTTTGGGGTTTTTTTACTGCTTTGTATTAAAATACAGACATCATGTTGACTCTGGTATTGTGAGTAGATGAGAGGCTTGTGTTATTGTAGAACATAAATTATTTCAGTTTCGTCTGACAATTTTGCCTCAACATGTAGTGTAACCATAAACTGCTCTGAACTCCTCTTTCCTTCCATATCCAGCTCATGGCAGCTACTGCCCATATTATCCATATGCTTGACAGATGCGGAGCACCTCTTCAGGCTCACACATGCTTTGAATGTAGGTTTAAGTCAGGATTATTTTTTGATTTTTTTTTTTTTTGTCAGCCACAGGGAGAACAAAAGTGAGTGTGTTCTCTTTAAACTACCTTATTCTTGATGTTGCTCTCTTCCTGCTCTTTGGTTTTGTCTGGAAGGCTGAAGAGAAGCGGAGCTTAGCTGTTCAGGCACATGGGACACTTTAAAGGATTTTGGTTGTCTTTCTGGTGGAAGCAATGAGAACTCCAAGGAGGAAAGGTGAATTCTTTTCTGGAAGGTGTTGAAGGCAGTAAGTGCACTCCTCACTCACATCTCAGGGCTGAAGAGGCCGCTTTAGCTATTGTCATCAGGTGGCCTGGAGAACACGAGTTTATAGACCTGGTAGCTTAAGTCAGTAGCAGACTCACAAAGTCTAGGTCAGTCCTACAGTGATGCTCGCTTCGCTGCACACAGGGCAGACCCAACTGCCACAAGTCTAATCCTCAGGAATAATCACTCAGTGATACACAGTGGGTGTATTATTAAACATCTTTTCTGCATAGTTACGGTGACTGGCCAGAATTTTGGGGGCACCAGTGGCACAGTTACGCTGCACTCATATTTTTGATAACAGTAAACACCTCTTATTCTTGGTAAAGGAAGTAGTATTGATACAGGCAGACATGTGCCTTCTACAGAGCGTATGTAGCCAGTATGTTATTTAGTATACTGTGTTATATGGCTGAATAAATAAATACAGGATACCTATAATAGATCTGAATTGCAAAATCTAATATGATAATGCTTTTCCCACTGCTAGCAGAGCTCAGTAATTTACTACTGCGATTTGGTGTCATGGATATGATTCATTCTATTTTAGTGGATGCAAACAAATTGCTTTACATTCATGTAGTAACTTATTACTCAAAGTTGAATGCATGCTTTTTGTAATACTGAGATTCTTAAAAATTTTATGCTTATTTTATTTAAATATATTTTGGAAGGGGGGGAAAAAAGTAAATTTTTCCCCCCCATACTATTTAAACAATCATCAGAAAATGTTTAATTCAGCAATCAAGAGGATAAGAACAGTTCTTGAGCCAATTGAATTTCAATGACAACTCATGCTGGAGCCAAACTGGGTCCTCCCAACAGCTGATACTAAACCTGTGTGTAACCCAAATACTCAGTCACTTTCCAGTTTTCAACTGTGATATGATTTTTATTAAGCTAAGATGCCTGCTGTGTGTTTTGTGTTGGAAAACGTTAAGCCACAGTATTAGAAAGAAAATGTTTAAATACAATGATCAGTATGTGTGCTGCACATCTTATCTTTTTCAAATAGATAAATAATGAAAAAAAATTCATTTTGCTTCCCCCTTTGAATTTTCAGATTAGTCATGGATTGTTGCCCACAATTTCATGGAGCCTAATCATGTAGTCCTTTTTCAATAGATTCCATTATTATCATTACAATATACCACCTAAAGTAAGTAAATTAATTCAGTGGAGTCTCTCTAGAGCCAAGTTTGTGTGTGTGCTGGAAAATTAGGTGTGGCAAATGTAGTATTAATGGCTATTCTGTTAAGCATTTTCTTAGAGTTTGCATGGACATATTTTAAAAAGTAGGATTAATATTTTTGTAATTATTCCTAGGTCAAATACTTTTTGAAAGTAGGATGAAATTAGTCATGCTTTATCTAACAACTCCTTTCAAGTAATTCTGCCTGTGCTAATAAATAAAGGTGAAATTAAACAAAAGATATACTGAACAAAAAACATTGGAAAAACCACTCTTGAAACTGTATATTTTATCTAAATAGACCAGATCTTGTTCCTCTTTATGCACCAACTGGAGAGCATCAACAGAAAGCAGAAATATATCTGCAAAAGAGTTTATTTCAGTAGATGCAAAATGCAGAAAAGTAGGTTTGTGACTGGTGTGTTTACAGGGAGGTAAGTGGGATGAAAGCAGGAATGGATTTGACTTAATGCTAGATTCAAGTAGGGGGAAATGTGAGTAACATAAAGCCAAATGAAAACCTGGTTTTGTTACGTAATTTTTTTTTTCCCGGGATCTAGTATTTGGAGACTTTTAAAATTTGCCTCACTCTGGACTGTTTGGGTTTTGGGGTTTTTTTTGAGGAAGAGAGGAGTAGAAATTAATCATCTGGATAGTGGAACATACGGGAACTGGAGGAAAGAAAAGACAAACAAACAAACCCAAAACAAACCAACAAAAACCTCAAGGTCATCACTTAGAATAGTTTCCTTAGCCATTTAAAGAACGGATTTGAATTTTAGGACCTTAAGGTTTAGCTCATAGAACATGAAGCCTCAGAACAGTCCATGGGTAAAGCAAGAGCAGAATGTGTGTATGAAAAGTCTTAATGCATATCACAACTGGCAAATCATTTGTGGAGGTCAGGACACAGTAATACATGAGATGTGTTCACTGTCTCCTCCTCGGTGACCAATACAATATTGCCATCCCTGTTGCAGTAACAACATTGCCGTTATTTATTTGGTAGTAATGAGTCTGAGTTTAGCAAGAAGAAATGAGTTTATAGGAAAATTGTTTCATATAACAGAAAATCACATAAAACTGAAGTGGTACAGATCATTTCAGAGTCTTCTTTGCCAACTTTGTTGCAAGTGAACACATAATTTGAATTAATTAATTAATGGAGATGTATAGTCAAGGACAAAGATTAACCAATTTAAAATTATGCTTTTAGATTCACAGATAGTTACACTTTTATTTGTAACATCAATTCCAAATGCATTTCCTGTTTCAGATATGATAAACAGACCTTTCCTACTTTCAGACCATGTCTGGTAATACAAGTGAAAATAGCACAGTAATTTGGAACAGTAACATTGAAAAAAAATTACAGTCCTAAACAAATTGTAACATTCTGGATATTCCCTAAATAATTACCTCGTAGATTAAGTCAAAACAGATTAAAGTATGCTTGTAGTTCTAAATTATAATTAATTCTCCATTGTATTTTGTCAACAATCTGAATTTCAATTTATATTAACCTTTCCAACGGTCCTGTAAGGTCAATTATTACAAGCTTTTTTCTGGTAGAGTGGTATCTTTTGTGCCTGTCAGAGTTCAAGGAGCTTCTGGACAAAGCTCTTAGTCATATGGTTTAGTTTTGCGTAGTCCTGCGGGGAGTTGGTCTTGATGATCCTTGTTTGTCCCTTCCAACTTGAGATATTCTATGATCTTAGATTGGGCAAAATCAGAACACCCTTTGAAATAAAAAAGCAGACTTAAAACAGTTCCAGATTTCAATGTCTTCAGCAAGGTAAAGAAAAAGAAGTCTGTTCGTAATCCAGCATAGCCTGATAAAGCCTCTAATGTATACACATATAATTTTTGTTGTTAAAAGTGTCTAATGATTGAGCATAGCTGGAATAATCCATGGGAGCCTGATCTGCTACTCACTGAAGTCTGTGGCTCACGCTGTGAAAATAATGTGTGTCATTTCCTTAAGCAGGCATTGGATTGTGTCAATACATGAGCACAAAGATCGCATCTCTTTTTTTTTAAATTTGAGACCTGCTGGGATATTGGCACTTCAGAATGTTATCTCCTAAATGCTTTGCTTTTCCACATCAATCATTTGAAAGACAGACTTTATACTGCTACTTGGTCTCCTTTTTATGGGGTTAATATTTGTGGGGGTTTAGATGTTGTATGTGCACAAAAATGACACTTTTGAAGGGACAAAAAAGGCTATAAAGGTTCAAAAGTGTGAATGTGCATGGATAACTGAAATCTCACTTCAGGCTTGACCTTTTACATTGTAGACAGATATTCCAGGTTTCTTTCAGAGAAAAGCTTAATCCCCACTCGGTAAACCTGTGCATAGCCTAGGTTTTATCTCTGTCTCATGTTATAAATATGTGTAGTGCTTAACAGAGGTTGCAGTAGTGCATGAGATCATCTAGGCTGACTTGAATTTTACATACAGAGGATGGAAACTGGCAGTTAAGCTGAATGTTGGAAGATAAAGACATTATTTCTCCCACTAAGGATTCGTGGTCGTCAAGACTGTCAAATTCGTTTGTGTGTCAATTACAGTTCCAGAGGTGAAAAGTCAGGCTGCTTTTCAAGACAAGTTTTTCTAATTAGAGTAATGAATGTTTGATTAATATTCCATTAGTAATATATGATAATTATACCCTGATGGGCTGTCACTTTAAGTACATACAGAGCAAGATCACAGATGCATTTTTATGTTGTTATGCCTTTGTCAGCTTTAGTTCCCATCAACAGTCAGCTTTATGCAGATGCTCACTGAAACATTTCAGAAATACATTTTGCCTGTAAGCCTGTTAAATGGTGCTACTCGTCTGCTTTGTGGGTCAATGCCTATCTCTTGCTTTGTTTAACATTTCATCAGGGTTCTACGCTTTGACATTCACTAGATGGAGCTTGCAGAGAGAAACTTTACTATTCAGGAAATGTAATGCGTGAGGAAAATCCTGATTACTAACTGTGAATAAATCCAAATCAGGAAACAACAGCAACTTCATAGAACTGTGGTGGAAAATCTTGGGACTTCTGGAGGTTCAAAAACATTTCCCTACAGTAATAGTTTCTATAGAGATGCATGCAATTAATACTCAGAATCCCTGAGTTAATGTCATCTATCTCCCTGAGGATGACCGTGGCGTTCAATGTAGCTCTAAGGGATGAGAGCTTATGGTGCTTTCCTGGTGACCCTCATGGTCTTCATGGTCTTCAGCTTCTAAAGCAGTTCTGGAACTCATTGCTGACTGTGGGCATCCTGGTATATGAGTCATATTAAGAGGGAATGGGGGAAAAAGGATTGGATGAGATGCTACAAATTGCGTAGCAGGGTGCTGGAGCAGCAGACAGGGACTGTCTGGATGCACATCTGACTGAGCTCTCCTTTTTTTTTCTCCTTGCATTGTTTCCCATTCAGGCTAGATCAGAAGACCATTGTCTTTGTATTGCAACCTTTACATTTGGCTGAAAGCATGTGTCACAGAACAAGAATGAAGCTTTCTTTCACAGTTGAAGAAAGGAAACCTAATTGATGCTGGCATACATGTTTTTATGGGCCATGTGTTAATTGCCCAGGGTTGTAAATGAACAGAGATGTACTCCAGTTGTGTGTGTATCTGAAGCAGTGTATATAGGAACAATTACAGTATTTGAATGTTTCATTCATTCTGTACTGAATTAAATTTTTGCCAACAATTTTAATATTTGAAATTTTTTATGATATTAAATAATGTATTTATTAAACTTCACATAATTACTTTTTTTTTAAATAGTATCATGTAGAGATCCCAAGAAGTTAAGAACTATAGTGCAATGTAGTCTGACTCTTGGAATAGTGAAGGAATGAGTTATTGTAGAGGACTGTTGCCCTTTCTGTGTCCAGCTGCAAATCTGTAAGAGCTTTGCAATTAGCTTTTGTAAATACTAGCTGACAGCAGAGGAGGGTTTGAGACTTTGGTTTCCTGGGCTCCACTCCAAGTTCTGGAATGAAATACACTTCAGTGACTGCATATCTCCCTGCCCCTGTCTCATCTGTCTCACCTAGCCTGACTATTTTGTCTCCTCATCTTGACTCATGTTCATTCTGTGTGCACCATGCTTCTCACTGCCCTTTTTCTGCGTGATGGTGAATGCTACCTCTGTCATGGTTTCCATAACGCGTGGATGGAGGATAGAAGGTATTAGAAACAGTACATTTTAATCTCATTTTTAGCATTCATGCAGTTGTGCCCCACTGGACAGCAATAAGCAATGACAGTCTCTTGCTCACCTGCAGATTTGGGTGTGTTTGGTGACTGTTACAGGCAGAGCATGTTCTGTGGGACTGGGGTACAAAGAGGAGATTTATTTCAATTTCTCATGTACTCCTGTTGGCTGAGATGAAACAGCAGATTTCTAAGGCCACCTTTTTGTGAGTTTTATTGCTTTCAAGACAGAATAACCCTGTTGCCCTATTTTTAAAAATGGCAGCAGTAGCTTTCAGTGATATTTTTAAGAATCTAACTTCAACAAAACTTTTTTTAAACTCATATGCTCAGATGTATCTCAGCTGCCCTTCTAAAAAAGTTTAACAACTCTGAACAGCTCAGGCATTTTCAGTTCCTTTGTAACTCAGATTATTTCACATTTCATATTTGAACAAAATCAGTTAAATGATTAAATCAGAACTAAGATCACTCTGTCTGTGGCAGTAGCTGGGACTGAAGAGATGCAGTCAATTGCTATTTAACGTGGATTTCCTGTTCATAGGGGAGATTGTTTTACCAGGAACTTGTTGGTAGGATATCATGGATGACTCAGGACTGTGCAGAGTCTCTCTGCTGCTCATAGGGAGCTGCTTTCAAGCACAGTCTACGGTCTATAATTTAGCAGTGGATGGTGCTAACTATTCACAGGAAACTTGAATCCAGAAGTGGAGCTGAAAACTGCTTTGATAGACATGGCAGCAGGAGAAACTTGGCCAGGAAGGGCAATTTAGAGTTGTTGTTAATAGGGGTTACCAGCACTTTTCATAAAAAACTTCTTATGGCAGTGAGCCGAGAAATTGAGATCCTCACACGAAAGCAATTAATTAGGATTGTTTGGGGAAAAGATGACATAGCTGTTCGGAAAAGCAGTATTAGGAAGGTGAAGGTGACCTTAGAAGTCAACTGATGTGCTCTGTTTTACATCCCATTAAGTATTCCCAACAACAGAGGAGATTTTGCTTTAGACACATACAATGTATACTCCGTGATATACCAGCAGAAAACTGCACAGGTATTTCCACATTATTAGGAGTAAACTGCCCTTGTGGCAGGAAGCACTTGTAATTCAAGAGAATGTTCAATGAATGGATTCCCTCTTTAAAAGAGAGAGGATAAATGTTACTAAATACTGCCGTTTCTTTGTGGAATTGTATTGGAGAAACTGCAGTAGTGCCTAAAAGGATAAGGAAACAACTCAACTGCTTTCTAATTGCTGTGATGTATGCTGGACTTGAATATGGTGAATACATTCGTCTTCAGCTGATATAATACCCTCCAGTTTTTAGTTTTCTGATGCCAAATGATAATCTTTTTGTTTTAATTCCTGCTAAAACTCTAGTGTTCTTAAAACAGTGATACCTTAAGGTTGTGCTGGTAGCTTCATCTCCTCATATATTTCCTCATTTTTCCTGTTTAAGATGTCTTTTTTAATATTTACTTAATTCTCTGTGGTTTTGTTGTAATAAATATGTACTTGCAGTCTGCTTTAAATGGTTTTAAAGAATTTAAAGTTCTCCTTTAGTCATTGTTAGTATTTGAACAGAAGCATTTGTTAACTTGATTTGATCAGATCTATGCTCCTTAGTACAGTGAAATCAAATGTAATCTAACATCATCTTCTTTGTATAGGGTGAGTAATGAGATTGTTTTCACCCAAACAAATTTTTTTATTATTATTATTTTAGCTTTTATTTTTCATTGGAATTCTTTGCACAAAAATTATGTATGTTGCTCACATTTTAGCGGCCTCTTGGTAGAGAGTACAGTTTATTCGATTGCTAATATTAAACCCACTTTTCTTTCCCATCAGCACCATATAAATGTTATTCATCTTCAGTATCACCATATCTCTCAAATCATATTCACAACTGAAATAACTCTGGTAATGGTGACACCAAACACTCTGTGTATTTAAGTGTCTTGAGATAATACTAATACCATCTGTAAGATAATATTTCCCATGTTCTCAGCTGAAAAGCTCTGGAACCTTGTATGTGGTGTGTGGGAAACTGTGCTTATGGATATTTTTAACGCTTATCCCTTTATTCTGCATTAGTACTGCATCATAGAAGCAATAGCTTCAGGAAGAATACTCCTGCTCAGCTGACAATTCAGGAAGTGTTGCTGTCCCTCAGAGAAAAGATTAAATTATGTCTTTTTCTTTAGGCTTTACTTGGATTTGTGTGTTCTGTGGTGCCGGAGAGGATATGGGTCTTTTTCTCCTGTGGCAGACAACCCATTAACTGTACCTAATACAATTGAAATAGCTGTTCCAAAGAAGAACCAGTTCTTGTCCAGTTAATTGCAGCTTTTTGATGTGTCATTTATTTGAGTGTCTTACCGCAGCATCTTGTTTCCTACAGAGCTCAAAGGCTGTCTGTTTTTATTAACTGTGGGTGTGGCACATTGCAACAGAAGGAAGTCAGCATTGCTTCTTTTCTTTGATGTTAAAAATGCTACATTAATAATCTCTTATTTTAACAGTATTATTTGGTTATCAACTGATTTTATAGGGGATTAAACTACACTCTTGCGGAGAATAAATGGATTTTAAGCTTCACCAATTAATATAAATTTAATGTAATTTGACAGATCCTAACATGGGTTTCAAACAGATCCAAATCAAGTGCCTTTGTGATAATTTGGTGGTTCCTTTGTGGCATTGAAACTATTGTTCTTTCATAATCACATCTTGTTAAGGACCATAAATAAGTTAACTCTGATCATTTTACATCAAAATAAACTTTGAATATTTAATACTCTTGTGTCTTTCATATAGTTACAAAAGAATTTTGCAAAAATATTGGGTGAAAATTCCTGCATGTTAAGCAACTGCATGGAAATTATGACCTATTTTCAGATCCTTTTTAGGCAAATGATAAGATGGAAAAAATGCATTTGGAACTAGTGTAGGAAAATGGTTTATTACAGTAACTGTGTAATGATAAGGCTTGAGAAAAAAATGATATATATGGAAACTGCAGAGATTTGTTGAAATGCAATGGATTCCTAGTACTGTATCCCACAGCCGTAGGGAGGAGAGAAGATCCAGCAGGCAGGAATTGTGCAGCAAGATTGATTTATTTAATTATTTTACAAACTCTTTTATAGACTTTTTTCTTCATAGTCTAATTGGACAAAGGATCAGCCACCCCTTGGGGGTGATAGGCTAAAATCCTAAAACATCCATAGTCAAAATATTTTTCTACTGTACCATAAGCATAATTCTATAAGGTCGCAGGTGTTCATAGTTTATAGAACTCTGCTACTATCTTCTGTGAGACAGAAAAGTCTCTCATGGGCTTAGAAAGAAGCAGGAAAATTTCTTGCTAAAGCATTTTTGTATTCACAGATTCTGACTTTATTCCATTTGAAGTGCTTATGTCTCACATTTGTTCCTGTAGACCTTTTTACAGGAATGCTTCAAGAAGGATAATGGCTTGGGGTTTGTATCTACTGCATGCAGAATCACACCAAGAAAAAGTGGGGTTTTTTCCTACAAATGTATGTTATCAAATATGTGACAGTATGTTCTTATATAAAGCACTCGCCTGTTGAAAACCATTTTTGTGTTGTTGATGTGGTTTGTATCTGTTGACTTTTTAGACTTGGTAACGTGGAGTTGTGTTGTAAGCTTTGCCCTGGGTGAAAGCCCACGAGCTGTAACATCTCTTTTATTGTGGGCTACTGTGGTCAGAGGGTGCTGCGTTGGGACCATTGCATTTGGTAGCCAGAAGCTCGTTAGTTCTCTCCTTTCTCTCACTTTGAGTATGAAAATTTAGGTTTCTTACACTCCTGAGGCATAGTCCTGAAAGGCCTTGTCCTCAGAGCTAGCAAGAGAAATTCGATTTATCTTGTGAATTAGTGGATGAAATGTCAGGATGGGAGCTAATCTCAGATACACTGCTCATTTGGGAAAACGGCCCTGGGCTCAGAATGCATACAGATATACAGATAAGTAATGATTTCAAAATAAGGACAATAGTATGCCACTCGTAATGCAAGTGCAATAAGTAACTCCATGCCTGTTACCTGATTTTAGAGACCCTTTAAATTCACTCCTTATTAGATGACCTGAAATTTTGTCATGGACAAAGTGAAGTATGCAAATCCTGTAACTTCAATCTATGCTGCGAATTTTCTTATGTGTATATAAATAAAAGCTACAAAACCCGCATACAGATAGACAAATGCTGTCTCAATATCTGCAGACCTCTGTTTGGGTATTTCGGGATTATGTTGGATCCTAAAACTAAACTGAGTTTTCATCCAACTCCATATGTTTCTGTGGTGGTGCTCAGAGCGAACTTAAGATTTTCATCTCCCTTCTATACATGAGAGGGGTAAAGAATGGAGGCCAGATTCTGCCTTCTTTGATATTTTACAGATTATCTGTAAATTTTCTCTATTTTTGGTTGAAGTTCATGTCATTTTCAGTGCTACCTCCAAAGACTGGTTGATATTGATGACTTTTTATAGAAAACCAGTTTTGCCCTTTAGTATCCCAACCCTTTGAAATTATAAGTGAGTAAAAATCCCCAAATCCAATGAATTAGGTTATAGGTTGCATTTATATAGTCAGACAAAAGACCAAGTTGTGTTTTACTTAACAATCTATTTAATAACCAGTATGGGTGATTACTTTTTTTCATGTCAGACTGTCCCTGAACCTTACTTTCTTGGATTATTTAGGCTAGTATTTAGAATATATTTTATCCTTCTAAAAATCTTGCTGACCAAAACAAAATCCATTGTACATGTATTTTCACATATCTAAATGACAATTTTCACTGTGGTCATGGGCTCTCCATGGAGGCCAGCAAGACAATAATCTGATTAACATTGTCTTCCCTTAGGTGTCCTACAAGTAATAGATACAAGGAAAGTTGTGTAGTTCTTTGATTAATATAAAACTAGGTCGTCAGTGGCGTCCTTGCATGCTAGGACTTTGAGGTGTAAAACCAAATTTACTTCCCCATATCACTTCAGTAAGAGCCAATCTCCTGTTACACAAAACCCCACAGAATTTTTGCTTGATTCGGGTTCCCGAAAAGTTTCCCTGAGGTTCTTCCTCTGTGTTTCATGCTATTACAGCTGTGTTGCTTAATGAATACCAGGTGATGTCTCCTTCAAGGACACATTTTTTTATAAATTCTCCGTAAAGCAGTAGCCTGCAGTGCTCTTGTAAAGACTGTTAGAAGGCTGGCAAAGTTTGGCTTCCTCCCTCATGTAGCAGAATTTGGCTCAATACAGGTTTGTGCTACAAAAACTACTCCCCAAAGGTTTTGATGAGCTGCTGTACCAGAAAGCTCCACTCCCTTTTGGGTAATAACCACTTATGATTTCGTGCATTAAGAGACACATGCATCGAAATGTATTGACCTGAGAAGTTGTCTGAAGAACAATCCACTTCAATATTTACTTAAAACAAAAATAAACCCTGTTGATCAGTAAAATACAGAGATGACACTGTGCAAGTTCCCCCCACCATCACCGCTTGGGCCAAAAGTTTAGTTTTCTGCATCTGCCTCTGAATGGGTATTACGAACAAAAATTTTCATAAAATGAATTGCAGATTGAACTCTCAGGGTACTCTGAATTCCTCATAAGTAATTTTGAATTTGGGGACAGCTATTTCGATCTCTTACCACCACATTACAGCTATGTGAAGGATTCGTATGAACAGCTGGTAAATTTTACTTGAAATTTGTTAATGAAGTCCTGAAATCTTAGTGAATCCTGCAGAAACTTGGACTTAAATGCGTATATGTGATCAGACTGGATATAGCGTGGGCTCAGGGAAACCTATTATTGTCCTCTGAGAAGCTAAACAAGATGAAGTCATGTGCAGGTCTGATCTCATTAGTTAACATTGTTCCTGATCTCAATGTTGACCTCTGAGGAGGCCTAAAAAAACAAAAGTGAAGTGTCATGTCAATTCACAAGTCATACTTGCAGTAGCATTTTACTTTCCTGGTAGTATTCTTAGTTATTGTTACAAGTGGAAAATAGTGTGTTTTAGAAGACAGCAAATGGTTTAACAAGTTGTAACACCAACATCTGGTGGCTGCAGTTGTAGAGAGAGCTATTATACTACTTTGCAGCAGTGTAACAAGACTTGTTTTGTTTTGGTTTTAAGACAGCAAATATTTGTTTCGAAGAGTGAAATAGCTATAATAGCATTCCATGGTTAGTTTTTTTCTTAAAGTGTGATATTTCATATTATCTTTTATACTCTGAATATATTTAAGTGGTTTGTGACTGATCACAGTAACTTCACTGAAGGATTTAATCATGCAGATCTACAAGTTTTTTTTCAGTAATGACTGATGAGTTTATTGAATGTATAGGTGAGCTAAGGGAAGTAAAGCAAGAAAACTACAGTTTTCCTTGCCCCAGTGAAATTTTTGTTTTAACATCTCTACCCACAAATGTATCTTAAAAGAAAAAAAATTTGAAAGGAAGTATGTCTGAAGCATAAACTACAGTAACAGAATGTCCTAACTTTTATTTCCTGATTCCTCTTTTCTGCTTATTTTTATTGCTCACCGTCTTCTATTTATTTTGTCTGTTTGAATAACTTCAAAATATTAAAAAACCTAATGCTTATGTTTTAAGCTAATGGCCTCTTTGAGGAGGAAGGTAGAACTTCTGTGTTAGGGTTTTTTTTCCTTTCATTTGCTTGTTTAACAGATCTGTAATATGATATTCCCTATATTTTGTGAATATTTTCATAGCAAGGTCATAGACAAGTAGAAAAAGAGAAATTATTAGCCTTAAAGCTGTGTTGCTTTAGCAAGAATTTCTTTTGTAGGGGAGGAAGGAATGATATGACAATTTATAAGGTGTATGGTCTCCACTTTGTCTCTCTGGCTAATTCTAAATAAGAGATGTATTTGCACGCAGTTTCCATATACCAGTTTTACCTGTATCATAATAGTAATAATTAGCATTTTATTCTGTTGTCCTTAAAAATATTCATAGTTTAGGGATACACTGCTGCACTACACAAAACCTCTTCAAGGTTTTGGATGGGTGCTTAGTTTGAAGGTACCAAAGAGATTCTGAGAAACAATGTAACATGCATAAATGAAGCTGGGAGGTCAAGTGTGCCCTCCTTGCTTAACGTGAATAAACATCTTATGGGATGCTGAAGTGCACTTCTAATTTCCTTTTATTATTAGAGTTCATGTCAATAAGTACTTTTAACTGACTGAACCATAACACAAATCCTGCTAGATATTACATCTATAGTCTTTTGCAAGGTCAGATTTTTTTTTTGCCCGTGGAAATAATGAATTATCTTCATTAAACAGACTGTCAGCTCCTAAAATGATTAATTCGTCATGCCATGGACTTGCAAGAAAGAGTAGCATAAGTAAAAGGAGCTGTTAGATCAAAATCTTTGGCGAGAAGTGATAAAAGAAACTGTGCTGGTTGTGAAGAGAGACGTACCTGGAAACTCCAGAGACAGAATTCAGTGTGGATGGAGATTCCTATAGTGTTGTGCAGAAAGATAAAACTCGCTCACAGAAATGCGGAGGTGGAGAATGGGGAGCATATACTGTTATCAGTGGGATAGCCTTAAATTCTTTGCTCTATAGTTGGCAAGTTGTCATTACTAGAAAAATAATTTTATTTTAAAATAAAGTTGCAAAAATCCCTTTCAATTGAGTGTTCACAAGCTCATTTATTTTGATTTAAATAGAAACATGAGTGAAAGTGTGTTAGCATTATGTTTCAGGTCTTAAGTTTCAAAACAGGATAGTTAAAAGAACTGGGAAAAGCACATAGGGAAGTTGCTGAACAAAGAAACTGAGGATGTTTTGAGAGGGAGGGGAACACCATTACCTTTATCATGGAAGAAGCTATCTGAAACTAGTGGCCAAGGGAAAAAAACAATAAGAAGTGTTTCCTTATTTAGCTGGGTGAAATGATCATCCTCCAGAAATTATTTAGAATTAGGGAGCCTGTCTGTTCCATTCCTTCTAGGCTAATCAAAAAAGAAATCCATTAAAAGATAAAATGGAAACTGCTAAAAGCAGGGCTTAGTTACATATAATAGGCGATGTTTTAACAAACAGCTTTTCAGCCAAAGGAACAGCAAAAAACAAGGAATGAGATATGCCAAGGGAAGATTAAATAGCAATTTCGTTATAGGCATTTAGGTGTAGACTGAAAGGTGCATTAACATTATTTCTTCTGTCGGTAAGGGTGATACAGCTGACTGTGAGAGCAAAGGTGAGGCGTAACAGGCACTTAGTGACTGCAGGATGCATGTCAATGTCTACCAGTTGGAGTGATATGGGAGGCATAGAATAGTTGCTGATAATTTTCTGCTTCACATAAATATTATGTGCAGTGGCAAGACCTTTGTTTTGACTTAACATTTGTAAATACCTAGATAAAAATACTGCTAGAGGGAAAAATTAGAAATGTGGAGGTCAGTAAAAAGTTGCATGGAATTTTATATGGACTTGGCAGAAGCAGATGTTGTTAAACAAGCTCTACCTTTAAAAAAAAAAAAACGTGAAGACTGTTTAATGCATGAAAACGTGGCAGATATCAATATGAGATTAAATAAAGCATGGTGCCACATGAGAACTTACGAAACATGAACATCAAAGAACTGAGATGGACAAAATATTGGGCAAGGGAGAGACTTTTGTGGTGAAAGGAGCAGTACTGGACAGGGGGAATTTGCATTCATCAGAGTTGGTCTTCAGATTTGTAGTGATTTAGTATTTCATTGTCAACCCTGGCATAAAGTGTAGGAGTATGCTAAGGAATGAATCAATGTTTTGGAGATATCTAGAGTTCAGAGGAGGACTAGATCTGCAGAAATGGGAAGAAGTTTAGCTTTACAATGTGCAAGAGATCAGTGTGCAAGTGTGCTAGTGCTTGAGGACTTATTCAGATTATTTCTGTTTATTTTGGAGCTCTCTGTTTGAGAGAGAAATCTGGGTAACTAGCTGAGTACGAAATTACTGTGAAGGCTCATAATAATGGTTCGAATGTAGGTGAAGGCCACTTGTAACACAGAACATGCAAGGACAGAGATCTCCTTAGATGCAGACCAAGCCTGGTGTGTGCCTGGGAAGCCTGCCTGCTGGCAGAAGTGGAGTGGGCTGCTCTGCCTGCTCAGAAGGCTGGCCAATGCCATGGCTGTGTGCCCCGTATGCATCCAAGTCATCTGTCCCAGAGCTGCCTGCTCTCAGATCAGCAGCCCAGAAGGCACTGGGGGTTGAGGCTGGGATGAGTCAGACTGACAAGTAGCTGCTGCTGAAGGGAGGGCGATACTCTAGGAGGAAGGTAGGGTTTATGCCTGAGTGGACAGGCATGATGGAGATGTGCCAAGCTCCAGTGACACCTGTAAAGATGAACCTTCTGCAACCTCTTGTCTGACCCCAAGGCTTTACTTTGTGTACTTGGTTCTTCCTTCTTGCCAGGGAAATCTCTGCATGTCTACCAACAGTCCTTCTCCCAGAGATCACCAGACCCTGCAGCTTTCCTCTAGGCTTGGTCATCATTGTCGTCGAGGATAATCAGATGGCTGGAGGAGGACAGGCTGAGAGAGTTGAGGTTGTTCAGCCTGGAGAACAGAATGCTCTGGTGAGACCTTAGAGCAGTGTTCCACTACTGGAAGTACTGGGGGCCTAAAAAAAATTCAGAGGGACTTTTTACAAGGGCATGTCCTGGCAGGACAAGGGAATGGCTTCAAACTGAAAAGGGGTGAGTTTAGATTAGATATTAGAAAGAAATTCTTTGCTGTGAGAATGGTGAAGTATTGGGGCAGGTTCCCTGGAGAAGCTGTGGGTTCGCCATCCCTGAAAGTGTTGAAGGTCAGATTGGATGGGGCTTTGAGCAACCTGGTCTAGCAGAAGGTGCCCCTCCATAGCAGGAGGGTTGGAACTGCATGATCGCTTTGAAGGTCACTTCTAACCCAAACCATTCTATGATTCTATGATCTTCACTCCTCTGAAGACCTATGATCCCTTCCAACCCTCTCTGTTTGTACTGATGAAATTTCCAGGACCCCTGACACATCCTCATGTCTGTGAAGCGAAGTTTTACTTACATGGTGAGAATGCTTTGTTTGACATGGAAGGGGCAAAAAATACATTTTACTGCAAAATCTTACTGATTAAATTTTATCTGAATAACTGTGTAAATCTGGTCAGTCATTGGCAGAGTAAGGTTCACATTTGGCAAAGGACACATAAAAGAATGAGAATGTATTGATGGTACAGCTTCTTCTTAAGCCTGGAAGGTCACAAAATGGTTCTCTATATGTGTGCAGGAAACTGAACTGAACACCAGAGAGGGAACAACTGTTTGAGTCAAAGGATGGTGGTGGTATATACACACGATGACCCACACATGGATAGTTATGGGCTGGCAAATAGAAAAAAAAAATTATTACTTTCAATTACAGGAGGTTTTAGAGCAACAGTCCAAGATTGGTTTTCATATTAAATTTCCTAAGTTTATCTAAGAGCTTATATGATGTGGTTATGTGTGATAACAAGGGAGAAATATTTGTGAACCTAGAGGCCTCTTCCAATCTAATTGAGGAAGGCTTCTTGTAATACAGTAGACATTAATGATTTTGCAGAGTTAGTTCTCAGTCTCAAGAGCTTTCTTAAGAGTGAAATTTACGTCCTTTTATGTATAACAGAACTTTTTCTGAACTGTCATGTGGTCTCCTGGGTTTTTCTTTACTTTCTGAATTACCATTTTGTGGTTTTTGAGAATACTCTCATGTCATTGTTTAAAATAAGAAAATTGATCTTCTAGCTGTCTGTGATGAAGTATTTTATGAAATATTAACATGCTTGAATTGTTGTAATGGAGAGAAATGAGGAAGGTAATGCTTCAGAGGAGGTCAAATGGACTAAGGGAGGGAAGAACAACAGAAAGATCAGTGTGAGAGAAATCTCTGTTTATGTAAACCAAGCTTCTGAGTATTATGAGTTATCTATAGATACCATACTTCGGTGATAAAAGTACACAGGCTTCATATATATCCTACCCTCAATTTTAGGATTAAACTTGTGCTAGATTTTTGTCTGCTTTGATCTCAGTGGGAGTCTTCCTTCTTCAGTGGAATCTGTTTTGGGGACTGTGATGTGAGAAACCATCTCATTTTAAAGCATACTCAGGAGATCAATTTAAGCCAATTTAGTTCGTTGTCCATAGGTATGATGTTTCAAATCCCTATGTAAGGTTTGTCTCTGTAACATCTGTTTTTAAAGCCTGAATTCTATTAAATTTCTAAACTCACCAAGTTAGAAATGTTTTATGCAACATTTTACCCCTGACTTACAGACTGTGAACTGCAGGATCTACAGTGAAATACCAACAGTTTAACTAGGTTGTGCCAGTAGCTATTACTATAAGCTTAGTCTGGGTTTCTAACTAACTAAACTATGATATTCGTACATTAAATGTATAATTTATAAGTAAATGTAGAAATAGAGTAGAATTTTAGGAGTGTATTAGGTTTAATTAGCTAACAAAAGGGTATTTTTCTTTTTGCTATTCGTGTAAATTAATTTACTGTTGGATTCACTTAATCCAAACTGCTTATTGTTGATTAATTTCCATTTCTAAGGGCCAAATGTTGCAGTCTTTAGGGAAAACACTCATTCACTTCACTTGGAGTTTTGCTTGGATGAATGCCATGAGATTTGCCCCTAAAAGCCTTTGAATCTATACCTACACCAAGCCTTAACAAATATTTCTCTGCTGCATTAATGAGCTGCCTCTCTAAACTCTTGAGTGTATTCCCTTTGCAATCTACAGTGCTTGCCTATCAAAATATTTTTCCATTATGAACATTCATTCTTTGCTATGTTTCATTTGCTTTATTGTAATTCAGTTTTAATTTAACATTGTAGTGCAACATAGGAATAAATTTCACTTGGTCCCAGTATTCTGGGTCTTGGACTTGGCTATGCTAACATATAAGAACAACAGGTGAAGTTTATAGTGATGTTTTCTGCACTATACCTTCAAGCTTCTTGACTCAGGAAAGCATCTGTGAGAAAGGCAGGATGGGAAGATTTGCTTGACAGAAGATTTTCTATTGTGAATTTTTCTTTAAAATTTGTTAATATCCAGGACACTAAAAATACAGAGAAGGAAGAGTTGATCCCTATCTATGAGCTTTTTAACAGCTGTATCATATTAGAACAGTTCATGTATATATTCTGTGGCCCATGTAATCTCTGTGACAGTTTTCCAGATTCCAGGTGAAGACAGTTTTCCTTTGTGAAAATATAACCAAAAAAGATTACTTTAAAAAGAAGATTTTAAAACCTCTCCAGGTTGTATTCCTTCTTTATAGAACCTCTCCTGCTTAGGAGCTGCAATGTGGCATTATATCATTGCACCTCTAGTTACAGATAGACTTTCTGAGCCATGCAGAGAGATGCCTCTTGAAAAACAATGCTTTTCTTCTTGGGGAGAATATATCTGAGTTCAGCCATGCCCCTAACACTGGTCATACAGTCCCATACTCCTCCAAGGACGTAATTCAGAGACAGTTTATCTCAGAAATGCATTCCTGACTTTTTTTTTGCTAAGAGGCAATTTTCACTTTTCTTAATAAAAGGGCGTTGTGTGCCAGGGTTTAAGAAGGACACATGGTTTAAGATTGCTGGCATTTTGGTGGCTCTCTTTTCAGATAAGATCAGTCACCTGAAAATCTCGGTTGCTGCTTCTGTGAAACTAAACACCTGATGTGAATCTGTTACTGTGAGCTTTCTTGCTCCTTACTTCTGAACAGTTTCATTTTTATCATTGTCATCATCACTGCTTGCCTTACTTGAATCAAGATGCTGCTTGCCACCCCAAGGGTAAAGAATGGAAAAGTCAGTCTTCTAGAAGAAGAAGCTGAGATCTTTCAGAATGAAGATCTGTTGTGAAAAGCCGGCATTTCCTTCATTTGACAATCCCAATGTGCTTTCTCTTGCCTCTCCATCCTCTGTGCCTCATATGTTTCTCTATGCATTTAAACTGTGTGTTTTGCTTAAAGCCTGCACACATCTTGCCTCTATTACATTGATCCTGACGGGAAAAATTGCTTTGCTGTCCTTCAAATCCCTGGTTATTGCACTTGTCACTTGCATTCCTTGATGAATAGATGTGTATGGCTCAGTTGTGTGAGATGTAATCTGCTTCTATATGGAGTGTAATACAGTCCACTAACTGAAGCCGACTTCTAAAAGAGAAGTAGATAATTGAATGCAATGAAACAAACAAAAAAAAATAAACAAGATGAAATCCTATTTTACTTCTCTTTCTTTTTCCAAGCATTTAGAGCATAAACTATGTAATTCCTTCATGACAATATCATTTTCAGTAACTTACTGAAAAATACAAATAAAATGCCAGTTCCCTTGGGAGCCATTAGCCTCGAGCAAATTGATGATGCAGTGGAAAGAAGAACATGCTGTGAAAGCTGGTAGATGAAATGCATCAAACTAAAACATACATGCTTTTGTGATTCAGAACATATTCCAAAGAGGTATATGATTTTGGGGGCAGCAGCGTTTTTAATTTGTATGTATACATGCTTTACTATTATTTATGCTGTCATGCTCCTACTCATAACTTAATAATTGAATTTTTTTAGCATCAAGGAACTGTAAGAAATCTAAGTCGTATCCATCTGGTATAGAGGTCCATGTCTGGCTATAGCAGAGAGAGCTGAGTTGCATATAACATGTTTGGCTGACCCTGGGAGTGGTGTTAAACATGAAGGCTATTCTGATAAATGTTAAGAGTCTCCAAGGGCTTGAAACATTCACTGTCTTCATATATTTTTAGATATTCTTTCCAAAGCCATACCAACATGACTTCTTTCCTCGGAGAACTCATTTTAACACATTTGATGGCACAGGGTTTGGACAACTTGCCAGTATGACAGATGTAAACAATCTCTGACATAAATCTCATATCCAGATTTCCTTTTGATTTGTATATGTATACTTACAGTGATTTTAACTGTATATAAACATGTAAAGTGTGCACACACCCTATTAACAAAGGATATAAAGATTCAATAACTCCTGTGCTGTGAAGTTTAGAGGTTAGAGAGGTCTAACCTAACAATAATGCTAGGGCTTTTAAAAGCAATTCTGAAGATGGGAATTATGTCAGATTATATGACTCCATTAATCTTGCTATGGAGTCATAATATTGCCAATTTATTTTGATGATCCAAGTTCTTAACTTTCATATTTCAGAGTAGTATGCAGTGGTTTATATTTTAATGTCTGTTTGTCCAGCTGAATCTGGCCTGCACAGCATGTGCTCAGCGAGCTTGAAATGTGATTTATAGATAGTTTTGTTGATCCACAGGCAGGAAAGCTACAGATCTCACTTAAACTTGAGTATAAAAAAATACATTGGAAACCCCCTTTTGCTTAAGGTTTTTATGCCCTACTGAACATTTCTCCACTCCCCGGGATTTCAAAGTAGACTTCTTGTGTGGTTAAAGTAGTGCCTGTTTTTTCTCATCTCATTTTCACATCTGTTTTAGTTACCACTCTGATTTTAAACACTGCTACTGAGGTGCAGATTTGCTTGACTTTCTTATAATAACCTGTAAATGCAGTAGTCAGTACTGTAATCTTCCATTTTAAGAGCCTCCCATTGATTAAGCAAAGACACTGACACTCTGATACTGCTGTCTTTAGTAGCTGTGAGCTCCCTTGCTGCCTTAGTGCTCTTATTTGCTCATTTTTCACACCTTGGTGAACAGCAGAAGTCAGTCAGAATAAGCCTGGTATTAGAAGCCAACTCATTTGAATTTGGGGGATATTTTACATTGTATGTTTTAATTTTCTGCTTAAAATAGTTTTCTGCTTTATAGTGTCTGGAGGGAATCAGATTAGAAAAGAAGTGGGGGGAATCTCTGAGCTGAAACCAAAGGCAGCAAATTTTCTGTTGGAAAGGAACATTTTTCTGCAACTGTGCAACTGTGAGCCAGTGCAGCAGAATAACTGTCCTGACAGGATATGAACTCTGAAAGGTTTTGGGGTGTGATGCATCTTTCTGAGTCACATTAGTCCAGTGCACACTTACTGCTGACATGATGCACAAGTGTTTCTCATCTCCTTGTCCTGCCTGCTCAGTGTTTCCGGAGAGTATCTAAGGGCTTTTAACTCATTGAGTTCCAGATCAAAATTCCTGTCTGAGTGAGCATGTTTGATAAATAATATTCTCTGCATATCCTTAAAAAATGTGCTGGAATGCTTACTGAAACTCCACAAGGGATGCAATCATTCTATATGCAAAATATGCTGAAATCAATAGTAAGAGAGTGTGTCCTGCTAAGTTCAGTAATTTTTATCTTAGTCATTAAATGCCAACACTGAGCATTTTCTGGTTTGCCTATTAAAATTAACAGAAGGTAGATAACCAGATCCCTTTTATGATCTGTTTTTTGAAAAACTGTTTTCACTATGTCCTAGAAAAAAAAAAGTCATTTGCCAAGGAAAGTCACTAGGTTCAATATTACTTTCATATTTCTATTTTGTAATGAGTGTGAAATGTAAACTAATACAAGCAGTAAAGAGTTGCTGGCATATAGAACTTTATTTTTGTATTTTTGGTATTATATTAAAATTTGTGTAAACTTTTAAGAGGCTGTTGCAGAGCAATGAATGCTCCCATAGACTTTTTCTTTTGTAATTTTGATTAAATTTGAAATTACCAAGTTACTAGAATTTAAGGCAAAAAGTTTGTTTCTGTATACTAGAAATTCTGTTTTCCTGCTTTATGAATATTTTTAGCGTTTTAAATAAGTGTTAATTTTACAGAAGAAAATGACTTCTAAATCAGATTGTTATCTGATTATCCTCTAAGTAACATTTTCTTCCACTTAGCTAGGGATTTGGCTATATGAAAGATATCTCAGTAAACCCTGGAGCATCTAGCATTTAAAGTGAAAAGCAGTGTAGCTGAAGGATTTAATTTCCTTTGTGAAATTGTACAATTGTGTTAGTTATGTAGGTTTTCTAAACCAAAATACATGATAAATGATAAATACTGGTTTAGATCATCTTTGGAAAGAGACTGTTCTGTTAGCAGTCTAAAGTACCAGGTTTTGGGGAGATCTGTCTGATGGATTGAGAGACTTTATTTCCTCCTGATGTTTGTGAGAACTGAGAATTTTTGGAACCTGCCATGAGGTGCTCAGCACAGTATCACATCCCAAGTGAGTATGGACCTATGCAGCCCATAGATCCATAACCAAACCAGAGTGTATATTAATCCACAGGTGGGGTCAAATTCATTCTTTTAACATTTGTTTTGAGTTAAAGGTCAAATTTTGGCCACTGCTTTATAGACTTTTTTGTTTTTCAAACCAGGATGTATTAAATATGCAGTAAAAAATACATAAAGTACTTTGTTTTAAAATACTTTTTTTATTCTGAAGAAGTTTTTAAAAAATAAATTGCTCAGTCACATCTGAAAAGTTGTTCAGCAAATGTCTCCCTAATGGATACCATAGCAATAACATGAATTGTAGAACTATGGGGAAGGGACAAAAATAAGCACCAAGACAAACATTAAAATTATTAATTTTTGCTTTTCTTGTTAGTCTCAGAAGCACATGGGTTTACAAAACACAAAATATGTTTGCTGTTTTTCATGTCTCCTGCATTTCATTGTTTTTTTTATTTGCTCATTATTAAGGTTTAAGAACAAAAAAAGTATGTAAGTTCTTGATTTCAAGCATGTTTTGATTTGTTGGTCAGTTAATTGGTTTTTAATGGAGTTGAGAGTGAGCAAAGGAAAAATTGGGAATAACTTTAAAATGAAAAGTTTAGATCTCATAGCTGAAGGCTGATAGACAAGCATCCTCCTTGTGTGGATAAAGGTAAAGAGGCAATATAACACAAACTGACAAATTGGTTACATGGATACTTCAAAAAAAAAATAGATGTGAAGGTCAGGATCTAGATCATATATATTTCTAGGTATATGCTGGACCCTGCAGGAAAACACAGTCAGGCTTTGGATTAATGAGTGCTGAACTGAGCTGAACTATTTCTGTCTCCCTTTAGCCTGGGTTTTTATCAGATATTCCTTTTATTCTGTCATACAGAACTTCTTGCCTATCTTCTGCCTGGCAAAAATGTACCTTAAGCTGTATGTCATGGTTCAGTATAGTTTGGGTTTTTAGTAAAGAGGGCATCAGCCACGGAAGTGGTTCTCTTGCAAAGAGGTGCTTACAGCTTCCTCTATGACCTAACAGAACCTATCAATTGGCTAGTTTGAATATTGGCAACTTTTTAAGCTACTTAAGAAGCTTGACACCCCTCTGTGTTTCACATTTAAGAACGAACAAGCCCTGGGAAAGCTCTCTAGCCTTCTGGCTTTCGGACAGGTAAGTGGGGGGGCCTGCAGGTGGCCCAGCGGGGCCGGGCCGGGTCAGCCGTGGCGCAGCCCTGTTCTGCCCGCAGCCTCCCCACAGCCCTGCTCCGTGCAGGCAGCCCTGGGGCGCTCGGGACTCATCTGGGGCTGCTGCCCCACTGCCCGGCAAAGCTCATGTGACCAACAGCCATAAGCAAATTCCAGCTGTGGGGCCGGGTGAGAGTAAACCTTTAGTGCTGTCACTTTCCTCCAGAACAGATGAAGCCTGCTGACATTAAGTAAAGAAGGAAGAGCTGAAAACCTGAGGGAGGAGAAAGAGGAGATGCTTCAAGCCTAGAAGCTGAAATTCTGTTGTAAATCTATGGTGATGGACTATGATACATCAGAGTACCTGTTGTAATTTCATGAAAGCATGGGGGGTGGAGCGTTCAGACTGCAATTCTGAGCAAAAGTACCTGTGCTGAAATAAGCAAATGACAGTAGCTGTAATTTGATGAGGACCCTTGCTCCCAGGGAAGGAGAAGACCTCTATTCCTAGAGATTAAAGTGATGAGGACCCTTGCTCCCAGGGGAGGAGGAAGGCCTCTATTCCTAGAGAAGAAGATGCTCCCAGAGATGGGTGAAGAGAACCTTTGTTTCTGAACAGCTCAACCTTAAAATGGTACCCCAGTAGCTCAAGATTGGACCCTCGAAAGCAGTTGTGGGGAAAGCTGCAAGTCAGGGGAAGGGACTCTCACATGTGAGCAAAGAACCATCCTGGGCACCTGTCTTGCTGTGAATTTGAAACCATGAGAGAATCTCTTGTGGAGATGTCTCCATAGCCTGAGCAAGAGAGACTCCTCTCCCTAAGTGAACTGAAAAAGGTTATTATAGAGGTGGTAAACTGACTGAAAATCTCAAGGGTTGTATTTTTACATTGTCAGTGGGGGAAGGGACAAAGGTGGGGGGAGACAAGTGTTCTGAAGGTGTGGTCTGATTTTTTTTTTTCCTTTCTTTTAGGTCTGTTAATAAACTTCTTTATATTCTTTTAAGTTTTGTGCCTGCTTTGCTTCCTCCTAATTCCTATCTCACAGAAGCAAAATAAGTAAGGAATGGATATTTTGAACCGAACCACTACACTGTATTAAAACATAACAGGAAAGTTCTGACAAATAGCAAACAATCCTTGAGCACTGACAGAAGTTTTGACACGTAGCAAAACTGTCTTGCTGAATGCATCTTCCAACACACCACCTTTTAACATGTGCTAAGACTGCACAGCCTCATATGTTTTCATATTATAGTGCAGATTATGAGTACTATATCTGCCTTTACCATGAAGTTAGAGAAACTATTTAATGTGCTATGAAAATGTAAAATAATTTGGATGAATAACGGAACATGAATTTAATTCAGGAACCCTTAGGGGTATATCCTCATTTCAATGAGAGGCGGTTTATCCTTAATGAGAGGCTTATGCATAGCTGTCTGTGCACCGAAATGAGAATACACTCAAAACGACTTAAACTTGAGAGCTACGAATAATCTATTTAGAGTTTTTGTAGTCAAAGGAGACGGAATTTTAAAAGTAACTAGTTAGCCCTTATTTGCATAACAAAATTAGCTGAGATTCAAGTCGTGGAGGAAAATTGAAAAGGCTTTGTCACCTCTATTACATGCTATCTGATCAAATGGTACCTGAAGGCAAATGGACTGATCTTTTTCTCTATTTAAATATTGCTAAGTACATTTTATAAAATTGATTCTTTTTTTTCTAAGAATCTCGTTAGTAAAAAAAATAGTTTCAAGTGGCATTCTTTTTCCTGAATGAAACTGATCATAGTTACATTGCAAAAAGATGTTTACCAACTGTTGATCATTGTTCTCTTAAATGCAAATTACCATTTTTCTTTTAAATGCAAATTGCTGGTTGTATCTTATTTTCTTTAGATACTTTCTCAATTGTTCTTACTATCAGTCTAGTCCCTTTGATTCAGACTTTTGCAATTTCTTACCTCCCATATAGGGCAAATCCATAGGAGCTCCACACCCTTGATTTGCATGCCTGTAGTTACAGTCACAGCATGCCTCTTTGATTCTCAGAAAGACCCTGGATTTTGGTTCTGTCTGTGTTCAAAGTGTAGTTTCAGAGCAGAAGGAAGATGCTAGGCCAAGATAATAGTGGAGGTAGTAGAAGAGAAAGGGTTTACAAAATAAGAGCATGTGCCAAAAATAACTACTGGCAGTACTGGAGAAAATGTATTTTGAAATGTCGTGTAGGAGCATCAGTACTTTAACAGGTGGTTATTGCTTGTGCCCACATGCAGTGTTTAAAATAACTGCAGTTGGTGCACTGAAGTTTTGTACACATTAGGTTGGCCAGGAGAGTGATTCAATGACTTCGGCTGTTTGCGGTTTAAACCAGACTATGCAGGTCTTACCCATTACATATTCAGCTTGGTAAGGTGGTTCTGCATGAGTTTTCAGGTAAAAATTAAATACAGTCGACTTTTATTGTTGCATGAGATGTATGGTGTTAAAGACACAGATTTTAAACTTTTCTAAAATATTTTCTGCTATTTATTGTTTAGCAATAGCTAAATAGATGTAACTACTTTTTACAATTTTACTTGACAATAGCTAAGATCATAGGCAAATAATGTATTTCAGTTCAGGCAGAACACATGTTGATTTCAGAAGATCTAGAAAGAATGCTCAGCATTTTAAGAAATCCTCAGGGTTCATACATGGAAAAATATTGCTGACTTCAGATAATTCTTACTTGAGTAACTCTAAAAGGCTATTGCTGAGAATAATAATTTTAATAGTCATATTCACTTTTGAATCATATTTAGGATAGCTGTTGAAGTTAAACATTTTTTTCTGCTTCTTTAGGCAGTGGACACCCAATTTATAAATGCAGTCTTGCAGTTTAAAATATCACTTACCTTTTACAAGAATTCACTTAATTTGATTTTTTTTTTTTTTTGAGAGGAAGGTGCAGGTATAAAAATAGCAGCAAAAAAATGGAGAAGTGAAGTGAGTCACCTCTGAGGCTCAAGGATTTTGGTTACTTGTTTGAAAAGTGCAAAGGACAGACCATAGAGAGCAAAATCCTCTATGCTGAGATTGCCTCTGAGCTGTTAGGGATGTTGCTGACTGCTTAATTGTGTGCATGTTGTCATTAGTTCTTGAAATACAAAGCAGTAAGGCACGTGGCTGCAGAGAGTGGAGCTTCGAAGAGCCTCGGCCCCAGGTCTATACCCTCTGCATCATCACTGTAGAAAGACTCAATTTAAATGCTAAAATATGTTGTAGTCCAGATGGAAACCAGACCATGTGGATCATCCCACTGACTTCAGTTTTGCTTCTAGGGAGGGCACTTGCAAGTTCTTAGAAGCGACCTGAGTTGCCGTATCTGAAATGATTCCTGAGTCACAGTGTCACTCAAAGCAGGGACTTCCGTGCAATTTGAGACAATCCCCTCTCCTGTTATGTTTTATATTCAGATAAGTAAGACATGAGGGAGAAAATAATTTACTTTTATAAATTTTTTGTGAGGACTCTCAAAAAAGTCACTGAAGGCTAATCACTTTCAATTCCACAACCTCTTTTGAACTCTGTTTTTCCTCCCTTTTTCCTCCCTTTTTTTTTTTTTTTTTTTTGGTAACTGAAATTTGTGGACTAAGCTTCCAGCTTTGCTTTCGCTGTAAGCATGCCTCTCTGCAGGTTTTCTTGGCTAGAACATGAAACCTTGGTTTGCTGTCTTCAAGTCTTAAAGTAGATGCTTTCTTTGTTAGCTGTAGCTGCCAAAATACATTATTATTTTTCTTAGTTGCACTCTGTTCTGTAAGGCAGGAACAAACAGAACCATGCTCAAAAGGAAAGAGGACAACTCTCTAGAAGAGGTGGAATTCTTTAAAAACAAGTTAGAAATAGTCACTCCGTCACTCCTGATCTGTGTCATAGATATCAGTTAGTTTCATGCAAGTCTATCTGAGAGATGAACCACAAATTATTTTAGGCATGCTTTTCTTTTTTTTTAATCACTGTTGATGTAATGAAGGGATACATGATGGGACTGAAAAGTAACAGAACTAGTGCAAAATGTGTGTATTCAAACCATAATTATTTTTGAGATGTCAATAATATTGCAAATAAAATCATGGCAGGTAACCAGATTTGTCTGCAATGGAACGTGAGGCAATGGGTACTATATTAATTTGCAGCAGCAGAGCAGGATTAGTACACGATTTCTATGTATATATGGCCATGCTGCAAGAAAAATACCCTGCCTTGCTCCTTCTTCATTGAGCCTCTCAATCATGCTGCTCTCATGCAGGATCATGCCAAAGGTATTAGCTGTGCATAGTTGTTGCCATCCTCAACTTGGCTTTAAGCAAGGACTGTAGTAAAAGCTAAAGACAGAATGACTTGCTAATTTTTATCTGAAGATCCAGACCTGCCATATTGTGCATACTTGAAATACTCTGGGAATGTTCCGTGTAGAATAAATACAGTTTTTTACTCAGGTAGGAAAGCCATTTAAAATCCCGGAGATGAATGGCAACTAGCAGGATAAAGGACTTAATAAGCTGTAGAGAAAATGACCGTATCAAAGAAATAATTTGAAAGAGCTCAAAGGTAGCAAATGATAGATTTCTTTAGCTAGCAAAGGTGACTACCTGGAGGCACCTGGACTGCACTGATTTTGATCAGATTCAGGAACAGGTCGCACCTGCTTTTATGACCCTGCTCTTGAGCAGGCCAGTGGTCATACAGCTGTACATGCTAATGGATCACCTGAATTAAGGGACAAGAGGGAGTTTTTCTGAAAAAGGCCAGGCTCAGCACCTGAAAAACAGCTTCTCCATTTCATCAGTACCTGGGAACAGGAAGCATAAATATTTATTTTTGTACTGTCTCGAGACTTGAATATGTGGCTGAAGTACACCATATCTTCTCAGGTTTCATGGTTCAAGCATGAAGGCTGATGGTTGTCTGGTGTCTGGAAACAGTGGGGTGCCCTGTGGTCAGCAGACTGCTTTTTGACATCACAAAGTAGTGGGATGCGGCTAGGAACCGAGCATTTGGGGAAGGACCCCTGGATTCAAGTGGGCCAAGTCTTTTTTGTCTTTATTTGTCAAAGTGTGTCTGTATCTGGTAAAGAGCAGAAGCAATTTGTTTAATACCAAGCTGGAAGCTGAGCCACAGCACCCATTTCTGTGAGAGAGCTGACCCACTGTGATGTTACTGTGTTCCAGAGAACTCTGAGGGTACTGGTTTTGTGCTCCAGCAACACAGGGAATTGGAGAGGACCTGCCGTGGGCTACTGGCCCACAAAAAAGAAACTCGTGTGAGTTAATGTGACACCTAATGGTTCTGGTTTGGGGCTTTTTGTGACTTTTTTTTTCCTAGCGCCTCTCTAATGCATTTCTTCTAGAGGTATAGTTACAGGATCTGTTACACTTGCTCAGTGTTCAAGATTAGTTTTCAGTCAGTGGTTTTGAAGTTAGTCTCTTATAATTTAGGTCAGTGGACAGGCATATATACCTTGACCTAACAGCTTTCTGAGCTTCTTTTGGTACTACAAATAGGATTTTCTAATGTTTGTTTAAATATTCTGGAGAAAGGGAGTGGAAGAAACAGTATAAATGGTATAATTTATGAGTAATTTTATCATATTTTGGAACAAAATGGATATTTATTATTTGAATGTTATATTTGCTACTTAAGTCATCTCTAGTAGGAAGCTTCTAGTAGGAATAGGAAAAGAAAGGCTTCCAGCAACATGAAATTACCATGAAAAATGTATGTGCTTTTAGTCCTCAAATTCTTGTTTACTTTTGGGAATCAAGCATATATCTTAAGTTACAGTTTAATTTCTTTACTTGTAAATGCATGGAACTTTTCAGTTTTTCCTGTGTAATGGGAAGAAGTGCTTATGGAGACAATGGATGCTGGTGAGAAACTTACACTAAGGTACTGGAAAAGTAAATATGTCTTTTTTTCTTGTCAGATATATTCATAACCACATACGGTCTGTTGACCTGCTGAACATTTAAACATCTTACAAATGGTGAGTTCTCAGTTGTCTTTAACTGAAATCAGTGATCTACTCCATAGAAACGTCTTTTATCTTAAAGAAAGTATAGGAAGGTATGTGGTGCATGTGTGAGGAAAAGAAGTGGTCTGCTGCTTAATAAAGAGATCATTGCTATCACCATACCTGACTTTATTTAAAATTAGTAGCAACCAACTAATGCTAAATGTTGCATCCTTCAGAAACCTACAAAAAGGATTGTGCTTTTTCTAACAGTCAGAAAATGCAAGCTCTATCAGAATAAGGAAAGATTAAGTTATTTTGTTGAAGTAGATTTTTGGTGAAGGTGTCCTTGCTGGCAGTTGTATCCCACCTAAACCAACATACTGACTTCTTGGCTGCTTGTGTGGTCTTGGTGGTGGAAGAAAAGAGTGAAAAATACATAAAAGGGAGATAATAGAGTGAAGGGATTAGAAGAGATGAGGTAGCTGAAAAAAATGGGGCTTGAAGTAGCACAGGGATGTCAGGGTCTATGGTCAACACAAATGAATTGATGTTGTGTAGGCTCTCACACAAAATTTGGCTGTAAAGCTGTCTTTTTTTCACAACTAATACTGAAAGGAAGTCTACCACAGAAAGGGTAAAAAAGAGTGGAACTAGTGAAAAAAAATGAGAGAATTTTTTTGATTAAAAAAAGAAAAGTAGCATTTTTTTCTAAATTTTCCAACCATTATCAAGCACAGATGGCTGTTTCCAAATGGTTTGCCTCTAAAACATTGCCTACTTCTATGCTAGCTGAATTTTTCAAATATTTTCTAACTTCAGAGCAGATTGCAGTGTTCCAAGTGGAAGGTAAGAAGAGAGAGCTAGCCTCAGTAATGTCTATTTCTAGAAAAAACTGGCAACATGTCAGCTGTACATAGATGGAAATAGATTTTACTGATTCTTTGCTGACACCTGGTCAGTAAGGCAATTGAGCAGCTCTAGTTCCTGAACTAAACTGAAATAAACTCCACAAAATCCTTCTTTTTCTTTTTTCCTTCACAACATTATCAGTGTTACCTCAGTCTTATGAAACTCCATCTTGCATAAATTGTACCCAGGAGGTCCTCATATCACCTCATCTCAGTTAAAAAGAGGAATGTGAAAATACTGCATCTGGGTCTATGTGTGTTACATTGATTCTCTTGTCATCCGTGACCTAATTTGGGAAACCTCTTCTGGTCTGCATTGCAAATAGTTTGGTACATATGGCTCTCCTCCCTCATGTCTTAGTCATATGCACACACGTGCTGTGTGGTGATAATACCAAATGATTAATATCTTTTGTTTTCTGTTTGAATGACAGCTTGTTTTTTATTTTCTTCAATGTGCACAGATTACCCAGTTCTGTAACATTAAAGGAGCACGATGAAGTCTCAGACAATGCCCAGCAGGGCACTAGGACTTTTGAGCTGAAGCAGTAGAGACTGCTGTAAAGAGTTTGGGGTTGAACAGAAGATAAAAGTGGCTGAGACACCAATGGGCAGGACCAGTGGTACCCTAGTCAGGGCTTCTAGCAAGGAAGCCCTGACCTGTAGATGCTACCTGCCCAGGGAAACACATACTGAATTGAATAAGAAAAAATCTTGAGGAAGTAGAAGGATGAATGCATGACTGAGGTGGATGGATGGGTTTTCAGAGGTGTATATCACCTGACTCTGACTAGGTGATGGTGTCTCATAACAGTTAAGTGAACTTTTAGGTAGTTGGTTGTTGGACTTGAAAACATGAAGCTTACAGAGACACTAAGAACTCTCAACTGCCTCGGAACATAAGGGTGCTCAGAGCAGTAACTCATTTTGGCATTTCCAAACATCTTCACATTTTAACAAAGGGATATTTGTGAGTATAATACCTATTAAAAAAAATAAAAAATACTTCAACAGTCTATTGCAGTTGGTGGATTCAGCGTGAGTAATCTGGAACATCTTGTACATGCCATTCGTATGAAAATCTGTGAGCACTTAATATAGCTTGCACAAGCTAAATTGCCAAGTGATGCAAAGCAGATGAGGCCCAGCATGATTATAGGATCCCAGACTGAGGTATTGGAGTGATTAAAAAAAAAGAGATCTCTTTAGACCTACTGCATATAAAAGACTTCAAGGTAATAAATACCAAGCCACAACAACAAGTTTTGAACCTGTAAGATAGACAAATGGACACACATCTTTCTGGCTGAAGTGTGTAAAACGTGCACTTGCAGGACTGAGGAACAATGTTTAGATTACATTTGCAGTCTTAGATATAAAAAACAGTCTGCAGCCCAAAACTGGGGACATGTATTTTTGAGGGAGGTATTTATCAGTTAATAATGAACAGAAGGAGCAGGCTGACTGACAAAGAGACCAGAAAGTACAGACCAGACAGAAACTCCTCAGGA
Source organism: Coloeus monedula (assembly GCF_965178545.1). NCBI lineage: Eukaryota > Metazoa > Chordata > Aves > Passeriformes > Corvidae > Coloeus > Coloeus monedula. The sequence goes on from NC_138781.1 coordinate 109,230,913, forward strand.
AGGGGCTGTGGATGTTTTCTGGTGGTTTGTTGGGGTTTTTTTGTGTAGGAGAAATGGAGGTGATAATAAGAGATTGTAATGTAAATTCTTTGTTTTATAAAGTAAAGAACTTACTGCTTCTAGGTCATGAGGTCATGGCTGTGCACAGGTAAATTTAGCTAGGTTTTGTATTTAGTTGTTGGTAGTTGTAATGCTGCTCTTATCTTGCATTTTATTAACCCCAACAACTCTTTTGCGTAATATTATATGATATATTTGCATTTTGTAATATTCTCATTTTCTCCTATAGCTTTTTCTCATTTATCTTACATGGTAGCTTTTCAACTAAAAGCAGATTTAAAAAAAAAAAAAAGGATGTGAAGACTTGTATCAACTCAGGCACACTGGAGGATGGGAGAAAACCATCTGACTCCTGAAGTGTTCCTGAATGTGATGGAGTAAATGTGATAGGCAGATGAGAAAAATTATGATGAAAAAAGATGTATTGAATTGATGATGATAAACCTGGCTGCATGTGTGGTTCTTTGGTAGCTCAGCAAAGACCCAGTTCTTCCTCCAGCCTAGTCTAAGCACTATGTGGACTGAGAAATTTGACTTGGTCTGAGGTACATAAGTAGCTTTAAATATAAATACTAAGTATTCATCTTTTATGTATAAATGAGACCTCTATCTTGTCCTTTGTAAAAAGAGGGGGGGGAAAAAGCTGCTGAACCAGTTTTTATACCAGGACTTAGTAAGGGACAGTGAAAACAAATTCAGAGCCAAATTGTAAATGGGTCTGTTAATTGCATGATGCAGTTGCTGAGACTAACAATGTACTTATCTTCTTGCCTACATGGGGATTGGGAGGATGGATTTGCAGAGACTTCAGGTGCTCTGATCTTGTGTCTGCTCTTCTGAGCAAACCACACGTTCTGCACTGTGTGGTAAACCACACTGGAACAGATGGTGGTGTCTGAACTGTGTGTGCAGAGCAGGACATCCGTGTGTCTGAGACATCTTTTTCTTCCCTCCTTTGTTGCTTAGTCCTACCGGTACAACCCAAAACCGCAGGCAACTCTTGGTTATTAGGATTTTTAATATGGTTTGCTGTGGAAGAGAGAATTTGACAACCATCTTAAGCAGCTAAAAATGATGTGACAGGTTCTATTTAAGTGAGACATTTAAATAGCTATTGCAGGGGACACTTCTGTCTTTTGTTTGCATCTTCTCTTGCAAAGCAAGAGGAAGAGTAAATGTCTTCTTTTGCTTGTCGTTTTATGCAGGCACGAGACTTTTTTCCTTTTCTGAAATCTGAGATTTTAAAGATCAGTGTTTAAAGAAACACATTTCCATCACTGTGTGAGATTTCTTTTAAGGTTCCTCTGAAGTGATCTCACATGGAGGGGGAAGGAAAGGGAAGCTGCTTGTTGACTCACATTTGACTTCATTTGGGCTGACCGCTAAATCAGCAGCTTCTGAGTTTTACCTTTATTGTGAGAAAACTGCTATAGAGTGTCAAAGCACTGGGTGATGCTGCTGGGTTGTTCTTGGTTTTGGTTTTTGGTTGGGTTTTTTTTCCAGTTAAAAATGTTTAAGGACATAGTTCCTGAGTTTAGATGCACCTCAGAAGCAGCTCTCTGATTTGCTTCGGAATCAATTACAGTGCCCTGGGAAGTACACAGCAGGACTAATCAAACTGTGTGTACAGTTTGCACTCAGGTGTACAAAACCAAATGAGAAAATGGAGATTAGGTAGCTATTTCTGTAAATCTTTCTTCCAAAATTTCTTATAATTTTTATATACTTTGTTCAAAAATCAGTCAGCCTATCTGTAGGAACTGAGTGGGACATGACTGTGTCCCATATATTTTAGTTTTATTGGAGAGGCAGAATACACCACGGGGCATCAGGAGTACATTGGCAAATGTAAAAAGGAGTACATTGTATGCCTGAAGCTGGCAGCACTCAAGACTGAGACTGAAATCAACACTCATGGTTGAAACTGAAATTTCACAAGTGAGGAAGAATATTCACATTTCTTCCTGAACTGTAGCAAATTTCCACTGGAAAAAGAAAATTCTCACCAGTACATTTAGAGTACGCCTTCTCCCATTCCCCATGAAGATTCTTACAGAGTAATAGAAGCTAGCTGTCAGTGGTAGTAGCCTGCAACCCATAGCTCAATATTTGCAATTTCTGCCATCTGCTGTTTGCTTGCCAGAAAAGTTCCTTGGGAAACTCCATACCTGTTGAACAGTAGCTAGTAGCTCTCATTTAAAATAATAATTTAAGTCCATACTTACATAAATAAATAAATAAAGTTCATATTTTTGGCTTCTTTATGGATGCCAGTGTAGAGTTCTGTTTCATAATGTAATTTCTTTGGGTTGATAAACAGACATTGGTCAGTTTACAGGATCATAGAATCATTTAGATTGGAAAAGACCTTTAAGATCATCAAGTCCAACTATTAAACTAATACTGCCAATCATGTCCCTAAGCACCACATCTACCCAACTTTTAAATACATCCAGGGATGGTGACTCTCTTAGCAGCCTGTTCAAATGCCAGACCACCTTTTTGTGAGTAAGGTTTTCCTAATACCCAATCCAAACCTCCCCTGCTGCAATCTGAGGCCATTGCCTCTTGTCCTATCACTTGTTACTTGGGAGAAGAGACAGCCCCCCACCTGGCTCCAACCTTTTTTCAGGAGTTGTGGAGAGCAATAACGTCTCTCCTCATGGTGTAGCAGGTCCCCTGACCATTTTCCCTTGGAGTATGGATTGTGGGGGCTTCATTCTTCTCCCTATTCCTGACTTCCAGCACGGGGAATGGGGAACCCAAAGAACTGGCCTTAGTCTTAAAGACTGAGGCAAAGAAAGCATTAAGTATCTCACCCTTTTCCTCATCAGTTGTCAGTGTTTTATTCCCCACATCTCAAAAAGGATGGAGATTCTCCTTAGCCCTTCTTTTTTTGCTAATGTATTTATAGGAACATTTTTATTGTCTTTTACAGCAATAGTCAAATAACATTCTAGTTGGGCTTTGGCACTTCTAATTTTCTTCCCACATAATCTCACAACATCCTTGTAGTCCATCGGGGTTGCATGCCCCCTTTTCACTGCTGCCTACCCAAAGAATCAGTAATTAATCTGAGGTCTGTATCAGGGTAGGAAAGCTTTTTCCTCACATCTTGAGGCTACCCCGCATGGAGGCAGCAGGCTTCCCCAAAGGTGTGGGTCCAGTGTGCCTTGGTGACTGAGTAGAATAAACAAAGATAAAACAACAGTAGGCATTAAGTAAGCTTTCAGTTTCAGAAGCTACTAAGTCAAGATAGCTGTCGAGAATCTAAAAAATGTCCCACCATTAATGTGCAAGCATTAACTGTTGAATAAAGAGGTTTATCTTGTGAGGGAAATTATTTACTAAATCAGCATTTTATCTCTTCTTTTCCCTGTCATTGTGATAAAAATAAGACAGGTGGATGATATGAAAAGAACTAACACACCATTGGTGTAAATATTAAAGGTTTCAAGGAGACTGTAGCACACTCTGTCAAAACCTTTCGTAGCTCTTAAACTGGTGGCCTCAACAGTGGAGGTACAAAGGGGGCCTGAATGGAAGGTAGTTTCTCAGTGGCACTTCCAGTATCATGTTTAAAGGCATTATTAGAGGCCGTGCATCCAGCCCTGACTTCTTTGTTTGCAAATGAATTGAGGTGTACAGTTGGTGTGTCTGGCCAATGGAAAATTTTGGAGTTGCAAAGAAAGCTGGAGACTGAGATGTACCATTCTTGGGAGGCTCTTGGTGTGGGACCAAGAAGCGACTTGTGGTGGGTGATGTGAACTGGTCTGTGCACTGCACAGATCTTGGAGCGTATTATCTTTTCTTCTGTGATCAGATTCTCTCACTAAGGGAGCTACTTAGATCGCTCCAAGCAGGAGTCTCTGTGCAAACTAGGATGTATGCAGTGTGGACACTGAGAGGCCAAGGACTGTGCAGTGGAACAGAAAGGGAAATAATTTGGCTACGTAGATAGGAATCGTGATGTGTTTTGGGGCCAGAAACTCAAAAAAGGCTTTCCTAGCCAGGTTGCTCCACAGCATGCCCAGTAACACTGGAAGTAGAGTGCTTTCCATGACATAAAGTCATGGATTCTCCATATTTAGGACAGTTTTCATTCCTGAGCTGTTGGAGAGGTTTGCCTTCTGAATTATCTGTCCCCAATAGAGTGAATGTGGCATCCTAAAAGCAGCAGAATACAGAAGAGTGCTGCTTAAATTTTACAGAAAGTTCATGAAACCTGGCACATTTTATACTTAAAAGTCACCTATAAATCCTCTCTTTCCATTAAAAAGGTAGTTACAGCAGAAAATTCTTAGCTACTTAGAAGACAAAAGAAAATACTACTGTTCATGTTAACTAAGGCTAGATGATACAGAAATTAAGCTCTTTCAAAAACAGAATAATGTTTAGAGATAGAAATGATGGCAGTGCTTCTGTCCATGGGAATGAAAATGAACATTTGATCTGAACTCATAATTTGGGTTTGGGTTTTTTCCTATAATGGTGTAAAATAATCACACTGACTCAGTCATCATTGTTTGGAAGTTACAGATGAGATTTTAAAGCCATATATATTGATTTATATGAATTACAGTAAATGACAAGAACCTCCTTTAAATCTGTCGAACTTAATTTTCTGCTCTGTGGAGCACAGTGATTGAGACACTGAAGCTGAATGACATTTTACACTGTGTGTACTGCCAGCTGCCAAAAGCCTGTGGCATTAGTTGAATCCACAGTAAACCCATGGACAACTAGTCAAGAAGATGCAGTGCATAATTCTCTCTTGGCAGTGCTTCCAAGGGAACTTCAGGCATCATTTTGCAGTGCCTACAATGGCAAAGCAATGGCATTCTTGATGAACAGTTTGGCAGAGCTGTACCCAGCCATTTCAAATATTGGCGGATGCTGCTGAGTGGTTTGAGGGTCATACTTCTTTGGACCTCTGTAACATCAGAATCATAATTAGGATCAGTGGCATATTTGACTGTAGTCTGTCTATATCCAAAAGGGAGTATATAGCACAATATCTTTTTAGATAAGTGGTTAGTTGTATTCAGATTCTCATAGGTTATTCTATTGGGAAGAAAAAGTGATGAGAGAATTGCTTATAATAGTGCATCTTCATTTGTTTGCAGAACAAATCTTCATAAAATTATATCTTCCTAAATAAAGGAAGAATAAGAATAATAAAGGGAGTCTCTTTATTCTAAAAAGTCTCCTTAGTGCCAAGAAAATGATTGAAATGTACTGAGCCTTCTTCTTATGCTTGTATTGCAAGTGTTCCTCTGATACTTTTTTGTTTCCCATTGCCTTTTTTGGCCACATCTGTGATGCTTTTGTCTTTAGTTTTGTGGGTTTTTTGCACGTACAGTACCAACAACTTCAAAATTGCTTTTGGCCACCAGGAGAATCCACCTTGTTGCATTACAGAACAGCACCAGAGCAACCTCTGCATGAATTAGAATGGTAATTTCTTCTGTTTCTATGGAATCTTAACTTCATGCTGTGTTTACAGTGAATTCTCACTATGCCTCCAAACCCACAGATTTTGGACTCAATAGCTTTGATATAAAACTACTCTTACTGTTTTCCTTTAATGTATGGCAGGGTCCTTCGAAATTGACGACAAAATTCCAAAGACATTGATGTTGTCAGATCAAACACCAAATTCATGTGTCCAGGATAATTCATAACATTCGTCTTCCAATCTTTGGGATTTTTCCTCTCTGGAAGTTAGCATTTATACATGAGATTGAAGACTCCTTTTCTTTGGTAGTCTGTAATTTGCACATTCTATGACTTTTAGGCTTGGAGTACTGATGTAAGGGATTTTTATGCATTTTTATGCAGGTGCTGTAGGAGGGAGCTGGGCTGTGTAATGGTTCTTCTTATGGCTTATCTGTGTTTGCAGGACACAAAGCCTGGGAGTTTGTCTTCTAACCAAGAAGACATTTTCCTAGTTGGTAGTTTAATTCCTTTTCTCCAGAGCAAAGGAAACCTGAGGTTTTCTTTGAAGATATTTTAGTACCTTGCAAATACTATTGTGAAGTATTCAATACCATTCTCTACTTTGTCATGTGACACTGGATTGTCATCATCCACAGCCATTGGCAATCTGCTTTGCTAAAAAAGTTTTCAACTGCAATATTAATTTAATCTGAGGAGAAAATTAACATATGATTTTTCATTTCCATAGATTTAAAAGAAATTTTTCCCTCCTATGCCACACTAAAATAAATTTCAGATGAAATCTGAAAGCAGTCGTGGACGTAAGTGTGGCTTGTTTATGATATTTTGTTATTAACAAAACAATTTAAGTCCCTCACCATTTAGGAATGGAAATATTTAGCTGCACAATATGCTCTTTCTCTTTTACTACTGGTATCACAAAATATCTGTTGTAACTAAGTATAAAGGATAGTAGGGCAGAGTACTTCAGGGACTTGGATCCACAGCTGTAGATGCAGTTTTGTAAAATACAGAAATATGTATAACAAAAATAAGAACTCCATATGTGTGACATCTCTGTTGAAAAGTAGCCATGCATGTAATCTCTCATACTCACTGCATTTGTTACTCAGATTAGAACAGACAGGTAAAATATTTCATTTTGTTTTACTGCAATCAGAAAGCAATATCATCTTTCTCATCACACAACTGGCAGAGGAAGAATTAAGTTGTATGTAGCTGATTCAATTCTTAGTGACAGAGCTACAAAAGAAATACATGAATAAAACATTGCTATAAATGCAGTAGCATCAAAGCTACCTTTGTATCATGTAGAGTGGTTTATACTCTTAAACTGTGTAAAAATAATCTTTTAAAATCTTTTTTGAAAGCTGAACTTTAATAAAAAGACTATGTTTTTTACAGTATTTTTAAACTCTGTTTACCTCTTCAAGACTGAAATTTTGGATTATGATTTGAGAAAAATGCTATTTCTTTAAAAAGATAACAAAAAAAGAAAATACAGTCATTTATTTGTGAGTTCTCTTTTTGAGAACAGTGGATTCTTTGGCTGCCTAAAGTGAAAAGACTTGCTCCACAAATTTGCTGAGCAGCTATATTGTTTTTTGATATCTTGAGCAGTGGGTGGGGGTGACCCTTCTCAGTGTGGTTTGAAAGAACACTTAATATAGTATATGCAGGAGTTCAGGTCTCATAATCTCATTTTAATTCTGCCCCAGCCTCTGCTGTGTAGCTCTCCACTTGTTGCCTGATTTCTTTGTGCTTTCATTTCTCATTTGTGTGTCTTTGCCTGAGTTTTAGATTGTAGTATAGGATAGATCAGCATGTAATATAATGCAGATCAGCACTCCTATGGCTTAGGTGCATCATGGGGTAGGTAGTACATTTTTTGGAAGTGATTTCACTTCTGTGCAGAGACCATTTTAAAAGGTGCTAGAAACTGGACAAAATATAATATAGCATTCATTCAAATGTGATAAAACCCTTCATATTATAAAACCAAGATCATCTCTGAGTTGCTTTCCTATTGCTACTGATCAAAATTAAATTTGCACCCATGTAAATTTATATATTCCGTATATTATATATACACATTATATATAGGTGTGTGTACATATTATTTCCTTACAGATAACTTATTTTAGTCTTTTACGTTACTTCTACTTTTTAAATTATTCTCTGGATCCATTGCCACAGCTGGGCAGTTAGGGTTTTGACATAAGAGATGGGAAATACCCTGATGGAGATCTACAACCTAGTTTAGTCAAAGCAATATGTTATGCAGCATGTCTTCACTTTTCAAATGCCAGAGTGGGAAAGTGCACAACTGGTCCTTGTGCTGCTATAACTCTCTGAGTCAGATGAAAAACGTAATTATCCATTGTTCTCAGGACAGAATCGTAGAGTGCCTTAGGTTGGAAAAGGCTTCTAAGATCACTGAATCCAACCATTAATCCAGGACTATCAATGGACTAATGTCCAATCTAAACCTCCCGTGGTGCAACTGGAGGCCATTTCCTCTTGTTCTGTCAATTGCTCCTTGAGAGAAGATACTGAGCCTCACCTGGCTACACCCTCCTTTCAGAGAGTTGTAGAGAGCAATAAGGTCTCCCCTGAGCCTACTCATCTTCAAGCTAAGCAACCTCAGTTCCCCCAGCTGTTTCTCACAGGACTTGTGCTCCAGACCCTTCCCCAGCTCTGTTGCCCTTCTCTGGACACTCTCCGGTGCCTCAGTGTCTGTCTTGTAGTGAGGCGCCCAAAACTGAACACGGTTTTCGAGGTGCAACCTCACCAGGGTTGAGTACAGCGAGATGATCCCTGTGCTAGTCCTGCTGGCCACACTATTGCTGATACAAGCCAGGGTGCCATTGGCCTTCTTGGCCACCTGGGCACAGCTAGGTCATGTTCAACTGCTGTTGACCAGCACCTCCAGGTCCCTTTCTACCAGGCAGCTTTCCAGCCTCTCTGCCCCAAGGCTGTAGTGCTGCACAGGGTTGTTGTGACCAAAGTGCAGGACCTGGCATTTGGCCAAGTTGAACCTCATCCAGCTGACCTCAGCCCACTGATCCAGCCAGTCCAGATCCCTCTGGACTTTTCTACCCTCCTTCAGATCAACGCTCCTGCCCAGCCTGGTGGTGTCTGACTGAGGGTGCCCTCAATGCCCTTGTCCAGATCATCAGTAGAGATATTAAACAGGCCAGGACTGGCCCCAGTACGGAGCTTTGGGGAACACCACTTGTGACTGGATGTCAGCTGGATGTAACTCTGTTCACCATCACTCTCTGGGCCCAGCCATCAGCTGGCTTTTTAACCCCAAGAATAGTGCAACCATCCAAGTTATGAGCAACCATGTTCTCCAGGATAATGTTGTGGAAGACAGTGGCAAAGATGTTACTGAAGTCCAGGTAGGCAACATCCACAGCCTTTCCTTCACACACCAATCAGGTAGCCCTATAAAGGAAGGAGATCAGGTTGGCCAAGCAGGACCTGCCTTTCAAAACCCGTGATGGCAGGGCCTGCTCCCCTGGCTGTTGTACACATGCTGTGGCATGGCACTCAGGATGATCTGCTCCATGACGGTCTCTGGCAGGGAGGCCAGACTGACCGGCCTATAGTTCCCTGGATCCTATAGTTCCCTGGATCTTCCTTCTTGCTTTTCTTGTCACATTGGCCAACGTTCAGTCAACTGGGATCTCCCCAGTCAGCCAGGACTGCTGGTAAATAATGGAATGTGGCTTGGTGAGCACTTCTACAAGCTCCCTCAGCATTCTTGGGTGGGTCCTATCCAGCCCCATTGATTTGTGTGTCTAAGCTGGTTGCTGACCATTTTCCCTTGGATTTTGGGGGCTTCATTCTGCTCCACTCCCTGTCTTTACAGTTCAAGGGGCTGGTATCCAGGCAAAAGGCCTTATCATTATAAGACTGAGGAAAAGAAGGTATTAAATACCTCAGCCTTTCCCTCAAGTACTATTAAAAGCAAAATATAACACAGACACTCCCACACCCTCCTATCCCATATAAATTATTTTATAACAGAATTAAACATGCTCATTTGTTACTAACGTTTATTTATTCAGGGTAGGCCCAACACTCAAGCAGACAGGTTTTATTTTGGGGAGCTGGAGCCATATTTGCATTAATATACATTCACACTTCCGTCCAGCAGTAAAGAAATTCAGTACATAGGTGTGCTGACCCTTAACATGTGTGAGGAAAGCCCTGTGCAAATGCAAACAGGGTCCTGTAGGTTTGATCTGGTGAAATGTTTGTATCTCAGGTATAAACTGTGCCTACTCTAGGGTAGCATGAGCTTGCTGTTCTTTGGTTTAGTAGATCCTCTGTGGTAAAGTCAAAATATCCATGTTGCCATAGTACTATGTAGGTGCTTTCTTTTTTTCCTGGCATTCAGCTCTGTGACCTATTTTCATTTTGTGTGTGATTTTTTGGTGTTTTGTGTCTTGCCACCACATAGCCATCCTCATAAAAGGTCTCTGTCCCTTCCAAAAAAAACCCCCATACTATGCTTTGAATGAAATGTAAGCTAGGAAGGAGAGTTATTTGAAATATTATGAAGTTTATTTCTCTAACTCAAATGATGCTAGCCTCATTTTAATGAAAAGGAATATATTCCAAACTGAGTGTTTATGTCCATGTAAATGGTAATGGGCAAGTTGTGAACAGCATATCAAAGTCTGTAGTGGTGATATTGTCAGGATCAATGAAGCCTCAGCCAAAGCCATATCATATTAGATTGTCCTAAAATGTCATTAAAGAGCAATGTAATTTTCTTTCTTTCTCCATTTTGTCACTCCTGTGGCCGAGATATGTCTGAATAAAAGCTTTAACAATTTGTTAATGTAGCTTCATTTACTGTTTCCATAATTCAGTGCTTAAAACATCTTAATCACCTGTGTGTGTCTAATGGTGATGTCTAGATGCTGTAGGAAATATGTTGCTCCAAGGCCAAGTGAAGAGACTCGTAGTGCACATAAACCAGAAACCTGGTTGTGTCCATCTGCACAGGCCAAGGGCACTCATCCTACCTGTCCCTGAAAGCACAACGGTGGGCGCTTGTCTGGGGGCAAAAGCTGCAGCTCCAGCTGGGGGGTCTGCACCGTCTATCCCAGCAGTGGCAGATGCCTCCACCCAGATGGAGCTGCTGAGGGAGAGACTTCAGTGCAGAGCTCAGACTGCAGAATGTGCCTGGACCTTTCCCCTGGGGAAGGGATAGGCATCAGACCTCCCTTCGAAAGGTATAGCAGGCTGGGGGGTCCTCCTGCAGCAGGTGGCTGAGCTGCTGGAGGGGATGAGAAGGCTGCATAACATTTGGGAGGCCAAGAAGGAGTAAAGTAGCTGGTTCCAAGTGCAATCTGCAGCAGACTCACAGCCCATGGCAAATCAGCCACAAACTCCCCCGTCGGCAGAGGAGAATCTGGGAAGACCTTCCAGCACCTTCCACTACCTAAAGGGGGCCTACAAGAAAGCTGAAGAGGGACTTTTTACAAGGGTATGTAGTGATAGACAAGGAGGAATGGGTTCAAACTGAAAGAGGGTAGATTTAGATATTAGGAAAAATCCTTTACTGTGAGGATGATGAGGTACTGGAACAGTTTGGCCAGAGAACCTGGGGATGCCCCATCCCTGGAAGTGTTCAAAGCCAGGTTGAATAGGGCTTTGAGCAACCTGGTCTAGCTTAAAGTGCCCATGGTAGGGAGGCTGGAACTGGATGACTAACTTTAAAGATCCCTTCCAACCCAAATCATTCTATGATTTTATTAATGTGGACATCATTGGCCTTCTGCAGTTAAATGGATAAATTCTGCATTTATTATCTAGAAAAAATACACAGTGAAACATAATTGTCATTGGAACAATGCTTATGTTCATTAGGAGCATGGATAATACAACCACATTAGAAAACCTGACAGATATTTTTCAATCTTTTGCCATGAATGCAGAATTTGTGTTACTCATTGAGAGTAAGTTTAAAATTATCAAACTGGGATTTTTATAGGTGGGTTTGCATAGGTATGATGATTGCAGCTGAATTGTCAGTAAGAATTTCTGTGAATAAGATGATGGCATTTGGTGTGCCTAGACTTTGAGCAGTACCTTTTTGCTGGCACCTGCTTCATTATGACTGAAGTTAAAACTGTCACAGCTGCTTCAGATTTAGTTCTTGTTTTTTTATTCATTCCTTCTTAACTGAGTTTTTTTTCTTGTGGACTGGTGGCTGCAAGGTGATGATAAATATGCAAGTGAATGTGAACAGTGAGTGAGGACAATGACTTGAATGCTCCCATATTTTAACTCTGCTCTTGTAGGAACTTACCAGTAATGGGTTGGCAGTTTGTCATTTCTGTATGTGGTGGGACAGTTTTGAGGGACAACTTTCAATTGCAGCATCGACTTCAACACTTCTGCAGCTTCTTTATAGCTGTTTTCAGAGGCTTGGAGAAGGAGGCTAATTTGAAGGAGCATCAAAACCTGAAGTCCAAGTATTTCCTCTGTACTCTGGCAGGTAGAATCAGCAGAAGAGCAGAAGAGTAGTTTAAAATAAGTGTAGTTGGCATTATCTAGAAAGTTTTATTGCAAAATAATTTTCTGTCATCTGTCTGGCAATTAACACGTACTGCTAAACATACAGCTCTATCATGGATTTGAAAAATGGTATTCTAGGTTTCTTTTGCTTACCCCAGTAGGTTTATGCTCTACATATGCTCTACATGAAGCTCAGAAAGAATGTATAGATTGTATTGATCAAAAACGAATTGTGAAAAAATGTGTCAGCTTAAGAATTTGAAATATTGTGTCTCTCCTTTTAGTCCCTGCTGCCTTTTTTCTTTTCCTTTTTTCTCATTCCCTGCCTTTTGAGGGAGAGGGTGGAAGATAATTAACAAGACTGGACAAGTTCGTGTAATTAAAAGCCCCAAATGTGAAACATACTTTATCAGTTCACTTCTTTGTTAGAGTTCAATTCTAAAGCTGAAGCATGTGAGATTACTCCTGCAAATTAGCATTATGGCCAGCATTTGTAAAAGCATTTATAGCGGACAGCTCATGTATTTTCATGAGTGTTCAATAACTGGTCTCCAGCATGCGACAATCAACCAAGTATTCTATTCCATCCTTCTTTCCACCCCATTTCTTTTAGTGGGAGTGGATTCGCTTAAAAATTATCTTTTAAAGCTTACTTGCTATAGATAGTAGAGAGGAATCAAGGATAAACACTGTCTGAACTTAGGATGACATTTTCTGTTGTTCCTGACAACAGAAAAATCAAATGCTGTATAAAGTTTGGTGGCTTTAAAAAGACACAATGATATGCATTTCTGCATTTGGTTCAGCTGCTGGCTCCTTTTTTTTGTCACCTTGTGGCCTTGCCAAATGTAGGTTTCTGATGAAGGCTAGTCTACTCCATCTTAATGAACAAAATGCTGGTAAAACTGAGACAAATTTGATAGCTTATGCCACGTATTTGTCGTAGGAATCACAGCTAATAAATTGCTGATACATATTTTGTTTTGAGGATTAGTGGAAATTAGATCTTCTGTATATTTCTGTTGTTCTGGCATTAATGATTCTGGCGATTGGTATCCTCAGTGAAGCTGCATAAAGAGGTAGAATTTAGCTCAAACATTCTTGACTCAACCTTGCAGTAATACTAAGTCAAAACAGCAAAGTCTTTCATGTTTGCTTTGATGCTTTTGAAAGGAAGTGGTTTGACCTTACTCAGAAATACTTCATTTTGCATCTACACAAAATCCATTAGTTGTTATAGAACATTCGAAGTCTACTGAATCCATGTTTTCTTCAAAAAAAAAAAAAAAAAGCCTTGGTAAAATTTCAGACATCACTGTCTAGTTTTCATGTAGTTAGCAAACTTCTAGAGAAGCTGGTTTCATTACTTTCCTTTTTAGCTTCTGCACTGGTATAGTAAGAAGAATAATAATAAAACAAGAAGCAAGGGGAAATGTAAATAGCCATAATAGTCAAGCATGCACACTCAAATATGCAAGCCTGTTTTACTGAGCAAAACAATTAGCAATTGTTGACTTCAGAAAGTGATCCAATTTGAAATTAATTTTGCACTTCATCTCATTTCAAAAGGCTTTTGTCTCTTTCCAGATATTAATTCCTGAGGAAATGTTTAGGTAGGCCTGACACTTTAAAAAAATCAGACAGATTTTAGCAACAGTCCCCATTGTACTTTGTGGGGGAAAGTACTGGCTTTTATTTATAAACCTGTTTTATAAACATGTATAAAATATTGATAAAAATTACAATCATTTATAATGTATTTACATGATGTATAAGCACTTGGAAATAGGGTTATCTCCCATCCTTAAGTCAGAAGATGTGTCTGCACATAGCTACAGAAACAGAAGCCTAGGCCCCCTTTTGCCTCAAGTATCCTTGTAGCTAACAATTTTTTGATTCTCTTCTTCTCTTATCTCAAGAAATTTCTACAGGTTCTGTTCTGAGAAATCTGCTGGCACCAGTGATGAGAGCTGCCCACTCATACATGTAAGCTCAGTTTGTGGAAGGAGGGACACTGGGGTTTTTAAGAGTTTTTTGTTTTGGTTTGGTTTCTTTTCTGTGGGCAAGTTACAACCCCCAACCTATAAAAAGTAAACCTGAATAATGCACTATTATTGAAAAAACTAAAAAGTTGGGAGCCTTGGGTTTGGAGGCTTTTTTCTCCATGAAAAAACACTGGGATTTTTGCAGGAGTAGCTTTACCAGGTATTTAGACACTATTCATCAAAAATTATATTTAATTAAAAAAAGGCATGCAGATCTCCTTGTGAAAAATTGCAAAAAAGTAATTTTTGTCTTTATTCGTGATTCTATAGATAAGTTTATTGTGGGCTATATTTTTATTTGATTTATATACATCATACTCTTTCATAGACATCATTGTTTATCCAAAGTTACTCAAACAGGCTATATAAAGTAGATGTCATTGTAAGTAGAAGTAATAATCAGAACTGGATGTTGCAGGAGGGATCATCAGGTAAGATATGCACATAGTCCATTAGAGTGTTTTCTGTGGGAAAATGGATGGCAGAACTTTCTCCTTGCTGCTAATATAGGCTTGTGTGTCATATCTAACCTATAATACAATTAAAATCTCTGCTTGCAGATCTAAATGTGATGTAACTTATATTATTCTATTTAAAAACAGTCTTTATTTTAGGGGTCTTACACCTACCACCCCATTTGTTCTTGATCCCATAAAAATAAAGTCCTGGACAGTCCAATGTTGTTTCATGCTCTTAAAACAACAAAAAACCTGCTATTGGTGTACAGATGGCCTCAAAAACTGCAAACAGCTTTCAAGAATCCTTCAAGGACAATTACTTCTAAGCCTTTATGAAAATAAGAAAAAGCAACTTTCTCAACCCCATTTTTTCTGGCTAATAATTAGAAGATTTAGAGCTGCCAGCCAGGTGGGTTTAGCTGTGACAGCTGGAAGTATAGCTTCTTTCTTAATTTTATTCTCTGCTAATCAAGTGTTTCTGAACCTCTTTGAAAATTGTGTTGCTTTTTTTTACAGAGTAAACCTATGCTGCCTTATTTCCTCTTCTTTTTGTCCTTGTTCCCCTCCAAACAAACAAAGCCTTAGCATCGCAGGAGGGAGAAAAAAACTTTTGTAGAACCTGTTTTTCTTTTTTATAAAGTTTTACTTTATGTTTCAAGTGAGCAATGTAAGCCTCACCACATTTTCCTCCAAACAGAAGGAATATATGCCTTAAAAGAAAAATAAGAACCCACTAACTTTGTTTTCTCCTTAAATTAAAACCAGAAATTCCCAATACCACTACTTGCTAATGAAAATGATACTTATAATGCAGAATTCTCTCTTTGGAGACGACTCAGAGAAACCAAGTACTTTGAGGCAGATATTAGTCATGGCACTTGACAAGCCAATAGGAAGTACCAATAAACTATGATGTGACACTAGTACGAAAGTGTCCATTCAAGCTGTATGGTTAAAGTCTGTTTCTGTGAGCTGAATCTGGTCATTCACAAAGACAGTAATATGTTACAGAATCATAGAACATCCTGAGCTGGAAGGAACACATCAGGATCATCGAGTCCAGCTCCTGGCCCTGCACAGGACACCCCAAGAGTCACACCATGTGCTGAGAATGTTGTCCAAATGCTTCTCAAACTCTGTCAGGCTTGGTGCGGTGCCCACTTCCCAGGGCAGCCTGCTCCAGTGCTCAGCCACCCTGTGGGTGAAAAATCTTTCCTGATATCCAACCTAAACCTCCCCTGACTCAGCCAATGGGGAGTAGGACAGCATGAACAAAACTCCAAATCACAAAGCTTCCCAAGTGAGTTCCAGTCAGAGTCTGCACCAAAACATAACAAACCTCCATGCATTCAGTCTTGAATCACATTTGAATTACATCACAGATCAGTGCTGCTCTTGCTTGTGAGTGCTGTGAAGAAGATTGCCAGGTGTTCCTTTCTCATACGAGAGAGAAATCTACCAGTTTTTCAAACTGTTTATCAAGATCCCCATCCAAACCATACCTGATTTATCCTGGCACACCTGTAAACTTCCTCTCCATTGCACATGCCCAGCATGAGAGAGACCACCTGCTTCTGCCCTGCACGGTTGTTGCCTTCCCGGATTAATCATTCTGGGCAGCTGAGGTGCAACATGCATGCACAAACCAGCCCTATTGTGTACCAAAGGCTTGACTGCAGTGCAATATGCCCGAGGAGATAGGATAGCTGTTTTCCCTGATGCTGAATGACAGCCACCAAAGTCTAGGGGATAAATGAGTTTGAAGAACCCTTGAAAAGAAGAGCCCATTTTGGAGCAGGTTTTATCTTGCTGCTGAAACAAGTATTGAGGCTCTTTTGTCTATCCCTGGGGATTGGTATTCATTTGCTGCATGGGTACTCCTCACTGGAGCAATGCTTTTGACCTTGATGTTCACAGCACTCACCTCCAGCCATTCCCTGCCAGGACCATTGCCTACTGCTCCCACTAGCTGCCTTTTCCGCCAGTTGTTCTTTCTCCCTCTGTCTGCTGCTTTGCTCCATCAGCCAGTCTGCCGTTATCTCCCCATCTGTTCTTTTCCACTCTTGCTGTTCTCTCGTCCCCAGCCACATTTCTCTGCAACTCCTATAGGGTTTCTTTTAGAAAGGATACACTTATATTGATCCACCTGGAGCCTTCCTTTTTATTTTTCTTTTTTTTTAAGAGGAAAGGCTCAACACCTTCTCATTATTGTTTTAGTATAAACTCATTTTTCCATCAACCGTGAAAGCTACTGCATTCTTTTACGGTAACTTATCCAATCTAAATTAGTAGACAGGTTAGCTCTTTATGCTTTCTAGATACATTTTCCCCAATTTACCATTTAGTTATGTTTAACAGGAATCTTGCCAAGAGGTGCAAGGATTGCCCAATCCATGTGTGAATCGAGTTTGATCAGCTGAAGCTTTTGATCGATTGTACGCAGTTTCCTTTACTGACCAAGATTGGCACAGCCCTAGCAAACTCCCCACTGAAGTTTCCAGGGAGAGCCTGCTAACATGTCTGAAGATCTCCAGAGGAGAATAGAAATTTACGTCATGTCTCCTGTGCAGAAGACTGATCATGCATCCCGGTGGGATGACCGATTTTTTTTATTTAAGAGTAGAACCGCAGTTCATGTACATGCATTGTAGTTAGGTCCTGTTTTGTGGAATCTCCAACAATCAAACCTTTGCCTTATTTCTGTCCTGAATTTGTGCAAGTTAGCATTCCTGTGTTTCTGCAGTGTGTTATACACATTTTTAGGAGAGCTGCGGCTTTTAGAGTATTTCTCTGTTTATTTGAGTGCTTATTTTGAATTATGTTCATGGCCTCCAAAATGCTTGTAATCCCTCCCAGCTTAGTGTGATCTCTGAATTTAATAAAACATACTCCTTGTTCCATCATCTAGCTCACTGATAAAAATAATAAATAGTACCATATTGAACATCGTCTCCTGTGAACTTCACCCAAGTAATCCTTGCATTTCTCAGTGATTAGATGTTGTTACCAGTAGCTGTAAGCCTGTTTTAGTGTTGTTTACCTTAGACCACGTCTTTGGTTTTGCCTGTGAGGATATCATTTAGTAACTGGCTTATTTGTTCACTCCGTTTTTTAACCTGTAAGATTCTTTCATTTTCAAGCATGCTGTTTTAGTATTTTGGAATAAAACTTGCACTCTTGGTTTTGTTTTTTTTTTTTTGACTCCAGGATTCAGCACTGTACGTCTTTCCTTTTAGTCCCAAGCTGATATTTTAGCGGATGTGCACTCGTGCTGGTTTGCAGCTGTAGGAACAAGGGTCTCATATGGCACAATGGAGTGCTTCCACCTGTTTGTGTCTTTGATTTGCTTTTAAAATGTAAATTGCTGCTATGTTTAGCAGAGCTGTTCAGTGCATCTTAGCAATTAAAGCTGACACTATTGTATGCAAGTGCCAGATGAATTCTTTTTAATACGCAGTAAATGATGTCAGTATCAGATGTAATAGGTGGGTACGGTGTACTTGTTTGTGGCATCCTTCTCATTTTGAGTCTAAGTGAAAATGAGAAGTAGTGAGCATATGATTGATGAATCTATTTTTCCTTCCTGTAGAGTAGCAGTTTTACTTCAAATTACTTAACTGGTATTTTTTATTCACATTTTCACCTGAAACTGAAAGTTTTTTTAAAATCTTCCTGTTAATGATACTTGGGGTCCAAACACGCAGTGCCTACCACCCTTTGTAAGGATTTCTGCTACTGGGGAAACCCTGGAAAGAATTTTTTCTTAGAGCACTTGATACTCTCAGTCAATGTGCAGTTCTTACTATCTCCCGTGAAATGCTGTAGTGTTTCCCTTCACATTTAGTCAGCTTCAATTGCTAAATATAGATATGGGACTGGTACTGCTCTTGCTCAGTTAGGGTGGTTTATTTGGCGTGGTAGTTAAAAGGGAGTATTTCTTCACTCCATAAGGCACAGAGACTTCAGTGTTCCATGGCCATCTGTGGAAAACAAGGAAGGAAGCCCCTTTCCCAGGTGCAGCAGTGGGAAATACAGCATGGTTCTTGGTCAGGAGTTGATATGTCTGTCACAATGGCAGAAAGATTAAATTTGATCCAAATTTAATGTAAGCATGAAATTCTGCTCTCAGGAAACATGAGATTTACACATGAATTACGGGGAATTAGTAGTTATGCAGCTGGAATAGCAGTGTCTGTTTGGACCTCAAGATGAATGGATATCTGGCAATGTGATGCAGTTACAAAAGAGGATAGTGTTACTCTTCTGTGAAACATGGGGAAGTAATTGGTCCACACAACTAAACAAATGTCACTCAGGTCTCATATGTACTGCTGTGCCTAACTGTGGACACTGCACTTTTCAGCAGTGGTTGAAGAATGTATTTTGCGTGGCAGGAACTTTTGTTAGAGATCTAGAACTGTGTCTATGGGAAAATGTTCTGTTTTAAATTTAATTTTTGAAAAATAAGATAATTGGGAAGTGCAGTCAATATCTGTTATTGTATAAGATATTGCCAGAAAGAGGGCAGGCTATGTTTGCAATCTTCCTCACTGAAATAGTTACGTATCGCATTAGAAAAAACATTTTCAGAGATGGCCTATGTATGTGTTCCTCATCAGAGCAAAATAGTCAGCCAGAGTTTTTAGTATGCCTTCTATGATTTTGTCATCCCTTTGCAGAAAATTTCCCCTTCTTTACTTTTGCTGGGACTCTCTATTTTTAAGGGATTCCCAAGATGAAAAGATTTTCACCCTGTGCTGAAAATCTTTTTACTTTACAGCATATACTGAAACAGTTTTACCTGGTTTTTATTTTACCTGGCCTTTTTTCACTAGACTGGTGAGCTGCAGGTTTAGGGGAAAGCCATGAGAATATCCTTAAAACAAATTCCACAATTTTTATTCAGCAGAATAAGCAAAATACTAGGTCAGCTAATGAGGTGCACTTCAGAGAGCTTCCATGGATGTTGGGAATGTGGATATGAAGGACTTTCAATAACATGGTACTAGGGTTATCTTTAATTACCTCTGAATGAGAGACAAAGCTTTGTTTTATATTATTTGTTCTAAATACATATGACAGTTGGGAGTAATGGCAACTAAGCTAAAATGGATTCAATTCACCTTCCTGCTACTCATTATCCACCACTTCTTTTCCTAGTTGCTTCAAAGTAGGAAAAGGAATGAGACTTGCATGGAGTCTGAAGGAAGACACAAAAACAGCCAACTTAGATAATATTCCTGCAAAAATCTGGTTCCTCTCATAGATAACTCAATTAAAAATTTCTGCACCGTTCACTATGCAAATGGTTGTATTGAACTGTTCTGTATTGCACTGTGGTTTTGAGCATTATCTGAGCTGAGACAGAAACTGGCTCACAAAGCAGCGCATACTATCTCAGCTAAAGAATGAGGCTGTTTTTTCTCCAGTACTGCTTCATAAAGCGAAATAAAGTGGGCAGCAATAAATTGAGCCAAAGCGGTAAAAGGGAAAATAATCACATTCCGTACTGCATCCAAACATCTTTGATTGCTTAGTGTCTGTCTTATTCAGGGCAATATGTTCCTTTCTGCTACAAGGCATGGAAGAAATCAAACAGAAATACCAGCTCTATCCAGATGATTAAGTTTGGGGAGGGAACAGAAGGCGTTCAGTGTTCTGTTATTCTTCCCAGGAATAGCAGAGTTCACTCTGTATAGCACAGTAGTATGGGATCCTCCATTTGTTTTGTTTTGTTCTGGGATGAGGCAGAAGGGGGAATAGAGGAGCCAAAGTAACCAGGTGGATGTGAAGACATCAGTACTTTATTTGCTGGTACTTTTGACCAGGAATGTGTGCAGTGGTTTTCCTTGTCTCTGGTAAACTCCCAAGTTTCCTGGGCATGTAGACTTACAGATAGACCAAAGATATCCAGCTGACAAAAAACAGAAAAATGTTTTCTTCCAGGAATCACCATTATCATGAGGCAATTTATATGAATGTGGTCTTTTCTGGAAGTATGCTCCTTAAGTCCTTGACAAATTCGCTGTACAGTGAATTCGTTTGGGTGCAAACTGTTATCAAGAGTCACAAAACTTTTTCTGTTTTTCAATCTAGAGATTTCCCAAATATAGATGGGGGAGGTGGGGGAGTTTAACAGATACATGCCATTTCTTGCGTATCAGCCTAGTATTTTTCAAAATACTTCCAGTGGAGAGCCCTCAGTAAAGTTGAAATAAGAAGGTTCAAAGCAGAAGTTGTGGTTGCCAATTTACAGCTGCTTGGTTGCAAAGTAATCTGGATGAAAAGGGAAAAGAAACTTTTTGGGGATATTACAGAGATATTGTAGAGATGTCTTGTTCTCTTGCAGGTTGTCACCTGCATGGTGTAAGATCATTATCATTAAAGAACCCTGTTCTTGCTCTCTTGCTCTGCTTCAGATCACTTGTTTGAAGCAAGTCATCTGTACATTTTGGAGCTCTTGAAGAACACTTCCCATCCAGGGTTTTCTGAAGAAATTGATTGAGAGGTCCTGGTGAAAAAAAATGGGTGGAACTGCACAGATTAGAGACATGCGTGCATAAGGTGGGGAGGCAATAGAGTATCGGAAAAAACCCCTACAAACCTAAATGCTGATAAGAACAGGACTGCAGGTGGCCTGTTCAATGTCCTTCTCTAGACTTGGACTCATTATTCAATTCAATAGCCCTTCTTTTCTCACAAGGAGTTGTGAAACCCGTAAGGTCAAGCACTTGCAAATTAGGAATGCTGGGCGTGTAGTTGAAGCATATGGGATTAATTTAGGACCTTTGTACATACACATTATGATGCATCTGCTTAATTATGTGCTTAGAGAGGCTCTCCTCCCTACTTTGCACAGAACCTTTGCTGGCTCAGAGCTGGATTTACTTTAGGACTGTAGGTAGAGGTGGCAACTCATAGCAAAGTAAAGTAGAAGAGTCCAGGAGGACTCTGTAACATGGCTAATTTGGTTTCTGCTTTGCCTATGGCCCAGAATTTGTCTGTGGTGCTGGAAAAATTATGTAGACAAAGATTCTCAAGCATGATTTCTCACTCAGTGTTGCTTATTTTCAGAGGGCTTTTTAATCAAGGACCGCAGCTTGATTAAGTTGGGAACATTTACATCTGTAGCTGGGGCCAGTTTAATAGGAACTGTGGTCTGAAGGTGAAAAGTGCAATAAAACATGAAGTAATCTGAAAGATCAGGCATAGGCTTCTCAAATTTGGTTGCCCAAATGGAGTTGACACTTTTGATCATTCTTGTCTTAATGTTTGCACTTCTGTTCTCAGTGTGTCAGGGACATGAAAGAAAATGTGCTCAGTCAGTTGTAAACAATGAGGTAGACAAAAACTTTCATTTGGGTGTATATATGTCCTTAATTTTCATGTACATTTATTTGAGGTATGCCTTTATCTGTTGTATTGTATTATATTATATTGGTCTTCACTGGTGACAACAGAATAAAGTATTTTTAAGGATGGTTTAAGGACAACAGGAGTCTTGTTCATGGGTTGTTGGGAAATTAAGGGTAAGGAGTGCTGCTTCTTTATTTTCCTCTTCTTCCCCAGGAATGTCTGTCACAGGGAGAAGAATGTAACAGAATTGCATATGAGATAGATCCCTGGGAAAGACTGAGTCAGGATGCTGTGGGCAGCAGAGGCCAAAGCATTGTTGTTTTTAGACTGCAGAGCCAGGGATGAGATGTATAATTGTCCAAAAGACAATGGAAAGGCACAGAACGAGAATAGGTCTGATGTAAATTACTGGTGCTTTTTGGGAGACTGTGTGGTTGTCATGAGCACTATCCTCTTCATATTGATTGCTTTCTGGTTTTGTTTGGTAGTGCTTTGCTCCCCTCTCCTCCAGTTTGCAGAGTGCTCACAGAGGAAAGAAACTACATGGAAACATGTCGGTTCAGTGAAAAGGCCCTTTATATTTTGTTTAACTGCCTTGAAAAGCTATTTTGTACCAAGAGCAACAGTTGAAATAAAGCAAAGACAGTGTGGGTAAACCTTGGGTTTTCCTCTCATGAGAAACAGGTACTCATCTCTCTACCTAATTCTTTGAAAGTTCAATATTGCGTCTCCTGGACACTGTGTTCATGTGCCTTTGCAAGGATGGGCTAATGCCAGCATTCCCAGGGTGGGATGCTTTTTGTTGTTGACCAATAGCAAGCATCAGCAAAGAAGTCATAGGCTAGTGCACTTAAAATAATATATTTGATTTAACGATGTCGTGATTATTTAAAATATTTATTAATTACATTTCAAACACTTCTTCTGACTTGCTAACTTGTTTTTAATTAAATCCTTGTTAAGTTGATTGACTAATTGAAATAAATGCAACACCCTGATGAGAACTGGGTTATTTTGAATCTAGTTAACCTTCAAGTGAAAGTGGGGTTTTTTCTGCAGTGTAATTACAGTTGAGATTAGCTTATTATGCACATAATGAGTGACCTTTCATCTTGTCCAAGGTAAATAAATACACAGAGGTATTTTCTGCGTGGGTAGAAAGTACACAAGCTTTAGTGTAAGATGCACACTTAGTGTTTGTTTTGTCTTTTGGGGCTCTCCTTTGCTCGGAGAGACTTGCTATTTTTATCGCTAAAGTTCTGAAAGACATGAGTCAGGAGAGAGGCCCTCATGTCAGATGCTATGCAGAACCTTGGAAAGAATAAATGGATTCAGCTACCAAATCAGGCTTCATTCTTGACTGTAACTTGTGTTTTCTAGGCTGCCTCTGGATGTCCTTGTGCTGCTACATCTTGAATAAAAATGAAGCTTCAAAACTGTAGTTTCTCTCTCTTTCTCCTTCTATCAGACTTGTCAGTTCTCTTTAAAAAAACATGATGAAAAGCCCTAGTGATTGTTGTGTAGGCCTCAAGTGCAGAATCATTCCCATCAAGGCTTCACTTTGTTTTTCAAGGCCTCATTTATTGGGAATACTTCTGTTAATTGTATTGTTGTATACCCTCATAATTCACCTAAGTGCTGACATGGGATACAGAACTTCTGTGTTTTAATGAGTGTGACAATGGCTTGAGACATGGCACACACATAGACGAGATAGAGATGAAAAATAAAATACTTTAATTAACAATATCTGTGTAATATAAAGGATATAGGCACCATCACAGTCTAGAAAACATAGCATCAAAATGTAAAGAATCCTGACTTAGCATCATGAGTAAGTCATACGTTGTATTCCCGGGTATGTCACACAATGTCTGTATGCATTGTTTTCATCAGCTGTAAAATAGGGAATAGGCATTCTTATTTACTTCTGCAAAGTAAGTAAATTTAAAACTTACATCTAAATGTCTTGATGCTATTTTTCCCATCATTACAGCAGCGTGATGTAAAGTACTGAAGGTAGAAGCCAAAGTGGTCTCGTTCACTAAGATTTGTTAGTACCAGCATCATCATGACCCATGTGTCACCAGCATCTGAGGAAAGGACAGGGGGGTTTTATGGTCAGCAAAATAGTACCAGTGTAAATTCTGTAACAGCTTTCTTCAGTATGCCTGGAGACCTTCTTCAAAATGCAGAATAATATCCTGCAATACATGCATTATTTCCTCAGAACTAATAGGAGTTGTAAAATTCACAGTCAAATTGAGGCCCCTTTAGAGGCAAAATTTAGTTTCACATTATGTAGCTGTACCAAGCCTTTCCTTTGTTAGGTTTGAGGTTGTATGAATTGCTGTGCGTATTGCATCTTCCTGATCAGACAAACACTGCTTCTGCATATTTAAGGTTCAGAATACATTGATTTGTGATGGTATTGGAGTGCTGATTTAGGCCATGTGCTGGGGAAGTGAAAAATACTTCATTCATTTGATCCAGGTGCAGACTGCAGATGAGGGAAGGGAGATGAAACTGTGTTCCATATAAAACATCTTGCATGGGCTTTTTCTCAAATTCAGAAGCAAGAATTGTAGGAGGTAATATTTTCCTTTTATATTTTAACAGCATAGTAATGGTCCCACACACACTAGAAATCGTTTCTGTTGTCACTTGTCAAGCTAATCAGGCTTTCAGTATGAGCTGGTATTAAGTTGTTAAGATATCATTCAAAGTCAGATAAAAAAGGTATTAGGTGCTGATTAGCTTATGGAATGACCAAGTCCATAAGTGTTAGTTTGTCTACAAGAAGGATTTAATAACATGAAAGTCAAAACGGATGATTTCACAATGCTAGAAATCATGATTTTTTTTTTTTGCTTCAGTTGTCTGTGGCCAATATTTTCAATATTCTGACACTGCCCTCCCCCCACCCCCGAGTGATTGCTGTCTTCCTCTTTTACTTAGCCCATTGCCTTACTGAGTTTTTTTTTCAAATAAATTGTAAACAAGCATTTAAAAAGGCAAAAGAAAGACCTTACTATTGTCTGATATGCATCATGATGTTGTAAAACTAACAGCAGTCCAAATCACCAGCTACTCATGTCCATAAGATACCAGTGCAGAATTCCAAACAGGAAACAAAAATATTGCAAATCCTTAGTAGCAGCAGAGAGGGCAGAGGCATCTGAAGAGCCAGATGAGGACAGTGTGCTGCCCCACATTGAGGCAAACAATTGTCATATAAAAACTTCAAAATCTGACTCTGAACTTGCGTACCATGGAGATTTCCTTGGATTTATTAACTTTACATTGACTCCAGGCTGTACCACACTAAAGGAGTTTTATGTAAATATGGCATGGTTGAGGCAGCAGGAACACAAGCATGAGTACCAAAATCTGGCTCTGGTGGCTCACACGTGAGCATACATTAGGGAAATTCCTCATCTTAATTGTTTAAAATACAGTACCCTTGGATCCTTTTTTAACCAAGTTCATCTTTCTTTCTGTTAGCCTTTGCTACAGCTCTTGCTGTTTGAATGGCTTGGAGGAGACAGTTGATAACTGAAGCCTAGAAACTGCTACTATTTCCTGACCTGAGCTTAATAGTCAGGCAGATGGCAAAAGTAAACTTACCACATGGATTGGCTATTTATATGTACCTTAAAAATGTTAAAACATCCTGTTATTTTTTCATCATACTTGGAAACAGCCAACTCTTTTTTCCCGAGTTGTTTGGGGTTTTTTTCTTGTTTTTTATGTAAAGGTTTTCAGCTCTTTTGAAAGACTGAAAATCAGTTTGCAGTTTTTCAGGGCTTCTGAGTACCACTGCATAGTGCTCAGTCACCAGTAGTGGCTGAAAATTATTGTCACTTAGCTGCTCCTGGTGATGCCATGATGATTTTTTCCTTTTTCTTTTATACCCCTTTTGTATACCTCCCTATAACTTCTGTATTCCCAGTGCTTTTTGCCTACATTCTTAGACTTCTTTGTCAAGCTGAGAGACAAAACATGTTAGAAGCTTCAGAGTTAGGGACCAGAAGGCCCCAGACCCCAAGGTCCTCTCCAGAACACATTCTGTAAACTAAGATAGAACCATCCAGGGGAAGGTTCCTTGGGGAGGGGGGCTCACTTGAGCCTCTCATTGGGGAATCTTTGATAGATATGCTAATTAGTAAAACCTGTAATGTTATACGAGATCTTTTGGGGGTGGGCATTGCGGTGTGCATTGGGGTACATTCCACCTGGACATGGTGCACTCAAGGATCCTTAAAATAAATACAGAGGTAAAATCCCTTATTCCCTTCTAACCATGTTTGATTCTTGATTTTAAGACCAGGAAAAGACATCATTGGGAAGGCTGCCTTGCGGCATGTTTGGGGACCATTGCAGCTGGCTCTAAGTGACACCTGCCCGTACTTCCAGGAGGCTCCTGTGCCACCCCACTGCCAGCATTTTAGGAGAGGTCAGTTCGGAGTGGTATGGCTCAGGGGTAAGGTTGCTGCTGGGTAAGGGATGAGATGTGTTTCACAGTTGGTTTGAAAAAGCTCCCACTGCATCTGGCTGGGAAGTAATTTGTTTTGAGGATCTCTACAGCCTCTGAGTTTCTGTGGCTGTCAGTCTAACGCTGTAAATTTATAGTCAGTATTCTCTTAAAAGTCATTGATGTAATTTAATAAACTACTTTTTATAATACTTTTTAATATTGCATTAAGTGGTGGTAAATTACATTGTTAAGAAAAAGCCAGGCTCTTCAAATCTAAAAGGTAAATGAGAACTGAGAAGGATGAAGCTCCTAAAAACTTTGCATATTTTTATGCCTCTCAATTCTCAAGTGAATATATATGACTACTGTTGTACCAACAGAGAAATATTATTATTTTAATTCCTCTGATGTAGGCAATCAGTTAAAATATTCTACCTGTCAGTTTGTCCTTGGTCTCTCTAAAGGGCTCTTATTTAAGTTTTCTTGCTCCGTAATAACTTGGTTCTACTTGGTTGAAGCTTTGAAGACACGAAATTTCTTTTCTCTGGCAAAGAATAAGATCAAAGATACGGTAGCTTGAGGCGTTGATATTTTCTTAATTGGAGAAAGTTTTTTGTTCTCCTTCTTAAAAGTCTCATGTAGAAATTAAAGTACAGCTTTTTTTCCAATCCTCTTGTTCTTTCTCACCAAGATGATCAATTGCGAGTCTTATTTGCGAGGCTTTGGACCCTGTGGTTTTGGAATGTGATCTCATCTTTTTCTTCTGTAAAATCTTCTATCAAGAGCCTCTTGGGAGGAAGCAGAGACTCTTTTCTTTCCATCACAACACTGGAGGTTGTGCTACTGTAATTTTCCTTCAGAAAAGGAAGTTTC
Organism: Coloeus monedula; assembly: GCF_965178545.1. Classification (NCBI taxonomy): domain Eukaryota; kingdom Metazoa; phylum Chordata; class Aves; order Passeriformes; family Corvidae; genus Coloeus; species Coloeus monedula. The sequence goes on from NC_138781.1 coordinate 109,258,182, forward strand.
TTCTACTTAGGTATATTCAGCTGGGAAATGTTGCTGGATAATATTACACAGTATTTTGCTCTTCCACTTATTCTTTAATTAACAAGAGTTAACATACTCATAATTTAGGTAGATTGTATGTCTATAGGCTAAAAGTTAACCTATAATACTCCTGTTCTGTCAGAATCTTCTCTTTAAGTATCAGCATCTGCCAATATTTTATTTCATATCTGAGGTCCAGTATATTCCAGTTTGTAGTCATAAGGCAGTTTGTTTATATTTGCTCTGAAATCACATCAAATTCAGAATGTTATGATTTTGATACGTTTCAAGTATTTTGATTTAAAGAGTCAATGCTCGGTCAGATTTTTCCACAGTTGTTTCTTTGATGAATGCACTGAAACAGAGTTGTGATTTCCCAAACGCTGTAGTGGTCAGGCAGCAACCTTTTAAACAAAGGGTACATTCTGCCCTAGTTTCTGTGTGGTATTAGGCCAATGAGTTACCATTTCTGTGTCTGAAGAATGCTTCTCTAACAGGGGGGCCAGACTCTTCATTATTCTCTTGTTCACTGAGAATGTATAATCTTAACAACTAAGACTCACTTCCATGCCATTTTTAATACAGTTGTTCTCCATCTTACCTGGAGTATTTAGAAAAATGAAAGTTTTAACTTGCAATGTGTAAGTAATACCTGTTGTGGTCTTGTCAAACATAGACCTCTAGAAATGCTACCAAATTCTGTGTCTCAATGCCTTTTAATACTCACAGCCCAAGAAAGAGACTATCTTGGCTCTGAGGCAATGTACTGGGCGTGCATTTCTATTTGTATGGATGCTCAAGTTGCTTTGGGAGGGAGACATTCCCACCTTACTCATCTGTAGCTTATTTTATTCATTATAGAGGTCACTTAGTGACTTCTGTTGCAAATTGTTAGCACAGTGGCAGTAAGTTGTCTGTTTAAAAGTTGATGATGCATTTTGCAGATATTGACTAGATTCCCTTGTCTCAAGAACCCAACTGATCACGTAGTCTTTGTTTTGGGGAAAAGAAAATGTCACTATTTGAACTGCATTGTTTTTCATTGAACATGCTTTGCCCATTCATTTTCATGCTCCTTGGGGGAGAGGTCCTTCATTGCTTAGTACATCATCTATTGCTGTAACACTGCATACAGAAATGAGAGGAGCTACAGCAGGTCTATGTATGCATTATTAAAAAAAACCCTGTCTTTCTGAGGAGCCTGGACTACCTCATTTCAGTAGGACTTACCAGGGATGTCAAGGCCTTAAAACAATAATGGTCACAACATTTTATCTAGACTCAGTGGAGCATTCTTCTAGGTCAGCTTTCAAGCATATATTGTTGTAGTTCCAACAGATATTTATTAAACATGCAAATATTAGGATGTCTTAAGATCAAGGTTGATAAAGGCTGATGGTTCATAAAGCCACAGACAAAAATGTGTTGTTGGAATGATTTAAGTTTATGCAGGAAAGAAATAAGATTTTCCCCTTTCATTCCACTGTCTGATTTGCTTTCCTTTCCTTTCCTTGTGACAACTTTTAGATACTTTTTTTCTGTGAACTTAAAGGACCTGTCTTTAAGTCCCATTAATGTGAAATTAGCTACATTTTCCTTCTCTTTGAAAAAGATACAGACACTCTTGGATGACGCTGCCTTTGATAGCTTCTGTGAGCCAAGACCTCTCTGCACAGGTAAAAGTGAAGCACAAGGGCAGGACATTCCGTAGAAAGTTGCCATGATCATCCACTTCTCAGTGAACACTCTTAGGTAGAAGTACTCTGTATGAGTGTCTTTGAAAGACAGACCTGAAACATTGATGTTTGGTCACGTAAACCTAGCTAGGGTGTAAGTACAATAAGAATCAATTCAGTATTGGCAGGAAAGTGGATTAGATTGGTTTTGGCTTTAGTTTGGTGAGGAAGTAAAAGCACTGTTAGGAAAGCAGTCAGCAAATACACGGATTTAAGTAATTTTCCCCCAGAATGATAGGTGATAACCTCAAAAGTCTCTATTATCACTAATTTCCAGCAAAATGGGAAGGAATGAGGACTGAAAGATCTTATTTCTTATACAGATTTTGTTTTTAAAAAATGTATCAGCTCAAACATAGCTTTGTGAAATTCTGGACCCAGTGAATCAATAGCAAATTTTTAAAGATTAAATTCAACCTTTGTCTCTCCTTCTGCTTTGCTCTCTGGTTTTCCAAAGTGAACATTTTAATTGCCCAGTTATACAGGTCACTCTTTCAAAGGCAAAACCAATTATTCAGAGAAAAAAACCTGCAGAGTAAAACTGATACTCTAGTTACTGACTTTGCTAAATGTGTATATGAGCATGCTGCTTATGAGACAAAAGTGACAATCAAATGGGTAGATGCCTTTTAGTTTGAGAGTTCCTGAGTAGCTTAGGTAAGCTTTGAAACCAAATGCAATAGTTTATTAACTCTGCGTGATCTCTGTTCTTCAGTTTAGAATTTGGTCTCACAGTTGCACCTCTTTCACTGTTCTGAATTATAATGAAACAAAATGTGGCCAAAGTAGTTGGTTTGGGGCTTTTTTGTGAGCCACATGACACTGTCCAGTGCAGTTTGAGTGTGAAGAGGATCGAGAGGACTCTAGGTGGGCAGTTGCTATTTACCCAGGCATGGATTCACTGGGGCGTGGGGTTTCTTTTTTCCATTTGTTTCTGGATCTTGATTTTTTAGAGACAATTCAGATAGTCTGAGATTCCAACATTTTTCACTGGGAAGTAAGTTTTGCAGATGTCAAGTAATTATTTTCTTCCTTCATATAGCTCTCATAGGTTTTTACCTTTCTTCTGTTTGGAGCAGCAGGTGGGGCACTCTTATCTAGTAAGGGCCCAAGTGTTCTGCACAGGTAAGGTGCCATCTTACTACATCCAAATTCAAATTAGGTATCTTAGTTTCAAATTACTCTGTTTCAGAGTTTAAAAAACCTAGTCAAAAATAAAGTTGAGGTTTCTTTGTTTTCTTTTTTCAAATCACAGAAAAAAAGTTAACACTGGAAGTTAGGTTTCAAAATGAGCCTTAAATTCCAGTTCTTGTCTGTAAAAGGACTTCAAATATCAGTGGATATAGAAGTAGTTTAGTGTAATTCATTTTTTAAAATAATATGGTCATTACAGGTGCTTCACCTTTTAGTCAGACTCTTTAGTTAGGATGTGACTCTTTACCTGAAGGGTATTATCTTACAGAGTAAGGACTTCTGTTCCAGTAGCCTTTCAGAAGCACACATTGCTCGTAATCATTGAAGGACACTTAAAGATGTTCGAGGTGTCAATCTGAAAGAAGACTTTTGAACATTTCCCAGTTGCATATACACAATACTTCAAGAAAATTCTTTGGGTTTTGTTTAATCTAAATTCAATTATATAGTAGTATGTTAGGTATTTTTAAAATTCTTACAGTGAGACTTTATAGTTAAGCTTCATTTAATTTGTTGTACAGTCCTACAGTAGTTGGAGATTTCAGGAAAATGTGCCCCCCTGTCTTGTGGGCCTGTTGTTACACACTACACTTCTCAAGCAGTGAAGACTTCTTCTTAGGACAACTTCTTCTAGCAGAATTTTTAAATGTAATGCTCTAGGCAGAAAGCCTTATTCCTGGCTTTTTGCTGTGATGATTAATGAGGTTGATGAAAAGTTTTCCAGTTTCTCTTCTTCATCACAATATATTATTCACTCTCGCCAGATAATGCAAGCAGAATGTGGAAAAACAGCAGCGGCTTGGCTACATTTTATTGCTGATGTTGTTCCTGCACATCTGGTTTATTTGCTTTTAAAACTTTTGGTAAGATTTTCTGCCACTTAACAATGGGAATTTGTTTTGCTTTAAAATCTAGGAGTATTTGGGGCTACATAAGACCTAAATTCACTCTCCAGTTATGTACATTAATGGCATGGTTGTGTCTTAAACTGCTTAACTGTGTTTTCAAGATGATGCTTGAATGTAGGCATCACCTGGCATTCCAAGACTGATATTTTAGGTAAAAAACATGGTTATTCTGTGTGTATAATATAGCATATATTTTATAACATACACATTTCTCCGTGAATTATTAGTTACAGTGGGACCACTACAGTGGTCGTAGTTTCTCATCCCATTTTACATATTCTCTGAGTACTTTGGGATTTCTTTTGTAGCATAGCAAAATTGTGGTGAATTGCCATTATGCCTTAAATTACATGGAATATAGAGTATACTCCTAATAAATTATCAGAACTACTTTCTGACATTTATCTTCCTTCTGTTTACTAAAAGGCAGTGAAAATAGGATTACTTAGGAATCAGGTTTGATGTGGGCTGTACTTTCTGAGCTACAAAGCTGCTACCATGCAGTGACGGGACAAGGGGGAATGGCTTTAAACTGAAAGAGGGCAGATTTTAAATTAGATAATTAGTAAGAAATTCTTTACTGTGAGGGTGGTGAGTCACTGGAAAAGGTTGTCCAGAGAAGTTGTGGATGTCCCATTCCTGGAAGTGTTCAAGTTTAGATTGGATGGAGCTTTGAGCAACCTGGCCTAGTGGATGCTGTCCCTTCCCATGGCAGGGAGCTTGGAACTAGAGGACCTCTGGAACAGATTGCCTGGAGAGGTTGTAGAGTCTTCCTCACTGGAGATATTAAAAAATTGTCCGGACACAATCCCATGCAATGTAGCAGGGAGGATGGAACAAATGACCCATTGTGGTCCCTTCCAACCAGACTCATTCTGTGATTCTCTGGTCTTTAAGATCCCTGCCAACCCAACCATTCTATGATTCTATGAAATAAATGCAAAATCAACTAGCTATGAGTAAAATATGATTAAAATTTAATTTAGTACCTTTACTCTTTACTTATTACTTATTTTTATGGGGCAAGATGAGAAGTTGTAGAAAGGTTCAATGTTTCTTTTGCTTTTATATTAGAAATACATTTTAGTCCACTAATTTTATGAGACTATGTGTCTTTGTAGAGGAATACTAGTAGTTTTCCCAGAATAGAATGAGCCTGGGATTGTCACTCCCTTAATGCTAGGACAAGCTATTGCACAGCTGGAACAGTGTCAGAAGGTCAAGACTAAGGAGTGACAGTTATCGAGACGGATTTATCTAGGTCATTTGCTATCTTTCAGCTGCCTGTTTACAGCTGTGCACCAGGGAAGTCATAATAATAGAAGTAATGCTCTTCGGAATACCACTTCAATTAGGTTATGTTTATTCAAGCAGCTGATTGCATTATCAAAATCATATTTAGAAGAATTTTAAAGGACCCAGGAAAACAGAGAGCTGTGTAGAGGAGGCATTTATGTGTAACATACATCAAAATCTGCCATAATTAGAATATTTGTTTATGTCAAACCTGATAAATTATTAAATTATTAACAAATAAACATTTTCTTATCATGGAAACATATTTCTACCTTATTTTTCTCTGGGAAGGAAAGAGGTGGAAATTTTATTCTGCTTCCTTGTGCAGGTTGTACTGCTTCTTTAGGGTCACACAGTGTCTTTACCTATCTGTTTTCAGATAACTGTTAAAGGACAAAGAAATGGCTCAGGAATTCATGCTCAGTAAGTAGCAATGATACAGCAGTAAATGTCAAAGGCAACTAATGCTTCTTTCTGCAATCGTACTGCTGTAAAGTAACAGCTTGACAGGTTTTATTTATGTTTCCCAGAAAGGCAGCAAGCTCTAATGCCTCAGATTGTGGGACTTTTTCCAGCAGTCCCTTACTCTCCCACAAGATTCATGAGATTTTTAGCTAGGCCCAAACAACCCATTAGCAAAGTTTTGAAATTCAAAACTCGTGTCCCTGTTTAAGCTGTTGTTTCAACACCCTTAACTCTTCCCACCAAGGAAACAGATGATCTAAGAAATGCTAAGGGAATCCAAAGCAAAATAGGTCTGGGTATTTCTACAGGGATATCACTGTTAGCTGGTGTGTTGTATTGTTAGTGATAATTACACTGCATTTCAAATTGGCTTTTGGCTGATTATGCCTTTCAGGTGGCTTTGTGTACAGCCTCTGGTAGGTTGTTTACTGTCCGTGAATTTTTCCATCTAACTTTAAATTTTTTATAGTCTTGACTTCTTTAATATCTTATGAGTTCCTTGATCGACATGCAAAATCTCTGCAAATTTTGTTCCTTTAGTTAATTTTAAACCTTCTGGTTGGTCATAAGACAGCACCAAATTTTTGAGTTATGGAAGAGAATAATGGTTCTTTGGCAATCTGCTATGAATTCCCAGTGGTATGTAGATCTTTAAGCAGTATAAAAAATATTTTGTTGTCTTCTGAAGACTACAGTTTTACAGATTGCCTCATCCATGCATATAGCAGTATATACTAGTATTTTATATCCTAAGAAAAAAAAAAGTCTGGTATTACAGAGAAAGCATATTCCAGAAGATCATACCAAAGAAGATTCTTAGAATCTCAAATGTACTCCCACCGTTGCTGGTGATTTGATATTTTAACTTAGGCAAGCTATTTTGTTTTTCTGTGCCAGAGCTTAACTGGTTCACTGCCTGCCTTGCTTCTATCAGCTTTCAAAAAGCAGGGTTTTGTTGTATCTATTGGCACAGAGAATATCAAAATAATCTTTCAGCTCACTCTAAGGTGTCTGTACACACAGCAATAAACATGATTTCAAAGAAATATGTGAAGCAATTAAACCACTCTTTGTACCAAGCACAGTTGTTAGAAAGGTTCTGCAAGGGCATATGACACCACGTTTCCCCCTTCTCTCACCATCAGGAAAGAGGTCAATAGCTTAGAAACCTTAAAATTCTGTCAGATGGCCATGATTTGCTGATATCACTTGTAATTCCTATCTATCTGCATCTTTCAGGAAAATTCCACCTTAGGCCTGCAAGTTGACAATATGCAATCCCTGCATGCTCTGTATAATCACTGTTCCCTTTTGCCTTCTCTGCTCCTTCTTCTGTGTTCTTCCTTATTTCAGATGTCGAAATAGCTTTAATTGATCATTTTTGTGTGGTCCACAGGCCTCAGAGGTTTGTTTACTAAGGAGCTTTTGAAAGTGACAAGGAAACATAAAATCACACATTTATATAGCTCTGTCTGTATGTGACATTTTAAAAGATATTCAGACATTAAATTTTTGAAGAAGTCTGCCCTGTGAGAAGCTGTTGAGAACATTTTCAGATTGTAAAACTCACCATAGAAGAGCATCTCACCTACCTCTTGGCTGTCATTGCTCTTCCTTATAACTCAGCAGTGATCAGCCCCTGACTCTTGCTGTGGGGAAGAGAACGATGACTGTTTACCTGCTATTATCTGCTATGAGCAACTGGAGAGAGTGGGAGTGAAAGCATTTTGGCTACACCCTACTGTCTGTTGAGAGGAGCCACTGAGAGCACAGGGTGAATCCTGTGAAAAGGGAGAATGCAGCCAGCTCATCCCAGTTCACCTCACGGTGCAGGTGGGGAAGAACTGATGCAGATGTAACAAAATGCTTGATCTCTGCCTCTCTTAGAGAAGCTGTAGGTTTCTTCTTACCTGAAACAGGTTGTAAAGTACTTGGTCATACTGGCTTTTCCAGTGGCTTGTCTGTTCTTAGCGACTACTCATAGTTTAAAATGCAGTCAAGTATGCATTTGAATTTGAAATGTGAAAAATATGTTTGGGAATATGCAGCACCAGAAGAGGAGTGGAATCAGTCAATACTGGTTTTAGAACAGAGCACATGCAGTCCACACTAAGTTGGTTTTGCAGCACTTGAAAACTTGTTACTATCCTGACAGACTCCAAAATAGATCCTTCACATTTGCAGGATGGAAAAGGTGTTAAATCTCAGAATGAGTGAAAGAAAAAGACAATGTGTGAAAGAAAGAAGGAGAAAAAAAGAGAATGTTCCCCAGAATGCATATTTCATTTAAAAATCTGTATTTAATCAAATGAGAGAGTTCTGTTAGCAATAAAGGCTTAATCCACTTCCTTACTAGATGCTAACTTTAGGTACATATTATCAGAACATACATTCTTTATTTAAGTATTGGAAAGTTTCATTAAATTGTACTGCAAAGCACTATATAAATAGAGCTTTTCAGGGCATCCATTTACTATCCTTAGACCAAAGTGACTCATTTTGTGTTGGGAGACAGTTACCAGTGCTGTATCTGAAGCAGTAGTATGCACTCATGAGATTTTAAAGATCAAACCAGAAAGTTTAAAATGTTTAAATATTTATGATAGAATAAACCCTTACAGTAACAAATACATATCTAACATATTATCTAAAGTGCTTTTTCTGTGTTTGAAGACCTCTACAGTTCTTTTTGTTTAGTTTTGAAAGTGAGATTTACATATTTCAGTTACAAAAAAATCCAACACAATCAAAGCTTGAGGATTCAATTGTAGAGGTTGTAGGTCCATCAGTTTTACACAAGCATTGCTCCTTTTTCTACACACATTCATAGCGACCCACAGTTCAGACTGGATGTCAGACTTATATCTCAGTCTGTGTTTTTCCTCTGATACTATTCAGAGTATTGTTATGATATAAATATATTGGGGGACTTAATAAAATAGTAACATCCATTTTTTCTCAGTGTGGAAGTGCAAATTAATGGTTAAAGACAGAGATAATGAGCCACAATTCTTGGTTCTATTCTGGGCTCTGATCTGACTCACTACATAATCTTACCCAAGTCATTTAAATTCAGGTGATACAGGCCCCACTGAGCTGATAAGATAATGCATGTTTCAGCCTTTCTTCCTCAGTGGATTTTTCTATACAATTTTGTCCCTCTGTAATCAGCATAAATTTAATAATGTTTTGTTCCATAAGATACTTGTAATATATGTTGAATAAACTTGTTTATTTACCTTTAAATCCCTTACTGAAAGATACATTTTTTTCTGATAGAAGTAGGCCGGTAAATGTTAGCCTGTGGAGATATGTTTTCTAAAATGATCCTCTTCTACATCCTGACAAAATGACCTTTCAAAAAGCAGTGACACCCATAATTGCCCATCCGTAGGGTTGCCACCTGGAGATACTGTCTCATTCTGGGATTTCTGGAGTGAGCTAAATGATCATTTGTGAAACACAAGTCAGGCCACTGAATATTTGCTCTCCACTGGAAAGGGTACCTCTCTCACTGATGTGTGAAAACTCAAGAGATCTTTGCTTTTTAATTCCAGTATGTGGACTGGAAATCAAAATACTGACCAGTTTTGCCAAGTAGATTTGTTTCTCAGCAAACTGCAGCGGAACTTCACATATGCCAAATTGTGCTTTCCCTTCCATTTCTTCCCAGGAACTGCATCCTCTGTTACTGTGCTCTGCCTTTTTGGTTGTCTTGGTTCATTCCAGCAAACATTCTTTCAAAAATTTAAAAAATTGAAGTATTCAGCATTCATCCAGTATGTGTGAAGTTGCTCAGGTCTTTTTGATGGACATGTTGGATGAACAGTGGATTGCTTGCATTCATGTAGTCTTTCCACAGTCCTAATGCCCAGCTGACTGAGGAGGGGAAGAAATTATGCCTCAGAATGACTTCACATGACCACACATCCCAGCAGTGGAAATGGCAGCACCAAGCAGTGGTGATTCATTCCGTCGGCACTGAAATTGCCAGCGTTCAGAGGAAAAGGATCACTTTTGAACAAAGAAATGTCTTATCCTACAGAGGGTACAGACATTATAGAGTTATTAATCAGGGCAGTCATCCTGAAAGCAGATTTAACTGCAGGATTTCATGTAGAGAGAAACCAGAACTACAGTAGGAAGTGACTGAGGGCACAAAGTGTTGGATAGAATTGCATATTTTAAGGACTCCTTAAATTACACCTGGGGAAAGGTTCACTCTGTGCATGCCAATGAAATTATTCCTGTTTGTGTGGTTCACAGTTTTCTTTGGATGGCAACTACCCAGTAAGGTAATTGCAGCTGGTTGTAAAACAGGAAGACAACCAGTTTAATTTGCTCTGTTTTCCACTTCGGTATCTCTTCAGGCTGTTTCTTTGCTGTATCTCATATGCACAGCCAAGTCAGCCTCATCATTAGTGAGATGGGAGACCTCAAAGGAAAACTGACATTTGGCAGGTAACTATGCTGGTGTTTTTTGCCTGCTAGCGCTCCCTCTTTGTACTCAATACAGCAGCATGAGCTGGGAGTTAAGGATTTCATAGCACTGGAGCAGCTATTGTCTTTATGAGTCATAAAGCTGAGGTGCTGTTCTTCTATGGCCATTGCAAAACAATTTAGATAATTTGGAACACCCTGGTTCAGCTTCCCTTCTTTTTGGAAAGTGCCTGAAGTAGAGGAAGTGAAACTCCTATCCAGTCATCTGGATGGTGTTGTAGTTCAGCTGAAGAAAAAGTAGTTTTGTATAGATCAAAATGGTTGTTTAGTTTTAAAGGGACATCTGGGCCTCAAGGACAACTTAAAAGTTGGATCAGGTACCTCAAGGCCTCGTCACATTTAGTTTTGAATATCTCCAAAGGTGCAGGTTCCACAATCTCTCAGAGTATCTCACTTCAGGGTTTCGCCACTTTGATGGTGAAAGAGGTGGATACTATCACTTGGTCTGCAAATGCTCCAAGTAGAAGAGAGTTGCCATTGCCTTTTCCCAACTAAATCTTGTTTTCATACTGCCTCCTGCCTGCAGATAAAGTGTAACTGCTTCAGCTTTAGAGACCTGCAGGTTAACAGTGCTGAAGTTGTTGGGAGTCCAGCTAGTCATGGTTTATCTCTGTGAAGATTTTCAGGTGTCCAGAATATTAACTGAGTCAGTAAGGCCTTGTTCAGTGGAGACTGTCATCAGTGGGTCTGTAAGTTTAATGAAGCCTTTGCTTCACAGAATGGAAGGATGGTGGGTGTACTGAAAACAGATCTTTATTCTGATGAAAGTTACAGCAGAATAGGGTCAAGCAGAAATGACAGAAATTCTGAAACTAATTCTTGGGAGCTTAGAGGTCTTGGCAGTGCAATTAAAGCTTTCAGAGGTGTACATTTAGCAAAGACATCCTGAAACTCATTCGTATTTATCACAGTTTATAAAATTGCAGGTTACACCGACCTGCATTTCTGGTACTTCTTGAAAGGCATGTGGTGTCACCATTTACTAGTATCTTAGGAATTTCTTTTTACTTTCTTTATTTCTTTATACCTGTAGAAAGTGTTGTGAAGCATAGTTATTTTGATTTGGTAGCTCTTTTAGCACCCATTCTGCACAAAGTATATGTGTCTGCACAATGTAGGAAATAGTAGGTAATCAAGCATTTTATACTTTCTTAGACAATATCACAAAATTTTATTCACTTTAGAGTCTTTATGTACTTGACTAGAATTTGTTTGGGCTTGGATATTATATTAGTTTCCTCTTCCTGCTTCCTTAGGTGATGGAACTTGGGTAATGAAATTCTAACCTTGCATAAATGGGCATGCTTTCTGCCAAGTATCTAAAAGATGTGCTTGTTAAAATGAAAAATTGCTCCAAATATGTCATGGTATTCATTTTTATTTAAATTCAGGAATATTTCTGTCCTTGGTAATGTATATTAGACTTGAAAGCTTTCATTTCATCTACCTCTATAAAATCCTGTGTCAAACAGTCTAAATTCTTGGTCTACTAGTTTCAACAAGTCAGAAGCCAGTATGTTATTAACAACCATGGCATTGGTTGCTCAGGGAGACGTTTTTATTAGGCCTTAAAGGAATGTTCTGTGATCAGTCCGTGTTATCATGGAGCTCACTCTGTCTCCCAGGATATCTGTTCTTCCTCTGATGTTGTAGTAGAGATTGACATCTTGTAGCACTACGTTTAATGAAAGAAAGGCTTAGGAAATAAAAATAACTAAATTTCTGCAATAATGCAGTTTCAAGTATTCTTTCCTTCTCAGTGCATATATTTGTTAAACTGAGGTTGAATCTGTGGATGCATCTTAGCTGAAACTTCATAAACCATTTTCTGCAAGATTTAATGGGCAAGTTTTACTGATTTCAGCACCAAATTGTCATTTACGTGATATTTACCTGCTTTTCTGATTGGCATTTTTCTCCTAAACTCTTTTACCTCTAGCACACCTCATTTAGACTAGCGGTCTGTTAGAAATGTGTTTCAGGCTGGTCAATTCTGGTACTGAGACTAAACACAGCTCTTCAGTTTTGTGTTATTGTCATTCTGTGACTATGGAATGATACGTGCTGTATCCTCAGCTCCTTGGAAGATACATGAGATTTCAGACATTTCACAGAATTATTCTTCTACATTTGTATTGACCCACAAATGAGATGCAGTATGAAAGGAGTTAACGACTGAGAAATTCCTACTGGAATCAGATGCTGTACTAATGATAATACTGAATTGGTTTTTATCTCCATGTTTTTATTGAGTCTTATTTCTGAGTGTATGCAGCATATCCCCTGTCCATAAATAATGATCAGTTAAACTTACTGCACAATGGAGAGATGGGAACACCTTCCTGACTTTCCCACTGGGGTCTCTTGCACTTATAAACCTGCAGAAAGGAAACTATCTTTGCTAATCAGAAGATGTATATGCCCAGTTGTATAAAGGGAAAGACGGCCTGAATCCGTGTCTCAGTTTTGCAGCAGCTGACAACTTGTTATTGTACATTAATTATGGCCTAGCTTACAGGAGGATCTAGGAGATAATTTATGTGGAGGAAATTGTTACTGCTTTACTGAAAAAGGAAAAAAAAGCCCAGTTGTTTTAACTATCAACCTTTCTGCACCTGGGTTTTTATCCTGGCTTTCTTGAAAATCCATCTATATATGTGTGCACTTGATTTTATCTGAGTGTATTGCTTTTACCCGTCTACCCTTCATGGCACTTGTTAGCTCATGTTAAGGGCAGCAAAACAAGGAGAAATTTCATTTGTTTTGCTGAATTCTTATCCACAGTAGTATCAAATTCATTCTGTTGATTTGTTTTTGGGAAATTTCATGTCTGGAGAGAGTTAAACAGAGAGCTTAAACATTTATAGGTGCCTTAATTCAGTCAGTACAGAAGTTATGTAAAATGCATTTCAAATAGCACATTGGTAAGTAATGTTGGTTTGCCATATTTCCTAGAAAATGTCAGGTTCTTTTTAACTGATACCATTCAAACAGGATATCTGATCACAATGCAGCTGCCTTTGTACTGTTCAATGGTCTTTTTTTCTTTTTTTTTTCTGGAAAGCATAAAAATATACTTCTTTGGGGTTTTTTTTCAGTGAAAATGTGTTATTTTTGAGGTTAGGAACATCTTTATCATGTTCCTCCCAGACTACCTCATAACTTCTTTTCATATAAAGATACTGTTAATATTTTTTCAGTTTATCAGTTGTTTTATGAGTTAAAAATAGCATCCAGTTTGTAATAATGGAGATACTTCTTAGTGAAGTCCTCTGTTACTGGAAGATGTACTGTTGGTTTCCTGCGAGATGGATGGTTATTCTCATAGCTTATTCTCTCAGACATGGAGCTTGCATTAAACGGACATGACACTTGGGGACATGGTTTAGTGGTGGACAGTGCTAGATTTACAGTTGGACTCAAGGGTCTTAAAGGTCTTTTCCTACCTAAGTGATCCTACAATTATATGTTCATGAGCGTAGTCACTACTTTCATTATATTTTATTGGCAAATAGGCAAATGTATCTGGGGATGTTAAGGGGAGGCAAACAGCTGAAGGACAGAGGCCTTCCCTTTAATTTTGTGAAAAAAAATGGAAGTAAAGCAGAGAGAGTTCTCCCTTGGGAGAAGAAAGGCCTTGGCTTTTTCTCTATTTTTAATGGAAATGACATTACCATAAGACACTGATGTTTAGAACAAACACACTTTTCGGTTTCCTTCCTTTTCAAAGGCAGAGAGGAAAATTCTTCCCATTTGTGCTCTCTCTTTTATTCCTATGCAAAACCAAATTTTTCTGTTTCCCTAACTTTTTAACCTAATTTTTTATTAAGTTCCTGTTCATGTTTACATTATTTCCCAATTATTTCTTCTTAATCCTCATTATCAGAACATATTATTTTGTGTTGCTGGATGACACTATTTGATGATTATCTCAACCTGTTTTTTCCTTTCTTTCCTTATTCCAATGAGTGTTAACAATTTCTAAAAATCTGACAAGAATCTTAAATGTCTAAATGGTACATTTATTGTAAGGCACGCTGAATATGTCAGCATCACAGCAAAAAGAGATTAAAACGAGTCATTTGATGACTAAAATGAAAAATATGTCCACTGTTTACTTGCTGTTGCTGGGAGTGTGTGGTATTAGATAGAGGATATGAATTTTATTTGTTGTGTCATTATTTAAATAAACAGTTGTTTCAGAAACAACTATACATCTTTGTATGAAACTTTAGTTAATTAAATGTTTTGCAATACCTGCTGTCTTCAGGATGTTGAGTGGCTGGTGAGTCATAGTTATCTAATTTCACTGTTATTTTCTAAACCCAATTCTGTCTTATTTTTCTGTGTGTATTGAAGTCCATGTCTAGGCCCCTTCACTGTTTCCATGTGATTCTTTCCACATTCAGCAACCTCACTTTTCTTTTTGGGAGCTTTTAAGATTGACAGGTTATGCAACTATCAGTTGCAAGTCCAAAGACTAGTATCTGCTCACTTCACTCCTAAATCCCAAAGACTGTTTCTAAGATTTTAGAGTTTTCTTCATAGCTGTGCATGTTGTCTCCAATCCTTTAAACTCATCTCTCTTACTAGTAAACTATTCTAAGAATAAAAGTGCCTTTTTAGGAAATTGCTTGTTGGCAAAATGCTTGCATTAGGCATGTTTAACTAGTGCTTCTCTCAAAGAAGTTTGGGAAGTTCTTAAAACAACTGAAATTACCTTCTCTACCAATACTTGAGTGGATCACTGTGCCCTGGCAGTTGTCTGCTCTGGCATGATTTTGGGTATCTCTGGTCATCTCACTGGCCCAGTAGGCAGATCAGGTTGTTACATGGCAGTGTGCTTCAACAAATGTTTTATGTAGTAGAAGCAGTTGTGCAGAGGTGGTAGATTCTTATTTCAGTCAGAGTTACTGTGTATGATTTGTTTTTACCTGCATCTCCTACTTTGCTAAGTATTCAGGAACAAACTGTGTTCATTCAGTGAAATAATCCCAGATCACTGATATTTTGGGCTAAGGCCAGTAGTATGAGATTCAGCAAGACTGAGTGCTGGGTCCTGACCTTGGGTGACAACAACCCCAGACAGTGCTACAGACTTGGGAAGAGTCATTGGAAAGCTCCCCAGTGGAAAAGGACCTGGGAGTGTTGGATGACATTAGCTGAACAAAAGCCAGCTGTGCCCAGGTGGCCAAGAAGGCCAATGGCACCCTGGTCTATATCAGGAATAGTGCAGCCAGCAGGAGCAGGGCAGCAGCTGGCCCCCTGTACTCAGCACTGGATGAGGCTGCACCTTTAATCCTGTGTTCAGTTTTGGGTCCCTCACTACAAGAAAGACACTGAGGTGCTGGAGAATATCCAGACAAAGGCAACGGAGCTGGGGAAGGGTCTGGAGCACCAAGTCCTATGAGAGGCAGCTGATGGATCTGGGATCATTTAGCCTGTAGAAAGGGAGGCTCAGAGAGGACCTTCTCTCTCTACGACTACCTGACAGGAGGTTGTAGAAAAGTGGGGGTCAATCTCTTCTCCCGTGTAACAAGCAATGTGACCAGAGGAAATGGCCTCAAGTAGTGCAAAGGAAGGCTTAAATTGGCTTTAAGGAAAAGTATCTTCATGGAAAGGGTTGTCAAATATTGAAACAGCCTGTCCAGGGAAGTTGTGAGGTAACCATCCCTGGAGGTATTTTAAAGACATGCAGCACTTGGGGACATGGTTTAGTGGTGGACTCAGCAATCTTAGGTTAACATCTGGACTTGGTGATTTTAGGTATCTTTTATAATCTAAAAATTTCTATTATTCTATGTGTACTTGTTATTTAAAATGAAATTTCATCAATCAAAACTCTTTTGTTCTCCTCAGCTAAATTTATATTTATTTGGTTGTTTTGGTTTTTTTTCCTTGGCAGCCTAAAGCATCACAAGGGCCATATTGTTCAGGATTTCAAAGAGCAATCGTTTATCTTTGTGGATACAAGTAAACGGACAATGGTGTCCCGACCATCTGCTCAAGCTGCTTGAGAACAGTCTTCTGTGCAAATGGCATGAAAGGTAATTTAACCTCAGAAGGTGCCCACAGAGCTCCAGTTCTGTTTTTTTTTCCAGTTCTGTTTTCATTGTGTATTTGCCAGTCTAAAAATAAACCATGCTGAACAAAAACATCCTTTTTTCTTTCCCAATTTAAAGAACACATCATCATCAGAGTTAATTGTACCTAATTTCACCACAAGGGGTTGTTTTTCCTTTTTAGTATTTTTTTAAGCAGCAGAGAGTTTTCCTGGGATAAATGGTATCTGTCTTATAATTGTGTTTGTTGCTGTAGGAGGCTGTTGTTTTTTAGAGTACAAAACAGGATATAATCATGGAGTGGGACTCAGTGCTGAGTGTGGGACTCAGTGCTGTGTGATACACACTTTCAGCATATCAACTGCAATTCTGCCATGACCCCTTGTTATTTTTTTTGCCAGCCACTGTGTTTAACTAAAGGAGGCAGCTCTGCTAGTAAGCAAGATTTTATTTGCAGAGGGGTATTCTCTGAAAATGATGATGGCCCTTTCTGGCTGTTCTCTTTCAAAGCCTCACTTGAAGTAGTTTCAGTCTCTCATCCCAGTAAAACTGTGAAAAGATTTAAAGTTTCACTGCCAGTAAAAATTCCAAATGAGGGAAAGGCAGTTCCTTTCTAAATTTCAATATTTATTTCAGGCTAGAAAAGAAGGGCTTGACATTCATCTCACTGTCAGTGGTTTTGCAGTTCCTACCGGCTGTGGTGGTTGCTCTCAGGACTAGCAAAAGTAGCTTCTGGGTGCTGCCTCACCCAGAAGCTTGAAGCTCTATATTACCTTCTGCTGTCTGCTGTGCTAATTTCTTCAGTTCAGTGCTACAAATTAAGCAGTTTCGGGCTCCTTCCTGCTCTCTTTATACTCCATTCCTCCTCCTTTGTGGTAGGTCAGACTGGTCCACTATGTGAGACTGTTTTTTGACAAAGTCTGGAGGTCAGATCAGATCTTGTAGAGCATGTTCTCTGGGATGCTGTTGCTGTGCAGTCATCTTGCATGCTGCTGTGGGAGGAGAAGTAGAAAATGCATTTTCCTGGCTGCTTTGTCAGAGATCTTGTTCTGAGGGCACATGGAAATGTCAGCAGCAGAAAGAAGGTAGATAAAATCTGTATTCAAGAATCAAACTTGGATTAAACAAAAAATGACAATAGTGTGTCTGTGAGAAGAGAAGTGTGTATCATCTGGTTTTGTTGCTTATTTAGCTACACTGGTTTAGCTAACCTAATGAAATACAGTGCATTACTGTAATAAATACATTCTGGGTACAAAAATGGACCAGATTCTTGGATTTAATTGCTAAAGAGTATCCAGTCTTGATAGTGGCATAACTTTTCCTCCAACTTAACAACATAAGCCTGATTCATACTTTCCTTGGACATCTTTACTTTGATTTATTTTTTTAAGCAGAAGAGGTGGAACATGACAGATTTGAAAACGTTTTATATAGCTTTCAACAAGAAGCAATTTATAGCAACTTGAAGTTACATAACTTCTAACTCCACTTTTTTTCATGGCATGATTTAGATAGATCGGGTACTTTCACAATAATTCAAAGGAATATGCAATCAGTCAATCCATCTTATCTATTTTAAGCATTTCCAAGGAACCGTCACTGTAGTTTCTACATTCTAAATCTGAATACAAGTGACAGTTTGCCATAAACAAGTATTTTGCAAAATATCAAAAAGAAAATTTCATTTTCTTTATTCATTTATGAAATGAAAACTTCCTCAAATAAAGGGATCCCACAGTACTGCTCATGGTGTACACTACACAATTAATATCAATTTATGCTTTAGGTAAAAATTTACTTTAGGAAAAACTGTGTTTTTCGTAGTAACATGATAGGTTTCTTTGCCAGCAATAGCTAACTTGTAGATTTATAAGACCCCACAGTTATCAGAAAGACAATAGAGTATTACCTTTCAGTAATTGTATTGGCCTAGATATAGGACAAATGAACACAACAAAATTTTTCACAGAGAAATATTTAGGATAATCTAGGAATTTGTTCAGATGGCTTCAGAATACTTGTAGCCAGAGGTATTTTGGATTATCTCATAAAGTAGTTTATTCAAACCATTTTGTGATAATGTTTAAATGAATCATTGCACTTTTAATCAATTGAATGATTCATGAACATTCTTTTAAAGGAATTTAACCAAAGCATCATGTGAATATTTTCACAATGTTGTACCTATAGCAGTATCAAAGCAATCCTTCAACCTCAGCTTGCACCTCTGTGTAGCTTGGGTGTTTGTGTTTTGCATCATTTGATCTCAAAAGAAGCCATAAGGTTGTGTAAGGCAGAATTAGGCACCTGTCTGGGATATAAATATTATCCTGTTGAGAAAAACAGACTAAGTTGAGAAAAACATGAGGAGAAGTACAAATCAAAAGCTAGAAAACCAAAACCAAACACCAGCAAATAGAACCAACAATAACAAAAAGGAACCAGCAGAATGTACAGCCCGTGTCTCAGGAACATTTTCTGCTTTTGACAACATTATCCTATTTAGGTAAAATCCTAGAATGTTCATTCCTTGTTCATGCTTCTTCCACATCTGTAGGGTAGATTTCAGTATTATTAGTGTACTTTTTAAATCCACGTGGAAATTTTACTGGAAAAAAGAAGATGAGCATTAATAGAAGTTACTTGATTTAGCTGGAGCTTTTTTAAGGTCAGGGGCTACCACTGTGATTCAAAGCTACAACAGATGAAAATCTCTGCTGCTCTCAAGATAAGAGAAAGAATTTTAGAAAGCTGTTTTGTTTTTCATGAAGTATGGAAACCCTGGATATTTGAGAACTCAGTTTATCTTTCTGTTTCTCAAAAGGTACATGATAGTTCTGTATGTTATTTTTGACATTTTACTGAGCAACACAGCATTATTAGATTCACAGAAAGAAGGAATTAGAGCTTATGTAGGATTTGACTTCCACCTCTCATCTCTTCTGCCTCATGCACCATGTTTGGCCTTCATTTGTTGTTGCTCTTTGAGTAATAGTCTTTCCTTAGATGAAGTGGTCAGGAATGAGAAAGGAGTAGAAGAATATTTTTAACTCTCTCATGTGGAACTTTTTATCATAAATGTGTGTGTGATTGAAGGCCTGAGACAAAGTGAAGAAGCTGCTTCCCCATATACGGTGATACCATTTCATGGTTCTCACCCATACCACATAGCACTGCCATTTCATTTAATGAACTGTAATTGTCTGCTGTCATCTGTCATGATCTTAGGCTGTGGCTAGGTTTAAGTTTGTAATGAGGACACTTTAGTGCAAGCATATGTCGGTGTCTAAATGCTTCCTAGGCGTCTAGATTCTCATATAATCTAAATGTTTTCATGGTAGTCAGGCCAAAAGAATGATTCAAATATCCGTCTCCTACAGGTTCAAATGACTGACACCTTTGTATGCCTCTAGGATCATTCAAAATGTGGCAGTGTACTTGAGACATCCATGTGGAATAGATAAATATGCCACCGGACCTGTAGGAGACCTGCAGCCTCCTAATGGGCTTGCTGGAGCCAGGAAGAGTGTTCCAAGGTATCTCTGAGGCCAATTGAACTGGGCCTTAGCTGTCTAGGTAACAGCAAACTTAAATATCTCTTGCAGGTAGACAACAGATGCTGCGTGTGTTAAGCTGAAACTGAACTCCATTATATGTAACAGTGCCTTTATTGGATTTTCTGCAAACAGCCTCACTGACGTGAGAATCATGCAGAGAACTAACAAGATTGAGGAAAGTCATCCAGGTTTTGTCTTGTTTGCTGTGGTCCTTTATAGGAATCTGACATTACTATACTATACCAAAGAGAACTTTTCAAGAGCAGACCCGTGAAAATTTGGATTGAAACCGATGCCAGTGCAAACTTGCTGACAAACTGAGGTGCAGAGGCAGGAGCTCAGGTTAATGGCCATGAGTTGAAAGAAGAGGTTTAGAATGGATAGAAGGAGGAACATTGTCACTCCGAGGACAACCAGGCGCTACATCGGGTTGCTCAGAGATCCTGTGCTGTTCTCTGAAGCAGGAGATTGAATTAGAAACTGCCTGATGTCCATTCCTACCTGAATTTTCCTATGATCTCAAGATACATTATTTCAAGAAGTGAAGCCAATAGCTTTTCTGTTCAAGCCCAGTTAGACAAAGATAGAAAAACTATTTCGCTTAACTGAAGGTGAAAGGATAGTAATTTTCCTTTTCTGGTATGAACAAGTGGCCCCAGAATCAACTGAATTAACCCCATGTTGGTAAAACAAAGGGATGGGAATTAAAATGTTTTGTGAAATTTTTTTTGTTACAATCAGCATTAAAAAACTGTGAAGGCACAGAAAAAAAAAAAAACAGCAGAAGGAATTAGGATGGTTTGTGCGGTCTCTTGTTTATTGTTTTTGGGTTTTAAAGTTATGCCTTTTTTGGTGTGAAAAGGTGAGATTATTTTTCTAAAAATTAAATCCAACCTCCTTGTAAATGAAACATGACAAACACACAGGAGGAAAAAAAAGGTCACAGTTTACTTGCAACTAGAAATCTAACATTATCTCAAAGGATATATAAGGAAATAATAAGGAAAACACAGGAAAAAGAAATTTCAAGTCAGTCTAGAACATTTTTTCTCTTCTTTCCTCATCTCAGTGGAGCAAAAACTTCCTTATATATTCGAAAAACCATTTAAATAGGCTTTATTAATTCCCTAAATAAAACCATACTGAATTTCTTTAATGACAAGATACATATTGCAGATAATCTGACACATATTGCTAGCTTTCTCTATGCAAAAAATAATTACTTATTTTCGAATTATGACACATTTTGAATTATATCATGTAGAATGAGAGCTGCATTATGCAAAAAGATACTGTATTACTTTTTGCCTTTTCCACTATTATAATCTGGTAAAACTGAAAAGGAATGTAGGAAATCTCAATTCCTTGACTAGTGAGCAAAAATAAAGGATGTTGCAAAAGCATGCAAAATGATGCATAAATAGAGGCCCTGTATTATAGTAATGTTTTGGATAAAAATTGTGGTTTCAAATTAAAAATATTTAGAAAATAAATAAAATAATAAAGCATATTTATCACAGAACAGTAATAACATCAACAGTAGATTAGATGTATTTTGTATGAATTCAAAGGGCAGTGTTTAAGCAGGCTCTGGGATGCAAAGTGATCTTACTTTGTTGTTAAGTGTAAGCCAGTTGCATACCTAAGTAGAAAGGTAGCTCTGGTTGCTCCTGTCTGTAACCAGAGCTCATGCAGTGCTGAGCTGGTGACCTCCTTCCTAAAACAGCCTGACATATGCCACAAGACTAGGTAGGATGCTGGAGCTTGTATTGCCTCAACAGCTTCAACAGCCACAGACAATTTAGAGTGTGCTCATAATGCCACGGTTCTTTTCCTACAACTGA
This sequence comes from Coloeus monedula, assembly GCF_965178545.1. Taxonomy (NCBI): domain Eukaryota; kingdom Metazoa; phylum Chordata; class Aves; order Passeriformes; family Corvidae; genus Coloeus; species Coloeus monedula. The sequence continues at coordinate 109,279,768 of NC_138781.1, forward strand.
GGAAAAGTAAAATTCTAGTGGAGTGTAACCAGGACAGGCATTAGACAGCTACCAGAGAAACTTGGTTACATCAAAACGTTAAAGGGTGTCTGCAAGAGCTTAAATATTTTCAGTGATATGTTCAGGAAAATACAGATCAGTTAATGTCAGAATGAGCTTTTTAGAGTCACCGGCCGTGTCCCAAAATTCTTTTCTCACTTTTTCACACTGTCAGCAGTCCTTTAACTGTTCTAACACTGTCTTATGCTAGTTTCTGCAAAGTGTACCACTGAAGTTCATAAACAGTTGATTGCCATTATTATTGTTTCAGGATTTTTCCCTTTCGTAGTAAGTAAAGGATGAGTAAAATTGGTGATCAGTAAAACTTTATAAGAAGATGTATTTTATCTCACTGGTTTAATATTCAACTCCCATGCCCTCAAGTATGATTTTTTTTTCTATCTGTTCCATTATTTTCAAGCTACTAGCTGTGAAGTTTGTTCTGATTGAACCTTGAGCTGATCAAATATGTTGTCAGTAGCATGAAGTCGCATAAATATACACATCATTGGAGAACGCATGCATGCATAAGAGGTTTCACATGTAAATAGTTTAATAAAAAATTGCATTCTGCTGATATTTTCATCTTGTCTAGTGAAAAGGAATAACCCATTTAACTATTTCTAATTTTTGAAGTGTTTAGTTATACACAATCATTAGTTCTAGCTGGGGGTTTTGTTTATGTGACCATATACATATATATAAATATATATAGAAGTAAAAGCTTGATTTCTGTTTGATTTGTTCCTCTACTGCATCTTTTACCTAATGTTTGATTTTTTTTCACTCTAATGCATTTTGATATTTGCTTGAAATGTTCTGCAATAGAAGCGCTGCTACATTTCTCAGATATTTGCAAACACATTACCTTTTAGTCCTATATGGCCCAACTTCACAGAAAATAACCTAAAATAGAAATTGGTATGTTTAAAGAGAAATGGTAGTAGGTTTTGGGGGTTTGTCTTTTGTGTGGTTTTTTCTTTCAAGTGTAGGCTAACACTTGTCAGCTGCAACTATGCTGCCTAGAAAGGCTATCATCCTGAGTCATATTGCAAGTGTGTACTTTGAATTCCTATTTAAAAGAGTTGATGCCAGTAAGTAAATGATAATTTTATTAGTAGTTGGATCAAGTTTTGTCAGGCAAAGAGTCTTAGATACGACATTTGGATATTATTTGCTCCTTAATGTTGAGACTAAAGATCTGTTACATGTCTTTTTTTGTATGACATATCTGGGAAAGGGTGGCATTTCGTCATTAGAAATGTTATGGAGAAGCTTATAAGCCTTATTTTACTGACGTAATTGTTAAATCAATATCAGAATTATATTCTGCATCACTCTAAATTACGGCCAGTAGTTTCCAAAGGGGAGGGGTTACCTCTCATGCATTATTGGCTTTTGAAGTAAAAAGAATGTGGAGGTTCCATAGTGAAGCCTTGGCAAGTCTTGCAGACAGAAAGGAACATGGTGCTTTCATGCTTCTTCAGAAATAAAACACATTCCTTTTACAGTGTTTACTTGCAAATTTGCAATTGAAATGGACATGATGTCTTCCACTTCAAAACCTATTGATTTGACAGGTGTTAATTCTTGGGGGAATACCAGCATTTTAATACTCTCTCAGTGTGTTTCTATTTCAGCACTTTAAATCGAGTCATTAAATATTTCTGATGGTTCTAAATTCTTAGAAGAAAAATAGTTCAGCCAAGTCAGTAAATCATTTTGTCATTAGGAGAGGTGATGCCTTGAAAGATAGTAAAGTGATGAGATTTATTCTTACTGCATGTGAAAAAATTACATTTGCAACATGATAGATCACCTCTGGAATTAAATCTTCCTTTGTATCCGCCATCAGTGCATAAAACAATGAAATTACAAAAAGTAATATAAGTATTGGAATGTTAAAATTACTGTAATTCATAGTTTTAATCTTTAAGTAACATTTAGACTACACCACTAAAAGAAGAAAGGATAGAATGTACATGGGAGTGGATGAGCCAGAGGGACAAGGGGTTTTAGGGCATTACACAATAAATGGGTTGATATCAAATAATGTTGGTATCGTTGAAAGTTAAAATATACTAATGGTCTTCAGAAAGCTTGAATTGAATTATTTAGTGATTTTATCATGCTGATGGAATACTATCTGTTTTATTAACTATATCCATTGCAAATGGGATATCCCTTTTCTAGGCAGCTTTAGTGCAATAGTTAACCACTCAAAAGTCAAAGAAACGAATCCAGCTATATATAAAGTAAGGGGGGTTGATAGTCAATGTTTACATGAGTAGGAGATTACAGAGTTGTTTTTCCTATGATGTGGTTTTTTGAACTTAGGGAACTTCAGTCCAGAGGACTGCAGCATGTGTCCTATTAAACACAGTAACAGCCAATAGACAGTGCTTTACTCCCTTATCTTCTATTACGTGTTTCATTACAGGGCAAATATGCTATAGAATTGACTTCTCTAAGGCACCTCAGGATAACAACTGTTGGAATTTAGGTCTGATTGAGGTTTCCATTCCACAGGGTGAGCTTGTTTGGGTGGTTCTTCCAGAGAAGCAGTTTGCAATTGCAGGAACACCATGGTTCTGGACCTTAGAACTTATTTTAGCATTTGCAGCTAATAGGCCAACATAAGTCACTATGTGGAACTTTCATTTTTATAGGTCCATAGACTGCTGGCTCTGTGTTTCAAGTATGAATTCAATTTTATGAAATATTCGCAATAAAATTAAGATGAACCCTTACAGTTACTAACATCAGAGGAAAAGTGTTAGGTCATATCTAAGGCAGAATTAGACAGTGTATACTTAAAGTACAGTTAATAAGCTAAAATAATAAAAATCTAATGTTACTGTGGGATTGTCTCTGTTAAAGGTACTTCATAAATATCCCAGGTTTATTTTACACAATTACTGGTCTTCCATTCAGCACCATTTTTGTGGTTCCTAAATGAAGTCACCCCAGCTGCCTCATCACCTATATTAGTGAAACATAATGTATCTACACTATATCTACATGTTTCAGCACAGTGAATATAATAAGCTAAGAGTAATTGAAAGGAGATTAACAGGTCTGTATTATGTTCAGTAGTACTTAGTAGACTTTTTCTCCCTTTTTATTCATTTATTCCCAACAACCTCTCTTCTGAGACCGACCCCTGTTGGAAGCTTTATCTTTTTTAACAGATGTGTCATCAGAGCTGCTTTGCTTGTATAAACTCTTCCCTGGCAGCAAAATTAGTGTGAACCTTGACTGTACTTGGACAGTAAAGCTCAAATTCTTGAGAAGCACTGAAGGTTTCTGGGACAAAAGTGTGCCTAATCATATTAAAAACATGGGGGTACAAAAAACTTGAAGGCTGTAAGGCAAACTGGAATTTGGTAGTTTAATTTCCACTGATCACACAGGACCTCTTGTGGACGGGTGGCCTCTGTTCTTTGAAATAAACTGAGATTCACACTTCCTCCCAATATGTGGTCTCTCAAAGAATAATTATTTTCGAATGAAACACATTTTGATTAGAAAAGGCCAAGTCATTGAAACAGTCTGAGCAGTTCTGTTCTTGGTTCAATAAGCCCCTACATTTTGTTGATAAACCTTTGTTTAGACTTTAGGTCTATCTCTAGTATTTACTTAATTAGATGCAGTAGTTTCATGTGTTTTATGAGACACTACACACATTTCAGAAAAGAAGATTACTCAGGGCTGTGAAAAATTCCCAGTCCACTTACAGTTGCAGTATATTCTGATATCTAAATTCGGATATCTAAATATATGCTAATAAAATTGTTAAAATTTAAAATAAGTTTAAAAAGTATTTGAACAGTTTACAATTAAAAAACTAGTTAATACTGGGGGATTGACCTGTATACATAGCAAATAGCTGAAGTCTTGAGTTTAAATGAGCACATCATCTTTAAAATGTTGTGTCCTGAATTTTTAACATAATTATGAATGGAGACACTATGGATAATACTTGTAATTTGTCCCTACTATTAAAAACATGGACCTTTTATCTGAAGGCTGAATTTGTCTGATCTTGGCTGCTAAAGACTAAATTTCTACTATTCTGTGGCGCTATAAACTGTGGCCAGTTTCTCTCTTAATGTTTTTTTTCTAAATGAGCACTTGGTACCAAGCACAGTCATTGATCATTTGGTCATTTTTAGGATTCTTTGCTTCTCCTGGTTCACAGCATCTCAGTGTGGCTTTGCAGCAGGAAGGTGGGAAGGGAGTTTGGGGGAGGAAAGAGAACAGTTACTGAGTGCAACAGAATTCACATGAGGAAATCACATGAGGAAATAAAGGTGTTCTTCATGCCATATATGAATATGTATTATAATCTTAATAAATAACTCCCATTATCTCTGTAATGCATGATGATAGGACATAATTTCTCATTTTTTCTGATGACTAGATGTTTTACTCTTCAGAGGAAATATGAACAGCAAAAGTGGCTGTTACTGTCTTTTCACATCAGCAGATAGTATTTTGGCCATGAACTAATATAGTGTGGATGCCTTGAACTATGCAAAGCATAATTTGTCTTGTTATTGGTGTCTGTGAGGTAGTTGCAAATTGCATGTAATGAATGCCATTTGTGGGTAACTCATGAAAACATTAGTTAAATACAATATGTATAATGTACAGTGCACATGTATAATTTCCAAAGAAATATGTGACAAATAAAATTCTTAATTTTAATAATTTAAACTAAATTATTTTCTACTTCACTGGATTATGCAGTGGTATTGCTTATTCTCTGATTACAGCAAAAGTGTATTTACTCACCTACTAGCACGTGTTTAAATAAATTTTAAGTATAATGTGTTAAATGTATACACTCTAAGTTACTTCAATTAGCTCTGGTTAACCCATAAAAAAAATAATACTTAAGAAACCACTGTGGTTCTTTTCATTACTTCAGGATGTATTTGGATGTTTTTGTAATATTGACATTGTGGAAAAGGAAAAAAGTCTTAACTGGACTAAAATAATCTATAATGCTAGAAGTTCTTTAACTATTGATTGATTTTTTTTCAGCCACCTTTATGTTCAAAGAATATATGTCAGCAACAAACATTTTCTTTTCTACTGAAACTTGCATCTTTCCATCCAGCCATGTAATTTGTGATGTAGTGATTTGCAGTAGAAATTTTTATAGTCTTAGCTGTAGCTGTGCAATTCCAAGTGTGGGTAGAGTAATTAAAAAAGAGAGGCACTATTACTTTAAAGAGGTGAGGATGATGAAACTCTGGACTCATGGATTGAAATGTGGACATGAACTGTTCCTTTCAGTTGCTATTGGCTGATAAAACTGAGTTTAAGTTCTCTCTGATCACGTGACACTTGTCTACTTGTCTGCAGACTGGCAGCTGTAAATCCTTTTAAGGATATGAAAAGAAGTAAATAAAGAAATGTAGTTTTATTAAGTATTTGCAAAAAGATTTTGCTGGTAGCCAGTGAGAAGTTTGTTTAATCTGTCAAATAGGAGACATCTACTCTTACCTTTACAATCTTCTGTTGTTTTCTATATTCTACTAAAAGAAGCTGGATTTTTTTTTTTTTTGTCTTCTTTGTTAGCTTTGTTGTGTATTTTTAACATAACATTACCTGAGATCTGTTGCATATTCCTCCAGGACAAAACCTTTTAAACTATTTTTGACTGTTTTGCATCTTAGTTCATATCTGGATTAGCCACAAGTGAAGCCTCTTTATTTTGTGTACCAAAATTTGCAGATTTGTTTTGATGTTGGCTCCCATTTCAGTGGTCTTACCCAGTCAGTATTGATCATTTCAGAAGCAACCTGGCATCCCCTAGAAAGTAAGGACTGTGCAATGAGCGTTTCCACTGCAGCCTCCTTCACTACCTATAGCTTATTTATGAGCAAGCAATGCAGCAGAAAAGCAGTGAGCATAAATAACATGATACAGAGAACACATGTAAAATTAGGATCTAGACTGCCTTTACTATCTCTGTGTTTTTGGGAGTCATCTTCAGATTTATTCCCGCATGCCACCAGAATTCCATCTCAAGAGTCTGACGTGGTATTTTGGAATTAATATTAATTTGCTGGGGTGCCTCACATCTTTCTTGACAATGTGCATACTGGTAACTCCTCCTCAATACATTAAAGTGCTCCATTGCTGCTCTGTCAAACTGCACAGTTCTAGAAAACAGAATTGCATTTGAGCATCTGCTGTCGTCAATCTCCGATTATATTTCTACACATTTTCCTAGCTTTCAGCATATTTTAATGTGATATTCACTAGAAATTAGCAATGCTAAACAATTAATCTCACAGAAGAAAAAGCGCCCTAAGAAAGAGAAAGTATAAAATGCTCAGATTGATCATGACAGCATAAATCAATCCTACTGAATTATTATGGGAAGTCCTTGTTTATCATGTTTTAAAAAGATAGGGTCTTTTTCCAAGTCTCTGTACGTGCATATCATATACTCAGACTGTTCTTTACAGTAAAAAGTGGTAGGCTTGAGTGACAACTGATTTTCTTTTGTACTTTCAGGAACAACAGGGTGGAAAATAACCATATAAAATGTGAAATTTGGGCAATGTGTCATTAAAGAGAAGACAACTATTGTGTTGAAGTAATTGTCTGCATTAGCCAGAAGTAGTTTCATATTTCTGGTATAACTGGGTCTGTCAAAGAGCAGTTTAAAGCCCCAAATCATAAGTATTTTTTGAGTTACACGGTTCTGCCAAACTTCCTGTGAAGCTGGCACGTTCTAAATAAGTTTTGTCTCAATTTAACATATTGTAAAATTTTCCCATGTAGACTATAGGGGAACTTGGAGAAATAGAAAGTTTGTAGGACCGAAACCTCCTATCTTTCTTTCTCAGCAAATGTGTATGTTTATCAAAGGTGCACAACACTTGCCTTAATGTTTATGCAAAACTGTATCCTATTGAAACCTTCAGGCATATTCATGGACATCTTTCTGACAGGAAGAGGATATGAGGCTCTATGGAAATGGAATCTCCCAGATCAGCCTGTCTTTATCCATTAAAGATTTGCATGGACAGCACAATGACAAATAGGAGCCAGGTCAGTCATTCTGTGACTGATTTACCAAAAGTCAGCCAAATCCCATGTGACACCTTAGAGGAGCACAAGGTCTGCTCTGCACACTGCCTGTGGGTACATTGTCTTTTGGCACAATATACAAGTTCCCAAAAGTGCTTCTCCATCCCCAGGAGCACAGGAGGGAGGAGAACAGAGGCTGTTTCATTGCCCCTGCTTTACACTGAATTTTTTCCCTGGCCAGAGCAATTCCTAATTACTGGATAATTTAATTCAAGGCAGTTTTACTGCTAGAGCATCACAGACTGGCCTCAGTGGTCCCCAGGAGACACTGTTGTGTAAGAGAAGGAATTGAGCAATGCTTTCTCCATTAATGGACCAGAACAACCTAGGCCACTCTAACTTCCTGAGCAAACATCTCCTGAGTATTAACAGTTCCTATTTATCTGCTAATAGATATATCAAGTTATGCAGAAACATGACTATCACAGAATCCCACAGCACCCTGTGGTACAGGCATCTTCTCTTGCAATGTGTCATTTTCATACTTCATCCTATTTCTTTTAACCAGGTCTTAGGGGAAGAGGAAATAAAAATACACTATGCCTTTTTTTAGCATAATTTATATACATAAAAAATTAAAAATTGAGCAGGTTTTCACAAAAGAAAATTAAATAACTTTGACAGATACTCCACTTCTGAATTCTCTGGCCCTAGTAAAAGAAAGCTTACTATGTGGTGGATGTTTTCTGAGTGCTGAGTTTGACATTAGCATGAGCTTCATCAGTAGGTGATGTTCTTGCTACGTGTCATTCATACTTGATTGCAAGTATCACAAAAACCTGATACTTTATCATTCTAATATACTGATTACTTTTTTCATTGATAAACATAATTCTGAAACAAAATTTGACTGCTATCAGCTTCATTGTGGCACTTAAGTTTTCATTTAACATGATGATAGAGCTCCACAGCAGCTTGGGAGACTGTGTTTGTTTACCTTTTCTATATTTAATAACTTGGTGAGTGATACCAAGCATAGTTGAGAGCTCAAATAAAATAAAAGCTATCTATATTTATTCTTGCAGATGCCTTTTCCATTTCCAGCTAATCTGTTACTTAGATGTCCTGGTTTTGGTGCAACAGAGTTCGTTTTATTCTTTGTGGCTGGTACAGTGCTGTGGGTTTGGATTTAGTATGAGAATAATGTTAATAACACACTGTTTTTAAGTAGTGCTTATACCAAGTCAAGGACTTTTCAGTATCTGCCTTAGAGTGTTGTGCCCAATATATTAATTGGGGGGAGTTAGCCAGAAGCCACTCATTGTGGTTCAGGGATGTGATTAACATTAATCAGTGGGTGGTGAACAATTGTATTGTGCATCACCTATTTCTCTTTCAGTTTCTCTCTCTCTCTCCCTCTTCTTATCATTGCAATTGTCATTATTGCTGTTGTTGGTATTAGTATAATAGTATATTAGTATGATGGTATCATTATTAGTAAATCATTATTCCTGTTATCGTTGTTATTATTAATACTATATTTTAATTCATTAAATTGTTCTTATCTAACCCCTGAGGTTTATATTTTCTTTCCAATTCTCCTCCCTGCCTGGGGGTATGGTTTAGGGGAGTGAGCAAGTGGCTGTGTGGTGCTTAGTAGCCAGCCAGGGTGAAACCACAACACTCATCTGCCTTTCAAAATCTCACCGGGAGCTGGTAACACTGCAGGGTCCACAGAGCAGCTCCGGTGAGTTGGAAGGGCTCACTCTTCTGCTTCAGCTGACTGCATCCTGAAAACTAATGCTCCCAACTTTAAGAAAGCTTTCTTTTATGATTGACTATGAAGCATTATATAATCTGCATTAGATAGGTTTTATCTTCTCACTGCTGCTGTATTCAGTGTGCATTATTCTCACCCCAGAAGAGCACTCCCATCTTCATTTTCTTTGCCCGTCTGTCCAGCTTGGTGGTTGCGATTTTGATTACAGTTTATGCCTCATTTAACCTGACTGTCCTGAATATCATCCAGTAAGCAGTAGCTTATTTTTTAGGATATTTTCTTCCTTGATGACTGTGTCACTCTTTGCAAGATAAAATTGTCTGTTAGTTTTAGATTCAGTCTTTGACTTACATCTGTAAGGTCTGAAAACCTGTGAGGAGGAAATGTAACTCCTTCCTGTCATAAGTCTGTGATACTCTATACCAGTACTGATGCCTTTTCCTGGTCTTAAAATCAAGAGTCATACACGGTTAGAAGGGAAAAAGGGATTTTACCTTGGTATTTATTTTAAGGATCCTTAGGTGCACACGTCCAGGTCATATGCATCGAGATGCACCCCGCCGAGTATATGCCCCCGAAGAGCGGGTATAACATTATAGGTTTTACTAATTAGCATATCTATCAAAGATTCCCCAATGAGAGGCTCAAGTGAGCCCCCCTTCCCAAGGAACCTTCCCCTGAATGGTTCTATCTTGGTTTACAGAATGTGTTCTGGAGAGGACCTTGGGGTCTGGGGCACACTGATCCCTAGCTACGAAGCTTCTAAAATGTTTAGTCTCTTGGCTTGACAAACAAGTCCAAGAATGTACGGAAAAAGCACTGAGAATACAGAAGTTGTAAAAATGTATAACAGGGGTATAAAAGAAAAGACAAAAAATCTTCATGGCATCAGTACAGTGGTGGATCTTTCATTTTAAGTATAAAACTTTACTTTGCCTGTTTTTTGTCTACAAACTTTTTAACTAAAGGAGTTAAGAGAGGAGGCGTGGGGAGGAGGCCTGACTGTGAGTGTTGGGGGAAGGAAGGAAAAGGATTTGAAGGAAGTAAGTCATGAATAATATGTGCTGAGTGTGTTTTAGCAGCCTGCAAGGTACTTCTAGAAAGACATTATCCCTGCCAGCATTTGTTGGTAATCTGAAGGTGAGAATAGCTGCATGGTGGCCTCAGCTGGGAAGGATCAGTGCATGAACCTTACCTTCAGAGCTAGGTGATGTTCTTTGAGCAGTGCCTAGCACCTGAGCCAAGGAGAGAGTTTTGCAGCTCGTGTCAAAGGAAATCTGTTTTATGTCTCTGTTTTATGAGAAGCACTAGTTTGTAATAATATTTATCATCATTTTGGCAACTGCTTGGGGGTAATTCTATCAGCTTGCTTGTTTTGGAAAGGCCAGCTCAGCAAAGTAATAAATAAAATGGACAGTGTTATGATACAGGCTAGCAGGATAATAGGAAGGTGTCTCTGTGAATTCCTTTCATACTGACAGTGCCTCATTTCCAATCTTGTACAAATAATGAGAAAAAATTAGTAATGGCAGACATTTTTTGACATGGAAAGGAGCTTGTAAATGTATTAGAGAACCACAGGCACTTGTATTCCTGCCATGAAAAGGCCCCTAATTTGTTACCCAGTCACACCTTTCTGTTAATTTTTCTTTTTCAAAGACCACCTTTACTTTTATGGGGTTTTGAAAACACAGGGAATTTCTTTGCAATGACAAGTTGGTTACAGTGAAGACAGCATAGTGGCTCTTAACTGCTAAACAAAAAAATTCAGTTTGGATGAAGAGCATGAATGTAGAGTAATCTACTTGAATACTATTCTTTCATTCTCTAAGATAGAAAAATAAGTAATTTTTAACACTTTCTTAAGGGAAATTATTTAACGTGTCAAAAAAGTCATAAACCATCTTCTTATTTGCAGTAGGTTTTAAACTCTTCTGATGTAAAAGTAGTGCCACTGCTGTAGATTAGAGATGTGCTACATCCCTTTAAATTGCACAAGCTTCCTTAACACTGTCCGAGACTGTATTTGTGTTGTACATGCAAGCAAGTATCGTTCTGCCTGATGGGGAGTGCAGGTGAATTAATCTGTCTTCAGTGTTTTTCTTTGAAGAATTCCATAAAATAACACCAGACCAAAGAAACATTGTACATTTTGTCATTAATTGATGGACAGGTTGGTAGCTGGACTGTGTATCAGTAGAGCTTAACACTCATGTCCTAAATACTGAATAATGTGAAGAAATGAATTAAGTAATGGGCTTCCTGATCATTTGTTTGTCTGTAACTAGAATTTACCCCTTACAGACATATCCTTATGTTTCCACGTTTTCACAGATAACAAGGAAGCTGCTACATAAAATGCAAAGAATACCGACACACCCAAATGCATTACTTGATCTATGTTAGTGTTCCACATGTGAATAAAATAGGTGAATAGTACTGGGATAAATTTTACCCTATGTCCTAGTGCAATGATGTTAACCATACATAATATTCCCTCTAAAATGAAGTATAGTCCATAGGGTTTTTCACTGGAATATGATTTACTATCCATATTTGGGTTTTAGAATCCGTATTTCTTAAATGTCTTTGTAATTTAATATATGCTGTCATTTAAGAAGAGAGAAGAAGATCCTGCAATTAATTGAAACAATCTATACAGCAAAGCTAATGGAAGCAACAACCAAACAAATAATGTGGACATCGAAACTCAAATAGCCAGCTGGACACCTCTCTCCTCACTATCCAGACATTAGGTCCTTGTATGCAAGCATTCATCCACAGCAGAGAGGTGATCTGGAAGGGATGTGCATGGCTTCACGCTTGCCCGTGTACTCACCAGTGCAGCAGAGCTAGCGAGGTCGGAGACTTCTGCTGCAGCTGTCAGCAGCAAATTTCTGGTGCACAAAGTAATTGTGGCTTGATTTTTGAGAGGTGAAGCAGTGCTGTTGTCCCTTGGTAATACAGGCTGTGTTCCTGGAATACAGTCTGGTGTGGAGCAGTCAGCAGGGAAATACAAGGAGCAAGAGTTGGCCAATATGTACATAGAACTGACAAGAACAGTTATGGTGGGACCAGGATGATGGGCACTTAAGAAATGTGTGAGTTGTATTGATACCAGGACTTATCCATGTTTCATCCATTAATGCACACTCACCCATTTTTATGCAAGAGTTACATGTTATGTAAACATGCTATTAGACTTCAAGAACTTGTTGGAAAAGTTCCCAGTTCTGCCTTTTTCTATCTGGACTGCCAATGCCTTGACAAATCCAAACAATGTTGTATGTTTTTAGCATGCCCTGCCAGAAAAGCAAACAAACAGGACAGAAGAAAGTAAGGTGATTTCATCCTGCTGATAGGATATGACAGCACACTGAGGCACAGACTTAACATTGACTGAACTTGAAACAGAGGATAGGCTTGCTCGTGGTTCTGCTTTTGTTAGCAGGCTTTCATAAGGTGAGAGACTGGACTGCGTAATAGGTATGATCACCTGTCTCTGTTGTTAAATGCCATGTAGATATCCTTCTCTTCAAAGAAAAGGCTTTATTCAGACAAAATAATTTCTTTCCCTTGGAGACTATACTTGGAGTTCAGAGAAGACGAAAGATCAAAGTATCTTCAGTGTGCAAAGCCACTGTGATGGAAGGGAACTAATGAGATAAGACAAGCCTAAATGGTCCTGGCAGGCAGTTGAGGTCCTATGCTGCAGAAGATGACTGAGGAAGTACTTAAATAAACAGGAAAATAGGAATGAATCTTGGCTGGTTTATACATGCTGAGGCACTGCCCAGAGATTAAAAGGTAAGATAAAACCTTCAATGTTTGCATGACATGGTTGTACAAATGTGAGCTGGGACTGGGCTGTCAGATTGGCTGGTTCCTGGAGAGAATGGTCCTCTCCTTTGGGAATTTTATTTTCATTTCATGATACCTTGAAGGAAGGGCCTGGATGACTACACCTGTGTATTTTATGTGCTGAGACATTTTATAACGTTCTGAAAGGAATTCAGGCATGAAGTGGTTTGCATTTGGTTGATTTTAGGGGGTTTTTAAGTCTTACAAAATTAAGTATTTGAAAAGATACGTGTAAGAAACAAGTGAATGAAGATAATGTCGAGAATAAAAGAGGTCTTATTTTAACCAAAGATGATGTTTAAACTGGGGTTTTTTTGTTACAGTCTTGGAATATAAAGTGAGCATAGACAAACACAAATGACTGTACAATAACAAAGATGATATGTTGTGACTTGGAGGAGGGAAACAGCTTTTTGTTGTACATCTTTTTATTATGTTTATAAATGCGCACGCATAGAATTAGAGTCTCAGAAGTTTTAAATTAAGTGTTCTTAAGGTCTCCTGTTTAGCAGGCTGGTTAAGAAGCACAACAAAGTTTAAGAACAATGGGAAATTGTGAGATGTTTCATAAGAATATGGTTATATAAAGCTACATATAGGCTAAAATTTAAATCTAAACAGCATGAAATATGTACAATTTAGCTGAATCTTAATGCTCAAATGGTCACTTAATTACTGTGTGGTTACAGAGATAGCCTGGCTGTAAATATCCTATCTATAAATGCAATCCCTATTTAAAAGGGATCATTGGATGACACTTGTAATTATTAGAAAATGTGGTGTACAAGGGCTAATATTTATCTTACTGATGGTTCTCATTCATACATTTCCTTCTAAAGGACAAAGTTTTTCTGTACAGATTCAGATTTTTAAGTTAGTGAAAAATAAATGTTACAGAGTCCCTTTCTTTCTTCGTCTTCAGGAAACTAAAACAAGTAGCACACCTATTTCCCCTCACACTCCTTGATTAGTTTCACCCCAGAAGGAAACTTGTGCTCCACAGCATAAGGACTTTGTGTAGAAGCATTTAGAAAGCCCTTAAGTTTCCAATAGAAGGTAAGTCAGCAACATTTCTGGTGACCATAAAGATGAAATCTTTTGAAATGGGTTACATAACTTGCTGCAAGTGCAGAGATGGCTTGGCATACATGTTTAATGGTTTCACCTGTGGTGATGCTTGAGGGCAACCTCCAAGCATTAACGCTGAACTCTAATTAGCGTAGACAAGATCACAGCACTGGATTTCAAGGGAATGCAAGATAACCTGCAGACAAATTACCACTGAAGTAACATGACAGGCCTTGACAGTATGTTAAAATCATTTACAAAAAAAAACGCCACATCCATCAACTCCAACATTTTCTAATATATTGACGACCAAAACATTTTGTGCCCAATAGGTATGTAGACTTCTGGATAAGTATAGAAGTGGCACTGTAGCTGGAGGGTTTATGGTAATTCTATAAGCAGCAAAGTGTCTCTGCAAAGGAGAGATAAACAGCTAGTAATCCTCATAATTCCCCACTGATAGCGTATCCATCTCTGCTATAAATTAGAAATCCCAGAGATTAGGAAGGCTAGGCAGGGTGTAGCTCATAGCATTAATCACAGTATTAGGACAGCAGTATACTTGATTTCTGTGTCCAAAGCACTGATATTTCTCTCTAGATTAAAATGACATAATGTAGTTTGGAATACATATTGTTCAAGCTGCCTACTCAATGCAGAGATGGTTTTACAGAAGACACTGTTACACACTTCTTTAAAGTATTGACTGCGGAATGGGGAGCAGTGCAGTACTTTTCACAATGAGGGCTATAGCCAAGATTTTGTAATCTCTTCAAGTTTCCAAATAAAGGTTTATTTTTTTAAATACATGGATTAAGGTCAGTTTGTCCTCATACCTCTTGGTTCTAGGAGGATATTGTGCAAATGCTTCTGATCTTTTGGAATCTGTATGTGGCCACACAGGCAGAACGGGTAATGCTGTTGTGTGTGTACAAATTCCTATTTAAACATAAAATATGAAGGGGCGTCGTTAAAAATTAGAGGTTAGATATTAGTTCTCAGAAGCACATGGCTGAACTAAATATAATTAATCTGAAATTTTCTTGATAATATTTATTGAGCTGGTAGTCAGATGGAGAATGAAGCATTGTGGCTTGGCCTCCAAGTGTGGCATATATTCCAAATCCTACACAACTTTTGATTTAAAATACCAAAAATGGGTATTTTAGTTGTCTGCTTTTTATTAGATGATACATCAGATGATAGATTCTATATGCTCAGATCTCCTCTCCCTCATTTCAAAGTCCTTTTGACTATACTGACAATAAGTGTTACTCTAGAAATGTAGTTGATGCATATATTACTGTCACTTCAGCCTTTTGGGATGCCTAGTTCAATAAACTGTTGCTTGTGGGACCATTTTGAGAAACAGTAAGTCTTTTCCAAAACTAAAATTGCATCAATAAACCTCTTATGCTTACACACACAGTAGCCGGTGTACAGGGCTTTGGGGACAGTGAAAGAGTTTCCATCATGTTTGATCTTCTTGCTTTGGTGTGATGATAGGGTTTGTGGTTTTGCAGTCATGAGAAAGGCTGAACAGAAAGCTCTAGAGAAAGGAACTTCCTAACTACAATATGAAAAACATCTGGTCATCAAAGGAAGAACAACATTTTAATACATGTTCATAGGGAAAAAAAGCTCCAGTACCTCTGAAATGGAAAGAATTTTGTGCAAAAAGGAAGATTTTGCTTTACGTATTACAGATATTGTTAAAAGATATGAATTGACATATGACTGATAAAAACTAATAGGATACAGGAACAGATGTTGGCAAAAGAAGTATCATTTTATCGTCAGCACAAAGTAATTTAGACTCACCATAAGCTGAAGAATCATGTAATTGCAAATAAATATCTGCAAGATGACAACATAAGGGAGAAGACAATCTCAGAGATATGTTCATTAAAAAAAACCCCCAAACCGAACAGTTAGAGGAAATACACCCTACAGGGTAAATATAAAGTTCACAGCAGACAACTGTGGAAAATAAAGCAAAACATCAACTCACAAAGAGCAAAATCTTCCAGCAAAAGGTAAGACGTATGTAAGACATCAGTGGAAAGAAGTTTTGTAAAACAGATCCAAAAAGAAATGTTAGCACTGGATAACAGCGAAGGAAAATATCTTCAACAGCATAGGGAATGTCTTTATATGCAGCCATTTTCTGAAACATTTTCACAGAAGTTTGAATGTCATCATGTTAATGATACTGGTCTGATCTACCCTTCCCCCACAGAGATGTTTCAGAAGAGGAATGGAGATTTTCAGGCAGCCTTTTTTTCTGATAATAATGGAGTCTTCTACAGCATATCAGCCACTACGGTTTGTGTGTGGACTATCACCAGCAGAGTTTCTGGTGGGGAGGTGAATAGGGGCTGTTGCATTTATAGTTGTTACCTTGTTTATAGTTGTTACTGGCCTGAACAAAGAGGGCCACTCTAAACATGGCAGAAACTCAACCAAAGGTTGGTATTGAGACTTTGAGCTGTTTGAAAAACTAGCAGAAGCTGTTAGGTAACAATCAAAATTCTGTAAATACTTTTAGAAAGTGATGTGCTTCAATCTTAATTATTTTCTAGCATGCCTAGGAGAAAATTGTGTGCCTGATGGTGGAGTAAGAGGAAGTAAAATTGTCATCCTCTTTACTTCTTCAGGGAAACTCAATAGGTGTGGGAATACACTGGAGAGCTGTTAAGATCCCTTTTTCGCTTCCAAAATACTTTTAGAAAAAGAAAAAAACCCCAAGCATGTAGCATCACGAGTGGCCATTTCAATGTGGATAAGTGAACATGATATTAGACCATGGATCTGAGGCATAGGAATTATATTCCAGTTGGATTTGTATGTCTGTAACAATACTGGAGTGTGTGTGTAAATTAGTTTTAGTTCCATTATATTCCAAGTTGTTCAGCATTGCACAGTCAAAGCAATGCTGCCATTGGTTCCCTGGTGTCCTCAGTTCTGAGCATTTTGTCAAATTAAATCAAAAGTCTTGTTCAGGCTACTGACTACGTATAAAAATTTTGAATTATTCTTTTTGCTCCAATTTGTTATCACATAGGAATTATGAAATTAGAAAGAACGTAGGAATTTGGGCGGGGGGAGTATTTAGTGGTTTTAACCATTAAACAGTCCTTTCGTTTTCCCCATTCATTCTGAATTTTCCCAAGCTCATCATAAAATAAAGAAAGGGTACTATTTCCTGCTACTGTTTATCTGTGCAGTTATGTCTCATTGACTAGACGGAACAGTGTGTCCTGAACAAGACAAGAGCATTGAGAAAATGTGTTGTCAAGTAGTTGTCAAGTAAGGAGTATTATAATGATCAACAGAGGGCACAGTAAGCTTACAGAAGCAAGAGTATGGTGTATCATACCTTTTCAGACCTTTTTTTAATTAACCTCTCTGAAGTTATTTTGGGGAGTTCAAATCGTTTATTAGTCTTGGTAACCTCCATGCTTGCTTTTGATTTATTTCTGATCCCTAAATTTGGGGCACCTTATTGCAGCATAGCAGTGATGGATATATGCATTACTTTTTTGTTCATGACAGATCACTTGCAAGTTATAGGTGCCTGCTTGAGGAACTAGTTGGCAAAGATTCAGCTATTGCTATTCTCTATCAAAAAAACCCTTGGTATCTGAAGCTAAATCTGTTCTCTCTTTTGATTAAGACAGAAAGAGGAAAAGGAGAGACTTACTGATGAAATTTCTGGAGTAGAGTTACAAACTCTGGCTGAGCAGATGCTTGCAGTCTCATGACTGGAAACAGAACTGGTGAGATACCACTTCTCTCTGCAATTTGGTGCCTTGAGCTAACAAGTCCATGCTGCTTCCAGAGACTGCAACCACTGCATATATCCTGCTGGATTCTGTGGATTTGTAGCTGAGTTCACTTCTAGTTATAAACAGCTTAATTTTCTGATAACAGTAGTTAAGTTTAAAGTGATCAGGGTTTTTGATGAGCTTTGCATATGGTGAGGATATCCAAATGTGGATACCTACTGGTCTTGTAAACCTAGGAATGGAAATTCTTGTGTTAGTATGTCATGGTTTAGGAATGGTATTCCCCAATTTAGTGCTCCCACTGAAACCCTCCAAATCATGTGCTTATTAATAACTCCCTCTTCTTCTCCCACCTCCCACCTACAATTTTGTGCCTCCATTCTTCTCTGGAGAGGAGAATTGGAGGCACAAAAGATAAAGACCATGGGTTGAGATAAGAAAAGTTTACTGGAAACAGCAACAAGACAAAAAGCAATAACAGCAACAGTACTAATAACAGTATTAGTAGAAGAAAAAAGACAAACAATTCACATGTGATTGCTCACAGCTCACCATGGAAATCCACCAAAATGCCTGACCACTACCTCCACAGTGCGATGCCATCCCTTCCACTGTCCCTGGAAAATGATGTGAGGTGTTGCAGAATAACCTCCATGCTCCCTCCTGCTGCAAAAATTAATCCTGTCCTGGCCAGACCCAGGACAGGGTATGAACAAAAATTTAAATTTTTCATAAACTTTAAATATGATAAAGGCTGTGGGACTTTTTATTTAACTAACCATTTGAAAACACAGCTGGAGAACAGAAAGGTGACATTTACAACAAGCTGGAATACTATGCCAGGTTATATAGATTATCAGAATGAATTCTTCAGTGCAGTATGGCTGGGAAACTTCACTGTAACATAGCTACCATCAAGGGAGAAGAAGTGTGACTAGGCAAGTGGTCAGTAATTGTATAAATAAATTGAACATGTCAAAATCTGCAAACATTCCTTTATGTACATTGACAAAGGTTATGTTACTTCTAAGGGGTTAGGATAGTGCCTGGCAGGTTTTGCAAAACACCTGTGAAAAGGAATTATGTGTATTCCCAAAGGGGATTGCACTAAATCTGGTGCTTAAAATCATTAAAAGAGTGAAAATTCCTTTCTAATCAATCTGCTTACTGAGTGCTTACTAACAGCTCTGTACATACAGGAAAATAGCTCTGTTTTTCCAGGAAAACTCAGCCCAATGGTATATGTCATGTCTGGCTCTTCATTCACATTAGATATTAATGCTAATTTTAAAAGTGTTTCCAGTAACACTGTAGATATTGTTCAGGTTAACAACTGGCTGTCTAAAACTTCTTTATGTTGAGCCACTCACTTTGTTGTTTATATTCCATCTGAAAGTTCTCATCTCTGGCCTGTGAAGAGACCCTACTGTGACTGGATAATTTCTATGCATAATTTTTTGACTCCTCTTTCCTGGAAGAGGTGTATTTTCTAAGTTACTGTCAGGTGCTTTATTAGCAGAATCCTGTCCAGAAGGGTGAGGTATCACTGCTGTGCTTCTTGAAATTTGTTAGATTTTCTAATCCTCTCCAGTGATTTGTCAGCATGCTTTTTTTTTTTTCCCACCTTCTTCTTAAGCAGCTCTCCTTCCTGTGAGTCCCTTGAGCCTCACCGTGTTGAAAATCTACTTTGTTTTAGCTTCATTTTGCCTACTACCTTGAAAGCAAAAAAGTATTTTTGTCCTTCTTGAAGGACAGTGACTCCACCTTACAGAAGGGAAGCCAGCACACCCAGTTGGCATCCTGGATAACTCCGAACGCCACCCAATTTAACCCTCCATACCCAGTATATTAAAAATCGGGGAAATGGAGGTATATGCACATTGGTCTCTTGTCCATAGTGGGAAACCAATTATTTTCACTAAAATTTCAAGTCTCTTTGTTCAGCTCCTGCCAGCTGTTTGCCACACTGAATTTTACACAATAAAATTCTTTTTTCCATATACTGGAAAACTCTTCATAGAGTTGAAAGTATTCTAATGCAGAAAAAAAAAAAAAAGGGGAAATGAGCATTTGACTAACACTTGGCTATATATTTATTTAATTTGGGAAATGTTTGCTATTGTACACCTAAAGGCTGATTTTACCTGGGACTTCATTTTGACATTGTAACATTGGGATGTGGGGAAATCTTTGTCTTTGCTTCCCAGAAAAACATCATGTTCTCTACTTAAGACCTTCATTTAGAGGTGGGAAATTGATGCTACTACAATGTCTATTATTTTTTAGATGCTACATTCCTTCCAAATAGACCATCTTTAAGTAGTAAGCCTCAAGGTGCTTGGAAAAAAACAAAATGTACTAAAATGTGGTCTGAAATTAAGACAATGTGTCAAAGAGAAAGGGTGTTTTAGGTTATAAATATTCCAATTTAGCTGTGTGTATTTTAAATTATGACTGTAGTTCAGCTCAGAAAGACTAATTTTTTCAGTCTCTAAGACTACACAAATGTCAGCCAGTGCTGAATTCTCTGGATGCAATCCTGCTCAGGATTGCAGATGGGTAGCTACTGGAGAAGTTGGAAAAGTGTGCATGCAAATCCAGAAACAGAATCTGCCTTTAGTTGCAAGGCTTGCTTTAGTCAGTGTCACAGGAGATAGCATTGCACCTCAGGCAAGAAAATGTGAGTCTTTAATGTTTGAGACAGATCTCATGCTTAAGCCCAGAAACTGGAGTATAACTGTTGTTTGTTTTTATTTTAGCAGGGAAAAAGCAATAATCCCAACTGGCAGTCCAAAAATAACCAGATTGGAGGGTGGAAGGAAAAGGAAGGAAAAGGCAAGACTAAAATGGAGAGGTAAATTGTTATTGTGTAGCCACAATTCCCTTGCAAGGAGGAGCAGGGAGGCAGCATTTTATCAGCAGTACGTGGAAATGCAGTGGTGTATGGTGACTGTGCAAAGGAGGAGCAGAGGCACCACTGCTACACCACACCATTTGAAATGATTAATGAGATTTATGGGAGAGAAAGGAGAGCATCTCCAGTTTTCTGGAGATGTAAATACCTTGTGGTCAGTTGCTTCACAAAGTTCCTTAAATACCTCCTGAATACTGGACTGTTTCTAGTAATTCACTATAATGTTATCTCTCCCCATTTCTATGGTGACTCCTGGTCTCACATAAATAGCTTTAGGCTGGGTGGTTCAAGCATTGGGAAAGTCTGATTCTTATTTGTGATTCCTCTCTCCTTGATCATCAGATTAATGGGGGGTGTTGTGGATGTTGTGGGATTATGGCATGTTTAGGCTGTGATATGTGGATATTTTGCATCTTCTTTGTATTTGTGCAAATGGAAAACCTCAACCACAATGGAAGGAAAGTTATGAGTCCTGAGATGGATTCTACCTTTTTTCTGATTCAGAAATGAGCTGTGATATGATATTATTTGAGGACTGGAAATGTGATGGGAGGAAAGTAAAAAATATGAGACTCTAAAAGTGCTCTGAACCCAGTCTCAATATCTGTTGCTCTTTTTTTTCCTCATGAAAATAAATTTAAATGTTTCTTCTTGAACATTTTAAAAGTGCAGTATATTCCTCCTGGAAAGTACTGCTTCTAGATATTACATAGGCTGCCATTTTTAAGGTTTGAACCATAAATGCAACACAGAGGAACATTTTGATAGTAATTCATATTATTTCTTTATATTATTTTTTATTTTATGGCTTTGTTTTATATTACATGTTTGGACTCTAAGCCTTTCTTCTAAAATTTGCATTACAGGAAAAGTTACTAGTTTTCTCTGGTCTGGTGTAAAAGAATTGATGGCAAGATGTAATTATATTCCTTTAAAGCTAAGTGGTCTGGAGAAGGCTGAAGTAACCCATGCTGCACTGAAAGATTGCAAATGTTTCACTACTGAAGAAAATGCAAAGTCCTGTGTTTGGGCTGGGATAACCCTGCCCAGCAGCACAGACTGGCAGGCCAGCTGGCTAGCAAGCAGCTTGGTCACTTCTGGAGGTATTTGTGGGTGATGAGTTGTGGATAAATCTGCAGTGGCCTTGCAGCACACAGGCAGTCATGTCCCAGGCAATGCTACCAAGCATAACCGGCGAGTCCTTCCTCCCCCTCTGTTTGGTACTTGTGGGACCACATTAGGAGAGCTGCAACCAGTTTGGAGTCCTCCACTAAAAGAAATGCACTGATGTGCTGAGTTGAATCCAGCAGAGAGCTACTAAATGGTCATGGGGCTGGAGTACATTTGAGGTTGTGCAGGGTGAGGCTGAGAGAACTGGGTTTGTCCAGCATTAAAAAGAGACAGCTGATGAGAGGTCTTATTGCTGTCTTCACTTACCTGAGAGACACAGAGGAGACAAGGCCAGTCCTTTCTCAGAGGGGTGCAATCTCAGAGGTTCTGCAGGACCAGAAGCCACAGACTGAAGGAAACACAGGAGATTGTGACTAAAGAGTAGGCATTTGGGGAAATGACCATGGTAAAATTATGAGTATTAATTCCAGTTATTAATGTTCTCTTTTTCTAAACTCTCAGTCCTCACAGGTGGGCACCAGTTATTAATTTTCTCTATTTTATCATTTCTTTTCTTCTTTGCTTTTGTTTCACGAGTTCTTTTACTCAGAGTTTGGATTAAAAGGCAGAGGACTCTAGGTTGTTCTTCGGACTTAGATGTTTATTATTTTCTTATCTATAGCACAGCTGCACAGGATGTGCCTCTTAGTTAACAAGGTGGAAAATGGCCCCGAGTTCCAACTTCCAAGGTTTTTTAAGGTTCAATTTACCCAATTATGGAATGCCAAGTAATTTATTTTTACTTATAATCCAGTAACTAACTATTCATGATCTGCACTGCGGGTTTTTGACCCAATACCAGAATACCCAGATTTGTGAAGAAGAAGGGGAAAAGAAGAAGAACAAATCCACACCCCAAATCCTCCATATTGTTACACATATATATATTATTATATCCCAGAAACCTAAATTCTCTAAGCCCAGGGTTCGAACATATGAGAGCTGTGTACTGTGAGGCTGAGGGATCGCCATCATTGGAGGTATGCAGAACTTGGCTGGACTGGCTTTGAGATGGGTGCTTGGACCAGATGACCTCTAGAGATTGCTGCCAACTTAGATGGTTTTGTACATACTAGTGAAAGGCCAAGAAAGAGATAAATGGGATTTCCAAGAGAATAATGCAGCATAGGAGGCTTCTTCTTAGTTAGAATTATGTGCATGTTTGTGGGTTGGAGTTTGTTGGGGCTTTTTGCTAAAATCCTTCTGTCTCTTTCACCTTAACTTACTTGAGAACATCTCTGTAATTTCTCATTTTAAGATGTTTTGATTGTATGCTTGTCAGATTTGCAATCATAACAATTTATTTTCTTTCTCATAATAACTCTAGCAATGGATATGGGTCTTGATGATCCAATGCCCCATTTCTTTGTAAGCTTTGATCAGTGAAGTAGATAAAAAAATCAATTTGTGAATTATTCTGGTTCAGATTTTGCCTGGATACTGTCTGTAAATAGTAGATATGATTTACACTTATCTTTATCTCAGTTTCTGCTTCAGGCTCTCAGCAAACTTCAGCAGATATGAAATGGATATGACGGACGATAGCAATATTTAGAAGGCTCTTTTCAGTACTGTGGTTCTAGCAACTTGTTTCACATGTAGTAATTTTAAGTTCTGGAGGACAAGATAAAGAGCTAGCAATCTTCCAAACAGGTGAGACCCAGTGCAATCCAGTCTCTGATGGCATTACTTTGTAAGAAGGATGCAAAAAAGTACATTTTGTGTGCTTTACTTTAAATCACTTGCTAGCTTTAAACCCATTTGCTAAATGTTATTTACTCTCTGGAGGCTGCTTTCATGGACCTTCTTGAGAGCTGAAGTTACTCAGCAGTTCACCTGCTTTGAACTCACATAGATGGGCACCTAACAAGAAAACCTCCCAAGCAAGGATTTCCACGTACCAATGTGACTTACTTGACTTGGATGGTTTCTTTATGAACCATGACATGTTAGTCATCTGCGTATCTGGGTTGTGCACTGTGTTTGGCCCTCCCCTTTCAGGAAGGTCATTTGGCATCTCTCCTGAGCTCAGTTAATGACTGTTCATTCCTCCTGTAGAAGTCTCACAGTATCCCTCCTTTCCCAGGAGCCCTCAAGGCAGGGTGTGAGCTGCATGAGCTACTCTGGTAGGGGCAGCTCATCAGTGCTGCATTGATGCAGGAGCTGTAGGGCCCTGCTGTGCCCCATCAGATCAGACTTTGTCTGTTTGTGCACAGATAAGATGCCAAGAAATACGTTGTCACTGCTGAACCAGCTTATCCCCCTTGCAGCCTGTTCCCATGGAGAGCAGTCTCTGGCAGGCAGGGCACCAGGAACAAGTGACACAGATTAGCCAGGCAGTGACTGGCCTCCTCTCAAGGGGAACCTGGGTGCCTGTGTTGTGCTGTGCCCATGGTCTGGTCAGCACAGTGTTTGTGTCCACGTATGTCCATGCTAAAAATGGAGCATCTTGGGACAATGATGTGTGCACGGCTGTGTGCAGAAGACACAGTCACTTCACCGATGATGGCCTGGGTAGGCTTTTGGTGTAGCTGATGTGACTTTGTGATGCAGCCTGGTCAGATGCTCAGGGCAGCAGTCAGACACTACACCTTGTGTCACTTCACTGTTTAGTACTCTTTTCCATTAAGTAGAAATTGAAAGTGCTTGTGCTCCTGGTCCTGCTCCTCCTAAAGTCTAGTCACCCGTAGTGGTGCTGGAGAAAGACATAGCTTATACACACCATGTTAGAACAATTTGGATTATCCCGAGAAGAAAGAAATAGAACTGAAAAAGTGAACTGAAAGGAGGGAATATCACAAAAAAATTAATTGTTTTTGTTTGATTTTGTAGTCATTACCTCATTCTCCTTTGGAGAGGTTAGAATTTAAAATTTTATATAGCAATTTAAGCTAATATTAAACTCATGTATAATCAGCCCTTAAAGTCTGTTAACTAGTATTATACTCAGAGAAAAGCAATGAATTGCCAGCTTCCTGAAATGTGTATACTTCCTATGAACTAGCCAGACTGCTCTAGAAGAATCATGTCATCAGTTTGGCCAGCTGACAAGGCATATGGCAAACTCTTTTATGATGTCTGTTATCTGTAATGATAGCTGTTTGTGTAGCTGTGCTATTCACTGAGTGAGAGTAGAACAGTAGTGCAGCAATTGCTACTAAGTGGAACAAACTGCAAAAGGACAAAAAAAAAAATTGAAGACCAACATTTTAGAAATGTGAGAAAAAGAAAAGCAGCACAGTCATCCAGGAGAGTTTCTATAGCAGCAGTGATCTGAAACACCCAGGAACATTGCCAAGAGCTCCAGTAGGTTGTTAATCAAAACTTCCAAATCTCCTGCCAATCCAAGGCTCTCTTAGCATCAGAAGGGAAAGCTGTCACATAATGATGTGATACTTTAGTTACATAAAGAAATTTTCAAATTTTTTTTGGTGAGGAATATTCTTGTCCTAAGCAGATTTTTTTATCTTTTTTCAGTCTATAAGAGTATCCTTCCCATTGGAGTAATGTATTTTTATACATTAATACATTTAACTCTTAATAAGCATACAGGATACTTTTGGATACCCTAGAGAATACATTTTCTTTTATTGGCTGCAATTAGGTGTTCCAGTAGTAAAATGCAAATCTTAATAATTCTTCCTAGGAAAAGCAAAAGGTAGTAGTAAGAAGATTAAGCAGGTGTCTGCGTAAAGCAGACACTTTAATTGCAATGTAAAATTTAAGTAAACTCTGTAAAAGTGCTCCAGTTATCTATTTAGGTACCACTAAAATATGGCTTTGCTTCAGGCATTAAATTAATTAAAAGATAGCGTCAGCTGCTTCCTGTTTGTAGGGATAGTTGGTTTCTTAATATTATCACACAGCAGGCTTTTTTTTCAGCTGATGCTGACAAATCCCGTTATCTAGGAGTTGTTTCTATTGCGTAATCCTAGCAACGGTGAAGGCAGCAGTGATTTCAGTCTTTTCCATCTTAATTTTCTGGGTGGTGGATTTTTCAGTGTGCTTGGAGGAGGAGGAGAAGGCGGTGGGACATAAAAGGAAAGTGTGCTTTTTGGCATGGTTTTCCCTTCCCACTGCTCGCCTGGCAAGCCCTCGGTGATCCCAGGGAGGATGCTGGAGAGAGGAGGGAGGGAGGGAGGGAGGGAGAGCAGGAGGCAGAGGCAGTAACCGCTGGCCATTCGCACCGGGAGTGTTCTGTGGCAGTGCGCTGTTCACTCTGCCAGTGGAGAGGTCAGTGCTAATTTATACAGTCTGGCGTGTTTCTAGGAGAAATTCACTGCTGAGGGAATGTCTGCGAGTACACAGGGATGCCAGCGAGCTCGGAGAGCTGTGGTTTTAAGCTGTGTTTTTATAGGAGCTGTGCTGCCATAGAAACTGAGAGACTATACGTAAGCTTTGGCTTTCTATGTAAATAGCCGTAAGTGCCTTTGGCCTGCCTAAATCTTGGGAGAGAGAGAGATTTATGGGGCTTAGGAGAGGAGAAGTTCCCTCCCCCATGACCCTATTTCCCAAAAATACCATATGTCAACAGGATTCTTTTAAGGGAGCTGTTAAGAATATTAATGAAACAGAGCATCCTGTGGTTTTTGTAGGATAACCCATGTCAGTTGATTTGAAGAAAAGCTTTCACCAGTATAGTCTTCAGCCTGTAAGAATGAAGTAGAGAAATTTGACACAGAAGTATAATTCTGAGTATTGCTTTACAGGTCTCAAATTTCATGTTATAGCTGTTGTTTAGCCCCGTATACTTCTGCTTTAGCACAATTCCAGCTATTGAGAGTAGAGTCATTAATACCATAAAGATCTCTGTGTGACATGATAAATCAGTCTGTTATGGGCCAGGAGGCATGCTCAATAACCCTAGGCAAAATTAATGTAAAGTAATAAACCCAAGAAGATGGTATGTATAAACTGAAATACTTTCAAGCCAGTAGGGACACTCTTTAACTCAGTCAGTAGTAGTTTGGCTTTTGTTTAGCTTACTACACTTACACTGTAGCTGTATAAGAAGTACACAGTCTTTTCTTGGATCACTGACTAGTTTAGAGTGCTGAAAGAGCCTAGATATTTTAATGGAGACACAGGAGGAATAAAACCAAGGCTAACAACTTCAGATTTCTTTGGAAATGAAGCTTTACCCAAGAGTCGATACAATAATACAATGTTTTGCCTATCCATCAACTCCCCTGAAAGGCACGGCTGCACTTCTGTCAAACATGAGGTGGTTGTCGATGTAGGTAGGTGCAGGATGGCATTGATCTAGTTAGGTGATGTGACAGCTTTGAACATCATGAGTTTCAGTGCAGGCTGGAGACCCCAAGAAAATACTCAGAAAAATGACTGGTCTTGAAAAGCCTGTGGCAGAGCGTGTTTGGCTATGGATGGGTGCAGTGCTCTTAGTAATTGCAAGCAAGATTAATTTTCCCATTTGATTTGGACATTTTAAACTGTCTGAAAACTGTGTATCTAGTCTGAACTATGTCTGGGTGCCTTTTCCTGCCAATGGAAAAGTGATGATACGTCTTGTCTTAATGTGGCTAGATGAAATTACATGTGTTGAATATCCCACTTAGATTGCTACTGAACTGAATATGATTTTATGTACTTCAGTCCATCACAGGCCTCTACAAGTGGCATGCACCTCCAAGTATTGCACTCTTGATTCAATGGAGATGATCAAAAATCACTTTTTTAAAAGAAAATAGCATACTTGGATTGCAATTCTGTGATCAGGACAGACCACAAATTGGAATTTTATACTCAAATCCATCGGTCATTTATGTAACAGGCAGTCTAAATCATGCTTGGGATACTGGCAGTCTACTTGTAGACCCATAAATTATTGATCTGCTCCCTGCAGATAGTTTGCCCTTTCTGACTTAGACTACAATTATTTACTGCCCAGGTTTTTAACAAATGCCTGTGTCACACAAGCCTTGTTAAAAATGATAGAGGCAAAGACTTCTTGAGGAGATGTGAAAGATAGAAACTCTGTAAGAGAGTTCAGTCTCCTATGTGATACTGGGTTGGTCAGTTTATGAAAACCACTTTTTCGTGGTAGTCTTCATTACCACTTCTCTATGGAAACAGAAAAGAATAACTTGTACAGAAATCTGAAGTGTTTTAGATCCTTTTCACTGATTTTTTTCTAGAAATCCAGTTACAAAATGATCAGGAAGCTGTTCTAAAATCCCTGTAAAAAGACTCTCTGCTTTGCAGCAATAGGTTTAATGACAAAGGTGCTTCACATCGGACTTGTTTTAATAAAATGCAGTAACCCCTGTGAACTTTGAGTGTGACTTAAATTGCTGCACTTTTTTTTAATTTACTTTTAATTTGGCAGAAACTGATGGTTTGATATTCAACTTTAAAAAGCTGTTCCTTTTATGAGATGTATAATGAGTTACAAATGTAAATTTGATCTAGGAGAAGCACAAGAATTTTCTAGTGCACTTGGTCCCCTGGCATTCTGCCCCAGAATGGAGATAAACAAAGACATACAGGCTGAAGGAAAAATATACCTTTGATATCTAACGTGGTTTGGTTTTAATGTCACAATTATTGCAGAATCCTGAAAGGCCAGTCGTATACACGTTGGGCCACTGTGAGAAGGGAGTGTGAGAAAGACTGGAACATCACTAGGAATCAGTCATTTCTCTCACAGGTGTTTACAGCTCTTCTGTGAGGATGGCAGAAACAAGAATATCACCATAATCCTTGGCTATGGGAAAACCAACTTTTGTTCTGAGACCCACATTTGCAGCCCTCACTGACACATACAATTGTGTTACACATTTCAGCTGGGCTCCTATTCCCATAATTTGTACTAACAAGAAAATGAGTCTCTTCTCAGAATCGCATGTAATACACCATTTCTATTTTTCACATTCAGCCCACATGGTGCTATGCCTGAATAGAAGCAGATTGGCTTCCTTTTTTATTCAGACACTCTGGCTAACCCTTACATACATAAAAGAGCTGCATCAAAGTTACCGCCCACTGAACATACACATTTTTTTCATGAATTGGGTCCAATCCCTTTTTAAAGGAGCTGTTAAAGGGATTGGGTAGTTTCTTTGCATGTTACGCAGATTCTTCCCACTTCACAGATTCAGCAACAGCTACTGTTGGGAGCTAAAGAAGCCATTTTCCTAAGAACTCAAGTGAAATATTAGTCCTGCTCCATAATAAGCTTAGTGAGTATTTACTGGATACTGAGGTAGTGAAGAACCACTAGAGATCTTGAGTGGAATATAAATAGATTACCTTTTACAGGGTCTCAATGAGAGGAAGCTGAGAAATATGTCAGCTGTTTAATTATTAACATTCAGTATAAATCAATAGCAAAATAGGCTTTGATGGTGATCTTCAAAAGGGTTTTAATCATTACTTTCCTCAAATACAGAAAGTAAGTCTGAGCACTGGGGGTTTAGCCTGTGTTTCTCTTAACTGTACTGGAAGGCTGCCACTGTGATGTTGCACTGACTTTAACACCAATAATTAAGATAGCACCAGTCTTTTAAACATATTGGCATTTGGGACTACTGCTACCACATGGCATATCCGGGTAATTCCTGAAGCACAGATGACAGACTAATGAACAAAATTCACTTAAATCCCAGTGAAATTAATTAAGTTGTATGACAGAACTGTAGATTTTGGGCCCATGTGATGCACATGCATGGCACAGAGTAAAGTCAAAAAGTTTATTGTGTGATGCTCCACTGCCACCTGCCAGGATACTGATGAGCACACGGGGTCCTGGAGACAAGGACAACTAGAGAGTCCAATTTCTTCACCAGCCCACTTTGACAGTTTTAATTTGTGCACTTCATTTTGCATTTTATTTGATATTACAGAAAGATATGGTATGTATGCCCCTGGGGCCTCTATTCCCTAGTTGTATAGGAAAGTTATTCTAAGTGAGGTTGGGAGGAGGTGTGGGATGCAAAGTAGGGTGGGGCAGGAGGAGAATAGCTTAATGCAGGAGCAAGTGACATTAAGAGACAAGAATAATTTTATAGTAGAAAGTAGAGAGTAAGAGTTGCTAAACTTTCTGGGTCTTGAAGCCATGGTGCAAAGTGTTCGATAGCCACGGCTTCCTGATGGACCCCTATAGCTTTCCAAAATAGGATATTCCGCTATTCCTGCGGTAAGTCCCCACTCCCTCATTCCATATTTCTGCTTCTTCGACTAAATTCATGTCCTCCCACCTTCCTGCTGCTCTAACTCTGTATTGCTTGCCCTGTTTCTCATCCCTAATGTACAAACTGTACTCATACCAGGTTGCAAATGCTCCAGAACTGCCTCTGCCTCTAAGCACTTCTCTTACAACCTGTACAAGTCCTTGCACACTCCTTCACCTCAGCATCCCTTATCTGCAAGATCTTGGAACCTTGGAAGATGAATTTAGGGCTGCAGCTGGAGCTATGCTTCCAATATATTTAGCTTCTCTGCAGTCATAGCTAGTCCCTGTCTCTGATCTCCTGTGTGCTAGCCCAAGATGCGCAGACTGGGTCTGTGCTTTGCCATGCAGGCTCCCAGGATGGAGGGAAGCTGCGCTGTTCGTGCTGTGCCCCTGCTGCCAGAAGAGCTCTGGTAGAAGGGCACTGTGCAGGCTGAGCTCCAGCTCTGTGCTCCTCCCTTTCTCACGGTACCCTACGTGAGCGTGCCTACAGTCAGGTGGTAGTCTGACATGGAATTCTGCTTTGTATATGGAGTCTTTTGGGGAAAAAAGTGAGGCAGAGAACAGCTGGGGAGAGTAGGAGCTGGTGTCTGTGAACTGCATTAGCTAGTCCAAATCCAGCTGGTGACTGATTTCCTTTCAGTGTCAGTCAGTGACTTGGAGGTGGGCTCACTGCTGAAGCCATTAGGCCATCTGGGTTGCCCCATGGGTTATGCCAACCCACTATGTTTTCCGATACATTTCTTTTTTTTTTTACAATAATGAAACCTAAACTGAACCAATATATGTAACTTTTCACAGAGTCAATTACACTACCATTGCAATTTTGACAGATACTATTTAAGCTGTAGCTTATGTCACTATTTTTTAATCCATCTGTTTCAGGACTTAGATATGAAATATTTTCATGGGGTGGTTTGAAAATCTGATCTGCAAAACTTTATTTTGAAGTCTGTATGCTTCATACCACACATGCAATTTACTCAGTGCATTTGTTTTACTTATTTTCTGGTATACTGATACTTGGTCATAGGAAGAGTGTTTTTGGTTTTGTAAGCAAACATCTAACAGCCATACTAAAAATATCAGAGTGCGTTGCTTTCTTCCTTCCTTTACCTCCCTGCTCACATCATTTTCTTTGCTATTGCTATTGCAGTGCCTTCTTCAATTAAACAGATAAGCAGACCTCTTCCACTGCTCATGCCAACATATATTGTTTGATGTGGGGTTAATAGCTCACACTTGCTGCTGCTTTACTGCCATTTGCCAAGTCAATATGAGCTTGTTCAGACTTTGTTCAGTCCCTGCAGCTTCAGAATTTGAGCTTTATTGCCTGCTTCTAAATGTGCGCCTGCCTCTTGGATTAGCAAAGTACTTGTGCCAGGATGACAAGATTTCATACACTGAGCCATCCAGATCATCTTACCATAATCTCACAATAATAATCTTTGAAAGAAACATTCTCTTCTAGAAGTCCTGCTAATGTACACTGTGTTCGCTAAGTAAAACGGTTTAGAGCTATGAATCATTTTATTAGAGTTGTATCATTTTTCCACAAGGGAAATTCAAAGAATTATTGATAGGGAATAGCATGAAATTAAGTCCCGTCCCTTTGTTTTTCATATCATTATCTTAAATTTTACTGTTCAAAAAGATATTTTTCAGTATTTCTGTTCTTAAGGTTATTGTTGAAAGAAATTTATCCTTTCCATTTTGTGCCCTTTGCTTTTTCCTTTCAGGTATTTCTACTACAAATAATGTCATATTTTAGTTCAACTTATTTATAGGATATTATTATGCTGATATTACACAGCATTTTTTAAATCCCACAGTGGGTCAGTAAAATGACAAAGCTCAGTAGCAAGTCATCTGGGAAGACATATTACTTGTAACCTTCCAAACTGTTGAAATGAATTCACATGTGGATTTGCTTTTGCATTTGTTTTTCCTAAACTAGCTCCTTGGAGAAAAGTAGTGTAGTGACTTGCTACACAGGCAAGTTTTTCATTTTGTATCATTTGATCAGGCAAGCTCATTTTGCTGAAAGGCCTAATAAATACTATCCAGTGCACTAATCAGCCGAATCAGTAAAAGCTGGTAAAGTTCCATCTGCAGAGGACTGGTATGACAAATATATTACCCCAAGTACATTCAAGCAGATCCTGAGCTGTGTAATACAAATGACCAAGATCAGTTCATGGAATAGTAAAAGTTGTTGGCTTTCAATAAATGATGGAGAATGGAACAGTAATTCAGAACTTAAAATTATGATATTTAAATTAACCATCGTACTTCATGGGAAAGAACCATTTTTATATCCTCAAATACTTAACAGTCTGTGACTCAGGCAATTACTATCTGAATCATTTTGTATCCTGGAACTGTAAAACTTTAGGAAAATTGTGCAATTTTAGAAGAAAAATGCAAGAAAAAAAATCTTAAAGGAAGTGCTTCTCTGTGGAATGTACACTTTGTGCCCTGTTACATAAACTTTTTATTTAAGGAAGGAAAGTTTTTGCTTTGAGGATGCCCTGTTTCTTTTTTTCAGCAGACCTGAAAAATTTATTTTCATGAGTTACATCTTCAGAGGTCCTTGCTGGTATTCAGGATACCACATTGTTTAGCGAACATGTTTTTATTCTGATCAAATTAATAATTATTTGCCAGATTTTTTTGTACCTCTCTTTGCCCATTCCAACTCTTTTTCTGGAGTCTGTAGGAGTATGGAAAAGGTGTTCCTTTCCATGGCAATCACCAGCATTGCTCAGGCATTATTAGATTTCTGTCAGTTTTTGTAACTGGAGTTCTGGCATGCTGCTATGGCTGTTAAAATAGGATTGATTAATACGCTTTTCATCTTTGCATGCTTGTGAACAAGCTTACCTCCTAGCGTAGCCTTTTATTTGTCCTTTTGATAGCTGATGCTAAACTACTTATATCTTGATTAATCCAATGGTCGTATCTAAATTGGAAAAAATGAAAATAAAATTGGGTATTTTATTTAACTTGAGCTAAGAGCTTAGAATTTAGTCTAAGCTAGTTGCCTAATGTGTCTCTACAGGCATTGGTGAGAAAAGGACAATCACAAAGTATAGTATGTTTCTTCCCATTTAAGATATTTTCACAATTTAGAGGATACAGAGATTGCTGTTTCTCTCTGTTTTCTACTACGTGAAGCTTAGACTGAATGCCAGCCTCCAAGGTTTGATATACCAATACAAGCTGTATTCCCACATTTCTTTCAGGTGTGCAAGACTGAATTGTAGAATGTATACATGGGCTTCACTGTCTGACCAAGCACTGTTGTTGCTTCTGGAGATGAAGTAAGCCAGATACATTTAACACAAATGATGAACAGACGCAGTTTCAAAAGCAGCTTCATAAAGATATTGCCCCATAAATCTGCTCTCGTAAATTGTATCCACCTGGAGCCTTTTTCCACCCTTTTGTTAAATGCCATTCTCTGTAGTAAGAGTTGTAACACTGGCTGCAATTTTTACAGTTTTCTCTGAAATACCTACTACATTTTTTTCAGTACTGTGAACTATTAATAGTAGCTGTTAGAGGTAGAAGAGTAGGGCTATCAGCACTGGCAGGTGGTCAACGATGCTCTTGAATTCTGTGCTGTGGAAACAAGTGATTTCTGTCCCCTTGGTTGTAACAGGGTTGTCTCTCTCTGCTACCAAATGGAATGTTCATGGCTCCACTTGCACGTGGTTGGCACACGCTTGCTTTAGGCAGGTGCTTTGTCCTGTTGAAATTTCAAGCTCTTGGGATGCTTAAAACATTGCACGTAGAACCTATTTGACTTACTGGCACCTAAATTTAAACTTCCCAGCTGTGAACATGCAAAGCTGTGTTTAGAAAGCCCATATCCCAGCCTGTCCAAAAGAGCTGCAGAAAGGCATGTCTAGATTAATGAGCAAGGAACTGATATTTGCTGTGCTGTAAGGAAGCTGCTGTCTTATTGTTGCTGGTCAGATGCACTGGAGGCTAAGCAGTCTGACAATGTTAATTGCCTTTTACCATAGCTGGAACTATAATAAAACTTATCACTTCTTGCATGTTTCCTTCAGTAATTTAATTTTCTATGAATGTGAATGATTTAATTTCATTTGCTATTATCAAAATATTTGGAAATCTTTCTCTGGCTTTCTCATGTATGTGGAAATCCGTAACTTTTTGTTCAGTAGTTAAACATCTTTTTTTTTTTACAAAGTACATTTTAAACAACTAATTTTGTCTTCTTTACTTGTATTTGTTGTAAGAATCATATTCAAATAATTCACATCAGTATGTTTCTATGTGCCCTCAATATCTGACATATGTGAATGATGAACAGGAGCTCTGTAAATAAACATTTTTATAGTATGCCCACTTAAAAGCAAAGTTTAATGTTGATTTTACTATTTTCTTTAAGATGCAGTAGATAGTACCACATTTCTTAAAATTCTTGACCAAAACATTTAAACCTCTTTTTCTTTTAATACTTAATGTACATATCTCTTTAACCCTTAGGTGTGGAGGCATGATGGGTTTTTTTGTGATCTGAATACATTGACTTCTTTGACAAAATTGGCAATGCACAAATACCAGTTGATTTTCTGAATACATGCATATTGGAAATGCTTTATCAACCTAATCCAGTAAGGAAATAGGTACATAAATATATATATAACCACGAAAATGGTGCACATTCACAGAGACATAATCCTCTATATCTACATATTTGCATATATGCATAAATACAGAACGTGCAAATATTGTTTGAAAATAGAAGAAAAAATTAGTTCAAAATCAGGAGAAAACACATTTAAGGTGACGGTAGGAACAGAGAGAGATCTTAAACACTAGGAATATATATGTCATATGTCTTTTGCTAACTTAAAAAAATAAATTGGAAACAAACACCACTAATTCCATGATGTCAGAATGCATTGATAACCACATGAGCGATAAATATCTTCCACTCCTGAAGTACTTGCCACTGGAGTTTACAAAGTAGTTTTAGCAGTGACTGGTCCTATGTGTACTAGCCACTAGAGGGGGGATGAGACACATCTTTTGTCATGAACCTTTGCAGATAGTTGATGGCAGAAGTCTTGAGATTGTACAAAATCTTCTTCATTTTTATCCTCTATAGAGTATGGTCTTATGACTAGCCAGTCATCTGAAATCTTCTCACTTTGTGTCCTCAGGGTGTAATCTTCATTTCAGATTCACAGAATCACAGAACATGTTAGGTAGGAAAGGACAGTTGGCCAGCTTCAACGACAGAGGCGATTTCCAGTCTAAAGTAGGTAGGTCAAGCCTTTGTACAGGCAGGTTTTAAAGGTCTCCAAGAACGGAGATTCTACAGCCTTTCTGGGCAAACCCGATCCAGAATTTGGCCACTAGTGTCCATGGTTAACATCTTTTCCCTGAAATTTAATTGGAATATCCTTTGTCACAACTTGTATCTGTTGCTTTGCAACCTTACGTTGAGCACCACTGAGGAGGTGCTGTCTCTGTCTCCTCTACCTTCCCACTGATTAGTCGAATACTCTTGTAATATCCATCCACCCACAGCCTTCTCTTCCTGATACTGAGGAAACCAGTTCCTTCAGAGTCTTCTGGTGTGTCATCTACTCCAGACCCCTAGTCATTTTGGTAGCTCTCTGTTGGACTTAACCCAGTGTATTAATGTCTTTCTGGGAAGCCCAGAGCCTCACTTAGTTCTCACAGAGTAGTTTTACAAGTGCCAAATAGAAAGGAAGAACTATTTTCCTGAACCTGCATGCTACTCTTGTTCCTATAGCCCGGTGAGCAAATTTTCGTATCTCTCTCCTATTCAATATATCTATTACTTACTTCTGCCTTCTGTTTGTCTTTATTCTTCTCCAGATCTTTGAGCCCACCCTGGCTTTTTTCTCCACTCTTGGCTTTTTTCATGTTCCTGTTCTCCATCTTACCTCCTCTCTGTCTGTGTCCATATTCCCCTCCCCACTGTCTTCCTGCACTCTTCTCCATATCAAGTGAAGAACATTCATCATTGTATGTAAATGTTTCACATACAGTGGTGATGTTAAATGTTGCCAAGGAGTAAGACATTTCAAACATCTGAAAAATAAAGTATTGCAAAGTTCTTGCATCCTACCACATTATTTTCTTTAAAATAAAGGCTTCCACTGACTGCCTCTGGTGGTAGTTGCAAGCACGCTGCTATGTGAAATGGAAAATCAGTACGAGCGCAGAGATTGGATTTTACCATATTTTGTGTGAAATTGCTTACCGGTTCTCCGGCTCTTAATTCTTTGTTCTCAATGAGATGCACAGGATTCTGTCAGAGGAATGGGTTTGATTCTTTCAAGCCATACACAGAATAGATTTATATGGATTTATAGTAGATTTATGTGTGGTTTATATGTAATAGATCAAAAGGATTGCTGAAGTGAATGAAATGTTTCTAAGGGGTTGAAATGCCCTGTAGTGTTATCACAGCATTTTTTTTTTTTTTTCTCTACAGAACTCCACCCATTTTCATGGCCACAGGTGAAGTGGCATTTTCCCTACTTTCCACGCTGTGTAACCAAGCAGAAAATGTATTTCCAGGAACAATGAAATCTGCTTAGGGCATGGGTTTAAGCTAATGCAAGACTTCTAAGAATACACTGCATAAAGGCATGTGAAAATGATGTTATTTGAACATAATCTCTAAATATACTTGCAAAAATTAGTAATACTACAAATTATCATTGTCGCCTTCCATTACAGGATTTCAGTAATTCTGCCACAGTTTTAAGGATCTCAGATGAATCTTTTAATGTGTCTTTCACTTAACAGATGGCAGCATCAAGTCCTGATGCAGACTCTTTCAGTAGAAACATTAGGTAAATTTAGCCCTATAGTCTCAAGAAGAGAGAAGACAGGCAACTGAAATTAGCTATTTAAGTGGTTTAAAAATCCTTTCTAAAAGTGAAAATTAAATATGTGATTGCAATGACACAACACAAAAGTAAATTGTATCAAATAACATCTATTCCTAGTCACGGTAATGAGAAGAAGTCTAAGTGAATTCTGTGAACCTGTGCTATTACTAGCGTGGAAGTTCATGGAAGTTTACTCTGGATGTTAATATGGGAGAGAAGTGAGGAAAAGAATGCTAAATTTCAGCAAAAAAAAAAAAAGTTACTAGACAGTCTGCCTGATAGGCTGAGCCAGGAATTCCCTTCTTCCAATATCTGATAGCATTCAGAGTTAAGTAATTTCTCTTTCCTTCTTATTTGTGAAACAGGATTGTTCATGTGTTTGTGAGGGTTCAAGAGCAGGTGTTGACCCTTGGATACTAAAACCGAGACTTTCTTTCAGCAGGTACAACAGCTATATTAGTGCTGCAGTCTGCACCCCAGAGCTCTGGACACTATTACAAAATAAAAAGTAGGTATAGGAACAGAATTAGGTAGCAGCTTTGTTCAGGTACATGAAACTTGACAATGTGGAGGATAAGGAAGAACTAAAATTCTGCCTTTAATTCTAAATAAATGTACTTTTCAGCGAAGACAGCTGCGAGAGCTAACTTATGTGATGACATAAGTATGCTTCAAAAGTATTGAAAAACTGCCCTGTTGCTATCAAGTATCATTTGTAATCTCTATTATGTCATCAGACATTCCTATGTCAGAAGACACCAAGCTGAGTGGGTGGTTGACACATGCAGGGGATGGGATGCCATCCAGAGGGACATGGACAGGATCATGAAGTGGGCCCAGGTGAACCTCATGAGGTTCAGCAAGGCCAAGTGCAAAGTGCTGCACCTGGATCGGTGCAATTCCCAGTTTCAATACAGGCTGGGGGATGAGGAGATGGAAAGCAGCCCTGCTGAGAAGGACTTAGGGGTGCTGGGGACTGTAATGAACATGAGCTGGCGATGAGCACTTGTAGCCCAGAAAGCTGATTGTGTCCTGGGCTTCATCAGAAGTGTGACCAGCAGGTCAAGGCAGATTCTGCCTTCACTCTTATGGGACCCCACTGGGAGTACTATGTCCAGTTCTGGGATCCCCAGCATAAGAAGGATGTGGACCTGCTGGAGCAAGTCCAGAATAGGGACACAGAGAGGGGCAGAGGGCTGGAGCACATCTCCTGTGAGGACAGACTGGGAGAGTTGGGGCTATTCAGCCTGGAGAAGAAAAGGCTTCAGGAAGACTTACAGCAGCCTTTCACTACCTACAGGGAAACTACAAGAAAGATGAAGGCTACTACTTTTTAGTAGGGCCTGTAGCAACAGGACAAGGGATAATGATTTTAATCTAGAAAAGGGTAGATTTAGACTAGATACCAGGAAGTAGATTTTTACAGTGACAGGGGTGAAACACTGGAACAAGTTGCCCAGAGAGGTGGTAGATGTTCCATCTCTGGAAATATTCAAGGTAAGGTGGGGTGGGGCTCTGAGCAACCAGATCTGGTTCAAGATGCCCCTGCTCACTGCAGAGGGGTTGGACTAGGTGACCTTTAGACATCCAACCCAAACTATTCTATCATTCCATATTATTGTTGTTACTATGAAGTCAACTCACATCACCCATATGAGCAGTCTGAGCTCTTCACCTGTGCCTACATTTACTTCTCAGTATGTGCCACGTCAATTTGTACTGTGCAACCCACAAACTCACCAAAAGTACGAGTCTGAGCTGTTAAGATTTTATTTTACATAAACAGATTTCTGTTGAAAAACTGCTAGTTTCTTTGCCCTTATAAGGTCTAAAAGTATAAATATGATCTGTTATTTAAATAACCCAAAATGTGCACATAGTAATGTCTCTTCTCATGGAAGTCTCAAGGTTATAGTTTAGAAAAGCATTCACACATCCCTGTTGGAACAAAAGAAAGTTGTTAAGGACATCCTGTAAAAGAATCTGTTATCTTAAGGCTGTGTTGCTTTT
The DNA here is from genome assembly GCF_965178545.1 of Coloeus monedula. Lineage (NCBI taxonomy): Eukaryota > Metazoa > Chordata > Aves > Passeriformes > Corvidae > Coloeus > Coloeus monedula. The sequence continues at coordinate 109,318,547 of NC_138781.1, forward strand.
GCACCTTATAAGAATGATGGCTCAATGCTTCTGCTTTTCAAAATGTAGTTGTCATCCCTTTTATAGAGGGCAAAATTGGAGCAGATAGATGAGAAGCAATTTGCAGTGTCATATAAAATAAGACCTTCACAAAAAATAGTCTATTAACCCAAATTATGTCAATTTCATTATTCTAGTTCAACAACTATATACATTTCCTCTTTTAAAAGGCATTAAACTTGCCTTTTAAAACTTGTTTTTTAATAAAACTTTAAAAATTTTATTTGGGATAATATCCTAAAATTCTGCGCTGGTTTTGCTGGGATAGAGTTAAATATCTTCCTAGAAAATAAGTTACTCTTTTTTTCTCATTGGCAAGTGTTCTAGGTATGTTCTTTTTTTGGATATACTAGTAAGTATGTTCAGTAATATTTCAGAGATATGCAAGGAGTAATATTGGGCATTGCCATGCTGCACTTATCTAAAGCTTCATGAGAGACGTACAGTGATTAAGAGAGAAAGTGGAGTTACGGTTTATGATATTATACTTAAAAACTTACTGTGGAGAGAAACCCAGAGAGATCTTGAACTAACAAGATGTTTTAGGTGGCAGTCCTGTATTCTAAAGATACTTCATTTTATCTTACCTCTTCTGTTTACATAGAACATCTGAATTAAAATTACTGCACCCTTGAGGATGTGTAAATTACAGTGGAACAATTTTTACACAGAAAAATCTCACCCTTTGTCTCATACAGCTCTGAAATATTTTAGGTCAAATTGTTATAAATCAAGACAGAGTTGTAGAAATGTCTCATGGATGCCTTGAATTTTGTCTGGTGGATGTTTTTCATGTGTTAATCTGTTGTAATGCTAGGTTTAGTTTAGCAAGCTGCAGCTTTCCCTGGGAGCTCAGCGGGGCTGCTTAGGGCAGGGCAGCCATTCCACCCTCCCGTAGTCCTTTTGGATGGCTCTGCACTCTTGCTCTGGTGCCTGTCAGCTCTACAGCACAGTGACGGCGAAGGAGGCGAGAAGGGACCCTCCATGAGGGTTTCAGAGGATTTAAAATAGTTATATCATGTCCCAGAGACCCCCAGAGGCACAGAGACCTCGTGTCCGGGCACAGGGGGGTTTTGTCAGATCGCAGGGGCGGTACATGGGCAGAGTTGGGGTACAGGAACCAATAGGGAGAGCCCGAGGGAGGGGCCAGGGCTAGGGGCCAGAGAAAGCAAGGGGGAACAATCTGAAAGGCATTTAATAAATCAATCAGTGGGAAATACAACACCACATTAATCAAAGTACAGTATGCAGCTACTTTGATCATATATTTCACTAGTTCCTCTAGCACTACAACAGATATGAGAACAGAAGCTGCTTGTCAGAGTAGTATTTCTTTACAAAGCTGTCCAGATTTATGCTGTTTCCTGCTGCAAGTAATAAAAATATCAAAGACATACAGGGAATATAGCATTAAGCTTCAATAAGGAAGTCATAATGATTTTGGAGAACCTTGTTTCTGGCAAGCTGAGATTGTATTTCCTGTCCACCATGCGAAGTCTTTTGTTCAGTAATGGTCTATTGCCCAAGGAAAAGATGAGCAAAAGCAATTCATACTGAGGATAAGGTACTGAAGTATTGCACATTTAAGGTGGCTGAATATCTTGAAGTTGAGAACCTATAATTCTTAGCAGAAATTCTTCTTCCTTTCCCAGTATGGGAAGGCATTCCAACTGGGTCCCAGCATCCTGCTGTGTAAGACCAAGAATTCATCTTTTCTCCTGCCCTGTTTGCCACCTCTTGCTTTCCGTAGGAAAGGACCCTCTTAGAGCGTGATCGGGCCAGATGGGAGCCACCACTCCTGGTGATACTAAATGTGACCAGAACCCCAAAATGACGCAAATTTTAGGTTTGGTCATGCTAGAACTTCATTTCTTAGCTTCCCCTCTAAGTCACTCCCCAAAAAACATGTGGCCAAGACCAATGCCTTGGTTGGCACCAGTTCTCTTTTGTTACCATACTCAACCTTCATATGCAATTCACAGCTGTTTATTCAGCTTGTTATTTCATCTTGGGAGTTTCCTGAAATAGTGTTGGAAAAGAAATTAAAATCTGGAATGGCATTTTGCAATGCGAAAAGTAATGGATATTAAAAGCTGACTGACAGGGTGCTTTCCTGCCTGTTGTCAAATGGAAATAGAAGTTAAATTTAGCAGAGTTCATGAGTATTGCTACACTAAGGAGCTCTCAATCAGTAGTAAAGTAGATAGGAACTGTCATCCCCATTTGCAACAGAAGCTGCAATTTGGTGATACAAATTTGCCTTCAGCCTGCCCTCCTTGAACCAGCCTACTCCTCGTCAAATCCGTGTGCCCTTGCACACGTAATAACACAGTTGCTTTTAAAGACTTCCAGAGTTCCACTCTAGAAGTGGGTTGCTTCACTTCCATGTTTTACTATATAATATCATCTTCCCTGCTTCAAATTGAACTGACTTTCATTACATATTTAAGGTTATCTCAGTGTTGGTAAAATGCCGGTCTTTCTAATGGTGAAAAAAGTTTACTGAATCATTTAAAATTCTGATACAGTAAAGCGTGCAGTTTTCTCTGTTACTGCATCTTCTGTAAAAAGTCATAGATATGTTCATAAGGATGGCATTCAAATCTTCTTTCCACCTCATGAACATTTAGCTCATCATAATTTGTCCCAATAGCTGATGTTCCTAAATGAGAAAAGCATTCTTTTACTTATTTAATGTTCAGAAGAAATTCCGTAAATGAGAAATGTATTTACTGAGTGAGCATATCGACTTGAAATAATGCATTGGAGAACTTGCAAACACATTTATGGTAATTTGGAGTAGGTAAAATAGGCAATTTGTCTCCCAGATACTGCCAAGTGAAATGGAGTTAGATCCTTTAGGCTACATCTCCATGGTGATTGTAAATACAAAGTTGGCCATGATTTTAAAAAGAAATTAAAGCTTGTGGGTTGCTTCGCTCGCAAATATTTTATTAAGAGATTCTAGGATAGATTATCAGCATTTTAGCAGGCATGTTTTCTTTAATTTGGAAAATTTGTTGTTCATTTCTATAGTATGACATCCTGATGCAAAACTTTAGCATTTGGAATTAAATGGTGCTTATTTTAGCATCCTAATTTCTTTCTCTAGAAGCACTTTCAAGTACTTAGACTGTGCTAACATTCAGCAGCAGCTTGCTCTGTTGTGTGGCAACGTGAAATTAAAAAGCCACTTTGCAAGCAGCTATCCCAGTAGATTAAAGGCAAATGATCCCATTTTCTGATGGAGTTTGGGTCATGTTGAAAAAGTGAACTCTTAGAACCTGTTGTAAAAGCACTTAATTTGATTTAAAAGGCAGCAAACAGAAGTAGTGCCTTTTCTTCTTTCTCCGGGTGGGCTCAGTTCCTGCTTCTGAACAATCATAAAAAGAATGACCTGAAGCCCAAACTAACTGATTCAGTAAAACAGAAAAGTTTCATTACTGGCCTGAGCTTCTATTGCAGCTCTGTGCAGCATTTGATCATTGGACTGTAGTGATTCAATCATTCCACACAGCTAATTTAGTGTGTTTCTTTATTCACATCACAGGAGATGAAGTGAAAGTCTTGACCAGTGCTTGCCTGCATAGTCAGACTGAACTAATCTGTATTCCTGCATGCGAAGAATGAGGTCCTGGTGTGTGATCAACCTTGTTAGCAACTGCAGGGAAATTCTCAATGTAACCTGAAAGTCAGGAATTTTGGGGATGGAAAGGGGGGAGATCATAAGAAACACTGCCTCTTTTTAAACGAGAGGAAGATAGTCCAATAAAAACCTCCTGTCTCAAGAAGCTTTGTGTTAAATAGAAACACTTACCATCATAATTTATTTTTACAGGACAAGATGTATGGCAGGGGCACAGTTCTCTTCAGTGAAGCAGCTGAGTCACTCCGTTTTAAAGATGAATTTGGTTAGGAGGAGAAAGACATTAAGAAGGAAGCTAGGTAAAAGCAAGCAATTATATATAAAGTACCTAATATTACAGGTTTCAGTATGGTAGTACAGCTGCCAAATGACTTTACTAAACAGTCTCATGTTACTACTATTAATAGTACAGGGGGGAAAAATACTCCTGTATTACTTCCTCACACTTCTGTGAATTCTCTAGAGCTGTTGGAAATGTCTGTTGTGCAACTGATGTATTGGAGGCAGCGGTCTTGCAGGGAGTTCTAGGGCAGGTTTTATGGTGACAGGTCAGGTGAACTCCTTTGCCTTGCACTAGTGTGTCGCTACTGAGATATTCAGTGGTTGTTAACTGAGGATGGAGTGGCACTCTGTGCAAATGTGATCATAAATATTTCAAGACCCACTGAAAAGCCCAGCAGAAAACAGAGCTATTCTAAAAGTGAGAATGTTTATCAAGTCTTTGCATCTTCCCTCTTTTGCACTCGTATTTCCAGCCTCAGTGCTGTGTTTGGTGCTTTTTGTCCCTAACGTAATTTTTGCCTTTTCTTCTTTTATTTCCAGTTTCAGTCACATGTTTAATATGGAGTTTTTTATCCTTTACATATTTTTTAAGCTACTCTTATAACTGAGACTTAGTAACAGAGTATGTTGAGTCTTTCCTATGATCACTCCCAAATATTTTATCAAAAAATCATAATGAATTGTCCCCTCATTTTCTCTTAACTGACTGCAAGAAGTAAAAGAAGAGCTAGGCAAGCAAAAATAGCATCAATACCGGCCTATGGTTCTCTGAGGAGCCTTTGTGACCTGATTATTGTTGAAGGCCTTTGTCTCAATTCTTAAGTATTTTGTGTTTGAAATCTAGCCGCATCACCATGAATTTATAGTGGTATGTTCTTCAAACTAAGAACTATTCTTGTGATTCTTGCCACATTTGAAAGTAACTTGTTTGATAATTGCAGTCATATTTTATGTCTGGAAATTGGTTATGTTTGAATCACTACAGTTGTAGGTTTTATTGTCTAGAGCAACAAAAATAGAACAAACTTCACTTGATAAGGTGTTCTTTATTAAAACTGTGTCACTGATCTCAGGAAAAAAGGTTATTGTTCCTAATAAAGGAGCTTGCAAGTAGTCTTCAAGGAAAGTATTTCATTAAGCACAGACCAAAAAACTATTAATATTCTTTTGTCTTCCTTGACAGGCAAATTTTATCTCACAGCAAGTGCAGTGCTCTTCTTGAGCTTCTTTTATGATGTGACTTCACTGTAATATTTGTCACGTTTGAGAATTATGAGAATTTTGGTCATTTGTTCAGATGTTTTACCTAGGCTCTAGCCTGTAATAGACTGAAGGGTAATGAGAGAAACAAGCTCTGTCCTGAGCATACTGAATGACATCATCCTATATAGAGAGGGAAAAATAGATATAAACCAATATATTTTCTGTGATCCTTTATCCTAAAAAGATTTTCTGTGATTCAACCCTAAAAAGAGCAGTTTCAGTAATTTATTGATGAAATAGTTTAACAGAACATTTTAATGTATGCGCACTGTAGCAACTTTGGATGGTAAATGGATTTTTCAAGACTACATTTATCAAATGTAGAAACATGGACAGATGCGGTGTACAACAAAACCTTTAAAGCTGGAAACACTACAAGAAGAGAACTATTAGAAAATATACTTTTTATCTCAGACTGCTAGTCTGAGATAGGTGAGTAAAATTCTCTGAGATGAAACCACAAGATTAATATTGGATTACTTGGTCTTTCAAATGGTGAAGATGATTTCACATTATTTATGGAGCAGCTGGCTCCTGAATTATTAGATATAAACATTAACAAAATACTCTATTCATACTGAAAAATCCGCATCCTGTCATAATAATGATTTGGATAATAAGACTGCCATCCAGAATTTCAAATGAATAGATAGAAAACAATTATTTTAAAGTTGCTGAGCTGCACACTGAGATAGAATCCTGCTGAGGCAAACAAATGGTGAAGATTCTCTACAGAAAATTCACACGGAATTCTCTTTTCCAACCACAAGTTCAAGCAGCCAACAAAATGCTGTGAAAAGGACTTGGAATAAGCAGATGTCCCTGTTCCAAATGAAAGCCTTTTTTTTAATTTCATTTCTTCTTTGAGGGGTCTATGCCAAGTAAATACTATGAGGAAAAGATAGACATGCACCAGTGTCTAGTAGGCTTTCCCAGTCCAGCTTGGACAGTGGGACTCAGCTACAGCATCATGGCTAGTTCCTTACAAACCTGATGCCTATGGTGACATGTCCATGTGCTGTGAAGGGGTCAGTGTACAGCATTCCTATCAGTCTTTCAGAACAGTAGCACTGAAGGTGAGGGGATGTCCTAAACTGGAAGGAGGAACTTTTCCAAACCATCCTACATTTGAGGACCTGGATACTGGAGGGCTTGACAGATACCAAGGTTGTGCTCTTGACCTGAACCACACACCTGCCTTTCTCTGTGGACTGATTCAAAGAGAGCTTGTGAAGACTAACTTCTTAACTTATGCACCAAAGTTCAGTGGCCCTATTTTTTCTTTTGTGAGGAATGTCTTCGTAGTAATTTTGGAAATTGAAGTAGAAATTCATCAGAGTAGATGAATGGATAATTTTCATCCACATGGTCATAAACCCATTCAAAGAACACATGCTGCATAGGGAAGCATGACTTCTTTTTGCAAACTCTGCCTTGGTTGTTTCCCAACTCTTTGTGTTTTATCTTTGCATCCAACACTTCCTGTTCTTACAGGCCTGTAATTCTCGGACCTATAAAAGTTGATGTCACGTGCACCAAATACCAGGCACAGTACCAAGGCCATGTCTCTTGTACTTCCTTATTCCTTCATGTCTCAGAAGATTTCAAAGTGAAAGCAGTCATTTTTCATGTTTGCAATGCTTCCAGAGAAGTCATCTGCCTTCCTGAAAATGTTCAAAAATTTGCATTTCACAAACTTTAGCGTAATAGTCAATGCCCCTTCACAAGCTAGGTGTTGTCACCAGCTTTCCAGTATGACACATCACACCCATTTCACTGTTAAAACATGTCAACAATGGCTTCTACTCTGTAATTATGTAAAAAATGAAGCAATTCAAAAAACAGGCTGCTGCTAGGAGAGAGAGGACTACATTATATTCTTTCGTGTGCTCCATCTCCTGTGTTGGCTGAGTTCTTAGGGATCATGTTTAAGCAAACTCAGTTGTCATGTTTGGCACATTCAAGGCTGATGGGGACAGGCAATACAGGAGCAGCCTAACAGCTCATTAAAGTGGGCATCCAGTTTGCATAACCAATGGTTTTGGTGAGAGAGGGAATCAATAGCATCTATCTATTTTGGATTTTGTTGCAGAAGAATAAACATTGAGGACTACTGTGCCTGAATTACTGCATAGAGGAAAGATGTACCAACAGATTACTGGTGACATTTTAAAGCTACCAGTTAGGTGGAGAACTGGGGCACTGTGAGCCTTTGATGTTGCTGTTGATATCAAACAAATTATGAGTACACTTTGGTCAGGTCATTTTTATAGTTGGTAAAATCTTATCTACTACAGTAGATCAAAGGGAAGCATGTTTGTGCCATTAACGAAAATTTATGTTTTCTTAGGTAATGATTATACATTATTATATATTGCATTATTTTCTCTCAGCCAAACATAAGCTGGAACAATTATAGCTGTTCAGCTTGCTGTGGTTTTACTGAAGTGCTGATCTTTAGTCAGAACTTCTTTATTTTCCTCAGAAATATTTACTACCTAATGTTTGGAAATATTTATCTCTAATGAAAAGGAAATATAGTGAGGTAATTAGCTGATAGTGAATTTATTTGCTGTCCGTTTAAAAAATTAAGCCTTATCAGTCAATAGGCTTGAGACACACTTTTGAGAGATAAGTGCCTGTGTTTAAATTATAGGAGGCCTCCTAAGGGTGGCTTCGGGTATGTGAACACTGACAAGCCTACCCCTCATTACTGCAATATTAATGTTTGCCATTTTCTTCCTTTATCAAACCCTAACATACTCTCAGAGGTGTAAATGTGCTGAGCACAGTGATCGGTTTGCAGTAATGTTTTTTCCCCTCTCCATCTGTACTATCTTATATTTGTTGCTATAAGCAACAGTCCTTTCAATTGCTGTATTTATAAAGTTTTAAAATAGGACAGATCAGAGCACACAATCTTTGTGACAGGCAATTTTTCTGTTTTCTCCCCAAAAAAAATGGCCTGTGGGATGATATGCTCCCTCACCTGAATTTACAGTAATCTTTGTTCCTCCAGAAGCCCAGAGTTTGTTTGCCTCTTCAAGGACAATCTTTTTAAAACTGGCAAAGAGAGGAGGCCGTGTGTCAAAACTGATTAAATGTGTCAGATGTGATAATCTATTGCAGAGGTCTTAAGCCCTGTGTTCTCAACATCCATGTTGAAATGTGGGAAACTTGGCAAAGCAAGCTGCAGTCTTGTCCTATAAGTTCAAACTCAGATGGTATCAAAGTACGACCTCCTTCCATTTAAATTTTAAATTATTGATCTTTCCCTGAAATATTGAATATGAATAAGCATTTATTTTCATTGTTTTGTTTAAAAATGAGTTAAAGAACAGTTGCATTTTCTCTGCTGGTTGTGTGGTTGCTTTTTATTTCATTCGACTATTATGCAGGAAAAACTGAATTTCTGACAGCTTTTGGGGGGATTCTTATGAAATTCCTTTGCTTTTCATACTCCTTCAGATGTGGACCACAAGCTGCAAAAACAGCAGTGGTTTGTATAAGACGTTAAACCAACTACATTTATCTAGAGGACAATTTACTAGAAATTAGCATCCATCTCCTGACTGGAGATATAATTCAGGAGGAAATAAACATCTCAATATAGTCAGAAAAAACCCCAACTTCACTGATTGTATAATGTGTGGGGAATATGATTATCATGAAATATCTCCAGAAGCTCTATTTATGAAATCATGATATATTTATATCTTTACCCTTTCATTACGTTTTTTCAGATATTTTATTTCAACACGAGCAATACATGCAAGTATGAATTTGAAATGTTAAGATCCATAATTACATCTTTAATATAATTATATTAAAATAACTTTTGAAACATTAATATATATGTAATTTTCTTTAACAGCTTGATTACATGAAAGATCTTTCACTTTGTCATGGGAAGAGGATTTGAATTGAATTAAGCACATAGGTGTCAATCCAAAGTGCAAGAGAATCAAACTGTTAAAAAATTTTTAAAAGACTGTGAATTATCCCCTTCATAAATGATAAATTGCTCATTTTTATTGTGGCAGACTGTATGTTTGTTCAGCCTTTTTGAAATGTTACACCTATTCAATACAATGAAAAAAAAAAAAAGTAGTATTTCAAAAGAGCTTTTAAAATGACTGTATGGGACAATGAATTCAGCTATTTTTATTTCAGAGATTCTGTGTCTAAAAGAAGACCTTAGATGAGAGATCATGTTATCTGTAATTGCTTCTTGCTTTATTTTGCAAGTAGCTAATCCTTTTTCTGGTATAGCAGCTTTTCTTTGTCATTCAGAGGAGTGCATAGCTTGGACGATGCTTAGTGAAATCAAGTCAAATAACAGTTGTGAAGCTTGGCTGCTCCCCAGTCTTGTTCTCTCAAAAAAGGGCATCTTTGAAAATAAAAGAACAAGAACAAAGTCAACAATGAAGAAATAATAAAAGAGTTCTGTCGGCGATTGAATCTTGGACCCAGACCGGCAGGGAATCTGAATCGTTTAGTCAAAGGAGTGAGTTGGTTTTATACACTTTTCCAAGGCACAGCATTTCCTTCCATGGCGTGACCTATCCCGTGTTGCCACATCAGCAACACACTTCATAGGGATCTGCCCTGTGACACCTCCTCCCCCCAGGGCCCAGAGGAGACAAGCCTCTCTGTGCTGCCATGTGCTCCTTTGTGCTGCCATGTGCCTCTGCAGGCAGGTTTTACAGCTCACAACCCAATTCTCTCTTATAATTCCTCATAATTCCCCCTTTTCTGTTTTATACAATTAAGAATTATGAAACAAAACACTTTTAACATTAGAACATATTTGGACTACTGCCCGAACCAAATAAGCTCTGTTACAGTGATTAAACAGATCGAACTTTGAGAAACAATGTAAAGTTAAAATACTTACAAAATTGCTTAAAAACTTTATTAATAATCTGAATGCAATTGAAAAATTAAGAACATATAAACTTTTTCACAGTCCTTTCGTGGGGGACACACCCCATCCCTGCATCCTCCCTTTTCTGTTCTAACAATATGTAACACGAACATCTTTTAATTTACCAAATTCAGGAAAATGTGGAACATAACATGCAGTTTTCTTACTCTGAACAATAAAATAATACCTCTAATACAACAACAAGTGCGCACCAAGTAAAAATAAACAAGGTAATATCATTAACTGCTTAAATACGTAATTGTTTCACAGAATATATATAAATCTAGGTCTTGGAAAATTACAATTATAATAACATTAACTTTCTAAGTGGTTTCAAAAGGTTTCAAAAGGTAACAAGTCTAATTCCTGCTTAAAAAAATAGCTTAAAAATTATAATTATTACAGGAGCATTTCTAACAAAAAACAGAACAATGCGGGGTATAAATCTAGGCTTTAGAAAATTACAGTGATTGTGGCAACATTTTGAATAACGAAAACAGAGTTCTATGGACTAGCTGCAGGAACAACATGCCTAGCTTGCAGCCATTCCTGCACAAGCTGGTGCAAATGCTGTATGCTGCAGCCTCCCCACCTCTGGGGAAGGGGCTATTGGTCCACTTAGTCCTTCTTTGTAGCACAGCATCAGCTCTCGGGAGTCCGCAGGGAACGGGAGCCTTGGCTGTAGCAACGCGGGCCCTGCTGGCTTGCGTGGGCCCCGGGTGTCCGCATGGGTCTGGCAGCCGGCAGAGGTCCACCAGCCCGTCTATTCACCTCTCACATGCTGCAGAGAGCCGCCCGCAGCCCCCACCATGCGCTGAGCGGAGCCACTGGCCCTGCCAGCTTTCAGTGCCGCCAACCTCGCCCGTCCACGGCTCGCTGCCATGTGCTCGCCAGCACCCCGCAGCCCTGCCATGCGCTTGCCAGCATGTGCTCCCCAGCGTCGCACGCTCGCTTTCCTCCCTGTCGCATCTGCTGCCGCCGCTGCACTCTTCCAGAAGGCAAACAGAGAGGGAACCAGGACGGGACCTCCCGGCTCCAGCCACTCCACTCACCGCGACCCGGCTCCAGCTGATGCTGCATGGCACGGGGCGGTGCGAGCTTTACGGTACCGTCCAGCTTCCCTCCAGGGTCAAAAGGGTCGGGGACAAGGGGCCATCTTCTGATTCTCCTTCCATAGTCCTGACAGACTTACAGTCGCTTGCTGGTGGCACAGAAGGGCTCAGCACGGCTGCTGCAGTGGCACAAGCGTCTTTCTTTGTCTGGTCTCTGGGTGCCACATGCGCCATGAGCACCTTACACACAGCCCTCCACAGACACAAAAGCTCTGTCAGTGCTGCTTCTAAAGTGTCCCATGTCCGAGGATCAAAAATATTGGTCCTGTCTAAAACTGAATCACAGTTCTTTGCCCAGAACAAGAGTCTGTTCAAATCTGTAGACTCAAATTTCCTGCCATGTTTCTTCATAATCTGTTTTAACGTCTCTGGGACATTCTGTTCCTGGGATAGTCCATCCCCTACATGGCTCACCTAGAACTTGTAGGGATTATCGCTGGCCAGCGTTCCTGCTTCTTGCAGCAGCACTTCAAGTCCCGTTGGACTCACCTACAGACGCACAGATAGGCGTATAATAAATTCCTCACACAGGGCACCATTTGTCGGCGATTGAATCTTGGACCCAGACCGGCAGGGAATCTGAATCGTTTATTCAAAGGAGTGAGTTTGTTTTATACACCTTTCTAAGGCACAGCATTTCCTTCCATGGCGTGACCTATCCCGTGTTGCCACATCAGCAACACACTTCATAGGGATCTGCCCTGTGACACCTCCTCCCCCCAGGGCCCAGAGGAGACAAGCGTCTCTGTGCTGCCATGTGCTCCTTTGTGCTGCCATGTGCCTCTGCAGGCAGCTTTTACAGCTCACAACCCAATTCTCTCTTATAATTCCCCATAGAGTTCAAGCTAAACTGCATTTGGTAGGGTAGGATTAGGGAGTGGCTACAGGTGCAGTTGAGTTGTCAAGTCTAACAGGAAGGGATTTGTGAGCAGCTGAGGGGAAGCTGCAGGTGGAAAAGTTCATTACCATGTTGCTATTGCTGGAACAGTATGTTTGACTCATCTGTTAAAAATAACGAGGATATTTGAAAGACTTCAAAGTAAACTTTATCATAACATTCCTTTAATGCATTTCTTTGCTGGGGAAGGAGGGGAAGAGGGAGAGAGGTCTGCTTTTCAGTGGTCTGAGCTTTCATGTAAGGACTGGAGATGTGTGCAACCGAGTGAGCAGTTCCTGCCCCAGGCATCTCCCTCCTCTGCAAGGTCTTCTTGGAGGTGCAGGTTTTGGCACGTGAACAATGATCAGGAAGTTTTCTTCCTTCCCCAGAGCATGTGGGTCAGTGGTTTGATTTCTGAGGAAATTAAGATTTGGTCATCTCCTTATGTTGTTGATGAGTAGAGTGTATACAGGGAAGTATTTTTGCAGGAGTATATGGGACATTTGTGGTACTTCCCAAAAAATGCACTACTTGGGAAAAAATTCTCTCATTCCTTCTGCTGCTGCTCACATCTGAATTATGCTTTTGTCCATGAGCTAAAACAAAACATTTTCTATAATCCTGCTGGGTTTTTCTAAGCAGGGCATTGCCACTTATCAGTAGGAATTTTTAAGGGCTTTGCATTTTCCACTACAACTGATCCAACTGGTCCAAGATCAATATAATCATTTTTCCAACTGAAAACTTATGGTCACCTGCTCAAGTACTGACATAAATAAATTTTATCAACATGGACTTCAGAGTTTAGATCATCTTGCTGCACCTTGTGATAGTGTCACAGACTACTTACTTCAGACTGTCTCAAAAATACCTACATAGTGCTGCAGTCTGGAGCAATCTAGACAAAACCAGTAACATGTTTATTGCAAGAAGTTTTGCACTTAAGCAGTTCTGAAAACACTAGCTTCTGCTAAACTGAGGTTATTTTCCCTTGATAAATGATGGTGTGAGCAAGGATCTTACCTCCTGAGCCTAATTGTGTTTTCTGTGATTGCTTGATTGAATTCCTCTATAGTGTTCCATACTTCTTTTTCTTCCACCCTCTCTCCCCAAGACCTTTTTCCAGGGACTATTTTTAAGACATTTATCATCCTATGGCAAATTCATCCCCCATTATTGCTAGCCTTGCAGTCTCTAAATTAAAGAGGTAGTAACAGCACAAAGCTTTCTGTCTCAGGGACATTATGCGTCGTTCTCTGCACCGATATGGACATATTAGACTGTGTGTTAAGTGGTAAAATAAACAGTGGGGGAGAATATTCTATGAAATGGATTCAGATTGGGGTGGTTTTGTGAGTTTGACAAGGAAATATTCATATATGGGAGCAAATGTCATGCATGGGCAGATGCGGAACTCAAAACAACCTTGCTTTGGGCAATACTGTTCTATATATGTATGCACTTTGACTCTTTCTGGCTAAATGTGCTTCTAGAAATTTTAAAACCTTTTCATCTAGCTTCTGTTGGATAACAATTTGAGAGAGTTGCTCTGTCAATAAGTGAGTGCTTTTAAAAGACAAAATAGAGTTACTTTTCAATTGAAAAGAGAGTAAGTGAGATGGAACTTGGGAATCTGGCATTTGAGCTATTGATTGTAGTATTCCTCAGCGTGAGGGGCAGTCAGCATGAAGCACTTAAAATATCTGATATTGCACTGTACGACAGAGTAAAAAGGCTTTCCTTATTTTTCCCTGGCAATGTTTCCCATTTCTCACAGAATAAGTACAGCAAGGAATGAGCTGGTAGATAGGTGTTAATGTTGGTTCAGTTTAGGTCACCAGAATGACATTTTTGTAAACCTATGCAGACCATCAGGATACTGCAACAATACTAAGAAGTTTACGAAAGATTTGATCTCTTTTCCTAGTGAGAGAATAAGAATTTGCTTGTGTTACCAGAGAGGAAACCTATAATGAGGCATATAATCTGGTTAATTTATTTTTAAACTACCAAGAGACTGGGGAGGAGGGGTTGTAAAACACCGTCTTTTTCAGACATTCCAATAGAGCATCTTTCTAACAGTCGTCTCAGTTGAAATCCAGTGGAACATAAACATTTAATCACATTTTGATGCCTCTGAACATCTTATTTATTTTATATTTTATTACCTCTGAACACCTTCTATTCTTGCAATAGATTTATCTAGATTTTTGAAAGTTTGGCATCTAGTCTTTGTGCCCAGATGACTAGGAGTTGGTAAATTGTTTTTACATCTATCCTGAAAACCATAATCTATTCTGCAAGTAAAGTTAACATTATGAAGTTCCATACCATCTTCTTTCTTCAGGCTGGCATTTATTACACTACACGGAGCTTTAAAAATCAAAGGGGCATACTCTTTCTGAAAACTTCCTAAGTACTGTTCTGTGTATACTGAAAAAAAATCCTGCAAAATAGACTCTGAAGTATTAATTTGTTGTAATGATACAATTTTTCTTGACTTTTTTGGGTGAAATTTATCTTAATCAGAAATGCACCATTATACCATTATCTATATGAAAACCTTTTTAACCCTCCAAGGACAATCCCTTGGTTGTGCAAAACAAAATTAAATCAAAATATCTGACAAATATTCCTAGCAATCTAATTCAGTCCTGACTGAATTCCATTTCTTATCCATCCCTTCATCTTGCAATCAAAGTGAGCTCTGTTGAGGGAGCTCAGCTGCATCTGGTATTAAAGCATTTCCTGCTTCAGTAGCATTCCCCCTGCTTTAGCTGGCTTTTTTTTTCTCATGCACTTATGCTGTGAATTGCGGCTTTGTTCCATTAATGCATTACCACCAAAAAAGACTCCTAATACTATTATGGTGCTGCTGTTTAATGCAGAGGTCACTGCAGTATGTGGGAAATCCAACCAATAATCTAAGACTTACTGTTCTAGGCATTGTACATATATATGTATATTAAAAAAAAACCCAAACATAAAACCATTCCCACTATGGAGAATTGTTAATGAAATGCAGTCATTAAACGAATCCTTAAAAAACTGTGATCCAGTCCCCCACCACCAAACCCAGAACACATCCCCTCACATGACAAAAATAAATGTGTGTCTTATGAACACATAGACACATCAACTGGTTCTGTACAGCCCTCTGGGTAGTTAAAGAAAGGTGAAATGAATCAGTAATTGCATTGTAATCAGCATGATTAGGATTTCTGACCTCCTTTTGCATGTCTGGTACTCATGGAAAGTGAGTCATTGGCAAACTAAACTGTGCAATTTATTTGCAGATTGTGAAAACACACAAAATTTGGAGGAAAAAGAAGAATTATTAATCCTCCTTCACTGCAGAACCCTCTGCTGGTGATGGAATGCAAACTTCACTTGCATCTGAAGGGATTGCTTACCTGAGACTAAAGATACTGATAAAACCAGGACTGTCCTATTGCAGTGGACCGTCACATCACTACCCCTATCTATGCAGCCTTGCACAGGCAAAACTGCAGTGTAGTTATACCCAGACTTTATGTTAAGACACATTATGAATTTAGGCATAAGCATCCAGCTAACTTGAAATACTAAATGGACAACTAAAATCAAGTGAAAAGGACTCCTCTACTGGATTAAAATAGCTGGGATTTGGAGAAGTATGGGTTGTGTACAGATCATCTGTAGAATATAAAGGCCACGAGGGCCCTGCATATGAAATGGAATTTTGGAGAAACAGTTTTAAACTGGGTGGTTGAAAAAAGACAAACTGCTAATTTTTTGGTTCTTCAGGATTTTTTTTTTTTTTTAAGTATATTGATATTTGAGTTGGGATATTTATAATTTCTTTCACATCTTATGATTACTTTGAAAACTGTTTTAACTTTCTCAGTATGCCCGTATGCAAGAATTAACCATAGAAGAGTTCCAAGACATGCACAACACAAATTCTTCTGATACTTATTTTTTAATATCACAGAGAAACACAACCCAGAAATGCATAAGACATCTCGGCCTAGACTGTTGCACAGAGGCTGCAGTTGCTGCTGAACAACCTATGGCATTAGGAACAGCTCTGCAAGCACCATCCACCTTGTTATTGTATATCAATCCCTGAGCATTTGATTAAAGTCCTAATAGCTTCTACTTCAGTATTGCCAAAGAATTGTCAATTATGGCACTTCAGTTCACCTCCCTTTATGGAATGATGCATCAGTGAGTCGGTTTCAAAACAGATACAATACCAGTTCAATATTTTTCATACAAAATCCTTTATTCACCAGGATTTCTGTATTCTAATGTTTAGGATCTTAAGAAACTGTTGTTTTCAATAGTTTCCTGCCCATCACATGTTGAAACTTGTCAGCTGTATATTTTTTGCCGTCAAAATGGACGAAAATATAGGGGTGAAATGTAACTATAGAAAAAGGGATTTTAATTTTGATAGTGAGAAAATAAGAGGTATGAAAGATAATACTTGCATAGATGAGGTAGATTGGGTATAGGTCAGTAATTACAACCTCATGCATTACCTTAGGTGGATCTTTGGGAACTGAAGTAGAAGATCAGTCCTCCTACCATGGCAGCAGTTCAATGACTTGGATCTTCTTTGACCTTCCTGGTTTTGATGTCTATTGCAATGCAGGATACATTGGAAATTGCTAGAGAACACTCTTTCTGATAATTATTCTTGAGGAAAAACATCTTCCCAGATAAAAATTGTGTTATTGAAGCTCAACTGAAGATAATGGGAATGTAAGGAAACCTTGGTTATTGTTGAAATCAGCTCTGGTAAATCACACAAGTTACTGTATAATTTCTTGTTGGCTTGGCCAGCCTTGACACACCATGCTTATTGATTCTGGGGTTCAGTAAATGTACTGCACAATAGTAATTCTGAGCAACATGTACAAAGACTCTTACTTGAGTTCAATAAGCAGGATGTTGGTATCAATGTTTTTTGTCCTGATGTGGTTGGTTTGAAACTTTTGGCAGAGGTTGTAATCAGCAGAACAGTAGATACGTGTTACAGTTACTCCTGGTTTAGAGGTTTGACTGGATTGATCTGGTACCGCAGAACTTCAGTTGAAAATCTGCATTTTCAGAAGGCCACTAAATGTTCGGCCAAGTTACAGGGCTAATTTTTACCAGCCTAGTGATGAAAACAAAATCAGGTGAAAGAAAGTCATGGTGAAGGTATTTGGTGAAACTCTATTTTACCAAGTTGTATGCAGCTGTAATAACAATTTCTTTGAAAAGGCAATTTACAGTGAACACAAATTGTACACAGTGATGTCATGATAAGATGCTTTGTACAAAGAGTGCATTAAAAATCTTTAGCTGTGACTCATTCTGGCTGCAAATGCAAAATCTGGCTCACAATTTTATTTCTTCAGGCCACTCAGAAAAGAAAAAATGCTAGGAAGCTGTTTAAAAACCCATCAAGGCATACTTGTTTCTTGGACTAGAAAGTCATTGTAGTTGCATGAAAAATAAAGGGTTTTTTTCTTAAAGGTTTTTTATAATCTTCCAGTTAAAATTCTTTTAAATATCATCTATTGTGTCGAAGTCTGTGTGGAAATATTGTGTGGAAAACTTACCCATTTTTAGTAGAGACACATTTTTAAGTACCAATTGAAGTAGTTTGATTGCTTGAGGCCAGAAGTCTAATTGAAAAATGATTAATAAAATTAATCCAGCATTCAGTGTAGTGATTTGAATTTTCATGACAAGCTTTTGTTTCTTCAAGTCTTTACACTTGACTCATCACTTTGTTTTTAACTTTTTGATAAGAGGAACTTCAGTGGAGAAGTCTATGTCAGTTTGAATGAAGGTTCCTCCCATGTGAAGATTTCTTTGCAAAGTACAGCTGGGATTTATGGATGGACATTCTGATCACTCAAGCCATGCCTGTAATGTGCTGTAATGAGAAGGTTTGAGTGCCAGCATATTTAAGTGAAAGCTATCATTTATTGATGGATTCTGCATGGCAGTCAGATGCTAAACACCTACACAGACATGGTTTGTCAAGGAAGTCCAGAACAAAAAATGTATTTACCAAAAGCATGCAAATCTACACATTTGATGTTTGTATTACAAGTGGCTGCTACAATAAAGAGTAATTCAAGTGCTAGAGAACTTAGATACTACATTTTGAATTTTGTATTTTGAATTCAGTAACCCAGAATGAAAGCATCTTTATACTGATGTCTTCTGTAATGTAGCAGCCAGAAGCCAGTATTACCAATCAACAGTTCAGACCGCAAAGGAACAAAGCAAACACATTCAGACATTCAGCCAACATTATATAAAGACAGTGCCAAAGACATTAATTGCTTATTTTCCCAGTACATTTATTAATCACTTCCTCAAGCGCTTATGTTAAAAAAAATCTCTGAATTATCCATCACTGAATATGTTATTTTATAAATATTACTGCATTTTAAATAGAAGGAGTTTAAAGACACAGAGTTAACAAAAAGAGAACTTGGAAAGTCAATAGCAACAAAGTTCCACATAGGAGAAGAATTTTTCTAGAGGATTAGGGAGTATGTTTGTAAGAGTTGGGAAAATTAAAACAGAAAATACTCTCTACTTGTTCAGGGAATTTGTTGAAAGGAATTTTCTCATATCAAGAATTGATTTCTCTGTCACAGTAGTTGGTTAACTAAAAAAATGGAAAAAAGCAAGGGCCATCTGAAGAAACAACCTGATGATATTCTGAGGATGATTTTCCATCCTAAGGTTGTTATTTGCCATTATGCAAAATTTACCAAGTGATCTGTCAAAAATGCTATGGATATACTTAGAATACTGCCAGTTTTGTTACATAGTCTCCATTATGAATGTGAACCATGCACCATTTATCACCCAGCATGTCATTACAAGCTTAAAAACTAAAAGTTTTTGTAGCATGTCATGAAGATTCAGCTATTGGGGGTATTTTCTGAATTCTGTGGGACTTCTGTGAGGTTGACTAGCCCAGAGACACTAAAAAGCACCTGTTCTTGTGAAAACTTATTAACTATTTTTTCCTACATTCCATGACCATTAATTTAGAACTCTGATTTACATCTCATTTTAAGATTCTCCACTGAAAGGCAGTGCTCTTAATGCCTTCCAGAATCATAAAACTCTGACTCTTGCATACTTGGCCTTAATTATGGTAAACAATATAAAATACAGAATACCTAAAAAGGTTTCGCCTTGCTTGCCTTAGAACTAGACCTTAAAGAGAACTTCATAAATAATAAAAAATTTAAACAACGGTAATTCCCCAAAATAAGAAAAGGAATACTCAGAAAAATTAAATATAAAAAGGGCTGAAAATGTGCCAGCGCAAATTTATTGAAAATTGAAGATAAACTCTGATGGACATTTTGGGCATTATTAGATGAGTTTAACAATGGTATTGCAGGATGGTTTTGGCTTCTTTATCTTTTAGTATATAAATCCATCAGATTTCTCAGCGTTCTCTATATTTAAAGAATGTGAAAAAACCCTTATATGTTGTGCTATTAAATCATCTTTGCAGACTGTTTTGCATATACTGGCAAGCTGAAGAAAATAAATCCATCAAAAAACAAGAAACAGAAATGCATACCTTCATAAAGTTGCATTGAAACTTCCTTTTTTTCTCATATGGAAAACTTCTGATATCATAGAAATGATAGTATCTAAGAGTGTTAATATTCTTACTTATGATGATGAATGTTAACTTCATCTTTCATCTTTTGTCCCATTAGTTAGTTTTGCCTTTTAATATCTAGTTGTACATTTAAACGATCATTATTTCTCATTGTATAACTTTGAAAGTCATGGCAGAAGCATTTTGGAAGGATTTCCTTTTCATCTGCAGAATACTCTAACATTCTTTCTTTCTTGTTAACTGTCAGGTGTTTAACTTTTGACATAAATGACATGCAGGTTTTTTTTTTCTACTCGTCCATTGTGGATGTTTTCATAGAACTCAAAACAGTTTTATTCTTAGAGCAGCAAATTTCCCTGTCCTTTCTGCATGTTTCATACTACTAGATGCTTTCTCCTGCTCTTTTTCCATCACTAGGTACTCTGTGCCATTTGCTTCATCCATTTATGCATGATTTTGGACTTGGAAGAAGTGATAAATTCTGTCTCCTCTTTATCACTCAGCTCTTACGTTGTTCTGACAGCAGAAACTGCTGTTCCAGTTAGAGCAGGTTCATTAGGTCATCAGAAAGCATTATCAGGAGCACCTTTTCATTTCCAGCCTTACTGCACTAAATGCGGTTGCATCAAATGATTCCATTCATTAATTGGTGTAAGGCAGCATCCACCAGAGCTTGCAATAACACCTAGAAGTATTCTGCCACAGTGGATGTTGAAATTAATACCTCTCATTTGTAATTCAATGAAATTGTCATTTTTTCCTTGCAGTTCTGCCTCTTTTTGCCATATGTTCTCCTTAATACAAGCAGTTGGGCCGCGCTTTTAGTATCCCTCGTTCACCTCATCTCTTCCTTCTGTCGCTCTCTGTGGATCAGGCTTTCTGCAGCCCCCTGATCACTGCCTGTCACTGCTTTCCCTTTCTGTTTTCCCTAATGAAGTTCACCAGCAACGTAGGCTTCAGCATTATGCAGTTCATATTTTTTGTTCTATTTGTACAATTTGCAGCTGTAGTTGAATGTTATATAAATGATTAATTAGCACTTATTACTGTTTTACATTTCCTAAGTACTGCACAAACTAACTAATCAAGCAGTGAATAAATGAATTAAGCAAAAAACCAGCACACAGTTACAGGAGTTGTGTTCTCTCTTTGACATTCTCTTGCATACTGCTATGCTGTGAAGTCTATAATCAAAAAAAACTGTACAAAAATTCTCCTGATTAGGTGATTTTTCTTCAATTTTGTCACAGTAAAATATAATTGAAAACCAGTGCTTGTGTAGTTAGATGTAATAAACCTGATTATCTTGTGTGGGTTTTTTAAAAAGCTCTTTACTTCAACCTATGTTCCTGTTCAAATCAACAGCAATATTGGCAGCCAGTGTGAGCTGCAATAGGCCAGCAGCAAACTCCTGGGGCTAATGTACCACATTCATGATTCCATGAATCCAGAAAATTTTCTAGATATGCCCTGCTTATTAGCACAAAATAAAGAGAAAAATATTTGTAGGGTCAACCTGGCAGTATTGTCTGTTAATTATTTTTTAAGAAAAAATAATTAATAATTCATAGATAATAAAGATAAATTTTGTACAATATAATTCTTTTTTTGCTTAGATGTTTATCAGGAACTGATATTTGCCATATTTTAAGCCTGGGACATAGAAAGTTATTTTGTACACTTCTGAATCAGCTCTGCTGACAAGGTAGTTTGAATTTGCTTAGGTCTTTTCTTCTCTGCCGGACAAGACAGAAAAATACATAGTTTACACTGATTTAAAAAAAAAAAAAAAAAAGGCAATTTCTCTACCAAAAAAAGTAATGCTTATCTGTGCAGGACATAATCCCTACTATGCCTTGACTAACAAAGACACTTCAGTTTGGTGGGAATTCATACGGGAGTAAACTTATCTCATTTTACCACCCTGTATAGCATGATGGAAAGATAATGAATTTTCTGTTGACAGCTTTTTTTCACATGTAACATCCAGAGCCTTGTTCAGGAGGTTTGAAGGTTTGAGTTTTAAGTACAGTGAATGGATGATGACTGAACATAAAAAATTGTGCACTGTATGTGAAAACCATTACCTAGCCAGGTGTTTTAACCATGGGAACTTGCAGGGCAAGCCTCTGTCATACATACACAGTGATGTTTAGCTTTGGCTCCAAAGCAAGTGTGAAAGGACATGGACCACATGAAGGAAAAGAGAGAAAGAGACTTTTTTTCACCAGGATATATTAAAGACAAGTAAATGTCCTCTTAAATATTTTGACAGATGGTCTGTTACACAGATTGATTTGTGTTACTAGAAATGTAACCTTTATGAAAAGGCATGGTTAGATTATCAAAGTATCCCCCAGTTTGCAGATTCCTAATAGTGCTGCACAAGTAGAGTTCTTTACTATGTGGCGCATTTTCCACCAACTGTGTAATTGAGAGTTTCTTCCTGCAACAGCTGGATGGCATTTTTTAAAGTGTTCAGCATCAAAAACTGCTCAAATGCCTCATGATTGCTATTTAGGCTGGAAGCAGTTTTTCAGCATTTCAAAGCAAAGGGAATTTTGATGATTGCAGCAGTAGGATTTCATGCAATAAAAACGTGAGCTGGACATGTTTAAAATGGACATGTAGGTTCTGGAAGATGTACTCTGAAATTGTCTACTTTTCACTGTGTACCAGGAAAAACGATAAACCTTGGGGTTTGTCTTCTACTGCCTGCTATGCTATTTTGGGGAAGAGAGAGATGAAAACTCGGAGTGGTTTAAAAGCACAGTAATTCTTGAAGTGCTACTGATACATTTGTGCTGTATGTGTTCCCAAAAGGGAATTGATACAATATAAAGGCTGTGTGAGAAATAGGGAGACCAGAGTAATTTGGGAAGGACTATTACATATTTCTGGAAATGTTACTTCGGGTACACAAGTTTTTAAACCTATGTTGTATTACAACCACTTCTATGATGTACAGATATTTTAGTCATAAATTTCATAGGATGTGTAAGAGTATGTGAGAGAAAAAGATCGTAGTTGATTTGTTTGTAACATTTCACTTGACTATGCAGGTGCAATGCAGAGACTGCCATCATATATGTGGTGTGAATAAATATTTCTCTCTATACATATGTATCAAATGGTAAGTGGAATTGGATTCATGGCTGTCTATACAGTGCTTCATACTGAAATTATTTT
Organism: Coloeus monedula; assembly: GCF_965178545.1. Lineage (NCBI taxonomy): Eukaryota > Metazoa > Chordata > Aves > Passeriformes > Corvidae > Coloeus > Coloeus monedula. The sequence goes on from NC_138781.1 coordinate 109,341,524, forward strand.
ATATATAATAATTATGGGATAAAATTTTCTGTCATGTTTCCTTCCTTTCTTCCTTCCTTCCTTCCTTCCTTCCTTCCTTCTGAGCTGTTAGTGTGCTAACAAATTGGCATGCGTGCATTATCAGCCCAGTTTCAACTGCGTTAATGGCATGACCAATGGAACAAAACACATAAAAAACTTTTATTAAATTTAGGTTTTTAAACCATTTCTGTTTAAAATGCATTCTTGGGGTGGTGGTGGATACAGAAAATTGTGGACTTAAATTTTTTATTTTTTTTAATTTGCCTCTGTTTGTAGTTTTCTGCCTGCTTTAGAGCCAAATCTTTCATGCACATTGCATGAAAAATCTCGCAGTGGGGCAGTCAGGTGAGGAGCTGTGGAAGCTTCTCCTTATTAAGAAACAGGTTTGAAAATATAAGGCTTTATATTACTGATTCTTTCAGTTACAATGAAGAGCAAATTAAAACCATTTACCTCCAACTAGAATAGACTGCAGAACTTCCCACTGGTGCTGATGCAGGAACATTTCATAGAGACTATTTTATTCCTCCTGTGAATTGATGTTTAGGGAAAGCCTATGCTTGGAATTTTTCCTTTATCTCATGTGCAGACTTCTAACTCAGTTTCAAAAGCCATTAATATTTATGAGGTTGGGCTGAGAATAATACAACTGCGGTGAGACAGTGAAATGTCTGCCATTCACACATTGCTGTATAGTGGTATAAATACATATTTAAGTTTGAATTAATTAAATTGCATTTAATCCTTTCTCTGTGAGCTTGTAAACAGCAGCTCATATCAATGCTAGTATACATTTTTGGCAAGTGACATGTGCTGTCAGCATAATTTTAGGCACATTTCATTTCTTGCATAGTACTTAGTGCTAATACAGAATTTTAAACTTTTTCTCTTTGGTGTGCCAGCTGCTAAAATCAGAAGGTTTTTCCAAGATATAAATTTTTTGTGTTTAAATGCAGAAACAATGGAATGCCAGTAGTGATTGTCTAGTGACTTCCTAAAGCAGCGTAATTAAAAATCACTCTTTGCAGAGCCCTTTAATTGGCATTGATTTTAATCCTTCAGGTTAGCTTCTTTTCAGGTCAGAGTGAAATACAGTCAGAAGACTGTATCTCTGTAATTGGTGGCAAATACAATCAGGCTAAAAGTTCTCATCTTCTCAGCATGCCTTCCCCAGCAGGATGATGGAAGATATGAGCGGCTTATTATTGGCAACCTGGTGCTCCAGTTGTCTTGGGGAAAATAAGTGGTTTGCTCTGAGTATGAACAAAATCTTAATATGTTATTATTACTGTAGATCAGGAGCTGAGCTGTAGACATTGAAGTATTGCATTAATATTTGCTGTGCCTGGATTAGCTGAATTGGCAGTGCATTTAAGTGGGGACTTGGGCTTTCTTATTATTTACTTAATTATATTTGTAATTTACTGTGGCGGAGCACTCAGCATGATTTTTAATTGTCGGAGGGAGACTCTTAATTTTACAAATGAGGTGCAATAAATGGGTGTGATATTGCAGCCTTGGCTTTATAGGAAGAAGACTGAGTTTTCTGCTCATTGTTAAGCTTTATGGTAGTCCCCTTATTACTACACTAGTGTGGTTGTAATTAAATTTTTAGAAGTTCATTTGCCTATAGTTACTAGGCAGTCCTAATTTCTGTAATTATTATTATTTTGCTATAATTTGGGAAGAAAATATATGAGGTTCCTGCCCAGTGCTTAAAAAATAAAAAAATGTTGATGTTAATGGCTTAAAATGCACTAAATCATTATCTAAAAGAGGCCTCTTCTGAACATCAGCGGTTATCTGCCATTTGTCACCCCAGGTGCTCACCCTCATTGAGAGGATGCAGTACATATAAAGCCCCTCTAAGTAAACCTTTGTAATGGAACAGATTTGGGTTGTTAATGCAGGTCAGGGTCTTGATATTGTGTATAGAAAAAATGGATACTCATGCACTTTCACTGTGAATTACTTTTAAAAAATACAAGAAGTGGTGAAAAAAATAGTGGAAAAAAAGCACAGGTAAACATTTCATCCATTTCCTTTACATTATGTACTTGTTAATTAAAAATTATGCATACAAGCAGAACCCGAGGAGTGTAAAGAAGCATCATATAGAAGAGAAATGAAATGGTTTAGTATGTAATAAAACACCTGAAGAACAGCCCTTCATTTCTACATTGAAATTTGGTTTAATGATAATGGTCACACTGTGAATTTGTGTTTTGCACAGGAATGGTACAGATGTGATTAGAGTCTATTTCTAAGACTTCCAGTTTCACAGAATAATTTACCTAGTAAGGAATTATAGGCAGTTATCAAGTTGCTGAGTGTCTTGTTCAACTGAGTGTTCAGTATCTCTCAGAGTGCAGATGCCTTCCTAGGCACCTGTTCTGGGTTATTCTTTGCTCCTGTTCTTTACCACACTTTTTCCAGGTTTCTTTTTGACAAAATCTAGCTAAAAACGCATAAAAATTAGCATCGAGCTCAAAAGTATTTTTGTCCCATGCCCTGTTTCATGCATCAGAGATCAAAAGTGAAAATATAAGAACATGGCAAACATATTCTCTTAGCCTCCTGATGTCTTGAACTTTGGATCTTTCTGAGTTGAATGTTCCTAAACATTTCTGGTTACCTAAATTGGGGGGATTTAATTTTCCCACACTATTCCTGACTTCTCTTGAATGCATGATTTGATGTCCATGACCTCCTGTGGCAGGAGTTCCACAGCACAACTGCACATTGCACAAAGGGCCACCCCTCTTTGTTTATTTGTTCAGCTTTCTTTCTTTTTATGATGTGACACTTAACCAGCTTGATTTAATGCCCTAAGGTTCTTGCATCGGGCAGAATGAGGAAAAAAGAAAAATGAAAGAAATAACTTTACTAATCCTCTCCATGCCAGTCGTTATATTTTCAGAATCTTCCATGATTCAATTTTCTCTTTTGTCCCTTTGTCTATTCATTTGTCCCTCATGCAGAAGTCATTCTGTACATTCCATCATTGTCTTGCTTTTTTGTGTACCTTTTCTGGTTTTCTAGTTGTACCTCTTTGATTAAATAAAAAATAGGGAAAGTGGTCAAAGAAGGTTAGCATGCATAGACATGCACAAGTAAGAAAGACCAAAAGCAAAACAGAAGAAGAATTAAAGAAATTTCAAACCTATTAAGCCAATGCTGGTTTAGTTTGGACTGTTGACATGGATAGTACCATGTGTTCATACAGAATCTGAAGCACTCTAGTCCATGGCCATCTCTGAAAACTCTGTCATATATACTTACATGTTTGCAGAAAGTTACTTCCAAATTTTATCTTTTATACGCTTTAGGTGGTGGATTACAGTGTGCTTAACACTTGTGTGATGCAGGTGATACCTTTACATTGCCTGCCTTCAGTGTCTCTGTCATCACTAAATACATCTGACAAGTTAAAATTTCTCTTCTCCAAGTGAACTCTCTCAGCTGAGAGAAACCCATCTGATCCCAGCTTCAGCAAGGTTCTCAAGCAAATCCTCAAGCATGGGCGTTTCAATGAGTTCAGAGAAGTCCTTACAGCTCAAGGCTCTAAAGACCTGGAGGATTCATTCCTTCTGAGATTTATGTTTTTAAGCTCCCTAAGGAGATGTTATAAAAAAAAAATCAATCCAGTTTACTAGTTACAATTAAATATACTCTGTCAATTTTATACTCCTACGGAAAATCTGAAATGCTTACGGTGTAGTCAATATTGTAGGCAAATGAAAGCCTTCCTCAAAAGAGATCCTGTCAACAGGAAATCTATGCATTTCTGAAATAATTTTAAAGCTGTTTCTGGTTCTGTACCTCTCTCTTGATCCCACTGCCAATCTGATAGTTTTATCATCTCATTTTCCTACTTTGAGCATATTTTTTCTCCCACTTCTGACAAAAAAACCTGCACAACCAACCAAGAAAGACCAACTGTAGAGAAAGAACTGGAAATTTAGTTTTAGAATTAAAAGTAAATATACTAAAGATAGCTATGTACCTCAAGGGAGAGGCAGGCCCTCAAAGCCAGCTCTACACAAAGTGCTGTCATTGGAGTACTAGTGGAATGTGTTTCTATCCCAACAGTAATGTCAGAGACTCTGAACCAGTGTCAGAATTTAGTTTATCTTGGAAACAGGACTCGCAGTGAATATAAAGACAGTAACAAAGAGGAGGCTGCAGTTGTCATCTGTTTGACTGCTTTAGAGGTCAAGGAATTCCCAGGAATAATCGCCTCTTGTGTACAGAAGCTGCTCCTGTCCTCTTTGTTGTTACTTGAAAGAATTTCAGTCCAAAGCTTGATGTTTTACTAAACTGTGCATCCTGCTTCCAGAGGAATTCATTTATGGAAGTTTTCTAGCCTATGGCAAGTGGGACATCAGACTCTGATTGGGTTGGTCTCTTCTAGTTTTATAAGCATGAGTTTGTAGTATTTTCAGGTTACTTTTGCTCTGAAAATTTTTACTTGATTTTTCTGACAACTAACCCCCAATAGTTAACTGTGGTGTACAAAGGTATTTCTTTGAAGGAGCATCAAGAGATTGAAATAACTTAAGAACACATCAAACAACTTACTGTAGTGATAAATCTTCAGTGTAGTCCAAAGTTAGTATCAAAGCACCCTTAGCTGTAAATCTTTTTTCTTTTAATATGCTTTACAGTAAAAGTTTGATTTGAGATGTTAACTGCATTTACAAGACAAAATATTCACGCTTATGCTGGTTTGTACTTTCAAATTGTTCACATGAAAAAAGACAGAATAAAATAGGCTAGACCTTTAGGTGATGAGAAACAAAACTTGAAATAGTGAGATGACTCATAGAGAACAAATATAGAACACAGAGGAAAGACACTTATTTCTGTTAGCCTCAGTAAGTAGTACTGGAGAAATAAGAGGGAAAAACATGTATATCATTTGCCTTACAAGAGAGAGAAAATGGCTTATAAATAAGTATTTTCAGTTTATGTAATTTTTAAAAGTCATATATTTTAATGTGCAGTTACTAGCCATTCCAATTTTGTCCACTACCCACTGAATGCTGTTGGGGGAAGCACCGTGTATACAGCTATGTGGTTCAGGTTTATTTCACCATTCTCCTCTGCTTTTCCAGACATAGGCAGCAGGATTTCCATGGTGTTTTTGTAGAGTGAGAAAAGGTTGTGAAAGGGAGAGACTGGGGGAGAGGTGAGCTTGCAGAGATTTAGTGAGACAATCACATGTAACTAGTCTTTGTATTTTGTGGTAAAAGAACCAACAAACTCTTCATGCACTGTGCAGGGTGAGTAGAAAGTTTGAGATGGCACCACAAATGCCGCATTATACAATCAAAATATTCTTCTTTTTTGTTGCCAGAAGGAGAGTGTGGAACCATGTGAAAACCTTGCCATGGAACACTATCATAAAACATCTCACCATTGCTGTGATTTTTAATGAATTCATACAGCCTTGCCATGTTAATAATTTTATCTTGTTTCAGGCTAGTAGTTTTAACTCCTACACTTTGATTGTGTTTCAGGACAGTCAAGCATCAATTACTGGAACTGACATCTGAATTAAAGAGTGTGCAAAAAGTCTCTTCCCTCTTTAATTATTGAAACTAAAATGGAAAACTGACTAAAGGAGGTGAGTCCTTTCCTCTTATTCTCTGATCATTCTCCTTGATCTCTCTCTGCATTTCTTTTATTCATTTATCTCCAGATTTGCCTCCTGCAAAGGCAGGGAGCCAAATGATTGCAAATTCTCAACTGCTTTAATGGAAATGAAGGTAGCCTAGAAAATGAAGCATGTGATATAACCCGTCTTTGTACTTACCTAGTGATACTGGCTGAGGACTCTGTTAATGCTGGGTGTCTTCAAAAGTTGTCGTGAATGATTTTCACAAGTCTGACATGAACATAAAAATGTAGCATATAAACTTAAATGTTGAGTATAGCCCCATAGAGCTAGATGTACCAGAGATGTGGAGAGGGTGTAGGGAATGGAAGAGGAAGAATTGATTTGGCCTAGAGGAATATAACAAAAGGGGGAGATCAGAGGGAAAAATGAAGTACAGAAGACAAGCATGGCAAAGGGTTGCAGCATCTTGGAAGCAACATTGAAATGGACTGGGAAAGATCTGCTGAGGAAAGAACTTCTTTTTCCACAGTTTCCACAGATATTTTTACTTGCTTTTTTCTGTTTGTTTTGGGGTTCCTTTTTACACTAAGAGCTGACCTGATAGGACATACTGAAGATAAGCTGACCTCTAGACTCTGGAACAGAAATGCAATAGCAGTGAAATAGTTCACTACATGTAGTGAACTATTGCTATTTCCCAGGGCTAATTATACTGAGACAAATTAAAATCAGTTCCATATCCTGTTTCTTTATTACTACATGGCAGGCTTACGCATACATGCACTAGAAATAGGGAGATTTTTTATATCTTTTCAAAATGGTGGTCATTCTGCTTGTCATTTGATATGATTTTAAAAGTAACTCTTAAACTATGATATATTTGACTCATTGCAGTTCAGTTTCAAGCAATTTAATTGTATTATTAAATTAATATGTTAATCATATAATTGGTTATGGGTATTTTAGGTTAGTTAGGTATGATACTGTACTTCAATTTGTAAATTTCCCTGTTTGGAGCATGAGTTTAAGATACTGAATGAAATGTTTTGCATCTCAGGAATGCTTTTTGTGTCACTCCAAAGCGACCCTTTTTCATTGTTTTCCATTGGCGCAAAAAATTTCAATGGATACCTCCCTTTAAAAATATAATTTCTTAAAATGAGAATGTTATCTAATTATACAGAAGTAAAAATCACTTTGTATTTTAGTAAATTTATTTTAAGAGGAGAAAATAGCAGAGTGCTGAAACATTTCCATAGCCATAAAACCATACTCATGATGATTTATAATACAAGATGTAGATAGATAGACAGATGGATAGATAGATAGATAGATAGACAGATAGATAGATAGATGATTCTGCATGTTATATATGCAGTATACATATATGTATTTATACATTGCAAGTATATATTTCTATGGTACATACACACAACAAAAAGTGGTAAATTTTCTTTGCAGAATAGGACTTGGAACTAGTGTGTATCTTCTGACAATGTGAAATAATTAGACCAGCTAACTTTTCCTCAGTTTGGCCTTCTGTAGAATTCTAAAACTTTATAGAAAAGGTTTGCAGTGGTGTATTCTTCCCAAGTAAAAGTTGGATTTTTAATTTAGGAAATTTTTTTCACAGTAATGCATTTGCTTATCACTTACCTATATTCATATGCATTTTCATACACAGCAAAAAATCCCCACCCTATCCTCTCAGCTCCTGGTAGCTTAGGTAAAATGGTTATCTCCAGCATTCCCAGTGTTCAGCTTCTTACACCTCTTCTCAGCTTTGGCTTTTGTACCTGTGCACTTCTATGCACCTGGATTTGGCCATGGGTCTTTTTGAAGCATTGAGGAAATAAGAATGATGCAGTAAGAACATTATTACAGCTCTGCAGTGACCTCCGCAAAACTTAGTAAATGCCAAAATACATTGTCAGTTCAGATGCATCATGACAGATGTTTTCCAGCAATGCCATGTCCCAATTTTTTGCCTATACTTTTACTTGAAGTTCACCTGCATATAGGTTTCCCTTTTTTTAATGATGAGAAGAAACCTTTTCATTTAGTTATATGATTAAATTTGATTATTCTTTTGGTGTTTTATGGAGTCCACCTATGCAGTGGATCCATCCAGTTTTGGATAGGGTATTTAGTAATTTGGATAAGGTATTTGACACTGTACTGTGCTGTAAATCAAGTCCCTCCTGATGGGAGAGAATTTGCTGAAAGTCCTTGCAAGGAGTTTCAAAGATAAACCAAGACTTTTCCTTGAGTTTCAGTGCTTCCAAGTAGTTGTTTATTAAGTCTTATCAGAGGAACAGAGCCACTAGCGTGACCCAAGTACAGCATAGAAGACAGAAAAGCAGGAGTGAGAGCGTCTTCTGACTCTTTATCAAGATTTACACAGCTTTTAAAGATATTTTAACCAATAGTTACTAAAAACGTACATTATTTTCACTTTCCTACTAATTATTCAGTAACACGGGCAGGAACTGCGGAATTTTCTATCCAATTATTCCAAACTACTTTTACTGCAGAACATGGAGTAGTAGAAGAAGGAGAAGAAGGTTTAGAGAACAACAACAATCCTCCATTTTGATATTTTTTACTCTTATCTATTTACTACAAAGAAAAGCCCAAAACCTCTAAATTTTTCACCCTGTGACAATCTTACATAGTAGTCTATCACCTAATTCACACCACTGTATTTTCTAGTTGTTGTCTGACTGTTGGTAATTTTTTCCAAGGTTTGAAGCCAAAACAGTGTTGTTCAGAGGGATAAGAACCCTTAAAAACAAGCAGAGAAATATTCTCGTCACACTGGGTTCCTACAGTATTTCATATTTTGGATAGGGTATTTGTAGATCTGTACAGACACACACTCTTCTGATATATAAACCCTGCATATTCACAAGAAGCAAAGGCATCACTGCTTGGAATGGAGACTTTTTTTCACTGAGTGTTGGGAGAAGAAGGTGTAATGGAACTTTTTCAATACAGAGGATTGTATGGGAAAATGCAGAAGGAACTGATTTTCTTCTTGTAAATACACTGTTAGAATTACACACACAAAAAAAAAATCCCCAACATTCATTTTAGCATAAGCTGAATGTACAAAATGACAAAACCTAAGATATAGATCCTCCTGTGAAGCTTCCTAGCAGTCCTTCTGTAAAGGGAACATTTGCGAAGGGCAGAAGGATGCAAGGTAGGGGCAGAAAAAATCTCTTAACAAAGGAAAAGAAAAGAAAACATTATGCCATTGAAGAAGATATTTTGATTAGTGATACATTTATTAGAAAGAACAGGGTGTGGTCCACTTATTTTCATCAGGAATATATTGACAATATCACTTAGGAGTTGGACTCGATGGCCCTTGTGGGTCCCTTCCAACTCAGAATACTCTGTGATTCTGTGAATATAACTTGTTGTGAATTTTCTTCAAGGGAAATGCAGACAGAACTTAAAGATGCCATTAAATCAAGACATGTTTATCATCAGGGAGAAGATGACTAGGCTTTGAAAAAGTCAGATAAAGAGAATCTATACGAAATGTGTTAGGGATGTGGATGAAACTGAACTTTAATGAGACCAAACAAAAGGAACATAATTGATCTTCTACAGTGAGAATGTATGGAAGTAATTTAAACCTTAAGGTCCTCTTGTCTTATTGGGAGACGGATAATAGATGTTTTGTACGATCTAAGTATGAGGAAGTCTCAGGATCTGCAAAATATTATTCCTTAGGGGAGAAGGACACAAGACAAAGAGAAAAAATTACCAGTTAAAAAATGTGATGATCTTTGATGGAGTACAAGGGGAAGCATAAGGTATTTTACTAATAATCCTGGTGTGAAAGTAACAGATGTAATGAGAAAAATTAGAAAATTGCCTCAGGTAAAGTACACTGAGAAGGCAAAAAAGCTTGGATGAGGCAAAGGCACTGCAATCAAATATAAAGAAAAAAAACAGATTTCTAATGCAAATTGAAAAAAAGTTGATTGTGACTTTTAAAGAAAGTATTTTAAAGAAAAATTCAGGCAGGACTTCTTATTATAGCTTAATAGCAATTCCCTGAGCAGTTACAGAAAGCTCAGAGATGAGAGAAAAGAAAGTAAACTGACTGTGAGATAGACAAGTGATATGTCTGTCTATTAGATAAAACAAGACATTTTAAATCAAAATTTAAATTTTATATATTTCTACTTCCTTCTCTACTTATGGGAAAACCAAGCATCAAAATTAAAGATAGGGACAACTCTTTTAAGCATTTTTGCATCCAGAGCAAGTTGGGAGTCCAGGCAATATTCATAATGTTTTGGGATGAGATGGATACTGAAATCTCCTGGGCACTTAATAACTTGGAGTACCTTAGTGACAAAAACAATTTCATAAGTCTGACAAATTATCTGTGTAGGCATAAGGGAAAATGGAAACATAGAACCATAGAATCACAGAATGGCTTTGGTTGAAAAGGTCCTTAAAGATCATTAAGTTCCAACACCTATTATAAATGTGAAGCAAAGATCAAAAACTGCAGATCGAGGGGTGCTGGGATACAGAGTCAAATATTGAATCAAAAGCTTCATTACTATTGTAAGTAAGGAAACAATCATTAAGAACTAAAAACTATAGAGGCTTATCTCCAAGTAATAAAAAATTTTCATGAATCTGCTTATATGAGTTAAATATATAAGTTGGAGGAAAAAAGAAAAATTAAAGAGAAAGGTTGATATTTGATATAGCTAAGGACACAGACATTTCTTTCTGCATCTGTCTGAAAAAAAAGTCACTTCATCACAGCTAGGAGAAATAGAAGATAATTTCCCACAGCTATAACCAATTCTGTATCAAAATTTATCTCAGAAACGGGTCTTTGATCTCCTGCTTTTTTGCAGTTGGTGTCATCTAGATATTTATTGACTGAATTCTAGACAAAGGGGTGGTCCTTCTTCCTGGGACATGTAGACTAACCTTTCTTTTTGGTGGAAGATAGGCTATTGGTGGAGGAAATTGACCCAACTTGCCAGAAGACTCTATTTCCTACAGTTGGCCTTAACTTCCATAAAATAGAGGAATTTTATAACCTTCAGAACAGTAGTATTTTTACAGTCTTTAAAGCATTACTACATTACACCTGCAGGATTTACACAGAATAGTAAAAAATAGTCCCTGTTTATGCTTTAATATAAACAATGTCAAGGTATTAAACAAAATCTTTTATTTATTTTTATATAACTTTTTGTTTAAAATACTAATTTATCTGTTTCATAGCATTTAAATAACAAAGTAAGCAGGTTGATAAACTCAGATGAACAGTCTCAGGAAAAGAGAGATAAAGCAACTTCAAGATATCATTGCCTGATTCCTAGCCAACGTGCCATTGCCTTGATAAATATGACATTGTAGAAGATGGGTGAAGAAGTGAGGGTAAATACTTAAGCATCTTGTTCCTCTTTGTTTATTCCACCTCTTCCTATTAATCCAGTGGAATGCTAAATCATGCTTTAATTTTAAAATACCTGTCCTTGTGACTTTCTTTTCCTCAAGTGAAAGTCACAGCCAAAATAGAGCTGCATGTGAGAGCATCCCTGAGGCAAGGACAGTATAGGTAACATTCTTTTAAGGTCTCTCAGAAGAGGTCAATCCTAGCTCAGGAAATACCAGAATTATTCAACCTTCTTATGCTTTTCCATGCTTTTCTTTAGGCATCTACTGCCACTGTGGTTTATGCCCGTGGCTCAATGAGCCTTTGAATTCACACAGAATGGCTATTTTTGGACTTGCACACTACTGGAAGTGGATGCCTGTAAGAAGCTTTTATGGCGGGACAAAAAGTAATGACACCATTAACTCTGAGAAATAGAATATTTCTTGTATTGCCATCATTCTGTTCCAGTAAAAAAATTCAAGTTGGGCACGGTGGGAAATCAAATTTCCTCCCTTGGTATAAAATCATATCCCTGAAATAACTTACTTGTGTTAGAAACAAACCAATGTGTGGAACTGGCACTGGTTTTATGTCACGCTAGGGAACAGTGAGGAGTCCCCAGGCAGGTGCAAAGGAGGAACTTTTTTTGCAAAACACCCGGCCATTTCGTGCCATTAGTCGGTTGTTAGGTTACATAGTTCTAAGGCACAACAAACCCAATTTAACCAACCACCATACACCGTGGTGCGAGCACGAGGCATTCACACAGCATGCCTCGCTTCCTCTTTTCTAGCTGAGTCACTCTCCCACAGTCCATTTCTACTTAGGCTAAGTAACAGGCCAGAGCCATGATTTTACCAGGCCTTCCCTTTACAGAACTTTACCTATCGGTCACAGTTTTCGGCTGCCGATGCAGGGAAGGATGCCTTTCTTTGGTTTGCAGTGCACACCGTAAGTAGACACAGGCACAATGATAAGTATCTCACCATCTCCTGGTGGCTTCATGCAATCAGGGACTGCACGTTTATCCTCACCCTGGGAAGGTTATAGGAAGCACGTCTGTCCTTATATGGTCTTCCTTTGTATTTTTATATGATTATAACAGCTACAACAAAAACATAATAAAAAAATATGATTCAGATAATCCTCTTAGTTCAGTGTTGCAGGGTTGGAACTGGCACTGTGCAAAATAAAAAGATAAATTTGTCCTTACTGGATAGTGGAAGTGTGGCCAAGGTACATTAGTAGCCTCTTCCAGCTCATAGGTAATACAAAATTATGGTCTTCTGAAAGCTTTATTTTATATGAAACTCTGCCATATGACTGTTGTTTTAAACTGTTGATACAATCTGTTTTATTTCTATTGTATAGTTTCTACTTACTTTTTGTTTTACTCCCTTTTCTTGCCAGTTCTTTCAGCTACATTCTGCATGCTGCAGACACAGTTTAAAAAAACTGTCTAATGATTTGGGGAAGGGACAGTATAGTAGCGTGTCACAGCTGGGCCATGGAAAAGAATTCTAGTACTCTGGACTTGTATGCTTGAGAGAGACCACAGTCGTGTTTGGGTGTATTGATTGTGTTCTTAAGACCAAAGGAAAACAAAACAACGGTCTAAAAAGCTATCGTTCATCAAGAACAAAATGTGTAAGCATATTATTGAAGCTTTCTGAAATGCCCTTGCTCTTAAAGCATGAATTTATCTGAGCACATTGATGAAGTTTAAGTAGGCTAGAAATTTCATCACATTGTTGTTATTTTTAGAAATTAGGAGAAATATCTCAGTGTTAAAAATCAGCACAATGAAATAATTTGCACCTCATTTTTATAATCTGCCTAGGAAGTTATTTCAACAACTAAAATTCAAATCTTGCAAATCCTGGAAATCAGGACAATTTTAAGGAGTGAAAAAAAAATATAAAGTCATCCAAAGTGAAGTCTGATAATAGTTCAGAAATTGGTGAATTGATAAATATTGAGGAGGATAAGTTGCTTAAATGTGTTGGGTGAATCTGTATGTCCTGTATTGATATAAAGATAAAAAAATGTTTTGGTTAAGAATTAGGCAGTACCAGAATAAAGGAATAAATATCCCAAAATAGGGATGTGATCCCATAAATCAAAATTCTGAAAAGGTTTTTGAGGGTGTCGTGGTTTGAAACTGGGCATGATACGTGGTACATTACCAGCTGTAATAGGATTCTGCAGGTGGCAGGTTAAGGCACTACTCAGGCTTATTAATACATGAAGGCCACCTTTCTTTTCCAAACATGGCCACTGCAGCAAATACTGGGTTAAGGTACTCATGCTTGAAGAAGTTGTTGAAAATTGGAGAGACTTTGGGAGAAACCACAAGATTGGTTCAAATAAGACTAAAAATAATGGCTGGCTTGATCAATACTGGGGGAGGGGGTGGAGTCGGAAAACTTTTCTCTCTGTGGATGGCAACAAAATATTGAACTTCTAAGACTCACAAGTATGACAAAAAAGGTCCAGTACGTGGAAGTTAAACCTCAAAATGGAAACAAAGTGCATATTTTTAAGCAGAAGTAAATACACATCGGAACAATTTACCAAGCACTGTTGTGAATTCTTGTAACTTACAAGATTTCATTTGGAATTAAGTCTAGGACTGCTGAAGCAATTTAGGGAATTAGATGCTCAAACATCCTTGAAATGTACTCATTAAATTCTCCAAGATCTTTTGGGTTCCTCTAGAAATGCAGCAGAGCTAAAAGCAGTGTGCTGCATCTGATTCAGAAGTAGGACTTGACGGAAGGCACTGTGAAGTAGTATCAGACATTTTCTGTAATGTTACACAGCAGGTTAGGCTCCACTGTCCCAGTGGCCTTTTATTCACAGAGTCAGTGTGTTTGTTTATTTGTATGTGAGAGCAGTAAAAAAGTGTTCTGATCTAATAGGAGCTACTTGACATTGCTGTTGAAGTACTTACACCCTACCTGTTCAATACGGTGACTGTGATTCACTCGTGTTGCAGTAGAATATTATTTCACCTCCATTTTGCTGCTGGTAGGGAAAAGATTGAAAGAGCAGGCCTGTGTGCAGAGATGGCATGAATATGGCACCAAAGGAACAGCTCTGTGTCTCTTGGGCTTTCAGCAACTGATTTTATTGCCAAAGCAGAAATGGTCGGTCATATTTCAGGACCTGCTCTGTGATCTGGGTACATTGACCAGAGGAGGTCCTGAAATATGACTAGGTAAATATATTAGCTGAGCAATTTTTCAGTTTTCTATAGTATTGTCTGTATAAAGAATTCACTTCAGACCTTTGTCTCTCACCAGGAAAACTTGGATCTTAGATGAGTGTGTCTGGCTGGCTCAATGTTACCTTTGTGAGAGTTACGTTGAATTAGAGGCTATATCAATGTGTTAAGCATCCAGTCATGCACCAGTACAAGCAGTAATTTTGCTGTCACTGGACACTGCAGTTCTGACTGCAGAAATGATCCATTTTCTTTCTTTTTTACGCTTCACTTCTCTGGGTCTGCGTGGCTAGAATACACCTGTCCTATAAACTGGATCTGTTATCAGTGCAAGTATTACTTGCAAGCCAATGTTCTAGTATTACTTTTAAGATCTATTATCTGCAATAGGATGATCACAGAGAGCAAAGTAAAGCTCACCCATGAGTGAGGAAGATCACTGTATTCCTTGAACCAGAGCCGAATTCTATCCTGAATTTTGCTTACTCACACAGCTGAGTTTTATGAGACTCCAGAAATCCAAATTCCATCTGATAAACACTAAGTACAGAGTAGTAACCTAGAATATTGAGGGTTTGGGGCTTTTTCTTTACTCTATTTTTTTTTTTTTTAACAACATGGAAACAATTAATGTAGAAAAATAAGTAGTCTGCTTATGCTTATTAACACTTAATGTTAGAACTTGTGTGTCCCTCTTAACAGTCTTTTAAACTTACCTTGTGTTGTATAAGAAAACAGTCCTATGTCAGCCCAGTGTTACGAACTCAGAATATAAATGGACATAATTTGTATAAAAGTGAATTGAGTTGAATATAAAATACAAAGATAAATGTCTATATAGTGGTTGATCTTGCATAGATATTTTGGAAATCTGTTTATCCGAGACATCAGTAAGACAAGAGGGTTATAATACTGTTCAGGCTGTATCGGTATATAAAACCTATTTGTCATCTTTACGAAATACATATTACCACAATACAAATTATATAGATGAGATTGCTGCATTTCTCATCTTTATCATGTAGATGTTCCATGTGATCTATCAAGTCCAACAGTGGGATAAAGTAATATGTACTTTAGACAAATCACTGACGGCAGCTGCTGTGTGTCTTCTTTGCAAAGCTTATTGAAGTTCAAAAGAAAGAGCATTGATTGTGATATCCAATGAGGGAAGAAAAATTAAAATTAAGCCAACTTTAAAATACATTATATTTTGAAGATCAAGAATCTAGGCAGGTACTTGAGGTAAAGGTGCCCAGTGTCCAAGAATTGGATTCTTTTTTGTTAATGAGTGGGAAAATGAAAGTGCAATGTTAGCAGATTGGGATTTTTGGTTTCTGTAAGTGTGCAAGTAACAATGTAGCATAAGTGATCCAAAAAGTAATATATGGCCTTGTTAACATCAATAGCTTCATAATGCAGCTATTCAAATTATATACTCTAATTTGCTCCTGTGCCTCAGAGAAGTGTCATGCTTTCCTATGAGGCTGCTATGATTTTAGCTTCAGAGCACTGCATGAAAATGCCCTCTGGTCTGGAGGGTGCACTGCTTTATGATGGGTAGACCTTACTAAAATTAGGTTTTTAACACAGTAAAAATTGAGTTACGCTGCTTTCTGATATACTAAGTTCACTTCTTGATTTGGCCAAGTGAGTTTGAGAAATTCTTGAACAGGATGTAATTGTTATATCCCCCTTCTTCATATTACATGATATATGCATGTTTATGCATATGTGTATAACTAGTTTCCCCAAGCATTTTGTAAAAATAACAAATACATGTAATTTTTCTATCTATCTATTCAATTTGAAAGTGTAACTCAGTGTATTGCCTCATCTCCTTGAGGACATATGTTCCATCTCCTCATGGAACACAGCTGTTCCATGAGGTACAAAATGGACTGATTAGGTCAAAACATATTTTCTTTCATGTACAATGTGGACTCTGTCCAAAAGCAAAATAATGCTAGGCAGGACTGAAGGCAGCATGAAGGCAGTATGACATCAAGAAAGACGTATCCCCACTGCGTCAAAATGAGACTTGAACTACAGACCTTCTTATATATAAGATCAGAAGCAATCCCATATAAGAGGGATATATCTAAGCAGCTTTGTAGGGGATGCAGGTATTTTAATTCACAGAAAATAAGCAGGATGTGATACTAAACACAGCACTTCCGTGCAGATGCCATTGGACCAATGTAGGATCATCCTTAGTGGAAATTTGTAACAAGGATGAACTTTGTCCTGCAGCAAGATTTCTGATCTGGCTTTGACTCTTTGATATTTGCTGACACCAGTCAGATTTCTTTCCATGTCATGACAAGCGTTAGTGTCTTAGAGCAACAATAAGCAAAGAAGCCTGTGCTGTGGGGAAAGCATGATGCACCAGATGTAACAGGGCATACATGGTTTCAGGAATTACCTTATTTGAGAGAGCATCTGGTTTAGGTTTAGACAAATTAATACCTTGAGACTGTTTGGATAGTACATTGACCTCTTGTTGACATGTCAATAGCCTGAGTATCTGAGAAAACAGAAAATAATTGCGGCATCCTGATATTCTTCTATTACAAGAATTTATTCATCCTGAACTGCCTGACCACTGTAGCATTCAACAACATGGTGAGTTTTTTATTTTCAATTACTAATCTTTACTGCACAGGATACTATGTAAGATTGTGTGCATGTAGTGTGTCTTCTCTGAGTAATTGGTTAGCTGTCAGGGAACAAGAAAAAAAATCAATAATACCAACAATTTTTAGCTCTTAAATTCTGAATTAAATGTTTGTTGTATTAAGCACATGTCATTATATATACGGCTCTGTATGGGTATTTTGTTTTGATTGCATTTACTTTCTCAGTGGTTTCCTTATATTTAAAGAAGTTATCAAAGGCCCATTGCATTGTTTAGGTTTCAAAAGATCTTGAGTCCAACTATTAACCCAGTACTACCAAGTCCACCTCTAAACCACATCCTTGAGTGCCGCATCCACACATCTTTTAAAAACCTCCAGGACTGGGGACTCAACCACTTCCCTGGGAGCCTGTACCAATGCTTGACAATCTTTCCCGTGAAGAAATTTTTCCTGTTATCAAATCTAAACTTCCCCTGGCACAACTTGAGGCCATTTCCTCTGGCCATGTCGCATGTCCGTAAGGAGAAGAAACTGATTTTCACCTCATTACAACCTCCTTTCAGGTACTTAAAAAGAGCAAAAAGGTCTGCCCTCAACCTCCTTTTCTGCAGGCTAAACACCTCCAACTTCCTCAGCTGTTCCTCATAAGCTTTGTGCTCCAGACCCTTTGCCAGCTCTGTCACCCTTCTCCAGACACGCTCCAGCATCTGTGTCCTTCTTGTAGTGAGGCACCCAGAACTGAAGACGGGTTTCGAAACGTGGCCTCGAAGTGCTGAGAACAGGAGTATTATTCCCTCCCTAGTCCTGCTGGCCACACTATTTCTGATACAATCCAGGATTCTTGGCCACCTGGTCCACACTGACTCATGTTCAGCTGCTGCCGACCAGCACCTCCAGGTCCTTTTCCACCAGGCAGCTTTCCAGCTGCCCTGCCCCATTGTGTGGCATTGTTGTGACCCAGGTGCTGGATCCAGCACTTGGTCTTGTTGAACCTCATCCAATTGGCCTCAACCTATTGATCCAGCCAGTCCAGATCCTTCTTCCAAGCCTTCCTGCCCTTCAACAGATCAACATTCTCACCTAACTTGTTGTCATCTCCAAACTGACTGAGGGTGCACTTGGTCACCTTGTACAGAACATTGATAAAGGTAGTAAACAGGACTGGCCCCAACACAGAGCCCTGGGCAACAACCTGTTCTGTTCCTCCCAAAACTCTGCCACTTAGGGAGGAGTTCCTCCACCTGGTGGCACTTCCCACAGGGGTTCTGAGAGCAGGGCACAGCCCTGCAGCTGGCACAGGGATGGCAGCCTGGTTTCACCAGAGCTGCATCTGGGCAGCTGCATTAGCCCTTCCTGTGTGACCTTCCAGACTGATTACTTTCTGGAAACACATACCTGGCATAAATTGAATTATCTGGTTTCAGCTTAGATTAAGTGTTTGATTAGTAACTAAAATCCAAATGTAAAACAAATCGAGAATGACAAATGCAGTTTATTGAATCAGTAGACAACTGCTTTCCTGTTCTGTCTCCAATGCAGTTCCATTTGATTTACTAATTATATGCAAACTATTGTTATGTTGTGGTTGTTCGTAACAATTTTGGTATTTCAGCAGAAGTCCTTCTTGGTTAGAATGACTGAAATGGCTCAGTGGAGTAATTTGTATCATTACAGTTACTGATAAATTGTATTGCTACACAGTCTGCCAGACTGTTTGTTTCATATATGTTTGAGAAATAAAAACCTATTTATTTTCTGTGAGGAAATCTTGAATAAATTTAAAGCTTTGTTTTTTACCAAGATATGATATGGTATTCTTTTCTAACTTTACAAAATATCTTGTGCTGAGCAGCTGGACCTCTGTGCAGAAGGAGGAAAAATTTCTGACTTTGAAATATTACTAGTATTGGTTACCCTTCTAAATGCATAATATTATCTTATGGCCTTATTCATAGCTATAGCAGTACTAAAACAAGGGAAGATACATGAGGCATGAATGATGTGTTGTCTTCTTACACGGAAACAGAATGCAAATTTCTGGCATATTTTTCAAACTTGAATTATTTATACATCAAATATTATTCTGGCAAATCCTGATTAAACTTAGATGAATTCTCTTAATCTCTTCAAAAGTTTGCCCTGCAGTTTTTTGTAATCTTCCTGACTTCACCAAAATCTATGAAAGATAAGACTTCCATATACGGGACTGAATAAATATTATTTAGATCCCTAAATCTCTGTAGCTATATTGATATATATTCCTTTTTTAATCATAAAAAAATCTTATTATAGCTAGGAAAATAATGTGTTATTTTGGTGCAGAACCTGTTCAATTGGTTAATTATAAAAACTCAGCAATAACACAATAAAACATCTGATTCAGATAATCTTTTTTGTTCAGTGTTGCAGGTATGAAACCTGCACTGTGCAAAATACAAAAGATAAATTCACCCTTACAGAGTAGTAAAAGTCTGACCAAGGTACCTTAGTAACGTCTTCCAACTCAGTGGTAAGTAATTACACAAAGTAGTTACACTTTCGAGTGTGAGGAATGATGTGAGGGTCCTGAAAGTGGACGGATCTTCAAGGCGACATGTACTGTTTATGGCAATTTTAGAGGGACAGTAGGTGTCTCAGTAAGGCAGTTTTGTTGCAGGTGACAAAGCTTGAGTGATCAGTGTCTCTGTTAACAGCTAAGAGTGGAGTCTGCAGTGTTTGAAACACCTCTGGGAAATGGGAAGACTTATGGGCTACTAATAGCCTTTAATTGCTTGCACTGTTGCCATTAAATCCAGATGTTTGACAGCACTCAATTAATACTGTGTTTCTGCTATTGCTGATTTCCATTGGCATGCTTGTCTCTCATGCTGTACTGTGGGCTCATGGCTGAGGAAGTAATTTATTTGATAAAACCAAAGAAAGCTCTCTCTACAGGGAGTGGGATTCTCTGGGAAATCTATTGCCGAGCGCCATTAATTCTCACCTGCCATCATCACTTAGCCCTCAAATAGATTGTGTCAACGCTAATGTTGCAATTTTTGTTTTCAGGTGTGTTAGCTGACCTTCTGCTTGGGGGTAATGTAAAGGCTGGCAGAGATGTCTACTCACTGGGAAGGGTGTTAACTCAGAAATTATTTTTCTTTGGATAGCTAAGGATCATCTATTTATCTAAGCATGAATGAGTATTAAATTGGGCTAGAAATGTAATTGACAAATGTTATTGCTTACTACAGCATGTTGTTAATTTTGTCACAATTTAAATTATGTGCTACCAAGAAATTGTAGTGATGGCTGCATAATAATCCCTCCTTTAAGTATTTTTCTTCTATGCATATGTTATCTTTTCCTGTAAATGAGCTACCTTTTTTGTTCAAATGTGATGGCACTACCTATTGCACCAATTCTGAAATGACTATTTAATAGCAGTCACAAGTTTATTTTGCTGCCTTATAGATACTCTTTAATGACTTTCATGATTTAGTTTTCATTCTCAATTCACATTCTCAAATCCTTTTCACAAGTGGCATTAGTCAGGGTGCTAAGGATGAGTAAATGTCACCCAAGGTAACCTATCCAAAATTAGTGGTTTAGTCTAGATAGTTGCCTGGGGTCTCTCCTAGGCTGTGGAAATAGCAGCAAAAAAAAATGTTTTTGACTAAATCCCTAAATGATGAGGACAGATTACCTTACTCCCACCTCTAGATGTGCCACTCTCTCCAATGCTAGAGGAATCACTGGCATCAGGCTGAGATCAGGTGATTGATTTTTTAATTTTTTTTTTTTTTAATGAATGAGAGTCTTTTAAATTACTGTTATTCAATAGTAGGCTGGTTTTTTGTAGAGCAGAAATAAGAACATTTGGTTAAGCACAGAACTTATTTTTTGGTTGTGTGTGGCTTTCCAATATGAGTTACATTATGTAATATTTTCATCCATTTATTCTTGAATGAATAAAGAAATACAACCTCACAAGAATCCACCTGAAAGCAGTTTACCTCAGTAGGAGAAAATCGTCTTTCATTCCCTTTGGTTGTTCTCAAAACAGAAGTTAAAAAAGCCAGTCAGATCCACAGTATCAATGTTTTACACTACTCATGTTCTTTAGAATAGAAATATTAAGAATATTTAATTTTTTCACAGTCAGTCATATTTCTCAAAACCTTTTTTAGTCCATGCAAAGTACTCGAAGGCTTGTACTGTAATATATGGTGCACATCTGCAAACCCTGGTTTGTGACATTAAATGACAGCATCTACAAAGTATTCTTCATATGTCTTCTTTCTCCTCTGTGTGGTTTAAACAAGCGGTTTTTCTTCATTGAGGTACCTCCTCAGTGTGTGATTTTATGCTTTTGAGAAGAGGAAGGTGTTTGGTAGGCATTTTACTTATGTACTTTCCCCTTGGCCTGAAAGACCCCATTTACCTATTATGCTTCTGCTTTCCATCCTCCTTCATTTTCAGGAGCTAAGGACTATGGACAAAGTGCTACCAGTCTCAGGAGAGACTCCTTGAACTGCTTGTGTCTGGCAGCAAATACTTTTTCCTACTCTCTTTTCACTTCATCCCAGTAGGGATGATTCTTTCCCTAGAAAAGGATTATCTGGCTTACGAAATTTATCCTGTAGCCAGACCTAGCAGCAAGAGAATCGCCTGTCCTTGATTATAGGGACAGGAGAAATGGGTTTGCAGAAGACCAGAGCTTTTGCCATTGCTTCAGCCTGTTACATAACAGAATTCAGGGTTGCCTTTTTATGGCAGAAAACAGATTTTAAGGGGAAGCCCACATTACCTGTTTAGCAAGAGTAAATTTAGTTATAATACAGGAATAGCTGGACTTCAGCAAGGTAAAAAGACTACCAGATCTTTCTTTAAAAATCCTCCTTCTTAAAAGGCAATTTACTATACAGAAGTGCAAGTCTGGTAGTTTTCTGAAGTGCAGTGAACTATTTCTTAACACATAGTATTAATAGTCCTAAGAACCTGCAATGCAGAGTACACTCTTCCAGTAATCACCCCTTTTTTAATTACTAATATAAAGTAATACAAAATTTCACCTTTTACATTATTGCTATGTAATCTCAGACTAAAAAACTATTATACGCATTTTTCATAATATTTGTGTTTGCAGACCACTTCAACTTACAGGAGGAAATATTGCTACCAAATATGTGATATATTATTTGTTCTGAAAATTACATAACTTGACAGACTATATTAGTCAAACTACTGCTGATGTGGGATCGAAGTGCTTCATAGGCCTTGGAATGGATCTGGAAGGTGCTGGGCAGGAGGCTGTGCTGGGGCATGAAGTTCACTTGACTTCCATTTAGCAGATTCTTTTATTTTCTGGAGTTTCATACTAGAAAAACCAAGGCATGTGAAGACTACTTCTGTTTGGAAAATATATTCTGTAGAGCTAGGTTTTCATTATTAATATTTTATACTGGGATTTTTCTTACTGGTGCTTTTTGTCTTTTCATTATAGAGTGGAACCTATGTGAAAACATACTAAAGCAGTTGTGTATTGGTTATGAATATAGAACAACTTGTAATTTGGGCCTAAAAACTAGGACACCTTTTCAGTCTGTGCAAAATTAATAATTATTATAATTTTTGACCAACAATCCAGAAAAACCCATTTGTGCATAAGTAAAGGCATCCTACTTTTTCATTTTTAACTCGGTGTTTGTTTTGTTTCTATGTATTTTGTAACAACTCAAGCATAGATTGTTTTGTAACCTTCTAACTAGCAGAGAGGCAAGAAAAAAGGATTTATACATACTATCTAATGTATACCTTTAATGTATACAGGTGTGTTATGTGTAGTGTCCTATTTAGGTTGCAGTGCCTAATCTTTTCTAATCATTCTCTTCTCTCTATTTTCCATATTATCACAGTTTGGATACCAAATGTCACACTTCTGCAACATGCAACCAGTCAACATGCCTGCAACTATATTTAGCCATTTCACAAGTCCCAAGTTAAATGCATACTTAGTGAATGTGTTAATAAAAAAGTGAAAATAATTACAGGATAGCAACAGGGAATAAACTGAGGAGTGAAAGTCACACAGAGCCTTTTCATATCAATGTTCTGTCATGTTAGGGATTAAATGTATCGCCTTTATTGTTTGGCTGCACCATTCCCACAGAAGATAAGAATCTGCTTTTAACTGTTTCGTGCAGTTAATGATAGTCTTTGATGGTCTTCAAGGAATTAATTTGACGGTTTGATAATGTTTGCTTGCAGAGTAAAGCCTTCTAGCAACTGTAAATGTAGATTCCAAGTAAATTGTTACTGTTGTTTTGTTAGTGTCTTTGGAAAGGCACAAATACTTGAAGGTACTGCTTTAATTTTGGGCAGATGTTTTGTAGACTTTGTATCAAGAATAAATTCTTGATTGAATGCATACAGTCTTGATACATTGCATGTTTATGAAAAAATCCTTCAGTTGAAATATCAGCTGTAATTCCTCGAGTTCTATCACTGTTCACTGACTTTTATTTTGCTTCTTAAATCATTTTCTCTACAGTGGTTCTACCTAAAGGGACTATTAAAATTCAGAGTCATTGAATCATGCAGAGCAAGAATGTTTATGCATGTGCTGTGCAAGTTAATAAGCAAGAAAGTTTGTACAAGCAAAGACTGTCTTGTTTTATATGGATGTAGAGAGCTTTTTCAAAGCACAGCTCATTCGTTTCCACTTCACAGTAGAATCTATGTTGTGATTAATCAATTATGAAAGTATTAGATAAAAACTTCTAAAAAGAGTAATTATTCATTAATAATGTTGTTTTGCAACTTCAGATTACTATGCATTGAAAAATATAACCTGGAATACACAGTCAGTGAAAATAGAGCTGGGGGAGTGATACCATACTGCCATAGACTGAGAACTAGGAAAGCTCTGGAGAGGTAGGAAAGCTAAAAAAAAGAAAGCATCTTGCCTGATTAACATGTTTTATAACTTTTTGTCCTCACTAGGCAATCAACTTACGTTCATTTGAGAAGTGTGTTGTTTGTCAAGTTTGATAAGCATGATATACTATCATATCATATCATATCATATCATATCATATCATATCATATCATATATATCGTTATGATATACTAACAAAAAATAATAGAATGTTAAGGGTTGGAAGGGACCTTAAAGATCATCTAGTCCCAACCCTCCCCTGCCATGGGCAGAGACACCTCTCAGTAGAATCATAGAATCAGAGAATCATAGAATGATTTAGGTTGGAAGGGACCCTAAGGATCATCTAGCTCCAAAACCCACCTTGCCGTGGGCAGGGATGTCACCTGCTAGATAAGGTTGCTCAGGTTCCCATCCAACCTGACCTTGAACACTTGGACAACTTTTGGCAACCTCTTCTAGTGCTCCATTACCCTAACAATAAAGAATTTCTTCCTAATATCTAGTATAAATTTCCTTTATTTTAGTTTAAAACCATACCCCTTGTTTAATCACCATCTCCCCCTTTTTTACGCCTCCTTAAAGTACTGGAATGTCACAATAATGTGTCCACAAACCCTTCTCTTCTCCAGGCTGAACAACCCAAAGTCTCTCAGCCTGTCTTTATGGGAGAGGTGCTCCAGACCTCTGATAACCTTTGTGACTCTTCTCTAGACCCTCTACAACAAGTACACATCTTTCTCATGCTGAGGACTCCGGGGCTGGACACAGTACTTCAGTTGGGGTCTCACAAGATCAGAGTAGAGGGGCAGAATCACCTCCCTCAACTGCTAGCCATGCTGCTTTTGAAGCAGCCCAGGATGCAGTTGGGTTTCTGGGCTGTTGAGTGCATACTGTCGGCCCATGCCCAACTTTTCATCCACAAGAACCCCCCAAGCCCTTTTCTGCAGGGCTGCTCTTAATGAGTTCTTCTCCCAGTCTGTGCTCGTGTCTGGGATTGTCCTGAACCATGTGCAGGACCTTTCTCTTGGACTTTTTGAACTTCATGAGGTTCTCAAGCTTGTCCAAGTGCCTCTGGATGGCATCCCATCCCTCCACTGTGCCAACCACACCACTCAGCTTGGTGCCAGCTGAAAACTTGCTGAGGGTGCACTCGATCCCACTCTGTGTGTCACTGACAAAGATATTGAAGAGCATCAGTCCCAGCACAAAGCCCTGAGAGACACCACTTGTCACTGGACTCCATCTGGATGTAGAGCCATTGACCGTAACTCCCTGGCTGCATCCGTCCAACCAATTCCCTATCCACTGAATAGTCCACCCTTCAAATCCATGTCTCTCCAATTTGGAAATAAGGATGTCATGTGGCACTGTGTCAAAAGCCTTACAGAAGGCTAGGTAGATGGCATCGATCAGTCTTCCCTTGTTGACCATTGCAGTCACTCCATCATAGAAGGCCACCAGGCTGGTCAAGCACAATTTGCCCTTAGTGAAGCCATGCCGGCTGACTTCAATTGCCTCCTTGTCTTGCATGTGCTTTAGCATTGCTTCCATGAGTATCTGCTCCGTGATCTTCCCATGCACAGAGGTGAGGTTCACTGGCCTGTATTTCCCCAGGTCTTCTTTTCTCCCGTTTTTAAAAACAGGAGTAATGTTTCCCTTTTTCCAGTGACTGGGGACTTTGCCTAACTACCTTGACTTTTCAAACATGATGGAGAGTGGCTTGGCAGCAACATCACCCAGTTCCTTCAGAACCCTGGGATGCATCTCATCAGGCCACTTAGATTTGTAGATATTCAGTTTCATCAAGTACTCCCAAACCTGCTCTTCAGATAGAGTGGGAAAGACTTCGCTCCCCCAAGCCCTACCTAGAGTTTCAGGGACTTAAGAGATATGGGAAACGTGATGCCAGTGAAAAATAAGGTAGAGTCCTCAGACTTCTCCATATCCATAGTCACCAGTTCCCCCTGCTCATTTAACAGGAGACACACTCTCCTTGGCTTTTCTTTTTTGACCTATGTATTATAAATTCCCTTCTTGTTATTCTTCACTTCCCTTGCCAAGTCCATTCCATCTGTGCCCTAGCTTTCCTGATCCCATTCCTACACTTCTGAACCATATCCCTGTACTCTACTCAGGTCACCTGCCCCTGCTTCCTCTGGCTGTGCATTGCCTTCTTACTCCTCATTGTGAGTGCCAGATCCTAGCTCAGTCATATTGTTTTCCAGTCTGCCTTGCTTGAATTTTTACACATCAGGATGGCGATCTCTTGTCCTCTAAGAACTTGTGGATAAAGCAAATTGTTTGGAGTCATTAAGTGTGTAAGGACGGAATAAGTAAGGTTCATTTAAGTATATTAATACAATTTAGGTAGCAGTTATTCAATATATTGCCTGGAAACTTGGAGACTCGCCTTTGCAAACTGAAAACAGATTGGGATAGCCCATTTCCTAAAGAAAATCAGAGATTCTAGGATCTGGAAAAATAAAAAAAACACCCCAGATCCTCACTCAAAATGAGAATGGTAAGATCACAGCTAAGGTAATGTGGTCTGAACATTGATTGACATAAACCCTTATCAGGAATATTTATTAAAATAAATAGTCAGTCTCCAAGGTTTAGTGCTTTCATTGTCAGCAAATGAAGAAAATTTGTTCTTACATAGCAATCCCTCTTTCTTAGGCCTTGTAAATGTAAAAAGCCGTGTGCTGATGTTCCGCTAAGTCATGAGTGTCATTCCATGTCAGTACCCTTGTTTTTCTCTACTTACATGGCTTAAAATCAGTGAGTGAAGGTCATGAATAATTTGGTGTGTATTTGATATTTCTTGGAATGAAAATAAGTGTATGTCAGAAAGAAGGAAAAGAGTCTCTAAACCTGTAAGAATTATGTGTATCTTAGTAATCTTAATGTTTTCACATTGTTTCTTAAAAAGGACCCTTGTGACAGTAGGTTATGTTAATCCCACAGTGCAAATATTCAGTTTGTTTGTGAATGAGAACTAGATGGGTAAGGCTGAAAATTAAAGAAGTAATTTTTGGAATTTACTGTAATGAACACATTTTTCTCATGTAAGAGTCACATAAAATTACTGTATTTGTAGATGTCATCTGCATTATCTTCCAGGTTTGGTCTGGAAACCTGTGAATTTCAAGCAGTCTGCCCCAGAAAACAAAAGCTCACTGAAATACATAAAAATAACTTTTGTTTAAATATTAAATGTGCAGTAAATTGGTTGAAGCCTAACTCAAAATGGGATACTGGCACATTTTCTATCTAAAAAACACTGGTACAATGGCAGCATTATGAATCCATAGATTATTTTTGTTAAAAAATTGTATATGTAGTCAGAACCTTAAATTTCAACATTGAGAATTGTCATCTGGTTGCCCAGCTATTGGGATGTCTTGCATCCTACATAAGAAAAGACATTGAGGTGCTGGAGTGTGTCTAAAGAACAGCCAAGCTGTGAAGGATCTGGAGAATAAGTCTTACGAGGAGTGACTGAGGGAATGGGGGTTGTTTAACCTGGAGGAAGGAAGGGTCAGGGGGAGACCTTATTGCTCTCTACTACTACCTGAAAGGAGGATGTAGTGAGCTGGAGGTTGATCTCTTCTCCAAGATAAACAAGGGATAGGACAAGAGGAAATGGCCTCAAGTTGTGCCAAGGAAGGTTTGGATTAGATTTTAGGAAAATGTTCTTTATCAGAAGGGTTGTCAAGCACTGTAATGGGCTCCTCAGGGAATGGTTGAGTCTCCATCCCTGGAAGTATTTAAAAGATGTGTAAATATGGCACTCGGGGATGTGGTTAATGGTGGACTTGGAAGTCCTAGGTTAACGGTTGGACCTGACAGTCTTTTCCAACCTAAATGATTCTAAGATTCCATGATTTTGGAAACTGTGTTCCCAGAAGTAACTTCTCCAATATGGAAGTGAGAATCTACATTGGCACTTTAGGGGGAGCAATGTCTCAGGGCAGAACCCTTCTATATTAACGTAAACACTTCTTTAACTATATAATACAAAGAGGTGTTACATATTTAAAATCCTTTTAAACTCTGTGGAACCAAATACAGCAGTTACTAATACAATATTTTTTAAAGGCAACAAACCTCTGGTTTTTCATCTGCCAGGGTCTTTTGCTTCCTTCAGCACATGGCAATTCTGGCTCATTTCTCATTCTGACTCTTTAAGTTTTTGCTGATCATCTTATTTGCTGCTGCCATAGCTGAAGTCAAGCATGACCTAACTTTTCTGTGCCTTTCATGCATGCTCAAAAAAATGTTAATTTTTACTGATTTAAGGGTTTTCTTGTATCATTTTACACTGGGGTTTCTGCAGTTTACAAGAGGAGTTGCTGCTAGATGTATAATGTTTGGAATGTTATATTTCATTCATGAATCTTACTCTTCTTTGCATTTCTTCTCAAAATTTACCTCTATCATAAAATACACATATAACTTCTATCACATAAAACTTAGAGGGTTGCTAGGTTGCTCTTAAGTCTGTAGTTTTTAAGGGCATTCATAAACTTTTTTCTTCTGTGTCTTACCATTCTTGAGTCCAGAAGTGACTGAATTCACTTGTTAGTAATGCCAGTATTTTTCCAGGTTGTGTTTTGTCTTTCCTTGAGCATCTTGTTCAGCTGCTGCAGGATAAGACCTTTGATAGTATGGGGAAGGACTGGGGTGATGCTTTAAGAATCATACATACTTCATATTGAATAGCTTTACAAAGTAATTTCTTCACTTTCTATCCCTTTTAGTGCTATTACACTGTCACCATTTCCTTCAATTTTAACGTTCACCAATTTCAGGTGCACTCTCACCCTTGTTCAAATAGCAGCAATCCTTTGACTACTCATTGAAGTTTCAGAAGTGGAGCTTTGGCTGGGGAGTTGAGGCAGTGCAAGTCCAGCAAAGATGTGGAAAGGCAGGGAGTCAGATCAGTTTAGTTCCCCTGAACTCTTCTATAGGCAGCTGCTGCTACAAATGTGGAAAAGACCTCCTACATGCAAGCAGTCACTGACTCCCCTCTGCTGGTGCATGGCTTTGCATGCAAAATTTTGGAAAAGTCCTAGAGAGACAATTCAGTTGTCATTCTCACTTGTATAGAGATATTATGAGACACCTTAAGTTGTTGTAGATCAAGGATGAAGTCTGAAAACTTAGGAGGAAAGTTTTTGGCCAAATCCTTCAACCACAACCTGTTTTCGTAAGGCTGGCTGGCTTAGGGAAGAGCAGTGAAAGCTGTTCAGTACCTATTTGTGGAGGGCTGTGGCCCCTGCTAGCAATACCTATCCACTACCGCCTGAGTTAGATGTTCCTTGTGATCTTATAATTTAGGAAGAAGGCCATCTGGCTTTTACAGGTTCAATCTAATTTCCCTTCACATTGCCTTCTCTCTAATATAATAGGATTTAAATGTTTCATTGTAGCAAGAAAAAAAGCATGGCTGTCACACAGCACAGTAACCACTGTTCTCCTTGTCCATGCAGTTGTACTGTTGACCTGGAAATAATGACATAAATTTAAAACTGCAATGAGAAACACTGGAAAATACTCATGAAAACCTTTTAAATACTATGAGTGGTTTTGTGCTTGCTTTCAAGTGCTTAACCAGTACAGGTGTCAGAAATGGTAGGCAAAAAAAAATAATAAGGAAGCAAAAGAAATTATTGAGTAAAGTATTCTGGTTTCAAAATGTAGAACTGAAAACCACTTTGATTTAATTTTCTTTTGTTCTGGAATTAAAGACAAAAAAACTTCATATAAATTACAAATTCTGTGAGAATTTTAAAATATTCTGATGTCTAATTTTTTACTATTACTGCCTCTGCTCTTTACATATGTATTTCTTTTCTACTCTTAAATAATAATAATAATAAAAGGTCCCTCTGTGGAAAAAGAAATAGTACTGAATATTAAGTGAATTGAGCCTCACATCTGGTACTCATAAGCTACAGTATGAGAAGCCCTGCTGGGGCTGAAGGGATGTATTCCACCTCCCCATCACCCTTCCTGTCTGAAAATCTGTGCTATGTTAGCAGATCTACACAGACCTTGTTTGTGGTGGCTGACCTCTGCCTGCCTCCATCCGCACCTGTGGTATGTCTTTTGTCCTGGTATGTCCAACCCAGATGAAAATTAATATTGCTTGGGGCTGAAGCTCAGCTTTTTGGAGAAGGAGCACTTTAGAGTGTCTGTGCCAGTTTGGACAAATTTGGAGGAAAATATCCTCTGATAGAACGCAGGTTACAACCAGCCCTCCCCCACCAGGTTCGGGAAAAAAAGAAATTTTCCTCGAAGGAAAGTGAAAGAGATAAAACTATTTATTTAACAAACACACAGAGAAAGGATAATAATGCTAAATAATAAAACCTCTTGCTGTGGACAGAAAACCTGGGAAAATTTAGAGTCCTTCCGTAGGTAGCCTCTCCCCTCCTTCTCGGAGCTGGGACGGGGTGGGCCCTCCTCCAGGGCCTCCACCTTGGTGGAAAAAGTCCCGATGTGTTCTGATGTTGAAACAGGTCAAAAAAGAAGAAGGGGAAAAAAACGAAGTCCCAGGAAAACAAAAGTTCAACTCTCCGTCTCCCTCCAGAGAAAAAGAAAGCTGAAAGCTGGCTGGAAAGCAAGCAGTGCTTCCTCCTGCTCCTCTCTCTTTCCGCGGCAGAACGCAGAGGGGTTTTTTTATCTGTGTTCTTGAAAACAAACTGCTTTGAAGAGTTCCCTCAGTTTTTCTCTTCCCCCTTTCAGTCTCAGTTTAAAGACATAGGAAGGCACAAAATTAATTTCTGGGCATAGGGCAGTGATATGGGATACACATCATAAAGTCACCCCAAGACAGTGTCCTGTTGTCTGCTTTGCTCTTGTTGGTCTGAATGAGCTCTGGGAGAGACAGATTGCCTTTGCTCAGCAAGTAACATCAGAGTGGAACACTTGGAGTGTGACTGAAGGAAATGCCCCAGAAGAGCTCTGGTAAGTGCTCTTTTAGAGCACTGATGTCATATCCTGATGAAAATGAGTTTTGTGCTCCCCCATCTGCAATAGGGAGTGCACAAGGCAAGGGGAAAGCTTCCTCAGACCCAGTCTCCTCAGACCCCAAGCTTTCTGGAAAGCATGTACTCTCTCCTAGCATTAGAAGTAGCTACTCGTGTCCATGACACAGCACCGTTACTTGTCCTTAAAGTGTATAAAAGTAGACTGTTCTTAAATTAAAATCACGGAATCATAGAATGTTTTGGGTTGGAAGGGACCTTGAAAATCATCTAGTTCCACCCCACTTGCTATGGGCAGAGGCATCTTCTGCTGGACCAGGCTGCTCAAAGCTGCTGCCAAATCAGTGGCAGCACTTTTTCTCTTAAGGATCCTTGCAAGATTTTTCTGTCGCATACGCAGTGTAAACATTTCTTGAGGCATTTTTTTCTTTGGGCCAGGGCTCATTCCTACTAATCAGCAGTGCAGGTGGTGTGACAGAGGTCCTGTCTGTAGCTGTAAATTTTAATAAAGAACTCATCTCTTTATTTCCTCTGGTTCTCATTATGAAAATGAATTGGGTTCATGTATAAACATAAAGCTGTAGAAAAATTTCATTTAGTTTAGAAAAACACATAGCATAAGAACATGATCTAATGAAGTCCTGAATTTCATCCCTCCCCTATTCTTAAACTCTTTCATGTGTTCTTGTCCTCTGTTATGATATTTAAGTTACCAGTTTTGGAGGGTTCAGCCTATTTGGAGGGTTCAGTCACTGTTTCTTGAATATATGCCACTTATCACCATTTTGATACATATTTTTCATTTCTTTACTTTTTAAATTAGGACTGTTGTTTTCCCTTTTTATCTTTGTATGCTACCACGTCTAAGAAATAGATAAAAATACTTTATATTGATATGTTTAAGGATCTTTAAGACAGCGGTCTGTATTGAGAGCTACAACAATGCACAGATTTAATATCTGTGCTACATATTCTGTCCTATGGGAACATCAGAGTACAATGCTTTTGGTTTTACAGATAAAATAGGTTTTTTCAAGGAGTCAGATTGGTCCTATAATTCTGGTGAATTGCACTTTATTCCCCAAGTTGCTGTTGATGTGAATGGGAGCAAATTTTTTATTACCTGTGTTAGTGTCATTTTCATGCTGAACCAATGTATCTACGCAGTTATGCATTGGTAGAAAGCTCATAGAAGAATGTACTCCAAAGTTTGTCAAAGACAAACCACTTTCTTGCATTCTTCTTTTTTTTTCCTGCAGTAGCTGATACAGCTTTTATTCTCTTCACACAGTGCATCATAATCCTCCCATAGGGTTTATTTTTTATCACTTTGAAATCCAGAGTTTAATATCCCAGTTAGGGTCAGGTGCTTGGAGATGAGAAACTTTCATAATTTTTCGCCTGTGTAATAGTTCTGAATCTGCAAGTCCCTTCCAGAAAGCTTGTAACAGTATATATTCTCATGAGTGTTGTATACTTCTGTTATGGATGGTAGTGCATGAGTTTATTGTTTCTAAGGGTATTCTAATGTGCCCAAGTTGTATTTATATGCAGGATATGTTTTGCATATCAGACAAAAAAAATCCATATTTTGATGTTTGAAGTCCTTGCTAGGAATTCTTTTCTAAAAATAAGCATTTTATAGGGTACTTAATCAATCTTATGTAAAAAATGAGCAGTTTGATCTTGTCTTCACTGTACTGCAGTTTTTCTTCTGACACACCCAGATTTCAAACCAGCAATCTTGGTAGGTTGTTGAGTTTTTTTAATAGGAGGTAGGATGAGGAAACTTCTGGGTGTACTGTTTTAGCAGTGCCTTCATTACAAGATGAAAGATATTGATGAATGAGTGAACAAAGATTTGATTAGATAATTGTGACGGAACAAAACTGGCAGAATTGTGTGTTCTGCTTTGCCTGTGGGCTTTTCTATCAGCACTTGAACAACAAATCTGAAAAGTGACAGAATTAAATCTTAGCAAAATAAATTGAGATAAATTGTGTAGTCTTAGCTGGTTTGCAGTCCCTGATAATTTGCTGCCTGATGGAAGTCAGTCAACCAGTTTTCTGTTTTCCGAGGCTTTTTAAACATGAGATCCTTGGATGCTCACTCCATGGACAAATCCAAGGAAGTCTGGGAAATAACACTAATAAAAAATAGTTTCTTTTCAGCAGGCTATTTACTATAGGAAGAACTGTACTCTCCTGATAAAGGTTTGAAGCATGGAGCACCACTGAAAACCACAAGTCTAAAATGAGAAGGAAAACCAGAAAATTAAAAATATGCTGATTATTTATTTGGTTTTATTCATTTACTTTGCTGTGTGATTGTTTGCTCTTTTTTTATGCCTTCCTTCTAGTGGAACACTCTATCTGAATCATACATCATGTTCTGGAAAGTTCTGCTGCCTGATGGCAAAATTACTCAGGGAAGTACTTGGACCCTTGCCAAGCTTCTGCTTGGAGGTGAAATGGATTATGAGAGTCAACTATCACTTTAATGATCTTCTGTTTATTAGCAAAGAGGATACAGAAAGCACATTTTTCTGAATGCAGGGAGAACAAACAGCAGGCAATTTCCTTGCCTGAAATGCCATTGCTGCCTTTTCAGCCTGTCCTGTGTACTGTAGGTTTATTTTTTTGACCTCTGAGGACACTTGTGCAGCCACACTTCTCCCCTGGTTTCCTGCTGTCTGACATTTGCCTTTTGGTTGCTGGTGAATTTTGAAGGTATGGTTTCATGGTATGAGGTGTTCAATAATAGAGTTGTTAAAGGAATTTCTGTCTCTTTCATCATGCAGATCGAGTTGTTTTATTGCAACAGAAAGTTGACTTTGCTCTGGCAATCTGAGAGGAATATGGTGGGTATGGTGGTCTTTAATGGCACTGAATGGTTCAGTCTGATAGAACTGGGGCTTGACATTGCTAAGAATATAGTTTAAAGTCCATTTAGCTGCCTATGCCATATCCTGTCTTCAGTCATGAGTAATAACAGCTACCATGGGAAAAACATAGGTCTAGGGCTAAGCATGCAAAGAGGCATCTTGCTCCAAAATCATGGCACACCCACAAATCATGACACATCTACAACAGGGCATCCACAACTTCTATGTGCACCTTATTCCACAGTCTCACCACCCTCATCATAAAAAATGTCTTCCTCATGTCTGATTTAAATCTACCATTTTTCAGTTTAAGACTGTTGCCCTTTATCCTGTCACTACAGGCACTGCTGAACAACCACAATTCTCTCAGCAATTCTTCATAGAGGAGGTCAAAACTGTTTCAGGAGAGTCTGTGCTTAGCTGTATGTTGTCCTTAATACGTCAGCATTTTTCAGTGTATGCGAATTAGCCCTCAGCCTCACAGTTCCTTCTGCTTTTGTATGGGAAGAAATGTTGTTTCATGTCAATGTGTCTAGTGAAATTGCATTTTTCTTTAAGTGTGGGACATCCAGTTGTTTGAAAAGTGTCTCAGGATTTCTTTCTGCTATTCTCCTCTGACTTTAGTTTTTGCTTTTTCCATATTTGGCTCACAGTACTATAACACCTGTGCTTTCTATTCCCTGCAAATTTTCTGCCAACTAAAATGTACCATATCTTAATTTCCTTGTGCGATACAAAAGACATATGTATATCTTCTTTCAGAAAAAAAAAGATTTCTTGCATGAGTCTTGTTGACATTATCATCTGCTCCTTTTCAAAACAGCTGCCTAAAATGAGACCAGGAGAATACAATCCAAGGGGTGCTTACTTATTTCTTTAACTTTCTCATTTGATCAATAAGCTCAATAAATTAATATTTCTGATTCATCCTAAGTTCAATTTTGTCACTTTATTGTCAGAGATAAAGGTTTCAATTTGTTGGTTTTTTTGATGAAGGGCATGTAATTTATAAATTGAAAGTAGGACAAAGTTCTTAGTAACAAATATCTATAAAATGTAACCTAAGAGAAAACAGAAAAAAAAATAGTTTGAGAAACAGTAAAATGTTTTAAAGCATCCCTTGTGAAATGCTAAAATGGCTCAAAGAAGGTTCTTTAATTCAGGGATAAGAGTTTGAGTCCGCTCTGTGCTATTTCTAGTGAATGTTAGGTAGGTATTTGACTGCAGCAAAACCACGTATGTATTGAGCTATTGCAATTCACCTTCAATTCCTACAGAAACTGTAAATTGGTATGAGCCTACAGTCTGATTTAAATGAAATTTTGACTCTACTTTTACTGTGCTTCATAAGAGTCCCTAAAGTTATGGTGAAGGGTCAAAATATATTATATATTTAATGGTTGGAGGTGAAGCACAGCTACTGGTTCCATCTGTGAGGCTACAGAAAGAAGCATTCTGGTGCATTAGGTGATGGTGCAACTTGTGTTTCCTTACACAAACAAAAGGCTTGTGTAGCCTTAGGTTAAAATCAGATGTTTATGAAGGTGGTCATAGCTGTGCGAGAACTAAACGAGTTCCATGTCCCAATCTTTCCCCTCATGCTCCCTGCATTTTTAAGAAATTCAAGTTAGTTCACTAAATAATTACTCTCTTGATTTGCAGAAAAAGCTGATACTTGAAAAGGCTTTGAAAGTATTAAGTAGCTTATTTTTTCCCTTTGGAGGAAGCTCCGAGTCTTCCATTTACTCATTTAATCTGTCATTCCATTGCACCCAAGGGCAAAGTGTCATTTCTGTGTGCTTCAGTAATTTTGTACAGCACACAGAGAACAAACAAATATCAAGTGACTGAAGCCAAAGTAGATTTCATGGAGGCAGCTATGTTTCCTTTTCTTGCCATACATTTTTAA
Source organism: Coloeus monedula (assembly GCF_965178545.1). Taxonomy (NCBI): domain Eukaryota; kingdom Metazoa; phylum Chordata; class Aves; order Passeriformes; family Corvidae; genus Coloeus; species Coloeus monedula. Next base: position 109,377,171 of record NC_138781.1, read on the forward strand.
TAGAGGTTTTCTTGATTGTAAGCTGGTAAGCAGACTTCTGCCCTGAAATTTATAAATGTGTTTATAATAGCAGTTGATACAAATCATAGGTCAGAACATGTTCTCAGAATACACTGGCTTTTCCTCAAATTACAGACAGTGGTTTCATAAATACCTGGATGCCATGAATGAACTTTGTAGCAAATCAAAACAATCTTCCATTTCACTTTTAGAAAATAGGATTTTAGATAATAATATCTGTAGTCAGTTGTTGTTTTAGAGCCTTTTACTACCCAGCATAATGATACAGAATATCAAAAAGATATCTTATAATTCACTCTTATTACTTAGTGGTTTTAAATTTAACTCAATAAGATAGTCCAGTATCTTGGTTATTTTAGAGGATTAAACCAGAGCTCTGAATCTGAGCTGAATAAGCTGTATTAACTGATGTCATGTTTCTGATAAGCAAAATGCTATGCTTTTTGACTAGAAGCTACAAAACATTTTCAAGGAAATAACAGAATGCCATAATATCCAAACTAGTTCTTGGGAGATTTGTGATACTAAAATTATAGAGTTTTTTATTGAACAGGCATGAGCACTGGCAATACTAAAATGAAATATGTAAGGCAAGTGAAATATGTAAGTTCATTTAAGAGAAGGAAATGACAATAATTTAAAAGTATAAATTATATATATTTTACTACACAAAAGATATAAACAAGTTGTCTGAGAAAGTCTAGTATCATTTAGAATAAATAGTCCCTATTAAGTAGTGCCAGATTGTCTTCTCCTGGCTGAAATACATGACAACCATTTATTGATCCAGTGTCATATTCTGATGAACAAAATAGATCTCTGCTATGTCCTATACATCTGAATTTGAAATCAGAAGAGAAACTGTACATTGCTATTACAACTCCTACCCAGTGTACATAACTGAGCTTATCCTTCCGAATAACTGCTGAACCTAGGCAGAGTTAGAAAGTGAGCAAAATACATTCTGGAGATGCATTTTTGGCAGCTGTTAAAATTTAGGGTGAGTTGATTTAAGATTGGTTTTGGGTTAATTTGAAGAACTGGAGCAGTTTTACAATTTAGAAACAAATTTAGTTTCTGTTGTTTGAATTCTGGACTACTAGCTTTTTTGGATTGATTATCTACTGTTTAAAAAATAAAATTGCATAGTTATGGCCAAATTTCATTACATTAGCTGATAATTAATCCAAACATTTGTGTAAATATTGAGAGCAAATACAATTCAAGGAAACTGAAATTTGCTTATTGTTCAGTCAAGATTTCATCATCTTGGTGCCTAGAAGCTTGCCTCTACTTACTTTTGCTCGGGGAGACATCTGATGAACATGATCTTTAATTAGTAGTATTCCTAAGCCATTTTTTGGAGCCCTCAGCATTATTGTAACACTGCAGGTTTCTTTGTACCTGGCATAATTGCAGGCTTTAGAATACACCATGATGCCCCTGTAAAAAGGTTTCCCCACCTGCTTTTCCAGCTGTAACCTTTTCATGTTTTTGTGAGCTACTAGCTTAATTTTTTTCAGCAGTCTTTTCATATTCGTCTTCTCAAATAAGCTTTTCCACTTTGGAAAAATGGATTTTCACTCCATTCCACTGTATTTTTAAATGTCCTGGTTAAAAATGTCAGCCTAGAAGGATCTTTCACCTTACCTTTGATTTTGTGTTTACAGTGCTTGCCACCTTAATTCTGCCTAGAATAAATTAATTTGAGTAGGGCTTTATAAATACTGAAGTGGCCTGAGCTGGCCCCTCCCATTTTAGGAAGTTCTGCCAGTAAGGCAGTAATTCTGCTGCAAATCAAGCGTGAGCTATTGAGATATTACTGTCCACTTGTTTCAGTGAGAAAAGAAAAAAACCTGACTTTTCAAGATACTTTTTTGAGGTGGGCAATCCAGAAAGTATAGACATTAAAGCAGTAGTTTTAAAAGAAAGGGTCGCTGAGAATGTTGTGGCATGGTGTGATAGAATGGAGAATAGGATGAGAGGTGTTATAGGAAGGGATTAAAAAACCTTCTTGTGTATATATCCTGAACCAGGGAGGGCAGTGGTGGAGGGAAGGATCAGCATCAGTCGTCCAATTTGGATTACAAGATATATGTAGCATGGAGATAATCAACCTCTGATTCCATTGTATTCTGAGCTGCAGTTTTTCCTCAGAAATGAATCCTTTGGGAAATTAAAGGCTGCACAGATCCTGTTTTTCAAGAGCCTTCATTCAATATGTTGTTTACAGATCTTCCAGCAAGTGGTAGCTTAGCTTCTTCTTCCAGTCATTTCTCTATATAAGAATATATATATAATAAAAAATAAGCAACAATGTTTTTCACAAAGGTGGTTGCTCACATCTAATTTTATGATACAATGCTTACACACTTGAGAATTGCTACATGATTTCACCAGCAAACATTTGGTGACCAAACAAAAGACAAAAATATACTCTTATCACTCACCAGAAATGAAAATGAAAGCATAAAAATGACATAATGAGAAAATTTGCATAAAAGTGGCATAATTAAACATTTGCAGAATTTCTGTTACTTTGTTACGAAACTCTAAAAATTATGTTAATGGTTTGTAGACGTACATTCATGGCATATATCTGGACAAACAGCATTTAACATCAAAGTTTAGTCCAAAACAATGCAATTCAATGTGTAGTGATAAATACAGTGCATGTTAGATGGATTGAACATGTTGCAATCAACATAAATAGCCAAATGCATAAAAGATGCTTCTTAATTCTTCATTTTAGTGTGTACTGCCTAACAAAAGAAGAAAGAAGAGACATAAATTGATGCTAATCCAAGCAGAGGATGAAATGGGTCATCTTGAAATATGGTTGATGGGCTAAAAACAGTCATTGTGAGATAGAAATGGGTGCAAAATAGTACAGGCTGCAGGATGCTATTTTGCAGAAATGAAGTAGAAGCATCAGTGTCAAAAGGCACACCCACGCATAAAATGTCTCCAGCTTCTGCACTTAAAATGTCTAAACTGCAAATTTATGGAATTACATAATCTTGATTACGTGAAACTGCTGTAATAACTGTTCACTGGATCACTAATGGGAGGACTTGACATAGGGTTGTAAGTCATTTTACAGTTAAAAATGCATTTTGTGGCTATCTGTACATTAATCTATAGGTTTGCATCTCTTTCCTGTGAAATTTTGCAGATTTGCACGTTCCCTGCTTTTCAGCCAGAGTTTGATGTGTGAAAATTTAGTGGGAAAGAGGAAACATAAACAGTTGATAAGCTTGGCTCTTCTGTCAGCTCCTCGCAGCACCCTGAGTGAGCTAAGTAGCCTATCACATGGTGCAGGAATGCTTTCACCTCCAAAGGGAAAACCAGTGCCAGCTTAAAGGCTTGTGACGACAAGGAGAGAGCAGAGAGCCTGATCTCTGCTCGGGAGCAGGCTCTTCTTTCCACACCAGCATGAGGATTTAGTAGAGCAATTTCATGACTTGCAGAGAAAACCTGATGGCACACTCACTCCTCGCTGATAGAGCAGCTTGGGCAGGATATGCGTAGGAGTTTATTTTAAGTAACTAAATTTAAAAGCTTTAGAAAAATTACAAATATTAGCCAACAGCTTAACCAACTGCTTCCTTCTTGAGAATACTTTCATGTATTTCCAGTTTAAACACAGCTTATCTCTGTGAAGTGAAATGACATGGCAACAGTGCTTTTGTGATACAGCATTGCTGATAGTCCCCTAATTTGGCCAGGCCAGTGAGAGCCAGTGAGCTTCTTGCTGGTCTCTCTTCCTTGCTTTCTTATGAGGAAAAGATGAGAGAGTTGGGCCTGTTTAACCTTGAGAATACTGAAGGGTACCTCTTTAATTTATGCAAATATCTGAACAGGGAGTGCTAAGAGGATGGAGCCAGGTTCTTCTCGGTGGTGCCAAGCAACAGGACAAGAGGCAACAGGCAGAAACTGATTCACAGAAAATTCCACCTGAACATGAGGAAGGATTTTTTTGGTGTGTGGGTGACCACACGTTGAAACAGGTTGCCCAGAGAGGTCGTGGAATCTCCCTCACTGAAGATATTCCAGAACTGTCTGGATGCAATTCTGTGCAATGCACTCAGGGATGGCCCTGTTTGAGCAGGGAGGTTGAAAAGATGACACACTGTGGTACCTTCCAACCTGACCCATTCTGTGATTCCTCTCCTCCCAGATTATGAAAGTGTCATGTGGGAGTTTGGCTGAGTTGTTTTGTCCTAATTTCCTGAGGTCAGAAATTTGTTCCCATAGGCCCTAAAATCTTGTGTGAAATATTCATTACTACTGAGGGGGGGCTGCCTCCTCATACCTGTCATGTTTGTAAGAAATGTGCTTCATGGTCTGTACAGGGCTGAACAGAATAGCTTTGCCCTCTGTTTGAGAGTGGAAAGATGCCCAGAGCACTTTTCTGTCCCCAGTCCCACAGGACTGCCCACTGGAGCTTGGTATGGGTAAAGGCAAATGTACACCTTGTTCCAGGAGGATGTAAAGTTGTCAAATCACACGTTTCAGCCAGCATATTGTGGAGGTAAGGAGATACTTGGTCCATCTCTCCATTGGGACCTAAGAGAGTAACAAGGCTTTTAACACAGGCCAAATCAGGACTTCAGTTCTTGGAAAAAATTACAGCTTTTTTTTGGTGGTGTGATTAAGGATCAACAAAGAGTGTCTAGTAGTTTTAAGTGGAAAACATTTTCTTCCTTCTCCCCTCCTCTTCATTTTTATTTGGATCAAATCATGTGTACTGGCTTCAGTACAAGTATGTTTAAGAGTTTCAGTTAATTAAGTTATAGGAGACATTATCAGAGGAATCTAAGAAATTTTGGAAACTGAAGCCACATTGAACTCATACATCTTTTTCTCTGATTTTAAAATGTATATTCTGTCTTGGTATACTAGACAGTGAATTATCCTCTTCTATGAAAAAGAGAACATATTAAAAATCTTATCAGAAGAGAAGGGCAAGGGTGATTTCAAATGTGTCTGCAGTTTTCCTGTCATTTTTCCCAATGCCATAAAACCTTCAATTAAGAATTATTATATATCTTTTCAAGTGTATTTCTGGGATATGGCTACACCTGCAAAACATACATTGCACTTATTTAGCTCAGTTATGATGAGATTTTAAAATCTTAATATACTGAGACCAGGTGGTTGTTCCAAATTGCTCCCAGTCAATATTTGGTGGGTTTAATTTGGAAATGCCACAGGGATTCATCCTACTCTTGTATTATTTCTGATCTATCACAGTGTTTGCTAGTGGGTGGCTGTCATTTGTTGACATGACATGTTTGTTTTACATGGGTCTGCTGATGTTATGCAACTTCATTTAGGCAGTTACATTGTCAAAAGTGAAGTGATAAAAGACCTGTGAGAAATATTTCTTATGACCTTTTCATTATCATAAAAATGTTTCTTTTCTTTGTTATCCTGTAATGATTCTGCAGAATCATCGCATTTTACATCACAGAATTCAGGTACATTTTTTCCTGCATCACTCTGTTTAAATACCAGAGTAATTGAGGTTTAAAGTTAACATTTATCAATAGATAGTCTTTACAGGTAGTGAAGTATATGCTTACACTTGTAATGGGAGTGGATGTAAATCATTAATATTGCAACAGTTCATTATGAAATGCTCAGTTTGCAATGTCAACCTTGCATACACATAACCCAGAAAATCAGTGACAGAAATCTTAAGGATGGAATTCTCTTCATAAATGGTATTTGGCTGTAGAGAGGTGAAGCAAGATCAGCTTTCCATAGTGCCATAGATGGCTGTGCTAAAAATACCTGGTCACTCAGTTACTCAAAAGCTCTTCCTGGAATAGTGCAATGAACGTGTAGTGCAAAAAATGGGTTTTCCCACACCGTGGGGTTGCTGAATTCTAGAACTGTATATACAGAGAAAACTTCCATCTCTGTATTTGTTAATAAGCTGTACACATATAAGAAATATGGACTGTGAATGGAGTAGTGCAACTGCCAGTCCTTGAAACTCTTCAAACATACATATACCTCTGTTCTGGATGGAATATATATGTACTCAGTTGTTGGGCATTCACATATTTGCATGCAGACCAGATGCTTGAACCTATATGGCCAATACATTTATTATCTAGACATATAGCAGCAGTTTGTATATATATTATGCATATCTTTCAAAAGGATGACTTTGACATATGACAGTATTTAGTTTGTTGACTTTCAGTAATGACTTCGAATTGCTATTCCAGAGCCATCAGTATACATACTGCATTCATTTTTTGTGCTTCAGTACTTTCAGGTGCAATATGATGTTTGTTCAGCTGTGCTTGCCATCTCTAAAGTACATTAATGTACTCTGAGAAGGCAAAGTGACTGGCACAGAAATGAGTAATTACAATAATGACCAGTTGTTATTCTTGTTTATTTTGAGGAGTATTTCAATTAATGGCTGAGTAAATGGCTACTTCCTATACATAGCTGGCATCTATATTAATTTCTGAGGTAAGACACATTTGATGTAATACCTGCACCCTTCACTTCACCTAGAGCTGACTCCTATATATGCCCGTTCTGTAACCATATGCCAATACACTGCTACTCCCACTGCCACCAGGCTCTGGCAGGTCCTGAAGCAACCTTAAAAGTGCTGTGGAAGACAGGGCAGACCGAAATTGCCCCATCCTGTGAGTCAGGAATGTTTCCATCTTCCCTTTCTACTCCTGTTACTTGCATTCAGCTTTAGTTCAGGAGCCAACACCAATGTCCTCCAAGTTCTATAGCAAAATAGATCCTTTCTGGATGAGAATCAGTAATGGATTTAACCTGCCTGTATGAAATAAGAATGGTGTTGAAAAAGTGGAACAGCAAAGAGTTGCAGTGGTATGTATAGGCAGAAAACTTACTTTGAAAAGCAGAGAGATAAGGCAAAATGGCAGAGGAAATTAGAGCCTGGCCACTGGGCTGGAAATATACTAAAATCTATGATGCTGATCAAGTATTCACTTGTCAAATGAAAAGGACCATGGATGAGTCTCTTGCTCTTCAGAGCTAAAAGGTATTTCAGTTCAATTGCATAAACTATGTTTAGCCATGTCTGATGAGTCGATACGCAAGATGTGGTAATGAAAATCAACATGAATAAAGAGTTCATCTTATTTTCTTGCCAGTCTTTAATGTTTTTGATCATCCTCTATTTTCCTATTGATTTGATGGCATGATTTTCCAAAATGCTTTCCTTCTTCCTGTTTCTCTTGGGGTCCATGGAGAATATGGTTTTATCATTTGCATAAAAAGGAATAGGAGGTTTTCATCTTTACTTTTATCTGACATGAAGCATTAAACTACAAGTCTTCAAGCTTCTCAGATCTTTTTTGGTCCATTTGAACTAGAAACCTCTTTTTTGGTGATCTGAAGATAAGTAAAGTTTGGTAAATGAAGACACACAGGTTTAAAAATGTCTTTCTGCTTGTATTATCTATTTTTGTACTAGTTTTTGTGATTTATTTCCTGTTTTGGAGGGACTTTACATAGAATTTTCAAGAGAAGGGAAAGAGACGGCACTGGAGGGTTTCAGCTGAAGTAGTGTTTCTGCTTCTAGACCCTGTGCATTGGGGAAGATTAGGACGCGCAGGATAAAGTTCAGGAGAAATTATTGAGAGGAAAGACTTCATTAACAATAATAGCTTAGTAAAAAAAGAAAATGAAGAGGAGATACTATATCCTTTACTTAACCAGGAGGTTAAGAGGAAGGCAACTTGTTTTTCCATTCTATAAAGGGTATGATAAAGACTAGCAGGATTGCTTTTCTGATACAAAGTTTTTGTAGGTTGGTGGATAAAATACCCATCTGCAGTTTACCCCAGGTTGTTTGTGGTTTTTTCTATGATCATGAGGAAGGAAGGGGCAAAGCAGAATCCAAATGGCAGTGTAAAAGAAGTAGATGTGGGAAAACCAGTTAGTTCTCTGAGGAAGAGGGCTGTTTGATAGCCATGTTTTTGCTAAGCAGGAAGACTTTGTGACGCCCTGGAAATCCAATTTTTAAGAACACTGTAAAAAATGTCTTTAAAAATTAATTAAGAAGTGAAAAAATAGAGTTTATAGAATTGTTTGGGACTCCTTGTTCTTTACAGTGATGTTTTATAAGTTTTGCAGTTCAGCAATATGCCAATCCTGTGTCTAGTTAGCTGTGAGGGCAGTTCACATTTGACTTATGCAGCAGAGCTGTCAGTTTGCAGCCAAAGAGCAGGGCAAGTTGTGTTTCCAGTGCTAATTCAGATTTGACATCTTATTTATACCTGGAAAATTCTGTTAGAAAATATTAGAACACAAATAATGCTGGCACAGCAGGGTTTTCAAAAAGACACTTGTGTTGAATTTCTTCCCACAAAGTTAGGAAATAAATGCATCTAATATTAGAAAACTCCATGCTAATTGTCAGAAAATACCACACTAGTTACACCATTCTTGAGCCATTGGTTTTCTCCCCAGGGAGAAAGAGATGAGACCTACTGAGCACTAACAGTAATGAGACTTCTTCAGTGACAGTAATTATGTTCCAATTTAGATAAAATTTCAGTGCACACTTGAAATATTTCCGTTTTATTGTCTGTGTGTATTTAAAGCAGTAGAACTAAGCATCTCCAAACACCATGCATTAAGAAACTGTAGCATTTAGTCTAACTCGTTTCAGTGTCAGTAGGATTCTATTGAAACTTTTACCTCAACTTGAAATATTAGAAAGTAAGTCCTTATTGATACAAAAGTATCTTACCCCTATCTGTAAAAATGGTTAACTTTCAATCTTATCAGTCCTTCTAGATGTTTCCATGATGCTATGGTTGGGGATGGAGGTATATGCTGATTTTTCTGAAGACCAAAAATATCTGATATTTTGTCCATCTTTTTGGGGGACCAAGTAGCACTCCCTAAGGGTCCTCCTATGGTTTCCTTGCTGCATTACTGTTTCATGGTGGGTGTCATTCTGGATCTCCCTTATGAAAGCAAAAAGGGTAACAACAGGGGTTTGCATAATTCTGTGCCCTTTCAGAAGACAATAGGATCTGAGGACAAGTGCAAAAGTAATTTCCCCTGCACAATTTTGAATTCTATATATCCTTTTCAAGCCTCCTTGGAATGCTTGAAAGCAAATCACAGAGGGGTATCCAGTTATGGTGTTAGTAGAAAGTCTCCAATCCTCTTAACTCACCTGCTATATTTGCTCCATAATTTCTGTTGCATAATGATAATTGTGAATGTATAATACAGCAAAGTACTTCTATTAAAAAAACAAATAAATAAAGGTAGGGATCTTTTCAGTGCATTTGAGTAGGAAAAAATATCCATCCTTTTACAAACAAAAAAAACCACAGTAAATTACACCTTCCAAATTAGTTTTCTCCACTCAAAGTAGAAATATATGTTATAACTGATAATTCCCGGGCACAACACAAGATTTTTCCAGGCAGATAAGTAAGCTTTAGATACAACACATGATAGTCACAGTGGACCTATCATAGTTTAAATGTGGAATAAAGTGAGCAATGCCAACTCCAGATATTCAAAAACATCCATCAAGCTCCAGAAATCCTTGGTTTATGTTTCTTTTTATTCAGCTGCTGGTACCTAAGTTTTGGGACTCCCTTGGATCTTGTTTTCACACAACTGATGATTAGAAGCTTCCTTTATTTTTAATGCAGAATGAGTTTCTCACATGCATTGTCACATACTATGAAATGTAACTGTGCTGTTAAACCAAACTGGAGGTTTTTTTCTAAGTGTGCTGAGGTGGCACGCCTTGAAGAAGCTCTGGATGTCTACTAAATGGAATGCGATTCTGTAGTACAGTTTATTTATAGTTCATCCAAAGATGTCTTGGAGATAATGGCTAGATTAATGAAAGCAGATGACAAATGCAATAGCATCAAATGTAGGGTGATGTTTCTCTTAAAAAGGTAAATTAATTACTTCCCTTTTATAGAGATCTTTTTGTAAAGCTCTTCAGGAAAGGAAGTCCTTCATAAAATTGATAGACTACATATATTTCACTTACAAATTAAAATAAAATTCTTAATAAATTCACTTTAAGAATTTTTACAAGATAACCTTCTCTAATTAAAAAATAGCACACAGTAGAAATCCAGACAAAGCAATATATCCTCTACCTGTCCAGCAGAAAACATTGAAATGCAGTATTGGGCCATGGGCAGAGGAGTAATTCACTGCTGAAAAGGAAGAAGAAAGCTTGAAGTTTACAAATTGTTTAGGGAGAACTTTCTTCACTCCAGGCCATATCTATGTAGACAGCAGATGCAATATTTTCATAGACAGAGAGGTGCATATATAGTATATTTCTGCAGGCAGAAATGGGGAACTTGATATGTCATCAAACAACAGCACGAAACCTTTTATATTACAGGATGAAAATAGTTATTGATGAAAAGGAAAATTGAAAAGATTGGGCTCCTGTCTTAAAATCAGGAGAAGGGTCTGAGAAACAGAGCTGCTGTCTCTTATAATTACAAAGAGAAGTTCGTTTTTTTTCCATTTCTGCAGTCTCTTTGAAGACCTTTGACCGGTGTTACGATCTCTCTGCTTCTCTGCCAGGATAAGCAAACAAATAATTACACTCTTGGGGGATTTTCTAAACATTGGATCCAGTTTTCTTCTTCTGTTTACTTCATACCAAAGTTACTTCTCTCAGTCCTTCAAGCTGCTTCTGGCTTAACTGCCTGCAAGTGAGAGAACAGGCTGTCATGTCTGATGATACTCTTAATACACACAAAGTTGTCAGAAAAAGGAGGCAAGGAGAATTTCACTCCAGAGCTGACATGATTGATCACTTTGATGTTTGTTAGCTTTCTTTAAACTACCCCCGGAAAATGACAACTCAAAGTCCAATTTAATACTCTCAGTGCTCGTGGTTCCTTTTAACAAAATATCCCTGTTAAGCCTTGTAGGACATGCTCTTAAACACATTTTTTTGCTGATTAGAGAATCAGCATGATACGGACACAGAATTCACTATTAATAAATTTAGTTCCATATAAAAATTTTTAAACCCTTTCAGTGTCATAAGACTTCAAGTCACATCATGTAACAAAGTATTATGCTGTTATTAAGTATAGAATTTTGATGTCTGAAGAGACTGCAGATGAGTTGGCAATTGTCCAGTTTCCATATTCTGCTGGAAACAGGCTAAACACTTTTTTATTCGTCATTATTCTAGGACTATGACAAGTCTACACCAGTATTTTCAGGTTTACTTTCAAGATAGAAGTAAAAGTAGCTTTGTAGTGGCTCATGTCATAGTGTCACAGGTCTTCGTTTTGCAAGTAAAAAAAAATTGAGCGTTATGAATGTTGAACATTTCCTGAGAGTCAAGTGGGTTTTATTTTATTTGCAGCTATTATCATTAATACTCAATATTTGCAACACAAATAATGGTTCTCTTAGGCAATGCAAGCCTGCTATTTATCCTTTTTCTGGTGGGATACCTTCTAGGAGAAGGGAGGATCTTGTATTACAGTGGGAAACGTTATATATTTTTCCTTAAGTGTTTTTGATTATTTAAAAAGATTAGGAAAATATCTTCAGTGAAAGTATAATCTGAGGTGCTTTTAAATTGAAGAAATGTATTTTGAAATGTCCCTTCTTAAAATTATTTCATAGTTGCAAAAGGGAAAAATCAAAGGATATGGCTTTCAGGAGAAGAAGAAATAATCTATGTGCCACTGATTCTGGATTGGACCTTCATATTTCCATCATTTAATATTCTCAGTTGCTCCCATTTATTTCATATACAACATTAAGATAAACAGCACAGCCAGAGCATGTGATTTTATCTGAACCAGAACTGCGGAAGAGACACAGACAGTCGTTCTTATTATCCCTGTTATTATGTACAAAGATACATTTGATAGGAAGCCCAGAAACCATAAATTTCAGTTCCAGCTCTCCTCCTAATTGCTGTTAATATTTCTATTTCCTTCACATTACACATGGTTCATATTTCTGACTTTGACAGTATCTTTCAGTGGTTCATTTTCACAAAATATTGGGCAGCTTCTTCAAGGTCACTTTAAGCAGGGCTGGGAACAGACTTCAGATTTCTATTGCATTGGCATTAAGACTCATTTGCTTTGCCAACCCTGCAACAGGAAAATATTATGGAAAATAATTTTTATATTGCAAAACATTTGCACTAAGAAGTGAATTTGGATGGTGTTATAATGTTCATTTTTCTATTTTTCGGTTAAGAAAACCTATTTTTCTGAAACCAGTTTTGTATTCATTTGAATGTGTATATTCAGAGCCTGTTATGGGATCTTTTGCCCATTTCTTATAAGGACATCTGCTGATGAAAGCTACTAAAAATGTTAACATTTGAGTTAATAAGCTTGTCGTTCATCTCATTTTGAAAGATGCAAAGTTCTTTAAGGACATGAGATGTCTCAAGCTATTTCTAGTCATGCATAAAAGCTGTTCCCTTACAGGTCCAGTCTTAATCCTGCAACGCTCAGTGTTTGAAGTGCCATTGCCATCTAAGTTGGTATCTCTAGGAGATGCAGTTTTGGTGAATTTGTGATTTTCCAGTTTACTGTCCAAGGTACTTTTTTAGTTCTTCAGTGCAGAAGCATCCCTTTAGTGTTGGCTGGGTTCTTGGTCCAGCCCAATGAAACCATGATTCCCTGCTAAGAGCTCCTGCCTCTGGAGGCATATTAAACTGACTGCCTATTTGCAGGGAGTGGCAAAGTGATTATTACTATACTTATATAGGAAATGAGGTAGAGAATTAGAAGATAGAGAAAAGAATTCTGGCTTGACCTTCTTTAAAGCCTTCATAATTTTTTTTTTTTGCCCCAACTCTTGATTTTTGGGTCTGACTTATGCTTAAATAAACCTGTCTTGACCATTCTCTTTTTAAAAAGCACACACAGAAAGGGATGGAGTTCAAAGATGATGTTATTACATCAAATGAGGCATTTTTATACCATCACTGGGCAGATTTAGCTCAATCTCCTTTCTGTATTAAATTAGGTCCTAATCCATCTTTCACATTACCTTTGACTGTTAACTGAAGTGGCCGCTTCAAGGGCCCAACTATACTCTATTCTCATGTAATCAATATAAACAAGTATTATTTTGCAGATTAGATAACTAAAATTAGGTAGGTTTAAATTCAAGTCACAGAGCTCAGCAGTCCCTTCTAGAACCAAACCCAAGGAGGTGACTTTTCCATACTCACACAAGAAAAATACAAGAAAGGTAGAACTCAAATACCCTGAGGCCATTGCTCATTACAAAATAATTCTTTCCCTTTCACAAGAGCAGATAGGAAGCTGCAAAATGAGAGGAGTGAAATTGGCACCTTGCAGTGAGTAGGGTCATCAAGATGATTAGGGTTTGCAAGGTGGGGAGGCTGAGAGCTGGGTTTGCTCAGTACTACTCAGAAAGGAGTGTGAATATATTGCAGTTTTCAACTTTACCAATTGACAAAGAAATTCCATTTTGATATTAAGGGAAATAATTCACAGGTAAGGTGGGATCAAGCATTGGAGAAGATCTCTGAGAGAGACTCTGGCATTTCCATCCTTGGAGATACTCAGAACTTGACTGGACATGGCCCTGAGAAACCTGATCTTACTTTAAAAAGTTAGCTTTAACTTTGAAGCTGCCGTTGCTCTGACCAAAGTGTTGAACCAGATGACTTTCAGAGGTCCCTACCAGCCTAGATTAATTTTATGACTCTGTCCCCTGAAGCTGCCTGTCTTGGCAGAGCAGAGCTTTCCTGCAGCCAAAAAGGAACTGCTCTTGTACAGCATGTCCCTGCCTTGCCTACCCTGGGCCACTTCCCCATGCTGGGCTCTCATGTTTTTCTTGATAAGTGTGGATGGGAAGAGCAGATGTCAGCTGAGCCAGGGCACCCTTCTGCTACTCCTGGGATATGATCAGCTCTGTGGTACAGCCATTATTATTTGGCTCCCTGTGCAACAGAGAACTGAATGTAAAGAGTCAATGCCTTTGAATTCATCACAGGAACTTTGATCTTTCTGTTTGAAAGTACTTTGACAGTTTCTTTTAAAACATCTGACAAAAATAGCTCAGTCTGGAAGCCAGCAGGTGTTTAGGCACTTTTTTTATTGCATATATTAATAAAAAATGAGTCATTTGTGTTAATCTGTGTTAGGCTGTTACAGATCTGCTTTGTACTGCATTAAAGAGATATTAGCCAGGAATATTCAACATCTCTATGAGGACTGCTTCACTGTGTTCAAATATGACATGGCAACGTACTTATGTCAATACAGATAAGGGCTTAAAAAAATGGGGAAAAGTGAATTTACTTTCAGTGTTCAGGCATAGACATATGGTGTCACACAATTAATTGCATTGAGAAGCAGGACACTCTGTTCTGGGCTGCTATAGACTGAGCATAAAAAGCTACAGAATTTGGCCCATAGTCTTGAGAAAAAAATAAAATGCAGATGTAGGTGAAACTTCTCGTATAAACAGCTGTGTCAAGTTCTATGTTCTCTTTTTATTATGCCACCAAATTTTCCAACAGCTGCATAGTTCTCTATGATACATTACCGTCCACTTGCTAGTCCAGTTTTCATTGTGCTTCCTTTGTGCTTTCTGGAGAGAAGGGAGATAAGGATGGGACAGCTAACATAAAAGCCTCAATTTTTACTTTAGTATTTAGAACAGAGAATAAAAGGTTGCACTTCAAAGGCTAGATAAATGTTGTTTAATGTTATTCAGCCACAGCACAGAATTACGTCAGTAGCATGTTTTCCAAGATGCTTTGTTGCATTTAGTGTGGATAGGCTGTAGAAAATATATAAAGACATGAAGATAAACAACCCTTCTTTCTCCCTGAGCATACCTGTCAACAGAAGGATGATTTAAGGGCTTTGCCCAGAGAAGCAGGGCCTGTGTGCTTGACACATCACAGGGAGCCTTGCTTTCGAAAACAGCGCAGTCTTTGATTTCCACTCCAAATATCTTGCAGTGTCAAACAGACAGATTTGGATTTGAGCTCCATTGCAAATATTTTGTCTGATCCAAAGTGCTGAAACTGACAGGGACAGATATACTTCCATGCAAGTATATACATACGAAATTGCACTGGCTGCACTTTATAGTGCTTTATAACTACAACAAGATGGAATTTTTTTCTTTTTCGTCCTATGATTTTAACCAATAATATGTTTTTTGCTGTTGTGTTTATGTAGATTCCTTATGATCAGAGAATAAAGGAGCCTCCTTGACTCCATAGCAGAAAACAAACTTTTCTAGATGCCTTGAAAAGTACTGAAGAAACTGAAGAAAATTCGTGTAAGAGCTCTATGTCCCATGAGGTGTAAAGTACAATATGTTTAAGGGAATTTAGAAGAGCTACATGTGCAGAATAATCAGGGATATTGTCAGTTTATGCTTCATTTACTTGATGTTTTTCCTTCATACTTTTTTTTAATTGGTTTCATAGAAAAGAAGTAAACTTGAAAGAAACATAATATGTGATACAGTGCACCATCTTTTCTCTGAAAACATGTAATTATAAAGAGTTTGCTTTTTTTGTATAAATTTTCTGGATTTTACATTGTTAAATGCAATTTTTTTGTATACTAATAAGGAGTTGAGATGGTGATTGTACAGGTCACCAGTCCATAGAAGAAAATCAGGAAAGATGAAACTGAGTCATTAACATTGCCTTATATTTACAGCTTTGTGTATGAAAGGAGAATTTTCTAACGATGACCTGATTCTGGCAGCATGTCAGTTTTCCACCATTTTTAACAAGTGGAACTCAAAATCAAACAAAACCAAAATGTACAGATTACTTAAATTTTCCTGTTTAAAATACCAGAGACTGTTTTCTCTCCAGCATGAATCAGAGGTTGAATTCAAGTGTACGGAACTGAGCATCTGTTACTATTTGAAGTGCTGTAAGTTATCCAGCCTGGCTTGAGGCTGTCGCTCCAAAAGGGCACAGCTCAGGTCTCACTCCTCGTTTGTACCTGCCAGCCCCACAAAAGTGTCTCAGACATTGTCAATGCGTAAAGTATCCAAACTGGCACAAGCTGATTTTGTTTAGGTACCTGAATCCTGCCTCTTACTGTGCACCTTGGAGGGCTGCAAAGGTACCAAACTGAATTTTTACTGCAGATTTCATGCTTAACCACCAGCAAATTTCTTCCCATATGTTGATGTTTTTACTCCAATTCCATGAAAGGTCCTAATATTTTCTTGTTCCTGCTATTCATCTGTCTTGATTATATCAACTGGAAGGGTCCTGTGGAAAGATCTTGGGATCTTGGGTGCAAGAACTTAGCTGTGGATCTGTGCTACTGTGCTAAAGTAGTAAAAATAGTAGTAAATGAGTGAAAAGACAATAAACCATTTGAGAAAGGAGCTCTTTGGTCTGATATTTGTAGATGAAGCTCTTGGGACTTAAGCTGCCCTAAACTGTAAACGTCAATACACCCTACGTAGGAGCTGTGCAGGCTAATTAATACTAATGGTGTTAGAAACAGTCAATCAATTACTTTTGTATGGAAAGTGAGTTTATGTTCTTGAGTACTATAGGAGCAATTTTGTACTTAATACATTAATTTCAAGTAAAAAGTTTTAATTAAATAAGAGGTGTTTGTGATTCTGATTATTTTGACCCTTACTAGCTCCACTGAAAGCACTTTTAGGTATTTGTATGACACCGTTTGTCAAGCTCAGCAGTGATATTTCCATTTTGGAAGAGGATAAAAAGGGACATATATTTTTATCACCCTTGCAAAGTTGTCAAGACAGTTTACCAGGTTGTGTGCAAAATCTTTTTCTTGCCTTCTACTATGATGATTGAAGAAAATGTTGTTTTCTGTCAGTGTCTCAGCCTACTTCTTTGTAACACAAGTCTTAAAAATTGTCATTTAACCTGTAGCTGTTTTGAGGAAATACATGCTGAAGTAAAACATTAAGATCTTCAGATGAAAATGCTATATTTGTCCTCCTAATTACTGTCATTGCTTTAATTAGTAAGATCTTGGCTTTGAGCTGTGACCTTGAGGTTAAAAAAATATTAATTATCAGTCTTTGAAAAATGCTAATTAACCCAGTCAACCATTAAATTGTTTAGATTACATGTGATAGTATTTCATTAGTATAAAATATAAACTCAGACTTTGTTAATGTATGAAATGTCATTTAAATTAGGCTTTACTCCTAAATAATATTTTGGATTTTAAAACAGGTCTTTTTCTCACTTATGTAGACATTCTCATATGCCTTGAAAAACATTTGTTATGTAAGACATTTTACTAAAATCCAAATTCAGCAGAATACTTGGGAATTTCAATTTCTTATTGGCACATTAGTGTTTGCTAGTTTACTGAATGGAGATCAGTGTTGAGTTCCTGTCCAGGCCTGAATGACCAGTTAGTTAATTGGTGTTGGAGCTTCTCCATGTGGTATGGAAAGACAGCCACAGTGCTGTCCTCTGTAGATTTCTTTGTGAGCTCTGGTGTTGGGAATGTCTGGACCATTATTTGGGCGAAAGAGAAGAGATTTTCTGTCAGATGAGAGCATCATTAAGGGATCTGTGGTGTGGGACAGCCTACGGGCACTGCAGATCAGGTATGTGCTCCACAGAGGATAAAAACTGTTAAATAGGGACTGAGCCCAACCAGAATTCAGCCCACAGAGAGATGGATTAAAACTAGTCTTATTCCCATCTCTAGAAGGAGTGCACAGTCCATTTCTGTACCACCTAATGGGGCAGTACAGAACCCTCTCATTGCTCTCAGTGTATGTAACAGCAGGCAGAAACTGCTGGGAGTGTTAGTCCTCAGAAATAATAATGTGCTATGTCTCCCCAAAGGAGCCTGTGTTCCTGTCAAGCTTCCTGGTACAAGTGCAGTGTGTTTGGGCTTGCACCTGCCTTGTGTTTGATCCTGTCTTCCCTGTAAGGGGGCCTGCACTTCCAGCACACCGCATGCCTTGTGCACCGACAGCTCACAGAGCTGGTGGGAGAGAATGGCTGGGGTTTTTTCTAACTACCATGGCAACTTAGCAGTTTAATTACAGAAATTACTTTCCTTTGCCCCATTCTTAATGGGGCAGGAGGGAGGAGAGCAGAGGGAAACAGGAGGAGAGGGAAAAAGTTACCTTAAAAATGAAAAATACATAATTGTAGTCCCTTCACTAGTAAGGGTATCATTTACTAAATAAACTATATTCAGAAATATGTAAGTTGTACATTTCCCTGCCACAGAAGACTGTCATATTAATTTTAAATTGCTGGAGGTTTTCAGCTGGGGGCTGTGAGAAGGAAGCCTTCCCATTAAATTTCCAGCGGTTAGGCACATAATTTGGTTAGCCTTTCCCTCTGCCTCCAGGAGTCACTGAGCAGCCAGCTTCAGCTGAAGTAAGCCTGTTTGTGCAAGCAAATCTTTTTTCTGTACACTTGCCTTCTGATAGACTTTGTCCTTAAAAAAAAAGAGATCCTTCTAGAGTCTAGGCTTCCTATTTGCATCATTAAAGAGACAAATCTAGCTGCTTTGCTTTTAGTGTCACTGTGGTCCCTGCAACAGAAATCAAAGGAGTGAGGACATGGAGCCTTGTGCCTTGTGACTCTCAGCTCAGTGCAAAGCTTTTGTCTGGGGCTGCACATGGGTTGAGATGTGCAGAGGAAGGTGTGGATGAAGACATTATAGCTGAGCAGACCCTGGTGCAGCATCTCTCAGGCAGGTATGCAGGTCTGCAATCTGAACACTGTCATTGTGGCTGCCAATTCTCTATGACCAAGAGAAAGGTGTTTTGCCTCCCCCAACTTTCCACAGAGCTGACAGACAAACTTAACTAGTCCTTTGGTGATTAGGGAGTGAAAGCATCAACTCCCCAGACATAGCCATTAGCATCTTTTATAGTGTCAAGTAAGTCAGTGGTGTGACGGCAATGTGACAAACTGTGAAAATGTCTTTGGTCCGCAGTGCAGTGGGATGGTAGTGGGAGTGCTGGAATGGAGGTTAATGCAGGCATGGTGCAATGTAGTGTTCACTAGAGTATTTCATCCTAGGAGGTATGGTGTAAATATTCTTGGATGATAAGTGTTTCCTGAGCTGTCCAGATTACCATAAACTATCAATATCCCCCTCTTACAGCAAACACAGATACAGGTTTCATCTTTCTGGAGCAGGCAGATTTGCATTTCTAACTCAGAGGAATCTCATTACTCTTATCCCAAAGACTGAGAAATGCTAAAACAAGACAAACAAAGAAAGCTTTCAGCCCTTTTGCAGTAAATGTTACTTTTACATTTCAAAATGGATTTAATTGAATGGAGGAAATTTAGTTCCAGAAGCCTAGCTATGCAACTGAAAGCAAGTGGGGTGATCCTACATTTGATTTTTTTTCAGCTAAAGCTTGTCAAAAGAATAATTTTGCTATGACAGTAGCTTTTTCAAATTAAGTATCTGCAGCCTTCTCTATCTTCCTAGACAAGAACAGCAGAATTGGAAAGTTGCAAATGAAATGAGATCAAACATCATTTGGCAGAAGGAGACAAGCTTGGCAGCAGTGAATGAATAGGATATTGATATTGTTCTTGGCATCATGAGTGGGGCTAGGAAAGGTGGGATGTTTGGGAGTCAGTGAAGATGTTGGAGATCTGTTGGTTTGTAGAAACATACACCCTTCATATGTCATTATCTATAGGGGGTAAGGATCTAGGCCTCTCCACCAGACTGAGGAATTTTTCTCATGCAGCCTGATGAATTTTGTGGCTTTTCAAGCATTGTTCTTCCATTTTTAAGTGGGGAATAGCTTGCCTTCACAGAACTTCTTAGGAATTTGATAAACTTATTACTTCTGGTAGTTACTGACTATGGAAAAGGATTGTGTGGTTTTTTCCTAGTGGCTATTGGTCTTCCTTTTCTTTATCTCTTTTTCTGAGATACACAATGGGGTTCCACATTCTTCTTATACCAAACAGAATATTATTAAAATAAAATTGAAAATATGGGATCGTGCACAACTGTACAATAGTTTATAAATTACGGTGTGTAATTCTTACTTTTTGCACTTCATTCTGTCTTCACAAAATGAAATTTGGAAAAGGCTTATTGGAGTTTTCAAATGCAATATTTCAGGAATGTAAAATAGTGTGCAATGTCATTCTGGTCTGAAGAAAATGCTTCTCCAGAGAAACCCATGTAAGCATTTCACCATTCATGTTCCTTGCTGTCCTTCATCTTTTTCGTAAAGTAATGCATTTCAGATTCTAGGTCTGTCTGCTCTAATAGGTATTTAAAATTGCAGCTGGGCTAGTGCCGTCTTACAGTTCAGTATTTTCTTTAAATGTGTATTGTCAGTGATATCTGAACAAATCAATTTCTTTAGACCTTCCATTCATTCTCTTCTAAATTATATTTAGGCCAAAATCCACATAAATAGCTTTAAATGAGTTTTCTTTTTCATCTTCTGTAGATATTGGCTGAGGCTAAAGTCCTGCTATATGTTATTTTCATTGTTACCATTAGTGACAAAGAGTCTCTGGAGTGCAAAGTCCAGGGCAGCCAGAATTAGCTGTGCAGACTCCTTCACCCATCCTACCTTAAATCAGATTTTGTAGAGCACAGATCCATTTAGATAAAAATATGATGAGTATTTTTTGAGGTTTGTTTCTTTGGAGCTGCTGAAGCGATTATCATATTTATATAAATCAGTGTTGATGAAAGTGTTTGAAAACTGCACTGTTGGAAATCATGACTAGTTGGACCTCACATACTTAGAGATTTTGGTCCTTCTAGTGACCATGTGCACTTTTGTAGTAGTACTATTCAAGAGTAGTTTGGGGAGTTTGCTTACTTTTTTTCTTTTGAGAAAAGTGGAAGTGTGTTTTGACTTGGATGGTACTCAAAAGGCATTTAACAATTTAGAGCTGAAAAAGATCTGTGCATGAGGGAGCTTTCCTTCCACTCTGTCAGCTGATCTCGTGAAAGTGTACTTTTAAAATCTACCATGACTCCTTTTTCTTTCTCTCAGAGAGTTTTTGGTTTGGGTGGGTTTGCTCTTTCATTTTTTTTTTTTCAAATTAGAACCAAGTTATATCTCTGAAGGCCTCAGCACAGGAAGGACGTGGACCTGTTGGAGTGAGTCCAGAGGAGGGCCACAAAGATGATCAGAGAGCTGGAACACCTCTGCTATGAGAAAAGACTGAGAGAGTTGGGATTGTTTAACCTGGAGAAGAGAAACCTCCAGGAAGACCTTACAGCAGCCTTTCATTACCCAAAGGCCTGCAAGAGAGCTGGAGAGGGACTTTCTACATGCATGCAGCAATAGGACAAGGCATAATGGCTTTAAACTGAAAGAGGAGAGGTTTAGATTAGCTATTAGCAAGAAATTCTTCACTGTGAAGGTGGTGAGGCACTGGAACAGGTTGCCTGGAGAAGCTGTGCATGCCACATCCCTGGAATTGTTCAAGGACAGGTTGAAAGGGGCTTGGAACAACCCTGTCTAGTAGAAGGTGCCCCTGCCCACAGCAGGGTGAGGGTTGGACTATATGAACTTCTGAACTAAACTATGTTGTGGTTCTATGGTTAAGCATAGACAGAACATAGAAAAATATTTTAAATTTCATGCATTATACCCTGAGGTTTCAGTTAAGAGCCAAGCTAGAGGGGACTGACAAGTAAGTCAGACTATTCCCTGAAAGCTGCTATTTCCCTCTGTATTCATTTTTCTTCCAATAGCAACATAATCTATAGTCAGACTAGGCTAATCATAGGTACCACAGCCTTTGATGTGCAAGTGCAAGAAATTAAGGAAGAAAATAATATTTTAGTAGTACATAAGCAAAATAAACAAATGAAAACCTGTTCCACAGTGTGACAGATGCGTGTTACTTTGATAAAGAATAGAAAAACAAAACCAGGTTCCATATTGTGAAAACAATACTCTATTGAAGAAGGTGTCTAACATCAGGAGCCTTAGAGCCTCTCTTGCCTAAGACACACCGGTCTTTCTCTTTTTTGTATTCTTACTGGAAATTAATTTTACTTTCTGTAATTATGTTCCGGTTACATTATGTATAGCTTCTGCCAGCAGCTAATTCACTGTTTTAATATTCTATTCCTTTCAGATATTTCAATACCTGCTGATTTTAGTCATTCAGCACAGATATCACTAGAGAGAATAAAGGAAATGACCTTTTGATAGAAAGGACAGTATTAGTTGCAGCTTTCCACTTGCTTTGAAAGACAAAGTGCAATGAAGCTGATTTCATACTCAGGTCTATGATAAAGAGGTTTCTTAATACTTTTTGGTGCTTTCTACCTACATATCCTAATTCTTGATCCATTTTTTTCTCTGACATTCAAGTGAAACTCTGAGTCTGTGGTACCGTGTAATGGGATGACATCATAACCATGTCATGCCATTTATCATAGAGTGGTGTACATAGATATTGTGTACTGTGCACCTTTAGCCTGCCTGGTTTCCCTCAATTTCTTTATTTTATTGCATTTTTCTGAATTACTTATTGACTATACCAATTTTTTTCTGTCCAAGTGAAATGCCTTTCTTAATGAGGTAGCTGAAGCAGCCAGTTGAGTCATCATGAATGTTCTTGAGCTGAACACTCAAACTATTGTTTTAATAAGAGAAAAGATACTCTTTTTGTTTCTGTTTTGGTTGTTCATGTGTCCATGTCCAGACACTGCCCAGGAGTGATGCTGGGGCTGCCTCTGTGAGGTGGCACTGGGGCTGTTCTATCATGGACAGACATGGTTCCAGCTGGCTCCAGCCAACGCCTCACAGGGCACAGCTGAGCCCCTCAGGGACATTGATTGCACCTCTACAATAACATGTTTAAGAAAAAGGGAAAAGTGCTGCAGAGCAGGTGTGAGAGAGGAGTGAGAAAAATGTGAGAGGAGAGACATCAGGGTCAGTGAAGCAGGAGGGAGAGGAGGTGCTTCAGGCACCAAGGCAGAGGTTTTCCTGAAGCCCATGGTGAAGACCATGGTAAGGCAGCTGTGCCCCTGCAGCCCCTGAGGGAGCACAGTGGAGGAGCTTTCCACCTGCAGCGTGTGGAGGCCCCCACACTGGAGCAGATGGAAATGGCTTGAAGGAAGCGACATTCCATGGAGAGCCCATGCTGTAACAGGCTCCTAGAAGGAACTGAGCCCATGGAGAGGGTTCCCACACAGGAGTAGGTTTTCTCACAGGAGTTGCAGCGCATGGGAAACCCACACCAGAGCATTCTGTTCCTAAAGGAGTGTACACCATGGAAAAGACCCCATGTTGGAGCTGTTGTTGTAGAACTGCAGCCTGGGGAAAGGATCCACATGGAAGCAGTTCATGAAGTATTGAACCTTAGTGGAGGGACTGTACCCTGGGACAGGGGGATAGTGAGGGGAGAAAGGAGCAGCAGAGATGGAGCATTATGACCTAACCACAAACCCCATTCCCCATTCTCCTGTGCCATTGGCAGGCAGGTAGAAGCATCAGGAATGAAGAAGTTGATCCTGACAAGAGTAGGGGAGAAGTATTTGTATTTTTGTCTTTTTTACTTACCATCCTACTCTATTTGTAACTGTCTATAACTTAAAATTATTTCCCAAGTTGAGTATGTTTTGCCTGTAGAGGTAATTGGTGAGTGATCTCCTTGCGTTTATCTCAAGCTTTTTCATCTTATTTTCTTCCCTTTTCCTCTTGGGGGGAGGAGAGAGAGAGAATGGTTGGGTGGATGCTTGAGTCAGCCAAAGTCAAACCCACCACAGTTTCTTAATTCTTCTGCAAAAATTTGGACTGTATCCTTCTAGCTGAAAATATGCTCTGCCTAACATAGCAGAATGGAGATTGTATTAAAATTGGGAAATTTGTATGTGACTTCAAGCCATGAAAATTGCGTGTATGACTCACAAGAAAGCACACTGTGGAAAGATTCTTAAGATGTTTGCACTGGGATACAAAACACTGTCAGCCATCTAAAATTAGTCCAGTGTTGCCTTTTCTGACTTTTCTGAAATTTCATCGAATCTACATGTTCTCTGGTTAGGAACATTAAGAAGACAGTTCTAAACATACTGCCACTTTTAATTAAAACATCCACTAGGGCATGTTATTAAAGTATGATCTGAATGTAATACCCTTTTTAAGTTCAACTTGCAAGTCCTTCAAGATTGAAAGGTACAAATAGTGAATTTGGTTAGGAGGTAAGGGCCTTGACCACCATGAAAGTGTCCTGTATGCAGACAGTTTCTTTTCCAGCTGGAATATTCTGTGAATGAAGTTCTGGTCAGTTGCAGACAATTTTTGATACAATGCCTGATCTGTATCCCTATCCTGGAGCTGTTGTCTAGGGCTTAAGCGAGTCTAAGCTTGGCTAAAGCAGCATGGTTTTGTTCTGTTTTTTTGTGTTGCCCACCCAAAGCTACTCTCTTTTACTTGTGGGTTTTTTTTTTTTTTTACCATTCTGTGTTGTGCCTTCACTGGGTGTTTTTCTAGTGGTAGGAACTTCCCTAGGATATTCACTGCTGACAAAGTGCTATTGCTAAAATGAAGTATGGTCTTGCTGTTGCTAGGCTAGGGAGTACACTGAACTCTGTTTTGAAGACCTTGAGCAAAGGAAGCTAAACATTGACAAACTGTGTGTGACATACATTTGTCACAAAATTAATTGCTGGAATTGCTTCCTCATTGTAACTCTGGCTCATAATTTCTGCATGGGCGCAGTTCAGCCATCATCATGTAATAATATAGGGCAGCTGGACGTCTGCAACACAGAGGGTAAAGGTAAGCACACTTTTGTTTCTCCTTACTTTGGCTTTACCACTGATTTTGTCTACTTACCTGCACCAAACTCTTCAATGGTAGTTTGTGCTACTGAGCAGCAGAAGTTTCATAACATTGCAATTACAGGCTCTTGTTTGGAGGGCTTGTATGCTGTGACACTAGCAGGATGTAATTACAACTCCAGTGTATAAGGTAGTGGACGTGAATCCCAAAGCATATTCTAGACTAGGATATGTGTATGCCAAATTATGTTCAGAGATGATAATACACCCACATTTGGGATCAATTTCCAGTGATATGAAATGCTCTTGTTTAAATACAAATAGCCAAGACAGACTCAACAGTGACCTGTACCACAAGTAACTTATAGAGACTGGCAGACAAAAGAGAATCTAAATGCAACCTTCAGTGCAATATTCCTGTTTTAGAGTAAGACTTATGTTATCCACTGTTATTACCTACAGTATATTGAATAAAATACTGCTCTGTCCAGAAACTGAAACCAAACTGGTAAGTTGCAACAATCAGTATGTAGGAGATATCTTAAAACCTAGATACAGGGTTAGATGCAGTTTCATTTACATCTGAGTGTTGAGGAAGGAAAATAAAGTGTATGTAA
Organism: Coloeus monedula; assembly: GCF_965178545.1. Lineage (NCBI taxonomy): Eukaryota > Metazoa > Chordata > Aves > Passeriformes > Corvidae > Coloeus > Coloeus monedula. The sequence goes on from NC_138781.1 coordinate 109,402,591, forward strand.
ATTTTATTAAACAGAAATATTAGAAATCACCTTGAGGAGAAACGAACAGACCTAAGTGCATTTCTCAGTCTAGATGGAATATCAGATGTTCAGCTTGAAAAACTGAAAACAACTTGAAGAAAGGCTGTCAAAAATATGCACCCTTAGGGAGCTCAGAACACTTGGAAAGCAGTTTTGTGCCATGAGAGTTACATCAGAGGACATGAGATGCATTCTGAACTTGTTGCTCAGATTGTCAGGAAAAAAAGTTGAATCCGACTTGGGCTTGCATGTCAGATCCCTGAATAGAGTGCTAACACTTCTTTTTATAAATGTCTCCAGTGAAAACATGTTTAGACCTTTTTATCTGACCCTCAGCAATTGCAGGCTAGGCAGCTGTTGATAAATTCAGTGTTCAAAAACCTCCATCAAAACCATGTATGATAGGATAATTTGATATCTTGCTATTTATTTTCATTTATGAGTAAAGAAATAATCAGTCATTGAGTTTTTGCAGCCTTCCAAATAAATGGGAGTTTCCAGAAGGACTCATCTTCATTTCAACAGACTTTAGATAAGGATCAAGCAGATTGAAACACCTTTTAGTAAATTCTATCCCTAAATCATCAGAATTTATGATTAGCCAATAAATAAAATTTTCAAACAAGGGAGGTATCTTTGAAAACACTGCTATTGTTTGTACACTAAGAATGGTCATATTGCTAACATATAGTCTGTATTTACAAATTACTATTCCAGTTTTACCCCTGAGTTACTTATGTAGATAAACCCTAAACTGCCTCTATGTTATCTGTTTCAGTTTCTGAATAGAAGTCACGTCACTTTTCATTTTTGTCAGTAAAAGGAGACGAATTGTTAATATGGGAATTTTTAATATATTGCTAGCAGTGCTTGTGTGGAACTGAGTACATACATGTGCATCCTTTTATTAAAGCCTGCAGCATTTTTTCCTTGTCTTTTCAGTGATAACTAAAATGCCTTTCAGTTTTAGTTGGGAGTTTGGCATCTGATTATAATAAACTTACTAATATGTTGAAATAGTAATACTTATTGATACACCTATGAATATTCTGTATGTGAAAAAGGCAAAATATTACTTTCGCTGGGTAATTCCTGCCATGCTTTTGTGACACTGAAATTAATGAATTAAGTATAGTGTAAACCTTAAGATCATTGTACAGTGCATAAGACACATTAAAAGCAGCTGCCATCAAATAATCACTGAGCAACCCTTAGTATGGGAATTCAACAAAAAAAACTCTCACACAAATATGGGGCTTACAGTGCTAACAACATTCAGGGATGGTACCATCACCAAGAAATGTGTGCATGCAACAAAAATAGCCCAAATACAGACTTTGGGAGCTTTCTTTTGATTTGTACATTGCTGTAAACCCCTCTCAACAGTCCATATGTTTTCCTAACGCCCCATTCATTTGGCCTCTCTTTACCTGCCGTCCCTTGTCTGAACTTTATGTTTTTTCTTTGGCCTTTGTATTTCCTTTGTGCCTTCATTAGTCCATCGTCTTTCCTATGCACTGGGAAGTGGAATATAAAGAACATAAGAGCTTCCCTTTTTACCATGAAATCACTCAGAGAGCATTAATGGGAAGAACAAGTCTTCCCCAAAATGGAAAGAAAAGTTTTAGTGAAGTAACTACACTGTACTTATTTTAATTTTCCTGTGGTGTACCATTATACAAAATTCCCACTTAAACACTTGCCATCTCCAAAGGTTTTGCTTAACTCAGAAAGTATCTTCTATTACTTTCTTCTTAGATTAAAGTATTAGGTAAATTATATTATGTATATTAATGCTGTTATAGGAGACACAAATAAATAATGTGTTCTGGAGTGAAGCCATGATTTTTGCTTTTTTCCCCTTTGAAGAGCTCTCACTTGTGACAGAGCTCCAATTGTGGTTCTCTTTTGCCTTAAGATAGCAGCAACTTAAACATTGTGTCTGCATATGTTCACTGAATGTAGGCTTGAAAGACCTGTATTTGGGCCTGAGCCACTGAGTTAACTCATTTAATAGTATTGGCAGCATTGGAAAAGCCCTACCTAAGATGCAGCATGTGCCAAGGTATGTGGAGCACTGCATGGTATAGGTGGGTCTTGGTGTTTAGTTAAGCTGAGCAGCTGCTGTATTTTTTTCTTTGTAATGAAAACTAGAACTTGATTGTCCTTCTGATGGCAGAGTAATAAACCAGAGAAGGGCACTAGGTAAGCCACTATGCCCAGTGGCTTATTCTACATTCTCACTGGGAAAATTTAATCTGGCTTTCAGCCAGAAGCTCAAGAGAACCTAAAGTGAGAGTGTCACTGAATTGTGTGGAATAGGATTTTTGGGAGAGTGAAGGACCAAGAGAGACTAATGCTTAGGTTCAAATTACTTTTGAAAAAAACAACATCTGAAAGAATGAGAGTGCATTTAGATTAGCTCCCTGAAGTACTTTTATTTAAATATTTTTTGAAATCTACAGTAGTTTGTTCTGAGGACTTCATTATTAGAACCACTGCAATGTATTGGAAGCCCACCCAATTGCTGTAAATCTCTATTCAGGAGTGAAGAGATAAGGAAACTAATTTTGACTTGTTTGCAGAGAAGTATTCTTGCGCTGAATTGCCAATGACATTCAACTTATCAGCCCGTCAACCTCTGAAGCAAGGGAAGAGAGTATTAAAGCAGAATATATTGTCATTTTCAGATGTGATAGCATCAGCAACTTGGGCCAGTGTAGCTTTTCCATTTGTAAAGTACAGAGCATAAATGATTTCTATCCATTAATGTAGTTTAAGTTATACTTTAAAAGTGATTTTAAAATGATCTTCTGCCCAGGGCTTTTGATGGGCCCAGTGGTCTAATTTCTCCAAGCTTCCTTTCAACCATACAGCTTGAGATATGAATACTGTTTACTGTGATTAAAAAACATCAAAGCATTGATTGTCTGTCTCAAATTCCTTTGCCAAGCTAATTTGAATCATTAACAATCCCACTGGACTCACAATTAAATTGTTTCTTTAGCCTGCTTTTCTAATTTTCCTGCTCCTTGAAGTAATATTCCATTCTCTTCATTAATTTTTAACACTTTTCTAATTCAATCAATACATGATGTAAAATTTAACTGTCAGATTTGCTTTTGAAAAACTAAATTAAAAAAAAAAAAAAAGCCTGAAAGGGAATCAGAAATCTCAACAAGACTGTAGAATAATAAAAGCAGTAACTAATTTTCATTAGAGAAACAAATGGGTGGATGAGAGTCATTATTGCATTTGTAAAATGTCAATTAATTGAGAGACAAGCTTTGCAGAGGATAAACGTAGGAACATAGGAAGGGTCATGTAGGAACCTGGCACCTCAGCCCAGGGTAAAAGGCAGTCAATCAGTTTTCTCTGGAATGGACTAGCAGATAGTACCAGAATATCTTCCTCTCTGTCCTTCAGGGCATTTCCATTCCAGGAAGGTCAGTGGGGTTACAGAGATTTCAATTCTGTACTGCTATCAAAAGTATGCATAATCTTATACTTTGTTTCATTTTTTTCCTGTAACTCTTTGCTTGGGAAAAGAATGTGGAAAACGAAGGTGAAACCATCTGTGGTAACCTGCTAGTGTTTGATTTTTCTATCTTTATTATATACTTTATTATATACTGATTTAGATCTTGCCTCCAAAGGAAAGATTTTTGCCCTAACTTGCATTGGTTTTAAGGCAATTTAATTACCTTAATGAAGAACCTGTGTACAGATACCTGCTTTTGCTCTCTTCTTTTTAGTTTAGTACTAGCACATTTTCTTTCTAATGACACAGAGGTAACTTTAAGATGGATAAGAGTCAGCTAATACATACAGTGATTGCAATTCCATCAGCTCACTCAGACCTAAGACAATAAAACTTCTCAAACTATGCAGGACAGGGCCTGACATTTGAAATACTGTGGATCTGGGTCTGAGCAATGGTGCAGGAAATCTCAGGTGCCCATAAATAGCAATTGAAACTCTACTGTGAAGGTGTTTCATAGAGGTAGATGGTTTTTCAGCTTCTCTGACCAGATCCAGAGGGAGAACATAAAGATTAGCTTTGCCCACACCTGCCTTTTAGTTTAAAACCAATCCAAGAAAGAATTTGTGATCTATGAAATATTGCACATACATGTTTTATTCTGGAGCAGTGGGGATAAGACTATTAAAAATGCACAAGTAGTGTATATATCTCTGGGGAGCTGACCAAAACCAGAGAGGTGAGTGGAAACAAAATGCTTCTTTCTGCATCTAAGAGTGAAAGGAGAGAATACAAATGCAGTGAACCTTCAATAAGAAGGAAAGACAGACATCTGATGGTCAAAAAGGAAATTAACTGAATAAAGCAATCCCCAGAATACAAATCTCAAAACAAATGACAGGACTTATTTGCTATCAGAATCTTAAGTCATGTGTCTATTGTTTGCCACATTCCGTAGATACTGCTTCTGCTACTTGCCACATACTGTGTAAGTATATGATACAAAGAGCATATTTGTGTGTTGATACACATTTTCTGCCCCTGACTGCATTTTGGATTAGAAATGAAGTCTCAAAAAACACAATTATAGCAGAACAGTTCTGCTAATCCAAAATGGAAAACTGAGACTTTGATTTCTCATTCTTGAATATATCCACTTTCAGATTACTGAAGCTGTAATAATTATAATATATAATATAATTAAAGATTGCTTTCTTTCTTCTTGCCCCCGAAGATGCAAATAATGGATTTGTATGGAAAATATGAGTATCCATATGGTACGATTTGAAATAATGTTTTCAATGGAGTCAGTAACCTGTTACAGTCCAAGTCTAGCCATATGTAATTCCCCTTCACTAACTGAATTTGTCTTCTCAGAAGAACATTTGGTAACTAAATAGGCCTTTCCATCTGTCTTGAGCTCAAGGGCCTTCACAGTTTTAAGGACAGCAAATAGATGCAAGAGATGTGTCTATGGAAAAAGAAGCAAAGCAGGGCTGGAGTTTGGGTATTCACAAAATTGCTGTAAATAATGTGGAAGTGCCACGTAAACTGAGGGAACAACAACAAAAAAAAAAACTGCAGCCTTCAACTAAAAGGCAGATAATTTAAGTACCTAATGCCTGTGGGAATGGTACCTTCAAATGGTACCTTCTTTTCCCAGAAGACAGGGTCTAACAGCCATCTGTGCAACAAGGAGCTGCATATACAGATTATCCTATATGGCCCTATGGTCTTCTAAAGGGAGTTCATACCTTTCAGTGCATATCTTAAAGGATTCCCAAGACTCATAAGATAATTTAATACCTAATGTTATTTAATCTTTTGGCTAATGTGTGTACTCAGTATAAGGCCAAGGAATCATATATGTAGTTATGTCCTGTCTTCCATCTACATCATAGCTGACTTGAAAATAGCCTTGAACGGTCCCAGAAATGTTCTTGATGTATTTTATTGTTGTGTGGGTTTTTTTTTTTTTTAAAGGACACAGATGATACAAAGATTGTATGGGAGGGAGCATGAAGTCAATGGGGAATGTTTAATCCTAAAAATAGAATAGAATAGAATAGAATAGAATAGAATAGAATAGAATAGAATAGAATAGAATAGAAGTGCAGTATTTGTACAACCTAAGAAGTGACATGATGCTCTTATTTATTTATTCATGAACTTCCAACAATTATTTAAGAGTACTTGCCATGCAGCATCCATGAGTTAAGCTTCCTGAAGTTCCTAAAACTTGATTTCTTGGTCCAATACCCTGATTTCATACCAAAATAAGACCTTTAAAAAACATGAAGCTGCTGAACTTCAGGCTTATCTGTTTCTTTAATTTTACATCAAGTAGCTAAAAATGGTTTTGTTTCCTTCTTTCTATCACTTATATGGGTATATACAGATACAGAACTTTGTATCTCTAAAGGCCATTCTGTCTTTCAAATAAAGGCTTTTAAATTCTTCCTCAAGCCAATTTGGTCTATTGTAATGGTTTTATCATTTAGCCCTTCATTGAATAGCCTGCTCATATCCACTGTAGGAGACTTTCCCCAATATTGTTCAAGATTTACCAACTCTTTTCTCTTTCTGTCTTTACAAATCACGTTTCTGCTTCAGTAACACAGAGATGCTCCATCAGCATTTTCAGGTTTTTGTTTCCATTTTCTGTCTGGTCATTTTGTCATTTTCTGGTATCTGCAAGTAGAGCAATTCTTGGTAGAAAAATAAGCTATTTACAGGCATATTTGGTACTACAAGATGCAGAGAAACCTCGAATGTATTGGCAAAACTTAAAAAACATTTTATGGGTTAATTTGATATTTCTTACAAAGTGTGATACATACCAAGAAGATTTTGAATGACTTGAGTTAGTGTAGAAGAACAGCAGTCTTTGTAGAAGAACAGTATGTCTTTCTCTTTCTGAAAATGCTCTCTTTTTAAAGAAAAATAGGCATAATTTGGTTGTTTAGCAGGAATATCAGTGGCTCTTCTGTAGTAAAAGCTCTTTGTGCTTTCTGCCTGTGGTTGTCAGGTATTGGGCTGTGTTGTATTATAGTTGTCATTTACTGTGTTGGTTATGAGCAAAACTGATTTTATTGATAATAATGTTAAATGTTTGCTAGTCAAATACTGAGTATGAAGAACTTAATTGTATCATTTGTGAGGGACTGTCTGTATGAAAATCATATTACACAGGAGTATGTATCATCTGCATTAGCAAGACAGATGGACAGCTATACTGAAAATGGTCTTCACTGTCCTCCTTTGAAAGTTGTTTCATCATTTATGCATCCCTTTTGCTCTCATAGTAAAGGTAGAACAAACTTCATCCCATTCTGAAAGCTCTCTTATTTCATGATATATCAAACTCTCATTTAGAACTACTTATCTAAAAATTAATGTATTTCCAAATCGAAGTGTTCACTGCACTGTCTTTTTTTTTCTTTTTACTTTTTCTTTTCCTTTTTTTCTTCTTCCCTTACCAGTTTCAAGTAATTACTGGTGATATTTATGCTGGTGAAATCCATCACTTGGTGTTACTTTCCCACACATGGGAATTATTCATCCATCCATCAAAAGGTTTGCGTGGGTGATAATGATGTGCACAATAACATTAAGCTGCAGTAACTCTTTCCGTAGACTCTGACAAGTTCCTGGCTTACAAGTATTCATCACAGGCACTGAGTATTGTTTTCCAAAACTGCACAGAGCATTTTCTAAGCAGGGGGTCTTTACAAGGAGACTCCACTTGGGTAGATGGAGCTACTACACAAATTAGAAGCCATGCTGTTTCTCAGCTTTCTCCTGCCACTCTTCCTGCCTGCTGTGATAGTTTGCATTCGGTGCTACTTACACACAGCATTACAAATGCATCCCAGCCAGAGGCAAAGGAACAGAATGTGTGCAGAATCCATACTTCACAGAACTCTGTCAGGGTATGGGCTCTTCCAGTTGTGGCAATAATGAAACCCATATTCCTTGTGTTTAGTTTTGGGCACTTTATTGTCAAAATGACATCAAACATCAAAACAATAGATGAAGTTTTTTTCTTGCGCTTCAAGAGATTTTATGGGTGAAAAATCCTGGTAGGGAAACCTCCCAGACTTTAAAAGTTTCTTTTGAGGCACTGCTGTTTCAAAGTTAATCTCATTTGTATTGGTGAGGATTGATGCTGTCTATGGAAGTATGAGCATAAGCAAGAATGTATTGCAGAACTTAAATGAGGTAAAGAGCAAGTGGTAAGATGTGTTGTTTGGACTGTGAAGGGGATGACAACTAAGAAACTGCAAGATGAATATCAAGGAATGGCTCCTGATTTGGGGTTTGGGGTATTTTTCTTTTGCGTTTTTGCCTCTTATTTTTAAGACTGGGGGAGTCTGGAACGTGTAATTCATGTTACAAAACTGTGGCATGTAGGTAATTAATTTTAAGGAAATTAATCTAGGGTATTTCGGTAACAACACTAGGACTTTGCTGTTTTCTTTCTTCTTGGATGTCTAAACATGCTAGTCACTCAGACAAAAGCTTACAGCAAATAATTGCTTTTATTTTTACTTAAAGCTGCATCTCTCCATACAGAGATTGCTACCATAGAGCCTTCTCATTAGGAAACACTGTTTGAAATGACTACTCTCATATACAAGAGAGAGGCTTTAGGCATCCTTTGGAAAAAGTGAAGGGAGCATAAAGGATTTAAATATTACATGCTGCCTAAATTGTCTATTTCGACTGGTAGAGAAATTGCCAAGGCGTTATTATGACTAAATGCAATTCATCTAAGTTTGTATTCCAGGGAAGAGCGAATCCTGAAAAACATCCGCAGTGATCAAAGCTGACAGCATGATAATTTTAATTCCAAAAACTGAGGCAGCCAGAGCAAGCACTGCAGGTGAACAAAAATGCTGCAACTTCTTCAAGAAATGTTAAGTTTTAACTAGAGCAATTATTTGGTATGCCATTTAATGCATGAAGGAGAATTACTTTCCTTTGTGTAACACGTCAGTTGAGAAAGATTAAGTTTAAGATTACCCTTGGCAGAATTAATTAGTAAGATAAAAAGGCATTTAAGGCAAAACCTTTTCTTGAATCACTACTTTGAGGACAGTGAGCAAAATCCATAGGAGTGATTACACCATAAATTATAGGACTGACACGTAGTTACAAAATCTTAATGCAGACAAATACGTTTGATTTGATTTTGGGGGTGGATGTTCTGTTTCAGTAGGTGAATCAGAGAAATACCAAAGAACCTGTCACTAACAGGCTTCAAGAATAAACTATAAGACCAAGAAATGCAATGTCCAGCAGCAGAGCGTGCAGACTTCATGATTCAGTGGAAAGAGGGATGATGTAGTTAGGTGGTTTTCCATCTCTGAAAGCCCTGTCTGAGCACAGGTGCTGCTAAACCAGTGTCAGCCAGTGTTGGAAAGGCTGTTCAGTGAGGCTGTGTGGGCCCAGCCCAGCCAGTGTTTCGGCTTTTAAATTGCACTTCACATTTTTGAGGTGTTTCACCAGCTCTTGACTCTTCGATTCTCATACAATCCCTTGGGTATTTGTGTCTCAGAACACTGAAATAGAGGGAAAAATTTAGATTCTAGTTTTTCATAATATCCATCTCGTTTCCTTAGATACCAAGCTCAGTCACAGATTAAGTATCAAAATCAAGATGTGAAAATAGATACTTCTGGAAATACCTGATCATGTGCCTCCCCTGAAGAAAAGATCCCTAAGAATGCGGATCCATGGATTTCCCTCTAAAGTCATTGCAGATTGACAGTCAGTACCTGCTTTGTGCTCATTTGGCCCCCTTTGCCCTTTTCCTGGTATTTTTCTCATTTCACTGAAGTGTTAATCTTCAGCTCTGACCTGGAGAGGAATTTGGAGAATTTCCATGTTGCAGTAGCAAGGGATTTCTTGTAAAGATGCCCCCTCTTCTAACAATTTCTTCAAAGCTACTTGTTGTCATCTTGTTTGAGTGTCTGCTAATGAAAACTGACAGTCTGGTCCTCTTAATCATTTAATGTCACATCAAATATCTGTAATTAAGGGAGAAGAAACCCTTGCAAATGACGCATGTTTGAGGCTTTTTTTACCTCGTGTAATTTAAAACCTTATTTTTTACAGTATATGCTGTGTTTTCTGGTAGAATCGTCTCTTCCTTATTTTAGGGCTGAGTACAATAACTTTGTACATTTATGGTGCAATTAAATCTCTTTCTCATTTCATTTTTTTTAACATGCCTCTTATTTCCCCCCTCTTTTCCCATATTTAATTATATGATATATTTCTGTATACTGACTATGGATTTTTCACTTTCATTTCTCAAAATGTATGAAAAAATCCATGCAACTTTAAAGAACGCTCATGAATTTTAATGAAATAACTGCCAATATTTTGAATGTCTGAGGTGATATTTGAGTTAATATTGCGAGATATGACGTTAAGTGTCTGAAAACATTTTTTGGTTTCTCCTTCCCTCTACAAAAAAATCAGATGCACTATCTGCAGAAAAAAGAAAGAGAAAAAAACAGTCTCAGTATGTGTTTTTAAAAACATCTCAACCATTTATCAGCTTATTTAAAATACTCAGATGTCTCAATCAGTCAGGCCTCTATTGTACAAACTACTGTAAAAATACAGAGACTACAAATGCCTCTATTGTAAAGATCATACAATTTAGAAAATCAGGGTATTAATCAGCCGAGAGGCTGATTCTTTACATTATAAAACATTACAGGATTTTACATAAATTAACAGTGTGCTTTATTCAAAACCAAGTGGTGATAGGGAATTCATGAGTGTAACTTGCTCCCAACATTATTTTACTTGATAAAGTTTTCTTTTTCCTCTAGAAATCAGTATCACTTTTCTTTCAGAGACTTCGTGTGGTTTTTCGTTATGCATCTATCATTTCCACAAACCACTCTGAGACTTTGGGGTTTTTTTCATAAAATATCAAATCTTACTTGGTCTTCTTCATTGACCTTTATTTCTAATTTATATTCTTTACCATAGTAAAGTTCATGAGAAAATTGTTTTTTGACTCTGTGATAGATAAACTTTGCTTCATATCTTTTCAAAATGGTAATGACTCCAAGGAGTTTTAGTGTTAAAAGAAAACAGCATGATGGAAGAGAAGCAGCAAAAAAAGTTCCTTCTCTTTTGGAGATTTATTCCAAATTGAACTTTCTTAGAAGGACTTTTAGTTTCTCAGATGTTGTATGACCTTAGGATACTGGCACCTAGTGAAGTGTTTGGAGGTGAGAAGAAAATAACCTTGTCTGCCTAGAATTTAAAAATTACCAAATTTGGGCTGAATGGCAGCTTCCTCTCATTCTTCTCTTCAAAAAAAAAAAAAAGTTATGCGGTGAGAAAAATAATTTTAACAAAAAATCTATCCAAACAAAGTGCGAGGGTCCTCACCAAACATAAATATCTTACTACATGAATATTTTGGTTTGGAGATAATTTTGCTAGTGATTTGTTTAAATGCTAAAGCTAGAATTTGAGTACAAATTTTCCTGAGAAAATGCATTTTTACGTCATTTTCAGCTCACACTTTTTGCTGTTACTAATAACAATCCACAAATTTGAATTTCCATCGGAAATAAATAACTCATGCACAGCAGTAGGAACTTCCAGGCTGAATAGACTATCTGTGAAATTTTAGTTTTACCTTAGCCTCAGTTGTGTATGGTATCCTGCCAATCCTGCAGAGAACACTTGAGATTTAAATGAGTCATATGGTTCATCTACAAGGCAAAGCCAAGTACGTCTTCAGAAGCATGTTATTTCTTATTGTTCTGGTATGGTATCTGCACATTTATCAAATGCAAGAGCAAGCTCTTTTTGCTGTTCATAGACTTGGAAATATCTCCTCTAAGCTCCATAAATAGTAACAGTGGATCTATTTAGCACAGAAGAAAGTGGGAGTGTAATTAAGAGTATATGATAGCATTACAGGAGGAAAAATCTAGGCTGAGTATTAGGAAAATCTTTCTAATGTCATATTCAGTAGACAGGCAGCAATCTAGGATAAAGAGCCTGAAATGCCTTCATCTTTTCCTTTTTTTTTTTCTGTCTGAGAAAAGATGAGATACATGGTAAGGAGAAACCTGAATCAGAACAGAAGTGTTCAGTGTAGGACACAGCCAACTGAATGTTTAAAAAAGTTAGGTGCCTTGTCTGAGAACATCACTAGACTTGCTTTGTGATCAAGGAATGGTCATAGTTTGGAAAGCAATTCCATGTCTCATCTAACTGTCTTAGAAAGGAATAAACACTCCCTGGAGGAGCTGCGCCCTCTCAGTAGGCTCTTACAGACCTGTGATCTTTTATTTTCTTGCATTTGCAAAGCAGAAAAATTAAATAAATACTTGCATTACCTGCAAAAGTAAATATGCAACAACGTTGCTGAAAAATGATTGGTTAGCACTTGCATGATTTCCCAGTGTCAGCTTCTTAGATCCATTTTGTGATTGGGCTGCGATGGTTTTTTGAGATGTTTGATTAAGGAACTCTCCTGAGCAGTCACACTGTATAAACTACTGAGCTTTTTGTTAAGCATCTCCTGCTGCTTGTTTTACAGCCCAGAATCAATTTTTGTTTGCCTGAGAGCAGCCTGAGGCTGTTAACTGTGATGGTTTCAGGATATGCTTCATATGTGGTTTGCCCATCCATGCAATGTTAATGGCAACTCGTTGAAGAGAAGTAGAGCAAACAGCTGAGGATGGTAACTGTTTAATTCACCTGCATTAGTGACACAATACATAAAGGCTTTTAAGTTAATTACATCCTTTTCCATCATCTAGTACAGTAAAATACCCACGCTGAAGAGACACAAAGCTGAAGACTGAGGCGATTTTGTGAACCTTGCTTTTGGTTTTGTTCAGGCAGATGGAAAATCTTTGGCACTGATCTGTCTCTGAGCACACGGTGCATGTGCTGGTCCTGCTATGAACACTTTGATCATCTTGTAGGTTTTAATTTCAGTTTGAGGCTGTCTTACTCCAGACAAGTAACACAGTAAGTTTGATGTTGGAGAGTGAGAAAAGGAGAGAATGAGAAAGGCAAGTTGTGCTTGATTTTCCTGCCCCTAATCTGGGAATACAGATTAATTTCATTTCACTGCTGCAGAACCTGTGTTTTCAAACATCTTGACTGATCTTTCATTTGCTTCAGGCTGTATGTCTTCCTGATACAGAAGTAATGCACAGAAGTCCAAAGTGACTTTGAGTCAGTTTGAGTGTTCTAAACAAGGAGGGAAAACCTAACTGTCCCTAAACCCTGTGGAGAGAAGCATTTCAGACCAAGTTCTGCATTTTTAGGATATTTAAGATGAAAGAGACATACTGTTACATTGTAGAAATAATGAAGCTATCCATCTCAAGTCAATTTTCTACTTTTTGTCTTGTTATTTATTCTTCTGTAAAAGAAACAGTTGATTTAAATTAATTGACTGTGTATGCTGAGAACTTTTGATTACAGTTTGCAATTTTCTGTTGTTACTGTTGCAGTTTTGGATGCTTGCATTATTTTTTAAAATGTCCTGCAGTTTTTTAGCTTTAGCATGTCTCTTTGGACATTGATATGTTTCTTCTGTGCACAGACAACAAAGTTTAGGCTAAAAATGCATTTGGCTGTGCCTGGACTCCTGACACATAGTTGAGGTGGGTTTCATAAACATGAATATTTATAATCCCCTCTGCAAATATCCAAAATGTATGGTCCTCTTCCCTTTCCTGAAAATTTTCTTGCTTCCTTATGCTATTTTCTGTTATTGTTCTCTTCACAGCTGGGTCTAACCCCATCACAAGAAGACAGACCTCAAATGGTTAATTTTTACATACTCAAATCCTGCCCCAGCTGTACCTGTGGCTCTTACATTCCTAAAAGAATTTGCCTATTTGGCAGGTGGTGCTGTCATTAGAGCAAGAAGGAGATTGCTGGTCAGGTGAAAGCTTGATTCAGAAAGATACAGTTTATGAGAATTAGATCATTTTTTGTTGCAGAGGGCCTCATTGAGGGCTCTTGGTAAGAAGAGGCAACGCGTGTGCTTAAAAAGTAAGTGTTCATTCTCCATGTGCGATGTGAATAATTTTTGCAAAAAATATGTGACTTCTGTTTGAATCATGAGTATTGGCAAGAATGAGGGACATACTAGGTGAATGATGCAGTTTATTTTCCCAATGAACAGATGGCATCTGCATCTTTTAATAACAAATTTTGCCCTCTGCCTCCTTTGTAAAACAGTTGGCGTTTCGTGCAAAGCTTTTCAATTTCTGACTATTCATTGTTTTGAGATAAAATCTTTTTAGCTACTGAGGTATACTCACTCTTTTGCAAATTCAGAGGAAAGCAGAACGAAAGGAGCATGTTGCAAAGCACCTTCCTTAAAGCAGCAGCACAGATTACAGCAGCAGTTGTTTGTCCACTTGTCATTCCTTTTCATAGGTTCAAGCCTCAAGAAGTCACTTACATCTCAGAAAAGTACAGAATAGCAACTACAAACCTAAAATTCAAAAGGTCATAGACTACATTTGAAATAGAAATCAGCAGGATCTGTGGACATGGATTTCCAGCCTGTGTGTGTGGGGAGTGGATTTTTTACTTTAGTTTTAGCAGGTTTACTGGGCAGATTTCACAGGACTGTGGACTGGATGAGTGGATGGATCACTGTAAAATTGTTAAACATTAAGAAGTTAGGTATACTTAATTGTTTGTCACTTTTAGCCCCCAACTGTGATGCACTGATGAGAAAATGAAAAAGAAACAGTAACATAAGATTGTTTGGAGAAAGTGGTCAGATTCTGATACACAGAGTACCTCCAGATCCTGGGACTTTTTTCATTATCATTATGAATGTAGGATTTTAAAGGATTTGGAGAGTTACTGAGTAAATTCTTTTTCTGCTGCAAATAATCATATCTCTCACAGTTCTATTTTAAATGTACACCAGTTCAGAAATTATTTTGATCTTTTAAGCAAAGTGTAGAATACTGAGTTCTGAAACTGTTCATTAAGTACTCATAGCTTCTATCTTTAATGAATATTTGTGAAATAAAATAGAAATATGGCAAATACTGTAAAGCTATTTAATTTTTAAAGCCCCTCACAGTGGCTATCCTGTCAGTCAGTGATTCCTTTTATGGTTACCTTTCACTGGAGGTCACTGTTGTAATGATATTGCAGACCTGGCTAATTGTTTAAGCTTTCCTCTCAGTTTTAATGAACAGAGAACAAGAAGGAATGTGTGCATTGTTCTTCCTAGTGAAAATCAGAATGTGTCCTACAACATGGTAGCTGTGTCTCTAAGGTATGTCAGTTTTTTGTGAAAAACAGAGTTTCTCAGGAAGAAATAATTACCTGAGTATTTTACCTTGGTTGGTTTGTTTGTTTTGTTGGTTTTTGGAGTTCGGTTTTTTGGTTTTTTTGCCTTAGGTTTCATCTGAATTGAGAATTTAATAAAAAACTTCAGTAAGAATTTCAAATACTGGTTTTCTGGATCCTTTGGCTTTGACTTTCTTAGCTCCTGTGTCAACTGACTTTTCTTGATTGCTGAAAGATTAAAATAGATGATGAAAAACTCTTTAAATTCTGTCCCAATATAACTTTATAAAAGCATGCCTGAAGCTTAGTGGCCTTCAAAGGTTGACTTGTGTACTATTAGTTACGGTCAGATGGATCACGTGCTTTGTTCTCAATATGCACATGGTGTTTCAGCCACTTGAGTTTAATTTGAGAACTGTGGATTTGTGTTGGAGTTTTATTGTATTTAAGAATAAAAGAATTTCTGTTTAAGAAGGCAGGATATGAGGCTCAAAGGGAAGTCCTGGTTCATACAGTTATTTTCTATTGCCAACAATTATGCTAATAGAAAAAAAATATCAAGATTTGATGGTGAGTGAGAATGGTCAAGACAAAAAGGTGTTTTGCTTCGCTTTGCTTTGGCTTCTTCCAGGATGACATGCCTGCTCCATCTTTTGTCAAGATTTGATTATCTTTCTATATCACTGTGGAACAGAAGAGTTTTCCATGAACATGAACAGCACCCTTACTATTGCCTATCAATCTGGCTCTGCAGATGTTAGCACTGTTCAGCAGTTCCATGAGAAAAAACAAAGCTAGCATTATTAAGTTGGCAGAAAACATTGGTGGTCTAAGAGCTGTATCATTTCTTATATTAACCAAGGCTCTGTAATGTCTGCCTCGTTTTCTATATTCAGAGCCACAATCTACTGCAAATGATCATTTTGTCTCTCGGTCCGTAGATACAGAATAAGGAAATGACCTCTGTTTGCTGACATGGAAGTAACAAATTTCTGCCATTTCATCATTTTAGTAAAGTTCCTGCACTTCATTCTTTTGCCTGTTGCAGCGTGTTCATTTAACTGCATGATTTAAAATGGAGAGCATTTGGCTAATTAGCAGGCAGCTGTTCACTTAAGTAAATGACTCATAGAGTGATATTTATGGTGCATAACTATTTTTCAAGCCTGGAGAAACTTGGGGAAAAAAAAGACACAAAAGCAGATGTTTATGCTTCTACATCCATGAAAAATGCAGTGAAAACCAACTGCTGTTTTCATTTAATGGCATTTTTCTCAAAACTCAGTGATAAACTGGCAACCCCAGCTTTTAACTAATATCTTTCAAAATTAATAATACTGTAAAGCAAAAATCCAAAATATTTAATTTCCAGTACTCATGTGAACTAAATATGTAAAATGAATAATCAGACATCACATGAAGAGGCCTCAAAGTTTATGATATATATAGGCTTAATTAACACTTAGATTACAGGAGCTTGCAATTTTACTGAAGCCATTTTTGCTTTCCAAAACAGTTATGTATAACGCAGTTCAACTACAAATTGTAAAATATCAATCCCCATAAACATTATACAGATTCCATTTTAAAACAGCGTTACTCCAGCAAAATTCCTACAGTGTTCCCTTTGCTCTGCTTTGGGAGTTTATAACTTCACAGACTTTAGCATTTGGAATTAGGACATTCTGACATTTCCCATTAAGACTCCCTTGTGTTCATGCTTCTACCCATGAGCTGGTTTTCTCAGAGCTGAAGATATCACCTTGGTGCTTTGGAAATGGGTTGGGGGTTTCTCCCCTCTTTCCTCTGCTGTATTTTGCCTGGCATCTGTCCAGCGTGTCTCTCCTGCTGTTGAGTACTCTTCTACATCTCCTCTCATCTTTCCTCTGCCTGCTTTAATTCATGCGCTTCTGGGTGCTCAGGTCACTCAACTGTAGCTCAGGTACAGTTTAAAATCTGTTTTGAACAAAGAAAAAAACTATGAAAGAGAAAATTTTCTGTGTTCTCCCCCACTCTTTTTCTCTTTTAAAACTGGATAGTGCCAGCTGCTAATTTAAAATTTCTGAGATTGTACCAAGTTCTGAGTATGAAGTTCTGAGTCATTGCTGGGTGAATTAGGCAGGTGGACAGTTTTCTCTCTTCCTTTGTTATCCTCCTGCACCCTGCTTTCAAATTCTCCTGAGTGTTTTATAAAAGCTGCTGGTTAAAATACTCAGGTTTTAATTATTTTTAAAGGACTTCTTTCTCATATAAATGAGAAGAAACTTTAAAAATGGCATATGTACCTTTTATCACAAAATCTATTTTAAAGTTGGGTTTTTTGCTTGTTTTCGCTAGGACAAGGAGAAAAGAGGTTCCTTTATGTAAGCAGTATGCAACTTAAAATGTTAGAAATATTCTTATAGAATGAGAATAGAAACATTGTAGGATATGCACATATTAAATAATTATTATATCTTTAAAGAGGAACCTGAGGTGTATCAGTGTTTTGTGACTGTGGACTAATGGACTCAGCAGGATTCATCTGTAGTTTGTTTTGTTCAACAAAACCATTTCGAGCTAGACTTGATAGTCAGTAGCAAACACCAAGGAATTGTAACCAGACTGTCCAGCCCTCTGTAAATTGAAATTGCTTTACCATGCTTTGTCATTGTATTCTCTGTGTCTAGTCTGGAAAAATGTTTCAGTTCAGTTTGGAAATGAGGTGTACCAGAATGGAATGGAAAGGAATGTGAAACCTGGATTTATGCAGCAGAATTGGAGGTGTATTACTCTTTTATCACCTGATTTATTGCCTATTTTATAAATTCACAATCATAACCCACAGTTACATTTAATTACCTTGGCATATAAAATTGCTGTCCTAATTTTCTAAATAAAAAGGAAAAAGACAGCAAAAGATTGGAGAAGCACATGCTATTGTCAAGATAAAACCTTGAGCTAAACTACCAGCCTTCAGAAGCAGAATGACCTCCCCAAATTGAGAGTATTTTAAGATTTCACTTTTCATCTCTCAACAGCTTTGGAACAATTCCCTAAGTGAGACTTTATAGCTGTTGTAATGGTTAATCTATGTTATATTTGAAATAAAAAATGTGTTCTATATACAGCAAGATTTCAGCAACCTTAAAAAGATTTTAAAAATTATCAGTTTAGCACCATAGAAACCTCTCATAAAATGCAAGACTGACCTTGTGTAGTACATAGTGGCTTTTTCATTCCCCTGAATGTTACTTGACTTGGAAGATTGACACAAATCAGGCAACAGTTGAACTGAAAAATACTAAATAAATTTTATTAGAAATCTAGTTAGGTGAGTTATCCTTAGCAGATAGCAGAATTATCTGCTGAGTGCCTTGTCTACAACGCTGTCCAGAATGTGTCGCTTTTGGGGCTGTCACGACACACACGGACAGTGCCTCAGACAAAGGGCAAAAAGCTGCTTATTAAACAAAGCAGCCTCTTCTATATACCTTTTGTATGTTATCGTTATACCCATTGTGTATGAATTCGTTACAGATTCACTGGTTGCTAAACTACTACAATAAACTCATTGGCTATTATTAACTTCAATATATACCATTTGCTACCTATGGCAAAAGCATTCAAGCATTCAGAAAAATAACAGGTGCAGACATGTTGCTGTTTTTCTCCTTCTGTTGTTTAACTTCCATGCTTCTGTTGATACTACATTCTCATGGGTAAAAACTAATAACTGCTTATCTTCTCATGGACTTTTCTCACAGTCCTTCTCTAGGCAAAGTAACAGGCCTGAGCCATAATTTTACAAAGGCAACAAGGCCTTCATTTTATAAGTTTTTACTTAAATGCCACAAGAATGAGAGGCTCTCTACATACCACTTTCTACAGCTACCTGAAAGGAGGTTGTAGTCAGGAGGGAATCAGCCTCTTCTCCCAGGCAACGAGTGACAGGATTAGAGAACATAGTTTCAAGTGGCACCAAGGGAAGTTCAGACTGGACATCAGAAAGAATTTTTTACCTGAAGGCTGGTTAAGCATTGGAACTGGCTGCCCAGGAAGGTGGTGGAGTCACCACCCCTGGAGATGCTCAAGAAACTACTAGATGTGGCACTTAGTGCTACAGTGTAGTTGCCATGGTGGTGTTCGGTCAAAGGTTGGGCTCTATGATCTTGAATGTCTTTTTCAACCTTAATGATTCTGTGATTCTGTGATTCACCAGTTATTTCTTCTGACTTCATTTCTGTATTTTTTAATAGAAAGCATTAAGTCACTAAGATTTAATATGAAATACCACATCTCCATTGGAATGCAAAGGTATAATCTTTGCTTAACAATTTCTAGTAAATCTTGCATGTTCTTTTTTTTTTTGAAGGATAAATTCTAAGGCTTCCAGAAAAGAAGCAATATTTCTTCCATCTTATTTGAAATTTACTGCCTTTATGCAGTCCAGGCATGCATTCAGTGAGCTGGCAGCATGTAGAGTACTTGGGAACAGCTTCCTCAGATAAGCTTGCATTATTAATGAAACTAGATTGAGTTTGGGAAGGAGTGCACTTTCAGCTGTTGACACCTGTTGCTCCATTAGTATGTATCTAAACAAATCAAGATAAGAGTTTGTTTAGCACCAAAAAAAGGATTTATAAAGGAGAAAAACTAATCTGGTGTTTGGCTTTTTGTGGCAAATATAATGATCAACTCTGCAGCACACTTCATTCCAGCAATTTTTTTTAGTAGAAAACATATTACTTCTCATCCAAGAAAAATAAAAAGCTCCATAAGGTACATTTGAGATGGTGGATTTAAGCTCACAAATCCTTTAAAATAAAACACTACCATTTGTCAAAGTGGATTTGAATTCAAGTAGACCATGTGCAAAACATGTCATACAAGAGTAGAAAACTGCAAATACAGTTAAGTTGGAATAGGAAAAAAAAAAGAGAATTAAATAGTTCATATACTGAAGAGACAAAATTAAAGCATCTACTCAACAAGTGCACTGACTCTGATGTTTTATGCATACAGAGATTATGAGAATGAGATGGAGAAGAAGAGAGTCCTGGTATTCAGTATTGGAATATTATTTGAGGTAAATAAACAGCACCTAGAATCTGAAGAGGATCCAAGGTAAAAAGGGGACAATCTCCAGACTGAGTATGCAGAGACCATGGGAGAAGCCTATGAGCTTGCTCACGTCTTTCTCAGGCTTCAGTGCTTCTTATAAAGCCTTAAAAAAAGCTGAATACTAGATCTATTTTTTAAATCTGCATCTTCATAATTCACACTCTTTGTAGAAATGTTCTGTGAATTTACCAATTTCCAGTGAAGTTGCTTAATTGAGAAGCAGTACGCTGACAACTGAGTGCCTCCATGTCAGATTAAGCATAATATTCTTGCTTTCAAAGAGCAGTCTTCCATCACTAGATTAGACCAGTAGTTCTTCTAGGTGCAGTGACGCTGAGGGCTTTATTTATTTATTTATAGGCTAAGATTAATTAAATATTAATCACTTGAGCAGCCATTTAGGAAACACTAGGTTTGCTAAATACAGCATTGCTGTATAAGACAGGCAGAAGGCCTAAACTTTTATGGATCTGCCATCGAAAGTAATAAAGGATCAACAGCAATACACAAACCACAGGGTTTTTCAGTGCACAGATATCCTTGGCCTTGATTGCCAATATAATGAATTAAAAGACTTTCTTAATATATATGCATTCAATCTAGACCACGCCACTTCAAAATAGTGAGATGGCTGCTGGCAGGCAGAGCTCCAAAACCTAAAGGCAGTCCGTGAAGGGACATTTGAAGTTTCTGCTCATAGGTGGCAGGATTTCTCATAGGAAAAGAGAGCTTTCTAAAAATCAACTTGAAAAGAACTAATTACCAACAGGAATTGGTCCTTTTACATACACCATTTGGTGTTACACTGAGCTAGAGAACAAAAACACAGGTTTAAGAGTTTGGCAACAGGGAGGCTTTGCTCTTGTGGTTATTTGCAATGGAAAGCAGGTGCAGTTCCACTTGGCTGAGAAAGGCTCTGGAGAGCCACCAGCTAAACATTGCAGAGAGAAGTCTGTATTGCCAGAAACCAGGAGGGCTTGGGCTGCTACTCTGTGTTTCCTTTCAGCACCTTTGCATAGCCTAAAATGTCTCTTCCCCAAGGAAAGCTTCCCCCAAGGAAAGCTTTAGGACAAATGGCAATATTGCCTCTTACTGTCTGCTTGGAGAAATTGAGGGAAATGCATGATAAGAAGAGTTTCGTTTGCTTTTCCCTGGTGGACCTATGAAGTAATTCTAGAGAATAAATGATTTAATACAATTTCAAGCTATTGCCCAAAGTTCCAGCAAAACTGCGTGATTACTTTAGCCTAAGTACATGATTGATAGCTTTATTTGGTAAATCTCCATAAACATATTTCTGGGGAGTTGTTAAAGTGGTACAGGGATACACGTGTCTCGTCCCTCTAGCTCAATGGTGAGTTATTTTTATCTTTGATTCTGCTCCATGTTCTTCAAATGGAAAATTGGCTCCCATTGTTTTCCATAGCATTCTTTACATTTGTGATAGGAAAAGCATGTAAGTTCTGTGAAACGTAGCTGTAGGTGGTCATTGGGCTGTCTTTTTCAGCCCAAATGGTTCTATGATTCTATGAATAAACTTATTTTTCTCCTTTAAAAATAGCCACAGTTTTGTAATCCCTTGCCAAATAAACCTCAATTTTATCTAGTTTTAAGTAATTTATCTTTTTCTTCCCTTTGTACATCTACAGTAACTGAAGTGTCAGCCTCAGAAAATGAATTATTTTGCAGGCTGTCAGCAGTAGGCAATATCTCTCCTAGTCATGCGTACAGAACTGTTTCAATGGAAACTAGACCTTATGAAGTTAATAATTCCTTTCTGTTTGAGAGCAAACAGTGGACAGTGAGGACTAAAAGGGTTTTGAGCCAAGGGTCTGGTGAGCATGAGGAATGAGTTGATGACCTTTCTGCTGAATAGGTTGGATTCACACTGGGCCAGTATCTACCAGCCTAAAAGTTCACTAATATTTCAGCTAAACAGGGACTTTAGGACATGTCTACACTTGGATTTTGTGTTTGTCACATTCTGGGAATGTATGTTACTATATGTTCAATCATTACCAGAA
The DNA here is from genome assembly GCF_965178545.1 of Coloeus monedula. Taxonomy (NCBI): domain Eukaryota; kingdom Metazoa; phylum Chordata; class Aves; order Passeriformes; family Corvidae; genus Coloeus; species Coloeus monedula. The sequence continues at coordinate 109,424,545 of NC_138781.1, forward strand.
CTGCTTTGCAAAAAGAAAAATGTATTTTATGTGGGAGAGTGTATAAGCTGATGTGTAAGTATTTGTGTGTCATGAAAGGACTGTGTACAGGAAGGTGCTTCTTTTGGTAGCTAAACTGTCAGTTAACTCTAATAACAACAAATTAATATATTGAAGACTACATACTACGAGCCGAGACTGTTTTGTATTGGCAATTCAGGATCTCCAGAATTTTTTGATTGCAGTCTGTTTTAATAAAAACCTATAGCTGTAGGCTTAGGAGGAGACCCTCAAAGTTTTTATATCTGTGAAGTCTCTAGCTTAGAAATTAAAGTCTTTTACAAAAAAAAAATCTAAACCCCATTCAGTGCAGGATAAGTGCCTTGTTATGTTTGTCATTTGGAAGCTTCATTCCAAGACAGAGGAGAAAGGACAAGACATGCACTAGTCCCTACACCTTCACCAAAAATAAATGTTGTTCCCAGGTTTCTCTTTCACAGACAGAAGATTAGTTTTTAGATATCACATACTGACTGTGATATATAGAGATAGATATAGATGATAGAGATATATATATATATGAGCCTTTTGTCCATTTGGCAATAGTTGTAAGGATTTCTGAAGGTACCAGGTCCCATGCATGTGTAACAAAACACATGGCTTTTACACCTTCTTAAGCAGTATCTGCTTGTGTAGCAAATAACATGACTTTATTCTTGTGTAGCATATTGACTGACAGAAATGAGAACAAATCCCATTCGAGTTTGCTTTGGGGCCAAATGAGCCTCTTGGTTTTCTTCTCGAATTTTGAAATGCTGTCTTTTAGCTTCTGTAAGTGGAATATTCAAGCAGCAAATACAACGTGCTTCAAAATAAGTCAGAACACTCATTGCCAAATTCAATGGTTTTTAAGCCAGGCCTTTCAAAATAGAGATGTTGTCATAAATATTATTTTTCATATAGTGAATAGTTAGAACAAACTTACAAATTAACTTAGGACATATCTACCTCCACATATCATGCAAACAACCTTTGCTTTCTTGAGAATTTAGATATCTATAGGAAAACAATTTGTGTGCTTATTCAACTATCATATTTTAACTTTGCTATTAGTTTTTAGTTTTATCACTGTACTGACCATTTGTGAAATGCTAGAGATACATACTGCAAACATTCAAATTACCTCACATTTTTCAAATCTGAATTAATAGACAAGCTAACAATCAAAAATTGTGTCCTCCATCAGAAATTTAATCTTATCAAATTAGCAACCATTACCTCTGGGAGGTATTTTTCCCAATCAGTCTCACTAGAAGTATTGGATAAAGTCAAAACCTCACTTAAGAAATCAGCAAAGTAACCTTATTTATCACTGAAATAAATGCAGTAGTGTACCCTGTTTATTTTTATTCATGCTGGCAGACAGTAAGTGGCACAGTGTCAGGTGACATCAGTGTAGGAAAAACTCCAAGAATACAGCCGTAACATCTACTTTAAATATTACTTCTTTCAGCTTCTTTGGCCGTGACTCCATTGTTGAATTATTCAGGTACTGCTCTTGCTGGCAATACTTTTGTCACCATATGTCAACATTTAATATATGTCAGAAAAGTTAGGACTTATTTCCAGAGGAAGAATGTCAGCTTTGCATATAGCTGGGATGCTGAGTGGTCTAGAGGATGGTGGCTGCAAATCTTTTTTAACATCCTCGGGTTTTCCACAGTAACGTTAGTATTACCTGAGCATTTCTGTTTTCCTTTTAGGAAAAAGTTTAGGTGGTTTTTTTTCTGTGTGAAAGTAGCAGAAATTTCTTTTTAGTCAGAGCTCCCATCACAGTGAACACTAGAAATAGCCCAAGAGCTACTAAGGATAAAATTCAGCTTACACAACTGGAGCAAAACACAATTTGTATGAATCCATAATGCAAGCAGAGTTTAAGAGGTCCTGTGAGGTAACTCCCCATACTCTAAACTCAGAAGAGCAGGTTGACTGCAAATCCTAGTAAAGCACAGTATAATCACTTTAAACCTACTTTTAGTGGCAGGGCAAGGGGGAATGGCTTCAAACTGAAAAAGGGTAAATTAGATTGGATATAAGGAAGATGTTTTTCACAGTGAGGGTGGTGAGGCACTAGAACAGGTTGCCCTGAGAAGGTGTGGATGCCCCATCCAACCTGGAAGTGTTCAAGGACAGGTTGGATGTGACGCCTTAGGTTTTAACTTTCATATTTTTCAAATTCTGTACTGCCTAGTGTGTAACTCTGAAGTTTCTTGTAGCCTGTTAACTTCTGCTCTCTTGTGCTAGGTAGACATAACAAAGCCTCTCCAGGCCTGCTCTTCAAGGACACCTAGACTGTCCTAGGCCCAAAAAGTAGAAACCAAAGAGCCTCTAAGGGGGGGCAAGCTTGGGGAAACTACATCATTAACTGAAGCTTTAAATGGAGAATTAACCCTGATATGCAAATGAACCAAACTTACAAAAGTGTGAAGAACTCGTGACCTGTGGTCCATCTTGGGGTCCATTTTGAGATCAGCCTCTGGCCCCAGGGGGTACCTTTGAAGGCCTTTCAAATAAATACCTACCTTTATCCCCTTACTCTTGTCTAGTCTCTGTTTTTAGGCAGCCTCTCCAGGCATCAGATGTGGCTTTGGGCAACCTTGTCAAGTGGAAGATGTCCCTGTCCATGGCATGGGGGTGTGGACGAGATGAATTTTCAAAGTTCTGTCTGAGCTCAACTGTTCTGTGATTCTTTTATTCTTACACAATTTTGAAAGAGTATTAATAATAGCTCTGATGACCTGGTAAATTCAGATTGTGTGAGCATATTTTGTCCCCCTAAATTCTTCCAATGGATATTTTTTTTAATCTTGCTCAAACAGCAGATACCTAGTTTTAGAATTCTTATCTATTACTGTGTTTAAAAACAGAGAAGAAAGACAGGTATTTTGAATTTTTAAGTTTCTCTCTTTCATTTTTTGTGATTTTTTTTTTTATATTTCTCATTCCTCCCTACCAGCTCATCTTTCTCTTTTAAAGCCCATACATAGCCATTTGTCTGTTAGCCTTACTGTTATTGAGCCTTACCTTTGTACGTGTATCTACCATGTAGGTCACAGAGGGCAAATACATAGTTTCAAGCTACAGCTGGTTGTAAAATTAGCTTATAAGTATATATCTATGAAGTTCATGGCCCAGGATGCCAGTGGAAGTATTACAAGAGTGTAACGAGACCCAGTCTCCAATCGTTCTTAGACAACCTGTATTTTGTACAAAAGCATAGGAAAGACACTGACATCCAGTTTTGCTATTTATAACCGTCTGGGCACAGCCTGATATTGAAAAGGGCTTTAACTTTATTCCCTGCATCTGTCCTGAAAAATAATTTGGGGGGAAAAACTGTCATTCTTCTCTGAAATATAATGTTATTATGTTTCTAAATGTGTGAGTCCAATCAACCAACCTCCCATCCTGGGGAAAATAACTAGGTTTTATATCACATTTTGGCTTTGCACAGATTTCCAGGTGATATGCTCAGATGTTCATGCCAAGGGAGAAAATAGATTATTTCCTAATAAAATGCATCTTTGATAGAAATCTATCACTTACAATGCAGAGAAAGATTGAATACTTTAGCCCAAGCATCTTGACTTTTCCCAACTCCTTAACAAAAATTGCAAATATGTAAAGGATACATTCATTTTTTTTCTTTTTTTCCAATGCACTGACAGTTTCAAAAGCGTCACTGAAATTCATATGTGGCATTTTTCTAAGTGGTCACTTGTTATGCAAAGAAATTTGAATTTCGATTATGAAACATTTATCTTCTTGCATATATTTTTGCTTACATTATTTATAAAATATCTTCTGCCAAGAGAGGAAAGAAAATACCACTTTTGGAATCAATGCAGTGTTATTTTGTTATTCCTTAAGGTGTTTTGAATATTGTAAGTATTAATGATGTGTCTTTCCAACTCCACGCAAAAGTTTTTTAAAGCACATTTCAGTCATGAAATATATTATCACACTAAATACTTTATAGAGTGTCTGGCCCCATTGAAGCTGACAGCAAAATATCCTTTGACTTCAAGAGGCAAAAGAGTACAATTAATCTGGTGGGTTTTCAAGGATAACTTGAGTTACATCAGCAGAACACTGCAGATACAAGCCATCATATTTCTCCTGTTGTGATGACTGGTTCAGCTGGCAACTACTCAGGTTTATGTGGAGCTGACCAAAAGGCCAGGTTTTGATTCCATACACCATCAGGAAAGGCTAATTTCAAACGAAAAGTTAATGAAATTTCCACCTAGATTTCAGTATAAGCAGGTTTGCCATTTTCTTAGTGCAGTACATATAGAGGTAAAATAGAATATGGGATTTTTCGAAGCCTCAATATAAGATACTTGTCAACTTAAGTTTTACATTCTATAAATAAATAATTCCTTAGCCTCAGGGAGCACAGAAAACTAATGTCTGTCAGGTTCATAACAGCAAGTGACTTCTCGGGATGCTTCTCTATTAGCATTTTTCACCCTTCTTATCAATACTGTACATCTTGCAAGAGTACAATGTTGCAAAAAGTAGCAATACAGAGAAATAATGAGGGTTCATACTGATGCCATGAGGATTTTTTGCCTTTTCTTTTATACCCCTGTTATACTTTTTTTACAACTTCTGTATTCTTAGTGCTTTTTGCCTACATTCTTGGACTTGTTTCTTCAGCTGGGAGACTAAACATTTCAGAAGCTTCAGAGGTAGAGGATAGTGTACCCCAGACCTCAAGGTCCTCTCCAGAACACATTCTGTAAACTAAGATAGAACTATCCAGGGGAAGGTTCCTTGGGGAAGGAGGTTCACTCGAGCCTCTCATTGGGGAATTTTTGATAGATATGCTAATTAGTAAAACCTATAATGTTATACCCAATGTTGGGGGGTGCATTGCGGTGTGCATTTCAGTGCATTTGACCTGGATGTGTGCACCTAAGGAGCCTTAAAATAGATACCAAGGTAAAATCCCTTTTTCCCTTCTAACTGTGTTTGACTCTTGATTTTAAGACCAGGAAAAGGCATCAATACCAGCCATGAAGTGATTTTTTTCTTGAGTGTATTTTATTCCACATTCAAGTGAAAAGCCCCTTTCTTGCAAAACTTTAATATTCATCATTTGAAAACTAGAGTCTTCCCTTGAGCAAATCTGTAGTAGGAACAGGAGAGAAGGTAGTAGAGAAATCTGTACAGTGGGTAGGTGGCCTTGCTGAGATAGCAAAAGAAGCAGAGTGCATCAGGCCACTTTTACAATTGTTTTTAATTTAAAGAGTGAAGCAGCTCAATTTGGAGCTGTTTCCTTCCTTACAGAACAAAAACAGAAGGCTCATCCCACTGGCAGCAGGCAGTCTCAGTGGAGACCCAAGATCTTAAGTTATTGTTCACATCACTGTGACAAAAATAATATTGTTCAAGGTTCTTTATTATACCTGGTTACAGTATTTTCTTTTGTATATTTTATTAGAGCACAGTGAAAGCTCATTTGTGGGCTAATTCAGCTGCAAGCATTGAGCCAAAAGTACTAATGTATGCTCTGCACAGTAAATATATAATTATTTGCTGTTTCCTTTCAAACAAATGGCTTGGTCAGTTATGTCTCTAATTTAAAGAGATTAAGACACTTTAACATCTGATAGGAAACTAGAAATTGACAGCAAGATTTCCCTCTGCACAAAGTATTTCAGCATTGAAATATGCTGAAGCAGTAACTTACCTGACTCAGGAGGTGCATGCATACCAAAACTTCTGGGATTACAGTATTTTGGTGCAGTTGCTCTGATACTTCAAAGGGCTAGTCTCTCTGTCCTGTGCATTTTTCCACATTAAAAACAATGCTATTCCAAGTAAATCCTAGCAGTATAAGGGTGAGGGTTAGATCAGTCTTTAGAAGAAAGTAAAACCTTCTAAATTCTCAAAAAAAACCCCACAAACTTCACACCATCTGAACTCTAAAATTACACTTTTTGTGAATTTAGTGGACAACATAATCTGGTCTCTGAGTAGGCAGTTTGGCAACCTATGGCTTTTCAAGTGCCACTGAACACTGAGCAGGTAGGAAGAACACTGAAAGATAGCAAGATAGGGATTTCACAATGAAATAACAATTTTTAATCTTTCCAACTCCAATTATTTTCCTGATTACACTTTAAAATCTATCTGATTCACTTGCACATAGATTTTATTATTATTTTGTTCTTCAATGAGGATAGGAAGTTGTCATACTTTGTTAGGAACAGTTTTTGTAATGCAGAGTCGTGTTGCAGCAGTCTGTCAGCATGAACTTACTTGAGGGATTGGCCAAGGTACTTTTTCCCTAAAAAGTTTGTGATTTTATTAGAAACTGTTAGTAATTTGATGCTGCCATGGAAATTGTTGCAGCAGGGTGGGGGGAGAGCTGGTTTCTTAGTAATATGTTTGCACTTCTTAGTTCAGTATTCGGGCACGAGATGTTATTTTGTAATTTGGTAGAAGTAATGGTGTAGGTACCTGATGTAAAATAGCATTCATAAAATCTAGGGTTTATGTGTTCCCTGTGTACTATGCCTTGTTTCTGCATATTTATTACTAATTACATAATGAAAAATCTGTATCTGGGACCTGAACTGTTGGAAACCTTGTCTTTAAATGAATATATTTCAATACACTTACAAGTTTTTTCCAGTTTTTGATAAATTCATATACTGGATTAATATTACCTGTTTCCAATGATGCATGCACTCAGCTGCATGTGAAAACAGGAGCAAATATCTAGAGCTCACTTAAAGTGAGATGAAAAGTGAGATACAAGGTTATTATGTGACAACTGCTGTGGTATCGGGATGAAAATAAGTGATGTCCATAAATTTCAGTAGACTGAAAGCCTACTTGGAATATGCTGGGCTAACCTAAAAAGTAAAATATATGTTTATATAAGAAGATAATAAGGATGTTTTGGGTGATGATACAAGTTTTTGCTAGTAGCCTCATTAAAGTACTCACCTAGGAGATATGATACCTGGATGTTAGACTTCCCTCAGACACACTGTCTGTGTTGAGTACCCCAACTGCCCAGCACCTCCCTTTTTCTCTGCTGAGCTCACAGTGTCACTGTGCAATCAAGAATGCAAATTTTGAGGAACAGAGCCCCAAAGAAGCAATGTGAGGGACCAGCTGGAATGTTTGTTGAGAACAGGGACTGCAGGTTCTGCATTTTGTGTCCCGATTTTTTTCAGTGATTACAATGAAAGAATTCTCTTTAAATTGGTGTAAATACAGTTTAGGTTTGATTAGGTTTGACAGTTACCTTAATACTGCTAGATGCCAAAATAGTCTCTGAGGAGTATCATAATTAATTTTTTAAAGCGACATGAGCAAGTGTATGCTAAGAACAAAAATACTGGCCCAGGTGAGACCATCAACAGCTAAATTACTATGTAGGGCTGCACAGATTCAGTGGTGCTGCTTCATGGGGAATATTTTATTGTGGCAACAGTGCAAGTGGACTGACATGCTTGAACTGTTAAGTCTATTCAAATACACCAAATTATGTACCTTCTGGAAAAGACAACAAAGGCTTTGTAATAGAAATAGGAACAAGATTCATGAATGTATAGAATAAGACTCCACAGAGTGCTTCTTACTCCTATTGTTTTCTTGTACACACACATCCTCATGGAACATACAGCGGGGGGGCGGGGGGGGTGGGGGGAAGGAGAGAGAGAGAGAGAGAGAGACTGTGTGTATTCTCCTAAGTCTCCCTTATGTATGTCTCAAATCTAATTTTATGAGACAAATTTTCCTAGAAAACTTCTCAACAGCTGTGAGATATCTGAAGCTATCTGAAGAGGAGCTGGAAAAGATCTGGTCTCAGAGAGAGCTCCTTTGCTGTGAGAAAAGAGAATTTCTTACAAAATGTTCCCCTTCCGCTTACAGGGGTTTTCAGCAAGTTGCTGACTTGGGCTTTTCACAACAGTGCTATGATGGAAGCCAAAGCAATTTTCTGGCTTTTACTCCAGGAGGTGCTAAGTAACTGGAATCTGTTGTTAGTCATTCCTTGCTTGACTAATGTGTGTGTTTCTTAGTTTTTCACTCTTGAATGCAAAGATATGTTTAATTACTCTTATTCATGCAATCCCTAAATTTCAGTATCTCATTTATAGTTAGGCTGAATACAATAGAGATCTCTTTCTCTCATGCTTGGAAAGGAAATCTTTGCCTGGTCTCAGGAGAATGGACTGCATTTTGTGACTTTATTTAAAAATTACCCAGGAAATAAAATGTTTTCCCCTGTAATGGAGTAAAGTCATAACCTGTTCATATTAAGCTACCGTGTCTTTTTCAAATGTGCAAAGATATTTGCTTAATGTAACACTAGAGAAAGGGATTAGTTTGTGCTCTTCGTTTTGAAAGCTCTCTTTCTTTATCCAGTATTCTCTTTGAAGTAGTGTGAATAGCCCTTTAAAATGTGTCAAAAGTTATTCTGACTCAGGAGTGGACACTGACCCAGAAATGTAGTGATAATTTACAAACTTAAACACAATAGCACTTTCTTTTCATGTGAAATCCTGGCTCCATGCAACTTTTTAGCACAAATTTTCTTCATTTTGCTGTATTTCTACAGCACTTACTGTTTTTCCAATGGGAAGAACATCATCTATTATTTATCTGTAGCTTCAAGCAGCCTCTTTGCGTGTTTCTTTCAAATACGAAGCAGCCAGCACTATTTCAGCAGAGGAGTAAGTTTTATGGAATATAAGACTTCATTAAAAACTTTCCAAGTTAAATTTATGTATTTGTACTGACTTATTTGTAATGCTTGATTTTTTTATTTTGTTTTGCATAAGTAAAGCCTCGGTGCAGTACTTTAGGACAGTACACATGCAAATCCTTTTTGGATTTGGATGAAATTACCTGTTCTCTTCCCTGTAGTAGTGGAAAGATGTGTGTGCTGTCCTGTGACTTGAAACATAAGGAATTCCTTCTATGTCATAGGTCCTTAAAAAGTGAAAGCAAAGAATAATGCTGTAGTCTATCTGTAACAGAGTGTGGCATAATCGCATTTATCATTTCAGTCTGTTAGCAGGTGTTGATCCTCAGAGGATAATCTAGATTGGTACCACTGAAATTATAGGACAGGGATTTCTTATGCTACCCAGACAGAAAGGAGGTGTGGTTGGCCACCAGAAAAGAATATAGGCAATGACTGAAGTGACGCGTTTTTAGGTCGGGTGGGAAAAAACAATTTTGGAAGAGGACAAATTGAAGTGCTGAGTACCTCAGTTACCTTGACTCATGATGTTGCATTACTCAAGTGAAAGGCCTATCTTTCATAAAACACATTATATCCATTGCAATAATATGCAAAGAAAATGAAAGTGTTTTCTTGTGCTGCAACTTTACTTCAGCTGTTTACATATTTTCAAGATTCTGAGCATGGTCAGGTAGGAGCTGTTTCATATTCTCAGTGCCTAGAGACATGACTTTTCTTGATTTTGCTCCCTATATTCGCTATAATTCAAGATCCAAAATGGTCAACATTCAGTCTCATTCCAATGGACAATATCCTGTAGTTTATCAGTATTCTTTGTTACTATAAGGTTGATAAATACCGTCTCAGAAGCATTTGCATTACTGCATAGAAGCACCTGAGATATCACTTTAGATAGTGATGTTTTTAGACTGTTTTGTAAATTGTGTATTCTTACTTCTTTCTCTGTCTCAATCCTTCAGTATTAAATTTACAACAAGATACAGAGCATACAAGTGTGCATAGAGGAATAGCACAATAAATATTTTTTACAGTTAGAAAATGCCATTAACATTTCAAGGTTTTTCCCCTTTCACAATAAATATGATGCCAAACTTGTGCATTTAAGACTTTATTTAGAGATTTTGTCTACGCTTGTTTGGAATATATAGCATACCTCAGATATGGCTTGGTTGCTCATCAATAAATTCAAGTAAATTTTTCATACAGAGTGAAAAATCCATCATAACCATTGTGCATTTGAAATCCTTGTAGCCCTCTGTTGAGTCATTCATTCCCATACGTAATCACGGAAAGGTCAAGGTTAGAAGGAACCTCAGATGACCATCTGGTTCAACCTGCTGGGTCATGCCCAGAGCAAGGCTTGGGTTAGGCTTCCCAAAGTCCTGTCAATCTGTCTTGAATGTTCCCAGTGAAGGAGATTCCACCACTTCTCTGGAAAACCTGTTCCAGTGTTTAATTGTTTTCACAGTGTAGAATTTCTTTTCTTATGAAATTTACACTGAAGCAACTGCACCACTTGTGAAGCCCTTCACCTCTTATCTTACCAGTGGACGTCCTTGTGAAGAGAGTGACTCAGTCTGCTCTGTAACTACCTTTTAGGTATTGCAAGACTGTGGTTACATCCCCCTGAGCCTTCTCTTCTCTAGACGGAGCACAGCCAATTCCAGCAACCTTTCTTCCTGTGTCAACTTCTCCAACTCTCTCATCATCTTGGTGACTCTCCACTGAATTCCCTCAAATTTTCCATGCCACTCGTGAACGCTGGAGAGCTGGACTTGGTACAGGAGAGCAGGATAAACAGTGTTTCAACTTTGACCTAACAAGTGCAGGGCAGATAGGACGTTCCCACATCCCTCCACCTGCTGGCTGTACTCCTGTTGATGCAACATAGGACATATTTGCCTGCGGGTTCGTGTTCAGCTTGAACGTAAACAAGTCCATGTGCACCAGGACCTGCAGGGCTTTCTCCACTGAGCTGTTCACCACACAGTTGGGCCCCAGCCCATACTGCTGTGTGAGTTATTCTGGATGCAGAAGTTCACATTTATATTTGTTAAACCTTGTACAAATCTTCTTGTCCCCACCTGCCAGCTGGTTGATGTGTTTGTGTGGTGGCTCTTCTTTCTGGCTCACCTCCTTCCGTTTTGGTACGGCCCACAAGCTTGGTGAGGGTGCAGTCACTCTTGTCATGCAGATCATTCCTAAGACTCTGAATAGTATTGGGCCCAGTATCCACCCTGACAAGCCATCCAGTGGTAACCAGCTGACACTTGAACTTCCAGTCCTTGCTTGCCACCCTTTTAGTCAAGTGGGTAAGCTGCTTTTCCATCCATCTTGTGATCTGTCCAGTTCATTTCTTGCCTGCTTTCCCATAACAACTTGTACATGAGGCATCATGTTGGAGACACTCCATACACGCAGGTGTGTAAATGCAGACATACATACGTGTATAAAAAGGGAGAGTATATATCCCTATATACAGTTTTATCAATACTGTGTTACCATTATGGTTCTTTGGCAGAGGTGATAAGCTCTTGAATAATCCTTGTCAGCGAAAATTGTCAGTCTAGTAAGAAAATTCTGAAGATGCTTCAATTCTCGGTGTTTATTACCTTAAAAGTCCCTTAAAGACTCTTCATAAAACCATTACAATAGAAATATTTCTCCCTTGGTATTTTGAGAATTGTGCTTCCTTCATTTCAGGAGTCTAGTGTTGGAATTTTCTTTTTAAAACAGTCAAATTACAGTAAGTTTAAGCAGCTAAATCATCTTTCTGAAGTGCCTCTACTTGTTTTATTGATGCCTTAATTAATAGCCATTTTACTAAAATATGAAATCTAGAAATGTCTTTGTGGCAGAGTCTAGTGGATTCATTGGACAAAAGGATCTGTTAAAGCACAAAGTAATGGCAAAACAAGTTTTTTCTGTGCAATGCCATTCTACCTGAACTTTCCTTTTATGAAATGGCATTCAGCCCATTCCATTACTTTGTCTGCAGCACAAGCAGTCTGCTTCTTAAAGACATACAGTAAATTAGATCAGTCATTTTTCTGATTGTGAACCTCAGGCTTTGCCCAGTCAAATGCATTGTATTTTTGTTTGCCGAGACAACAAATGAAGTACAACATAAAGCACCAGCATGCTGTGGTATTAGAGATGCTCAGCAATAAAAATCAGTCAGCAAAGATGTTGTCAAACAAAAAGATACCTGCTGCTATTACCTCGAAGGAGGTAATATTTTCTCACACAGATGCTGCTAATGATGGCAGTGGTGTGTTGAGATTTTCTTCAATCTTTGGAGTGCTAGCAGGAAGGAAAGCTGTAATTTCAGAACTCTGAAGCTGGAGAGAACTGGACCTGTGGGTCCTTGCAGGTAAGACAGGAGGATGTCTGGCACTAACACACCACCTGCCACTCCTGATTTAGTAGACTTAGTCATGCTCAGTCTTAACAACACAAGAGAATGTAGCACTGATGCCTTTTCCTGGTCTTAAAATCAAGAGTCATACACGGTTAGAAGGGGAAAAGGGATTTTACCTTGGTATTTATTTTAAGGATCCTTAGGTGTACACGTCCAGGTCATATGCATCGAGATGCACCCCGCCTAGTCTATCTCTCTCCCCCCAACATTGGGTATAACATTATAGGTTTTACTAATTAGCATATCTATCAAAGATTCCCCAATGAGAGGCTCAAGTGAGCCCCTCTCCCCAAGGAGCCTTCCCCTGGATGGTTCTATCTTGGTTTACAGAATATGTTCTGGAGAGGACCTTGGGGTCTGGGGCACACTGATCCCTAGCTACGAAGCTTCTAAAATGTTTAGTCTCTTAGCTTGACAAACAAGTCCAAGAATGTAGGCAAAAAGCACTGAGAATACAGAAGTTGTAAAAGGTATAACAGGGGTATAAAAGAAAAGGCAAAAATCTTCATGGCATCAGCACCTCAAAGGGATTTTTAACAGGATATATTATAGAGGAATTCCCTCAAACAGGGAAGTTACTTTCAACTCCATTCTTTGATTGGCTCAAAGATTTAAAGTGCCTAATATTAATGCAGATGTTGTAGACACTGGCAATTCACATGCTCTAGAAGCTCTCAATGAATTCTTCAAAAGAAGCTTTGAAAATAATGGTCCCCTAGCTATAACAAAAATTCACAGCCCAAGTAATTGGTCAAAGTCCACTCCTACTTTTCAGTAAATGATTTTGAATGAGGTATAAATCCATCATTTAATACCTTGCTGAGCTTTCATCCAGATTTCATTGGAAGTTACTTTCAAAATCTGGACTTGCTTTGTTGAGATACAAAATTAATGAAAGTAAGACAAAAAAGCATTTTGTCATGTGTCTGCTATAATTTCCTTACAGATAAGTTATCCCAGCGAATTACTAACTTCTAGAACCTGTTTTGCTTCTCTGAGAACAAACTGGTGAGGCCCTCATTGCATGTAATAGATCTGATCAGAGCATGCATTGGCAATGATATTTGGCAAGCCTGTGCTCCCTGAGGTTACATTCTCATGTTTCCACAGTGGATCTGCTGCCAAAGTTGTAAAAGCTTTCAATCAGATGAGAATTGAGCTTTGTATGATGCAAGTCTATTTATTTTAAATTAAAAGTTGCTTATTAACCACCCTGATTTACTCCTGTTAAGCAGTGACTTACAATCCAATTATGCTGACTTGTGAGAAAAAAAATTTTGATTTGTATGATTTCAGTGGCAATATTCCATCATGCTCCCCGTGTGGTTTCCGCCTTTTTTTTTTCAATTCCAAGTGATGGTTTATTGTTGTGACCAGCCTTTAGAATAATGATTGCCAATTGCCTCAGAACCAGTTAGCTAAGAGCTTAGAATATCTGCAACTTGTATGACATTTTCATTTTGCTAATTTGGTAAGAAACTCTGTGGAATTTTTCCTGGGAAAGATCTTTTAAGAGGTTTTTGGGGTTTTTTTTACTTATATATGTAATAGGTGAGCAAATATAAAATTTTCTCATTTCCAAGAGCAGGTCAGATGGGGCTTTGAGCAGCCTGGTCTAGTGGAAGGTGTCCCTGCTCATGGCAGGGGGTTCAAATTAAATTACCTTTAAAGTAATTCTAACCTTTCTAACCCAAAATATTCTATGATTATATGATTAATTACCTGAATTCTATGATAATCAACTGATTTCTATGATAATCCAATCCTGTGTTAATCAGCTGATTCTGTGATGATCAACTGGATCTTCTAGTGGATCACTCACTTTCATAATCTGTCTTGGCACTGCCCTTTCTGATGCTTAGCCAGAATCCATTTGCCAGACACTGGTCTTCTCCAGAGACTGGCTCCAGAAAAGTGAATTTATTCAGAGACTGTTTTACTGTTATTCTATTACTGAAGAACTTCACTGTGTGACAGCAGATGTCTGCACTAGTCTTTATGCTGTTTGCTGCCTCTGGATGGGGTTCTGTTTTCTGGGGGAATAACAGTGCTGGAAGCATCTGCCCTCCTCACTAAGGACAAATAAAATTCCCATGGAAGAAGTTCCCTGTCTAAGGGAAAATGATCAAGTAGGCTTCCAACATAACTTTTCATTCCTTGAAATATATTCCTCTTTAGGAGAAGATTATTTTCATATCTAAACCATAACATTCGTTGGCTGTTTGCAGTCCTTGTTTTATCCCCCCACTTAAGCTGCATATTTAAATAATTGTCTTTGAAGGACTTAGGCCAGATTGAAATCATCCTGAGATGCCTCATGTGTTTCTGACCTGCCATCTAGAAATGTCCTCAGTCGAGCCCTTGTCTTCCTCAACTCCCAGGCAGTACCAGACTGAATTAATAACAAGTACGTTATTCTTTTTTCTGGCTCTGTGGACTTTGCAAGGAGAGACTTTGAATGCATACAATTATAATTTTTTAGTCATTCTCTGAGTAACTTTTGCTCTTACTATTATTTCTAGATAGCTCATGGCATGTCTTCAGCCAAACAGGATACCAGCATTTGATGTAGACGTGAATCTGTGAATTTAATCTGAGATACAGACTTAGTCTAATAAAGGACATTACTGTCTAAAAAAACCCAGTATTATTCCTTAAACTTGGGTAATTTTGCATTGAAATATGCATATGAACCTGTAAAAGGAATGGAGATCTAAGAATTTTCTCCTGATCCATTTTAAACAAACCTGAACAAATACTGTGTAGAGTCAAACATTATTCTTCAAATATTTTTCAATAAAATAATGAAGATGCATGAAAAGAAATATGTAAGAAATAGCTTGGAGGGAGATGAAAGAAAGACTTTTTTCTAACATTCTGGATCAAAATTTCTGCTCTAATTAAATCCCTGACTGCATGAGAGAGAGCTCTTGGAAAACAGGACCATTGACAGGCAGAGACAGAATTTTTCATTCTTCAATTCAGAGCTCAGACCACTTCTATACCCT
Source organism: Coloeus monedula (assembly GCF_965178545.1). Lineage (NCBI taxonomy): Eukaryota > Metazoa > Chordata > Aves > Passeriformes > Corvidae > Coloeus > Coloeus monedula. The sequence continues at coordinate 109,439,747 of NC_138781.1, forward strand.
TTGCAACAAAATCTTGTATGGGTTTTTCCTAGCAGCTGCCATCTGTGTTTTGGATTTTATTAAGTGAATTTGTTTCCCTGAACAAAACAAAACATCATTCAGGCTACAAAAATAAGTAGACAGGTGGTCTACATAAAAGATATTTTTCCCATTGTTTTCTATGCCACGATTTAGTCTAATTATCCCTATCATCTCACCCCTCATATTGTGATTTTTTTTTTCCCCAGAGGAAAGAAATAATGGCATTACTTTTTGGGAACAAAGAATTAACTTGGAAATCATGCAAAAAGCAACACTGCCCATTGGTAAGCCTTGCAGAAGTGCTTTGGCAACAAGAGAAAGGACATAAAAGGGCATCTAAAACCTGGTAAATCTGGGGAAAAAATAATTAAATTATTTTCAGGTTCTGTGCCTGTCCTTGAATTTTTCTGCCAGCTCATATTAGCTTTTATGACCATTTATGTTAGAAGTCTGAATACAAGATAAAGGCTCCTTCAGTTGTGGGGAACACAGCTCTGTGTGGGGCTGTGGTATAGTGCTGTAGTTAGGAAACAAGAAACAAAAATTGTATTTCTAACTTCTGAGAAAGGAGGGAGATTACTCTGTTGTAATATCATAGCTTAGCTTTTGATACTTCTTCAGTTTTCACTTCTTTCCTCCCACCCCACCCTAGGCCAAGTCTACCACAAGAATGCATTTCGCACTATCAGTGCCTGGCCAAGTTAGAAGTAATCAGCTCCAGAAGTGTAATTCTATTAAATATACCCATTATCATGCATCCTCAAAGAAAGTTTTACAGCCCATTACAGCCCACTCCCTTATATGAAATGGTGAGAATGCCAAGAGCAACCACTGAGATGAATTATTGTCAAATGTTTCATTTGGCTTTTAAAGAAAAAAGAAAAGAAAGCGTGGGCCAAGTTCTCAGACATGTGCTGTCTTTCATGCATTTAGGTTAAAATAAGGTGAGGTTTCAGGTGCTGTCTCTCAAACAATAAATAAAATACAACACTCAACACATAGTCCCATATACTCACCTTCTATAAATCAGCATTCTTTAAGTATTCATGCTTATATTGATTTTGTGACTGTTAACAAAAGAAAGAAAATTCTGTCAATTAAACGTGTGCAAAATGTCAGAACTGAGAGTACCTAAGCATTGTTAGGATGACCCAGAATAAATGAATGTGTAAATGTGTTGCCTATATCCAAGTCTGTTTGGACACTTTCACCACTAGTAATTAGAACAATCTCTCAACTCAGTGTCTCAGTGGAGTGGCTACGAAATGAGAATGACATTTCTAACAGAGCATGGGGTGTTATTATGTGGGAGACACTGAGAAACAAGCCGGGATTAAAACCAGAACAATTGCAAGGGGAGTTCAATTCCCTCTTTAGTGAATTGATCATCTTTGCAATCTATTTAGGTATACCAGTGAAGGAAGAGAGCATGGCACAGCCCTTTTGGTCACAGGACAGTGTCTTTGTTCTATTAGAGGACAAGCAGCTATCAGTGCCTTTGTTATAAAACATGATCCTATTGCGAAGAAGGGGAGGGGCAGACTGAAATCCTTCTGCTATGAGATAATTTCAGGGGGTTGGGGTATATAACTAGAAAACCTACAGGTAGTATACTGATGCCTTAAAGGCCTAGAAGTAAAACAACATACTTCCAAGACAATATTAATATAGGAGGCAATATAAAGGGTGGTCTTTACTGGAGGCCTCCAAGGGGCAGAGATGGAAAAATGCCCACCCCACATGGGGTTAATACAATTTTATAAGTTTGGCAAATTAGCATAATTGACAAGAACCCCCAGTTAGAAGCACAAATGATGAAGTAATTTCCCCCCTTTAGGTTCCACCTCTTCTGTAGCCCCCCTCTAGATAGCGACTAAACTTTGTTCATGGAAATGTGTCTCAAAGAGCTGGTTTCAACCTTGGCTCCCAGCAAGAACCAAGATAGGATAGGGGCCTTGGAACCCCCGGCGCTTGGAGCCTCTGGAATGTGTTTTGTCTTTCTGCCAGTCATGGCAGGGAAAAGGTAGGGAAAAGTATTGGACCTAGCTAGGAACTATATAACTATACAACAATAGTCTAGAGAGCTGCGAATATACATGAAGGAGATATAAAAGCAAAAATCACTCTGGCATCATATAAACCCTCCCTCTTCACAGGACATTACAGAAGTGGGGTACAATAAATTTCTGCTTCCAGCATAGCCTGAATTACTCCACAGTTCAAGTACTGTTGACAGTACAACTGAATTTAAACTCAATTGAATCTGCGCAATGGATCAGAGAATCTGGCTGAAAATGTTGATGTGTTAGATCCTGATAAAATGGGGAGGGAGGTTCTCAATACAGAGCATGAAAAATTTATTAGGTCACAACAGGGCTTTGCCTGATTATTTCATTTAGTCCTTGTTTCTCAAAAAATGGCAAATATGGGAGTATCTGGATATTTGTGGTATTGAAAGCTGTGTTCTGGGAAACATGTAGGACTAAATTAATGAACTGCATAAAGAGATGCAAAGCTAGAGAGAAGCCAGGGCCAGATTTTTTTTGTGGGCTTTCTATCAGTGATTGAGAGAAAGTACTGTATTGCCCTCTAGAAAGACTTATTGAGTACACCATAGCCAAGACCATATTGACTAAGATGAAGGTCAAACATAAGCACAATTTATTTTCTGTCTCTACTTCCCCAAAAGTTTAAGTTAGAATTTTGATAGTAACAAGTGAGAAAAAAAGGGAGAGAAACAGCCCTGCAGACACCAACGTCAGCAAGGGAGGAGGGGGAAGAGGTGCTCCAGGCACCAGAGCAGAGATGCCCCTGCAGCCCGTGGTGCAGCCCATGGTGAGGCAGGTGTGCCCCTGCAGCCCATGGACATCCACAGGGCAGCAGAGATCCTCCTGCTGCCTATGGAGGACCCCACACTGCAGGAGGAGGACATGCACTGGGGGAACCTGCAGCCCATGGAGAGAAGCCTATGCAGGATCATGTTTCCTGGAGCAGTCTGCACCTGAAGGACTGTACCCTATGGAAAGGAGACAGCTGGAGCAGTTCTTGTATGACTGCAGCCTACAGCGGAAGGACCCACAGTGGAGCAGGGGAAGAGTGTGAGGAGGTAGAGAAACCGATACAAACTGACCACAGGCCACATTCCCCTTCCCCCTGAGCAAGTGGGGGCAAGTAGAAGAGTTGGGACTGAAAGACTGAAGTTAAGATGACTTTTTTTTTTTAAATAAGCAAAGCAAATTTTCACTAGTTGTATTTATATTAGGATTCTTTCAGCTGAAATTTTAAAAGAATATTTCAAAGGAAAACTTCCAGTAACAGAAAATGTCAGCTCATACCCACAGGGGTGTGTTAAGGTTATAAGGAAGGTTTATAAGGTGTTTAGCAGTCTTCATAGAAGTACGAGGTGCTATATGGTCATGTATAAAACATACCATTGTGATGCATAGAGCTGTGGTACCACCTGTTTGACATGATGGCAAACTTAATGAAGTCAGCTGTAGTTCATACTGCATTCTTGCCACTATTTCCAAGTTCTTGAGCTGTGTGAAAGCCAGGGCAAGTTGTACCCATGTCTAATTCCCTCAAGTTCGTGAATGTCACTGTGGAAATGTGGCACAGCTGAGAGCACACGGCCGCGACCTCTTCCCACAAGCAGTCTACAAGTAACCGAAAAATTCAGCAACCTTCTGTTATCATCTGTCACAGTTCACTTCTCCTTCCTTTCCATTTATTCCTCAGTTGCAGCTGATAATATATCAAGATTTTTTTCTTTTTTCTTACAAACACCAGCCTGGTTTTAGGCACTATAAATATGCTTATGAAGTCTGGCATTTTTTCTGTAGGGTGAAAACGCAAGCCATTGTGGGTGTTGCAGTAATTTACATGCAAACATAGTTTTCCACAGCATTAAAATATGATTAATAGATTCATTTTTAGCCTAATCTCATAAAATTGATACAAATATTTAGTGATATAAATGTACTACAGTAAAAGTATTTTGTTGTCTCACTTGATAAGAAGGATGTTCTTTTTTTCCTTTTCCTTTTACACAAAGAATTTTTTCAATTAATTTCTTCCTCAAACTACCTTAAATGTAGTCTCCAGAAGTGGTAAAAGACAGAAAACATTTCTCTTTTTTCCTCCTTTTTTACTTCTGAGTTATAATATTGCAGATTCACTCATATTGCACATTCCAACTGTTGAAACACAACAGTAGATTACAGGCAATGGTACATTTCACTGCACAAGTCGCCATAATCCAACAACATATAATTTTTAAGAACTGGGATTTTCCTCCTTGAGGTGCAAGAAATGGGAGTTTTAAAGCATCCTTCCAAAATACTAGCTGCCAATTCTCATTAGCCTCCTACTAAGGGGGGTGTTCCCCGTTGTCACAATTTGCTTCACAGAAGGCCTTATGGAGTTCCTTATGATTGCATTGCGCCGGTGCTGTTTGAAAGTTGCCATGTCAAGGTTAGAGGGAGAACAGATGGGCAGCACAGAGTGCAATGAACAGTGTGTAAGAAACTGTGAATCCCATTTTTGGTCTGTGTCCTATCTTGTCAATACCTAGGAGTCCCTTCGATATCTTTGAAGCCGGTGAAGGGATCTGGTATTCTATTGATAATTTTGTATTCAGACCAGAGGTTAGTTGAGCAGTAAGTCCTTACTAAAGAAAGTCTCCCATAAACATACTACATACTTTATTGAATAATTAATAGCAATAAGAGAATGCTGAGCTCATGTTTCATTTCATTTTTGTTTATGTATAGATTATGGTGGTCTTGAGTGAAGGATGAAGTTGCAAGTTTTACCTTTATTCTGATCACTGACTGCTGTCTAGGGGGAAAAGACTATTTCCATTTTAGAATTCAAAACTGTCTGAAGGATTATCTAATGCTTAGAAAAACAGTACTTCCACATCAGTTGGGTAAATTAATATTTATGAAGAGGATGAGTAAGAACACATGTGAATGTGTTTGCATTGTCATGAATATGCCAAGCAGATATTTTCAAAATAATGTAATGCATAAACCACAATTATCCCTGCCTCATGTGAATACAGTATATGTGTACATTCTTAGAGTAGTAATTGTTAATGAGTTAAATGCATGTCCAGGGGGTTAGAACAAGAGGATTTTTAAGGTCCCTTCCAATCCAAACCATTGAACAAATTCTGTAGTTCTTAGAAATTGCAATATCTCTAATTCTTCCAGTGTCTTACAGTTTATCATGCATGGTCATAACACCTTAAACCCTCATGAAATTCACAGTGGCATCAATGACATGTTCTTTTATAGGCTTACAACTTCATCCAGTATATCAAAGGATTACTATAAATGAGCCATAAAGAAGCTGGCAATATAATTAATTTCATTCCATGGTCTGGTTTCAGCAGTGGAGCATGCATGGAAGTACCTTTGCTATAAATTATAAAATTATGCTTGAGAACACAATACGCAGCATAGCAAAGAGCTGTTAGGAAAATATGTGTATGTACAAAGTCAGAGTTTATAAAAGTGGTTACTCAGTCTCTACCAACAGCATCTTGCTATGACCTATTTAAACATACCTATTTTTGTGCACCCAATCTGGAGTGATCTTCATCCCAATATTTCCTTGTGCAAGCAATGACTAAGTTTTATGTGCAGGAACAAACAAGAGGGATGTGAAGGACTGCCAGAAGAGTTAGATTCCTATAATTAATATATTAAATCACAAATGTGTATTTTCATATTTGTAGATTATAAAGAGAATGCTTCCAGAAGATATTTTAAAGGTATTTTACTTGGAATGATTTTTATTGTATAAAATTACTAGTAGTTGACAGCAATGAATAATAACTGTAGTAAAGAATGTCATCAGTTTTGCAGGATGATGTACATGGCATTTTTTTGCTGAAGAGCGAGCCTACATAGTGATGTGTAGTTTCTTTTTTTAACTCTGGCTTGAGAGTTTATAAGGGAGGTACAATAATTAGAAATACTCTTTTACTGAAATTATACATAGGTAATTGTTATTTTCAGTTTCACAATGTAATCAAATTATATATATCAAGTCCAATTACAAGTATTAAGAAAAACATACATTGATACCTGACATGAAGATTAACTGGCTTTAAAAAGACTTTTCTCTGTATTAATTGAAAATACTTCTAGTTATACTATGTTGGGTAATAATGGTTTTGGCCTACAGGGGAGGCCACAATAGTATTATGCCAGATATATACATTGCATGTGTTTGCATTTACATTACAACTAACAAGATTCCTTCCTCTGAGGCTGCTCTGGCTCATTGCTAATATTTAAAGAGTTCTTGTTCAAATCATTCCTGTATGCTGGCAGTACAAAAGAAAATTCAATTAATATGCCAAAAAATGAAAGGCAAACACGAAATAAATGTTTTAAGCACTGTATTCAACTGTGTGTTTGGCATGAACATTTTGTCCTCTAGTTCACAAATATTTAGTATTATGAATTTTTATTTGCAAATAGATGAATTTGCATAGGATTATTCAAGTTAGCTTAATTAATTAATTATGTGTGTTTGCAGAATGATAGATGTATATATTAACCAGTATTTAACTTGCTATTTAACTGTTGTCCAATTTTATATTTTGCTTCTTGTCTGAAGCGAAACAAATGTACAGGTATATTATGTTATCTCCATAATGTATTAGTTGGAACCCTTCCTAGATCTCCGATTTGTAATATGAGTTATGAACAGGCATATAAATAACCATGTCAGCTTCAAAAGGAAGAATATTTTATATAACCATATTTATAGCTGATTCAGGACTGATGAAAGTTAGCTACTTAGTCAACTGCAATACAGGATAGTATAGTCTGACTTTGTCAGTATACTGCAAGTTTCAACACTAAATTTTTGATGGAATAATCTTCCATAAGGAAAATACATGAAAATAGAGTAAATTACTTGGTCATTTTGCAACAGAGACAACAGCCCTGCCAACTCTACCAGAATCTGCTACTAAAGAGAGAAAAGTTTGATAATCCACTGTGTGTTACTCACATAGTGTATTTTTTATGGCTTGGGTTTAATGTTTTTCTAAAGAAAATGAAACCTGAAATATCCAATTCCACCAGACTTGAAGCTTTCTCTTTCAAATGATACAGAACATTTTTTCACTAAAAGTTCTGGGGGTATCTTTCACTGGGTATGTCTCTCACTAAAGCCCTCTTGCCTGGAGAGGCTGTGGAGAGCAGGCTTTGCACAAATTGCTGCCATGCAGCCTGCGTGAGTTGTAACAGAATGAAAATCCCTGGTAGTGTCATCTGCTGGAGGGATTTTGCAGAGCTGTCAGTCATGTTTGCTCGACAGAAGGGAAGGGTATTCTTGTTTCACACCTCAGTTCATGGTCTCAGGGGTGTAATCACAGATCACATGAAGGGTTTCTCCAGGGTGGTACCACAGAACCTGACAAATGCAGCAGGCTTTTTCCACGGAAGTTGCCTGAGAACTAGCCATTGTTCCTTAGGTCTGGTAGGCTATACGTAGTGGAAATTTTTTTCCACTGACACAAAGCTAGACTAGATGTGCATGAACCATGTGCTTCGCTAATCCAGTCTAATGGCAGGAAGCCTAAACTATCCATATGCTCACTGTGGTCTGGCATTGCAGAAGCATGCTGACAATTTGGCAATGGTGACTGTTCCTGTGGGCGTCACTGAGACATTCCTGTTTCGCTTCTTCTCTTCAGTATCATATGATGTTCTGGGAAGCTGTGTACATTCTGTTTCTTCATGCTTCAAGGAGAATGACATTACAGACCCCAAAGTCCAAGAAGTTAAGAAATATGTACCACAAACTGTAACTGACCAGGAGGTGAAATGGGAAAGGTTTTCTTTGGCCAGTAGTTTAATACCACCAGCCATTTTCTTTGCTTATGATTGTCATCTTTATCTCTAAAGCAGCCAAGCTCTGTTAGCCATGGAGCATTTCATATTCCTCTAACTCCTCTTCATGTTTCTTATCACACTTGGTTGCATCTTCTCTTTCAACCAGAACATTACTCTTTAGAAACACGGTGCTGCTTATGTGTCCCTGAGAGTGTACTTCTGAGGGCAAATCATCTTAAAGCCAGGGAAAATCATCTGTGGGCTGAAGTTTACTTGGAAGAAAAGGGAATAATATCCCTTGTGTCATAAAAAAAAAAAAATACTGTGGAGTTCATTAAGGAATGCAAAGAGCTTGAAAAGAAGTCCTATTATTAAGTGTTCAGCAAAAAATATCTAGTTACTGACAATTAGAAAACCATTTGCCAATTATTCTAGTTTCACAAAGGGCATCTAGTCGGTCATTAGAAGAAATTTGAAACAGGAGCCTTGTGTTAAGTTCATTGCTGAATATTCCTGCAGAGTGATTGCGTTCCAGGCATATTTCATCCATGACATCTTGCTTTTAGCCATACTATTGATGACCAGTGGCATGAAAATTGCCAGCTTAGGAAAACAGACATAACTTTGTTATTCAGTGCATTTTTAAGAAAACTTCTTTCTTTGCATTCTTGCTCTCAACCTGTTTTCTAATCACAGCTAGTGCTGAGGAAAACCAACATGAACAATTCCTGGGGACTTCAGGCCATGGGAGAGTGGCAACCACAAAGTTCGGTAACAACAGTCTTACCTGCCATGTGAGAAGGAGTAGGCAGAAGCCTGTGACTACCTTGTCTAAGATTTCCACAGTTTGCCTATTGAGTACAACCCCACCGAACTAACCAAGCAAGAGGCTACAGCAAACTTGTCACTTTGAAAAGGGGGTGTCATAACCTCCAGGAGGAGGTTGAAGGTTGTGCTGAGGAACACAGACATCAACCAGAGCAGAATCACTCCAACCTGAGCAGAGAAATACAATATTACAACCTTCACAACTTCTCTCATAAGGTTTAGAATGTGTGAAACAAGGACTGATAAATTTTGACAGCTTGCTTTTCCAGATGTCAGGGATGGGTTTAGCTACTTGCAAGAATATGGGGGAAGTGGAATTAAAAGTACAAAAGATTTTTTTGTTTTATTACCTGCATGACTCTGGGATATTCAGACTTGCTATAATAACATGCTCTTTTAGGAGAAGATTAACAGATATGTTAATAGAAGTGTTTCTATTAGTACAATTTTGGATTTAGAACATCCATTAAAAGAACTTTACAATAGAATTCTAATCCAAAAAGCTTTCTACTACAACACATTCCAGTTTCTCAAACTTCTGTCTATGAAAAAAAAACAGGAATATTAATGAAAAGGAGATGGACATAATGTTTTTTACAACTGTCATAATTCATAGAATCATAGAATGATTTCAGTTGGGAGGGACTTTAAAAATCATTTAGTTCCAACCCCCTGCCACAGGCAGGGACACCTTTCACTAGACCAGGTTGCTCAGAGCCCCATCCAGTCTGACCTCAAACACATCCAGGAATGGGACATCAACAGCTTCTCTCTGGACAACCTGTTCAGTGCCTCACCACCCTCACAGTAAAGAATGTCTTCCTAATGTCTAATCTAAACCTACCCTCTTCGAATTTTCACCCTTGTTCTATCACTCCATGTCCTTGTAAAAAGCCCCTCTTCAGCTTCCTTGTAAACCTCTTTTAGGTGCTGTGAGGCTTCTCCAGGCTGAACAACCCCAGCTCTCAGCATGTCTTCATAGGAGAGCTAGCTGTTTCAGCCCTCTGACCATCTATGTTGCTCACCTTTGGACTCACTCCAACAGGTCTATGTCCTTCTTATGTTGGGGTCCCCAGAGATGGCTGCAGTATTGCAGGTGGGGTCTCACCAGAGCAGACGGGGAGAATCATCTCCCTCACCCTGCTGCCTGGGCTGCTTTGGATGCAGCCCAGGATGTGGGCTGGCCTCCTGGTCTGCAAGTGCATGTTGCTGAGTCATGTTGAGCTTCTCATCAACCAACACTTCCAAGTTCTCTTCAGGGCTGCTCACAATCAGTTCTTCACCCAGCCTGTATTTGTTCTTGGAATTGCTCCAACACCTGTGCAGGATCTTGCACTGAACCTCATTGAACTTCATTAGGTCCTCATGGACCCACATCTCAAGCCTGTCAAGGTCATTTTGAACAGCTTAACTGGGAAATGTAACTTTCTATAGCTTTGTGTATGACAGTTGTTTGAACATTTCATTGACTCATGATAGTGGTTTTGGTACTCCATATGTATCTTTAGTCTTTTCCCATATCCTTTTTTTGGCAACAGCTGTTTTCTTCAACTGGAGTAATCAGACACAGGAATAAAAAGTTATGAGAAGCGAACTTCTAAATGCTCAGCCCTGGTGTGAGTTCTATTTTTTTATGAGACCTGTAAGAATGTAATCATCTATGCAGGTACTGTGGTTTCCTCAATCAGATTTGAGTTCAAAATTTTATGAGAAAATGGCAGAAAATACAGCTGCGTACTCAGTCCAAATAATCACACACTCTCCATAACTAAAGGGAAAAAATGGTTTTTTCACACTTCCCAGTCAGGTGAGAATTAACAGAGGTCAAATCAACCTGAGCACATGGAGGAAGTTTCCCAGGTGTGCTGTAAGAGTAAAGTAGGAGGTGCTCAGTCAGCTCAGAGGATTCAAACTGCAGGACCAAAGGAAATAAATTAGATGTCTCCATCTGAGCCTGACAGCCATTCCTGCATCAGGCAGACCTTGAAGGCTGATGGCAAGAAACCTAAGATGGGATCAATTCATTGAGCTCCTTGGCTTTTCTAGGCTCCCAAGGAGTGTACTTGGGATGCCAGTGGATACTGAAAGAAAAAGAAGGCAGAGCTTGGAGGATGCGTGATGCCCTCTGTGTCTTTTGCTCTTTATCTTCAGATGCCACCATTTCCAATACTGTGCGTCGACAAGGTCCTGTCTGTGGATTGTGTCCGTGGTACCTTGTGCCACTAGAGCCAAAAAAGAGCAAAAACTAAGGTTCTTTCATGTCTAGAGAAGATTCAGCTTCTTTTATGGTTTTTCCCACTGTCAGGAAACATGTGGGATTTGCCTCTCTTTCCAAAACTTCTAGGGGTTGTACAAATCTTGTATTTCAACCTCTGCCAGTTTGAATTTGAAGCAGGGAGGCAGGGCAGGAGGTAGGGTGGTGGGTGGAAGAATGGGCATGAGTGCACAGATGGGGGATTGTATAAACCTTTTTACTGAGGAGGCCTGGCAAATAATGCTTAACAGATCATTATTGTTGCTGTACAACATCTCTTCTGTAGACTTCAAAGATGCACTTTGTAACTGTCTGAGATCATACTCTTAACTGCTCAAAAAAAACCATATAAACTTCCTTTTAAATCACAGTCTTATGGAACTAAAGAAATGTTAACAGACTTAGCAGGCCTGGCAGGTTTTTTCCTATTCACTTAGAGTAGAAGAGATCACAGACCTCTTCATGCTGCTTCCAGAGTTTTATTCTGAACTTTCTCTATGTATGCACTTGACCTGCAAGTCTCTTTTCATTCAGGAAAAGAGAGGAATGATTTTTTTAAAGTATGCAAGGCTCTTCTAAACACAGCTTTATTGTCAGCCAATAAAGAACTTACCCTAATAATGAAAAAAAAATTTTAAATAGTAGGATTATCCCTTTTTAACTTTCAACATATTCACTGTCGTGGATCTGGCTGAAATGGAGTTCATTTTCCCATAGCAGCTCTCATAGTGCTGTGCTTTGCATTGGTAGCTAGAAAGGTGTTGATAACATCCTTATCTTTTCTCTCACCTGTCCTGTTTTAAAGGGGAGTAAAAGAGAGGCTTGGGTGGGTGTCTGGCATCCAGCCAGGGTCAACCCACTGTGGTGGTTTTGGTGCCAAAATATGGGATCATGAGGATTTTGAGATAAAGATAGTAACTGGGAGAAGTAATAGGCAAAACAAGTACTGAACAATGTCAAAAAGGGGATTGATCATGAGCAATTTTTTTTGTAATTGTGGTGAATGGACAAGGGATGAATTTTGTGTAAATTGTCTGGGTTTTTTTCTGTGTTGTGATGATGTTAATTTGGGGTTTGTGGGGGGACTTCTGTTTTGTTTAGTTTGGTTGGTTTTGTTGATGTAAGGGCAGGTTGTGTGGTGAATGTGGATTTTAGTGATAATTCTTAAATATATGATATGCAGAGGTGAGGGGTGGAATGTTTTGGGTTTGCATGGCCAGGTTTTGGTAGCAGGGGGTCTACAGGGGTGGCTTCTGTGAGAAGCTGGGCCAGTTAGAAGTCATGGCAACACCTCTGTGATGACACATTTAAGATGAAGAAAAAGAAATTACTGTGTGGATTTAATTGCAGCCAGAGAAGATCAGGGTGAGAATATGTAAGAGGAACAACTCTGCAGACACCAAGGTCAGTGGAGAAGGAGGGGAAGGAGGAGCTGGAGCAGAGATTCCCCTGCATCCCGTAGTGCAGACCATGGTGAGGCAGCTGTGCTCCTGCAGCCCATGGAGGAGATCAGTGCTGGAATAGGTGGATGCCTGAGAGGAGACTGTGAACCCTTGGGAGGCCCATGCTGGAGCAGGGTCCTGGCAGGGGACTGCAGAGCCATGGAGACAGGAGCTCATGCTAAAACAGGATTTGTGATCCAGTAGCCATGCTGGAGCAGTCTGTGTCTGAGGAACAGCAGAACTGCGCCCCGTGGAAAAGTGACCCATGTGGCAGCAGTTTGTGGAGAAGTGTTTCCCGTGGGATGGGCTCATGTTGGAGAGGATCATGGAGAACTTTCTCCCTTGAGAGGGATCCCACGCTGGAGCAGGGGAAGGATTCCTTTCCCTGAGCAGCATCAGGAACAGTGTGATGAACTGACCATAACCCCCACTCCCTGTCTCCCCCCACCACTGGCAAGAGAAGGTAAAGCTGGGAAGGAGAGAGGAGTGGAAGGAAGGTGTTTTTAAGATCTTATTTGCTTCTCATTTTCCTGCTCTGATTTTGATAGTGATAAATTCAATTAATATCCTCAATATGAGTCTGTTTTGCCCATGACAGTATTTGCTGAGTGATCTCTCCTCGTCATTATCTCAACTTATGAACTCTTCATTCTATTTTCTCTTCCAATTGTAGGGGGGAGTGTTAAAGAGGCTTTGGTGGGTGTCTGGCATCCAGTCAGGGTCAAGCCACTACATTCACTCATGTAAAGATTAACTGGGTTTGTTGGATCTAAGTGTGTGTTCTTATTTGGTGTGATTTCAGTGAGTTTGTGGAGTATATGGGTTTTGTTCCTTCTTCTGTTTCACACTGTTCTACAAAAACTTTATATGGAAGATGGTGAAATAAAATTAAGGGCCTTCCTCTCCTCTCATCTTAACCACAGTTCTTCTTAAACCTGAAATAAAATGTAAGGAAGAGACAGGATAAAACAGATATATATCCCAATATTGCTGAAGCACACCTTATTCCATAGAACCTTTCTAGGATGGAAGCAAAGGAATTCAAAACGCAGTATTGAAGATCCCTGGACTCTGCCAACCACAAGATTCAACCTATGTCATCATTGTCTTCTGTTCTGCTGCTGTTTTACCTTCAGTAATTTAGATAATAATGAGGGATTTTATAGCCTCAAGCAGAACTAAACTCTACCCTAAAGGCTACTAGTCTTTTAAATAGTTTCAGAATATCAATGCATAAATATTATCATTGGAATAACAATAATATAATTAGTTTACTAATATCCTTTAAGCGGTTGCCATCTGCAAGGTAAAAGAAGTTTTTTAAAAGAAGCTAAAATACTTTAATTTAAAATAAGATTCATGCTCAAATAGTTTCAAAAGATATATTACTGAAACCAATGTTCTTCATTCATCTGCTGGAAAGTATTACTACCGAAATCATATATTTCTGAAACCAGCTATCCATGTTATCTCACAATATTCTTTCTTTGGATCTTCTGTATAGTGCCTTAAAATGTACACTCTGAAAGTGCACTGAATATTACAGTTGCAGTAATGCAGTTTTTCTAAGTGATGCATCCTGTTTCTTTGCCAGTGCTTACATGCATTGCTGTTTTGGCAGGGGTCAGCCTGACTGTCAGAGTAGATAACCACCACCGGGTCTGGCTTTACTGTGAACTTCCCAAGAGAGAGGGTAGACATGAAATTTTAGATCAGCTACTGTTTTATGGGGCTAGTGTCATTTTGTTTCCTCAGTATGGAGTTAACTTTGATAAAAAAGTAGTGGTGGAAAGTATGAAAGAAAGATAAAATTAGTTTACTTGAACACTGGGAGTGATTCTGAATTATATTTGTGAAAACAAAGGTTAACATGTCTAGTCTCAGTTAAATTCTTTGTAGACTGAGGAATTTGCAAGAACCAATCTGCATTTACTCATACAGCCTAACAACTTCATTGCACATCTGACAAGAGCTGTATCTGATAAGAAATGTATAAAGTAGACAAAGGCTGGATGGAAGGAAGTTTCTGGAGTTACTAAAGGCCAGAAAATCTACTTTCGGATGTGAATGAGAAGCACAGTCATTTTAGGTTAAGATATATAAGGGCATGAAATAGTTCTATCTCACAGCAGCAGCAGGGAGCGTGGCTTATGGTAAGGGCTTCTGAAAAGGTTCATTGAAAAATCTCCAGAGCTATTAGCTGGAAGTGGATACTGAACACATTTAGCTGCAGCTATGCATCAGTGGCTAATTATCAGAACAATTTTCCTGGAAGTGAGGCAGATTCTGTTACTTCTTAGCTTTAAAATCAGACTTGCTATCTTTCCACAAGGTGTACTCTATGTCAGCAATAAATTGTAGCTCCACAGTAGCATTTATGGATGGTTTTTATAAGCCTCATATTATGTATGAGGACAAACAGCATAGCCCCCTCTGGCTCCTCCTGAACTTACACAATAATGCTGACATTTAACATATGATGAACCTCATGTTCTGATGGGAAAGATGAGATTTCAGTCGAATAGCTGAAAGATGTAATAAAGTGAAAAGGCTGTGTGCTTTTCATTCAGGTTTAAGGGAGTGTGTCTTTTTAGTACGCTAATTAAAGTTTCTGTGAAACCACTTACCCTTCACCTTGAAATGAAATTAAATTGGGAGAAGTAAGCAACAAGGAATTAACCAGACATTCTGCATATATCACCAGTTTTATATATATAGTAGTCTGCTTATGGTGTTACTCTTTTGAAGAATCATTTTTCTGAAGTATTTTCAGTGCTACAGAACTATTGCACACTTGAATATTACTCCGCAGGTAGTTTTTAAAGAATATTAGAACTTCATTTAATTAAAAATAACTTCAAATGCATTACTTCAGTGATTTTTTAAATACTCATGACAAGATGCCTTGCAGTAGAACCTAGAAATAAGGCTTTTCAGTTTAGAGTGTGCGGTATTCCAGTATATGAGCATGCTATCATTTGCAATTATATGTAAAATAAATTCCAGGAGTTCCCTAAAGTGTATTTTATTTATGGTGGTTCTGTGTGATGAAGCAATGAGCTGTGAGCATTCTTTTCTAAAGTGCATTATTAGTAGTTTTTAAATTCTACCTACTTGATATTATGGAGAATACTTACGCTGTACTATTACCTTAAACCAGCAAATATTAAAAGCAGAGATTAATTTCATTCTGTACACTTTCCTGTTATTCATGTGGGTCTCACTCAGGAGCAATTCCATTGAGATCTATGAAGTTACATCAATTGGGGCATTGCTGGAAATAGTAACATGCAAAAAAAGGGAATTAAGCTCATACTTCCTCTTTCTCCTTTTCATTTAGTGCTTTCTCTTCAAATCCCCCCACTTGAGTTTTTCTGTATCAATGAATGCTCCTTAATACAGAAAAGTTCAAGTGAAATGAAAATATTCTTGACTATATTTTCCTTGATTTTGATTTCTTTACTCTCTATATATAAAAAAAAGTTTTAATTCTGTTCTTTATTATTGTGTTTCATGTCAGCAATGCCTGAAGTTTAGACAAGGCTAGTATAAATAGAAGAGTCTGGTGCTTTGGTATTCTCTCTGAGCCCCCAAGAGTGAAACATGCAGTGTATAAATGCCTAATGTGCTGATGGAGTCAAGCACCCTTCAGCAGTAAGATGTTCATTTACCCTTTTGTGTTTCTCAGCACAGTGATTTGTGATGAGCTTCTGTACAGAATGAACATAGTGAAGAGAAATCGTCTTCAAATCTGAGTTTCTTACAAACATGGATGTGAAGTACATGCATAAGCATTTTAGGTGGCACCTAATATAAGGGTACCGCCCCCATTCCTCACAGTGTCAAAGCCTCAGAGTGAATCCTGTTCAAACTCATCAAACCGATAAAAGATTAGTCACAAACGGTGGAAATAAAAAGTCACAGTTAAATTCTGTGACATTGCAAAGCTGACCTGTGTGATTCAAGCTTATAAGGATGTTTACCCATTTTTCTTTTTTGGGCATCCAACATTAGATTATTCATCATAATAATTCATTTAATCAAATAAATTTTTTCTGTTATTGTTGCCTATTCCTGATTTTAAAACTATTCTGAAAGCATTTTCTGAAGTGTTTAAGCCATGTTCACTGTTTAGAAAATATTTTTTCTATGAATAGTTTTTAGCCTGATTGCAGGGGTTCATTAGTTTGTATGCAGTAATTAAGTTTTGTTTTGATTTTACCTGTATATTAATAGAACCCTTTTCTGATTCTTATTGGATAGACATAGTTCCTACAATCAAATTCTTATTGTGTGCCATTTGTATGCATACCTCAACATAAACAAACAAAGTTCAAGATTAACTTCTAGAAAGTATTCTTTAATCTTTAAATCTGCTTTTTTCTAGGTATGTGCAGACCATTGGTTCAATTTATTGAAAAATGCACCAAAAAAAAAAAAAAAAAAAAAACCAAAACAAACCCCAACAACAACAAGAGGCATGAGCACAATAGAAACAAATTCCATGTGCATAAATAATAGCAGAAAATCTGAGATATTCTTTTTTATTATTTTTGTTTACAATCAGAATCATATCAAAAAATGAAGGTTACTGTTATTGGCTTTTTGTAAAACTTTTAAATTGTTGCTGTTGTAAATTAATAGATTAAATGTAGCTGGTGGTTCAGTGGTTTAGGTGGAGCTGAATGAAGGCTCAAAGCAGGAGATGAGAAGTTGTATCCTCTGTTCAAGGGCAGAATTGTGTCCCAGAGGGGGTGCAGCCACTATCTTGTGCCATGCCTGGGGAAGAACATTTTACCCACAGACTTTCTCTTCCTTTTGCTGTTACATTTTACTCTATGAGATACTTGATAACTAGCTTTTTATAAGTACCAGTAATTTTTTTCAGACATTCTTCATAAATATTTATTTCCCAGTTTGCCACAGCTCAAAAACATTTCACGGAATTCTGTGAAAAATAGTCATCTTTAAAAGTGGTTACTATTTCAATCTCTTAATAACTAAAGTCATGTGAGAAAATATTTGGAGTAAATATTTTCCTCTGAAAAGAAGTTTTATATGTTTCTTATTATTTTTTTATGCCACTAGAGGTGAAATGAGACAAGTTGATTTGAGCAAGAAGCTTAAGATTTCTGGCAAATCGAACTCTATTTCATAGCATTGCTATAAAACTAGAAATTTTCCATCTACTAGAAACATTTCATCTACTGTGTAACAACAAATATTGATCAGTTACTGTAGCTATCAAAGATAACGTGGCTAAAGTTATTTAACTGCATTTATATACCACAGCAAATATGAGGATTTGGTTAAGTTTTTAGTTGTTTGTGGGATTTTTTAAACCTTAAATTCATGAAGTTCAGTGCTATAGCCATGTTTAAGGAATAAACAATCCTGTTACTCTCTGCCTTTTAATCAGATGTTTCTTTTTCAGTGCCAAACTGAGCTCACAATTGCTGGTTTTTACTTTTAGATTGAGCTGAGAGAACAGGTTGAAATGAGAAAGATTAAGTTTTGATCTAAGCATGACTCTTTTCTACCAACCCAATGAATTTTCTCCCCTGCTGGCTGAGCTCTTTTATCTCACACCTTCAGAGAGGGCTTTTTCCTGTTTCTGCCAGGAGTCAGTTTTCTCCTGTAGGAGTTCGCTGGTCTTGCATATGAGCAGAACGTTCTTGGCACTGTATGCCTCTCCTCTTTTCCTACTGCCTCACTGGAGAAACCTGGCTTGGGCACAAAGAACCTGGAACATATCCATGACCAAGCAGGGTGATCAAAGTGATGACATTTGTTGATACAGTCAAAGCTCCATAATACCAAAATTACTATGAAGGGAATTTTCCAGGAAGTTCTTACTCATAGTTATGATGTGGGACAGTTTCACTGAGGCTTTGCATGTTCTTTGTGGTGGGCTAGTAGGGACAACCAGTGGGCTAGTGTGGTGATTAATAAGACCTGTATTGTCATTCTCTTAAAAGCAATGTGTTCACAGCTCTTACCCGTGGTCTTCACAGGACTTCTGTAGCATTTCCATGGAGTTTCTCCACTAAGACACTTTCTCATTAGTTTCTGGGCTGACAACAGATGTTCAGGGGAAGGCACCATTCAAATAGAGCTACCAATTGAAAGCCAAGATGGGAGACCATCTGCAAGCGCAGAGATTCTGGTGCTTTTATGTTTTTGTAGCATCCACTTTTGCTTGGAATTAAAATATCATAATGTACTTGGAAGAATATTTTTTCAAAGAAATCATCTCTATTTCTGCTAAATGAGGTCAGGGTTAGTAAGACCGAAGCTGTAAAAAGAGTCTTGTAAAACCATGTTTCATTAAATTGAATTAAATGATTTTTCATGGAGCAAGAAATACTTAACATAATGTTTCACTTGTGTGGATACAAAAATGCTGCCAGCAAGGATTTTCTTGCTATTTTCTAAGTCCGTGGGAGACTTTCTCTCTCACAGAAGAGGTAGTGGAGTTATGTAAACAATGAAACACCTGCAACCTTGAGAAGTCTTGTTTGTGGTACAGTAGAAAAATATTTTGACAATGGATGTTTTAGGATTTTAGCCAACCACCCCAAGGGGTGGCTGGTCCTTTGTCCAATTAGACTATGAAGAAAAAAGTCTATAAAGGAGTTTGTAAAATAATTAAATAAATCAATCTTGTTGCACAATTCCTGCCTGCTGGATCTTCTCTCCTCCTCCCTACGGCCGCAGGACACAGTGATAGACCATAGGGTTGCAGTAATACACTTGATTTCTAAATAGCAAGAAATAAAAAGCTTAGAAACAGTTTGAATCTTGAGATTTGCTGGTCAAGACCAGCAAAGTCATGTAATTACATAATCACACTGTCACTGCCATCATAGAAATCAAAATATGGATTCCCAGGTGTCTTGAGTGGAGTGTAGTGCATAGGAGTAATGCCAGTTCCCCAGCTTTACAGTGAATATTGCTCTTTCAATATATGTGTAGAAAAGGTCTAGAGAGCATGAAAACCTGTAGCTGAGGCAATAATGTAATACCTGTCACATTGCCATGCTGCAGGATTGCAAAACACTTAAAAAACTGGTAGAAAATGAGTTAATGACTCATGCAGATTGGGTTTGTGTAATGTTGGTGCAAGGTCTGATTAGCAGCTTCCATTAGATCCCTGTCAGTCACTAGTTGCTATAGTGGCTCCTTGACTTAGTCATGCTGGTGTCCTTGCAAGGAGGATCAAGTGCTTGTTTAGTGCAAGAATGTCCATTTTCACTATTTGACCATATTGAAGACTATGAATTTTTTTGAATTTGACAGGAAAAGTATCCATTGAATGTAGGGTAGATGATCTGCTGATCACCTCATTCCTACTAGAAGAATAAACCTTTGACATTCATGACTGACTGGCTTTCAGGAATCTAGATACATACCTGATATCTCTGTATCTGTGTTAGTCATTTAATGGTGCATGTTTTATGCCACTGTGATAGCCTCTCTATTTTTATCAGGTGCCAGTGCTGTAGAAATGTTTGGCCTGTCCCTCATACCTGCTTCCTTTTGTTATCCAGAGATAATATAAGACACCCATATCATATTGATTATCTGCTATTGATAGAAAGTAGTGACTGTAATCCTTTCATTTTAAGAAATCTTTTGTGAAGAAAGCAAGCAAAATAGAGTTGCAAACTTAGGTGCAACAGTAGGGTACCTAAAAGAGAGCAACCCAGGTAAGTACATGCTAACCTCATTCCCAATTTTGGTGTATCTTCCTTTTCATTCCCTTTTGCTGTTCCCCCAGACAAAGCATTCTGGAAATTCACTGCAAGTTCTGCTTAAAAAAAAAATATTAAGGTCATAAAGTTCATCATCCCACAGACTGAGAAGGTTAAAATGCAACATCAATGAGGTATATGCTTCAATGCTGCCTATATGACATGTATTAAATGATTCAATTTAATATCTTATCTTACTTGCACATTATACAGACATAATATCCTGTTTGTTTTCTTTCTGGGAGAAGAAAATGTCCATTGGCAGTTCTGAATTCACAACAGGCTCTCCAGCTGATGGGCTGTACCTTATCGAGTCAGACTCTGTCCTACACCTCCGGAAAGTAATGAGCAGTCTAATTGCACTGTATATTATTAATGACTGAAGCAGATCAGAAGTTTTTAAGAGTTGACTGTTACTTTGTGTGCAAATCAGGAGAGTGGAAGAGCAGAGAATCACAGTTTAGTATTTCTTTTTGTAGAGCCCAAGATCTTTGCGTGCAATCCTGCATATTGCCGGTCACACTGCTAAGAGGATTGAAAAAATCAGTCTCTGTGTCAAAATTTTGCTGACATACTGCTGCTAGAATTCTTTCAGACTTTGTAATGTATTTTGATATGACTCAGAGATTAATTATGTGTTAGGTTACTTTAGTGACTACAGATTTCGTGACACTCCTAGTGGCAAATCAACTTGCTTTTAGCCACAGAGATGAAGAAAGGAAAGCCAAGCCCAAAACTTTCAGGCACATACTGTCCTTGTACTGGCCACCACAGTTGCTCACCAAAAGCACATGGATGGAAACAGTAGTCAAATGTAAATGTGAAACCTGTCACCACAAATATATGCAACTAAAGATTGCTGGATGCAGACTGAAAAAAAACCCACCAATTTTTATTACACCATTGGTGGGATGCCTCTCTTCTTGTTTTTTTTTCTCTATGCATACCATTCACAAGGGCCTCCTCACAGATCAGCTAAAGCTTAATTATGGTTTTTTCCCCCACTTACTCCCACTTACTGATCTCCCCATGAACTTGGAATGAGTTGACTGGCCAATACATTTCTCTTTATGACTCCCTGTCCACTGTTCAAGATTAAATTATATTGTAAATATCACTTGCCTGGTGTGATTGCTGACACAGAAGCAAAAATTAGATGTTCTCTTGAGAGTTTTTCCCAAGGCACTGAATCGTTCATATTACATGCCAAAATGTATTAGGAGGATAATTTGAGACCTCATTTTCTTCTGAACACCTTTAATAAAATATTTTGATAGATGAATTTTAGAATATGTATCCTTTTATTGATGTCTAGGTTTTCATTAATGTGATGCAATGTAACAAAAAGGCCACACATAATGGCTGCAAAATATCAAGACCTTTGGGATAAAGCAATGTCCCGCACGAAGAGCATGTGGAAGTCTGATTCTCAGCATAACCATATTTTCCATTTGTTTGTAAAAGTTTGAGAACTGAGGAAAGGAATTTCACTGAGAACATTCCATAGTGTGGGTTTAAATAAATAAGCAAATTCTGAGACTCTTTGGAGTTCAGTATGGAAATCAGAACCTATCTTTGTTTACCAAAGAGCATAAAATGAGAGCACAGTAATATAAACAGTACTGCTAAGAAGCATCATTAATGTCCTCTCACTTCAAACAGTAACTCAGCATTTCTCTGAAAAGACTGCTGCAATCTGAGGTGTAAGAGCCAATCTGGTGTGGTTCAATTTGTGCACATGATTAAATGCCCTCCTCACTCAGATCTGCATATACTTGTAAACACATGATGTGTTTACTTGCCTTCCACCTCTGTCCCAGCACTTCAATTTCTGGACATGGCAGACACCTGAAGATTCAGAAGAGTCTTCTGACTCACTGAGTCGTATCTTAGGAGAACAGCATTCACCAAACAATAAAAAAAATCAACATCTCTCCCTCCTTGGTTTCTGAACAGACAAGGATATTAGACCCAAGGTGCTGTGGCCCTGATTATGCTTAATTAGGGTATCTCTATTGGTAACTTCTCTGTTGGAGATAAGAAGACTTCCCTGTGGTTGAGGAGGATTGGGTTAGAGAACATAGAGTCAAACCTGACATCCAGAAGTCCATGGGCCCTGATGGGATGCACCCATGAGTGTTGAGGGAACTGGTGGGCATCATTGTTACACCATTCTCAATCACCTTTGAAAGGTCATGGCAGTCAGGAGAGGTACCTGAGGATTGGAAGAAAGTAAATGTTACCCCAGCCTTCAAAAAGGGCAAGAAGGAGGTAACTACAGGTCCATCAGCCTCTGGGGTGTTGACCCTGGCAGGTGCCGACCAAAGTCGTTCTATCACTCCCCTCCATGACTGGACTGGGGAGAGAATAACAAAAGTCTCATGAGTTGAGATAAGGACAGGGAGAGATCACAAACCAATTACCATAATGGGTAACAGTCAAAACAGATTCAACTTGGGGAAATTAATTGAATTTATTACCAGTCAAAATCAGAACAGGATAATGAGAAGTAAAACGCCATCCTCCCACCTCTCCCTCCTTCCTGATTTCTGCCTTCTCCCCCCCAGTGGCACAGGGAGATGGGGAGTGCTGTTGCTCAAGAAGAGGAGTCTTTCCTCTGTTCCAGCATATTCTGCATTCTGCAGTCTTGTTGGATAAAGTTGGAGGGGCTCTGGGGCATATGAGCAAATCTCTTATAGGACAGAAGGTTGCACATATATCTAAGGGAAAGAATATGTTTCTCAAAGATATGTTTTGTGAATAAATTTGGAACACGTGAGTAGACAATATAGTTAAATGAAATTTGTAAAAAATAAGGTGATTTCTACATTCAGGGTTTTTATTTTGCATTCATTATCATTTTAATTACATAGGATTTAAATAGGCATTTTTCTAGCCACTAGGTTATTCCAGGAAATTGTTATGCATTAGGGACACCACATCAGGGACAAGGATGAATATATTTGTATCCTTCTTACCCAGGGCATCCTCAAGAAAACAAAAGCAAATGTAACATGAATGTTGAAAGTAGTAAGCATTCTTCAGCCTTACAATGCTGTATCTATTTAATGTCTCATTTATTCTTATGCCATCAAGTAGTTTTGGTCTGCTCTCTATAGAACTGCTATTTGCACTGTTTAATAACGTGTTCATCAATTGTCTTGCCCTATTTCATGAGTAATTAAATGTTCCTACTTTGGCCAAAAAATACCAATACAATAAAAGCCTTAATTGGCTTCCTCTAGCTACTCATGGCATGATCAGATAGCCCTGTCTCCAGCTGTTAATTGCACTAAACATTGATGTATAGGTTCAGCCAACACAATTACGGAAAATGATGCATATTCTTGGAAAAAATACCGATGAAATCAGAGAGTAAGATAGAAATTTTTCTAGATGTATATTAACATATTAAAACACGTTTGAGGTGTGAGTGTGAAAGTGATTTAGGTTTTGTGTTTGGGGAGATTTTGTGCAGAAGAACTGTCCACTAAATATTTAACAAAAGCAACACTCCTTTCTTCAATGTTGAGCATATTATACTTATTCTTTCCTTCCTGGAAGGTGCACTATGATACCTGACTGGGTTTTTTCCTACTTCATTGCGCTGTCAATACTGTGGCAGCAGTAATAAGGTAAAATGAAGCAGTTAAGGTAAAATTAAGCTATGTTCAAGTAAATGATTATGTGGGGTTTTTTAATCACAATTTTCATGATAAAATAAATGTTTTCAGTGCTGTTGCACAAGAAAAAAAACCCTCTCAATGCATCCAGCAGTCTAGGAGTTGGGAATAAATTACCACCACTCCTTTTTTTAACTCAGGTTGGTTTCTCCCTTTTGGTTTTGGCTTGATTTTTCTATCACTCTCTGGTTTTTGCTTGTTTGTTTGTTGCTTCTTTTTTTCCTCTTCTTTTAAATCTGATTTTTCATAATCCTGTGATCTTTTGCTTTCACAAGCATATTTTCTCTGTTATTCTCCTTATCTGTTCATTTGATTCCTTTTGAGCAGATCATCCAATCTATCTTCTGCTTTTTTCTCCAGTACTTCCTCAGAAAAGATCCATTGACAGCTCAGACTCAAAATAGGTGTAGAAATACATGCATTTTTTCTCCGAAACATTTCCATCCTACTTGCCATCCAAGCTCATATAGCAGTGCTTAGCCCATCTTCCTCCACAATTTTTTTGAAGCCTGTCGCTTTCTCTCTATACAGACAAATGTCACTTTTCATAAGCTTTTTCACTTTTTACCACTTCTTGCACATCCTCCTTAGCATCCATATTGCCGGTCCATCCAAAACACAGCTGGTAACATGACTGTTCTCATTGGTCAAACCATAGCTGCATCTTTTAAGTGCATTTTTAGTTTCAAGGTTTTCCACAGTATTCTGTCCCAGTCCATAAATCAGATCAAGTGTTTCCTGAGCCCAGCCACTTTGCTGTATCAGTATATTAAGGCTACATTTTCTTAACAATTCTGTGGCATCCCCTGTGCCCGTCATGACTTCACTATGCTGTAAATCATTGGTCCTTTTTGTTCTTTGCCTACATATACTCTTTTTTCTACAGTATATGAAAATTTCATAGCCATTCAGATAGGGAAAAAATGAAAATAAATCACTGTTTTAAGGCATGTCCCAGTTAATTGTACTCTTTCATATCTTTCTCCTATCTTTGAGGTAAGGCTTACATTTTTTTTATCTTATATGGCACACTAGTCTATTTTTAGCCTTAAGAGAATTTATCAATCATCCTAAGGACTGTTGCACGATTGCAAATCGTTTTAAGTAAAAATTAACTGGCTGAAGTTTTGTTTTCATAAGCCTTGATGTGTGAAAAATACTCATAGAGGGCAAAGATTGGGGTATTTTTTATTTGGTCTTTAGAAGTACTCTTCCTGATGGGGTATCTTTGTTCAAGTCACATTTTCAATTACCTAAGTAATTAATCTATTACTCCATCCCTCTGGATGTTTCTCGATTACACAGACTAATAGATCGTATTTTTAAAACTCTTGGTAGGGATGTAAAATTCTCTTTAGAAGTGCTAAGGATCATCACTACAGTATAATTGACAAGTCCAGCTCTCTGAATATATTATTTTCATGCTTTTAAAGGTGCCTTTAGCCATTCTCTTTAGGTAAATCAGTCAGCTATTCATTTGGAATATTTCAAGAGCCTTTTGTGGTATTTTGAAAACTCTTTTTTTGGAATTCAAGGTCTCTTGAAAAGGAACATTTTCTGCATTGCAGGGATCCAGTGAGGGGAAATTAAGTGCAGGACATCCAGATTAGCTTAGAAGCATACTGGAAAAAAACTCCTCTTTGGCTCTGTGCAGGTTCAGAAGAAAATATAAAATAAGTTCTGATGAAGTGCAGAGCATGCTCTTCCAGACTGACATTAACTTAATGCTATTTTAGAAAACTTCATTGTTACCAATTTGCCAGTAGGTACAATGTCTACAACCTGTTAAAACATGAAGTTTAGCTGAGGAAGCGCATAGTGGAAACCTGTTTGCTATGTATGTTTATCCTTACTCCAAGAAAGATCTCAAGACCTACATTTCCCAAAGTATTATGTGATTAGCCATGCCAGAAGGGAATAAAGTAGCCCAGTGAGTCCCATTTCAGTACAGTGTAAGAAAGTATCCTCTAAGGAGTCCTCTGCCCTTCCGCTGCTGAGATGGCACCATGAGACTGCTTTGCCACACCTGAAACCCCCTAATTTATGCATTATTAGCTCATAGGTTGCCTCCAGAGTTTTGCTAGAGTTGAGGGCTGAAACGAGGACATCTGGCCTCAAACAGAGTGGTTATTATGTTACTTGGGATGAAGATTTCCATTTTGAACTTGTAATCCAAATTCTACAGCATTGTGAGTCACTTCAGGGACAAATAACTGCAATCAAGAATTAAGTGTTACACTGTTATTGTTGTGTGCAAAGTTTGGCTATCCCAGTTCTTTTAATGGTAGGAGTATGTAGGGATATTTAAACACTGCTTTGTACACTGAAAAACTATTGAGAAGTAAATCAAGCCATGCATTAGCAGAATAAGATGATTTTTTTTTAGTGAGTAGGAGCCAGTGAATAGTAAATACAAACCCCACAGATATATAGGTTATTAAATAGTTTGATTTTGTTTTGACAATTAGTGTAATTTATTGTTATTTTATTCTTAATTTGAAAATAATTACGGAAATAATGTTTTGCTATTGTCTTGAGATGCTTACAGTCTAGGCAGACAAATGGAGATTGAATAAAAATATTCATTGAAGTTAGGGAAAAGTTTCCCATTAATTGCACCGTGCTTTGTGTTTGACCCGAAGAAGCCCAGACAGAGCTCCAGTAAAGAAAATATCTTTTTAAACACATGCATTTGACCTTGAAAACATGCAGATGAGCAGTTAAGGCATCCTGGGAAGCCCCCGTCCATGAATGTTTTTAGGACTGAGGTTTTAGAGTAGAGGTGGCAATACTTATCTTACTTTTCATATTGGAAAAATTTTTTTTGCATTTGTTTTGCAGCTAATAGAACAAGATAATTTTTCTTGTGTACTACTTAGGTATCCTTATCCCATGTTGGATGTGGGAAAGATTCAATGATAGAAATTCTGAGAATGTTTATTCCAATTACTTTTATAATAAGAAACAAAGGATGCTAAGCATGCACATGCTGTTTATTCTCTCAGCTTGAATATCTTACCGCTTCTGTTGTGTTTCATTCTTCTAGGCCTTTCTCTGAGATCTGCCTGTCGCACAGCCATACGTATTAGATGACTTTGGGACTCGTTTTACGTCAACGATGAAGGGATTATCTGGCAGCCGTAGTCACCATCACGGGGTTGCCTGTGACCCTGCATGTGACAGCCTGCCACACCACCAGGACAGGAAGCCATATTTGTTAAACCCGGTGGACCCCCACCCCGCAGACCACCCTTACTACACTCAAAGGAACTCTTTTCAGGCCGAGTGCATGGTGCCCTACAATGATCAGATTGCCAGCAGCACATTTCCCCGGAGGCATTACAGCTCCCACCATGAACTCAAGGACGAGTGTGCTCTGGTTCCCCATGGAACTGCCAACAAGACCAACCGCATTCCTGCCAACCTTTTGGACCAATTTGAGCGGCAGCTGCCTCTGAATCGGGATGGCTATCACACTCTGCAGTACAAGAGAACTGCCATGGAGCACCGCAGCGACAGCCCGGGCAGGATCCGGCATCTGGTCCATTCTGTCCAAAAGCTTTTTACCAAGTCCCATTCGCTGGAAGGACCATCCAAGGGGAGCGTCAATGGGGGGAAAGCAAGCCCGGAGGAGTCACAGACGATGAGGTATGGGAAGCGCAGCAAGAGTAAAGAAAGGCGATCAGAAGGTAAGCCCAGATCCAATGCATCGGGATGGTGGAGTTCAGATGACAACTTGGACAATGATGTTTGCATTTATCATGGTCCCAGTGGGGTCATGACCATGGGAAGATGCCCTGATCGCTCTTCTTCCCAATACTTTATGGAAGCCTATAACACTATTAGCGAACATACTGTGAAGTCCTCCAGAAGCAATAATGATGTCAAATGCTCTACCTGTGCAAACCTGCCTGTGAATTTGGACTCCCAGTTAATGAAGAAAAGCTCTTGGTCCTCTACATTAACCGTGAGCAGAGCCCGTGAAGTTTACCAGAAAGCATCAGTTAACATGGACCAGACAGTGGTGAAGGCAGAGACGTGTCAGCAGGAACGGTCATGTCAGTACCTCCAGGTACAGTGTGGAGAACTGGTTGCTGTTAACTGTGCTCTGCCTTGTCTCAGGTGTTTGTGGGGGATGGAGGTTTGCTCTGATGTCTCAAGTTTCCCCAGTGGTCACTGATCACTAAACAAGGGGTGCTGCTGCTAAAATTAAAAATATATCAGCTCTTTTTTTTTTTCTTTTTTTTTCTTTTTTTTTTTTTTTTTTTTGTCCAGAATTCAGGATTTCAAAGAAACTGTTCATTTTAGAACAGGATTTTTTTTTCAGGTGGAAAAAATAAGACCTTTATGTGTACTTTTTGAATTTATAAGGCTGTCACAGTAGGGGTATAGGGAATTTGATGTTGTAGTGCTTTCATTTAGCACTACAATGTCAATTAACTGAATGTTACCAGGATACAAATTCTTTGATTTCTGTAATTCCAATTTTGCTTTCATTTACTGCTCATTTTTTATGAAAGCTTTTGAGACCCTTTTGAGAAACTCAGGGGTACCTTAATACTTTCTCCAGCAGGAAAACAACCTACTTTTCTTTTTGCCATGGAATATAAATTCTCTTAAAACATTTATTGTAACGTGTCCAGATTTGTTTATCAAGCTATTCCTCTTTTTCATGGCTCTGAGTCAAAAATAAAAAATCAAAAGGTTGAAATTATTGCTTGTTCTGATTATACATTTTAGGAGTACATCACCTACTCCCTCACAAGCTGTTTGCAGTTAATACAGCGTCACTATTTTTCACCAGTATTGTATCTTTAAATGTCAAGAATCAGATGTCTCCTCTTGGAGCTATCATACTGCCGGTGAATGTTTGTGGCAGGAACATGGATCAGAAAAGATTAAAACTGTTTCATTCTTAGGAGAGCTGTGGATAGCTTTTATGCACTTTAAAGGAAGCACTTATGGCACATCTAAGTGTGTGTGTAAGATGGAACAACGTTGCACAGAGAAGAGAGAAGACCATGAGGAAAAAAGAGGTTTGCTAAGATGATTCGGTTTCATTTTAATGTAGTTGGACTCTTGTCTATTTGTATAGAACTGTAGCAAGTTCTCTCATATGGGTGCTTTAATGAGACAGTCAGCTTCCACATTCTGTTGTTTAAGTCAGTATGCAGAGAAAGCGTAGGACTGAGGCATCAGCATTTAAAAATTGATCTTAAAAGGTTTTATGGAGTGTCATGCAAAATAATTTTGAATACCAGCCTCTGGGATTCTAAGTCTTAAATATAAAGGAATGGATATGTATATTTTCTATTAATTGTTTAGGAGAGTGGGGTGGAGGAAGAGGGGGCAATACAAATGCTCGGCGTGTTTACAGCTCTGCGTATGGGGTGGGGAGGGAGAGGGGTTTCAAAATAGCCTCAGGTTGCAACCTTTTGAGGTTTTGTGAGTTTTTTGTGTGAATTTTGTGAGTGAGAAGAAAACATAACTTTAGGCTTGATTGCTGTGGTTACTTTGAACCCTGAGATCTTTTTGTTGGTATTTTTGTTTACTCCTTCAGCCTTCTCTTGGGTTTAGATAAAATAGCAGACAATTCAGTATGTGACCAGATGGCTAGAAAAGAGTGAAAAACTGTGCCAGCATCAGCTTTAAATGAACACCTCCACAGGGACCTTTAGATAATGTTTAACTGACAGGAATAGACTCCTGAAGTGGAATTAGAGGGCATTATCTGTGTCTGTATGAAAATATGTCCAACAATTGTCAAGGGCAAGAATAACTAAATTCTCACTTCGAGTAACTACATTCTCACTGTGTTTCCCATTCTCACTGGTAGTTTTATTTCAGTTTTCACTTAATTTTGTTTCATTCTTTCTAATTGGTTTGAAACTATTTTTAAAAATGGAGACTCTTAACCAGGTATCAGTTAGCATTGGAAGTAATATTCAAACAGAGTACAGTAGATTTGAGGAAGCAGGTCAGGATTATTCTTCTCTCTTGGCAGCTTGAAAGGTTGACAAATGCATATAGGTATTAAAAAAATCAGTCTATTTTGAATGCATCCCATTGCTTTTCTCTTCACTATATCACTTTTCTTTTTGCACTGCAAGCCCTTTGGGGCTTGGACTTTGTTCCCTTTTGAGTTTCCACAATGCCCAACACAATGGGGCACAGAATCTAATTGAGGCCTTTTTTCCATCCTGCAGTATAAATATATATTAACAGCAGAAAAGTTCTACTCTGTTAGTGGGTTGTAGAGTTACTCTGTGTATGTTATTTTCCAGGTGCCCTTCTCATTATTGTACCAAAAGGCTGGTGTCCTGTGTTAGAACAATTGGAAAGGCACAAAATGAGATGAAAGCTGCAAATCCACAACAACACTGAACAACTCTGATATTAATTTCATTATTATGACACTTCTTTGTTGCTTTCTTTAACTCACTAAATGTGAAATAGACGCTTTTATCAACTCACTTGTTATTTAAGTTTTTGTCCATGCTGCAGGACTTAAACTCTCAGGACATAAACTCTGATCCTTCAAAGAGCAGCTACTTGTTCATGCAATCTCTTCTTGTGACAGTATCTGAATTCAATGAAGGAGTGACTTATTTTCAACTCAGGGTACTCAGGATAATTTTCTTTATCCTAATGGATCTGAGTGTATCAGAGATCACCGGTGACATTGACTTCACATTTGTTTATAAGGGCTTTTATCACAAAAATATCTGCATGAATCTTCAGTGTAAAGACTTGGAAATAACAAACAATTATTTTGCTTGCTGTGATATTTTCCACTTAACTGTTCTGTGGAAGGAGTTGGCAGTACTTCGTATTACAGATGGGCTTATTTCTCATAATTTGGAATTTGGATCAAGTGCAGAGTCCTCCTGCATTGCACTGGCTTTCTTTATCCCATCAGGCTCCACTTCCAGCCCTGGTGCTGAGAAACAGTGTCCATCCTTGGAGTTCTGGAGGAGGCTTGGGTCAACACTGTGCATCCTCAGAAACAGATACTATCCTAGAATAGTCTAAAGACTGTCAAGCAAATCTTTGCCTCTTACCTGCATTTTGGCAATGGAATTGCATTTTTATCTTCTATTTCTCCTTTCAAGAGTGAGCAGCTGGATAGTAGAAAGATAATGTTCCTTTTTTGAGCTGATTTTTTCTTCAGGGAAGTGCTACTGTTCGATCCAGCTTTACAGTTGGACTACAGTGAAGGAAGGTGAGAAGGAATTGTTCATGTTTTATCAAAATGCTTCTTCAAAATGGTTTCCCTCCCTTGAAAGAAAAAATTATAAAGTGGTGGACAGCCTCTACTTCTCTGGTAGCTTCTCCTCTGGAAAAAATTGAAATTAAGCAAAGCTATCAAAGACAAAATGTAACCAGCAGTCCTTTGCTGCGAACATAGGGTCTAAATACACAGGCAGATATTTTTTGACACTCTTGTTTTCTATGAATTCATTATTTTTGGAGGTAAAGTGTATCAAATACACTGCAGAGTTTGGCTCTGATTATAGTTTCGCCATTTAATGTTCCCTGTAATTACTATTCCTGTTGTCCTTGGTTCATTTGTTAAGAGATTGAGAAAAATACAAAGAATTATGGGTTTTGTATTAATTTTCTTTTCTTCTTATGTGGGTCATTCATAAGTTTTCTTTTCATTGCAACTGATGAGACTCATCAGTTGTGTCAGACACTTGAGGCTAAGGTTGGAAATTTAAGTTCTGAAAACTGAGGTGCAGAAGGTGGGTGCAACAGTGCAGCCATTGAAGTTCTACATTAGCTTTTCTTTAGTGGGATACTGTGAGAAATACTATAAAAATACAAGCCAAGTTTCTGGGCGTAATGAGAATTTTCTGGTGCCAAAGGGTTCTTGGTTAGTACTGCGCTCAGTTTCCTGTGTGAAGGTGGCCTGTAATGTGTGCTGTTATACCAGGTGTAGTGCTAAGAAGCTCATCATCTGAATGACTTGTTTTCCAGTCTCAGGACAAACACAGTTTCTTAGGAGATACTGCTAAATCCCAGTCCCAGCCACCCTCTTTTTGTTGCCTGTGTCCATGGATGACCAAATAGACCTTAGGGTCAGGTGCTGATAAGGACCAGTAAGTGTAATGGGATCTGTTAATGTGGTATGTTACATTACAAAGCCTTTATCCTTACGACACAGCAATTTATGTTAGATCTGTTATACTGGGTTTGTCTACGCGAGTTTATCTGCATTTTCAGTTTGTGTTTTCCTCATTTATGGTGTTTGCATTTCAAATGCAACTACCATATTCAAATTAATCTTCCAGTATATCCTTGTTTTTATACACATGAAAGTTGTACTAACATCCATTAATATAGATCTTCCATTTTTCATGTATCTGATGACTTGCCTTTTCTTAGCTCATATTCCATAATACATTGTAAATTACTGAAGCACATGTTATTTCTTTCAGTTTTCCAGTCAGAACTACAAAGTACATGAGGTATAAGTTTCAAGGTTTTTTGCTGAACTCATGTGAAACATAATTCTTAATAAACTAGTGAAACAATTTGGACAAATGTAAAATACTGTCAAATGTTTTAATGTATTCTAGGTCAACTTCCAGGTAATGGAATAATCATGAAAACATTTGGAAATTCTTAAATGTTCTCAACTTTTAAAATGAACTAATATCTAATATTAATACTGAAAAAAATATTCCCAGAAAGCTAATTTATTTTGGTGTTTCAGTCGTGAGGTGGGTAATATGAATAATGGCTAAATCTAGGGAATTTGTGGAAACTATAAATAAAGCAGAAAACAGCTTATTTACAAAATGTATATTACTAAGAGATAAATACATTAAATTGGCATCTTGGTTATTTAGCCTTCCTGGAAACCCACCCAAGATATGATTGCTATACAAACGTGTAGGAGAGTGTTTCAGGATAGTCATCTTCCTCATCTTTGCAGTCCTTTAATTTAGCTAAAAAACAAAACAAACAAAGGAACCTGGATACTGTCAGCCGTGTTAGTGATCGTAATCTTGCCACTCATTTAACCTTAACAACTGGTGCGTTCTCATTTGCTTAATTGAAAGCTGTGCTGACCTTTGGTGTCTTGAGTAATGGGGGCCTCCTAAGGACAAAGAGAGCTGTTCTACAGCAATGCCAGCTGCAATTTTATCTGCCCATGTTCCTTAATTTTCTGTCCTTTAGTTTTATTGTCCTCCTGTAACTTCTCAGTATTGAATATACTGGCGCTGACCTTATTTTTTCCAGATTAATTTGAATTACTGTCAGTCCATTCTGTTAGCATCCCTAATGTATTCTAATAGTGCATCCATTAAGGAATGCAATTCTGGCAGCTGGAACCTGTTGGCATACTATTTGTAGGATTTAGCAACATACCTGGGTGAGACTACATTATATATACTGTTGTGTCAGAAATGCTTATTAAAATTATGGCTGCATATAACAGCCGGCATTTGGTATCTATTTCAGTTCGTTCATGGATAAGATTTGTTTTAGTCGTGGATCTGACTTTTTTTTCTGTAGCCTTAAATGTTTGGAGTGTTCTACTCTTATTCTTTTCAGTGGTTTCACGGGGGGGGGGGGGGGGGGGGGGGGGAGGGGGGGGGGGGGTGGAAGGAGTAAAGCAAAAAATCTTCAAGAAAGTCAAGTCCAGCAAAGAGGATAATTTCAATCTGCATCTGAGTTTGAAACCTTAACTTTTATAGTGGAAACACGTGAAGTACATGGGGAAGAAAACACTAAGCAGTGATACATATTCCTCAGTCAGTGCAAAGTAATAAGGAGTATTTCTCTTCATCCAGTTACTGGGTTGGGGTTTTGTGTTTGTTTCAAGAATGGAATTCATAGTACAGATCTTGAGTGAGGAAATACTACAGTGCCAGAGGAGTGGTTTGAGCTGGGCTAGCTGGCCACAGTTTTTATTCTGCCTTACAAATGCTCTTGTGGTTCTTGCACAGGTGAGCTTCTGTCACTACTGAATTAAGCAATAAGAACATCGATCTGTTGTATATTGTTTGTCCTTTCATCCTCTTACCCTGAAACTGTGCAATGCACTGTCTTCTTTGGGCTTCTGATAGATATGCATTTATCTCACCAAAGACTAAGCAATGTGTCATGCAGTTGGAAAAGGCATTGTGACAGTTCTGATGGGCCAGGGCTTCCAAAGACAGTCTCTGAATTGTGTCCAGGAGTCTTTTATGCAAGTAAGTTTGTGTCTAATTTTTGCTTTACTGACATAACCCAGCCTGCTCACCAGTTTGTTAGGAAATCTTTGAGGTTTCCTGGTCTGTAGCAATTCAGTTTTTAGCAGATGAGAGTTAAGAGTATGACCTTGATTTCATATCCTATGGGACACTACTGTAGAACATAGGTCACCATTTGGTGACATTTTGAGTCACTGAGAAGACACACTATGATTTTCTGAAACCAGGAAAGTTTCCTTACAGCCAAATGAAAGCTTCTTTCACAGGTGTATAGCATTGCTGTAATGCAAAGATTCATTGTGAAAGTTCAGTGATATCTGTCCACTGGCCACTAAAATGTGACAGAAGCCAACAGCCAGCAGGAGATGGCAGTTTCAGGGCATCACTTAGAGTTGCTGCCTGTGAGAACACAGCATTAGCAAAGCACCAGAGATTACTGAGTTACAGCCAGCCAAAAGAAACAGCATAAGGGCTGCTGCTCAAAATGCTCTCCCCACCACATCTGTTTTCTTCCAAGGATACAGAATCAGCTACGTGTTCTCCACCCACTAGCCAGTTTCCTGCTGTCTGCCTGGTAATGCCTGTGTGTGTAGCGAGAGAAAGGTAAAATGGCATCTCATCTAACAGTATTGCTTTGGATGCAAACCAGTCACTGTATGCAGGTGTTGAAGTGACTCACCACAAAAGAAGATATAAAGATGAAATGAGAGAATATTTCTCTATTGCTAGTCATTGAAAGTGTCCTTTCAAGGACCGGTATTCATGTTAGCAGTCATCCTGTCATCCTTAACTGGGCAAGAAACCGTATGTCATTATAACCAATGGCTTTGAATGCTTCAAGGGTACTGCAAAAGATGAGAATGAATGTCTGCCATCTGCCACTGGAGAATATCATCCATGAGTATCATTGAAGCAGTTCTAGTTTGAGATCCTGGCCAAGAGCCCTGATCTGTGACCTTCAGTTATGTTTACCTCAGCTAATGGATGTGGCAGTTGCTGTTTGGCTTCCTTTCTGCAGAAGGTGTTTAAGGGTGGCAAACTTGAAAGGCAGTGGCTGGAATCATTGTATTGGTATGTCCCTCTTCACGGTTGGTTGGATTTTTATACATAAAGCAGAAGGATAAAATTTACCTGGAATCAAGACATGGTAGTTTCATTTAGAAGACACGCATTCCTCTTCATAAAATGGAATGTGAATCAGATTGACAAACCAGTGCTCAAGACACCTTTTGGTGAATGAACATTGTAAACTGGAGTGGTTCTTGAAGAATTTTGTCTGTTGGCTGACTCTCAGAATTCATACTGGTTTAGAAGACTTTCCAAACTACTCTTATGTGAAGGAAGATTGCAGTTCTTCACCCTGTTTGTTCAGGTTTGATGGAAGGGGTGGGCACAGCATGGAGGAAGTAATGCTACATCTTGGAGAGGTCTTTGTTCTGGTGTTAATTCCCCTCTTGTAAAAAAATATGGAGATAAGTTAGCTAAATTAAATTAATTTATAGTAGAACTCTGGGTTCCTACAATGATTGGTCAAATAGTGCAAGCTAAAGCAAATGTTGCTGCAGATACTGAGCATATTAAATTTGTCCTAAATAAAGGCAACCTTCCTAACTGCCTTTTTGAGAACACTTGAGGCTTATTAAACATATATGTTTCTTTCTGCTTTCTAAGGTTTCCTCTTTTTTTGCATACTTCAATGATTCCTAACATATGCACATTGGTATAAAGAAATGCTACTCATCCTTATTGGTCTGATTAATTCAATATTCATGAGTGCTAGGAATAGGATCAGTAAGTGGAAGATGGCAATTGGAACTTCCTTTACAGCGTGCAGAAGAGGCATAATAATGGCTAAGACCAAATTGCATGGGTTTGAAAAATC
The DNA here is from genome assembly GCF_965178545.1 of Coloeus monedula. NCBI lineage: Eukaryota > Metazoa > Chordata > Aves > Passeriformes > Corvidae > Coloeus > Coloeus monedula. The sequence continues at coordinate 109,475,675 of NC_138781.1, forward strand.
TGCACTGAGCAGTCATTAGGCATTGTTCTTCAGTTGTGTGATTTCATTTCATTAGGTATTTGCATACTAATAGAAAGCTAAAGTTACAAGTCTGCTGCTGTGAGCGATGGTTAGCCACTCCTTCCAGTCCTTTTGTTTACTTCTGTAGTCATCCACATTGCTTTGGCAAAGCACAGGGAGAAGCTTTAATGATTTCAGCTGCAATAAACCAAAGCAAACTAGAGATCAATAATGAACTTAATTTGCTATAGAGACAGTCTCTTTGCTATTTCATCCAGTGAGGTAAGTTAATAACTATTTGGGGAAAAAAAGAAAAAAAAGAAGGAAATTAGATATTCTAATTTAATTATTTAGAAATTGTTTAAAATGTTTTCTTTACCTTTGTCATTATAGTCTGGGATTATTTCACATACTACAACATGTGAGCTTATGAAGTAAATGTTTGAAAACTGTGGGGCCAGTATACCTGTTAATTTAGTTTATTTGGGGTCCTAGACTATCTATTAAAAAATCCAGTTCCTTCATATTAAAAAATGCACTAAAGGAAATGACAAGTCAGTACAACCTGGCTAATGACAAAGTGTGAACACTTGCAGAGCAACATAAATTTAGTTAAAGATTGGGACAGGTAATCTATACGCTAAATGATGCTGGATCCAGGTGAGATATTGGCTAGTAGCAGTACTTCATCTTTATAGTCTGCTCTGTTTATAAAAGAATGTTGTATCAGCCATTTAATCAAAAGAAATAAACTGTTGTCAGGCTTAGTGTTCATGCATGTAACAATTTATTTCCAGGGGTTTGCTGAAGTTTTAAGTTTCAGTAAGCTGCATGGCTCAGAGGCCTTTGCTGAATATTTTTTATGTCTATTCAAGTAATAATGGTGTTCTGTTTTACTATGCTTTTCGTATATGTGAAGTACACTCTTGATTTTTAGGCTTGTAAAGATTTGTACATGAGCTTAAAGATCACTTAGAGAATGAAATGTTTCCAAGATCATTATTACTTTGATAGTGTGATTAATAATAGTTCTATTTTAATAGAAACAATTATGTTCATTGTTAGATTTGAGTTTAGCTCTTCTCTGTTCTTCATGAGAGCAAAAACAATCATGCAAGTGATGTTCCCTCTTGATATTCTGATACTGGAAAAATGGTATTGCCAAGGTAATTGGATAATATGATTTTCTTAAAAGCATAAAACAGCTTTATCTCAAGTATGTCAATCTTAATCCCATTAATCCTCTAAGGCAGCAGATACTGTGCATTTGCACTTGTGTGCAGTGTAGTATGTGACCTTGCAAGGCATAATATAGGCCATTCAAACAAAGTAAGAGCCTGTGGGAAAATCTGTGCAGACCCCCTGACTGAGGTAAAATAAGAAAGCTGGAGGTTCACATAGACACTTCTCCCAGCATTTTTTCCAGACTAGCAGAAGAAATCACACTACAGGATGTGTGGTACCATATGTGTAGAAACAGAATGTATGAAATAATCTGACGATTTTATTTTTGCAGGTTTTATTTTGGAGAGGGCTTTATCTTTTACTTTCTTCTCATGATATGAAACACTTTGTTGCGACAGTAAACTGCACTGTCGCATGAGCTGTTACAGCCATGTCTGTTACAGCCAATACTTTTTAGGCACCAAAAAAGCACTCTGAAAATCAGGTCACTTCTTTTAGTAGGTATTGCTTGAGGTATTTGACTATAGGCACAGCAGTATTAAAATGCTGACATTATTTTATCTGCCTGAAATGAAAGGAAATGCTGAGCTTTAAGGGTTGTTTGTCCTACTCAAATAATACACAGGCAGAAACCCTTTCATAAAAAGTATTACAATTGTTAATAGCCAAGGCAGAACTTGAAAATTGTTTCTTTACCCTGCAAATGCTCTTTATCAGTTACACGATGCCTTACAGTTTTCTCCTACACCAAATTCTGAAATTAGGGTTTCTTGCTCTTGTGAATATGAGATAAGAAAAAAGAAGAAATAAGATAAAGGTGAGCTGGATCCAAATTTTTTCCTACAAATTCGCTAATATACAGAAACATTACTGTAAACAAACAAACAATTAAAAGTAAAAACAAGATTTAAAGAAAAACAAACCTGACTTAAACACCTGCACAAAATCCCCATGGTCAAACTGTTTAACTAAAATAGCTTTTAAATCGAATATCCATTGCATTCTTTTATTGCAGCTTTATCTAGGCAAGTAAAGTAGTTTGTGCAAACACTCTGACTTCCTCAATGTGTTCTGTGAATTTGGAAGCGTATCTGGGTTGGTATTTTAGGCTGTTCTCTAAATCTGGATGGCTTTTTAACCACAGCCATCCTTTTCTCTTTGATGCATACAGGGTTTACCCTTAAACCCATAATATGGAAATGGAAGTTGGGTCACTTTTGTATTATTTCCTTTGGTTTTGTGCATGCAGGTGACTTCCAATACCCAAACCAGCCAGTGGGTTTGTGGCACTCACTGAGACTGCTTTGCCCTGGTCTCTGTGTGAACATCTCATCTTGCTTTCTCTGAAACTAGTGTTTTTGAAAAAGTGGAAAAGCTGCTAAAAAGGTAGTGGTTGTTTTTCAGTGATTGCTCACTTCACTGATATGAGCAGAGCTCAAACTGGAAACTTCCAATCACATCGTACAAATTGAGGGACCAGAGCAGTGCATTCAAACCTCAGCATGGTACACAGGGTTTGCATGTGTACATAGAAAGTTTTGGGGTAAATCCATTGCAACCAGCATTCAAAACCTGGCCTATTGTATCTAAATAATTTTGAGAATCTTTGGGATAAAAGGTCTTGTACTTATACGTGGGGTTATTGATAACAGAAGTCAATAATTCCAAAGTAAGTTTTTCCACACTTATCACTCACTTGTATTGCTCCTATAAACTATGGCATTAAATTTAACAGTGTTATCTATGACTTAATAAAACTACAAGTGTTCAGCTTGCCTGAATTATGGGCACTGTATGAACATTGTAACTTTTTCTCCCCTGACTTTTTCTCTGTTAAAGACACCAACCTTAACAATATACTAATATACTTTATTTAGTGCATTAAGGATTAATTCACTAATTTATCTTAATGAGAAAAAGCAAAGATCTTCAATTAAAGCATAATGAATAAAATATTAAACAGATCAAAGTGCATATCCTCTAAGAATTACCAGATTCTCTATATACTCTGACTTCGATATCTAATAGCTGCCTAAAAACTGATTGGAAATACACCATTACAGATTTTAAACTTCTGACTGAAGTCTGAGCATGTCATCAAAATGCCAGCAGAGCTTGATTTTACTAAACTTATCTTAAATTCTTTTTTGTATGAGTGATTTGAGAAATCAAAATTTTACAGTGACAAGCAGAAGCTGTAGGTTCCAAAATGTATGTGAGAGGTGGTATGAATATAGATTGTATACTCACTGTTTGATGATGTTCTAGGCCTAGAACTAATGCAAGAATAAGACCTGAAAAAAATTTTATACTCTATCTGTCATAAGTGGCTAAGGGAGGAGTGTAAAATGTTCTGTACTCTTCTATATCAAAAATCAAAACCTCTGATGGGTGTTACCTTCATTTGAAAGCATCATCTTTCCAGATCTGGTCCAGGCATAAACTTAGAAGTCGCAGAATAGAAATATTGCTCTGCTTTCTTTTTTTTTTTTTAATGTCGAAAAATACTAGAGCTGTTCATTTAGTCCTGTTCTTCCAGTAGATTCTGTTAGTACTTAGTACTCTTAGTCTTAGTTAAAGCTTTACCCTATCCTAAAAGAAAATTTCAGGTGGTTTTAGGTGTATTTATTCAGTACTATTCTATAGATGCACAATTCTGCATGTCATCATTCAATAAGAAAACTGGAGTTAGAACTATATTTCTGCTTTAATGAACTTAGATTCTTGGAGCCCAGGAAAATAAATTCAAAAATAAACAAAACAAACAAACAAACCCCCCTCCTCCCCTCCCCAAAACCCCGAAATCCACAACAACAAACTTTGCATGCTGCTGGAAGAATTGTAGAGCCATTAACTTAAGGATATGTAAAGACAACATGGAAATTTACTTTAAAAAGGCACTTAAATTCTTTACAAAGGAAAGAATTAGTTAAATAAAACATGGAGAAATTGAGAATGACTAAGTCCTGAGAAGGGAGACTGGGTCTTAAGAAAGAATATTGATAAAGGGGAAACCTAGAGTAGATATCCAGGATTAACTCTTCAGTTCTTTGAGGAAAATACTGAAGCTCCAAGAGAGTTTCAAGGCTGGACTTGACCAAGAGAGAATGGAGAGAACAGAACACAAGAGGAAAGAAGGACTGTTTGAGTCTGTCAGTTTAAGGAAGGCCCTAAATAATCATATCAGGAGTAGGAAAAAAAAAATCAATGAAAGAAGAAGGTTGGCAAGGTCTTGGGTTTTGAAATTGTCAGGAAACAAAGCAAAGACATAGGTTGTGAATAGTTTAGTTAATAAAATTAATATAGTTAATTAATTATAACTAGTAACAAGCCTATATGGGCTTAGGACCATTAAATATCTCTGTTCCTTTGTATACCACAGTGGTATACAAAGTGGCATACAAAAATAAACAGTTGCAGTTTATAGCAGTATAGATTGATAAAAGGCCATTAAAAAGGCCATAAAAATTTATTTGTATTAACAGTAACATTTGAAAGGCCTTACAGCCTCTGGACTTAGACTTCTGTTTGTAGTGGGAATCAACAGCTAAGCCGTTAGCAAGCATTCCAATGTTTTAGTTTTGGTTGTCTAAATAAGCTGGCACATAAATGCTCTGGCTGAAATCTGCAATGGGAATCACAAGATCCTCAGCAGAAGGTAAATGCTGATGAAGAACAAACTTCCCGTAGAAAAGATTATTCTAGTAGGTGAGAGTATTTGTAAGTTGCAAGACAAATTTAGTAACCTAGATTCGTGCCTCCTTATTTAATGTGGCTTGTAAGGTTTTCTGAGCATTATAGCTGTGGCTGGTTTATAGAATTGATTCACTGAGAGGAATCAGAGAAGCAGCAAACTAAAAAATGACAACTACTTGTATTTAAGCCTACCACAAAATGAGTTTAACTAAACCTCTTTTGCAGGTTCACCTTTAGATAAAAATGGTGTTTCTGCAAAATAGCTTCAAAGGTCCTGCTCCACTTCATGTTTTTTCTGCGGTTACAGGAAAGAGAAGGATGTTGGTTTATGTGGTCAGAAGCCACAGGAGCAGAGGAAGGGAGACAGTGGGTGGGCAAGAGCACTCCGCTCTTGGACTGTCCTTCGTTATGTCTCAAAATCTCATGAATGCACATTCCCACCATTCCAGATTTCCAGTACAAAGAAGGGACAGCACTGACTTCAGATCAAGAGAAATAATGCACATCATTAAGAAGAAGAAGAAAAAGAAGGGAATAAAGAGTTGTATGACTCAGGCACTCAGACTAACAGAATTCAAAAGGAGGCACACTGCAAGCTGCGGGTGTGCAGTTGCACCAATTAAGCTATAGAAGCGTTAGTAGTAAAATTTCACACTTGCAAACCTACTTTTGTGATGATTAGTACATAGCTTCACTAATCTGAAATGTATCTTGAGCCGAAATCATCCTGGTGAGCATTCCTATGTACACTCTGTCAGAAAACATTGTCATATAGAGATTTGTATTTCAGTTTTTGTGCCTCCCCAAAGATGTTCAATATGTTGAGCTGAACCAAACATACCCTGATCTGGTTTATAAATGCTTTGAATGAAAATAGCTAAAAAAACCAGATTTATCCAGCCCAGTATTAAACCTAACCAAGGCTTCTGTGTCAGCATGTTTGCTAGAAACTTCCCAGATAAGTAATAGAAAATAGCAAAGAACTCCAGAGATGCTTGTGACTATGCAGAGTGAGAAGTGGGCCCCCATTCCAACAGCAACCCATGGTCAAATGGGATTGAGAACAGGCCTTTGACCATCAGAGTTTTTGTTATGGCTCTGTTGTGGCTTACCAATAACACCTGGGAGGAGCATACTAATAAGAGAATTGTGTTTATCACCTCAGGTTCCTCAAGATGAATGGACTGGCTACACTCCCCGAGGAAAAGATGACGAGATTCCGTGCCGCCGAATGCGTAGTGGAAGTTACATCAAAGCCATGGGGGACGATGACAGTGGAGACTCGGACACAAGTCCAAAGCCATCTCCAAAGATTGCTGCACGGAGAGAGAGTTATCTCAAGGCCACCCAGCCATCCCTTACAGAGCTTACCACCCTCAAGTAAGTCCATGTTCTACCACATACAGCTCTCCACTAACACATGCATCTTCTACGTTTGTTTCTTCTCTTTACATTTTCTATGTTTTCTATTGGTTTCTTCTCTTTAGTGCTAGCTGCTGGTTCAGGAAAGTATTTGAACAAATGTGCTCAAGCATGCTTATTTTTGCATGGGTTTCTTTCTGAGCAAGAGTAAATATAGGAATGTTTCAGAATGTTATTCTGAAAAGGGACCTGCGCTATGAATTTGCAAAGTATTTTAACCTGTTAGTGTTAAGTGAGCATCCAGTTATGTACAGTAGGTCTGCTCTTTGAATGCTTTGCTAAATTACAGCTTTGGCCTGCAAAAGCTTTGCATAACTGTGTATTTATATATACTCAACATGTGAAATTAGCCCTAAGATAGTCTTTGCAACTCCAGAGAGCACCTGAGATTTAATTCAAAAGAACTAAGCCCATCTGAAAGTAGACAAACCCATGTTTTCTGCTCAGAATTGCACGGTATTTTGTGGAAAACCAAAAATTGATTTTTTAAAATTGTTTGTGAAAGCTTTATTTAAAAAGAGTCATGATTTTATGGTTTTCAAATGTCACTATTTGTTTTTCCTATATTTATGTTTTAAAAAGCCACCCAAATTCTCAGGAAAATTGTACAAATGGACAATTTTGTATTAGTGTTTTATTTTAATTGATTCTAAAATGGAAAGGTCCCTTAAAGCAAGAAAATAAATTATGTCCATAAAAGAAAATAGTGTGGGTTTAAAATCAACAACAATTCTGTCTGTCTTTAACACAATTCTTAACTATAATAGTGAATCGTAGTTCACTGGACCAAAAAAAACCAATTTTAGTATAACTTGCCTAAGGCTGTAGCTTTAAAATGGGGAGAAAAAAAAATTAAAAGGATCTCTATCTCTTCTAGTATCCATGATCAGTGACAAAAGACTCCTTCTGCATTTCCCTTATTAATTTCTTCTCCTTCCTTGTCCTCCTCTGCCCCATTTTTTCCCAGAGATCTTATCTGAAAAACAGATTTTAGAGAAAAGCATTTGATCCTTGTTAAGAATGTCATGCTCTTGACATCAGTGATGACTAGACCAGCAGAAAAAAGAAAGCTTACTGCAGCTCCCCGTAGCAGCCTGCCTGACTTTGTCTCAAGGGAAGCCAGGGATTGCTTCTTCTCTGTCTTTCCATTAGTGTCCAAAGGAGAAAGCAATCTCATTTTCTGCAGGGATTTTCATAATGTAGCTGGCCCTTGCTCAAGGGATCTAGTGATTCCTTTCATCATCCAGAAGACTTTACTACATCCTTTCCTGAGCCAAAACTCCTCCTGTGAGATCAGTTATTGCAACCTCTGCAAGGTGAAGATGAATGTTATTTACCACCACAAACTCCATCCAGCCATGCTTCATGCATGGACACACTTTCAGGCATGGAGCTTATTCTTTTTGAGTTTTTAGGAGCATGCTTTCCAGAGTTCCATAGCATATGTGAAGCACTATGCATCACAATGAGTGTATTTGCTCTTGGTCATTTCTGTTCTCTGTAGATACAGGATTTGCAAAAGAATAGAGATTTATGAAAAATCAAAAGTCCTGCATGTCACTGTTCACCCACAGAGGATGTTAGACCAGAGGTGCCAGGCAGCAGAAGCTTTTAGCTTTCAAGTCATTGTAATTCAGCAAAGTGCTTGTATAAATACTTAATTTCCCATGTTTTTTAATCCCTTCCTATTCGGGAAAGCTTTTAGGAATGTGCCTAATTTTAAGCTGCACTCTGTAAAATTCACATAAGTTTAGGAGCTGTGCAGAAGTAGGACATAAATCATAGGGTAGAAGAAGGAAGGGAAAATGGTAAATGGTAGTAAAACAAAAAAGAGGAGGAAGCATGAAATAACTTTTCTTTTTCAATGACTTTTCATCATAAACTGGGATGAAATAGAATTATTTATTTTAATCTATGCTGATATTTTAAAGAAATATCTCTTCCTGGGAAACCTTTCACTTTCAGAGACAATTTGTATAATACATAATTATGCAGTGCTTTCATTCCTTTCTGCTGAACATGATAATTTCTGGGGGTTTTATGAGAAACAGCTGAGTACTTGGTCTGGGAATTGAAGTCTTCTGTTAAGCTAGGTCTTTGTTTCCAGAATTCTTCATACTTTACTTAATAGTGTGACTTGACCTTCACAATGACATTAGTTTTTCATCCTGATTACTGTGAGAGTTGTGGTAGAGTTTCTGCAGGTGTGTAGGACAGAGACTTAACTAGGGTCCCTAACTCACTGAATATAGGTCATCAGGCAATTGTGTGATGTGTGGTAACAAGTTATTTCCTTGGCTTGCTGTTGACTTGGGTTCAATTTGCACCTGAATAAGAGCTTTGTGGAAATGAGCCAAAGGCTGCTCTAGGCAGCAGGCAGCCTTTTACTGTCACTAGTGGACCTTCTAGTTGACCTCTCAGGGTATTATTAACAGCCTAAAGCTGAGTGGTATTTCGCTCCTTTAATTATGGGGGTTTTCTGCCAATGAAGAACAAAGCACGCTGTGAGAGCAGTGTTTCTACAGCAGTAATTGTCAGGGATCTTCCTGATGCACTTCTTTCTGCTACTCCCTTTCTCAGTTTGCTGTATGCAGTCTCTAGTTGGCTGCACTTTCATCTCTGGCAGAGCAAACAAGTTAAAAACATGTTCCCTTTTGCTTTCACTGTTGTTTTTGAAGGGATTTTTCATCTTTTGGGACTTTTCCTCTCTGACTCCTTTAAGTCTAATATTGGTCTCACAACCCACACTGTTCCTCCCACCTACCTACCTACCACCGTTCATGTGCCTACGCTTCTAAGAAAGTATTTTCATTGTTACCAATGTTTCTTTTTATACAAGGAATAACCTTTGAACAGCACAACTGTGTCATATCTCCTTTACATAATACAAATTTATTTCCCTAGTTCTGCCGAGGATTTTTTCCTTGCTATACCGTACAATCTTCCTCCTACAATTTTCCTCCATTGCCATGGTTTCCATGTGGTTACAGCACATGTGTCAAATGCTGTGGTACCATTCTGGATAAAGCACAGCTTGCTGTGATTTTGAAATACACACCTCCGCTGCTGCATTCTCATTATCCTATCAGGAAGTAAGCAGATTTTTTTTCCTCTGTCTTTGCTGGCAGTATGCTCTTGGTGTTTAAGCTTTTACTGCCTAGATAAACTGATTCACCTGGAAAAAAAAAAGGTGGTGTTTTCTTGCCATTCCCGAAAAGCGGGAAAATCTTTCACTTATAAGTAGGTTGAAAATAGACTGGTTAGCAAACTTCTAAAGAAGGTGCAGGTGACAGGTAAGTGACAATTCTGTTACAGCTGAGCTTGAATCAGGACAAATTCCTTCACTATGTATATGTACCTTGTTTATGTTTAGCATGGTTTAGTTGGGAAAAAAAGTATGCAATTACATTGCTGTCCCCACGCCAACCTGTCACCTCCAGCTCCCAGTAACTTTTAAATCCATTGGCCAACTAAAAACAAGCTTGCTAGAGAGACTGGAATCTGAAAGATGTGAAGTTCCAGAAAACTTTATCAAGATCCGTAGCTGTATAAGGCAAAGAAGGATCTGCAGCCATCGCTTTTGTTCTTTTGAAGGACTATGGGCAAAGAAGCTGGTGGGTCAGCACAAAGAATAACATGATGGGAGCATTTTCCCAGCCTAAAAGATAAGGAATATGGAAGGGACTGGAAAACTCTGTTGAGGACAAGAGGTCTGAAAGATGGTTCCTGTCACAGAGGTTTTCTACTTCATTTTCTCCCTTTCCTCTTCTCCACTGCAGGCACATTCACTGCTTAAAATACAGATTCAGATTATGCTTCTTAACTCATTAGTGCTGCTATTGTGGGGACTTCATCCACTTGAACCTGTTATTTGGGGTTTTTTTTGTTTCTTTGTTTGGAGGGGGTTTTTACAACATATTACAGAACTTAATGGTAATTTATTTGTAGCCATAGATTTTGGGTTAAATACAGTTGCAGTATTTTGCTTTTGAACTCATATTTGATCATAAACATTTTTCTGAGACAAGTTGTACTCTGTGATCACTACTGAATTGAAAATTTTAATGATCTTGATACTTTGTAGATGCATTTGTAGAAGTTATGTAAAAAGGATAGAAGAACAGAATTGAGGTTTTTTCTTAGTAAATCTTTTTTTTCAAGTATTTTACTAGGCATGTGATGTTTTCCAGTCAACTGTGATTAGGAGAAATTCAATTATAAACACCAAAACCACTTTTTAATCCACACCAAGTTTCACCACTGATGATAAAGAGTGAATGTGAGGCTATAAGCATTAGGCTTTTCTCCTTTTTATCCCATGGTAAAGAATTTTTCTATATAACTTCCATCATAGCTGCATCTATTCCTATGCGTAGATGAGTGATGCTTAGAATAAACCAAACAATTCCTAACTTTAAAGTTTATCAGAGACATTGCAAAAATAATAGCTCAAAATAGGGGCATGTTATTTGTTTACACCCACACTTATAATTTTATGTGTTAATACAAACAGCGTAAGTACTTTCTACTTGTATGTTTATGGGAATCTGGAGATTAAATTGTTTTGAAAAGCAAATCACAATAAATGATCAAGCTCAGTTAAGTGGTGGAATCTGTTAGCAAGCTTAGTAGCAGTGACAAAAGCAAGAAGAAAGAGGTGTATCTGATTTATACTCAACTGAACTCAAACTTCTACATCACCTTACTGAAAACTCATCAAGTCACTTCCTGGAGGACAAACCATCAAGCCGGAGTCAACCTACATTACTAACCAAATCTTGACAGAGTTGCAGCACCAACTGTGCTAGGATGACTTGGAAGGAAAATCAAACCACTCCATTGTTACTTAGTATAAGACATATTTCAAGATAGGAAATCCCCTGGTCCTTGTAAATTGTAATTTCCTGAGGGAAATTATAATGGTTGTATGGATAATTTTAGCCTGAAACAGTGCCCAGGCTGTTGTGTCATTCAAGCAAACTGAAGCTGATGTCCTTAGACTACTCTTTACCATACGGTGCATCATAAATCCTTAGGTATAAAAACCATCCCAGTCTTGGGAATGAGTGCCTATTTACTTTGAGGTGTTTCTGTATTGCTATTATATACTCCAAAATATCCAGAAAAAAAAGGCATCATATAAACAAAAGCACACTTCTTTTTTTTGTTTCTTTTTCTTCTTTTTTTTTCTTTTCTTTTTTAATTGAGGTGGTGTCCTCATTCTGCTAAAGTCATCTGACCCAGATCACAGACGGGGGAAGGGAGAGGTGGTGCAACACCACATTTTCATTATGGTGAATATTTTTAGACACATGCAGGGAAGCTTGTTAATTTTCTTTCTTGCTGAGTGACTTCCAATTAGGAAACAATGACTTTGCTAATTAGTACAAAAGGAATAAATCTGATTAATCTTTTACTAGTGTTTTACAGTATGTTTTCAGTATAGTTGGTGTAATTGTTTCATGTTGCAGTCTCTTTCATTTTTATCAAACCTGTAGCTAGCAAAGGAATTTTTTCCATGTTCCTTGAGGTGTGTTTTGTTTCTTTTTTTGAACAGGGAGTTTTTAAAATTTTGCAGTAAAGAGAAAGAGAAGCATCTCCTTGAGTTTTGGACAGGCAGCCTAAGGAATAGTATTCTGGAACTATTGCTGGCCTAGGCAGTAACTTTCCCAGCTCACATTCACTGATGCATGATCTATTACTTTTTATTCATACTATTGCAATCCATTTTCTCTTCTCTCTGAAACTAGGGAGAAGCTGTTGGACACATTTCTCACTTTGCAGGCTTGTGTGTCAGGTATGATTAAGTTCAGTGAATAATTTAGAAGTCAGAAAAAAATTTGAAAGGCAAGACAATGAAAAATTATTTATTTTGAGGTAGTAGGTGGTCATACTTCTGCAGCCAATGGTTTCCTTATGGCAGCTGACATCTGTTTTGTGTATATGATATTTAAGGAGGAGAGGATATTGATTTGTTGGAGGAACTTGAAGCTTTTAATGAACAGTTTCTAGTGATGGATTTATAAAGCACATTCAGTCAGTTAAGGCTTAGTATCACTGACAAGCATGAGAGAAATCTTGTGCCCCATGGCTGGTTCCCTTCAAGGTTTTGTGTCCTCCATACACAGAAGTATGGATGCCTTTACAGCACAGAAATGAACCCACAATCATCTGTGGAGACAGGACATCCCTGTTTCGTTGCACAGGACATGGTTAGGATAAACACTCCTCCTCTCTACTTCTGTGGTGATCCCCACCAGTTTATCTCGCAATGAAACTGAGATTCCCTAGGTATTACAGTCTCACTGGTAGCAGTCATTGCTTATCACACTGTAAAACTTAACTTTCTGTTAGTCCACACCTAGCTACATATGCTCTGTTATGTCAGTGTTACCACATTGGTATAAATATTATTTCTTGTTTCTCTAAGATGAGAAGTGAAAATTTTGTTGTAATCTGTGACGTATTCTATTGTTGTTGTCCCACTTGTACTTTTACCTTTGCTTGCTGAAATTTGAGGCAATCATACTGTTACAATAAACTTACATGAGAATGTCCATAGAACCATAGAATGGTTTGGATTAGACAGGACTTTAAAGATCATTAAGTTCCAACCCACCCGCCATGGGCAGGGACACCTTTCACTAGACCAGGTTGCTCAAAGCCCTGTCCAACCTGGCCTTAAACACTTCCAGGAATGTGACATCCACAACTTCTCTGGGCCATCTCTTCCTGTGTCTCACCACAGGCAGAGTTAAGAATTTCTTCCTAATCTAAATTTGATTTTTTTCAGTTTGAAGCCATTCCCCCTTGTCCTATCACTACATGCTCTGGTAAAAAGTCCCTCTCCAGCTCTCTTGTAGGCCCCCTTTAGGTACTGAAAGGCTGCGATAAGGTCACCCCAGAGCCTTCTCTTCTCCAGGCATAAACATTGACAAAGAAAAGAAAAAGCCTATAACTTTTCTAGGCAAAATATGATTTTTTGGCAATACTATAGAACAATTTTGGAAGTCAGTAATCTGTGAAAGAAAAGCAGCAACCTCATTTAGATGATTGTCTTACTTGCAGACACAAAAATCCTTGTCCTGTATCTAGTCATCTGCTTCACTTGTACACAAGATTTAGCTTCATATGGAACATAGCTACAGATGAAAGTTAAGACTTCCAACATCTTATCTTCTCTCAATTAAATCTAGAAACATTTATGCATTTTACAGCAAATGATGTTGAAGGTAAGACTGTTATCACTTAAAAAGCAAAGCCTATCACTGTACTTCATGTATCAAATGGGTATATTTCTAGGGCTTGTGTTAAGAAGCACAGTTATAATTGCTGAACCAAAATGTGTTTTTGAGCCATCTCTTTTAGTGTATAGTCTTTACAGAGCCAACATGTGTGTTTACATGCAAAACTGATCTTCTTTATTTTTAGCCCTACTTCTTCCCACATACTTAAAATGCTGCCTCAAGAAAGGGAGTTAATAATGTCCAGTGGAGACAAGAAAAAAAAATACTGCCTAAGACTGCAAGGGCATACACAACCTATATGTTATGAGAATTTTCCTAGCAGTAATGATAGTTAGGCGTGGGAGTGAATTGCCAAAAGACATCACACCACTGGATGTTTTCAAGAAAAGGGTAAAAAAAGACTGTCAGGACAAATTTAGGTATCACTGATCCTGCTTTAGGGTGGAAGGAGGGACCGAATGACCTCTTGAAGATCCCTCCAGACCTATCTTTTTTTATTCTCTATCTGTCTTTCTCAGGCTATTGAATATACCCACTATCACTGTTCTTAATTCCTTTTCTTAGCTTACTTTTTAAATATAAAAATAAAGCTCTCATCAGGACCAAATTATTCCTGAAGGCCTGCTGTTGAACAGTAAATTTAGATATCCCACCCACAGCAGTGCTGTGCAGTTCTTTCATGTTCTTTAAATGTTATTTCATTGCTAGGGATTTGAAATCATGTTCCCACTGCTGCCAGCCATACCATGCTTGACCCTTGGTATGTGATCTTGTACTATCTGGTTTAGTTTGCTAAGGGGAGCTGAGTTGATGTATTGAATCTGCCATGCAGAAAATTCACAGGCGTAAAATGAGATGTGCGTTTGCAAAAAAAAAAATCAGTCTGGAGTCCTTAATATTCTACATAACAAGACAAGCAAACAGGCAACAATAATTAAGTTAATTATTCATAATGATTTTCTATTCTGATCAGCTAGAAGTGCAATCTTTTCTCACTGTGAAATGGCGGAGCCCTTTCGTATTAAAAATGGAAAAAGTTAAAATAATGTATATTGCTTTAGTTTTGATGTGAAAGTACAAGACAAACAGTGTTTCTGCTGACATGCTTTGGAATCTTCTGTTAATTTGCATCATATTAGTATGAGACAAAGAGAGATGAAAATGAAGACTTTTTCTGCTCTTACAAATAAAAGATACTATCTAAGTCATGTGATACCCAGTTATTTGTTTCTTCTATTTTCCAGGATTGTATTACTGCTAAAATAGAGCAACTTTCAGCTTAATTTAGTAATTCTCTGCTGGCTTGGGTGCAGGGTGAAGAGTGGGAGCATGGGGCAGCAAAGAAAGTATATGGCCCCTATAATACGTGCAACATCAAATACCACTCTGCTCCCTGTGACACGTGTGAATGAAAGTTCATCTAAAGAGACTTGACTTTAAAATCTCCTCTCCTCCTAATGAAGTTATAAATCTTTTCAGGAGTGGAGAAATGAGGGGAAATCCTTAAAGGCATTTTTACATTGTACCTGCTTTGTTACCCATTGTGCACCACACAGGCAGAGAACCATCATACAATCATTGTTTAATTCGCTGGCGTGAAAAAAAATTGTTGAAAGCACCTTTGCAGCAGCTACTGAATTCTTGTGAGAGATTTCTGTGGTTCCATCTGCAGCTGAACTTCACAGCAATTTCCCATTCCCCTCCAGAAGGGATGTGCTACCTGACCAGCCTGCACCCCAGCTGACCAGCAGCTTTGCCTCCAGCAAGCCCAGTGACTGCAGAAAGCACTAACTGGTTTTGTCATCCCCAAATGCCAGCAGCCACATCCACAGCACCCAAATCCTTCTCATTCTTCAAGTGATGTTGGGCTGGCAGACATGCTTGAGCTGTATCTGTGCAGCTCTGCACTGTGACAGTGATGTATCATGCTGAAGGTAATCTCAGGAGATTTCTGGACTAGTATGTAAATCTCTCCTGTTTTATATATGACAATTGCTATAGCAAATCTGTGCTAAGCCTTCATTACCCTATGCTTGAAAGCAAACCTTGAGTAACTACTTTTGGGAGGTAGTTCTCCTTGGGTTAGTCCTAAAAATATTCAGTTAGTATTTATTACTTTATCACACCAAAATAGTTATGATATAGACATTTACTAAAACTCTCTCACAATGATCAGTATCTAGTACTGTCTGCATAAAAAAAATTGGAAGATGTACTATAATGCCAAATAATATAAGGTTCTTATTTCATTTATTACTTCTCCTGTTTCTTTTACAAAGCTTAAAACTGCTACTTTGTTTTTATTGCATGTAAAGAAATAGTTTAGTTCTGAACTTTGCATAAATCTCAAAAATAAGGATAAATACATAATGCAGAAAACTTAGAAACACTCTGGGTGAAATGCTGTCAATGACACCGAGCTGTAGAAGTGATAAATTTATATTTATAAAAGATGAAATTTTAAGGGGAGACAATTTCTACTTTGGTAGAAAACTTTGATAGGTCTTTTCTTCCCTATCCTAGTGGGATGTAACCAACACATCATTAAACCATCCTCGTGAAGTTGCAATCAAAAACATTAGAAATCTCAGAAACACTGGCACTGCCTTGTCAATAAGGTCCACTCTAAACCTCTAGCCAAGGATTTCAGCCTTGCGCAGGATCTGTTGGACTCGTGTCAGCCATGTGGCTGTAAGCTGTGAGACAGCAGGGCTTTGGCAGAGAAACGTTGCTCAGACTTGTTTGAAATGCTGGTGAGTCAGGCTGTTCCACTGCAGTTGTTCAGTCATTTGCTGTTGGGTAGGATGTCATTTCTGAGCTGAGCAGTAACTCTCTGTCTATTACTTCCTGCCCTCCACCACTTCCCTGCCCCCTACATAAAGATCATTTGACTAAGGGCACAAAGTAATTGTTGTTTACCTGTGATGAACAAGTTTGAATTGAGACAGAGAGGATGATGCCTTATTCATAAATAAGATGTTAGACTGACAGTGGCTGGAATTAATGTCAGCACTACCTCACTATTTCTATTGTCCCTTTTCTCTCTCTTTTTTTTTTTAATAAGTGATTCCTTACTATTCCTATAAACCTCAGTACTTAGCTGTGTCCTTTCTCCATTAAAAGGGACAAGGCTTGCATGAAGAGCAGCACAATTACAGTCACTGCCCCTTCACTCAGTGAATGAATGTCCTCTCAACTATTTCTGTATTTCTACCTCCCCACTGCTTATTTTATTTCCTTTTACAATGAATTTCACACTTTGAAAATAATCAGTATGTAGCAGCTTCTTCTGCTTTCATTTATTATAACCCTCATCCTTATACATCCTCCTACTAGAATTTCATCAGTGGTCATTTAATTATTAATTTTTTTTTTTTTCCATTAGTGCAGTTACTAACATCATTCTTTTGAGTCTTTCACAGTTCTTTCATTCCACAGTTTCTCATCCTGACTAGAGCCAGTCTGTTGCTAGCACTCCTGGATCCTTCTCTTTGCATCCTTTCTCATCTGGGAGGCGTGCAGCTTGTGTTGAAAACAGCTCTGCCTTCCTTCAGCTTCGGTGTTCCGTTGCTGCCACCATACACGTGGTGGGTAGCTACACTCAGTCACGCTTCAAGCTATCTTTGGAGTGATTTCCTCAGCAACTGGGTTTGCTCCCTGCTCCATTTCTCCAGACAGAAGTTGCTGCAGTGGCTCAGAACCACAGCCCAGCAGCTGAGGTGCCCTTGTCACTGGCCAGCAGTCAGGTGGTCCTTGCACACTGATCCCTGTGTAAACACACGTGAGTGCTGAGGAAGCTTTATCCTATCAGCTCTAACTGTTCTTTCTCCAGAGAAGCTAATCAGATTCATTATATCTCTGTGATGACTGTGGTATCCATCTGAGTGCTTTGCCTCTGGCAGAAGATTGACAAGCCCTCATTTTCTATTGAAATTGCCTGTTATGACTATATTTCTTCCCCTGTTCTCGGAATCAGTATGTCCATATAATGGTAGTTTGTTATTTAATGTAACCAGTTCCCTTAAGGGCAACAGCGCAAAGAATAATAAAATAATCCATTTGAAGTTCATACAAACAATGAATCACCTGAATAGCTGTCTCTTTAAAAACAGGCCTGTAGTTTGATGCTGATGTTGTAGAGATTCTTCTTCTTTTGAATATGTTCCCAGATTATGTGTTTTATTTTATGTAAGTCCTTTAAATCAGGTACAAAATAGATAATAGTAAGTAATATGTAGAGGAAGGTTCTTTATTTTTAAGGAATATTTTTAAATAAAAGGATAAAATAAAGTTGACATGTAAAGTAAAACTTAAAACTTCGATTTTAGATTTTCTGGAGGTTTATTTGCATGCCTCTTTTACAACAGCTATCAATACCTCTTAAAAAATCTAAACTCTTTTCATAAATAGAATATTTATATTTCTAGAGATGAACAGTAAAATTAGTCTTGTTTAGTAGCCAAACACAGGTAAAAGTTGACTTATGAGTTGAATCATACAGTTTCTTTTGTGCTATCCTATATTTCACAGTTACTCCCTCAGTGCCTCTATCATGGGCAGCACGGAAGCCAGTGTGGGAAGGTTAGATATGATCCAGGTTAGATCTGAGATGAATGTAAATCCCTTGCCCTTCTCCCTGGGCTACCCACTGCCCCCAGTAGAGGCCTAAGATGTTCATTGGGATGGCATTGTGCTCCATAGGGAGGCATGCACCATTCATGAAATCAACACTGGGGTTTTTTTCCCTAAGGCATGAGACTTAATAGGGATAAGACACATAAAAATGGTTGTTGACTGTTTCTCTGATAGTCCTTGGGAATACTATGCAATTGGGATCTGGGTCCTCAGTGCTGGATTCTGCAGTGGGTTGTTTACAAGTCTCAAGTGTCTCAAGTCTCATTTAAAATCTGAGCTATCAAGGCTTTTTTCTCCTCTGGACAAAGTTGATACGAGGTTTTAAATGTCAGCCTCCTACCCAACACAATGGGATGATAACTTCTGCCATGAATTAATCAAGCTGCTTGTTAAAATAACATTATCTTGCCACTCTTCTTCCAAGTCCTTTTGAATTCAGACAAATGTAACTGCTTTCTCTTCCATTAAAATGATACACTAAGGTTAATTATAGTTCAGGATCACTCTAAGGTATGATTTTGCTGCGTGGTGTTTCTCAGGTTGAAAAAGAGCCTGAGGGGCGCACCTGGAAGGAGAGCCTGGCTTGAATTGTTCCAGTAGGGAAGGGGCGGATCAGCTGAGCAATTTAAATGGACTGAAATTGCAAAACTCTCAGATGTCATGCCCCTTGCTCTGCCAGAGGGGAGCAGAGGCAGTGGGACAGTGTGGCCCCCGCACCAGCGTGCTGTGCCTCCATGGCAGGAGGCCGTGCCCTCGGGAGCACAGGCCAAGGACATCCCACTGCTGCTGTTCCCTGCCTGGCCCCTTTCCAGCCACGGCTATCTGTGTGCCTCCAGCTCTGGGCAAGAAGGGATAATGGCATTCACCTCCTGTGCATCGAGTTGTCACGATGATTGATTCATTACAGTTAGTGCAGCAATTACAGAACCGTCTAAAGAGGCTGCAGGTATGGTAACACAGTCAGTGTTAGTCCCTGTCCCCTTGCTCTTGACTCCTGTTTTGTGCTCCTGAAAAGAGGCTTGTGGCAGCATTTCCTTGTGCTCCCTGAGATGTCTGGGAAGAGCCCCACCATACTGCGAGAGCAGCGAGGCACGGCATGGGGAGAAGTTAAATCATCCTCATGCTTCCCTGCCAGAGGAAGAACTGCAGAGGCTGTCAAGGCCCCACCAAGGAATAAAAGGGTCAGTTCTTGTGGTTCCTCCTCAGCTGTGCTTCCCTTCTCTCCTTTGCTCTCCCTGTGCCATGTGAAAACCCAGAGGGGGGCAGGCTACTCCCAGGAATAACACTAATTAATGTTGCATTTTGCTGTGTCTACTGAAATTCATAGGTTTGATCTTTTCCTAAATTGACAGACCTCCCATCTCTTACCACCGTGCAGCCCACACCCACCATTAACATACGTCCTAGAGGTGGTTCACATACTGTCACAGGGGGCATGCTGCCCTTCAGCTGGTCATACATCTCCTCTTCCCTCCACTACCTGCCCACATATGCTAATGCACAGCTTCCCACTCACTTCTCTATAAATTTTCTTTGTATTTGTTACTCTTCACACTATAGCAGAAGGGAATCTTAAAATGTCTTTTTAAATTTTTTTTTCCATAGGGAAGGCCTTTAGAGCTAGGAAAAGATATTTTAGTACTTTTCGGAGCCTGAGCTGCCATGGTGTGTGCTGCACAGAGAAGCAAGCACACCACACATTGAAAATCACAGTCTGGTTAAGTGGAGGGGGTTCCCACTGTATGCTCTGTTTGTGACTGTTCCTGGAAAACCTGTGAATTTTCTGATGAAAAGCCATTTGTAAGGCTGTGGGAAAGATTTGTCTCTGACATATTGTCTCCTGATTTCTCTTCTTTGGACAGGGTGGACAGCACCACCAATGGTTCTACACTGATGGCAGGCTAATTGACTAATAAGAGCCAGGGACAGTAAAACCCACAAGAGCTAGGGGAGGGGCAGTTTTCTACTTATGTCCCAAACTCTTCGTGTACTCAAAACAAGATTATCCATGAGCTTTCTGCAGTATTTTTATGAAAAAAAATTTTCTGCTGAGTTTAAGCTTGCCTTTTTCCTGTTTGGAAAGATAGAACTGGACCTGCTAACTTTGCAGAATTTGTCTAAGTTGAGGAAAAAAAAGTGACTCAGACTTTTCTGTTGACAGACCTTTAGCAAAACTCTAAGATTTGACCAGCTAAACATCTAGCAATTACCTATCTCATTAACTGCTTGCTTTTCTTCAGATAAAAACAACTTTTTAAATTTTACTTAGCATTTTCCTGTTACTGAATATCTTCTTATCAGTGAATAGTGAATAGCTCTACACACAAAACCCTGCTTCACATATCCAAATTGCTTCCTTCCTGCTATAAATGGATGTTTAGCATAGTAATCTGGAGTGAAAGGCGCAAGATTAGTAATGCAGCCACTGAGAGTGTGTTATTGTGTTGGGCTTTTCTTTGGTTTCTACTTTCAAATAGCTTTATCCCTAAAGAACATGGAAGTTACATTTTTAGCAAGTTGCTGGTTTCTGTACAGAAGGAAAGTACCACTTCAACCCAAGTACTGACCTGCCCTTTCTAGTCACCAAGAAAAAATACTTTGAATCACAAAAGGCACATAAAAAAGCTTTCAGTCCTACAATTTTTGTAATGATATGCTGAATGCTATGAAATTAAATTGCCCTATGAATCCTAATTAATTGAAAATCAGGTCCACTATTCATCTGGGGTATAAAAATCAGTATATATTCTAAGGAGACATGCAGCTTTTCTTTTTATGTTTTCTGTTTCTTGAGCCCTTGAACTTTGTGTTTGTGTGCTTTCTTCGCCAACTGTGAAAGCTCGATATTTTTTTTCCTTTAACTGGAAAGGTTTTGCAAGCCTTATGAGATGAGCCTTAAGAAAAACATAATGAATTGCAGAAGCATAATAAGTAGCAGTCGTTGGCAGCACTAGATCATTCCTCCCTCTAGTGGCTGGCTGGCTCCCGTGACAGTAAGTGGAGCTCTTTATTAACATCTCGAGGAATTATTCCCTTAGTATAGCTACTGTGAACTAACTTTTTTCTGGCTAGCACCCTCCAGCTCCCTGCCTGCTGGGTAATCCATGGTGCCCCTGTGTACACATCCATGGCTGTGTTATGTGACCAGACTTGCAGTTTTTCAAGGTCACCTCTACAATGTTCTCCAGCTTTTCCAATCCCTTCTGTACATTATATGGTATGATTCCCCGTAGCAGTTAGGTAAAGAAGGTCGACCCAGTTCTTCTGCATTTCTGTGGTCCAACATGGTGATTTATCACAGCTGATCTCTGATGTATACTGAATTGAAAAAGTGATGAATTTAAAGCAGCTTAGCGTATCTAGTCATGGTGCAACACTGTGTTTAGACAGTGAGCAGGGGACTAGTGCTTCTTCCATCTTCTTGGATATGTCAGTGCGTGCCCATACAACAGCAGGCAGCTCAGGTGTGTTCATATCATTAAGAACTGACCCATCCCTTCCTGGATAATTCCCGAAAATGTAAAGCTGCTGCAGAGTTGCTCAACCTAATTTTGCTCAGCTTCAACCCCCATGTATACTTAGTTGGAGGGACAGAATTCAATAGATTGACAAATTGGCCCTTACCCTGCACATCACAAGAGAAACCAGAATCCCAGAACACTGAGTAGACCAGTGTGTGGCATCCCACCTGCACACAAAGACATACTGGTGTTCAAATATCATCACACAAGTCTCTGCCCTGATGATCCTGACAATAAGAAATGGATTACTATGTTATCATAATGTTGTTGTTTTCCTAATCAAGGTGACAGAGCAATAAAAATACCTGCTGTACGTACAACAGCCATTTAAAGAAGAGATCCTCTGAGGAAGAGGGTACTTTCTCATACAACAAAATTAAATTATGCAAGTTTAGAGCAAAACTCCAGCCCTCCTCATAAGAGTTGTGAGGCTTTAGAAAGTAATAACAGTTTCATTACAGTTTGCTTAAAATTGACATTTTAGGCATTAAACTTTTCAATTAGTTACTGAAGTTTTGTTAGGGTGGAGATATCTTCAAGCAGTTCTGTCTTACCACAGCAAAACCATTGACTTGAGATGATATCATATCCATACCAATCACCATCCATACTCAATAATGGTTTTAATCAGAAAATATACTTCTTCTAAAGCACCCTTTGGCCATCACTCCAAACATTCTTTACTCTTTATTAACCAAGTATTCTGCTTTATGTACAATACCGGTCTCTGGGGCTGAAGTTTACTATTTCAGTTGTTCTGTGACCTTAGCCTCCAGTAATACAATAAAAATTTATTCATTTCCATCAAAGAAGCTCAGTTATGTTTTCTGACTTTAGTTCAGCATCACAAAGCCACCTACAGCCACAGAGGTTCTGTAGGGAAGTATTAACACACCTGTTTTCTGAGACTGAGGGTTTATATGACTTCTCCTCCAGGTCACACAGCAAATTTCAGTCAACAGTGAAATCTGAACCCATGAACCACCGTCAATTGCCTGCAGTTTTAAATGTCAGTAGATGGTATTTATCCAGAAAATGTAGAGGGTTTTTTTGGGGTTGTTCTTTCGTTGTGGGTTTGTTTTGGTTTTTTTCTCTTATGGTGTTTTAATCAAAAGCATAGATATTCAAGTATTTTCATCTTCTGAGCAGGACTGAAGGCCATCTTCAGCTTCACCATGTATCCTGCACCATAATATACCATGCATATTACGTTCTGAAAAGGAGAGGGGTTGTTCACTTAACTCATTCACCAAGTGTTTCTTTGTTTTGTAATTTACATGAGATAGAGAGCACACTATCAATCAGTCATCTGTAAGGTACTAGTTTTACCCCCTTCAATGCAAACGAAGACATTTGCACCTTTTTTTAAACTTTTTTTTGCTTTATTTTTTCATTGGAAAAGAGCAGTGTACCAATTCAGTAAACCATGTATTTCAATTCCAAGTATGGAAATTAAATTCAAATAACTATTTGGAAATACGTAAGAATGCCTACTGTTACAGGTCAAGAAGGCACCTTGTTAAGGCTTTCTTCCTTTAAACGAGCTGCACAACCCTTCTGAAGTCCCACAGCTCTGAAGGGCATCCACTCTTTGGAAGTATTTTTTACATTCTCATGGCCTCCATCTGAATCACTGTACTTGACACTGACAGTGTGATGAATGACATGACAACTGGTTGTCCATCCCTTTACTAACAGACCCTAAATGTTTCAGGGCATTTCTGGTTCAGGCTATTGAAAAATACCTATTTTAAAGAATTGAAAAAAAAAAAGATCCCTTTCAGTCCCAAGGAGGATTTTGCATTATTATGCAAATTTCTTAAGCCATTTATTTCTTTGGTTCTCTCACATTCAATAATAAAATTCGTTCTACTTTATCAGGATTTATTCTGTACAAGTTTGGCCCAACAACAGCCTATAACACAGAAAGCATATGTTGGGATTTTTTTATAAGGAGGCAAAAAAAATCTAAAAATGTGTGTTAAGCATAGTTTCACATTTTCAACAGACTTCTATTTATCAGAATATTTTCATAATGGAAATTGACTGCAGACTTCCACCTTGAGATATTTAGTTCTTTGGCCCTGTTTATAGGAGCATTGGCAACACAATTTTCCCAGACCACTATATATATACCTGAAATAACAGATTATCACCTCATGTTGTATCTCAGTACAGTAAGCAGGTCCTTTTGTAATTACCACAAGACAAAACTGGAAAGTTCTTAATGGAAAGAGAGAATATTAAAATATATGTGGATAACTGGGGGTTTGGAATCAGCTGGGCTTGTTTTGAGCAATTTCTTTTGATGTAAAAGCATGTGAAAGGAAAGTGGTAGCTTCTCCTTTTCCTCTGAGGAATAGCTCTAGTAAAGCTACATGGAGAGAAATTGTCCCTGCTCCTGGGGTATTGCTTTTGCTTTGTAAGATCAATGAGAAAAGGGAAAATCCCCCAGAGCAGCAGACTCCTGCCCAGATTATCAGTACAGAATTTTCCAGAAACCCTACTGCACACCATCATTTTTTTACATTACTTGCAACCCAGACATTACTTTAAATAAAAACATAGATTAAAAGTTACTATTTCTAGCTTCTTTGGTATGACAGGAGAAATTGCAGGGTTTTATCTTAGTCAGTTTCCCCAAAAATCTTTGCTTTTTTTATCAGGAAGAGACAGCTGCAAGTCATATCTAAGCTCCAAGCTGTACTTACCCAGACACACTTAGAGAAAATGGCTGTGGAGTTATCCAGGAGCTCATTGCTCTGTCTTATCACACCCCCACCCCCAACCCCTGTGCCTCAGGAGTAGCTGGATCCTATTTCAAGTCACCATCTTCCAGGTGTCTGCAGAGAAACAAAATGTAGTAAGTCAGAAGTACTTGCTTATGAAAGAAGAACAGGCAGGCTTTTCTTCAGGCATTTTAAACTGCTTGGTGTTCTTGAAACAGGAGTCAGCTAAAACAGAGAATACTGAAGTAGCCACTTAGTAAGAGGGCATCTGCAATCTTTCAAAATGACTCCATCAAGAGGAAAGAGAAGAGAAAATCCGTGGTCACCACCAGCATATCTTACGCTCCAGGTCAACAATTTGCAAGTGTTACAAGAAATAATGTGTGCCCACAATGGGTGAGATACTCACAGGATTTGTTAGGTAGTGTGTTTTGCCTTGTGGTGGATTTTGCTGCCTCAAATTTTTATTTGGATGTAGGGCTGTTACTCAGAGATGTAAGAAGGTGAACTCAGCCCCTTAGCTTAGTTGGATTTGGGATTTTTCCCTTCTCCATGGCAGACTTAGTAGCCTATCCTCCTCATTGCTTTAAAATGTGCTTGCTTTTCAGTTTCTCCAGTAGTTTGGCTTGTGTTGCACATCTGTACAGATGGTGTTGAATCTGCGGCTTTTGCTTTTTTTAATTTCCCTTTACTAGGTAACCAAAAGTTTTGAAGTGGCAGAATATTGAATAGGAAGTGAAAAATTGCTGCATATATAAAATGCATATTTTGGAAAATGCAGGTGGCTGCTTATGTATGTGTAGGTTTTGGAGTAATGTTGTTGACTTGCAAAACTAAGATATTTTCCTAATCTCACTGGGAGTTGTTTATGCAAATCTAATCTGGATGTTTGGCAATGTCTTCATAAAGGAGGTGACTCAAATGCAGATATATGACAGGGCTTACAGGCACATAGCCATGAAGTGTGTGGGTGGTCATTGCCTGGTTTCAATTCCAGGAGGACCTGTGGAGTTGAAGACACTGAAAGCTTAAAGTGCATTGCAAGTTTTCAGAAAAAAATTGCTCTTCAAATAAATACTGCAGTGACATTCACTGGAGCAAATACTTTCTTAGTATTTACTTAGAAAACATGATTTGTAGATAAATACTGCCCAATATGGTAACTTGAAGTAGCACGAGAGGGCCTTTCAGTTATGGAAAGTCTGCCCAGAAGATGCCTTTTAGTGAGCTGGAGCTCTATCCTCCCACTCCCAGGAGCAAGCCAGAGCTCCTGCATAAATCGTGGTGCTAAGCAGGCAGAGCTGGTTGTGCTGCCAGCTCAGCACACAGCCAGGTGACATTCCTGAAAAGTAACTGCTTTACTCTTGTGGTTTGGCAGAGAGCTGTAATTCTTTGGTGTTCCCACTAGCAGAATTAATCAAACTTTTAATGTATGAATGGGAAGACCTGAAAATTTAGCTAAGCAGGTGAGGTCCGAGCTTGTGGAGACTGTGATTTTACAAGGACTGCAACAGGGAATATCTTAGAGCAGCCTTCCAGTACCTAAAGGGTGTGTACAAGACAGCTGGAGAGGGACTTTTTACCAGGGCATGTAGTGATAGGACAAGGGGGAATGCTTGAATTACTAACATTAGAATTTCATCTGAGCAGACTGCAGATGACTTTTGAGTCTCAGTAGCAAGGAGAGGTGGCACTGAAGTAACCAAGAATGGAAAGTGATGTGGAATCAGGTGTATGAGCCTGGTCTTGATGAGGAGATCTACAGGAGTGGCTTCTGCAGGAAGGAGGGTATGACTTTTGTGCTGGCAAAGTAAGAGTTCATCAAAGCAGTGGTGGAGGGCTTTATAGGGAAAGCAGCCAGGGATTCATTCTCACCCCAGCAGGGTCCAAAGGGCTCCAGGCAAGGCTGTGGGTATGGCTGACCTGCTCAGGCCCTCAGGCAGTCTACATTCTTAGTCCCATGTATCTGATACAGGCAAGATCTTTTCCAGCTTGGGTAAATATATTCCTCTGTGCTGAGCAGCACTGGTTCCTGGGATCATAGCACCAACTCAAAAGAGGGTTGTGATGAAAAAGGCAAGAGACTCATGTCATGCATTTGGTCTAGGCTCAGACTTTGCCTCCAGCAAGGACCTCCAAAAACCCCTTTGAACATGTACCCAGTAAGATCGGCAATAGGGGGACAGCTTTCCTCAAAGGGTCTTCAGAGAGGAGAACTATTCTTCTCAAGCTGGCTGTTCTCAACAAAGTTATATCTTACCCTGCTTCTTGTGATAAGATAGGGTGGATTTGCCTTCTAGTGTAAACAAAAAATGTCTGGTTTTACACAGAAGCAGCTTACCCTGGCATCACTGGGTTGAGCTGGTTCATCTGGGTTGAACTGTTTCTACCTTTCAGAATCTCTTTTCACTCTCTGGGGTGGAAGAAACGAGTGTTCACAACTATTCCCACACACACACCCACACATGGCAATCAGAACTAGCATGTAGACCAGATTTCTGATTAAAGAGAATTGTATAATGTCTGTCTGCATCATCTTCCATCTGCTTTTCTTGCCAACTCAGTTGCATATGTGCCACATTTGTGCTGTGCTCTATTCTTTCACCATGTCTAGAAAGCAAGGAGAAAATATGGTATGTCAAAGACAAGGAAAATATTCCTTAAATACATCAGTCTGTGGTTTTTTTGATTGTACAAAGCACCTGAGAGGATCTTTGAGATAACAGGGAAGATTTGTTTTAATTTATACGGGAATTTTTATTCAGCAGTCATTTTTGTTTGCTAATATTTTAATAACTAAAGATTGCTCATGAAATAAATTCATACAACCTCAATACCTCCACATCCCAAAAGGAGAAAAAAAAAACCCCAAAGATTCTGCATCCTTTGGGAGGAAAGCAGGTTTGTAACAAAATCATAAAGTGGTCCCATGGTTTATTCTGAAGCTGGCAGTAGTCAGACGTGGAGGGTTTTAAAAGGGACTGGGCTTTTTAGAAACATTTTCTACCATAAAACATTGATCCAGTTCCTGCTGCCCTCAATCAAACAAACAGAAGCTCTTTGGCAGGACACCATGTGCTCACTCAAAAACTGCACAACAGCTGGAGATAGACATGTTAGAGATGCATGACACCTCATTGTGGGGACTTTTGGACTGGGTTTTTTCCTTTTTATGTGCTTTCCTCTATATCCCTATGAGAATCTGAAAAATCAGACAGAGACAAATACACCATACTGCAATTTCTGCCTCTTCTCAGCATGGGAAAAACTCTGTGTCACAGGCATGTCTATGCACTTTTGTGGCATGTGTTGGTTGGTCCCTGCAGCGAGGACAACTTGTGGTCTGGTAGTAGAAGCAAAAGGAAGAAATGCCATTTTTGTGGTGATGACATTGAACTGCTCTTCAGGAGATAAGCTTTTTACAGATATCTCCAATTTTTAGAATTTTCTTTCTCACTCTTGACCCTTTAGCTGGGTCGGGACTTAAAGAGAGGTTTGATTGGGGTTTTTTTTTAGCTTCAAGGCAGGAAATCCCCATGCCGAGGTTCACTTGTTTATAAACAAGAACATAAAAGGAGATCTTCAAACCCAGAAAAATCCAGGGTGGGGAGGGCAAATGCTAAGAACTGTTCCTATGCTGCCTTTGTCTCCTTCAGTGACATGACAGCTTCGTGTTCACCGCACCAAAAAGCAGCAGAACATAGGTGCCAGCATGAACAAATTACCCCAGCCTGGTTGACCTGTGTCATGACCAGGATCAGACAGATGCACATCAGCAAATTGTTCTCTACATCTTCCTCTCTGATGTCCTTCAGTGTTCACCTTGTGTCAGGCTGCACTGGATTATTCTACCTTCTAGCAACACTAAAATGCAAATAAAATTAAGCACAGAAATGTAAGTTGAATGTGCCCACCAGCCACGCCAGAGGTGGGATATTCAGCAGAGGATAATTAATCCCCGTGGAACCGAGCTGTCCATTGTATTCAGCAAAATTGAGAGCTGGGATACTTAACAGTAGTGGTGGCTTTGAGGTTTATTTTTTCTTGGTTTCGTGTTGCATGTGGTATGTTTTTGAGGTCTTCCTCTTCGTTTGAAGGCAAATTTTAGCGCACTCCTCTGCTGGCCTACAGAAGCATTCGGGACATGTTTCTGGATTTTCACTTTACTCTGCTTTGTCATTTTCTGTTGGCAGAGCACAGTACCTATCTGGCACAACACTGTGCTTTGTGCTATGATTCTGACTGCCGAACTTGGAGAAGACCATGCAGTCTTAGGACTACCTTTTTTTATGTTGTGTCTGGCCTAAAGGGAAAAAAACGCAGACATATTCAGGCTTGGTTTTCCCTTTTTTTCATTCAGAAATGAAATGTAATAAATGAAAGTGCTTTTTATAAAGAGCACATGTATGACAGAGTACATTGTGCATTCCTAAATTAAAAGGAAATATTTGAAACTAAAATTGCCTGCTCATGTAAATCCCTGTTGTGTATCTTCTCTTTGTCATTTGAAAGACATTTTCAAGGCACAGGAACTCTTCCAGGAATATAATCAAAGTTATTTCCCTGTTAATTACTAACACTGCATTTTGAACCCTTTGATAAAGAATCACAGAATCATAGAATGTTAAGGGGTTGGAATGGACCTTAAAGATCATCCAGCCTCCTCCCCCACCTCCATGGAGAGGGACCTCCCACTAGACTTGGCTGTTCAAGGCCTTGTCCAAATTGGTTTTGAACACTGCCAGGGTTGGGGCACCCACAACCTCCCTGGGCAACCTGTTCCAGTGTCTAACCACCCTCACAGTAAAGAATTTCTTCCTAATATCTAACCTAACTTTTCCTTTTTTCAGTTTGTTGCTTTTACTCCTTGTCCTTTCACTACAATTCCTGATGAAGGGTCCCTCTCTGGCTTCCCTGTAGCCTCCAGAGCAAAGCAACTGAGTCTAGCTCCTCTCACAAATGCCTACACCAACCAACTACTTATTCTGCAAATAATCAAATAAATGAGGGACCAGAATGTGGTTTTATCTGAATTAAATCATATAGATCATGTTAATATCATGTAAATACAAACATATGTGTAACAGCAAGTTAAAAATATTTCCTAACATGCATGTTGCAACAGTGGTAGGGTGATTAGATGTGCACATTTTAAATATTTTCATTTCTCTATTTGAATGAAAACAGGAGAATAGGCCTCAGTGTGTTCAAAATGTACAAAGCAGAAATCTCAGAGCAGTATGCAAAGATTTCATTGAAAAACCTACATGATCTTCTGGTTCAGATGCTTTACTAGACCATGTTTTCTGATTAAATGAACATTGTCCTGCCTCTCTGAGTTTCTCATGGAATTTCTGTAGCATTTTGGCCTCATTGGCGGGTATCTTGATCTTCTCTGAGGCACCGTGTGGATCAGAGGCACTTGCCTTCCTCTCCCCAGGGGAATATTTACTTATCTCCTGGGACTCAGCAGACTCCATTTCCACCTACCTCAGCTCAGGGCTGGCTCCTTCTCTTGTCAGTCCCCTTTGGAAAGCCACAACAGCAACCAGCAGAGCACCAGAAACACAGAGCACTCATCTCTCCCTGGTGCCTCTTGCTGTGGTTTTTGGGAAGCACATCCAGCAGTGCTTCGCCTCCCACCCTGTGTGGTATCAGTGTGTTGCTGTTGTGGCTGTGCTCCCATCCTCTGGGGTGAGGCCTGGGCCAAGGGCAGCGGTGTGGGGAAAAAGCGTGGTGCAACCAGTGTGAGGACCTGCCACTTGTGAGTGCGGCACAGAAATGATGGAGCGTGCTTAAGGAGCTAGTTTAAGAACCTAAATAATTCACATCTCACTTCTGCCCATTAATACATCCAATGCAGTGAGTGGAGCCAAAAGACCATTTTGTATTGGCCAAAGAGCTGTCCCAAAGTCTCAGTCTCTGGCATGTTGTACTTAGTTGTGGAAATTACGATGGCACAAACAGAAGTTTAGGTAATGCAGGGTAAATAAGAGGTGGACTTGAACCCTTAAGGAAGAAAAAGGTATTTTCATTTACAGGTTACTGGTAATAGTAACTCCAAGAAAATTAATTATTCATTCAGATCTTGCACATCATACATAGTCAGATTTATTCTTGAGTGGAATATTATCAAAATTTCCAGTGGCATTTCAGCTGTTCATTAAACTTTACTGTAGAACATAGTGACGATTTATTACACAGCTATAAAAGCAGCAGTAATCATTATAAATGCAAGACTTCAATGTTTCTTTCTCTATGTTTAAATCCTTTCTATTTTCCTTTTTTCCCCCGCCACTACATCCAGTGAAACCGAGATTGTAGCAATCAGTAAGCAAGGAGCCAGCCACCTCCTTCAACAGCAGCCAATTACCTCCTCTGGTTTGCACAAGAGCTGGGAGGGGTGCACAGACTAAGACAAGCAGCCACCTGTAAAATACGGTTCTGGATTTGTGTCAAGCTGGCCAGTTGCATAGTGAGGAACAAAAACAAAAAGAAGGCAGCTGTTCTGACGACCCACATCTGAAAAAAAGGGAAACATTTACTTTTATGAGGAATTCCTTTGTTTCAAGCAGAGTTGGGAAAATAATATGCAACACTAATGCATACAGAAAATTAATTTCTATACTCTTTGTGGTGGTTTTCCATGATACTTCCATGAGTACCTTGTATGATCTTTACTCTGTCTGCCACAGTAAAATCTTTGTGCTATGGATACTTGCATCTTGTTATATTGATTCCACTTTTTAAAGGGCACATGCCTCAGCACTTGCAGATTTCTGCCTGGCAATATCTGTGCATTGAATCTTGTGATGTGCTGCAGTCTTCTCGCAAGCTCAGCTAATCAGTGGGCAGCCACAAACCCCAGGTGACATATTTGACTAACTGGCAGCTAATCAAGCTTATTTGAATTTTGCACATCACATATTGGCAGCAAACTGTTCACATCATAATCATAAAACACATTTTGAATCAATCTAGGAAATGCATTTCAGGCAATGCTGATCAGTTTGCAGATCTGCAGCGTGGTGAAATAGCTCACATGCATCAGAAAAACTGTCTGTTGAATTATTCATTCTATTTTTTTTTTTAATTCAATAACAGGCAATAATTTTTTTTTCAAGAGTTACATGGTTAGTGTTAGTTACCAAAATGAAGTAAATAAATGTAACCATTACTAACAATTGTCTTTTCACCACTTTTTCTCCCTTTTTTTGTGTTGTTTGGAGCACCACTTACTCTGATTTCTAAAAACCTTCAGGTTTTGTCATGTGGAATCAAGTGATTGTCATGGGTTAGCAAAGCATAGTCTTGGAAGTGATGTTCTTGCAAAGGGGTGCTTACAGCTCCTCTATGACCTGACAGAACCTATCAGCTGGCCAGTTTGAATATGGACAATTCTTTAAACCACTTAAAATTGTGACCGCCTCCGTGATCCACAGTTAAGAATAGACACACCCCGGGCAGAGCTCTCTCTCGTTTCCAGTGCTGGCACAGGTGGCTGCGAGCCCCGTGTGGGGGCCAGCGGGCCCGGCCCAGGCCCTGCTTGGGCCAGGCTGGGCCAGGCCATGGCCATCCTGGAGCCGATGGGCCCTGTTCCACCCACAGAACCCCTCCCACATCCCTGCTGTGGGCAGCCGGAGCAACCCAGCTCCCCCTCTCCAGTGCAGCCAAGATTCAGCTGAAGCTGCACCGCTGTCCGGCAAAGATCATGTGACCAACAGCGATAAGCGACATTCCAGCTGCAAGGCCCGGGTGAGATTAACCCTTTTATTGCTGTGAAGAGCTGAAAACCTGAGGGAAGAGAAAGAGGAGATGCTTAAAGCTGAAATTCTGTTGTAAAGCTATGATGTATCAGAGTACCCGTCGTAATTTCATGAAGGCAGGGGGGGTGGAGCATTCAACTTGTACTTGTGAGCAAAAGCACCTGCACTGAGATAGGCAGATGCTGAAGCAGCTGTAATTTGATGAGAAGTTTGAACAGGGAGAGATGGAAGCGATGAGGACTCTTACTCCACATGGAAAGGGGAAGACCTCAGTTCCTAGAGATGCTCCCAGAGATAGTCCTAGAGATGAAGATGAGGAAGACCCTTTGCTCCCAGGGAAGGAGGAGGGCCTCTACTCTTAGAGGTGATGCTCCCAGAGATGGGTGAAGAGAACTTTTGTTTCTGAATGGCTCAACCTTAAAATGGTACCCCATTAGCTCAAGAGTGGACCCTCGAAAGCAGTTGTGGGAAAAGCTGCAAGTCGGGTGGAAGGGACTCACATGTGAGCAAAGAACCAGCCCGGGCGGCTGTCTCATTGTGATAATGTTTTCATTGCATGGACAAGAGAGACTCCTCTTCCTAAATGGACTGAACAAGGCTATTACAGAAGGGGTAAACAGACTGAACATCTCAAGGGTTGTCTTTTTACATTGTCAGTGGGAGAAGGGAGGAGGGTGGGGGGAGGAGAAGAGTTCTGAAGGTGTGGTATGATTTTATTTTTTTTTCCCTCTTTTGGGTCTGTTAATAAACTTCTTCATATTCTTTCAAGTTTGATGTCTGCTTTGCTTTTCTCCTAATTCTTATCTCACAGAAGGTAAACAGTAATGAGTATTTTGGACCAAACCACTACAGTGATGTAAGGAGTCAAAGAGTATGGAAATGGCTGCTGTACTGCACTGTATGCACAGTGAAAATGGAAAGCAAAGGCTTTCTCTTCATCTTGTGACAGGAGTATCAAGTAATTAACATAAGTTTACGTATTTTTATTAGGTAGGTAATTAGCTGCCAGAGAATATGGTATTGTAGAGATGGCCTCGATTTTCTTACAGTACTGGACCATTCAGAAACAGACCTAGTTTCTGAACTACTTAGGTGAGCAATTACACAATGGAATCATCCTCCCAAAATGCACTGACAATTACCAGAATTGTGCATGCCACTGGGAAATTGCTGATACTAATTATCATCATTAGACACTTGAATACAAAATATCTGCAAATGCTTCAGGAATGAGACATAAAATGGATTCTCTTCTTTCAGGTCAGCTGTGCATGTATTTCTAAAGACTAGGAGACAAAGATTAAGCCTGTAATTTGGTTACAGATTTTTCTTTCATATACCTGTAAACATCTCTGTGAGACTTACATTTTAAAATGGAAAATTTAGTTATTATTTTAATTAGTTTGCTTTGTGATACTTGAAGAATATTTAAAAATCAAAAAATATATCAAAGATTCGCCCTTTTGATACTTTATTCATTGATGAGTTCTTTCAAAAGACATATCCCCCAAGTTAATTGTATTTCATACGTGTGTATTTCATACACTTTTTGTGACTCACATCTTTATAGGATGCCTCAGATTGTGAAGACAGCACTTAGCCAGCACATTCAGAGGATAAAACACCTCACAGGTTGTTTCTAGCTGGAGGAGGATTGTTTCTGACTCTTAGCACTTATGGCAGGAATACAGCAGAGGTAAAAATTCCCTGGGGAAAGCGGGGGGGGTTTGTTTGGTTTTGATTAATTGTACGTCTCACCTGTCATTATATTGAAAAAGTAGGCAAAGTTATCACTTTAGAAATACAACTGTGGCTTTTAAACTTCTAATTTGACATCATTGTGTAAAGCTACTTCCCTAGCATACATTTTGTTAACTCGCGCCTTAAGCCAGGTCTAAAATAAAATTTAAAGCATATCAAACCTTACCGGGTGGCCTGAGTTGTTGGAATGATTTCCCAGGTTAAGGCATACTATGAGTGCATTTTGCATGGTTTGTACAATCTGCCTGCCCTATTGGCCTATACACCCTTGAAAGCCCCGTGAGAAATGGTCCTGTTCCACAAGTATATACACGAGAATGTCAGAGTCACATCACCAGCAGGATTTTGAGATGTGGACGTTCAGCTGATAAGTTTAGGATCATCCAGCTGATCTAACTGTCAGGCCTCCTCTTTCTTTATCCGCCTCCCCAGCTGGTTTTGGTGGTTGCTGCTTTCATCTCTGTAAGGCCACAGGGCTTTCTCTGCTGCTCATCTCAATAATTCCTCTTGCTCTTTTTAAATCAACTTGTGAAGTCATTTCAGTATTGTCACTTCAAAAGTCTCATATAGTGGGGAGGGTTACTGGATGCTGGATGCTGTCATTATCAGTACAGTGTAAAATTTTTCCATTCTGCTGTCAGTAAAGAAAATGAAAGTGATTTTGCCATTATGCTTAGACATGGTTTACAAAAACATGAAAAGAAAATCCTTTCCTTCCTTCTCTCTTCCTTCCACCAAATAGAAGGGTGGGGTAATCCAAATAAAAGTACTGACATGGTCTTTAATTTATAAATATGCAAGGAATGTGTGATGGCTTGTTCAAGTCATGCTGTTCCAGGTGAAAAACGTCTGGTTATTCTCACTCCTGGCGAGGCCATTTGGATTTGATGGAATATCTTTTTTCTTTCTTTTTCCTTTTCCCCCACCCAAAACTCCCAGGATATCCAGTGAACACTCACCAAAGCTTCAGATCCGGAGCCACAGTTACCTGAGGGCAGTGAGCGAAGTCTCCATCAACAGGAGCCTGGACAGCCTGGACCCTGCAGGGTTGCTGACGTCCCCCAAGTTCCGCTCCCGCAACGAGAGCTACATGAGAGCCATGAGCACCATCAGCCAGGTGGGTGATGTGCACCTGGGGCAGCCTGGAGAGTAGGTGTCATGTTGGATACTGCTTGCAATAGGAGAAACTTGATTTTGCTTTAAGTGCTACTCACCAACATTGTCTTTAAACAGGATTCTCTTAAGGATCTTGTCAAATCAAAAATTTTGAATGCCTCAAAAAAATATTCGTATGCTGAGTGAGATGCTAAAGGAAAATTAAGCAGTTAAAAGTTTGTATTCCACAATTTTATTAGAAGTTTTAGTTTCTTTATGCTATTTTATGCATTCTTTACCTTCAAACTTTTCACCTAAATGGTACAAATGTTGCAGTATATGTATTAGGCACAAAGATCTGTCTGTATTTTTGCCCTTAAAATCCTGTAAGAGATCTTCACGCTCCAAAACAAGAAGAAAAATGAAGTCCATTGTGAGAGATTCAGTTTATGAGTTTTAATGTTATAAAATAGCCTGTGCTTGCATTCAGCATGCTTGTACAGTTGAGTTCATAGGGAACAGATCTAAAAGAAGTGCAAAAGTGCCAGCACACCACAGGGCAGAGGGCCAGTAGTTAATCTGCTACTTCCTCTAGCTCCTTGGTATGATTTTTGGCTTGTTAGCTTAAGGGGATCATTTGGGTAAATCACTTGGATGAAAGAACTTCCTTACACTAGTCCAGAATTGCAGCAGACAGGATTTGTGGTGCCAGATACTGATCCTTTATGACTGGCATATCAAGTCATTGCACTGTCAAAAAAAGTGCGTGACATCAGTGACACCAGGACTTCAGCTGTGGCCATAACAAACACGTGTGCCGTTCAATATGGAGCTGTAGTTTTAATTTCTGCACTATTCTATATTTAGACACTTAAGAGTATTCACCTATGTATTTTGTAGTGAGGCACTTTGCATAGGGCAT
This sequence comes from Coloeus monedula, assembly GCF_965178545.1. Taxonomy (NCBI): domain Eukaryota; kingdom Metazoa; phylum Chordata; class Aves; order Passeriformes; family Corvidae; genus Coloeus; species Coloeus monedula. Next base: position 109,511,654 of record NC_138781.1, read on the forward strand.
GGGGTGATGCTCTAAAAGGAGGGCCTGGCTATATCTAGGAGAAAACAGCACAGAAATTCAGGTCTTGGAGGCAACTACAGGAACGTTAAGTCAGGTTACTTCTTTACCTGCACACCTAACACACAAAGCTGTCAGCCAAGGAGTGGTTATCATTTTCCAACGTGAATAAATTGGTTTTTTGTTTTAAAAATGCATTCAGAGATACTTATTTGAGGATTGGATATTCTCTGCCATAGCAAGATTGTTCTTTCTGTTGTACAACCTACTACTCTGCCATGCTTTTTTAAATAGTTTTCCTTTGAAAAATATATGTTTTACTCACTGAGGGTTTTCTGTTATATGTACAGACTCCACAAAACATTTTTCTTGGTAACATTAATCCTGGGAAAGAATTTCTAATGGGGTTTTTTCTAGCATTCTAACATAGTCTTATCTTTTCCTGCTAACTTGGCCTTGTGCATGCTTGAAAACTAACAGAATACTCAAGTGATTTCCTACAGTGATAATTATTGTGCTTTAATGCCAAGCTCAGGGCTCAATTCTCAGTTTAGAAACATGAACATCCATTACTAATTAAGCCAAAGTAAATGGTTTCCAGATTCTTAAGACCTGCAGGAAGTTTTTCAATGTTCTTTAACCAGCGTGAGAACAAGTCTTTGTCACCACCTAGTGTCTGCTGCACAAAGGGTCTAAGGATTCCTTTGCATCTGCTCTCAGCCAGAGATGTAGTTTTACAAACATTTTTCCCCAGCAGCAAAGTTGGTTCTCTTATCAACCTCCCCTTCCCAAATGTTTGTTACCCTCAAGCTTCCCAGCCACTCAGGTTTTTATCACTGTGATTGCCTGTGGGTTGCATTGATAATGTACTGGGGTTAAGGTGACCTTTTTGGTTTTTTCCTCACCCCACAATAAAAGTGTGATTTGTATTTTACACGTAGTGATCACAATAACCAAACATTCAACCTCTGCTGTGGGCCCAGGGTGACATAAAACAGATGTTGCTATGAGGGCTCCAGGCCTCCCACCAGTTTGAGCTGGAGCCAACAGCTCAAACTCTGATGAATCTTTGCCCAAAGCCAATGTCTCCCCTTTTTGTACATTGTTTATTTTTCCCCCCTTGCCGCTATGGGATGTCCCATTTACCTTTCTTCATGTTCAAAGGGATCCTCTAACAGATGTTGCCCATTGTGCCACTGTAGCTTGAGAGGGTTTGTACCAGGTGGAGTGCAGTATCCGTGTACGGGATGCACTGACCCTGCCCGGTCTCTGTCTGCAGGTGAGTGAGATGGAGGTGAACGGTCAGTTCGAATCCGTCTGCGAGTCGGTGTTCAGTGAACTCGAGTCTCAGGCAGTGGAAGCGCTGGATCTGCCTATGCCGGGCTGCTTCCGCATGAGGAGCCACAGCTATGTCAGAGCCATTGAGAAGGGCTGCTCCCAGGATGACGAATGCATATCGCTGCGCTCCTCGTCTCCCCCGCGTACAACCACCACAGTAAGGACCATCCAGAGCAGTACTGGTGAGTAACACAGAGGGGAATCCAGAGGGGCGCAGAAAGGGAAGGTACTTCCGTGTGCACCTCCATCAGATCAAGCTTTTCTCTGCCAGATACCAAGCCTGTAAGAGAGTCTGTGTTTCACCAGGGAGCTGGACAGACTAATCTGCCTCAAACCACACCCAGACAAAGGCTGAAGCAGATGTGGTTCCTTCTGTGTCCAAGCTAATTTATTCTGAGCTAAAAGCACACAGAAGGGAAGTCCAAGGTCATGTCTTCTCTCACTGCCCTCCCCAAAAGAGCAATCACAATTTGGCAAGGCTGAAGAAAGCAGCTCTGGATTAGCAGCTCTGCTGGCTGCAACAGGCAGAGGAGGGTCCCTCTGCTGAGGTTTTCCACAAAGCTGAGCTGATCTTATAAGTTACTGGATGTGGTTTTTACTGTCTTGAAGAGACTGTTCCAGCTCCCTAGGCCCCATCTAAGATGTGAGAATGAAGAAGGGAAGAAGCAGTCTTCAGGTCAAAACATGCATGTTTGCATTTTGCTGTTACATTCTTTCTGCAGTTCCAGCTATTCAAGACTTGCTAGAGAGAGAGGTTTTGGTAAACATGAGGCTTCAAACCTTCCTTTTAATGTTTGAGGTTGCTTTTCTTTTGGAAATAACCATGGTGAATTTCAGATTTTGTCACCAAAATAGTGCTTAACGGGAAGAAAAACCAAGTAAAACCAAATTCGAAATCTGCCTCTCTCATTCAGGAAAGCAAGAGGCAGGAGCCATTACATGTACGTGCTCTTCTCTGTGGCAGGATGAGAGAGAGCCTCTTTCTTTTGACTTCTGTGCATCCATTCCGCTATTTTACACAAGCATCATTTACTATTCATATACTGTTCATATACTAATCATATTCTTGACTAATACTGACTATTATATGTATTTCACTGTACCCACTATCTCTTTTGCTGTATTTTTTCATTTCTGCTTTCTTTAAACTTTTGTCCTTTTGTGTGTTATCTCACAGGTGCAGTTGTTTATTCCTTGTAAGTCTTTTTTAAAGCCGCTTGTCAATTGTTTTATGTCATCAAAGAACACTTTCAATCCTATTACCAAGAATGTTCAGCTAAATTAAAGATTTTTTTCTAAAAGTAGCAAGTTTAAATACTGTTGGAAATATATTGGCACTACATCACAAACATCAAAGTGTTTTTAACAACTGCTGCAGAGCAGTTCTCATCTAAATCACTAAACAAATAGTATTCACCTGACATTTCTGCTGTAGAAATAGCCTTTGTGAGCACACAGGGTTTGCACCAAATCACAAAGACAGGATTTGCATAAGGTGTGTGCTACATCATTGTGTGGTATTAGTTTGTGTCAAATGTATACTGAGGCAAAAGTTGAAGGATGTGAGTTTTCAGGGATTTTTCAGTGTGCATTTGTCTTTGTTAGATCAGCTCGGGTTGGTTCCAAAGAGGGTTTTCTGTTCTGTGCGAATGGCTTTGATAACACTTTTCCTTTATAAAAACAATTGTGATCATTAATACAGAAGAGAGCAACTCTTTTTTCATTATCTGTATGTAAGAGGTTGTTCCTGTCACTTAGGAAAATTATGCCTCTGTCTGGGGATGATGGTGTATAAATGGAGAAGGTTGGCTGTTTGTGCCAGCCAAAAACACTGGAAAACATGAAAGAGGAAAATCTGTACCATAGACTATCTCTTGTTTATGGTCCCTTTTTTGTAGTGAAACCACAGAGGCCTGATCTCGTCTCTGGGTAGCTGGCTTTATTTTAAAAATTATGAACAAAACTGTGTTATTGAAAAACATAATCCAGTGAGTATGTCTTGGGTTATTGCTTCTGTAGTCAGGCCGTTAAAAGCAGAGAGGAATGATTTGCAGTGCTCCCTTTGGATGTGCATAGAAGCATTTAAAGACTGCTATAGGTACCTATTTTCTGCTGTGGGAATTTACTGAGTTACCTTTTCATTTTTTAATTTTGGGCTCCAAGGGCCCATCCCTTCCACTGGTAGCATTTCAGACAACTTGTCTCTTTTACTACCTGACTTACATACTACTATGTTTAATGGGGATTAGAATTGAATTATTTCCATTCAAAAGCATCTGTATCGACTACCTTGGTGTTGCCTGTGCCTGGCTCACAGAAGAGAAATGTGAAAGGCACTGCTGATGGTTTCTATTAATATCTGCTTCAATAAAATGGGAAATGGCACAACAACTAGGCAGACGTGAAGAAAGGAGAACAGTATCTCAGGTTTATCTCCACTGAGGTGATGTTGCAAATGCTTTTGTGGGAGACATGGGGACAGTTACGATCCAAAAATGGATTTAACATCCCCAAATGAGAGAACAGTCCTCCTGCCCCTAAAGCATCTCTGCCTGTTCAACCAAGAAAGATTCCTTTCATCAACATTAGCAATTCCCTCTAGGACATGGCTTTTAATTCACTAATACAGAAAGCTGTGATCATACGCTGATATTGAGAATCTCTTTGACTGCTGAAAGTCTGGGAAAATACCAGCTTGATGATGGTGGAAAAGACATCAGTCTGTTTACTGGATTCAAAATTGTTCCTCTAGAGCAATGATCCACAGCTTTCCAGCTCAGTTCTTGAGGATGTGCCCAATCTAACCATAAATCTGGTGCTTGTGCACTCACTATGGCACAGAGCTCACCTAAGGGTGGCTTCCCAGGTGGAGGCCTCTGCAGCCTGCACTGACCATAGCGCTGCTGTGGGAACACTGAGGGGTGACTGCAGCTGGATGAAACTGAGCCCAAGAGTAAAAATGGAGGTGGAGGAACAAACCCGATGTCACCAAAGGAGTGAAATGTTACACTGTGATTGGAGAGGCAAATCTTAACCTCACAAAAGTCTGCCACCAAAGTTCCTCCTGATGTCCAACCTAAACCTTCCCTGGCACAGTTTAGGACTATGTCCTCTCATCCTGTCTCTGGTTGCCCTGGGAGAAGAGGTCAATATCCATGTGTGAGTCAACATATACAGATAACGATGGCAACCACCAAACCACAGCTGAAGTGCAAAGAGTAGGGTTATTTCATTACCTCAGCAACATCACTGGGCAGCACAGAGACACACTGGGACACGGGCTGTGTTAGGCTTAGTTCATCCTAGGGAAGAGACACACAGGGGCACAGGATCTATTAGGCTCAGTTCATCCTAGCACCCAGTGATGGGGGGACCTACTGCCTCCCCCAGATATCAAAGGGCTTTGCACACATGCAATTTATCAAAAGCTGTGCTTTTTATGATATCTCACTTCCAGCAGGAAGCTCAAGCATGTCTGTGAGTATGTTGTCTACACAGGAATTCTACTTCTCAAAACCAGCAGAGGATGAATAACACTAGGCATAGTAAATGGAATTTTCCCACACTGACATTCTTAGCATTCCCAGCTGCAAGGTCACTTTGAGCAAAAACTATTCCCTCCACACCAAATCTTACAGTTTTAAGCCTTTCCTTCCAACACCTCACCTGGCTACAAATTCCTTTTATCCTTGTTTTTAAATGAAGGATTTTGAAATGAGGAAGAGAAAATGCAATGTTGACACTTTATATGGAATTATAAATAAGTTCTGTGTCACAATTTCATCATGCCTTGAAAGCTAGTCAGTTGAAAAGCTCCATTCACCCTCGTATTTGCTCTCTCAGCATCAGTGGTACACATGGAGGCAGCTGCATCCTGACTGGGGCCATCCCTGGGAGCAGGGCTGTGCAGGCTGGGAGGGAGAGCAGCTCTGAAGTGCTGACATATGTTATACACCATAGGCTGCACTAAAAATTAACACCCAGGTCATTTGATCTCTTCAGAGGAGTTTAATGAGCTGTGAGTTATTACATAATTTGATCCCAGGTTATTTGCAGATGCAACTGTTGTAGCTGAGGCTCTTTGGCCAACAAATACAGTTACTAAATAAGTAGCCTTTTAACAATTTTAAGTCTGTAAATCATTTCAATGAACACGAAGAATACAGTCATTAAGAAACAATGAAATGTTAAAGTAGTCCAAAGAACACCTTTCTCCCACACTTAATTGTGTCTGTCTTTCTAAACTTTGCCTGTGTAGCCGTGCATCATCCTTGGCTGCAAACAAACCTTATGACATTGTGAGGGCTCAGGCATGAGCACACTTTCCTACAAATATATAATATAGCATAATATACGAATATGTAATGATATCTCTCTGACAGAGCTCAAGTAGTAACATCAGGAAAAACTCTGCACTAGATTGCAATTCAGTACCTATCCTCTGTAGAGTTAGGTGAAGAGAAGTATCAGAGTTATCTGCAGCAATGCCATCTGGTGATTCTCAGTAATATTACACTTCTGCTTAAAAGCAAAATAAATAAAAATCCCAAGGAAATCGTGCTGTGTAGCCAGCAGGTTAGAGAAGGACAGAGAGTTACCACAGTATATGCTAATTATAGTCTTCCAGCTGAGCAAACCATTTTCCTTCCATTCATTGGAATGTCTGAGCAAGACCAGTCAGGTATTTTGTGGAAAATCTCTAAGGGGCTGCCTAGCCAATTAAAGTAAATGAATAAATAAATAAGCATATAAAATGCAAGCGAGTCTAAAAACTGACTTGTGCCGGGCAGAATTCAAAAATAAAATCAAATCCTGTGGATAAGGAAGCCATAACTGAGTGTATGCCAGGTGTGTGCAAGTCTTTTGGATTCCTCAGAGCTATCCTTTTAGAGACTGCCCTGCTCAAAAGGAAACAAAGAATTAGGATTTCACATGTGATTTCCAGTTGAAGCTAAGGTTGGTTTCTGGATCTGTACCAAAATTAAGATCTTTCCACAGAAGATCTGAAGAAATATAACTACATTAAGGCCTTCATGCAGATATTGAACCTTAAAATAAATCTGAAGATTGTAGAAAACTGTTTGACAAAGAATTTACATGGTTCATTTCTTCTCTTTCCTTGAATAATCCTGAAATCTGTTCTGCCTTTGGATCTGCTATCAAATTGCTTAAATCAGCACTTACAAATATTTTCCTTTACTAATGAGGAGCTGACCTTGGAGGAGAACATTGTTTCCAATTTCAGAGGTGTCTGACTGTAGCTAATACAAGTTTCATCTCGTCTATCCCAGTAGTCAGCTTGATGAATATTAAGCTCCACATTACACCAAAAAAAAACATTTTTATGAAGCTACTGAAGGTTTTTAATGAGAAATTTAGACAGGGTGAGAAAAGGACATTGTTTTGTAGGCCATGACCTAATTATTTTTTTCTACCTCTGAAAACATTGTTTGGAGGAGTTTACAGTGGTTTCCAAAGTTACAAATGTGTTTCAAATACAGGGAATGAAAAACCAGTATTACCTTTTGGTATTCAATCTTTGCTTACTATCCTTATTCTTTATTTGCTTGATATGCTTCTAAACACTTGGGCTAAGGCTCATAGTGAGGTAAGAATGTGAGAAAGACCTTAGTTATTCACAATTGCAGGCTTAAAATGTCTTGAAGGAGTATCTTGTCTTACTTTGTGAACACTTCCAGAAACATGGAACAACTCTGCTCTTTTGTTCAGACAGCACTTGTTTGGTCAACTTTTCCATTTGTCCAATTGGACATCTCCAAGGTTGAAAACAGGTACCTCATACTCCTGCCCCACCAACTCTGTCAGTGTCCATATGTCTCTCATGCTGGGGAGCACCACACTGGGCACACGTTTCAGATATGGCCTCACCAGGACTACACCTCCCTCAAACTTCCACCTGTGCTTTGGCAAAGCCTGGCATGCAGTCAGCAGTTCTTGGTGCAAGGATACACTGCCTTGTGCTGCTCAGCCTGCTGCTTTGCAGGACCCTGGAGGCCTTTTGTGATGCTGGGAGTAGGATGGCCATCAGACCTGTGAGCTGATAGTCTCAAATGAAATGGGAAAAAGCATGATTTTAGAGGAGAAGGAGAACTGTAACAGAAATCCCTATTGTTCTGTGCAAAGAGCTATTAAGTGCATTTCTTATGAAGTGGAGCACAAATAGAGAGGATGCAGGGATTAGTTACTTAAAATGTAATGTTTCATTATTTGTTAATCTTGCATTAATTTCTTCACAGATATGAAAAATCTTATGGAAGCCCTTTGTATATATTTGTAGGGAATGTGCTTAAATTCATTTTCCCATTAATTCGTTTCTTTCTATTATATTGCACACACAAAATGTGATAATCATTTCAGGTGTTCAGACTGACACAGTTCTCCCTAAAGGTGTACAGAGCATATTTGGATTTGAACTCTGCTTTAGTTTCAGACTAGGTGGCTATCAGATGCACCACTACTGGAGATTTTTGTAGGGATATTCAGGACCCCAGTTTCATGGAGACCCCCTCAGTGTGCTAAAGCAGTGAGAGAGTCCTGATCCCATGATTGTGTACCCCAGCCTGCTGGTGTGCACGTTCTTGTGGAAGTGCCCTGATGGGGCCTGCAGCCATGCCTGTGTATTACAGCACCTGAGCGTCCAGCACCTAGCTGAGAAAAAATGCCACTTGATGTACCATAACAAATGTACAGGAAGTCATTACAAGCAAAACAGTGATTTAAAAGTTGTTCTGCTGACTGAGCACTGCATGCCTCAAGTCTCATTAGCTGAGAATTACCATTTTTCTAACCCCATAAACAAGCGTGAAACCGCAGTGATTTTTCCACGATCCAAGAAGCTGTGGAAACAGTCTCTCCTGCTCAATGCTGCAAGGCAAATTTGCCCTTTGCCAGCAGCTTTGGGCTGGCTGACAGGTCTGCCTCAGACAGGGCCAGCAGTTTGGCTCAGGTCTGGTGTCCAAAGAGCAAACTCAGGTGCAGGGCAAGGCTGACGTGATTTCAGCACCTCTGACTCAGCAGACTTGTGCATCTGTGGTTTTGGGGACAGTGTTACCTGACTTGAAGATAGGAACCAACCTTCTTTGAGATATGCCTAGAAACACATCACAAGGAAGCAGGTTTCTCATAACAGCACCAGCTTGTAATTGCAAACTAATGGGTGGAATGTGCAGCAGGATAAAATTTTAAAAAAATTAAAAAATAAAATAAAACCACAGTCCTTTTCCATTTTTAAATGGTGAGAGGGCAATATAACCTTTATCCCAAAACGTTGCTCTCAGGAACTGGTCATTGCTCTAATTCTCAGAACTCTGAGAATTAGAGATACATCATTTCTTAGCTGAAGAGCAAATAATTAAATTTTGACGTTATGGAAAAATACAACAAAGACCGGAATCTTTCTTTGTTCCAGCTTATTTCCATTGCAGTGTTTTTATGATGGCAGTGACAGAAATGAGCTGAATCAGTAGCTGAAGACATGCCCCAATTTATATAATGAGATCACATTTTGAGTAATAATTCCTACCATTTTCCTAAAATAGGCTAATGTGCTTTTAACTATAGTTGTCTTTTGGGAAGCAGGACTTAGGCCTCATTCCTAAAGAGGCTATGCTTAATTAATACATCCAGTGTGTAAAAATAACTCAGTTTTTTCTTTTTAGTTTGTGCTACTGTGCAATCTCCAGCCATGTGCTGCCATTCAACTTCACTAAGTTCCACATCATTGTAAGACAAACGTCAATGTTTTGGTTTTCCCCAGGTATAATACTTGCAAAGCTCTCTTGAGCCATAGGATTTTCCAAGAAGTTACAGATGAGATACTTGGTGAGGATGAACTTTTTTGAGTGACTGAGTGATTTTTTTATTTCAAAAAACTAAGGATTTTTAATAAGTGTGTTTAATGAGTACAGCTCTGCAGGGCCCTTCTTGTAGTAGAGCAATTTGTTTGGAGCCATTATATTTCATCATGTCAGTAATTCCCATTTTGGAACGCAAATATGATGTATTAGGTACTGAATCCTGTAAATAGTTGCACATTTTCATGCTTCCTAAATATGTGTTTATGCAACAGTGTAACAGTAATTGGCTCTTTGAAGCTATGGTAGACTGTGGGGTGCGTACATTATTAACCACTTTTTGCAAGAAACACTGCTTTGTTTCTTTAATAATATCACAGACAAACCCAAAGGAAACGTGGCAGCAAAGAAAACGGCACATTAAAAATAAATTGCAGAACCTCTGAAGTATACACAGAGATGTGATTTACTCTTTTTATTTCTTGCTATTACACCAGTCTCACTGCACTGCTTCTTACAATGCTCAATAACGAGCACAAGGCAACTCAAATACTGGGATCTGGAAAGCACCTAATGCTATTTTGCAAAGAGAGACAGTCTAGCTGCCATCAGAATCTAATGGTTCCTTTTATGAAAAGCACACTGTAGGCAGATGTTGGTAATCTGTTCTAATGCCACAACCTTTGTCTGGCCTCTCGAGGGGGAAATGGATGTGTTGGTCTTTGGAAATTGTTTTTCCTTACTGAATTTAGCTCTGGTCAGATGGGAGGGTGCTAAATTGCATTCCACTTAAAATGCAGTAAGCCATCTGAGCAGAACAATTCCTAGTTGCTTTGATCAAGGATTTGCGCTAAGCTATCAGAGGAGGGAAATAAAAACCAAAAACCACTAAAAAATACCACAGAACCCTCTACTGTGACAGATCTCTTGCCTGCTCTGTTGAGGAAGATGCCTAATTTTTGTCTCTGCAGAGTCAAGATGATGGTGTCTCGATCACCATTCTCTTTCCTGTAAAAATTTTCAAATTAATTCTGTCTTTAGCTAAAGTAAAATGTAGATGGAAAGGTTTAGATGGAAGTCAGAATATTGTAATAGGATAGCAAAACAAATGCTGGCAGGCTATTTCTGTTTTGAAATTTTTTTCTCTCAATTTCTTTTAACTTTCTTCTGAACTTCATGAAGAATCAAATGAAATTATGTAGATCTGTGGCAGAAAAAATCAGCGTCTACTAGACCAAAATAACCAATCCGTGAATAAAACCCAACTCCTCCATGGGCCTCAATCTGACTGCCTCAGGAAGTCCTGAGAAAATCTGCTGCTTTCCATTTTGCATGAAGGGTAATTTGCACCCAAGTGACAGAACTGCTTGTCACCTGGCGCCATGGCCTTACACTGTCTTATCTCATACAGCCCCCTGGATGCTCATGTGACATTTTACCATTTGTCTCTTTTTTTAAAAAAAGGCGAAAGCAAAAGAAGAGGGGTTCCAGAGAGATGGAGGAGGGGTGAAGGGAGTATTGCATCTGTGTTGGAAGCTCTGATAGTGGGGTTGGCAGGGCTGCATGCTCTGATCTAGGTCAAGTCAGTTATTGTCTTGTTACATACTTCCAAGGAAGCTTGTCTTGCCCTATTTGGGATGTGGCTATGGGGAAGTTAGATCATGTTAGAAGTTAGATTAATGCACAGCTAAGACCAAAATGGTTATTGTCCTTTCAGAAAAAAAAAAGGAGATAAGTGAGGACAAGGAGTCATTAGTTAAGATTTCCAATACCTACAGCAACATACAGTCTTCCTAAATCTTCCTTTCCTGCATCACTTTTACCCAGATGTGTACAGTGTAATTTTGTGTAAATAGGCAGTTGTGTTTAACCTCACATCAGCTACCTGCAGGGTTAATGCTTAAACAGGCACTCCTTGTCTGCACAGACTCTGCAGCCTGCAGCACATCAACATCTGTTCCGGTGTCGCGTACTTCCACAGATTGCACAGGGCATTATGAGTAAGAACTCCCTCCCATAATCTGATTTATATTGCCAGTCATCCCCTTTCCTGGACTTCAAATACATGCTGCAGTCCTGAGAGCCTTTTTCTATTTCTGTCAGTGCTTACTGAGAAGATAAGTATCTCTCTAATGGAGGATGCTTACTGCTTCTTCAGTTGAGAAGGCTCTCACTGAGTGCAAAGGTTGGTTGTACGTCCTCTGAGTTTGTGTGGGATGGTTGAGTAATACCTGTAGGGTGAAGGGGTACTGAGCCTGAAAACATGGGGGTTGGATTTTTTTTTTTATTTAATAGAATACAATAGCCCACCCTACAGGTGACATGCACCACTGGAGAAAATGTGTATCTGTAAATAAATAGCAGTTACAGCAGTTTATTCTTAACGCTTTTTTTTTCTAATTCAACATTCCTCCTTTCCATTGAAGAGTTTGATGGTTAAGTAAAAAAAAGGTGAGAAGAAGTGATAAAAGGGGAAGGAGAAGGACAAAGGAAAAAAACCAGATTTTGAGTAGCAATGTAGGTCCAGAAGAATTTTGTAAAACAGAAATGTGGCCTGCACTTCAAAACTCATTCATTATGTAGAATCAGTAACACCTTTCCCTGTGTGAATAGTTGATGATGAGAAACAGATGCATAGAGCTTTTAACCTGAATTTTTCCAAGATACTTTGTCATCTCTTTATTCTTTCATCATGTGTGAATTGGTGTGTAGACTAGGTGGAGATGGTGCGCTGTCTAGCACATTTTATTGACGCTGTTTGAGCTCCCAGTGTAGCCAGTTTTTGACACTAATTTTAGAACATATTTTCCAGTTGTGATGAGAAACCAGTTTCCCTGCAGGCAGGAGATATAGAGGGACATGAGATGACCATCAAGTCAATGTTGTCCAGAATCCCTTTATTGCCTTCAAAGGCCTGGCAAAATGAGTGAATGGAAAATAATGAACATGACAGATAAGTAGGGACTGGATAGAAAGCTTGAATAGCTGTGGGAATTTTTGGGACTACAGCAGCACTGTTGGAATTTCATCAAATGAAGGGGAACGCTTTCCCCCATCTGTTTTCCAGATACATTTCTTTATATTATAAGTACAATATTGCAGATCAGATCAGCCTGTTAAGTTACAAAACTGAGACACGTCTTTCTTTTCCTGCAAGCTTTGCTTGCTGAACATCTGGTTGTAGAAGATGCTGAGTGTCCTCAGCTGCCACCATCATAGAACCAGTTCATGATTTCTGAATGCCTGGTGTCACAGAAACATCTGGCTCCTCTATTTCACTGCTGGTACCTTTACAACCAGAGGAGTCTGGGGCAGGAGCATGAATCCATTGGATTCCAGTTTATGATTTTTTTAGAAGATACAAATGTAAGTTTTTCTAGTCCCTTTTGCTGTTGAAATCTTAAACTGGGCAATCAGATTCTAGGGGATAATACAGACGTTGCTTGCAAAACAATTTCCAGGGTATCTTTTCAGATGCTAGGGGTTTTTTCCATTTTGCTGTAAAAAAATAAGATCCTGGGAAGTGTCAGTGAGGTAAATATTTACACTTCCCCTATCCTGTAGTAGCGGGCAAATTTGCAGCACAATAAAAACTGATTTTTTTACCCAATGTCAGGATTGTTTCTGTCACATCCATAAATGGAAGAGACTGAACGGGCAACTGTGTCTTTCCTCCTCCAAATCTAGCAAGGAGATCATGCTCAGCAGAATAAGATTGAGGAATACTGGGTGCCTTGCAGCTGTTGTCCATAACACCGTGTTGAGAATTGACCGCTGCCACAATATTTCATATACATGTGCTACATAATGATAAAAAAAGACCACCCATTGCAAACTAGCATGACTTCATTAAAGGAGTTGTTTCTATTTGCATGCAATCGTGTGCACCTCTCCCAGCCCATTTGTTTTCTCCTCCTCAGCACATTAAGTTTAGTACATGCGTGTCTTTCGAAGAACTGGCAAAAACTAGCTTTGCCAGATATTGCTGATGTGGAGAGGAAGCCTCACTCCATCTTCAGACCACTGCCTCTCCAGCAGGCGTGGAAGAGTGTCAGGGACTCTTTTAGGGTGGCATTCTGGCCAATGCTTATGCGGATGCACAAGGAACAAAGTATTTTTTATCCCAGGCCAAAACCTATGTAATTGAAGTTGTCAATTACCATCACTAATTTCCAAAAAACCACAGCGTGGTTCTCAAACAATGGAAGTGTAGTAATTGGGAATATGTGACATTAATCATGGGTGCAGGATTAGGCATACCCACCTGGTGTAGGCTTCCTTTTTCTCACTTTCAACATGACACTAACTAATATGGGGCCTGAAGCACTGTCAGCCTCTGACACTGAAGTGCGCTGGCTGCATCGGCATCATCTGACATCATCTTTTACATCTAATTTTATTCTCCTGAAAAGTCTATTATTATTATTATTGGAGCATGACAATATGCTTCTTAGGAGAGAGAAAAAAAGCCCAGGGAAATTATTAATTCAAGCTCTCAGCAATATCTAGCTCATTCATATTGTTATGAAAAACACTTCACTTGTAAAATAAAAGTGGTGCATGTTTGCTTTTTTGATAAAGTATCAGGAACTAGTGGGTATCTTTCTACTGGGGCAGTTTGTAGAGATTTTGCAAAATCCAAATTAGCACACATCTTCCTAAAATTGCAGTAGGTTACAAAATGGTGGCTTTTCATCAAATAAAGGAAAGTGTTGCATTTCTCAAATTAGATTAAATGAAAATAAGTTCACATTGCAAAAGTGGCAATGTCATTAAATAATTTTATAGAACAAGGCCTGCTATGTGCTGCTGATGCACACGTCATCTGCCAGTCAGCTTTCCACTTATACTTTAGCTGCTTTGCTGATTCTTATCAGTTTGTCTGCTTAAAATGTGCTTTTATAAAAGGCTTTTTATTTCATACACTTCGATTCATCTATACTCTCACTGCAGATTCCTATTTATCTCCAGTGAATTAATATTTTAATACTTGCTGAACTCAAAGGCAACTGGCATGTCTTCTCCTGGACTTGTATTTACACTGATTTCTCTGGTGCAGTCCCTGATGACTTCCCACAATAATCAAGACTGAGCTGTTTGCCATGCTTCACAGAAGTGGTTAGTTAATGAAGATTTGTATGGGGACAGGCTGAAGCTAATGGCATGGCTCATTTCCTCAATAAAAGCGGCTGTTTAGTAAACAGTATCTGATGACCTCATGACAATCATGTCAGTCACCATTTTTCCTAGGCCATTTATTCTGATTTTTATAGATAATGGCTCTCCAACCATTCTTTAATACTGCTTTAGAGAAAAATAATGATGTGTACATAGCTATTTTAATCACATAGATTTTTATCTTTCATATTTTGCTGCCTATGAAAAATGTAGATATCTTTTAGTTTGTCAGCCAGCAACACCCCTCCAGAAGTCAGACTACAGATTCTTCAGAGAGTATTCCAGATGCCCATCATTTATATAGCCACATTTTATATCTCCTAAAAGCATTACTGAATAATGTTACTAGTCTTCAACAGTCCCCTGTGCACATGCATATTAATCGCCCATGGCTGTAATAGTAATTTCCTCTAAATTTTGCCTGTATTTTAATTTTTTGGTTTCTCCCAGTTGCACCCTTCTGGTTAGCACGAAGAACTCTCTTTCAATTCCTAGTCCAATTTGTTATTGGACAAACTGGGCAGCTCCAGCAGAAAAGTGTCATTCCTGTCTGAAGAAGGGGAATGGGTTAAACACAGGAAGTGAAGACGAGAGGCCAGTGTTTCAACTCTGGCAACCTGAGAGATTTTTCTGGGTCCCTAGTAGTAAATCAGATTTTCTTTTTCCTTTTTTCCCTTTTTGTGTTTTAAAGTAGAATTATAGTGAGGCCTTCTCAGCAGACTGGATATGTGTGGCTTGTAGACATACAGCAGCTAACGTCACCCACCCGGTCATGAACTGTGAAACCATCATGTTTGCAACTTCTGTAAGGAAAGAAATGTGGATAGCTAGCACAGACTGAATTTAAAGAAAGATCATTGCTAATCTGCAAGCATACAATACCAGTGCTTTTTTTCTAGTTCTTTCTAACTCTGTATAATTCTCCTTCAGAAAAGCTGTCCCTTTTCACGGCTTCTTGCTTTTGTTTCCTTTTCCTCTCATTCTGTTTCATGTTGCTAGTTTGAATAATTATGTTACTGTTTCTGATTTTTGGAAAGGAGAAGCACTGAGATGGATTCCACTTGTATAGCTGGGCTCACAGTCCCTCTGTCACCAAATTCAGCTGCTGGCCCATGGGCCAGCAGTGCCCACCTAGCTGCTATTTCACTGCACTCAGGAACATCAAGAGCAATCCCCCCCTCTTCTTGTTAAGCTATATACCCTATTTCCTGTTGTGTTAATGAATATTCTGTATCTTTTATGAATTCTTATTTCATCTTATTACTGCCATCTCCACTTGCATAAGGCAGTAATGAGAAAGCTCCAAGCCATGTGTTCCTTGCATAAACAGAAGTTTGCAATCAGAAAAGTCCTGTTGTGTTAGTAAAAACATGAGAATTTGAATCACAACAACGTGACGAGGCAGAGTTCAGGTCAGGCTGGCAATGAACCATTACAAAGATGTTGCCTTACAAGAATAGCATTTGAGGTGAGGCTATCCTGCATTACAACTTGCCAGGGATGAATGCATGCATGAAATTCAGTGATTTTACTTCTTAAAATGAAAATTTCTGTTAAACAAAAGTTAGCAGGCTATTGGAGAAGAGCTGGTAGGGCAATCCCACTACCCCTTTCCACTATCTAACCTTTAGGGGAAAAAATTACCAGGTTTATAGAACTTGCTCAGCCTCATCTCCATTTTTCTTAACAGGATCTTCGTTTTACATGGACTAGATTGAAAAAGCAGATTATGCAAGAACGTTTCTTCTGGCCACTTGAGGAATTTAACAGCAGAGTAATAACTAATTCCTCATCCTGCATATAATTGTGGCAAATTCTGCTGAGAGGATCAATTTTCTCCATTTTCCCTTTATCTAATCATATTCAGCAGGAAGCTTTGCCAGTAATCTGGCTGGCTCAGTTCCACTTCATGATAGTTATTTTACAAAAATCTCTTCTTGAACATGTTGTTACAATACAGTACAATTACAGTATATTGTGTTCTTTCAACTTACAAATTTAAAAATGTAACATTTATGGCAAAAGTAAGGCCTGTGGCTCATTAAGATGCATGAACTGTGTGGCATAGGGTCAAGTTTTTTAATAACTGCATTTGCATGTGTTGATTTATTAGATTTGATGCTTTCAGGGAACCCTTCTCTTACTAATGGGTCAGAATTGGCCATAAGGATCTGCTCCAGCGCAAGATACAAAACTGTTAACTAGGCTTCAACTAAATACAATTCCTTTTACAAAATTAGGTTGGTAGTAACAGCAGTAGTTTGAATTAAGTGTGGTTCTGATATCTGAAAAGTTATGAGCTAATCCATTTTTGTTTCAATGTACTCTAACTGAAATGTTAAAAACTCTTAGTGCACACTGAAGGCAAAACTGTTTCCATAGCCAAAAGGAATTTTGCCCTGAAATAAATACATCCTAGATTATCCTCTTCGTATATCAGAAGTAAGCCTATTAATCTCATGTCTTTTGAAGCTGAGCAGCTGAGGATATCTGTGAAATCACAACAAAATCGTGCAGGTGTGCTTAGTGCTAGTTCCTCCATCTCCTGAGTGCCTGACAGGCTGCCATGTGTGACCTTGCCATGCTGTAGCTCGCAGCAGCCAAGGCACGACTCTGAATTTCACAGCTGCAGACAGTGCTGAGGACAGACAGTCCCCAGGAGTGAAGCTCAGCTGAGCGTGAACTGCAGCGCAGTGTGAGCTGAGCCAGGGTGCCCTTTGTTTTTCACTTTTCTGGAAATCATGCATCATCCCCCTCATCTGTGAAAATGAGAAATGTTCTCACAACGTCTAGAAAAACAGGAATAGTGGAATGCTTGGAAAGCCACAACGAGCCAGCACTGTTGAAAGTGAAACAGAGGACGTTATTGGCTGCACCTCCTGCTTCCAAGGAGACTGACATCTGATCCAGGAAACAGGGATGTGAAATGATATTTTTGATGTGGAGGGCTATTAAGATATTTCAACAGGTGCTCTACTTGAAATGTGCCTGTTCAAGTGCAGAGGTTTGCAAATTTGTTATTAACAATGCTTATTTTCCTGAAAACTGTTGTTGTGCCTCAGTTTTGTGAATTTTTAATTTGTCAGCTTTATTCAATCTTGAAAGATTTCTAAATGGATTTTCCTGTTTACATTCCTTGCATCAACAATTTGCATTACTTCCACCCCTAATTTAGTGCACAAATTGGTCCCAGGCAGAAAGTTGCAATATGAATCCACATTCCCCCGAAGGATACCTCCTTGTGCTTTTGACAAAGGATCATCTCAAACTGGAAATGGATAAATGAGAACTTTCTTGGAGGTAACTGCAAATGTGGGTCATAGCTTTCCAGCAGACCAGAGATGAAAATTAGATGTGGCTGCTTCCTCCCCTGACCCCATTGTTCTTCATTACCATCAGCAATAAGCCCTGCTAAGCAGTGCTGCAGCTCTCTGGCCTTTCACATTCACAGAGAGAGATCACTTTTTCGAGGCCTGAGAACAGCTGGCTTTACTTAAGCATATACGATCATGTTGGAACAAAGGGAATCACTTAAAGCAAATAGCTAATGATTTCCTCCAGAGATCTTCACTTAATGTATGGATGCCTGGTTCCCTTAAAGTCCTGTTTGTAGCAAACATTGCTTCCTAGTAAAGAGACCCAAGCACTTGCTGTCTTTCATGGTCATCTTTAAAAAAGAAAGATAATGCATAACATATTCAACAAGATTTTTTTCATCCCGAAACGAAAGCTTTCTCACTTGCTGAGGGGAAAAAACCTCTCAAGCACTAGACCATGGTGATGCACTTTGTTTTAAAAAATAAAATTGGAAAAAGAATGTTCAACTCTGGGGGCAGGTGTTTGCTTAAGCAAATTCTCTTTGGGAGCTGCAAGAGCAAATATCAGGAAGACAAAGTAGTCTCCCCATAGAATACCTATAAACTGCGTGTTGACTCTTGAGATAGAAAAGGAGACAGAATGGCATTGTTGTAAGCCTGGGAGTAAAAATCAGGATGGTAGTGACAGACAAGGCAAGAAGACTTAGGTGGCAAGCCACAGGAGGAAGAGTGTTAAACTGGGATCTCTAAGAGAACCCACTATGATCACAGGGAGATTCAGCTGGGACCAGCTGGGAAAGAACCTCAAGTCTGTTATGCTTTGAGGTAGATCATGTTCATCCTATTCCATATAGTGAGTTTCCCAAAAAGGCCCAGAAGAGCTTTAAAACTTAGAAAGATAAATTTTACTAGACTTTAACTTGAAGTAGTTGGTTTTTAAAACATGGGAAATTCAAAGTGACTCAACAGGACAGGATAGAAATAAATAAGACTGGAGAACATTTTGATGAAGAAGCTGTGAGTGAAAATTGCTCACGAAGGCAGACAAAAACTGCCTTGGGGAGCTGGATTCTTCCCTGCATTTGACAAATCTCCTGTGTGGTGTTAAACGAGCAATTTCCTGCAGGTGTTGGAAAGACACAGAATCACCGGTTGGGTTGAAAGGGACCTTTAAAGATCAGCTGGTTTCAACTCCCTACCATGGGCAGGAGCATGTCTGCCTGCTTTGGACTTGTTCCATAGGTCTCTGGCAGGAGATGCTTATTTGGTTGGTTAAGTGCTGAGGTAGAACTGAAGCCACAGGGAGCTCTCCTTTGCATGTAGGAGGTGATCACCTCCTACCCCCAATCTCTACTGAATTAGGAGCCATTTTGTGAAGAAATAGCCAATTGGGCTAAGTTAAGGCTTATAAGGGCTGTGATTTTTTTTACATTTTGAGTACAGGTCATACATTGAGAGCATCCTCAAGGAAATCTTATGTATTATGTGCAGATAGATGGCTATATTGATTATACAGGAAAATATGTAATATAGACTTCATAACTAATCTGTCCTCTGATTTCTCCCCAACTTCAGTTTAGTTTAAGTTATGCCTCTCTGTGTGTGGTTTCCTCTGGGATCTCCAATGTTCAGATTTTGTAACAATTTCTGTTAATAATGAGACTCTAAGTTATTTCCACTGTCATATGGAGTTTGTTTGTAACCAGAAGATGCAAATACAGCTATGCACCTTTGGGAGTCCTATAGTACCTGACTAGTTCTCAGGGAGGTTGCCCAGTTTTTCCAGTATCCAATGCTGATACACGTAGAGCACTTTTGTATGCTCTCTGTGTGGTATTTAATGGCCTACAGATTTAACCAATCATCCTAATAAAATCTCAAATATAAAGAAAGCTAGTACTTTTTTTTAAATGCAGAGACTTAAAAAGGCTGGAATCAAGTTGATTCCATAGGCTGCTTCCATTTTTCCTTTGAGTTGCAAGCCTTATTGCACACGAATTCACTAGAACACAGTGTAAACAAGGTCAAAAATCAATTATTTTGGGAAAGGTAGAAGTAATGATAGGTGATGTTTAAAAGAAAGACTTAAACTTTGCTGTTTCAAACATGTTTACCATTTCAAAGAGCTTCCAGCTTTAGCCTTAATACCCTCCCAAAATGTTTCCCCTTTAAATTTGGCTCTACCCCCAGAAATAATTTCCTTCTTGAAACTGAAAACAGCAGTGACAGCTCTTCTGCATGTTAAGACGTCACTACTTAAAATCTGATATCGCATATCCCTGCAGGCTCAGAGACTGGAGCTTTATATTGCTGCAGAAGGTTGATCTCCAGCTGCCTAATTGTTCTGTGCAGCTGCTTCTTTCAAATCCTTTAAGGGCCTGATGTATCAAAGTTGAAATTATCAATTTCTGGCATGAGAAGCTTTCATAAGTCTTACATATATATATCTATTTGGTTTTATGATTTTAAAGCTTGAGCCATAAAGAGTTGAGCATGTAGCAACTGTACAAGAAATTCTTTGAAAACTGAAGTTCAATTTTTTTTTTGTTTTTTTTCATAATATGTCTTCATTCAGAAAAGATGGGGCTTCAGAAGTCTTGATGCAGTGAAAACTTACACCCCCTGGCATTCAGTGAGTGCCTTTTGACAGAATAGTGTAATACAATACGGTGTTGGCTACAAAATATGTTTCTCACACAGCTGTCCTTTGCATTCAGTTACTTGATTTCAGTAATAATGAAAAATAGCCTGTCCAAACTAGTGTTTCATAACATGCTGTAAACAATATAATTTGATCTCAGCAGCATTAGGATGGTCAATTAAACAGAAAGTCAAGCCACCAGCCACCTGTTAAATCCCTTCACTATCCCTCCATCATCAAGAAAGCTTGCCCTGTGCTCAGGCTCTCCCAGGGTCTTTTAGAGAAGGTGAAAAGCCCAGAAGGTCACCCCAAGGGACTGCTGGGAGCAAAAGGAGACAGGAAGGCTTAGAACCCTCACAGAGAGGCTCGGTCCTGCGGCAAGCACTGCTAGAGCCAACCAGCTGCCGACAACAGAGTTGGTGCTACTGCATTTAATATCTGCTGAAGTTGTTGAATTTTGACAGATCTGACAACACTAATCGTGTGTTTGGTGTTAAAAGCTTGGGATTTGACATAGTGATAGACCTGCATATCTTAACTGAAGGTTTTAATGCTACTTTGAAATAGAAAGGAAAACATCCTCATGGATGAGGAAAAGGCCAAGGTACTTAATGCCTTCTTTGTCTCAATCTTTAACTGTAAGATCAGTTGTTCTCCAGGTACCCAGCCCCTGAACTGGAAGACAGGGATGAAGCAGAGTGAAGCCCCCATAATCCAAGGGGAAATGGTCAGTGACCTGCTGCATCATTGAGACACACACAAATCTATGAGGCTGGCTGGGATCACCCAAGGGTACTGAGGGAGCTGGTGGAAGTGCCCACTGAGCCACTTTCCATCTTTTATCAGCAGTATGGTTGGTACACAAGCAAACTTAGGTATCATGGTGTTACACTTTTGATGTCCTGTTGGTTCATTTTAAAATCCTTTCACATTTTAATTAGTCAGAACAGAAATGTGTAGCACCATGCAGGTAAGCATGTCAGCATCCAAAATCTAATAGAGTCACTTTTAAAATTCTGTCATTTTGGTCTTATCCTCTTTTTACATAATGTACAGAGGGGTCCTCAGGTCATAAAAAGCACTGACATCCATAGCAAATAGCAAGTTTCATATACCCTGCTGCAGGTTATCCATGATGTATTCCTGATTCACTTAATTTCTTCTAAAGTTGGGGGTTTTTTTAGAACAGAATTTAAGATGACCTTGAGCTTATTTTTGAAAAAATAACTACATCAGTGCCTGTTCCTGCAACCTAAACAAATGAAATTAGACCAAAAATCACATGGGAATTTAAGCCTTCATATTGATTTAGAATAGGAAAAGGAGTTGAGTTGGAACTTCTGAGTTTTAGCCATAAATGTAAATGTAGGATTAATTTTGACTGTCTCTTCTGAAGGGAAACTTGCCAAAGGCCGCTAAGCAACATTGTTTTGAATAATAAGCAGGTGCTTGCTGCGGTAAAGTTTTGCTGAGATTAGGAGTAAAAAAGTTAAAGGGACAAAGTTTCCAAAGTGTTTCACTCCCATATTTGTCAGTGGAGTGAATCCTAAAAATCCACTGCAGAAAAGAGGTAAACAGATGATGTCTGTGACTCAAAAAAGGGAGTGAGATCTTTGCCTGATATATAGACATACACTTATAGGGCAATATGGTTAAACTAGTTCATAAGCAACTGATAAACTGCTGTAACTTGTAAGGTATGCCATTCATCTTGTTCTACTGACTGCCTGGAAAAATAATAAGCCAATTATGCTTGTAGTGTATTATCTTAAACTCTGGCTGATGGCTTCTGCTGACATTAATTTTAATATTTTAAGGACATTTTTTTCTTCTTCTGTGGTTAGTTACACTATTATGCTATTTATGTCCTCCATGAACTCTTCAGGTGGGAAGAGTTAACTTTTTTAATACAGAGACATAATTAAAAAGAACTTTGTAGTTTCTTTTCTCATGTATCACTAGCTGTTTTAGAATCCACTTAACTACAAAATTTTACTAGTTACATATTCCTGTTCTTTGTCTATACAATCACTCTTCTGCAAAGTGAAAATCTTAAGACTCTACCCATACATGCATGCATCAAAAGACAGTTGCACTTGTGATAGTAATAACTTTCAAAAATTGTTCCATAAAGATTTTCAGAATGAACCTCCTTTGTTGGAAATATGTCGGGAAAAAAAATCATATTGTGATTTCTGAAATTTTGCTTCATTGCTACTGAAGAAAAAAAGATTCATTGCTTTTCCTCACCAGATTTTTACTATTTCTGGATGTGTTCAGTGTTGTGCATTTATGGCTTCAAATACCCAATTTCTTTACTTTTATGATGTATCTTCATTATTCCATTCCCACTTGTAAAACTAATTATGATAGTACTCAACATTGACATTGTATTTTTCATCCTTGCAACAATCCACAAATGAGAACAGTAAGGATGATTAGCCCTGTATCACTGATGAAAAAATGGAAATAAAAAGGGAATTGGAGCTTAAGTTTTACTCTAGACCTTCTGATTCTACTCTTGTGAGTGCTGATAACATTAAGCTTCCCATCTGAATACTAAAGTTTTCTTTTTCTCATAGTAATAGCATCTATTCTATAGTTTTAAATTTGTTTCTATTTTAATTTCTGTTCATTTAACCTCATTTCAATTAAGATCTTTTTAAATTGTTTTAATATATATAGTTACCTCAAGAAAATGTCTTTCAATCAACATTAAAGCGGTGATTTAGGAGTGAACGCACAGATTTTAAAAGTTCAGAAACTGAACAAAGGAACATATTTCAAAATTTAATAGTTGTGCTTGTCTAATCAATACACTGGTAACAAAGATTGGGAAAGTGATTACTTAATTAAGATTTGGCAGACCAGAGTTGTTTGTCATCACCTAGGTGAGGA
This sequence comes from Coloeus monedula, assembly GCF_965178545.1. Lineage (NCBI taxonomy): Eukaryota > Metazoa > Chordata > Aves > Passeriformes > Corvidae > Coloeus > Coloeus monedula. The sequence continues at coordinate 109,534,837 of NC_138781.1, forward strand.
CTAAAGAAAGCAAGGATGGATGCTTTCTCCCTCTGATGGCTGGACTTTTGATCCTCCTTAGAGAGAGCAATGGAAGAGATTAGGTTACTTTTTTTTATATGCATTGATACATCTGCATGAAAAAAATTTGTGCAGCATCTTCCTAGGGATCTTGCTTGTAGCCGTGGTGTTATACCTCCCTTTTTTTCTGTTCACCAAATTAAACCTGGTTCCTTTTGACAGGTGTTTGCTGTCAATGTTTAGAATCTAAATCTTTGTGCAAAGAGTCAAGTTACCTGTTTTATATCTATCTGAAGTTTCTGGATTTCATGTGAGATGAGAAGATTAGCACTTATAGTTGATAACTTTATTTCCTAAAAATGGATTAAATCCTTGAGTTTCTTATTTTTTGCAACACAAATGTTTGCACTCATGAGAAAATTCAGCTGACATCGTTTTGGGAAATCAAAGAAATAAATGGCGAAAACAGCTGTAAGGAAATTAATATTTGGCTAGTTTGCTTGGAGTATAGTGAATTTCTCAGTCAGAGCAGAGTTTCTATCTGCTACAACCATTAATTTTGCTGATTTACTGTAAACATTTGAAATTATATAAGAGAGCCTAATTTCCTGCCTTTCTTTTAGAAATAGTACTGCCTGATTCCCACATGCAGCCCACTTCAGCTTGGAGTGTTTATTGGTACTATTTATTGTTCTTGTTAAGCCTGGGTGATGTTCTTTGAGCTACCACACATGTGCTACCACAGTTCACTGCAAGGAGGGACCTGCAGGTCTGTGAAGCATCCCTAAACATCAGAAGTTCAAAGCTGCTTAGGTTGAGAGATCATCAAGATCCCTTTCCTCAGACTCTCAAAACTGGGAAGTTTGTGTTCTGGTTTGTGATTCATGAGGTATAGGTTATAATCAGTAGGAAGAAAGTGCAAAATTATTTGATTTTGTACAAGAATGAGAGTTCCACAGGACTTCAGGAGCAACTTTAAGCCTCTTGTAGTGACAAGATCAGATAACAAGCACAGTGAAACACCAACCGGAGATGCCAGAGAGCTGTGCTGTTCAGCTCAGGTCTGTGTATCCATCATCCCCAGGGCAGCTGCTGTGAGTCAGCAGCTGACCCAGAGCCCAGGACTGATCTCTCACTCTGCCAGCTCTGATGTCTCAGGAGAGGGGAGATAGCATGTCTGTGTAGGACAGATCAACACAGAGGGGTTATGGATGGGTATTTCACCTGCCCAAGGATGGGGGGAAGCACCTCCCAACAAGGGCAAAAAAGTAAAACGCCCCTAGACGTCAGAAGTAGAACCAGGATCTGCCCTGCTGACAGAACAGCAGACCCTAGTCTCTGTAAAAAGCAAACCAGGAAAAATTTCTGTGCTTGGTCTTTTGGGAGTGAGTGAGGGAAACTGGCTGGGCTTGGACAGACAATACAAGGTGGTCTGATCAGCAGGTTGTGCTGTTGTATCACTGCAAACTGTGCCTCAGCACTCCCCTTGCTAAGAATTCCTGATGGCAATGTGCACATTTGCCAACAAATACAAAGGTCTTCCTAAGACCTTTTAAAAGATCTCTCTTTTTCACCTCTTACTCGTCATGTCCTGCAATTAATGCAGTTTATGTCACTTAGGATCTTACATCTGACCTGATGCGACTTCCATTCTAGTCATCACCTTTTGTCATTATTAGATCATTTAAATCAACATGCTGATCTGATTAAGTAATTCTAATCTCAACCTCTACCTCTGATTTAAGGTGGCAGTATCTAAAAATATATAACCTTACAGTAATGAAACTTTGAGTAGCCAGTAAGCATGTTTGTAAGTGTCCAGGAGCCAGTGCTAGGGGGCTTGATTATTACTGCTGAGGAGGTGAGAATTTTTCTTTTACTAGCTTGTTTTAATAGACCAGGAGAACATGTTCTTAAATCATTCTAGACGACTAAACTTCATTTTCTGTTTTATAACCCAAATAAAAAATGTCATTTTACTTGTTTCCTGTTAACTCTCCCAAACATCTTGTGCCTCTGCCTTGGCCAAACAAACAGTCCTCACACTGTTGTTCTGTTGGACAACTAGAAACTGTTTACTCATTTTGTTGACCCAGTTCCAGCCAAGCAGTAAATGTGGAATATGAAAAATTCAGACTGTCTTGATCAAAGTCAGAAGAACTAGGTTTTCTGTAATATTTAGTTGCCAGTGCCCAGAAAAATGGGTGTGAACACTTTCCAAAAGAAAAGCTTTAAAGAGCATATGTGATTTTGAGGATTACCATGTGCAAGAGGATTATTATTTGAGAGACAAAGGGAATAAGAGATTACAGCACATTAAAAAAGAGTTGGTTTACATCAAAGGTGTAGGTTGGTTACACACTTTGTATAATACAAGGCATTGGCCAGGGAGCCAGACAGTTGGGATTTAGATTGAGCTTTCAAGCTCTTTTAGCTTTTCTGATTTCAGCTCTATATATAGCAGTGTCTGAAATATGCAAAGATGTTTGCATTCAGAAGTGAATTAAGCAACAATAATCAGCTTACAGATTCCTGTTCTGTGATATGCTGAAGAAAATACAAAAAATCCAGACATTTAGGTCAAATATAAAAAGCCTCTGGGCTGTTTGGAGTGAGCATCCAGTTGAATGATCACAGGAGGAAATTTCTATTAAACAGCCCATCAAAATAGCCTCTTGTCTTTGGCGAAATGCATAACTCAAATGTTTAGTGTCTTTCATCTTGTCTTGAGATTTGTTTTCATCATCTGATTACAGCTGAAATCTGAAAAAAAAAGTATTGTGTACTTTAAAATTATTGTGCAATAATTATTTAAGACTAAAATTTTAGATTTTCTAGTAAATTTTAGATTAAGAAAATTGACAGTCAGCATATTATGTCAATAGATAGATAACGTCTAGTCCAAAGGGCAGGAGCTTAATTCTTTTGCATCTCATTTTGCTTCCTCTGCCTGCAGATGTGAGCTTGTAACTTACTTGTAGGTCAGATTTGAGCCTCAAAGCTGTGGCAGCATTCCTGTAAATATGTTTGCAGCTGAATGACAGTTCCACATTGTCTGTCCCAAGAGCTGAGCACAGCAATTCATTAACTCTGAACTATCATCCAGCCATTTGACATGTCCTTATGTGTATCCCAACCCTCTCGGGACTGGATTGGTAAGTTCCAGCGTTCATCGAATAAAGCATCCAGACACATTGCAATAAGTCTACTGTTGATGTAATTAAATAAATGCAGGGAGCATGTAAATGAGTCTTTGGCAGCATGAGCCCTCGGCAGCAGCGGAGTTCGGCATTCCACTTTTCCCGATGCAGCGATGTTCCCTTCCGACCTGAGCGCCGCTGGGGCCGGCCCTGTGGGTGCAATGGCCTTTCTGCCCAAAGTGTAAAATGCCATCGGTTAAGGAAAGAGTGTTCATACATCATCTGACAGGGTTTCCTTCCTCTGTCAGGGTTTCCCAGGGCTGTGGCTGAGGCAGTAACAATAGCAGGCAAACACCAGAGGGAGTTATTGTTCTACTGGAGAAAGGAGTGCCTCAGGACACAGTGTTTGTAAATAGTGTAAGGTTTCTAGCCAAAGAAAACTGTTCAGGTGACATGACTCTACAAAATATAAATGGTGAAACCATTAATTCTAATGATATTTGAAAGAGTTGGTGTTCTTCACCGATTTTCAGTGCTGACTCCAATGTACTGCTTCTTTGTACCAAGCAGTTGCTGCATAACACCCACTCACCCTCCAGTAAATTTTTTACATCTCTCCACAATACTAGAGCCTTGCAGTTCAGTGTATCTCTACACTGAGATAGCAGGCAATAGAAAAGTAACCTTTTTCACTTTGTTTATTAAAGGAGTCTTTTCTCCTGGTCCATCCACACAGGCCCATACTCGGTCAGAGTGCCTGTGTCTTGACTGGTAAAGTCCATGTACCCTCAGAGTCCTGGTTCCTCAGAGTCCTGCATGTGGAAAATGACCAGGCCGCAACCATCTCCCGAGCTGATCTAGTCTTCCATGGAAGGAAATCTGGATACCCAGATAGGAAAGAAGCAAGTGGGTTATCTACTTACTGGAGATAGGCTGCCCTTTCTGCAGCTATACCTGCATTTTATGCCTGCTAAAAGTCTGGCTACCCTCTGCCCATGAAGTTTCAGCTGGCCACGACCAGGAAAAGTGCATCCCCTGGGCTCTCCATACAGAGGCTCTTGCAGATGCTCAATTTACAGTAACTGTTTGAAAGAAAACACAGTCAGCCCCAAAGTGAATCTATGCCAGTATCTTCTAGAAGAACATTTCAATGAAAAAACTGACCCAATTCCATTACACTTCACACAATGCTGGGGCAGGTGGAAAGCTTCTCCAATTCACTGCTGACCTTCCAAGACAAAGGACTAAAGTGGCGAGTCACTGTCTGCTTCTTCCGTGCATGTAATGAATGCTTCTGCACTGACTGCTTTTAGTTTCTGTTATTGAAACAGTGCTTAACTTTCCACAGCCATTACACTGAGTGTCACCTGTGGAATATGAAGCAAAGATCAGCTCACCTGTCTTTTCAGCAGAAGACTTCAAAGTTCTTTTCTATTCTCAAAAGGGTATTCTGTAAAAATCACCCTTTCACTGATGAATATCAAAGTAAATCCCAGCTGAGCCCAATGTTAAATTGTATATCTCTGGCTTTCACAATGCTGCCAAGGTGAAGGATTCTGCAACAAAACTATTTTTCCTAACAGTTTTATTGCAGGTGTTTAAGATCTAATGGAGATGAGCCTATTCTCTTCTTAGGTGTGTCAGCTTTACAGAGCTCACCAGCACAAAAAGAGGATCTTGGCATTGTTACAGTGGCGAACATAGAAGACGCTTCATACATCCGGGTGGATGACTTGCATTGTCAAGATCTTTTAAAAGATCTGGGCGTTATTAGAGGTGGGTGTTTAATTGTTGATTAATTAAAACAGAACCATACATGAATTATCCAGGCAGTAAACCTTTTTCTTCCGATAGGTAAGAAAGAACCCTGAGAGAGCTGGGATCACACTCTTGCCTCAACTACTGGTGTAGAGAAGGAGAACTGTATTTAGGTATTTCATGACGTAGATAGATGAAAGTCTCAGAAATCTCTGTGCAGACCAGATGTTCGAGTAGGTTTGGTTTTACAACTCTGTTTAAATATCAGTATCTCAGCGAAGTCAGGTGTGATTCCTTGCTTGCAAAGTAATTAATTGCTCCACATTTTGAAGGTAAAAATCAGTATAAGTATAAATTTGATACTTCCTGCAATATGGAGAGAAGTAAAAGTTATTATAAAACCAACTTCAGATTAGGAAAATAAAACTCCCTGGGCTGTTCTCATAGTCAGTGTAAAGACAGAGGCTCTCTGCACACCTAAAGTTAGACTTTAGTGGTAGCATGCTATCTTCAGAAGTGATACTGTCATACAGTATCCTTGGTCCAGTTTCAGTTTCTTTCTACCTCCAACTCTGCTAATACAGCTGTTTTCCAGACCCGTGCTGTGAATATGGATTAATTTTTTTTTTAAATAATAAAAAAGAGAGAGAAAGGGGGGAAAAACCTGCTACCACTGAAGACAACTACCATCAAACCTTTTCCTTAATACATGCTCTGAAAGGAGCTGAAGTGATCCTTTGTGAACAGCCCATTCAATGGGGACATTTTCATTACAGACTTTTAAACACGTCCATGTGTCATTTGTGTGTGACTTGCTCACAGCTCCTGAGCAGTGCAAGTGTTTCTTCTGTAACAGCATTGTAGCACTGAAGTGATGGGAAATGACATTTTTTCTACAGCAGCTTTTATGATGAATCCTGATGTTTGGCCTGCAGAACACTGGCTTGCTGGGGAATGGGTAGAAGCTGCATAGGAGCTTGTGGCTGTAGCAACTGTCCTCCATTAAGTACAGGTATCCAAAACAAACTGTTTTATGGACCTGAAGGAATATGTTGTCATCACCCAAAACATAAAACCATGGTGAATACCTCTTAAGACCAAAGTGCAACAGCAGACATTGGAGCTGTCATATTTGCACTACAAACAGTTAAAATCTGAAATGCTAAGCATGACTTACATTCAAAACTAAACATTGTGATGTTACCTTAAAGCTCAAAAGGCTCTGCTAGGCAGATTGTAGGGACAGCAGAGGAGGCATTTGTAACATGAAGAGTCATTTCTCACTAGGATCTTTCAGGATCTGCGTCTGTGAAAAGAAATCTTCAATGGTAAGAACAAGGAAAAAAAAAGATGAACTTGCCCTTGGGAAAATATGGCTTGTAAAGCTCATATAGATCTCCTTTAATAACACATTGTTAGATACCTGTGCTTTTGAATGCCTCCCACCCTTTGCAGCCCTTTCATGAGGACATATAATCTATGATAAAATTTATTTTAGTCACATCAGTGCATGCCTCTGTATGTCAGACCACAAAGAGGGAAGAGAAGCACTGGAGAGTAGTCCCAGTGGCATCACAGGGACTGATTTCCAAGGGTAAAACTCTGAGTCACTCTCACAGCCATCTTTTATGTTTTCTTCATTTCTATCTGAGTTTGTTATATCAAGGTATTAAGACACTTCATTTGATGTTTATGGTCTTCTGAAACTGAAGCCCTTCTACCTCATCTGAAATACAACCTCTACATTTCTGCTACAGCATATTTTCCCTATCTCAGCTATGTTCAAACCCATTTAGCAAGGTAAATCCAAAGGATTTACATATTAAAAAAACTCCTCACTCCTTTGAGTCCCCTGAAGAGTTTATTCCTCTAAATTCAGTAAAGGATATTCTTTGGAAAATTTACTGGATGCCTTCAGAACTTGATGGAACTTTATCACTGTTAGCCTGTCATCAAAGTCATCAAAGTGTTTAATCAATGCCTGCTGATGCTGAGGTGTTAGTGTCCACTCTTCCCCTTTACTAGGACACCTTAGTTTCATTTATGCAGCTGAATTTGCTTCAGAAAAGTTTCATAGGCCTCAGCCCAGGATTTGCATGAGGTTACTGACTCAAACCATGTTCAGGTTAGTCAGGAGCAGACCCAGAAGCAGTTCTATTTTGCCTCTGCTGTGTCCAGACTAATCACTGTTACTCACTGGAGCCTGGATCCGGGTCCTTTGGGAACCCAAATTATGTTTAGCTTCTTTTGCTAAATTGGAGAAGCAAAGGTTTAAGTGGTCCACCCCAAATCCTGTCTTGGGATCTTTAGGGAGTATATTTATTACCCTAGTTCTCATGTTGGCTACGAAAAAAACAAAATATAAGCAGAACACACTTTTGTATATAAGTTTAAGGGATCTCTTTTTAGTAATGTGATGGCACAGTGCAGTAACAATCTCCATTTCCATCAGTCTGTTTTCCTTCATCCCTAAAATGACACACCAAACACACCCACTCCAGAACGTAGCATGATTCATATGAAAGTCTACCCTTGGCCAAGCCTGTGCTTGACAACTCTTGTGCTTTGCAGAGGATTATTTCAGGGGGCAGAGGAGAGAACAACTGAAGACTGAAGCTGTTTGTATATACACACAGATGTGTGTTCCTGGGCTAACATTTCCCTGCCTGACCTCAGGAAGACTAGATGAAACACAGCCCTAGCTGCTGAGCCAGTGAGGCTCTTTGAACTGATAACCGTGGCATGTTCTGTGATGTGGTTTGCCTGGAAACATGTTTGTTTCTTTTGAAAATACAAAATACCAAAATGACATCAGTTGTAGTGTGCACTGAAAAACCTAGGCTGAGATGGCAGGCTGCTTTAGTCCATAAATGATTGCAGATGTTTGGGTGAGGCTGCACCACACGAGGCTTTTCAAACATGTACTTTTGGGGAAGGAAACTAGGGACATATATAAACATGAACATATTTGTTATATATTGCAGCTTGTCAGCTGGTCCCATTTCAGATTGGCAATTATTAAAGATGTGCAAAAATAAGTGGGAACTATGATTGCTGCAAGGCATCTGGTTTAGCGAGTGTTTTCTATTTCTGACTCTATAGGCTTTCCTCCCTTTGTCTGATGCCAGTTACATACTAGACACATAGAACTGACAACAGGCTGAAGAAGAGGCCTAGGAGATATACTGCTGGTTTCTATTACCACCAGATTGCAAAAGCATATAGCCTGAGCTGGTTTTCCAGCAGGCTGAGTCCCAGCTCTATGTCCCAGGAGCCTGCTTTGCTAAGGAGGATCTGGATGGTACCAATTTAGAAAGCTCTCTAAGTATGTGATGCCCTTTAAGTGAATAAGTCATTTGCCAGAGCCACAGGCATGGGAACAGGATAGAAAGAAGAGCTACTAGGTGAAGAACTACTGGTATTAGGTCTTCCTTCTGATCTTCAAATTTGGGCTATTTGGCCCTGAATTCCAGAAGGAAGGTCCAAATGGTTCTTGCTGACACAGCATCAAGAAGGTGAGTGACAATGGCTGTTGGAGGCTGTGGACACCTGCTTCCCAACCATAAGAAAAAACAAGTCATCATGTGCCTTCACCTTCAAAAAGCCAAAGGGAGGCAAAGCCTGTCATGACAAAATGATTTTTTTGTGTCACCTCTTTGTGCCAAATTGCAGCTTTTTAGTACCTTGCCATGTGATAATTCTAACAAATCCTTCATCTGACTTGTTCAGTTTAACCCTCTATGCAGCTGTGGGCAGAGAGTGAGGAGCGCTTTGCTGCGGTGTGTTTCCAGTTGTTCTGCAGCATTATCTCTGTTATGTGATAAGTTCCTGTAAACCCATCTACTGACATGTAGAAACACTCCTGTGTTTATTACTGATGACAAATTAAAAATTAAGCTTCAAGTATTTACATAGCAGAAAATCTCATTGTTCACTTCTCTTAAAAATTGTCAACTACTTTTTCAAAGTTGTCCTTTTTAGGAAGCTGCAACTTTTGTGATGTGCAGTTGGAAGATGGAGAACATAATTTCTTTCCTGATCAGTGTTGTTCTTTTCTATTTGATGGACATTTTATTTTAACGTGTGGGTTTGATACAAGTGTGCCAAAAATGCTGAAATTGAATTGCAGAAGGCATGGGAAGAAAATCTGTTGTTTTTATGAAATGTGCAAAACTATTTAGATGTTTTGTTTTTACTCTGTGAGTTCAAGAAGCAATGATGCAAATAAATTAGAATAATTTTTTTTTTTCAATTAAATTAAAATCTACTAAGGAATTGCAAAGGATATCACATCAGACTAGTAAGTAAGCACAAAATTGAGACTCACAAGTGAAAAAAGAACAGTTTCCAGGTACATAAATTCAAAAAAACCTCTATAAATATTGATTGTGTGTGCTAGAAGGCAAAATTTAGCCAGTGATTTCAAAACTCATTGCTGGTATTCTGTTGTTTGTTCTTTTCTCAATACACCCAACTTCATAAATATGTTTGTGTTTAAAATGCCTTCTCAATGTCTGAAAGCTTGTAGGCAAAAAAAGCACAAAGTCTTTGCAGGTTCTGTCCACACGAACAGCAGCAGACAGCATCATAGATTTAAACTGGTGCCCCAAGTGGCACCAGGGACTAAGGGTTTCATCAAGAGCAGAGTTATTCATAGGAATAACTGAAAAATGGTGGGACAATTAACATGACTGGAGGATTGTGGTGGATGGCTAGAGGCTGTTTCAAAAAGACAAGAAGGGCAGAACTGGAGGAGTCTTGCTCTTTGTTATGGGGCACTTCTGATGTGTAGAAATCAACCATGGCAACTGTGGCAGCCCTACAAAATGCCTTTGGGTCAAGACCAGAGAAGTTCTCTTCAAGGGGGATCTTTCAGTAGGCAGCTTCTACTGACCTCCAAACCAAGACAATAAGACCAACAAAGCCATATTTGGGTCGCTTAAGCAAGCTCTGGAAGGTTAACAGAACCTGGTTCATGTGGGTGATTTCAGCTGTCCAGACATTTGCTGGAAGAGCAGTAGAGCAGCTCACATGTCATCCATCAAGTTCCTGGAGTGCCTAAGAGGATTACTTCCTCATATAAATGTAAGAGATGTGCCAGGCAGGAATGAGGCACTGCTGGACTAACAAACCAAGAAAACCTGCTTTGAAATATCTTGGTCAGTGATGGCCTTGGCTATAGTGATCACAGCATTGTGGAGTTTGGGATTTGGCTGGGCTTGCTGAAGGTTAGTACTACACCAAAGGCTTTAGACTTTAGAAGAACAAACTTCAGCTCACTCAAAGCTCATGTGGCAGGCGGCTCAGGGGAAAGGGAGGGAGGCAGTGTCTTCTGGAACTTGCCATGGACTAAAAACATGTGAACAGGCTGGAAAGCATCCAGAGAAGGGAAACAAGCATGATCAGAGGATTTGAAAGTCTGCCATATGAGGAAATAACTGGGTTTGCTTGGCCTTGAGAAAAGAAGGCTTAGGGAAGACCTAATCTTGCAGGGGACCCTGCCTGAGAGAAGCTGCCACTGCCATGCAAGTAGCATTAACACAGAGCAACCAGTACCTGATAGCAAGATGGAAGCATTACTGAGACAATAGAAGTGCTTGGTTGCATTAACTTTATTGCACCATCCAAACTCCTGAGTTAGTACTTCCAGTGTCTTGCCAGGTTGTACTCCCAGTAGTGATGGTGAGCATCAAAAGGAAGGGGAAACAACAGTGCAAAAGCTGTTGTGCTGCAAGGAAGGTAAAGCGAACTTTTGGTTTAATCATGCAAAAACATACAATTCTGCTTCATAGACCATAGCATGTTTCTGTGCTTCAAGTGATGAGACTTTCACATTCTGGCTGGTTCTGGAGTAAGATGTAAGCCTGGGTCATGTCCAAGCAGAATTTACCTGCAGTGATGGCAATAGCATGTTACACCAGCAAGGACTAAAGACATGCTGGAGGAAATTTTCTATACTCTGGTTGTTTTGGTCTGAGAGCTCAGGAGCACTGCTGCCTTCATGTTCCCTTTTCTTGGGCAACACCACAAATCAAGCAGGGTGGTCTCCACATCGCTCTAAACTAAACCTTGCTGGCAATTATTCTGAAACAGCTCATTCTTTAGTAAATGCCATCTTGATGGCATTTGATATATTGGACTGGAAGCTATATTAGGTTTGGAATCAGTATTCCTATTTCAATCTCCCAGTCACAAGAGGTAATAACACTTAAACATTTGGAGGAGGGCTTGCTTGGCCAAGGTGCTATGCAGACATGGTAGTTCTCCTGTAGAACCAATAGGTTTGCTTAATCCCCCAGTATGCCAGAAGGGGTTTTATGAGGCTTTGCAAGATGTAATCCAGAGGACCTCATGGGGTTTTTTCGCCTTTTTGTTCTGCCTTGGACAAGAAGATAATTTCAGATTGAGGCATCTGTAGCATATGTTTTCTGCAGAGCTGGTGATAATAGAAACGTTTCAGTGAGGTCCCTGTATGAATTACGTCACTTGTTTTTTGACTCGGCAATCAGAGAGGAGCTAGCAAGGAAGCCTGCTGTCAGTGCTGGAGAAAGGATGTAGGTCCTGGCGGCAAGCCCAGGCCTGCTCAGCAGATCAAAGGCTCTTCCCTTGGCTCCCATAGCAGCCGGAAAAGCAGCTGCCCAGTACCCTTTCAGCATCCTTCTTTCCTTTCTCCTCTGCCAGCGAATAACTTCTTTTTGCTCCCCACCTCAGCAATAGTCCCTTTTTTTTTCCCTTGGCATTCTGCCAAGCAAGGTCCTTTTAGGGAAAGTGCTTGTGTTTACTACCTGCAGATCCCAGGGCCAGCCAGTGGAAATGCACTGGGAATACTCTGGTTCTTACATGCTCCTCCCTTCTCCCAGATACGCTACCAGCTGCAACTTTAACCTGGAAGATGAGGCAAAGCTGAAGGGAACAAGCCATGGTTATAAACCGCAAGTCATTTTCTAAGCCAGCCTGATAGAAGATTTGAATTTGGAAAAGTGTGTTTTGTGCCAAAATAGCATAACAGCCATGCTTTGAAACTCTTCCCACTCACCTCCCAGAAAAATAAATAATGTGGCTTTTTTGTGGGCTTCTTCGTGGTGGTTTTTCCTTTTTAAATACATGACTGCCTTCCTCCAAAGCTGTTGCTTGTCAGTGCTGCTCCTCTCTGTCCCTGTTAACTGGTTCCTGACAGGAGGTTTGCACGCCATGTAAGGAGAGTCAAGCAGACATGTCAGAGAACTGCAGACTCTGCAAGAAGAATAAATACTGTGTCTGCTATTACACTGCTGTTTCTGCTTCAGTTACACTATGGGCTGGTTGATGGGAGCCTTTAAAAACAGCAGCACTGAGCTTCAAAGGCTGTGCAGCCTTTACATACCAAATTACTGCTAAATAGGGAATGAAAGCCTGACCTTTGAGTGCCCCGCTGGCGGTGTCTGCATCACCAGCACCTTTTCTCCTCCCTGGTTTTGAGAGTTGATCAGCCCAGTAGTGGTAGGTGGATAAGCTGTCCTGCAAGAGTCTGCTAAAGGTCTCGAAAATATTTTTGTAGTTGCTTTTGTAAGCACTGCGAGGCACTCCAGCCTGCAGTCACAGCCGCAATGTGCATACGAGATTTTCCCTGCTCAGTAAGGAGTCCCCGAGCTTGGGTTTGCTGACTAATCATCTGCCATCATCAAGATTAGTACGGGAGCAATGTTTTAAAAGATCTTTGTTCCCAGTGTGAGTTTCTAATGACTATTAAAACTGTGAGTGTTTGGGAGCTCCTCTGGGGAGGTCTTATCCCTGTGTTCACACACTGCTAATAACAACTTCATATGGGTTTGCCTACTACAAATTGCCAGTAATTAATAATATTCTATGTAGAAGCATCAGAAATAGTTAAAGCATGTGACTGCAGGCTGGCCCAGTGCCTAGCCCAGCTGCTTGGTAGACAAGTTTTTCTTTACCTCAGTTTCTCCTTCAGTAAAATCAAGAGAATATGAGACTTAGTAATGTTTGTCAAATGTTTAATGTTTATGGGTAGGTGGTGGAAACCATTGGAAATAACAGGTGCAGAAGCAGAACAGGTTATTTTCCATAGCTTTGCTTATTATACCTGATGCTTTTATAATGGAATCTCATTTTCTCACTCATTTTTTGCATAAATATGCCATATTAGACAGTAGTGGAACTGTTGGGGGAGTTGGAATAAGTGGAGAGAGTGAACTGCAGGATCATTATCACCAGAAATACATATCATTGTTTATTATCATACCTCTAACAAGGCACAATTATTCCTGTAAATTTTTTTCTCATTGTTGTCCTTAATTATTCTTCTACATGTGTCTCCTACCACCGTTTCTTTATTATGTGTATTGCAAAACTCCTCTTGGGTCTGGTGAGGCACCAGTACCACAGAAAAGCAGTGGAGCCCCTTGAGTATGTGCAGACTTTTCTTTTCGTCTCCCTTTTCTCTCTTTCTGCCTTTATTGGCTTCTTCCCACTTGCCTCTTCTGTCCTCCCTGTGAGTCCAATTTTGTCTCTACTATGACTGAAACAAATAATTTTCATGAAACAAATATAAAGAAGGAGGGCAAAGCACTCTTTTGTGTTTTGTTTAGTAGTAAAACATGCAGCATTATAAAATATCGAAACCCCAATGACTCTGTTGGAAAATTCAGGTAACAAGTAAAACAAGTGGATGCCCAGAGTAACCATGCGGATGCACCAGGCAGGATTCAGTTCAAGACCATGATGTGTCTTTATCCCAGGAGAGATATGAGATAGTCATAGGCCCTGGACTTCAACAGTTCTTAGAATTCTGGAAAATTAATCATTACAGTAAGTTTTTAAAGGATTTCAAGGAGTGGGTGAAGGAAGTAATTTGTCTTGAGAGGCCAGCTCAGTGCTTTCTTGATCTTTCTACTGTCCCGGTAAATCATTTATCAGGGCAAACTTTCAGAAAACTCCCACACAACCTATGCTACGCAGAGTCTCCCAAAAGAAATATTACTCTGCTTTTATGCTTTCCAGACCTAAAAAAAGAGAGGCTGTAATACCAGGGTGGTACAGGCCCCGCTTGATACTGCGAGGGCTTCTCTTTTCTGAAATATTTAGTGAATTGTTCAGGACTATGAGCATGTTCATTTCTCATTTAACCTTGCTTTTACATGTTTTGTTACTGTGATACCCAACACAAAAATCAAAGTAGTTCCACAGTGTGAGATCTTTTCTCTTTTGAATTAGTAAAATGGAATATAAGCTTTATTTTTTTCCCCCATTAATTGTTCTCGTTGATTTTGCTAGTTTAGAGCAGAGGTTTGGAAGGTTCAGATTTTAAAATATTAAGAGAAAAGAGGAAAAAGAAAAAGAGAAAAGGAGGAATTTCTCTCTGCACATCAGAGGCCCCCAGAAAATCTGGGATCAACCATACATGACTTCTGTAAGGATACATTTTAAGTTGTGTTCATCAGTTATGAAGTTTTCCCTGGTTTAAAATACCCCTGACTATTCACTGTCATTTGTATGCAGCATCAACTCCAAATCTGGAAGTATGGTGCATACCTAACAAAAATGATGTGTTAAAAAGGAATTTCTCTTCCTTATATTTTGAGTTTCAAACAGTTCAGCTGCAATTGATTCATTACAGGAATATTAATTTAATTCCAGGACCAGGGCTTTGAGATTTTTTTTAATAAAATGTAAAGATTGGAAATACAAATGGGATTCTGAGGAATAATGGATAATTTCTATTATTGCTTTCTACACGGCTGTGGCCATTTTCCCATTGTATATGTTAGCACGTGGTGAAAGGGAATAGTATAAGAGACACAAGGAATAACTTTGTGTTATTTTCCAGCAAGAAAAACAAATGCAGGTGTTGAAAAGGTTTTGTGTAAATGAAAAGTGTATGCACAAAGAAAGTAGCTACACATGCAAGAGAAATGTACCATTTTTTTTTTATTTGCACATAGCATGAGCTGGTGGATTTTAATAAAACTCCTTTTTCTTATTTATCTAATTAGCCACATTTCACATGGGTTGTGAGGGACCTGGAGAAATTCAAAAGAGGTAAAACAACAGGGAAGTGGAGATTATGGAGAGAGGAAGGGCTGAAGTGAAAAAGAAATAATCCAGGGGGAAACAGGCTTCATCTGCTATATTTCTCATGGAAAAATTGCCCTCACCCTTGCCAGCCTTCAAACTTGGAGGTTTTAACTGTGGACGCAAAATAAGAAACCTGTGGGTTTTTCATTCAGATGGGCTCCCTCTGCCTACCCACAACATCTGTGAAGCAGCTGTGGTGTTCTAAGCTCTCTCAAACCTAGAATTTTACAATTAATTTTCTGGAAGAGCTACTTGAAACAAAGTGACAAGGACCTATATAAAATACTCTGTAAAATGTAACTTCATGAGTGTCAAATGTGATGTTAAAAATCCCACCGTATCTATCCATCCCCCAGTTCACCAAGAAAATCTGATTTTCCTCACCCCAGGTGGTATTTACCTGGCACACAGACCTTCTCCTTGAGCCCTTACTCATCCCTGCTCTAGGGCTGTCTGTGTCTTCTGCATCCGTGTCTCAGGAAGACAGTGTTAGCTGTGTTAGTGTTTGCCAGCATTAAAGCAAACATGGCTGTAAAAGCACTTGCACACAGCAGCTACTTCAAACAAGCTGCTGTGAAGGAATTTCTGCTAAAAACAGAAGAGAAAAAAACTAGCTGGTATCTCAAAATACTTTCCCCACTGCAGCAGTCAGCTGAGGAGGAAGGTCAGGAGAGAACAACGTAAGGCTGTTCTCGCATAATGTGGGGTAAGGGGAAGAGGGTAAAAGATGCTGAAATATGTTCATAAAGGAGTGAAGGAAACCTCCAGACACACAAAGAGGAGAAGCTAATGTGCCTTCAAAGTACATTTAACGTGGGATTGCTGACATGTCATCACAAGCACCAGCATAGAGCTATTACATGGGTCACTGCAGGGACAGGGTTACCGTGCCCTTTTGTAATCCTGGTGGATTTATTTTATATTTAACTTTGCTGTTGAATTCCACTGTTTAGGAATAAGTGCTACAGCATTCCATTTTTTTTAATTCTCACCTGGCAATAGGACTTGTAACCCCAACTCCCCCATGCAATTTTTGTCTGAAAAATAACATAAAGTCTCTTTGAATAGTATCCTTCACTCTTCACAGGTATTTTTCATGGGAAGTTCAAAGAGAACTTTTCATTTCTCAGATATTCAGATTGTTTTTGCAGGCACTTTACAAAAGTTTCCATTAACAAATAAACAGTAAGAGTCAGGTGTGATGAAAATTGCACAGCCACAAACCGTCAGCACTGAATATGCTAAAATACAGTTGAAGTGAGTTGCTTAACAAGTGCTAAAATCTGACCTAGTTCCCTAAGAGGTGTTATAGAATAATGCTGCATAACAAAAAATACCAAAAAACTTTTTCCAAGCTTTGTTAATAGTAAAAGAGGTGACTATGTTCATTATTGGTTACAATTTTAGCCCAAGCTTCTTCTTAATACAGTTTCATACTCACAGCCTTCTATGGTCCAAACTATAGAGACTCTTCTTTCTTTTTTTACACAAAAAAAAATGTGATTTTAGGAGCAAGCAAAAAGAAAGCAAAAAGCAACAGCACCTCAAACATGTTACTGATGTCAGAAAACTTGCAGCAAAAACCAAACATCATATCTTCAAACTTCCAGTTCTCATGGCTGCATTTTGGCATGCATATGGAGGGAGGGTGTTGAGGCAAGGTCAGGGTCTAAACTGTATGTGCTCCAAGCATTTGCATGGGAGCTGGCAAGCCCTGGTTCACCTGGGATCCTGGGAAGCAAGACTCTCTAGGGATGTTTCCATTGAAGGAAGACACAGCATCAGCAGGTCAACAACTGCTTTTGTTGAGGACACCTGACCAGCAGCAGTCACTAAGTCCATCCATAGTTTCTCCTTTGGTGACAGTATGAAGAATATCCCAAAAACACCTGTGCCTGAGCTGTGCCTCCTCTGTCTGGGTACCTTGTGCATGAGGTCACAACACTGAGCTGTGCAGGTGGTTGTTAGGACACACACTCTGAACAAGACTCACCAACTACAACTCGTTAAGCACAGAAGGGATCCCAGTAGCTTCATGTATTTGACATTGATAGCCTTGCATCAATTCAGAGTTTATATACTTCCTCAGAAATTCTCTTACTAATTTTGAAAGTAGTAAAAGTAATGGATATTGCTTTCTGCATGTTGATAAATACATCAAAGAAAATGAACAAAATGCCTATGGCACTCGGGGCAGAACCCATTATATTTGAAGAAGTCCTTGGCATCTTCTGGAACAGGAGGTATCTTGCTATTTTTCTTTTTTTATTTTTAATGTATCTGGCTCATGAAAGCAAGGATCTATTTACAAACCAATCTGAACAAATAGCTCCAAAGACAAAAGGTAATTGCCTAATGATCGCCACTGTGATAGCAACAAAAATTTAATTATTAATGGTAAGACTTCATCTCCACCGTTTTTGCAGACTAATATGCCTTGTGGGATAGGGAATGTGCTTCATTAGGGGCTTCTCTTAAAAAACAAATGTAAACCATATGC
Source organism: Coloeus monedula (assembly GCF_965178545.1). NCBI lineage: Eukaryota > Metazoa > Chordata > Aves > Passeriformes > Corvidae > Coloeus > Coloeus monedula. The sequence goes on from NC_138781.1 coordinate 109,552,309, forward strand.
ACGTTCAGCTCAAGGTCTTACCTCAGAAATAATTATGTCCATAGCTACACACTGCCTGTTAGCTAAATGTCATTCAAGGTCTTCCTTGTAATATTAGAAGCATGAGTAATACCAGGTTAACCAAGTTCCTGAAAAGTATTTTGAGGGCTATTCTTTAAAGCAAACTAGATTGTGGGACATCACTCAAGGCAGAGAGAGGACACTGGAAACCTTAAGGAATGAAGCAGTCCTCTTTACATTTACTGTAGGGCTGTCTGTATGTTGTTAGGCACAGACCTTTTGCATGTGAATAAGAGTCACATGTACATGAAGAGAGAGTAAAAAAATGAAATTTGGGGGGAAATTTGTTTAAATGGTGCCTACACATTTGGGCTCTCCGAGGTTGAGGGTAGCAAGCCCACAGGCTAAGGTCCAAAGTTCCAATGAGACACAGAGAGGGATCACAATATTCAGAAATACAGCATTTTATTTGGCAGGAAATAAAATACAGAAGCACGAGTGTGTAAGCATATGTATTGTGTTAAGCATGTGTGTCAAGTCCTTACAGTTGCTGGTAAAAGGGGATTCTGCTATAAAGAAAGAACCATCTCTCTAGTCAGTTCTTTGGCAATTTAGCTACTCTCTGTTTCCTCAGATAGGAGAGAGATTCCCAGGGATTGCCCTGACACAGGGTTCCCTCAGACCTGGGGACATGGCCAATTGCAGTTTAAAGAAGCTTGGAGTGGGCATGAATAGAGGAAAGACAGAAGGGAAAGAGTGTGAGAGAGATGTGTGTGTGAGAGAGACAGAAAGCTGCTCTTTCTTGTAGGAGTTAAGCTGGGAAATTATACCTGTCCTTAGGTTTTATGGTGAGTGAAGCCCAGTGTTGGGTCTGGACCTGCTAATTTAACCCTTGCAGTGTCAGATCTGACCTTCTGATGGCAGCCACATGGCCCCGAGTCTGTGAAGTGGCACAGAGCTGGCAACTCTGCCTTGCAGTGTGGCACAGTCCCATATCAGATCACCCTATGTACAGGGCAACACTGAGTGGTCCTCAGAGGGATAGCAGTGTGTTATGCATCACAAGCTGCCTACTGTGCTGCCACAGTGACCCCCCATTCCCAGAAAAGCACCTGCTCATGACTGGTCAGTGTGGCTATGGATGTGCTGGAAAAATCACGGTGCTTTCTTACCACATGACATATCTGTACACAGGCACAAATCTGGATCTATTTCTTTTCAATTTATACCTGTGTAGTTCTGTTGACCTTGGTGGATTTATCCAGGTGTATGTCAGGCCAGAATCAAACCCTCTCCTCAGTGAAAAGGGAGTCAGAAGTTGGGCTCGTGTGCTAAATGAAACACATGATTACTAGGAGAAATGACTTGGCAAGAGTTGAAGCACCAGACATACAGAAAATGTTTGCTTTGAAATTCCAAAGACTTGACTGTCCCTTTGGTTTTTTGGAATGCTTTGATTTAGTCATGTGGGGTGGGAGCTGGCTGTAACCTTGCAAGGGCACTGGGAACAGTACCTCTTGTGCAGCTACAGGAGATGTGAAGGCAATTAACTGTCAGCAAGCTTCAGGGAGACAGCAGATGTATACGTGGTTAAGAGAAGTTTGGCTGGCTTGTAAAATTTATTTCCACCACAAGATCAAAAGTGTATAAAATATGTAATCCTTGGATGTGTAATGTATAACAGGACACAGCAGTGTAAGTGAGGGAACAGCAAATCCATTGCATGCAAATGGCTGAACAGTTTCACTCTTAATTACTTGAAAGCAGGAAAAAAGAAGGCTCCTGCAGTTTCTGCGAGTACAAATCACACATGCCCACAAGGAACTCAGGATTTGGTGCATTTTAATAATCCATTTTATGATTCATTTTCACAAGTAAACATTCCCAGCCAACTCTGCTTGCTTTTGGGTGCAATTTACAGGACAACCCTTGCATCAGCAGAATGAAATACTGACGCAAATCTCCTTGCTGTACTTGAGTGCTTGTCCGATTTACTCATGCACTCATCAGTTAAAGGTAGCTTGCGTACATTTTCTGCCTCTGCTTATGTCACTAGCTCAAGCATGAGTGTAGATTGTGCTCCCCAAAAAAATTTCACTGTCAGAAAAGCAGCCATGGGACTGGATGCTGTTCCCTTGTTGCCAGGGGCTCCTGCTGGACTCCTACCCCATTACGCATCCAGGACCAAAGCCTACATTCCTGGTGTACACGCTGTGCGTTGTTAAGGAGGTTTGCACCAGAGGAGAGAAAAAAACCACCTGGCTGAAATTTCCTCACAATAGCTTCAGTAATTCAGCCCTCTTCTGTAGCTTTTGTATATTGTTAATAAGTGGTTCCATTTATTTTACATTGTTACACTGGCATTTTTCTTAGCATGATAATAAAAGTAGGATGAGGACAAAACACTGATTACACACTTTAAAAGTGGATGTAACAAAAGGAAGGAAAAATTATTAATGCCATAAAAATGTGCTTATATTCCACCTTCTTAATGACCCAACTATGGAGAAATATTCTGATTCGATTTTTTAAAAATATGTGTTCCCACTGAGAAATCAGCTGCTTCTTTCTGATTTGCCTTAGTCTCTGAGAACAGCCGCATGCATAAACCTCACAGAGGATCTCTAATGATCAAATTGGAGGGCACGAGAAACATGCTGCCCAGGAAACCAGCACAAGCTAGACTGCCCATGAAAGTTATATTTTCTCTGTATGGGACCTCTTATCTGAGATCACTCAGTTGATGTAATCTGGGAGATTTTTGCTGAAGTGAGTTTTGCTGGAAAAAAGAATAGACAGGCTATCATCATTGTTGATTTCTAGACTCAAGGCGTGCTAGTGAGGCATCTGCCCATGCTTTTGAATCTCCTTTGACTGTGGTTTGGTTTTTTTACCAGGCATCCTAGGAAGGTGGTTGATGTCCCATCCCTGTCAGTGTTTAAGAGACATTTGGGCAATGACCTCAATAATTGCTCTAACTTCTTGTCAGCCCTGAAGTGGAAAGGCAGTTGGACTAGATTGTTGTAGGACCTTTCCAACCAAAATATTCTATTCTATTCTATTCCATTCTATTCTTTGGCATTCTGTTTACCTAACACTGCACTTCACTATAAGGTCATGGTGAACCCTTGGGTGAATAGAACATACTTTTAGAGCACAACTCTTATGAGTAGGAGCTGAGGGAGCTGGGATTGCTTAGCCTGGGAAAAAGGAGGCTCAGGGGAGACCTTATGGCTCTTTACAAACACCTGAAAGGAGGTTATAATGAGGATCATCTCCCAAGCATTAAGGGACAGGACAAGAGGAGATGGCCACAAGTTGTGCCAGGGGAGGTTTATATTAGACATTAGGAAAAATTTCTCCCCATAAAGAGTAGTCAGGCATTGGAATAGGCTGCCCAAGGAAGTGGTGGAATCCCCATCCCTGGAAGTGTTCAGAAGATATGTGGATGTGGCATTTGGGTATACAATTTAGTAATGGAGTTGGCAGTGCTGGGTTAATGGTTGGAAGTGATGATCTCAGAGGTGTTTTCTAACCTTAACAATTCCGTGATTCTATGAAAAGGTTTTAAACTGTGTTAGGAGGTGAGATAGGAGTTATGAGAAGCTGATTGCTTTTAAGAATTTGGATATTAAGGAATGAAAAAGAATTTTATTTTAATTGAAAACTGACAGTTTATTTATGGTGAATTCAGGTGCCGTAGCTGTGTCTCTGGGAACACTGCAAGCCCTCTGATGATGAGTGCTGCGAACAGCACAGTCAAACATGTCCACAGCAGACAGGGAAATTGCATTTCATACATAATTCACAATGTACTACAGCAATCCTGTAAGGTCAATATCTATTGTTAACCCGGAGGAAATCAGAGAGAAAAGAAACAAGCATTTGTTCTCCTGATCTTAGAAAGAGCTGTCTACAAACTGCTGATTTCTATTGCACAGCACTACACAAACAGCAAAGTGGAGCTCTTCTATGTATAGACAAGCAATGCATCTGAGACAGATAAACTCTGCAGGTAGAATAGTATCTCTTTGTCTCCAGATTTTCATCTCAGAGCTCAACAAAAATGGAGAAAAGAGACTAAATATAAACAGGGGCAACTTTGTGCAGCAACATGCTGAAGTTGTTTAACATTGGGATTCCTCTTGCCTAATTGGCCATCCAAAATTAGCCATCTGGGCCTGATGTTCAGTGCAGGGAGGGAGGCAGACATTGCCAAAGGGTAGTTCATCCCCTTCAAATACAGCTCTTGTAAGGAGGGTGGGATAAGTTACTTGACAGAGTGCCTGTGGTTTCCAGGTATTTATAGCCATTTATACAGGTTCTCCCAGATTTTTCCTCTTTTTGTTTTCTGGATATATTTGCTAAGTGGATTGTGAGTGTGCTTTGTATTTGCTTAGGATTTCCTTTTGCAGCAAGGAACTGAAATTACCCAGATTGTAACTGCTCAGCACACAGGAGCCAAGTCATAACTGAGATTTTCAGACAGTACTGCAACAGGACACAAACAGCATGTTGGAAAACTTCAGGCATTTTGTGCATACTCTGTGCACTGAGTAGGCACTTAGGTATTTTATCCTTCTAGACAAAGAGGGTGATATTTACTGTCTTGCTATAGAAAGCACAACAGCACGTGCACAAGAGGTCGGTGAACAAACGATGCATTGAACTCCAAAGCAAAAATATGGTGTCTTGAGAGTTTGTAGGAAAGGAGGAGTTCAGCTGTAATCACACCCGTTTGGGGAAGGCAGTGAGGCTCAGAAAGAGCATCTACAAGGCTGCAGTGTGAGGTCGGTCTGGGGAAGGGGCAGAAAGCTTGGAGAGAGGCCACAGTAGAAAACATAGTGAGTGTTTGTCCTGCAGACAGAGAGAGAGATGAGGACACCCCAAGATAAAGGGCTTATTTTCCTACAGGAAGCATGTTTCTGTTTGCCCAGATGATTGTTGGAATGGAAAACTGTCCAGGAACAGTCAGGACAAAGTCAGGAGAACAATGTGTGAGCAAGGGAGCAGGGAGTAGTATTTCTGTGAGCAGTGCTCACACGGCCACATATGGGCTAACAAAAACTGAAAAGGCAGCTATTGTCTAGCTGGATGTAATTTGAAAACCATCATTAATTAAATAATGCTTCCTTTTTTTTTCCCAGACTAGCTTGAACTGTGACAGAGTGTAATCTGTTGAATAATAAATATCCTTGTGTTTCATAGAATGTTCTTTAACTACATAATGATGCATGTCAAGAAGAAATCTGTGTTCTCCTCGGGCATCTCCAAAGTTGTTTAGATTGGCCTTTTTAACAAGGTTTTAATGTAATCACTGCAGAGAACTATCATAAGGTAATGGTGGTTTGCAGATGGTCTGGAGACCATATTAAAATAATAAGATCATAAACCAAAGAGTTAAAACACAGGCAAGAAGACTGCCAAGCAGGCCACAAATGTGTGGCAGGAATTTCGTTTGCAAACACAAGGGATGACCCACACAGGCCCACTGATGGAAGTTCCTATGAATTTTCACTGATTTCTCTGGCATTTTGCATCCACCAAAAACCTTTGTAAGATGTGAAGAGCTGGGAAGGCAATGTGTGGGTCTGTGTGCTTTATCCCATGGTGTAGGGCAAGGACGTGAATGCATTTTAGCAAAACCAGGGTCCCATCAACAGTGGGCAAGTGGAGCTGGTGAGTTACCAAAGCTGCCATATGCAGTGTGTCAGCTGCCACAAAAAACAAGTGTGTTGCATGTGATCTATTACCTGTTTATTTGAATGGACAGTAGAGTGCACTCACCTGCCTGCTTCACCTGCCGTTCTGGCAGCACGAGAGAGCTGTGAGAGGTGCTGCCCCTTAGGCTGGCTTACAGCTGCTTGGGGGCACTGGAACAGGAGTTCCTGGCATGCTGGTGATCTGAGTGCTTCTGAACATACAGTTAAATGCTCACTTAACAAATAGTCTACAAATAACAAATATCTTCAAATGCTGGTCCTTATTTCAAGTTCAAAGCTGTTATGTTTTCGTGAATTCCAAAGGGAAATATCTACTCTGTACAAATTACCTTTTTAATCCATAACCGACTGATAAAATATTTATAGTCTTTAAATTCTATTCAGTAGCACATCAAAAATTACATGGATTTGTGTGTTTCTCCCCTCCAAGGCTGTGCACTAAAATGAACACAAAATGGCTACTTTCCATTATGCTCTAGCCTCCTTGGTGACTAATGGATTCCATCTACAACAGAAAACAGGTCTGTATCTGCACTCTGCAAACAGCTTTCCTCCGAGCAGCCAGACAAAACCCACAAGTCTGCATGCCTTCAAACACTGGGATATAAAAACTAGGGAGATAATTTTATTTTCTAAGAAAAGCTAGCCTGAAAATAATTTGTGTTCTTTTTACCCTGTGTTAGACACAGATGATTAGTCTGAAAGGTAAAGAAAATTCTCTTCAAGCAGATGAACCTATTCATACTTAGATGAGCTATTCTTCTGCTTTGGCAACCTGTGCAAATGGTAATCTAATCATGCCACAGTATTAGTATCCAATATGCTGAAAACTTGTAATTCATAGCTCAAGGGGAATGTGGAAGATAGTTGAGAATCCAGTAATTATAGGGCTGGTGTTAGAATGAGCAGTGAAATAATGTGCATTATTTTGCTCATAAGCAGAATTTTTTTTATCCCATAGCGAGCAACTGAGCTGCAGGGTTTTTGTCTTTGACAAAAAGCTGTAGGACATCTGGTGCTATTAGCTATAATTCTCTCCATATCCCAGTAACACCTTTATAAAAATAGATGCGCATGCACGTACACTTACCTTAAAGCTAAAGAAAACTGTTTCAAGAAAAAACATTTCTGAGTATATCTCCACATGCTGTTCTGTGAAGTGAAGAACTGGTAGGGAACTAAGTTGCATTTGAATCCAAACCAGTTCATGCTGGGAACACTAACCTCTTTAACCTGTGGTGTTTACCTAGTTCACCTGTAGGAAAGGATCACTTGGGCAGCTTCATCCTCATCTAGAAAGGATCAGGACACTGGCCAGGCCTTTGAAGCTCTTCTGCTCATTTCCCATAGCATTTCAGTTTTGAGGTCTTAGCCTTTTTATTACTGCGAGTTCTATGTGTTTTTATTTAGTATTGGGATTTGAGTCTGCATAGTCAGTGTTGCAAGATACTTTGGGGCTTAACATGAAAGCTGTGGATAGACCAAATAATCCCTCCAGCTGAGGAAGCTGAGAATGCTGCCCAAAAGGAGCATCCCATAAAAAAACCCCAAGATACAAATCAAAGCTCAGGAGAAAAGTATACCTTGAATTTTGTTGCATCATGCAAGATGAGAAGAAAAGCAAAACTCCAAGGCAGAGTTGAAGATGAGCACAGCTTTGTATGTGTGCTCCTAGGTGGCTGTATTTATGTGTTCAGGCAAGTACAAGCACACAGGTATTTATTGTACTTGTGGGCTCCTCTTCCTTGCCCCACACGCAGAGCCTCGCCCACCTGTCACCCTGATGCACGTTATACAACGGGGGGTAAGATTTTCCAAACACTCTTCCAAGAACAATAATGCCATATTGTTTTTATTAGAAAACTGCATGTGCACAGTAACAATTCATCTAGCCTCTGCCTCATCCAGCAAAGTGCAAAAAACATTGTGCAGTCAGGAACATGTGTTAATGATGCAACTGATGTTAAAATTGTCACATAGGATGCATTTCACATGTGGCAGGCTAGGGAAAGTCATGGGAAGCTCAGTTCTTGACCAAGTGGCACACAGCAGTCTGAAGAATGTGACATATAGCCTTTTTAACCCAATTTTTCTTTTGACAACATGTCATTTATAATGGGGAGGGAGGTATTGTGTGCTCAGCTCTCCTTAGTGAGGCTAGTACCATAATCTAGGAGGTCTTACTTTTAGCTTGTAAAAGTGGAAGTGAGGAGAAGAAGGCTCTGGAACATTTCAGAGCAGCTTAGGACACAAACTGTAATGCTAACTTTAATTAGAGTGAATAGTGTTTTCCATCCTGAAGGACTCTTAACATGCTAAGCAATGGAACAGGCTCCCTAGGGAAGTAGTGGAGTCAACCTGCACAAGAGAGATCCCTGGAAGCATTCAAAAACCAAGCAGACGTGGCACTTCATGATATGGTTTAAATGGGTGGTATTCTGTTGAAGGTTGGACTTGATGGCCTTGAAGATCTTCTCCAACCTTCATGATTCTGTGATTCTGTGCCCAACAGAGATCACTTCCACTCGGTTGTGTAAACATGACAAGGTTTGAAATTATTTCTGTCCTGAAAGGTTTTGCACTTTTTCCTTTATCATTATAGGGTTGTTCATAAATAGAGATATTTGTTTTGCTTTATGAGTCTAAATTCCACTTAATGTGCTTAAAACTAGACACAAAGTAATTTCACACAGGCATGTATAAAGAGCATTAAGGGCATGCTTTTCCATCTTCAGATTTTAAACTTTTATATAAAGAAAAGAGTTTCTATATTTTTTGAATTATGTAAAAAATACTAGAAAATAAGAAAAAGGGAAAAAAAAATCCTAGACCAGTGACTTTTTACTTGGCTCTAGGGGGTTAAAAAAATTGCTCACAAGAAGAAAATAGGGAGGAGAAATGTGTAACAATCTTGTCCTGTTGAGATGACATTTTTCTCTTGATAAGCAGGTCAGATCAGCAGGTTTCCAGTCTCAAAGAAAACTGCTGTGGTGGCCTACTTGGCTGTTAATACATAGCACATTCAACACATGTATAGAAAATTCAACTGAATGGGATAACAAGAAAAATATGACTCACCCACAGGCCTAAGCGCTAAATTCAGGAAAGCTGCTAAGAAAGCTGCTCTTCACTTTTTGAGTATATTTCACTCCTGGTGTACGTGAATTAAACAGCAGTTTTAGACACAAAAGAATGGCATTGTATGTGTAATAAACTGCTTTTGAAATTATTAAAATATATTTGTTCATGCTTTTTCTAATCATTGCACAGGTAGGGGAGTCTGTGCCCTGAGAAATCTTAGATAGAAACAAGTTCATGCACACACTTTGCTGCTGGATTTTTTTTCATCGCCCAAGTCACTCAGCCAAAGTATCCTGAATATTGCCCTTTTTAGTCTTTAAAAGCTGAAGGGAGTCAGACCTGCCTGACCCTTGACAGACTCTGAAGAAAACAAAGGCTGTGGGAGAAGACTGCTGGCTCAATGTGCTGTATTTCTCTGCAGTAAAGTCTCTCTAACTCTGGAAATTCTCCAAAAGCACTGTGGTTATTCCACAATAGTTCTTCATCTGGATACCCTTAATCTCAAATAAAAAATGGGGGTATAGTGATTCAGTTTATACCACTTCCAAAATGCATAATTACTCCAGAGTAATAGCTCTTCTGGAAAGCGTCCAACTCGCCTCAACCCGTCCTCTCAGCTGGGTGCAGTGCAGCCGTGGATGATGCTGCTGTGACCTACAGCTATGCACACTCTGTGTATCCTCTTACATCTCCTGTGATAAAAAGTAAATGATATTAATATTGTTAATATTGTTAATATTGTTAATATTATTAATATTGTTAATATTGTAAAAAGAGCTGACTGATGTACTCACTGGAACTGATTTTAACCTTGAATTTTAATGGTTTTTCCAGTTCCCAGGTTGGTTGTGAACAGTCCTCGTTATTGCACACGGATTTGGTTTTCATTTGTTAACAGTTTAGGAAAAGCAGACCCTGGCCTGTGGATTATTCATCATCTGTCCATTTTAATTATTTGGTTTTTTGTGCTCAGTGATTGGCATTTGACAGTGATGCTGCTCAGACTCTGTAATTTGGTGAGAATAACAAATAATGAATAACCACATGTTAACCAGGCAGATAAAGGTGCTGGTGTTAAGGCAGACATTCTTCAAACATCCGTGCAAACAGAAATTGAGGTCATGGAAAGGTTTTCAAGCAAAGCAGAGATGAATGAAACAGCCTGAGTTGAACCAGGTTGAGAGTTGCTCTGCTCAGCATCCTTGGTTTTGACCAACATTTGCAGCTATTTGTATTAGTGCATTTATTTATTTATTTATTTATTTTTAACTGACCAATTTGGACAAGAGGATCCAGACTTGATTTCTTCCCCTTTCTTTCACATCCTGTAAGCCTGTGGTAGCATCTTCAGTCAGAGATTTGGGTTTACCCAGTAAAGTCTCAGAAATGGATTTCCAATCCAAAATAAACACCAAGTCTATTGGGGTAATATGTGGGTGTGATTAAAGGCTCTTATTAAAGGAATGACTAAGAAGAGGAAGCTTCAGGCTGGGGCAGGAAACTGTAGGGAGAAAACTCCAAACTTGGAGCTTTGGTTATAAATGTGATCTTTCCTGCATTCCTTGCACGGAGAGGTCTGGAGTAATAGCTACGTGCATGTGAAATTGTACGGATTAGTAGGATTCAGTTTGCAAAGATTTTCTATTTGCCTTGTGATCTTCAGAAAGCATTTATGTAGTCTAAAGACTCAAAAGGTCTAAATAATTTGAAGTGTCAAAATTTGTTTGGGCTTGTCTGCTTTCTCTTCTTGTGTCTCAAGTAGGTGTCCTGGGTCCACTTTTTAACTTAGCCAGCCCAGAAGGTCTGGGTTTATCTTTAAGCTAAGTCGCTACAAAATGCATTATTCATTTTTTTACGTTTTAGTAAAGGTGAGAAATGCTAAAATTATTTTGCTGTCTAGGGATTAGAGAAAAGGGAGGTGCTAATGATGAGCACGAATTCCAAGATCTCTTGCTAAAGTAAACTGTAAGTGGAAAATAAAATGAGTGGTTTGGAGAAAGAAAAGTTTATTCTTGTGGTTCTACACTGTGACAATGCTTCTTGCCCCTCTGGAAATTATGTAAAATAAACCCATGATTTTTACCACTGGAATGATACGGCACAAATTCAGGGTTTCAGGATCATGATGGCAACTTTTAAATTTTCCGCCTCTACTAGACTGATTTCTCTTTTTAATAAAAAAGAAATTAACAAAAAATAAGGAAAAAAGGCTGTTAGACTATTACCAGGCATGCAGTTAGTGTCTCCAAGGAAGATATGGGAGTTTGTGTCTGACACCTCCTACAAACTGTGAATCTGAATTTCCTCAAGGCCTGTATTACAGGCATTTCTTTAATAAATGGAGAAATACATGGAAAGAAATTACAATGTCTTTCACTCAAACCTTGCTTAAAAGTTACACAAGACTGGTCTGTCCTCTTTCATGCATGCCAGGGCTACAGTCTTTCTTTATCTAAATGTCTTCTGGGTGCTAATTCAGGACTCCCAACAATAAGTGATTTTTGTGCTCAGATTTATTGAACTTGTCTTATCTGTACACTATAATGGCTGTAAATGAGATGTCAGTATTTTTTGTGCTCAGGTCACTCGGGCTGATCATTAGGAATTTATTAGGAATTTTTCACACTAAGAGTATTTGCAGCTGACTTGTTGCATTATTACATAGGACTCTTGTCATAAAAACAAGCAAATAGCTGAAAAGACGAGGTCACTCATGTTGACCTCAGACCTGTCACTGAGCAAGGATATGACTTGTTTATTTGAATGTAAAATGAAAGGATAGAAACCAGGGTTTGGTAGATTTTAATTCCTCTCAACACCAAATATATATTTCAAACATATTTTTCATACACGTTCACCAAACAATTCAGTTTTTTCAAGTTAATTCAAGAAAAGTGCTGACATTCTCAAGCCTCTGTTTTGCTCTTTTACCTGAAATTAGGTCAAAGATAAGTATAATTTCTTGGGTAAACATCTTGTCTACATTTCCTCCTCATTTGAGTTGGGATTGGATTTTCCCCCACAGTGCTAGAGGATCTGCCCTGACAGGTGACTTTTTGCAGGTCATCTGATAACCTTATCAGCAGAGGCAAAACTTTTGAGCTGGGGCATAATTTTCTCTCTCAGGTGACAAGTCACTGTTCAGCCTGGAGCACAGACTTAGCTGTAATTTTCCTTCTTCCCTCCCTTCTTGCTGCTGCAAGTAGCTCTTGCTTTTGCTTTTGCTTTGGATTTTTTAGGAAATACACGAGCATAACTTGCTTGTTTTAGACATTCCTGCTTGAATTGGAACACCCCAAAAGTGATAAGTGTGATGAAAAATGCAGTACTGGCTGCTTAAAAACAAGTCAGTACTTCCCTGTCTGAACAGATGTTCTTGCTCAATAGGCACGTGATACTTTTCTTCCTGAAACCTGGTTTTCTACAGTATGTTCATAAGTATTTGTCTATGGCAATAACATAGTGTGCTGTTATACCTGCAGAGGTCTTTCAACCCCATAGTGTTACACTGAAATTCACAGTAAAATGGTTTAAATCAATTCTTGTGGTGCTTCATGACACTTCAGAGTAGCTAAAAAGTTGTTCCTATTGTTTTTGTCAATCACATTCTTCTTTTAGTTGATACTGGCTTTTATTTTCTTGTCTTTGGCATTTGTACAGTTTCTTCCCAACATCTATCTGATTAAAATATGGCAGCGCTTCATCATCACTGTTATTTGAATAACTTTTAACTCTTAGGCCAACTATTTAAAACACTCTTATATATCAAATAGCATAAAACAAGATTCTCAAAACTTAAATGCTGACTTTTGAGACAGTCAAAGTAGTAACGCCTTGATGGCACCAGGTACCGAGGAAAAAAAACTTAAACATATACTTTCTTTTTAAGAGTTTAAAGAGATTTGAGTTAGTTGCTGGATCAGGTGACAAAGTGCTTTCTGCTGTGAGCAATCACAACCTATGCTCAGCAGCATCATAAAGTAGTTTGATAAATGAAAGTAGGTGGCTTCTGTACCAAAAATAGTAAATCCCACCTCGTATAGGCTGTATTAAATGCTTTTGAATAGTCTGTGTCAGAGCAATGACCTTCTTGATTGCTTAAAATCTTCTGAACAACCTTGGGTTTGAATAGCATGCAAAACTGGTGTACCTACATTTCTGTATTTGCTGTGTGTACCAGTCCCCTAATGACTGGAAATATAACTGTCCAATATATGTATGCATGTGTGTGTATGTGTATATATATATATATATATATATAAAATATATATACACAGCTGTCTCATAGTGCAGAACTTCCCCATTGTGCGTCAGCTTTGAAAAGTTCATTAATAATAACACATTAGGAATTGTGTTTTCTGGTTTAGTGTAACTTTTTAAAAGTCCCAGCTATAAAAGTAAGCAAACCATGCAGGCACAACTGATCTCAAATACAGCAACACTTAAAACTGATTATGACCCAGAAAATTAAACTTCACAAATTCTTACTGGGTTAAATGATACTTACACAGTTTTCACTGGATTCAAACGGATGTAACTGATAACAATGTTTGCACACCATGGCATAAAAGGAAATCACTTTAAAATCATCGAACTGATGCAGTTAATTGCAATAAATTATTTGAAAGAATCACTCTTATTTCCTTCATTTTCATTTAAATTTAAAAAAAGACATTAACAGTTATATTCACTTCTAAATGTGTCCACATCAGGGGTGGGTTTGCAGCAATTTAAACTAATTAATTTCTAAGCCAATTTAGATGCATCACTAATCAAATTCTGTGAGACCAGCTTGATACCAATGTATGCAATAATACAGAATTCTGCTTACCCTACCTAGAGTTTATTAAGTATTCAGAAAACCACTGGGAGTGAAAACCAGTAGAAACTTGTTTTCTTGCTAACCTCAGCAGCAAACAAAGAAGGTATATTTCCAGATTAAGGAAGAGGGAACAACTTTTATAGACATTTTTTCTTATACAGAAATTACACTTTGAAATGTCAATACCCCAGCCAAGTGTTGCCTTTTGAAAGTTAGCTGCAGTGAAGAGCTTAAAAGAAAATCCTTGCCATAATGTTGAAAAGAGTGATGCAACACAAATACCTAGCTAACTTAAACACTACATGATCAGATTACTCAGAGATAACTGGCTTGCTTTAGTCTCCTCTAGGTTCACAGGCTGGATTCAGGGATTCAGAAGGGGAGAAGCCTAATTATTCTCTAGTCCAACCTCCTGTGACAAGAACTATACAATTTCAACTTGCAATTTCTCAATCAAATTTGTGACAAGCTTCTCGTAAAATGACTGACTGCTAAACTTGCTTTATCATCAGTCTGCCACCATGGAAGGATGAGACATTGGCAGCAGAAGCTCAGGAAGGACAAAATGCAGGTCTTCTTAACAAACTGTGAAGGAGGGCACATCACACAGTACTTGCTTCAGTAAAGAACAGATCTTTGCTTACATATGGGCTTGGTTCTGACCACACATCTGCCTTGATGTATCTCCATGTTTGATAGGGTTTAAGCCTCCTGGCTCCTCAGATATTAATTCTTCCTTCTGTAACTGAAGGGAGAGCATACATACAAGAGTATATTAATATGTCCACACCAGTAGTTACTACTATTACATGGTAATTTCAAGAAGTAACACCTGCGGTGACGTGCCCAAACACAGTGGGAAGTGTGGGCTCCGCTATGGCACACTCACTTCTGGCATGTTGAAAGAGCTACTGATACAGTCTGGAAATCAGGTTTTATATTCACAGTTTGGGTGAGGTTTTCAAGAATCCAGATCCAATTTAGAAATGTAAACAAGAGACAGGTTTTCAAATTATTAGCACCAGGAACTTGCAATGTGCAATTGTAGACAAAGTCTTTACATTCATCATTCGTTAGGCAAAAAAATAAGTGATGAGTTTTCCAGAGCATGCTCAAATTTGAAATTTTTTAAATACATCTAACTACTGTGACTAGGTACTTGCAGAGAGTTCAACGCCCTGTGTTTCTGAAAATCTGGGGTTTGGTTCTTGCACTGTTTTTATTTAAAGATCTGTTTACATATATGTGTCTGTATTTGGTTAGCACAACTCCACATTAAAAAAAAAAACCCGCCCATTTTGTTTTATCAACATTATTGCCAAGGGGAAAAGATGCAAATTATGGAATTCAAGAGTGCTGCAGTATCACATAACAAAGTGTTCTATCAAAGTGCCAGTGAAGTTGCTTCCTGGAAAATATATGGGAAAAGAGTCTGATTTCATTAAGCTGAATATTATTACATTTATTTACTGTTGCACATTCTTGATCTAAGAGGGATAAACTACCATATATCACAACATTTCTTTTGTTTTCCATAAATGCCTTTTACAAAATTCAAGTACTGATATTCAGAAAGCTTATTAATTTCCAACCACGGTGATTTTTATGACATATAAGTTCTGAAACATAAAATAGTTTTAAGTACCCTATTTTTATCTAAAATTATAATGTTTCATGTTTTCCATTACTGCTCCAATATGGGGGGAAATCGAGTTTTGATAAAGTGCAAAAAGCATTTGAATGGTTTGCAAGACCTAGTTTAAGCAACAGATCAAGCATCATTTCCCCAATTTTCTCAGAAAAAAAATGCTGTACATGTGAAAAGAGATGGTAAATAATTCACAAGCTAACTAAAAAAGACCATTCTGCTGTACTGCTTTTCTTTTTTCTTTTCCTTCAGCATGTTTCACTGCATGTAGAGGTTGATATTCTGTCAGAGACCTTCTACCATGACTGTACTAAAGCCGTTTGAATCTTCAAATCTGTAGGAGAGAATCTGTCCTGAACAGACTCACATCCATATCCTTGCAGATCTTAGGGGTGTTTTTCCAGATGCTTTGTTGGTAGTCAAAGTTTAGGGGAAGGCCAAAACAGTTTCTCTTATGACTTCTCTCAGCCTGACTGAACTTGAGCAGGTATATATGATACCTGTGTGCATATCGCTATAGATAGAGCCAAGTGCTAATTGCTTAACACCAGCAAAGTTCACAAGTTTGGGGAGTTAAGTATTATAAGCCATCAGTGATCCACTCTGGGTAATAACTTTCAGTTAATGTGAAATCTTTTTTCCAGAGATTCAGCTGTTTATAGACTCCTGACTTTTGGGCCACAGGAGTTGAATCGCTTAAGTTCTGTGCTGTTAATGTACTGGTCATTTCTGTAGACGGAGAAGTTCAACAGCAGCTGTGTAGTACAAGGAATGAAGTGGGTCTCCTAGGAAGCCTACATGCCCTGGATTTTGTCTGTGCATCCATAATTTGTGATAATATCCTAGTGATAAACTGCATTTAGCAGACACCTTTGGCTGTCTCACCTGTTCTCTGCACAATAATTCAGCTTCCCTGGGATAGCAATTAAGCTTCTGACTGGCATCAGCAGCTTCCAGCAGAAGAAATTAAAAGGAGAAAAAAATCTGCTGGAGAAATATTCACCTGTCATCTACTGGGTATGCACATGCAGATTTTCCAACTCAATTCATCTGAGATGCAGGATGAGCCATATTTAGTCTCACCTTCAGGAGATCCTTCACTGTATCCAGCTGGGAAGCTGGAGGCACCCTACTTGCAAACAATAATGTCCAGATTTATAAAAAGGTCACCAGCAATGGCTTTAAACCACCAAGTATGTGGGATATTAAATCTGTGGTGCTATTGCGTGCCGTAAAAATAGTTTAAATACTTTGTATAAATTTCTGCGGGATTTTAGTTTTATCTTTTGCCTGTTTCCTAAGCCAGTGAAGCTTAGGCTTTCTTCAAATAAGTTATCAGCTTGACGGTGAGGGAGGTCTGGAAAAAGCATGGCCTTGGCAGAATTCCTGATGGTGTAGTATCTAGATTTCAGTAGTTCTCATTTGGGATAATGACATCCATAACTCACTGTGGTATTATTCCCTCGGGCAGTTTAAAACTTCTTATAAAAATCTTTGCTTCAGTTTTGTAATAGTAAATTTCTACATCCTCCGAAGCCATCTGCTTAGTTTTTTATTAAGATAATGCATACCCTGTTTTCATACCAATTTTTTGCATGTAAAAATAACAATACAGGATCTGAAACCCTGCTTTCAAGCATTCCCCCAAATCTCAAAAAGATAAGCAAATAACTGTATGATTTGAGTCTAACAAGCCAAATCAAGCACTGTACCTCTAAACTCACAGGCTGCAGTACTGAAACTGAGGTCTGCTGATACCTGCCTAAATCCGTGTTTTGTGTGGCACTTGTGTGAGGTGCAAGGGCACCACTGCTAACACACCCATGTAACAGACAGTAAATCAGAAGACGGAGGTCCATCTGTGCAGCATGGCAGAATTCCTGCTTTTTATCCTAATACTTGTGTACAAGTTAGAATCATAGACTCCTAGAATGGTTTGGGTTGAAAGCAATCTTAAAGATCATCTCGTTCCAAGCCCCCTGCCATGGGCAGGGATACCACCCACTAGACCAGTTAACTCAGGGCCCCATCCAACCTGTCCTTGAGCACTTCCAGGGATGGTGCATCCACAGCTTCTCTGGGTAACCTCCAGTGCCTCACCACCCTTTGAGTAAATTTCTTCTTAGCATCTAATTTAACCTTGCCCTCTTTCAGTTTAAAACCACTGCCCTTTGTCCCGTCACTATCTGCCCATATAAAAATTCCTTCTCCCTTCTTCTTATAATGCCCCTTAAGATACTGGAAGGCCACAGTGAGACCTTCCTGGAGCCTTCTCCAGGCTAAACAACCCCAGCTCTCTGAGCCTGTCTTCACAGGAAAAGTGCTTCAACCAACTGATCATCTTCATGGCCCTCCTCTAGACCCTCTCCAACAGGTCCACATCTTTCTTGTGCTGAGAAAGTTGTGTCCTTTGTTGGTCCTTTCAAACTGTGGAGTTCATGCTTCTTCTCAGAAGAAATGCTATTATGTTACTTAATTTTAAATTTGCACATTCATTTAATCTTCTTAACCAAGTTTATGTGGGACTGCCAAGTTAGAAAGATATTACTGATGTGTCTCATCACTTAAACTGTTCAAAGCACCACATGAATTTGATCCCTTCACAAATACTAATCTGCCTTGGGGTTCTCCTGAGCACCCATTCACTCAGTTAAAAATTTGTGTTTGCATGCTGATGTTTGTTCCCAAGGGCTCATCTCCCCTAGTGAGCATGTTTAAACAACTGAAGTACTCTTACAATGAAACATTCAAATTCAAGCCTTTATTATTATGCAATCTGGGATTATTTTTTTTTATCATTAGACTTCCTTCTGAACTGGGTGGTTGACACTCCCTGTTCCAAATTCCTGTCTCATGAGCTAGTTGTTTGGAAAAACTGGCTAGGAAGACAAAAACCATAGGGGTTTTTTTGGGTTTTGTTTTTTTTTTTTTTTTTTTAATTAATCTGGAGAAAGTGGTTTTTTTCACTAGGTATTTGGGATTAAACTGTAACCTGAAGGCAGTCCACAGAAATAGGGTAAAGATCAAAAGGAAAAGGAGAGCATAAATTGGAGGACTGATTTACTGGAAACAGTGAGACTTATTCGAAGTGCTTTGGCTGTCTGAGGACTCTTGTGCATGACTTAACTAGTTTCTGGATTAAACCTTGCATATGCCCTAGGAGAGGAATGTGTACCTGCTTCAGCAGCATGTGCTCTCTGGAGAATACTGTGGAAACTAGTCTGTGTTATGTCAAACTGAGTGTTCTTAGGCACTTTCACTATTCAGAAAAAGATCTTTCTGATTAACTCCTATCTAAACAATTTTAATGATTCACGAGACTACTTTGACTTGACTCTCCAGTCTGATCAGTTTCCGTACAGAACTTCACTCCTTGATCTATGTCCAAGAACATATTTATCAGGGAAATTACACAGCCCTTTAAATTCACTTCCTTATGTGAATTAAACTAGCTTTCATGTGCAAAACCCCTTGAAAGTTCCCTGTGTGTGAAGTGAGGATTTCTCCAAATTTTTCACGTGTCCTGTGATCCTGTAGTCGTCTCCCTCTGAGTCCTCCTGCCGGGCAGTCTGTGCTGCAGGAAAGCTGGAGAGATGAGTTTCCTCCTCTGCCCGCAGGGGCAAAACGCGGCATGGATGTGCTCTCCCTGCACCGACTGAAGGCTCAGGCTCTCCTGGCTGGACAAAAAGAGCGCCAGGGGGTTGAGAATTTTTGGGGGGAGGACTCGTTTCCTTTTTCGAGCAGCTTAGCATTCAAAATACCGTGGCCACTTAAACAGCCGCAGATCCTTCAGGTTGCCCTGACACAAGCTGCCAGGTACTTGAGAGCACACGGAGAAGAACTGCTGCACAGAATGCCTTTCATTGTTGTGCCTCAGCGGCTCGGAGGGCTCGGCCCGCCCCGACACTGAGAGCAGCTGCCTCCGACAGCGGCGGCGGCCGCGGCATTGTTTTGTTGTGTTTCTGCAGGGGAGCGGCAGGAGCTTACATCATTTCCAGTAATGAAGTGCCTGGGGTTCTTTTATGACTTGCACACTCTGCTTCTCTGGAGCTGTACAGTATGTGCTGCGTGACTCCAGGAAACCGAGGATTTGTTTTGACTTGCTAAAAGAACGTTTTGCTATTTCTCTTTACAATTTCACCGTATGACTTGTCAATTCTCTCCCCCTCTTAAGAATAACTTCAGATCTAATTAGCTGAGTGCAAACATCTTTCACTGCAGTGTGGATTATACTCCTCATTGAGTACATTTACCAACAGAATGAAAGACAACTGAATCAGGCAATTCTGTATTTGTATTGCTGTGTCCAGGGAGCATGGTAGCTGTCAATAGACAGTTGCTATTGACTTTCTTTCTAGTGGGGGATGCCCAGTGATGTGGGGACCTGTCTTGTTAAGGCTTGCTCTTTGGTTCTGATGCTCTCCCTCCTACCAAAGACCCCTTTTCAAGTGTGTTTCATTATCATTTCCCTCTCTGCTATGTAAGAAAAATGATGCTTATGTGCCGTGCTGGGATGGACTGAAGGTGCTGGCATGTCCCCAGAAGTTCTACCGTGACCTTGCCTAGCATATTTCGAACGGTGCAATTTCTGCTTTGCTGAATTCCAAAGTAGCGTTGCTCACGAACCTCTATTAGACAAGTTTGGCACCTTTTTTCCCAAAGGGTTACCTGGATATATTCGTGTGTGTGTGCTTTGAATTCCTCTGTGCTGAATTTCAGTTTGCATTTCCACAACTCGGAGAACATTCTCCAGACCATGAACCACCTGGGGTGTTTCTGGGGTATCCTGACCCAAGCAGAAGCCTCCACAATTCTCCATGAGTCCTGGAGTCCATGATTGTGCTGCAGCAACAGCAGCTGATTTACCTGCATGTGCCGTCACAACAAATGTTTTTTGACAGCATCAAAACCAATGAAGAACAGCACGACATTCATAATCCCCTTTGTAAAACTGTCACCCTGTTAGTTCCAGATATAGATCTTGTCATGAGCACTTTATAAAACACCTTTAACCCCTATTAACTATTCACTTCCCCAGAGTTAAAATTTGACAAGTCCATTTTTAGCCATCTCTTCTCTCAGAGATGCCGTGGTTTCTGTTTGATTCTTCAGAAGTGAATCATAGTTTCAAAACCCTCACTACCTGAAACACTCTTTTTTCCATTAGCATTCAGAAACGTGTTTAACATGGGTTCAGACACGTTATCAGAAACTTATACTAGAATCCTTTAAAAAAATCCCATGTGATTTCATGCCCTGGAAACACCTTTTACAATGTAGCTATTACTACAGCTATGGGGAGATATGAGGCATATGGATGTGAGCTAGTCAAATTAATACCATAATGGCTTCTGGCTCAGCAAGCAGATACAGTGCAAACAGAGAGCAGAACAGCTGTAGTAGAGTTACCTTTTATGTGGGTGGCATAGACGTCTGCCAATTAAAATGATCTTATGAATCATTTCTTGCCATATGATTACTGTTAATAAGAATTTATGTTAACAAGTTTGTGTCTGAACTTTGCACAGGTTCATGCCTGCATTTATTTTGTTAAAAAATAGAGCATATCATGGTTGTTTTTTGTTTTTAATGGACTTTCTTTCCTCCCTTGAAAGCATTCCAGGACTTCAGTAATGCAGAGCTGCCAACTAACCCTTAAAGGAAGATGTTTTTATCTCCATGTAGTGCTTTGTGTTTGTAATTCTGTGTATACAGAACAATAGTTTTAACCTGGGAACCTAAAGCTGAGCTTCTAACTCCATATAGCGGCACTTACAAAGGGAGCATGGCCTTCAAAATATGAACTTTTGTTAAAGTCTTTGTTATTGCAAACATTTATACTTACACTTTCCCACTGACTGACAGGTTTTAGCTATTGACTTCATTGACACTAACACCCTGTGTGTAAAATCAAGTGATTTTTTTTCCAGAACTAATGTTATATTTATGGTGAGAAATTATGCTATATTTATGGTGAGAAATGGCAAAATGTTCTTTTAAATATGTCCTCAGCAACTTAGAAAGCATTTCAAAGTATGTTAGAAGTCTGCGCAACAAGTGAGACATTTTATAGAAAGAAATACACAAGTCCAAGCATGGTGAGTGTTAACAGACTTTGATAACAGATGGTTTGGGAATCTCTCTCTCATTAGAAAAATGTAGTGTGAAATTCTGCATATAGTAGGACAGGGTAGAGGGACAAAACAATTGCAATAAAACTGCTTGAAGTACAATTTAGCAAGGATAAGTGGCTGGAGACTTATCATCCTCATGAATCTTGTTTGGGAGCCATAAGCAGAACAAATGTTTTGGTGGAAGGACTTGTTCCCATGGGACTTAGAACAGTTAGTAGAAAATACACTGAGGAAAACAAACCTTAAAATACTTAAGGAAGAACTTAGCAAATAGATATTTTCTCCCCCTATTTGCCCTACTGGCAATTCTGCCACTCAGGTAGGAGGAATAGAAGACACTGACAGGAAAGGAATTTCTATGGCTCTTAGATTGAAGCTTTTGGGGGCTCTTTGGCCAACAGCCTCCTCCTCTCCTCTGCTCTGTCCATCCTTACTGATGCTTTGATATCACATTTGCATCCATTTTCCCTGCAGCATCAATAAAACAAGAACTCTCCTATGTTTTTTTCCAGTGTCATCCTGCATTACCACCTACAAGAAGACACCACCTCCAGTCCCACCAAGAACTACCACCAAACCATTTATTTCCATCACAGCCCAGAGCAGCACGGAGTCTGCCCAAGATGCATACATGGATGGGCATGGACAGAGGGGAGATATCATCAGTCAGTCTGGACTTAGCAACTCCACGGAAAGCCTGGACAGTATGAAGGCACTGACAGCTGCTATTGAAGCTGCCAATGCACAGATCCATGGCCCTGCAAGCCAACATGTAGGGAACAATACTGCCACTGTCACCACCACCACAACCATTGCCACTGTTGCAGTAGAAGACAGGAAGAAGGATCACTTCAAGAAAAACAGATGCTTATCTATTGGAATACAGGTACAGTACATGATATGGATTATATGCCTGCCATTGCTTTGGATTTCTATGTCTGTTTTACTGCTCATTATACAATGTTTTGTGTATTTCACTTCTTGTCCTGACAGGTACCTATGTAGAACTTGCATCAGCATAATCATTCTGCATGGTACTAATGATGTTTTCCTAATTTATCACAAATACATCAGATGCAAGGATTTGTTTGAGTCTCCGTGCTGCTCGTTATTCAGCTCTGTTAAATTACACACATGAGCACTAATCTATGAATCATACCACAGTGGGGGTCAGAAAGGCATGAATTAAATCATTGAAAGGGAATGTGTAAAACAATGATTTACATTACACTATCACCAAAAAAATATTTTCATCCAGCCGCACTGAATTAATTGTCGCTGCTTATTCATGCATTTCATAATGACTGGTAGCCACTTGAATGAGGCAGCATTGTTTCTATCTCAGCCTCAACAGCAGAAGATAAGTTCCTTCTGATTTGCTCTTGTTAAAGAGAATTACATTTTGTTACCTCTAGTGGAATGAAACAAGAAAACTAACCCTGCCAAAGTTCATTTCGTTTTACAGAAGGACAAGAGTAAATAAACGAGACCCATATAATCTGCTGTCTTAATTAATCTTTCCCACCCACCTACCCCCCTCCCCCCCCCCAAAAAAAATGCTGTGCATAGGACTCCCAACTATCTGCTTGCAGGATTAGCTTTTGAAACAAAGTACTTGAACTTAAAATCAACTGAGAATCAACACAGGTTTTTGACAGGAAATGAATCCCAAACAAATAGAATAGCAATCCACAGCTTATCGGCCTTCACAAGAAGACACGATTTTTTTTCTTGCAGAAGGTGGTTGTAAGCACAGCACTGTGTGCCTGGACAGGCTTATCTGATTAGTAAAGCCTAAGAATTTTCCCTGAAATCTCTGTATCAGCCTGACGAGATAGATGAGAGGTTCTGTGCTGAAGTATGCCATCCCTTCTCAGCTGCTGGAGAAGCTGAGACTTTTCTCTCACTTCATCTTGTAATGGCAATAATAACTATTGCCTGTGGGTTCAGTTCACTGCCTTTGTTGTAGACTTCTACTGCTTCACAGCTGTTTGTTTTGGGTATGTTCTTAAAGAAGGGCTGATGTTCAGTATTAAATGCAGGAGCAAGATCCAGGTGGGACAGGGACAGAGGAAAGCTCCTCTGTTACTTATTCCCATTCCCAGCCAAGCCTAAGGTGTAATTTTATTATTGTAATCCCTTATTTCAGCAATCAAAGAAACTGAGATCCCTTAGCAGACAAGGATAATGGGTGCAAGGCAATAATTTCCATGTTTGCAGAAGCCAAAATGAACAACGGTAATGTGAATCCTGGTTCTTGAGAGACCATCTCCCTGCTATCTCTTCTTAAGGTAGTGTTGCAAGTAACAAATGCTGCTTTAGAAAGGTATAGAGGCCTCAGTTTCCTGAGATCTGAGGAAAACAGAGCTCCAAATGCTCTTCAAGCCTTTGACAATCTCCCTCTTAAACTTTGAAGTTTGCAGATGACCAATATAAATCACATGAAATAATCATGAAAGCTGGGGATGGTACATGAGGGTCTGCCAAGGTGGGGTTTGTGCACAAACTAATGGAGATGCCTGAAGCTGGGATGCCGTGAAGTGAAACCTTCAGCAGTGATACAGCCTTACAGGATTCCTGCCTGTGCATGGTGCCACCCTCACAGCTGTGCACATCAATGAGATTTTTAGAGTCAGACAGGCTTCACAGATAAAAGAAAACTACTTGACTAGTCTGCTGTCTGATCCATTTTGCAGCATCGTTGCACAAGCAGTCATGCTAGTACAGCTGAAGGGGTAGTGTGGGAGTAGAAATACCTTAAGATAGCTGTCGATGCCAGAAATTGCTTCTCTTATAAACAACTGCCCTAAAGGAGGTAGGTACACTGTCAGTCCTCTGACTGGCAGTATAGAGTCGGTCTCTCTCCACAGAATAAGGGGAGCTTAGTTCAGGCTTAGTCTGAACTCAGACTGAGTATACACCTTAATGATAGTTTGACCCATCTCTGTAGAGCAGGGCAAGCTGCATTAGCCACGGGCATATTCTTCGTTTTCTTTCTCCTCTGTCAAATAAACCTAGTGTGCACTTCTGATGAACCTAGTGTGCCTTCTACACCCCTCAGTCACTCTCAGGACACTGCAAGCCTTTGCTGTAGATCTGCTGAGCAAACAAGGAAAGTTAAGCAAAGAAAAGCCCTTCCATCAAAAGGTTGCTTCACTCTGTCAGTTATGGGATTTAAGGCGTGTTTATCTCCCCAGAACCCTCAGTATCAGGGAAGTACCTCACCACACAGAACAGTTTCAGTAACTCCCATTCCTCACTGAGCACTTTTCCTGCATAGGCTGGTCAAGTGGCTCTCAGCAAGAAGTTGCTGGTGGAGTAGCCACCAACTACAGCTGGAGATTTTGCACACCCATGGGCAGTTTGAGTTTACAGGTCACTTCATGACACTGCTATTGCCCAAAAATTCTGTCTGCTGGAAAATGTTTTTCTTGTATGACTGTCCATGTTATATATAGCATTGGGAATTAACAACTACACTGATTGGACCCAGAATATTGTGATTTTGCTCAAAGACACACCTTAAATTTAAAGTTAAATTTTAACTTTATACCACTGGTACAAATCTCATGGAGATGTGGTATAAAGTTCCAGCCTGTGCTCCTGGGGACCACCTGTGTGTATGATGAAGCAGTCAAGAAAATGCATCTAAGACTTTTGTCTGCTTTCTTTAAATCTTATCTCTGCAGTGCTCTGATTTGAGACACTAACATTTAAACAAAATAAACACATAATTCTGACATGAATTCACATATACATGCACATACAGATAGAAGGTAAAATCAAACAAATGGTGGAGCACAGTACCTGAAGTTACAGCTGCTGAGATGTGCTCTGACAAATGTGAGCATCCAGCCTCCATAAAATACTGGATAAAATCCATCCGCATGTTGCAGGCTGAATATTGTCTTTCCAGAAATGCTTTACAGATTAGCAAGAATAATGAATATTCACTAATAACATCAGAAATTAACACACCACAGACAAACTATCTGACTAGATGAAGGAACTCATGATACAAGCTCTATGTGCAGACACTTAGTAGTTAAGGAGCACAGAAACTGCAAGTAGCTGGGTGATATCTCTGCTAAAGTACATTCTAATTACCTGTCATGTTTTGGTTTTTTTAAGGTTGATGGTGCTGAAGAATCTACCATACCAGGTGACAATAAAGTAACCAGTAAGTTCCAGTCCATTGGAGTGCAAGTAGAGGAGGAGAAGTGGTGAGTAAAAGTTAATCCTGTTTTTCTTAAGTAAATAATTATGCCGCAACTAATTTTTAAGAGCCCTAGTTCCTGCACACATGACCACATAAACCTGCTTCCTGGATGAACTGTTAGATCACCCAGCTGAAAAGCTGAGTCTTGCAAATGTTGTAGATCTTATTTTTCAGAGAATATTTTTCAGGACCAGTGAGAGAAATGGAAGAGAAGTGCCACATATTTTGAGGGCTAATATATTACAGGTAATCTCTTTTCCCCCAGAAAATCTACCTAAACAGTGTTGCAGCTGGAGTATTAGTCTCGGGATGGCTGCAGCAGCATAGAACTGATGAGGAAAAGTTTACCTTGTATTTCAGCAGAATAATTTCAGCCACATGTGACAGAGCACTGGCAGAGCCGAACTGAATGCTTTTACTCAGGTATCTCACCCAGACATCTCTTCAATACAATTGCTTCCTTGCAAAAAATTGTTGAGATTACAAAGCAAGCCTGTAAAACTCTGTTCTCCCTACAATCTGCAGTATACCCTGAATTAGAAAACAAATATACTTCAAGAAAAAAAAATTTAAAAGAAAAAATAAACTAGAGCAGCTGTCTTTATGGCTCATGGTTTTTTCTGATGACAAATTTGCAGTTACATTGCAGGGCAGCATAACTGTGCATAGCACTTGGGAGGCACATAAAATTTTTGAGTGCTTGACCACAACTGCAAATCTTAACTTCCTTCCCAAAACTGGATTCAGTGGCTGAAGAAAAGCCAGACTCTCCCCTTGCCTCTGAGAGTGCCGGCCTGCCCAGTGTTGCTGTGACTCCAAGTACCCACCCAAGTCTTCATTCTCTTTTCTCAGGCCGCTTGGGCACAGTGTGACTTTTGGATGCCGGAACCACTTTCTTGATAACTCTCAGTACCCTCCTGTATCACAGGCAAAGCTTTGGTGCAGTAGGACTTGTTAGTGAGGGAGGAGTTATCCATGCAATCTCTCCAGAGAAAATCTGGGTGCAGCAAATCTGAGCTGACAAAATTCAGGCCCTCTCTCCTTCTCTGGCCTGCTGACTGCAAGAGCCAGTGGAGATGTCCATTTTCACACCAGTTTTTTCCTACCTGTGATAAAAATACTCAAAAATAGCATGTTATCTACACCATTTTCAATTCAACCAAATCTGCCTGTAAAGCAGCAGAGCATTTTCCTGTGGTTTTGAAAGGCTAAAGTGATTTCAGAAAAAAGAAATGTGATTTTGCAATGACCCTGCTAGGCTGTTACCAAGTTCCTCATTAACCTGTTAAAACATCTCTCGCTGGCAGACATTTCTTTATGTGTTAGACCTTAGCCCCATTTACCCACAACTCTTCCAGTAGTAGATAAATGAGCACATTAGAATAGATGCTGAAGGATCATTTCACTTCAGCCTGAGCACAAAGGAAATAACTACCCCAAAAGCCTAACCCTCCCCACAAAGAAAGGAAGAAATGGCTGTTTGTAAATACCTTACTTCCAAAGTCCTCTTTCTACTGCAGTTTTTATTGCTCCAGAGAAAAAGGTAAGATTTGCCTGTGAGAGTCTGCCCTGAGCAAGCAATATTTCTGCATTACTTACTGACAGCTGTGTTTGGGGCTTTCCTTGCTGATAAAGTTGAGGTTGCTGCTGTTTGGAGCAGACGAGCAAGCAGCAATCTGTCATGGACTTTCAGAAGTAAACTGGCTGATAAAGGACAGCCCCTAGTCCTTAGAAAATGAGTGCACTCAAGACACAAAGGGCTTATCATCACAGTTGGGCACTCACACTCTTTTTTTTTTTTCCCCTAACACAGCAGAGCACAATGTATTGATTATCTGTTACAGGAATAGAATTGTAAATACAGTACATTCTTCACTGCCCCTGCACCATAACATCTGCAAAGCCTAAGAAAAGCCCTTTTTACCTGAATCTTTGAGAAGTTAATGTTTTTAAAAATATTCCAGACTTCAGAAATACTAAATAAATATAAAATGAGAAGAATGACACAGCAGAAAGGATAAATACAGTAAATTGATCATGTTTCCTTGACAGTTGAAGCTATTAAGTACTCTGTTACAAAACAAGAAAGCTCTTTGCCTGATGCACCAAAAGCCTACCACAACTTTCAGTCCTCTTCTTGACTTCCTGCTCTTTCCTTCCCCTTTCCCTCACCTCATGCGATTGTCATTCTCACTCTTGGGAGTCTTACCTCCTCATGTCCTTTTAAATATTCCTGCTTCTCTGTTTGCACCAAGTAAGCAAAACATTTTGCCTCCATTTCTTGATCTAAGTAATTCAAAAACAGACCATCTTCAGAGGACAGCTCTCTTTCTTCAGTCTTCCATCTCAACTCAGACCTTTCATTGGCCCTTCACTCTCTGTAACGTGGGCCTCCTGCCAAGACAAATGCCTCCATCTGCCTTCTCCTCTTGAACTGCTCAAAGGATAAATGTGCCTCCTGCTACCTGACCACATAACAACTGGTTGCATTGCTGGTATTCATCTTATCCTCAGTTCTTCATGCTGCCTGCTCTCAATAATCTTTTTCATACCCATTCACTACCTGCAGCTCTGTGATTTCTAACATTTATAAAGTACCTCTGTCCAGTCATTCTCTTGGAGAGAAATTGATATGCATTTCTTTCAACCTCATGATCTTACTGCTGTTAGTCTTTTATCTCTCACCTGACCTTCCCCAGGATGCTGACAAAACCCTAACCAAGATGTTCTTCCCCTTTTCCTTCCAGGGCAGTTTTGAAATGTGTACCTAATGAAACGGATCCATGCAATCTCAGGGCACTTCAATTTCTGTCCATTTCTGTTTGTCCTTTCCCTCTACCTGTAACTTCTTCTTGACCTCAGGGGACCACCCTCCTCACTTACAGAAGATAACTGAGTTGGTAGAAGTCAACCAGTTCTACTGAGGCAGAAAAAAAAGAAATAATATATTCTGCCAGAACAATTAGCATGCATTCTTTGTGAACAAGGGATTTTCAGTCCCACAGCTCTGTAATCAGTTTTAGCCTCTCTTGCAATTTATCTTGTCTGCCACAAGATCTCCTCCTATTACGCCGTCACCCCAAAAATTGCCACGCTCATTGTTCTAGGTGTACTATCAGCTGGTAATTGTACTTGATTTGCCATCACAAGAATTTTTGAATACTGAAACAATGGAGTAAGAACACTGCCATGGGAGACTGCAGTAGACAGATGGTCCTTCTCCGGTTTCTGGTTTCTGCGGCACCAAGAAAGGTGCCCCCATATCTTGATACACAAAAGTGTGTCTTACCACAAGATCTTGATACACGAAGTATGTCCTACCACAGCACACCTCTTGATACAGTATAAAGGGGAATAATTTGAAATAACCATGTGGTAACATAAAGCAAACAATCAAACAAAAATCCTGTGCTGTCTCTTCCAGGAAAAAAACTCTCCCACCTTTGGATTTTGTTACTATATAAAGCCATATTTTTCTGTTTTATTCATGTGGGGTTTTGGGTTTGGTTACTTACTGTCCAACAAAAAATACTCAGGTTTTAGTGTCTTCCCTATCCAATAGGCCAATCCTACAGTCTAACTCAAACTTCTCAACTCTGCACTCTTTAAGACTTTCAAGTCTGTATTTTGGGTAAGCTAAGCAGGAAGCACATGATGTGATGCTTGGGGGATGTTCTGTGCAGGGCTAAGAGTTGGACTTGATGATCCTTGTGGGTCTCTTCCTACTCAGAATATTCTGTGATTCCATGAACTACTTGCATGGCTTTTCTCAGCAGCATTTTCTGGCTATGTATGTTCTCCATGGTGGAAAGCACTCCAGTGAGAAATTCTGAAGGTCATAGATGCCCCACCCCTGGAAACATTCAAAGTCAGGCTGGACATGGCTTGGAACAACCTGATGTAGTTGAAGACGTGCCTGCTCATTTCAGGGAGGTTGGACTAGGTGACCTTTAAATGTCCCTTGCAACCCAGACCAGTTCCTCTGGCCAGTCCCACCCTGGTGGAACTCATTCCCCACACCTCCTCCCACCCTGTGCATGTTTGGAGGAGGAACTGCTGCTCTGGTCAACAAAAGGCAAAACAGGCCCTGGCTCTGGCAGGGCCAATCTCCTTCCCTGGCCCATGATCCAAGGAAACCCTTACAGCCCTGGTGGCTCCCAGACAGCTGGTGGGCTGCTGCAGGCCTAGCCTTGGCAGAAGGGGCCATAAATTTCTGATCACACTCTGCTGGTTGGCAATAGATTCCCTGCCCCAGACCGAGCCCTGGAGGGAGGCCGAGTGCTCCAGCCAGCATGTCTGCTCTGCAATGCAAAGGCCAAGAGTTGTTAAAAAAACAACAAAACAAATAAACCAACCAGCTTAAAACAGTGTGGCGAACAAAGATGAGCTGCTGTAAGGAATGGGGTTGGGGCAGGAATATTGTTTCTGCCATTAGAAGACATGGTACCATATCTGCTAACTCCTTCTGCAGTTTTTTTGGTTCTGCTGACAGCAGCTGCAACCTTAATAGAGAAGCCCACCACCAAGAAGGAGGACAGCCAGTGGGTAAAGAAAGGCTGAGTTTAACCTAAATGCCTGTGAGATTGACCATGCATCAGTTGCCTTGAAATCTAGATCTTTTCTGGGGTTTTGGGTTTGGAGGGTTTTTTTAGAAATGAATTAAGTTATCTAAGTTGAATTGTAAACATGTTTTGCAAGAGAAAGCAAAAGAAGACTTAGAAGCTGAGAGCTGAATGCTAACAAGTGACCGTGCTATTGTTCAAAACACATCGTTCTGTTGTTCTCCATACTGGTTTATCCAGTCTGAGGTTTCATGGCTTTCTGCACCTTAGGCCAGATATCTGCAGCAATTCTCTGAAGCTGTAATTACACCTTGTGCCTGCAGGGCACAGCTGAGTACAAAAGGGCCAAGCCTGAAAGCAGAAGAAGAAGCAAACCTCTGTTTTGAACTTTTTTTTTTTTTAGGTAGAATGTGAATGCCTTGTAAATGTTTTATATGGTAGAAGTATCAAAAACTTTGGCATTAGCTTCAACAGCTCTCCTCTAGTATGGAGTTTTAACTGAGAGCAAAGCAAAAAACGCTCATGTGGGACACAAATGGTATTTTGTAAGAGTAAAACATCCTGGAAGTGAATGAGGAAGCTGTGTCAGAGACTAAAATTACCATCTATTATCATCTACTCATTTTGTATAGATGAGTTGGAGGCAGGAAGATAGTAAGTGCCTTCCTGTATTTCCATTTTATTCAAAATGCATTTCCTTGGAAATATTTTTTTAATTTTGAATTGATGCTATATTCTATTGCCAAGTTGTTTTTCTTTTGAAGACAGATAAGTTACATAATCCAGCGCCAAGAAACTGTCAAGCAAACCTGTAGCATACTATTATATAGATTAAACAAAGGCAAAAAAAAGTAGGTCATTCTATTTCATTTGTTAAGCAGAGTCTGGTTTTGGTGGCATTAGTTCATATTGCACCCAGTGAGAGTACACTCCTGAAAGACATGAAATGTAGAGCCTCCAGCAATACGTCCTCCTGTCAAGTAGACTTTGATGTTTTCACATTTGGGTTTTGGCGTACACAGAAAAGCCAGGGTGTGAACTGAAAATACAAGTGGTCATCTGAAACAGAAGACTGTCAGAGTCTAGGGCACTGAAGAAAGCAGAAGGTGGCTGTGACATGGAGGTAGGGACATGGAGAAGAGCAAGCCTGGACAAAGGCATTTGCTTTTCTCACCAGTGCTGTGGAAGGTGTGGAAAAGTACACTGTGTACTAATGCCTTGGCTTTCAGTGAACCCTGACTAAATAACTAAAAAGAAATCCTCAGACAGCATGCCTGTGTGGGCACACATGTTTTGTGTGTGTGTGTATCTGTGTGTGCGTGCATGCATGCACTTCAGTGCAGATAAGGGATTTGTAAGGTGGTCAAATTAAAGCAATTTCTAAAAAACTAACATGGATTGGACAAATAGATTTCCACTGTAATGCCAGCCTAATGTTAGTGTCTTTCTAATCACTAATAGTAGTATAAGAGCTTTTCTCTGCCAGGGGCCCATAGCAGATACTTAGGAAAAGTGTAAAGGAGTGTGTGTAAAGGACAAAGGGTGTGAACTAAGTACTACTTCTCCCAGTAGACATTCCCAATTTAGTATTCTGCTGTTCAGGGACTTCCTAAGCCGATATAACATCTGTGTAATGGCTCTTCCTGCAAATTTGATCAGGTTCTCTTTGAACCTATTTTTACCTTTGGTTTTTCCAAGATTCTGTGGCAATTTAATTACACATTGTGTGAAGAAGTACTTCCTTTCACTAGATGTAGATCTTTAGACTTCTAAGCTGCGTTCCTCCCCACCGTTATTGCACTCTGAGAAATGGTAAAACATCCCCTAGACAGGAGTTTATAGATCTCTCATAGTCCTCATAAGCCATCTGTTTTCTAAATGTTTTCTCCTATGGAAGTGATTCCACCTCCCCAGCTACTCTTGTCCTCCCTTTCTAACTTTTTCT
Source organism: Coloeus monedula (assembly GCF_965178545.1). Taxonomy (NCBI): domain Eukaryota; kingdom Metazoa; phylum Chordata; class Aves; order Passeriformes; family Corvidae; genus Coloeus; species Coloeus monedula. The sequence goes on from NC_138781.1 coordinate 109,584,443, forward strand.
GCTGTATCAATCTGTAACAAAATGCTTTCCTCTGCTTCCCAAAGGATAAATACTACCAAGCTGAAGAATTCTGCTCACTCTTTATTTTTCAGTTTGCTGGTGCATATCATGCACAACTAGTGTCACAACCATGACTTTTGTATCACTTAACAAAGCCTGTTTCAAAAAAACTGCAAGCAACAAGCACTATGTTAAAATGTTTGTGTACACAATCTATTATTAAAGTTTTCCTGGGATGGGTATGCCTGAGAAGTTAATTTGAGCTTCCCTCTGCAGAGGAAATTTTTTTTTTTTAAATTGGAGGGCTTTTCTCAACTCATGTTTTGCTTTGCTCTAGTCCTCTCAAAGCCCCAGATCAACAGCCATTAATTTCCTCTATCAGCAGGACCTATTACAATTCTCCTTGAAGTCTGCTGCAGTCCTCCTGAGCTATGTGGATGCACCAGGTATATAGGACATTAAATTCTCCCCCAGCATCCTTCCATCTGCTCCCTCACCAACTGCAGACTAAATATACTTGAAGAAATTATGCTGTTAGTTGTACTTGTCTAACTGGCTATTGCTCTTCAGCGGAAGGTGGAATATAAACAAAAAGAAGTGAAATGGTGCCCAGCATCCCACTTCACCATCTTTTCAGCATTTTCACTGCTGCTTGAGCTCAAGCTAAAAACAGAACTGACGAGGGCAAAACAGCCAAAATATCACAGGGAAATGGGTCCTAACACTAGTTTCAAGTGTAGATGTGAGATTGGGAACAAATTGGAGGCTAACTACTAGCTGCATGAGTGCACAGACATCCTAGACTAGTAAGGAGATGGGAATCTCTCCCTATTCAGTTAAAAACTATGTTAATTCTGAACCTTAAATATTACTAATTTAAGAAACATCTATGTTAATTAATTTATGGTTCTACCTTCTTTTTCATCATGGGGCAAGACAGCTGTCTGCCTCACTTGTTTTCCACTTATGCCCTCCACAATTCACTGCTGATCAAATGGGTTCTAATTACCACCCCCTGCAACAGCATTAGTTGTCTTTCACTCCTTATACTTCTCTGTGCTCCTCCTCTGTTAGCCTTTTCACCTCAGGTGCCTTGGACTGCAGAATTTGAAGTCCTGTTTACATAAAGAAAACCTACCCCAACCCAAACCCCCAAACCTCCTCTCTCCCCTGCTCTTGCCTTCACCCTCAGAGTTGTTCTCGGCCCTAAGATGCCCCAACACAGGGGAACTCTGCAAGGTGAAAGGAAGCTACCTACAGGATAGCAGCCATCACAGTGAGGGTAACACAGACAGAGGCAGAACACTAGCTTTGGTGAAAAAGAGAATATCAGGTTGAAACTGAAGTTTGAATGTGAAAAACAAAATGTCTGGACACTGGTAATGGGCGCTAAAATTGTGAGAGATGGAAGATGTATAATTATGAAGAGTAATTATGAAGAAGCAATAAAAGTACTTCTATGAATTAAAAATACTTTTTTTGTATAAATGGGATATGCAATGTTACATATGTGGTAGACTCAGTGCTGTTACTATCTTATCGATTTCACATGTATGATTTTTAAATGTGGCTTGTGAGTTTGGATGTGTAACTTCAAAGGGGTGTGAATTTTAAAAATCAAAAGATAAACCACTTCTGAAAATTGGACCCCTTTAACTTTACATTAATCAGTAAACTAAAATCCTGAGCTACTGGCACTGTTAGCTGTTTCTTGGGCTGGCCTCTGGCTTTGTTAAACCACACAACAATTACAGGTCCATGTCTCAATAAACAGTGAGCTTGCATGGAAAAAGAGAGATGCTTGTTTGTTTGCTTGCAATGAGAAAAAAAACTTATGCTGATCATTTCAAGAAAAAAAATACCTGAATGTAGCACTGAGAGCTGTGACTGCCAGTCTTAGGAAGAGTGGAAGAATCTTAGTAAGTCCTTCCATACCGTGTTACCTAGAAAAAATTTTCTAAACATTTTCTGTTTGTGCTCTCCAAAGCTTCCGCAGGTTTACACGATCTAATAGTGTAACAACAGCTGTGCAAGCAGACCTGGATTTCCATGAGAACTTTGAAATAATTGACCCTCAAGAGGACAATACATGTTCTGGACAAATATCAAGACAGTTCTCCCGAGATGCAAGCACCTCTACCGTTAGCATACAAGGGTCAGGAAACCATTACCATGCATGTGCAGTGGATGATGACTTTGAGACAGATTTTGATCCATCAATTTTACCTCCTCCTGACCCATGGATTGACTCTATTACTGAAGATCCTCTAGAAGCTGTTCAAAGGTCAGTGTGCCCACGAGACGGCCACTGGTTTCTGAAGCTACTTCAGGCAGAGAGAGACCGTATGGAGGGTTGGTGCCAACAGATGGAGAGAGAAGAACGTGAAAACAACTTACCTGAGGACAGTAAGTAACCACACACAGTAATATTGCAACCGCAAAGACAGATTTAATATAGGTCAAATTCACTCCAGTGAATTCTATATTGTGCTCTTTCTTACTTAGCTAATGAAGCTACAGTCATGATTCTCAAAAGGACTGTATGTGTATGTATATAATAATCCTTATTAAAGCTGGCAGGGAATGCAAATGCTCGGCACTTCTGAAACTCCAGTGGTATTAGCTTTTGGGATTGCATAGTTCAACGGATAATTAGGAGAGTGTGGTTAGGGATCTTGTAGTATTAATGTTTCTTAACTCTTCTACTTGAAATCACTTCTCATAACCTTTGAATATAGTTTTACAGATTGTAGTTCCTTTTAATTAAATTAATATTTCAGTTGCCTTTTCAGATGGTGATTGGCATAAGAGTATTTAGATGTTTCTCCCTACTGAAAGAGATTTCAGTTATGCTTCCAAGTTGTCCTCTCTCTCTCTCTTGCCCTCTCCAGCTTCCCTACATCTCCCTTGCAGTTCTCATTTGTCTCTGATTGTCCCAATAAAACAAGCTCTTCATATTGTGTGATAAAAGACCACGCACATGCAAACTACATCTCAGTTGTCACCATTGTCAGCAATATTAACCCACCTGTAAGGTAATGGGACTGTCTAATAAACCTTCATTACTCAGAAGGGTTGAGGGTTGAGTTGCTCACATCTTACCCGTTCACTCTAATTAGGGCAGAAGGGCTGAACATGTGTTTCCTGGTCCAGAATTTTTTCTCCCAGTAAAAACTGAAGGTTTTTTTCCATTTATTTCTCATTACAAGGAACAGTACTATTGCTAGCTGTCAGCTTTTAGACAGAGGTAAATCTGTGAGCTTGCGAGCATGATCCTTGCTAATGAAGCTGTTTCAAATTTTAGAAGGGAGCTTCTGGGAAACACTAAGGAGCAGCTGCATATATAGAATTCAGTTTTTTACAGTATAGGCACACCTATTTTCCTGGATATACGAGTAATATTTTTCCAATCCCCAAATTAGCCTCTACCAAAGCAAGGACTTCAGCTTCAGAATTGCTTCTTAAAAATTTCTAGCCCTTCCTCTCAAGAAGAGAGATGTTTGAATTATTTTGAAATGTAAAGGTTTTGATTCATGAAAGGAAAGAAATTAGCACTGGAAAAAAAATCCTTAGAAATGCATAAGTTGTTTCTGCTGGAACTTTCCATTCAACCTAGTGAATGAAGAGGTATGATCTAGGTAGTCAGTTAGACACAATTGTAAGCAACTGGAAATTGATTTTTAATGGCAGGTATAAGATAGCCTGAATTTTAAGATATGCAAAGGTTTTATATTTCTACAAAATTTATGTTATATATAGGCTAACAGTTTCTTCTGAAGAAAAAATATAGGAGTTTTGATGTTAAAAGCAGGTCCAGATTGCTCAAATTCTAGAATTTTTGAATCTTTTTTTTCCCCTCACACCATCAATGCATTCAAAAATCTCTTTGAACCTGTATCAGAATAAAAGGGTTTATGTTGTTTCTGTAGTACGAAGAAATACATAAACCTCATAAACTATGAGATTTTAGATTGAAAAAGAAGTGTGAACACATAACAAATAGGAAACACACAACTTTTATAAGTCAAAGCCACAAAACCCAATTGCTTTCTCTTTGTCATAACAGCTTGGACTGGTCATAAGGAAAACATATTCTATGATGAGGGTGGTGAGGCACTGGAACGATGGTGCCCAGGGAAGCTGTGGATGTGCCATGCCAGGAAAGGGTTCAAGGCCATGTTGGATGGAGCTTTGAGCAACCTGGTCTGGTGGAAGATATCCTTGCCCATGGCAGTGGAGCTGAAACTAGATGATTTTTAAAGGTCCCTCTCTAACCCAAACTATTCTGTCATTCTATGAACTGATAATACTGGAAAAACCTATTAATATTTTATTTGTGTACCAACCTTGGTGCACAAATAAAGTAGTAGGAAAAGAACATGAAGTGAATTTTACGAGGCTGATAGATGCAGAAACTGCATATCTACGTAGAATTTTCTCTCAGTGTCTTGGTGTCTTTGATATGAGGCAGTTTTAAAGGGCTCTATGAGCTATCAGGTGGAGGAGTCAGTTATGGGGAAGATAAAGGAATGGTTAGGTTGGCTATTCCCAATGCCTCCTTACAGCACATATGGCATGTATCCTGGCACTTCTTGTGATCACTGGAAATGGCAGGAGGGAAAGGGTCACCTGGGTCTGGTAGCCACTGTTGCAGTACTTATTCCAGTGTGACGCTGTCAGCTGCTCTGGCACGTGTCAGCTGCCTCCCACAGAGGCTGCGCACGGCTTTCTGCTGCAGCTCAGCACGTCCCACTCTACCTGGTGCCAAGGAAAAGCATATGGCCGGGGCTGCTCTGCCCGCTCAGCAGTGCCAGAAACAAAAGCCTGGTTGTTACAAACCCTGACCCAAAAAACGTCTTTTTCATACATCTATAAACTTTAAAGAGAGAGAGGAAAGCAGGAGAAGAGGTGTGTTTGCTTTGCTTTCCCTAATGAAATATAACCAGAGCAGGGAATGCATCCTTTGTTTCCAACCTGACATCCCCAGCATGTGTTTGGCCAGATAACAAAATAACGAGAACGTGTGATGAGCGAGGTTTTCTCGATGCCATGGCAGCTGACAGAGGGCTCATCCCCCCGGCGCTCCACGTAAAACGATCCGCGCTTCCCTCAGACAATGCGGCCCTTGTGCGGAACAGCTGTCTCGGGGAGACGGCTCGCTGCTGTTTGACAGTAGCTTGTATGTTACATAGATACGTTGGGTATTATCTAGCTGGGAATGAATCTACCAGATGGGATTGAATGTTTCTAGCTGGGAAATGGAGTCTGCTGCTCTGTATAAAAACAAGCTGTGGTTCAGCGGCTGCACGATGAAATGCCAATATAGAGAGAAATGTGGCTTCCCTTCCGCCATGAATTATTTATTGTATAGTATATTCTGGTTTTAGCTGAAATCATTTTCTGATAAAGCCGCAACATGTGTGACAGGCAGATGAACACCACTCACACTTTAAGCTAACATACTTGATATGATTTCAGTGTATTTTGCAGTTACAGGGAGATTGGCTACAAACTCTAGGCCTCTCATAAAAAAAAAAAAAAGATGTTACACATCTGAGGCTAAACACCTTGTGAGAATTGATTGACACTTTGGATCAGTCCTCAAGTGAAATCAACAGTTGACTTTTTTTGTTTTTTCCTCAACCATCTGCTTACTCCTCCTACCTCTCTCCTGCAAAATTTCACATAGGCAGGGCCTCACTACAGTTGTTGGTTGATGACCTCACTACAGTTGTTGTTTTGGCTCAGGCCTCTGTTGTCACCATTTACACACAAAATCCACAGCATCAGACCTGGCTCCCTGCACGTCTCTGACCACTTTTTTCCCCAGCAGCGGTGGGCACAGGAACATAATCCTATGGCCTTGGCCTGTCTTTAGAGGTTGTTTTTTTTTTTTTGCTGTTGTTTGTATTTCACGTGGAGCACTGACCTTCTTGGAAGAACCACAAATCTTCATTTTGCCTCCCCCTGCACCCCCTCCAGAAGTTTCTCTTTCACATGGGGTTGTACTGGGGCTTTGGTGTAAAGATAACTATCGGAAGCAAACAGCAGGCCTGATTCACCACAAGTCAGGTGTAATGTGGGTTTAGTGGCGAGACAAGCCAGGCCAATCAAGTAAAAACTAAAAACAGAAAACCAAGGCTCTTACAAGACATGTCATTTTAACTCTTGAGTGTATATGGGCTAATCTGTGAATAAAGCCTCTGGGCTAGTCTGTAAATAAAGGTTGACCTCAAATCTGCAGGGACCTTACTGCTTAGGACCAGAGTCTTTGAAAATTCATCCAGTTCTGGCAAATTATGCAATGCTTACACACTCTCTGCTATTTTGGTTTGTTTCGATTGTTTCAAAAGAAAACATGAGTAAAGGCTAGACACGAGAGAAGAAAGTTTAGGAAAAGGTACATTTTTCATAATAGCTGTGCATGGCAAAAGAAAAAGAGTTCAGTCTCAGCCATGAGCAAGGAAAACCATTTGCCATTCCTCTGCGAGGCTTCTCCAAGCAATCCTGATCTTTGCCGTTCTGAGGAGTGAGCCAGCCTCATCCTGCAGTGGGCTGGAGAAGCCGTGCAGAGGGATGGTCACCGGCCTGACTATGTGGCCGAGTCCTGCTGGAATCCCCCCGGCTACATGCCTCTGGCCGTATGCCCAACTCATCCTTTTCTTGTTCTGGTTTTCTTTTCTCCCCAGAAGGGACTTCTCCATACACGAGGGTTTCTCAAAGGAAAGCGATTAAGGAAAGCTCTACCAGTGCCCAGAGGCTATCTAGGCAAAAAGTGAAATCCACAAGCAAGGAAACGATCTAGTTAGGGAAAAAAAAACATTAAATGTGCTAATAAAATCCAAGTAAGTCAGACAACACATGGAAACTGCTTTAATCCGAATGAACAGCATTTGCTCATGCAGACAGCCCTATTAATTTCAGTAAGATCGCTCCTGTGAGTATATATTACTCAAAGCAAGGATTGCTCCTTCCCTAGTTTGTTCCATTTGGCTGTTTTCTCCTTAATAGCTGAGCTTAAGACCTGAGCAGTAGCTTTAACTTTGAATTTCCTGGCTTTTGTCATGCTTGGTGTTATTTAAATGTAGGTCTGTCAACAGGAATAGGCTAAAATGCTGGTCCATCCTGGCTTGGAAATGGATTGTGACAGCTCTGTGGCAGGATTGCTTCATATGCATAGTGCCCAGCCAACATCTGCAACTCAAATGTCGGGCTGTGTCCCTGTAATTTCAGCCATTGTTCCTGCCACTTGCTCCTGGGGCAATGAGCAAGTCTCTGGTATTCTGTTCCCTAGCTTGGGCCCTGCCTATCAACCAGGTGTTTTCACATTAAGGGCATTTGATAGTCACAGTCCTAAAGTGCCTCCTTTGTCACTTGTTAGACCCTGGGGCCTGTCAAAGTTGAAATGCAAATACATCAGTTGGGGTTTTAAGGCCAAATAATGCTGCCCCTTCTCAAAACCCCCAGGCTTCTACATGATTACTTTTCACATCACTTCAGGTGGGTTCTGTTCTTTTCTTATATTTTGTTATCCTTGTTAAACACACAGTCACCTTCCCAGATAGAGCAGATGACAACTATTTTTTTGCTTGTGTTCACAATTCTTTTATTTTGTTGTTTTCCTGTTTCTTTTCTGATGAAAACATGGAGGGGGGAGATACATAGAGCTCTACAATTTCAAAACAGGTCCTATGCAATTCTTAGAAACAAGAGAAGCAAGAACTTACTGCTTAAACAGCACATAGTCCAAGTCTATTTTCAAGAATGTTTTAAAAGAAGAACATGTTGGGACATTAGAGACACAAGGATATTCACAGAAATGTGTCCTAGAATAATATTCTGTGACTCCTAGTTAAGAACAGTAATAGTGAGGAAGCATCCCACGGTAGCTGAATAACATCAAAATAGCTATACTGAAGCAGTTCTTCAAGAATAGGCATAATTGTCTATCTCTTAAAAAATGTTACAGCAGAGAACTGGATTTAGAAGGAAGGGAGGTCAAAGCAAGAAGGGAGGAAAAAAAAATGAAAAATTCAAACTATAAAAACAAAACACTGCAGTACACACACTTCTCCCTCTGGGGAAGGGGTGACAGCAAAGCACATGATGGATGTTAATAATGTTGCTTAATGCGTTACTGGAAGGCATTCAGATCCAACAGTGCTGACTGTGCTGTATAGCCCTGTATGGAACAGAAAGCAGACATGAATAACATTATACAGGTGTTTAAATCCATTATGATTGCATCTTGATGGGCCGGGATTTTTTGTTGCTTGGTTTTATATGTTTTCTTTGTATCCTATTAGCTGAACACATCAATTTAAATGTTTATGTGTTTTTCCTCCTGTACCCCATGTCCCTTGCTGTTAAAGATTTTTCTGATTCTTTTCTGATGTGTTTTGAGTAATCATCTTTGCAATTCCATTTATTTCCTTGGTATTTGGCTTCAAACCTTGCAGGCTTTTCTTCTAAGAAAGTCTGTTGGTCTATTTTTGCCTTTGGTTTTTCACTACACCTTGGCCTTTCTGTTGGGCACCAGAGATTTTGACTGAGTAAGCAAAATGAGCACTTTGCCTTGAAACTCTAAAAGCAACGTGGGTTTGGAAACAAAACTTAGGCTATTGATAAGGCTTTGTGCCTTCTGGAGAGATTCCTTTCAGGTTTTTGCATGCTTTGTTTTTTGTCCGTTTTTCCCCCCTAACTTCCGTGACAGAGTTGGTTGTTGACGAGTTGCACATTAACAGACCCCTTGCTTTTGAGGGGTGAGGAATCAGTGACACTTGACTAGATACAGCCGCAGCTACAGCAGAAGTGGCAACAATAGAGAACAGCATCAGCATGCATCCCGCAGTCAGCTGGGATGATGGTTTTTAGGCAAATAGCCAGTCACTAGGCAGCCAAGGACAAGGACTTCCTTTTCCCTCTGCTGAGATCTCTGAATATTAAGCTCTTCTTCCCCAGAAGAAAGGGGCACATTCCCATCCATCACCAACAAGTTGTATTTACACTTCTTCATTCTTGGGATGTGATTTCCAATTTATTTTGTGCATATTTCCAAGAAAAGCCCACCTCATCTCTTTTGGGTTTTTTTATCCCAAGAAGTTGAGACTGTTTTTTCTCCCCTTCTCAAGTCTTGGGAAGTGTCAGAGTGGCCGAGCTCCAGATGAGGCAGCTGTTCCCAAATATACTCAGTGGGAAGAGTTTTCATAACAATGGGAACCACATGAAAGCTCTCGGAGTAGCTCCTCCTACTATTGAAAAGTCCTTTCAGTTGAGTGGTTTGCATATTGGGTTGCATAAACGGCTAGACACACCAAGGGGTCCATTTTCAGCACTGTGCGCATAGAATTAGACACGCAAGCCTTGCTAACAATAATGAGAGTTGTGTGCAAAACTCCCTGCGCAATATGCTGAAAATATTCTGCTTAGTGAATCTTCCAGCTCACGGCTATTTCCTGGCAGTGCTGAGCTGAGTTCTGGGAACAAAATGAAGGTCTGGACTCTGTGTGTGTTCACAGAGCTCTCTCCTATAGGTTCTGAAAAAATGTGAAAAGCTTCTCTCTTCCCTCCCCCTTTTTTTCCCGCCCCCCTTTGTATGTCTGAAGTATAAATGAATTCCACATCCCACTTTTCCTTCAACAGCCTTAAGAAGTGAGCTTTAAGGCTGCTTGAGGAAAAGCCATTTCCCTTGATGGAGGAGAACACAGATTTCACATTACTGTGGGTCGAGTTTCAGTTTATCATGAGTATTTGTGCCAGTCTGTTTAGCGTGTGGCTACTCAATCCCTTGGAGAGGCCTTTCTCTTACCAAGCACTGAATGGTGGCATTCTGGTAGCCAGCACTGCAGCCAGTCACTGGACTGATGAAGCGCTAAAAATCTTGTTACATGTATTTATGTATGTATGGTTTTGGTTGTTTGTTTTTTTTTCCATTGTGGTAAGTCAAAATAACTAGCAGTATTTTCCCAGAGGAGCTCTGTTAACGCTGTCTTAGCTTTTATACAAAAAGCGCTCGAGGGATGGTGCAGAAGATGGCAGCTTAGGACTAGTATGTCTTCTAGGCTCTGCCAGCAATTCAGTCACCTTGAGCAGTCCACTTCATCTGCTTGTTTTTCCTGTTCCTCCTTCACCTTTCTCATACATCCAGGCTGTAAATTTGTCACGGAAAAGTTGCTGTGTCTGTTTGAGGGCTGGAACAATACAAATATCTCTGAGTAGAAATGATAGTGACAACTGTGACACAGTGCCTGCCATTCATGTTTTTCATTAAGGAAGTGGTAATATTTAAAAATTAGATTAAATTAATTTTTAATCACTTGTTAACCAGAGAACTGGGGATAGTAAGTTGCTTCAGCTGAGAGGAAAATCAGTGAAGGAGCCAGATAAATCTGTGATGCCATGCCGGTTTTTTAAAGGCAGTTTTGTTTTTTTTCCTGAGCATTGAAAGTGTCAAACAAATCGGTAGCTGCTTTCTTGCTCACAGCATCAATTCTTTCACTCAGCAGTTCCTAAATTCACACTCTCTTTTCTGGATTCACTGTCTTCCTGCCAGCTGAGGCTGTGTCTGCCTTTCCGCTGTGTTTCTGCATTCTTGCTTCTTTTTTCACACGCACAGAGGTACACACATACACACGTGTACATACACATGTACAAGTGCACACACACAGTCTCCCCCTGGACCAGAACTCAGCAAAGCCCCAGGGAGTCCCTGAATGCACCAGTCGATGCCTTGGGTTTGGGCAGTGTATTGCCAACTACCCCTGGCAGCAGTAAAATCCCAGTGTCTGAGTGAGGTTGAATGCAACCAAAACAGTATGAGCTCCTGCTTTATTCAGAGGCATTTACTGCGGGCTGTCTTCTGGTTCACTGCAGCCCTTCACAGCATTCGGTCAGTCCAAAGGGGCAGTAAGTACCCAGCTGTCTGTACAAAGGAGTCCTCAGACAGAGCAGGAGCTGTGCTAGGACTCTCTGACACCTCCCTCCAAGTCACCAGCAAGGAAGAGAGGCCGGGGTGTGATTGCTCCCTGAAGTACTCCCGGGCATTTGAATTCAAAGGCAGAAGCAGCCTTGGATTGTGTTCATGGAAAGTATTCAGAGGGTCCAAAAGAGATTAATTGGCATGCACTAAAACAATCATCCCCTTTCTGAGGCTCTGATCGAGCAACACCCAGCTACACCTGACAATAAGGCCTGAGTTGCTAAGTGAGGTGGAGAAGCAAACAGGGTTTGAGAGCTGCATGTCCTTGTGCAGGGAGCTGGGTTTTCATTCAAAGCGTGAGCCTGGGTCATAGTGATATGAGTGGTGACATCTCTGGTGAGCTTTCTATACAGCATGCATAAGCTTTTGGTTAGCCATATTTACACTGTCATTATAACCGGTTACAACTGGTCTCACTGGAGGAATGAGAGTAAGATGCAGCATTTTTTTACATATTTTTGCCTAGTGGAGATCTGACCTTAGGTTTATCAGCACTTCTCTTTTTGTGACTGAAAGATAACATACCTTTTGAAAGCCAGAGCTGACTGCAACACAGCTTTCTCCTCTCTTTTTATAGACTTTTAGTTGCCTGCAGCTAAGAAAGCATTGTGACTTACTCTTCTTTTTCTCTCAGTTCTAGGGAAAATTCGAACTGCAGTGGGCAGTGCCCAGCTTCTCATGGCCCAGAAATTTTACCAGTTCAGAGAACTTTGTGAAGAAAACCTGGTATGTAATTTTTCTGATAGATACTACTGTGTGCCTTTTACTAACCCTGTGAATAATCCTACATAAATTGAACTGATTTTCTGACCAACACAGCAGCTTTCCCAGTAAAGGCCTTGATATAAATTTGGGAGTAACTCAAACTTGTCAGAGTCATCATGAGTTTCACAATAGCTTGAGATTCTTAAAATAAAGGCAAAAAGCTTTGGGTGAACTATCAGGAGGCTCTGCTACTGACCCCAGAGGAGCAAGGGTCTGTCCCTTGACCCTCGAGTTCATGGGTACTCAGATGGGTACAGCATCTTAAGGTCTTTGAGGGTAGACCAGAAATCTCCTGAGTTCGGCTTTCCCATGTGTTCCTGGGAAACAAGCCCCAGACTAAAATCTGCCTCAGTGGACAAATGCAACAGAAATTGGCTCTGTATTCATAAGACTTCCAATTCATAACATAAAAATTGAAAAAGCCTTCTGACTGCACATCTTTGCAAGTAACAGCCTACAACTGGGCAACCTGCTAGTGTCAAGTACTGAAAAACTAGTAATTGAAGTGTAATCTCTGGTCTCCTTATGATTCTAAAAATATATACTTTATTGTTTTCAATAATTGCACCTTTCATGGTATAATCATCCTACCAAAATCTGTTGTCAGTGTGCCTGTGAAAAGCGCAAATAGAAATTTTATGAGGCAAGCAACTGAGTCTTTTGGGTTTATTGCTTCTGAAGAGGAAGAAAACTAAAGGCAAAGTAAAACTTGAGCCATGTAAAACATCATGCAAGGTGCTACTAGTAATTTATTTATTTATTAACAACAAAATTAATAACAGTTTATCAGTGTAGTCTGACAAGGCCGTGGCACACACGACACCTTGCTGACTGGTGTAGACTCCTCAGCATTTATGAAAAGCACGGTTGAAGTGAGTGTATGCAACATCTCATTTTAATTAAAGAGTTTCAGCTGGGAACCAGCTGATAGAGACACATCCTGTAGAAAGCCTTCCCTCATGCTAACCTTGCCAGTGGAGCAGGGACAGTTTCGTGTACGCCCACTGCATGCAAAAAGCATTCAGAGCCGTGGTGCACTGAAGGGACAGAAGGAAGGACAGGATTTCTTGGGTCACCAGCCTCTGGCCCAAGATGTGCTGAAGATGCTGACTGTCCAGATGTGCTCTTCTGAGCAATGCTCTTGGGCTGATGAGTTTGCACACACAAAGCAATGATCCCCACCTGTGTCCCAGTTTCATTCTCCCAAAAAATCTACATGTAAAAATGGGGTTACTGTGCTTCTGCATGTAGTCTTCTGAGCTTTTCACCCTGCACAGGCTATTCTTGACAAACAAACAAAAAAAAAAAAAGAATTTGGCCTGAGGTGTATAAGAGACAATTTTACTTGAAATGGTGTATTTTTGTAAACCTTACATTCTCAGAGTGTAGAAAAAGTGTTCACACATTGGTATATCACTATTTGCACATGCAGGAAATGTAAATTTGCACAGATATCACTTTTTTACAAGCGTGAGCATGGGGGGAATCCTTCCTCATGAGAGTGAAGAGGAGGCTGGCAATTCATTTCAGTGCAGATAGGATTGCCACCGGTTGTGCCCAGGAGCATCCCTAGGCAGCTCCTGCCACAGGGGCCCTTTACCCTTAGTCTGCTGGGGGTACCTGCTGCCTTTGGTGAGTGGGGGTTTGCAGGGCACAGCAGCTCAACACCGAGCCAGACTCCTCGAAATAAAACCCGCCAGTAAGTAATGCTTTGCTTTGCTCCTCTCTCTGGGTCTTATCCATCACTTGGATCTGCTCAAACCTTTGCTAGCGAGATTCATAACCATTTGCACGAATGCTTTACATTAAGAAGTACTAAAGCCAACGTGTTTTTTTCTTCTGTTGCACAGAATCCTAATGCACATCCACGGCCGACCTCCCAGGATTTAGCAGGGTTTTGGGATATGCTGCAGTTGTCCATAGAAAATATTAGTATGAAATTTGATGAACTTCATCAGTTAAAGGCCAATAATTGGAAACAGATGGATCCTCATGACAAGAAGGTAGAACACTGTAGATTTTGTATGCTTCATTTAAAACCCTGCACAAATACTGGACAGATTAAATAGGCCTCTGTGTTACAGCGCTGACGTTAAAAATGTGAAATGAAGCTCATATCAAATTAATTTCATTGTAATAACAATGTTTACATAATAATCATCTGGGATATTATCTGTAATATGTTTCAGGCATATTTTTAAACCAAATCTGTCTTTGTGAATCGGATAATGGGAATGTGGTACTTTGTTAAGCTTTACATTTAATCATATTAGACGATCAATCGTTGGAAGGAACTGCCTTATATATTGATTCTTAAAATTAAATAAATCACATTTACGGTTCATATTATTGCATACAGCAAGAGTTCTAGGTTTTGTTACTGAAAAAACTAGGGAAACACTGTAACCATCGCTGACTTTGGTAGCCAGATTACAAACAGCAATATCAAAAATATGCCTTCCAAAATCTTACATGAAGGAATTACATTTTTTTGTCCATTTGTTTGGGGTTTTTTTAGGGGGGGGGCTTTTTTTAAATGGGTGATTTCACAAACACATTCACTTTGCTGGTAGTGTTGTTTACCCGAGGTAACATAAAAATCATCTGGAGCTTTGGTCTTTTTTTTTTCTTTTTTTTCTTTTTTTTTTTTTTTTTTTTTTGGTAAATGTAGTCTTCTTCTGTCACCATAAAAAGCTACCACATCTCCAAGTGTGAGTCACATTTCACTTGACATTCTCATTTGGCACCATCATCTTTTTTTTTCCTCCTCACTATCCACCTCAAGACAAACAGCACTTGGGTGAGCCAAAATACACAAATGTCTCAGAAAATCCTTAGAACACAGACCCATTCCTAGAGGAATCAACGGTCTAATGTCACGCTCCTATAGGTATGTAATTTGGTGGCTGAATTTCCGCTGTGACTGGTCTGATAGCAATGAATACAGCCAACAGGTAGGGTCATCAGAAGGAGGGGGAGCATGACTTACAGGTACAGCGGCTCAGACAGGAGTCCTGGCTACCCCAACTTATGGTCAGCTGGCTGCCGATGACCAAAGTGGTGTTTTCTTTTGGACAAATAACCATAATAATATCAAACCCCGTTAATCTTGCAGCAGGAAGCTTGTACAGGCAGTGCTGGTAGCACTATTCCTCCTCCTCCAATCAAGACTAAATACTCATTCCTGACTTAGGAGTGCCATGTTCACACCATTTGTGCACACCTAGTGTGTTTGGTAGGGGAATGAATGGGAATGTGTTTTCCTAGTCCAAGGTACTGAAGGCAAGTCATTTTCTTATCTTCTTTTTTTTTCCAGTATCTATCAGAAAAGGAAGTTTAAAATGCCAAACATGCATGCACAGAAATGCTGGTATATGGTCTTTCATTAGCTTTTACAGTAAAGTGGGTAGGCTGAGTGTTTGCAATTGCAGCAGTAAGAAATGAGAGCTTTCCTTAAAAAAAATGTGCCTTTTCTTTGCTTCTGAAAAACATTTCAAAGAGTTTCCAACAAAAAGAAGACTATAACGGTTTAAAGGAAGTTAAGTAGTGCTGAAGAAAGGGACCTACAGTAGGAAGGTAAAGATTTTAAAGAATTACACTGTGTTCTTGTTTCAACAGCATTTGTCTATGATTTTAGATGAAACAGATCATCTCTTTTCTTAAAAAGGATTAAAAAAAAAAGGAAGAAAAAACTTTCTGCAGAATTGATATTTGCCTTTGGCCTTTGCCACTGGGCCCTTTTTAAGCAGCATAGATTAATCCTTGGATGGAGAGAAAAAGCAAAGTATGAATAAGTGTAACTAAGCACCTTTATATTTTGAGCCATGGAAGCTGTTGTGAGCAGCATGAGAGAAAACGAAAGGGCAGAATGGGACCTTTGTAGTGTGATAAAATCCCTTCGCTCAGAGACCGTGTTCACAGTTGGAAGGGGATGTAACTTAAAAGACAATCTAATTAACTTGACAAAGTCTTTGTGGACGCCTGAAATTCAGTTCTGAATACACTTTTCTTTTGCGGGAGAGATCCCTCTCTGAGGGTTTTTTTTGTTGGCTTTTTTTCTTTTTTTGTGTGTGTATGTGTGTGTACATGCACCAGGATATACATAAAAGTCCTCCTTGTTGGTCACGTATCCGGAGCTAGCTGCCACCGTGATGATTAATGCATGTTCTCTTAACTGTTTTTAAGTTTTTCCTACCAGATTTTCTATTTCTAGCTGAATGTAGCTTCATGCCTATTTAGCATGAGGCCAGAGTGTGTGAGCTTGGGCAGAGAGACCCAGAGTGTGGGATTTTTGAGCAGACACTAAACTGCTACGAAATAGATACATAAATATATGGTGTTTTTTAAAAGCTACTTAGTCTGATGCACCAGCTGCAGACAGCTAGTTCCCATCTGCATTTGGGAACGCCAAAGCCATGGCATCTCCGTGTTGCAGGAGCATCTAGCGCTATGCACGGATAGAAGAGGGTGGCCCAGGAGCTGGGGCTCTCCAGAGTTCCTCTGCTGAGAGCAGCGTTCCCTCCCGGCTACGCCAGTGGCAAGAGCTTGGTCTCTTTCCTAGTCCCTGGCACTAAGCAGGTAGCGGTGGGGGCCTCAGCCCTGGCAGCACCATCCCCGAGGAGAAGTAGCACGGCGGCCGCCCTCCCCTCCCCTTTGCCCTTGCCCTATGTTTATGAACCCTTGAGCACAAAAGCCAGTTGACTGAAGACAGAAAGGCAGATAAGAGCTAACAAACCTTAGGTAAAATGTGTGTTCTAACTACTGACATATCCTAGTTTTTCCCACTTTTCCCTGAGAAGCTGTATAATGCCATTAACCTTCTGCTTTGATCAGGAGAGAAGGGTCCCTCCTCCAGTGCCAAAGAAGCCATCGAAAGGTCAGGTGCCACTCATACGAGAACGCTCTCTGGAAAGCTCGCAGCGTCAAGAGGCCCGGAAACGGCTGATGGCTGCCAAGCGCGCTGCATCGGTCCGCCAGAACTCAGCTACCGAGAGCGCCGAAAGCATTGAGATATACATCCCCGAAGCCCAGACCAGGCTATGAAGGGATCCAACCGGGAGGACTCTCTCTGGCAAGACAAGCCTCATGTATAATCTGCCCCTCTAGGCTCCTGCTCAAGGTCACCACGAAGTATTTGTACCTCCTCCTCTCTCTCTCGCTCTCTCTACCCTCCTCTCCCCCTCCCCTCTCTCTGTACACAGCTGCCCCAATGCTCCCAGTGAACTCCACTGCCGTGGCGTAGTTGTCGGTCCTCCGAGAGATGTCCTCTAATCACCCTTGCTTTCTGAAGGTTCGCCCATGTCATCACGATGCTTTGTCACATGTACTGATGCTGCCACTTCGCCTCATGTAAACGAGTACGATCCTTTTTTCTTTTCTGTTTGAAACAAATAAATGCAGCGCTCAGACTTCCACACACCCACGCACCTGTACAGTAGATGCTCCATTTAACTTACTCATGATCTTTAGTTGACCTAAAGCTAGTCTGTTACCCAGTGTACAGCAATATCAAACTGTAGGGGACTTTGGTATTTTCAGTCATGCAGGGTGATCCTTTCGGACTCTGCCGTCTTCCTCACAAAAGATGAAAGGAGCTATGACTCGGATTCCCCTCTTTTTATTACTGTTTTTTTTAAAGCAGATGGCGCACTTTATTCTAAACCTCCGAATCACATCTTCACCTGAATTAAGGAGTCACACAAGGGGAGGGAGCTGGGGTGGGAGCGGGGAGGGGGGGAAGAAAAAAAACCCCACAGCTCTGGCAGGTGAAAAAGTGGAAGTATATCCCGCAGGTGAGATGGCGAGGGATATAAAAGATCCTGTGGAAAGATACCTGCACACTCACAGCTGCACAAACTGCCTCATTTTTATTTCATCAATCACTACTTAAACATTTCAATCAGCAGAAGATTGTAAATTCGATCTTCCAGGGAAATAATCTATTTTGAAAGGCAATAAAAGAGTAAAAAGGAAGGAGATAAGAAGCAATGACAGTTGAAGAGATAATATAAAAGAAGGATTTTCTTGTCCAAGTATTAAGAATTTTTAAAATTGTACTGTATTGTCAATTCCTCTTGTATTGTATTGTATGGATTATATTGGTTAAAAAAACAAAAAAAGAAAAAAAAGAAAAAAGCTTGGTTTTGTTGATGTCTTAATCTCGGTGGGACCATCCAATCTCATACGTCCACGCAGCCACACACGGACACCTGTAGGTGAATTACTGTACATGGAGCCTCTGATGCTTTTCCAGGCCAGGCTTGCTTTGCTCTATCCACAGCTGGTTGTATGCTACAGTTCAGACTGCTTATCACCAAACCGTCCATATTTAGGAGTAAATTTCTGATTCAGCCTCCTCTAAATAGTATAAAGTATTCACTTGAACAAGAACAATAGACTATTTTTCACAAGTTATGGGATCAATATGAACTTAATATTTTTCACGACAAGCCTTCCTACCCTGGCTTCTGCCATTGTTTTGCAATCACTAAAAATATGCATCCTAAGTAGCTCATTAATAGTGGGCGGAAATGGCAGATAATAGGGCTGGAGAGGAGCCTGAGAGGTCAACTCCTGTGTGTCTGTCCCCTCCAGCCACCTCTGGCTGGGGCAGGATCTTGTCCTCCAGCTCCTCTGATGAGGAACAATGCCGACCACGCTGCTACTGGAATCTCTTGTGCCAACATTAGGAAAGCTATGTCAGGCATGTTGCTGAAAGCGAGTTGTGTGCGTGCGTGTGAGCGTGTGTGAGTGCGCACACGCGTGCCTAGCTGGCACGTGCTGCTGCCAGCAGAATTAGCGTGAGCTGCTTTGGGTGACAGGGCTGCTTTGGGTGACAGGGCTGCTTTGGGTGACAGGGCTGGTGTGGGCAGAGGAGCGCTGTGCAGTCCCCAGCACGTGTGCAGTCCTGCAGCGACGTCTTCCAGACTCCTCTGCTGCTCCCTGCGTGCTCTTCACCCCATCTGCCAGGGCAGGGGGATGCAGGAGGGGAAGGCAGGCTGCTTTCTGCTCCCAGTGAGCACAGGCACAGGACAGCCCCACCATGGAGAGGCACGGGTGGCAGCCCTTGCTGCATGCCAGTGCTGGCTGGCTGTGCCCATGGCTGCTCAACCTGTATGGACAGTCCAAGCAGTGAAAAATCCCACTGCACATGTGGCGTAATTCTGCAGCTTGCACTTAAAAAGCGTTGAAAATCGTCATCGAGAAGTTAAGCTCTTGCTAAAACTCTTCATCGAGACCATGCCAGACAGCTTCTTTTCCTATGACATCATAGCCAGGTGCTAATTTAAGTTTATTCGAGAAAATAGGAGAGGTAATAGGTTCTGGCACCAAGTATTTTCATGAGAGCATACTAAAACCACTAGAGAATTTGCTACCTCTCAAAGCCATCGATATCTGAGCTATGTCTTTATAAACAGGGCACAAATATTTACTGCTGTGGTTTACAAGAAAAGGGCTAATAATTTAATATATAAAAGACTTTTAACTAGAGTAATCAGAAATCCAGTGTAACTCTAGAGTGCTTGGTGTTACAGGAGCTTCAAAAGGTTTGACCCTCTAAGCGTTTGAATACCAGTGTATTTGCTAGTTTTGAAACACTGCATTTAACTTTTAGCAGCAACAAAACATCACCGTGTTTGCAGTATGTAATAGTGCCAACTGCCACTTTTGAGCATATATAGTCATAGGAAGTATTACTTATTTGGAACTCATTTGTACTGAAGTATTCAAAGCAGTACCTAGGTGAGAGTCCACATTCACAACTGTGTCTCAGACTTACTTAGTTTTGTGAACGTTTTATGAGAGATGAGTTAAGACTTTGGTTGACAAGTGGCTACAGAAATTTAATCCAGCAAGTTCCCCCCTAAAAAAGCAGAAAAGTGAAGACTATCTAGTCTTGTACATTACAACTTACTGTATTTGTATATCATAGAATATTTTTTGTATCTATTTTAAATGACTTTATTCTTAGCTGAATGCTTGTTAATTCATTTGGCACTGGAGAGGTTATTATAATGTTTGCCTAGTTTTTTAGCAAAATATTAAAAATACAGCCAATACCAGAAAATAGAAAATAAAATAATTCTGTCCCTAGAATGCCACTAGTTAACCACTTGACTCATTTACCAACACTAATGCTAATATATCTGCTCCATCATCTGTTTTAGTATAATTTGTAACTATTTGTTTTTAGTCTAAACTGCCCAGTGTATGTTAAAAATGCCTATATTCTGTTTCACTTTGGGACTAAACTATTGTTGTTTTTTTTTTCTTGGGGGAAATTTTAGAAAAGGTTGGTTTTGTCTCCTGCTTCAAAAATAAAAAAAAAAAAAAAAAAGAGGTATTTATTATATTTTTTGCAGATGTTTCCATAAAATTCTCATAATCTTTTTGTAAAGAAAGATGAAGAAATGGATTAAAGATTTTTAATATTTGAAAAGGTAAATAGAAATAATTTATTTGTAATATATTTGTTTATTTATTGGTGTTCCCTTAATGCTTTGATGTGCACTATCACTTTAATTTAAACTGTATCATTGTGAATTTATTGGGGTTTTTAGGTTTTTGTTCAGTTTGGTTTTGTTTTTTTTTTTAAGGAAAATGGTCAAATGCATATTTTAAGTAGAATGTAAATCACTGGCCTACCTGCATTCCCAAATGTGATTTTAAAATGTTTTTGATTTGAAACAAAAGACACAAATTTGAAAGCCTTTAGACAGAGGAGAGTGTTTTTATGGCTTAACGATTTGGGTTTCCATAGGATTATCTATCTGGTTTGTGTGTGGACAGGAAAATGTAAATAGATGAATGTTTCCCATAATGTAAAAAGAGCAAATTAATAAAATAATTAATGCACTGCTTGTAAGAGCTGTGGGTTTTCAATGCAAATTCGTTCTTCCAGAGCTGCCAAGGCATTTCATTTGATGTGGTCAAGGATAAAAGCACGACAAGCAGAATGTTTCTCTTAAGCTCTCATTGCTTAAGACCAGCCCTGCAAAGTCTCATCCAAAGCATCCTGCTGAGCACCCTGGAAGTGTTCATCTGCACAGAGTTGCTCACAGGCATAAAAGTTGTCCTGATCAAGGCCTTGAGCCTTAGCAAAATCTTCAAAGGCACTTCTGCACGGAGCCCAGCCAAACCCCACTGAAGATGCCAGGAGTTATGCTGGGGACTTCAAAAGAAGTGGCAAGAAGACCCCAGCCTGATTGGTTTTCCCCTCTCTGCTTCCCTTTCATTTTCTACTTATGTCCCATGATGTCTGAATTTTGAGGGGCAAAAGAGATCCCTGGCAGGCATAGCTAACTTTCCCTTCACTGGAATCCTGCATCCAGATGGGGTTTTTTCCCACTGTGTGAAATAAAGACAGTCACCAAATCCCACAGAAACCTGTCCTGGATGATGATGTTCATGGTTATACCGGTACTTGAACAGGTCCTGATTTACTTCGTAGTACCTAGTGTGCCAGTGCTGCACCATGTACTCTCTGCCCATGCTTAGACCCTCAGCACAGAAAGGCCAGAAAGATTTATGCTACAGATCCATGGGCAGGGAAAATTCTTGGGAAAAATCCCAAGATGAAGGGATTTTACTTCACATGCTGGAATTTATGTGCTTGTTAGTGACTGATAAATGGATGCACCAGGGATGGGGTGGAAAAAATGCTTTATTACTTAAAAACATTTCTGAGGTGTCTGGTACCTTTTTGTAATGAGGATAGCTCGGAGGGAGTAAAACAGCACGTATGTTTCTCACTGTTCTCCAGCAGAATTATGAAGTCCAAGGCATGGCGCAACCCCGCCTTTCATGCAGGTAAACTTTATCCCTATTTATACTCAATGTTTCCTTCCAGATCAAATCAGAAGCCTTCCCCAGAAGCATATCTTGTTGCCAGTTTGTTTGCCAATGTCTGTCTCTCCTGCAAGACATTGTTTTTGCATCACGCAATAGGCAAATAATTCACTTCAGCCGTCAGTTTGGAGCATGTTCACCTATCAAATCTGATGACTTTGAGCTGACATTTTTGATAGCAATTAATGATAAAAATATTGGCTGCTCTGCTGCTACTGGTATTTGTTTTTGAGGTCATAGGTTTATACATGATTTGGAGTGCAGAGAGCAAGTGAATTTCTCTTTTCCCATTATGCATCACGTTACAGGGTTGGGTCAGCCCCACTTAGCCATGGTCCTGCACTGAGCAAACCTGAGACCAGCGCTCACAGCTGAAAGATACTCATCCCCTTTCCCTTTAGTCTGCTGCTATGCCAGTGACCTATAAAACATTGCTGTGCTGTCACAGTAAGTTTATACACAACATCATCCCTTCCCTGTGCTTTTGCACATGGGGAGGTTTTTACAGCCCCTCTTCTGCATGGCTGCTTGGCCACCGTTGTGGCAGAAGAAGGTAGCTGCTCTCACTTGATTCATCAGGACGCATTTGGATGCCAGCTGCAAAACATGACGTGACTGGCCCTTCCAGCCAGCAGCCAGGCTTTCCCACGCTTGGGTCCCATCGGCGGACAGCACCCTTCTCGGTAGTGCGTGTGGGTAGTGCGTGTGATTACAGCCGGTCCTCTATTGCTCCGTGACTCACATGCCCCACTCGCAGTGAGACAAAGGGGCAAGCAAAGGAACAGGGCTTCCTGGTAATTGTGTTTTTCATGGTTCTCTTCACTGATCCAGTAACAACATAATCATTGAAATTAGAGACAGAAAAGCTCTGCTGGGGCATTGTGTTAACACTCTGCCAGTTCCAGATTGCGATCTACTGAGCTGTGGCAGGTAAGTCATCACCTCCCCAGCTCCGCTCCACCCAGAGGGAAAAAAAACCACACACTAAAGAACTGGAAAAAAAAAGAGCTATATTAAAAAACAAGCTGAGTTGTGACACTGCCTCCGCCTATTATGAGCTACTCCTGGTGCAGAGGCCTTCATATCATATTGATTCTTCACTTAACTATCTGTGACAGGGTGACAAGCTTTTCCTCATTTTCCACCAAGCAGAATGGAAACAGTTACGGAATTTGCCACCTCTGTTCAAAGAGAGGGAAATACTGGGGTGTTGCAGAGCCTCTGAAGAAGGCAACAACTGCACGGCCCCTGAGCTACATGGACGGTGACACTGCCATATTTCAAAGCTGTCAAAGGTTTTGGGAGAGGGATGGGCCTTGCCTTGAGTTAAAGAAAAGCAGTAGGACAGAGTGTGACGGATGTTTTATGGGTATCAGATATCTCACCAAGGTAAGATAAGTCACTGTGTAAACAACCATGTGCTGAGGCAAACACCTTAGTTTGGAGATGGTAACTAGGGTGCTGAGATGTTGAATAGCAAAAGATAACCCATTCCGATGTAACTAGCCTATTTCCCCAGTGGGAATGTCCAACCTATCACTTATCCCTGGCTTCAAACTAGAGAATTATCAAAGTCATGTCCCTAAAATGCTATATCTTACTTTCTCCTGTTGTACTGACTCTGGGTGCTCACAATTGCAATCTGGAATGGCTTTGTGAGTGTGTGTTCAGGACTGTGATCATCCCTGATTTTTTTGTAGCACTGAAAATTTACTGCATTGCACCAGTTGGGCTATATTATTTGTTATCTTACAGCATGTTCTTTCTTCTTTTTTTTTTTTTAATAAGTGGTTGTAATAATAACTCACTGTGCTCCAGCCCTTTTGTCAGTCTTCAGAAGAAAACTCCTATCACCTGAAAAAAAAAAAAATACTGGAACTTCTTCATTTTGTAGATTGTTCTGGTAAATCTTGGCTAAGCTAGGCCTAAGGGGAAGGAAATTGAGATAACTGATGCACTTAAGCATGTGTCATTCCTCATCTCTCCAGTCAATAATTGACAACAAAAGGGGAAAAAATAAATCATACGGGTCAGGCAGCTTACAGATGATGCACTAAAGCTGAGATGGCATTTTGCTATGCTGTGGGACAATCACACCTGTAGCAACAGCTGAACGGGGAAATCCCTTCCCACCTTGGAGCAATGTTTCAGTAAACAGCTTTTAAATATGTGACATCCCTTCCTAGTGCATCAGTACCACCATGACCACAATTCCACCATTTCCACAAACCCCAGAGGTAGCATCAGCCCCAGGGCAGTATCATGGTGCCAGCTGAGGGCAGGGAGATACAAGCCCCTGGGCGACAGCAGGCCTTGCACAGGGCAGGGCATTGCTATTGAAACAGCGGCAACTCTAGGGGAATGTGGTGTGGATTAAACACAACCCAAAAGTAATCCAGGTCATATGGCTGCTGCTTCCATGAGGTAAGCAGTCACAGTGGGAAAGAAGAGTTTTAAAGGGTGACTTTTCTTTACATCTTGCTATCTACTGTTTTAATCCAGCATAAGAACCAGACTTTGAATTTTAATGAAGTTACACAATTGCATTTGCAGTGTTGGGAAGGAAACCAGACTTCATCCCAGACTAATTGCCAGCTATAAAATTTAGTAGAGGCATACATAAAGACAAACCTGTAGCAACTTCAATGGAAACATGTTCGTGTGTCAGTCTTCAAGTGAATCCAGAAGAGCTTTGCCTAAAACACACGAATTTTAAGTCGTGATCCTCTGCAAGAGGATCCTATGATCTTGCTCACTGCTCTGATTCACCATATAGTAAATATTGCTGTTACTTAAAAAATGTAAAAACTGGTGACTTACATCAAAGAGGCTGTATGACTACACATAAAAGAACATCTTTGACAAACAGAGGGCATGTATCGATCTGAAAGACTCCATTAAGTACTCTTTTGTATTACTAACCTAATGCTTCAACTGACAAGAGGTTTCCTTTTGTTTACATCTTTCCTGGCAATAGCATCATGACAACTGCAGCCTGTCTGCAAGAATGTACAGGGACCTGGGAACCCAGCCATACATTAGCAAACTGCAGTGTACTCCACGTGTTTCTCATCCTTTGCTTAACAACCTTGTGCTTGTAAAAAAAGCTGCTTGTGTGCTGTACTGCATTCATTGTGATGATTCATGTCTATCAGCATCTGCCAGTCAAGGCTGGGATTTCAGGTAGGAAGCAGCCCACCTCCTGTATTTTCTCTCTGAGATAAAAATTTCTTTAGTGGAAGGTGGGAAATAAAACCAGGAAACCAAGCCAAAACAAAGAAAACCTGGTGAAGCATGCAGAGTTTGTCATTAAAGTATAATCCAAACAGATTTTGTTTGTCAACAACAACAACAAAAAAAAAGGCCGACAGTTGCATAAGCCAAAATAACAATTCCGAAATGATTTTTAACTGGAACTGTTTTCATGTCGAGTAGCACGTGTGAGCTTAACGCTAATGGTTCGAGGCCGTCCCAAGTGTCGAGTGGTGAGATTGCAGGTGCTGCCACAGCATCCCTGCCACATGCATCAGCAGTACTTGCCACTGCCAGGGGCTGTCAGCTGCAGTGCTGGTGGCCAGGAGGCCTCCCCTGTGGCACATCCCTCACTCAGACGGTACAAGGGCATTTAGCCACGTGTTTTCTGCTTTACCTCACACTGACGCCAAATCCCACCAGAGCAGGTTGAATGGGTCTCCTTAAACACCAAAATTACACTCAAACACCAGTAATTACACTTGCCTGGGATGTAGGCTTATCTTTGAACTCACACAGCTTTTGTTAAATTATCTTTACACCTCACCTCTCTCTCTGTCTCTCTGATTTTTCAATAGACAACATGAAACTCTGCTCTAGCACCTCAGGAGGCAGTGTATTTGCTCTGGACTTCCAGCATTGTAACTGGGAGCAGAATTTGGATCTGTTTTTTCTTCCTCTCTTAAAAGGTCAGGGAAACATGAAACCGCAAAAGGCTAATTCTTCTCTGTGTCACATTTCTGTGAGCCCAAAGGGCAACATAGCAGTGGTATTTTTAATGCCTTTTTTCCCCCCCGACTTTTCAATCCACGGTTCTTGGCACGACTGGTGACAGCTCACACAGTAACACACTTACTCTCTCATCGTTCCTTCTAAGTTGCTTCTGATGAATATTGGGAGCACCAGAAAGGGTCCCAACCACTGCAGTGCACGTGTGATAAGCAGGGGGAAGAGCTGGGGGTCATATCACAAGGCTTGGCCTCATCACAGGTTTTCTGGTTCTGGTGCATGGTCACAATCCACAGTATTCCGCACACACACGCTTCGTTATCGTTAAACTGTAAATATTGCAAGAAGGTATTCAGTGTGATTTAATATTCCTATTAGTGCCTCCAAAGGCCCAACAAGAGAAGCTGCACTCTGCTGGGCTGAGCATGGTGTAAATATTGATGGTTTCTGTCTTGCAGTGTTTACAATCCAAGAAGGAGCCCTGCACCAGAGCTCTCTGCTACAGTTTTGTTATTTGTCTTCAGAAATGATTTGTCTGATTTAAAGCATCATAAATGAGCATGTCCTTTCTTTTGCCACTACGAGTAGAGCAATTTACTTTACTTTGCTGTGAAGGAAAAGTTCTAGACCTAAATATTTTATCATCCTAATCAAGAATTAGTCTTTTGATATAAACCTAGAATCCAATACCTTTTCTGCAGCTGTAACATGCTACAATAAAATATGATCTCGCAGTTCCCAAACCCTTGCCAGGTAACAACGATTCAGCACAAGCAGGGCAAAGCATCACTTTGCTCCGCTGAACAGGGACATGCTCTCAGGTAAACTCACTCTAAGACCTGGTAATCGAAGAGGCTGCTCCCAATGCTGCCACACTGACAAGACACAGATATGTGGCAGTGGTTGTGGAGAAACCCACACCAGGAATCAGGTAAGTTAACATCACACATGTATATAGCAGGAGCAGGCACTACAGGAATGGCTTTTGGCCCAAGGCCAAGTGCCTTGCTGAGGGTGCTGGTGTTTGGAAATGAAATGACAAGTTTCTACAGCTGCAAGAGTCAGCACTGACACACAGCTTGCTGTACACTTACTCCAGCTGAGGATAAAACCTCTGCAAGGGAGTTGGGAGCTGTGCTATGCCTCAGAATACAGCTGGGCGCTGCTGCCATCCATCATGCAAGCATAACTTCTTCAGAGTTCAAAGGCAAAGTTGCAAAAGACTTGTTATTCCTCAGGGTGTTCTGGAGATTTATGTACCGTCATCTACCTGGGCAGTGGGAGATGTTTACCTGTCTCCTGTGTCAGCTGAGCTCAGGGAGCAGTAACGTGATTACAACACTTGAATGCTCAGAAATGCTTTCTGGCTCCTCATATCTCCTCATCTGATCTCCAGGACACCTCACCACTGTTAAAAAGAAAACACCACGAAAGCACCACCCAGCTCCAAACCATCTGAGGTGTGGGCCCAGAAGCAGCTCTAGCACTCTCCTTTTCCCCTGCTAGTGCAGCCTGCAATTTCATAAATGATATTTGTTCTTCCCACAAGCCTTACCTCATCTGGAGTCAGGGGGAGGCTTAGAGTCAGGGGTTTCGCCAGAGGCAGGTTATACCTGCAAACAAGAGAGTGGACATGGAAGGACAGCCTCCTGCCGCCACCACCACCGCGGCAGTGCTCATCAGAGCACCTCAACCAGAGCCGGAGGCTGCGATTTAAGCGCTCGGCCTCTCCCTGCTGCCCGCACGGGGAAGCTCGTACCTTGTTATTGCTGCCCCACCGCCGCACGCCCAGCGCCCCGGGGCCGCCGCCAGCGCTTCCGTCCGCGCTGTGCAAACACCGCTGCGCCCTTTCTCCACACGGATAATAATAGTGCCGCCCTCATTTCCCGCTCCCGGGAGCGATGGTGTGGGCACCGAGCGGCAACTACAGATGGTGGCCCAAGGTCTGGTTAATGTTTCAGCGCTTTGAGCCCATCACAGGTTGCACTTTGAGCCGTACACAGCATGTTATTGGCGGTCCTGGTGTTTAAAGGGGTTTTTCTACCGACAGGTCGGGTGCCTGACACCAGAAATTTCATGTCTTGTCAAAGCACCTGATCTCCACCTACACTGGTAAAAAAACAATAAGCGTTCTGTCATCAGCATAACCTTGATTTCCACATACTTTTGGGGTTTTTGCACGTGAGAAGAGGCTGCGGCATCACCAAATGCCCTGTTAACAGCCAACGGGGCAAAGTTCTTGTTTCCTTTGTAGTGAAAAAGTTCAAGGCCGGATTTTGATTATCACAAGGAGTAGTAAAGTACATAGAGCAGAGATCGTGCATTGGGTAGGAATTATCACCGAAGTGAAAAAACCAAACAGAAACAGCAAAACAAACTCCTGCCCAGCTGATGCAGCACTGCCCCACATTCTGGCGTGCGCAGCCCCTGTACCTGTGCAGCATACACAGCCTATGGAAAAGGCTGGGCTGTGCTCTGGATGCGGCACAGCCTGCCCCGGCACAGCACAACACCACAGCACGGCTGCCAGGGGAGCCCTGCCAGGGCAGCTGGGCAGTGATGGGCTCATCCCACCCTTTTGATGAGTAAAGTAAAAAAGTAAATTTTGTAAAGTAGCAAAGTCCAGTGTCATACCACTTAGCTTACACACCAAAAGAAAAAAAAAAAAAGAAAGAAAAAAGAAAAAAACAACAAACAAAAAAATAAAGAACAGAGAAGGTATCAAAGAACCTCTACTTTTATTTTTTATCAGGATCTGTTACCCTGAGCCATGGTTAGGATGTCAAGCACTCTTGTTTTGAATGTGGTGTTGATGATGGATGCACTTCCACACTACACCAAACCTTCCTCTTTACAAGGGTTTGAGTATTCCTCTGCAAATCTGGGAAAGAGGAAAATTCACATTTTACACAAAATTGAAGTCCTGCCTGACAGCTCCCCATCTGCTAGCCATGTCCCTGCTGTGTTGCTGCTGTTGTCCTGCCTTGGTTGGGGTCTAGTGCAGGCTTAGCTCCCCTCAAGGTTCCCAAAGAAATTGTTTTGTGTCTTACCATCAGATTGATCCACCCATGCAAATATCCCCAGCCGGCAAAAGTCTTGGGGATTTAGAGGCAAAACATGAACACTGCACTCGCAGTGGTGGTTTGGAGAAAAATGCAGACGAAGGACCGAGCTTGCAGACTCTGCCTGTAAATGCCACCAGCGCACACAGGGGGAGATCTGAAAAAAGCTCGCCGCTCCAGACTTGCACAACTGGACGGTGAGCAGAGAGGGGTAGGAGCCGTGGGAACTGGCAGTGGGGTGACACGGGACAGCGCGGGGACTGCCAAACTATTCAGCTGCAATCCAGAGACTGACAGTTGCGGCAAGAGCCATCTTCCCCCCACCCCTGCAAAACATTCCCTCTCCTAGAGATTTGCATAACCCTGTGCACATTTCCTGCAGTCCTTGGGCAACGACTGGGGTTGTGGTTCAACAATTTACAGGATCAAAGGCAAATTATGATCCTAATGCTGGAACAGTTAAGTTTTTACATGTGGGCTTTTTAGGTATCATTTCTCAAAGATCAAACTCCAGCGTATCCCAGGGAAGTAAGTTTAGGCAAACCACAGAGCTGAGGAGCAGGCGGGATCACTTGTGTTTTTTCTTATGTATAATCAAAATGTTTTATTAGGGTTTTCTAAAAACCCATAGCTCTCATTCTGTACCCAGCCTGTGCTGACTGGCTGCAGTTTCAGATCCCCAAGGTGGATCTCCTGGGCTGCCTTACAGCAGGGGATTTCCTAGGGCAGGAAGTCCATCCTGCAGAGAGGGAGGCTCAGCCAGTTCTTCCTTCAGTGGCAGACAGGGCTGAGGGTTTTACAAGCGCCTTGCATGTGATTTCCCTGCTCTCTGTCCAGGCCCCTGGCAGCAGGAGAGGAAGCGGCATGTAATGAGCCCTAGGTAGAGGGAGCAGTTTCAGCTCTGAATGGCAGCTCCCCACACCCTAAAACAAGGGAACCACCGGCGCCGGGAAGGCAGGCATCTGGGGCAGCCCACTTCAGCCCAGGCTGGACGGCAAATGCAGATGAGGGCTGGGGTAAGGCAAGGACTAAAGGCAAATCTTCAAGGAAATAGTGGATCTGAAGTCAAACTCCCCCTGAGCTCAACAGGCCTCACGGAGCGGCTGGGTCATGCCACAGATGAGTCATTTCTGCCAGATGGGGAGAGTCTGGGCAACACAGGCATCAGCTGGTCCATGCAGCCCTCCTTGCTCTTCTGACCCCGTGGAAGGAAACCTGAGCTTCTGCATCACTGCATTTCAAAAGCAAAGGAAATTAAAATTTTCACAGCGGAAATACCTCTTGCTTATCAGTGTAAATATGAGAGAAATTGCTGCAGCCCCCCATACCTCCTTCCATGCCTTCTGCTTATTTAAACTCACACTGCCACATCAGAGGAAACTCAGAGAGTGCTGCTCTTCAGCTGGGCTTCACATGCTGCCCTCCCCAAGACCACCAGCACTCCGTGATCACATGCAGGTGAAGGAGTAAGGTGCTGCAGGACCAAGTGTGAACTCTCCCATGGGGAGACCTGAATGTCTGCATTCCCATCACCTTCTCCTAGGGTCCAAGGAGATGGTAAGGGGTGTCACTCTCCCTTCAGAGGGTGACTGGGACATTCCCCTCTGCCCCAGGTGTCGTGGACACAGTAGCAGGGGTCAAGGTATGTTTGGTAGGGGAAGGGAGGCGGAGGGACTGATTGCTTTACAACAGAGAGTATGTGCTTTGCAGATGCAAATCTATACACTAAACCAAGATATTTACAGGAGGTGTTTTCCATGTACCACCAGCTAAGGAAGAAAGACTTCTGAGGAGGCCTTTGGAGAAAGCTGGCAGCACATCACTGGAAATACCTTGGCTGAACACAAGCCAGCTGAATTTAACATGAAGAATGAAGCAACTGCCTAAGCAGGGTTTAATACAATAACCTAAACTAACCTTTTAGTTCAGGTTGGCAGAGGAATGTCTGCTTCACACCTCACCAGGAGAAGGCTCATGGCAGAAGAGCCAGGACTCTGAAAGCACGCTGAAACTAGCAACACCAGCCACTCAAAACTAAAAATAATCCTTCCATTTTTGAAAATGCCCATTGGATTTTATTATTAATTGCTTTTCTCTTTGGCTTACCCCTGTCACAACAAAGAAAGCAGAAGTTAGAAAAAAGCTGAGCTATCTACACAGGGAAAATGTGCTTTCTCTCATGAACTGAAGTTGATCTGTTTGCATCAGAGCAAGATTTGCTGTTGTGGTTAGTGTAGTGAAGTAGCGGAGATCAGATGCCTTTCAAAACCGTACAAAACTAGTCAAAATATCTCTAACCTGGTTTAATGGACTATGCATGATATTGTGTAAGCAGTCTCAAACAGGGAGAGAAATGATAGAGGGAGAGTTCAAACAAGGAATCAGACTAGAAGTACAATGGAAAACAAAATAAAACATTGGATATAAGGTCAAGCAATCAGAACATTCCAGACTAGAAAAGGAAGTGAAATTACAAGCTCTGGCAAAACAGCTGAATGCTTACTCAGGAAAATTACAAAACTCTAGTGATCCTTACTATCAGTTATGTGTCTGCTATCCAGAACAATTTCCAAGACAAATTCATAAAAGCAAGCCAGGGGACATCACATTCTTCTCACATTGGTCAAGTGATATTGTTTATTTCTTTAATATAAATACCAGGACCAATACATGTATAGTATCCTTTCATGTATATATAGATAGGGCATAGATATAAATATATACACACAAATTGTGTTTTGATAAACTCTACAAGCTGATGGCAAATTATGATCAAGACTGTCTTCTCCATCAACAGCTTCTAGAGGACAGGCTTCTAAAGGCCAAAAGCCTCCACCGAAGCACTAAAATCTATTTGCCAATCAACAAAAAAACAATTTTGCTCCTGCAAATGAGCTAGAACATCAGAGGAAAAGTTGAGATAGGGAAGAACACTTGGTTTATGCTAAAACTAGATAGGATGCACCAGTTAAAGAAACCAAATAATTTATCCCTAATGGAAGCCACTCAGGCCCTAACTGTTTAGTTTTGGGGAGGAAGCAGAAACAAGTATGGAGTGTGTGACACATGATTTCCCACAGAGCTATCAGGCTGTAGGGACTTCAGAGGCAGGATCAAACATTCTCTGTATACTTACTGAATACCATACTAATAAAACTAATGGCCTCACAGTTGAGAATTGTTTCTGTACTACTACATATAAAAATGAGTATTCCCAAAAAGAAGGTGAGTCCTGCCAACTTGTGAAATGTCACTGATGGAGGAGCTCCAGGGCATTATTTCCCCATCAGTGTGGCAACACTGCAGGGATGGAAAGACTCCGAGAAGCCATGCAAACATAGATATACCTAGCGCAAAACCCACAGCTCTGGGACTGACCCACACTCGTCGTAGTCAGGTCAATCATCTTCATCATCAGCTAAATGATGTGATGAAAGACTCATAACAAAAACCACATGCAGGGTTTATATATGCCCAGACAAGGGTTCTTCACTCTGAGAGGGTCATGTTGTTACACAACTAGAGATAGGGCTGGGTGCCCAAGGCAGACACTGCATAGGCTGTAACTAAAGAAAGCAGCCACAGCCCTGGTCTGTGGTCCCAGAGAATCTGTTCAAGAATAGAGAGGGTTAGATGGCTGTCAGCTGCTCTCATTCAACTCACAATCTGCCACCTGTGCCCAACCCCCCCCTTCATCCCTCCAGTGAACCAATTCAAAGCACTGCTACCTCTGTGCGTTTTTACAGGTTTATTACACATTGTGTAAACAGCTGAAAGATCAACACCTTGTTTGTCAGTAGAAACACATGGAATTTGGCAGAAACCCTGCTATCCAGTGGGACACAGATTAGCTGGAAGACAGATGCAACTTATTCATGGCTGCGTCAGCTTCAGGGACTGTGATTCATGTTGCACAATGAAGCAGCACTGCAGCGCTACAAAGAGCTGTGAAGTCGGCCTGTTGGAGAAAGCCTGCCTGCTCTGCAAATCTGTGTAGCAGGACTTGAGATTCCTGCCAGTTGTAGTCCCGTACCTCACGCCTCATCTTCCGAAAGAAAAAGGAGTCTAAAGGCAAGTAAAGCCACTTTCAAAGGGAAGGGTGAGCAAAATGGCTTTGAGCTGTCAGTAGGAGTGCATGCAAAATGTAGATGGAGAAAGCAGCCTGAGTTTTTACTTTGTAGTGTAGCTAGCACAGGTTTATGTGATTTTCTGTGTGTGCAGAACTGCAGGCACTCATTGTCGTGACAGGGACTGGAATAGACACTGAACCGCATACAGCACACATGGGTGCAATTATCATGTCTGGAACAGCAACAGCTCTAAGTGACATTTTGCTAGAGTGAGTGGCTAATCTAATCTCTTCTCCTGCAGTCTGAACACTGGAACTCATGGGAGAAGAACCCGCTGAACCAGTGAAACAGGATAGAGACGTAACAACGCCAGCAGTTGATGAACAGGAGACTTAAAACAAGTAATGTCCTGAAAAGTGAACATGAGCTGTATTTGTGCCAGTAATCCCTACTGGGAAAAAGCCAGGCGGGAAGTTGACAATTGCAAGATGCCAAGTAGAGAAAGGGAAAAAAAACCACTAAATCACTTTTAAAGAGAAGTACAAAGTACTCCAAGGGTTCTTAAAAAAACCTGCATAAGCGCTGCAAGAAAAATGGCAAATGAAAAGAGACTTTGACAGGCAGGACACAGTTAACTGCAAGTGGCCTGAATACCATAGGTGTAAAAGTGACACTAAACAGGGTCATGGTGCACCTGGACTCCCAGCTGCGCTGCACCTTCTGTGGGCTGGGCTTCCCGCTGCAGCCTTACCTCATCTCCAAGGGGAAAACTGATTATTCCCCACCACACACACTGTCCCTCCCTGGTTGCTGCTTACTTTCTCCTGCTTCCCCTTTTCCAGTGAAGTTACCACATGCCCCTGCTCTGCCTGGGCAGCAGGATCCCACGGTTAGCAGAACCAGCATCGCCCGGAAGGGTGCAGCCATGCAAGTTAGCCCAGCTTCCAGCTCTCCTTGCCCCATTCCCTCCCCCATAGCACGAGGCCAGCTGTTGCAGCTCCAACGGTTTTACAGCCATGCACGCTGACCTCATGGCACAAGCTGGGAGACATGTGGGTTACCACAAGCCCCCCTCCACAACAGGCAGCGAGACACCACCCCCTCCATGCACGCAGGCAGCGACGCCAGGCTCAAGATTCCCTCCCTATTGTAATTATTTTTGCTTGGCGCAGAGATTTATCACATGCAGCTGCCACAACTTGTTTACAAGACACAAAAGCCATGAAAACAAGGTTGACGAAGCCTGTGTGTGAGCTGTTTTCCCTGGCATGAATTTGTCATACCTCTTAGCTCGCTGACGCCCTGGCTGGCCACACGGTCTCCAATAACACATGGCAGTGCCTTCCCTTCAGCTTTGGAGTAGCCAAAGTAGTGTGTGTTTTCAGTCAGAGGTTGGCTTTTTACAAAACTGCTTCGCAAGTAGGTTTATCACTGCTGCAAGAACAGCAAAACCACCCATGCTGTCTCATTTTCTTTTTTTTTTTCTTTTCATGGCAAAACAAGTTTCACAAACAAAATTTTTTGTTTACTTCACCAGGGATGTGTGACCAGCACGTGAAGGCTTTGGTTTGTTACTAGGACTCCTACTCAGTTCTGGATCCTAGCTCCACCCACTGCCCTACATCTACCTACCTTTGATAACTTTATCTAAAATTACTTCAGGTTTATGCTCAGAATAGATTTAGGTGAACTTCAGAAGCCTGCACCAAAACTATCAGTGCTAGATTAGAGGAAAGCAGAAACTCCCTTTTGAGACATTTTAGTGGGTACGCAATATGAGTCATTTTCTTCCTCTAAGTTAAACACCTCAGGGTAGGGAAAAGCTTTTACATGGTGTGGTGTCAGGTGCTACTCAGCCACAGGCGTTTGACTTACGACTACAGCCAAACTTCTAGTGTAACCTTAACACAAGTAATAATTTAAGAAGTATATAATTGGCTTCAAGCAAAAGTGGTCACCAGTGAAGCTCCCGGGGTAAGTCAGTCAGCAAAATGGAAATGCAGTGCTCATCACACAGGCAGGACTTTGGTGGTCATTTACACTAATGCCACTTTGTGTGGCATAATGGTAAATGAAAACAGCAGAAAGACCACAGGCTTTTACTTTCAATGAAAACTGTTAATCTGAATAGCAACAGCTTTCTTCTGCATTCTATTTTCATTTTCAGTACTGCAGCTGCTATAGTGAAATTACAGAACTGGTCAGCTCAACCAGCAAAGTTTTTTCTTTCTAAACTTGCTGACATTTTTTATTTTAAAGAGCAAAGTAATGAAGAGTAAAAATCTCTGAAAATGCCCTTTAATGATCTGAGTGCCCTACTTTTTCTTCACCCCACAGAACACCAACAAACTACTTTGAAAAAAGAAAACAAAAGAGGAAAGTGTCGAGCAACTCAAATCAAACAATGTAAACATATTTGTGAGGCTGTTTTTCTTTCATCAGTGCTTGAAGCATGGGGGTAAGGAGTGTTGCAAGAACATTCCTTCCTGCAAGAACAGGAAAGGACAAGGCATCTTCCAAAGCTTTATCAAAGATGACACTCCACTTTGGGTGTGTAGCACCCCTTAAGATAAATCACCTACTCCACAAAACCATATCTATTAACCAACTTTTCCCTCAACATGAACCTCACAGTTACAAAAAAGTACACTTCTCTTTTACAATTAGTCATTAAAAAAGCCTAACCAAATAATACATACACAGGTATCCCAGGAAAAATAGCTCAGAAGTATCAAGTACAGTGTGTCCAGAGACACTACACAAAGCTCTTCTGTACTCACCTGCAATTCCTTAAAGACAGAGTATACAGCCATCTCTATGTTCAAAATTATTTTCCAGCTTTATTTTCAAAGTATTTTAAAAAATAATTCAATATTCATACAGTATATTAGGATAACTGTGTTAACAAAGCTGATCCAGTCATAACTAAGCCAGTGTTTGCTGTTTGCCATTTTGATTTTAAACATGAATGTTCAAGAAAGGCAGAAGTTCAAAATAATTCAAAAGAGTACTCCAGAGAACAAAGAGAGTATTTCTGACACTAGAAAACAATAAAGGCCACAGAAAACAGAACGCATACACAGAGTGGTCGGAATATTGCAGTCTTCTTTCTACTCATAATGATATCCTTAAATTCACCAACTCTCCTGCTCTCAAAGCCCTCCCCCAACATCCCAAACAGACAACTGGTTTGTTTTTAAGGATTAGCCGGAACCAATTTTTTACCCTGGAGGTCTCTTATTTCACTGTTGTTGGAAGGATAAGGGTGGGCGACTGACATTCAAGTAAGTTGAAATGTGAGCTGCAAGTCTTCACATTTTTCAGTAATAAGTCATTTTGATAGCAAAGTCCTTTTCTGAAAGGTAACTTAGATTCTGCTGGCAAAAATACACCCCAATACAACAGGGATCTCTTCTAAATCTTAGCCAACCACCTGTTAAAGTATCTCACAAAGATCTGGCTCCCAGAACTCAGATTTCAATGCAATACAGCCTACTTTATTTCAGTCTACTAGAATTACTGAGGAAAAACCTTGTCACTGCTAGTCCAAGTAAGGGTAGAAGCCCATGCCCTCCCCCGTCAAAATTTGTCACCAGTCATGTCTAGGAGCTGCATCACAAAGATCTGCAAAGAACACTTGTCCCAGCCCCTCTTGTGGCCTCTTCCTTTTATCTTCAGATCTTCCCCATGGGCCATCACATTTCCCAGCCCTAAAATATTTCAAGGAGCCAAAAGCTGGAACTCTTAGAGGGGCCCAAGGTTTTCCTCTGAAATTTAGTCAGAGTTGCCTACATAGCTCCTCTTGGCCCCTCAAAAAAATTTCACCATAGCAGAACACAATCAGGTAACTTCTGGCCCACTTTTCAGCATTCTTTTAAACATCTGGTTAACAACAACTGCTAGCATAGCTCTCTAAACTGACCAAAGTCAGTGTGAGCTCGAAAATATTTCTCACTTCGATTTATTTCAAGGGTAATTGGTGTTTTTTGCAAAGCTTGCATTCAACAAAATACTCTGTATGCATCGCTTTTAAAGAAAATATTTTATTATATTATGGGAAAAAAGCATGATCATCCAAAGTTTGTATTGTTAAAAAAATTGAAAATTTAGACAGCGTGTTGGTATATTCCGTTCCACATGGGAATGATAAGAAGACTCTATATCATTACTAGATATTGCACAGTCTGAAAGAAACAAAACAAATCACATGATCTTGGGAAACATCTCACATTATGAAAAATCTACAAAGAAAACATTAAAAAAAACCCCAACAAAACACACAATCCTTTCTTTCTACAGTAGCTTTAAGTTTATAATTCTTGGAATGACCGTATTCCACTGAAGACCATCTCAGTGACAGGAAGCTTCATTTCAGCAATCCCCTTGTGCAAATAAGATTAATAAAAAAAAAAAATAATAATAATGCAGTGAAGTCTTTTGATATCGTGTGGGTGACAATAACCACACAGCTGTTAGATCCCTGCCTGGTAAAACAAAACGGGGAAGGAGAAGGAAGGGGATTTAGGCCATAAGTTTCGCCTGCAACTCCATCTCTGCCGCCCTTTTGAGTGCAACATCCACCAGTAGCTGAAATCCACTAAAATCCTGGTTAAGGTCTGGTGGTGTTGGAGGAGGAGTGTTAAAGAGCCCACTTTGTGTGTTTGCACCAGGTCCCAGTTTAGATGCGTCCTCATGGCAGGAGAGGGCGTTATCTGTGAAGCCACCAGCCGGGGGCTGCTGCAGGTCCGTGGTCTGGCCTACATCAGCTGGCTGGCAAAAGTGGAAAGGGGCGTCTTTCAACGCAGTCACAGTCGTGTGGCAAATCACCGACGGCCGAGCCAGGACTGATCCCGGGGAAGCCGGCTTGGAAGAGGACACAGTCTTGCCAAGCGGTGCGGCAGCGGGAAGGAAGGCAGTCTCCTCCAGCAAGGGAATGTAGTTCTTTGTGCTGATGGCAGACTCCACCAGGCCACCCTCGGGAAGCTTGGTCCCTCGCCGCGAGATAGTGAACTGATTTGGGTCTTTGCCATCCTTCCTCAGCATGTCAGGTAACAGCCTGCGGCGTGCATTGATAAACCAGTTGCAGACCTGGGAACACAATGACATCTTAATTTATACCTTCATTCATTCCCAACTATGTGTCACTAGAGCGGATGGCTAGATTAATGAATCCCTCCAAGCAGTTTCCCTCACTGCATAACAAAATAGAGACCTACTGACAAGTTCTGACACGCCTGGCAAAGGCCCTTCCCTTGTCCCGGTGCTCTAGCACCAACTCCCTGCTCCTGTTACAGAAAGCCCCGGGACATCTGAAGTCCAAACTAGGGGTTTAGCTTTTAACTCTGTGCACACACATTAACCTATTGGCTATTGTTCCCTAGCTTAGGTTAATTAACAACAGGAAAACCTTTTCTCTCTGAAGAGAGCCACTCCTCCCACAAATAGTTACTGATTTTCCTTGTTCAACTGACTGTGTCGACAGACATAACATGAATTACCTCATTTAAGTTTGTCCTTGTTTAAATATCAACCAGTTTCCTGGGCGATACAAGATAGTTTATAGTTTAACGTCTTTTTTCTGTTTACTACCTAAAGGAAGTTTTCTTGATGAAATTGCATTGAGAAAATTTTACTTTATAGCCAATTATGAAATTTGCAGTAATGAATTAATATGGAAAAATAAAGCCCAGGAGT
Source organism: Coloeus monedula (assembly GCF_965178545.1). NCBI lineage: Eukaryota > Metazoa > Chordata > Aves > Passeriformes > Corvidae > Coloeus > Coloeus monedula. The sequence goes on from NC_138781.1 coordinate 109,622,842, forward strand.
CAACAGGAGCGCTCCCTATTTAGCAGCTCCCAAAACCAAACCCTGGTTTACCCAAATTCTCATGCAGCCACCTTCCAACAACACGGGAAGCAGCAACGGTCAAAAGCTATTATACCAAAGATGATGACAGAAGATGAGAATGATGCATCCAAGGGACCTCACAGATGCCAGTGGTATCCCAGGATGAGAATCCAAACTAATCACACAAAAGCTTCACCATACCTGTACTAACACCCTTGAGTAGCTCTATCCCATATAGGTTGTTCCACTGATCTTAATGGCAGTGATCATACATATAATTATATATGTGCATGTTCTACTGGAATGAGCCTCAAGCTGCTGATTTTAGAAGTGAAGAATTACATGTTAAGTTGTGCATCTATCACCATAAAATCTCTGTTGAAAAATAAATACATTCTTCTCACAATAAATTACCTTGTACAGACACTTTATGTCTTTTGGGGCACGATTCTGCAAAAAATTAGCATGCATACTCCGATTTGTGACTGTCTGTTCTCCCAGAAAAATAATTTTATTCCCAATAAACAAAGATCATTGTAACACATCATCAATCTCTATCTCTCCTTACAAGTGCCATCAGCAAGAGAGGAGCAATAAAAAAGGAAATCTCACATGCAGTGTAAACATTTGTATCCATGACTAGACCACAGGTGAATCAAAACAGAGAACGGCTCCTTTAGAAGGGAGAACGACTTTTTAAATACCTGTAGTGTGGAAAGGTGTGTTTGTCGGGATAACAGCGCTTTTTCTTGCTCTGAAGGATAAGCATTGTATCGGTGCTCATAGAGCCAGTCCCGAAGAATCTGCACAGATTCCTTGGGCAGGTTGCCACGTCTCCGCCGTTTGCTTGAGCCAGCAGATGAGGAAAGATCCAGTGGAACATCCATAGTGTCATCATCCTCCGTTTCACTGCCTGATATTGCAACTACACCTACAATTGTAAGACAAGAACAATCAGCCTCCTAAATCCATAAACTACTCGGCTCCAGCACTGTACGGCACAGACATTTTATATCACATTAACTGTCTTTACTGTTACAGCCTCTTGAACAGGAGGTTCGTCCTGCAGCGTTAACTTGTCATGCTGCAGCTTTTCTGTCAGCTGAACAAAAAGTAGCACCAATGATCCGTTCCTAAAAGAATTCTTCTCTGCAAACCTTCGTTTTCTTGTTCCCCTGGCAACCTTTTATCTGCTGCACGTTATCAGATAGCTTCTATCTAATGAGAATATTGTCCAAGTTTGCTTGCTATGGTATGCATCCAGCGCTTTTTTCAAGGATAACTATCCAGTGGCTGGGCAAAAAGGTCAATAAGCAAGAACTTAAAACACCTAACGCAAGCAATAAGTTATTTAATTACTTCTTAACATGCTGAATTCTTTCCTACTGGGAGGGACAGGTTGTAGATTTTGAAATGACTAATTATATCTATTAAGAAAAATGAATGGAAGAAGGAAAGAAGAAAGGGAAAAACTGTTTGCCCCCACCCCTAAGGAGATTTTCACTTACGAAGGAAAAGAAAGTGCAGAAAGAGGGAAGAATCAGGTGCCTAAGAGTCCACCGGTTTATCAGGAAATGGACTCTCATTTAATTGCATTGTGTATCAAAGAACTGTGATCATTTAAATGTTCCAGTTTTTATCCTGTTTTTTCAACTTCATGGTTTTCATCTCATATTTTTATCCAAAGAAACATGTGTTCTGTGCTATGCTTATTATAAGGGCTCCAAATGTACAAGTTAACTGCATACCTTTGCCCTCCAACACAAAGGAAGGAACAGATTTCAAAATCTGACTATCCCTTTATATATCTATACCACACTACTAGTAACATGAAGCTATGTAGGTAGGTAAATCAAACAAACGAGCAAGTACTCAATAGTTAGGAAGACTACAATTCTACTCCTTTGGTAGGATACACAAGTCACTAGTTCTGTAAAACACAAAGAAAACCATGCTTTTAAGTACTCACCAGGTTAAACTCACCAGGAATTTTAGGAATCTTACAAGCTGTATACAAGTCCAAATAAGATACTACCCATGTTCAGCTTGTACAAATTAATAGTCATTTCAAGTGCACTCACACTGGCTTTCAGAAGCAGTTTTATAAACTATACTAGAAGGAAAACAAGCCCCTAATCTTTTTGTCTTTTGAACTTAGATCAGCTGGGTGAGGGAGTGGAAAGGAAGAAACTTTCTCATTCTTAACATCAAAACTAAAAACCTTGATAGTAAAAGCCAACTAAATGTCAAAAGTAAAATTTTATGTGGGCAACCACCCATAATTTAAAAATTCTATTTAAGGAAACAAAGTAAGCCCTAAATGACAAGAAGTGTACCTGTGAAAATACTAAACTATATAAAACTATGTTATATCCATAAGTAAAGGCACAGAAGGAAGTAAAGCCCTTTAAAATAACCAACCAACCACCAAAGCCTCCACCACCACACAAAGAAAGATAGAAGGTATGTCTGTGCAAGTTTTCCTTAATACTTGGCAGGAGGGTAGGGAGAGAAACAGAGAAGGACCTTTCCTCACACTTCCAAACTTCAGCCAAAGCTGACATGGTAAATTATTCTTTCCTTCCCCTTTTATGAATAGCTCGAACATCCTTAGTTTAAGTTATCCAATTTGAAATGCAGTTTTGATACACAAGCATTCCCAACAGCATGATCAATCTGCAATCTGTCTGGCATAGTTACTTCAGTAACTTACTTGGTATTGTTTTCATTCTCCCAATTGCTGATTTATGTAACTGACAAACACCAAACTAACATACCAAATTTTTCATCTGATGATTAGCTACATAAATTATCCAGTCATGGAACAGGAACAATAGGACAATATTTAAATAACCAACACAAGATAAACTCCAAATGATTTAAACAGTTTCTTAATTCATGTAGAAAGTATGTCAAAAGTTTGCTTTAAAATTATTCCAAGGAAACCACTTTGTCATAGCTTCATGGAAAGTGCTGTTATGCTTGCAACCTGGCCTGAGAACATGCCTTGCACCATGGGCTCCTGGAGCCATGAGGAGCACTTCTGAAAACAAAGATCCTGCACAGACAACAGGACAGCTCTGCAAAGCAGCTCAGCCCTTTTAAATTGAATTTAAAAACTAGCTAAAACTAGCCCATGCTATTCAGACAATGTTTTGAAGTGCGCTGTTCTTGTTTGTCAGAAACCAGAACTGTTGCAGCACTTCACTGGGTTGGGTTTTTTGTTTGTTTTTAAATATAATGGGCAGTAAGGCAAGACCTCGGAAAAGAGTGAGAGGCAAACAGCAAGGGCTGGAAACAAGAGGGAAGGAGAAACTACTCCTATGAAAAAGTTAGATGTCTAATGCTTTGCAAGCAGTATTTACATGGCATAACAAAAACGACTCCAGATACGCACCACCCAATCGGAGGTAACCTTTCCAGGATCTACCACACAACTATAAAAGAGTCCATGGACACCTCTCTGCATTTCAGAAAACTGACTTGACAGCAAAATCTCTCCTAGAACTGCTGCTTTTTTTTTTCACCTGAAGAAAAAGAAAAGTTACAAGATACTGTCAGCAAGCCGGCAGTATAAAAACATTTCTCCCTTTTCAAGCAAGATCTTTTGCTAAAGTAAAAGTTGCCATCTGACTAACAGTAACCTACCTAGCAAGAAATGAGTCACCAGCAGAGCCAGCCCTTTGACCCACTGGCTTAGTGTGTCATATTAATTGACACAGTAAGTTAGTGACACAAAGCAGGTTTTGGTTAAGCAGGAAACCCAGTAGAGTACGACTTGTGCTCATTTAAATGAGCTCATTTAAATAGCTGATCAGCCCTCTGAACTCGTGGCAGATCTCTCCAGCGCAGCACAGAGCTAGCAGCAACAGGAAGTCATGGCTAGAAATCTCGCACTACCCCAGCTGATATTTTTTACTAGAGCAGGAGCCACATTGTTGCTGTCAAGGCTCTGTTTTCATTAAAGCATTCCTGCTGATTACAACCCAGCTTTGTTTTTCCGTCTTGTTAGTAATCAGCCTATTCGCTGCTGGTTTCCTGTTTTAACAGGGCCCAACTGAAAAGGCTCCTGGCCACGCTCCATGACTGGACCATTGGCTTACTGTTATTTACACCCAGAATAAAGGCCTGTGGACACGATGAGTAGCCCCAGCTGACCTACTAATTTATTTTGTATTAAAAGAAGGCTAGGGCCAGGCTATTTTATGTCTCTTTCTAAATACATTTAATCCAAACAAAAAAAATTCCTGCTTTTATAGAACTAAAATTAAAGCAGCACAAGTTCATTTGCAGAGAGGTCTGAGAAACAACAAAAAATCCCAATCCTTCACTTCCACATCACCACTTAAAAGAGTGGTCCACGCTATTAATGACCTAAGGACTACATGATCAGCATCCCTTCTTTATAAATTACTTTATCCTCCTGGCTTCCCAGCTGAAGTCATATACATGATTGATTGCACTGTTGCATTGTATCACAGCCCAAAGACTTTACAGGTCCTCCCATAATCAGCTCAGGGAAGATTACACCTACGCTGTGGAGTCTAGGCTCAACACCCAACCGTTAGTTGACAGCTTGAAACAACGTGAGTAAAAGTACAGTGATGACTAAAGCTGATTTCAAAACAAACTACTGCCGCTTAAAAAGGCGTGCTAAAATACTTTGAAGGGGAGACAAATACTTGGAGAGGCTGAGACAAATAGTTAAGCAAATGAAAAATTTAGGCTATGAGGGGGGAAAAAAGGCACAAAAAAAAAAAAAAAAAAAAAACAACTATCCCATTGTGTCGAGGAAGAGCTTCACAGAGGAAGTGGCAGAAGCCAATTGTTATTCAAAAGAGGACAAAGTATACCACAAGGAACAATCTCTGCCCTCCACAGAGGGGATGGACAAAAATCACCTTAAAGAAAACCTCCCACCTCTTAGGGTTCTCTGAATTTCTTAAGTGAGATTTTTTTTTTTTTATGAGCACTGATAAACAGAACCAGTTCCTATTTAAGGCCCCGATCCTGTTGTAACCAAGTTCAGTAAGATTCTTCACATGTATAAACTTGAGCACATGCCTGTGCCTTTGCGAGACTGTGTTCTAAATCAGCTCATTAACAAGCCAAATAGGTTCCATGTGATTGCTATCACGTTATTATTTGTAAATGAAACTATCTATAGAAGAGTCTTGAGGTTTAAATCCACAGTCTGCTAGCTTAAAAAAAAGCATAAAAAAAAAACCAAACAAAAAAACCCTCAACAAAACTAACCAACAACAAAAACACAGCATCACAGACAAAAAATTTAAAACTCGAGACACATACAAAAATAACCTAAAATATAATGCAAATTTTAAAAACAACGACAACAAAAAATAAATTAGTTTAAACTTATTCATAAGTGGCAAAGAACTACAAGGATACAGAAGGGAATTTCCAATAAAAAAAACCACCTCTTTCCTCTGAATGAGTTTCATAATTGAGGAACCAGCCTATTTGTTTTCCTCTGTACTTTACAGCTTGCACTCTATTACTTCTAAAGCAACTCGACTTGGCTGTACTATACTTTTTTTCGTCTAAACGCGATTTTTCTAGGAGTGCAAGCAAGAAATCTGTAACAAAGTCACTCTTTGAAACTTCTTGAAAGAGCTTCAAATGCCAGGAGGTCACAAATAAGTACAAGCCCAACCTTTATTAAAACAAAGGCACCCTAGCCCTAACATCTTTTTAAAAGTTTCCGCCTTTGTCTCCTCACCTTTTAATTTGTGCCACGCAAACCCCAGGCCCATGGCCCCTCTCAAAAGTTCTCCCTCCCGCCTGTCACCTTTCATTGTTTCCATTGTTCCAGCCCAGGATTTGCAATCCTCAAAGCAGAGCTTACACACACACTCTCACACACAAAGCCCTACACATGCATACCTAGAAACTACGTCAGCGTTTTCCACACACATTTATTTCGGGGGTGGCAAGAACAACAGTTGAAAGTGCAGGGAGTTTGGTATTTCACCAACCAGCCGCTGCCCTCGGGGAGAGAAGTCTGAACAATGGAAGCAACAGCAGACAGGAAACCAGCTCACCACTGCTGAGCAAATAGGCAGCATAGGAATGTCCTAAAAATAACTGGGCTAAATTAATTCAGCGAAACTATATTAAAAAAAAAAAAAAAAGGCGGGGGGGGGGGAAACAAACCACAAACTGCTCCCAATAGGGTGAAGACTCTCGACCTACCTAAGACGGCTGAAACATTTAAAAGCTAGCGCTGCTGCTGTCTCTGGGCACAGGGACTGAGCTCGGCGCGCAGCTCCGGCTGTGACTGGGATCAAGCCCCACTCCGCTCCCGCAGGACGCTGCGCTCCTCAACACCACCCTGCCTGCTCTTTAAACTTCGCCTTTGTAGCTCAGTTCCCTTTGTGTGCGCTCCTCTTAGCCGAGTGGCATGTCCAAAAAAAACTTCTGACGAGGGCTACAAACCATATTAGCACACACCATGTCTGCAACAGCCCAATGATTTCACGAACTACATATGCATTAATTGCTCCAAGGATATTAACAATGAGAGAGGCTGCTTTACTACAGAGCCGCAGGAATGCATAATAGGGGGAAAACAGCACAACTCTGGAGTACTGAACATGCGCACTGCTCCCCTCTAACCCTCCACTTCGGAGCATTTAATGGTCTTTGAATGCAAAACACCCTTCAGCCACACCGCCGACTGGCAAATCGCAACTGAACAGACACTGCTTTGCTATGAACTTCTTCCCAGCCAGCGCAGGAGCGTTAGATCCGAAAGCACGCTCCGCGTCTTTGTGGCCAAGCACTAATTTAAAGGCACTTAAAGCACCACGAGCGCGATGAGTAACGATCCTCTAACTGTAAAGTTTGGCTGTTTGGAAGTGAACACAAAGAAAACTTCAACAGCCTTATGGTTACGGGGGGGGGAAGTCTCCCTCCTTTTAACCCTGAGTCAAAACTTTTGTACTTCTTGTTTCGTTCCCCTGTTTTAAGGGATAAAAGGAAGAAAAGGCTTCAACTTTCAGCAAAACAAGGCGGTCGAGGGCGTGGAAGGCGTTTGAAGCCCTCCCGCCGATGCCCCCCCACGCCTTAGCCCCACGCTGCCGTCCCCGCGAACAAAGAGTTGCCGGACGGCCCCGCTTTCCTCGCCCCAAGTTGGGAAAACCACCCGCACCCTCGTTCCCCTCGCAGGAACGGTGGGGTTCGGTGTGGAAAAGAGTTGAAAAGTGTTTTACGGGAGGGCAGGGGGAAGAGGCTCGACGGAGGGGGCGAGAACAAAAGTTGGCGGAGGACACGAGGCAAACGGCTGGACATGTTTTTGACAGGGAGCCAGCGGCGCAGAGAGACGGCCGCCTCCAAACAACAGCCCCGCATGTTTTGTCTGGGAGCAGAGCATCCACTGCAATCTTCCACGGGATACAGGCCAGGGGGTGGGGGGGGGGGGGGGGAGGGGGGACACACGGGGGACAAAACGGCCGAGAAGGCAAAGGGACTCCGGCTGGCTTAGCGACAGCCCCCCCTTCCCCCTTCCACCCCGGGTAGGGGCGCGGGGCACCCCGCTTTGTCCCAGCACCCCATCACAACTACCTTTTTTACTTTTCATCTTGATCGCGAGGACCGAGCCGATCGCCGGACACCCCACGCACCGACCCAAGTTTTTCTCCCTTCGCCGGACGCTGCTTTCCCCCTTTAAGCTCGGCGAGGAGGAGGAGGAGGAGAAGGTCGATGAAGAAAGAAGAAACACCGCCGCGGAGCCAGGCGCCCGGTCCGCGGCCGCGCTGCTGTCAGCGGGAGCCGCAGGGCTCTGCCTCCCCAGGGGCTTTCTGGTGCGGCCGGGGTGGGCTTCCCTCCCCCCTTCCCTTTGTTCCCTTCTGCTGGCGATTGGCCCCGGCCTGTTAAAGTGAGGAAATGCACGGGAGAGAAAGGTACACAGCGCCCGCCCTCCCCCACCTCCCCGCAGTGAGTACGGGAGAGTAACCGTGCGCTGCACTGGCACTCGCGGCGGCGGCTGCCTCCTCCTCCTCTCTCCTCCCTCCCCTCCCGGGTGTTGAGGCTCTGTCAGACGGGAGGGGAGGGACCGGCCGGAACGGGGGGGTGTCCGCCCGTACCCGCTCGCTCATGCACACACAACAGCAGCGGCGGGGGGAGCTCTCCGTGCCTCCCGCTCCCTCGCCTTTCTTCCAGGCAGACGTTTGATCATTAAACTGGAAGGAGGAGAAGGAAGAGGCGGGGGTGGGGGGGAGATTTTGACAGCTGCCCTTGACTAGCCTCCTCCTGTTGCTGCCGGACGAACCACCCACTCCTTCGCGTGAATAGAGGAGAAGAAAGGAGAGTACGTACGGCAGGGGAAGGAAAGGAGCCTTCCAAAGACCGGCGCCCCCCTCCCGACAGCCGAGCGACCCGGTCGGCGGGGGCTGTTCCCCCCCCATCCCCTGTCGTGCTGAAGGAGCCCCGCCTGGCTGGTGCTGGCCACGCACACCCCCCACCCACCCCCGCGGGGAAGGCGAGCCCCGTTTCTGCGGTTATTTTTACATCAGTTCGTAAAAGGTTGTTTTTCTCCCCTTCGGTTCCCCCCCTCCCCAGCCCGGTAGATTTTGCTGCGGCACATGATCGCAGCTGTAAAAGAGAGAAGTCTCACAGCTTGACTCATCCCTCTCGGGCGAGCACGCTCTGCAGCAGCAACAGTTTCTTTTCCTTTGGGATGGGAAACGTGGGACCCGCCAGCAGCTCGCTCCAACTTCCTTGCGAGCGTGACGGGGTGGAGAGGTCTCCCCCGGCACAGGCGGCCTTAGCGGCGGGTCCCGGCACTCCCCCCCCCCCCCCCCGCCTCCCTGACAAAACCAGGTTAAAAAAAAAAATCAAAAGTGCAGAACACCCAACCGCGGTCTGAAGTGTCACGGGCAAAGGTTTCGGCGTGGAAAGTAAAAGAAGCTGCCTGGCCGCGGAGCAGGCGTGCGGGTGCGGCGTGCATTTATTCCACGGGAGCGTGTTTGTGTCACTCCCGCACCGGCACGTGCGGGGCTGTTCCCGGCCGGGCAGACGCGGGGGTGAGCAGCAGGCGCCTTAAACGTCTGATGAAATAATGGATTCCTACGGCAGAGCAGGGATCATTCCCTCCCCACCACCCTACACCCCCCCGGCGGCGCAGGCATCCGCACAAATCCGCATTCATTGCACAAGAGAAGCAACAGCGTTTTAACAGAAAGCCCTCCCCGAGTACCTTGTAACTATTTTTATGTGGCGTAATTACAGCGGGAGATAAAACAGCTGTTACATCGCGAACGGGGGATGTGTGATGGGGGAGGGCAGCTGGTGAGTCACGCCACTTAACAAGGACTCAGTGTCGGCTGCTCTGCGGGGCCGGAGGTTCGCTCCAGGATGGGTGACCCTTGAGCGGCTGCTGGGCGGCGTGTCCGGCTGTCGGTCAGCGAGGCGGGCCGGGCGCGGCACACTGACTGACTGACTGACTGACTGACTGACTGACGGGCGGACGGCGCCGCGGGCCAGCGCCGCGCCAGGCGGGAGCTTGTGCGGTCCGAGGTCCCGCCGGCGCCGCGCAATCCGGGCCATTGCCCGCCGGCCGCGTGCCCTCCGCCCGCCCTTCCCGCCGCCTTCCCCCTCCTTCCCGCCGCGGCATCGCCGGCTGAGTCCAGGGGGTGCGAGAACTCGGTGCTGCTGCCCCGCGTGGTGTCAGCCCGGGAGGACGAGGCTCGCTCGGGACCGGTGTTTTCACCCGAGCCATGCCCCCGAGGGACTGGTGGCTCAGGGGCGGGGGTTGTGCGCGCACGCCGCCGTATGGCTTTATTTTGGCCTTTACTGTTTTGTTTTTGTTGTGGAAAAGCTCTGCTTCCCAGCTGTGAGGGCTGGCTCTTCGAACTGCTTGTTCCGAGCGTCCGGGCAATGGTCATGCCAAAAAAGCAATTATGGGAAGTTAACAAAAGACACGTCAAGGATTCAAAGAGATTTCCCTCTCTCCGAGCCGCCTCACGCCTGCTCATTGTCCTTGGGACCGCCGGCAAATCTGTGAAACTAGCTCTTCCCTCTCCTTATTTTTCTCCTTTCTTTTTTTTTTTTTTTTTCTTAGAGGTTTGTTTGAGTTGTTTGGGTTTTTTTCTTCTTCTTTGGCAAGGTCATTTTTATAAGGAGAAAAATAATAAAGATTTATTTTCACACTGAGCTTAAGTTACCTTTTTTTTTTTTCCTTTTTAAGAGCTTTAGATACAGCCTTTCTAGGAAAAGATCAATTTCGACTTTGCGTGGCAGCTTTTTAGCTAGTAGGAGTAGGCACTGGACCAGTGGGTGTTCTTTCCTAGCTCCCGTGGTAGAAAATGTGTGGAGAGGCATTGTTTTGAAACAAGTTACTCCATGGATGCAAGTATGGAGGGGTATACCCATAGCTGGGACCGATGGGAAAGACTGAAAGTGGGTTTGTGCAGTTCACGTTGAGGTTGTTGCCTGGGGCAATATCTCAGGTTTGTCCACAAGTTTTGGCTGCCTTTACCACCTGAAAATTCTTGATACGTGTTCTAGGTGGTAGTGGGTTAAAGTTTGCAAGAAAGTGGTGCAGTGGAAGAAAACCCCCACAACTTTCTCTGCCTGTAAAGCTTCAACACACCTGAAACAAGGCTGTACCTAAAAGAAGGGCAGGTGATTTGCCTCAGCTCAAGTCTAATGGATAGATCAATTTGATTTTATAACAAATGACCTGGTGGCCTGCAGGATGATCATGTGTCTAAGTACTGGCTGCTGCTTGCAAGCAGAAGTAGAAAGTATGGAAGACAATATGTAACTTTCTGCAGTTTTTATTTTCCCTTCGTGTGTTCGTGAGGCTGTGTTTTTAGAGTTACTTAATGTGCTGGAGCTGCATCAGCACTGTTAATTGTATCTCACAAGCAGTTCAAACTGCTTCACACTGAGCAACTTTGGCATCTGTGCAGCTCCTTGGGTAGGTAGTGGTGTACATGTGCATCAAGATATGTCTGTGCCAACAGGTTGGAACAGCTTGGTTTAGCTGGAGCAAGTTCAGCTCTGTCTGGACCCATCTGCACAGACATGCTGTAAGTGTTTGTAAAACTGGATTCCAAAAGGGAGAGAAATTAAACTGGAGGGGCTAGATTTTTAATTACTCTGTGATTGTCCAATGTCATAGGTTTATCAGTTTTCAGTGGTGGTGTGCACATGTTTCTGTCCTGTCACACTGCCACGCGTGATACCTTGCACAGCTCGTTGTATGTTTCTTACTTTGCCAGTGCTTTGCTTTGAGGTGCTGGGACTATGTTTGCCTAACTGCTGAAGTCTCCAAGGCAATGTTTTGAGCTTAGAAACTATTAAAGGAAGTACTCTGGGAAACCAGGACCTAGGCAAATCAGGCTTGTGGACGTTTGTAATCTTGGTCTTTTTATTCCAGTTTCCCATTTATAAACTAGATAACATTTTACTCCCCCCACTCCCCCCCCTCCATCCCCGAGGTTGTTATGAAAATAAATCCATTGACACTCAGATGTCATTTAAATGTGTGTGATGACATTTATTAAATTGTAGTCAGAACAGAATTAAGTAGCACAGAGTTAAGCGTGTTATGCCTATGACAGTAAGAATAAAGCAATGCAACAGGTGAATAAATCTGTGCATGGAAAAACAGGAATCACTGCTGTAGGTCACAGCTATTCTTCACCATTTCTAATCCATGATGTTGACTAGTTTCAATGTATCAGAGGAAAAGGAGAGGCTACAGAAGAGAGATGTGAGGTAATGTTTTCCAAAAAATGTCCCATCCAAGTTTTTAATAGTTCCATACAAGCACTGGAGGAACAGTTTAATAGAACTTCAGATTTTATTACTGACCTAGCCATATAGTCTTTATACTGGTATAAAAGTTTAATATCTTCATAGAATTAAAACTTTGTAATGGCATTTGGTGGCAGAGTAGCACGCTGAGTTGTGAACTACATAAGAATGCATTTCTTTTCATTTTTTTCTTACCTATTTCTTTTAATAGCCTATTGTGCTTTGAAACAAACAAAAAAAATCCTACAAAAATTCATGTTTTGGTACCATTCATTATTTTATATACTTTCAGCATGACACTCTTTTGACAGAAAATTTGTCACTCTTTTCCTATGAGAATTACTCCCAACTTTTGCTCATTGCCTTGGTTTTGTCCCAAGTGTATTTAATCCTACAGTATTTGGTTTTTCACTAGAGGTGACTTATGCTGCTTGCAGTATTTCAAACAAGCTTATGCCTCTGATTAGAATATGTATGTATTTGATATTACTTACTCCCTGACCTATTTTTTATGGAATCCAGCATGTTAGGCTTTATCTTTGGCTGCTGCTGTGTACTGAGTGGGGGGCTCTACCAGCTTTGGAGGTTATATAGCTTGTTTGAAGTTTCTCTTCTGCATGATTTCATATCGGTGCTGAATCTTTTGTCATTGCATTGTTCACTCATGTAACAGAAGTCACGCTGAACTTACTCACAGATCTCCCTTTACCCAAATACATTTTTTATGTCTGCAGACTCCATCACTATTCTTTACCTGTCCCCATTTCTCCCTCTCTCACTAGTCAGAGTTATTATGTTAAAAAACACTGGACTAAGTAGAGGATGCAGAAGTACCCTGCTGTCAACCTTTTTCATAATGAAAAAAAAAAAAATTAATCTTACAGTTTGGATTCACTTACTCCAACCAGATATTCATCCATGACACTTGTTTGCCTTTTTTCCCTAGCAGTATCTTAGTTTCTCCAGTAGCTCCTTGCACGGAACTTGTATTAACATCTTTTTAAAATCTGAATAAATTATATCAACTGGCTGTACTCTCACAATTAGAGCTCCCTTTGCCACCTTTGTGCAAGGGCAGAAAGGGTAAATCTAAGTCATGAAGACAATTCTAAGATTTCAGAATTTCTGCATAATAGACTCTGCAACCTGAACACACTTTTTACTTGTTTTCTGTGTGCATTCTTGTGGTTATCAAAGATCAAGCAAGAGCAAAAACCTCAGGAATTCTTTACATAGACTCATAATGATTCCTGACTGGTACAGCATCATGTTTGCAAGCTTTTGGTTCTCAGCAAGGACTCTAGGATGCACTCAAGGTAAGGGGTAGCACTTAGGATCCCTGATGAGGACCAGCTGCTGGAGTGATCTGCGCTTGCCACTGGGGTTTTCAGACATTTACTGGCAAAGAGGAGGAATGGCTGCTCTGGCAGGTTGTAGTGCTGTCTCTCTCTGGGGCCTCCTTCAACAATTCCCTGTGCCAGCCCTTTGCTCCCTCATCTACACAGGGCCCTCCCCTATGTCTGCATTTAGTGCATAAGCATATGGAAATAGAATAGTAGTATTAGTGTAGAGACAAGTATAAGTATGTTCAGTGATGTTAGTTATGATTATAAGACAGTGCAGAAACCTCCTAAGTAGTGTAATCACTTTCACTCTGAGACTAAAATCTGTGTAGCTTCCTCTGGGAAGTGGTTTGTGAAACTTGCACTAATGTAAATGAAGTTTTGTTTTCATAGTTTGAAGACAAATCCCTGTGTAAAATTAAAGATTAAAAACCAAAAAAGTGAGTTGTAAATTTAATCTTGCTTGGAGTTAGAGTCTTCCCTTTCAGGTTTTAGCTTAAAAGTACAGGAACAGACCTCATGTACTCCTTTCAGTGACGCAGAAGTTATAATTTCTGTCTACCACAGGCACATCTCATAACTGCTTTGTCCTCTTGTCTAAGAGGGGTGCTCTGGCTCTGTTTTCTTTTGTAGTACACAAGTGAGTATAACAAGATCAGCATGACAAATGGCATGATGTTGACAATCTCGGCTTAGCTCAAAAACTTGGGGCATGCAAGGAAACAGATCCCTCTTTCCTGAAATTCGAAACTGTGGATGCAATTTATGCAATCAGGTTTTGCTTATCTGTAAGAAGGCAAGCAGGTAAATCAGGTACAGCTGACCCAAAAAAAAAAAAAAAAAGGTAGTTTTAAGTTGTTTTGTTTTAATTGTGGGATGCCTAACTTGCTTTTACCATAAACTGATGGTGCATACTGAAGGAAGACAAGGCAGGAGGTTTACTGCAAGACACCCAAAACAAGAGTGACCTTGCTTAGCTGACTTAGTCTAGTATTTAGTTGGACAATCTCCACTTAGGGCTGTGCATCAGCAAACTATATCTAACTGTACAAAAATCACTGTATAAAGCAACAAAAACAAAGCCTAAAGGTTATCTGCACTTGCTAGCTAGTATTTTTTTCGGGGTAGAATATTAATTTTGAACAAAATAACTATTTTAAAAGAATAATAGCTGCATCTGGGCACTTTTATTCTGTTTAGTGTAGTCTGCTCTAAAGGAAATAACATTATGGCTAGCCAAATATTTGCTTGGTTGAGTCTACACTTAAAGTTTGTTTTGTTTTTTAAGAATTGTATTTCAGGAACATTGTCTCTGAAGTTATTTCTGTCCTTACAAGACAAGGTTAAATTTGACTTCCAGAAGGATAAAAAATTTAATGGTAGTGAATAAAATATACACTAATTGCCTGGTAGAAGAATAAATGATATCACTAGTTTAAAAGAAAAACCTAACTTGGAATATTTGTTATACCTGTGAACCCGAAGGAAGTAGTAGAATCACATCTTAATACTTTGGGAAATAGCAAGTTTTTGCTAAAGACACACTGTCACCATTTCCTGTCACTGGGGTGAAAGGTTTATGTAGGAAATAAGAGTGCCTTCTGGGACTGCAGAATTTCCATGCCTTTTTAGCAGAATGTAAATGTGGGTGTTATTTATGAGGTATAATAGTACAGAAAAAACTGTTCAGGTACATAACCTCTTGTTCAACAAAGATTGAAAGGGATTCAGACTAATTAAAAAACAGTAGGATTTTATGACAGGTCACTGTTAAATTGAATTTAAAATATATATACTGAATTTTAAAAAGCTTTTACTGCTGTCTCTGCTGTACCTGCTCTGAATATATTCTGGGAGCTTTGTTTTCAAAGTTGTCTGATTTGTACACCTATAGGTTTTGCATCCACTTGATTGTTTTTGCTGCTGTTATTGTTTTGTTAATTTTCAGTGTTACACAGTTTAAAATTAGTGCAACTGTAGAGTTGGAGATTAACTTTTTACAAGGACTTGTAGTGATAGGACAAGGGGGAATGGCTTTCAACTGAAAAAAGAGCAAGTTCGATTAGATATTAGGAAGAAGTTCTTCAGTATGCCTGTGGTGAAACGTGGAACAGGTTGCCCAGAGAAGCTGTGGAAGCCTCATCCCTGGAAGCGCTCAAAGCCAGGCTAAATGGGGTGTTGAGCAATCTGGCTTTATGAAAGATGTTCCTGTGCATGGCAGGGGGATTGAAACTAGATGATATCTAAGGTCCCTTTCAACCCAAGCCATTCTGTGGTTTTAAATGCAAACAGAATATTCTTGCAGAATTATGGATGTGTTAGTGAGATTGACTGACCAGTCAAATTTACAGCCTTATGGGACAGCTTCTTCAATTGAACATATAAATAAGCTGTTAATGTTATAATTTACAGAGCATTTCTGTCCGTTGAAAAGTTTCAGTGCCTGCTTGAGAGGCTCAGCCTAAAGGAGCACGTTTGTAGAATTAGGGATTACTGTATCTGTTTTATGAGTGATAGTAGTGAGCTGATCTTTTCAGCTGGGTGAAAAGGATGTTTGATGACAAAAGACAGGAGTTAAGTTTTCACTGCCGGAAGAAGTTGTGCAAGGTTTTTCAAGTGACAGGTACCGGGTGTGGCATCCACTACCTTTCTATAAAACCCTAGACACAGCCTGAGGCCTTAGTCTCCTTCAGGCAAATGCATGTTGTGATGGTTTAGGACTGACTGCCTGCCTGCAGTTATGATTTAGGGCACCAAGGAAGATCACTAAACCTGCATGTGGCCCATACAAGAGGGAACATTACGAGGTAACAAGAGACTGAGAGACAGTCTAATGAAAGTATTTTCATCAAGGTTTTGCTGGTTTTTTGGAGTGGATCACATCAGTTGGATGGGGGCTTCTGCTCCTTCACCCTCAGTACTTTTTCTCCTAAGGAAAATGTCAGTTGTCAGTGCTTGATTTTGAAACCCCAAACATGAATGTTTGCAGACAAAGGAGGTTTGGGCAGAGGAGAGAAATGGGAATGCATGCTGTTTTTTGGTGGTGCTGACATTCTGAGCCTGCATGGAGCTTTCTGCTCTCTGTGTATATTAACTATTAAGACACTAAAATCTATGTTTTTCTGCTTCCCATTGCAGTTAAGAGGTGTAGTAAGAGCTACCATCCTACTACAATCAAATATTAGAATCTGTTATACTTACTCCACCTCTGTACCCCTCATGAAGTGTAACAAAATGTGATCAGTCCAAGTAGGGTTATTTGCCTCCTGAGGAGCTGGAATTGAATCACCTGAATGCTATCAGTCTTATGACTTGCCTGACTTGAGCTGTTCAGAGATAAACCTCAAATGTGGAACTGTTTGATTAACTGGTTAATCCTGAAAAGTGTAGCAAAAGGCAACAGCCTTTCGAATGCCTTTCAGTCTTTCTGTTGTTTGCAATTTTGCAAGGTGCTAATTGTCTTACCTGTGCCATCTATTTCAGTCTCTTGCAAATGTGCCTGCAGGCACAAAATCTAGGAAAGCTGCTTGTAGCAAGGTTCTGGCTAGCATTTGTGTTCTTAAATTCATGCTAGTTTAAGACTGACTAACTTCTCCTTCGAAGACAGAACCTTTTAGCCTTCAATGTAACCAAAAATGTTTAAAGTTTAAAAAACCCCTTACATATTTTTGACTTGTTGGCTGAAAAGTAATTGATATTGTACCAATGTGTGTGTTCTCACTCATTTCACTAGAAAAAACTGCTTCCTGGTTCAGTATTAGATAAATCATGTATGCCCACAGTAAATTATAGTGGACACAGAGCACTATATAGCTGTATACTGTCAAATTGTTAACCTACATCTACCTAGTCATTGTTATCATAATGTGCTCAAGTCATGCTAAAATACAGAAGTGCCCACCTGTGAGTGATTGTCGTGTGGGTAACAGGAGCCATGTGCCATGAGCAGGGCATTTTTTTCGTTTCCCGCTTTGAACTGAAGTTTTTTATCTGATTCTTTAACACAAACCACATATTTGAGAGAGACAAAGATAAGGATTATCACTGTCACATTATGTAAATGACAGTACTCTTGGCTTGGTGATTAATCTGGTGGTAGTAAGCATAATCTGCCAAAATGTGATTTTTCAAATTGTTTGGTGTTTAGAAGTGGAATAGCTTTACATTGAATAAAGATTAAAACTCTAACAGCTATTTTGCATTCCGGATAAGAGTGCTGAATGACTTTGTTACTCAGTATTTTTTTTTAATGCAAAAGTTTAAAGCTTGTTCTATGCTCTAGAGATCAAGTACTGTGAGAAAACTGCTGTTAAGTTGAAAACTTTCTTATAGTGCTGTACTGTTTCTTGCTGTACTTCATAGTAACAACGTTAATTTATATAGTGTCTTGGTATGAAAACATGATAATTGATCCTACCAAACGAAGAGAATAATAACATGGAATGTATTTATCTCATATTCTTTGCTGCCTTAATATACCCAGCACTTCACACTGATACTGCTCTGTTTGTATGGATATGTTCTGAGCTAACAAATATGCATGTGCTTCTGAATGTATATATATGCAATACAATAACCTCTCCCAAGCTTCACTGTTGGTGTAAATCTTTGAAGAAAATACAAAGCAGACGACATTAAGCACTGTTTGCATACACCTGTGTAAATATGCACACAATGCTGTTAGTTATTTATATTCCTTGTTGTCTTACTACACTAATAATGATAATAATGCACGTCCAGATGGAAGATACTATTCTGCAAATTTGGTAACAATAGTATTATTTTTGGAAGGCTTAATGAATGGAATGCCTAGCAGAAATGATCGCTCTGGTGTGTGTGTTGTGCCAATGTCTGCTGGGAAATGATAAGCCTCTGTAAAAGTTCTCTGTAGACTGGCCAAAATTTAAGTCCTGTCCAAGTGACACATGCCATGCTAAATTAACTCTGAGCACTGGTAACAGTATGATCTTGTCATTGTGGCATTCCTGCTTCACTAACTAGCAAGATGTAAGGCTTAGTGTTGATGGAACACTGCACTAATACAGCCATACTACTTTTCACTCTCAAACCAACTTTAGACTTTCATGTCCACATACCATCATGTTACACATGACAATTGCTAAGAAAGTCATGCTGATGATTATTTTCAGCAATAGCACCTTCTGTTAAGTGGCTAAACGATTTATTAACTGCTGCTTCAGAAATACAATGTCCCTGACAGAAATGTCCATTATCCTTCAAAAGTATAAAATTCAGTACAAGATAAGACTTGTTGGTGGCCCAGTGTCAGGAGCAGTTTAAGGCAGCAGCAAGGCAAGCAGGTGTTGGTGAAGATAGATAAGCAAAAGACCACCTGGGACTCTGAACAAATGGGGGACTCAGCATTACTCAAGTGGCCACAGTTGGGGTTTAGATGGTCTTACGGATTTTGAAGTGAGACTTTGGCCTAACTCAGATTCATGGAAAAACTTCCATGGACTTCTGTGAGGCAAGGTGCTATAACTTGTAGTTCTGCTAGCATTCAAAGATGCTACACTTCTCATTAATTTAATTTCTGCAGTATGAAAGGACCTGACCAGCAAATTAATAAAGTGTAACTTGCTTTGACAGAGCCAGAGGGAGATATAAAAGAAATATACCGGAGACAGAAGAATGAGATGTGCAGCAGAAGAAACAGTGAGGCTGCCCATGAATGCCTGGTGATGGCATATTGTGCTTTGCTGTCAGTCTGTTGACTCATGCACATTTCAAAAGAGCTCTCAGGGGAGCCAGTTACAAGAGTTGAGTAGCTGCCTGATGCATTGTAAATCACGGCAGTACATTTTTTTTTGTTTGGATGGGCCTTGAGTGTGCCTAGTGCTGTTCTGAAACAGCACCTGATGGCACTGGAACTTGGGAATTTCAGTAAAAGTGGGGCAGAGGGAGAAGGAAAACCTGCCTTTCAGATGGGATCAGTCAGAGCTGCTTCATTGTTGGTGTTCTTTAACATAGTGTGTTGCTCTTGTTCAGAGCTGAGAATGCAGCAGCAGCAGCAGCCATGAGCTTCCTGGAAGTTGAATAGAGATGAAACCAAAAAGCTTAGTGTGGTCTATCTCCATGGCCTGTCTCAGGGAAGTTGTACCCGTAAGACTTTGTCAGAAAACAGGGCAAAGGCTTCAGAGGGTCAGGTCAGGGGTGGTGCTGCCAGGTGCTGCTTTAGCGTGGAGTTTCCTCCTAGGAACAAAGAAATGCTTCCCCTCTAAGGAGCAGGCAGCAAAGGGTAGCTGTTGGCACTGAGTGAACCTTGAAATGTTACAGCCATAACACTGTAGGAGAACAAGGTCAGGAATTTTAGACAGGGTTCCTGGGGAAAGGAGGTTTACACAACTGTGTTGCCCTTGTCTGTTGGTCTGCCTGGGTTTCTCAGTAAGCTTAGAAGTTGTAGGACAGTTTCCGATAAATTTTACAGAATTCAAAAGAATGTCTCTGCAGAAGGAAAGTCAGTGCCAGGAGTTCAGTTATGTTCTTAGTGACAAACCCATAAGAGGGAAATTTTGAATGCCCCAAGCATAAGAGAAAAAGTGGTGAGAGTTTGTATCTTAGTTGAAATGGGGTAATAAAAACATGAGACACAAAGCAGCAAGTAAACATGAAGAATATTTCACTCCCTGTGGAATTATTTAGGCCTTTTAAATGGTGTTTGATGAATCATTTGTGTTTTTAAAACCAGAGTAGGGATGCTTGCAGTTACAAATCCACGTGCATAACTACAGTGATTGCACAGATGATGAGTGACTTAGTAACACCAAATCTGATGTCTCCTTGATTTCTCTCTGAAAACAATCAATCCTAAACCTAAACCAACCAATCAACAGCAACAGCAATAAAAATCCACCACACCAAAACAAATATTTGTCGTGGTGAAGTTAGTTTTGTGAAAAATGCTAAACCAATAGCTTGGTTTGTCTGCCCCTAATTAGAGTTCAATTTCTAGGGTCCAGCACAAAAAAATAGATAAGTTAGTTGTCTTCCTCTTCTTTTTATAGTAGATCACCTGTGGAATTTAAACAATGGGTAAAGGATGACAAGGCTTTTATTTCAATGACGGATATTGCTGGAAGTATTTATTTTGAGTAAGTAATGGAAATCAGTTCTCTCTTACACTACTTGAAGCAGTGGCTGTTCCTATAAACTCAAAGCACAGAACTGCCTATGGAAGATGTGCAGATCAAAGAGGATATGGTTATGAAACATTAAAATTAACCATAATATGCAAGTCAGAGATTATCAATGAACCTCTGGTGCTGGCAATTCAGGAGCTCCCAGGGCTGTGTGGGGTTTTGCCTCTTGCTTTGGCACTGAGCATGAAGGAAATCCCTCTTCTCTTTGGAGTACCAAGGTGATAATTTTGATGGATTTTAAAGTTACAGGAGGGAATATTTGCAAGGAATATCAGCCTCTCATATTTCTTTACAAAACACAAGAATTTCTTTTAGATATCCTTACTTAGTTCAGTGATATCATGATTTCCACATACTTACTCAGAGGACAGCACAGGACTCCCAATTTATTAACAGTTCTTTCCTGGCTATCAAAGCTTGTAGAGTTGATGATCCTGTTTTGGTTTTTTTGTTGATAGCAGTGATTGCAGCAATAACAGCTTGAAAAAAATTACATCCAGCCATGCAGACACAACATAACCACCCATGTCCAGACCTAAGATTTTAACCTGGTTTTAGGTGTTGTCTGGTATTTGCAGTGTCAGTGTCATTGCAATACTTGCACTTAATAATTTACAGAACACTTGAAATACATCCAAAGTATGAGAATAGCTGTCATTAGAATATGCAGATTAAAAGTCAAGGGACTTGATTTCCCTATCTGATACTGAAGGACTCTGCACAGGGAACGAGCAGTGGTCTTTCCATATCTGTAAAACCAGGAGGGCTCTTACTGTAGGGCAAATGCTGGGGAAAAGGTTCTCTCCAGTTAACATAATGCCATTTGTATAACCACATATATGACCAAGCTCACAAGTTTGCTTTGAGCTGTTTTGTTATGCGTACTCTGACTTCGTGTGAAGTTGCTGTATATGCCTAATGTTTTCTGGGTATTGCTGTCTGGGAGGGTGGCAGCCATCAAGGCAGCTCTGAAGTCAGGCCAAAACAATGAAATGGTGCCCCATGTGTTACCTGCAGACTTACAAGTGGTTAGTAGGTTCTCATAAGAAACTGCTTCGTTGGATAGACAGAGATTAGTGGTGACACCTGTGCTTGCCACTTGGGCCTTAGACAGGGTTAAAGGCTGAAAAGCTATAAAGCACAACCTTGCCTCTGAGGAATAGAGGGAGGAGATGGTGAGCAGAAATCTTTGAGACAAGAGCAGGGAGCGATGAAGGTTCCTGCTTTTGGGCTGTGTGGTTTGCAGGTTGACTACCAAGAAAATTGGCATCAGAAGTCAAAATGTATTTGGATGCCTCAGACACTTTGTGGGTGCAGGTTTTACTTCTCCTAGGAAATGAGAATAGGGGTTTAGTTTAGATGGTCAGACAATGTGAGTGTGCATGTGACTCTGAGTTCAGGCCTGTTGTCTGTTGTGGGTCAGTGACTTCTCTGCTGGCGTATCTGCTTTAGTATGACTGAGGTATGGTTTCCTGGAATGGTTCTGCAAGTGCTAGTGAATGGAGAACCTGGTGCAGAGACAAAATTTGAACTTCTTTTTGTGATTATGCTACCTGGTCCTCCTCTGAGTCAGATATGGATGCCCTAGACAAAAAAAAAAGCTTATTCTTAGCTGAGCTGTGGCTTCCTTGATTGGTATATCAGGGGAGCTGAATTAGTAATGACTTACATATCTGAATTCTTGTGAGGCAGGTGCTGTCTGCTTAATGTGTGCCATACATGAAATCCCTATTTGTGCTTGGTCTTTGCATATTAAGTGCTTAAAGTAATTAATTTTGAGTTAATTATTTTTAAATTGAATGTTACAATTAACCCATCAGCCCAGGTACAAAAATCCAGTTCCATTATCAGTGTTTCCATTTGTTTAAAGTTTATTAATAGAGTTGCACCCTTCCCAGTTAAAATTTACCCAGTTAAAAATCACAAACTTGCCCCTTTTCAAGCTACAAACCACTGGTACACCATAAGAGTTACCTTTCCTGTATTTACTGTATACTTTTACAAGTGTTCTGAGGTGTGTTGGATGTATTTTAATACTTTTTGTAGGTGTTTCACTTGCATTTTGATTCCAAGGCCAAACCCCCCACCCAGTCTTAATAGCCAGCAGCTATTTTTAGCTACAGAGCCATTACTCTGCAGGCAAGTACCATGGCAACCTGAATACCTGAATTTTCATGAAGGTATTGTATTCCCTTATCTCTAACTGATACCACCCCCCTTGACAACGATGAGCCATTGGTGGACAGAGATGATCCATCAAAGGGAAAGCACCAATCGCCTTGGACCGAAGGGGCGGGCTGTGGGCGGACTGGGGGCGGAGCAAAAACTATAAAAAGAACGAAGCAAAGAGGTGGGCCCTGTTCTCTCTTCCCCTCTTGCTCTCTCCAGACCAGCTGTGGGAGATGTCGGTGCTGGGCATTCAAAGCCTTACCCCTTTTAAGGGGCTTTTAGTAATTTTTTTAAGTCAACCCAGCACTGCAAGTTTTTTTCTCTACCTGAGGTCTAGTGCTGTCTCAGCCAGAAGATCTCATATCCCTGCGCTCCTGGGGCATACCATCTACCAAGCCATAGGATCCCAAATTTTTATATATTTTTTTAATTTCTGTAATTTTTCAATTTTTCTGTTTTCAATAAATTAATCTTTTTAAGAGTTGTCTCATTTCTTACAATGTGTACCCAAAGCCCCAGTGTCAACACTGAGGGGGAATGATGTAATGCCACCTTACAGCCACAACCATCCCAAGATCATGATCTCACTTCCAATGAACAGTTTGAAATAGTTCTTTGCCATTACTATTCTACCAACAGATTTGTTAGTTAACTAATTAACTAATCCCTTGAGCCAGGTAAGGAGATTAGGGTGGCTCTTGCTGGTAGAGCCTTTGTTGGGCCAAAACCAGCAAATAAGATGTTTTGATCATGCTGCTGGTGGTATCTAATCTCAAAGTCATTTTTAATCATCTGTGGAATGATCATCTGAAAACCCAGTGCAGATGTAAAGATTGCAACAGGAGAAAGGAGTGGGAGGCAGTAAGCTGATAAGAAGGGAGTTTTGGCAAGGATTCCCATGTGCTACTTGAATCTTTAGTTGTACTTTCCAAGTTCTTCTAGCTGTTATTGTGAATAATAGGCTTGTGAGGCCTCAGAATTCTCTGGCCTTTCATGAGTAGCATGGATGTGAGTCCATACAGATTATTGTGGTGAATTTCATAGATTTAGAAAAAAAATTGCCTCTCTTCCTCTCCCCACCCTGTGTTTATATATCCCAGTAGGTCTCTAGGTTAGTAGCAGGGTGAAAAAATTTTTTTCCTCTTTTTTCCCTGTTCTCTGCCCTTCTTATTATTTCCTCCCTTGCTATGATTTCCCTCTTGCTAGTATTTATTTGAAGAACATCTATGTTATAAGAAGCACAGTTGTTACTGCTATTTATCCTGTAACATGAAAAGAATGAATTTGAGTGTAAAGTAATATTATATTTCATAGTTTGGGGGCTTATTGTTGAGGATTTTTTAAGTTTCAGGTTATTTAATCAGAGGCATGGAGGCTTCTTCTAAGCTAAGTACACACCATTTCTCTACTATTCAAATATCAGTGCTAAGTAATTACTGAAGGCTTTTTATTTTTCTTTTTATCTTCCCTTGGCCTTCAATGACTTTGAAGTTTGGTTCAGGTCAAGTTGTACATTCATCTTTTAAAGTATCTGACATGATAACCCCAGCTTGTCCTTTACATCCTGAAAGCTTACATTTCTGTTCAGCTTTAATTTAGCTCTTCATGTTCTGTACCAAAATTATTAGAGGTACCGAGTGATTTGGTTTTAATGAAAAATAGGAGACCAGCATCTGGCATTGCATAGACTTTGGAAGAATGTATTTTTAGGGAAAAAACCTATTGTTGGATTTTGCTGCAACTGTCACCTGTCAGTTTGTTTTCTAACAAAACATGATTTATGGGTATGAAAACAGGACCCTTGAAAGCTGCCTGTTCAGTGAGAACAGTTCCTTAATTAGCACTTCTTTGCTCATGATTGCAAATGATGTAACCTTATGTCCTGGAATTTCCTTTTTACCCCCAGAGAATCTAATCTTTATAGTATGTCTGTGTCTTTACATATGGTTATATGCAGTGGGGTAAAAAAAAGTGGTATAGATACCAAACTATCTTTATATGTTTTGTAAAGATTTTTGTTTTCTGCATCAACATCATAATGTTTGACAGATTTCTATCATCATTCTTCCAGAGAATTTTGCACTCTCCAAAATGAAGTGTGCATTAGAACATTCATTTTGAATTATGAGCTGCTGTCTTCCCAGAAAAAAATGTTTAGACGCCTTAGAGAACAGCCATGGTGAGGACAATTTTTGGTCAATCTCAGAGCTGCTGAACTATACCTTTGAAGTGCAAGGCTGTTATCCCAGGCCTGGGGGCTCAGCCTTAGATATCACTGAAGAGTTGTAGCAATCTTTGATTCTGCAGCTCTTAATGGTGCCAATAGTCTTGATTTTCAGAAGAGCAAAAGTTGTGTTGCCTTCCACAGCAACTGTTGGGCACTTCTAGTCTGGCTGCATTTGTGGAATGTGAGCTGTGGTTGAATGGTGAATGTGACGCTGTTCATTGTGAGTTCTCATTTGCCATGTTACTGTGGGCAAGTCGTGATCCTCCTTTAAGAATGGAAGATGGAGATGCTAAAGGGGAAGTTGAATCCAAAACTCAACGTTACAGAACCTATATTTAGTTACGGTATGTTCTGGGTACTGCATGTTCTTCATTAGTGCCTTACTAAGAGGCTACATATATGTCCTGCATAATGAGTTCTGAGGAATGCTTTGGACCTGTTCCCAATCTGATGGTATTTTATCATGAGGTCAGCTTTGATATCAGTGAAATTATTGCTTAAAATTTTTATTCTTCTGCTTTGAAGCAGAAGAATTAGGTTCTTGCATGTGGGAAGTCCTTGACATTCGTCGAAGTCTTCCCTTGTTCTGTGTAGCTTCACTTCTCAGTGATAGTACTGAGATACTGCTGGAGCTAAATTATAAAGCAGTCCTTTCAATATCTGCTACTAAGATAGTGAATTAGCTGCCAAAGATCAGGTTTGTTGAGAATCACTCCCTTTCTCCATAATTAACTGAATGCCTTCACAGGCACAGATGTACAAACTCAGTGCTAAAGCATTATGATAAGGCTGTAATGATCATGCACCAATTTGCAACAGATCAGTACTTCTTCCTTCATGAACTTTTATTTTACAATTTCAGGAAAAAAAATAGGAGGTAGGAGGAGAGGATAAAAAAAGGAATATTTTTACTGAAAATAATTACATTAGCTTTTCTGTGAAGTGTTCTTTGTAAGAGACTGGAGCTCAGAGATCTGGGTAGAGGCAACACATTTGAATTTCTTTGCTCGAAGAGTTCCTGCATGTTGGCTGTGGTATGGGTAACTGCCACTGCATATGTGCTGTTGGGCTGTATGAAGTGTAAGGTAAAATGTGTTAGAATGAACCTCCAGGAAAAAGCTAAATCATTCTGTCTCCTTTTGATAAGCTAAAAGCAACCACATACCGTGTTACTGCAGCACTCTGGTAAGTGTCATAATTCAGCCAGGATCCTGAGGTGGAACTGCCCTGCTAAAGGAATTAAACACTGGATCTGTAATATTTCTTCTTTGGTGCCAGTATTGTTTGTTTTCAAAACAGTGGATTAAATGAGGAAAGTTTTGGTTAGATCTAGTTACCCCATTAGAAAGAGTGATTATGCAATTTTAAAAGTATTTTGGGACCAGAGTTCTTAGTTCTGGTCATCCCTGCATTCACTGAAGTGCAAAGTCTAGCTTTGTAAATGGTATTTGTTTGACTGGGCAGTCAGCCCTGGCGTAATCCCTAACCCTGACTCTGTCCAAGGAAGGCTTGGGCCGAATTTACTTTAAGGAATGAATACACACGATGATATGCTTGCACTCTACGTCCTGTTTCTTCATTCATGCCAAGTGGGAAACTGAACAGTGTGTACACCAGCTCCTGTCTGGCTGTCCCACATGGAAGAAACAGCCTAGGGAATGCTGAGTCATGTCAGATCTCACCCTGGTGGGACACAGGTTTTGTGTAATGTTGCTGGAATTGATTGGTCCTTTACAACCAAACTAAAAATACCTCTAAACTGACTTCTATTCCCCCTACCCCTCATGTTTATTTGTATCTGCATGTGTTTGTTTACAGAAAGTTGTTTACATTGTGCTTAGTACCATTTCGGATGCCTTGTGATCAAGTCTCACCCACAGGTCATTTGATAAAAATCAGTGATCCAGAGGTCTGGGTCAAATATGCCTTTGTGTGGCACATCATTTTCTCCTTGATCTGTGACCTAGAGATAATACTGAAAACACCATGATTTAGAAGACCTAAACTTGGGTGAAATTGATTTTAATATTTTCCAGAGGAAGAATTAATTGTTTCATGAGTTTATCTCCAACATGGCAGGAGAAAGGAAAATTAAGGTGGTTGTTAGAAACTTTTATGTTTTCAGACCATCTTTGCTAGTCCCTCTGCTCAAATTCAAACACTGTAGGATTCTAGGGGGTTTCATTTTTGAAGATTTCACCTTCACCATCTCTTTGTCAAGGATTCAGTTTCACAAGCGTGTCTTGGTGACTGTTAAGAAACATGTTCCTTGTCTTCAGACACTATATGTTTTTTCAGTTTCAATTCAGACCATTGGGTCCCTCCACCAGTAAGTAGGTATCTAGACTTGCCCTTGCATTTAAAAACCCTTTTGGAAGGATTGCTGATTTTCCAAGTCACTATATTGAGCCGGCTGTGCAATCAGGAGGGAACAGGAACAGCTGTGATTTCCAGTATGATGAGGACTGTTCAAGTCCTGCATAACACTTAAGGCTGTAATCCTTCTCTCTCTGTCATCATTCTCTTCTGGAGTTCTTGCCCTACCACACTGTGGAAACTTTTTTCTTTATTTAAAAGATGTGATCTTTAAATCAGGAGTCATTGAGAGGTAATGCCAGTCATTAACTAGAACAAGCATATGCTGCTTAGTCATGAAGTGACACACATCCCAAGGGAATGTTCCCGTTACTGGATTCCTGCATGCTCTGTAAGAGATCTCTTCCAGTCTCTTTTAACTAAATATTTATCAAGTCAGAGAGAGAGAATTACTTCCTCTCTCACTCAGCTGCATTGTCACTGAGTGTGGTTCATTTCTTTGCTTTAACGGTTGTGTAGTTATTTATACATAACCATATAAAGTTATTTAAACAGTTTACCTAATAGAGACTTACCCAACACTGTGTTACACAGAGTTACAGACTCCTGGGTTAAATTCCATTTTAAGGGCCTGAAACATGATCTTCCATGGTAGCTGGAAATACTCTAACCACTAAACTAATATGAGAAGCTAAGTGCTAAACATACAGGCAGAAAAATCTTGGTTTGGCTTTTGTGAGCACTATGTATATCTTAGGGATGGCTCAGAGCTGACCTGCAGGGTCCATTTATCCTGGTGAATGTGCTGGAGGAAGAGCCTGGTTGAAGATTTCTGCTTTGGGACTTTGGGAGTTTGCTTCAGTCAGTGGTATACCTATGGAGGTAGGTGTGTATATATATATATATATACATACCTAGGATAGGTTTGAGGACATCAGATCATGAAAGTGTACCTACATGCAGTGTTAGACAGCAGCTTTTGCAGAAATCCATTGTGCTTAGTCATCAAGTATCACTTGATGTTGTGTCTTTTTTTCGGTGTTTGTATGTTGAGTTGGAGTTAGTGATACAGGAATAGATTAGTTATATATGTCCCAGTATTGTCATTTTAGAATGAAAACCAAAAAAAAAGGTAAAATGGTGCTTGAAACAGTCATGAAAGTACCTCAGTTTCTCAGGGAATTAAACTACCTCAGTTTCTCAGGGAATAAACAGATCAAAATAACTGTTTGTAGATTTTTAGGTTCTTTTTCCTAAGAAAGATACACTTAGTCTTGTTCCTAGATGCTTCTTGCAAGTGTGACAAGAAAAAAGCCTGAGTTCATTTCAACTATAAATATAATCACAGTAAGCTTGGTGGATATCACCATACCCCTTCCTCTCCAAAAGGAAGGATTTAACAGTTGGGGGGTTTTTCTTCCAGGAGCATTTTTTATAGTCTGGAAGTCAGGAAGATGTAGAG
The DNA here is from genome assembly GCF_965178545.1 of Coloeus monedula. Lineage (NCBI taxonomy): Eukaryota > Metazoa > Chordata > Aves > Passeriformes > Corvidae > Coloeus > Coloeus monedula. The sequence goes on from NC_138781.1 coordinate 109,651,324, forward strand.
GCTTTGCAGCACGGACAGAAGCTCAGTAAAGCAATTGCTTTATTCAAGTCTTGGCAGGCAGTGGGAAGCTGAGCAACCTTTTGGAGAAAACCACCAGGCAGTACTTACTACCCAGAGCAGTATCACCTGATGAATCCGAGGGCTGCACAGAGCTGTCCAGAGAAAAACCAGCTGCTACAATTCAGACTGCTACTAAATAAGTGACTCCTGAAGAATCAAAGCACAAACTGATGCCTCTGAAAACTATGTTTATGTAACTAAGGAAGTGCCCAGCTCTGCAATAGTTTCATTGTCTTGGCATGTTTAAAGTGCAGCGTGACATGAAGGAAGGGGAAGAAGTTTTTGGGATTATACTTTCATCTGTGCTACTAAGCCTAACAATTAATTTAAAATCTAGTTCAACTTCATTCCAGATCGTCATTTGCTCAGTTATTTGGGGTAAATGCAAAGTGGATTTAGTGGCATTGTTTCAGATGTGTTGAATTAAATCAGGATGTGGCCTAAACCACAGCAAGTACAATGTATTTTTCCACAATTCTCTTTTCAGTGCTTATTTCAGTTTATGCTGACAAATATTGCATGCTTTCTCTACTTGTCTTTTTTCTATAAATGTTTTAAAATCAGTATGGTTGAAGTTTAGGCCTGATTTCATGATTTGAATTTGAGAGTTTTCTTCCTGGTCTTGCCAACGGCAGAGTAGAGTTAGGACAGTCTTTGGGAGGGTCTCAGTATCCCTGAGCAGGGACGGGTTTATGGAGGGTGGGCGGGGAGGTTGGGTGTTGCTTGGGAAGATGTTTGGGGAAAGGGGACTGAAACTAACAGCAAATCTTTTGCATGCAAGGCAAAACCTTACAAGCAGTGTTCCCTCCTGCTCTGCTCTGGGGAGAGGTCCGTGGCTCAGTGAGAGCCACGGCAGCCTCCTGGGAACACCTCACAAGCAGCCTGGCTGAAGGAGGGTCTGTATTGCATGGTGGAGAGAGCAGGTCTGGGGGAAACCTACCTAGCCAGGGCTTCCCCTTCACTGGGCACACTGGGATCTCCTCCACAGAAGGAATGATCCTGTTGGTGGTTTTTCCCCTGTGAGAAGGGCAAAGCAACAGTGGCATCTCAATAGGGGGAATTTTCTCTGCTTGCCCCAGGGGCCTGAACTGTTGACTCCATGTAAGCATGAGGGGTCTCACAGGCATACAGCTCTTCTCTACAGACCTACACCAGGTGTTTGGCCTGGTGAAAGTTCTTACATTCCCTGGTGGGATGCTTCACATGCAGTGGTGATGTAGGAAGTTCTACTGCAGCAGAAAGAGCAACAAATTCAGCAGAACCCCATTTGAGATGTGTGTCCCCTTTTCCCAGCACACCCAGCTTCACCAGCAACCTCATCAGTAGTTTGTGAGATGAGTCCAGTCCCGTGGCATTGCAACTGATTCAAGACCTCAGTTTCCTTGAGTTGCCTGCTCTATACTCAGGTCTTCCCCACTATTGACCTTCAGGGTGCAAGGTGAAGCTTGTGACCACTGTGCCTCATCTGGCCATAGGAGGGAGGGTGGCTGAGGCAACGTGAGGACTATGCCAGCAGAACCATGAGGCAATGCTGGAGGGAAGCTCAAGATCCCCACAGAAGAGGACTTCTGATTTAGTGTGTCCTGATATCCTGGGTGCAGGGCTTTCTCAGATCAGAAAGTTGAAGATGTTGGACTAGATGACCTGGGGAGGTTTAGATTAGATATTAGAAAAACATGTTTTCATGGACCGAGTTGTAAAGCACTGGAACAGCCTGGCCGGGGAAGTAGTGGAGTCACCATCCCTGAAGTGTTCAAAAAATGCATGGATTTGGCATTTGAGGACTCTGTTTAATGGTGAACATTGTGATGGTACTGGGTTGATGGTTGGACTTGATGGTCTTAAAGGTCTTTTCCAAGCTTAACAGTTCTATGATTCTACCTTCAAAGATCCCAATCCACTCAAATCATTCCATGGTCCTATGATTCCATGAAAGAAGCACTCACAAAATACAGATTCCTGTTTAATCAAGTGTGTTTCCCAAGTACCAGGTTTGATATGGCTATTTTCAATTCTATGTGAAAAAATCTTTGGGTTTATTAAAGAACCCTAATCTCCTTAAAAAGATAATTAGCTGCCCAGGATTTTGATGGAAAATTTCTGAATAAAGGTTGTAGAAGTGTTTGCCTAGGTTCAGAATGGTAGTTTAGTAGGATGGCAGTGTAATATATTAAAGACATTTTGCCCAGGAGTAGTGAATGCATTAAAGATTACCTTGGTACTTTAAGTTCTTAAACTAGGTGTCTGTGGAAGGGGAAAGCAAATTCTGTGTTCAATACCCTGGCTTTTGCTGTACAATGCATCCAGCAACCTTAATATTTACCTTGTACATTGTTTTCTCTGCTTTGGAGATGCAAATATGTACTCATAGCTATAAGATCATGTTAATTTTGTCAGGAGATCCAGTCTGTCAAATCATGCAACTGGATTCTTGCCATGGTCGTGAGTTATAATGAAAGAGGAGCTTTTAGCTATGCCATGAAATAGGACTCCAGAGAGATTGGTCAGATGTATAATAGATGAGCCCTTGAACTGACGGGATCTAGTGAGTCAGAGTGATTTGGTAAGTAACATGTTTTTCATGCTGCATGTATAAAAGAATGACTAAGAAACCCAACCCCCAGGGTGAGTATGCAAATAAAAAGGGAATACTGCTCATATCCTGACCAAATGGGAACAGTCCAGATCCAATATTTGGATCCCCCTTTTGCCAGCCTTTTTCTAAGGTTCAGAGATCTTCACCAGAATAAATGGTATTCTATAGTTCTGTCCAGCCTGTTATGCACAACATCCATAGATTAAAGAACAGCAGGAACTCTGGCAAAAACAAAATACTTCCAGTCTGAGATAGAAATAATTTTTAAACTAAAGGAAGAAAAATATTTCTCCTTTAGACTCAGACCAGAAATGGGACATCTCAAGTATGTGAAATTGGAATTTAAAATGGAGATATGCAAATAATTTCAGCTATATGGCTTTTGCTGCATTTGTTATAACACAAAGTGCTTGCTGCAGCGCTAGTGCTGTGCAGTAATTCCTTGGAAAAATACCTTTTCTTTCTCTGTTCACATTTATCAGTCACCACTAAAGAGCTCCTATGTTAAAGTGATGGTTGTAATGAGGAAAGGAAAAGATACTGGGCTAACATCTGAATAAACAGGAGGAGATGATCCATGAGTGACTGGTCAAGATTATTTTTACCCATAATTGTTTTGATGTGCAAGTCAAAAGTTTTCTTAGTAAAGAGAGATCAACTTTGGGAGTTAATTGAACTTGGAGAGAAATGTCATCTTACTATTTAGCTAAGCAGAAAAGGCTCATTTTAAGTTTGTGAGGGGAATAGCTTAAACAGCAAACTATTTTGCTGCTACTGTTCCACTTAGCCAAACTTTCAAAGTGTAATTAAAACCATATCCATCATATAGCATATTTTTCCTTGTTCTTGCCAGAAATATTTCAATGTATATTAAATGTTTTTCTTTCTAATCAGAATGAGTGATACAAGCTCCAAAGGGCACCCAGCCAGAAACTCCTCAGTTTTAATTTCAGCTTCTACGTGGCTTTTTAGCTTGTTTCCCTTCTCTGAAGGACAGCAGTAGCAGCCTACATAACTAATTTTCTCTCAGGATGATTCCTATTCTTATTTGGAATGTGGAAGGGAGCAGGGAGCCAGCAGAGCCCATGGGGTCCAATATTTTCAGCCATTCAGGAAGGAGGAGGAATTCTGTTGAAGTCCCGCTGTGCTAGGTCCTCTGGGCACAGATGCTGACAGGCAGTTCCCGATCCAGATCTGAGTGCCACATCAGAACTACTGTTTCCGCACTTGGTTTTTTATTTTGTGAATAGCTGCTGTAGGACCTTACTGGTGGTATTGGTCTCTCTTCCTCTGAAAGCCCAAGCAGGATACCAACACAGTGCTAACCTAACCAGCACCCAAAGCTCTGGTCATGTCATGATGTTGCCACACAGCCTTCCTCAATAAAACTTATACACAGGAAACTTTGGTGTTCAAAATATTTATCCTGCCTCTTTTAGGTCACAATTTTACCTTTCCATGCTCTGCATGACACATTTGTGTCCAAACAGTTAACATCTGAACTGGAATCCCTAGAGTCACTCCCAGGGTAAGAATGAATCTGGCCTGAGTAAGGATGACATACCACTTCAAAAAATTCAAGAGGCAAAGTGAGAAAAAAGTAGGAACAGGGGAGTGCCATCCCTGGCAGGGGAGTCTGTCACCTTCTCTCACCAGCTGCAGGAGTTTGTGGCTGCTTCCCAACCCAGCTGCCCTGGCCACGGCCCATGTGTGCTTACCTGGTCCCTCCCCTGGACATCTGCCCTGTGCAGCACTGCCAAACTATGAGCTCCATGAGATGTTCCTCCCTTCCTCTTCTTATCTGCTGGCACCCTTCAGTTGATCATGCCTTCTTCTCCCACACACCTCTGCCTTTAGCTCTCCTTGCCTTCATCCTCTGTCCCAGGGGCAGCACACAAGGACAGTGCTCATTAGAGGGAAAAGAGGAGGCTTGATGTCTACACCTATTTTCTAGGCAGAAAAAGCAGCAGGGCACAGAAGACAACAAAATTTTAACTTGAAGGTGTTATTTTATTTTTTGTGCATATTAGTTGTATACACATGTGAATGGGTTGTGCCAGCCACATGGATAGCAAAACTTCTGGTTTCCCGGAAGTTTTGTATTTTTTCTTTAAAATGGCTGTCAGGGTTCGGGGGTTACATTGCTAAAACTGACCACAGAGGAATGCAAGAAATGTAAACTCCTGATTTCCACATGAAATATTAAGTAAACTTCTCAATGAAGCGAATCAGCAAAAATTACCTGTGATTTAAAAATAACCTGTGATTTTTTGTGGGTTTTTTTGCCTCAGTCTGATTACACTCCAATACAGTTAGTTATGTTCTTGCCCTTGCTTGGAATGACTCTCTTGCTTGTTTCCCAAAACCACTCTTGGGCTCACCTACCTGATGTTCCTGTGTTCTGGATGTTTTTCCATCATCTCACACTCAGAAAGAAGCAGGTCAGTGCCTTTCTGAACACACTGTTCCTATTTCAGCCAGATTGCACCAGTCCCTTGCCAACCTTTCTTCTGCAGCCATTATGAACCTGAACAGTTGTAGAAAATATGAAGATAATAGCTTTCCTCATCTGTCACATATGCCACATTACTCTCTGCTGCTCCCAGCCAGCCCACTAATTTCTGTCATGCACAGCTATCTGAAGACACTAATAATTCCAACTCCCTTTCCAATACCAGTAACTTCCATCACTCTACTCAGCTCATCTTCCCCATTTGGCCTTTTCCCTGAGCCACATGCAAAGAACTTTGTATCACTGTATTAAATTCTCTCCTTCCTTTAACCCCTCCCCCTCAACTTCTGCCACTACTATTTTGCCTCCTGGCTCATCCCAGTAGACCCTTATGCCTTCCTGTCACTTAATAACCCCTCCTCTAACATTTGGTCTGGGCTCTCCATCATCACTATTACTGCCCATTGCACAGAATTCCTGAGCTAACTGTAGTGGGAACCCCTTTGCACTTTCCTCTGATCAATCGCTCCTTTCATGTTGACAGTCCAACTGCTTGCTGTTGAATCTCAAAAGCTCCCTTTTCAGCAAGCAAATCATGAAAGCACTTTTGTTTCATCTTTTTAGGGTTTTCACCAAATACAGTTGAAACTAATCTTAACTTTTATTAATATTTCACAGTGGGTGATTAATAGGCCATTAATACTGCTTGCCTTTTGACACTTTTTATGTGATCTTGGTATTGCCTTGTGTACTGGTTACTGTTTATGTACTAGTTATGCAGACATCACTATTGTTTGTTCATAGTGATTCCCTTTTAGTACCATAACTTCTTTTCCATGGCAGCCCAGAAATGTCATATCAGACTGTGATGTTTGGTCCTAAACCTTTCTCCTCTGCAGTCATGAAAAGGAGGTGACTTCATCACTCTCTACAACTGCCTGAAAGGAGGTTGTAGCCAGGTGGGGGTCAGCCTTTTCTCCAAGGTAATAATGTAGGACAAGAGGGCATAGCCTCAAGTTGCACCAGGGGAGGATTAGGTTGGATATTAGGAAGAAATTCTTCACTGAAAAGGTAGTCAGGCATTGGAATAGGCTGCCCAAAGAAGTGGTGGAATCACCATCCCTGGAAGTGCTCAAAAACATGTGAGCATGGTATTTGGGGACAGGGTTTAGAATATGACAGTGGCTGGGTTAGCAATTGGATTTGAGCATCTTAGAGGTCTCTTCCAACACTAACAATTCAACAGTTCTATGTCAGCTTGCAGCAAAAAGTGTTTCAGCTGGGTATATTCTGACTGCTTGGACTGGATCAGTGAACAGATTGTCTTGTGCATGTCTGTAGATTCACAGAGCTTAGATAAAAACCAGGCCTAGAAAGCCACAGGCTGACACCGCTGAAATTGGCTTAGAAAGCTGAGCAGAGGCAGACTTGTGCAGAAGTGTGCCAGGGGAAGGGGAATGTGCTGACTTGCATAGCACCAAAGCTAAGAGCAGGATGTATTGGGATGCAGCAGATATGGAAAGGGCTGCCTGGTTCAGACAGCTGATGGTAGAGTGCAAAATAGGCTCAATGTTTGATTCTAGACAGTTGAAAAGAAGGAGAGTTAGAGACAAGCAGGCTTGTTGCATAACTTATACACTGGAGAGTGAACCACTGGATCAATGCCTTGCCACCAGTGGAACCACAAATGTGGAGCCAGAGCCAATTCACTTTCATGACTTGCTATACCCATGCTACTTCTGCCAGGATCTGGGGTGGGACAGATGAATTCTCCCACAGTACGCTGTAAAAACATTGACAGAGGACCTACACAGCCTACTGCAACGTTACAAACCCTAAGCACCACTTCTGGAAAAAATGGAACGGGATCAATGCATGACTTCACTCACTTAGGCACTTGTAAACCCCTTTCCCTGCAGTGCTTGGCCACTGTCCTGTCATTCTCTCTTATGGTAAGCTGATACAATGGGAGTCTATTGAAAGTATCCCTCTCTCAAACTAGTGCTGTACCAGAGACAGTCTGGCTGGGGAGGTGAGGGCAGGGAAAACCCATGCACGGAAAAGCCGCGTTACTTAAAGGTATGGAGTGCTGTGTGTTGGTACACTTGGGCTGTGGCATAACAGCTCTCCTGAGAGACACTAGACCGATAAAAAAAATGACAATAATGGTGTCTGAGGTTGAGGTCAGGCAAGAACCTGAGCAGGAACAGGCACAATGTGTAGCACAGATTTGGTATGCTCCTATTACCACCCCCTCTCCCCCAGTTTTTTACAGTCATTTAAGCTTGACAAATGCTAATCCTCTAAATTGGGATTAAAACATTCCTTCAGGTGCTTAGGCACTGCAGACCATTCTAGGAGTCTGAGGAGCTCATCCACAACTTTCCACATCACAGGCCTAGGCTGTATCTGCTCTATAGGACTTTGCCCATCTTTCTGTTGAACGTTTAAGGACTGTTTGAAGAGGGAACAGGTCAAGACAGACAATGTGTAAGAGCTGTACTTTACTGGAGTTTCACCAGGAATTGCAGGTCCAGATTTGCCTTGTGACCCTTCCCCAGTGGGGGAAATTTTGATGTAAATTTGCTTCCCCAATTATAAAACCATAGACTGGTCTGGGTTGTAAGAAACCTTAAAGATCATCCAGTTCCAACCTCCCTGCCATGGGCAAGGACATGTTTCACTAGACCAGGTTGCTCAGAGCCCCATCCAGCCTGAACACTTTCAGAGATGGGCCTTCTCTGGGCAACATGTTCCAGTGCATCACCACCCTCACAGTAAAGAATTTCTACCTAATATCTCATCTAAACCTACTCTCCCTTCAGTTTCAAGCTGTTCCCCCTTGTCCTATCACTACATGCCCTTGTAAAAAGGCCCTGTCCAATTGTGTTGCAGACCCCCTTTGGGTACTGGAAGGTGCTGTAATATGTCCCCAGAGTCTTCTCTTCTCCAGGCAGAATCCATCACAACATCTGTTTGTACACCAGACCTCCACAAATGAGAAAATGTATTCCTTGAAGCAGGATATCTCTAAATGCAATAATCCTGAATAACTCAGACCTATGTTAGGAACTACTATAATGACTAATGAATCATTATGAAGTTTGCATCTGCAGTTCACCATTTCATCTTTCTAGCCATAGAAAAATAAAATTTTACATGCAAAAATGAGACTGGTGTCAACCATCATACCAGGAAAGGAAATACCTTAATTGGTCAAAAAGAAATGCCAATAATAACAGTGTGTACAAAGCAGAAAAGAAAGTGGAAAAGAGAAAGTAGTTCTGGACCCACTTCTACAGTTTAGTAAGGGCATTTCCTAGGAGAGAAGGCAGGCCTAGCTTCTGATGAGGAATTTTTTGCTTGAACAAAATGTGAAACTGAGTTGGGCCTCTGTTATGACCCGTCCCTGCAAGCACAAGTAGCCAAGGTTCTTGGTAATAGATCCCTTGAGGCAGATTAGAGTGAAATGGTGCTGAGTCATTGGTGCTTGCAAATATACATATGTAGAGTTTATTTTAGAACAGTTTGATTGCAAAGGGAAACAGGTATGCAGCCATTTGGGTTGCTATTGTCTATAGTGATATGATAATATGAAAATATCGCTTCAGAAAATATATAAGAAAGAGAAGGAAAGGATAAAAGTAGAAATCTCACCACCATAGGCCTCACGAAGAGACTCAGTTGTTGCAATTTTGATGTGTGATGGTCAGTCTTGGTCAAAGCGATAGCTGCAGACTGGATCCATCAGGTGGTGGGGACAACCACAGAACACAAAATCTATTGGGTTTATATTCCTGCTCAGGTGGGAATGCCCAGGTACCTCCCCCGGGGCAGGGTGGGGAGGTTCACACTGGATGATGTATTAATGTGGATCATGGGAGCCTTTGGGAGTCCTTCACACACTCTAAGACAACACAGCTGTGCATCACACCAAGCAGTTGAGTCAATTATGGCCCATTATGGCCCTCAGCAGAGATGAACACCCTCAGGCCACACATGAATGTCCCCAGGGAGGAGGAGGAGCCCCACAACCTAGTGGTTTGTGCAAGGGAGAACAACTTACCATGACAAGAGGCACCATCATCTCCACAGGATCATCTCCTGTCGCACTCATAGCCCATCACTCACCCTCTGTCTTATCAGATCAGAGGTTAGCCATTAGACACACAAAAGCTCACCTCCTCCGTTTCAACAAAGCACTCTGGCATCTCCACAAATAGGGGAATGTTTTGAGTCATTACCCCTTAGTTCTGTCTCTCAGCCTCACAGTGAAGGAGCCCAAGTGCTCCAGGAACAGGCACTGTATACTGTCTCTTTCTGCCTTTCCTTGTTCTCCCATGAATTCGACCCTCTTTTAAAAGTCCAGCTTCAACAGGAACAGTAGAAAAAGCTCTAATTGTAAAAGACTTTCTGCTATAAGATCCTTGAACCGTCTCAGGCTCAAAAGGAAATTGTAGTCAGGTCTTGACTTGCCATATGCAACCTCTAGATACTGAGCTGAGATGCAAAAGGCATGAATCTCATCAGCTGTGATTTTGTGTGAGATGCCACTGAGCTTGTGCTTAACTCCATGCTGTCCACCCTTGCTAAACACATTCAGCCTATGGCTGGACTCAGGCTCTGAAGGAGCTAGACACAAGTTAGGCTCAAAGACATCATCACATTGTAGAATGAACATGACTTTAGGTTGGAAATAGCAATCAAGCTGTTTGGCTCAGCCTAGAACATTAGATATGTTGTGAGTCTTCTAGAAAAAAAAAACTAAAAGACCACTGCAGACAATCAGGCATGTAAGCAGTGAGGACAAGGAAAGTACAGTTTACTCTGTTAAGAGCTTGAAGGCTAAGTTCACTATGAAACCGGGAAGTTTTAAGTTCCTTTGCAAAATCTATATATTCATACAAGACATTATTGGTTGATGATGAAGTCATTTTTTACTGTAATTATCTCATGTTCTCAAAAACAGAAGTACCTTTCAAACACTTTGGGATGCAAATAGATCTTCACTTATTAAAAAGTGAATTTCAGACACAGAGCCAAATTTCCCTGTCAAACTTGTACACATACTGGATTTACTTGTATGGATGTAGGCTAGGGTTTGGCCAACACAGCTTGTCTCAGTCCCAGTGTTTCAAAAGGCAATAGGATGCTCTACTCTGGCTAGCTGTTAGTGCAGGGACTGAGGGTGTTTGGCAGTAAGGTAGATAAAATAGTGGACTAGCGGTTGGGCTGAGCTCCTGGGCTTATAAAACCAGTCTTGCTGAGGCTTCAGCACTACTTTCACCTACGTGATTCATGGTTGTAGCCACCTGCAGCCACAATTACCTGGATCCTCTAGGAACCTCTCTGAGGGCTTTTAGTAGCTCACTAATTTGTGCTACTCTAGGAACTGGTTCAGACCTCATTTCCTCTTTCCCTCTATGGAAGGGCTCAGCCTGCTGACACATTTAACCCAGTTACCTCCAACTATGCATGTGTGCCAGTTGTGTCCATTCAAGCTTGGTGCCAAAGCAAGACTTCAGTGCAGAGTGGACTTCTTTTGCAAGATATAATAAAAGCTGCATGACATGATGATGAGATGAGATGAGATGAGATGAGATGAGATGAGATGAGATGAGATGAGATGAGATGAGATGAGATGAGATATGATCCACAGTTTTGGTTACCAGAGTAGAAGATGAGTTCTCTGAGGGGGCATCAGAGCAGCAGATACCCCAGGGTGCAGAGCTGTACCCTGGAAGGTATGCTCGGAAGGGTCAGCAGAAACTCCAGCACTTGTACAGGGGACCAGAATCCTTCTGGTGCTTTATGAGAGGCTTTTCCTGATTCTCTTCAGAGCACACCAGTGTGGAAGCCTTACTGCTGCTAAAGCAGACAGCTACTGAGGCTGAAGCCAGGTCTCTCACCTGACTGCTTGGAGGGCTGTGGCTCAGCTACACTCAGAGCACGCAGACCATATGGTGCCCAGATGATGTATAATAGCATTTATTCAGTGGCCTGGAGTTTTGATGTTTCACTGGCTGGCAAAAGGAACAACTTCCCTCTAAACAACAGTTATCAACAGGTGCCAGTGCTTGTGTTTGCTCTTTTGTGACACCGTGCCCATGCAGTGCAGCCCAGAGCTCTGTGGAGGGGCTGTGCAGACAGCATCACAAAATGATGATTAACAACTTCATGACAACATTAGCCAAAATGCAAGATTAAAGCACAACATGTAGTTAGCAAACAAGGTACAATTGTCTCTTTTTGTCATTAGGCTGTGGGATAAGAGAGGATAAGGCAGCCTTAAAATATTTTGGTTGCCACTTGCTATCCAGAGCCTTGCTAGCAGAAAGCTGCTAAATCAGCCTAGCCAAGCCAGAGGTGAAACTGATGTTCCAATGAGTTAGAGAGGGCCCAGTGCTCTTTAAACATAGCTTTTGTCACATCTACTAAAAAAGTGCTTTTATAATGAAAATGCCATAAGACATTTATTGTCCCACTCACACTCCAATCCCCATTGTGCTTGACACTGTACAAACACGGAGGACTGCTCACATCTCCGGAGCTCTGGGAGCCTTGGCACAGAAGTTGCTCTTCAAACAGTTTTTCTCAGTGTATTAAGAGGAAATATTCTCAGCCTAATATAAAAATATCTACTAGTCAGCTCAGGAGTCTGTCTGTCTTTCTCCCAGTGAAGATGTAGCTTGTTTCAGGAGTCCAAACTACTTCTGACTATGGACAGGACAGGACAGATAGGCACTGCCCAAAGTTTCTCTCTTAACTCTGCTCTTACTTAGTATTTGGCTAGAGTAATAACATAATAGCATAAGGTTGTATAAAACAAGACTGTACTGTGCAAAGTGCCCCAAATTTTTTAATCAATATGTCTCATGGTGTCTGGATGCTTACACACAAAATGCCAGGGGCAAAAAAGCAATAAAAGCAACAAGACACTAGAAGTATTGTTCAGATAGCTGTGTAATAATCTTAGGCAATTTAATTTTCAGTGTTGAAAGTTAATTACTTACTTTAGGGAAACACCAGTTTAATGTCTTCAGTCAACTAAGTGGCTAAGATTCGTTAAAAGGAACCCACATTACAAATACCTTCATGCCCCATTGCTTTTATTTCCAGAGATAAAACTTCTCACCTCCCACTCCCAACGAACTTCTGTTCTAAACAGATTTTATACAGTGCTTTTCTCTGTAGCTTTTGGGAAAAAAAGCCCAGAGTGAACTTTTGTGGACCATGTAAGAACATGCCCAGATGTCACAGGTGTCTGACGTTCAGCAGGGTATAGCTGAGAAATGCAAGGAAATTCACAAAATGAAAATTTTGACTGCAACAGAGATAAAATGGGGCAAGCTGTATAGGCAAGTCATTAATAAAACAGTGATTAGAGGCTAAAACTGAAGCAGATTATACCTTAAAAAAAAAACCAAAACACCCCTCCTCATGCCCCAAGGTTAAGAACAGCAGAGTCAAGAAATGAGCCAGAAATACATATTGGTAGGTAAAGATAAATATTGGAAACTTGAATAATGTTGCTGAAATGGCCTTTTTAGGTGAGCCTCAATGAATTCAGTATACTTTGCTCGTAGAAGCATTGTCTGTTAATAGGCTTAAGGGAGGCATGGAGGGATTGGAAGGAGAATAAATAACTAAAATAAACACACCCTAACCTGTTCATAATAACAGCATCTCCCAAATGCTTTCCTTGATTTTATAGTCACTTTACAAACCACCGGGAGGTAACAAAAACATTCCTGCAAAGGGTGTGTGTGAACACAAAATCTGTCCTGGCTAGGAATAATCCAGTCAATCCAGAGGTGTAAAGAGCACTTTGAGATGGGAAAGTGTTGTGAAAATAGGCAGCCAGTACCCTTTTGTTTGATACTCACTCTTTCATAGCAATCCTTGAGACGAACAGTGAAAAAGGCATAATTACCAGCCCTGAAAACCTGGCATAAGGTAAGATCTTCCAGGCCTCACTAGTAAGAGCATCAGCCAAAAGTCTCCTCTTCTCCATTCACCCACTGCCCTCAGAGGACAGTTCTGTCAGGTGTTGTGCACCCAGAGATGTGCAGAGGAATCTGATCTGCACTTTCACCCCAGAGCCTGAAATGTCTGAGGTACTGCCATCCCCTTTAGATACTTGCCAGCATTTTAAAAGCTGCCACTGAAATACTCTTTAATCCTGGAGGTGAAGTTTTGCTCATCAAAATTTGCAAAGCCTGCCTTACAGCTTGTTAGCTGCTTTGAATCTTATCTCAAAGTGAGGCCCAAGGTGTGGTACACAAAGTAGGCAAGGGAATGCCTTTCCTGCTTGAAGGTCTTAACCCTTCAGCATATGTAAGGCTTGTAATAGAAAGGGTAGATGCGGGCCCCTGACATGTGGAAGGCATTTAAGTGCTCGCACAAAGGATGGGAGGGGAGGGGAAGGGAGGAGAGGAGTCAAACATCAAATGGAAAACAGAACCCTGGAAAAGCTGCTGTCAGCTGCCAAAGCATGGGGCTACAAAAACGGTTGACTGGACACTGGTTTCCAGCCTCTGGAGAAGTCTGACTACTGGAAGCTCAGCTAGAGGGTAATATGTCTGATCAGCTGCATCAGGAAATACTTGAGTGCCTCGGCCCCTATCTTCTTTTCTGGTATTTTAATCTTCATTAGTTTAGATGGCTACTCAGATACCCAAAATCTGTGTCCAGAGCTTGGGGCAGAAAATTTCAGGGGCAGCAGGCTGCATTCTTTGCATCAGGAACAGAGTAAAACCAAATACTTCTAACAAGTGTCATCACTGTCTTCTGATTGCTGTCCCATCCACATTGCAACTTGCTTCCAAATTCAGCTGCACCTGTTATCAGGTAGGTTTTCTGCTTATCATGCAGTTGTAACTAGCACTTCATGGCAACAGCTCATCCTCCTCTTTGGGATTCAGATAGCTCCATGTCATCTTCCAGCAAATGAATCAGAGTTCTGCATTTTTGCAGTGTATTCCTTACTCATAATTTTGTACAAGTTTGATGACTCCTTCTTCCTTCTAGGTCTGCATGTAGTAGAGCACCCCCTCATACAGCTGTAACACTGCTGCTGTTCTGTGCCCCACCTGGGCAAAGTGGCCATGGAATAGATGGATATGCTAAAAAACACCAATAACAACAGTTTGCATATCTAGACTTTCTACAGCAGAAAAACTAGTTATTGTTGGTTAAGTTATAAGGTTGTGTTCAATTAGGTTACCAAAAATTCAAAGTCTGAAAAAAATGCTGTCTTCTGACAATTGAAAATTGCATTATTTTTTTTTAATTAGCAAATATGAAGGGCAGGCAAAGTGGGATGATTTAGATTCATGACCAAGTTCCCCTCTTTGCTAACAGGATAGCAATAGTAGTGTTATAACTTGTGTTTTGCACAACATATATCTGAGGTTCTTATAAAGATACAATACCTTATCCCCTGAATTAGTGAAAGAAATAAACAGGCAAGCACTAGCGGCAAGTAATTTTGTTCCATTTAATTCTCTTCCAAAAATGAATCACAAAGTTCATGAGCTTATCTTACTAACATGAATCTTGTCAACTCTCCTTTTAACTAACTCCAGCCCTGTAGCTTTGAAGCTTGCTAGGGTTGTGGGGCATGGAGCTGAGCAAATTTCCCAGGAAATCGTGTGCATGTGTGTGGGAGGGGGCAGCGTGCCATGACTGTGGTCTCACTGTAGCTTTTTGCAACCATTTCCAATGTCACAATGACCTGCAGTTATTTGAAAAGGAAGTTTCCAGCTGCAAGTATCTTTAATTTGCAAGTCTTACCTACTCAGTGAAAGAAGCCTGCTGGGACTGGTATGCATCCCTATTAAAGTCATGTGAACGCTTTTTAATGTTTTTAATTACGCTGGTTACACGACACTTCTGATCTCATGATGATTACACAGGGACTCTGGTTAGGTTTGCCTTTCACAGCTACAGAGTGCTACTGAAACAATTTTTATATTTAAGCACTGGGATGTGCCGAGTGGAACTAGAGATGAGTCAGCAGTTAGCTGGGGTTATTTGAATAGCAGAACGAGCCCTGCCTGCCGCTAGGAGACCGTCCACAAAGGTCAGACCAAGTGCTTAGGATTTAGACACCACCACCCTGGTGACAGGAATTCTCTCCAGACCTTGGCGGGTTTTAGAACAAGCACCGTTCTATGTGACATTTGGAGGTTGCTGTATTAAATACCGGCTACTTCGTATGTAAATGAAGAATGCTCGACACCACTGCTACTATCCACAGTGAGGCGTGTCTGCCACACTGACAGATGCTGCTCTCTCCCCAGACAGGGGAGTTACGAGCTAAAATTAGTAACTATTAAAACAAGGGTATTGGGTAAGGATCCGCTGAATCTCATCAACAAGAAATACTGAAGAGGAGGTAAGGAGTCACCACTGCCCTTTCTACAGGAGCTGTAATTCACATGTAGGGACAGCACAGCTCTCGAATCGACTGCCCCAGTATGGAGAGAGCTGAGTTGCTCAAGGATAATCAGGTGCTGAGCCACAACAGCTTACAAAGCACGGTGTTCTAACAGAGTAAAGACAGTGAGAACCTTTACAAGTTATTACCTACACTGGCAGGAGTTAGTGTGGGGGGTGTTAAGCCAGATACAGGATGTGTGAGACAGTTCCCTGGCAAGCCACTACTTCTCACAAACAGTCCTGGAGAGGAAACGGTTTATAAGCTAAAACTCATTCAGGGTTAAGCTGTGTTGCCTCTGCAACCACAGGAAACAAGCATCCCAGCCCCACTTGTGAGTCATAGCTTTTGGGAACTTCACCTTGAAGAGCAGGGAAGAGTCCTCTCAAGGTAGAATGGATCTCTTTTATTCCTTCTCCTGGGATCACTGCCTAAGCTCCTTCATTTGCCAAAAAAAAAAAAAAAAAAGAAAAAAGAAGGCACAATAAGAAACACAGCTGCTTGTGATGGTTCCACCCTCCCTTACTCAATTGTTCAGTGGTTTAACATTCAGCCTGAATGTTGCAGACCTACTTTTAATTCTCTCTTCTAGCTGAGAGGATTCAAGGCCACATTGTTCCCACCCTCCACTCAAGTGACCTAGCTACAAAACAGCTGAATTAATAATAAAAATAAAAGGAGAAAGACATCCCACGACAAACGCCTTCATGTTCTGCTGACCCACTTCAGTGACAACACTTGAAAATTCTGTGGCTCTTACTGAGAATTATTTTGCCAGGACTAAGAATGCAATTAGTCTATAAAACCAGTGTTACTGGTTCCAGACACACACAGACTTTAAGGCACGCTCTGTATCAGAGCTGAGCAGGGGTTTAAAATTTCTTTGCAAGAGACATCCCAGGCCTCTGAATTACACACCAAAAATCCATTTTTATCATTCTCTCTGACATGCTTTTATGAGAACATTAAATGCCATTAAACTCAAGAGTAGAACCAAGATTCTGCTGAAGGCAAGGCTAAGAACAATAGTGTTAGTGAACTACAATTCGTCATCACAAGGCCAAATGGCATATAGGTGTTGCTATACAGCAACACAGCCCTAGCCCCGTAAGGCAAGCACTGGGGTTTAACAATTGGCATTTATTGCTGTAGGTAAATACCAGCTGCCTCACTCTAAGCCCCAGCAGTTTAGTTTATATCACAGGTTTTAGTCTTTCGTATGTAAACAAAGTTATACAAACATATACATTTAAATTTGCAAGTAGTTTTTTTCAAAGGTAATCTTACCAAAAGCAGAGCACTCACTGAGATACTGAGAAGTGAAACGCAGGAGCAGTGTCTCTGGTTTGAGTTACAAGGAAGTCTGTAAGTCCTTTTGAAACCCAGTCTTTGCCAAACATACACCACATGTGTGTTTGTGCATGTAGCCTTGTAACAACGGCTTGCAGAGACCTCGTTTTTTTCTGTAATGAATGAATTTGACTAAAGCACCAAAAATTTGGCACATGCAAGAGCTGCAATGTGAAAAATCCTGGCAGCATTAGCCCTTGCTGTGGGAGGAGCAGGACTTCTCTGGGAACGGAGAGTATTTTCCCCTATGCACGATGCACCAAATGAGCTCGTTGGGACTAAAAAAACCCTAAAAAACAACAAACAAACCAAAAACCCAAACCAAAACCAACAAAAACTTGGGTTGGGAGCCGCTTGCCCGTCACAGCCGCGTTCGTGCCGGGAGCTGTGCTGCCACCTCCTGGCGGCTCCGCGGATGGCCCCAGCCGGCGGTGGCCGGAGGACTTTGCCCCCTTCAGAAGCATGAAAATCAGTACTTGTTTCACCAATAGCTTACAGAAGTTCTTGTTCGAGTTTTTAATCGCTGCCTTCTGCAAATGTAAGTATTTAAAAAAACAAACAAACAAACAAACAAAAAAACCAGCAGCAACCAAGGCAAAAGATTTGTGAAGAGTTTGGATTTCTTCTGATTCCGTTCAGCACCTTTCCCCCCCCTCTCTGCTTTTCCAAGCTCTTAGTACAGGCCCACAGTCAGCAGGAGCAGGTCATTCCCTGTGTACACAGCTCCCACGCCTTGGCAAAGCTCACTGGGACTGAGGTAGATCACTGTCATCTACTGACATTTCTTAAAAGTTCAGTTCGCAATAGCAGCCTACCAAGAAATAGCAAAATGCTCCAGCCAAATGACTTTTCTTAATTTTGTAACGTAAATTCTGAAGGGATTAACAATGTAATTCCTAGAAGTGTCAAAAGCACCCCTGATCATCCTTCCTCTCAAGACAAAAAAACCCCAGGACCACAAATGCTTGTGGTCTGATTATGGCAAAATTGCTTCAGAACACTGTAGCAAATCTGCCATGCCTTCCATACCACAAGAACTATAGCGGATACAACTGTGAGAAATGGAACAAAAAGGAATGCCTCAGCCTCACACATCCAAAGCACCACTCTCAGCAGGAGGTCTTAAAAGTATAGTGTATATTGTTTCATTTGAAAACCAAGAATAACATTTTCTGACAGAAAAACAAAAGGACAGAGACAGGACACCTTCCTTCTTCATCCAACCCTGTTCTTACTGTGTTTTGGAAAAAAGATAGAAAGGTAAAATAAATAAATAAATGGTTGCAATGAAATGTCAATAATTCAATATTGGCAGCCTCACAGATCTGGTAAGAAGCATCACTCAAGCAACTCTACCCATATATGACATCTTGTTTTAAAGAAAACACTAGGATTCACATTATAAGTTTTTTAAAAGCACTATTAATATAGTACTCAGTGTCCAGAAATGGAGGCACTGAGGTGCTAAAATACATGCCCAACTACATCCATAAGATTTAAAATGTTTAATGTGCAAGTCTTGGACAGAAATGATTAATTAACTATACACTAAAATTCGAAGGATGGGAATTTCTTCATTTTGTGTGCTCACAGTAGCAGGTGAAATCCTCAGTTGCTGAAGTACAAACATCAGTATGCCTAAGTGACTTATGCATCATTTTTAAGGCAAAAATAGATAACAACACGACTGTGTACAGTTGCAAAAATATTTACAGGTATCATTAGAGAAGCACTATACTTCTAGCATGAAAATTTTAATTATGCACTTAGCAAAACAGTGATTTATTTGAAAAATGATCATTAAAAATGTAAAATTAATCTAGCTAGGATGAGTAGCACTGACATTTTTACCCGGGCCTCCACACTCTCTGATCTTTGTCCCTCAACCTCTATCACTGTAAGCTGTCCTCTCTCCCGCTGCCACTTTCCAGTCTTATTACAAAGGTGCAGGTGTGCCTGAGCAGCCTTAGGATCCACACAGGAAGAAGCTGCAGTGCTAAAAATATATGCAAAAGGTCCCAACAAGAAAAAATGGAAAAAACAGATCCTGAGAAATAAAATTAGTGAGAAGAAAAAACAAATTAAAGGCGCTATCTGCAGGTATCCAGGGATTTGCTCAGTCATCCTTGTCTTTCGCTCCGTGTTTCAGGATGCGCGTGAATTCGATGTAGTTGAAGTTGCCCTTTTTGTCGATGGGGGCCTCTCTGTACAGCTCATCCACCTCCTCATCCGTGAACCTGTCTCCCATCGTGGTGAGCAGCTCCCGCAGGTAGTCTTCTTGGATGAACCCTGGAATGAGACATGAAGAGAGAAACGCAAAAGGGAGGCCGAGCCTCTTAGCCGGGGCTCCTAAAGCAGTAGCACAGACATGCCAACTGACAGGCAATTAACCAGTGCAGCACATAACATATTACACTTGCATCTGCACAGAAAGCCCCAAACAACTTCCTTAACTGAATTCTAAAGAGATTCCTTGAGTGCAGAGGGACAGGAAGTTTAATGCATTTCACACAGATTTTTGAAGACAGAGCCTGACCTGCTGTGGTATAACACTTATTTCCATCTACTGATCTTCAACGGCTCGGAGTGGAAAAACAAGTTCCTGTCACTGCTAGTCTACATTATACAAGCAATTCTCTTAAATGAACTATATTTTTCTTGACTTAATTAGATAAATTTGCACATCCTCTCTAAACTACTTTCCCCTGGGGACTAAATAACCACTCGGGCTTTTCAGAGCTGCACAACACTGTTGCTGGAGGCAGTTTATGTAGATACAGTGAACTCCTGGCAACTGTCCAGGAAAGGAGTTTATAACAGAAGAGACTTTCAGGCAGGACTGAGCAAGTTACCTCAGGAGGCAGGAAGAATGTTTATGGTGGAGAGGTAAAGGTGGAGAACCCAGTAAAAAAGAGAAGGATGTATTATTTATTTTTTGCTAAAAGAGCAGAAGACTTTTGAGGAAGTTAACAAAGATATAAAAAGGAGCAGTTTCTAGGTATCTTCTGCTAATTCCATTTCAAGAGATGGGCAGAACCACCAGTTGCCAAATAATTACAGGAAAATTTAGAGATGAAAAAATGAACATGCATAACAAAAGGTAGACAGTAGAATACAGAAACTGCTAAATGCTGAAATAAGACCAGCCGTTCCTTGAGCAGCACAATAGTTGCTTCATTTGAGAAAGAAATTGGTTATTGGACTTTAGTTGGAGAAGTATCAATAACAGAACACATTAGGTAGAAGTAGGCTCCAAAAAGAAGATGCATAAACTCTGTGGAACAGCTGGAAATCATATGCAGACACCCACATCAACTGATGTAGATTCAATTAGAATGTGATTAAAAAAAAATTCTGCTTTGGAAAGAGAGTTGAATAACTTAAGCAAACAGAGTTCATTAGTGAGACAAAACCAAACAGGGAACAGGGGACCAAAAAGCAGTCAATGAGCATGACAAATTAGCACGAGGGTTGGTGTATGCTGGGGGAAGGGACAACATATGCTAATGAAAACAGCATCATATCCCAGGGTAGACCAGCCCTTGGCTACTGACTCCAGATGAAGAAGGCTAGCAGCAATCTTCTACTTCAAAAGTAGGGAGAATGTTCAGTTAGCCAGGCGCATCCTTATCAGGTCAAACCTTGGAGTTGTCTCTTTGCAGATGGGTGTAAAGAAGAGGAAAAAGACAGCTAAACAGATTAGACTCTATTTCTGCTGTCCTACAGAGACCAAGCAGTGATGAGAGATGACACCAGGATTAGTATTCAAAGAATGCAAGGCCTTTGGTGCTGCAAGTTTAGCCTCAAGGACTTAATTGCTCCTGTCTGAATAGCTAGGTGTTTAAACACTGAACTGAGCTGCCAGACTAGGGATACACCACAAGTTTTATCAGCAACGAACTGTAAAGCAAACAGGGCTCCTCTCCTTTCCACACAACTTCAGTGTGAATGGGGAATAACAAATAAATGAAGCAAAACTTAAGATTCAGCCTGTTGCAGGCAGCACAAGGCAGATGACAAGGCAGGATCAAAAAGCAAATAAAAAATACTCCAAATGCAGACAGATCCAACTTTTATACCAATTCTATAGTACTACATGTGATAGTAATGCTGAAGCAACATATCCAACCAGGCCGGCAATATAGAAAATGTAAGGAAAACCCAATGAGTGTGGCTACCTTATCCTCATATATAGTATCTGATTTGTGTTACTCCCTTTCAGAAGACCTACACTGATGTAGAGCTAGAAAATCAGGCCCATAACAAACACACATGTGGGGACCATGCAATGAAAAAAAAAGTAGTTTGACATAGCTGGATATGGTCTTGTATGTTTTTAAAAGGAACAAATGGATCAGAAGCCAAATCAGAGGATAAAATTAATAAAGGATTAACATAACATGGGTTGTACAAATACATCAGACACTATTTTGAAGACTTCATTTTGACTATTATGAATCAAAACTCAATAAAACAGCATAACTATCTCACATGTTTCCTGGTTAAAATTTGAGGGTGGCATAAGACACAAAACAGACCACATGCACAACAAACTATTATCCTCAAATCATCGTAGGACTAGACTAAAACATTTACCACACAGAGCTAAAAGATATTAAAATCAATCTTATCAGTATATGGGTGCCCAAACTAGTCACTTATTGTTTACACCTACACAGAAGGTTTCTGTTCTAAAGAACTGGTAGCACAATCATTTTCTCTATATTGTAATTCACAGACTCTTGTTTTGGTGCACATGAAAACAACCCTGTAGCATAGTGAGTCAGACTACCTGTGGAGAGAAAATAATTAACCCACTAACAAAACTTCCTTCTCTAGGAGATGGTAAAGAGATTTCCCTTGAGACGGAGGAAGTCGATTAACATTTGAAAAGGCCTTTCCAACAGAAAGCCTGTTTACCTACACCTCAGCAGGAAGGGGATGCTCTTTGAAAAGGCAAAAGGTGCTAAAAATACACAGACTGAAAATAGCTGATGAGATGGAACAATATCCTTTGAAAGATTCAGAGGATATATCGACTGGTTAAATAAAAATATTGCAGTGGAAAGTTGTGAGGAAAGATACAGATGCAGTGTCGTCTCTAGTACAGAGGCTACATAATTTCAATGTGAGCTGGTAAGACAAGTTCACAATATATCAAAGCACCGGTACACTGTAATTCCACAGGACTGCCCTATGGATTCGTCCCCAGTTACTTTACACTTCTCAGGAATCTTAGCCTAGGTGAATAAATAAAAGCATAAACTCTAACCTCAAGATTACAGGCGCAACCTTGGAAGTCTGATATAGTAAAGCTGAGCTCTTGTGTTTTACTCTTTCCCTTCACTTTGCTTTGCAAGTCAGTCCAATCTGTCATTTCTGTCTTCTACACCCCACCCGGTTTTTACCTTTAGACCACTAAGGCTGCAGCCCTTCCTGCAATCTGAAAGCAAACTGAGCTGCAGGTGAGGGCACAACATTTATCCACAGAGCCATAAAGAACACTCAGCCAGATACGGGTTCAAAAGAGTTTGTGGAATCTGGACAGCCTGTCTTGAAATATTAAACATCTGAAGAATTATTCAGATGCATCTCAGACCTACTGCAGAGGAGAGACAAACCCAATTGTATAACAGATCATTACCTTTTCAATGCCACAGAAAATCACACATTACTGATGTGAATTCCTTATCTTAGAGCAAATACATCTTGTTTTACATTTTGGGGAACATACACACTGCCCAGTTAAAACACTCTTCTTCAAAGCCTCACAGAAGAACAGTCCTACTAGTCCTCCATACTGACACAGAACAGTCAGACAGGTTTTACTCTCACCCAGTAATAAGCCAAATTCTCATTACTTAGTAGAATATGCCATCTAGGATTACCATCTCATACTTAATTTATAAAGGTGCAAAAAAATCAGCATACTGTTTAGAAACTGAAATAAACAACATAAAACCCCAGCCATATCCCTGCCAAGCAGCTGAGTTGCATCCATGTACCTGTTGCTTCTTCATCAAAGCAAGCAAAAGCATTCCTGATTACATCCTCCGGGTCGGTGCCATTTAACTTCTCACCAAACATCGTGAGGAACATCGTGAAGTTGATGGGGCCTGGAGCCTCATTCATCATGGCATCCAGGTATTCATCCGTTGGATTCTTTCCTACAAATAAAGGGATTCATACTTGGCTTAGCTTTCCAATTGAAAAAGTCATGTCAGTACAAACTGAGTGTTCATACAAAAGGAGCATTAATACAAACGGAGACACCTCTCATATGCCAAACTCAGCATTTTGATTTTTACACCACAAATTCGCTTGGCAAGCATAAAGAGCAAAGGGACATTACCAAGGGAGGCGAGCATGTCGTGCAAGTCCTCTTTGTCAATGAAGCCGTCCCTGTTCTGGTCGATCATGTTGAAGGCCTCCTTGAATTCCTGGATCTGCGACTGATCGAACATGGCAAATACATTGGAAGTGGCGCGCTGAGGGCGCTTCTTGGTGGTCTTTGTCTTTGCCTTTTTGCTAGACATGTTGACTTTTGGACACTAGAGAGAGAAGGAAATACAGTAAATGCAATAAGATCAGAGTTAGGACTTGAAGGAAAAAGTACTATGGTTTAATGGTAAAGTGCGCCTCTAACGCACTCCCATTTCCTCTCATCAGAACGTAGTTCCCTAGTATTTTCAAGAAGGGAAAAAGAGAAGAAGAGAATATGGATAAATGAAAGACAGACTCATAAACCAAAGAAAAAGTCATTATTATAAGACGTAAATTAACTTAAATTTTAGTCTTCAAAGGTCTCTTACGCCGGCGGTGGCTGCGAGGACCCGGTAAGGAACAGACGCGGAAGGCAGGAAGCGGCCCCGGCGCCGGCGGATGCTCCAGCGCTTCCTGGAGAAACCATCGCGCTCCCGGGCCGCGGGTGGGGACAAGCGCCAGGAGAGGCGGCGGGAGGGCAGCGAGACGGCAGCCGGGGATTTTCCTTAGGGATCGCAGCCCGCCCCGGCTGCCCTGGGCGGCGGCCGGCTCGGCACGGCCCCTCGGCCGCTTCCATGCGCCCCCCGCCTCGGCCGCGTTGGCGCATCCCGGGGGAGCTCGCTGCCGCCGGCGCTGGGGCCCGGGCGCCGCCTGCAGGGCAGGGGTGCAGATAGCCTGTGGGAGCGGAGCTCGGGAGACTTCTGCGGGTCACCGAGAGCTTCCCGCGGGGTTCTTCTTTTGTACACCTAAAAACTCTGCACGCTGAAGGTGGAGCTCCGTTCCGTGCTCCTGGAGCCGGTGCGTCCCCAGGTTCACATGGTGGTGCCGCATCGGGGAGGTGAACGAAGCCTGCTCATCCTGCGGGGATGTCCTGCCCGGATTAGCAGGTGTGAGGTTTATCCTTACCTTCAGTCTTCCTCCTGCTTCGCTTGAGGGCTCAGAAGAATTCCAGATTGCATCGTAAAGTCTTCTAAGTGAGTGCTCCCGCAGGAGCAGGGCTTAATGCCTCTCGCAGCCATACACTGTGAGGCTCCTGGGAGGATTTTTAAAAAATTTTTTTTGCATATATTTTCTTAATGAAAAAGGATGACACTTATTTTTCCATTCGTCATTTGATGTAGGATCTCAAATAAATTCGGGTGCAAGCTAGTTTTAGTCGAGGAGGATGGGATCTGAAATTGCTTGAGAAGCAGTTCGGCTTTAGCCCACTTGTACATTTTTGAAATCTTCTGAAGGGAATACTCATTCCCATTTGGCTTGTTGAAATCCCACATAAATAGCTTGGGCTTCAAGAAAACTGTTGTTTAGTGCACAAAAAGGTCCCGAAACAGTCAGATGGGAAAGCTCCGCTTCCAGATCATCATTCCTTGAATCCCCCTCCTTCCTGCTGCCAGCTCTGTTGGTGTACAGGCTGTGTCTTGGAAAACAAGAGCTCTTAAGGAGGAAAGGCATTGGCCAGGCATCGGAGTAAGTCACCCAAGGAGGTTGTGGTGGAGTCACCATCTCTGGAGGTGTTCAAGAGGTGTCTGGATGTGGCACTTGGGGATTGTGGTGGTGCTGGGTTGATGGTTGGACTAGATGATCTTAAAGGTCCCTTCCAACCTTGGTCATTCTGTCAAAGGAAAAAATAAGACACACAGGGTTTTGCTGAAATTATTAATTATATTTACAAATGTAAATGAACTACATTTAGGCACTGGACCTACTGAAATTAACATATAATCTAATATGTAATCCAGAGGTTGCAGTCTCAAAATTGAAGGGAGACATTTTAATTGCCAAGAGGCCCAACTCTCTTTCCCTGCTCTCTTCTCAAATCAGAAGTTATTTCATGAGGGCTGAGAATTTGGCCTAATTAGCTTATAATGCTTCCCCAATGAATTTTAATATCACTCTTCTAAAGTTTGTCTCAAAGTGAAATAGAAACTAAGATTAAATTTTGCTAAATTGAAAGCCTATTAATGGAATAAGTTTTGGATAAAAAATTCTCTTCTTACTAGTCATGGCACATAGTTTCAAGATAATTACATGCAAAGTATGAGTGGGCAGAAAAGCAGCAGAAATATCAAGATATTAAGAGAGTTAATAAAATACTTCATGATAATGTTCAACAACTGAACTGTGTGTTGAAATTTAATTATGAAACATTATCTGATCTCTTGATTTAAACTTGTTTCATCAGTTACTTTAAATTGAACTACTGCAAACATGCTAGTCTGTCTTGTATTGTTTTCCATGCTATTAAAAGGGTGTTACATGATACCTGTCACCATGGATGTTGTTCTCAGCATTTAACTGATGCAGATATGGGGATAGGTACACTAATATTACTTGCCCAGTATGAGATCAGCTCTTAATGACAAAATTGCATGTCACTCTGTGTCTCTCTCTTAACCTTTGGTCTCCAATTTGTTGCATCATGGTGAAATGAGAAGCAGTTCCTACAGGCAGACTATTTCCTCTTCAATGTAAATCTAAGTAATTTATTTGATTACAGCATTCATCGCAGCAATAAAAGAAATTTAAAGGGAAAAAAAAGAGATTTGTTTTGCCTTCTATAATATTTGGAGGATATCTCTTTAACTCATTGACATAAATGTTGAAAAGGAAAAAAAATAAGGGTCTTTTTTGTGAGTGTGGTGCTTCCTGAGAGCTGTGCATCAAACATTCAGAATAGAAATGATCCTTTCTGAAAAGATGGTATAAAAAAAAATGCTGAGCTCTTAACTCTTCATTTTTTCTTCTTTCTTCTTCTTTCATTCATTACTCCCTTCTCCTTTCTCGTTTATGTCAGTCTTATTTAAGAAAAAAACCTTTTTAAGCAAAATGTATGAATTGTTCCTATCCTTTCTGTCTAAAATACTCAAATACTTTGGTGCCATTGAAATGCTTGTTTTCTTTGATTTGTCAAAAAACCTTCAAAATTATGTGTTTCATACTTTTTATGGCTGCTACAGACAGTAAGTTACAGCAAATCTTTTCCCTCCTTTCATTTAACTCTCTCCATGAACAGTTGAACTCGATGATCTTAGAGGTATGTTCCAACTTCAGCAATTCTGTGATTCTATTTCCCCACCTCTGCTGAGTTACAATGACAGTGCAAATATTTGTGGTTAACTTGGTTGCTTAATGAAGCAGAATCAGTCTGTGTCATATGATGTTTCTTTGTGAATCTAATTAACTTTACAGGAATGGCTGCACTGGCTCACTGTAAAAGTCTGCCTAGACCAGTGCACTCAGCTGCAAAGAGATGTGGATTCTGGATGTGGAAGGCAGGGAGCAAAGTCTTGGCAAAAAAATTCTTGAGACTGGGGATGGGGAAGCCCAGCAGCTGCTCTTTCCATTTCTGGGTTGGAGCACCACCGGGATGTGTCTACTGGGTTTTTGGATGCCTTCAAGAAATAACAAATGCTATGAGGTCTTCCCTACAGGTCACTGGAGAGGTTTATTGTTTTGGATTTTTTTACCCAAAACTTGGAATCGTATTTTTTTAAAAAAAAATCTCTCTCTATACTTCCTGTTCTTTTTGGAGGAAAGCATGCTGGGTGCTTTTAGCCTGTTCTTGAGGGGCGAGCAGCAGCAATGGCCTGTGCTGGTATTTAGGGAAGAATAAGAATCAGGGTAGCCTATGATATCTACTCAGAATGCTCTCCCAATATCTACTATTTTAGTTCATGGAGGGATAAGCTACCCTGAGCCAGATGTGGTATTTAGTAACCCACAATGAGCTTCTTTCATGAACTTGCTTAATACGTAATCCTTGACTTGGTGTACATTTAGCATCCACAATATGCTCTGCTGGTGTTTTCAGAGCCCTTTGCAAGGTTGCTATTTGTTACATGAACAACTGCAGTTTACTAATCTTGACCTAATCCAATGTTTATTCTATGCTCTAGACTTTGTATTGGAAGAAATACTAAGGCTGAATGGTGTGTCCACCTCTTTTGTGTTACTTTTGCTTCTAGGAAGCTCTTATGTGTTCCACCAGCTGTTGCAGAGAGTCCCGCTTAGATAATTTTTCTTGTCCAGAAGCCACTTCATACCCTTGGTCATCACAGAAGTAAGGCTGAGGATGTGCATAAGAAACAAAAGGGTCTGAAAAGAGAGACTAGATGAAAAAGCAGATGTGTGATTTCCACATTAAGAATTAAAATTGTGTGAAAGTTGAGTGGAAGGTTTTGCAGTTAGGAGATTTTTTTTCTGAGCATATTATCGCTGTTCAACAAATGCTAATTACAGAGATTAAGTATTGATAGCAGAGTCAAATATATCCATCTAAGTTCTAGGTCTAAACTATCATTTAATAGAAGCATTTTGTCTGTCAGCTGCTTCACCTGGTATTTTGGCTCATCCTTCTGCCTTTCCACCCCTTCATCCCTGATTCCAGCTGGCATCTGTTGCCTCTGTCAAGCTATACCAAGTGCAGTGCAGTATCAGTCAGAGTGACAGTCACTCTTTTTGAGATGCTGAGAGTGTCACAAAGTTTTCTGCAATTTCTCCAAAAATAACTCCAGTGCTGTGATCCAAGGGGAAAACATTTGAGGAGTCATGAGTTAAAGAAGGGATTCTGAACATGTGTCTTCACTTGGGTCTCTTGGAGGGCCTCAGACTGCAAGTTATTCCCTGTTTGCATTCAATGACCTCATGAATAAAAATGGTTACTGCTTTCCCAGGTGGTCCCTGCCACACGGTAAATGCTGAAGTGTGAAAAACAAAAGCTCTCAGAGAACGTAGTGGAGCCTATAGAAGAAAGAGATGTTCTTTCTCCATACTGGAAATTAAAATTAGCACTGTTTTGACTTTCTAGCAACTTCCATTGTCCATGGCTGAGGAAGAGGCAAAAACATGAGTTCTCTAGAGCATTGTAAGACAATAATAGCAGGTCAAAGGATAATGCAGAGAAATTTAATGGAACATAAATAAAATGCAGTCAGTCTGTGAAATGTTATAAACACAAGAAAACAAACCTCGATATATTTATTTAAAACTGCATCTCACTCACTATATGAGTGGGCACTGACACGTGTTTGAGAGAGTACTGAGGGACTTTACTCAGCAGACACAGTACTCCTTGCATTCCCCAGTCCAAAGTGCTTTATACTTGAAGAACAAATTAAAAACTCCAACTAAGCATTGAAAAGTACATTTTTGGCTGTTGGGCTGTTGATTTCTGCTGGGTTTTTGTTCCCTGTTTTCTATGATCAAAGTCACTGTACTGCCACTTGTGCTATATGTCCTTCCCTTGTTTTTTATCATAGTCGATAAGTTGCAACAATTCTAGCCAAGTCTTTGTGGAGTTTTCAGCTCTTTCTGCACTAGTTTTAATCAGGAGTATTGCCAGACACTGTGATTCCATAAAGTCAAAAACTGAAATGCAAAAATAAATGTTGATGGGTATTCTTAATAAGGAGAGCTGAAGGCCTCCAATCTTTCAAACAAATGTAATTAATTCTGCTGAACCTAAGGATGTACATATGTGCCCTCTCCTTTTGTTAGAGTTTGTATCTATCTGACAATGTGTATGTACAAATATGGAAGAAAATGAAATGTGCTCAATGCTTGGCTGAAGGTCTAAAATAGTGTTTTAAAACATACCCAGAAAACAAGAAGCAGCACATTTAGACAATTGTTTGGCATGAAAAGTAAGCTGTTATCAGTTTTCTTATCAGCTGATGCTTCTGCCAGTTTGGTTGGCTGGTGGAGCAATTTCAAAATCAACATAATTCTCATGGGATGGGAATATGTTACCACTATTAAACCTTTTGCATTAGAGATGTTTAGCTCACATTTAAGGAAGAACTCAAAAGAGAGAAAAACCCCAGTGTCTGTGAGATACAAGGCCAAGTCAAGGTTCAAGCAACTCGTGTCTGATGCCAGCTCTACTTTAGCACATACTAAGACAGGTCTTGCAGGCCTCAGTTTACACCCACTCACTTGACTATGCTTGGCACAGGCTGGAAATTGTTGTGAAATACTGTCTTTTAACTCCCCATTATTCATAATTAAAAAGCAAACCAAAGCCTAGTTCAGTATTTAGTGATACCCTAACATAGTCAGAGTGAGGATTAAGGATTAAATAAGCCTTGCAAAACTGAGCAATTTACAAGGACGCTAAAATGACTGCTGCTGCCATCATCTCCTCCTTTAGGCACCCATATTAAAGTCAGTCTCGACCTGCCTAATCCTGTAGTATTTGTAACTGACTTTTCAGGCTTTATCAAAGTGCAAGGCTGCTTTACTAAGGGACTGAATCACAGCTGCATGGCAGGGGAGTCTGCACGCAGCAAGCAGTTGGGATTTTCCAGGAGGCCAGTTTGATTTCCTGCTCTCCTGTTAAGTGCATGCTGCTGAGAAACATGTAAACATCTTCCCTCAGATTTATTACATCGATACAAACTGCCTGACCCCTGAAGTCCTGTGATGCAGGGCCTATTATGTATGATCTCCAGGGAATATCACACTTCTGGGCTGAAAACATTCTTTGGCAGTGTTTTACCCATGGGCTGCAGAGAAAAGTAGGAAAAGCAACCATGTGCTGCCTCCTTTGATTTTTTATCTTTTTGTTTTTTTTTTTTTTTTTTTAAGGTGGAAAGTTTACTATCTAGTATATCAAAGGTTTGGGAAAACAGTGATCTCTGAGGAGTTGCTGCTCAGAGCACAAAAACAAAAAAGAGCTGTGTGGAGGGGGTTTTTTTCCCCCCCAGTATTACTTTTCAGTATTTCATGATAATTTTAAGCTGCATTTTGAGAGGCATTTACTTTTTGCCTCTGTATTGTTCCTAGTTTCTGCAATAGTGTTTCTGAGTTACTGTAATCCTAAATCATTTTTCAAAGGAGGAAGTTATCTAAAAATGACAGTAGGGTTTTGAAAAATTAAGTAAGAAGCCAAAATAGGAGCATGGGTGCATAAGCAGTACCAGTGGAGGATTAACTGCTGATATCTAAAATGTTCTTGACTATACTTTGATTGTTACTCACCGGTTATTTGGATTTACATTGTCTGAATGCCTTTGCATTTGTTGTTGTTTGAAAATCCCCAGGAACATCCCAAATAATAGATTAATAACACTTCAGACAAGAAAAGACCACAAGAAACATGTGATGACAAGATTTCAGATATTTTCCAGCTTTTGGATCGAATGCAGGTGTCAGGACACAAAGGCATGCTGTTACTGATGCCCTGTGCCAGGATGGGGCTGCCGTGCTGGATTCGTTTTTCCAGATACGACAGTGATCCTAGAAACAAGCGATCTAAAGATAGTCCCTAGGTCAGCAGTGAAACAGATCCTTGCTCCAGAGTGTAGGGACACCACCTCTGTGACATCCCTTAGCTGCTGAGCTAGTGTAACAAGCTGCTTTCATTATGTGAAATGCTTCGGTCATCTGATCACTGTGCCATAAAGATGGGCTTATTTGCTTAAATAACAAGCAGAAATAAGTGTAAAATGTTGCACATCACCTTTATCTCCAGCAACAGAGGGGAGAAGAAAAGGCAGCAGGCAGACAGCCCCTGGCAGCACTCGACACAAACGTGGTCCTCTTGGGAGGTTTCTTGTGCAGCCTCAGTAGCTCTTTGGCTTCATTTTGACCTCTGCATGTGTAGCCTTAGAACAGGGTAAGTGGGTCATGTAAAATAAATCACTGCTTTTCAGTAGTGCTTCACAGGGCATTACAGATCCCTGTGGCTGTAAGACTATTAAATGTGTGCATGAGCCTATGAAAATAGTTTTTAATCATAAGCTTAATCTGGTGTAGAACTTGGAGACTGTTATATATGAACCCCGAGGGAGAGAAGATTAGGTTCTGAGATTTTGGCTGCAAAATGCTAAGGCTAAGTCATCAGAATTTTAAGCTGTTTCAGTGACCAAAGTTATTTTTATTTTTAGAAGTGAATTATTGATGACACATCCCTACAGCCCTCGGCACGCAACCTCAGCTGTCACATTCCTCCCTGGCTAGCTACAAAAAACATCTGATGCTCTTATATGGTCTCCTGGCAGGGGCTGTTGGCTTTGTAGCCTCTCAGTGGTTAAGAGGTTTATCCCCACTTGCAGGTTAACTGGTGTCCTGCAATAAAAAAAACCCAGGGAAACTGGAACTTGAAAGGTTGTCATTATACTCAAACATTCTTGGATATTCTTTCTCAGTAACACATCTTCCTGGGTAGGTATCTTTACATGAGTACAGCTCCATCTCACCCTCTACTCAGAGGGAGCATCCAAGATCGACAAGGCAAAAAACAGCTACACCCCACATTTCAGCTGGCTGCTCAGAAAGCGAGAGCAGCAGTAGAGAGTATTTTTGAAGTGGACAATTTCCTCTCAAGGAGGATGCCAAGTTCACTTCTATGTAGCTCATATTTACGATTTTTAGATCACTACTTCCAGCAAGAAAAATCCAGCTGGCACACCTGCCAATTACTCAGTGTAACATACCAGCACCTAACATTTACAGAGAAAACGGGATCAGGAAAAGAAGGGTTTAGGGATCCAGTGTTCTAACAGAAGTAAACTGATCTCTGAATGTTAACGCCATTTAGACACTCAAGGGAAAAAATAATATCTTACATCTGTCCTTTGTGCAGGCTGCTTGCATGTATGCACACAGTACTGAATTGCACAGAGGTGACAAGATTAGTCTAAAGAAGTGACAGCATAATTTGTTCTCCAGCCTAATGTTTCATAGCAACATTTCAACAAGACAGTGTTCCCTAAATCTCCACTCTTTTGTCTTTGGCACATGGGCACTGCTGGTGAAAACTTCCATGCATACTCGTAAACTACTTACTAGAACCTTGCAGGTGTCATATGGAGAAATACCTCAGCAGCCATTACTGAAGAGCACCAAGATAGTTAAAAACAAAACTTTCAAAAAAAGGAGCAGCTGTGGCAACCTGAAGTAGTGTAGAACATAATGTGGGTAGGAGAAAAAGAAAAACTGAGGCTAAGTTTGTTAGCAGCTAAAACACAGAACTGGGAAAAGAATGGTTAAAAACTCAATTTTAATTAAGCCCATAAGTGGAAAAAAACACCCTGGAATAAAAAAATAGTCCAAGTACGCCAACTGAGTATACGTTGTCAAGTTATTTACAAACCTGAAGGCAGAGTATTTTTCAGAGTTGCCATAGGGGAACACAAGCAATGTTAAGTAACCAAGCCTTCATGCTACTACACACAAAATGAGACAAACCCACCTTGCAGAATAAGCTGTCAGAGCCTTTACAATCCTTTGTGCTCAATTCCTACTCCTTGGGGTCTTAAGTCATGCGATATAGCTGAGAGCAAGCTTTCTGGATAACAGGTCATTATTTTAACTGATAAATACATAGGCAAAGTAAATTCTCCTTCTGCTTTCTAACTTGCAGTAGCCAAGAGAATGAGGCACACAGAAGAGCATCATCATACTAACAGAACAATCTTTCTCTTTTCTTTGTATTTGAGACAACAGCAGCACAACTGGGTCTGAAAGACTGTGCTTGGTTAAAAGCCATCTTACCAATATAGCTGAGGAAGATGTATTTTAAAAAGTGAGAGCAACTTCAGCACCTGTAGGGTTTTACCAACTTAATTCTCAGAATGACTTGACTCACATTCTCACATGCAAATTAATTAGGTGTAGAAAAATAAAGCTTTATTTAAGTTTTCTGGCCATGTATTGCTGTTAATTAGTGCCAGCACAGATTCCTTTGCACAAGCCTTCAGCAGAAGGCAAAAAATATGCCTAATTCCCATTTACTGCCAGCATAAAGACTTAGCTAAGAAAGAATGCACAGTTTTGACATGAAAGTACTGCTAGAAAACCCATCAGTATTAAAAGGATGCAAAAGCTGGGCATGGTATCTGCTTAAGAATCAGATGTTCCTTGCTGGCCATGAGGCAGTTTTAACAGTCTTCCCTAACGATTTCTTTGGTTAACTACTCACACAGTAGTCAGATCCCACTTCAAAAAACTGAGATGAAAGACTTCTGCAGCTGCATTTTTAAAGATGCCAGCAGATGCTGCTAGGAGCATTTCAGAACCCTGTGACACTGAACAAATAGGAAAATGAATTTTCTAGCTTGACTTGCAACTGCAAGAAAAATACAGTCAACACACCTGCTTTTGTAAATGTGTAATAGAAATGTCATTCTTCACAAAAGATATTGAGGTATTTTATCTATATAGCAATCTTTATTTCAAAATGGCATTTATTACAAAAATGTAAAAATCCAGCAAAACCAGAAACATTGAGATTATTTTCCTGGACTATCAACTCCAGGGAATGTTTGTCCTGTAGCCTTTCCCTCACAATATTTTCCCCGCTTCCAGTCTGATTACAGGTGCAAATGTGCCTAAACGGCCTGGAATAGATAAATATATTGAAAAAGACAAAAGCTTTGGAGCTAAATGCATGCAACAAGTTCTATCAGGAAGAAACCGTTAAAAAGAAACGTAAGTGTCGAGATAATCTGCAGGTATCCAGGGATTTGCTCAGTCATCCTTGTCTTTCGCTCCGTGTTTCAGGATGCGCGTGAATTCGATGTAGTTGAAGTTGCCCTTTTTGTCAATGGGGGCCTCTCTGTACAGCTCATCCACCTCCTCATCCGTGAACCTGTCTCCCATCGTGGTCAGCAGCTCCCGCAGGTAGTCTTCTTGGATGAACCCTGGAGCACAGTGCAGGAGGGCAGAAGAGGAGTTTTTACATTTATCTGCTAATACATGGGTGATAATTTCTTTGAGTTCTTTCCCTCAATTAAAGATACTTACAGTCCTTGTCTGCCAAATGAAAACAACGCCATTAAAGACTATTACTAAAACTGCCAATTACAAGGATTCAATCAAACCAGGCATCTTAGTTTGAAAGGTCCCACTACTTCAAGTGAAGACCATTTTATGATTTGCCTCTGCTGTTCCAAATATAAAAATTTGTAAGTAATCCTTCCCAACAGCAGGGCTACATTCCCAGTAGTACAAAGAGCCTTCTAGCAACTCTGCATTTAAAAAATCACAAAGGGGAACAGTTTGCCTTGAGCATTCCTATTGAAAACCACCAAAAAAAAAAAAAAAAAAAAAAAGTCATGGAACTTGACTACTAACACTCAACAAGGGCATGAAACACAGGAAAGTTTACAACATTTCAATTTGATCTTAAACCAGGGTAAAATTCAGTTTTACTAGTCTGGTTGCAAAGAATAAATTTTTGGCATTGTTTATTAAACAAACGGGCTTGTCTAACTTGTGGTTGCTTCTATCAGCACTGTGAGTCACACAAGAATTTTCTTGCATTCATTTTCTTCTTCTTTTAATGCAGCTTAACAGAGGAAAGGTGGATACAAGTTGCTGACAGAAAACAAGTTCTTCATAAAAGTGTAACAGCTCACAAGTTCTTCATAAAAGCACAACAGCTTTGAAAACAATGATTCCCCTCATAAAAGTGGCCTCAGAGGTGAATTTTAAGTTAGGAATAAATTAAGGCCCTAGTCCCCAATCAGCAGCTTTTATACCTTCTCCTGTCTTGAACAACAGAACTGAACTGCCAGAAATTTGAAATTTTCACAGAGATTGAAAAGGTAAACTTAGCAGGTGAGGATACAGGCATGATTTTTAGTCTGCAGAAATTAAAATTTTTCAAGTTAAAAAATTCATCACCACTTCTATGAACACAAGAATTTACTGTTATAAAAGTAAGTAGAAATAATACATATACTCTGTTGTTTCATCCATGTACCTGTTGCTTCTTCATCAAAGCAAGCAAAAGCATTCCTGATTACATCCTCCGGGTCGGTGCCATTTAACTTCTCACCAAACATCGTGAGGAACATCGTGAAGTTGATGGGGCCTGGAGCCTCATTCATCATGGCATCCAGGTATTCATCCGTTGGATTCTTTCCTACAAATAAAGGGATTCATACTTGGCTTAGCTTTCCAATTGAAAAAGTCATGTCAGTACAAACTGAGTGTTCATACAAAAGGAGCATTAATACAAACGGAGACACCTCTCATATGCCAAACTCAGCATTTTGATTTTTACACCACAAATTCGCTTGGCAAGCATAAAGAGCAAAGGGACATTACCAAGGGAGGCGAGCATGTCGTGCAAGTCCTCTTTGTCAATGAAGCCGTCCCTGTTCTGGTCGATCATGTTGAAGGCCTCCTTGAATTCCTGGATCTGCGACTGATCGAACATGGCAAATACATTGGAAGTGGCGCGCTGAGGGCGCTTCTTGGTGGTCTTTGTCTTTGCCCTTTTGCTAGACATGGTGGCTGTTGGTTCTAAGGAGACAGAAACATATCCAAGATTTAGCCTTATTAAGCCACATTACAAGTCCTTCGGGGAAGGATGGGTATAGGGACATCAAGTTTCATGTTATCGGCATATACTCCAAAGTACACATTTACTTCGGTATCTCCTGCTCCATTTTCTTTCATTCAGACTTCACTTGCTATTAAAGCATAATGTCTTTGAAAATTCAGGGACTTCATTCAGGGGCCTATTGGCACTGCAGGCCAATAGCACGCTACATTAAAAAACCAAAATCAAATCATAGCTCTTGAAATGAAACTCACAAAGTGTTTGCATTGCGAATTCAACACTCCACCTCCATCTTCCACAAATTAAGAGTATATACTGAGGAGTTTGGGAGGCACTGTTGACCTACCACATATAAGGATATGTGCTGCTAAACTAGCACAGTGGTTAAATAGATCAGACAGTATGCTAAACTAACATTTTGGAGGGAAAAAATGTGTTTAGGCGCTGAATAGCATTTTGTTAGAATAGCTGCCTTTGAGAAACAGAGAACACTGACTCGGTTCAGAAGCTTCACATTGCTATTCCCTACACAGTGTAAGTACTACACAACACATGCAAATGCCAGCATACTCTCTTTTAAATTAATTACTGGCATAATAGCTACAAAAATGTGAAGACTGTTTCTTTTAAAGTACCAACCCTTAGAAACATTTATATATTTTTATACATTTTCACATATCACAGGTATACCAATGTCATTGTTTCCCCTGAAGCTGTCAAATGAAGAAATAAACATGGTAGATTATAACACTAACACACTCAGGGAAGAAATGAAGCTTTTAAGTTAACTGAATCTATTTAGCTGGGAAGATACATGTAGTGTTCTAACTAAATGTATGACAGTACAAACTCGAAAAGCTGAGTCATTCACTGAAAGGCAAACACAAAGCCCTCAATATTGCTTTTGGATCCAAGTTAGACCCTCTTTAATGTTGTTTCCAAAAGTCTCACAACCTCTGCTTGCATTAGCTAAAACTGAAGTGTAATTCATACTGCTATAATCCTTTATTATGCCCAAAGTGTTATGCAAACCAGATTCCTTCCACCCTTGATTCTGAATTTTTACTGAAAGCACCTGTAGCAAATGTCTCTTGACAGAAGACATATTTAAGCTTCACCTGTAATTGCAAGAATATCAATATTCTGAAATTTACACTAAGTATTAGTTTTATAACTTAGAAACAAATTATCTAGTCAGAAATGCAATGCCAATCAGAGTCATAGCACAGTTCTGTTTCTCAGATAGTTTGCTCAAAGATAGAGTATGCTTAGACTGCCAAAAAGTAAGACTGAAGTCACTAACTGGGATTCACCCATAAAAAAAAGGGAGTAAAATTAAGCAAAGTAACTCCCTTACACAACCAACCCAATATGCAGGCAAAAAGCAGTTATTATTTGGTTTGTTTAACTAAAAGGAAAGACATTTTACCTTGCTTTGTATTAGATACCTGACAGGGTGTACCAAGCATCTGGAGCATAAAAGGAAATTCCATGGTTACGTCCCTCTCAGTCTGTCCACACAGACAGCTACTGACTTCCCCTGCTAATTCCACACTTTTAAATCGTGCATCTGCAACGTTCTTCTGACGTAAAAAACAAACCATTATGTCTCGAACTAAAAATAGCCCTGAAATGCAACTGCGCATCGCTCAGCAATGCAGACGTTCTCTTCATTGCACTCACTAACCACGAGCTACCCGAGATGTCTGGCCTCCACAACACTGCAACAAATAAATGTGAACTCTTGACATCAAGATATTTATGTAGACAGCTGACAACAAAGGTAGTTTGCTTTCATGCTGCAGCCAAGGGTTGTGCATAACTTCCGTGGTTTTCTTACCTCTGTAAAAACCCTCAGGCAAGTTTCTGCTTAACTCTGGATTATTGATTAAAAGTTCCACTACTCAAAATAGAGCCAAACAGTATCTTTTAATAACTCTTCTCTGAAATAATGCAGTTTTCAGAATATGACCCATTCAAAGGAAACAAAAAAGTTTACTTTGCATGTGCTGATGCCAAGTGAATTGATTTTTGCCTTTTTGCTTTTATATATTCCCTATATTCTTTACATATATATTGGTAGCTCCATAGCCTATTCGTAGCTAACATTTTAAAAAATACATTCCCCAACAGCTCCAAGGCCTTGGGGTCCAAGGCTGGATTCTTTGGGGAACTGAGGTCAAAACAGCTTCCCGAGACACTTTTTCATAAACAAAGTTTAGTTCCTGTCTAAAGGGGGAGGGGGTTCAGAAGAGGGTAGAACCAGGGGAGAATTACCTCATCACCTATGTCTCTAACTGGGGATTCTTGTCAGTTATGCTAATTTGCTGAACATATAAAACTGTACTCCCTTTATGTTACAGTGTGCATCTTCAGCGCTTTTTCATCCAGCGTGCTGTGCACCATAAGGATCCTAATAAAGGCAATCCCTCTTTATCATCTGTGTCTGGCTTGTAATTTTAGGACCAATGAAAAGGCATCAATGTTGCAAAGGCAGTGCTCCCAGCAAGTCACTACTGCAATTCTCTCCCCTCAACTCAATCCTAAGCAAGAGGAGGTAAAAGCAGACTGCCAACACATTCTTTTTAACTCTGTTCAGAAGATTGACCTATCAGAGTATATTTTACTAGAACAAATGAAAAAAGTGCCAATGCTTGCATTACTGTTTTCTAAGTTTCTCTGAACCAGGCTTGGGAACTCCTCCAGTCCCAAAGAGCTGTCAGCCTAGCTACAGAGAAACATCAGATCTCACAGGACTGCAGTGCCTTTCAGCACAGGTTTGGTGCAGCTATGCCTGAAACACTGCACTCAGCTCCAGGAATCTCTGTTAGAAAGAGGGTGGTACATTTTGAAACATGTTCAGAAAACCAGCCATCAATAAAGTTAGCCAAAGAGATCAATTTATGATTTAAAAGTTCCAAAAGTATTTGCACTTTGTGTTATCTCCCTGTATAACAGTGAATGATGTAACGAGCCAGAGCTAAGCTCATTTGAGTCAAGCATCAGACCCCTAATTTTAGAGAAAGTAGAATTTACCCTGATAAATTCACCAAGTCATTAAACAACAACAACAACAAAAAAAACCCCGAAAAAACCCCAAAACAAAACAAAAAAACCCCCACCCACCACCAAAAAAGCCCCCCAAACCAACCAACCAAGACCCAACAAAAAGATCCACACCTAAGCCAACGCTTTTATAATTGAAATAGGGTTAGTAGAGGCTGCAAATAGAATTTCAGTAGATAAAAACTGGGAATACTCCACATTAGGTAGTGCAAGTCATGACATGCAGGTTTAGTCCCTGCTGTTTAATATTATGCTGATACTCTGAATGGTCTGGGCCTTGTTTTGGAAGCTGTCCAAGAAACTTCAAATGTAGGACCTTACCTGTGAGACACACCATAAGATATTTCTGAAAATAAAACCTTTCTTTAGGAAGATTTTCACATACTAAAAAAATAATAAATAGGTAGTAGTGCTGCTTTGTGCTGCCTGTACTGTCTATTGCTCAGCCAAGCAACAACAGTGGATATCAAACTACAGAAGCACAGAGAGTCATCCTGTGGTCCCTTCCTCTGGGAAAATGATAAACCCTTGGGAGACAAAAAACCTGGGCAACTAAAAATTTTGAGCCAGGCAATAAGCTGTGAAAATTTACCACCCACTAACAGCGGTTTAAGCTGGACCTGTTCAGAAGCAGTGACCAAAAGTTATGCTTTGGAAAACATTCTCATGTTTTAACATTGTGAATATTGTAATAATTGCAGTATCTGTCATTCAAAAAAAACCAAACCACCATACAACAAATCCCCACAACCCATAGCCAAGAAAATCTCTAAACTAACTGAGACAGAACATCAAACTCAAAAGTCAACCTCAAAGCTAAATCCCACATTCTGTCCACATAGTCAATTACAGCATCACATACAGTCACACATCCATCACAATCTGGGCGGCAACAGGAAGAGATAAGAGCAAGGTGCTCTCCAGCAGATCTGTGTCAAGGCTCAATAAAGAGCAGATTACACTTCATAATAGCAAACGAGCAAAAACCAAACCCTACGCTGTCCCACCCAGTCCTAAAAGCCACTCTAACACACTCCTCACTAGTAAGTTTCTCAAAACCACTTACCTCAAAATCCAGCGCCAGCGAGTCAACAGAGTCTGTCTGCAAAGGAGAAAAAGAGGCTCAGAGGTGACCTTATCGCTCTCTACAAACAACTGAAAGGAGGGTGTAGCCTAGTGGGAATCGGCCTCTTCTCCCAAGCAGCAAGCGATAGGATGAGAGGACAGTCTTAAACTGCGCCGGGTTTAGGCTGGACATTAGGAAGAATTTCTTCGCAGAAAGGGTGACTAGACATTGGACTGGGCTGCCCGGGGAGGTGGTGGAGTCACCGTCCCTGGAGGTGTTTAAGTGAAGACCGGACGTGCACTCGGTGCCATGGTCCAGTTCACATGGTGGTCGGTCACAGGTTGGACTGGATGATTTCAGAGGTCTTTTCCAACTGATTGATTCTGTGATTCTGCGAGCCCGGGAACCACCGCACGCAGTCCCCTGTGCGGCTGTGGTTATTCCAAAACACGCGCAGGAAGACAGACCCAGTCCCACTACCTCACCCTCTTCCGACCGCAGCACCTCCTAGCCCTACCCTTCCCGTGCTCTAATAAAGCCGAAGAAACACCCGCAGAGGGCTCGATGTGTCCGGGAGGCAGCCGAACCCTTCCAAGCAAGGGAGACAAATAGTATCTTTTAATACAATTCGCTGCAATGATACATGAAATGCAGCTCGTCCCCGCGGGCATCATCCCCGTCGCACCGCGCCCTGCCCGGCTCACAGGACGGGGTCGGGGGGCCCGGAGCCGGGGTCTCCCCCAGCCCCAGCCCGCAGGGCGGATCCCCGTCAAGAGCAGAAGCACCGGGACGAGGCCCGAGGGGAGCTGCCCCCGCGGCGGGCGACGCCGCAAGCGACTCCGGCTCCGCAGGCGACCTGCGGCCCGGGGACGCCCCCACCCCACCACCCTCCGGCCCCAGGCCCCGCGGGCAGCGGGCGAAGCCCCCCGACTCACCCGGCGGCGGGAGACGGTCCCGGTCGGGGAGCGGCTGGAGAGACACTTCCGGAGAGCGGAGCGGCCACCGCCCCGCCGAGCAGGAAGGAAGCTGTGGGCGAGACCATCCGCGCATGAGGGGGAGGTGGCGGCATGGCTCATCGCTTCGGCGGCCAGGCGCCACGACCCGTGTCGAGGAGAGGACCCGCGGTGGCGCCCGTGCTTCGCGTTCCTTCCCTGGGGTCTTTGCCTTCCTTGCAGGAGAAAGTCAGAGCCCCGAACTCAGCCCCTCTAACCCGTGTGTGTCGTCCCCCCTATCCCGCTGAGGCGTTGGTGCAGCGCGGTGTGGTCACCGCATTCCAAGGGCGAGGGGCGGAGGGAGCCGCGCGCCTGCCCTTGTAAGGCAACGGCGGGAGTTTCCTGCTCGCGCAGGGGGGCGGGGCCTCACCCGCTCGCCCCGCCCCGCCCCGCCCCGCCGCGGCGCTCGCCGGTGGGTGCGCGTCCCTCAGGCCTCCGGCGCTGCCAGAGCCGTGTTTCAGCCTCCTGCGCCGCATTCCCGAGGGGCTCTGTGCAATGGGGGCTGCCGGTGCCCCGTTCCCAGCTGCTTGTGACTGTTCGGGGCTGCGCGGGGCGGGGCGGGGCGGGAGCCGGTAACACAGAATCACAGAGCCACAGGATGGGTCAGGTTGGGAGGGACCACAGTGGGAGATCTGGTCTGACCTCTCCGCTCAAGCACATGGCACAGGATTGCATCCAGACAGCTCTTGAATATCTCCAGTGAGGGGGACTGCACGCCCTGTCTGGGCTGCCTGTTTCAGTGTGTGGTCACTCGCACAGTAAAGAAGTTCTTCCTCATTCAGGCGGCACTTCCAGTACATCTTATTCCTTGGCAGCACCGACAAGAGCCGGCTCCGTTCTCTTGACACCCTCCTTTCAGATACTTACAGACATTGATAAGGTCCCCTCTCAGTTATTTCTTGTCGAAGCTGAACAGGCCCAGCTCCCTCAGCCTTTCCTCACAGGAGAGATGCTCCAGTCTCTTGATGAACTTTGCAGCTCTAAACAACCCAACACATGGTATGGCACTGTCCTGCATGCTCAGCTGGTGCTGGTGTTTCTGGAAGATTCACAGAATCACAGAACATCCTGACTTGGAATGGACCTACCGGGATCATGAAAGCCCAACTCCTGGCCTTGGACAGGACACCCCAAGAGTCACACCATGTGCCTGAGAGCATTATGCAAGCTCTCCTGGAACTCTGTAAGGCTTGGTGCTGTGACCACTTCCCTGGGGAGCCCAACCATCCTCTAAAAGAAGAACCTTTTCCCAGT
Source organism: Coloeus monedula (assembly GCF_965178545.1). Lineage (NCBI taxonomy): Eukaryota > Metazoa > Chordata > Aves > Passeriformes > Corvidae > Coloeus > Coloeus monedula. The sequence continues at coordinate 109,693,376 of NC_138781.1, forward strand.
AAATAATACTGGTTTTAAGCTGAGGTGAAGAGGAATATGGGATGAACAGAAATATCATCCAAAAAACAGTGACCACAGCTCAAAGATACAAACAACATCCTATAACAAATAGACATCATAACCAATGAGTATGTGGCCTAATTTAAAACTTTGCATCTTGTTCTAACTACTTAATTTTTACAGCGTTTGCAACTGTATATAAAGTCACATAGTTTGTGAAAGCAGTAAGAGATTACTCATATTTCTGACTTTTTTGAGGGAAATAAACTTAACTGAGTGTCCAGGAGGTGTGGCCCACCATGGGGTCCCCTGACCGGGGCAGAGAGCACAGCCCTGGGGGAACATCAGCTGCGGGGGAAGCTCAGCACCTGCAGAGTCAAAAGGAAAAAGACACTTGCAGTTTTCCCTGTCCCTTCTACTGCCAGCAGTATTTTTTACCTCTAGGGAATTGTGGTGGTTGCTGTCACATCTCCCACCTTTCCCTGGGCACTGATGCTGCAGGCTGCCCACTTGGGATGAGCCTATTGTGTCATAACAGGCAGCTCCTGACTCCGAATACGTGCGTTTCTGTTGCAGAGTAGCTGAGATAACATGGAAGCTGAGATAACCTTTCCTCTCATGATCTAGAAATGGGTCATTCCCTATGCCACGTACAAAACACATGCATGCTCTGAATCACTTTTTTCCATCTTTGTTTCTTATGTTTTTAGAGTCCAGTGCTTCCACAGCTGGAGTCAATGCTGAAACTGATGTGTAATTTATGCGAGTTTGCCTTGATATGAGCAGAAATCAGAATATTTATCTATTTAAAGGGGGTTTTACCCAAAAATTAATAAATAATACAGCGACAATGATTTCTTAATATTTTCCTTCAAAAATTGGTACAATACTAGCTCAATGTTCATTTTTATGACCTATACTAAAAGAATATTTTAGCTTATGTGAAATTGGAAAAATGGAAATAACAAGCAAAGGCTAAAATGCCAGTAAAGAATATGTAGGAAGGCTTGTCAGAATAATCCTTTGTACTTGGGATCTGTGTCTGGAGAGTCCTGGATATGAGTGCTGTCAGGGTTAATATTAAACATAATGAGTAATACTTAATGTATTGACTAACTACAGAGGACTTTGGCCTACACTCTAAATCACCATAGTTGATTAACCTTTCACAATTTTTTTTCTGAATGATTTCATAGTGGGAAAAGCTGAGGAACCTTTTATTTTGAGAAGTAGGGAGAAACTCAGTAGATTTCAGGCATCTTTAAGAAATACAGCAGTAATATTGATTCATGAAGAGCAACTCTGTTTCCAGAAAAAGACAATTAACCAGTTGTAAAAAAATACATGATTCATTCGTAACAGTCTTCTCATTAAACTTCCTTCTACTATATAAAAGTGTCATGAGTTCACTTTACAGATGGTGAAACGGAACACAAGTGAGCTAAACCACCATAAATGCTGAAGATGAGGTTTGGGAATGTAAAGGGATTGTCTGTAGGTTAGGTAGTTTTGGAGTCTACTTTCAATGGAATTTGAAAGTTTGCACACTTCCAAAACTCCTATGAGCTTCCAATATTTGCACACCTAAGCAACTGTAGAATCTACCTTAAAGTGACTTGCTTGCTACTTCCTCAGAGGCCAGAGGTCCCTGAAAAAAGAAGTACTGCAAGGCTGCTTTTAAACTCAGTCTTGACTATATCTAGACTTAGGCTAATCCTTCTGGGTTGGTGACTCCTTTGTTTGTGTGGATAGTCTCACTGCAGTAAATACAGTATTAATGGAACAACCAGGCTCCTCTCTTGCCTAGCAGGCATTCTGCCCGCACTGTCTGGGGAAGGATCTGACTTCCTGGGCTCTCCTGGTCTCTGGTATCTCTGCATTTTGCATCTTTCATGTCTTTTCATGCTCTGTCATTATAGGGCTCTCCACTGCTCTGTTCTATACACTGCTCAGTCTCAAAACCTTACTCTGTGTGCAGATTGTTATTTCCCACATACATCGAATACAATTTCCCTCCGTGGAAATGATAATATTGTAATTCAGGCTGTCAGGGGCAGCCTAAAATGTGTTATATGAATTTACTAAGAAGAGTCTGCAGCCACCAAAATCCTGGTCATATGGAAGTAAAGGGCCATGATGTCACATCTCTTCATCAGTGTGTCTCCTCTGTGAGGATGCATTTTACAGGAGAAGGATCCTTTAGTGAACTGCATACTTTAATGAAGTTCATGTGTCATACAAATCCCCAGACAACTCAGTGGGACCTAGGGTATTCAAGGAAACAAAAGCAAAGCACCGTACTCAAATGGATGATTTACCTACTCTAATGATAAATCAAATCTAGCAATTTGTCTAATGCTTTTCAAATTATTTGTTTTTCCTAGAAGTGAAATTATTACCAAATAACAATAACAAACTATAACAACGATATAAACAACAATAATAACAATAATAATGACAACTACTCAATATATTTGCAACAAAGCTCAGGGGAATATATATTATTTTATGTTACTCAGTTATGTAAACAATAGGATAGTCAGACTGTTAAATAAACCAAAGAAGCCAGACTACAGTTACATTCTGGGAATTATCACTACTGAGTCAGGAAAGAAGCAGTAGGCTTTGACTAGTTACCTGCGCCAGCAAGCAACACATGAATTCCACACTACAGTAAATAATACGAGTTTATTTAAACAGTGCAACTCCAGCTGATTCCAGCATGTGGAAGGTGGGTGTCACATCGTGGGCCTGGTGATGCCCTTCTTAGGGCATTCCTAGGGTGGGAATACGCCCCTAAACCTCACTGACGCGTCATGATGTGCCTGGAAAGAAGCCAGAGGTGCTCTTACTTGCACCCGCACCGGAGCCCGGCAGCCGCCTGCTTACAGGTTCTGGGGAGGCAGAGGATGATTCCCTCACCTCGATTTCGGATTCCCACCTTGACCTGGGCACGCTTGTGTCGCTGCACGGCGCTCGGAGCCGGGAGCCGGTCCCATACCGGCTGTCACCAGCAAGGGGAGCTCCGCATTTGGGTAGGACCTGAGAGACAGCCCGGCTCCGCTACCGCCACGGACAGAAGAGGGAGGACGCTGTGAAATTAGATCAAATCGATGTGGGGCTAAGCCCTGCTGTGGGCTGCGGAAGGAAGGGGCACCTGACAAGTGCCGCGGGCTCTGGGGTGACACTTAGGGCACTTCTGAGCTCCGCAAATCAGAGAATAGAATTATTGAATTATAGAATGATTTGGGTTGGAAGGCACCGTTAAAGTTAATAATCTAGTTCCAACCCTCTTACCATGGGCAAGGACACCTCCTACTAGACCAGGTTGCTCAAAGCCCTGTCCAGCCTGGCCTTGAGCACTTGCAGGGGTGGGGCATCCACAGATTCTCTGGGCAACCTGTTCCACTGCCTCACCACCCTCACAGTAAAGAACTTATTCCCAATATCTAATATCTTCCTATTATCTGCCCTTTTTCAGTTTGAAGCCATGCCCCCTTGTCCTATCACCACATATCCATGCAAAAAGTTCCTCTCCAGCTCTCTCTTCCCCCTCTAGAAACTGGAAGGCTGCTATAAGGTGTCCCCAGAGCCTTCTCTTCTCCAGGCTGAACAGCTCCAACTCTCTCAGCCTATCTTCAAAGGAGAGGTGCTCCAGCCCTCAGATCATTTTTTGAGGACCTCTGGATCTGTTGCAGCATGTCCATGTCTTTGCTGTGCTGAGGGCCATAGAGCAGTGCCAGTAGCAAGCATCTGCCCGCCAAGAGAAATTGCTTGGCATTTTACAAAGTGAGGGCCTGCCTTGATATAGCTGCCCCTCTTTGCTCTGCTTCACTCCTGTTAATTTTTGCCAGTCACTGGAAAATGAAGAGAAGTGTCCCCAAGCTCTGGTTGCTTCAGAAACTTTCCTGTGAGCTGGGTGTATCACAGCTGTTAAAACTTTATGAAACCTGACATTGCAGTTTCACATGTGATGAAACCCTAAGCTGTCTCTCTGGTTTTGGTACAGGCTGGGAACCAGTGTGTTCATTTTATGGAAAGCTCAAATATCATTTTTCTAGGATGGAAAGCATTTTGTTCCAATCACAGTTACAAATGCACTAACAGATCATAGTGACCAACACCACTTATGGCAAATATGTTTTCCATTTGTATAACAAAATGAATCTCCTTGTTTGCAGCAGAGAAACATTCTGCTTGAGTGTGATGAGCCAGAGCTGACTTACCACTTGAACGAGGTTTGAAAATCTTCCTCTGGATCTGGGCTGAATTTAGAAGGAAATTTTGAATAAATATGAATTAAATAACATATACAAGTGCTTGGAAAGTATATGAAAACAAATATTCTAAAGTAGGTCAAGAGCTGGAAAAGAAAAACACATTTGGAATGAGTTTCCTTCAAACCTGGAAGGCAGTGGAGAACTCATAGTTTATGAGCCTCTTTTATTGAGAATTAATGAAATGAGCTCACTACAGCAGTGAAAAAAACAAATTGCAATGGAAAAATGAGTTAATTAACACAGGAAATTAAACCCAGCTTCACAAAGCTCTGATACCCCTTCCTTCTCTAGCCATGCTTCCTGGTTCGAGTACACCTGCATATCCCACAGGAACATGTTAATTTTGGTGTTAATGTTTAGAACATGTTTGCTCCTTTGTGTAGTAAAGTAATGAGGGCTGCAAAAAAATTGATGAAAGGCATTTGGGATCTATAAGCCTCTCCCATTATCTGAACATTATCTAACTGGTATGTTTGCACCCAGTATTCCACTGACTCCCTTTTGGCAGCTATGGAAGGATATATGATTTTATTCTGTTGATGAGCTGGAAAGACATCTCAAAACCCATTGTTTAGAGAGAAAGATTTTGTGCTTTTTAAAAGGAAATCTCACTTTAGAAAGAAAAGTATTAAGACTCTGGCCATTTTACACATTAAAGCAGCCTTGAGACCAGAAACCATGTGGTAATGTGAAATGGCATGAGTAACTTGACTTACCTGGGGATAAGGGAGAGCATAATCATTTTCCAAGTGCTCCACCCAAAACTGTAGTCTGACCCGCAGCTTTGTGGTAATAATGAACAGGAGCTGATTGCAAAATATAGGGGAAATTGAAAAAAACTGGCTTTCAGTCCCTCTAAGTACTCCCTTTTTAAAGGTAGGCTCCTTGCATCTCATATTGCAGAATAGCTGCTGACAGACCGTGCTGCCCTGTGGCTGCACCCCAGAAAGGCTTCCTTGGGGTATCTGACTGATGTAATAAAATCCTTTTTCCACTTCCTCTCCCCTTGTAACATTTTCAAGGAAGGAAAAGGACAAGCTCCCACTTTTCCAACTGGAGGTTCTGAAGCCCTTGTCCAGCCCTCTTCCCACCAGATCCTGCTTGTCCAGCCCTCCCTGCTTTCTCTGGAGCTGCTGTAGTGGGGAACATGGGACCTTGGCTTCCTTGCTGCTGGTTGGGTTTCCCATGCTCCTGCACCCTCCTGGAAGGTTACCCCCTTGCTAGCACAGAAAGCCCATGAACGGGGCCAGATGCTGCTCACTTGAGCTTTTCCAGCAATCAGACTTCTTCCTCTCTTGGTGAGCAACCCAGCAGCAAAAGAAAACCCTAATTGCTCCACCAGCAATTTCTGGAGCTGATCAGCAGCTGTTTTTAAGCCTCTAGCAGTCATTATGCAGCTGCGCTTGGTCACGAGTCCCTGCTGGCATTAGCAGAGGGAAGGGACAGATTCCCTCTGTTTACCCTGCCAGCTAGTGTAACAGCCTCTGGAGAACTCTAATGAAAGAGTAAGAATTTACAGATGAGTCAGCAGGAAATCAACACTTCTTCAGGAAACCAGTAATACATTTTTCAGGATTGTACTCAAACGTGCTTCCAGCCGCTGGCTGAGGATTCAGCTCTCTGCCCACCATGGATGTCAGAGCAGAACACACCCTTCCCCTCCAGAACCTGGAACACAGGACTTTTTCATCCATGGGAAGTGTAAAGTACTGTGGTACAGTTAATAAGTTAACATTATTTTATACAAGCAAAATGAGAGAAGTAAGACATCAGCTGAAAAAAATGTCCATAGTGTATTTTGTTTTAATGACACTTCAGACTTGCAGAAGTAATGACAAATACATATATTAAAAGTTTCAAGGTGTCTCTGGCTGGGTTTCTCCATCATATGTAAAAAAGTACAATAAAATACTAGCAGAATATTTAGGAATTATATGTTTCCAGTCTCAATTTATTGCCAATTCCCCCCGGTGTTGAAATCACCAAGATTTTTCACAAAATGCCATTGGAATCTGGAGCTTTCAGGAAGTTCAGCCTCTGCAAGTTAAGTAACCTAAAAATTTAATTCATGAAACAACAGAATGTGAAAATGTACTTGAGCTATTCAATTTGATCTCTCCCAGGAAGCTAACATTAATTTTCATTGGGCTTTTGGCCAGAGGAAAAGTGATGTTTAAATAAATCTTTTCTGCAACAGAAATGCAGCTAAACTTCAAAGAACTGCCAGGATGTGATAAATGGACATCACATGGGCTCCAATTTGGACCATCTTGTAGAAAATAAGACCCATCTAGTAAACAAATGCTTCCCCTCTGTTTTTGTATGTGGCTGTAAATACCAAACAAAGGTATGCCTCATATTTTCTGCTGTGCACATTTAGTCCTCGGGTTGGTATCAGCTTTATAAGACAGTGAATCACATGAACTCCAGGCTCCACGTGCTTTTAACTTTATCTAATAACTCTGAGTGCTGTTGGTCCGTATCACTGTTCTAATTATTCCTACAAAGATTATGCTGTTATCTATAGGAATGTTTCTAATTAATCCAAAGTGTGTGTGTCTGTAGAGATGATCATTCTAGAGGCTATCTCCCTGGCACTCTTTTTCTCTTGGTGAGGATTGGGAGTCCTATCTGTTGGGGTTAGCAGTGTCATGGGCCATGCAGAGCAGCACCTCTTGTGATAAAGAGACTGTTTTGCCATTATAACAGCAGGAATTTTAGGATCATGTACCCTTTGTGCCTATCCATAAGGAGTGCAGCTCTCTGTGTATAGTTCTCTAAATAACTCCTCTAGCCCAGTTTAACTCACAGAGGATGGATGCTGGAGGAACCATGATTGCAAACAGTCCAGAAGCAGAAAATATCTGGGCAAAAGAGACTTTCTTCTCCACTGTCAGCTTGGTACCAGCAACAGTGAGATCAGCTAGTAAGGGCACATGTTTACAGAGATTTTTATAGTACATTTTTCAGAACAATTCAGAGACTCCTGGAAAGATAAAACCCAAGAGGCCAATATTACTGCACCTTCTTGAAATGGAGCAGCTAATGTTAATCACAGGATTATTTGCATTTGAGAACACTGGAACCAAAGACATTCTGGGACAGAAGTGTGGAATTATTAATGCCAGATGCCAGGCAGGTGTCAAATGGCTGCTGCCTTTACAAGGTGAGCAGGAGAAACCCAGGCAAAGCTTGTGAGCACTAGCTTTCCAGTTATTGCAGAGAATTAGGTTGCAGCATCTTCTTTGGCCAGCATAGTCAATATTGGCGCTTCGTATGGGTGGTACCTGCTCTACTGAGCAAACTCAGAGAGAAACCATTTTCAAAATAAGACAAAGGCATGTAGCAGCAAAGTGATCATGACTCAAAGACTTTAAATACCAGTTAGTTTGCAAGTGTGCTTTGGAAATAGATATCTATTCATTGTGATACAGAGAAAGTAGGAGCCAGTTACGAAAGAAAATTCAAGGGCAATTATGCAGCAGGATTTCAACGTTTGGAAATTTGACTTAGATGACTGTAGTCTGAAACACATTTCCAGTACTATATTCTCTGATCAGTCTTGCACATATTTGGTTCTTATGTTGTATCTCCTTGTTGCTCCACCTCTATGGACAGACTGAAAAGCTGGGGTGTCATCATAGTGTAAAAAAAGGCAACTCCTCCTATGCTCAGACTGGTGTCAGTGCCAGACCATTCCTTGAGACTATTCAGATTTGTCAGCCCTCCATCTGCCTGTCCAAGTTGGGACACTGTGAATGAACCTTTAGTTTCCCATGAACTTTAAGTCCACTGTTATTAAAAGGTAGCTGTTAATGAGGTGTATGTGCAGCTCACCCAGTGAATACAGTTCCCAAACACCCTGAATACTGTATCTGGAACAGTAATGCCCTAATATGTAGTCTTTCTTCATTGAAGTATATTTTGGGATTCTCAAGATGTGTCTTTCCCAGGCAATCGCTTTTCCTAAGTAAAATTATTTGAAATCCAAAATCAATTTGTTATTACAAGCTTGTTTTTAGAACTTGTGCTGAGAAGGGATTGAAACTAGGGAGCTTTGTGAATTGTACAGCTGGTTTCAGCTCATTACTTTAAAATTATTTTTAGTGAAATAATATTATGCTTGTATCTAACACCTAGACAGAAAAGCTAAAAACAAATAAAGCATTACCATGTTTGCTAGAGATTGTGAATATCAATATTGCTCTCAGCAGTTTTTACTGATCTATGCAAATAACCATGTGGTTGATTAGCTAGTCTGAGCTTGCATTCAGAATACTGAACTATGATCTGTTAGTTATACACATAATTCAGAGATGCAGTGCTCTGAAAATTAATGTTCTTCAGGAATTTTATTGAACAGATTCAAATTTTAAAATGCCTGTTTTTGCAACAGCTCCGCATGTTTGCAGTATCTGTACAGCTCAGTGCTTTCCGTGTTGAGTAAGGCAAATACAGACTGCCTGTCTCTAACATTGACAGGTGTTGTCAGTGGCTTTTCCTTGCCACTGTCCAGTGTGAAGAAGGTCATGTTCTTTCATGTGGGTCATTAAACTTCTGAAACCACTTCTATGCAGCTCTTTCAGAACCTTTGGAAAGATGATTTCGTTCTGAGGCCCACATCTTTTATCTGGACGTGCAGCTGAAGACCTAACCATCTTTCTGGACATCATATTCTTGATCATATCAAATGTTTGTAACCCTGTGAGCCCTCATGACAATCCAGCAGTGATGTAGCGCTAATCCTTCTGTGAGCTATGTCCAGAGATCATCCAGGTGTCAAGGTTTGCCTTCTTAGGAAAAACCTTCTCTTTGGGGGCAGCACACAACTGACTATGGGGAAACCTGTTCTCCTCAGCAGCTTTCACCAGCTCCATTCCTTTAAATTCTGCCAGCCCGTTGACTTGAGCTCAGTCCAGATATTCCAGGGTAAGGCAAAGTTTGAAAAGCAAGACATAGGGACATAGGACAGGAGATGGAAGATAGAGCAAGTAGATTGCAATGTCAGAATATTCTTTAAGTCATCTTTAGAGCCTGTCACTGTCAAAAATCAGCCCTTGAATTGAAGGAAAGCTTTGCAACCACAGTTAGACACTGGAAACTTGTGCAACAGAGCAAAATAGTTTTGCTTTGTGTCATTGATAAACTACTGGCTCCAGGGCTGGGTTTGATGCTAACAGTTCTGAAACAGTAAAGAGAATAGTAAAATACAGCTTAAACTGTGCTGCTTAAACTGCAGAGATTTTCAAAACAAATCTGTCGTCAGATCTCCAAATGGTCTGTTGTTACTGTTCCACAACTTTCAGAGTACTGACAACCTGTGGGCATTGGGGCATCAGGAGGAGTTCAAACACCAGATTGTAGAGCCACAAACATGCCACAGTTTTTTAAAAATGACAAATGAAAAATCAAAGTAGGATTCTGGAGGAGAACCCCCGAATTTGCGAGGATATATGGATGATACTCCTGTCTCTCAGATGGTAAACTAGGCAAAGGCTAGCACAGGTTGCTCAGGGAGGTTGGGCACTCTCCATTGCTGAAGGTTTCCAAGACCCAGCTTACTCAGTCTCAAGGCTGACCCTGCATTCGACTGGAGGGTCAACAAGAGATCACCTCCCTTCCAACCTGAATTATTTTGTGATTTTTGTGATTCTCATTGTAGATCCAAATTGCCTTTTAGATATGCTGTACTGTCTGTTGATAGGAATTACTAGAAATTGGTAGCTGGACTAGCAGTATGAAAATGGAGATGTAAAACAGTATGCAAATTTCTACAAATGAAAGGCTATTTAGACAGAAAAAGTGGCAAATAGAGCAATGACAGTAAAATGATGGGAGACTTGTTCTCTGTCACCAGCAATCCTATCTTTTGCCAGTTTCTGAAGTCTTTTTTTTAATTTTAATTAATTTTTTTAATTTTAATTTTAATTAAGCAGAGGCTTAATTGCTTAATCATTTTCCTAGAGGGATTTTTTCTGCTTAAGATCAGTAATGACTTTCTTGGCAACTGGAAATTGTTCCAAGTGCATAAATGCAATCCAATAAAATTAATAGCCACTCTTTTATTTTACTTCAGACGTGCTAACCAGAATAGCTTAAAAGACTGGTCTTGTACTGCTGCACACAATGCAGACTCATTGGAGAGAAGTGTGAATATAAATCACAATTGAAGTATAGCTAGATTTAGAAATTCTGCTGGTGTTGCATTGTTTTTAATAGTAATTCCCCGTGGTGCAAAGAAAATTTAGTAATCAGTGCTTCGTACAGTCAAGCAAGATCCTTTGAAGAGCACAACACTCTTGGAAAAGAGAAGAAAAAGAGAAAAAAGGAATGGAAGAACACATAATAACAAGACCAAAAGTTATATAAAAGAGAAGAAAAATGAACCAAAACCTTCTGATTGTTATGCCATGAGTACCATGCAGCTGTGGTGGTTACAGACTGGGAAAATTTCCCAGATTCCTATGGCTTATAAAGGGAGCAGTACCAAAATACCAAGCTGGGCAGCAAAATGGGAGTGTTTTGCCACAAACATTGGGTGAAGGTTTTCCTTGGAAACCAGAAAAGAACAGGAAGTTAATCACATTCTCAAGGTTCACTTCTTTTTAATGTGAAGAATGTTCTTGTCTCTACCTATTTGCGATGCTTGACAATTACTCATCTATGAGAGCCTCCAGCAGGGTTTTTCCAGTTCATGTTTACTTAGTACTTCAGAAAAGCCAGTGGCTGCAAGAACAGGACCCACACGCATGGAGAAAAGCAATTTTCCTTTTGTAAACCATTATATTGAAGATGGGTTTCTGTTAAGATTCCACATGAAATTCTTTGTCTGCTAGACTGATCTTGGATGACTTTGAAGAAATAACTATTTATTTAAAAGAAATTTAATTTTTGTTTGCAGTCTTCCTGCCTTTTTCTCAATATGGTAAGAAAATAATTCTTTATGGGGCAAAATCAAGAAATTTTTTCTTTAAATATGCATAACATGGCTAAAAAACCCAACAACCCTTCTTTCAAATGGAAGGGGGTCCAATTTAAAACATGTAAGGAAATACAATTCAGTTGAGACAGCCACGACAGGTACTACATAGAAAACTTTTGACACAAGAAAGTAAGACCTGATGAAAAATCCAGGGTTATAAGTAAAAGTTAAATAAACTAATGTTTAAAATATAAAATAACTGGACGATATGAGATACAATCTCTTAGTTCTTTTGAAAGCACATCAGCGCGTGGAAGATTTTTGACAAATTACTTCAGACAGGAAGCTTGAATCTTGTATCTCTCCAGCTCCCACAGCTCTGTTATGATTTATGCAAAGCAACAGTAACCATCACCAGAGCCAGGGGAAAAAAGAGAGCAAGAGAATGTTTTCCCCTATTGATTTGCATATTCTGAATAAATTTTTGGTACATATCCCTATCAAATTTACAAGCACATATAAAATCTTTGTGCAGTTTACACAGAGATCAAGCAGTGACAAAGTGTGGAAGAGATTCAAAGTAGCTGGTGTGAAACACTACAAAGATTTTTAATAGAAGGATTTTTAGTTTAACTGGGCAATGATTTGTTTTCATCATCCATTTCAAATTACTAAATCAAATGCCAAATGAAAAATACTGTGGATGAGAAGCTGAGTATGCAGAACAGGCCAGGCTGTATACTCAGCTGTGGGAGTGAGAGCTCCTCTGGACCCAGGCCCAGAGGAAAGCCAAAGCACAGGGGTTGAATTAAAACTTTCGGATAAGCTGAGATACATGAAGTCACACCAAAGTGAAATAGAAATACAGATTTTTAACTTTTAGTAGAAATATATGCTAAGTGCTTTAAATATTGAAAAGCTGCACCAAGGAGACCTTAAACACAGTTCTTACTGCAGCAGTGTTACCTTCTCACAGAATTTCTTTACTTTAGACAAAACATAGATGGAACTATACTGTTTGCATTTTTTAGATAGAGTGTTCACATAAACAATAAGAGTTGATAGAAACTATATACGTAAATCTGTGTGATACCTATGTAACACTTGTGTGAGACTTACAACTGTTAGAATTAGACCAGGATAGGTTAAGAAAAGAAAAACTAGAATCATGTGCCAATTTTATTGGTCAATTAACAAATATAATCCACACTTCTGTAAGTTTAGAGGAGAAGAAAAAGAAGCTGTTTTCTACTCACTGTTTGCCTGCTGCTGCTGCTGTTACTGCCTTATCATGTAACCCCTTTGAACTCTGCCTTCAGAAAACTAAGAGACAATGAAATAAAGAACTTTAGCAGGACAGCAGCCTCCTCTGCTCTTTTACCCTCGTCTGAAAAGGGAAGGTATCCCATCAAAAGCTCAACACTCAGCAGTGCTACAGCCTCAGCTTCCCACACCAAAATAGTCCTTATATCACTTGTTTCTACCATATTATGTCATATCTCAGCCTTTTAAATTCTTATGTAAGGACTCAGAAACTGAGCTCCTGGGATAGAATCATAGAATGGCTTGGGTTGGAAGGGACCTTAGAGATCATCTCATTCCAACCCTCTTGCCATGGACAGGGACACCTCCCACTAGACCAGGTTACTCAAAGTCCCATCCAACCTGGCCTTAAACACTCCCATGGATGGGGCAGCCACAACTTCTCTGTGCAGCCTGTTCCAGTGCCTCACCACCCTCACAGGGAAGAGTTTCTTCCTAATTCCCAATTTAAATCTGCCCTCTCTGACTTCAAAGCCATTCCCCCCTTGTCCTGTCAGTACAAGCCCAGGTAAAAAGTTCCTCTCCAGCTCACTTGTAGACTCCCTTTATGTACTGGAAGGTGCTCTAAGGTCTCCCCAGAGCCTTCTCCTCTCCAGGCTGAACAACACCAGCTTTCTCAGCCTGTCTTTATAGGAGAGGTGCTCCAGCCCTCTGATCCTCTTGTGGCCTTGCTCTGAACTTGCTCTATCAGGTCCATGTCCTTCTTGTGTTTGGGGCCTTACAGCCAGATGCAGCATTCCAGGTGGGGTCTTACCAGAGCAGAGAATATTAACTTCATAGATATATTTGTAAGACCATATAAGACATGCCAAATATCATGGTTATTTTTTCCATGTATTTTTTCTCAGATACTGGTGAGCAACATCAGCACTCAGTGCGTCTTTTTGAATTGAAAGTTTGTAGAGGAAAAGTAAGCCATAGGAGAATTTTTAAGAATAGCACAGGAGTGAGTGAGCAGGTGATCAGTGTGCCTCCACATCAAAGTGGTGTGGTCATGCTCTTTTCTGTGAGAAGTGGTAGAAATACAAACACAAATACGAGAAATAATCAGACACAGGGACAGAATTAAGGCTGCATAAGCACAGACTTGACTAAATAATGCCCTATGTGCTGCATAAGTAAGTGTTTTCATTAGGATGCTGGGCTTTCTCATTATGAACATTATCCCTCATTTTATAACATCATCTCCATTTTAACAGAGCCTTGATGAGCTCAAGCTCTTGTGCTGAAAAAATAATTAATGTTATGCCCACATAGACATTGTCTAGAGATGCATCTGGAGGAGATTTAAATTAACTAGTTCATTTGGACTAGCTGTATAGTGCCAACATCAGAGCTGGCTGAAAAACTCACCCCAAACTGATTAGCTCAGTAAATAGCAGGTGGAAAAATTCCTGTGCTGGGAATTTGTATTGCCAGAGCTACACCATCACTGGTGCTGGATTTAGTTAATTAAATCTTTCATGGATAAATCTGTCTCCTATACCTGTTATCAGGGAAAAAAAAGATGTTCTGCTTTCTAAGCCAGCTGGTTGAGTAGGCAGAGGAGATTATTTTAATAGCTGACAGCCACTCCCTGCTTGCCCCTTCCCTGCACTGTAAGTTGCTCTTGTTACCTCTTTCTGGTTCCACCACCTGCAGGCACAGAGATTTCTCACTCTGGCAGTGAACCCACGGTTGCTTTTCCTTGGGAGCCCCAGCAGCCAGTGGGGTTTTGGGCACACCTGGTGCCCATTTGGTATATGTGTTCCTCTCAGTGTCGCTGCAGATTGCTTAGTGGAAGTACTGAAAAGAGATGTAAATCACTCACCAAGAAGTCATTGCTTTTCACCGGGGGAATACACAGGCACAGTATTTTGGAGAAGCACTTCTAAAATTTATTGTGGCTAAATGACATGGAGGAGATGGATTTGCTGGTTGCATTTTGCTGCTGCTGTTTAACCTTACACTGCATTATGAGGATTGCTTTGGGTATAAAGATGCTGGGTTGTGAATGGCAGTCATTAGAAATGAGGCAGGGGTCCTCTACTCCCTTCCAGTCACTGAGGGGAGAAGACTGCTGCCACCTTGCTGTGTCCAGCTGAAGGAGTGTTCAGAGGAAGAGGCAAGGATGTGCTAACAAGACATTGAGAGCTTCTGCTATAAAGCCAGGAAAAAGCTATAGCAAGAAAAAGACAGATGGGCAACTAGAAACATTCAACAGCTTATAAAATAACCAAATCCCAGTTGATTTTCAGAGAGTCAGTAAAGGCTGAGCTCTCATCTGTAGGACTAGTGTTATACTGAATTCTAGAATTTTACTATAAACTGCTATTCAAAATATACTTTATTTAAATAAAGGGGCTTTGTTAAGCCACCACAACTTCTTCTGTAAGTCATTAGAGCTATAAGATCATAAACAAATTAAGCAAAAAATGTTAAGGTGAAACATCCCCTGGAAAGGATATTGCAAACCTGTCCACTCTGATTTCTTACATGTTTTCCTGAACCATCCAATACTGACCACTGTCAGTCAGAAAACTGATCTTGACCTGCAAGTTCATACATTCTCGAGTCTTTGAAGTATCTTATTTTAGTTCATGCTAGTCCCTTTTGTTGAGTCTCCAAACTTGAAGTTGCTCAGAAATGAAAAAAACTTGTCCTACAGCATGGATGGAGAAACAGAATATTGGCCTGTCACATAAAAATCAGGATTAATCCATTTCAGAGTTAAACATACTGCTGCCTTTGTGGAGTATAACTGTACTGGAGCCTGAAGTCACCAGCTATAGCAGGTATTTTAAGTTACTGAAAAAAACTATTCAAATCGTTTGACTAACTCTCTGGATATTTATAAAATGTCCTGGTGGGTTTGCCAATTGTCTCATAATCATTTGGCGCTGCAGCTTAGGCTGTTGATGTTTGAGCTACTTCATTTAAAGTTAATCACACCTGGGAAATAATCACCAAAATTATCTTTGACTTCCGCATTCACCCATCAGATCCTTCTAATCTCAGTTCCTTCTGTTCTTCAGTGTATCTCCTTCTCTTCTTCAAATACTAAACAGTCTAGTTTTCCCTCTTTGTCTTCACCAGATCTCTTTGCATTCACCCTCAACTTCTGGAAGACTTTTTAAACTCATATTTGATGTTTGAAATTTGAGGGTCTGTCCTGCAGGGAGTGTTGAATAAAGCAATCTATAAATTTCTGATGCAAATTTTCCTCAAAGCTTTGTTCAGCCTAATTGTTATATTAGACATAATTTCCAAGTGTGATGGCTAAAGAGCTAAAAACATTTTTGTTTCTTCTATTAAGACATGGCTACTATCCTTTCTTTTAAAAGAAACATTTGATTGATTCAGAAGTATTTCATCAATCATTGTGAGGACAACGAAAATGAAAGATGTTCTTGTATACTGGGTGGTAAATTTGTGTTAGCTGTGCCTGAATGATTGTGGAAATGATTATTATAATACCTGAGGCAATTGTTTTGTATTATTGCAATAGTAGCTCGCACTTCAGTGAGATGATATCTGTAGTTTGTTTTCTTTGTAATGAAATTGTTCAGTTACACAGGCTGTGGATAACAGAAAAGGGGGTGACAATCACTGCAAAGTCACTGTTTTTAGTGCTCCCCTGGGGCCATAGGAGCTCCCCCACAGGCTCTATCAGGACCTGGAAGCCAGTGTCATCTCACTGCCACAGTCCCAGACACTGGGCACCTCTGTTTGGCCAATATCCTCCCTAAACGATTTAACTCATATTTTGAAGTATATTGCCTGCTTCTAAAAGCTGCACACCTAAATGGCAAGAGCTAAGATATTATACCTCAGTCAAGTTTTCTGGTTTCGGGTTATCTGCAGTTGGTACAGCTCTGGTCCTTCAGCAATCGTGTGTCAAGGTGTTTCAGCCGGTCTGTCCAAGATACGAAACTAAACTGAGTGATGGTATTAGAAAATATTCATCATTATTGCTGTACAGGTATTGAAAAATCTGCGGTGTTTAGGAAAGAATGATAAATTATGGAACAGCACTTAACAACCGTCTGTTTCAATAGGTAAATTAAAATGACAGCAGATACTCTGGATTGAAAAAACATCTAAGTGCCAAAAGCACTTACTTAAGGAAAGTATAAGAATTTTCTCTTGGAATAACTCCAGGAATCTGCTATATACTCTTGGGGTAAGGTTTTATTATGAACAGAAACCTTTATAATGTTGCAAAGGAAATAAATGCTGTCAGCAACAACAGGTTTATGTGACATTTCCAGCTCCAGAGAGATGCTGCAGAATAAATGTTGCTAATAATGGAAAGGCAAATATGTCCATATGATGAAAAATTGATCTAGGCACCAACAGTCAACAGCTTGAGAGGCTTTTGGAAAAATTTCTATCCATATCATGGAGACAGTTGTCTTGTACTTGGTTCTTCAGGTGTGAGGTCAGACACTCAAGCTGTTGTAGGTTGCACCCAGACCCTTCTGTTAAAAGGTTGATTCCTTGTTAAATATATGAACTGAATGATGCAGAAAATAAACAGAAACCTGGAGATGAATACCTTCTTATGGGTGAAGGCAAGGAACACAGACCTCCCTTCTCTTCAGCGGGTTATGAAGATGGCTAGGTGGGGTATAATGGACAATAGCACATCTTCCTAAAGTGATTTTTTTCTGGAGAAAAATCAATTCAGAAAACTGGACCCAAGTTTGAAAGCAAACTCCAGAAGACAACATACATGCTCAAAGCCTCTGTTCTCCAAAAATTGTTTAGCTAGATTTATTTAAGGTTATACTCAAGAGATGGCCTGGAATGCTGTGGAATTTGAATTATGCCCCCAGCTACAGGATGCTGTAATTCTCAAAACTTCAATGGACAATCCAGAAAGCATCTTTTTTCTA
The DNA here is from genome assembly GCF_965178545.1 of Coloeus monedula. NCBI lineage: Eukaryota > Metazoa > Chordata > Aves > Passeriformes > Corvidae > Coloeus > Coloeus monedula. The sequence goes on from NC_138781.1 coordinate 109,710,778, forward strand.
TCATGTCGGGTTCTAAATTAAGATTCCAGCTTTCCCATTCAGAAAAGCAAACTGGTCTCTAGCACTATATAGTTCTCATTAGGAGAAGACAGAACTAACATTTCCTAAGGGTGTTTCTCCCAAGACTAATGTGACTAAATACATGTGGATGCAGAGTGCTGCAGGGATTCTGAGGCTTGAAGAGCTCTAAGTGATTTAAAATATGTACTTTGATATTCAAATAGGAGCTAAGAGATTTGATATTAGCTGTGAATATTGTAATAAAGCTAGATCTGAAAGTGTGTAAATTTAAGGGGCAAAATAATACAAAAGATTTTGCAGTTACACTGTATCTCCATTTTATTTATGGAATGAACACAGGCACCACAGAATTTGAAAACTGTATTGAACTTCATAGTGCCATTAAACCTGGAAAAACACTGAAAATGTTGTTTAGATTTTTATCCCCCTCCTGTGAGCTATACAGATCGTCGTGCAATGAGAGCAATGTGATGTTTAATTGTTTTCATTCCTCTGCATCTTCCTGAATTCTTAAAAAACAATTTGCATGTCTTTAAGACTTTTACGATGTCAGCACAAATGACCCATGGTGAAGGAGTGCATCAGGAGTCTGTAATGGAATCCAGGAATCTGTCCAGTGAGGCCCCATCTACTCTATCTAAAAATATACATTATAGCCCAGAACCTATAGTTCAGTGGCACTGCCATTGGCACAGTGTTCTGGGGGAAGAAAAGCTTATATTAGGGGTCCCATTTTTCGTTCTGCCTGTCTGCAGATTTGGCCTGAGCCACAGTACAGTTTCTATGACTGCACACATTTTTGCTGGCCGTAGTTTCTGTCCTCATGAGCAAAAGCCCATAGATTTGGTGTAGCTGAGCAGCTGCTGGTGTGGGAGATGAAGACGCTTCTGAACTTACTGCATGGTGGAGCATCAGGCAGGAGGCAGTGGCTCCCCAGAGAACAAGTAGCTAGTGGGGACAACAAAGGGATTTCAGGTAGAATCAAGGCAGTGAGGTGAAGAAGAAGATACTCATGAGCTATTGTAGAGAAAAGCCTGGGATCCTCTAGCCTTGTCCAGACCTTCTTCTGGTTGTTGCACCCATAAAGGGGACAGCGTGAGCAGAGCGGGAGGATCTGGAAAGTTCTCAGTTGTGCTGCATGGCAAGTGTGAAAAGAGGCTATAGCAGAACTGAGGGGGTTAATATTTCTGGCAATGCAAATGCATGAAATAAAATGCACTAATCACCTTTATTGAAAGCTGTATTTACAGTGCAGAGGAAAACTGTATTTACAATGCGGTCACACTGCATTCCACCTGTTAGATCTTGGACAACAGAAGTTGTTCTGATGTAATATTCAGCCACACTGATTTCTCATTTTTGTGCCAGAATGCTGTGACCAAAATGAAAGTGGACAAGCTCATTTAATTATTCCTAGAGGGAATACTGTTTAATTTAGAAACAAAAAGTTGGATTTTAGAGCAGCATTGTATATATCTATTTAAATGCCTCATGAGGTCATGTTCTTAATTTAGTATTTTATCTTAAAGAAAATGATAAAGAAGTAACACCGTCAACAGAACAAAGAAAATACATTTCTATTGAAATGTAAGTCATTGTATGACTTTAGAGAGTCTTGGTAGATTGTCTGTCATTAAGCTGAAGTATCTGTATTACATGTACTGTGGCTTGGCATTAAAATAAAAAGGAACCAGTAAAATGTTCATATTCTTATACCGTAGCAAAGGTCAATACAGGGATTGGTCTTTCCTAGTTTCTGGTTCATGACACAATTTTTTTTTTCTCTTCTCCTAAATCTGATATAACTGAGGAAAAAAAAATCCTAGAAATAATTTTGAATTCGAATGCTGATTTTATGCAGAATTTAGTGAGGATATTTTAAAGGGAGAACTCTGTATCTGCTTTAGTTTGAAGCTGCCGTCATCATGTCTTTGCACAGAGATAGTACAGGGTATCGGTATCTGTCTCTGTCTCTCTCCCTCTTCGATGCTATATTTATAGCATCCCCCTGGCCATAAAAGGTATGGACTGGGGCTCTGACATTCCACTGACTGCAGGCATTATTTTTGTTCTGGACCTTGAAGTCCAGTCCTCACCCCTCGTCCTAACTGCCGCTTTCTTTGCTGGCTTCATTGTTGCTGTATTTTTGTGCTATTCATCCACTTGGGGCTTTTCCATTTGCTGCCATTCATTTGGATCCTGGTAAGTGGGGTTTTTTATGCTGGAAGGCTTCAATTATTTTTAATCTGAATCTGTAATGTGAAGTTGATAGTAGCTTCCTTTATTCGTCTTAGCTCAGCAGTTGAGGGATTTGTGGATGTGAATTGAAGACATCTGAAGGTTCAGCTGTGAAATGAAAGAAGTGCAGGGCTCTTTTATTGTCACTCAGTGAAATATGCATATTGTCACAGTACTCTCAAATGAAGCATGGGTTACTGAGATACAGGAGAAGTTTGTCAGGTAGTCTCCCGTGGGCTTACAGAATGTTTAAATAAAAAAATATGTTCTTGTTGCATAGGATGTTATCTTTTCTGTGCTTACAAGAGTTTCTTTTTTTAAATCTATTTCACTGTTTTCATTGATTGGTGGAGTAGATCTTTAAAGAATCACACAGACTGATAAACAGTACAAGAGGTAATGCCAGCAAAATCTCTTCCCTTAATGTGTAGTTATGAACTATGGGCAAGTACAGAACTGTCTGCCTGCTCAGTAGTAATTTTAAATACTCAGTTCAACAGCTGATAAAATATAGCTCCAAAACCTGCAAATTCATCTAACTATGGCCACTAATATTTTTAGGCCAAGCTCAGAAGTTATGAAGTGCTACACAGATCTTGAGAGGGAGTGTTGCCCTCACACTGAAGGGGGCTGGTTAGTGGATGCAGTCTAAGTGGGTGCAGGTAGCATGGATATAACTTAAGAGATGGGAGTCAATCTGATAATCAGGCAGTGCAAAGTCCTTAGAGGTTTCTGCATTACTTGTCATCTCCGATAGCATCACACTACTGTATCTGATCAGACTAATGTAACTAGCTTATCCTGGCCTGTGAGCAATCCGTGATGTTTCAGAGGAAATATAAAACATAACTCATAGTGTGATAAAATACCTATGAAAGGAGTTTCCTTTTACATGGTGTGAGTCAGTGTTGGTCTTTGATTTGAACCAGGAGAGCTGACTTGGTGCTCAGTGCCTGCCTTGCTATCCTTACTCCTATCATAGACTTTTATTCCTGAGGACAGTGAAATCCTGACCTTTTATGTTTGGAAGAAAAATGTTTCCTTTGTACATTTTAAGTTGTTCTTTTGGTCTGATAAATTGTAAATGAAATGCCTCACTTAACTTCTTAATGGACAACACATGCAGCACTTTATACTTTTGGATCACCTTTCGTACACTGAAGCCTGGAAGGCTGTGGGAATGCCTGAGCTGAATGGCTGTTAGCATTGTGGCTGTTGTATGAATGATGAAGCCAGCCAACACTTCAAATAAAGCTGGTGAAGACAAACTGTAGTACTCTGCAGAAGGAAAACAGGATGTTCTCATGTTCCTTCCCTTTCAGTGTGCAAGACAATATTCTTCTGTATGCCTTAACCTTCCTAAGCAGTGACCACAACACTTATAAATCCTAAACCTATCTCTGCAGAGCTTAAAGAGGAAGGCAATGAAGAAAAATGAAGAAAAAAATCTTCTGAAACTAGGGAAATTAAGAGGAACTACATATTACTGGTAGCTAACAGTGAAATAAGTAACAACACAAAATACTGACAGGTATTAGAAACAAGGATGCTAGACAGAATAATTGCATTCTTTTAGACTGACATGAAAAAATAGCCAGCATGAGGAATAAGGGAGTTAAAAAGGAACATCAGTTTTTGCCTTAGGGAGCAATGGGCTAACACTCTTTCCCATTTCTCCTTCTTCCTCAGATAAAAATAAAGTAAATGCGTAATCTGGTTTCCTTGAAGTCATAGTTTCATTGTGGTCAAGATATCAGCAACTTCTTTTACATAAGGCATTTCTGAATGAGTTTCTTCCTTGTTGACTTCCTTCGACTAAATGATCTATTCAGTTATCCTACAAAGAGCATCTTCCTTGTGAGAGCCATGAAATATAAGAAAGTTTTCCTCTTCGTTTTTGGTTTGGTTTGGTTTGGTTTGTTGTGGTTTTGGGGTTTTTTTTTCATAATTTGCCTTGGTTGGGGTGAATACCTCAGCAGTCGTCAAAGAGAATAGTTTGAAATTTGTTGACTTGCTATCAGAACCAAATACTAGAGAAAAAGCCAACGACTGAAATCTAGGAAGCTTAAAGACCAGAGAAAAAATTACAGAATCACAGAATATTCTGTGTTGCAAGGGACCCACAAGGATCATCAAAGACCAACTCCTGCCCCTGCACAGGACAACCCAAATCACATATCTAGATTTTCATTAAGTCATGATTGCTCTCCAGTTCTGTAAGTGTATTTTACGACCAAACATTACATTGTTTTGCATTAATATGAGGAAAACAAGAAGCAGAACAATTTTCCCACTGTTGTGATTGATATTAAAAAACCCCCAAAACAATAACAAACAGCTCTCACCATTGTTTTTGGATCTTCTTTAAATCCTTCTTAATATTTCTTCATTGTAGCTAATTTCTGTTACTAGTCAGCTGCTTTTACAGGGACAATCCTAGTAGCCTTGTAAGCCTAAAAGAAAGAGAAAGAAAGGTTATCATATGGATTACTTGAGGCAAGCTTGCATGTCAAAGTAGAAAAGTCAGTTATAACCACAGCAAAATTAAATAAAAGCAAAATAATGACTGAATTTCTGGCTTTAAAACAAACAAACAAACAAACAAGGGAAATTCTTTCTGCACTCAACTGTCATTTCATTTTGAGAGGGGAACTACCTCTCACCTGATCAGATTTTGTACTACAAGTTACCACAAGACCATCTACCGATGTCATGCAAAATAAAACTTAAATGGGCCTATTGTCTGGAGGAAGGGTTTTGGCAGTCTTGAACATGGTATTTTTGGTTAAAAAAAAGGATTTGGATTGAGGAGCATGATATTATTTTACCCATTGCATACAGACTGTATCCCTGTTTAAACTGTAAAGGTATAAAAAGCAATAAGCCCTGTTGAATTGAACCCTGGTATCACATACAAAACAATCACTGTAATGCACATTTAGAGAAAAACTGACATCCTTCTCAATCTTAGTGTTTTGATTCACTGTTATAATAATAAATGGAACATTAAATTCAATCTGAAAATTGAATTACAAAAACAAATTTAATGTTAATATATTTTTGTTTCAGCCTTTATAGCCTTGTTGGATTTACTCACGCCTTTAAAAAAAATTTATTACTTTATTATCTCTATTGTAATTGAACAAAATTATTTACACTATCTCTGAAGAAGCCAGACATACAGAGTTTCATTAGTTTGCAGTAATACGTGAGCACATAAACCTTGAATAGTTTGCAGTAGCAGGGAGGCCAACTACAAATGAACAGACACAACGGTGCAAAGGTTTCTGGTCATGACAGGTGATATGTGAGCATCTTCACACCTGAATATGAATCTGTCTGAAAGTGTGAATCATATAATAAAAAGATAACTCTAAATTCATCGCAGTTGATTTTTCAAGTTCAGTGTTAGTTTGTGTGAAGCTGTGTATTATTTGTATGCTAACTCAGGAGTTTTCATTACAATAGTCCTTATGCTTGGCCTGCTCTTTTTCAGACGTCATCCTGTTTATTTACATTCAGAAAAGTGCAGTGAAACCCAAAATTCAAAGGCACCCATGATGTCTTTACCTTTCTACCAAAGACACCACGAGCACTATGACCGTGCATACCGCCACAAAGCGCTGTCGTCCACTGTGAGCCAGTACCAAAAGGAGACAAAGAGCAAATCTGCCGTCTACGCTCAAGGATCTGCAGCTTATGCCAGGGGCTCTGCGGCCCATCGCCACTCGTCTGCAGCAGGCTTCAGCCTTGACTCCTCAGCAGCTTACAGTCATGGATCCACAGCCTATGACCACTCTGCCATGCAAAGTAAGAGATCTGCTGCCTACAGCCTTGACTCTCAGTCCCTCAGCACCAGCTCAGCTGCCTACAGCCATGGATCTGAATCCATCAACAAGCTGGCTGCAGCCTATAGGCTGGGATCTGAAGCCTACAATTTTGGGTAAGAACATCCGTCTTCAAAACAGCATTCTGGTGCAAGTATGTCCAACCACTTCCCATTGAAAACAATGGCAAAACTCTCCTCCTTGTCCACATAAAGTTTCTCTATAACTTGGCGTTAATCTGTTTTCCTGGTCTGGTGTTTTCCCTTGGCTTTGGCAATGGGAAGGGCTGTGGTCAGCTTAGTTTGCTGGACTAATCCATGTGTGAAGGTTGGACTGTCATAAGAATAGCACTGGCAGTGCTGATGTGGCTGAATGGTGACATATTCATGCTCCAAACTGGTTAGGCATGAGTTACCTGTCCTTCCAAGTTGTTTAGCCATATTAATACAGCTGAATTTAATATGAAGAGTTGAGACAGCTTCTGGATTGAGGTTGTCTCTTATCTGGCCAGGTTGGAGGAGTAAAAGAACTCAAAGCTCTTCATGCAAGTTTGAGCTGATGTGTCCATATATGATTAATTCTTCTTTGGCCTAATAGTTTCACTTTTGTGCTGAGTGATTCAAGAAACTGAAATTTTCACACTGTGTGTTGGTTGAGGCATACTATTTCCAAAGTAGAAATAACCTGAAGTGTCCATCTTGCATAAGAAGAGCAGCTATGCTTAGCTGCCATGGGGTTTTTAAAATTTAAGATAATAAATATTGCTCAAAAAATTACATTAGCAGAATATTTTTGATATAATAGCCTTATATTATTTGTGTGCATATATCTCAGAGATTTACAGAAATTAGGGAAGTATTAAAGTAAGATTAGGGCAGCTGTTAGCAATAGAACAAATGATCAACAAATTACAGCCCTGAACATCTGCTCGCTGTTGTATTAATGTAAAATTAAGAGTACCATTAGCAGAACTTGCCAAAACTTGTCCACCAGAAAATTTAAATTTTGAAAACTTAATATCCTCCCAGGATTATGGATAATGGTGAAATCTTGGCCAAAACCAGTGAAGGAAGGACTACCTGTACCATAGTAAACAATACCTTGTGATTTCAGCCTTCCCTTGGCTTTCAGGAGGTTCAGGGTCCAATCTCTATTTGGGTTTGTTCAGGAATTTGAACCTCAGGCTGTTACAGCCCAGGTGAATGACTTTATTTAACTCCTCACTGCAAGATAGATATTGAGTTGCTGGAATGTGTCCAAAGAAGGGCAGCAAAGCTGATGAAGGTTCTGGAGCACAAGTCTTATGGGGAGGAGCTGAGGGAACTACAGTTTTTTAGCCTGGAGAAAAGGACACTCAGAGGAGTCTTTATCACTTTCTACAACTGCCTGAAAGGAGTGTAGCCAGGTGGGATTCAGTCTCTTCTCCCAGGTAACAAGACAGGATGAGAGGAAATGGCCTCAAGTTGCACTGGGGAGGTTCAGATTGGAAATTGGGAAATATTTCTTCACTGAAAGTGTGATCAGGTATTGGAATAGGCTGACCAGGGACATAGTGGGATTACCATCCTTGGAAGTGTTCAAAAATGTGTGGATGTGGCACTTAGGGACACGGTTTAAGGGTGGGCTTGGCAGTGCTGGGTTACTGGTTGAACCTGATGATCTTAGAGGTCTTAATGATTCTATGATTCTGTAGTTGATTGTCTTAGGCTGGGTCATATCCAGGCTTTGCTGTTGAAACAATTTTACTTGTGCAGATAATTAACCACTGAGTGAAGCAGTGAGAATCTCATTTATGATGAAAAAATAGAAAACTGAAGGTTCTGGGACTGAGGGTTATGCTTCCAAAGGGAGCTGGGTAGGGGAAGATATCCCAAATTTCTGCAGCAATGCAGTTGTGCCTGCACTCTAGCTGACCCTAAGCCAAAGCCTCCTTCTTCTTAGAGAAAAGGTTCCAATAAAAAAAGGAACTTCAAGTTGTGAAAAATTATTGTTTAAACAAACCCTTTTCTGAGTCCCAGTCACAAGCACTTCAGTTGTCATGTGAGTTTCTTCTAAAATCTGTATATTCTCATTAAGAAGAACTCTAATATGAGCAGTGTGATATTGAAGGAAATTAAATTGCTTAGTTGAGAGAGAACCTAAAATATTTCCAGGTTTCCTGAGGTTTTGCATGAGATAAAAGCTTTTGGTTTAAAAGAGCATATTTGCATATATAATACTCTGTACAAGAGTTGCCAATAGATTGATCAGAGATAAAAATGTGTCAGCTGCAACTTCTTTATTTCTGTGATCCTGTCATTGTGTTGGAAGTTTGAGAAATTCAGTACTGCTACCTAAGACAAGGACTCTGAAGATTAGACAGATGTGATTCCAATCTCTCTTGCACAAAACTTAATTAACACAGGAGACAATATTTCTGAATGAAAATCTCAATATTTAACTAGAGTTTATGGTTAATATAGCCTCTATGTTGGTATTTATTTCTTTTTTTGCAGCCCATATTTCTGCAGTTTGCAAGAGGTAAAGTGGAAAAATAATGCAATTCTACAGTTAAATGTAGTTCAAATTTGAAGGACTTCTTGCCAAATTTGTGCTGTCTTTCCCAGATAACCCAAAACACTTCAAGGGATAATGTGGAGGCAAAAAGCATTACTCAAACATATTAGGAAAATCAGATTTTCTGTTTTCGTCTATATGAAAAGACTGGTGTAGGGAAAAAAATAAAGAGCCTTCAAACTCTTTCAATTTTCTAGAAGTAGAAAAGGCCTTGAATTGAAATGCTGTATCTAAATGACCTCAACAGTAGTGTTTGCTTGAAACCAGAATTGACACACAAATCCAAATCCCAACAAAATTTTTCAGCTAACAACTGATGATTGCACATCAGTGAATATGACCATCAAATATACTTTTTTGCAAAACGGATATAGTTTTGCAGAAAAACACCCTAAACCCAACAGGAAAACTCAAATACTAAGTTTCTATTCAGGTCACTTCTTATTTTTATCTAAAGTAGCTTCTGTTAAACTTACTGTTCTTGCAAAATTTAAGTCTCATCCTTTTCTGTAGTCACAGTACAAAAAAGTGTTCATGAAGCAAGAGTGTTGGCATGCAGTAGTGCTATGTGAGGAATTTATCACGGGGAGAGCAGTGGAGAAGGACTAGGAACTAAGTGACCTGCAAGACCTTGACCCAGACCCAGTTCTCTGATGTTGAAGCCTTGCTTGAGTGAAAAACGTTGCCAGAGTGTGGACACAGGCAGTTTGAAGGAACCACAGCTTGATTTTTCAGGAGGACAAAAAATTTTCCATGTGCAAGTGGCCTGTCCCCCACATTCCAAGTCTTCTTCACACCACAACAGCTTGAGGAAGTACAAGGAAAGAAATGAAAACTGGCAAAATCGAGAGCAAGTATGGAAGCTTGCAGCTTTGCTGGTTGCAGTTGGGCAAAGGTGCAGACCTCTGGGCTCCCAAGAGGAAGAGCGTCTCACCATGTAGAGGTTGCCTCTTCACACCCAGCCCTCCCCACCAGCTCGTGGGGCTGTCTCTAGCCAAGGACTTTTTCTTTGGCCTCAGCAGAGGCAGGAAAAGCGACATGCGCTGCTTCCCATGAGGCTCTGTATAGGTGAGGGATGTATATCTCCCACAAGCTGATGTTGTGGCCATCCATCCTCTTCCCCATCCAATCCTTGGGGGCTGCCAGCATGGGAAAGCTGGCTTCTGTGGGGAAACCTTCCACAGCAGTGCTCCATCCTCCGTGTGCTTCTGAGAAGCTTTCAGTCTGATCTGCCAAAGCTGCTTATAGCACAACAGGCCTGTCAAACCGGACTGCTGGATTAAACTAATTTAAATCTTTTTTGTGGGAGCTCAGTGATTTGCCTTTGCTCAAACTTTCACTGCTTTTCCATTTGTTATTCTCCTGTCTAGCAGTATCAGATAATCCCATTGTGTCACAGACAGATTATCTGTCACCCAAAGGGCCGGACACCTTCTTAGAGGGAAAACAGAAGTTACTGGTGTGGGTCAGGCATTTGCATGTATTTTGCAGGTCAAGCAAAACAGCGAAGAAGATGTGGTGTAATTCAGGTGTACCAAGCAAAAGGAAGAGAGATGCCCTTCTAAATTGCAATTAATTAGGCTGCCAGTGAGAGCCAATGCTCTTCTGAGCAACATTGTAACCAGGATCGGGACAAGGCTGAGTAAATAATACACTTCCAGAAATATGAGAAGACCATGGTCTTGGCACTGTTTATCCTTTGGTTTATTATAGGTGAGGGTTAAGAAGCTGGCTTCCAGATGTCATCCCCAAGCTTGGAAATTGTTCTAATGAGACCTGCTATGTGGAAACAATTCCCCTTCAAATAAAATTGTTGTGGAAGCTGTGTTAGGGAATATTGCCAGCAATATTGCCTGGGCTTGTGACAAACCTGTCAGCAACTCAAAATTAATATAGTCACAAGAAAGTACTTCTCATTTTTAAAGGCCGAATTTAAAGAGTTCTGTTCTGAAAATACTTTTTTTTCCTTTCCTGTAACTGGGTTTGCCAATCCACTATCTCCTATTTACAGTAAGTTAAAATACTGCATATTAGGAAAGAAGCAGCTGCTAAAAGAGAGCCTGGAAAATGCCTTGTGGCTAATGGAGCTTCTCCAGCAAGTACAACTGGTGCAACCACTGTGTATACCATCATCTCTTTCTGCTTAGGACAAGATACATGATTTTGTAGAGGTATAAAAGAGCTTACATGTTCCTTTTCATTCAGGAGTGAAATAACTAAGGAATAGGGTGTTGTGGTCTGCTCCCAGAACACATTTCTACATCCACGGGGTGCAGACTCTCTTTGTGTAGTGTGGGAAACCTGTCCCTTCAGGCACAGAAACAAGGGCAGTGCCAACATATTCTCTGTCTAAGAATAAGACATCAAAACAGAACAAAACACCTGTTTGGGATTTCAGATGCCCTGCACAGTGTTTTCATTAGTTCCTCTGTTGGGCTAGAGGGAAAAGTTAATAGCATCTGTTTTTTAAATCTCTACAGGACAATGCCTGTGCCTTTTACAACTCAGTAACTCTATGAGAAACTAGAAAAATGCTGACGTTGATATTTTAACATGCTGAAAACCAACCTAAAGTGAGGGCAGTAGACTTGGGTCACCAACCTTGATAAGCCAGTACAGATAGTATCTGACCTGGAAAAAAATATACATATGCTAGCTGGGCATATCAAATGAGGCTGAAAGATGTTAAAAGGTCATGGTACTGTTCCTTCCTATGAAACTAGAGAGCACTGATACCCTGCTCCTTCTCCTCTGGGGAGATTCTGTTCCACATATCAGGTAAAAGGTTGGAACGTTTTAAAATAAAGGGCAAGATTTTAGAATCTGGTTCAAGAAGCAGAGTCCTCCTTTGGGCCACCTAAATAATGTTTTTTAGGCAGGATTTGCTTTTTGTGTTGCACAGGAAGAAATAGTAAGAACACAAAAGGAAAACAGGGAAATAAACCTCATGATAGAATAGTGTTCAACCTGTTTTCTCAGAGCTCCATTTGAATATGTGTTTCTACTAGCCTCCATGTAGCTCTGCCAGAAGAGAAACAAATTATAAGATTTGGAAAGGAGAAATGTTTTCTGCTGCTTCAAATTTATTGAACTAATCTCTTGGTTTATGCAGTGCAATTCTAAAGAACATTTTGGAGTGACTTTGGCTATCTCTCTGCAAACACTAGCTGGGTGCTCTGATATGGTCATGAAGGTGAGACATTCAAGTTCAAACACTTAGAGTGTTTGAGTAAAATAACAGCCATCAAATAAACAGAACCTATAACAATTTATTCTTACCTTTTCAAATAATTTTAGAGAGTTATAAGTGAAAGATAGAAAACCCCCACTACCATACAGGAAAGACATCAATAAGATGCCTAGCAGGGAGTGATGGGAACTGATATATATGCTAACTATTAATTCCCTACATAAGTGTGTAATCTGGACCTTAAATGAAAATTAAACTGACAGCAAGGCCAAACTCTCCTTTAGGACTGATGTGTTGGTCTGGAATTAACAGTGCTGTAAATGCCTGAGCTGAAATTTTCACATTTCAACTACTTTTATGAAAATAGAAACTTTTTGACATTTTAACTTAAGTTCAATTGGTACTGTGATCCTTCTTGATCTAGAAACAACCAGGAATCAAGTGGCCTCCTAACAGGTTCAGCCTAAAGCTCTGAGGAAATCTAATGGCAGTCAGAGTCAAAATTCCAGGTTTGACCCATTTTAAAATAGGACAAAAATGAAAGTCACCTGCTAAGTAAAGATCTGCAGCTCCTTACAGGCTCTAGCTCAATTAAGAAAAATAATGAAAATAGTTTGCCTGTGATGTTTCTCATCACTTATTTGATGAGTTCTCCTAGTGCATTTGTGGTTTGCTCTAGTGATTGCACCACATCATTCTCCAAGCCAGGAGTGAGGCCTTTGCATACCCTGTTTCAGCGTGTCTCTTCGTTTTTATTGTACTCTGCCTGGCCTGCTCCCCAGTGTTCTCTGCTTGGATTTCTGTCCCTAAAGCTGGATCTGCCTGTCTTGTACTCCATCCATGGCTGTCCTGGGCAGTGCCTGGTGTCAGAGACCAGAGCCCACAGCAACTCTCTCCTGTGGATGTGGTCTGTGCCTTGGCTGATCCAGTGGTGCCTGACAAGGGAAAACCCTTGGCCCCAGTGCTGTGATGTGCCCTCACTGGCTGTGCCTTCTTTTGCATGGAAAACAGGTTACAGAGAGAGGAGGAAGGAAGGAGAAGCAGTGCATGGTTGCTTTCACCCCCTGTACTGAGCATCTCTTGGCAGCAGTGCTGCAGGCTTGGCCATGGCAGCACCTGGGGAGCAGAGAGCAATTACACTAAGAAAGACAGCGAGAGAGCTAGAGAATGGGAGACTGATTTAACAGGAACTGGGTAGGGAGAGAACTCATTCTGGGCAAAGAGATGGACACAGAGCAATGAAGGAAGGAAAGATGGGAGAATGAAAGTGGACCTGTGCCTTCTTGCACACAGTCTCAGTGAATAGATTACTGGCACATATTTTGGAAACTAAGCACTCTTCGTGTGTTGGTGGTGGTACTTTTGCAGGGATACAGCCTAAGGAAAACATTAGCCCAAGGATATAATATTATATTACATTATGCATGTGTAACATTCCCAGGGGCCCAGTGTTAGCACGAGGTTTGATATATGTGTGCAGCATGCTGTGTAGAGACACCAGTGTAAGCTATCCAGGGTGTGGGAAGCAGGTTATCCCTGGTACAGGCACATGTCAGGGCTAATGAGCCTTGCTGAGAAACCGTAATTCTGTTCCTCTATCTGCACATGTAAGCAGGGAGCTCATACTGTGTAGACAAATCCCCAGACCAAAGCAGACTCACATGTGATTTTCTGTGGTGATGTTGCAAGACAGGTGAATAGACACTTTGGGGATTTATAAGGCTGACAAATAATTAGCATACTCCATAGATATGGGAATTAGAGATGTGTTGCTTTGGCAAAGGAGGACCAGGTGTTTGGAGCTTTGTTTATACAGTTTGTAACTATTTTAAAAATTAACCTAAAATGATTGCCTCAAATACACTTCATGCTCTTCAGAATCCCTCCCAGGCTGGTGAGGACAGGGGGAAGCTCTTCCTCCTTTCCAGTTATCCTTCATTTATCTGTGCTATGTTAAACAGTGAGTGTTACTTCGCTCAGCTCTTCTCTTCCAATGGATTGGAGTGGTGTGGGAGAGCAGTGGGAATGACAGCACTGGTTTCTGAGCAGTGCTCTGCCCTACAATTTCTGTAGAACAGAACACATAATTACTTTGAATATATTTGCACACCACCATTTTGTTTCAGGACCATACAATTTCAGGACTGTAAATTTTGGAAAAGTAGAGGTTATGAGTTCAGATACAATCTTTAGAATTACCCAGTGGACTCAGTGGCTTCAGGAGCTATCGAAACTGGGGATTACAAACTCCCCGAGTCCCAAACCAAAAGCTATTAAAAGTACATTGCTATCAGGTATGTTGTTTATCTATTTAGATTTAATATCAAGGGGCATCAGTGGTAAGTTTGTAATGAGATTGTGAAAAGTACACTTAGTTATGTGTTTAATAACTCTGAAACTATAGCTATTAAAAATTGTAAATTCTTGATTACAAAATAAGACAGCAAAACAATTTTAGTACTTTAATTGTGTTTTGGAGTGCTTCTTAACAGCTTATTTCCTGTATTTAATAATATAATTTTTATTTCAGACTGAAAAATTCCAATTTAATGATAGAAGATCAATCCTATAAGATGAGTCCCAAAGCAAAGAGAGCAAAACAGAGTTTGATATCAGAGGACAAAGAGAATGAAGCCATAGACTACTCAGTGCCCATATTCACAGGACGGTATGTTAATTTTCATTTTGTTTGGTATCTTATTTCTGACATTTTATTAACAAATTATAAAATAACAAATCCATTAATCTGTCTTTATACTCATGGATGTTATGGTGATAGTTTGCACTTCACATGAGTGATAAAAAGACAAAGAGAAGTCAACTGACTGGCAGAAAATCCGACATTGATCATCCAGAGCCAGGACAAATGAACCCATGGGTCTGGACTTTGTTTACAACACATCGTCAGAGACACTTTCTATGAAATGAAAATATAACTCTGCTTATATGGAACCTGGCAAGCATGTTGTCCACATTATTTAGCTTATTATTTTGGTTTGAAGTCTTGTTCTGTAATCAAATGTCTCTGACCAAGCATTAAACATAGAAACAATGAAACAACGTGCTCATGTCTTGTCTTGGCACAGGGAAAACCTGGAATAAAACCAAATGCTTTCTCAAATCCATTGTAACGTTTCATACTGATCTCACGTGTTGGTGGTATTTATTGCATGGTTACTACTGATGTAATACACCTTATTGCAGAAGTGTTCTCAGTAAAGCTGAATGTGAACTTTATGTGGGAGCCAGAACCAACATTAGCAAAGAGGTCCCCATGCTCTTTTGGGGGTATGGCATTGTGATTTTAGTAGGAGTCTCCAGCAGTTCCAGCATAGTCACTTGTTCAGATTAATAAATACTGGGGTGCAGTGTGGAAAACTGGCTCCTGGTTAGAGGCCAGGAGAAAATTTTCTTGTCTACCTGCAGCTGAACAGAAACCTCCCTTCAACTTGTCTTTCCTCTGCAGCACGGCATTTTTCAGGGGACACTTCCAAGTTGTTTCTCGGAGCCAGTACTTTTCTGTCTACTGCTTAATCAACAGCCAATGGCACTTCTGCTTTATATCCAAACTTGTGGTTTCATGTGACCTGAGTTCCAACTTCTCAGTGGAGGATGTTATTGCTCTGGCCTTTGGAGCATTTGTGATGCTTTTATGATGAGACCAGTAGTTTTGCTTTTTATTAACTCCCTCCCACTATCTTTGAGTAAATTTTTCTCATCCCTTGTACATTCCTGTGTTGGATTCACTGCTCTTTGATCAAACCAACATTAAGAAACACACTGTTGCCTTTTTAAAAAAATGTTTTGGAGTTTCATCTGTATCTTCTGTGACAGAAACGCATAAAAATGTGACAGTCTCACACAAAACTTGAGATAACATTCTCAAGGCTCTTCACTACTTTTGCACCTCAGCCGGTGTTTATACTTATGTAGCAGCTCACCATCATCTGTCTCCCATGCCCTCAAGCACAAATATCATTCCTTTTCATTGTGTCTTGAGTCTACACAAGTAAAATGTATAGTGTAGGGCAATAGTTGAAAAGCACAACTGTTGATTAGTACTTAGCTTTTTTACAGGTCTCTGGGATCTTAGCCCATCATGTTAACATCTTAACAAATCTTAAGAAATAATTTAATTTTGGTTTTTAATGCATACAATAATATCTAACTCCATGTGATGGTGCATAGTTTCATTTATTTGTGTCTGTGCAATATTTTGGGATCATACATTAAAAGATACTGTCAGATTCTTACAACACTGTTCTTCTTCTTTTTTTTTTTTGTTGGTATCAATCTTACTTTTTGCATACGGCAGTTCAGAAAGTTGTGTGTGCTTTTCTGCCACTGAAATGATCCAGAAAGATTTATTTTTGTTTTGGGATTTTTTTTTTTTTTTTTTTAAATTAGTTAAAAAGAGCATATGATGGTTGTTAGAGTGCTCAACTCAACATGGCATGAGATGGTGTCTGGTTTAGGCTTTCTTCTGTTGGTATCATGCTCATGACCACATGCCAAGGCTGCACACATTCCTGTCAGATATTTATTTTTGTTTGAAGGATAACAGCTGAAGCCCATTGAACCATGTGCATGCTATATGTCATTCCCAAATTCCCCTGTGAAACTGATGTGTTGTTTCCCATGGGAAGATAACTTAAAAGGAATAGTTATTTATAAAGATCATCTCTCCACGGGTTGGTTGGAGCTGGGTGACCTTCAGCGATGTGTCACCATTTCCATTATTTAGTTCTACTTCAGAACCCTCAGGTTCTGCTGTAGAAAAGCTACTTTTCTCAGATTATTCACTTTGCAACAGATCCTCTTAAACACCTGGGCTAATCCTTGCAAGAGAAAATTATGGACAGCCAGACAGTATTCTAGACAATAAAATACCCAGAGCTTAATGAAATGCCCTAAGTGCTGAAGTTCCTGAATGTGGCTCATGGAACTATTTGCAATCACTAATAAGCCTATGCCAAAGGACTGTAGTTGGCAGATACCCTTAAAATTATATTTTGTGTGTGCCATTCAGAGTTGCATTGGGTTGCAACTGTTTGAAAAGGGTTTTCTACTGAAACCCTTGAGACTTGACTGTAAAATCAATTCTTAAATGGTATGGTTTGCTGGTTTAGTGCATTTGTCATTTCAGGGAACATGTTTCTCTTTGATCTGGGAAGAGTATAACAGGGAGAAATTATTAGAAAATCTAAATATTTAATACTGTTGATCAAAAGCATCTGGGGATTACAACTGCAGATGACTAGGATGAGTTCTATATTAGTCAGAGGATATTCATCAGTTCCCAAAAGATGCTTAATGCCTTGAGAAACCAGTCCATACTGTGAAGTTGCTGATATCTTAACTACTGTAATTAAGGAGGAAATAGTATCAGTTTGCCTTTGAAGAAAAATGCCATGGATTAATTTAAAATGGATGTAGATAGCTATATTCAGATCCATATTCATTAAACTGATTTTTCAAAATCCTCCTCCATATATCTGCAGCTTCAGGTGATATTTATGGGGGCATGTGCCTAAGTGGAAGGAATCTATCATTCCACTGATTTTTTAAGGATGATCCTCTTAAAGCAGACTAAAACACGGGAAGTTGAATTTGAGGGTGGTCAAAGCTCTATACTCTTAAGTAAGATTTTTAGTCTTTCCAGCAGTTTTTAAATGTAATTAAGTTTACAGCACATTCCACTGCTTGACTGTCTTGCATCTCACTGAATTGACTTCATAGATAAAGGGCTGGACAGTTAATTCTGAGCTTAATCCAAATTTTTTGAGTATTGAGATCTGCTATCAAATGCAATCTTAAAGAAAACAGAAAAAACATCATTCTTCCTAATATTTTTGCTTTGTAGTAGTAGTAAGTGTTTTATGATAAAAGAGAGGCTGTGCTTGAGTGCACTCTAGAAACAGAGGTGATGTTTCTATAGTGCTTGCAAGACGGGCACAAATGAGAATTTAAACAGAATTTGATTTCAGTGTGCTATCTAATGTTCCCTTAAAGTTACTAAATTCACCAGGAGGATATTAATGCTTCCTCTTAACTCAAGGAATGTCAGTGCCTTATTAAAGAGATGGGACAGTCATGGTTATCACGATTTATTACTTGAGAAATCAAACAAGGCATCAGTCTCAGAGGCTGTGTATTTAGTAACAAGTCGCCCTAACTGAAGACAGTCACAACTTTCAAAGTTACATGGCAATTTATAACTTTTTGGTCCAATAAGCAATTAACACAAAGCTTTGTTTTGACTTTATAACCTGTCACCTTTGGTTCTTTTTACTGCATTGCGTCTGTTCCACAACCAATAACTTGCTAGCTCACATACACACATATACTTCTATTATAACATCTAAATTCTTAACTTAAACTATAAAATCACATTACTATACTTAAAAACCCTTCACCATATCACCCAGTACATATTCTTACTTATAACTATAGAAACATAAGTTTATAATCCTTCTGCTTAACATCTGTATACCTTTATCATTACATCAACCCAAGCTCTTTCCAGGGCTGTAAATCAAACTCATTAATGCCTGTGGAAGTTTCTACTCCCCTGTTTCTCACAAAGGAGCTCTCACTGTATATGTACTACTACAGCAGCTGTAATGTCCTGACAGTGCCAAAACAATACGGTTTTAATGGTACATCCACATGTGAGTATGGAAACAGGATTGCACCCACTGGGAGTTCTTTGTGTCTCACCTGTGTACAAAGCCTGTAGAGGAGGCTTCAAGAAAATCCTTAATTATCTTCCTGAAAGTAATATAGGATTGAATTTTCTATGAAAGAAGAGAACTTTTCGTTATCTACAGTTTTATGGGGGGGTTTATAAATCCCAAATGAGGACATTGTTGTACAGCTACAATTACCTCCTGCCCCTTTGGCAGTCTTGGTATGAACACTGCAGCTGTAAGTTAATAACTGAAGATCTGTGGCTATGCCTTACACTCATCTTTATAGTGATGAAGATGAAAAAACACAGTAGGATCATGGTTAAACTGAAAATGTGTATGGCATGTTTAGAGGGAGAGGCACTGAAAATGGCCAAGACTTTTGACAGTGAAATACTCAGTCTTTCTGCAGAACCCCTTCCATGTTTCTGCTTTGAATACATATGAGACTGTAGTAGCAGAAGAGTGTTGGCCTCTGTAGTGGCTAATTTGGTAGCAAGTACAAATGGAACATGTTCTCAGCATTTACCAATGGGATTCTGCTTTTTAAAAACTCTTTCAGAGAAGTGAATATCAGTGGTATCACAGACACTGAAGAAGAGAGAATTAAAGAAAGTGCTGCATATGTTGCCAAGAGGAACCTTTTTGCCACAGGTGAAGGAGTTAGCGTCAGCAAGGTGGCCAAGACAACTTCTGAAGAGGAGCATCATGAAAAAAAGTCAAGGAAAGTAGCGATCCGGGAGTCTGCTGAACGTGTGGCCATGAAGAAAACGGTAAAAGAGTAGCAATGAACACTTAAGCTGCAAAAGAAAAGGAGCCTTTTTTTGTTTGGTGTTTGTAAAGTGCCTAGCACACCAGGGCCCTGACTTACTCCACAGGCAATTGCAATAATGGTAGTAATTAACCAAAGTACTTTCAATGGAAATCTTTTGAATTACTTAAAAGCCTTGTTATCTAGGTATCTTGGTCGTAAGTAGGTGAATGGGTAATTTCTGGACTTTTATGGCCTGAGAACAAGCTTGTACAAAGTGTCCACTCTGGAGTTTTAATCATTGGGTGTAAATTAGGTGTAAATTAGGGAGGAACATCTGGAACTGGATCTTTAATTGTGTGCATTATTGTCCAACTTCTTAAAAAATAATACTCAGAGCATAGTTACAAATATGTTGTGACCAGACTGCCAGGACATGTAAGTGCAAATGTATTTCTTTATTTCTATTACTATGCTACTTATATTACTATGCTATACTATTACTATATTTTATTATTTATTGTTTTAAGCAGAAGAATTGGTGATATGCATATAAAATATCCTTATGACATAAGGTTGGAAAGGGTATAAACACTTGCAAGGACAAGGTAAAAAATTCAACATCATCTCAAAAATTGAGAAACAGTAAGGGTGAAATTTGATAACAACCAATGGAAATTACGACACACAGAAGGAAAAGATCAAGTAAATGACCAATGCCTGGCTAAGTAGAAGTCTCTCAGGATCTGAGAGTTATAAAAGGTTACAAATTTAACACCAGCCAATTTAATGTCAATAAATGTTATAATTTGTTGTTGTAAAACAAATGCCGATCTAGAGTATTATCAGTAACACATAAGGAGCAGTTATTTAATTGTGTTGGAGTCTGTTGGACCTATGATAAGGAACAGTCACTGTCTGATGAATGTTGAAGACAAATAAAACCTGTCCAGGACTGAGAAACCACTGTAAAGAAAACTGGTATTGCTCAGTTTATAAAAGTCCTCTTTTAACAATCTGAATACAGGGACCTATAATTCTCCATATTTGTAAAAGTTAAGGCAGAAAATAAATAATTTAGTTTGCAGATAGTAAGATTCATATTGGGAGTTTTTTCCAGCTCTGTGGATAGTCAAGCAGTTGAACGAATTACCTGGGAGGATGAAAGAGGAAAGGTTTGAGAGTAGTTCTGTCAGAGATGATCTAGGCATAGACAGTCTTGCATTACAGCAAAAGTACAGAAGACATCTGAGTTTCAGGCCTATTTCACCTTCACTCTGTATTTAAAATAATAAATAGGTAATTAAATGTGGAAAATTATTTTATTTAGAATAGTTTTGAGGGAAAAAGCCCTCTAAAATCAAATCTAGTTATTTTGGAAGGAGAACTTCCAGAAAATGAAAACTTTGTTTTCTGTGTCCAGGTGAGATAAATACATTAAGTATATCTATTTGGACTTTTAAATAAAAATTGCAGGGGTTTTTGCACTTTTTTGGGGGGGGCGGAGGGTGTTAATAATTTCCACTTCTAATTGCTGTTATAATCAAATTTATAATAAAATGTTTCTTTTCCAGCTAGAAGACACTCAGGCATTCCATAAAAAGTTGAATCAAGATAAACTCTTACATCCTCCTGAGTTTATCATTGAGCCTCGTTCCCACACTATCTGGGAAAAGGAAAATGCTAGATTTAATTGTTCCGTGGCTGGCTGGCCAGCACCCCGTGTTACATGGTAAGTTTGTATCCCTGGCACTGAAAGGCACCACTTACCAGAATCTGAAGTCATCTCAGTGAATGTAGTCATTCTGCTGAAAAGATGTAAGTTAAATTAAAAAAAAAATCAGGCACTCATGACAGGCCTGTCTAACACCTTTCAAGTCACATTGTACAGGAAAAGAACAAAATATTAAAATGAAGTAATAATAATAACAAAAATAATTATATATTGTTGTTATAGTAAATTAATATACTAATATTTAAAATATTTTTGTAACAGCACTAGGAATACATAGATTTTTTTTTTTATTTAGTAGAGACATCAAATATATTCCTTCTGTCAATGATTAAGGAAAAATAATAGTTTAATCTATCATACTATCTCTAGCAATGTTTTCCAAATAGTTGTCTTTAGTCTATAAATGACACTAATGTCCCTGAAGCATTAAAGCAGGCTTTGGTCACTAGCAAACTTCTTGGCAGCTGAGCAGTTATAGTACTGAATCTCCATGAAACTGAAATCCCCTGGAGATGCTGTAAAATCTCAATAATGGTGATGTATTCATAGCAGACACATCGTCAGTGTTTGAAGTCAATGATGTCAGGTAGATGTGGAACCATCCAAATAAGCTGAAAGCTTTGCAGTCTCTTGGAAAATTTTACAGAATCACAGAATATGCTGAATTGGAAGGAAAACATCTAGTATATCAAAATGTTATGTGATAGTCATATATGGCAATTTGCTAATTGAATTGCTTAAGGGACTCTGCATTTATTTAGGTCTTAAAAACCTTAATCTCAGGGCTTGTCAAAAATTGCTACTAAGAGGTGTGTTAACAGGCCAGAGCTGAGTCCACAAAGTCACTGATCTCTCTCCTTAGACTCTGACAATTGATAGCCAGGCTCTGCATGGGCAGAGTTTTCCCATCCTGTAAGGGTTGCAAGTGCCCTGTGTTCACATTCCTCCTGGAGAGGATTCCAAACAAACCCTTCAGATCTGGTCTCAGCTGGATATAAGCAATGGTCAGCTACGCTCATGGCTGTAATCCAGCTCTGTAACCTGAGTCCTACCCAAGAATTCAAGAGCTGGGTCATTTTCGCTTTGGTTGAGATTCACCTTATCCCCAAAACCTGACATGGTTAAACTGAGCCTTCAGCTGTCTGCCGTTGCTCTCACTGTGAAACAGTCTTTCATCTAAGTGCTAAATGTGGATGGTGGAAATTAATACATCATTTTACTGTACATCTGAGTTCCAAAGGGATTTCAGTTTGCTGCAGGCTACTAATGGAAAAGTAAAAAGAAGAGTTCACATCCATTTCAGCAGGTGTCTTTGCTCTAAGATGTAGAACAGTGCTGACCTGGATCTGTCAGCTTTCATTCAGCCCTACAAACAAAATGTCAGTAGAATATTGCAAGCAGTCATTCTTTGTATAAGCAATGAAGATCTTTTCATGCTGTGCCTGAAAAACTACAAAGCTTTATGAACTTTCTCTAAAGAAAAGCTTACTGCCTGATGCAGCTGTTCTGACTCCCTTGGAGAAAAAAAGCACATGGAAAACCCAGGACATTTGAAACCAGTAGCAGAAAGCATAAACTATCAGTGCCTAATGACAGTGGGAGGTCGCAGTCCCACATTAGCTAATGACTTGGCTGCTCTGGAATTTGCATTTCCAGAAATAACAAGTGGTCCTTCTAATACGAGCCCCATTCTTTCTACAGATGAATATAATTAAGCAAAAATTGAATCAATTAATTTTTACTAACCTGATAATGAAGACAAAAGAAGTGAAAGTCTTCTTGCTACTGGCATGACTCAGTTAAAGCTTGTTTCTACACAGCACCCCGTGCTGCCAAACAACTTGGCTGCCATAGGATCCAAGGGTTGCCCAGCCCTTTGGAGGAAATATAAAGATACTGTGGAGTTAAGTCCTGTTTACAGGATTGCATATTCCCTGGAAAATATTACAAACTGATGGCATTATTTGATTTTCTAAAATATTGACACACTGGATGTAATATAAAGATGCCCTGATGTTCCCAGGCAGATTGGTCTGGGGGGCACCAGCTCACAGATGAGGTGAAGAGTGATGCTGAATGTATTACTCTTGCTGGGTTCTTGTATTATTCTTTGCCTAAGCCAGGATAATAGATTAATGAGGTCAGGCATCTCTGCAAATGATTGATGTGCAGAATAGAGAGTACTGCCCTGCACTGAGCCCCTTTTCACGGACATTTTGCTGAGAGGAAAATCAGGATGAAAAGCATTGGGATTTATGGTCCTTACTTAAATGCTTGGAAAACTCCCAGTGTATGACTATGCCCAAATATTTGTAGCCAGGGAAATATTCTTTACTGTACAATGCTGATGGTGCTGAAAGACAGTTTTCAGATTTATTGTGGATATAGCTTCATCTTGAGATATATTCAACTAATAATATTCTTGGGGCAAATAAAATCATTAATTACTGATTTCTTTGGTGAAGTGTAGCAAGCCACTGGCACCAGACTAGTTCCCTTTCCTGACTGAAAATCATGGAAGGTTTAAAATATAAAATCTGAAATTTAGAAGCAAACCTCTTTGTCTAGTTATCTGTTGTGAGGAGAAAGATTTGTTTAAACTATGTCAAAGGTGAAGATACTTTTATCTATCATCCTTTATCATTCCACTTCCTTTATATATATATATATCTTATGGAGAACAAGGAAAGCTATGCTAAAGTAGGACACTCTTTTAGGAAACATTTTTTCTTTATGGACCTGAAATCAATGCCAAATGTACTGAATACAATTCAGAGGGCAATTTCTTTATTAGACTTCTATTGCCAGTTTTTTACATATTTCCAATGCCTGCTTAAGACAGGATTCACTCAAACATTTACTTGATTACACCATGTATTGTCCAGAATGAGTGATATTTTATGCAACAATTGAAGAGGAAGAATTTCTCATGCACCACTGTTCTTCCACTATGTGAGTTTCAAGCTGTCTTATATAAAATTCTGAAATTAACAGTACCAGCTCACTACTGATCATTCATACTGGTTCATTCATTCCTTCAAATGATGTACTGGGAATTTTGAACAGTAAACTTCTCCTATCTCTGCCAGAAAACAGTCAAAGTGTATGCCAGTTTAACTCTGTTAAATTGCAAGTAAACAAATAAGTTGTATTTCTACCTAACATTTTTTGTGTATATGAAGGTTTTAAAAGTAGGTCAAATATGCAAACCAAACAAAATGTTTATGATAGCTAGTAAGAAAGGAGGCTACAGACTTTTTATTTGCAATTTACAAAACTCTGAGATGTTGCTCATGAGACTCCTCCTTTCCTTTACAAGTACTAACGTGAAGTTCATGGTAATATGAACTGATTTTCATCCCACTCGAGACTGTTTTCTTCTTTTAGTTTGAGAATAAAATCTACCTGGGGCAGGTCAAAGAGAAAGAGGGAAAGGTTACACTTCCAAAGATATTTAATGTCTTCCCAAGGAGTTAGAATACAGTTTATCTAGGAGAAACATGCAGAAGCTGATGTTCTACTTCAAATATCAAGCACTTGACCTTTTAAAGCATAGAATGACTTCTCTTTGTGACATACTGCTTCTTTGCTTTTCCATAGGTACAAAAATAACGTGCCCATTGATGTACAGGCTCACCCTGGCAAGTATATCATTCAAAGTCGATATGGGCTGCACTCCCTGGAGATTACCGAGTAAGGAAATATTTAATAATTTAACAAAAAGCTTGATCTGAAATGTTGCTGTAGAGTGAGACCTGCAAAATGTGAACATACCTCTTGGGGATCAAGAGATATCAAGTCAGGTGATATCAGCTGTGGTGAATGCTGTCTACTAAATGTTGAAGCAGTTCTAGTTTACCTCAGTAGAGGACATGAAATTTACCGGAGCTATTTATCTGGATTATTTATCTGGATATTCTATTTATGGCTGAGTCAGAAACGTGGGACATTTATGACTACTTTTTCCATCTGTCTGGTGATGAGTACAGTTAAACATGTAAAAACATGTGAGTTAACTGTTTTTCAAATATAACAAAACTTACAATTCTTACTGACATGAGGAACAGAACTGAGATGTCCTCACTTACACACAAGAAATATCTTTAACAGTACTCATCTTCCAAATGGGAAATTTTTGCACTCACTTTGTATTACAAACATTGCAAACATGAGACCTAATCAACAACAACCTGGATTTGACAACTGATATACTGCCAGGTGCCATTTGAAAGTATTGTTTGAAATCTACCATTTCTACAAGTTCCATGTTAGGCATCACTTCATAGAAGACAGTAAATTAGACATTAATACTATCAGAGAGTTTTTCCTACTTATACTGCATTCCCAATTTCAAATCTGTGATTTATTTTAAACACTGAGGTTTAACACTGAGAAAAACTTAATGGTTACAATCCATCCAGTGTTCAGTGTCCAGTATGCCTGTCTCACAGGCTTTTACTTTATAGATTTTACCCAGATTTCTGAGGGTTTCCTTAATCTAAAACATTGGAGAGGCTATGCCAAGGAGTAAATGGGTGCTCTGCCTAATCATTTCTATAATTTCAGGTGTGAATTTGATGACACTGCCCAGTATCATGCCTCTGCTATGAATGTTAAAGGAGAAGTTTCTGTTTATGCTTCCCTCGTGGTAAAGAGTAGGTTGCAAAATATTTCCTTCAAGGCTTTTTTTTGTTAAGATGCACATTACCAGTTTTGCTTTTGTGGCTCACAGAGCCTTTACCTCTTGGTGATAGTGACCAATTTTGTCTTTTTCTGTGTAGGGTACAAAGGAGAAATTGATGCAAGTCTTTTGCGTTCTAGAAATCTTTCCCTCTCTCCATGTAAGTTACAATATGTTTCTTTGACACTTCCATTTATAGTTGTGACATCATGACACATGACTAAGCAGAATATTCAGTAACATTATTTTAAAAAGAAGCAGGTCTGATTTACAAGGGTGTGGAGCTCTACAATTTCAGATGGCGTTAGCCTCACTAGCAGGGGAAAATGGCATTGCCTTCTAGGTCTGTTGGCTTATATAAGAAACATCCTGTTAATATTGTACTTCATTATGAAATAGAATCTGTCAGAGAGAGAGACACTTCCTCTTTTGCAGTATGTAAAACATGGCATGGGGAAGCATGAGCCTACATAGAGTAGGTGACTTAATTGTTGTCTGCTGCTTATCTGATTTCATAAGCTGTGAAAATGCACAGAAAATGCATAGAAAAGATTAAATACCCAGAACCCAGTGAGACTATTTGGGATATATCAAGGTAAAAACTGTAGTGCATTTTACCTGAGAACCTCACATTTTAACAATTTTGCATCCATGCTTCCATGGTGATAAGAAAATCCACCCATGTATGCCAAGGGGGTTAAGGTGCCCTAGGAACCCCATGAAAGGTTTGACAGATGAGACTTCTAGACTTATGATCCCAGATATTCTACAAAGGCATACTAGCTGGCATTTATATACCAAAGCTCTGAAATTATAGATACAAGATTATGTACAGCATTGCATAATGCAAGGCCATATATTTCCAATAAAATTTGGGATCTATCACTCGGTTATGAGAAAGAAAGATCACGATTTGCATATATTCATTGATTACAGGGACATTTATCAGTGTAGGCTAGTTGCATAAAAGGAAAGTGTGACCTTAGGTTTTATCAGCTGAGCTGCTTTCAAAACAAACATGGAAGCCCCTCTGCCATGTATGTGAGGTACAAATGAAAGGCACTTAGGTATTCTATCTGGAAAACGGCATAACTTGGGACACACAGTATTAGGAGAGAGAAATTCAGGAACAAGTATAGACACAGGCTACCTGAATGCCTGGGGGATTGGAGACCTAATTTTATATTGATAGTAGTCCCCACAAAGGCTTACTAGCCTACAAAAACAAAGGCTGAGTGGACACATGACTGCTCTGAGATAGAGCGAGAAGTTTAAATGAGAAAAGAGAAGAACCATATAAGCTAAAGATCAACTTGACCTGAATAAATAATTAATCACAAATAGAAATCTTTTTAAGTGTATAAATCAAACCTTATGATAAAACACCAGATTTGAAATTTTGAAAATTCTGAAATTAAATTCTGCAGAAGCCTCTCCCTGCTAAAATGAAATCAAGGTAAGAACTAGAATTGTATGAATAAAGAAATAGTTGATTCTCTGTGATAGAAAGGGCTTGTATTATCCAACACTGCAATTATCTCTGAAGATGATGACTTAATATACATATTGTTCCTCTTTATACCTTGAACTTTACGTGGGACCATATTCATAATCACTGAATACTTTTTCTTCCTACTCTTGTCACAGAAGGAAAGAAAACCAGATTTTTTTTCTTTTATACAGTTGCCGTTACCCCTCATGGCTATGCTTCCAGGTTTGAAATCAGCTTTGTCGACAAGTTTGATGTAGCCTTTGGGAGAGAAGGCGAGACAATGAGTCTGGGCTGCACAGTTGTCATCAATCCTGATATCAAGCGCTTCAAACCAGATATTGAGTGGTACAGAAATGGTGAGAATGTTTGACAAGAAGAAATACAAACTTCATTCATGTAAATCTTTACTTATTTCAGCTCATGTCAATGTTATGATTTGGTCATCATTTTCTCAGGTTTTCCAATGGTAATATTTACTCTTTTTCAGCTAGAATTGTTTCAAAATTTAGAATTTTGATGTGAAAACACGGAAAACTGACAAAGCATTGTGAAGATGTCTTCTAGGGATTTTTTGTTTCTTAAAAATAATTTAAATTAGAAGCATTTTTATCAGATCCAGCATCTCTGTGGCCCATTTATAGAGCTCGTATAGCTTTTACTATTTTATTTATACGCCAAGATATTTTTTCAGTAGTTGCACAGTGTTGTGTAACAGCTGATAAAAAAGTGTTGCTTTCTGAAGTAGCGCTTTGAAATCAATGGCAAAGTCGTCAAAGGAGCAGAATTAGACGTTATTTATGACTGTTTTCAAAGAGGGAATGTTGTCTAATAAGAGTGGTCTCTTTCGTATTTCCAAGCTGTAGGAGCAGGGGGGTCACTCGGGACGCTCGGTGCGGGTTCGGACGGTCGGGGACGGAGACGAGAGATCTCTGTAGTCAGGTCTTGGAACATGCGGTTTATTGCGAAGGGCGTGGGTACAGAGGCACTGCTTAGAGCTGCAGCTGGCAGCTCTGAGCAGGCCCAAGAGAGCAAGAGAGTACGCGGGTAAGCAAAGAGAGAATAGTAAGAGTCTACAGTAAGAGTGTATAGTAAGAAGTGTAGTGAAAGAAGTGTAGTAAAAAGTGTGTCTGAAGTCCTGGTTACAATACAATAAATCATCTTCTGTACTGAATATTCTAATTGTCACTAACCAATCTAATACAAGATACAAATCCTATAGCATTTACATACAGCCTATAAGAGTTCTTATATTACCATAGAGTGTTACATCTTAACTTCTAAAACTACTCTTTGGACCCCTTCTGCTGAGCTAGTAGGGTCTGCTCTGACCCTTGGACCTGCCTGCAAGCAGAGGGTATTGTTCAATCAAGAGGGGATTACATTCAGTCGGCCATACCATTGTTTTCCAGTTGTTCAGTAACTAAGACTTGGTATCTCAAAGGTGGCTTTCATTTCGATGTCGCTTATAGTTTTCATATTCCCAAAATCTTTTGTCAGGCAATCATATTTATAAGGCTTTCCTGTTTCATCTTTCCCAACATAAGCTATTCCAATATATTCTCCACATTCCAGAATCTATTCCTTGGAAGATCCAGCTGGTTCTCATGGTGAAACTCTCTAATTCCTAGGTGTTCTTATCACACCATCCAAATGGGTCCAGATGCAGTGGAGTGGGGAGCGAGCTTCTTTAACACTGACTCATGCAAACAAGGAAGACGAAGGTCTCTACACCCTCCGTGTGGCGATGGGAGAGTACTATGAGGAGTACAGCGGTTATGTCTTTGTTCGAGGTAGGATACTGTCTTGTGCACAAGACTCACTACAGAGCTGAGGAAAACATGTTGGCAAAATCAGTCTCAGATATTTGAGGCTCTTTCCCCACTCCCAACAATAAAAAATAGAATAATAATTTCCTATTAATAGATTCTAACAATATAGATTCCAGTCAATATCTCTGGAAAAAAAATCAATGCATGTGTCAGGCGTTGGTGTCACATGCCCGAAGACTTCTAAACTCCATTGACATCCTGAGGAGGAAATTTAGGGTATTATGTTCAGTACTCTGAACATAAGTCATAAGGAGGAAAAATCCACATAATAACTTAAAAATGTATTTTTATAACCATCCCACTGCTAGCTAAACTGCACTATTTTTATCAAGATCTTGTGTGCCATTTGAGGGATTCTCTCTAATGTACATTGCGGGAAGCACTACAGTGGAAGGGAAACACAAAGATCTGCACCTGGAGAAGCATAATCTCATGCAGCAGTATGTGCTGGTGTCTGTCTGGAGAGCTGCTTTTCAGGAAGGATCCTGGTGGACACCAAGGTGAACATGTGCCCTTGTCACAAAGAAAGATAGTGGCATCTTGGGTTGCATTAGGAAAAGCATTGCCAGCAGGCTGAGGAGGTGACCCTTCCCATCTACTCAACACTGGTGGGGCTCATCTAGAATGCTAGATCCAATTCTGGGATCCCCCATACAAAAGAAACATGGGCTCACTGGAGTGAGGCCATTGAAGGGATGTGAAGGTGATTTAGAGCTTGGAGCATCTCTCAATATGAGGAAAGGCTGAGAGAGCTGGGACTGTTCAACCTGGAAAAGAGAGATCATGGGAGGAGTTTATCCATGTGTACTTGATGGAGGGGAGTAAAATAACATTGGAACAGGTTACCCAGACAGGCTGTGGAGTCTCAGTCCTTGGAGTTACCCAAACCCTGATTTGACATGGCCCTGGGCAACCAGCTCTGGCTGACTCTGCTTTGAGCAAGGGGCTAAACTAGGCAATATCTGTAGCTGTCTGCCAATCTCAACCATTGTGTGATTCTCTGAAATAATGAAGCAAAGAGTAGAATTAAAATGCTATTTTTGTGAATGTTGTTTGCTTGTACCATCAAAACCTTCATTGACTATCCATTGAGAATTATTTCTTTAAAAGGAGCCATGGCTATCACATTGTGTGCTGATTCTATATCTGTCCCAGCTGCTAAAAGCAGCTGAAGTGTGTAATGCTAATTCAAAAGGCTCTGGAAATTCTTGGCTCTGAGGCCATGCCCAGAATGGCTCCTTGTTGCCAAGTTCAGCAGAGCTGTGTGAGATAACAACCTGCTCAGAAAATACAACTGAAGCAGATGTTTTCATCACCTGAAGAAAGAACCTATTGAAACGAGCTTCTTGACAAGAAATAGGACTCGTCTTTCTTTATTTGCTTTACATTGTGCTGCCATATAAATAAATGATCACCCTCAATCCTGTTACATCTTCTGGCAACACAGGTGTGACCTGACTGAGCCCATCACCCCTTTCAGCAGAGTATCTTCCTAGCCAATGGGTGTGTTTACCAAATTCTAATTACATTAATTATATTTGACATTCCTATTTAAATGGTCCCCACAATCTTGGTTGGCTACTGTATTCCTCATTGCTCCTCCCAAACTGTAGCCAGATTTGTGTTAAATGGCAGCTCTGGTGTTTTAGCTGGAGCAGTTGTCTTTTTGTGTCACACACAGAAATCACAGTGTATCAATGGAAGAGAGGCTCATAATGTTACATGTTCAGATGGGCTTCGAGAGCATATGCGACTCCTCTGCCGTGGTTACAGGTCATAATTTGTCAGCAGGCTAGCAGGGATGAAATCCTAGCCTCCTAGAGGCTGATCAGCAGCGCTGGTTCTCCCAGCTGTTTCCCAGAGTGTCTTGGAGAGAAACTGTGTTACCTCATGTTCTGTCAAGTGGTAAATATGGACAATTAAAACCTTTCAGAAAGAGATCACTGAAGAAATATTGTTGTTATTACTATTAATGTTCTTAGTATTTTGTGATGTTAACTGGATGGTTTACTCTCTATGTTACCGTTTCTTAAAATGCATCGAGTTACCTGTAATTAGAACCTGGACTCGGCGACTTTGGCACAGCTTCAAAAGCTCTGTGGGATGCTACGCTGCCAATAAGAGAAGACTCTGTAAAGTGTGGCTGGGATATATATTTTTGGAAGACTACTGTTTTATGTAATGAAGCATATTAAATGCTCTAATAAGGCATTTTTTTCCTGAAAGTCAAAATCATGAAAAATAGAGATTACTGTGTAGTGTAAAACAAAAACCTATAATGCCCCGAAACATTAAACCTTTTTAAGAACTCTGGGGGTTTGTATAGAATATCTGAATAATATTTATTAGCAAAATATTTTTATTCAGGTATATACATCTTAGGTCTTCTTTTGAAGTAGCTCAGAATGGTACAAATCAATTTTATTCTGCAGAGAAGCAACATCTCTTATTTGAAAGTCTTTCACAGATTCTTCCTGCAAAGGTTCTTTTTCTCTACATGAAAATTAAACCATCTCACAAATCAGACTGTGTGTAAACAGTAAAATTCCCCAGTGCCCAGCACTATGCTCTATTTTTAAAGCTTTAGATAATACATGCCCAGAAGCTGATGCTGGAGTCAAGGCCCTTTAACACCAGCAGTCCCAGATTTGTGGTAAACACTTCAAAGGAAAAATATACTCATCCTTATGAAGATTATATTCCACAGTGATAATGTATGTGTAATATAATTAAACTTCAAAACATTTTGATACCTTTGCAGTTCACAGCCAAACAAAATCAAACAATGAAGGACTGTGAGTGGAGATATTTAATTCAGTATTGCTATATCCAGTGGGTGAATATTTTTGATTCAACTATTGCCTGGCTGCCAAGTTTTCAGTTCAATGGTGTTTCTCACAGCTCCCTAACCAGAATGCAGGGTACTAATTCCATTTAAAATGTCTAGGTGAATTACATTTACAGTATGCTGTAAAATATTAAACATTTGTAAATGTTACAAAGAAAAGCCAAAAGTGTAGAAAAACACTGGCAATATAAAAGCAAACACTTTTTTGAAGCCAATAGGAGCACAATTTGGTCCTTAAAGATTAGTAATTGTGAAAGAACTGTGGTTCACATTTGCAAACATATTTCTCCATCCTCACAGATGCTGATGCTGAAATCCCTGGAGCCCCTGGTGCACCACTGGATGTGCAGTGCTTAGATGCCAACAAAGATTATGTCATTGTCTCCTGGAAGCAACCCGCTGTCGACGGAGGAAATCCCATCCTTGGATATTTCATTGACAGGTCAGTGAGTGTGCTGGACTGGAGAATTCACATTGCTGCTCATTCTAACTCAAAAAATAAAAGCACACTGAAAAACATGAGATAAAATAGTCATTTGTTATTTTCATTCTTCTTGCTGGCCAGAAGAAAATTGATTTTTTTTTTGTCTTGGATTGGCTGGGCCTAATCTAACTTTCATGGAAATAATCACATCTTCATTCATTTAATTGAATAGAAAGGGTTCTGCAAGATCTGCACAGCTCAGCCCTTCCTGCTTCCTCTGAGACTTGAGAGGCCTCAGGATTTTGTGGTGTTTGGTAGTTCTGCATCAGACAGCTGTGGCTCCTTCAGTACCAGGGCTCTCTTGCCTCTCTCCTAATAGTTACTATGTACCAGGAAGCAAAATATTATTTTAAAATGACTTGGGTTTCTTTCCCATATGCTGTTATTATTCCAGCTGTTAGGTTCAAAAGCTTCATGGAAATAATTTGTAAAATATGAAACCTCCACGTGTTACACACAGTGGCGGGATCCTAGAAGCCTGTGATTTAAGAAATTAAGTCAGTATTTTGAGAGTTACAATTATCTTCAGTGCTGGTAATATTTGTCTGAATTTCAGTAATAGAGTAATATGAGGTTCCTCTGGGCTTATTCAGAGGCATGTAAAAAACACCCAAACATTTATGTGTGTGTGTGTGTGTGTGTATATATATATGAAGTATGCCATTATATTATGCCTTTGGATATACATAAAGTATATATCTGTAAAAAGAAGGTATTGCTTTGTGAAATAATCTAGCACTCATATATAACTTTACTGTTTTGCTAACTTTTGAGTGTCAGTCACTGCTGTAATTATGCTCTGCTAGGTCTAAGCTATGGCTCTTTAACATTCATCGATCCTAAACAAAAGACAGGACTGGACTCTGAACATCAATATCTCGTTTTAAAATGAGGCTATTGAGGGACGTTAGCACTGAGAGTAACTGCAAGAGAAATGGCATTCCATTTTTTCTCTTGCGTTCACCTCCTTTTTTCTGCATTTGCTCCCAAATTCAAAGTGGTGTTACTGCTCTCCAATGTTGGACGCTACCGAAGGGATTTAGGGACCCACATATTCAGCCAGGGTAGCCCCTAGCTGCCTTGTGGAGTGAGGGGATGGCTTGAGCCAGCAGGACTGGTCTGTGCTAATGGTAGATGGAAAGCTTGGGTGTCCTTCACCCCAAGCAGGCACAAGAACCACAAAACCACCCTGAGTGGGCTGGTAAAAATTCTCAAGAGGGATTCTTGCATGTACCAAGAAATCTGGGTAGGACCTGTAACATTCTCTTTGGCAGGAATCTCACCCACAATAAAAAGTCTTTTCTAAGCTGCAAGGTCACATTCCTGTTGACCATGTTGCTGGACACAGGGAAGCCATCACCACAGGCTTCTCCTGGCTCCCTGAGTTGAAGTGGCTGCTTGTCATATCTTCCTTCTGACAGAAAACAGCTTCCTGATATGTGTGAGGCTTCACACTTGTGGGACTAGCATCACCACACTGGGCCTTGTCATTGCAGGGACTGCAGCCAGCACACCACAGGCTCCCTTGGCAGCCCCAGTGGTCTGGTCTCTGAAGCAGGGTCTGACTAAGTGCCCTACTTTAACCCCATTCACAGCCATCTCTGTGCTGGGCTGGTCCCAGAACTCACAGTGGGGGTCTCTGCACCCCATGAAGCCTAGTGTCTTGTGGGGTGTACAGGGCAGCATTGTGCAGAAAAGATGAAGTAGTGCCCTTCTGGCGACTGCAAGAGAGGCATAGTTCCTGTCCCTTCAAGTATGCTAAAGCTGACACTCCCTAAGCATACTTTGAAGGGTTTAAACAGTGGAGTGAGTCTGCTCTTGTCCCTTTTTCAGTTCAGGATAGAAGGGGTGCAGCTGTGGGGGATTTAGTGCATGCCCAGCTGGTACTTCAGCCTGACGCCTTGGTGCAGCTGCTTTGATGTCACCAGTTTAAAATTCTGCTGAGGAAACTGGTACGGACCAGCCAATGAACACGAACAGATGGTAAAGCTGCAAAGGCGTGTGGGTGCCCTGAGTTCATGTTTTTCCCTTCCCAGCACTGCTCTTGCTGTTTTTATTTTTCAGGTGTGAGGTTGGCACCTCCCACTGGACCCAGTGCAATGAGAATCCCGTGAAGTTTGCTCGTTTCCCTGTCACTGGTCTGATTGAAGGCCGTTCCTACATTTTCCGAGTCCGAGCGGTGAACAAAGCAGGTGTCAGCCTGCCGTCCCGGGTGTCAGAGCCTGTGGCTGCTCTGGACCCTGCAGACAGAGCCAGGCTTAGAAGTAAGATGTGCTTTTTACAGGTTGCATTGAGAGGTTTAAGAAGTCACAACTCATTAAAAAGAAGTATGACTATCAACTCACAAGCCTTCGAAATCCCACTAGAGGGAGCAAGGCAAAGCCAAAATATTCTTTGGAGACAGCTTTGCGGGAAGAAATCATCCCAGTGGTCTTTGCACTAAGGGTTCTATCTGCTGAAATGGCTTTGGCTGACTGCAGTGCTATGCTCCAAACTTGCAGGAAGTGGGGAAAAAGGCACAGGAGAGTTTAGTTGCCTAGAGAGACTTGCTTTTGTTCAGCCAGCAAAATAGCTGAACAGATCCTATGAATAGTCTCTCTCTGAGCCACAGACAAGGGTGGCTGACTCTGTGCTCATGTGACAATCCAAATCTTGCAATAACACCAGGACAGCCCAACAGATCCCAGGCTCTCTGCTTTAAGGTTAGCATTTTACAAGTCAAGGATATTTCTCCTGTGGCCTCACAATGTCTCAGCCATTTTGCTTCCAAACCCACCTCTCTACCCATATAGCATAATTATATTCCTAAAATAAATTTGTACTTCTATTCAAAATCTATTTCTACATGTTTCTGAAGTTTTACTATTTGAAATGGTCCAATGTGAAGGGGTATCGTACACAAAATTATGGTGCTCCCATGGTCCCAGCTTGTGTGAGCTACTGTGTGTAATGTTGCTGCCAGATGAGCTAGATTCCCATTCAAGATAAAACAAAAGGCGAGAGGAAGGAGATTTGGCATTGCCAAGAAACACTGCACTCAGTCAGACATGTGAAACCCTAACTCTGGGAGGAGGGGCAGCTCTTCTTCTCAATGGGCAACATGGAAGCTGTCACAGGAGGTGAAGTCTGGGTTTGGTGGCCTACTCCTATTATATCTTCTCCTCTCATCCCTCATAATCTTTTCTCCCCACCTGCTCCCTCTCTTCTTTCATCTCCAAAACAGTTCAGCCAATGTAAGGTGAATAATGTGGAGGCGGAGAACAGTACTTGCAAAAATTATCTCTGAAAGTCCACTGACCTGGTTGAAAGCTGAATGCATAACTGCAATAGTGTGATAAAATATTGGTTGCTCAGAGAGCCACCCAAATTTATCAAGCGGACATGTTGAGTCAGGCTGAGCCTGTTTGTGACTGTGACCCATGACTTTAAAGCTGGTAATGTGAGGGAAAGTGGTTAAAAAGAGACAAGATGCAGCCTGCAGGAATTTGGCTGTTCCTTTAATAAGTGAGCTGTTAAACCAAAGCAGTAGAGGATGGAAAATAAAGTTGAAACTAATTCTCTGAAAATGATGAGCTGAGTGAACCAAATACCTCTGCTTGTCACCTAGGAGACTTCAGTGACATTTCAGGAAGGAATAGATGTTTCAGTAAATTAAGTTTTCTAGCTATGTTAAATGCTGAGCTTCTCTCAATATTCAAGCTGGTAAGCCTAAAACTAGCTTGGGTAACTAGCTTGCTACATGAGCAACAGTCACAGCATTAACCAGAAATGGAGCTCACTGGGATCTTGCAAACATTAGTTTTGAACCACGAAAGAGTCAGTTTTCTTTGTTTGAAAATTTCCTGGTCTCCTACTTCGCTGTTATCTCTGACATTTGTTTCAGGTCACCCTTCTGCTCCTTGGACTGGACAGATTATTGTGACTGAGGAAGAACCTGCAGGTAAACACAGCCCTTTTGCCTACAAAAGTCTGATGTGAAGCTGGCTGAGTAATTAGGAAAACTCTGAGTGAGTTCAGTGGACTTTGGCACTCACCCAAAGTTTGTTGTTCTGAGAGTCACTTGACCTTGAATAATTCAACAACGTGGTTGTTGAGATGAGGTTTCATTATTCAGGACCTAACAAAATAACACTTAGAATTAAAAGAATATTTAGAAGACTTTTAACTCTACATTAAAAAAAAAAAAAATCTGAGGTATATTGATACTCTTATTTTTTAATTATGATGCTAATTCTGATACAAAAACAAAAGAATTAATTTTTTTTTCCTATTCTTCTTCCCTGTCCTTCAGAGGGTGTTGTTCCTGGTCCCCCCACAGACCTCCAAGTTATTGAGGCCACCAAGAACTATGTTGTGCTTAGCTGGAAACCTCCTGGACAGCGGGGCCATGAGGGTATCATGTACTTTGTGGAAAAGGTAAAATTGGACAGAATCAGAATCATGCTATGGCAATATTTGACGTTTCTTTAGTCATCTCTTCTGGACCTCTGGTTAACTTTCATTTCTGTCTGAGACTTTCAAATTAGGGCAAGGATTAGAAGTTTGTCAAGATAACGGTCAAACTGTAGATTAAGCTGAACTAGGAATAAAAAAAAGATGGGAAATAGGAAAGTAGATGAAGAATGTGTCACACCCAGTAAAATTCTTCTTGAATTGTGTCAGTGACCCACCTAGAGTAGACAGAACAAAACTCCCTCTATAATGTGAAAGCACAGTGCAAAGTCACATGCTTATATATATATCTCTTATGTATGTATATGATACATGTTTATTTTTTATATATGCATCTCATATATGTATAATTTGTATAAATGAAGCTTGTCTGGCAGGACAGATTGTTAACATTTTGGATGGCTGCATTTTACAGGAGTTTCTTGGCATCAGCACTTTCTATTCCAGATGCCTTTTCATGTTTATCCTCTACATTAGCTTTCCATTTGCTCCACCAACTCAACAAATATCACAAAATTTCTTTCCTGACTTCCTAGAACAGAATCAGTTTTAATTTCACTGTTCTGCTTTTCTGAGGTGTTTTTGCATGGCTGCTAGCCTAGAAAATTCTTCACACCATCACCCTTTCTACTTGCATCTCTTGGCTCAAACTTTTTTATCAATGTTTTTTTCTATCAGTCTAGAGGTGTCATCAAGGGAGACATAAATATCTTCCCATTATGTTTTCCATCTCTCATACAAAATCTGGTCCAAATAAATGAGTTTCACTTAGCAACAGCCTTAGAGAGGACAAATATATGAATTTTGAGTTCCCATATAAGAAAGCTTTTTAATAACCAATTGCATGCTGAGTACCCAGCACTAATGTCACACAGTCTGATAACATCCTCCTGAGAATTTGAATCCCTCAGAATCCAGAACCATCACTTGAAATTATACTTAATGTAAATCAAAGCAAAAAATTAATCACGAATATTAGTGGTATAAGCGATCATGGTAAGTAAAATTTCTAGCCACAGAAGTAAAAACAATTCACAAATTAATTTCATATGTGAATTCTTTTCTGGAAAATGAAGGTTAAATCCTGATTAATTCTGAAAGCCACCCCAAAACCTCTAAGAATGCCACAAGAGCATCTAGAAGCAAAGTGGTAATGTTAGGGTTTTGCTCTCAACAAAATGCTGAAAATCTGCGGAACTTATTTTGAAAATGGTCCAGACTGGGTGCAGTTAATAACATCGCTTCCTTGCAGTGGAGAGGGTTTAGCTTTGGTATATTGAAACCAGTAAACTTTTCTGTATGTTTTCTGGAGTAAGTGGACCTCTGGCAGATTCATAAGCTTTGAAAGATGCTCATTCTGTGGAAAGGCCCAAAGAAGGGATGTGTCTCCCTATTCTCCACAGCAGACATGAATTCAGTGGTCCAGGGAGAAGGCCTTGTCATGTTAGACACTCAGCATTCAGATACTTGTGTTCTAAACGTTGTTTCTGGGTTTGACTGCAGTGCGTTGCTGGCACAGAGGACTGGCAAAGGGTGAACACCGAGATCCCTGTGAAATCCCCTCGCTTTGCAGTTTTTGATTTGTCTGAAGGCAAATCCTACTGCTTCCGAGTTCGCTGCTGCAATTCAGCTGGAATTGGTGAACCCTCAGAAGCAACCGAAGCCACTGTAGTGGATGACAAACTCGGTAGGCGTGTGGTGACGTGTATTAAATTGCCACCATGGTAACTTTTCAGTTTGTGATCTGATTGTTTTTTCTGCAAGCAGGTAGCTGCCCAGAAAATAATTCAAGTATGATAAGTAGTCAGTGATTTATTCTCTTCAGCTAAAATAATTTTTGTTTGGGTTGTTCAACCGTTAATGTACAGTCAAATGGCAGATGCAAAACAAAGAAATTAAGCTGCAAATAACAATGCCAAGAACTGCAAAGACTGCAAATAGCAAAAGAAAATGAAAACTCAAGGAAGTACAAAAATGTTTTGTTTTACTTAGAGTCTGTATTGAAAATAAGCCCAGACATCAGCAGAGTCTAACCTTCCTTGTTTGCCAAATTAAACAAAAGTGAAGAATTTAATACTTATGTGAAAGCAGAGACTATTTTCACTGGAAGAGAAGCTAAGATGTTCAATACAGTAAGTCATCAGTAGCTACACCTACATTACCAATTTATTTCCAAACAGCAATGCAGATTTCAATCCAATTCCCAAATGATCTCTGTTCACTTCGTATCGACTTCTCAGAGCACTTGGATGCACATGAAATACATTTTTTAAGAAGAGTAAAACATCTCTTCTCAAAAAAACAGTGTAGATACACTTTGCTACTTAACAGGAGCTTTGGTTTCTGGCTTATCCTGCAGGCTGCACAAGATCTTCAATGTGCACCTAGCACACTTTCCCTTTTAGAAAGCTCCAAATCACATCTCTGGTGCAGATACTCAGCACAAGGGGAAAACTAAACATAATTTTAAGGAAATGCACTGAATCATAGGCACTAGAGAAGTGAGGAACATCACCACCAAAGTCTCGAGCCTACTGATCCTGTCCAGTCCTGACAGATTATTTAATTTAAATAAGAGAAATTTTTTGAAGGTTAAATCTGTACTAGTCATGCTAGAATAATCAAGAATAGAATTTCATGCTTAATTTATTTGTACATTTTAACTGGCAGGCCACTAATTTATTTATGCTTCTCTCCCACAGATATTCCCAAAGCTCCTGGCCGTATTCTGCCAACTAGGAATACAGATACTTCAGTTGTTGTCACTTGGACAGAGCCCCCAGATGCCAAGGAGCTGGTTGGGTACTACATTGAGTCAAGTGTGGAAGGATCTGGTCGTTGGGAGCCATGCAACAACAATCCAGTGAAAGGCACAAGGTAATTAATTTTAAAGCATGGAAATTATGGTCACCAATTTCTGATTTACTGGATATATGTGCTTTCCAGCCATTAGTAGTAGTGGAGCTGATCTCTCTGTGGTAGCCAGCAGGCTGGAATCCCTCTTGTATGCAAAGCTCATAAGAAGTTATAAAAACATATTTCAAACAGGAAGTCTTGTCCAAAGAGATATTATAATCAACCTTATATTAGAAACAAATTAGTCAAGGGGGAAGAACATTGCTAGTGAAGCAAAAGGAAGCAGCTTGCTACTTCTAGCTATTGTACAGCCTATCAATTTGATGAAAAGCAGGACATTGAGGAATGACTGAAGTTACAAATGTGGAAAACTAAACTGCATAATGTTTGGAAGCAAAGTGCTTTGTTTTGGAAGACTGCTCTAAACATTTCTGGACTGTGTATCTAGACTGTCAGAAGGACATGTGGACTATATCCCACTAAAAATATTACTTTCTGACTGCTCTTTCACTTGTAATCATCAAGAAATTACTGAACACTCTTAAATACTAGGTACAAACTCACATTTCTTACCAATACGAAGCTTGGTCTCCAGTCAGAAAAATCATCAAGACTTAAAACTTCCTGAGATAAATCAGATTTGGTTTTGTTTGAATAAGTATGTAATCTTCAGAGTCTGAAGGAGTAAGTGCAGAACTTTTTCTCAAGTGGATTGGTGTCAATACAGAAGTATTCCCTGCTTGTTATGACTGATTCTGCTTATTTGTACTTGCTATCCATGAGAACCTTTGTTACAAGAAATTAGTGTCTGCTAAATACTCCTGGACCAGCTTTGTTGTTTAGAAGGGTATTGTAAATGCCTAGTATATTGGAAGTACTTCAAGCCTCACTTGGTTGAACACAGGCACAACAATTTCCTTTATGTATTCTTTTCTGCATTTATATTGCATTTATATTTATGTGTGCCAGTATTACATCCTTTCATATGTATTTCTGTGAGTTATATTGTAGTTATATCGAGTGTTGGTGAAGTTTCATGCTCTTTGCTTATTTTAAAATATGAAATGTGAACCTTTGTTCACTGTAGAAATAAAAATACTGTTCTGAGTTACTATACACTGTGATACAAGTACACTGCATAGGTCTCTATCCCTGCATTTTTAGTCAGTGTGATTTAATGTATGATGCAGTCAGGCAAGGCTGTCAACTCTTGGTTTTTCTGGTTGAGTCAATCTTAAAGCATTAGCTGTAGTTCATAGTTTGCCTTATGCAGTATATTTTGGTCTTTTGAAATTCTGCACATATCCTGGGGAAAGCAAATGATTTGGAAAAGTCTGGAAAAATGGGTAGGGAAAATTCTGTTTTGGAAATTTTGATTCAGGTTTTATTTTTTTTCTCAAAATAAAACTTTGATTTTGTTTTCCACATTATAGTGGCTTCATATGCCATTGCATTACATCAGTGCAATTATAAGTACCTTATGAAGTAGAAAAAAATCAAAGTAACATGGACTAAAATACACCTAAAATACCCACTGAAAAAATAAATGTGGTTTTAAACAAAACAATTGAATTTCCAAACCACAATCTATTCCTAAATAAATGATTCTTGTCTTTGGAAATTTTATGTTTTCAGGGTGGACACCAGAGAAAATTTATGAGGGTTTTTCTTATGTGACAATTAGACTATCAAGTAAACTTCTTCAAATAAAAGAATTTGTCTGACTTGGATTACTGTCATGTATAGAAGCAAGAAAGTGAAGTACAAAAATCATTTAGCTCCTGTAAAATGCCCTGTAATTTTTGAACTCTGCAGTTTTTCATTTATGATTGGAAGGGATTTATGGGAACCTGTGTTACATGTGTCTTTTACTTGTGTCACGGAAATACCCCACAAGAAGCAAATATAGACCTTACCTGTGCAGATTTTCACATTTTTCTATTAGGAAGTATGGCTTTTATATACTGGCAGAAGTAAGGTAGATGCTGTGGTAACACAGAAACTTGTGTAGCCTCAAGAAGGAAAGAGTCTTGAAATAGTATGACTTAAAAGAGATGAGTTTAGACACTGTCTTTGTTGTGTGAATGAGGTGCCCAGATACATTCTGTGTTCTCTGACCTTCATATAAGTGACTGGGGTCATGGTTTGTCCTTGGTTTTCAGAAACCAGAATAAATATTATTGAAGAAATGCTTTCTTTTCCCCCTTAAAATTTTTATTTTCTTTATAATACTTTCTAAGTATTTCTTGACTGGTTTGTTCTAGATTCATTTGCCATGGGCTCAGCAATGGTGAGAAGTACATTTTCAGAGTCAGAGCTGTTAATGCAGCAGGGCTCAGTGAATTTTCACAGGAATCAGAGCCTATAGAAGTGAAAGCAGCCATTGGTAAGCTATTTTCCATTGCCCTTTTCAATTGTAATTAATGAAGCAAATAAGTTCTCAGCAATTATTTGTAACTAATTAATTGCTTTGTTTCACAATGTTGTCCACAAATAATAATTTATCTAAAGATCCTATAGTCTCACAGCCATGGATTCACAATCACTGCACTCTTGTAGACTGTCCAGCTTCACCATCCAGTTTTCTTCAGGTGTTTCTTGTGAGCCACTGTATGAGAGCACTGCCAAGTTCACTTAATAGGTATCCTAGAAAATGGGAATGTCATTCTGATTCTGTAATCTGCTATATCACATCTAATGCACACCATCCTATACACAGTCAGTTCCTAAGAAATTTGTTTCCATGACTAAACCTAATAGTGCAACGTGTCTTTTGTAAACCTTCTATAACCCTGTGTGTTCTTTCTTTGCTGATGGATTGTTTCTGTTGGCCACTGCCTGAACTAATCCATAAAGATTAATGAGATCATTGCACCAGAATAAATTGTATGTCTGCAACACCCTCACTCTCATTTGTATTGAAGCTGCATACCTCTCAGCCTCAGAGCAGAGACACGTGGCCTAGGGCAATTTTGTGAGATCATCTTGATAGGATTGGAAATGTGACCTGGAAGATCTAATACTAAAATAATTGTAGAAAAGTAAGAATACTACTAACTTCACATCTTTGTTTCTGCTCTGAATACTAGACATTGTTTTAAAAAGCATTATTTTTGAGCAGGCTGAGAGGTATTCTATGCATTTCAAGTTTTCTTGAATTCAAGCTTAACATTTTGTGTGTAAACCCAGTGACTTGTTATACTCTAGCTGTATTGTTCACTGCATGCATTTCTTAATTCTTTTGCCTGAATGAAGAAAAAAGAATGTATTCTAAATCCAAATGTCTTTGCTGTTTTCTGGCAATTACAGGGGGAGGATTGCTTCATGGTGTGTGTCCTGAACTGAGTGGTAAAGCTGCTGGACTAACAGACTGCACTACCAGCTGGGAAGGCATGCATGGCGCCTCCCAGCCTATCTTTGACACAGATGCTTTGCTAAAATGCAATGCTAAATTTAATAGAGAGACACTGCCCAGTAGCTGTGGCAAACTTGGGAGTACAGGAGACAGTAACATGAGAGAAATGGTTAAAGACGTTATCAGGTCTGCACCACAAAAAGTTGCTGCTAAGCAGGCAAGTAAGTCTCGACCCAGGGATCTTTTGACAGTGGAAAAAGTTACCAAGAAGAAAGATACAGGTGAGAATTAATGAAATAAATAGATTTTGCTGCTTTGGTAGGTCCACTTCAGACTGCTGTAACTTCTGTTCAACTGTGCCACAAGTTAACGTGCTCTACAGTGATGCATCTTCTATCAAACCCATTAATTATGTGCTCAACTCTCCATTAAGATCATTATGCATGTAATGGTATTGGAGACCACTTTACAAACTTAGTGGTTACTGAAAGTCAAACATATAAATATGGTTAGTAATTTAATGGCTTGTTTGACTACATATTAATGTATCCAAGCTAATATATTATTTCTAAATCACTTCAGTAATTTGTTAGGAGTCTGGTTACCTAGTTCTCTGGGTTATCTACCCAGAGCATGGTCAGCAAAATCTGGAATGGTCCTCTCCACTTGGCCTGTAGAGGATCACTGTCCCACCACTTGACATAGACCCAGTCTCCAGTCCTACGGGTCTGGATAACACAATGTAATTCTGGAGC
This sequence comes from Coloeus monedula, assembly GCF_965178545.1. Taxonomy (NCBI): domain Eukaryota; kingdom Metazoa; phylum Chordata; class Aves; order Passeriformes; family Corvidae; genus Coloeus; species Coloeus monedula. The sequence continues at coordinate 109,754,537 of NC_138781.1, forward strand.
TTCTGCAAAGTGGAACCTAAAGCCATTAGATATCTCTGCAAATCAAGTTTTCCCCTCATGTGAATTTCACCTGGAACATGTGGAATTTGATATGGCCTGCCACACAGTATTTCATAGGGACTGATGTTATCCCTCCACCTCAGTTGTATGAGGATCCTCAGTAAAGCAATAGGCAAGGCCTGAACCCATGTCATGGATGTCTCTTGGCAAATTTTGCTAATTTGTGCCTTAAGGGTCCCATTCATGAGTTCCACCTTACCACTCGCTTGGGGTCTGTAAGGTGTGTGCGGATCCCAAGCAATTCCCAAATTCCGGCTAACTTCTTGAATCACATTTGCAACAAAATGTGGTCCCCTATCCGAGGACATACCTAAAGGAATCCCAAACCTTGGTATTATATGATTAAGCAAAACTTTCACCACCTCCTTGGCTGTGTTAGTTCCAAGGTAAGCTTCAGGCCATCCACTGAAGGTGTCAACCAATAACAGTATGCACCTGTATCCTTCTTTGTGTGGTAACTCAGCAAAGTCTATTTGCCAGTAATCTCCAGGAGGATCCCCTGCCTTTGTTACTCCTAACACAACTCTTTCCCTCGTATCAGGATTGTGTTTGCAGCAGATTTCACACTTACTCACTACTGATTGTACAATATCTGTCATTCCCTTTCCTATTACTACCTTTTTCAGATGATTCAGAAGATTTTCAACCCTGAAATGTGTGCTTTCATGTTCTCTTTGAGCTAGCTCTCGAAGAATTAGAGGTGGGACTACAACCTGATTTGCAGGTGTAACAGCCCATCCATTTTCTGTGATCTCAGACTTAAGAAACTTAATTAACTTGTGGTCTGCCTGATCATATTTTGGGGTGAACCCTGACAAATCATTCTTTTTTTGTGGAATTACTGCAAGAATACCTTTCTCTGCAGCCCTTCTTGCTGATTCATCAGCAAAGCGATTTCCCAATTCTGGAGTGGTTTTCCCTTTCTGGTGACCTCTGCTGCTTGACAGCTACTCTGTGGGTTTTCCAATGCTCTCTAAGAGGGCAAGGATTTGTTCAGCATGTTTGATCTGGTTACCTTGAGCGTTCAACATTCCTCTCTCCTTCCAGATGGCTCCATGGGCGTGGACAACACTAAATGCATATTTAGAGTCAGTCCATATATTTACCTTCTTTCCTTCGCTCAGGTCTAGGGCCCTTGTCCGTGCAATCAGTTCAGCTTTCTGCGATGACACCTCTGCTGGCAGGGCCTTCACCTCGATCACCTTGTCCTGGCTGGTTACTGCAAAACCTGTCATTCATTTACCATTTCTCATGACGCTGCTCCTGTCTGTAAACAGCTCCCAATCTGGATTTTCTAGGGGCATGTCCTTCAGGTCCTGTCTGCTGGAATAGACCTCCTCGATTGTCTGCAAACAGTCATGCTCAGGCACATCGTCAGTTAAGGTAGAGGACAGAAACACAGCAGGGTTAACAACAGAAGTTGTTTTCAGGGTAACATCATCCTGTTCCAACAGCAGTGACTGATATCTAAGCATCTGATTGCTGGACAGCCAGTGTCCTCCTTTCTGTTCCAGTACTGCTGCTACTGCATGTGGAACATACACTACAATGTGTTGTCCAAGGGTGAGTTTCTGGGCCTCTTGAATCAGGATGAGCATATCTGCCATGGCTTTCAAACACCCAGGCTACCCTTGGCTAACATTGTCTAGCTGTTTGGAAAAGTAGGCCACAGCCCTCCGCTGGCTTCCGAGGCGCTGTGCTAGTACGCCCAGTGCCACATTCAGTCTCTCATGTGTAAAAAGTTCAAAAGGTTTAGTCAAGTCTGGTAAGCTCAGTGCTGGAGCTGACATTAGAGGGTGTTTCAGCTGTTTAAATGCAGCCCTTGTGCTTTCAGTCCAAATTATAATGCCATTTTCAGCTGCTTTTATTGCTCCATATAAGGGTTTCACCAACAACCCATAATTTGCTATCCACAACCGACACCAACCTTCCATTCCCAGAAAAGCCTGCATCTCTCTCATGGTGTGGGGCTCTGCAAGTCAGCAAATGGCTTCTTTCCATTCCTTGCTGAGCTCTCGGTGTCCATGGAAGATCTCAAGCCCCAAGTAAACTACTGCTTCCTTGGCATCTGTGCCTTGTCTTTGGAAACTCCGTACCCACTCTGTCCCAAAAAGTTTAACAAGCTTACAGTGAATTGGATGCAGTCATCTCTGGTCTTAGCTGCAATCAAGAGCTCTCTTACAGTTTGTTTAGGGACTCAGAAGAGTCTGGGGGATTTCATTTGGTGTTTCCCCCTTTTGATAGCTTGTCAGCTCGTGAGAGCTGCCAGGGAACTCGTGTGAGAGTCCCAGGGAATTTAGTTTTCCTTCTGTTGGTTTGTTGCTAGCTTGTGTCCAGCCTCCACCCTTCAGCATCCAGCCAGGTGGTGCAGCAGCTCAGAGACTTGGAATGTGTTTCTAGCCACAGTGTAAATCCTGGGCTTGTGGGTTCAAATCCTACCTTCTCTATTTGTCTCTCATTGCTTTATAGAGTATTTTAGATCTTGTTGTTTTGTTTTTGTGAATTTTCGGTTTATAAGCATAAAACCATGGGTGGTAATATTTCTTGTATGGGGAGTGAAATACCACAGAACTCGCCTTTAAACTTAGTCTTAGATAACTGAGGAAAATTGGCTGGGAAAAGTAAAACCCTTACAAAAGCAGAATTAATTAGGCTTTCCACACTGATTTGGCCAGCTTATAGGTTAGATAACTGGCAAAAGTGGCCACAATTTGGAAGCTTAGATGAAGAATTAATATTGAGTTTAATATCGTACCACCGAAGAGATCACTGTTTCTTAGAACTAGAGTATGCAAAGCTCTTCTTGGCTGCATCTAAGTTACAAATATCTAAAAGAGAGCATATACTGTTTATAAGGAAAAAAGAGAAAAAGGTTAGGAAGTCTATGGGGAGCCCGACAAAATGGGAAGATGTGGAGATGGATTTAATAGCTCCCGCTGTGAGATTGGGCCCTCCTCCCCTTCCTCCTTCTCCTCCCCACTCCCCTCTCCTTCTCAGCCGATGTGGGTCCCTGGTGTGGCGGGGGAGGAGAGGCAGCTTTAGATGGGTTCCAGCCCATGAAAAAGGAGAAGGGGGAGGAGGACTGGCCGCCCCCGCCGCCTCCCGCAGACCCAGGAGACTTCCCGGCCGCAACTCAGGCTCTGGCAGGGCCGCATCTAAAAGAGGATGAAAACTTGCAGTGGCAGCTCTGGAAGGCTTTTCTGTCTTCAGTGGCTTCTGCCCAGAAGCTGCCTGGCTCTCCCTCTCCCCCCTCCACTCTGGTCTCACCAGGGATAATGGATAAGGCATTGTCTTCCTAAACCAGGATTTGTGGGTTTGAGTCCCATCTGGGGTGCCAAAGAATTGATGCCTTAAGTGGCCTCCTAGAAACGGAGACTAGACAGGAGTAAGGGAATAAAAGTAGGTATTTATTTGAAAGGCCTTCAAAGGTACCCCCTGGGGCCAGAGGCTATAGCCAAGATGGACCCCAAGATGGACAACAGATCACGAGTTCTTCACACTTTTATAGGTTGGGTTCATTTGCATAGCAGGGTTAATTTTCCAATTAAACCTTCAGTTTTCCCCTCAGATTACCCCCCCTTAGCGGCTCTTTGGTTTATACTTTTGGGCTTAGGACAGCCTAAGTGTCCTTGAAGAGCAGACCCAGAGAAGCTTTGTTATGTCTACCTAGCACAAGAGCAGAAATTAACAGGCTACAAGAAACTTCCAGAGTTGCACACTAAGCAGTACAGAATTTGAAAAATATAAAAGTTAAAACCTAAGGCATCATTTCGTGGGAAGGAAGCAAAATCTGATAATGATGGTAAGCATGAAAATCTGTGTTCTGTTAGGATATAGGAAGATTCTTTGTGGATTTTAGCTTAAGCTGCATCTTATCCTCTGACACACTGTGCTAATGAATGTTGTGTTCTCTCTCTGACTAGTAGTGATACGTAAGGAGAAAAACCTATCGTGGTATAGGCACATGCACAAAATCAAGTTTTAAGTTTTCAGAGCCTAGACACCCATTGTGCCCAAGATTCGTGGGGCTTGAATTTCATTTAAGTCCTGGTACCTGGCCAGGGAACTAAACTCCTCCCTAGGCTTCTGAAGTGAGACAGAAAATGCTGAACAGAAAACAAAGTAGAGGGACCTCGGTCTAGTTGACACCAATATAAAACATTACGCACAAAAGGGAACATCTATGACGTGGGATTTCCATCCAAAGTATGACTTCCAGGGCACAAGTAGGGCTTTTCACTGGGATGTTCCATATTGGGCGTGGGCAAGCATTTTCCTACTAGATACTGAAGAAATATAAGAAAGTGCATAGGGATGAAGTTAATGATTTCCGTATTGTTAAAAAGAAAAAAAAAAAAAATTGAAGAAGGAGGATTATGCCACATATTTTTTAATGTAAGTTCCAGTAACAGACATGTTCCATTTCTGGTCAGTCTGCAGTGCCTATGATCACTCTGCCTTCCATTAAGGTAAGATCATATGATGGGTGCAATGATAAAATTTGCACAGTGCATAAATTTAAAAGAAAAAAAGAAACAAATAAAGGCAATTCTTGGGAGGAAATAATGTGAGACTATTTTTTTTAAAAAAAGGGAACTACAATGAATATTGTATGTGTAAGAAGGGGTTTGGTTTCTGCAAAAGAAAACAAATCATTGCATCTCCAATTTTTTTGCTTTTCCTGCAATGTTAGTTTTAGCTCCTCATTTTTCACAGAGTAAAGTGAGTCCTGATCACTTGCATCAGAGCTGCAATTGCAACACATTCTTTTGCTATGTATCAGCTTGCTTTTCAAAAACAAGGGATCCTGAAAACTAATTCGTATGCAGTTTGGGCTTCTGCATTTGGTTTGTGGAAGCTTTTATCCTGCATTTCTTATTCCAGCTCCAGAAACGTCCCTTGAGCACATAAATATTGTCCTTATGAGGAAACACAGGGTAGGAGCCACCTGAATACGGTAAGTGGAAGGCAGCATGAAATATTACTTCCTACTTATGTGTTATTCATGTTGAAACAGCTGCTCCATCTCCACCTTATGACATCGTGGTACTCGAGAGTGTTCGTGACTCGATGGTACTGGGATGGAAACAACCTGAAGTCATTGGTGGAGCTGAAATTACCGGCTACTACGTGAACTACCGGGAAGTGGTTGATGGAGTTCCTGGGAAATGGAAGGAGGCCAACATTAAGGCTGTTACTGAGAGGGCATACAGGGTAAGAGATTAAGTCCAGTTCTTGCTGGGGGAGCAGACATGATTTTCAAATCAAATCAAATCTCAAAGATAGGTTGGGATGAATTATGATTCAGTGTACAGATAGCTGTTCAGAGGGTTTTAAATCCATGATGGTAAATTTATTTAGCTCTATTAAACTTCTCTGCAAAATTGTTTGTACACTTATTTGTTGGTCTGGCACCAACTGTCATCTGTAAATTCACTGACATAGTCTGATATTTTGTAAGTCAGGCCCTCACAATGAATGGGATTCCTACCGGTTTGGTGGACATATCCCAGTGCTTGCTGGTGCTGAAACCAGCTCTGTGCCAGCTACTTTTTGTGATCAGTTCTTGACCCAATTTAGAGAAGTGCTAGCTACAACCTCGTTGAGCTGCTTTAGAAATGAAAAGCAATGCCAGGCCTGAGTTTCACCCCACCATGAGGACAACTCTTGCCTTAAGTGAACTTGCTCCATACCACGGGACAGATTAAGATGATTGTTGAGCAATATCCTCTTTCTCCCTGACTACCAAAGTGTCTATCAATAGGAAAGGGGGTTTCCAGTTTGAATGTGCTAAGATCACTCATGTGCTGCATCACTGATCAGAGGAAAAGCCAAGATAATTATCATGTTAAGATGTCAATAATGCTTCCATCTTCAGGCACACTTAAAAGCAAGCTCATGCTTTCAATAATTGTCACTGTGACTTTGTTCTGAAGTCCTAATCCAAAGTTAATAAGTACCATCCTATTGATCCTGCAGATCCAAAACCTGAAGGAAAACATGGTGTACCAGTTCCAGGTGGCTGCTGCTAACCTGGCAGGGGTTGGGACACCCTCCAAACCCAGCAAGCCCTTCAAATGTGAAGAGTGGACCATTGCTGTGCCTGGTAGGATCCTGAGTGGGACACAGCCCAGGCATGCTCTGGGACTGATATCTAATATGGGCATTTTTCAGGGGAGTCAGCCGGGCACTGAAATTCATGCCCAGGCTTGAAACTTCAGTACTTTGATTTAGTACCATTACAGTGATCCAAACAAGCAGCCTGTTTGGGTTTTTTTATCTTTCCTGCTTGGCTCCTCTACTGTGTCTGGCACTTTGCTTTCTAGTTTAAATACTAAACATAAATACCTGTCCAAGGTACAAGGCAGAGAAGAATTGTAACCCTTGTCTAAATGTATCACTACAAGGCCGGATCCCTGACCTTTTAACATTCATTGAAATGAATGAAAACAACCTCCACTGACTTTAGTGGACTTTAGAGCAGTCCTTGAAGCAGCACATTAGCTTACTAATTAACTTATTTCCCCGAGTTTGGGGATTATTTGTCCATTTTGTAAGCTCATGAATATTTAATCAAGATACTAATTCCAATGAATTAGATTGTATTTTGGGTTAGTATTTTTAATTGGCATGGGTTGTGTTTACATTGGGTCTAGATATGACACAGAGGAGCTAAATGTTATGTAAGCTCTCTGTACAGTTCTGGGTTCTGTCTGGTTTTGGTTCTGGAGTCTTATGCATGGGCCCCTTTGGGATTTATTTTGATGCCACAAGTCCAACTTTTACCTTTCAGGGCCACCCCATGATGTCAAATGCACAGAAGTTAGGAAGGACTCTCTGGTTTTACTATGGAAGGAACCAGTTTATTCTGGTCGTAGTCCCATAGTTGGTTATTATGTTGATATGAAGGAAACTGAAGCAAAGGAGGAACACTGGAGAAGTGTCAATGAGAAGCCACTTCAAAAGAAATTCTTGAAGGTAAATAGCTGAAGATTCAACTACTGGCATAGCAGCATAACCTTGGGGAAGTCAGTCTTTGATAGCATCATCCTGTGCTGATCATAGCTCCACTTAATGGAATACTCAGTAGGCCATGCTGTGCCAAGGATACCTGTATAGTCGGACAAGACAGTAACTCAGAAGACAAACTGGCAAGCCTAAAAATGAAAGAAAGCACTGCTAAACCCAAATACCATTCTTGTAACAGCAAGCATCCCTAGCATTTTTTGGCTTAAAGGGTAACACTGTAGGAAAACAGACGGCACAAACCCAGATATGATAATGTGGCAAGTGATTTTTCTAATACTCAGTAGCCTCTCCTCACATTTCACAGCAAGTTAAACCCAAGCTTCTTGCACTGTTATGATACATAATTTTGTGGAATAACTTCTAAATAAGTGATCGGCAGTATCTCAGTTCTGGAGCTACTTCTGAAGTAGGTTTGCTATTTTTATGCTTTTCAGAATATTTGAAAGACAACTCACTTTAAAGTGTGATCCTTTCATATATGTTTTAAAGGAGTATCAACAAGTGTTATAATGTCAGTATAATTCCTCAAGTCACTGCAATTAAATATGTACTATTAATTCCCTCTTGTTTCTAAATAGGTGTGGCTGGCATTTATTACCCTGATAATTTATTTTTCAAAGCCAGCATTTAGCTGCAGTAAAAGACTATGGTGTTTCAGAGGTCAATGTACATGAGTTAAAAACATCCTGTTTCAAAAACATTACTCCTTTTGCAAAGAAATCAATGACAGCAATGACACTGCCTGAACATTAACTATGCACACAAGGAAGGAGCCAGTGACAGATGAGTCATGTCACTCTGGAATTGAATTTAAAAAAAAAAGAGAACTCGGAGAGAAACAAAACAAAACAAGGAAGGAAATAGAATTGTCAAATACCCAGACTGGTATGGTATAAGTGTGAAATAAAAATCAGTGTTTTGCACCACATCATCTATGCGTATTTGGTTCCTCCAGATTGGTGGCCTAACACAAGGTGTGAGCTACGTGTTTCGTGTGCGGGCAACAAACCAGGCTGGTGTTGGGAAACCATCAGATGTCACAGATGCTGTTGTAGCTGAAACACGACCAGGTTTGTTAGAAATACTTCCTTTTTTGTCGTCATGTTTACACAGGTTCCTGTTTGTGCAATGTGTTTACCTGCAGGCTACATGCCAAGAATCAGATCCCTCTCAAGTCAAGCTTGTTTATGAAGCAAGATATGAGTTGAGGGCCATATCTTAAGTTCCTTGTCTGGTATATTTTAAGGTCAGAACAGATTTTCTTATCGTAACTACAGATTTGAGAATATAAAGATACAATAAAGTTGTAAGATTTGCATGTCTCTACAGGTAGATGCATAGGTAGAGCACTGAGTAAGATCAGCTCCACCAAATAATATTACAGATGTAAATTTTGCTCCTCCTGTATTAAGCCAGTTGTTTATGCTTTATTGTTTTCCTTTTCTTATCTAATGTGCCTCAAGAAAGGGTAAAAGAAACTACTTTTTTTCTCTTTTTAAAAGAAATACTTTAAAAGCATACTGAAGTAATTTTGGAGACCACTGTCGGTAGGAATTCAAGTGCAACTCTTTGTTGGAGTCATCCTTGAAGGCTGGCTCCAGTGTGTCTGTAAGATCAGCAAGAAACACAGGAACACAGAACAGAGGCAGCGTATTCCATACCTGGAACTTTAGGAACTTTAGGGGTTTATTTAGCTATACAAGTAAAATAGGTGACTGGTCAGAGGCAACACCTTTTTGTCAGCCCCTAACAGAAAACACAAGCATGGGCTTGTGGCTTACTCATCTATAGACTATTTTAGAAGTGCAGTGTCCTACAAGGCACAAAAACAAAAGAAGGTATTTTAAACAAATCTGGTATAAGGTTAGTATGATGTAAGAAGGTACAGGGGTACAACTCAAACTGGATCCACCACACACCCTCTTGTCCTCTGACAAGTTCCCTTCCTACACTGGCAGACTTCATTTCCCTGTTTCTGACCCCCAGGTTCATTTTTACTTCCTCTTGCTCAGCTCTCATAGATGTCCAATCCTTATGACCAGGGCAGTAAAAATTCTAACTAGTACTTAGTTAGACCTTAGAGAGGCTGTAATTCACAAAAGCCTGAAAGAAGAGGTCTGAAGCTGGGGGTGTAAAAGAACTGGAAAACTCAGAGTAGGGAGACTGGGGTGACTACTAGTGAGGCTAAGGTGGGAAAAAGGGAAAAGGGTTTGAAACAGGATCTTTGAAAAAGATAGGAATTCTAACTTCAGATCTATAAGCTGCTGAAGCACCACAGCTATTTCTATCACCTGCAACTGGAAAAAGGCAAAACTTAAAAATTTATTCTTGCAACGAGCTTATATACAGCAACCACTTCTACAAAGAGAATTAAGCCACTATTAATACCAAACTTTTGGCTATACTAATCTGTTTTCATTGTGGGTTAATAGCTGCGTGTCATACTTCTGATAAAACGTTGTGATGATAACACTCTTCAAGTGTCCTAAATAAAGGATTGGCCATGTTACTACAATTGAAAAAAAATAGAAACATAAACCCTTTTGAAGATGACATGACCAAAAAAAACTGGATACTATTTTCAGTGTTCACTCAAATGAGGTGAACTTGAGCAGAACATTTGCTTTATAGACCTCACCATTAGAGAAGGAGGGTTCATAGGTATGAAGGATCACCAGAAAGTGAGGATTTAGCCCAGTCAAAACTCAGGGAACTGAAAATTGCTTATGTGTACAAATCTACTTGGCCCATATTTTGAGCTAAGATCTGCTGATACAGAATCCACCAAACTAAGCTTCTTAAAGGTATTAAGAAAAGACAAGGACTTCTTAAAAACAATTGTTTCATAAAACAGCCTCTTGAGCAGGCTTCCACTTTTCTCACTCAAACCACAAAAATGTCAAGAACAATCACACTATTTTTTAAAAATTACCACAAATCTTTTGGTGCTGCCCAATGAATCATGCCTTTATTACCATCTTGGATGGAGACAAAATATTGTCAGGTCTCTCTATACAGTTCCTGCTGGAGTGCTACTTTTGGTGAATGTGTAAAATCACAAGAAGACCGAGATTTCTAATCAAAGTATGTAAGCAAATAATATCCTGAATGAAAATACATGATTTCATACAAAGGGTGCCAGTTGTCTTTATGCAAAGAAATGTGTAAATATAATGATTCAATACTTTGCATCCACCTTCTTTTCTTTGAAAACCATGTTTAATTTGTACAGTTATCTTCTAAAATTAAATTCAAAACCCAATCACGTAAACAAATACCAATCCATGCTACTTTTGAGCTGTAACTTTGGCTTTTGACAAAAGCACTTTGGCATATGTGGATCCCACAGGAAACAAGAGAAACCCAAGAGCAGACTGCAACTCTTCCACATTGCTGCCCTTAGTCCTTGTTTATCTTGATACAAAGCAAAACTAGATTATGAGCCTGCATCAGCCACTTGAGAAAGGCTTGAACCTCAGAAATTTATGAAACTCTGTCCCATTCAACTTTTCTGACTGTCTGTATTCAAAATGAGGCCATTATCTCTAGTTTATGGAAAATGTCTGCTTTATGTTCTGTTATTTCTTTACTTTCAATGCAATAAAATGCTCAGATAAATGGAGGTGTGATATGACATCTAAGTATTTTATTTCTTACTGTGACTCTAAGAGAAGCTCTGGATGACATGTTGAAACCACCAAGCTATCTAGAGGAGGGAAATTAAGACTGCTAGTACTATGGCAGCTTCTTTGGCTCCATTTTGGAGGATAGGTGGAGTGAGGTCTTCAATTGCAGTCAGTAATTTAGACAATTTTTTTTTTTTTACTCATATAAATATTACTGGTAAATTCCATCATCACTTCTGGAAATAAATGCTACGCATTGTTACCATAATAAGAATGCTTTAAAACAAATGTAAAAGATTATATTGTTCAAATTAACCTTATGGCTGTAATTCTTTCCACGTCACATAAAGTGCTATCAAAAGATTCATGGGCTAATGACCCACAGGAAACTAAACACTAATGAAATTGCAAGTGATGAATTTTGCATACAATAAATTAAATTATAACAAAAAATTGCAAATATACTGCTGCTTAGTAAAATATTTGTGGGCCTCAGACTTCATTTATCACGTATTGGTACTTAATGTGCTTCACTGCTGCAAGGGCTGGTACATAACAGTACCAAAATGGGAATATTAATCTCATCTTTCTTTAAATGCTTATGGCAATGTGTGAAGACTAAGAAAGCTGTGTGTACACAGATTGTCATGACAGGAGCTGCCTGCAGTGCTGGAAAAGATGTGTTTAGTATTAGGACGATGAAACACAGAAATCTCCTTCTATGCTTGAGGGTCACTAAGAGTTATGCTGAAAATAAAGCATTTAATCTCAGTGTCAGGAATAAGGTTCTTGTCTTTAAAGAACAATAGTTTGTGGAGAAAGTGTGTCATTAGTATTCTGGGCAGCCCAGAATCGTCTTAGCCCAAGTAATAGGACATGAGTGCCCTATTCAGATGCAAGATCCAGCTCAGAGCTGTTCAGAAAAGAAGGCTGGACGTTCTCCAGCACCTCTCAGTGCACATGCTCTCCCTGACATTCTCAGACAAGTTGTTGAAATGAACATTAATGCCACAGATGACAAGCTCACTGAGTTGCCCAAATCCCTGATGAAATTCCCTTAGCTCCACTGGGGTGTGAGGGAGCAGAACAGAGGTGCCTTCAGATTGCTGACCTGGGATTCACCCCCAAGGCCTTTTACAGGACGAACTAGGTCACCCTATCCAGCTCAAGGACTGAGGGTACTGGCAAGACTGGGTGGGTGACTTAAGCAGCTAATTGCAAATATTCACTCCCTTTGTGGGCCGAGGATTAATGGTCCAGACAGCAGCAGGGCTGGATGCCAAGCACAGCAATTAAACCAACCTCCCTGAGTGAAGCCAGTGTCACCAAAAATGTGCCTCAGTCACAAGTGTGCACTGCTGGACAACTTGACTGCTTCCTCTTCTTCACCTCTTCAAATGCTCACATTTGCACATTATTCTCTGTATAGCTCTTACCTTATTAGAGAATAGGAAATGCATGCTGCATAATGAAAGCTCTAACTACTCCTTACCATGGAAAATATTGCTATTTAATATTTCAAACATTTAGTGGGTTTAGAGGCTTGCTTTTTTCCACCCCTTCAGGCTTTTTCATAGCAAATATTGTAACTCTCATGTATGCTTAGATGCTTAGATTCATCTTAGATAAATCAGTTGATTTATGATGCTTTTTGACCTGTGGATTAGAAAAAGAACTGTTCTTGTGAATCAAAGACCCGGGATATCAATGAGTGCAGCAATTTATGTTCCAGCTGAGAAAATGGCAAGGATCTGCTTAATCCACTCTCTGAATGATCTCTATAGAAATTTGTATGCTTACTTCCCTGAGAAACTGGAATTGCCTTGTTCTGCTCTTTAAGGAACCAAGGAAGTGGTGGTTGATGTAGATGACAATGGAGTAATTTCCTTGAACTTTGAATGTGATCAGATGTCTCCAGACTCTAAGTTCATTTGGTCCAAGAATTATGAACCAATTGAGGATGACTCTCGACTGAATATCAATACCAAAGGCGGAAAGTAAGACCCTTGGGGATTGCAATAGCCTTGTGTTTGGGAGATCTAGGCTGTCACAGAGATCCTTTTCATGTATGACCTCAGGAAGAGTTAAACCTGCCTCAGTTACTTGAAGGCTACTTCCTGAGAATGCTGTTCTCCAGTAAATCCATACACAGACCATTTGGAAACTGTAGCTTGCACAGAATGAGTCAGACCTCCTCTGTAGGCAATTTTGTGATGTTTAGGCATGGGGAGAGAAAATCTGTGCCCTGTCAGCTTATAACCTGTCAGTCAAGGCAGATTATTATTATTATTATTATTATTAGTAGTAGTAGTAGTAGTAGTAGTAGTAGCAGCATTATTATTATTCCTATTCCTATTCCCATTATTTTAAATCTTCAAATAATAAAATTATACGGCTGCTTGCAAAATGCTATTGCCCTGTAACGCCGCTGTAATCTTTGGAACTGCTGCAGTAAGCAAGGCTTTCTTAGGATAGCATCACCATGGCCTGATTTAGTAACTTATATAACGGTCTCCAAGCCTACTCTGTTTCTTCAGGCTTTTCCCAGAGGGGGACAAGGTGATTGCACAGGTTCAGCCCATGAAGGGCCTATGTGCTCTCCTAGTGATAGAAGCCATATCAAAAGAAGCAGTGGCCCACCACAGTCATGGTGCTGCCATATGGAAACTGAGTCGGCCTGTACTTAGAGTATCCTTCCAGGGTCATCAAAGACTTGAAAACATGCCTTTTTAATTTGGTGCCATCACCATTTGTACCACACATGGTAGGACGCACCCCGGTTTATAGTCGTCAGGGCTGTACCTTTGTCTGTCCAGTCAGAGCAAAAGTTAACACAAGGCTATTTATATCTGCTATTATAGACAGAAAGGAGAGGTTTGGTTCAGATGGATTTCACCTTTTCACCAAAATGTGCTTTTTTTCCCATATAGGTCAAAACTGTCCTTTAAGGATCTTGGAGAAGATGATTTGGGAATTTACTCTTGTATTGTTACAGACACTGATGGAGTTTCATCAAGCTACACAATTGATGAGGAAGGTAGACACAATGCCTACTAAGCATGTCTAGTTTGCTTCCACATCTGTTTTTCCCTGCTGCTGTGTCTCTCAGATCCAAAAGGCATGCACACACCTCATATTACCTCTTTTATGTCTTTTGCAGAAATGAAACGCCTGCTTGCTCTGAGCCATGAACGCCAATTCCCAAGTAAGTGAATCACTAATGTCTTTAGGGAAGAGCTTTGCATGCAGTGGGGTATCACAAGCCTGATCTAGTTGGAGATGTCCCTGCTCAGAGCAGGGGTGTTGGACTGGATGACCTTTGAAGGTCCCTTCCGACCCAAACCATTCTGTGATTCTATGATCACAAAGCTCCTGCCACCATCAGGTAGGGAGGTCACTATCGTAATTCCAAGTGAAAGTGGGTTTGGATTGAAAAATTTAAGATGGATTTTTTTTCCTCTCTCTCTTTCAGTACATTCATATATTACTGATGTTCTTCCCAAACTATTGCAGGCTACTGGTCTATATAATAAGTCTATATAACAGCTGGAAAATAAGTATCATATTGGCTTTGCTTCTTCTGCAGAACAGGCTTTAATACTTACTCAGCCTAATCTGATCTGAAAACCAGAATTCGAAAGATTCTCTAATTTTACTCCAACAGAAGTTAACATAAGTTAAATTAAGGTTAACAAAGTTGACAAGTGTAGTAAATTCAGCTGTAATGATCTATACACACAGAATTTTCCTGCTGAAATTCATTCTCTCCCTCTTTCCTGGAACATTTGACAAAATTTGAACATGCTTTCTGCTCTTGGGATGGTATTTTTGCTTATGATACTTATGATACATTTATGACATTTATGATACCCTGGCAGTAGCATGATTTTGTAATTTTTATTGGAATATTACTTGAATAAATGGGGGAAAAATAATATTGCATTGCATAATGAATCTTAATATACACAACAAGATGAGACCTAAACCTGGTCTCCTCTTCTCCCACTACATTCTCTTCTTTTTCATTCCAGGCACTAAAACTCTTGCCTGCATTTTAAAATCTTCAGCTTAGTGCATGCACTGCTGGCACCTCTTCCAACTCAGCCCACATCGCACCTCTCAGCCAATACTTGGCTACAGAAATGGCCTTTTTGCCTACATCATCTCTCTTTCTCATTTCCTTCTTCATCTTTTTCTCATCAGCTCTACTCTTCTCAACACACCGTATCACCTTTTGATAGCTTAATGACAGCCCAAACCCTTGCTTACTTCTGCTCCTCCCAATTATCTTCTCCTAATTATTTTTTCACACTGAAAGTTGGTCATCACGAAACCTTACTGCTGTTGCATGACCCTAATTGCCCTGACCCTTGCCTTCTGAGGACTCTTCCACACGTAGTGTTCACTACCAACATCACAAAATAAGCTCCTGAGGACACAGATCGTGGCATCTTTTTTGCACTGTATTAGGTAACGGCACACACACACATTTGTGCATGAGCTTCCAGAAGGCACAGGCAGAAAAGGGAGATCACAGCAGAAAGTATCCTTAAGGAGGAAACTGTCTTATGTGCTTTTGCCACTCCAGGCCCTGTGTACACTTCAAGAAAAATATATATCACAGCTAGGGGTTGAGATTCAGCTGTCTGTACTTGTGAGCAGCAATTAATGGAACTTCTGCTTAGGAACACACACAGCCAGTAACTCCATGGGAAAAATGGATTGCTTGAATAACAGCCTTACGGAGCACAATTACGTATGGGTACAACAGTGTGGTGGTGCGAGGTAAAAAGAAACTCTTCCAACTCCTCAATTTAGCAACTGCCCAAGGACTGCCTGTCAAGCACTGCCAGTAGATTGTGACACTAAACAAATAGGATGTAAAACCACTGGAAAATGGCTAAAATAGCTGTCAGTGCTTATGGAAATATTTTAAAATAAGACTTCGGCTCATGGCAGGGTGTAACACAGATTAGTCCGCTTTCTTTGGGCTGAGAAGTGATCACACTTTTCTCCAAAAAAGAATCCTTTTGCATCCTTCCAGCCCTTTATTTAACAGCTGCTGAGATTCTTTGCTCTCTTCTATGTTAGACTAAGATATTCTTGGTTAATAACAGGCAAGCCAAGTGGGGGTTTAAAATTGCTGTAGAGCTGACAGTGAGACAAAAGCAGTGCAGCCTGATGTCTATTCACACTCCCACTTGCTTCCTGTAGCATTTCAGTTGCTTTGTTTTAAGAAATTATGCAAGCCCTGAGATTCCTTCTGCTTCTTACACACAAAGTGATGTGCTGGGTGAGGAAGGCTCACATGGACCATTTGCACAGCTGGCACACACTTCCAGGGGGTTGTCTTTGCCCCGCTCCCTCATGGCAGTGCTGCCCCTCCAGGCTCCAGGATTTTCCCTCTCTGGCTAAGCACGTGTCTTTCCCATAATTCTCTTTGTTTCCCTGTGACTGTTGCCTCACCTCCCAGGAGCTTTATTTTTACCAGAGACAGACCCTGTGCCACTCAGGCACCAAAAGCACACATGTGGATGTGGGGTATGGGAGGGAGAAGGAGTGAGCATGGCAGAGGAAGAGCTGAGGGGTCCTCACCCCCTAAGTCTGTTTGGCAGTGGGGTGAGAGGGCAGCTGTGGTCCAGAAGGCACCCCAGTCATTTAGAAGGGTGCAAATCGAAAGATGAGAGAAATCAGACACTGCTTTGGTCCCAGTCCTCTCCTGCTGTAGCTGAGCCTCTGCATACACCGAGCTAAGAAACCAGCCTGCCCTGGAAGGTGTGTCTTTACACTATCACCAGACTAGATCATCATGTGTTTTGCATGTGTTTGTGCACTGTCCTCAGCTGTTCCATGCTACACCCTAGCAATGCAGACTTTAGACTACTGAAAAAGTAGAGCCTGGGGGAGAGTTCACACACAGCAGCACATGTAATCCTGAGAGTATGATTTTTGTTGAGAATCTGCACATCCACTAAGATAACATGATGGAAGTCAATAAAATGAGCAATATGCCCCAATATCAGACTCTAACTACTCATGCTTAATGTTGCTGATTATGGTGCCCTAAAGAAAAGTTAAAGCGAAAGCAAGCTGAGAATTCTTACTAACAGGACCCAACTAACTAAAAAAGAGAGACTAATATTATCTATGGTATAGTACGTGGGTTTCACTTTTTTTTTCTTCCCTGTTGACATATTGAATTGGTTTATATGTGGGGGTTTCAGTCATTTATAGGAAAACAAAATGTGCTGGGAAGATTGAGGATGTGTTGAGATACTTGGTGAATTCTGGAGATGGAGGTTCCACTCAGCAGAGGATCAGAGTGTTTACAAAAATCTCCCAACCTACAGCTCAGCAGCTGACTTTCTGATCTGGCTTTGTGCTTGGAGTATTTTTGTGTTTTGTTTTGGTTTTCCTCCTCTGAGTCAGGTCACTGTCTTACAGTAATATTATTAGACAACTCATTAAACATGGGTCTGCACCATACAGACTCACATAATGCTGCACAGATACTTGCAGTTTGCATTTGAAATAGCCTTCTTTTGTAATGGAGCATAACTCAAATCTTGAACACTTTTAGTTTGACCAGACCTTGTGATTGAAGGATCAAAAGATGAAATCTTGACCCTATGCATATATGGGTGGAGAGGTATTCTGTCTATGTGAAGAGCTGTTATGAGCTAGTTACCTTGCACACAGTATTCAAGTATGGAAGGATTAAGTGGCTTTCTGGTTGTAGAAGACAATAGCTGTTGGGGCACAGGCAAAATACATGCATCATTCTTTTCTTTCCTCTTCGTAGCTGTCCCACTTGTCTCGGAGTTGGCAGTGGAAATCTTAGAAAAAGGAGAAGTGAGATTCTGGCTGCAAGCTGAAAAACTGTCTGGCAATGCAAAGGCCAACTTTGTATTTAATGATAAGGAGATTTTCAATGGAGAGGTAAGGCTTTTCACTGCTGACATGTGTTTGCATTTTCATGAGTATCAATGAGGATTAGCATGTCTATCTTCAATATACTTCCAACTAATGCTCCACTCAGGTGCATTTTCATGAGAAATCACATATGTCATGGAAAGCATAATTAGAAAGATTTTATCCATAGTTCTGAGCTTCAGATGAATTCTACTGGATGCATTTTATAAAGGAAAGTTATATGTCTTCCTGTCACTTTTGTGAATACCATGTGTTCTATTAACAGTGGTCTTCAAGGAATCACTGCAATAGAGCAGGCTCCTCCTACCTCTCTTTCTGGTTTGAAGGAATTTATTACATTACAGAAAAAAGTGGTTGTTTCCAGCTGCAGAAATTGTTACTCCCAAAGAGTAACATGGCATGATTTTGTTGCAACACTGATATCAGAGGCAAGGCAGAGATGGAGCATTCTAGACACAACCTTATAAAATATAATCACCCTCAAAGAAAGCATTACTCTGAAGAGATGCAAATCTAAACCCTTCTAATGAAAAAGAACATAGTACTCACTGTGCAACAGGCACATCATGTGCTTGTACAGCATCAGTAAATAAACAGATTTATTTATTTGGTTGTACATTTGGAGCTGGAGCTAGAGATAGTGAATCTAGAACAGATAGGGATCTGAACAAATGGGAACCTAAGTAAGTGGGAATCCAAATAAAGAAAACATAACTTCTCCTAAAGAGACCATTATAACACTTCAAAAATTCTTTCTGTCTCTGATATGTATTAATTGTTGCTTTACTTCCCACTCCTGAAGAAATATAAAATGAAGGTGGACCAGAAGACTGGACTTGTTGAAATGATTATGGATAAACTTGAGGAAAAGGATGAAGGCACTTACACGTTCCAGCTGCAGGATGGAAAAGCAACCAATCAATCTAGTCTTGTCCTCATTGGTGATGGTAGGCTAACCTGTATTATGCAGTGGGCTGGAAAATTTATACCGAGGTTACCTCAGTTGTCATCTTCACTTTTCACTGTTTTCAACACCAATAGACGTTCCAGGTTTTTTATCTCACAGTTTTGCCTGCCTCCTACAGGACAGGGCATGTGTGTGAACTGAAATTTTTAAAGTGATGGGAGGAAGGGGAATTGTTACAGAAATGTAAAATACTGCAGCATGTCATAGTTTGGTTTTCCAATGGGTGGAATGAAAATTTCCCATATAAAACGCCCATTCATCTGGGAACAAGTAGCTGCACCTGTTAGAGCTCAAGCAGCTGCTGACTCTGCTGCCTCTCATTTGCCTTCCTACCAGGAGCTGTATGATTGGAGATTGCACATCATCAAACAGGACACATTAAACTTCTGGTGACTGCAAGCAGCTAGGAAAGCTGAGTTAGCCATAATCAGCTTCTGACACTCTGGAATGTTCAGTGAAAACCTGATCCTATGGCCAGATTCTCACTGACATCCAAGGGACAGCGTTAGACTGAACTGTTACAGTTACATTCAGCACTGTACAAACAGCACATGAAGTTTAACCTTGTATTTCTTACTGGTTTTAATTCCTAGTATTCAAGAAGCTACGGGATGAAGCAGATTTCCAGAGAAAAGAGTGGCACAGGAAACAAGGTGATAATATGAATACTTATAAGAATCACATATGTGTTAGTCTGTTAAGAGTTTGTTTATATTTATATATGTTCATTTGAAATACATGGTTTTTTGGTGTTACATGGTTACTTCTGAAGCAGAAATAGGAAAAATAAAACCACATTAAAATATAACAGTATTCTTTTCAAGTAAAACACATCTCTCTTTCATTTTGCATCACGAATACCATTGATGTGACCTTTAAAAACATACCTGTAATTTCAAACAGGTCCTCATTTCGTGGATAAACTGGGATGGGAAGTTACCGATGAGTGTAATGTGATGTTGAAATGTAAGGTAAGGGGCAACTGAGTATAATGTTCAGAGTACACTGACCTACCACTACCTTGATGGTGAGGATGGGAAGGGACTAAAAACATACCCTTTGCTTTTGTACTCCCAGCTGCATGTTGGACAGTGACAGAGCCTCTGAAGGTTAATCCTGCTGAGGCAACAGCTCATTGCGTGTAACAAAATATGTTGGAAAATAGCTTGAATTTCTTTCTTCAGGTCTATCAGCCACCCACTCAGAGAAAGGCACCTGAAAGTTACAGTCTTTGTAAATCCAGGGATTTACTCATTTTTGGCCTGTTTATGCACATAGAAATTCCCTGGGCAGGATCAACTCATTCCGTGCCCACCTTTTCTCTCTGTTTGCATCCCTGTTGTTTTCCCCTCTTGCCTCCCTCATTTTAAAATGGAGGCCTGCAGTTGCTCACTGCCATCAGGTTGTAAAGCTTGCTGTTCTTTTGTGAGAGACCTGAACAAGCTAACCCAAAGAACAAGCTAACCTATGCAACACCGAGTTCCCCTGCTCAGATGACGAGAATAATTGCAATGTGGTTTTCATCCATCTTAGGTGGCTAATATTAAGAAGGAAACACACATTGTGTGGTACAAAGATGACAGGGAGATAATGGTAGATGAAGAACATGACTTTAAGGATGGCGTGTGTACTCTGCTGATCTCAGAGGTGAGTGACTGTCTTCATTAGCCCTCAGCTGAAGTTAGCGTTCAGATTAATGATATGATCTAATCTGGTACTCCAGCAGAACAATTGAAAAAGGAAGTGGGTTTTAAAAATGGAAAAGCTCACAAGGCGTCTGTGTTTTAGCTGAAGCAAATGTCTCTCTGTAGCTGCTTGTTCAGATTTTCAGGAAATGATGATAGAAGAGATAATAAGCTTGTCACTTCCTTTGCATGTCAGTTTAGCAACAGATTGAGACCACATTTCCATTCTGAATAGCATTTGGAAAATGCTTGTCACTCAGGCTTTCAGAGTCACCAGGGTCGCAGAGTCACCAGAGGGGCCTGGTCTATATCCAGGCTTGCAGCAAATTTGGGGTAGGACCTCCTGCCAAAGCCCATCCCACCACCCCAGTCAGGAGCAGGGCAGCTGGGGGGCACCAGGGCAGCCCCAGGCACCGGGTACCTCCCTGGGGACAGGGACGGGATATCAGCTGGGATCAGAAGTAAAATCTAGATTTTTCTACAGTACCTGTTCTGAAAACTGGTTTTATTGTTACAATATTGCAGTTTTCTAAGAAAGATGCTGGCACTTATGAAGTCATACTGAAGGACGACAGAGGAAAGGATTCCAGTGAGCTAAAGCTCAAGGACACAGGTCAGAGTCTGGCTGCGGTCAGCCACACCAGCAGATAGCCTGACTGAAGTTGGTTCAGGGTAATACAGGCATCTGCACACACTGCCTTCCTGTGGCTTTGTTCCTCATGCATACAAGATCATATGATTAGAAAAACTGAGATTATTCAGTTCAAATAACATTTGAATACAGCTTATTGCATCTGGATTCTGTATAATTTTGAGAGCATAGAGTGACTAATGCTAAAAATGGTAACAGATTTTCTCAGGGGGCCATCAATAAGGCTACAAGTACAGAAAAACATTACAGAACTGGCTCATTTAAGAAGATTTTTATTATGTTTTGCCAATTACTTAGGGGCCTTTCCACTTATTGTGATTACTATATTCTTAACATTTCACTCATATCCATTAGAATGTATATAGACGGGTTATCATTCCAGCTGAATAGAGTCATTTACAAAAAAAATAATAAAATATAGTTTTGTTCAGCTGCAGCAGTATTCATCAAGGCTGCACTTAAAGTCTGGAAACTCTGAAATAACAGGCTACATTTCTGCATTACTCAGATTTCTAGTATGCTTGAAAAGGTAGCTTTTTCAGAGATTGGTTTTTCAAACCTTCTGGGGAGAATATTTCAGAGCCAGTACTTGTCCTACTATTGACTGTGCTTGAACTGCAGACACAGAGTCTTAGTCTCTGGATTTTATTTCTACAGCTTTTGCAGATCTGATGAATGAAGTATGCAGAAGGATTGGTAAGCACTTAATTCTTTTTTCAAATGAATGACCCATTGTGGCACTCAATGAATGGCTGTATGGCTGCATAAAACCATGTGCTCTTCTTTCAGCTTTGTCTGCAACAGACCTGAAAATCCAGAGCACAGCTGAGGGTATCAGACTGTACTCCTATGTTACTTATTATGTGGAAGATTTGAGAGTAGGCTGGTTGCACAAGTAAGTATACAAGAGCTTTGCAAAACCCAGCGCAATTTTGTTTTTATAGATTCAGAAAGAACCCGGCTATGTGAGAGAGGTGAACCCCAGGTTTCCTTTCCTCTCTCATGAGTCCTTATCTCATATGGGTTTGTTTCAGTCAATTACATTCACATGAATCCAGTACAAGAGTCAGGTGTGGTGGATCCAGGCCCTCCTGTAGTTTCTCTCATGAAAGACAGTCCCATGCCACAGGATGCTAGCAGGATTGTACTGCTTCAGAGCACTTCCTACCTCCCCAGTGGGAGCTGCATCTTTTCCTGACTCAGTTTTAAGGAGTGATGCAAATATAACCCAAGAGACCATCAAGCTTCAAAAGAGGCCAGCACCATGGGTTCAGAGATACCTACCCTGGAGGTCTGCTTGTCTAGAAGCCACAATTCAGTGGAACTGGGGCAAGCAGGCATACCCTCTTAATACATGGCTTCATTTTTAGGAGGCAAAGCAAATTCCAGCGCGTGCCCAGGGCAGTAAAATCCAGACAACCCCTGCTGCAAGCACTACAAACCTAACCAAGACAGACAGAAGAACTGAGATTTATAAAAAGAATTTGAATATCCAGCTCCCCATAAAATTAATTGGACTTGCACATCCAAATCCACGAGACAGCTTTGAGTTCTCAGCCAGCACAAACAGCTTGCACTGGAAAATCCAGAGAAGTAAACAAGAGAAGTAAACAACTTACATCACCTCAAATCTATTATTTCTATCCCTGCTGTTTCACTTCCTGTGGACATGATAGTAGTTAGTCCGTATGATGGAATCTGAATTACTGATCTTTCAATAAAACTCATGTAAATGAGGCACAGAATACCCAGGACGTGCTGTACCAGGCTTGCTGTAATTATTGACAGTAACGTTAAGCAGCACCCTGTCAGAGAAAAGAAAGCAGCTTGAGGTGTTCTTGTTTCTTGCCACTCATTTTGACCTGGTATCATCAAAAGTCCTAAGTATTTCAAATAAGTGCAAGAGAACATGAAGTATCCCGGGGTTTTTTTTCCCCCTTTCTATCTCTCTTTTCTCCATTTCATTTTTAGAAACCTGTTTCATCTTGAAGCATGTCAAATTAATCTGGAAAAAAAATAGGTTTTTTCCCTCCAGTGCATTCAAAGTTATCAGTTTAAAGATAACACGGAAATGAGTAGGTTTTTGACAAATATCTTTTGCCTCATCCAGGGAAATTAACTGCTTAGCTAGGAAGCTAAGAAATTGATTTTTCCGGGTTTTTTTTTTGGTTTGGGGGGTTTTTTTTTGTTTGGTTTTTTGGATTTTTTATGGAAGGAGATATACTTATGTCAAAGTGGTTTTAAATTCCAAACATAGCAGAGCATCAGAAATCATTCCAACTGGGCAAATACCATTTGTATCAAAAGTGGGGTTTTTTTGTAGATCTGTATCTACAGCCCTGTATGGTTTTCTTTTGCCCAAGCAGAAATAAACCTATGCTAAAAAGAGAAGAGCAACAATTGTGGATGCCTGGGCTACCCATCAGAGATCTGACTTTAAGACTTGTACAGCTTTTCCACGGCTCAGGTCGTAGACTGAGATGTGTAATTTTTCTGCAAGCTCTGAGGATAGCCGGACCTTGAACAGGGAAAGGCTGTCCCACCGATTCTGCCAGCTGGCTCACAACTCTTGCAAGGATTTGACTTCAAAGGTTTCACAATATGGTGGCATACCATAGCATCTTGGAAATCATTTAGTAACTCCAGATGTGCTCAGTGACTCAAAGTGAGCAAATCCTTTTTATACTCCAGTAAAATGAAAAGGTAACATTGTTTTGTACTTTTCAGTGATACCCAGATTAAGTTCACAGACCGAATGAGGACTGGTGTCACCGGGGAGCAGATCTGGTTGCAGATCAATGAGCCGACTCCACAGGACAAAGGCAGATACATAATGGAACTCTTTGATGGCAACACAACACACAAAAAGACAGTGGATCTTTCTGGACAAGGTAGGCCATTCCCTCTGCTACCATCATCACCATGTGGGCAGTATGCTGGGGTAGTGTAGGAGCATCCACAGCAGGATCTTGATACAAACCTGTCGCCCATTGCGTGTGTGCACCCACCAGTCTGGCATTTTTTGTAGGGACTGCGTCCACCAAGCCTGATAGAGTTAAGAAGCATTTTTGGACAATACTCTCAGGCACACAATGTAACTCTTGGGGATGATGCTGTGTGGGATCAGCAGTTGGACTCAATGATCCTTGTGGGTTCCTTCCAACTCAGTGTACTCTGTGATTCTCTGATTTGTTCTCCCCAATCCATGCCATTTGTTTTCCCCAATATGTGCTCTCAGGTCGTAAGATACAAACAGCTTTTTCCTATTCCAAATACCCACTTATTGTCTGCCTACTGAGATGCCAGCCCAGTTTCTGAGCTATTTTACAAAACCCCTTGTGTTGCTGGCATTGATTGGCAGTTTTAAATGAGTTGTAGCACTGAATGCCTTCTCTGTGTCTCTCTTCCGAGGAATATTTGAAGGAGGAAGTGAGGAACAAGTTTGTTCTGATACTTTCCTACCACATTTCTTTGATGGGTGTAATAAAACTCCTTATTCTTCAGAGATGCCAAGACCTTTCATCAGCGTGAGGAAGGACTGTTAGGGGAACAATTTGGATTGACCGTTGGAAGCTTTTACTCTGAGAGACCTTTCAGATCCTAGAGAACAGATTAACTCCTTCCAAACTGCTCTTTCCATTCCCAGCTGTTCCCGTTCCTAAAGCTTCACTCTTTTTTTGCAAGCTCTGTATAAGGGAGATAACATTATAATCATCTCCACGCTGCTCCTTCTGTACTCTATCTCCACTTTCTAGGAAAAGACATTTCTTCTTCCCTTTCAAAGCAGGAGAGGTTGGTCTCCCCCATGATGGCAGCTTAGCCTGAATTTACAAAGGAGACAGCAATTTGTTGTTTGGTTTGCTTGTAGCCATCAGTGTAGTGCTTCAAGCGGATGTGCAAAATGCTTGGAAAATCATATTTCTTGTATTCCATAAACCAGTGGTCTCAGAAGTGGGGGTGTGCAAGGTGATCCAGTGTGCTTTGCTGGGGCAGCAGGAAGAATACAGGAGAACTTCACTTGTCCATGTACATAATCTATAAATAAATATACATATACTGGCTGTGCATGCTCAAAAAAATTTTAGATAGGGATGTATAATATTAAAAGCTTCGGAGGTCACTGCCATAATCTCTCATTTAGCTGATGTATTGTGCATTTCTTCCTCTATTTTGTGAAATTACTTCAGCCTACTATTTTCTTGCTCTCTCTTTGTCTTAAAGCCTGACATCTAGAAGAAAAAAAGTTTGTTTATGCATTCATATGTATATATGATAGCTGCCATATACCAGATGGCCTTTATCAGTTGAACCATTCAGCATTTTAGAGTTTGTACAATACACATGCATGCAGCCATTTTAAATTTTACAATTTAAATTTATTACATCTACATTTTAAATCTACTTACTCATTTTAAATTTAAACTTGTGCAATGATTTATCTCTAAACCTACTTTTTTCCTCTTTACAAAGCATTTGATGAAGCCTTTGCTGAGTTCCAGAGACTAAAGTAAGTATTATGTCATCTAAATACAATAATTGCAGCCATAAAATAATAACAGTATTTTTTGTTTGTTTTGTGCTGGAGATAACTGTAGATGAAACTGGAGATGAAACAAGTCCTAGTCATACAGAAGCCCGTAGGAGTTTTGCATGTGACTTCTTTGGTGCAACTCTTATGTAACAGTCAGGTAGCAAAGAAAAAGCAGTACTGCCAAGCAATGAGAGAGATTTTCCTTAATGGATTAAAGGCAGTTAAAAAGATAACATATTTTTCAATCACTGTAAGTAAACCTTAACTGAAATTGGACTTTCCCTTTGTTTCTTTCAACTCCAGACAAGCTGCGATTGCAGAGAAAAGTAAGTGGGCCTTCTTTGACAATGGTTGCAATAAACTGTTTATGAAGCTTTTCTTCCTCTCCAGGAAGGTTGTGTGTTGGGAGAGGGCATGTATGCATGTATATATGCATGTACTCATCCTAAAATGAGTTCGTCCTTACACCAAGGAGAAATAAGTGACCCTTTGTTGATTTAACATTAGTGCACTTTGCAGCTAATCATATTATTCTTACAGGTTGGGTTGATTTTTCTCATCTAAGCTCCTGTTCTCAATGCCAGTTAGCCTTCTCTAAAAATTAACTTTATCTCTGGGATCTCTCATGCATGTTCTCTGCACAAAAATCTCTTTGTTTTCAAAGATGGAGAAAATAATTTGGCTAGATTTGAATGCTCTAAAATGTCAAATGACTCTGCATTACTTACAGAAATGGGTAAGAAAGCAACAGTAGCTTTTAAATTGCTTTGAATCTCCTCATACTTTTGCCTGTATGTCAATTCCAACAGAGCAACTAAGACAGAAATATGTATTAACTACTTAAGGAGCAAGTTATTAGACTTCAACTTGAATTATTAAACTCATGATCCTCCCTATTTACAAAAGAATCCATGGAAAAATGAATTGTTCCACTGCAAATGACTTTCAGACCTGTATAAAAATGAGGGCAGAACTGGCATTTGAAAGGTTATTTGAGAAAAATGTGTGGAGAGGTAGAGCAGGGCTTGGATGTGAGTGGTAACCTGAACGAGTCCCAGCTGAGACAGCGCAAAGGGGTCAGTGACTGCCCTGACCTTTAATTTCTGACCCTGGACTATCCATAAGGCGCTGGCATGTTAACTGACATAACACAGTCCCTTTCCTGGTCTCCTAAGGTTGTTATTTCTGTGCTCCAGAGCACATCTTTTACCGAACACATTAGAGGGGAACATTTTGTACAGTCATTTCCTTCCTCTGCCAGGCTCCACCCAGACATGTAACGAACAAAATCCATATTCCAGATTAAGTGCACTAAAGCCTGCGTGTGATTGGCTTATTTGTATTTGTCTAAGATTTCTATGGGACTCTTGAGTTTAAAACTAGATCAAGCAGCTATCATTCTCATTTACACATAGATACATGTAAGTGGTGCAACTTCACTGTTGCCACTGAGACTGAAGTCTGTCTTTAGATCAAAAGCCAATGTCCAGAATTTTACCAGGTGTCATTCATTTCCCTTTGGACACCCAATGTTTTTCGTTTATCGCGGTAAAAATATTGAGCACCAGATCTCAAAAATGAAAATATTTTTAATGCACTCAGAATTAAAACTGAATTGATGTCTAAATCTGCAGGACACAGCACATGTACTTTTAATTCCTCTCTGTAAGTGATTGACACCAGCTATTAACACATCTTTTGCTGTGAATTCAACATTTTTTTTAAGTCCAAATGGTGTGCTAAAAATGCTGGATAGTTCTCTGCTAGCACAGATATCAGAGACAAGTTGTACATAAATAAGAAAAAAGGAAAGAACTAGAAGAGAATCTGAATCCGGCACGCATTTGATTTTGAGACACTAAAGAAAATTACTCTTTTTTATTTCCAGATCGTGCACGGGTACTTGGAGGTTTGCCCGATGTTGTCACCATCCAAGAGGGCAAGGTACAGTAAATTAACTGAAGCTTTACACAACATCCCAACAGCTTGAATGCCTTTCAGTGATGGGAAAACATTCACCTTTTCTTTTTTTTTTTTAAGATGCCATATTTAAAATCTGCTACATTATTTATTCATCCCCTGCCTTCTGTACATAATTCAACGGACTTGCACAGATGGGTTTATATATTCAGGGCAGTGTCTCTTCTTAAGAATTAGATAAAAGTGAGATGACAATGTGAGTCGGGACTAAAACTCCTTATATAACCAGCTCTTTAAAAATTCATGCACAGGTTTCACAGTTAGATTTTTTTCTTGTAACAGGGCATCAGGGAAGTGTAATTCTTTTTTTTTTTTTTTTTTTTACATGAGGGCCAGTCTTTCTACGCCTTTTACAGTTAACTTCCTTGCAATGTGTCATGGTAGTCATACCTGCAGAGGCTGGCTTTTAAATAGTGAAAAAGTAGTAAACTACAACAACTCAAATCTCATTCAGACAATAGGAGAAAAATTCCTCTACTTCATCAGGGTAAAGGAGAAGGAAGTCAAAATAAGTCACTGGTGTTATAGTGGGTTATATTAGGAGAGTTTAGCTGAAAGATTATGGTAAGGCACTCCCAGAGAGACATCGATGCTTGAGCACGGAACAGATGACCAGAAAGTCAGTTCTCAATTTCACAACCTTTTCCCAGCACATTGCTTCTACAACTTGCTGTTTAATAGTACTGAGACCAAGAAGTGCCTGCTCTTTCTGCTGCTCTGCCTCTGAAGAGGCAGTTCCTCTTCACAGTGTGTGTGAACAGTGAAATAGGGCATGTGAATGTCACTGAAATCCTGTAATGTGACAACTACAGTAAGGCAGCTTCCTGGTATTTCTGGCTTTATCTGGCAGTAGGTCAGCTGGGTTAAAATAATTTGATTATAAGCTCAGCAGAAGTGTTAAGAATCTAAAGTCTTGTTCTGAAATGCTTAACAATGTGAGATATAGCCAACAGATAGTTGACTGCAGCAGTTCTGGGAAAATCAAGTATCTTGACATTACAAAATAAAATTCTTTAACAGATTTAGCAGTTTGAGAAATGCTATAAAGTAAGAAGCACTCCTGTGAGCATTGTAACTGTAGATAGAAGACACCAAGGAACAGAATGAATTAGCAGATTCTCAGCTAATCAGTGCTTGGAGGCTTGATTCTCAGAATGTTTTGGCAGGGTGTAAACAGGGTGTAAATGATTACCAGTTTTAAGCTTTCAGCCAAAAGAGAGTTGATATGAACTTGTGTATGAGTTCACTGAAGCAAATGTGTAGTGTTTACAAAAAAGAGTTTGTAAAAAATGAGTTGCAAAATCTTACCCGGACACATGTTGTCCTTGAGAGCAAGGACATTCATAACGTTTGAATAAATGACTGAAATACTCCCAGAACTCAAGACAAATATCCTTGACCTTACGTTTCTTGATTCAGTAGAGGATCATTTTGAGTAGGACAGAGAGTTACTGGGGAAAACAGAGCTGGTTTGGGTGGTGTTGGCTCATCTGTCTATTGTTTGCATATATGCTGGACAGAGGGGAATGCAATTCTCTGTTGTGTAATTCACGCAAATTGCACAATCATTGAGGATTTTGTAAAACAGCAAATGAAGTAGCAGAGGTCTGGCAGTTGCAAGCTTTGATTGTGAATACTGGTGCCATCGTAACCACAGACTTACATGAACAGATTGGTATCCCGAGACTGAACTTCCAAGCATATGCATATCTCAAATTTAAACTTAACATTGTGACTGTGATGCTATTTATTAGTTTTTTATGTGTGAGCTGAAGGGTATGGGTGAGAACGAATGAACCAGTGTTTACCGAGTATTAATCAAATAGTGTTCCAGATGGCCTAAGAGGCTTCCACTGATAGACATAAATGCTCCTCAGCAGTGTGGTATAATTGGAAAAGGCTAAGTGTCAGTTCACATTAGGGAGGAATCTGACCTGACAGAGAATGCTAGCACAAGTTTCATGTCCAGCTGGCCAACTTAACCTAAGTGGCTCTTTTAACGAAGGCCTGTAAATGAGTGAAGAGGCTTAGGATTCTGACAGGCACTTTCAGGCATAGAAGCAACATATAACATCATTCTTCCCACTAACTCACTATTCTACCCTTCTGCCAGGGGTGTAGATCCTCACAGATAGGCTGGAAGAAGGGAGCAGGTTTCCTTGACTGAGCTGCTTCAATCCACTCACCAAGCCATCCACGACTGTGACTCTGTGCTAATACAAAAGAGGAATGGCAATACTCGAAAAACAATGACACATTTATCTCTGCCACCTGTACTACCCTACTCATGATAATCTGCAGTAAAAGGCAAAGAGATAGTGAGGGGCACAAAGGGTCTGTACTTCCAGCTGCTGGTTGCCCCAAGTGCACATGCCCCAATGCCCTGGGCCCAGGAGCACAGGACACATTTTTTTACCGTAAGGATTTCCAGTTGAACACAGTATTATAATCAAGGGTTTCAGTGAGTAATAAATACATACATGAGCAAAGACAATCTCTTGCCCAAAGGACAGAAATCCGAAACAGATAGGTGCAGTCACAGTGAGCAACCACTTCCCCTTGGCTATGGAATTACCTTCTAGAAAACCAAAGATACTACCATCTGCATAGTGAATAATAAGACACATCTCTGCACATTAGTAGCTGGAAAACAAATAGAAGGAGGTGGGAACATCAAGAGAATCACTCATGTCAAACAGGAGCTAGTGATACAAGGTTAAGGAAAATGTAGCTATTTTAAGGAATGCTTTAGAAAAAGAAAAGAATCATCACTGCTGCCTGAGTCTCTTTGAATTATGGAGTATGATACGACTTCAAACACCCCAGCTTTGAATGATGCCACTAATGGAGCTGTTTGGACATGGACATCAGCTCATGAGCACTGTGGTGGAGTGGCAGCTGGGGCCACTTGGTGCTGATCTCTTGGTTGCTAGAGAATCAGAAGACAATAAAGAAATACCAAGCACCTGAAGGGGCCCACACGCATTGCCTGGCTAAGGCTGAGAGCATGCTTGTATCCAGAGGGATAAGGAGGAGGGGGAAATGTAAAACCTCTTGTTTTCCACTTGTTTTTCAAAAAGATGGACTGATATGGCAATCAAAGCCACATTGACACCAGTGGGCTATGAGAGAAGGAAGTCAACAGCCCCACATGTTCACCACCTGTAGGTGGCTGCAGGAAATCAGATAGAGGCTATTTCCACCATGTCATAACCACCTTGCATTTGGAATCTGCCCTTCCTTCACTACTAAGAATTATGTGTTCCTGATGGAGGAAAAACTTCCCCTTCCCTTTTGTTCTCATTTTGGTCCTCAGGTTGGGCATGTGGGATTTATTTTTTATTTTGTTCTCACAGATATCAACACCTTTCACTTTTATAGAGGCATCAATTTTTCTATCTGCTCATTTCAACAGCCTTCCAGGCATCTCTCTTCTGTCCCATCTTCCACTATCACACTACCAGATAAGAAGCAGAGAGTTGAAGGGAAGGTAGCCAGTTAAACAGATTTCTCACTGTGGATATTTATCTTGACAGCCTATAGGGCTAACCATGTGAGTGCTTTTCAGTTGCCCTTATTTTTGCCACATTTTTAGAAAGAGTCTTTAAACAAAATGGAAAAGATACTTGATTCCTGTCAAGTGAAAGCTTGTCTATTCCTTATTTATCACTTATTTATCACTATTCCTAATAAACCACTGAAGACCATTTTCTTTGCAGTAAAAGTTCTTCAATTTCCAGTCCAGTTAGATTCCCCTTTGAATAGCATTTTAAATTTAGACCAGTGTACTATCCAGTACTTACATATAAATAAATTTCTTCCCAAATAAATCTCCAGAGAAAGGCCTATGTACCACTGAATTGTCATGTGAACTTTTTTCACATTTGACTCTCTACGTGATACTCACTTTTGCAAACACTTTTGAGAAGATTGCCATAGCACAGTGACTGGAGGAGGGGATCATTTTTATGTATAAGTATCTCCCAAAAATTAATTTCTTAGCTGAAAAGGAAAAAAAGAAGGCCTGTACAAAGTGTACTCAAGAAATTCACCAGCCCACTGAAGGTAGAAGAAGCTGCCAGTGACATCTCCATCAATATGATTCTCTAAGAGTGAAGATACTTCTTGCAGTCTGATGAGACTGAATTCAGTCCTTAGGAACAGTACTAGCATCAAAGGGAAATACTTACATGAACACCAAAGAATGAGTAAAGCCTGTATTGATTTCAGTTAAAAATAGTTTTATAGGAGTGCATAAAATGCTTCAAGTCTGTTAGAAGAGCTGTCAGGGCACAGTTTAAAAGGATTCGAAATTAAACAAAATATTCCAGGGCCCCTTTGTTCCTAGTTATTTAAAAAGCAGGCACACTTTCTTTACTTATGGGATATATATATATATATATATATATATATATATATATAGTGAGTTTAATGTGAACAAAACCATCTGTCAGTTCATTAAAATCTCATTTCAGGTCTAACACACAAAAGCAGATAGTATCTAATTTTATATTAAGAAATATGCATCTACTAATGATTATGAGAGAAGAAGGTCCATAAAATATTGAAAGGTTTTAATGGCATTTTTGAATTAACCGAGTTCCTTCTTTTCCTTTATGATAGAGTGACATAAATTATTGATTACTCATGATGGTATGCATCCTTTTATTAAAGCAGGCAGCTAAATGGGGAGCTGGAATATTTGGAGAGTCAGGCATCAGAAAACACAGCAAATATTTACTGACTCATAATTCCTTTGTACTTTTTCTACAGGCACTTAATCTTTCTTGCACTGTCTGGGGAGATCCCACCCCAGAGGTCTCATGGCTGAAGAATGAAAAATCATTTGTATCAGATGCCAATTGCATCCTGAAGTTTGAATCTGGAAAAAATGTCAGCTTTTCCATTTCTGCTGTGTCCACACAAGACTCTGGGAAATACAGCATTGTGGTGAAGAACAAGTACGGTACAGAGACCAGCGACGTCACTGTAAGTGTGTACATACCTGAGGAAGAGAGAGTCTGAGCAAGAGAATAAGCAGTAAGATAAAATGAAAGCGTGAATTTAAGACTAGAAGACAGAAGTACAGAGGAGATTTTGGATGTTAGGCTGACATAATCCATGTGTGTAAATGGCTTTCTGCTTTAGCAGGCAGCCTTGGATTTTTCCATTTACTTCACGTTTTCTTCTAATATACTTATTTATGCCAGGGTGAACAGGGCCTTTCCTAAATGTTTTCTTACTGCTAATTTCACAGAAACTAACTGTAGCATCTTAAGCAAGGCCAAGTGCTTGCTGTCTGTAAACACACCATTTCACCCTCTTCCTGGAGCATATGGAAGGAAAGGGTCAAAAATTCTTTCATTAGAAGCAACTAATGAGGTAGATGGAAAGATCAAAAATGATCGGGGCGTTTTTGAGCAGCAGTTAGGATTTGTTCCAGCTTTGGTAAAGTAGCATAGATGGAATGTGTTAGATCACAGAGAAATTATTGCTGGTTTTTGTCTGTGTTAAGGCCCCTTTTTATTGCTGTGTTAATTTAGTGAGGCCTTAATATGGGTGTCATTTACATCCCTAAATATTGTTTAATCTGCCCAAACAGGGTAACAGTACTGTAACATAAATGAATATAAGGCTTAGGAGGCCAGGACACTAATAATTGTGTGTGTCTGTAAAAGTGTATGAACTCTGCTCTATGTTCACAAATAAACTGAATTCACTTCTTTCCTTCCACCACAAGCTTGTTTCACTGTGTCTTGTTTTATTAGTCACAGCTCCAGTAGTTGTGCACAGTGTCTTAGTGTC
The DNA here is from genome assembly GCF_965178545.1 of Coloeus monedula. Classification (NCBI taxonomy): domain Eukaryota; kingdom Metazoa; phylum Chordata; class Aves; order Passeriformes; family Corvidae; genus Coloeus; species Coloeus monedula. The sequence goes on from NC_138781.1 coordinate 109,787,805, forward strand.
TTCATGCTTTCACCACTGTAATTACCTCCAGCTTCCCTTTAGATCCCTGTTAATCTTCACTTTGCTGTTTGCAACAAAAACACAATGGCATCTCCTCACACCTCTCTGTCCAGACCTTCACTACTTCACCTCTCAACTCAACAAGGTATTTATGCAAATTCTGTCACAGAAGTAGTCTTATGTCTTTCAATGCACCAAAGGCATGAATTGTGATTTAAGGGTGATATGTAAATATTTTGTTAGATAGAAAAGTCAGTGAATTTCATCCAAACTTAACACTGGAGATTCAGAAATAACATATTTTATCAAGATCTTTTAAACCTACAAAAAGAATCTTCACTGTAACACAGAAAAAAAAAGTGGGGTTTTTTTGGTTACACAAAAATGTAACAAAGAAACATTTGTCCAGATCTTTGAATGCACTTTACATAGATTAAAAACTCCATGTCTGCCATTTTACAATGCCACTGATTATATCAACTGAGGAAAAGCAACAGAACATGCTGGACATATGTATGATATATACATGTGATGCTATATGTATAGGATAGGATCAGAAGCAGTTATCAGTCCAATTGCTACTTAGGAGAGCAATGTTCCATGTCAATAAATGTTTTCATTACTAGTCTCACAATACCACAATTCTTCACATCAAAATCTGAAGAACTAACACATATATTTTCAGTCCAAGCATGATCTGTGTGCACCTTTCACATACTCTTTCTTGTCTTTTCTAGCTACTGTGACTGCAGAAAGAGTGCTGCAGTCCCAGGCACTCACTTTGGTGCAGTACTGGCATTTCTGTGAGGATGCCACTACTAAGTGTTGTACAGTTAACACTCACTTAAACCCTTGCCATATGAGGTTTATTGCCAGCTGATGTTAAAGGAGAAGTGGAAGCATGAGGGAATTCTTAATGGTTCAGGTAAAAATAGATTCAACACAGTTACCAATGGTGAAAATGCCAATTTTAGCAATTTCTTTTTTAAAAATCAGTTTCTAGAAAGGGCTAATGATTATTATCTTAATCTTATAAAAATAATCCATATTTAGATCAGTTTTATGAACTACCAAAACATGTTAGCATGTGCCTAACTTTACTGCATATGCCTGCACTAATAGTACCACTAGTTTCAAGGAACATGTTACGTTTATCTGGTATAAATTTCTCTTTCTTCCCGAAGAGATTTCACATCACAGGGATTTTTAACATGAAATTATGCAAAACCAATATGGTTTTGGTGTTTCACATGAACAGCATATGTGCTCACACAGTGTTATCTCCTAAAATATTTAACACTCAAGTATCAAAATTGATGACATTATTGCATTTTTAAGGCCTAAGTGTGTAATTATGTCCTTTAATGAATCAATATCTGTTACAAAAAAAAAGTTCAGATTATTTATTATTATCACAGCAGCTGAGTAAAACAAAGTAACAAGGCCTAATTTTTGAATTTCAAAATATAATCATGAGAAGATCTGAAATTTGAGATACAGCAAGCTTCCCGAGTTCAAAGAACTAATGCAAAATTATTTTATAATTTTTCTTAGTAGGCCATGAAGCCAATTCAAGGATGATATGCAGGTCACTCCATATTTGTCCCACGACATATAACTTACAAATAACAGTGTCACAGCTCTTCCATCCTCCAGAGTGCAAACAAGAATATGACTCACTCTTTGCAATAACTGATGTTTATTACTTAGTATTATTTTTAATAATGATTGCATTTTGGCAACAGTTTATTTCTACCACTTTATTTTGAAAAATCTGTCCTCCTGCCTCCCTCTTTTTGGCAGAACTGCCAGGGAATACACGTGGGTCACCTCCCAGGCTGGATACTACTTTTCTTTGCTTTGGCAGATGTATGTGTCCCTGAAAGTTAGAGTAATAGCTGCTTCAAAAGGTGTTGCTTCCAGGGATTCAGTTATGGTGATTTCAGCCTGACTTTGTGATGCATCCACATGCCTTGCTTGTGCATGTTTTGTTCTTGCTTTGCTTCAGGTGATTGTGATGCCTGTGTCAGGGCAGACTGATACAGTCCAAAGACACAATCAAAATAATAAAACTGTATCTAAAAAGAAGAAAGCAATGACAGCAAGCAAACAGAAGGAAGGGGAAAAGAAAGGTGAGTGCTTTCACTGTTACAGTCTTCTATTCCAATGAAAAAACTGTTAAATTGTTATGGAGTTAAATGTCTGTGCCAATCAAGATTTCATAGGTCCCAATCAATCAAGTTTATAGTAAGCACACTTTCAATCAACAACAGATGCAAAGTATGAATTACCAGGTTAGGCCTAAGTGAGAGAGACTTAAATCAATATTTTTAAACCACCTTTTTTCTACTTCCACTGCAAGTTGTCACCTTGACTAACCTGGCTGATGAAAGTTTTTTAAGTCATAATAAATCCTTTTAAATTTCTGAATGCAGAGGGAAGACTTTGTAAGCATGTGTACATACACAGATGGTGTTATTTTCCAAAGTGAGACTCATTTCAGCAGCTAGATGTTTGATATTTCACCAAAAATAAGGCCTTGCTGATTCAGGGACCCTAAATGCCTAGGGGCTTTAGAAAACCCTGACTGTTTAGCCACTACTTGAGATTCATCAATTATTCTCTCTCAGTTTTATGTCCACATGGAATGGTAAAGTTGGAATTATAAGCGACCATTTTTTGTCTCATTTAGAGAAAGGGTAGAAAATTAAAAGCTCTCTGGTGATTCAGCTTTCTTGTATATTACTTGTATATTATTTTACTGTTCTTTTGGACTCTTACTGTAATTACTAGTTCGACACTGATTTACTCTTCCCAATTACAACTCTCTCATATAGAGCATTTTAACTCCAAATTAGTCTTTAATTCCAACAATATCAGAACATGTTTTACATATTTTTGCCTAAGTACTTTTTCTTTGCATACATGTTATATCATTTCTGACAGAACATTTTATACTTTTATTCCCCCCCCCACCTTTTTGCTCCTAAGGCAAGAACAAATATTTTACAGCATTTCCTTCATCTCTTGCCTTTCTGGTATGGTAGACTTTTCTGAGCAATCCTGTAAATTAGGTGACTTAAGTGGGAAACAATTATTTCTGTACCTGTAAATGTTTTCCAGTATCTACATCTTAATCATTTTAATTAGAGGCCATAAAGACTTGGGCTTGGTTTTGGTTCCATAAGAAGTAGTAATGTTATATGTGATACTGAATCTCTTTATATGGGTAGGGAAAGAGGAAAAGAACATGATAAGGTCATAACTAATGTGAAAGAAATGTTGCTGAGCACAGTAAATATTGTTACTTAAGATTACTCAGAAATTTTATTACTTCTCCTAAATCAGATTTTATTAAGCCACACGTAGAAGAAATTATTGCTACAGAAGAGACACCTGATCCAAATGAAATGCCCCCTGTGGAAAAGGAAAAGGATACAAAAAGCAACCAGCAAGCAGCAAAGAAGACTGATGGAAAGGCAGGAGTAGCAGAAAAGGTTCCTCAACCCACAGAAGGCTTGGATAGGCAGGGAAAGAAACAACCAGAAAAAGCAGCCTTGGGTAAACCCCACTGAACTTCAATGAAGAACGTGATCCTGTAAGGAACAGAATAATAAATTCAACCTGAGATTTCATGAGCAATATATTAATGATAATATTTTAACACAAAAGTTTATTAGTGGCGGTTTTTCTGTAACATTTGTAATACTTCCTAACTTTAAATTTAAATGCATAGTAGATGGGCACTTATGTCTCAGTACCAGATAATTGCACTGCAGGAATTTCTAAGTATCTGAATAATGAAGCATACACTGTCAATGTGAATTTAATTACTAAAATAAGTCCATTATAAGCAGAGTTCATTAGAGCAAATCTTGTCCAGAACTGACATATTTACTGCAGTGTAAAGGAATGTTGGTATCAGTTACACGGATGTGTTAATCGATATTTCTAGGCCATCACAGCTTGAGGCAGATGCTGCCTTACTTTTTCAAGGAAATTATATATACAGCCCTCTTCACGACATGTGGGCTCTACTTTTCACCACGACCAGTTTGGCCACAGTAGAAGATCTCCAGAAACAGAACCATCTCCTATGGATGCAGGGGGAGCATAAGCGGTTTTCTTTTGATCCAAGTTTCTTTTGATCCAAGTTTCTTTCATGCAAACCTGTTTCATCAGGTGAACCAGGATGACATCCAGCCATTTTTTATCACCAAGAGCCACTTGACTTCTTTTCAGTCCTCTCCACTTCATTAATTCCCTTAAAGCCTTCATGAGTTACTGTGTATATAGCATTAACCCATGAAGTATCAGCTGCCTCACATGCTCATTTTCCTCCCCAATTTTTGCTACAGCACTCAGATTTCTGATAAACCCACTGCTCTTCTTCCTCAGCAGCTCAGTCCAAGACTATCCCTTCTTCCACTCACTAGCATCATATCCACTGGTTTCTTATAAGAGACTGTAGCTTCATGGTCATGTAAGCAAGGAATAAATGCAAGCCAAGAATCTCTGCATTAAATCATTGCTGTCCTCATTCACGTTTATTACTGTGTTCACTCACGTGTTTATGTACCGAGGATATAGGAAAATATGACTCATTTGCAAATGCTTAGATACCATGGAAGAAGCAGAGTTCAAGCTGAAAAAAAACCAATTAAAATAAAGGTCAGAATTTATTTTGTTGCTGTGCAAGCTGAGTTCAACTTTAAAGTAACCAGAAGTTATAAGACATAAGAAATTAAAATGAGATATTTTAATTACTAGGAAAATATTCTTATTGATTTCAACTCTAAGAAGGCTCAATCATATTGTATTGTCTTTTTCCAGATAGATTATTGATGAAAGGTTACTGAATTCCACTGGTATTTCTAGGTATTGGATCTATGACGAATGTGGAAATACTGAAAACACAAGAAATACGAGTTTCCAATCCATCCTTATAGAAATGCTAGCATGAGAAAGCAAAAAGTCTCAATAGCATATGAATGTGTAGAAGTCAAGACACTGATATCCCTGATGAGAAGAAATTAATTTCATTCCAGTAGTGTTCCAACAAGATTCTATTCAACTCTTTTTAAAATCAACAGAAATTTTCCTGCTGGATGAAATACTGGATAGAACACTTATATGTAGGCAAGTAGAGTAATAATGTTTCTGTAAAAATTGTAAAGGATTTAAACAACTGGGATGGTCCATAGTGAGTGACAGAAGGACGTAGGATGCAACAGAGAAAAAATTACAGAAATCAAAATACTGAGTTCTACACAAAATGGTGTTGGGAGAAACTTAAATGCAGACTGAACTACAACTAAAATCATCCAACTACACTTAGGTACTGTTTGACATTGAGCTTGACTCAGTTCTGCATCACATCTTTTTCTAAACCTACATATTACAGCCCAGCAGTGAAGGATGTAAGCATAGGTGCCACAGAGAAATGCAGTAAGGAGCACTTCCATGGTAGGACACCCCAGTGCATGTCGTTTCTCATGCAACTACTACAGAAAATGATAAATACCTAGAGATGTGCAATTCTATCACTCTGCCAGAGTTACAGAGTGTGGACCTCCAAAAGCAGTGCAAAGCTGCAGGTTGTTTCCCACAACTCCCCCTTGCTATGGCAATTATGTCAAGCTGCCTTACATCTGTAAAGATCCATCACCCCTCAGAGCTCCTTCGCGTTGGGAGCCTGTCTGCCACAAACACCAACGGCAGCGAGTAAGTTATATATAGAACGGACTGTACCACTGAGAGCCTGATCCAATTCCTGCAAAATGCCACAGGGGTCTTTTCATTAGTTTTAATAGAAATCAAGCTAGATCTCAGAAGAACGTTCTAAAAATGTCCCAAGTCTCAGATTACAAAGCCCATTTTTCTCACTGTGAAGCCAATAGCAGATCTCTCTTTTGTGTCATTGTAGCAGAATCAGGTCTGAGCTTTTTGCTGCAAGAAAAATCACTATTTTCCTGATATTTCAATTAAAACCTACTGGAAATAGCTTTAAAATTTTAAACTAAAATACATTAGAGTTTGGGGATTTTTTTGTTATATTTGGATGGTTCCTCATAAAGCTGGAAATGGAGGCACATCAGTGTTGTTCTACAGGACTGTATTTGCTATCCAGAAGTATAGTGTAGTATGCACAATAATGTGATAAACATATCAAAGATTACCCCTCTGTTCTTATTTTGATTATTTAAGCTGTAGTGGTTCACAAATGTATAACAAAATGTCCAAAGTTAATATTAACAGAATTGTTGAGTATACTAAAGCTTATGATTACCACAGTGGAATAATTTCTTTCTTGCATTTTAAATGTATTATTTATATTCTATTCTCCATTGTAAGTATGAAAAATTGTTTCAGTCTCTCTGAATCTCATAATGATAGAATGCAAATTACTTCTGTAGCAACAGGATCTCCTATCAAACACACAGAATCATTTGACTACATTTAAATTCAGGCACTGGACGCAATGTTTATCTGAAGCACCAATTCTCTTTATTTTCTTATTTCTCACCTACATGTTCAATTTCAGCACATATTACTCTTTATATTCAAATTTATAACTCTTCTAGAAATTCATGTTCTCGTGCTATAATAACCGTATTTAACAGTAAGGGAAAGTGTTGCAATAAGCTATATTATCTAATCACCTTCTAAAACCAGAAAGGATGATTTTTGAAGATGAAAAGGGATGAGAAAAATAGGCTTTGGCTTCCACTGTATTAAAGGCACTGTGAATCCAGCTGTCCTTGAATTCTTCTGGATTTGTTAGCCAATTATTGAGGAAGATCTGTCTGTGCTCTGAGACTGACAGACATAATTTGGTAATACATTAAGCCGTAATCTTTGAAGCAGCTAGTTGCAAACTGAGATCATCCTTAAACTAGCACAGAGTGCACTTCTGCTCTTTGTCCTTGAACAGCAACTATAAGGTGAATGCACAAATGAGATTCCATTTAATCTGCACTTACACAGATCAGACAGACACCTGCAACAAGTCTTTCCCCACCGTTTTTTTTTTTGTTTGTTTGTTTGTTTGTTTTTGTCTTGCTAAAAGGACATTAGGTTTTAAGAACTGAAGCAAAATGTTGTCCATGGAAAAGAGCAACACAAGCTGCAAAGAAAAAAATGTTAGAAAAACCTGCTCCATTTCACAAGGGCTTCTAGAGATGAAGGTACTATGAGAGAGACAGTGAGGGGCTGATGGAGAGGAAGGAAGGCCCCAGATTTGGGTGCAATCTTCTGCCAGCTTTTGCCCTAGTCTCACTTCCCATTTCATTATGTGAGAGTTCTTTCCTGCAATCTCCTTCTGCAAATTTTCAAATGAAATACCATTCCTTCCTTCTTTCCCAATCTTGCATCTTCTACCATCCAATTTGACACAGTTATTTCCATTTACCATTCCATCACTTGCACTAACAAGACCAGAATAAAACCTCCTGCTTAATTAGGCTGTGATTTTGGCAAGGATAAGGGACTTCTTAACAAGAGGCCTGAAATCCTATCATATCTATTATCAGAAAATGGTTTGTGAAACACCTGCTACTGATTGACAAAGAATGGAGAAATACTGCTCACATGAGACTTGATCTGGGTTAAGTAAGTGTTGGCTTAACCAAATATGTTAACTCTACACACAAGCCCATCAACTTTTGGGACTATTGGTGCGCTTAAAAATTTTGGTGGACCAGGGTACAGCTCCTTACCGCCCTGAACCCTTGCTATTAACTTCCCTCTTTTTGGTTTGGTTTTTTTTGGGTTTTTTTTGGTTTTTTTTTCTTTCTTTTTTTTTTTTTTTTTTTTTTTTTACTCTTAAATGGAAATAAAAAGATAAACTAAACTTAACTAAATCATAACATCCTGTCGTAATGTCATTCTGATCTCAGAGAAGTTATGGAAAATGCTTCTGAGGGACATGTGTTGGTCACAACTAAGAGGCAGAGATAAGGAGTCTCACAGGTTTACAGGGTAAGACATAAGAGTCTAAACAACACTAAAGTAGAAAAAACCAAAAAGGATATCCTGTCTGCTGTAGTATGAGCAGGGGTGATGGTGGGTATGGAATAAATGACTGCTCCAGAGAGTGGTTTCTTTCTGAGTGCTGTATGCATACAAACAGGCAAAATGACAGAACAATACCTCATCACTAATGTCAGCTTTTTTTTGCCTTGTGTGCAGGTAGCCCTAAGCAGGTTACTTCTCTCACACACTGCTGCTGCCAGACACGATCCGCAGTTGAAGAGCCAGAGAGCCACTGATTTACATATGGCAGTGGGTAACACACTTTCAAATTGCTTCCTCTCCACCAAAATAAGCACACCAGTAAGCAGCTGCTCTCATCACACCTCTCCTCTCCCTGGTGGGGGAAGCAGTAGTGACATTTGTGGTGAAAAGGCAAAATGTACGTAAATGAGGTAGCAGGTTACCTGTGCCCTGGAGGCCCTGGATTAACCACTGGTGGGTGAGTTGTGGTTCAACAAGGACCACAAATGGTGCATCAGTGTAGAGAGCTCGTTATCTACACCACTCCACACACTCAAAACAGAAACAATCCCACTTGATAGATATAGCTGTGGAAAATTGAAGCCATTTTACAGCTTGATTGTAATCTTCTATGTGTAAGTGCAAAAGAATAAAGAATACAAAAGGAGAATACTCAGAGATGTCTACTTCTGTAGCCTTGATTGTCCGGAGGTGATAATTTTGGAACGGTAAATGTTACCTAAAGGGAAGACATAGTGTTTTCAAATACAGGCTCTTTCCTCAGAAGCACCTGTTCCAGGTTTGAAACAGAAAACCCCTTTTCAAGTAAAGATTTTTCTGGCTTATTTTTATAATAGGATTTAGCTTAATGTCAATATTTGAGGACATATGACAGATTTAGCCCCTACCTCTTATCTCCCTGTAAACAGGGCTGTCTGGTGTTGAAAAGGAGAACCCCCTCAACCAAAAAAATAACTTTTTGTTACAACCAGCAAAGATAAGATCACAGAAATACAAATGAAAATACTCTTGTTAGAGCAATTGCTGAAAGTGGTGTCCCTCACAAACTGAGAGACTAAGATGCCAAATAAGGAACTCAGCAAAGAAGGGAAATGATCTGCAGACTGTGTGTTTGCAACAGATGTTATGCTAATGTGGCTAGGTAATTATTATTGAAATGTTATACTCAAACAGGAGCCCTCTTCAGAAAACTGCTGCAACTGGAAAATGGTTGCGCTGAAGGGTGGCAAATTGCTCCATTACTCTTTGGTGCTTCCATGTATCCTGAGTCCTGGAAAGTGTTCCAAGATTGACTCAGAATTCCTGACATGGTGGTAACATCATCAAAATGGGCAGGCGTGAAATCTGACCTTCCTCTTTACATATGCATAATATAGTCATTCTATCCATGTAATTCAGTGTTTGTGACTCCTTCCATGGATCACTTTCCTCAAAAACCCAGTCTGCATTTTACGCAGGGATAGATTTGTTTAGTTCCATGCTCAAAGGGATTTAAATATATTATCTGCAAATAAGCAAACTCACTGGCTATAATCTTTTAGGCAGCTTGTTCCAGGAGGTACAGATGAATAAACAGATCTTATCTCTTTGTAGGACTGGTAAAAAGAGATTGTCAAGCATCTTTTAAGAGATACATAGACTACCACAATAAATTTTGTCTATATATTACTTTGCATGCTAGGATGTCTTTTTGTCAGTTGCCCTGAATGCTCTGCTGACCAGCCTGATTTCTCATTATGTGACAACTACAGGAAACCTGTGTGAAAACCTAAAATGCCTCTAACACCAAGTGGGACAAAGCCAGCTTTTAACAAAACTTTTGTCAACAGATTGGTGGATGAAAAAGTAGTTGGTAGACAAACAGAAGTACAATAAAATAAAGAGGCAACATGGGTCGTGATAACACACAATTCACATTTGTGAAACCCAAATTGTATTTCCAATTATGCTACTTCTCCTTTTATTTTCCCTATTTTAGCTGCAAGTTGTTTGAAGTGAGACTATTACCCTGGTTTAGTACATATTATGTCACAGTATCATCTGGGGCCTCTGGGCAATAGTGTGACTCAGGTAAAGAATAACACATCACCAAACCAACTTCAGCAAGCAGTCATGTGAATCATAAAAGCCATGGGCAAATGAAATTGCTGTCCTGAAGTGCATACACGACCTGCTGGACATGTTCTGATTTTGCAATTCTACACTTTCATTACTATATATATATATATATACACATACATATATATATACACATACATATATATACACATATACTTATATATACACACATATATATATACACACACACACACATATATATATATATAAAACAGAATAACTGAATTATGTTGGGAAAGACCTCTGAGATCATCGAGTACAACCTACAACCAAATATCATCGTGTCAACTAGACCACGAATGGCAGCGACTGCCACTGTCCAGTCTTTTCCTTAAACACCTCCAGGGATTGTGACTCCACCACCTTCCTGGGCAGCCCATTCCAATGCCTAATCACCCTTTCTCTGAAAAAATCCCTCAAATGTCCATCTGAAACCTCCTCTGGCGCATCTTGAGACTACAGTATATAGATATAGAAAGACTACGGCGTAATACAGATATAACATATATATGTATGTATATAGATATTTACATGTACATGAAAAAAAGTATTTTCCCTCCTCCTGTGGGTAGGCTGGTAACTTTCACAGTGACAGACATACGAAGCGGCAAACACCGCGAAGGCAGCGCGTCCTTTCCGCCCCGCCGTCACGAGGTGCTAATCCCGAGCCCCGGTTCAGACCGCGGCTATAAACAGCTGCTCCCGAGAGGGCTCCGCAGCTGATCCCCGCGCCCGGTTCCCGGCGGGCGGCTCCGGGATGCGGTACGTGCTCCCGGGGCCGCGCACGCGCGCGCGCCACGCCCCTCCCTCCCTGTCCTACCCGGCGCCGCTCCAAGGTCACGTGGCGCCCGGGGCGAGGCGCGCCCCCGCCGCCAGCGGGAGCGCGCGCGAGCGTGCACGCGCTGCGCCAACGGCCGCCGCTTGGCGCAGTTCGCACCCGCCCGGGCGCGGCTCCCTCGGCTCCCCGCTCCCTTCCTTCCCTCCCTCCCTCCCTCCATCCATCCGTACAGCCACCGTCCGTCCCTCCTCGGCTGGCGCCGGCTCCCGCCGGGCCTCGCTCGAGGTAAGCGGGAAGGGGCCGCTGTCGCCGGGTCGGCTCGGCGCGAGGTGTCCCTGCCTGCCTGCGGGGTACAGGCGGCGGCGGCGCGGAGAGATCCCGGGCGGCCGCCGGGCAGGGAGGGAAGGGGGGAGAGCGGGAGGAAGGGAGGGCGGCGCAGGCCCTGCCCCGGCTGCCAGCCCGGGCTCCCTCTCCGCAGAGAACCGTGAGAACCTCCCCAGAACCGTCGCTGGGAAGCGGGGCCGCCCGGCCGGCACTGCCAGCGCTCCCGACGCTGCCCCAGGCCGGCGGGACGAAGGGGAAGCACCCCCTCCCGTGCCGCGGCTGCCCGGTGTGCGGCTGGGCAGCCCGGGCGTGGGGGAGGCGCCCGGCGCTGCCGCCCCTCCGCGACACGGGGGTGGCGGGACCGCCCGGGAGCGCCGGTGTTCCCGGCGCGGCTTGGCGGTGCCGCTCTGGCACACCGGGATACGTGCCCTGCCTCGCCTCGCCTCGCCGCCCGGCGCCTTCCCCTCACACTCGGGCAGGGGACTCTCGCTCCGGCGGGGCGCTCCGCCTCTGCCTCCCGTGTTTGTGCCTCTGGTGCGGGGAGTCTGAAGTGGAACTCCACTGCCCGCATTTTTTTGTGTGCTTCTCTTTGGGTTCTTGCCAAGTGTGCGTCTGGTTTAATATGTGTGAACTGCGTTTTTCTTCTCCTGAAGTGGATACTGAGTACATCAATGATTTTTGATGGAGCAGGGCAGTATGCTGTGTAAAGCTGTGCATTTTCATCCAGCAAAATGATGTCATAAATATACCTGTGTTGTGGCTGCACTTTGTACGTGCACATCATCTGGTTACTTCTTTTTTTCCCCCCAACCGAAATTCCATTGTTGTTACAAGAAATAATTTGTTAGCCATATACCATAATGGTATGTGGTATTATTCAGGATACTGTCAGAGAAGATGACAGACAACCTTACAAAATTTAGTGCTTAGAATCATAGAATATCCCAGCTTGTAAGGAACCCACAAGAATCACTGAAGTACAACTCCTTGGGGTCTATTTTGGTTTTCTTTAGTTAGTTGGGGTGTTTTTGTACTTCACAAGCATTTTTTGGGATAATTTTGCATACCGAGCACTTAATGTTTGGAAAATAGAAAAAAATTTACAGTGTTATGTACATTTTAAAAATGTACGGGTATTCATTAGCTGTAATGAAAAGTTGTAAGTCACAAAATGTCTTCTTTTTTTGTTTTAAAAGTGTAGGAATGTCAATCAGTTTGTGGATACATAATCAGGTTTTTTTTGTTTACATACTAGGCAGCTAGCTCCAGCCAGGGCCAACAGTTGTGCCTTCTTTCCTAGCCCCTGTTAAAGTTTCTTTGCATCCCAGAACATACAGGAATGTAAAGAGTTTTGCCATTTCTTACAAAAATCAAGGAAGATCTCTTTACTGGAATGGTGTAAAGTGAGGTGCTCTGTAAAAACATGTCTCTATTATATAATAGACTATTAAACTGATAAGCTAAAGCTGAAAGGTTCCTAAATGATCTCAGGATGCCAGGAACTTTGACTGAAATGCTGTATTATCTGGTATTACTCTTAGTTGCAGTAGGAATAACTAGGATAGTGCTGAATGGCTCTCGTCAGCAATTACAGTATTGATTTTTAAGCTTGTATCATAACTTTCTAGTTAAGCATATCAAAACGTTTGAATTTTTTAGTGGCCTGTAACAGAGATAGTGTTTGAACTTACTCTTGGTACTTAATACTTCATCTTATTCTTGGAATTTAATATTTTGGGTTGTTGCAAAAGTAAGTATAATTCTTTGCTATTGTGTACTTGGAAGACATCCACTTAAAATGTTTCAGGTTTGCAGTGCAGTGAATTTTATATCTTTTTTGTCCTACCTCCAGTGTTTCCTTCCACTCTCATGAAGTCTTGATCAGTTAAGGGGAAATCCAAACTGCACTTAGGGCACTTGACACCTCCTTTATGTACCTTGAGGCTCCTGAGCAGCCCGTTTTTGCATTGCATGCTTTATGATTTGGTCTCTGCCTCAGAGCATTTGCAACCTACATCAGATAGAGGTGAAAGGATTTTGTTCAAAGCCACTTTGGGAACCTTTGTCAGAGCCAGAGGTTAAATTAGTTACATTTGTTGCTTGTCTTTCTGGAAGATGGTCACAGGGTTAATAGTCTAGTTTACAATTTTCTTTTTTTCCAGTCTTGCATCTTAAGTGCAAGATCACAGCACACAGGAAAACAGTTTCTCATGGTCTGTATGAACACTGAATCTCTGTGCTTAAGTTAGACTTTCTAACAAATTGGAATTTTTTTTTGTAAAATAGCTTTGGATTATGTTTGAAATAACTTTTAATCATTGGTTATGTCATGATTTAGCAATACATTCTATGTAACTGTCTGAAAAGGGATGAAAGGACACTTTCTGGTGTGAGATTCAGTGCTGTATGTTACAGATCTCCACAGTGAAAAAGCTTTCAGGGTTATACACAACAGTATGTGATATGTTTGTGATCAAATAGAAGTCTAAAGCGTATATACTAGATGTCTTCATCCCATACTGGGCACATTCTGAGAACACAGCATTGTGGCATACTATATCCTAGTGATTTTTTGTCTGAAGTATATTCTTTATGATCTTGTTGAAGTTACAATTTAAGGTTTTACAGTTACACAAAGATGCCATCTCTGGACATCTCTCACTGTTACATAGGCAAGCACAGCGGGGTTTTTTAATTGTAAATAGAATAACCCACTTTAAGCATAGTAAAAAATGTTGCTGCTTTTGCAAAGAATGTGGCACTTAAAAATGAATTTAATCTGCCTAACTGCTGTCTCATCTTGGTTGTTACATTAGTGCTTGCATTTCAGTTTGGGCAGGCAGACTGATTTAGTATGAAACTGTCATGCTAAGTCAAGTCAGATTGTCTTTCTGCTTGAGGACAAAGCTTAAGCACACTTCTTGGAGGTTTTTTTTATTGTACTTTACAAGCATTTACAAGGGAATTATCAAATAAAGAGTGCTAGCGTCCCCTTCCTAGCTGAATATTTTATTTTTACCAGTTTCTTTCACCTTTGCATTAACATAATTTGACATCAGTTGTCAGAAGTTGTCCTGAGTCACTTATTTTCCCAAGACTGAGGTACACTTCCTCATTGCTTCTGTATGCACTGAGTGAACAGATGAGATTTTTAGCTGATGAATTGGCCCATTTCTTTATCCAAAGTGCTTCAGTTCAATACCAGAAATGTAAATATGCGTAGTAATAATAGAAAAGTCTGCAGTGTACTCGGTGGTATATTTCTGTTGGTGTATGTGGCTGAAGCCAGCTAAGCTGGTCTCAGGCTGTGTCTCTAGATTTACTTGTCTTTTTTTAGATTGCATAACTGTCTCCTCAGGAAATACACTTCTGAATTGATGGTTATGAAAAGCCTTTTAAAGGAAATGTGTAAAGGATTCGTTTCAAAATTCTTTCAGATAAGTACTTTGGATCATGAATTGTAGCTGCGATTCCATTAGAAATGGAAGTAATTGACTCTCACTGGGCTAACTAGAATTCAGTTTGTGATGTGAACTGAAATACAGTGATTTAAAGAAGAAAAGTACTTGGTGGTGACTTAAAGCCATTCATTCCCCAAAGGAAAAAGTGTGCATGTTAACACAAACAGGAAATCTGTGAGGCCACTTCAGAGGTGTGTTGTGTCCTGTATAGACAGTGCAGACACACTGCTGTTTGCTAGGGGCCAACAGATCCCTTGGCCAGATGTGACCTCTGTGGTCATTAAAACTCAATAATGCAGGTGGACTGGGTTTGCTGAAAGAGTAAGCGTATGCCGCTTTGCTCAGCTGTATCTTAATTTTTCTCTTCCCAACATGTCATGTAAATACCTCTGTGTGGGAATTCTGTAAGACTAGCATTTTTATCCAATTTGTTAATAATATAGCCAAGTTTTATATGCCGATTAAATTTAGGGATATTACTTTATTTTGGTATATGTTTATGAGTTCAACAATATGGAGATAGATCTTGTTTATATATTGAATATTTAGAGCTTTTTAGATATTCCATATATGTGTTTCTCAGAATAAGTATTTCTGTTCTTGGCGACCTGAAGGTTTGTATTAGTCTCAAATCTTATATTCATGTATCCATGCTAAATGTAACCAAATTATTTGCCACTAATAGAGTAGATATAGATAGATTTCATGTGTGCACATGTGGCTGTGTTCTTTTGCTTTGACTTCCTAAACCCTGGTAGGCTGCAAGAAAATTTAAATACACTTGGGGCAGATCAGCACCTGGAAAGAAATGTTGTTAAAAGGAGAAAACAAAGATTAGGGATTGCTGGATTGCTTATTAAGGAAATGCTTAGTGCTTTCTAGCAACATACAGGAAAAGCTTCAATCTGCTTTCTCTCATCTCATGCAAAAATGAGATTGGTAGAATTTCTATTCAGAAGCGTTGGTTTCTCTGTTACGTGTCTGGGAATAAGTTCAGCCAAGGATGATGTGGCTGTAGAAGAGTCTGTGTTGTTGGAAATGCATATGTCAAGGTTGGCAGGTGGTGGTGGGATATGCCCATACAGATTCCAAAGGGCTGCACTCTTGGATTAGCCAGTTACTTTTTCCAGTACCTTGAAAGAAGTTAAGGTTTCCACATGCATAAGAATATTTTGTGTATGTGTAACCTAAGTTTTTGATTGAACTGATCATTTTACCAGTAAAACTCAGTTTAGGAATTCTTAAAGTATTCTTTGTCTTCACTGACGTTCCTTCATAAACAGAAAAAAAGGGTAACTTAAAAAAAAAAAGAATATGCTCAAATGAATACAAGGACAGATACTGTAACACTGAAATCAGCTGATTCATAGCAGATCATACTGATATAACTGTTGACACAGTTACGAAAGCACCAACTCCAAATAAACTGTGGATTTCCTTTCTTGCTATGTTTTTTTCCCCTTGTGATAAAAAAGTACTTAAGTTTCACTGAAAAATATTTTTATTAGAATGGGTCTTGATTCCATGTGACGGGAGATCTTGAAAGCATTGAATTTACCATGTTGCATCATAGGTGGAAAACAAATTTGATTTTATTCTTTTTTAACTACCAGTTTAGTGAACAATACATTACTTTTGTATCACTAGTGTTTCTCTAATGTCTATTAACTGCTTGAATTCTTGTATCTGCTCTAATTACTTGTGATAGGGCTTTTCCTTCATTTTTTGGACTGCTGGGAATTGCAGGTAAAAGCCGGTAGTACTGCCTATTAGTATTTTTCAACATTGTTGAACAGAATTTCATTTTTAGTTGCATGTAATTTGCTAAAATGGAAAACTTAATTTCAAGTTATATTTTAGCTACTTTCAGCTTTTATATGGAAACTCTTTGCAAGCATATTATTTTTTTTTAATAAGAAGTGACACTTGATGGTGTTTTTCCACTCTACTAGAAGAAAAACTCTAGCTGCTTTCTTTTAGAAAAATTCATGTGTCCCTTTCAGAAGGGATCTGAGGCAGATAATCTTCATTCAGTATGTCTTCTGTTAGTCATGTCAAGGTATATTTTATTTTAGCAAGTTAATAACCTTTGAATTAGGTTTAAAGGCTCATATAGAGAATGGATAGACTTTTGCCCTTAAAAGTATCAGAGATGTTGTACTGAATGTGTTTTAGCACAGTCTGGAATGAGCAGAGCTTTTTTTCCAGTCTCAGTAAGCAGATGCTTCAGACCGGGGCTGGGACCAAGAACTTGGGCACAGAAAAGCATTTTCAGCCCCAGTTTGGTTTTTGCAATCTGTGTAGGAGAATTGGCAACTCGTCCACTTTTTTTTTTTTTTGCACCTAATAAGCAAAGTGTAAAAGGGCATGAAAATAGAGAAGTGTTGGAACTTTGGAACTGGAGTTGAGCCTTGTGGAGAAAGGATCTTTTTCAGTGTCAGGATGGGCTGTGAGACTAAGAATGGTCACACCCCATCCTGACATTGAGAACTGCGGTGTTTAATTCTTGGTGAATAGTAAGTAAAATCATGTGTGACAGGATGGGGTGAAGGAGACAATTGGAACATGGACAAAGGCTGTCCCATACTTGGTGTATCTATGTTAAATATAGAAGGACATGTTAAATAGAGAAGGATTTGGTCCATTCATTTGTCCTGGCATATTTATTCTGATCTCTGAGTGAATTGGGATAGTGTGCTGATGGAAACTATGTCTAGGATTTGTGCTTCCTTCCTTCCAGAACTCAGAACAGTGTGCACTGATGAAAGCTGTAGTGGTTTTCTGGTGGCATTTGTTCTATGGTTCCTATACAGTACAATCCAATAATCATTTAAATGTCATTTTCACAGGCAGTCAGACTTTGACATATCCCAGATGGTCATTAAAAAGAAATCTGATCTGCAACTACAAATGTAGCCTATTGAGGCAGTGTTTTGAATATGCAAAGATGTAAAAAAAGGAGGGAAAATCTGAAAAATCAAGTTCTAGATGTGCTAAAACCCTCTGCATGTTTAATTCCTAATCTGGCCTGAATTTTTCATTGCATAGGTGAAAAAAATACTGCATCCCTGAGATGCTGTAGAACTGAATGAAATGCCATTGAATATATTATGAAGATTGCTGCAGAAAACTATGTTTTAAAAATGGAATCATACTTCCCATCAGGGATTTTGACTAATGAGCGAGAGGATAAAATGTGTAGACCCACAAAGAGCGCATCAAAGAAAGAACACAGGATGGTGAATGATCTTTGTCAGCATTATTAACTTGTGTGAGTCTAGTGAAAAAACTCATGTGAGCTTTCTGAGACTGAACCACAGGAAAACCTATCTACACCACAGAGCTTCATTAAGGTTGCATGGAAAACATTGCTTCTAAGACTTCCAAATTTGAGGTATTTGCTTTTCAAAATGAAAGCTAATTTTCCTGTGCAAATTGTAAGTAAATAACATAGTGCTTAAACTTACTCAGCAGGAATTATATTTTACTTAGCTTATTAATATTGAGAAATAAAAGACAAGAGGGAGTGAAGCTAAATGTGCAAAGCTTAGACAGCTTACCTGTCTAAATCTTACCTTCATGCAGTGATAACAATTTTATCTGTATTCTAGAAAGGCTGTTGTCTAAAACACTTTTATAAGCTTTGAAGATAATAACGTCAGTCTGAAATACTAAACGATATTGAAATAGCATAGGTATCACAGAAAAAAACCCCAACATAAAATGAAGTCAATAGTGTTTGAAAAGAAGCACTGGCTTGTGAGTTTTGCTTCATTCTCATAAATACTGTGTGGTTTAGTCTGTATTTTAATGGAACATACAAGATAAAGGAATGATGAACAGGAAGGGGAAATTGAGTGTTTCTAGTAATTCTTAATATTCTATGAAAATACTTGTCATGTTTGCTGAAAAACCCATTCGTTTTTCCTGTGACAAGCCAGATACGAACTTATTCAATGTTTAGAAAAGGGCTCAGAGATAGTAGCAGTTTATTGCAACCTTACTGCAGGAATAGCAGTCCCAACACTCAGTTTAGGATTTTGTCATTGACACTGATGCAGTGAGAGTGCAGTTCATTTTGAGTGTAGTTCATTTTGGCCTTGAGTGTAGTTCATTAATTATTCTGGAAACCTACAAGCTATTTGGCTGCATGCTATAATGTGGTTCACTGTCCTTGCATGAAAGGCGACTACATGAATTTAAAAAACTTAGAGGAGGAATAGTAGTAGGGTCCTAGATTAATTTTTTTTTAAGCTTGTAATTCAAGAAGAAATCTTTGACAATCTTCTGAGCAGACACATTGTAACCCCGTGAGTGTGGGAAGGAGATGCATGGGTTTAGAGTAATGAGACTTCGTCTGTGTGGAGGGAATATTGATGGTCCTCAGAGAAGGTCTCGCATTCTGGGACAGAATTGCTTCCTTACACTACTACTCTTCCTCAAGTTATTTCACCTGTTATATTATTTAGATGAGTAATGACATTTCAGAATTCCTCAGATAAAAAATTAATTCTTATTCTGAGTCATGGAGCTAGTTATTTTAAAACCTTGTATTTTCTCCACACACTCAAATTATACTGCTTTACAATTCAGTTTGAAGAAAGCAAGACAATTTCCACAAGAAAACAAATGTTCATCTTGGTGTGCATTGGTTTTGTATGGTTCAATGTAAACTTGACACCAGGTCAGTTGTCTCTTTACTATTGTTATGTAATTTCAGTTTCAAGGAGGGAAAAAAGCCCACAAATACCAGACCCCGAAGTGTTGTGAAATTTGCTGTATCAAACATGACTGGCTGCCCCAGTGACGCCATCAGCAGAGGGAGCAGCGCGTGCAGTGTCAGCAGGCAGGCTTGGCTTAGGCTGAACCAGGACTTGGAGTGCTGCTGCCAGTGGTGGAGTTGCAACAGTGGGTGAAAAGTCTCCAAGCAAGCTAATGTAGACTTTGCTTAAGAATCATTAACTAAATCCCTGTTTTCGTGGAAGCTTCAGCTGGAGTCACGTGATGTGATGCAAACCAAGATCATCACCTATCAGTGCAAACATATGGCAAAGTCTGCCCATGTTGTTACTTATCTCAGGGCGTGCAGGGGGGCTGGGACATTTCAAGCAAAGCCTATTGGTGAGGGAGTTTCTGTATGAGCTTTCTTAAAGAAGCACTTCCTTTTTACCAGTAATTCTGCGTGGGAATGTATACCAAGCAGTTTCCTCTAAGAGACCAGAAGGTTTACATAGTTGTTCTGCTTCTATGAGAAGAAATGCTGCTACAACATTCTGTTATGGCTGTAATTTTTGCATCTACCTGTATTGTGTAAAGTTAGTTTTCTGCTTTCTGAGATGCATAACTCAGAAAAGGATGTTCTTGAAGATGACTCAAATAGAAGTGATGTTGCTGCCCATGAAAAGGTTCCTTCTGGAATCTTGGTGAGTTTGACAGACTTATTGCTAAATATATAAAAATTGGCTGCCTATATTTAATAGTATGTGGAATACTTTAATTAGGCATTCAACAGACTTACTGTGTTTCCCGTTACTGTTCCATAGCTGCTCTGTGCAGTACTAGGAGCAATCCTAAACCCCTAATTAAAATCTTAACTTGGGAACAAAGATGTTTTTGTTGGATAGACCTGATGCTACAGGGGTCCTGTTTGGCAGGATCATTTTTTCCCCCAGTTTTCTCAGGGTACAAAATAGAAACTATCAATACACTTGCTAAAGATTTCCTCTGCTTAAGGAAAGCTTCTGCCTCATAAACTTATATGTATGCAAATATAAGCAAAATTAGATAAATTGAGGTAAACTGCTGCTCTGCATGTTTTTTTTTATTTTGTTCTACCTAATCTATTGAAACAAGTACAATGTCTTTGCTGTTTACATCATGTGTTATTAGACATATTTTAATCCTCCAAATGTATCTCAAAAGAAATGGGATGTATGAATATCTACTCTCCTGTAAGCTAAGATCTACTTTTAAGTAACTTTTTTTGCAGTGACAGTTAAAATTCATGCCCTCTAAAGCTGAAGCTCTCTAGAGCAATCTGATAGCTTGCCTTTGAGTAACTTGCACTTTTCTTTTTCTCTTGTTGAACTAGACACTTGTAGTATGCATGTTCATATGAGTCCACTTGTATAAAAGGTGTTTGCTTTAAGAACAAAAAAAATGCAGTTTACCATTAGTAAAGTCGTT
The DNA here is from genome assembly GCF_965178545.1 of Coloeus monedula. NCBI lineage: Eukaryota > Metazoa > Chordata > Aves > Passeriformes > Corvidae > Coloeus > Coloeus monedula. The sequence goes on from NC_138781.1 coordinate 109,808,688, forward strand.
CTCCATGTGCACAGAAAACACCTCTTGTGGACAGACTTTTGATTATATCTTGCACCTGTATATGGATATTACTGGATAACAAAAAAAAAAGTTAAAACATGTTGGTCTAGTGGCAGCCAAAATAACATCTTTCTTAATGTTACAGAGATATAATTCCTACCCACAAAACCTCCTGCTCAGGTTATGTGAATGTAAGCATTTTCTGGTAATGAGTTTTGAAAATTTGTCTGTCTGTCATATCGAGCATATTAGTTACTCTGAGGTGGAGCACTGCTTAATCATAATTTCTGAGAGCCATTGCTGTAACATGAGGAAGACAAACAGCATATTCAGGGTTAATTTTAGTTGAACTGATTTGAGTATTTTATAAGTGGAGGCACAGAATTTTAGTTACTGAACTTCTGAAGTAGATGTTTTTCTTATTTTGTTTTTAGTTTTGTGCCCTCTCACAAAAAGAAAGTTCAAAAACCAAAGCAGTTTCAGTTTTTACTTTTGGCAGTGCAATGGCTTCTTGCCAGAAAAAAAATTATTTTCATGATATGACAGAGATATTCTTTCTCTCATTCCAATTACAGTTGCAGTTAGCTTAGTGGTAGTAATATATTCAGCTGTAAAAATTTTTGCAAACTAGGTAGTATTGCATCAATATTCAAAAATCAGTCTCTCTGCAGCCTCAGAAGTCACAAAAAATGTTTCTACTTAGATACCTCAGGTATTCATAGCCTTTGAATATGCTATCTGAGAAGAGTAAGCAGTAGTGAGCTGCATTAACCTCAGTTTTTATGCAGAGTTCCAGAGTTTCACTGCATCAGGCAATGTATAGATTCTGGATATCAAAAGAAATAAAAGCTAAGCAGTATCGTGAAATATTACTACATTGCCTTTCTTAGCTTGTCTTTTCCATCCAGCTTTTGTCCTGAATTGCAAACCTGGAAATCAGCATGCTTTTTAGGCTCTTATAGGAGATTATGAAGGCATACTGCTCTCTGCTTTCAAGGCAATGATGTTTAATAAATATTTACTAAGCATGAAATAGAGCATGTTATTAAGGAAATACTGTGTCTTACTGGTTGTTCTGTGATTGGGATATTTCTATTGCATTTGCAAGAATTAACACAATGACATTTCATACTGTGCCTCTCTCTCTGTACTGCCACAAGTTTTCCAACAATACACAGTAAAATTTAAGGAAAACAAACAAAAACGCCAAGCAAAACCCAAACCCAATCCTAACCCCCAGATTTTAAAATCTCCCAGCTGGGGTTCTACTGACATTTGATATAAAATGACATGTTTCTCAGGCATATAGTGACACTTCATTTCTATTTGATCATTTTCTTGCTAATGTTTGAACCTTTTTATATAACATGTTTATCTTGCAAAGTCAACCATTACGTTAAAAGCTGAGCTGCAGCCTGGTAAGCAATAAACTGCATTAGTTTATTACCTTGATCTAGTTTGGTTTACTTGCAATGTGCAAAACAACATTTACATTAAGACTTGGATCATAAAAAGCTACTTTGCTTATAAGCAATGTTTTTAATACTCAGTAGGTACAAAAGTTCATAACTTTTTCACATGTTAGGGTGAACCAGCTATGAACTTTCAAATCTAAGACGATATTCAGTTTATGTATGTTCATAAAAGTGGCTGTGCTGTGAGCTACAGCAATGAAACTGATACCTCTAGAAGAGATAACATTGCTACAGGATATTCTTGCTACAGGGAAGCAAGAGTATATGTAAAATGAGTGAATGCTTTGGTCTTATGTGGGTTGTGTGACGAATTTATATGGTCAAGTTAGCATGTGTAGAGAAAAACTAAATTATATATCATGTGAACTCAGTTCTTAGTAGAAGGTGGGAAATTTTGGTCTTCTAGGAAGTCACTACTTAGAGAGAATTCCTTGCTAATAACCACTTCTCAAGTCCTGTTCACTGAAATAAATACATGGAATGGAGACCCTATTAAAGATTTTTGTTCCTGATTGTGTCAAACATTTCTTGTAACAAACGCAGTCTCCTTCGTGACACAAAGTCACCTTTTCTTTCTAAGCTGATACTATAGACTGCCCTTGGAAGTGACCAAGGTAGAGCCATGAATGATAATGATTATGTGTTAAAGATTTTTTTCTTTCATGAGATTGAGTTTAAACATGACTGTCATATTCGGGGAAGACTAATTGCTTCAACAGGAAAGCAGAGATACTGTAACCTCTCTGTCTTGAGTTACAGTTCCATGAGATGCAGCAATTACCTCACTTGTCAAAAAGATGATGTTCAATTCCCTGCCTCTTTTTTTTTTTTTCCTATCTCTCTGGTGCTGCTCAGTGCCTCATGACTCAGGTGTTTGTCATGTTTTGCTTAGTGAGCTAATCTGATTTACCAGCAACCCACTGAAACAAACAACAACCAGAAATGGTAGACTTTTGCCAGCTGTGTCAGTGAGCTAAAATCGGCTCATTAAGAGGGTCAGATGAGGAAAGGTTGAAGTGAGACTTTCTCTCTTTAGCAAAAGTGAGCTAATTGCTTCACTACCAAGCAGTCAGTTTTATAGTTATACGTGAAGCTACTTACAGATGAAATTGAGTTAATGACTAATGTTAGGAGTCCATCCTCCTGATCTCATTACTCACTCAATGACAGTCTGTTCTTTTTGTCTTCATCAACTATGTTGTACAAAGGCTACAGGAAAAAATTCTCTAGCATGTTAAGTAGCATAGTAATTCTGTGGATAATTTCAAGACAGTTTTAAATCTGTATTGGAAACCCCCCACCTTCCTTTATACTTGTGATGAGGAAGGAATTATTTTAAAAAAATGTTAATGTGGTTTGGTAATGTATGAGAAGCCTGAGATGGAGAAAAATATTTCCATAGTTGCTCTAAGTGTGAAAGTAGTTTCAGATTTCTTGCCTGTTTACAATTATATCGGTATGTAGATGCCACAAAAGTAACCCCCTTTTCAGTGAGTGTGAGATACCCTGTGTTACTGTAAGGAAGACTTTGGAGGCTCAAAAGAGAAATAATTGATTAATTATCTAGACAGTGAAAGCAGTATCAGTAGGAAGAGCTCTTGTAATGCAGTACAGTTTTGTTTAGAGGTATTAAGAAAAGTCCTAAACCTTGTTCAACAACTAATAAAAACAGAAATGCAAATAGAAAAAAAATTCATTGTAGATTTTTTTCTAGAAATAATATCGCCCCCCCCCCAAAAAAAATTTTTTTTTTTAATGATTTAGGCTCTTTTGTGTGTTCAGTGTTGTGGGTTTTGCTTTTTGGCCGTGGCTCTTTGTTCTCCTAAATATCCTTAACTTTAGAGGCTACAGTTGCTTGGATGTTTTTAAAATGAGCTTGTAACAAGCAGACTTGTGGGTGGGAGGCTGGAGATGGTAGAATGAGGAAGGGTTTAACTTAGGTTTCTATCAAAACATTTTCACAGTTTTCCCTCCTCTTTCTGTTAAAGCTCAGATGTTCTGAGAAATCTTTGGACCTTCATTTCTTATTTGCAGTCATAGTTCAAATTGTATTCTTAGTCTGAAAGACTTGCAGTCATTCAGAATTCATTCATTTACTTAAGTATTTTTAATAAATTAGACAGAATTTTGGATAAGTGATTCTGTGCTCTTGTTTATCCTGTTTGACTGTAGCATAATCTTCTTAATGTATCTCTTTCCTTCCATTGCATGCTTGGGTAATTTCTCTCAGGTGACTCAACCATTTTTGAAATACAGATGTGTAAAGGAAGAGTTCCATGCAGTATGCTCTACATAGCTTCTCCCCACTTCTAAGATTTTTTTTGCATCGTTATGTACAGTTATCTTCATCTACAATAGAGGATCAGCTGTATTAAACCGGCAGTCCTCCAGAGAATGAATTTTTCTTTCTGGCTTATCCAAGATACTAAGTATCACTTAAATCGAGGCTTTGAGGTCTAAAAATGACAAGCTTCAAAATTTTCTTTAAAGTATTTAGTTAGTCATAGATTCAAGTTGATAAAGCATTAAGAATAGGTTTTATAACTCTGGAGACTTTTACTGATACAAGGATTGCCTCAAAGTTCTGTTGATTCTTGAAAATATTTGTGTAAAGCTTATTGCAATAGTTTGAGTAATTGATAAATGACATTGCACATGTTTAAATGTTTTTTAAAAATTCATTTCAAAAAACCTTTCATGTATTTGAAATTTACTTTTTTTTTTTTCTTTCTCTCCCTTAGTCTCAGACTATGAACTACGTAGGGCAACTTGCAGGACAAGTCCTGGTTACTGTGAAGGAGCTGTACAAAGGCATTAATCAGGCAACCCTTTCGGGATGCATCGATGTCATTGTGGTCCGGCAGCAGGATGGGACATACCAGTGTTCCCCTTTCCATGTCCGATTTGGGAAGCTTGGTGTATTGCGCTCTAAAGAAAAAGTGGTAAGTTCAGAAAGTGGGTCAAAACAAAGTTTTGAGTACCAGTGCATTCCTTTTTTCCCCTCTTCCTTCCTTCCACAGCTCCCCACATTCCCAGTTAGCAGGCCAGTTTAGTCCAGAGCAGTTGCTCATAGATGCTGTACAGGGTGGTAGATTTGGAATGCACAACAGAACTTCTTGTGGTAATCTAAGGACTCTGCAAAAATACTGTGAAAGAAGAGCTTTGACAGCTCTGGACCTATGCACAAAGACTAATACAAATGCATAGACTTCACAGTTGTAAAATGTTTACATGAGGCTATTTACTTACTTATCCAAGTAGGCTGGGGAAGAAATGCTTAATGCTATTTAACTGATCCCAGATGTAAGCAACTCTTTTTGGAATGTGTGAAGGACAGACAAGAGCGTATGTTAAGTGTTGGTGACCTGTTACAAATATCGCTCCTTGTTAGCTGTGTTCAAGGCTGATTTGCAGTAGAAAATGCAGTTATTAATATCCACCAGCAAATGAAAACTGAGACTGAGGCTTCATTTCTGTGTGGGTGTGTTTGAAAGAGAACCTGGTACAATTTCCTGTCCAGCCATTCTGAGATGGTGGTGCTACCCGAGCAGATTGTCCTGCCATCCCCTTTCCATAGGCTTTGTTAATTGTGTTCAGAAAGTGAGTTGGGTTGGGTCGGCTGGAAGATGGAGCTGTTGTGGGGGGACTTTACTGTCAGTTAGGAATACTGTGTATGGCCTGTTGGTGTGCTACCAAAATATGGATTGTTTTAAACAGTAATAAACCCTCAGGATTATATTCTGCTTATTTAAGGAGGTAATGGTTATTGCAGGAAGCTACGCCTCTCTTCATATTTTCATTGTGAAAAGAGAATAAAGTGAAGCTAAAAGAGCAGTTAGGTCAGGTAATTTTTTTGTTAAAAGTCAGTAGTTACAGTTACATGCATTAGAGTTGTATGTTTGTCATAGTGACACAGGTGAGTAGCAGGTTTTGTGTTTATTTTTTGTTTGATTTCTCATGTGTGTTTATTTTAACAAGCATGCTGATGACAAAGAATTTTTAACCTTGACAGTTTTGTAACAGATTACATTACAGTTTTCAACAGGGTACAGAAGAGGTGGTATAGCTGTACTTTTTCTGACCTCTAGGCGAGTGAGATAGGCTTACAACAGGAGTGGTCTGAAACTTGAGTTTGTTAAATGTCTTCAATTACACTTCTGAGTAGCTGAACCAAATTTGAGAGGTTTTCAGTTTCTGGGTACCTCTAAAAAGCTGTTGAATAGTGGAAACATCTACTCTTGATACCTGTTGTACTAGACTGTCAGCATAATTCTCAGCTTTTGCTTGTGTGGATGACTGCTGCTCCTTGTTTCTTCCATCCTGGGAGTTACTGTTCACACAGTTCTCTGAATAGTCAGTTGAGTGTTTGTTACTGCATTGTGGATGCATTTTTCTCTGGCATGTTATGAGGCCAAGATCAATTGGTAGTCCCAAGTTGTGTAGGAACACAAAGTATGCATATCTGTGCTTCAACTTCACGTATATATTAAGGTGTCCAGAAACCAGTGTGAGATATCAGTGCTAAAACTAGAGATGTTTGTATGTCTAAACTAGCACGTAGAAAAGGTGAGGTTTTATAAACTCATGTTGCTGAATTGGAAATGCAAGAAATTATTTTAAAAATAAGCAGTAGTGAAATATATATGATTTTCAGATCAAAATCAGTTATTGTGGGGAAAAAGAAGTGGTTATCTTAAGCATTTAGGTATAGTCCCCATGCATGTTTGGTTATTTACCTAATTTATCATCTCCTATGACTGGGTTTTCTTGGCTAAAAAGTACTTTTTTAGGATAATAAAAACATTATTCTCTGAAAAAACCACTATGGTTGCAGAAGGGTTGTGGTCCTATGTCATACCCCCATAAACTCATGAGCATTCTGCAACACTAACTGGAGTCACAGAAATAATTGTGGCAAGTCTCTTTCCACTTTCAGACAAAGCCTGCCTCCAGGAGGCTTCCAGGTGAAAATTCTGGTATTCAGGATTCAGATTCATACAACTCCAGTTCAGACTGAGATTTAAACATCTGAACAGTCTCAGTCATTCTTCCGTGAAATAAAGACTAGATCAATAATTCTTTGAACAAGATTCAGTCTTTATATAAGTTTATTTTTTTCTTATTTTTCTTGTGGTTGTTCGGCTCTCTGCCAGGAGCATGACGTATTTTGCAGGTGAACAAACTAAAGACCATTATGACAGACTTGCATCAGAAAGAGAGAGGAGAAAGGGACGCCATTATACAGTGAAACAAAGTTTACACTCAGAGCTAAGTGGACCGTGAGGTCAGAGCTTTCCCCATGATGAATTATTTACAATAAATTGTCTCTTTCCACAGATTGATATAGAAATTAATGGCGATGCTGTTGATCTTCATATGAAACTGGGTGACAATGGAGAAGCTTTCTTTGTGCAAGAAACCGAGGAGGAAAATGTAAGGGCTTTGTGCTTCTTGATGGCTACAATGTAGTATTAACAGAGTAATGGGTTAAAAATGCTTCATACAGTGTTGTCAATGTCCTCACTTCTGTGAAAGCTAGATTTTCTGTAACTGAATCTTAATGTCTCTTTCATATGTTGCCAAGATGTTTGATGCTTTGTATAATTTTGCCGCCAGTAATAATAAAGTAACTAATTACTTTTATTAATTAGAGCATTATTTGGAAAGTGTGTTGAAGTATTTTTTATTTTGTTTTAGTTAATTCATTCTTGTTGAATGCAGTTACACTGGTTGTGGTGTCTTACGATAATTTTTGCCTTGCTTCCATATAGGTTGTGCCTGTAGTAATAAAGGTAGTCTATTTTTGGGGCATATTTTTAATTTGCCTTACAAATTTTAGCCCAGTTTTTCGTAATTTTCTTTATGATACTTTCACCAGGTAACTGTAACTTCTTTGACTTGAGAATTTATTTCCCAAGAATCTCTTGCAGCTGGAAGCTGATGAGCCCCTGAAAAACAGGAATAACGGTTCATTTTTACTCTGATTTCCTAAGGATATGGGAGTTATGTAATCACAACATTGGGCAGTCCTGAGCATTGCTTCTGATCACTTTTGAATCTGTTGGCATTTTTCAGCAAGTCTGGGGGAAAGAAGATCTCAGTACAACCTTCCAAAAGGTTTAATGAAAATAGTCAGAAGAGAGAGGAAAAAAATGGTCTCAGTGAAGTAAAAGATAAAGTGTGAATTTCCTCTTGGAATCAGTCTTTCAAGGAAATAAGATTGATCCAGTTTTTGGTTTAGGGTGCTGCTTGTTTACTGTGAGGGATCAGAGGAAGCTCTCATCTTGAAAGGAGTTAATAACAGTTTAAAGTGGAAGGCAAAAATAAGCATTAAGACCCCAAATGATAACTTGGGGTCAGGATTCATAAGCAGAAGGAAGGCTGGGTTCTGTGTCAGTGTACACCATGATTAAAATAAAAACTGAAAGCAGTTTTTTATAGATCTAGACCGTGTCAGACATTGATGGGAACTGATCAGTCCTACGACTTTCGGAAAGCAGGGGTGATAACCACTGCCTTTGTCCCCAGTACAACATTTTAAGGGAGCTGTTGCACATGCATAGTACATTTTGATTTATAACAAGAGTGTCTTGTCTGTGTCTAACGTGTTCTTGAAAGCTGGTAGTTCATGCTGAAAATATAGATCAAGTTTGCTACAAAGCAAAACTGAGTTATTTTTACTGCTTTTAGGCATTTTTCTTTTCCTGCAACTGACCAACACCTGTTTGTTTGCCTCTTGAAGCTATGCTTAAGGGATAAGTCATAAATCTCTCATTGATTTTTCTTTTTTTTTCCCTTGGGGGGGATTCAGAATGGTCCTTTAAGGGATCAGTCTTCGCATTTTTCGCATCTTGACATTCACAAGTAATACCACTCACCTCAATAATGTAAATCAAGACAAATTTTCAGCCAGTTTTCTTTTAACCTTTTTACGTGATTTATTTATTTGTTTATTTGTTCTTGATTATTTATCACTAATGGTGTAGAATATTAACTTTAGTTTAGGTGCTAGCATTTTATTTCAAGGTTTTCACAATGCAAAATCTGTGTATCATCACCGTTGTATAAGGCAGTATTTTGTTCTCCTTTCTCTACTTCACTCTACTTTACAACCAGTGGAACAAAATCTGTTCTCTTAACTGTTAATCTGCTCCGTAACTCTTAACTCAATGAAAAATTTCAATTTAGTGTTAAATAGCAGATAAGACTTTGAACACATCAGAAGTAATATCAGTGCTCTGGCTGTGTCTCATCAGTGTTTCTGACTAATCTTCTGTACAATAGTCCAGTAAAATAACAGACATCTTGTAATTACTTCTATTTTCTACCATAAAATTGAGTTCCATAACTTTTTCTCTTCATTATGCAAATTCTTCTGCTTTTGTTCCACCTTGTCTTTGTCCCTTCACAGTGTGTTTCTTTCAGACTAGGTGTCAATGTCTTTTCACTTTCTTGTTATGATGTAAATAAACCTCAGGCAGTCCATAGCTAAAGCTTTTCCCTTAAAGGACAGTGGGTTGTAATTAGTTGAGGGTTGGTTGTTTGTATGTTGGTTTTAATGTGAGTAAATTATAGTTGAGCTTTTCTTTTTGAAAGATACTTTAGATAAATAATGTCTGACATGTATGACATGACTGAAGGCGCCTTCACCAATTTTGTGGGTAACAGTGAACTGGGAGGAGAGGTGGGCAGGTCAGAAAAAGAGGCACCACAGAGAAGCAGCTTGGCAGGCTGGGAGACTGGACCAACAAGATCTGCACAAGGTTTAACCAAGATACACGTGCAGTGTCTCATAAGGGTTGGAAGCGGAGGGTGGCACACACAGCAGTGCAGGCTGGGATCTGACTGCATGAGATGCATCTCTGCATCCCCTGGCCAGCAGCATGCCTTGGCTGCAGTCAAGGCAAATGTGTCCCAGGCAGCATCAGCAATAGCACAGCCAGCACATGGAGGGATGTGGGGTTGTCCTGCTCAGCTTGGTGTATGTTAGATCAGATCTGGAACACAGTTCTGGTCTCCCCAGTTCAGGAGAGATGTGGAAAATTGGAGACAGTCTGGTAGAGGGCTGGAGAAATTGAAATAGGAAGAAAAGTTGCTGGAACTTGTTCTGTTGAGCCTAGAGAGGATTCAGGGGAATCTAACCACAGTCTTGCAGTAGAGGTTGTTGTAGAACAGACAGAGACTCTCTTCACAAGGCTGCCTAATGATAAAATGGGGTGAAGGGCACAGGGGAAAATATCAGCTAGATATAAGGAAAATCCTTCTGTACAAAAGCAATATAGGACAGGAATAGGTTGCCTAGAGAAGTGATAGACTCCCTCCCTAGAAATACTCAACCTTTGGCTTGACAAGGCCCTGGATGACCTAACCCGAGGCCCTGCTTTTGACAGAAGATTGAACCAGATGGTGTCCAGATGTCCCTTTCAACTTTTGCTTTCCCATGAATCTGTTTCAAAATAAACAGGGGATTTAATTAGCCTTTTTTTATTAACACATGTAATAAGCATGGAACTGGCATGCTCGGGGCAGATAACTCCAAAAACATTCCACCGACTGGGTATTTGCTTTGCTGGCAAAATCAGTTGTTTGTGTCTGAAACTGTAAGAGTACTAACATGCATTTTTCTGAACTTCTTGAACTTCTTGTAATCACTCTAGTGAACTTGGTGATACTTCTGGATATCAGCTTCATACCACTGGGCTTCTGTATGGCTTTGTGTCTAAACATAGGTACAAGGGTTAATCTGTAGCTGACAACTATACTGTGTGCACAAAACAAAGTGGAAAAAAATAGCTTTTTCTTTTTTTAATTTTTTTTCCTTAGGAAAAAGTTCCTGCTTATTTGGCAACATCTCCAATACCCACTGAAGATCAGTTTTTTAAAGACACTGACAATCATTTGAAATCAGGTGAAAATGAGAGGCCATGTGCAAACTCAGAAATTCCACATTCTGCAGAAACAGAGACTGTATTTACCCCAGGTTCTGTGAAAAAGAAAAAAAGAAGAAGAAAGAAATACAAACAAGATATCAGGAAAGAAGATCAGATCTCTTCTGCTGGGACTGAAGAGATTTTTGAAATGGAAATAAGCTCAGATGATGAGAAAAGTGTACAGCCCCTTAGGTAAGTTCTTAGGTAGTTGCTGTTTTCCCTGTTACCACTGAACGTTTAAAAGGTGATATGTTCATTTCCTGTATGCAGGTATTGCATAAGTGTTGGTAGGCTCTGCCTAGGCCTTTCCTCAAGCAAACAAACAAAACTCCAAACTGGTATCTTCCAAATCTTCACAGATTCACCTTAAAGCTGGGCCTTTTTTAATGAACAAGAAGTGCAGTTAAGCCCATTGTAGTGAAGAAGTGTTGTTGTGATCTGTTGTGTGACTGAGAAAGTTTCAGTGTAATTTCTCTGATGAGGCAGAGTGATCTTCTGGTGTGTTTGGTAACTTCTAGGTAGGTTGCAGTGTGGAATGTGTGGTAGTACACCACATTTGAATTTGGCTTCTCTGTAACCTGACGTTTACTTTGGCAACTGAAAACTATATAAATGAATGTCCCTTCACATTAGTGAAGAGAATTCTTTATAAGTATATGAAGAAAAGAAAAAAAAAAAAAAAGAGGAAAAAGAATTAGTCCTGTATTTTTGAAGTAAATAAATTCTTAGTAAAGTTTGTGCTAAAGTGGTAGCACATACTAACACACTGAAGAGATCTATAGGGTAGTAGGAAAGATTAAGATTATACATGAAAGCTATCAAGCATATGAATGCTTAAAGTCCAGGAAAAAACTACCTGTCAGGACTTAGCTTTCAAAGAAATCTAGGTGTTTCACTGGACAGCATTGTTATTAAATACAATACTGTCTGAATAAATTCAAGTTCAGGTCTGGGAATTGCAAGAATGTTTTGGTGTAAGAGAATAAAATATAACTGAAAAAACTCCCTCAGTATGGATCTTCAAAGGAGTCTCAAATTTAGTAAGTACCAGCCAAAAAAGTTAGTGCAACAGAAAAACATGAATCTGTTATTATACCTATGATCAGTAAAACACAACAAACAAAATTTGGATTTTAAAGTGTTTTTTAGAGCGTCTGTGGCTTTGTTAGTTCATATGCTTTATTTTATTAGTGTTATATTTATGTCAAGGAATTGTCATTTAGGTATTCACTGCTCTGTTTAAGTCTGGGAATTGGCATGTTGTTTAGTTTGAGATTTTTATCTTTTTTTTCAGTTTAAGAAAAGGAAGACTTTTACTCAGTCTTTAGTGTGCAGTTATTAAGACAACAATAAACTTGTCATAGTGAAACCATCAAAAATAAAAACAACCGTCAAGTACAGGAAGAGAAAATATAACTCGATAATTGTTTATTCTTTATTTAACGTCTCATTACAAAGGCATGAAGTATTTAGAAATGTCATGTTAATAAGGGCTGCTTTCATCCAGTGTTTAGGATTCAAATTGCTGTTGTAGCAATCATCTTACTTTGACTAGAGAGGAATAAAAAAATGGTGTGTTTGACAGAAATGTCGAATGTTTAGTCATAACTGAACTTACCATGGTGTTTTCATCAAGTTTACTCTGGTTTTATTTTTTGTACCCTTTAGAATGAAAGTTTGGCAAGGTTTTTTATTTGTAATCTTTATTTTTTTTAACATGAATAAGCAGAAACAGCAGTAGAAATACATCATCAGACAGTGTTGTAAAGTGAAAGGAAGATGATTTTGTAAAAGAATGTGTTTTCTTGTGAACAGCAAGTAAATGCAGGACAGAAACAAAAATACATTGTAATGGTGAAGGCCCACAGACAGTAGGTTTGTGGCTCTGTGTCACTTAGTGAAGTTTATATACTCTCATTCCAGTGGGCTACCAGGGCAGGAAATAAAATGCCTTGCAATAGGCATGTACTTGTTCTCTTCCCAGCTAAAAATATGATTGTGAAAAAGTGTTCATAAGTTTTCTTTTCAAACCCCATGGGGATGTAAGTTGGTATCAGTAGGTTTGTTTGAGATTGTGTTTTGGTTGCCTGCTTTTGGGGGTTTTTTTACTTAAAAATGTGTGGCTCTGAAGAGGAGGAAGAAAGATAAGTAACTAGAAACTTAACTGTTATTAGACATAGCTTCAGATTTCAAAGTGAAACTAGGAAAGGAAAAGGGAGGCTGATATTTTAACAGGAAGGTCAAAAATTCAGTCAGAGGTGCCAGTATGTAATGTCTTATCTCTTTGGTTTTTTATAAAGCAGAAAGCAAGCTGTTTCCTGTTTCTTGGGAAAATCTATTACCAAGTGTTTATCAGCTTTTTTCAAAATATGTCCTTTGTCTTTTCCAGCTGTGATTTAGATACGTTAGTAGTGCTGGACTTATATAAAATAATACCAGGAAGACTAAGATTACAGTATGTATAACTCAGAAATAGAGGGTATTATTTCTCCAGTGCTAAGGGTTTTAAAGGGTTAAAGTAGTTATCTGTCTCTGAAATATCATATGTTTATTTAGACTATATGTAAAGTGGACAACAATGAGAAGTGGAAGTACGGTTTATAAATCTTGCAAAATAGCTTAGAATTGATAGTGCAGCTTGAAGTTACAAGTTGATGCATACTGATTTTCCCCTTGTATTTTCAATAATCTTCGACTGAGTTTGGATTTTTAACTTTTGTGTTTATCCACTTATCAGTTAAATTTGATTTTTAGGATCCTTTGTATGGACCCTTTTTGTTGCCGATTTCCAGTGAATAAAATCTGTTCATTTCCACCCATGTCTCATCTTGCCTCCCTCCCCACTGAAGTGAAAATATTGAGGACCTCTAATTTTTTTTGTGTTTACTTAGTTGTTCAATCATACTTTTTTCCTCTTTTGGAGATACTTAGTACTGCCTGCAAAGATGGTATGAAACATATTTCTGTCACGCTTAGCTTAGTTTATGAATACAAACGATGTACAGTCTCTGCAGTTCTCAAGTCAGGCAGCATCATCAGGTTTCATAAGAATGCTACTGCAGAATAAGAAGTGGAGCTACAAAGACATTTTTAGAGTTCAGCATTTACCATAATCTAGACTGTCTTCCAAATGAAAGACTTGGGCAAATGAGGTAGATCACTGTCGCTGCTTAGTGTATAATTGAGTAAGCATGTAAATTCTAAATATTTACACATTTGATGATAGCAAAATAATTTCATTCCTCCCTCCATAAGAGAAATGAACATTACCATTCCAAAACAAATCCAGTGCAACTGTGCACTGGAATAAAAATAGTGGGTTTTTTCATAATAATGGCTTAAAATAATTTCTATTGCATTTTGCACACAAATTCCAGGCATGTCTTCCTTGTATTCTTATCTACTGTATAGCCATGATGCCCTTGATCTAACCTCAAAACAAGTTAGTTGTATCCTGAGAATAGGTATTTATTCAGTTAAATTCAGAAAGCTGTAATAAGATCTGAAGGTACTCTTATGATGGTAATATTTCAAGGGGACTTCTGTGTAAAATAGGGTGTATGCCTGTTCAGTGCGTCTAACTGTTGGTTGGGTTTGGGTCTTTGATGTAGATACTGAGTAGACTTCCCACTGCAAAACAAACCCCACTGTTCAGAAAAGTGCAGTATTTTATGTCCTTGTTGTAGATGATGTTAATTTGTAAGCTCTTGGGTAACTTGTGATGCTAGTACTTACACCTGGTTTCTTACTGTTTTAATCTGTCAAATGTACATTGTCAAAAGTAAGCTTTCTAATTTAACTTTCCCTGTGATTGTAAGATGCACATAGTAAAGTTTATGTGTAAAAAATTTATGTTCATCTTTGTGTTTTGGTAATATTATTTGTCTCTGTAGAGCAATATCATTTACCACTAGAGTAGTATCATTTATGCTATTGTGATTTCTTCAGTATTAACTTGTAGGAGTAGTAGATTTTTAAATTTGCAATATTTTCAAGTATTAATAATAGTTTTAAAATACATTCTAAGTTACATAAAGGTGTCTTTCAAACAAGTCCTTACTTTTGTTCTTAGATTTTTAATAACATCTATGTAATTTTTTTTACTGAATTAGTAATGCAAATTTCTTATAGCTGACTTTGTCTTATGTGTCTCTACAGAGGATCCTCAAATTCATCACCAAAGGGTGAAGAGCAAAAAGAATCTTTGATTTATCATTCGAAGGATCATTACCCCTTATCTGATGGAGACTGGTCCCCTCTGGAGAAGTAAGTCACTTTGTAATGTCATTGCCTGTTGTATAGTGATGAATAATTGTAAAAAAAATTACTGTGCCTTTATGTTCAATTTCCCGCTGATCTGTAAAACTATTAAACTTACACAACTTCTGTGATATCAAATACAGCATTTGATACTAATTTGAAACTTCAGGAACTTTACTAAATGTATTATTTTACTGTTAAAGAGAGGAAATACAGTTAATGAGCTTTCCTCAGGCTGAGAAGGGTATTGAAAATGAGTATGGTTCCCTGTGATTCACCCTATCACGAGCAATACTTGATCTGCCAGAACACGGAAGTGTTGAGTATGTAAGGTACATCTTGCTGTGTGAAGTAATCTGCATTGCTCAAGGTAAAGCTAGATCCTAAACTTGAATCGTATTCCGCTTCAGAACAGGGGGTTTGCTGGAGTTCTGGTATCTTTCTTTGTCCAGAGATACTGAAATCAGCATCAGTTGACTGTGGATTCTTTAAAATGGCATAATACAGCTTGCCAGTCAGCTTTTGCTGTGACCAGGGCACTTCTGTTTGTACGTTCAAGTGCATTCTTCAGTTTCTGATGTTCATGCTATTCCTCTTGCATTCAGTTTGTAGATTTTTCAAGGCTCACACTTTGGGTTTCACCACTCTAACCTCAATCTCTGTATGCATAAGAAAGCACTCTGTGCATATGTGGTAGTATTTACGGTAAATTTCATACTTTCCCTGAACCTTGGACATGCAGGAGAGGGCATATATGTCTCACATAGCATGCTAAGTAGTATCTTGATTCATCTGAACTCTTTGGCAAGTGTCTAGTTTTACTGCTCTTCAGTTTGATGGAGGAATCTGCCTCATAGCAGATACATTCACAAGGTCGGTGAGGATTACTGGTCAGCCTTTTGTGATGGCCATTGTTGCTTGTTACCTTCTCAGTGCACAGGTGCATGTTCTTCTGTATCAACAGGTGGTGCAGAATAGAAGAGCTCAACTTCAGCCAGTATTTTTTGAAGTGTGTATGACCTCTCTGCTTGAGGTGTTTGCAGGGCTGTGGCCTCAGTGGAGTCACAATGTACCACGCCATGTTTGGTGCCTGCTAATTCCCCCAGTGCATAGCTGGTTAATGAACAGAAGCAGTTGGACAGGAAATGCCATTATCATTCCTTTTCAAGTTTTGGGCTGACAACCACATCCTCAGTTACACTTAATGAGATGTAGTCTTCAAATGTTCCCCAAAGGTTTGTGGTTTGTGACTGAAAAGCAGTCACAGTGTTTGACCCAAAGGATTGGTACATTGCTGTGTGGATTGTATCACCTAGATGACTGTAGCATGGAGGCTGATTCTTGTTTTCAGTTTATAAAACTCTGAGCTAGTGTAAACTAGTAGATTATATCTGGGAGAGATGATTCATGCATCTCTTCTCATTTATGTGTTTAGGGGCAAGTGTGCTGCAAGAACTTGTTTGTGCCTCATGTGAGGTACCTAGGTCTTTCAGTTTTGGGGTTGCTTTTTAACAAAAAGCTACCCAGTCCAGCTTGCAGTTCAACAGAGAAATTGGCAATTTTCCTTTCTGTCTTTGAGGAGGGCATTGGGTAGGGGATTCTCTCACAAGAGCCATCTAGAAGAAGAGAAATTTTGCTTTCTCCTAAGCCATCAAAGAAAGATTTTATCATGTAGCTATTGTATAGCAGAAGAGAAATGGGAAGTTTTAATAACCTCCTTTTTGGCGATCTGAAAAAGCTAACTAACTTGTAGTTCAGTTGGTTGTCTTGCTCTTCAGAACCCTTGCAAGGAGCTTAAGAAAGAAAACAGACCAAGTCCTTTCCATAAGGACACTTCTGTTTGTCCTACTCACTATAATAAGATGTTATACCTGATGCCATCAGTGTTCCTCCTATTTTAACAAGCAGTGTTGGCATGACTAGGGCACTATTACAAGTATGGGCCTTTTGGCTAAAGACTTCTGTCCAAGAGTGACAGTGGAGAACATATTTTGGGGGAAGTGGAACAGACGTAGGGTCCCAAAGCCCTGAAATACTCAGTCTTTTGCAGGTACTGCTCAGTATTAAGAATTAGGCTTAGAAACAGGTTAATATTCTGCATGGCTTCCAGTTGACTTGTGGTGTAGGTGAAATAAGTTATTTGACATGTAGGGAAAGTTAGTTTGTATTCTTCTTGAAAACAAAGATGTACATGTATTTTCATCAGTGTGTTACACTGCCCTTTTAACAGTACAGAAAATGTGATTTCTGTGTGACATTGTTAATGAAGTACTGAGGGGGGAAATAGCAGTTTTCTTTTTATGTCCATGGGTCATGAAGGCTGGAAGTTGTCTGAAATGATGAATTACTACTGTAGAGATGTTTAAATGTCCTTCTGTCTTGGATTTTTGAGGTGTCATCTCAGAGCACCATGAGGGATTCTTACTGTTTGGATTGTGATCTGTGTAGTGTCTATTGTGATCACAGTTTAGTCCTGTAGTTAGTTACAAAGCCTGAGTTCCTCAAACCTTCAGAAATTTTGATGTGTAGTACTGAATTAGGTAACTAATCTTTGCAGGAATTTTGTATGGAAAAAAAATCCATAAATTAAATATCTGTAGGGAGTTACTTTAAAATTTTCATTACATCATTGAACAGGCCAGGTTTGGAGTGACCTCAAAAGTTCATCTGGCCTAACCTTTTATAGGAGGGGGAGCCTCAAAGAGATGGTCTAGCACCCAGACCAGTCACAAATTACAAGTGCAACAAGTGCAAAGACAAGTGTGAAATCCTGTACTGGGATGACACAGCTAAAGAACCCAGTACAGGCTGGGATCTGTGTGGTTGGGAGCTGCCTTGCTGACCTGGGAGACAGCAAGGTGAGCATGAGTCAGCAGAGCACGGCTGCAGCAACAAAGGCAAACTGGATCCTGGGCTGCACCCACTGGGGCATTAGTGACAGAGATGTGATTATCCCTCTCCACTCAGTGCTGGTCAGGCCACACACAGAGGGCTGTGTCCAGTTCTGGTCCCTACATTTTAGAATCAGTTACTGAGATTTTTTTATATAAACCCAAACCATAATATGTTATGAATGTCAAAGTGTAAAAAGAACAGCATTTCTGTAATGTGCAATATAATTGCCCTGTTCAAGGAAGGGTAGACAAAACCTTGTGTTTCCTTTAATCTCTTAAGATCTTAAGTGCAAAATGATTTTGAAATCACTCCTTTCTAGCATTTTGTAGAGTGTTCTTCTGGCTTAAAAGTAATCCTGGCTAAATTAGATTTCAGAGGTCTGTTTCTGATTTATGGATAATAACCACTGTAGGAAAAAATAGGATGGATTTTAAAGGTCATGTAGTCCAAACACATCTGAAAGAAGTTTTCAAGTAATCTCCTGTCCCTCTCCTAAGTTATCTTCTGAATTTTTTTTTCTTTGCACTGGGAATTGATGTTGTTTTGTGGACTTGTGAGTTAGTTTGCAAGACTTCTATTACTGAAGTCTCTGTATAGCAAGCTGAAATGCTATATTTTTACAGAGGTAAGGAACTTAAAACTATTTTCTGTCTTACTTTTAAATAAACTTTTTAGTTTTGTTCTTGTTTTGTTTGAAAAAATGGAACATTGGCTGAGGGGAGAGCTATTTCTGCACTGCAGATACAGTGGAGGAATCTGTTTAGTGTGATCACTATGTACGTCCTTTAATGTCTTTAATGTGATTTTGGTTTTAACCTAATTTCTCACCGTTTGAAAACCCTGCTGGGCTCCTTGCCATGTTGCCAAATAATTGAAGCTCTGTTAAGCTGTTGAAAACTCTACCAACAGTAGCTGCACAACAAATGCATTAATGCATTTTAAACACTGGCTTTCTTTTTTCTTCTTTTTTTTTTTTTTTTTAATTCTTATTGATTTGGTTAGCGCTTTCTCTGAGCAAGTCTGCCCTAAAAGTGATTCAGAACTAGAAGTTAAGCCTGCTGAGAGCCTGCTCAGATCTGAATCTCACATGGAATGGACATGGGGAGGATTCCCAGAATCAACCAAGGTAAATTTCTTTAATGTCTCTAGCTTTGTAACTGAGTTTTGGCATATTTAAGACTGCCCTAGGAGAGGATTGGAAATCTGCTGCTGTTGTTCAGAAAGATACGGCTGAAATGGGGAAGTAGCAGCCCCTTGTGGCAGGCAGAGGGAGTCAGCTTTGTTGAGTTCAAAACCTGCTCAGCAAAGTAATCCCAGAAAACCTAGCAGTTAAAGTCTGACGCTTTTTAAATTTTTAGTTAAAACCTGAAGGAAACAACTTGAGAAATTAATTTTCTTTACTGTAGAGTAAGTTTTAGTTCAGTCCAGAGGAACTGTAACCTTGATAAGAGTAAATTTGGTATCTAACAGAGGCCCTGAGACATCTGCACTTAAGCTTTGTCCTTGCTGTGGTTTGGTCAAGTCAACACTTCCTCTATGCCAGTTTCTTTACTGGACTTGTAAATTAGCTCATGAAAATTCTTTTGCAGGGAACTTTGCTAATATGGTGGGACATGTTTTATGTTGCTAAAATACTTGTTTAAATTATTTACTGGTTTACTTGTGACCAGAACTTGTACCACAAGTACAAACTTAGTGTTTAGAGCAGAATAAAACTAACAGGTGAAGTGAAAGGATTGACTAGACTTTTGCTTTCCAGATAAGTAAGAAAGAAAAACTGGAGCACTGCAGAACAGCTACCATTACTCCATCAGAGAAGACTCATTTTAGGGTCATCCTCAGCTCTGATGAAGTTGAAGACGATGATGATGTGAAAGATTCTGTCTGTACAGTACTGAAACCTGAGCCAAGAACTCATCCTCTGCTTAAGCAGATGGATGTTAAAGACTCTCTTGCTTCTGCAATCGTAGAACCACAAGTTCCATTGCCATTGGATGGTGATCATCATTCCAGAATATTGGTGGATCCTTTACCAGAAACAAAGCCAACAGCCAAAACTGACTCTCCTTCAAAAAAGAAAGGTATGGAATAAAGCTCCTGATTCTTGCCTTCAGTGTGATCTACCAAACTTGAGGTCATAGTGGAAAAAGTATAAATGTGCCTTTTCAGTTTTTCCTATTTAAAATTTTATCTGACTAAAATTATAATGAAACTCTGGAACTTACAAATCATACAAATTAGTCTGAATCTTCCATGATTATGTTTGTATTTAAC
Organism: Coloeus monedula; assembly: GCF_965178545.1. Classification (NCBI taxonomy): domain Eukaryota; kingdom Metazoa; phylum Chordata; class Aves; order Passeriformes; family Corvidae; genus Coloeus; species Coloeus monedula. The sequence continues at coordinate 109,828,522 of NC_138781.1, forward strand.
GTGTCTGGGAAACTTCATTTTAGTAATCGTAATTTTTAAAATTAACAGGGGTGCACAAGCGAAGTCATCATCAAGGCCCTGATGATATTTACTTGGATGACCTAAAGGCTTTGGAACCAGAAGTTGCAGCACTCTACTTTCCCAAAAGGTAATTTTGAAGTAAAATGCTGTAAATCTGGGGTAATTCTGCAGTTGCATTACCGGAGTCATTACATATATTATTTATGCACCAGTTCTGATAAAAAGAATCGCACTTTGTGTTTTTAGGCTTTTGTGAAGTAATCAGTACTAACCTCATTGTGAAAATTCTAGTTTGACAAGAAACACATAGAAAGATCACATGGGAGGTGACTACTGAGAGTTACCTGTTTGTGGAACCTCTGTGTTCTGCAGACATAGAGGGGAGTGCATTGAAACTGCACTTGTGTCAGTACTCTTGTTTAGCCATATTGTGGACTTTGCAGTGGATCAAAGTAGTAACTAGCCTTAAATGACAGTGTGACTTTTTTTTTATGTCATTTTTCTTTTCTGTTGTGCTTTTTCCAACAGACGGTGTTCTGAAAACACCAAAAGCAGTGCCCTATTTTTCCTTTCTCTTACTTTACAACTTTCTGGTAAAAATTGAGGAGCACGGTATTCTGCAGAAGCTGAATGTAGAGGATGTTTTCTTAATTTAAATCCAATTTGGCAAGAAATGTAATTATTGCCCAGTTTAGTGGAATGTTAGGAGAACTGGAAGCAGTCTGCCAATATTTTGAAGGGTTGGTGTGGGTGTGTGTCTGGGGTTTTTGTTTGGTTGGGTTTAAATTTATGTTATGAAATGCTGTAAAAATGCAAAAGCAAGAAATTTTTTTTTTTTGAGTAATCACGTAGTGTGTTCTGTAACCTAAAATCTGTACATTTTTTTTAAAGTAAAATACTTTTCACTTTCCTTTAGTGATTCTGATCCTGGCTTCAGGCAGTGGACAGAGTCAGATACCCTTTCTGGTTCCCAGTCACCCCAGTCAGTGGGAAGTGCTGCTGCTGATAGTGGTACAGAGTGCATGTCTGATTCTGCTATGGACTTGCCTGATGTTACACTTTCGCTTTGTGGAGGTCTCAATGAAAATGGAGAGATTTCTAAAGGTATGTGAAAGACTAAAGCATAAAGGGGAATAGAGCTCAGGCAGCTAAACAAATGAAGTGGCTTGAATGCTCTGATTTCCTCCTCACAAAACTTTAGCTTGTTACTATGCTCACGTTGAGAAAAGGGGATAGAAAATCTTCGTTTTTCTAAAATTCACAAGCATTTGCTAAGCAGAGATAGCAGAATTTAACCTCAGATAAATCAAGAACACTTGATGTCTTGAGAAGCTTTCTGTCTCCTTTTTTGTACTATGTATTGTTTATCTGACCAACTACATTGATTTCTGGCTGCAAGTCCTTGCTTAGTCCTGTATAAATCTTAACAATTCATCTTCTTTCCAATTGCCTGATTTTTCCTCTTTTTCAGTTTTTTTCAAGTGATAAAAAAACCCCTCTGTGTTGGACTATTTTTTCTGCTCTTCTTCTTCTTCTGTCCTAAATGATTGTTAACCTCTAGACTTTTATCAGCTGACTATTCTCTTTTAATGCTTTAGTTTGTTTAATATTGAAGTCATATGTATTTTTGAGGGAGCTTTTAGGAGCATAAAATCTTCATGGACATGTACTACAGTGTTTTCATATTACTTTTTTAAATGGTCATCCAGTCTCTAATACATTTAGTGAAATTTAGGTGCTTATTAATAAAAACTCAGGTAACATGAGTTCTCGTGGTAACATGGTAGTAATACTGGATTTGATTAGAAAAAAAGGATGTCTTGATTGCAGAGTCTTACACTAAATCATGGATTTCTGCAAACATGTATAGAGACTAGTTATGAAAATGCTAGTTAGTGATAGTAGCTTTTCAAACCTGAAAAGCTGATATCACCCTTCCCCCTCTTCTTTTAGTGTAGAATGTAGGCCCCTTACCCGCCATCACAATTTTTGAAGAAAACTTGTCTAGACAAGCATGGCTTTCTTTTTCCAACCTTTGGACTGAATTAGTTCCTCCTTATCCTTCCTCTTCTCATTCCCTAATGCTCTTTACTGTGACTGTTGAAGTGGTACAAGGCTTTTTCTGTAGGGATGAGGCAGTCACAGGATCCTTGACAGGTAGGCCACATTAGCCCATCTTCAGTGATGCTGCAAGATCAGCAGAGACTCTGAAATGACAAAAAGGTTTTCCTAGATATAGACTAATCAGACATCTTGGGATTTTTTATTATTAATTTCTAATTAAAATCTCTTTCTATTGCAGAAAAATTCATGGAACATATTATTACTTATCATGAATTTGCTGAAAACCCTGGACTCATAGACAATCCTAATTTGGTAATACGGATTTATAACAGGTAAATTCTCAGTGTCATGTAACTAGGTCATAGAAAATCCCATTTCAGATCTTGTCTCTGAAGTGAGCACATTTCTCAGCATCTATTGCAATTTGTGTGTAAATCTGTTTGAACCAAAGATTTGCATTAAATTTAGCTTTAGCTTAAGTGAGATTTTTTTTCTGCAATTGCCACTGATGTTGAATTGTATATATTAAAATAACTCTGCTTGCAGAAAATGTTAATATTAGTGGTTTGGCAGCAAATACATATTTTCATCAACACAAGGGCAAGTTTTCATGCTGGTATTTATTGATCTGTAGTCAGATTTTGTAATATCTTACCAAAAACGTGTTTTAAAACAGGTATTATAACTGGGCATTGGCTGCTCCGATGATTCTGAGTTTGCAGGTGTTCCAGAAGAGTTTGCCTAAGGTAAATAGATAAATGCATACTTTCTTTGAAAATTTTGTGTGTAGTAACACCTGATTATCTCTTTGTTTTTCTATACAAATTAAAAACACGTCTAATTTTTCAGGCCACTGTTGAGTCTTGGGTCAAAGAAAAGATGCCAAAGAAGTCTGGACGGTGGTGGTTCTGGCGCAAGAAAGAAAGCATGACTAAGCAGGTGACTGAGGCCTACTGTGATTTTTTTTTTTTTTTTTTTTTTTTTTTTTTTGTGTTAAAAGATGAAAAAGGTGTTAAAAGGTTAGGTGTTAAAAGATGAAAAAATTATAATTTGTCAGCAGTACCTCAAAACAGCGCTCATATAGCTCAGTGTCACTGATGGCCAGCTGAGAGTTGCATAGCTGTAGCTGCATCTGTTCATTTAGATTCAGACTGCATCATTGCCTGGTGTTACTAGTTTCTTCAACAAAATTTACTGTATTCAGCTGTTGTACATTATTCTTTAAATTCTTTCTTCTAAGCCATAAGCAGTTATCAAAGCTACTCTTCAATCACTGCAGTATGTTTTAGGAATATACACACAAATAAATATGTATGTGCTGTACTGCATAATAGTTAAGCTGAGACACCCCATTTTAGTCTAAATCAAGCTTTCTTAACCTTGAGTATGGGCCTTAAACTTGCGCACAGAAAAGCGATTTATAAGCTTAAAAGATTGACAGCTCCTTTAATGCTAAATTCATTGTGTTAATCTAGCAGTTCTCAATTTCTGGCACACAGTTTTGTTTCCTGAAATAATGAAAAGCTTTAATAGATAATTTCTTCATAAGCATCCTTTTGTTAAATAATTTTTAGAACTTATTATGTAGAATGGATGGTTCTGAGACTTGATATAGTTTATGTACTACTTTTGTAGCTGTTTTTCACTTGAATTGGTTTAAAATGCTTAAAATGTCAATATGTTCTTTATTATCCTGTTGCTTTAGATACCAGAGGCCAAAGAGGGGAAAACTGAGACACAAAGAGCAAATGAACTGCCAGCAACTATAAAAGAGCAAGTTAATAGTAGGTGTGTTCCTGTCTGAAGACTTATTTGTGGACCGAATTGTATCTTCTTTTCCTTTTTTTTCTTTTCTTTTGGAATGAAGAATTCAGTATTAATGTACTGTGGGGAAAAAACATTTTCCTGTAAGCTACTGAAGAGGAACCAGATGTGTATAGCAAACAATTCAGCAAAATAATGTGGCAGCAAACATTGTAGGAACTACAAATACACTACAATTATTTCCTAAATCCTATTGTGTTTACTTCTTAAATCATAACATAACTGACAGAACAAATACGTACCTGGTAACCTTTATCAATAGGCCACTGCTCTGTAAATACAGTGATACTGTTTCTGATACACTTTGTAATACTTTTTTTCTTTTGTGAAGGCCTAATACTGTATGAATAATTTGAACCATGTGGAATTTTTTGTAACATTACATAATTGAAACAATAAAATAATATTAATCAAAGTGCACATGTTGCCCAGGTTGTTGTAGACAGCTGTCAGCGCTTTGCACAAAACTCTCCCATTCTGGGGTATTTATTATGCATATTCATATTCTCCCGTGATTTTGCAAAGATACTTGTGAACACTGGTGTCTTAAAGATTTAAAGAACTAAATATATTGTGATGTAATACTTAAGAGAAACTTAATGCTGCTTTTAATCTTCAAATCTCTAATGAACAGGAAAGTAAGTCTGTGAATAACCTTAAAAGGTGAGCAACTTCACTAACTTATCACCCACAGTTTAAATGACGTAGTAACTGAGGCAGCTTTTTTAAAAACAAAGCACTGCTACCCATTCAGTGTCTCTTTTCATCTGCAGTTTACCTAATTCATCAGCACAGTATTAGTGACCACTTGACACTGTGTCCTTACTAAACCCATCGTGTGTGGAGCCAGCTAGGAATAGTCATGTTTAGAGCTCCACCAGTACTGGCATTACAAGTCTTACTTGCTTACTGGCTTTTATCTGGGCATTCACTAGGCCATGGACTTCCTTAATCTGTGCTATCAGGTAGTAGCAAATCCTCAATGTAAGCAGAAATTACTATGGCATAAGCATCTTACTCTATTGAAGGACTTTATGTAGCTTACATTTATTCTGGTTGATGTCATGTTAGGCCTCCAGAGGATGATTCTTCTAGTGATGAAGCATCCCAGGAGTTGAAGGAATCCCTGAAAATGGATTCTGCCCCAGCAGAGCATCCACCCCATGGGAATGTTACATCTTATAAGAAGTCACTTAGACTGTCTTCAGACCAAATAGTAAGTGACATGCCTGTCTTGTGCATTGGATGCTTCATAACCCTTAAAAAAAAATCTTCAAAAAGAAATTTAAAGTGTATATCTGTGAAAAGAGTAGGCAGCTGCAGGGAATTTTTGATAATTTTTTCTTCTTCTGTGTTTTTTTAAGAATCTGTTAGATTAAAACCCAGTAATTTCTTACAAAGTTCTGTAATCAGTTATTTTAAGATGTTGCCAAAAAAGTGACATTGTTTGCTTCTGCAATTTGGATATCCTGGGATCTGCACATCTGTGTAACAACATACATTTTAAATTGGTGTGCACTGTGGTCTAACTTACAAGTTAGTTCTGCTACTGTCTAAATGTATGATTTTCATCAGGAAGAATTTGATGAAAGCCTTCACTGAGCAGAAAATACTGTCGTATCCTATGGTAAACTGGGAGTTCAATTTCAGAATGCTGCAGTTCTACTGTAATAGCACGAATTAAAGTGGCAGAGTGTGAAATATCTGCTGCTGTAGTCAGTATAAGAACTGTGGACATGCACGTGAACCAAGCCTGCAACAGACTTTGACAGCAAAACTGTGCCAGTGTTAAACCATGATTCAGTTTTTGATGAGTTAATCAAAATAGGCAAGGAAGAGTATATGAACCATTTTGTGCAGCTCATTTATGATCCTAAAATCATAAAAGAAAAATTTTAGAGGGAGGGCAACTTATATTTTCAATTATTTTTATTTTTTCTGCAGGCGAAGTTGAAGCTCAGAGATGGCCCTAATGATGTTGTATTTAGTATTACAACCCAGTATCAAGGGACTTGCCGTTGTGCAGGAACAATATACCTCTGGAACTGGAATGATAAAGTCATCATATCAGACATTGATGGAACAATAACCAAGTAAGTATCTTAGGGGATTTTCTTTCTTTTCTTTGTTGGTTTTTTTTTTTCCTAATCTTACTTTACTGATCCTATCCTGCTTTTCAAAACAAGGTAAAGGAACTTTATTTAAGACAAATACTAAAGGAAGTTCATTAACAATCTTACTTTAATTTTAATTTGTACTTGCCTTTAAAGCAAACTAGAAAAGGTATTTTAAAAGAATAATGTCAAGATGATAATGTTTGCCATGTGATTGTTTCCTCATTAGACTTCTCCAGGTTTAGCACCCATAGGTTAACTTGGAACTGACTTGTGTTGTATGACCTCACTAATTGCTCTGTCTGGACTAGTTATTAATTCTCTTTTTAAATAGTATGAACCTTCTACACAAATATTTCTATAAATACTCTTTATAAATTGTACGTTTGTTAGTGTTTGTCTTTAACAAAACTCATATACCATGTGTCAGGTACCTTTGACTCTCCTTTTAGGTCTGATGCTTTGGGACATATCCTCCCTCAGTTTGGCAAGGATTGGACTCATCAGGGCATTGCAAAACTCTATCATTCCATAAATGAGTGAGTATACAATCTATGAAACATTTAGGATTTTCTGGAATATGGGAATTAATGTACAGGTAATTGGATAGTTGTTAAAAATTACGCAGTTTATTAAAATGTATTGGTCGAAATGCTGCAAGTGAGCTATTTCTCTCATACACAAATGAAACTAAGTTCTTTCCACACATATACACTTTTACAGGAATGCAAGCCATCGCTTTTTCTAGTTCCCTTCTCAGACATTTTGTTCTGCATTTTAGCTTTTAGAAACTGTGTGTAATATTTTCACGAATACAAAAGAGAATAGAAATAATTTCTCAAACATGCACGCCTGTTTTCCACCAACTCAGGTTGGTCACAAAGCCTTTCAGAAACATGGTATGGCATAAATTTAAAACCTAAATAGTGTCCTTGCAGTGTATAAGTGTTTTCTGGTTTAATGGGTTTGCTCCCAAAGCCAGGTGAATGCTCCATAGGTTAGATTTTATGTTCTGGAACAGTTTATTCCTGGCACAAAGGGTAGGTTGGTGACCAGGGTCAAGTTTTCTGTCATTTTGTTGCATTTCTGACATAAGCCAATGTAGTACAGTAGAACAATGGAAAAGTAATGCAGCAAATCAGCAATTTCCCCTTCCTCTCTCTGGATTAGTCAAATGAATGTGTTCACCTTGTGATCTGCAAGGACCTGCAGACGCAGCCCATGTGCCCTCCCCGTTGCAGCTACAGTGAGGTGTTTGCTTTCTTCAAAAGTGTCGTAAACTGCACCTTTATAAATGTACTGTTCCTCTAAGAGGTACATAGCCCTATAATATTTGTGTCCAATAACTTAGGGCAGAATAAACCTATGTACTTCCTTACCTTTCAGATGTGGTCCTTTGTCTAGCAAACTTTTTTCAAAAATGCAGTGATTCCAGAAATAATACTTGCTTACTGAGGACAATCAACTGTTAGAAACTTCAGGATTACTTTAAAATAATCAACTTCTATCTTTTTTTTTTTTTTTCAGTAGTCTTTCTTTCCACAAAAATATTTTGGGGTCTATATTGTTGGCCTTCATGTGGCCCCTCGTGATTCATGGGAGATAATACGAATGTTTATGTTTTGTTTGGGTGGCTTGGGGTGGGTTTCCTTGTTTATTCAGTGCATAATAGAAGAGCAGTTTTGGAATTGTTTGCCAAACTCAGTGAAGTCTTTGAAAATGCACATAAACACTCAAGCCTTTTGTGCACGCAGTAACTGTATACAAATCTGTGTGACAGATGAACATACAGAGTCTGCAAGAAGAATTTAGGGGCTTAATGAATGCTTGTTGTTATCCATCCTTCACTCTGCACTGCAAATTCTGCCAACAACCTGAGACAGGAGATCTGGCACCCATTGTTTTGTGATGCAGATAATTTAAATAATTGCTGCCGTCCTACAGCTGAGCTGAAAGAAGCTGAATAAAACCAATGTGACACTTACTGAAGCACAGTCTAATCTGTCTAATGGTGTCATCTGAGTATTACTATCCCTATTCTGTTTGCACTTCCTGTTTCTCAGGTTTGGTTGTGTATTTAAACTGCTACATGCCTTGCAGATTCTTTTAAGAATAGAAAAGTCTTTCCTTGTGTGTGTGCAGAGCTCTGCAGCAATTCAGTACCTAAACTGGTGCCTCTGGACGTTGCTATAATCATGTACTTACCCTTGCAAAGAAACTTTGGCAGGAATATGAACTAAGTTGGTAATTTTTTTTCTAGAAATGGCTACAAGTTCCTGTACTGTTCTGCCCGTGCCATTGGGATGGCAGATATCACCAGAGGATACCTGCACTGGGTGAATGACAAAGGAACAATTCTCCCCAGGGGCCCTCTCATGTTGTCCCCCAGCAGTTTGTTTTCTGCCTTTCATAGGTAAGCATGTGGGATTTCTTGTATCAGTTCACTCATTTCAGAGAAAGAGTAAATTAAAAATATTTGGCATTACAGCTATAATGAAACGTTCCGTTCTGGACTATATTTGCTACTGAGACTTGATGTCCCTCTAGTGATCATTTAAAAACTCTGTTTCGTCTGAATTTCACTTGTATACTTCTGTTCCTGTGGGCACATTGGAAGTGGCTACAAAACACAACATATCAGTCCAAGAGGAACTTGTTTTCCCTTCATTCATCTAGTCCATGACTGATGACTATTAGGTTCTGTTTATATTAGTACACTTCTGTCTTTTCAAGTATACCTGCAAGGGTTGCAGTGCAGTGCTACTACACAGTAGAGAGAAAAGAAAACAAAGTGGGCAGTACGGACTGTCACGTGAAATGATCTTGTGGATGTGGGAGTGCTTCATGTACAGCTACTTAAAAAACAGGATGGGAGTGTAGATATGGTTCAACTCAGTTGATCTTTTGGACCAGCCATAGTCTACCTGTTCTTGATGGGAGGAGCTAATGATGGAAAAGTTTTGGGGGTTTTTTGTTTGTTTGTGAAGGAGGTTTTGTTTGTTGGGGTTTTTTGTTTATTTGGTTTTTATTTTGTCATGGATAGCAATGACAGCAACTTCCATTAATGTCATGGACCTTACTTTTGTAAGACAGGAGTTGTAACAAGCTTATGTGTACTTGATTAGATCTTCTGATTCAGATAGTCAGCTACATAAAAGCAGTTCACAACTGCATTCACAGCTAGGAATTCCTTCCCATTTCTACTTAGCCTATGCACAGTATTCACCTGTTTCTTTTTACTGTGGATGTTGGAAAAGAGGGAATGTTTGATTGTTTCTTGTATTGTTCTTGGAGAGCTACTTAGCACTGTCTACACAACTACCAGTGCTAGCAACAGGAAGCAATGAGAATATAAAGATCAGATAAATGGGGTAAGGAGGATACCTTCTATCAAATCATGATTTAGAATTTGACTGTTGAAATTTTATTTTAGGGAAGTAATAGAAAAGAAGCCCGAAAAGTTCAAAATCGAATGTTTGAATGATATCAAGAATTTGTTTGCTCCCAGTAAACAGCCTTTCTATGCTGCTTTTGGAAACAGGCCCAATGTAAGTGCCCCTTTCTAACTGAAGGGTTAAAATATATGTACTTGAGAAGCAAAACAAACAGGCTTTTCTTTTTGTGTTTATGAAAATTTGAATATGGAAGCAGGACACTGCTGCTTCTATGGGTTTGATCAGGAAAAACCACATGCAGATACCTTAAATAAAAGTTGCTACAACTGCTTATATGACAAAGGTTACAAAGATGCATTAGTATTCTCAGAGTTTTGTTAAATATGTGGCACCTTTGCAAATTCTTTTGAAGTATTTTAACTGCTTTATCACCTAAGGGTATTAATTCAGTGCTTCATGGTGTTGAATCCCTTTTACGTATCGTTCCTGTATTTTCTCTGCAGCTCAGTACTTCTGTAATTGAGTGAGAGAAAGAGGGGTATTGTAAGAAGAATATTGTCACCAGGAGTGGTGTTGTGTGGTATAGACTTTGTGCACGTTTGTGGTCCCAGGCTTGGGAACAGGAATTAAGTGTTTGGAGGCAGGGGGAATATTTTGTTAAAGTGTGCATGTGTATGTTTTGGGGGTGGGGGTTTTTTTACTGTTGTTCAGGGACCTTTTTTCTAAGAAGCAGATTTACTGTAGCCTTTTTGGATCAGCTTTTGTCATTCTTTTGATAAATTGCTTGTTGGATCACATTCAATAAGGAAATGTTGAAGCATGTACTTGTGTTGGTGCTTTTTGCAGGACGTATATGCCTACATGCAAGTGGGAGTTCCAGACTGCAGAATATTTACTGTGAATCCAAAGGGTGAACTGATCCAAGAACAGACTAAGGGAAACAAATCTTCGTAAGCCCATTTTTGTTATTTCAGCCAAAGACGGTGTTTAGGAATGAGATTATGAAATAATTGCATTTATGACCATCATCCCCTGTTACATATGACATGTGCAAAGCCTTACTTGCCAGGGACTTACAGCTTTGGGTACTTGACTGAAATTTTTCAAGATGAAAACTGGCAAAATAAAGTTGAAAATAGCTTCTGCAGTCATGGGGCTTTATTTGACTAGAACTTTCTGGTCTAGATTTCTAAAGCTGCTTTTGGCTACAGCTGAACAGTAGCTAGACTGCTAAATAATGGTCTTTTTTCTTCTTTAATACAGGTATTACAGACTAAGTGAGCTTGTGGAATATGTGTTCCCATTGATTAATAAAGAACAGAGTTCTGCATTTCCATGCCCAGAATTCAGCTCTTTTTGCTACTGGAGAGAGCCTCTTCCTGAACTTAACATGGATGACCTGGCCTGAAAAGTACTTCTCACCAGAAGAAGGAATTTCATATTCAGCTACTCAGCTTCAGTTTAAATGTGAAGAACTTTCTTAATGAAGATGTTAATTTATATATTGGTACCGTAAGTCTTACTAAAGAAATCACTTTAATTTCATTGGTTTAAAACAAAGAAAATGCAAAGCTACTGTCTTATTTTTTGTGGGAGGGTGTGTGGATTTTTGTGTTTGTTTGTTTGTTTATTGCTTATTATTATATACCTGTTCTAAGGCACTTGAGATTGACCTGTCATTGATGGTCATGGTACCCAAGTGCTTCTGGGCAACTAAATGCTGAGGTAAAATATGACTTTGCATTTTCATCATTACAGACCTTACTGTAAACATAGATTATTCTTTTTTAAGTTGTCCTAAGTATATTTTCTAAAATGAAGCCAAAAAGTGTATGGAAACTGCCAAATAGAATGTCAGACCTATTAATGAAAAATGTGGTTTAATGTTCTAATGGTCAATTAGGCCATTTTTGAAAGGAGCCAGAGCCTAAGACCACTGTGCTCTTTCTCAGCTAGAATACAGAAAATGTATAGCCCTTACTAGCCTGACAGATTCTGAAGACATAAAATTCCTCTTTAAATGTTAATATGCCTTTTGTTACATGTACAAGACTGAGCTTGTACAAATCACACTCAAACTAACTCTGCTTATTACGTCTTGGGGTTTTTTACACACAACGCTTAAACTATTTCATGAGCTTGTTAAAATGAAAGTTGTCTTCAGACACTTGTATGGCTTTTGTTGTTTTCAGGCTGTGCTGCATCATGTTAAATTTTCATCAAGAAAAATCTTGGAACATTTCTGTAAGAGTTGGGGAACTGGCATTTTTATTCCCTTTTTCCGCACAGAGATAATGTGTATGTGTGTGTATGCTGTGTAGGCCAGTAAAATGTATGTACAGATTATATTCAGGGAATTGTAATACTAAAAAAAAATTATGTATTTAATTTTTTAATTGTCTACTGCAGGTCTTTCCAGAGTTCTGTATTGCAGGTTTTCAGTAGCTGGAACAAAATACAACTCAGTCGTGAGATTCCAGCTGTCAGAATGGTTAAATGCTGTAGAGCAGAATAAAACCTTTTTTTTTTTTTTTTAGTGTTTTGGGTTATTCACAAACATCATGCTGGTCATTCCTCAGGTTCCAATCAGAGCCTGTGAACAAATTACGTTCCAATTCTGGTGTTTATCAGCTATAAAAGCAGATAATTGTTCTTTCTCCAAGAGTACTTGAAGGCAAAGGTGGCTGCTTTTTAAGTTGAATTAGTACATTTAACTTCTTTTGGACAAAACTATGGTGAGAATGTATCATTTCACCAGCCCAGAGGGCTTAAGGACTACAGTCATGTTTAAACATCATTTAAACACCAGTCCTGGGCTTTCTGGGCAAAGCCTTTCCTGTCACTCACTCCTTTAGTGAGTTCCTGGGACCATGTATTAAAGATCCTTCCAGGGGCAGCGTCCAGAATTTGCATGGACTCTGGGGCAAGTTCTTCCCTGTACTCAGCTCCCGGTGGGAGCTGGGGAGAGCGAGTGCCCTCTGGCAGGCGTCTCTGTGGCTGCCTGCTGCCGTCCTGCACTGGGCTGCTCCTCTGGGAACAGCTGGGCCAGACCCTCCTGCTTCAGCTCATGTGCTGCACGCAGGCAGGGAGCTCGCTCGGTTTTACTACCTGCAGAAGAGTACATTTAGAGGATTTTACGTCCCTCTAGGAGTATTTTTTTCTCCCTTGTCAGGCTGAGAGTTTTAACCCACAGTTCTGATGTAACACCAGCTAACTCTGGACAATTGGTGTGCTGCTTGGGGGGGAGCATTTTTAAATCACTATATAAATGAAATTATTTTTTTCCCCCCATTATAAAATTCTAGTGTATTCCTGTATTTATAAAACACTGGATAAAGAGTGGAAGCAAGCAAAATCAATCTGGAATCTCTTTCAGAACAGGAGAAGGAGAGTGGGATTAAAAAAAAACCTGTCACGGTGTGTCGTGCATGTCAGTGAACTGAAAGGCATCCTCATTTTTATACTGTGAGAAAAATACTTTCTGTGGCTCTTGGTTACTAATCTACTCAGTGTTTAAGTGGATTTCACAGGATTCAATTCAAAGGATATTTTATTGCTTTTTTCTGGTATTTTTTTTGTAATGTCAAAAGCTTGCAAACATCATTCCATGTATTTTTTTTGCTTTTCTTACTTTTTATTCAATAGGTTTCATTAGAAACAAAAATTTTCATGATCACCAAGTGCTTTGAATATCAATGTGATTTGAGCTTTTAAGTCACTTAAATACTTAAAAATTAATAAATAAGAATCCAACGTAATAAAGTATTTTAATTACAAGATTAAATATTCTATCTAAAGATTCTATTTTGCAGAAAGGGAGTGAAGCAGCCTTTCCTAAAACATTGCTTTTGTGGATGTCAAAATTTTCTTTACTATGCTTAAGTCTACTCTTGGTAGCCCTGGTATTACACAGCTTTTCTAAAGATAAAAGCACTTCATGAAATTATGATGAGTTCCCAAGTGGAACAGATTGTTACCAAGGTTTGGCTGTGTCTTTTTTGGTTAATATTTTTTTTCCACTAGTCTTACTTTTTTTTCTTCAACTCCCTTCATCTTTTTAGACTGTCATAAAGATAAATGTGGATTTCAAAGTGGAGACTTGAGTAAATGGGAAGCATGGAGAAATAGTATTGGGTGTACCTCCAAATACGTGTACTTTCAGCTGGTATGAAAATGGGGGTTGTGTGAGTTGTGTAGAGAGCTCCTCATTCTGCTGACATGTCATTTTGCATTGTAGGAGTGTCCAAAAGGTTGCTTAATTGAAAAAAATTGATTTTTTTTTCTCTGTAACAGCTACAGTTTTTTGTTTGGTTTTTTTTTTTTGATAAAATGTAAATGTTGTCGAGTCTTTCTGACATGAGTAGGGCGGGGAGCTTGGTTTTTCTAAATCTAGCTTGTATTTGAAACGTCTCAGATTGTTTGTTAACCCTGTTTTGGGACAGAATATGGGGCCTGTCGTTGCGTACCTGTGTTCTTGGGGCTGCTGGGCACTTTACTGACTCTAGAGCAGACATCTCATTGCTGTCAAACTGGGCTTGTGCCACAATATCAGTGTGGAGTGGGGTAAATAAGAATTATGCATTAGCCTGTCCTTTTGTTACCTTAGTGGAGAGAAGTGGCCTGAAACTAATGTTTGAGAACAAGTTGTGCTGTACTGATGTAAAATTAGCGCAAGCTACATCATTCTTTCTGTGAAAGAGGAACTTCTAAGTGTGCCTGGCTGTGGGCACACGCACACCCCTGTTAAGACTGTGTTGTTGAAGATGCAGATCCTCTTAGCGTTGGAACCCCTCAAAGGCTGAGTCAATGACACCTGTCTGGGAGTAAATAAGGAACATTGCAATTCAAGACTTGTTAGTGACTTGGACATTACCCATTTCTATAATGATTCAAAGATCAGCAGTTTTAAGGGTACGCATTTCTGGATTTTTTTTTTTTAATTTACTGTACCAAGCATGTTTGTACTTCAAAAGATTGGGCTTTCATTCCCAACAGTATACAAGTGCATGTGCAATCTTGGCTCATGTCTTATTACCCTTCTGTCATCAGTATATGCCTTCCAAAACCCTTTTTTTTTCTTTTCAACTGGAAAAGTTTAACACTTGTGTCAACTCTGTTATGGAACTTCTGAAGCAAACTCTGAATCCGTTTATGGTAAACGCAGAAGAGATGAGCTTTCATGTTAATGTTTCATGCAAGTATTTTAGAAAATGCTGTCATATGAATGAGTTGTTTAAATGACTGTAATGCAAATTCCTAATGAAACATCACAGATAGATAGTGAATTTGAGATGCCTTTAAAGTGTCACTGTTGCCTGAAGAAATTTTAGTTTCCAGAGTTAAAATTTGCTAAATAGAATGGAATTATTTGGGACTTTTTTTACAGTGTTAATTCCTTCCAGATGAAAGTTAAAATGTTGTTTATTTTGAGGGTGGGAAAACTCTCTTCAGTCATTTGTTTCATTTTTATCTTGAAGATGTGGAATACTTGATTGTTAAGCAACCCAATCACTAATAAGGTAGTGTGTTTAAAATGTCAAATCTGTGATCATACCAATACAGTGGTTTTTGTTAAGACTGGACTGTCTTTGGTACAGCAACCCACACTTCAGTGCAATGTTTATTGGTGTTCGGAACAATGTTATCACAATAAAAACAGACTTAAAGTGAAAATTCTCTTTCCTTTGTGTTTGGTAATACCTTTATTGTAGTGCTGATCGAGTAAATGTGGGGCTATTAAAATTGCATTTATATTTAACATGGAATTCAAGTTGGTCTTCTAAGGACTACAGTACATTTGCATTCTTTCACGCTTGATTTACTTTTTTTCAGAGTATTTATACAGCTGATAAAAAATTGCTGTCATCAAGATTAACTTGTGTGCCAGTGTTGCAGTGGGGATACTGCAACACACATATATCAAACCAGGAGTCCCGTGGAAAGGAAATATATAGGACAGACAGATTTTTGATAGCTGTTTCAGAGATGTTTATTTCTCCAGCCGCGTGGCCGGGGCTCTGCCCAGGAACTGTTCCAGTCACGGCACCCGAGGGTCCTTCTGCCCGCGCAGGGAACACAAACCAACCCATGGGAACGAGGCTGAGCAGGGGCATGCGGCTGGAGAAATAAACATCTCTGAAACAGCTACCAAGAATCTGTCTGTCCATATATATTTCCTTTCCACGGGACTCCTGGTTTGATATATGCATGTTGCAGTATCCCCACTGCAACATGCCAGTACCAATACTGGGTTACAACTATAATGAAAAGCAAACATGCACTTGGTAATATAAAATATCAGGTAACAGAGGCACGACCTGGGAATGTAGAAGCTGCCTTGAAGAAAATGTTATAACTGCAGTTTGAGCTCTTGTAAATCTGCCCTAATTTGGAGATTTATCCTATTTCCATCAAAGTTAACTTTTCCCTTTCAAGGGAAAGAGTATTGTCTTCCACAGCAGTTGTTAAATAGTTCGAGGTTAATATTGTGAGGCTGTCTTGGAAAAGGGGCCTCAGGCTTTCAGTAGAAATTGATTTTCCTGGTCTCTTGGTGCTCGTGGTAAATGCAACCAACTAGCAACCTGTCTACAGAAGCTGAGTGTTCAGTCACATTGTGACACATCTGCATGAAAAGGTCAGTGATGCTGTGCCTTTTGGTCCTTCTGTGGTGGTATTGGTGTTTTATCAGCTCCTGTGTTCCTGCTGGGTTTCCCCCATGATGACTGTGCTCGCACACTGCACTCACTCCTCACCCCACACTCTCCTCACTGCCCATTTTCACACCTTGGTCTCACTGCTTCCTTGGTGCTGCAGTGAGTGACTGTGCCAGTGCAAGCCAGGGAAGTGTGTCCTGTGTATGCCAAATGTTTGGACCTGTTGTGAAAACATTTCTGAGCTGCCCTTGTTTCTCCTGTGGCCATCTTACCCTAATGCACTCCTACTAGGGTGGTCTTGTTTTTGGTGGATGGATTTTCTGTCTTGGAGCAACTGGCTTAGATGTGTGAAGAGCAGAACCACAGTTTCCAGGAACAGGCACTTCCCTCTGTGCAGGACACTGCCTGGAGTTATGTCATACAATTGGTGCACTGCGGGCCTGCAGGCCTGCACTGTTTTGGTGGGAAATACGTGTATGCTCCCACTTGCTGCCAGCTGAGCTCTCGTACCAGTGGTGAGGTGAGCAGGGAGTCAGCTCAGAAGGGTTTTCTGAGCAGATGTTGCACATGCTGCACGCATTCAGAGCTTTGCAGGTTTCACTGTTGGGCACAGCAAGGGTTTGTCAGGGTCTTCTGCCTGTCAGGGGTGGCCACTTCTGTGCAGTGTTTCCTAAGCAGTCCCTTGCTGCTTTTCCTCCTTTCCCTTAAATTAATCAAACCCATACTGGTGTTTCTGTCCCACTTGAGAGCTGGTGCACCTCCTGTTTCCTTTCTGGTCATGTCTTTCAGTCAACCTTTCTTTGCCTTCTCTTCTTAATTCATCTTCCTACCTTGCCGGTCTCTAATCTTAAATTCCCCACCTCTGATGATACTTCATGTGTCTGTGCTCTAGTAGTGACAAGCAACAGCCTGAACTGCTCAGCCTAGAACTGGCTGAAGGGCAGGGCTCAAAGGGTTGTGGCGAAAGGGACTGCTTCTGGCTGCTGCTGCGTGACCAGTGGTGCTCCTCTGGGCTCAATTCTAGGGCCAGTTCTGTTCAATATATTTATCAATATATTTATCATCCTGGCTGCAGGAGCCAAATGCACCATTTGCAAGTTTGCTGATTATGCCAGACTGGGAGGTGCTGCTCACTCTGGATGGACAAGGCCTTGCAGAGAGATCTAGATGGATTGGAGCTTTGGGCACATCTGCTTGCAATGCTGTCATGGTTTGGGAATGGTATTCCCCAATTTCATGTTCCCACTGAAATACCCCAGACCACTGAGCTTTCTTACCCCTCCTCCAGCTCCTTCCCTTCCCTTGTGGAGCGCTGGAAATGAGGGCTGGAGGCACACAGAGATAGAGATCACAGGTTGAGATAAGAACAATTTACTAGAAACAGCAATGAAATAAGAAACAGTAACAACAGCAAAATGACCAGCAGAGTGTACAATTCACATGTGCTTCCTCACCTCTGCTGTAACACTTAACTCTGTCCCTACCAGAACTAGGACAAATGCAAAGGCCAGTGATTGATAAAAATGAACAATCAAACAATAAAAAGATCCAGCCAACCAACAACTCTGAAAAATCCCCAAAGTGTTTCTGGAAACCTCTTGTGTGTAAGGCAGCCAAGTGCACTCCCCACATGCCATAGGACACTTCCTTTTCCCTGGAACCCACCCTGGTTTCCCCATGCTCTTGAACTTCAAGCTGATTTGATAGACCACAAAGAAGGGTGTCCCACCAGGGCCTTGGGAATGGCTGGCTGCCCAGTCTCTCAGTCACTGGGAAATACACCACATGCCAGCAGAATGGACAGAGGGGAATGCAGCCCCGGGGTGGTCTGTGCAGCTGCTCAGCACTCCCGGGCATGGCCAGCCCGTGCTCCGTCTGCTTGTGAAGCACACACAGCCTTGCTGCAGTGGCCGGCTGAGCCCTGCAGATGCCAGGTCCTGAGCCTGTGGGCTCTGCCACTGCCATGCTGGGGGAGTGGAGGGGCCATTTCAGGATCCCCAAGCCTGTCAGTGTTTAAGAGGCATTTGGCCAATGCCCTTGACAACATGCTTTAGCTTTTGTCCGGCCCTGAACTGGTCAGGCATTACTTGTAGGTCCCTTGCAACTGAAATGCTATCTTTGCCAGGAATCAGGGCAGTGACTGAGCCAGTAAGATGGACAAGAATTGTGTTGGCAGAATTTCTATGTACTGCAAAGCCTATGTAACAGTGCTTGACACTGAATAAACATTTAAAATATACATGCAAGCTTGACTGAGAAGCCAGAAATTGCAGTTCTAAAGGCAGTGGAGAAGAGAGCAAAAATTTTGGCTTACAGTGCTGCTGTATTCCCTGGAAAGCAAAAGAGCATTGAAGCATGACACAAGAGGTAGGCTTTATTTGGACATATCTGCAGTTGTTTTCTGTCACACAGTTCTCTTTATGTTGCTGGGTATTACTCTCTCCCCATCTGAGATTATTTTATATATATATATGCATGAATATATGTATAGACATGCACACCAAAGCATAATTTGAAATGCACTGTTCCTTTTGCTGAAAAATTGTAGTAATGTTCCTTTTTTCACAGTTGGGACAGGAAAATAAATGCCAAAACCTGCTTATGCAGTAACATGTTACAAGATGTTGTTTGAAGTCTCCCATATACCCAAGGAATTGGCAGAGCTGCTGTTCTGCATCTCAAGTCTGCTGAGTACATTGCAAAAAGGTTGTGTTGGCTGGAGCACAAGTCTGTCTTGTGATGGCAGGAGACTGCCCCCAGGTATTCCTGGTAGCTGAATGATTTGAACTCTCTGCCATTATCCAGAAGCAGCCAGCAACCTGCAGAGCAAGTCTCAGTGGAGTGCACATTCCTCCTATCTCCAAGCTGAGACCATAAGTGCATTTCTGGTTTTAGTGAAACAGACCCATAACCACTGTGGGCTGTAATGCAAGGACTTACCTAATCAGCAATCACTTCCAAATGCATGCTGTATTCTCAGGAAACAGTTCAATCCTGATTTGAATCTCCCAATTGCAGTTGGGGAGCCCTTTACCTTGCATTCCCAGTGCATTTTAAAGCTGCATGGGGTGGTGATGGGCATGTTGTTTCAGTTGCTTTCTTATGCTTTCCACCTACAGCTTACTTGACTGTTTGCAATTTTTCTTTGGGCCAGTTGGCTACACCAAACCAACCAGCGTCTCAGTGCCACTGCACAAAGTTGCTGCAACTAACCTGGTGTACACTGAAAGGAAATGTGATAGAATACCACAGAAAATCCTCGTTGCTTTGAGTGTTCTCAAAGTGGACAGTAGAAATGTTTTTGCTGTCTCAGAGGTCTTAATGGCAAAGTAATGAGGTAGAATTTTTTAATACTTTTTGCAGTGAAAATTGGCATTCCTGCTTTGCTGCAGTCTTTCCTGGGGATATGACTGATTTATATATCACATTGGGGCTCTAGGATATGCTTGCCACATTTGGCCAGAGCCAAGTCTCTCTGGCTGTCAGCATGCTGGCTTGGCTTTAGATGTTCTGCTGCTAAAGCCCTGCCTCTGGGAATTCACCTGTTTCACAAGTGATACTGCCCTGGGGACTCACCTGGTTTGGATATTTGCAGTCCCTGGGGAACCACAGTGCTTCGTGCCTGGCTGAGGGACTGTCAGACACTCATCTGCCTGCACAGCTTCACCTGGTAGGGTTTGGGTTTCTTCCTGTTTTGATGTCAAATTAGAGCACCTGGCCCAATAGATACTGTATTGTCTGAGAGTCTTGCAATTCTCACATAATGCCTTACTAAACTACCTACAAAGCAGTCTAAAAGGTAGCACTGTGATCTATGAAACAGGCACCAGTCCTGTCTTAGAGCTCCCACCTACTGGATTTTTTTAAGGCTTTCTCAGTTAACAGATGCTTCCCATTTGAGCTTGTGGATGCTCCTGGATGTGGCAGTCAAATCAAACCCACAGTGAGAAATGTTCCTTTCAGTGCAGGTATTTCTGTGTTCTGCTGCTGATTCTCACCAAAGATGTAAATGCTCCATCAACAGGCTCAGGGTATTCTGGAGCAGGGCTCTTGCTCTTTCCTTTGAAGCTGGGCTGTTCTATGTGGAGCCAACCCTTGTCAGGCCTTTGCATGCATTTGTGCTTGAATCTCTTCCAGCTGCTGCATTATTAATATTTTATACAAGCACTGACTGGAGCAGAGACCAACTCAGGTTCCATCCTCCCTCTCCCTATTCATGGGAAATATCTGTACATCCCTGCGGTCTTCCCAGCTGGGTCAATATTCCACCTTGTAAGCTCCAGGAAAATAACCTCATTAGGAGGAACCGAGCCACCTACTCGGATTACAGCAATTACCAAGGAAGTGCAAATTAAGGGTCAAGTCCCCCTCTACAAAGGTGGGAATCTTAGACAGAGGTTCCTTGTAAAAGGTCATAGCTTTAGCCACCCACACTGCCAGGCATGAATGGGAAGCTACCCCTGAAAGGTCTAAAGGTGTCCTCAAAATAAGATGCTGGGATTGTGCCCTGCTGTGACACAATTTAGGGAATGCTCCATAGCAGGCTACAAGTATCAGTTATGCTGCATTATGAGGGCTTAAACTATCCCAGCACTGCAGCAGCAGATCCTGGGTCTAAAGGGAAACTTTCTGGTAGAAAGAAGGCCCTGTCCCATCAGCAGAACTGGGCTTGTGAAGATTTGTGGGTTGGATTTTGAAATCTCCTGGAGCAGTTAGGTAATAATTACGTGATTGATACAACTTCTGCAACTCTTAGCTCTAAACTTGCCCTACTGATTCTTAAAAATTTCTCACTTGGAGGGAGGTGGGACAAAAAAGTTGTGTTTGCCAGCTAGGTCTCCCTAAGCACTCAGCTCATTTTGTTTGTTTCCATGAGTCATTTTTAGAACAGGCAACAATAATCTTGAGTCACACATAGTCTGGAGCCAACTTCTTAGACAACACAGCTTTCTTGAGGAGAGTGAAAAATATGCTGAAAGGAAAAGTGCTTCTCTGGCTTTTGTTCGTAACAAGAAATTAAGTTTTTAAAACAAAAAAAAAAAGCATATGATATGCTTGGCTTTTGAAAACACAGAAAACAACCCTTCCTCTCTGTCCATACAATTCTGAGACCTAGAAAGGCATGGGACAGAAAGGACAAAAGAAAGCTAAGCCCCCCTTGAAGAAGCGTGCAGTTGCTGACTGCATGAAAATGCACAGGTCCAGGAAAATGCAGGGAAATGAGGCGGAGGCGGCTCCTTCTATCAGGAGTGCAAGTTCACTGTACATCTTTGGCTACTGACTGCCAGCTGCTCTGACAGAAACAGCCTTCCTGCTACAAACACAGCCAGCCCTAGCTTCTGCTTATCTCTAACACCGTCATTTTGAAAATCAGGTGCCAAGAGATCTTCCCAAACCAGGCAGGTGCTTTAAAACTCCACTCACCGTTTCCTTCCTGTGCCCACAACTCCCCCAGTGCAACCCTAGCTGCCCTAGGACTGACTCAGAGGTCCTCTGTGGACAGAAAGTTTTTTCTGCCTGCTTTTTTTAAAAGCAGTTCAGCTTCCAGGATGTGATAGTTTGTTGTGGGAAGGCCCCATCTCATTGCCTGGAAACACAATTGTTAGGGAGCATCTGTTCCAAAACTAAGTAACAAAAGCACAAGTCTTCCTCTGATCTTCTCAGATGGGAAGGGCTTCAGCTAAATACACTGTGCTGCTCTACAGCACAGGGAGTTCTTCCCTCACCTAAAAAAATTGTTTGTTCTGAGGCTACAAACAGCTGTTCTGCATTTGTAATAAGGAAAATACACTACACAAACCACTGTGATAAATACAACTCTGTGTGGCATGAACAGACTATTGAAAAGATCAGTTGATATAAAGAATGTACAGGTGACAAATGTATGTACATGTGAAAAATGAATGTACAGTCCTGCTCTCAGTTAAATGTGGCTGGATTTGTTTTCAGCCACAAAAGTGATCAAAATGCTAACTCCTAAGAGCCAAAGCATCGTTTTTATTACCTCCACTGAGAAGTGGCTAGTGTGAGAAGTAAAATACTGCTGCCTAAATTGTGTTTATCTGTTTAAGCTAAGGAAGCTGCTCTATCCATATAAACAGATGCTGAGTGTTAAAACAAACCTCATTCAAAAGCACCAATGCAGGAGGCTGTCACAAGGACTCTGGCAGACAGTTGGTTTGTGCATTTGACAATATTGACTAAAAACACTATTTTCCTTTATCAACCATTTTTTCTCTGATTTGTCTTCTACCATGCACTGAAGACAAAAACTTCCCTTCTAATGCAAGTACTGCTGGAGTACCAGAAACAAACTCTATAAAATTTTTTAAACTTTTCAAAATCACCATTTTTCTGGCTAAGCAATGATGATTCTGGTTTATCTGACCTGTTTTATTAATTTCCAGCAGCAAGCTTTAATCTCAAGAGCATCATGAATAACCAATCATCTTTTTTACTCTATAAATAGACAATAACTGTTCTAAATCTTTCAGTAGTAGCAACTGCACCTTGAGCTCACATCTGCCCAGTGGAAAGCTGAGGCAAGTTTCTCCCTATGCTGCTGCTTCCACCTGACTGAATCACTCAGCTTGTCTCCTAGCATTGTGTTTGGCTCTTAAAGGCAAAAAAGAAAACTGATGCAGATGAATATAATTTTGCTTTGCACCACAATGGTTTGCAATTGTACTGAACAAACTGATTATGCCAACACACGTTATTAAATAATACAAGGAGTAAAAAGTCATCAACCATATCCACTACAGTTTCACTTTCTTGGCTCTGCTTTACTGAAAACATGAAAATAGCTGACCACGACTGTAAACTTGAGTGAAGATGTAAACTTTGATACACTAGGGACAGTTTGAAAAACTAGGGAAAATATTGCAAAGGCAATTTAATGGGGAACAGCAGGAGCACAATGGAGAAGTATCTATTGAGAACATACTTGTTGTTTAAACAGTTGTTCTGCTTGTACAGGTAAGCAAGGGCTTGGGAAGGAGTTCATTTAGCTACAAAAATGTGACTTTTGTAGCTATCTCTGAAAACAAGGGACAAGGAAAAGGTTTCTGTATAGACTATAAACCCATCACTGAAATCAAATATATAAACTGAATATATTAAAGCTTTGAATTTTATTACACTTAAGTTCTTCTGAATATCTTACCCTTCTGCCCTGTTCAAGGTAAACCTAAACATGAGAAATGGAAGGATAAAGGAGAACTCCACTAAACGTGGAGTACATTTCGTCAGAGTCTGTGTAGGCCAGCTTGCCTCCCGTTACAACAACATTTACTTCATCTCCTGCTTTGAGGTGAAGAACAAGGTGGAACGTCCCAGGACCACCACAGGTCTGTTTCCCCGAGTAGGGTTTGTGATATTCCAGCAGTTCCCTTCTGTACCCAGCAGTGTGGAGCTGAGCCACACTGGCGTTGGAGACGGACAGCACCGCTTCTACGTACTCATCCCTCTCCGGGGCCAGCACGGCCGTGATCAGGTAGCGCCCTTCATACGGTGATGTGAAAATGCCTGTAGAACAGAGACAGACTGGGCTCAGCACAGTTACTCACAGTGGGGACACCTGACTGCTCTAAGCACAGTGACAAACATAAAGCCACATGGGTCACCCACTGCTACATACACGTAACTGCAACAAGGTCAGCCTGGGCAGGGGACCAACTGATTGAAGTCATGAAGGCAAAGGCCCACCTAACACCTCAGTGCTTGAGAAGGAGGCAGCCCCCACTTAGGGCCCTTGGGGAGGCAGTATGAGAACCTCCCTCCTCCTCTCCTCTCCTCTCCTCCAGGTGACCCAGCCACAGTGAAGTGGATTAGTAAGGAACCTCACCTCTGCTACCTGGGCTCAGCTGGCCTCAGGTGGGCTGAGGATGCACAAGCAGCTGTGTACTGGTGAGATGGGCCTCAGTAGTACTGGGCAGTCGTGGAAAACCAGCCGTGGCAAAGTGTCTGCCTGTCCACACCCACAGGAAGCTTTTACCCCAGTGTGTCTGGCTTAGATGGACTTGGTCCAGCGTGCCAGCAAGGCCTGAGGTAACATGGAACACTGGTAACCCATGCTACTGCCTGTCTAGCATGTCTGTGGCTCCATTCTTTGGCTGTTACCTGTATTGGGGTTATAGTAGTCCCCGTCATTCACAAGCACTTTGTTGAAGTGAACCACGCCAACATCGGTGGAGAAAGGCTTTTGTGTGAGCCCAGCAGAAAATGACACCAGAGAGGGCACAGCAGCAGAGGCAGGTCCTGAAATGGGTAACAACACAAGTCAGAGTCACATCAGGATGACAACACAGCCTTTTCCCTATGATGCTTTATAATCCAATGTCTCTGTTCCTGCACATACTCCACTTGGACTAATCCTGCCACTTGCAGGATGCCAGAATTAGCAGAACAAGAATTGCTGGCCCAGGCCCCAGGTGTCTCACCATAAAATTTACTGAGCACCATAAAGTTCCTGCCTTGGCCACAGGTTTTTTTGGGTTTTTTTTCCCTTCTAAGGAATGGCTTGTAAATGCCGGCAGTGGAAATCTTACCACCTTTCAATTCAACAATGCTTCTGCCAAAGACTTTCTTCAGGACGGAGGCTGACTTCCAAAATCTCCACTCTCCATCACTATCACAATGGCCATAGGAATGCTAAAGATTATAGCTCGTGCCAGCTTTCCTTGTCATGTTGAGAAGCTGTGCACGGCTTAGATTTCCCACTTTGCCAAAGTATAGTGAAAACGGCTATAAGAATATATAACACTTCAGTATTAATGCAAAGAGAACCTCTTGTCTCTCTCCAGCACTTCTCTTTTGGGGGACTTTTCACTTCACAATTTTTTCTTCTCTCATCAGATCAAACAGACACTTAGGTATTTTATAGTGGCTATCCAGTTACTAGATAAACACTGCTGTTAGACTGGGCTGGATGAAATATAATTTGGACAATTAAGACAAATTTTTACTTTTAACAGACTGACTTAATGGCAAGTGTTCAGTGCTCAATCGCTTACTAGTCCCATTCTAGTTAAGTTCCCTTTAAACATTTTCCTTAAGGCAGTACACGCTGCTAGAAGTAGTCAATTCTTGCTGCTTTGTCTGGGCAAGTAGCTAAACAACAAATGCCCTGAAGTCATCCACAGCTGCTGTTTCATCCTGCTCCTTCTGCCTTCCTTAAAATTAATGTTTGGCCTCTCCCTCTCAGAGATGCCAATCAGCAACAAATGCAACATTCATCAAATCATTGAGCATCTCGAATTGAAAGAGACACACAAGAATCATTTAAATCCAACTCCTGGCCCTGCACAGGACACCTCAGCAATCACACCTTATGTCTGAGGGCATTGTCCAAACACTTCTTGAACTCTGTCAGGCTTGGTGCTGTTCCCACTTCCCTGGGGAGCCTGTTCCAGCACCCAACCACCCTCTGGGTGAAGAACCTTTTCCTGAAATCCAATCCAATTCAGATGATATTGATTAAAAGTTTAAAAAGTCACATAATCTAAAATGTGGATATACAAATGTTCTGCTATCCATTGTTTTTCTGAATAACTCAGCTGGGGCAGGGGGGAGGAGAAGGCAAAGGGGAAGACATGCCTGCAACTTCAGAACTGGCAAATAACTACGCTGATTTCCCTCAGGGGCTGGTAACCAGCTGCCTCATTATCTTTGGAAATCTTCCTATTTAGCATTTGGTCTCATGCTCAGCAGATAGACAGAAGCCCTTTTTCATTACTCCTACCTGCCAGTGTGCCTGCAGGTGCTCCTGTAAGCTAAAATGATGTTATTTGAAAGGAGCAAAATTAGTTGCAGAAAGTCTACTTACTTAAACAGCTTCTATAGAGCTCCACCACCTTAACACAACGCTACTTACAGAAAGCTCCTCTCAGCTTATCTTGAGACTCAAATTAATTGAAAACACACCTCAACTTGTTGGCTCACTCAGAAGGTGTCTATCCCCTGCAGTCACACTGCACAAATGGAACAAACCATGTGTTGCCTGCCCAGAAACACTGCCAGCTTTGGAGCAGCTACAGTCCTGTTTGGGTTGGTGTCATCTGAATAAAGGAGTGACTCCTGCCCTGGCTCTCCATGGCTTCCTTCAAGATTTTCCTTCACTAATTGCTAGAATAGTTACTAGAAATAACTATTTGTTGCTATGCTGATGAAATTGCTTCAGATCTGCAGCCTAGTTTAGCATACCATATGTATCTATTCAAAGGAGAAATCTTAAACCTGTCTGACTATCCTCTAGATCAGTTCAGGGGTCGATAGAAGATGCACAGTAAAGATGCAGTGTGTCTGTGCTCTCTTCCCCTCTTCCAGCTTCCAGCTGGAGTTGTGCCTGTTTGAAGTGTTCATAATTCCTACCAACAGCTCAGCAGTGCTTTTGCAGAACTTTACAGAGGGCTGCACCACCTTGTCTTACATGTCCCCTCTTGCAAACACTTTTCTTCATGCAAAGATCAAAGTTCAGCTTCTCGAGGGAAGGTCCAGGCTTGGACACTACTGTCATTTGAGCAGTCAGTATTATGGAAGTATAAACATCAGAAAAAAAAATTAAAGCATTTTAAAACTGTGAACCACAGGCACAGCTCTGATGAAGAAACTGCTAGGCAGACAAAAACTTTAACAAAAGATTCGACCACAGTTTTACTCCCCCTTTTGGGGGACGAAGAAGCTCTTTTGGCTTCAGATGCATTCAGGAAGGTTTCACTTGAGATATTACACGTAGATGTAAGCAGGAGCAGGTAAGTCTGTTCCTGGCAATCAAAGCTACTGTAATGCATTCTGGGGAGTCAAAAGACCACAGAAGATGCATGGGTGGCCCTTGTTAGGTTACGGCTACTTCCACCCATCTGCTAGTTGTGTCTCTGGTTCTCCACCTCTCTTTTGACTTCCAAGCACAGCTCATGCCTCCCACAGAGCACACAGCATAGGCATTTGCTATCAAGATGAAAGGAGAAAAAGCCAACAGTGTGACAGTGCTGCTGACAACTACTCAGCAACTGGAACGAGGAAGAACCAACACAAAAGAGAGACTGTAAGTACATAATTCATTTGTCAGGAGGCACTTATGATTCCCTTGGATATAGCAGGAGTAAGGAGGATTTATCAGATTTCCTCTGACAAATGGTCAATACTCCTAAGTCTAAATGAGGGCAAAGTGTGTAATTTCAGTTAGAGCGAATGAGACAAAAATACCAGCAATTTATCACCGCCCTGCCTTTTTTTTTTTCTTTAAACTCTCCAATTTGACCTTAACATCTCATTTTCAGAAACATTCCTCCTGTCTATGGGTTGGCCATACAGCACAGCACCCCACTGATTTCCATGAGCCAGTGCTCAATGAAGCTGCTCTGCTAAGTCACAGTGATTCTAATGTGGATAATAACTCGGTGTGCTATGAAGGCACACATACTTTTCTCCTGAGTCTGTTAGTAACACCTCTGTCTGCTCTTACAGCTTCATCCTTTCACACTGCAGCAAGGGAAGATTTGCTTCAGCACTTACCTACTGCTCCTTACACAAATATCCAACTCTTGCTGTATTAAAAAGGATTAAGTGGATGTACTCAGGTCCTGACACTTAACTCACACTCACCTTTGCTGTAAACTCCTTGCCTGTATGAGCTACTATGTAATATTGTATCTTGTACTCTCTCATTAACACTTGTAAGTCCTCAAAGATCTTCACCTACAACTTAATATTGTGGGACGCCTGCACATATCTAAGGAATCTGAAAAAAATCAAGAAAAACTTTGGTACTGAAAATATGCAAATCATGCCTCAGCATTCAAGAAAAGCGTGAAAGTGGGCTACTTTAGTCCCAGGAGACAGAATTGGAGCCCTCGACTTCTTCCTGGACAGTCTTTTTATGTCACAGAAGATTTTCAGAAACAGAAAGAGAGTACTCAGAAGGGCATCCTGATAGTACAAGATTTTTATATTAGGAATTATAGTACAAGAACATCTGATCATCTTTTAAATTTGAATTTGAGTACCACAAAACATACTGGGTGAAGACTGCCAAGGATATCATAAACAGTTGTCCTGAACTAATTAGACAGTAAGGATTCCTTGATGCCTTATTTACGCATTAAGCTCCTCCTCCAATAAGCCACAAATCTTCCCTTCCCCAGCTGTTAATTTCCACAACAATGCTAACTGCTGAATGCTGTCCCAGAATTCTCTCTTCACCAGACACTGACAATTAGAACCACAGAATCACAGACTCAATCAGACTGGAAAAGACCTCTGAGATTGAGTCCAACCTGTGACCAAACACGACCATGTCAACCAGACCATAGCACTGAGTGCCACGTCCAGTCATTCCTTAAACACCTCCAGGGACGGTGGTTCCACCACCCCCCTGGGCATCCATTCCAAAGTCTGATCACCCTTTCTGTGAAGAAATTCATGTCCAGCCTAATCCTCCCCTGGTGCAGCTTAAGGCCATGTCCTCTTGTCCCACCACTTGTTGCCTGGGAGAAGAGGCCGACCCCCAGCTGGCTACAGCCTCCTTTCAGGGAGTTGTAGAGAGTGATAAGGTCACCCTGAGCCTCCTTTTCTCCAGGCTAAACAACCCCAGCCCCCTCAGCTGCTCCTCATAGGACGTGTGCTCCAGACCCTTCACCAGCTTCAGTGCCCTTCTCTGGTCTCTCTTCAGCACCTCAGTGTCCTTCCTGAATTGAATAGCCCAGAACTGGACACAGCACTCGAGGTGTGGCCTCACCAATGCCAAATACAGGGGAAGAATCACTTCCCCACTCCTGCTGGACACACTATTTGTGATAGAGGCCAGGATGCCATTGGCCTTCTTGGCCACCTGGCCACAGCTGGCTCAGGTTCAGCTGCTGTCAGCCAGCAGCCTCAGGTCTTTTTCCTCTGGGCAGCTTCCCAGCCCCAGCCTGTAGCACTGCAGCAGGTTATTGTGGCCAAAGTGGAAGACCTGGTACTTGGTCATGTTGAACTTCATCCAGTTGTCCTCAGCCCATCAATCCAGCCAGTCCAGATTAGGGACAGTGGATGTAAATGCTCCAACTCCACAGAAGTCTTAACAGCTTTTTGTACCATCCT
Organism: Coloeus monedula; assembly: GCF_965178545.1. Lineage (NCBI taxonomy): Eukaryota > Metazoa > Chordata > Aves > Passeriformes > Corvidae > Coloeus > Coloeus monedula. The sequence goes on from NC_138781.1 coordinate 109,857,673, forward strand.
TATCTCTCTGTTTTCTGACTATCTGGCGTTGAGGTTGACAAGGCACACTGTGGGAACTTCAAGGACAAATCAGCAGGTATATCTTGTATTTAGATAGGTATTCAGGGGCATGGATCAGGAAAATGAACTCCTTGGTCAAGCCCTCCTCCCTCGGGATCCCAGGGTGGTAACTGTTCCACCAACATGTTCCACCAAGCAGCAGACAGGCACACTCCTGCTTTACCCTGCCTTTTCAACACTTTTAACATCCACCTACTGTTTCACACAGTTTTAGCATAAACTGATTAAAATACTGCTATCTATAAATTATGATGGGAAGAAAACCCCCAGGAAATACATTTATCACAGAAATCTAGACATCTGTATTGGCTTTGCTGGCATCAAGATAAATGAATGTTTCTTTACTTCTTATCCTCTTCCAGAAACCTCATCTATTGCTGCCTTGTTCTTACCACTACAATCCTCAAATGCAAAATGATTGCTTTAAGGCTATGATGGAATTTTAATTAGAAGGTATAAATATCAGAATTAGAGCACTAATTCTTTACAATTCTTTGTCAGCCCCCAGACCAGTCTTCATGAAGTGTATTTGTGATTTTGTTATGGCCATCAAACTAAGTCCTGGGGGCATAGGATTTTGGATTTCATAAAGCCCTAAAGTTTTACTTCCATCTATTGCCCATATTTCCTCAAACAAATTTAGATGAAATAGCTCTTTTCGAAGAGGGTGTGGAAATATTTACTTTGATTGAGGATACTATTCCCCAGGGTTCGATAATATCTGGAGTATGAGACTGCAGGGCTGGCAGCACCCAATCAACATATTTATCTAGGCCAGCTAGCATGTCCTACATAGGTTTTATACCTGTTCATCATACAAATTCATAAATAAATTGTGATACTAACAATTATAAAAATGTTTTTAAAACCCCAGCAAACCAAGAAAACTGCATTTTGAATTGTTTTAATCAGTGGCTGTCAGTGGCAGCACTTCTGCTTTCACTGAAGTCAGGAACACAAGCCCTGGTGATGATAACAAAGCCAGAAGTTCTCCCAAGAGGAGAACAACCTCATGCACTAGGCTAAGACACCAGCAGTTCTTCAAGGTCCTAGTCTTGGCCTTATTCATATTTTATTAAAGAAATAATAAAATAACGATAAATATCTATTTATTTTCTCATTTAGAAGGCAAATAGAAAGGTCCATACTGACATTAGCTAGAAAATACAAACTCTCTGTATTTAAAAAACACACAGTGAATTAAGTAGCAAGAACCCAAAATTATTTTTCAAAACCTAACTCTTCTCCCCACTTCCATATTTTCAAAAGATACAGATTACGTTTTAATGCTTAGGTATAGCAAAAATTGGTCAGATTTTCCTCAATGCTAAACTTAAATACTAAAAATCAACACATTTTTTTCTCTTAGCCATGACCTTCCAGGGACTGAAATGAACATTAAGTACCTGTGTGAAAAGTTTCTAGGAAACAACTGCCTTACCTTGTGAATCCGTGGTAGAAGGAGATGACTTTGGATATCCTACAAAGAAAAAGTAGTATGTGTGACTCAGTACATAGCAGAGTACATTATGACCAAAGATAACTGCAGACCTCTAAAAAGCATCCCTGATTACTGAACAGCTACCTACCAAAATAGCTACTAAAGAGTGTCTCCTATGGGATGCTCAATTATTGTTAAACTGGGGTGCTCATGGCAAAGAGAACCAAGTTATTACTCCAATGTACTAAATCCAATGCAAGCATTATGGAAAGAAAAAAAATTATTTAAGTTTCCCTAGTGGCAAAGACTGCTGTAGTTACCAGGGATTTTACATCATCTCTGTTGACCTCATGCTTTGTGCAGCCTTGGAAAGGCAACAAAACTGGCACTGAACATGTTTCCCCTACTTCTGCAGCCAGCTGGAGGCTGCAGAGGCCCATTCACAAATCAACTCTGCTGAAAACCCATTCCCAACAGCAACAGCCTCAGTGGGTGTCCATTAAAGGCCAGAAGGGGGCTGGTAAAGCACGACAGATCTCAGTGACACCTCTCCAGCAAGACCTGACATAGCCATTACACCTAGTCAGGAGGGACTCACTACCAGTTTGACTCTCTCACCTGGTGCTCCAGCATACCCTTCAGCAATGGGCATGGTACTTTGGCCAGCCTGACCATCCGCACTTCTAAGACGCCCTCTCCCAGACATTAAAACCGTGCCAGGAGGCCCTGCCTCCCCTGTCTCCAAGATGATGCCGGTTGTTCCAGGCAGAAGTGGCACAACTGCTGACCCTGGCAGAGCTGGACGTGGAGGAGGTCTCAGCTGTGGTGGCAGGAGGGGGATCCTCTGCCGTGGGGGCTGTATCCTGGGCCTTGATGGCAGCAGGGATATGCCAGGCTGGGGCTGCACGGGTGGCCTTGGTGGCAAGGGCTGCTGTGGTACTTCTGGTCGCCCTTTGACATGATGAAAGAAGAGGAAAAATACAAAATTATTTGCCTAAAAATAGAACATAAGATTGCATAATTTTGCATAATAAATACTTCAAAATAAAACAGGACTCAGTTGGAGGCCACCTGTTCCCTCAGACCCAAGACTGCGCTGGCTAAATGCCATTCCACTCCTGAAGTACTACAGACTCCACTCTTTACAGCCTGTGTGGCAGAGGGAAAGGAATGAAGACAGCCTGGAGACAGGACAATCAGCAATCAAACAATCCATGAACATTCATTCAGTTGCTAGACCAGCTTGGCCTTTCTGCACCAAGCAGGCTGAGTGTCAAATTTTATTCCCACTGGTACCCTCGTTCTAGAGCTTGCTCTCTCTCTCTGCTTTCACGTCAGTTCTCCTCAACCCCTCACACCCATCGTGCTTGCTTTTGACTCTGTACTCACACAACTCCCAGCACAAGGCTGGACCTTTAGCACGATCATAACGAAAATTATCCACAGCAAAAAACATCGGTAAATGAACATGACTTAAGTGGTTTTTCTCCCTTACTTTTAAAAGCAATGGACTTAAATTTCCAAGTACCTCCATTACTAATATTTTCTGACAATGAAGGCAGAAGCCCAGGATATGATCTATCACTAAATTCTTTATTGTTTAAATAGAAGAGATACCATTAAAAGACTTTTCCACTAGGGCAGCCAACCCACATGACATCAGAGTTGAACAGCGCTGACATGGTTACATTTGTGTATCTGGTCAAGTTCTAAGCCCTTTATAGGAATTCTGGTTTATTCATAAAAATGAAGTCCTAGATGACACTTAAGGATGCAGTGTCCTCCCAAGAGTAAAGCTGAATTACATCTACACTAAGAACAGAAATTTACAAATGTGTAGATTTTAGCAGATGCAATGACAGCTTTTACACAGAATAAATACAATTTCATGCTAAATTAAACTTCAGCATAGGTTGCTTTGGTTGCATTTTGAGACCAAAACATGTCTTTAGGGACAGGGATGGATGTGAATTTCTGTGGAAATGGGCAAACATCCTGTTGCAAATTTATCTGACACAACCCATCACAGACCAGACATACTTGCCACTTGCCATGGTCCACAGTGGAGACCACCTCTCTGAGTGGTTCAGAATGAAGCACTTCAGTACAGTCCAAAATCAACCAAGGCAAATTCACCAGTGGCTAGGGCTAAGCCAGCTGGCTGTGCCGAGAAGCAGATGTGGTGTGAGGCTTCCCCTGGCTCGGCTGTGTGTCTGGGGACCCCAGGAGAGCCTTACTCTGCGCCTTTGGGGAAGAGCATACAACAAAGTTGTGCAGGTATTGTCCCAAACGCATGGCTGGGGTCCAGACAGTGTCACTGGCAACCCATGTGCTGTTTTGTGACAACTTGACACCTGCACTTTACCCTTGTGAATCTCATTTCTTGTTTTCAGTCTCATAAAAGCTTTAAAAGCCCACATAAGCCTTCCAGAGTACTGGGAGCCTGTCTGAAGTCATAGTCTCACACCACCTGCACTCATTTGCTAGATATGGCTGCTAGAAAAAAACCTCCCTGAGCTTTGCTGGCTGGCTTTTAACTGTGAGGAGAATTGAAACTCATACAAGCAACGCACCACAAAGCTGGGCTGAAGCTCACTCAGCCCACAGGGCAGAGGCCTAGAGAGTGAAATGGTCACTTTTTACAGATTAAAATTATTTTCATTAAAACCCTAAAATTAAAAAAATCTTATAAAATCTTTCAAAAAAGTCTTTAAGTATTGAGGTGAATTGTTTAACAGAATTGTTAACTTAGTGAGACAACTTCTGTCCACAGAGGTACTCATTTAGACCTTCAACTAAAATCTTCAGATTAACCTCACTGAAAAAACAAATTGACAAAATACCTTGGGATGCACGTACTTGTCATTTCTTGAGTCACTTATGCTAAGCTTTATAAAGACAGTTATTTGAAATGACACTGGAAAAATGAATATATTTCTCTGCTTGCTTTTCTGGACCTTTAAATAACCATCAACTGCTGAAGTCCCATATCCTGAGGAAACTGCTTCCTTGCATGCAACATAAATACTGCAATATTCAGAACTGTCCCATCTCCACAACACTAAATCCAGAATCACTTGCCTAAAGCTCAACTTCAAGTGGAAGCAATCAGATACGTGTGTGTAGAGATCTGCTTTAACTTTGCTGAGCAGGCCACGAACAAAATCTTCCCATCCTCTTCCCATCTATCTGGGAAGGCAAAGAATAGAGCTGAGATCATTACGCAGCCAGGAACAGTAACACTGTTCTCAGCAGCAGCAGCCTTGCTGCTCTGCTTGTCATCACTGTTGTGAGTGGCAATGTGGTTACCACATCACATACCAGCATCTTCTCATGCTCTCCTCAGCCCCCAAATCACACAGGAACAAAGTGCATAAAGCTAACTAGCAAGTAAAGGAATCTGTGCCTGCTCTCACAAGTAGCCAAAAAGACCTCACTTGAGTTTTGTTACAGACACCAAGGGGACTCTACAATTCTGTTAGAAAGCAGCATTGTGCACAAGCTCACAGGGAACCCAGAGGAACTGACTATATGACTATTCACACCACCACATTAAAATTTTATGTTGCATTTTATAGATGCTGTAATGCAGAGCACACATTTGGTTTCTTAGGCCACAACTTCATCAGACAACATTTTGCTGTTGGTTTCAAAACCCTGCTACAGAGCCAACTACCATAGGAATGGCAGGTCAGGTCAAATAACCGTAACCAAAGCAAACTGCACTCCCAGCACGGTATCTGGCTGCAAGACCACAGTTTTGGTTCCTGGAAAACTTCATGGATCTATGAATCACGCCTACATATGAGTAGGCAGTAAGTTAAAAGAGACCACCAACTTTAACATGTCTTTCAGTTTTGTGCCATGTGAAGAACAAACATACCCACAGAGAGGAACAGAGTGCAATGAGAGCAACTTGGACTATGAGACATGGAGCTGGGGGAAGGCACCATTTAATGGGAATGGAAAGCTGCTGGATTGCTTTACCTTGGAGAGCACATCGTGCATGGTTCCCTAAATGCTTCGAGCAGACCACTGCCTGCTGTCACCACTACCTTGCGTGCTGTAGACATTTCACTACCTTCGCCAGGAGTTGCAACAAATAAAATACATTTCTGGTCTCTGGGTTCGTATCTGATGCACAGTCAATCACTAAGTTGCCTTGTTAGTTTGAGGATTGAGGCATTTTAAACCTCTTAATAAAAAATATGGGAGAAAATGCAGCCACGTTTTTAAGATGAGGGTCATTTGACTTTGCTGGGCTTTACAATGCTTGGTAAGATTGTACATTTTATTTCTTGCAACACATCCTTGCCTTACTGCCCTTAAACAACTTTATTAGTAACAACTTGTTTCTGTTTTCGGCCCCTCTGAAGTCAGATGACATCGTTTGAATGCTACGATATGCTGGCAAATTGTGCCTAAGAAATTCTCCACTGATCCAAGTCCAGGTCTTCCTGTCAAATAACATTGGTATGGGAGACAATGCTGCAGATCACAGATGTAAAAACAGTTAAAGCCATACCCCAACTCATGTAACAGGGTTCCCAAAATCACTTCCAAAAAAGGCTCTTCTGCCAAAATCTTTCTGCAACTCCAGCCATCAAAACTTACTTAGGCTGCTGTGCCAGACAGTGTTATTGTAATTGGAAACATTTGGGAACTGCAGTGTATGCTTCACAAATCCTGCAGAGGCCAGAGGCACCCCAGAGCAGCAAGGGATGCTCAGAGTTCCTGCACCCCAGACCCAGCAGCAGCGTCCTTCCATAGACTTTTATCACACAGTGGTGGATGGAGCAGTCTGCCCTGAAAAGGTATTTTATGGAAACCCAGGCGTGCTGAGGCTTTTTAATGCTTTAATATATTGTAACAAGGGCTGATAAATGCAACCCATGAGGTTACTTGAACACCTGCTTCAAATAGCAGAAGAAAGATTACTAATTGTGTGTATCTTGGACCTTTCTCCAATGTTGGTCCCTAGTGCTAGTTAATTCTGGGCAAGATGGATGAGAAACAGGATTATATAGATACATCATGTTCCATTTTAATGGAGACTGGGTCTGCTTCTGCAAGGTTTAGGGATAGAGGTCCTAACCCTGTTGAATTTAAGTCAAAATTACAGTAAAAGAATCACCTGAAATTTACAGTCCCTCTTCACTCTATTTCCTCCTTTAAAGGAAAAGAAACTTTTTTTTTTTAATTCACACAAAAGCTTCTCACCTCAGAAGGATTTTTGTGTCAAGTGCTGCTATGCATTTGGTTTTAAACAACTAAACAAAAGAAACACATCTATCACAGGTTTTCAAGTCTCTGCCTCAGGGTGAGGACGATATTTTTCCCTACAGAAATTAATTTCAGACCCTTCAAGAAACACAACTTGTCCATTCAAGAAAGAACACTCAAGAGTCTTGCATCTGATCTCTCCCAACCACCATCAGTTGCAACAGCCCACAGGCTCTTCCCTCAGCACCTCTTCTAATTTTAGGCCAGTCAAAGAAATTGGCCTCTTATTTATCTCATACATGCACAGAATTAGAACCAGAAGCATCAACCACCTGGGGAGTGCAGCTTCAAAACAGTCTCCAATTCCTATGATTTTGTGTCATGTTAACAGAAACAGGAAAAGAGGAACTCAGCTTCCTCCTGTAAACTTCAAGTCTCAGAAAAACAACCCATTGCTGAAATTTTGAGCAAGAACTGCAGAGGGAACTGGATGGCATTGGGCAAGGTCTCTAAACCTTCATAGCAAGGCTCACCAACATGCTGAGGTTACCATTTCCCAGCATTTTGAGCCAAAGGGAATGTGCCCTGGCTTCTCATCTGCTCTGATGCAAACTTTAAACTACCTGTGGAGGTAGATTTGCAGCAACATGTTGGACTAACAGAACCAGCTGAGGTGTTAGAACACTGCCAGCTGGAATGTGCCAACTACTGCCAACAACCTTGTGAGAATGGAAGCTTCTGGGAGAGAGATGAAGCACTAGTCTTACATTGCCATGACAAAATATGCCAGAGCTCACTTGTGAAACTTCTAGATCAAAGAGTTGGTGCTGAATTATAATCATTAACCATGCTAAAAACACAACTTAGAGGATATCTTTCTTATCATAAATTTGAATTCATTTGACTTCAGTTTTCTCTATTTACTGTTCAATTTTCCCTGAGACATACAGAATAATCATCAACAACAAAATTAAACAAAACAAAAATGAAATCAAATGAACTGGAATAATACAGACAATTATTACATAAAAACTCACTTTAGAATCACTATTCAAAACCACTACTTTTTCCCACTCTCTTTATTCTAGCTCAAAGTAACATAAAGACATGTAAGACTTCTTTTTTATTTTTTTGGAGGGTACTTTTAAAAGCACTCAAAGTACTCTGTGGCGTTCTGGAGCAAAGAGCCAAAATTAGAGTCACTGTAAAAACAAAGTAGATATTGTGTAATATTAAGTTTTTCCTCCCTTGTTTAGTTCTTTTCTAAGCGTTTCAGAAAGGAAAGCCAGATGAAAAACAAACAAACAAACAAAAGTAAAAAAAAGAAAGCAAGGAACTTACTTGTGTCAGACTGAGATTTCAGCACGCCTTCAATGTCTGTGGTGATTTTGGAGACCTGACTATGAAACTGTTGTACAGACTTTTTGAGTCCAGAAATATCAGTAGAATGAGATGCTATAGTTCCATTCATTTCACGGATGCAGTTCCATAAGCTGCTCACGTGCTTATTCAGACCGTCTTTTATATTCTGCAAGCTGTCTGAAACAGAGTCCAGCTTGCCACAGACTTTTTCAACATGTGAGACTCTGCTCTCAACATCTGAAACACCCTCCTGGACACCTTGGGTCTTTTCTTTGCACTTGCTAAGATCATTCAGGATATGGTCATTCAATTGTTCTAGTCTGTCTTTCACTTCACCACAGCAGCTCTCATTGGAATGAGCAGTTTGATTTGCAAATGTCCTCTGCATTTGATCAATTTTTCGGAAGACACCTCGTTGTGTTTTTCTGCATGTCGAATTGACACCCAGAAGCTGCTCCCTGCAGCTACTCAGGCCATCTTGAAGATTTTTCATATCTTTATCAATGGCATTTAGATTGTATCGGAATACACGTACATCTCTCTGCATTTTCTGCACGTCACGTTGGTTACTCTTAATTAAGCTGAGTTTCTCATTAAGAGAGCTTTTTAGAGACTGCAGGAGAACAGAATTATTCTCTGTTTTCAAAAGCAAGTGATTGTACTTGTCATTACAATTTTCTAGCTCTTTCTGAAGGCCCTCCATACCTTGTGGTGTAGACTGACATTTCTGCCCACAGACCTGTTCAAGTGACAGCAGTTTGTCCTTCAGGAAATTCATCTCTGCTGTAAACTGCTCATTTGCAAATCCTGCATCACTGGGCAAGATGGGCCCAGGATTAACAAACATTCCATCCGGGTCTGTGGTGTTGGCAAGCTCTAAAATAGTGCCGCCCAGCCTAACCTCCAGTGCCCGCAGCTTTTGGTCGAACAAGTCTCTCAGTTCGTCCACCTCAGCAGCGATAGCACTGCGGAGAGTCTCCTCGACATAAAAACAATGCTCTTCAGCATTTCGTTCCGTAATATTCATCCTCGCATCCAGCTCCTCCAGCCTCTCACCAAACACATCTTCTAGATCTGGAGTTGACAATCGAATGATTTCATTATCTATTCTGACATTCAACATCCTCTGTGCTTCCACAATTCTGTCAATCTTCTTATCTAAATCTTTCATCTGTTGGTCAAAGTCATTTCCCTCGCCCTTCTTGCAACAACTGGAGTCATTTGATGGAATCTGAGTGCGGAGCATATTTATTTCTTTTCTCAAGTCATTCTCTTTTCCTTTTATAACATTGATTATCCCTACACAGCTATTGCCATCATACTGCTGCTGAATATCCTCACAGGAGTTCTTCAGATCTGCCACTTCCTTTTCAAGTGCTTCCATTATTTCTTGCCTGAGGGACTCAAATTTTGAGTCTATATATTCCTGATATATATTGTCACGGGGCATTGTTATTGTAGGTCCTCGTGCTACCTCCTGCAGTTGTTTCAATTGTCCTTCATAACCTTTTACCTTTCCATTCAGTTCCTCCAGCTCATCATTCCTCATCTTCAAGGCTTCTTTGACCTCAGCTAGCTCAGATTTTATATCTTCCATTTCAAAATCAATAAAAGGGTCTTTTTGATCTTTATTGTTGAAGAGTCCTGGCAGCTGAATAGTGTCTGTTGCACCACCAACTGCACTGTCAGGCTCTGGGCGGTCGTAAAGGTTGTTCAGCCAAGTGACCAACATCTTGCTAGCATCTTCTTGTACAGTCAGCTTCAGGTTTTCATTCACACCTGCCACAGAGGACTGAAGTTCAATCACAGACCGTGTAAGTCTAAACAATTCGTCCTCAAGAAACTGCATTCTCTTCTCATATGGTGGAGGCTCTGGTGCTTCTGTTGGTTCTGCATCTGTTTCCCAGAAATAACAAAATGTGGATGTAAATATTCCCAGTGGTATCTGTTTCAATCAGCTGCAGTTAACTTCACTTTCCTTTACAATGAAATAATGATTTAAACTGCCTAATGCTTGTTGTCTTTTCTGTCCTTATTTTCAGTTGTTTATAATTAATACGTTATCAAAACTGTCAGAACTAAAAGTTTGAGCACAGTGACCAATTCCTTCCAAGATACAGTGGCCATACATAAACTGGCAAGCAGAATCATCCCTTTTGTTCAGCAATGGATCTGAGCTGCAGCATATATAACAGACCATTATAGATCCATACACATCACAGCCCAATCACCTTAGAACCACTGCATCTCCTATAACAATAATTTGCCCCTGAATTCCCACTGAAAACTTCAGTGGCAGTCATTTATGTGCCTGAAGTGGGTTTGTGCTTCAGTGTTTTACTGAACTGGGGTCCAAATATACATCCCATATATGACATGAGGTTCTGCAAGACACTCCACTTATCATACTTGCTTCACAAATACCTAATTATTTGACATATATTTAAGCAGGCAATAAAACCATGCATAAAAGCGTAAGTTCTACACGTTCAAAACTGTTAGATAAAAACAACTTATCCTCATTGAATGAAAATCAGAAAGAGAAGACTTTTAGCTGCAATCTGCTTTTTACCTATGAGAAATCAATTAATGAATCTGAATATTGTCGTTAGTAGCACCACATTTACAGAGCCACGTACAAATCTGGATGTTCAGTTTCAAGCAAAATATGTAACAATTGCAGAAAATCCAGAACCACAAAATAAAAAACAAACATTATCAGAGGTCAAGAAAGGATAAACTGCAGGAAAAGGCAAAGTAATTTTTAATTTTGTCTAGAAGAGGGGAGAAGGGTACAGATACCACGATGTTTTATTATCATCATTTGGAATTAATATTTTAGGCCAGCTAACAAAATATTTTAAAAGCTTGTTTTTAAAGCAGGTATATAATCTATGGGACTAGTCTGAAACCATGTATTCAGTCATTCAATACATTCCACTACACAGAAAACACATGTGGAAATCTGACTAAGTGCTGTATGTGACACTAATCTCCAATTCTGTCGGAAAAAGTCCTTCAGAAGGAAACATCTGCTTATCATTTTTTCTTAATGGAGAAAAGGTATAATATGGCAGTAACAGAATTCCTTCTTGCCCTTTCAGAAGACAGTATCCTACACAAACAAACATCATTCATTCCTTAAGATACTTTTTGAGAAGTTGAGGCTTATCCTTACTTATTCCCTTATTATTAAGGCAGGTAGTCTAACATGAATCTGTAAAATCTTCACAATCTTGAACAGAACATTGTGAAACTGCTAGGAACCCTTATATATGATTAAAATTAGTACCTGAGTTTTTCTTTTGTTTTAATAACAGTTCTTCTTTTTAAATTTTTTTTCTGAGCACTGGAGAAACCACAAAAAAAACCCCTGTAAAATTACAAAACCCACAGACTTAACACAAAGATTTTCTGGAACCATGAGTAGGCAGCTGGCATTTCCAGCCAGTGTTCTACAGCCCATTCCTCTGTTACTCTTCAGAAAATTCTCCGTATCAAGACTGCTATGGCCTGGCTATTGTTTTCCCACCACAGAGAGTCTTTCCTATGGCTTTTGTACTTGGCAGTAGTTGAGTTTAATAGAAACCATAATGATTCTTATCCTTAGAAGACAAAACAAGAAACCAGACATGATTGTGCATACAAACAAGAAACTACCTGTGCCTTTCTTCACAACAGCTTTTGCTGGTGTTGTGGGACGACGAGCAGTGTTTGGCTTTTCTGCTGGTCCTTCCCTGCAGTCCTCCCCTTTGTAGCCAGGACAACATCTCCATTCCAGCTCTGTTACTGTCTTATAGGCAACTGTGTACCGAGGTCTGAAACTTGTTCGGTATCTGCGAAAACAGAAAGTGTTTTAAACAATCTGTAACCTAAGCTGCTATTTAGATTAAAGTTAAAATTAAAATAAGTTTCAGGGGGTTTTATAATGAAAATCAAACACTTACAGCTATGATTCATTTTCTGCTTTAAACATCAAATGAACAAATGTTTCTGTCTAGGTTTTAAAGCTGCCTCCACTCAACACAGTCGTGATAGGGAGCCACGGAATAGGGGCTTTCATGTATGAGCAGAGGGATAAAATGTGGCAAGTGAAGGTACAACTCATCAGACACCACTGAGAGTAGCAGGGACCACCAGTGTATTACTCTATATATTCAAAATGTTTTTCCTCTAACTTCTCACTGCAACCCTCCCCCCAGGGCTCTTCTGAACATCACAAAAATGCTTCTGCCTGCTTTGTCCCACTTGTCTTTCCACAGTCTCCACTTAAACCATTCCTCAGAACCCATATGAACAGAGCAGTCAAAGCTGGGAGGGATATTCCAGTGAAGGACAAAAAGATGAAAGTGTGAGTTCAGACAAGGACATGAAAGGAGAAGTCAGATGAAACACTACAACCAACAAAGAAATCAACTCTTTCCTACTTCATCAGTTAAGTTGAAGAGGTTTTGGCAGACAAACCTATGCACACATTATGTACATACAACCTTGAGCTTCCCTGATTAATAACTTAGAAGTTAATAAATGACAAACTGATTCTGGTTGTGCAACTTTCTTTAACCAAAGACTTCTTCCATAATGTCCCTTCAAACACATCCCCTGTGCTATTGGATAAAAACTACATCAATTTAAGGTACAGCTTATTTTGGGTTGAGAGATGAGGAAAATGAGTAAAACAGGGATTTGCCACCTGAGCTCTAGAAAATGGTATTCTTGGAACACATACAAACAAAAAAAGTCATCCCAATTTCTCAAGTGAATTCTTTTCTCTGAGTAAAACTAGCATCACGTTACTAATTTCCCTATGGCTTTTTCAGATCTTTTTTCCTTAATATTATTTCAGATTAGAACAGTTTGCATCCATTAATGAATGACAGGCTCACTTCACAGCTGAGGTGCCCCTAAACAGTAACACCAGCAGAATAAATGCAGAACAGTAGCAAAGGAATCTACAGGAGCTCTGCAGTAGATTTCAGCCACAGCCTGGCTGGGCTCACAGGGGCTCTATCCTGGGACAGAGAGAATACAGTACAGAACAGCACCAGAAGCAGCCATGCTATCCCACAAAAATCACGTATTTCATTGAACGTGGCCTTGTATTAATATGCAAAATTCCTTACTGGTCAAAAAAAAAAAAAATCAGTAATCAGCTACCAAACGGAAAGAAGTAAATCTTACACAGACTGTGAAACATTTCCTGCTGAAAGTCACAGAGAGGGACTTAACTTACTGTTACCCTTCAAGGCTTCTCCTGCCACACATGCAAATAGTTGCTGAAATAATTCTAACATTTTTTTATTCAGCATATTTCAGATACATAACTTTAATATAATGTCCTCCCATCTGACAGCCATTTGCTGTCCCTTTTTGGTAACAAACTTGCAGTGGTGTGCTTAAAATACTAACTGCTAATTAGGAATTGGTTTCTTTTCCAACTGTATCTTTCCCAATTCTGCCACAATATAGTCTAATTTCTGCACTCGGGAAATACTCAGTGTTGTTTCACATTATTACTTTGTCTATGACTCCTCATTTAAGGGGAAAAAGCTGCTTTCACTAGAGACAATCATATTTTTTTGCAACTATTTCTAGGCCAAGAGTAGTTTATACTAAAAAGCCTCCCTGGAGGCCTCTCCCTTCTTCTGTGAATCTGCATAGGAGAGCAGGGGCAGGCTGTGCTGTATCTCTGTCTATGAGCTGCTCATAACTGCAGTGGTTTGCTGTGGCTGTCAGCTTTTCATACTCTGACTTGGAGCACGTAAACTCAGAGAGGGTTTCCAACCCTTTTATACCTTCTGAACACCATATATGAAACAGCTGTAGACTGCACTCCAGCTCATCATTTCTTCTACAATTTTCACTTAAACATCTGCTGAATCCTGTTTACAAAGTACAGAAATCCCCAAGGTCAAGTGCTTTAAAAATTAAATAGAGGAGTGCAACGTAGAGGGCACCACTGGGAAGAACAATATCCCGGCCACCCAGGAACTTCCTTTTCCTTCTCCCTTATCTAAAGCATTAAACTACATCTTGTGTAGATAATTTGGGTTTGAATCCTTTCCTTCCAGCTAGCTGCCAGAATCAGGAGCACAGGATTAGCTAGATGCTTTAGTGTTTTGAAGTGGTTTTGAGAGTCATTACAACCTCTCTCACAACCACCACATTACTGAAGTGCAAACTTGGAACTTCCAGATCAGTTTTCACATGCCGGAAATGGTTGTACATATTTCTGTATGATTTCCATAAAACACTTAACTGCTTCTAACTTCGTGTGTGTTCCTCTTTATTGTCAGGGCCAAAGCCCTTCCTGAAAATTACAGTATTTTGGTTATTTTCAAATGCCACATCTCTCTTTTTCCCTAACAAAGCTTTAAGAATATAGCTGAAATTAATTTCATAAAATGAATAAGAACTATTTATATGCAAATTGTGTGCTTCTTCACTCAAACTACAGAACAAGGATTTTCCATCACATTTCTGACAATTTTCTCTTTGAACACCTTGTCTGTAGTCATATTCATCAACATAGACACTTTGAGATGACTTCAACAGTCAGACAAATCATAAGACACAACCAAATGCAAAAGAAGAATATAAACAAATAAAAAGAAATCAAGCTTAATATTTTTTCAGCGTCAAAAATTTAAAACTTTTCCAAACTCCATCTTAAAATTAAAAAACAGGCATTCTTGACGTTCTTACTCTTTTTTGTTTTATTGTTTCCTGATCCTAATAGGCATAAAATGTCTAAATACTATTTAATTTTAAAAACTATTTGAAATGCAGTCCACTTCTTACAAATTCTTGCAAGTTTGAGAACTCAAGCAAATACACAAATTGGATCTGTTTTGTTTTCGGATATGGTACATCAAATACAGATTAACCTGAATCCTAAATCACTATTTTCCTAGAGCCAAAATAAGCTAGAATCAGAACATTTCAAAATCTGGATCTAGAACAGCTTTCATATTTCAGACTTTGAACTGTGGTAACAAGACAGTTAATACTCATGGAAAGCTCAAAAATTCAGTTGGGATTTACTTACCAAGAACTACTTCTCTATACTGCCAGTCCAGCTGAATGAATCACGGAGCTACTCCCATTTCCTCCAGGAGGGCCAGTCATGTAAGGCTGGGAAACAGGAACTTACACTAGCACTTCTCTAATTTGAATCCAGTCACATAAAAATTTCTTTAAAATCACAACTTCACTGCTACAGCTTCTCTACCAATGACATTCTTCATGCACAGCTGCTGTGCAAGCTGCCCATGCAAGAAAAGGTGTCACGGTGCACTGGCAAATGACAGTCACCAGCATGCATCCAGCCCCAGGGAGATTCTCAATCATACAAGATGCTTTTTAAAGTCAGAACTTTGCTCACTCAGTGAATTTCAGAGGAGGAGCTGTAGACTTCCATGATTTTGCTAGGATATAGCAGTCTAACAGCACTGAACACAATTCTGTTGTTGCTTACAGTTCTAACAAAACAAACCATAATTTTCTTCTGGGGACTGCATCCTGAGAATAATTTGTGATTCTATGTATGTGAAAGACATAGGACCGGGAACTATCAAAATGTACAAATTAGACATGTCTTTATTTAAATCTGCAGTATTCTGAATCCAACTACTCACTCATAGTCACAGCAAACATATAATATACAATCACAAGCACACAAAACACATAAAATGCACTCAGGGTACTCAGAGCAAAATGTTGCTTCTCTATGAAGCTGGATAAAGATACATGGTTGGAATATAACATCAAGTTTCACACTGTTTATCTGCCAGGTGTGAATCTTTACAGATTTATCTAGTGAAGCAATTTTGTCAAAAGGGTCCACAAAAGTTTCCTAAGTCTCTTAAAAATTGAGGCTCCGCTTTTACACCTATATATGCTGCAATGCAACTAAAACCAGTAAAACATCAAATCTTCGTCTGTTTGACTTGGATTTCTGCTATTCAAATAAGTGTTAACAAACGTAATTATTTTTACAAGTATACTTCAAAACTATTTTAAAAAATAGTCATTTCTTATGTGGTTAGAAATTACATATAACACACCAGCAATTACTGTGCCGAGTCACTCCATTCTCCTGTGGACTTCAAGTCCAAGATGGTGGTCGTAATCTCTTGATGAACTGAGCTAAATACTGAAATCATTCTTTTATAAAGCATGAATAAAGGTTAATATCAACTATCTCTAATCTTTCATTGCAACAGAGAACATAAGAACAGCTGTTTTGCAGGAGTTTTTCCACAACAGGCTTGTAACTACCCACGCCTACTACCTTCATCATGAACTCAACATGCTGATCAAATGAGAAAACACACCCAGACCACTAACAGAAACCTCCACTTTTAATATCTTAAGTGTTTCACAGCTGAAATGAAGTTGTACAGGGTGACAATAGCATTCAAATATTCCTCCTCTTTGAGAGAGAAGTACTTCCACAGGAAAATGCTTAATTAAAAATACATGTTTGCTGTAAATGTTAGACATTTTGACTAGGGAATGAGCTATAATATTCTCATGGTGCTAAGCCACAGAAGGAAACAGTTAATGCTGATATTTGGAATGTCACCTAATAGTGATAAAACAAATCAGAAACACTTGGGTGAAATTGGTGGGAAAACATATGGCTCAGCTCTGTAACTAGATATTAGCATTCAACCTTCTGGGAAATACAATGAGATAAGTGCCACCACATCCTCACTGTGAGGAAGGGACCACAGAATCAGCATGTTTCTACATAAGCAGCATAAAAAATGTTTACTCTGAGCACAAAGCCTCAAGGTTGGTCCAAAATTCTGTAGTGATTGGAACGAGTCCCATGATTTCAGCAGCCTGCAAATTTCTGTCTTTACAAAATAGAAGATACAAAATCTACACTCTAACATTTTTATTGCATGTAGACACATTCTTCGTAAATTGCATAGTCTGGTAGTTATATTTATACAGTTATACTACAGTTATATAGTCCCAGTCATCTAAATCTCCAACATATTGCGATGGGAGCACTTAAGTGGCACATAGACACCACTCAAAAACACTACCTAGAAGATGTAATTAAATGCAATCATATTTTGACCAAGCATTTTTTTATTTTGTAGGCTGAAAATACACCTTATTGGCTGTTTATACTACACAAACACTGAACTAGAACCAGTTGATCCTAAGTTTTCTGCTTCTCAAGAGTGCAGGCTTAATTGTAAGCCCTGCAAATGGTGGTAGAAATCCTAGTTCCACTGAAATCTTCGGAGATTTTAGCAGTTGTCAGTAACAGTGAGTTTCAGCACACAGGGATTTCAGGTGCCTCCTGTGTAGGTAAGGACAGGCTTTAAGGGTCTGTATTTCCATGAAGGCAAACAGAAATAGTCAACACAGCCAGCAGAGTCAAAACAGGGCTGCATCTCACCCTAAAGTCATTATTTACATCCTGTTACCTACAGAGTGTGCTGGACACCACTGACTTGCATTTGAGTCACCATCACTGCACGTCTAAGCTCCCACGCTCAGTTTCATCCCTCTGCATACAGGGCAGACAATTTAGGTCAGGGTGAATCAAATCCCACCTTTGTTTTTCATTCTTTTATTACCTTGCTACTACACAGCAGCACTGGCAGCTAGCTTGTGTTCCAGCCCACAGATGAGCTTAATTTGAGAAAAATGTGTCTTTACTAAGAATTTGTCCTAAGGCATTTATAGCAAGCAGTGAAAAGATGTTTTGACAGGAACAGATGAACCTACAGAAGTCTAAGTGCTCAGTGAAAGCAGGAAGAGAGTGTTTCAAATTTTTTTGTGCTGGGAGAAACAAAGTTTTGAGGCACTCCTGTGGAAAATATAAAGTTATGACAAGCATCACTAGGGCATATGACCAAGGAGACTCAGCTTCTCCAGGCTCGCACAGGCACACAAGGGAGTTCTTAATAAAGTTAGCCCTCATGTATAGCATGGCCAACATTTGTACCAGATCTGTTCTGAGCTAAATCCTGAACAAAAAACTGCTGCTGGCTGAGAGCATTAACAGGGACATAAACCGAAGGAAAGAAAGGGAATGAGTCAAAACACTCTGCATTCACAGGAACACAACTGCCTGCTGTGTGCACACCCAAGAAATCACCCATCCAGGTCACTGCAAAGAGTGCTTTAGTATCTGACTACAAAAGCACTGTAATTACACTGAATGTTTCATAGAATAGGAATGAGCATTGAGAGACTCAGTACTTTCTTCCATCAATTATTTTTACTTGGTGTCTTCACGCTACCTGGAAAGCATGATGGTAGAGGATGGCCTTTCATCTGGAAGAAATTGCTAAGTGGGCAGAGACCTGGCACAGGTGATTGTATTACTCCTTCATACAAGGAAGGAAAAAGTTGTTTTTGTCTATCCCTAAATAAAACAGTCATCTCATCTACTGGTGCCAGGGAAGAAGCCAAGAATCATGGTGCCCCAATTAGCTCACTACAGCCTGGTCGCTGGCACTTAGTTGTCTTCAATACTGAACACTATTTCAATGCATTTGAGAGAATCTGGCTGAATTTTACTGCAAAGTTCGTGTTTTGCTCAGTAAGAAGGACAGAAGATTACAGGAACTGGTAGAAGACAAAAACATTCAACTATTCTCAGGCAAAACCACATGGTTTCATTTCAAAGTCTCCAGAAGTGCCATTGTTTATTACTTTTACAGTGGATTTTATGCCACTCAGCTGGAATTCTTCTATCAAAAAAAGATGAGATTCAAACTACAATTTTCTCTCTTGGGGGAGAAACGTTTCTTTATGGGAAGAAAGAACTAAGCACATTCTGAAATGTCAGCTCATGTCACATATTAGGTATTTCTTCTTGTTGTATATACAACTTCACACACACATACACAAATACCTACCTACCTGTCTAACTCTCTCTTGGCTGCCAAGGGTCTTATTTTCAAAAAGCTGACCATTAAAGTCCAGCAGGAAATGCCCAGAACTTTAAGATGTTATTATGCTTAATGTTCATAAATTACCACTAGGTAGGCATCCTCTTCTTATGAACAGCAAAACCAAGACATAGGATGCATTTAAGTAACTCAGAGCCACAGGCAGCCTGTGGCAAAGCTCAGAGCAGAACTTCAGTCTTGGGATTTACAATGTTGAAATGCCAGTCAAACACATGGTAACAGACCAACAAGAAGCTATTAAAATCCCACCTAAATAGAATGGGATAGGAGAACCCTGAAAATACAGCCCTTTCAAAAGGATTTCAGGAAAGTTTTGTAGAGCTGCAAAGTGATGTACTCTTAACACTGATGGAACAGGAACAACTTTGCAACAGGTTATATGTTAACAACATCATCACCTGCCTCTCCCAGCAGTAGGGATCAAGTTTCTCACTTTACACGAGTGGAAAGATGAAGTGAGGATGCAGAGCACTGCTACTGATAAAGCTGCCTGACAAACTGAGCTCCTGCTCAGTCTCTCTTCTGCTTCTCTGCCCATAAAATTCTAGAATGCTCTAGAAAGAGCTATTGCTGGAGATTATTTGAAAATATACCCAGATGAAACAAACAAGCAATACTTTCATGAAGGCAAGAGCTAACCTGTGGGATTAAGTGGGACCCCAACTTCAAGAATAAAATGGAGCATTGTTTTGAGAGCAGTTACTTTCCAAGACACCAAGTTAAAAGTGAACCAGAAGGCAAAGGAAAGATGAGATGTGAACGCAAAACTGAAGTCAGATGGGAGTCAAAATATCCCCAATGTGTAAAACTGGCACTGCCCACTAATGGTCTAATGGTACAGAATGTTCCTTGGTTATTTGGGTATTTATGATGAAATACACCTTGATTGGTCAGCAGCTCCCTGAAAATAAAAACTTATTTCTTTGGCAACAGTTTGGTGCTTAACAGAAGAGGCCCCAGACCTCCAGGTCACACATTTCTCAAATCAGAAGAGCATGAAACTCTAAGTATTTACATTAATGTGAAGTGAGGAGTAGCATGGGTTTTTTTTTTTTTTAACATTATTGCAACAAACTCAAATGATGCATGGAATGAAAATTCCCTGTCCAGTTCACGGAGAAAAAAAGACTCTGCTGCGTTCAGTGTGTGGAGACAGAGATGCACAATTTCAGGCTTAGGGAGGCAGCCAGGAAAACTTACCACACCCAGCAGGACCTCAAAGATTTTCAAACAAGCACTCCAGGAGACTGAAGTTTTTCGAGTTTCCTTACAGTTTTCAATGCACAAGCCCCTAGGCTAACCTCCCTATGTAGTCAGCTAGCTGGAGCCTGTACAAAGAGATTCTGCTTCATACAAAATACACAAAGTTGGAAAGAAAGTCCTGAAGACCTTTATAGATACTTGGAGGGGAAACATTAAACAGTTCTTGCTTTCCCTTCAAGTCTTTGTGCATCCTGAGAAGTTTTTCTTATGAGATATGTATTGCTGGAGGCCAGCAGCAAACAGGCTCAGTCCGTGCAGACTTGTGCATCTGAGGTTTGATCCTGCCTGGTGCTGAGAACTCTGACACTGATCTGCATGCTTAATTTCTAGCAACAGAACAGTCTCAGAGAAAACTACTTTGGGACTGTTAGAAGGTTGAAAATTACATGGGGATTTCCTATATATTCCTAGACTGGGGCTGATGTGCTCCACCCAGGTCGTTCTGGGGTTGCCAGATGGATGAAAACATTCAGCTTGAACTGGAGGTCTCCTATGAGGGTTTTCAGTTATAAAATTTCCACTTTTAGCCAATAATATATTGTTAAGAAATGCTGAATGCTGCTTACTAAAAGCAGTGTTTTACTCATAAGCAGTAATCTGTTCTGATATTTATGAATGCAGAAAACTTGTAGCAACATTCTCTAAAGTTATTTCAATCTTGTGCTTTGAATCTTCTTCTGGGCCATGAATAAAGTTGTGATTAGTTTGGCAGTGGGCTTATTTATGATCATCTGAAAGTATAAAATGACAAGAAGTTGGAAAATATTGCTCAATTAGAAATTTGGAGAGGCTTGATAATTTAGCTATTGATTCATTCATCATTTTCTTGGTCATTTTATAAATGAAATAATGGGCTTAATGTATCATTAGTGTTAAGATGAGAAACTTACACTAAATCATGAAATTCACTCCTCACAAGCTAAAGAAAGATGACCTGACTTGAGCACACAGATATCTTTACTCACATGAGCATAATTAATGGGGGCTGGTACATGAATTAGGAGATCTGATAAAAACTCCTTTCTTCAAGTCCCTGAGCAACCTTATCTAAATTTGAAGCTGGTTCTGCTGTTAGCTGGGGGCTTTGAGGAGACTGCATGACCTCCCGAGGTCCTTACCAATCTGAATGTTTTTCTATTTGATTTACTACCTTGTAGGGAGAAGTCCTGCTTGCAGTTCTCTAGCAAAGGCAGAAACCCAGAAAATATCCCTCTGCCCCAGCCACTTCAGTTCACTTCAGACTTTAAAATCAAAACCTTACTAGTGAAAGCAGCTTTTCCCAAAAGTGCTGGGCCATAAATTGGTGCACCTCTGGTACAGCCAGGTGTACTCACATGCTCTGCACAAACAACTGCTATGACAACATCCTGCCCTGAACCGGCTACAGTGACCAGAGGATGTCCCAAACAAGACACAACCCTAAAGAGTGCGTAGGATCTAACCAGACAGGCAACATGTTTTTTCTTTTAGAAATAGATAATGCTACTAGTTACAAATTGCTATTATTGCTAAGTAAGTAACCAAACCATTCATAAGAAAGCTACGAATGGAAATCCACGACAAAAGCAGTGAGGGGTCGGTTATTTATGAAGCAATATTAAATTTCAAAACAGCCAAGTTCTTTTTAGTGAGTATAAACACTAATATTTTTGTACCTTTCAGCCCAATGACCCACTAATAACAAAGTTCCTCCTTCCTTTGCTAGTCACAGTTTTAAGAAAAATAAATCAGGAGCCCCCAACACTTCAAAGGGAACATACTTCAAAGGGCATTTCTGCTCTTTCTTTCTACTCTCTCTCTTCCTATCTCTCAAGCAGCCCCACTTCAACTCACATTCATCCCTGACACCTTAATCAGCCAAAGCATTCACCGACTTTTCAGCAAGGAAATGCACTATCGAGCCCAAGTACCTATAAAACAGTTAAACAATGAAGTGTAATAATTTCCTGAATTTCAGCTTAAGCTTTCAGGAAAAACACCATGCAGCCAAAGTGAATTTACAGTTAACAATCCTAGAAGTGTAGTCATTCCAGCAAGGGTCTTTGGGGCTTTTGTCTTCAGACAAATTATATTTTAATAGGCCTAAAGGGTAGATAAAAAGGGTTCATGCATGCATATAATTTTAGGCTTAATCACCAGAGCTTTGTATTTCGAAGGCAAATCAGTGCTGACTATAATCCATATATGCAGCACGCACGCTCTTGTCTGTAAAGAGCATAAGGAATTCAGGAGTACACTGCAAGTTTAAGGCAGTGAAATGCTCCCCTATACACTGCAACCTAAGTAATTGTTAGGCATAACCTAGACTGTACCTAAACACTAGAAGGGCTCTTTAAATCTAGTCTTAAACTAATATAAACCAACAGTAAATCCACTGACTGATTTAAAAATAGACCTAATAGTACTTAAGTACTAATAAAACACACACATCCATGATACAGTTAAGGAACTCTTTGTTTGATTTGGATCTCACTGTCCCCACTGTCTGCAGCTGAATGAGCTCTTAGATAAACCATGGGTATCAAGAGGAGACTACACAGGGACTGTACTTTATTCCCATGAATATCTGCTATTTAGCTCATTTTAAGTTCTCTGTTCAAGTGTATAAAGGAGAAAAAAAAGAGAATAATTTCCACAAAGTCCTCAGTCATTTCTTTGTTGTTTTATAGCTCTTTCCTATCCTATTTTCGTGAACATTGGCTAGTAAACCTATAAAAACACATTTTGTTATTCAGACCGCTACTCTTGAATTAAACAATATTTTTCACAGGAAATAAGTTAGGGGTTTGCAGGATTTGAAGCATGCAATTCAGACCTTTTTGGATTAGCACCTTTCTTACTCTGCCACTAAGAGACAGTATATATGCAACAGACACAAAAATAAAATGACAACCTATAAACAGTTTTGAACACAATACAATTTCAAGATTTTGATATTCCACCTTCTCTCAGTGTTAATCAGCTGGTGCTGTGACAAGACAAAAATATTTTATGGTAAGAATAAGGAATATTTTATGTTAAGAACAAGGAATTGTTTTGCAGTTGCCATTATGGTTATGAAGAAAACAGTGATGTTCACCAAAGAAAGTCAAACAGAGGAAACAAAGTCTTATGATAAGTATCTAATTCCATTCTCAAAAGAACAAAAAAAACCCATGAGACTGGACACGGCTGGTGAGACCAAATGTCTGTTCAGTCCCACATTCTCTCTCTGACAGCAGCCAACTCCAGATGTTTAGAAGCACAAGGACAGACAATGCCATTTCAGAGAACCACAGAGAAATCTGGAAGGGATGGGACTGCTGGAGGTCGTGCAGTCCAGGCCCCTGCTCAAGCTGGGCTTCCCCTTCTTACTCCTGACAACAATCTCACACTCTCAGTGCAAGAATTTTCTGAGCTAGAAGCAATGCCTTTGCACTTTCTTCACTATCTACTAGCAGATAGCCCACGAAAGTCCTAATTTACTGCCTCTGAAATTCTTTATCTTAATACTTGGTGATTTATGTGTTTAAAGAGCTCAGCTTCAACCCCTCCTCTTGCCTCTGTAGCTCCATTACAGAGACTTCTCAGGACAGAGGGCACACCCCATTACACATCCATAAACTCAGTCAGAAGTCCAAAATCACCAGTTCAAGACTCCAAAGAGAAACAAGGGAAGTTACATAAGACAGTGTTACTCAGCCGTCTGCTTTGGTTTTTCCCCTCAAATTCTAGTATTTATAGAGAGAAAAGATGGGTTTTTAACAAAAATAACAACCCAAACAAACAGAAAGCAGCACATTTGAATGCCAAACATTGAACACCTATTGTCATGGGCCCCAGGGTGGCAACGCCATCAGTGTCTGAAGTTCTGTTTCAGTAATACCCAGGATCTAGCAGTATCTGTCTCATCCTCACTGTTTCATGTCAAAATAAAAACTAGTTACTGTAGTTTTATTGTAAAACAATCTTCATCATCACCTCAGCCCAAGTCTGAGCCTATGAAAATCTGTGGGTGTCTTTTCAGTGACTTTCTGGCGATGCTGAAGTGGTTTCACAGAGTGTGTATCGCATAGAGCTTTCAAAGAGAAATGTGTAAATATTACTGTTTTTCAAGTGGAAAAGGGAGGAAAGGAGATTTGCCTGCAATTACCAGCAGGTGAGCGAGATCCATCTGTCCCCTGATGCCTGCTGTACCTGCTGCAGCACACCTTGCCCTAGGAGGCCACTCCACACATCACCACGTGGTCACACGCACGAAGATTAAAATCAAATAAGCAACTTTGCATTACCCCCCGTAAAAATCTCTGCACTGGCTGCTCCCCTTGCTGGATAACAGACAGGGGATACACAGACTGTAAAGGGGTTGGCTCCCGTTCCTGGTTCTCCCTTTACGCGCCGATCCAGCAACACAGAGCAGCCATGAAACCGGTTTTGAGCGCGGCTGTAGGCTGGCAGCTCCGGCCCAGGTGCGCTCCCAGCAGCGCATAGGTGCGGTCCTGATGCCGGCGCTCCCGCCGCCCATGGAAAGCAGCCCGCGTGCTTTCCGCCCGCCTGCACGCCTCTCCATGCCGACGAGGTGTGCCAGCGCAGCTCCCTCCCGGCTGCACGGACCAGCAACTCAATCTGGCTCTAATTAGCTCCAGCAGCCTGATGTCCGCACCAAGCGAGCGCTTTGTTTGGGGCGCGCTGGGGACCGAGGGCGGTCCGCGCCCCCCTGCCCCGGCCCTGCGCTTTTCGGGGTGCCGGGAATCACTGAGCGCTTCCCGGCCGGCAGCGGGTGGCCAAGCGCTGTCCCTGCCGAGATCGCCCCCGGCGCTACTTACACCAGGGTGGGCTCGCAGGGGAACTGGTTCCAGGCACACTTGTACTGGGCCTGGACGTAGCTCTCCGTCCCGTCCAGCACCGAGCAGCTGACGTTCTTGTTCACTATGTAGGCGCACCAGTTCCTGGGGGAGAAGGACAGTGTCGGTCAGGCACCCCGGGCTCCGCAGCCCGCCCGGCCCGGCGGGGCCCGCAGCGCGCCCGGGGCGGGCGGTACTCACTTGCTGCGGGAGCCCGGCCGGGAGTACGGCAGGTGCGGGGTGCCGTGGCTGAGCCCGGCGGCGCCCAGGGCGAGCAGGAGCGACAGCGCCCATCCCGAGGGCGGCGCGGGCCCCGGGCACAGCTCCATGGGGCGATGGGCAGCGGCGGCGGGCGAGCGTAGCGGGCCGGTGCCTCTCCGAGGGCTACCTCCGTCCGTCTGTCCCTCCGTCCGTCCCGCCCGCCCTCGCCTGCTCCCAGCTCCCTCACTGACGCAAATCCCCCCACCCCGTTTCCGCCCTCCACGGCGGCTCCGCACCCCCCTCCGGCCAAGGCGCCGCTCCCCTCCACCCGCCCGCCCGGCCGGCCCCGGTCCCCCGCCCTGCTCCAGCCCCCCGACCGGGCAGGGGCGGTGAGGCACCCCCGGCCCCATGTGGTGCCCGGCCGCCATCAGCGGGTCCCTTCGGCGCAGCCCCCGCTCCCCGGCCCCTGCCCGAGCTGGCCGGCGACAGCCCCCGAACCAGTTTTTCCCACTGGAAAGCTGATGGGAGGAGGCGGCCGGGCCGCTGGGGAAGAGCCCCCTGCCCCCAGGGGCCCGGGTTCCTTGGGCAGGGGGCACTGCGTTCTTCAACTGGGGCCGGTGCAGACGTGGTGAGCTCCCGGTGTGTGCGGGGGAGGCTGAGGCTGGTTCGCTGCCTTGTGGCAGCCCTGGGGTCCCGCCTGACACCAGTGCCATGGGGTGGCCAGTGTTCCCTTGCGTGGCCCGACGACGGCTCATTTCGCCCACTGTCATGGGAAGGCTGCTGGCGGCTACCTCAGCGAGGAGCGTACAATAAGCCTTTATTCGTAAGGAGAAGTGTTCACTGGGCAGAGAGAGAAATGGGCATTCAGCTTCACCTGGCTGTTAAAATCCAGCTCAAGCACCTTGACTGAGTGGTCTGCCCGTGTGAGGCCGTCCCACCGAGGGCAGGACCACAGGGATGTTCCTCTATCCTCCTCAGCTCCTGCTCTTTTGGGAGTTGGATTTTTGGGCTGAAGCGACACTGAAAACAAAGCATCGAGGCTGGATCTGGGCAGGGTGCTCCCATGAGTGGGAAGGAGGGAAACGGGGAGAGCGATGTTTGGGTGGAGAAGAGTTTGGGTGGGAGATTTGGGAGCCGTGCCTGCCGCTCCTGCTGAGCCTGACCAGCTCCGACTCTGCTCATGCTTTCCCAAGGCCTCCCATGGCCAACAGCAGCTGCTCAGGCTTTCCTAGGTCTCACATGCAGGCAGAGCCAGCAGCAGGGCAGGACTCTTCCTTCTGCTGTAGGCAGCAGCCTGCTGACCTCATCATTTGCCCTGATCTGCTGAAACAGGCAAATTTCATCTGCCAGTCTTACTGTGAGTCTCACCCAACAACTTCACTCTTCCTCCGAGTCTGCAGGGAAGCAAGCTCTGAATGCTGAGGTCAAAATCATGCATTCAGACTGGTTTTTAGAAACTGTTTCATTGGAAATATACACCAAAGCTTCCTGTCCCCAAGAGAAATGTGTGCCATTAGAGATGCATAGGAACACTTCGCTGGTGATAAATAGCAATGGAAAAGGATGAGATGTTGCTTCCACCTGTCCCATTTCACTTGAAACCCTTCTAATGCTCTGCAGATGCTTTGAAGAGGTTAACACCTCACTGTCTTAAATTATGCTTTAACCTTCTCAAGGGTTAAACAATTTCCTCTGACACTGTTTGCATTCACAGAAGCATGTAATTCAGTTTTCATTACTTGTGCTGGCAGAAATTATCTGGAGTTTCCCAAGCCTGTAGAAAGCAAGACTAGAGTTCAGTCCCTAAAAAGCAATGAAGAAGGATTTTTCTTCCTTTTCCCCCTCCTCACTCAGCCGAGGAACTCAAAAAGTTGGTGCTTTTCCAAAAGTGATGAGCAACATGGAAGAGCTGTACGTTGTCCCACAAAGGGAAAGTCATTAAATACTGAAAGATTGAGGTCATGCCTGTCTTGAGAATGACTGCATAGTACAAAAATTAATAGACTGATTTAAACAAAATGAGCATGAAGCAACAGTATATTTCTGTATGCTGAACACTGAGCTTATATTTTGGTGAAGGAAGACAAAGCAGATGTTACCTGATTTGCCATGAGGGCACCCTACTTACCTGTGAACCTCAGAGTCGATTGCCTGACCAAACATCACACAGGGGCACCACTAGAAGGAGAGTTGTTAGAGCCCCTGCTTACCCCATGGATATGACAGATAATGAGTCAGGAGCTTCCTACAACTTCAGGACTCCGTCTATGTTTGTTCACTCGAGAACTATGCAAGAAAATCTCTCCTGATTTCTGATTTCTGTCCAGATCAACAACTTTGTAAATATTATGAAACAAGGCTTTGACAGCGTTGGCTGCCATTTCTCTAACAGGCTATGTGAGACTTCTTCCATTGCAAAGCACAGTGCATTTTGGAGTTTGTTTCATTTAAAATAAACCATAACAATGAAAAACAAAGTCCTGCAGGACCATTCCCATCTTCTCCCTGAAACTAGAGATCTGTGGGAACTTGAATACAAGTGGTGCTGCAGAGAGGGAAGTTTTAGCATGGCTTCATGGTGGCTCAGTAAGGAGGATCAGCAGAGGATGACTTGTGTTAGAAGTATTGAGCTGAATAGAAATGGATGAACTTGGGGAGATGCATAGATCTGACCTCAGCTCCTCTGATAGTCACACTGGACCTCCAATACCAGCTGATTCAACAGTAACCAGTACAGAAACTGGGCTTTGCCAGAAGAATCTTCAGCTCAGGTGCACGCTGAAGCTGTGGTCCGAGCTCTGTGCATGGCTGCATTTTTTCTGTGGGTGTAACTAGTTTTATTTCACAGTGTAAGTATGAGGGTTAATCGTGTTCTCAAGGAGTCAGAAATGTTCACATTTTGTATTTCTGTGCTATGTCCTCTCATCTCTAAAATTCACAGAAATCCCAAGACATGATTCTTACAG
The DNA here is from genome assembly GCF_965178545.1 of Coloeus monedula. Lineage (NCBI taxonomy): Eukaryota > Metazoa > Chordata > Aves > Passeriformes > Corvidae > Coloeus > Coloeus monedula. Next base: position 109,885,958 of record NC_138781.1, read on the forward strand.
TACATGGAAAGCATCCCTCCACCCCTCCCTAAAAATGGAGCATGTAGTCTGGGAGTGCAGAGAGGAGAGCTTCAGTGGCTGGCGAGCTCAGTACAGATGTCCTTGGGAGACGGAGTTCAGCAACGTGAGTCCATAAATCCTTTGAAATATTTTAAAGTTCTTGTTTCTTTACTGAGCAGTCTGGCTGTGTTTCCAGCACCAAGATCAACCACACTTTATTACTTCATAACAGGATAATGATGGGGAAACAAGGGCCATGTACAAGGGCCTGTCAGAGAGAGAAAAGTGCACAGAGCAGGTGGGCAGAATAAATAGCAAAAATATTACTGGAGTATTTTCTGCAGAACTCCAAGAGAGAAATGTGTCTGTAGTGGTGTGGTGCATGGGGTGGAAATGGTGTTTTCCCTGCAATTTACCTCCCTTATCTATCAGTTTGGGGGTTTTTTCTGTACATTTCAGGAACAATTTGCTTTGTGAATTCTGGGCTCCTTTTCTTCAGGTTCACATTGCCAAAATAACCTGAGGTGGATGGTTCTCAGAGAGGTGTTTGTACTGCCTTGATGCTTCTCTTTAATGAAAAAGATTCTCTCTCTCATCAGGAAATATTGTCTGTGGCACAGAAGGTCTTTCAGGTACTTCTCAGCAGCCACCAGATGTGAGGAGCTGGCCTACAGCTGTGAGTAGTCCGGGTTTACATTTGGTGCTGCGTTAACTCTGTCCATGAGTCAAAGCAGGTCACAGTGTCCCTCTGGAAAGATGGAACTAGTATTAGGGAACAAAGAAAAGTTTGAAAGGAAGCTGTAGGGAACTTCAGGCTAAAAGAGGAAAGCTTGGATGGAGGTGTATGACGCACACTGGCTTGGATATACCAGGAAAAGTACTCTATGGGGAAAGAGGGGTTTGAATCCTGTTTTACAGGGACATGATACAGCCCTGTCCCATTCACTTGACCTGTATGTCATCACATAGTAATCTTAACATTAACATAAAAATTCAATTTGAGTCTAGGACGGGTGTTTTTCAACTTTTCCACTCTCGGATCAGAGCGTGAGCTTTGTTTGCAGTATCTTTTAAAAAATCGTTCCCTGTTGCAAGAAGCAGGTTTCAATTTTTAATTTTTTATGTGTAATCACCTCACTAAAGTCTGCCAGACACATATTAGCTGTGAATGTTTAATGAAAATTAATGACTGAATGAAAAGTAAGTAACAGATGTTAATAAAATTACTATTTATAAACAGGTTAACTTGTATTAAAAATCCAAGCACTAGTCAGAGATCAATCAATAAACAAATGAGAGAAGGGAGAGCAGAGTATTTTGGTTTTGTCTTTACTTGGAGGGCCATAGCAGTTACAGCTCTCAGTTTACAATCTGTACAAGGCCTTGAGGCAGGACAGCAGAGTTCAAGATACATTATTCACCTGGAAGAATGATCTGCCTGAGTGCTGGAGCATGGTAGCCACAAGTATGCCACACCTGTGGAACACCGTATCTAATTTATAGTGAGTGGTTGTGACACTAAAGAAGGAGTGGGATTAAGCTCTACACTCCTCCCATACAAAAGTTAAGTGCTCTCTTATATTACTTATTATATAATGTGGGAGGACCGACTGACACATCATCCGCTGTTACCTTGGTTTTCTGAGCACAGCAAGTCTGGACATCCAATATGGGATGACAATCAGAAGAAAACATTTTATTGCTCCAAAAGATCTTTCAGTGGAAAGTCTGAGGCTAGCTGACACATGCAAAGGTGGAAGAAGTTAATGAGTACTGGAATAAAATCAGAGGAGATTGGCATTTCTTGGCAGATGGGATGTTGGTGGGAGGGTAGAGAAGATAGGGAGGTTTCTTTTGTGTCTGCTTATCTTTGATTTGGTGAAATTGCCAGGTGACTTCAAGGGAGAAGATGCACAGTGTTCTTTTGTTCTTTCCACAGCTACTGCTTCTCTAACCTGCACATGCAGTAGGACAAAGATGGTTTGTACAAAACTATAGTTGCTACCTGTGCACAGGCTCTTCAAAAACCTGCCGGCAAATTGCTGAAACATATTTATAAGGCTGAGCCTGAAATTGTATGCACTGTTTACCATTGCTGTAAAGTGTTTATTTGAATCTTGCTTCTTATGAAATGAAGACCTGTCATACTTGTTTTGATATTTCACTTTTGATAGTAGTGCAATATTTCAGAAAAAGCATAAATCCAAGGGCATTAATTACTCTGCAGTCCTTACCTCTAGTACAGGGCAGCTTCCAGAGTTTCACAGTGTGCACTGCCCTTCTCAACGTGCTGCTCTCTGATTGAAAGTGGCAGATTTCAGCTTTCATGATACTTTAGAGATGAGCTGGAATGGACTGCAAGGGAGTGGCACATGGCTTTACAGTGTTTGAGACAAAGCTGTCAGCAGATTTTTAAACAGTTACATTGCTCTTGATAGAAAATCACATGATTTTGAAGCTTGAATTCCTTGTTCATCAGTTTGTCCAGTCAGTGTCTTGCTGAAGCTCCTGAAGTTTGAACTAAGCAGGAAAGTTACGTGAGTCTAACTATAAGAGGTGCAAGTTTCTATGCAGACATTATAATCTCATTTTAGGCATAATTGATGTTGATTTATTTAAAGGAATTTATTAAAAATGCAGTCAGTCCACTTAAAATAAGGTCTTCCTGAAAACAAGAGGCGGAAATTCTTCACGTCGGTAAGACCTCATACTGTGATTCACAACATCAGTCTTGCTTCCTTGGAAAAAAATAACTCCTGGCCTAATTATTTCTCAATGAAAAAAATGAAGGAAACCTTCTCTACTTTTCTTCCGATTCTTATCTATTTTGCATTCAAAAAAGTTTACTTAATAATTACCTGTGTTTACAGATTTTTCAATGAATTATTCTTGATAAATGTTTTGCTTTGTATCCTAATAGTGTGTCCAACTGTGTATTAATCAGACTGTGCAAACCACGTATATTGGATTTCTCAGGGCTGCAAATAAATATACTGGTGATAGCAGTGCTCTGGTTTGATCAGCTTAGCAATCCAAATGAGCTGAGGCCAACATCCTCAAAGTAGGTAAGTAATTCACTCCCACCAATGTCAGTGAGAATTAACAGCCCTCATCTCTGTGAAAACTAGGGATTGAGCACCCAAGATTTGTTTCAGTCAAACTTCTGCTGGATAACATCACTGGATACCATCTCTGTGGATTTTCTGCCTCATTCTGCCACCTTATCTTGAAAATCTCAGACAAGAATCAGTAGTTTATTTAAAAACACCAAATATTCTGTTGTTCAGACATGCTGTTTTGAAGTAATTCCATGACTTGGGCAGCAAAGCCCTTGGAGTTCAGGGAAGTACAGAAGTGTTTTCCATGGACAATGGCCTAGTTTATTGTTTCTTTCCAGTACTGGGAGAGACTTGGTGGGTTTAAATACATGCCTCCTAACAAGCAGTAGCCATGTAGTTAATTACAATTGGTAGACAGTGAGGAGTATTTAAATATGTATTCAAATTCACTCACCATGACATCTCCATTTTGTATCATAATATCCTTCAGTTAACTGAGTGTTTATATATATCTTGCTGATATTTTGATTTTAGAACATCTCAGAGATTTCAGCATTATCCTTAAGCTATCTATGAGATGAGTCCAGATTAGTCTTGAATTTCCTCTTTCCCACCTGAGATCAAAACCTCCTGGTGAGGATGGTGACACCATTTCCTCTGATTCTTTCAGACAGATCTTACAGTTCAGCATCCTTCCTGTTGCAGGCTGTACAGACAACTGTTCTTGATCAGCCACGGACTTGGATCCTCTTTAATTTGTCTTTTATTGTTAAAAGGAAATATCTGTTGCCAAAAGAGGGTGTGGTTTTATATTGTCTTGGAAGAGCAATGGCTACAGGGATGATGGTCAGGGGAGAAGTTGTTAAAAGATGAACGTTGCTGGTGTGTTTCCTGTGTGATGGATTGGGAAATGGTGGATCAAATGACAGTAATACTTCCATTGGACAAGACTGTATGCAGTAGTGGTAAAATGAATTCATGGTTTTAGAATTTACTTCAGTGAACATAAGATATGAAGAATTTATGTATAGGAGCATGTGTTCAAGAATGAACTCAGTCATGGACTCAGTTCAGGGCATCTGGCATTATTTACAGCATTCGCTTTTACTTTAACAAGCACAGAATTTCAGGCTTGCAGAATGTTGTTTAAGATATTTTTTTTATGACAGTTAAAATTAAATCTAAACTTTAGGATGAACTCTGTCAGGAGCTGTTAGTACTCTCTGCTCCTGTTGGTGTTGGGCTTTTCTTTCTCTTCCCTTTAGCCATTTACAGAACAACACGGTGGAGTCATCACAGCTCTAGGATGAGAAATGATTAAGGAAGGAATCCTGTTGTTTTATAGGTACCTGTCAGTGATGCTAGAGAATATGAACAAACTCAGAGCTCTGTTGTCTTCACTGTTACACTGTCTCAAGTTTTGTGCCGAGGCCTGGTCTCTACAGGGAATTTTGCCACTCCAGTTACACCAACAGTGTTAAAGCCAGAAAAAGTCTGTAGGTACAGGTGTGGTTATTGTGCATATGCTGAGATAGCCTATTTTAATTTGGGAAGTGGTTAAACTGTGCCAGATGAAAATCCCTGTATTCCAGTAATAACACCACCCACACTAAGTGTTGTAGGGCAGCTGAGGTTAGGATGGAGGCTGAGGGAGTGGGAAGAAAGCAGAAGAGGAGCAGGGGATTTTTGGTCTTTTCTTTTGCTTTGTGTTTCTCTTTCTGAAACAAATAAAATAATTATATTTGTCATTGCTGCTTAGAAATACATTGGCTACTGTTTTGCTCCTTTCAGTTTTGATTTTGGAGAAATAGTACAATCTTTACTGTAAGAAGCTGCCTTGCTTCTTGCCAGCCTACACAATCAGTTTGAACAGTTTTCCAGCATTACCAACAATAGGCCACTTGAAGGCAAACATTCAATTAGTAAATCACAGCAGTTCATTCCTACTGTTCCCTGAAGTTTTCCATTGATAGAGAAATAATATCACAGAAGCTGTGACTGTAGACATATTTTTAAACTACACTAGGGGAAATAAATTGCCTGAAGCACAGTAGGACATTTCCTAATTGGAGGTCAGGGAAGTCACTGGAAATTATTACACTGTATTTTCACTGCAAATAGTGTACTGCAGAAGATTAACACGAATTATGGGGACAGTCCTTCTTTACAGAGAAGACATCCATAGCCAGAGCAGAAACATTAAGCCAAACGTCTAGAAATATCAACTGTGTATAACTGGAGAGATTTAGATAACTCACAAAGAGCCACTTCACTGAGTGTATCCTGAGACAGCCAAAACTTCACTGCCTCATGCATGAGTTGTCCTTTTTCCCTTGCAAAAATGGGAATGCTCCCAAGACCTTTATTCCTAGAGAGGTCTGCTCAGTTCAATGTACTTTACAAGTTGCAACAGGGAAATCTCAACGGGGAAGGAATGACTTATCATTGTTAGATTACGGGATGTATTTTGTTACATCAGTGTTCTCTTTAAAAATTGAGGCAGAGAAAATAATTTCTCTACCTACTGTGCTTCATTTGTCCTTACATTTTTTTTAGTATTGCAGCATCTACATTTTGCTTTTTCATTTAAGTTCCAGTTCCTGGAATTCCAGTGTGATTTGAGCACTTCAGATTGTATTGCAAGAGAAAGTTAGTTCTGGCATTCTTTTGCAGAGAGCAATTTGAAAATTTGACTCAAATCCATCCTACAGACTCAGAAACAAAAAGGAAAGTACATATAATGGTATCATTTTCATATCTGACTTTTAAGCCAGTCTCCTGAATTGTTTTTGTTTTGTTTTTTACTGTTAGAGCTTTGCAGTAATTCACCATCTTTACCCAACTGCTTCTGACTTTCAGCAGTCCTCTGGAGTTGCTGTCTGAAGCTGGAAACACAGATTACCTTAAAGCACTATTTGCTGTGTGGCATAATGAAAGACAACAATGACTTTAATTTATTTATTTTTAGATTCAGAGTTCTTCACTCTTTTATCAACCTTGCTTTGCAATTACTTTATTTCATTTTCCTTGTGTGTAAGCTTTCTGTGGTAAGGATCATATATCTGGATTGAGTTACTGGTGTGAGACTCTCCCCTTCTTTCCCCTCAATTCTGTCTGTGGTAACTGGGTATTTACATTTCAGTCACCCCCTAAACCTACAGACAGCACTTCATGCCTGACTCATTTCTCGGTGACTTGCAAAACTCTTCTGAGATGTAAGCGTTGATAATTTTTTCCAGGCTTTAGCCATTTAAGTGCGAGGAGCTAGCTTAAAATTCAGGCCTAGATCCTTTGCACGGATATACTCTTTTGTTAACAGGCAGTTAACAACAAAAAAAAAAGGAAAAAAAAAAGGGGAAAAAAAAAAAGAAAGCAGAATTCCACAGCCAAACATTGCAACATAGGTTGGATACACATCCAGGGGTGGGAACAAATCAATCCTTTTCTACAGACTGTCTCTAGGGTCTGGTCCTGTTTTTAAGTTGGCAAAAAGTGGTTACAAAACATTTTACACTGAAAGCAAAACCTCACTGCTGTTAAGGACAAGGTTGGCTTAGGCCTTTTGAAGGTGAGGGGCCTCTGCAGGCTCCTGCTGCTGCTGCAAACACAGACGTGTGCAGCATTCAGAATTGTACACATTTAAATGAATGATGGCTTCTGCCTGTGAGTAAGACTTTTATCCAGTGTAGTAGAGGATCAGACTATTAAAAAATGTAAGACCCATCTGCAGATGCTCTCTAATCATTATTGGAACCTTGGATCTTCTGCTGATATTTTAAACAAAGGGAGAAAGCATTTGGTTATCAAAACTTAACTCTGAGTGCAGGTTACTAAATGACATTTATACCATCCAAATGAGCCAGATTTGGCAGCTCTAACAGTCAGCGACAAGCAGATCAAATGTACTTGCCATCACCATCATGGACACAAATGGATACTGAAAGAGCCACAATGTTGTGTTCTGAGGGTGGAAATCTAATGGCTTGATGTCTAGTACAAAATAGCCAGCAGCTTCCACAGAAGCTTACTGCTTCTCTGCCTGCAGGAATGAATCCTATTTAATCATCTTTATTTTCTATCCCAGAGAAATTTATACCAGCTGACTTAACTGGAATTTTAGGAAGGAAAAAAAAAATCTTATGAAGTGACATCCAGCATTTCATCTTCAAAGAGTTTCAGATCCTTTGGCAAAGATAATCTGATAGCTCTCTTTCATACTAAAGATTCTGGTTTTCCTTTTCCTTTTGAGAAGAAGCTTACATTTACTACTCAGAAATCTTTCTCAATCTTTACTAAATATATATAATATATATAGAAGACAGTTGTTTTTGCAAAAGGTAAGCTGACAGAGGAAATAATACAGATGAAAGCTCTAGTTGTTACGGATTCTAAGATGGCATTATTTATTTTTCACCTAAGTGAAAATTTGAACAGGATTTGACTACTTCTGTATCCCTCTGTGTAGTTGCTTTGTCAAAGTGTTCCAAGAGCAATAACTGGCATTGCCTAAAACCTGAGGAATGTTCCCACAAATTTCCCTCTTTCCCAGGAATCAGGAGAACTAGAAAGAGTGGAGTGAGATATACAGTTAGTGTCCATGCAAAATATGGCAAACGCATTCCAAAGACAGAACAGACTTAAAAGAGATAGCTATGATTTTGAAACATATGAAAACTGAGAACAAGAGAACAATAACAATTATTAAACTTTCTGATTCCCAAAGTTCTACCTGTATTATAAATGCATTGCAAAAAATACATTTTAATGCAGAACACTGAATGCTTAGTGCTTTTCCAACTCAGGAAAAAGAGCCCAAATTTCTTTCCAGTTCTTGTCCCCTCTCCCCTGCCCCCAGATGGCATATTTGTCATTATTATTTTTTGCATACAATCTCTGTGCATGCAGGAGAGTTTTTCAACAAAGGAAAGGCTCACATTTGAAGTGGTGTTATGGAAAATGTTCCATATCATCAGGTCCTTGACACATCACACAGATGTGTCAGCATGTCTTTATAAGGATCTGGAACAGTCAGTCTTGGCAACAGAGCTAACCAGCAAACTCTTTGACCCCAAATTCCTCTATTTTGATAATGCTATCATGCATTTGACTCAGGGTCACTATTACCCTCTTACATACAGGAAACCTTCATAAGAGAAACTGAGTAACTCTTATTGAAGAGAAATCTAGTTTGAAGTGACAGACTGGAATCTGAATAAACCATGCTGAGTACAGATAATTCTATTTGCCAAAATTCTAACAAAAGCATCCATGTTCAGCTCTTTCTCCAAGCCTGGCAGAAACCCCTCCAAATCCTCAGAGAATGCAAGAGTTCAGAAGTTCACTTGTTATTTGCACTTCAACACATTTGGTTAAAATAATATTTCCAATCTTTCTTAACACCAGAAGTGGTATATATTACAATTCTAAGGTAAGAGAAAGTAGAGCAATTCAGGGGAAAAAATCAACACATTTTACATGTATTTATGGCATTTAAGAATCAGTGTATCAATATATAAGGAACAACTAATCTCCAGAATACTTGGCATTTTATATGTAAAGCTTATGAAGTATATTGGTGTATATCCAAACCTGCTTATTTTTCTAGAAAATACACTTAAGAAACATTAACATCAAAAATGACTTGGGCCTGCATAGCCTAGAACACACGTTCCAAAGCTGTGATCCAGTGGGTGGTTGAGTAACTGGGAATTGGATCACTCTGGGGGCCACAAAATACCTCACAAAGATGATACAAAATCTAAAAAATTCAGAGTGCTTTCTTTCTCATCAAAAAAATAGTTTATTCTACCACCAAACCTTTTTTTAGAAGTTAATTCTGTTTCCTTGACCTTTCAGCAACTTGGGATCACAATGGTGAGGAAAAATGGCCCATAAAATCTTTTGGAACAGGGTATTTGGCATAAGTTCCAAGTCTACTGCAAAGAGGTTTTGTAATGTACATCCACTAGAATCCCGAATCCATGCCTATCTGTCAGTGTGGAAACAGAAACAGGCTTTAGGAGTTGCACTGGTGAGGCCCTCCATAAATCTGCCATAAACTTCTCTCTCTCATGCTGGTAGATGTGTCCATCTCTTGGGTCAGCTTTCCTGCTACTCCTTGCATACTTATCTGGCATTCTATTTTTGGGAACTCCTGCAGTTTCTGTTTTTCTGCTCATCTTCCCTGTGCCATCAGCATCCATTTTTAGGGAACTCTTATCACACTTCTGAGTCTCCTGGGGGACACTCTCAAGTCATGTGCCATGGCTAGTTCATGTCTAATCCTAAACTGCTTCAGTCTTGGAAGCATCCAGCAACAGAGGCCTAACAAGCTGTCAGGTCTCCTCTTGGGAGATGTGGAACTTCAGACCCAAATTTCAAAGCCAGTGATGTCTGATTCCTCATGCTCTTATTGCTTCCACACTACCACCTCCCCTACACACACTCCTCCATTCGGACTTCTCTGAGGACACTTGTTCATCTTTGAAATATCTTGGCACACGACGGTGGCAAAGATTAGTAGGGGAGGGAGATTCTACCAGCATCACGAGCTTATTCCAGTTACAGTTAAGAGGAAAAAGTAAAGGCCCTTTTGGCTTTGTGCAGCATGAGACAAGTACAGCGCTCCACCAGCACTCCTGATGGCCTGCTAGTGTTTGTTTCCAGAGTAAGGGAGAGGACAAGAATGGTTAGATCTTGTACGGATCAGATGCTCTGACATGGATTCCTGGATGGGCTAAGTTCTGCAGGTAGATATAATCTCCACCCAGAGTGCAGCTGGGTAAGCCTGTCTCAGTCTGGCCCACCCACTTTCAGAGGGACTTTTTCCTTTCAAGCTCTGCATGACAACAAACTGCCTTTGGCATCCAAAGGCTCTCCACTCGGAATGTACTTTAAAAATTCAAAACAGTGGTTAAAATGCCAGTGAAGGACATGATTAGTTGCAAGCTTGCCCGTGTCCGTGCAACACCACACTGCAACAGCAACACACTGTAACTCACTAACTGATCTAGCGAGAGTTGTAGGAACGCATTAACATATATTGTAAAACTTGTGGAATTTATATATTTACAAACTGCAGGTGCTATTCTTTCCCCCCATTTTTACCGTGCTGCTGCAGCAGTTTGACTCAACCGGCCACGTTGTATGCTTTAGGTCAGCTCAGGTGTGGATGATGCAAGATGAAGTTGCCATACTGAAGACAACTCTCTGTAACCTATTTATCTGCCAAAATTGCCACTGGCAACAGACGCAAGCTCAATTTCAGCATGTGAAGCCTCTCACGTGTGACCCAGCCCTCAGTGTGCTTCCACTTCAGCAGCTCTGCTTTGACTTCCCTTCACCGCTGAGTTAGCTCTGCTATGCATTACCAAATCTACTCTCATGACTGCTTCTGCCAGAAGTCCTTAGTATTAAGAGGACTTCTAATCATCCCTTCTCACTTTTCACAGGACAGTCTCTGTCCCAGAATTGCCCTGGGGACTCTGCTGAAGAAAAGAAACTCTTGAGCAACTTGTAGAATGGCCTCCTCCATTGTTTCGGAAGAATTCACCGAATTCCTCAGGCTGTCATGAATCTTCCTCTTGCTCAACCAGCTCTTCCAGCTTGAGCAGAGCTGGACCTTTGATCTGTATCTTCTGAATCGGTTGTTTAGGCGGATACTATACCAGCACACGGGAGCATGCACCTGCTGAGAGACCCTTGGAGTTACAAAGACAGGCATGACAGCACGACAGTACACCTTGCCCTTTTCTTAGAAGGCAGTCTTTAGCTACTAATTTTATGACATTGCCATTTCATTTCTCTTCTATATTTTGTTTATAAGAACACACTAAAAGCAGGAGCTGTATTTAATGCAAAACATTTGTCTTCACGAGCTGTTTACTGGTGAAAGTTAACTTCTATTTTTTTTGGGATCATTCCCATTTTCCATTAAACAAAGTAGCAGCAACTTTTAATTCAATAGCTCAGGTTTTTATTCAGTAACTTTTTAATCTTTTTTTTTTTTTGTGAAAAATGATGAATCAGTGGTTGCTGCAGTGAGTTAGTTGTTCACCAGTCTTCCAAACTTCTAAGTACACTGGGGGAAAATAAAGTAATTTTTCCATTCTTGAAATTAGGCTTGAATGAAATATTTGTTGCATTATATGGTTTAATTGATTTACCAAAGTTACAGGCTAAGGGATAAAGAGGGAGTGGATAGTAAGAAATGAGAGACCACTGAATGTCCTTTAAGTAACAAGAAAGTAACATTCATTTGCTAAAAAGGGTGAACATTACATAGTTTAGGCAAAGATTCTTGGACTGTGTTATTAGATGAAAAAAATTCTTTCCTAATTTGTTCCTAGGTAGGACTGTAAAACACATAGTTCTGCTGTTGTATACAATATTTTCAATTTTGGCAACTTGAAGGAAGGTCGTTGTGGCACATTTCGCTTGCAAAGTCCATGTGTGCTTGATGGTGTGCATACAAACAGGACCTAAATAGTGCAGTCATGAAGAGCTAGGCTACTGGAAAATAATTACCTACAAAGTAATCAATGGGGATTTCTTTAGAGCCCTCATAAACACTAAGTCCTATAAAAACTAGAGTTGTAAGAACCTATTAACATATATTGTAAAACTTCTGGAATTTATGTATTTACAAACTGAAGGTGCTAATTTTTTTTGCCTCTAGTAACTGGAAATTTTCCTTACTTTTATATATAGGCTGATTTAAAATAAATTTGCATTCAATTAGTTTACATACACCCCTCTTTTAAGTCAGTTTTGTTTGCTAAAGCTGGGGCTGCTCTGCTCTTAGAACCATTTCACAGCAGAGAAAGACATGCCACACAGGCAGAGATAGGGCATGTGAGCAGCTAAAGCACATCCCAGTCAACACAGTAGCACTCTTGGAATTTTTCCACAGTCACAGTGGGTGTGGAAGAGCTTGTTTATGGAAATACGGGGTAATAGAAGAACTATATGTATGCATGTACATTATAACTTGGTGTGTGTATGCACATACACATGTCTATACTTTTTATGAACCTGAAATGATGTCTGTTCCTGTGGGGAGATGACCTGGTGTGGCAGGAATGTCAAAATCCCTACACCCTGTCCAGAACAGGCAGAACAGGAGGAACAGCTGCTTCTTATTGATACTGCTACCATCAGTAAGACATATTCTAGTTCCTAGATAATAAGCAAATGGACTTCTAAAAAAGAAGATATTAAAACTAATTTGGGCTTCTCCTATGCCATACTGCATTCTGGCAGGTGAAAAGGAATTTACTGCAGATCTGGTCTGTGATGGTTGCCTATCCTTGCTGTGTGATCATGAAATGTAACTTTAATGGGCTTTGTTTCCTAAATATTTAAAAAACCCTAAACCAAACAACTTGGGAACAGAATTTTTTGGGAGAAAATGTTGGTGCATGAAGGCAGGTAACAGCTCCTTACTAATACTTTATTAAATATCCACAAAATGACACTAACACAACCCCAGCAACGTACTGTAAGCATCAAAGTCTTTAAGAACAATTGATACCTTTGCTGTTAAAAAGCAAGCAACCTCCCTCTCTCTCTTCCCATTGTGACCAACTGAAGTATGAACCACTCACCAATGGTGATTGCAAATCTCTTTAAAGGCTTAGCGGAAATGGAGTTCAGAATAGCAATATAAAGCTAACTTAATCAAATATGCACCTCCTCTGGAGGCTTCAGCAGAAAACTTCCAGTAATTACACTGCTATAGTCTCACAGGGTGTCTCAATGGACATTTGGAATGTGTGTGTTTTTCATTAATGTTGCTGATACAGCAGGTAACATAGCAACATCCTTCAGTGGTTCCCTGCCTTGCTTGCTGCTCTGCCTTCCTTTTGCTCCCCTGGGCATCATCGTTTCCTCCTCTGCTCTCACTGCTCTTTCCCTGAACTGGAGCTCTGGCTGACAAGGGGACTTCGGCCCTGGAGGAGGCAGAGGAAGTCCCAGATGAGATACCCCTGGGCAGAGAAGTACTGGTGATAATGGGATTGTAGAGTCAGGGCCATGATACTGATGGTGGGGCTGTAATACCACAAGTGTGGTTTGGCAGAAGGGACTTGTCATCCAACCTAAATCACTGGGCTACATGGGGTATCCATCCCCACTCACCTGACAGGCAGTCTCTGCATCCCTGGGTGCTAGCTGAAAAGCAGGCCCAGACCAGAACTGCAACCACTTTCTCCCAGTTTTCCAGCATGGTATTCCACCAGCTCCTCATGAAATCAGGGAGGACAATACACATTGCCCAGCAAGGCTGAGGTCTCTGCTCTGCTACAAAGTAAAGAGTGGGTAAAGGAAAAAAATTGACACTTACCTTCAGAGCTCCATTCTGTTATGACCATATCAGCTGCAAAGTAGTAATTTGCACTGTAATAACTTGCCATCACTCTGCTGGAAAATCCTCCAAGTTCCCTGGTGAAATTTCCTGAAATCTCTGATAGCTATTGCACAACCCTGGAAACCATCCTTAATTTTCTGTTTGCCTCTTTTTAGCAGGGACATACATCACATGATGCTGGTAGAGCCTACACTGACTACCAAAAGCAAAAGATTAATTCCAAAAGGAAACATTTCTGTTAGAATATGTATTTAATCCAACAAGATTCAAGGTTGGAGGCTAAGGCTAGGCAGATGTCAGAATTAAAATAAATGTATTTAAAAGACATATTATCAAGTAACTTGGTGTGATGGGACAAATTATTACATGGCAAACCCTTCACTATGGCTGCCTGGTTCAAGTCTTGATGTCTAAATTTAGAGAGGATAAAAAAGAAAAAAGGGCTAAGGCAGGGCTAGTTTAGTTTCTTGCTGGTGTTAGATGTTATACTTGAATACATTTATTCAAGTATTCAAGATATATCAAGAGTACGCCAATTTAATGCTTAGCCTATCTTTGAGACATGAATCTTTGGAGAACCTTCCACCACAAATTGCACTGCTTTATTTCCCCTTAATTTGGAGAAATTTCATTTTATTAGAACTGTCATAAAGACGTGCACCAGCAATCAGCATTCTAAAACTTCTAGCAGGATGCCACTATGTCTTTTTAAGTTTAAAGTCATTTTTCAGAAAAGGAATATGTATATAAAATGCATGTTGCTGAGAGTACAGATCAGTAGATTTGGGGTCAACATTCACTCTGAGGCAGAAATTCTTTGAGGTAGATGTGAACCAACATGTCCACACCCCTGAACACTGTCTCCTATGTTCTTTATTTACACAGCTTCAACTAATAGTTCTGTACTTTCTCAAGTTTAGTTTCCTACTCTTGCCCTTTTTCTTTCAATCAAGTCCGTTTCCAGCTGCTTGCTCTGACCCTGGCTGAAATGTTATCTTTAATCACACCTATCCTTTTCTGCCCTGTTCATCATTAAAATCTTTGTGATGCAGATCACTAAAGGTGACCTTTGACTATCTTCCTCAAGACAGCTTGGGATGCTTATTAAATTAAAATCTCATTTCATCACACAATCTATTCAATACAAGTGATTGTATTGTCAGTGCTTTGTACTGAAGCAATTTTATTGAAAAGATCATTATTTTCATAAATAAAAAAGAATATATTTTAAACTTTTTTTTTCCACACACAAACATAAAAACTCTGAAAGCTTTTAGAAATGAAAATTACCTATACAAAAATTGGGCTATCAATGTTAAATACTTAAACTTCTGTTACTACTAACTGAAATACATTTATATCTTCTATCAGTATAAAAATCTTGAGAGTAATGGTAATACAACATGAGTATTTCCTTTAACTGAATGTATTCACATTTTCAATACACAGCTTTTCCCAGCAAGTCTGATCAGTCTATGCCTTTCTTTTTCGTGGAGTTCCATTAAGTTCTGAAGGGGTCATTTGTAGCACTGGCTGCTGCTGCTGCTTTCCAGAAGAGATCCATTCTTCTGAGCTAAACAAAACATAGCATAGTGGCTTATAAGCAAAGCTTTTCTTTTTTATATATATATGTATATGTGTGTGTGTATATATGTATATACATACACATATATATAATATATATATAGCACAGGGCTCCCACAAGTGTAAACAATATAAACCCCATATTTGTACAGATTCTTATTATTGTATTTATTTTGTTAAAATGAAGAATAGCATCAGGGTAATATTAGTTTAAATACATAACCACTTCCGTTCTATATGTAGATAAAAATTAAAATACTAACAAATATAAAAAATAGAGACATAGTAATATAGTGAACACTTGTTCTGAGAGTCAAAGAACGCTACTGAATAAGATTTAAATAATCTCAGAAAAATGACCATAGTTCAGCAAAGACAGTAATGTAGTCATGAGGAGAGACATGAGAAATGGCAAAGTCAGTTAAAGATACCGACTATACAGATTTCCCAAATTTGTGTGTGTGTGTGTGTTCAAATGCTCATTAGCACAGAGGGAATGAGAACAGATGCATGGGTAAAGAGACAACTGCATTAAACACTTTACCACCAGTTCACCTCAGATAGTTACTTAGAAGAAGTAGTGTAAGAATGATTCTATTCTGTAAGAAAAAAAAAAATCTGTGTTCATCTGTCCAGTATTTGACAGCAGACCTTAAAAGAGTTTACAGACCAAACCATCTCAAATAGTTCTGGGGTGTAATAGTGTGGAATATACAGAAAACAAGGGGAATGTGATGCACAAAGATGCCAATCAGTTCGTAAAGAGAAACAGAATTAGAATTAGCAAATCTTTATATGAGGCTTAAATAGCAGCAGAAACTTTGAAGAAATTAAAAATTATCTTGAAAATCAGCTTTATGCAAACTGTTCATTGTGGCTTACTAGATACAGACATGAATTGAAAAATATGCAGAATAAACTAGTTTTTATTTTGAATTCAGATTATGGGAAAATAATGACTAGATTCAGAAAATACTTACCTATACAATTTTTTCACTGTGTCTCTTCGCATTCTTTTGGGAGGAATGGGGGTGTCAGATATATCTAACATTATAGGTTGAAGTAATGATTCAGCACCTTTATCTGATAAAGCAGGAGTCATACCTATGAAAAAGTTGCAAGAACCAATAAAAGAAAAATTAAACCTGCTGGTTATAAATGGGCTCTATAATCAGAGTTAAACCTTTGAAGTAAGACTTTAGAAATGTCATAAATTTTATAGTTACCTTATATCTGAAACAGAGTTCAAAGATTACAGCTAAAACTATCTGCTTTATTTATAACTGTCACAGAGTAAATGTTGATTTTTAAAATATATTTTGAAATATCATAAAGTCTTTGATATTGACATAAAAAAATTTGTAACTCAGACAATCCTTGCAGACTTAGGGGCGTTTCTTTTTATAGCACAAAGTTTTGATTGTGTTTCCTTAGCAAAAGCAATTCAGCTCTTTACTACTCAGTGATTTCAACAAGCATGCCAGTGTTCTGTAGCACGGGGCCAGCCACACTAATAGTTATATAATCTCTTACTAGTGAGATCACAGTTTCATGTTCACAAGACACTGACTGACCACATTCTTATTATCTGAACACAATACAGGGCAGTGCTGCTCTAGGCAATATGCACAGCATCATACTACTACAGACAGTTTTTCTATTCTTTCCTTAAAATGTGACATCTCTAAGCTATTAATTAACGTTAACAATCTTCATTCATAGTTTGAACTTCTTAGTTTGTAAGAGCAGAATACATCTGGTTGCAGTTAACTGTTCTCCTCCTTTAGGACACCAAAATTATAATACAATAACCTACCCAATTTTTGTTTTACTAGCTTGAGGCTTTTCTCTTGTTCAGCAAGTTCCTGTTTTTTCTTTTGCATTTCTGGAGTGTTCAGTGACTGCAAATGTAAGTCAAGGTCCTTATTCACATTATCAAGTTTAACCACTGCTGCACGGTATTGCTGAAGAAGATCTAATTGAGGAATAAAACGATAAGCCATGAAACAGTAAATAAATGACCACTTTGATTAAGAATGCTACCAAATACAACGTATACAATGTATAACTCCACAAGAAAACCTATCTTTCAAAAGCACTACTTAAAAAAACATCCAAACTTATAGTGGATTGGTAGCTGCTCTTAAAATGACTGTAAAAGGTGCCTGGAAAAAAAAAATCATATCCAATATTTTGATTCCTCTTTTCTTTTTGAGTCCGTATCTTAGATGACAGTAAAGCATCCGCAAACTCTGAAAATTATGTGGGAAACTGGTATCACTTTACACAGCTTGTTGTCTGTGTGCTCCAAGTGAAATTCTCAACTGCAGATGACATTAAATGCTTGCAGCATGTTGTGCTTTCAGTGCTACAAAGCAGAAGGTTGTATTACTGACTTGAATTGTATTCCACCTTGTGGACCAAGTGAACATTTACAGAGTTTCACTCTGTCCCACGATGGCAATCTAATCAAGCAGACTCAGATAAACAAGGGTGTATTTTGTTGATGATCCTTTTTCCTCTTTAAATGTATGAGACAAAAATTTTTTCCATGTCCAGGCACTGAATAAATATGTCAAGTAATAAGTAAAGGTTCAAGCACGTTAGCCTGGGCTCATTCATTTTACTTTGAGGTGAATATGAGGTATCTTGCACTAAGCTTAACTGAACACTAAAAAACCTCAAGTTTGCCATGGGGTAGAAGCTCTCACACAGAGAGCTGCTGCAGACTGACAAAAGGCACTGCAAATTTTTAGTACAGCTTATTTTACAGGTACCTTGCCAGTGTAGTAACAGATTAAGCAACTTCTACGCTACAAGCATATAAGTCAAATGGAATTTTACTATGATTTTCCTTTAAATGTCTAGTAGTTATCTAAGTGAAATTAAACCATGCCGTTTTCTTCTACCATGATTGCTCCAGTACTAAATTACAGAAAATTCCAATATAATTTGTATTGGGTAATAACTGAGTTCAAGAATTGAAAACATGCTGATAGACAAAGTGTGCTAAACCCAGCGTATTTCAGTCTGTGACTGACATGCTTACATGTTTTTCCTACATGTAATATATTTTTATTAAAATCCCAGAAAAGATCATTTTAATCCTTTTTTTTTTTTCTTACTCAATTGGTCAGTGGTAAGTAGTTTGCTTATCTATATGGCTACTCCAATAGGTATATGTGTTCTCTCTCCACACCTCTCCATTGCACTGTCGTGGATAAAATTCATTCCTTTCTTTTTAAAATTAAGTATTTAAGAACAATCTTGTTTGTAAATAATACTTTTCAGTGTTTTACCCATCAGTCAGGTCAGTTGTTACAAGTCAGAAACTGCATCTTCTAATTTAATTCATAACCTTTATTCTGAAGTGAAGAATCCAAGCACATAAAGAAATGGATGTGATCCCACAGGATAGCTTATGAGATGTTCTCTCTTGAGAACATGAATTTTTCTGCCACTGTTTCATAGAGCTCACTTGTACAGTAAGAAATCCTAAATTGACTACGGTGTTTCCAGAGTAGAAAGACCTAAAACTTAATTTTCAATGATGCTGGAATTCAATCAGCTCAAGCTTCCCATGCCTGCTGTTTGAATGATTATTACTGCTTATACTCCATCTTTAATAAGACTAGGAGAAAAGGGGATTATCTCATTATTATTATTATTTTTTATTTCAGGAAATGTAATAGCTGTAAGCTTTTAAAAAAGGCAAATTTATAAACAGAACACTGTACAGCTCCTATTTCTTAAAATAACTTCATGCTAAATTGAAGTTTTCCTTTCTATATTACGTAAGAGAATAAAAAACATAGATAAGCAATATATTTTGTAATTATAATTTAATTTTGTAATTATAATTTTGTAGGTTTTGTATTTTTATGACTTCATTAACCCACCTATCTGTCCAGAAAAAGTAGAGTAAAGTTTTGGCATTGGTGCTCCAAATACCATTCCTCTGAGTTTGTCCATTGGAGGAGCTTTATTCTGCAGGCCTCCAAATTTTCCATTGCTGCGAATCCTGTCTCCTTCCCTAGTCAGCAAGGTAGGGCAGTGTGTAATTTTCACAACCTACAAAGGTATAAAAATTGATAACAAATTAGTAACTCCACAGAAAACCTAGGTTTTCAGCAATGCTGCTGTGAAGCTTTGTATTTTTCAACTGCAGTGCCGCTTGCTCCCTAATGAAAACATATTTTATGAAATTACATCATGACCTTGCTTTCAAGCAACAGAATGCATAATTAAAATTAAGCAGTATTGTCAAGAATTATGAAGACCAGGTTTTCTGGGTTTGTGTCTTCACATTTTACCAGAACTCTGAAGGCAGAATTTAGGTCTATACCCAAAAAAAGCTGATTATCACCATACATTAGGAAGCAAGGCTATCAGTACAGTTCTACATTCTTATGCTCAATCATTATTTTGATTCTAGAAAAGTCCTAAGCTGAAAGGAAAAGTGCCCAGTGTCAGGATTTCCTCAAAGACTCTTGCCTGCTAAAACGTGTACCATTAAACCTAAATAAAATGGGTCCCAAGGAGATCTAGCAAGTTTCATGTCAAGTTTTTAGTGAAGTGGACCTGAAATTTCTTCATGTGCCTTAGACTCCTGTGTTTTATTACACATAGAATGACTATGAAAGTACAGAAGACCTTGCATTTAATACTAACAGCAAAACTGAAAATGCTTATCTTTGGAAACATGGTCCCATATGCCATGGCAACATTCTCATAATGGAATTTGTTGAATGGAGATAATTTTGTCAGTGCCAATAACAGAGATTTCGTTCATTGTTAAGTGCTTTGAGACCCGCAGGCAGTAAGCACACTTACAGCTAACACAGCATTAAACTTGGCAATTACTCTAAGTTTGTAATGTATTAAATATGTAGCTATGCAATATATCTGCATCATAAAATTTAAAGAATAATTGAAACATACCTCTTTTCTGTAGTGGTTGGCAGCATCCAAGTTATCTATAATGATAGTGTCACCCAAGAGCATACCAAACACTGAAAAATAAAAATTTTTGAACTATGGAATTTCTCCAGAGCAAAATAACTTGAAGTTTGAAAAGTCAGTTCTGAGGCATCATTATTAAATCTTTTAAGTGCAAGGGAAATAGCATGTATATCATTTTTGTTTCAATAAAATACTCTTCTGAGGTTGAGATAGACATGAAATCTTCTGCTTTCATCAGAGAATTCATGAAAAAAAATGAGTATGTTTAATTGCCTTTTGGCATAATTGACTGTGTTTTCCAATAAAATTCTCTCTTGATACTTTACATTTATCAAGACACACATAATAAAATCCCAAGTTTCATGAAATTATATAAATGATAACCTCTTAAAAATCTTCTTGGAATGTTGAATTTTGTTCTCAGTTTCTTAATGTGTTTTTTCATATTCAATGGCTTATCAAAGAAAAAAACATTCATCACAGGCCAATGATCCAACTGAGCTTAAGACTCTCCTGCTCGTGAAGGTCTGTTCCATTCAAAATCCATTCAAATGCATGAGATATGTCAAGCAATGTGGTTTTTCAATACCCCCAAGGGACTCAAAGAAGAATTTATAGTTAAAAGACTCTCAGTATCTAACTTTCTGAAACCACACAGGACTAAAAATTGGTCTTTATTGACAGTAGAGAGGAATCCTTCAATAGTGGAAGTTGTGAGATAAAATGCAAAAATTACTGAAGTAATTACAGATTCCAACTCTCCACATAAAGGAGCAGGTCTACTTACTTTAAAAAAAAAAGTATTAAAAAAAAGGTAGGGATTGCTACATTGTTAGAAAGAGTGAGAGTATGATAGTTCCCTAAACTGAAATCTACATAAAAATTGAAATATTTCTTAAAACTATTAAACTATTTACGCATAACACACATAGTCATGTACAGTTCAGTCTGCATGTACTTACATCTATACATTACACATTTCTGAGAGGAACAAAACTGGAAACACAGCCTAACAAAAGGAGTAACTTCTGCAGTATGTATAAAATTACTCCTGTGATGGTCAGTTTCTGCTTTAAAGAGCTTGGGAATAAGATAATGCTGCAGGAATTTAAACAAAGAAAAAATCTGTAGTACATCTAAGTAGAGAAAATGAAAGTAAGACAACAAGCAGAAGAAAGTGGTCATTGTTGAAATTTTTAAAACTTCTGTTTAAAATAATTAGTGCTAAAGCTCTCCTATTTTTACCTACAAAATTCAGGAGGCATGTACACTGGTATTTGCAAACATACCAATGAAGATTATTGAATGGATTATAACTTGTGATGTTTCTGTATTTTATTTTTTAAAAGAAAGAAGCTATTAATGATTTCTTTCATATCATTTACCTGTTTGACAATGCTCTATGTTATCTGGAAATGTTAACAGATCTCTGGCAAACACTGGATTTCCAACAGGTCTGAAGAAGGTTCTTCCATTTCTTAAGTGAGGTAAAGGTCTGGTTAAAGAAAGGGGAGAGTGAGGGAAAAGAAAAGAAGAAAGCAATTTGTCCTTATTCTAGTCAGAAATTTCCAACTGAATTGAATGCATCTTAACACTTCCACATTAGGTAAATGATCCCACCATTATCTGAAATGCCAGTTATATTAAAGATGTTTTAGTGAAACGTTGATTTGTTATGAGATATTATTTCCAACAAATTCATATGACTAATTTTATGCACAAGTTTTAATGCACTGTATTCTTTATTTACTAGAAACACCTTACTAAATAAAGAACATCACACAGCAGTTAAAGACAAAGCTAAGATTTCAGCTAATGTTTCAAGTGACATTACTGTTGCTATAATAATGAACCCAGAAATTGTATACCTCAACTCTTTAAATGGAGTGAAGTTTAAAAATCAAATTAGACAAAAAAAGAAGTTGAAGAAGTATTTAAGACAAATGCAGAACTTGGATTGTTTTTTCTCTACCTGCTCCAATCTGGGAGTGTCTTCTTGTAAATAGAATCAAGGGGTAACACTTGTTGTCGACCTTGAGTTTCATCAAAGATAGAACGAGCGGCTTCCGTGGTCAGTGTGACCACACAGTCCATGTCACTTGCCAGGTGCCAAGAGATAACTTTTGCTGCTTCGTTATCCTCAATTTGAGCTAAATGTGCAATCTGTACCACAGAAGTTACAACAGTCAAAACAGAAACCAAGAGCACCTCCCCTTTTCATAGTAATCACAATAATCCTGCAACTTCAGACAGACATTTAATTCTTCTGTTGATGGCTCTGTTAGAGGAGCTGGTCATCTGATTTTAAAAAGCTATCTCTGTTTTAATACTACTCAAGAATTACTTGCCTAGTCAGTTGGCTAATTGTTCATCACTCCCACTTTCTGGAACCAACAAAACTCATTAGAAGGCTCCCTCTGAGAAAGCTCACCTTGCCTAGAATATCCTGGTTGCCTTTTGGATAGTTTGGGAGGGTACAAGTTCTCCTTGGCTGCTTCATTACTCCTTCTTGTTCCGACATCTTTTTTTTAAGAAGAGAATCCACATACTGAAGCTGAGAATGAAAATTTAAAATCAGCAAGCATCTACCATTGGACTGAGCAGCAGTAGTAGTTACCTTATCTGTCATCAATTAACTTTCTAACAATAAACATTCAATAATCTGAAACAGACTTTTAATGTATAAGGGACCACTGTGCACAGTCCCAGAGAAGAGCAAAGGGAAAGCTCACTGCAATTGTGACTGAGCTTTTTAATTACTCCTTATTTTCTTTTTTTAGTTTTTAAAGACTTCAAGGAACATTTCACCAAGAACTATCAGTGCTCGATTAGAGACAAAAGTTTAAAACAGCATGAAGAGACAATCATGAATGTACAAAAAGAAGCCATTTCAGAAGGGGACTATGTCCAGGGTTGAAAAATTTAGCCAGCAGGGGGAATTTCAGTACTACGACTGCAATTTAATTTTACTGATTTGTGAATAACGACTGTAACTTGGTTTTATATGATCTAAAGATAATTGTTTCCTATAGGGTTTTTTTTTTTGCCAAATGTTACTAGTTTGAAAACCTTTAAAAAGTTTCTTTAAAATATAATTGGGTCTTTATGGGAAATTAGTAATGGGGTACATTGCCCTGAATATTTCAAAACTTATTTTTATATGAACATTGGCAGTAACATATGCAATTGTCTGATTCTCTGAAATGAAGTGTTTTCCTTTGTCCTACTTATGCCAGAATATATCCAATGTATATTGATCAGGCTGCAAAAACTTGTTATAAAATCTAGCAGTACTAGTAACAGTGGTAAACTTAGCAGAAACACAAAAACAAGACCAGGATATAAGAGAAGGTTTTTGTTATTTCTCTAGCAGTTTTTTAAGATATCCTCACACTAACAGAAAAAGAATAATAAAAAAAAAATCTTAAGTTTGACATCGATCCACAAATTTTCCTACAGTTTAAATTTTCACTGTTTTTGTAACAGGTATAATTCAGCAATATTATTATTGATATATTACTGATATCAATTTTAGAGACTTTAATGGACTTCAGTAAGAAATAAGCCATACTATGTTTGTCTGTGGTAATTCAATTTGGTGCTTCTTCAGTTCGCTCCTCAAGAGCGCTTCTCTTGTTTCAGCTTCTTTAACCTGACCTGAAACAAATAAAATCAAAAGAGAGTGAAGAAATAATAGAAAGCAATGGAACACTTACAGAATTTCTTACAACTTTTCAGAATTATGCCAGCTGCAACTGATCCTATCTACTTCTTAATTTCAGCACAGAATATCAGAATTTTTCCACACAGATCTTGTGATTTGTCCCATTTCTAAGCAATTTCAGCTGGCATCATGCCTTCAGCTTCAAGAAGCAAAGGGGCCTAGACCTTACATCAGTCTGAGAATGTCAGCTGGTTTACTTTTCATCCTCTATTACCATTCTAAATGGTTCTCCAACAGGTGAAATGGCAAGACAGAAGAGAAGAGTGGTGGCTGGCACTACCTTCTTTTGTCTGTTACATGGCACACCACTTTCTGGACACTATTTCCTCAGCTCTCATATCTTAACTAATTTAAAAAAAAAAGAGTAAACAGGTGAGTTGCTTTCTACTCTCTGTTCAAAACATGTTTATATTTGAAAAACGTACTTAAGCATAAAGTATAATGCTGTACCCTAACTTACTCTCTACAGATGTGCAAGTACGAAACAAACTTTTATGCCTTTCACACTGGAATTCAGGACTTTCCATTCATAAGGGAAATATGCAGTATTAAAATTACAAGAAACAGCAACATCTTCTAATGCCAGTCTGCTTTATTTACACTTAATGATTACTTAAAATAAAAATTCAAAATGCAATTGTTAAAAAAACCCCTTACAATCAACAGGCAGGATGATTCAAACAAAAAAAAAAAAAAAAAAAGAGCAAAGAAAACATTTCATTCATTTCTTCCATTCCCACAAACCAGTGCCCTCACACTACTCTGCAGTTTAACAGAACTTCATACAGGATTACATTTTCTGAAGAACATAAACAACAAATAGCTACACAACACTTCTGAATCACGTATACAGGGTCAAACGTGAAGGGGTAAAGTAACATTTTGAAAACATAAGACTACCTTTTTTAAAGAGGATTATCTATAGTTCATTCTCCTCAAATTGTTTTTAGGCAAATGTTGAATTCCCAGATGTATGAGCATGCAAAGATGGGAGTAAAAGGCATCACGGATAAAAAGAATCAGATCACCAACTTCAATGTTTCTTTTCTCCTTTTGATAATTCTGACTAAGACATTCTACCTCAAATCAAGACCCTTTATAGGCAGGTACATCCAAGTAATTAGATGCTTCCCTGCAAGATACACACACCTTTTGCTCCCCTCTAATTACTGTCTCTCATGATTTCAATACTGATTTTTCCTCCCTTCTCTATACTCTCAAAATTATTACAGGAAAAAACTTTAATTCCCAGAAAAACTTACATATTTGATTGAACTTACATTTCATTTCAGCTACGAGCTGGTTGGTAGTATCAAACATCTTTCTGTAAAGATCTATAGACTTAGATAATTGGTCTTTCTCCCTTGTCAGTGTTGCCATCAGCTGCTGCTTCTTGGAATCTACAGAAATAAGCATATATATATATATATACTTTTAAAAGAAATAGGCTAACATACTTAACTAGTTTAAGCATTAGCAAAAATCTATTAAGCTATTACATAGTTCTGAAAATGTATTATGGATCTAAAAATAGCTGATTCTAAGGAAAAGCAAATATTTTAGAGTAATTGAAACATACCATTGTAAAACATAAATGAGAGACAATATGGTTCCAAAGGTGTTTTCAAAGCTGGCAGGTGTGGCTCAAAGACAAGAATATATTCAGTGCTATCTCTTCCAGGACTGTCTTCAGCCAGCACTAAATTCTATTAAAACAAACAAACAAATGTAAGTTTTTGCCTATGCTTGAGGTTACACACAAAACAAGCATTCTTCAGATACTAAATCTTCTAAGCTACCTAACATATGTTGTCTATACAGTATTACAACACTTTTAAGTATTGGCTTGGAAATGCCTTTTATAACTGTTAAACAAAAGTAAAAAACAAAGATATAGCAATAACAATTTTATTATTTAAGAATTATCATTTTACCTGTTTAAATGTCTTATTATTTTTGGCTATATATTTTAGTTTAGAGGCACATGCTCAGAAAAAATATCCTCTGCGTTGTCTCATAAGCAAGATTTCCTTGGGTGTACTTCATTCAGTATGTGAAATGCACACAGATCATTAAAAAGAAAGACCCAATGCATAAACGCAGAGAGGGAAAAACAACCTATTCCCAGTGCTTAGTTAAAGTTACTGTTGTTACCATGGAAGTAGACAGCAGGTCCCAAATGAATAAACAATATATGTCCAAACACTATCATAAAAATTTAACTTCTTATCAATTCCTTATTGAAAAGGCAAACTAAATCCTTTGCTTTTCTTTATAAACATGAGAAATATTATAAAACCATAAAGGTAAACAGAAATAAAATTAGTAAAGGTAATATCTAAATGCGTTGTTACTTTGGGAAAGGTATCATGCACAAAATGAATAATGCTTATAGTAAAACTCATACTGTTTCCACCTTTAACATGTAGAAATTGCTACTCAACTGGCCAAATCAAGAGAGAGGTGGTTGAAGCCTAAAAGAAGAGATAGATATATAACCTTCAAAGATAGTCTTCATGGCTTTCAAAAATATTGCAGCTACATATTTTATCAGGAGAAGTCTGTAGTGGAAATGTCTTTTTCTTAGAAAATATATGCTAACAAAAATTTAAACATTTTTCTTCATTAAACAAGCTCAGTATTCCTGAATTTGTGACTAAGCGTAAACATGTCAGATTATCAGTTTCATTATATTCATGCTAATTGCACACAACTGTCTTTATAAACAAGATGGAACAATTTCAAAATACTTGAAGAACACTTGTACGTCCCTTCCCCTCCCCATTACAAATCATATGAAAAGTACAGTACGTCACAACCAACAAATCCTTTCCACACAGGTTTTGTGAGTAGTCTGAAGTCAGTAAATTCAGTATAAATCAGATGCCTGAAAACTGCCTGAAGAGGGGAAGAGATACTGGGTTCACTGAAATGCAGTTAGTCACCATGGATGACTGGGGAACACAAGTTACTGTCAAAAGAAGCAGGATCTCTTTAGATCGCAGAATTGAGAGGAAGAAGCATGCAAGACCCCCCACCTCCCACCAAACCAGGAATACATGAGTAGAAAAACCCTCACATCTGCCTCAAAAAAAAAAAAAAAAAAAAAAAAAAAAAGGCAAAACAAGCCAAACAAATGGAACCCCCCAAAACCCCAGTACACTTCCCTCCATTACATTGGTTGGTAGCTTTGTCACCGAAGGAAGACTGGAGAATTTAGGTCACAATTATGCAACACCAGGTTACTACTACATGGAGATAAACCAAAAAATTTTTACTTCTGCATTAGCAAGGAGTCTTTAGAAATTACCCAGTAATTTTAGCTGAACTGTCAGAGGCCAGTAAATGGACTTATTATTACCCATATAGAGGTGTTCAATTTACACCGTTACCACAGGTGTAAATGCAAGATTCGCAGAGTGTTTTGTTAGACCAGTGGTTATAGCTGATCCTTTAGCTACACTTTTGCACCTTCTCTTAACCCCACCCAGCTGAGAAAAATGTGTTCACAAACCAGTTAATTTACTACTCCTGATAACATGGTAGGAAAACCAGAGAAATCCAGGAGTGTACCATAAATCAATTAGTATATTATCTGATACCTCTATCCAGTCCCTGTATTTAATTTTTCTAGCTTGTTTTTCATACATATTTCATCACTTTTCTGTATAGATTAGAGTAGACCAGAGTCTGGCAGATTAACAACATTTGTCCACGTTAACTAGATGTTTCTGTCCTTAACTGTTATTGACAGAGAATTATTTATGCTTTGTCATTCAGTTTCACATATGTAGCTCCATAAAAGAAGTCAACGTACTGAATAGAATATATTATGAAGAAGTCCGTATGTAGGATCTGTAGATTTTAGGATTCTGCTGGGGTCTTATGGTGGTGATTTCCAAGATGCATTTGGGAGAATTTGTATTTATTGCTATGCAGTGTCTGCCTCCACTTGGCACACACTGATGCTGGTCTGTCATAAAGCTGCTTCCAGTGAGTGAGCTAGAAAAGGTAGCTGAGAAAGTATCTTTGAAAAGTTGGATCCTCCTTTAGTACATCTTCTAATTGAAGACTTCTGTCAGACTAGTAAAATATGTGACAACCAAATGAAGTAAGAGTATAATTTTGCTCTGCCATTCTTATATGATACTTCAAGTTGAAAACAAAAATCAATATACAACTCTTTCACCACAGGAATACTATTGACTGAAATTGTGTAGGCTTTTAAGAAAGAGATTGTGACCATTCCACTCAGAAGAAACTTCACATTCAGCTGGATTTTTTTTTTTTGGTGTGCTTTGAACAGTTCCTGGTTTTGTTCGTGTGCACATTTTACATTGTGTCTTTTGTATTCTATTTTGTAACAACTGTGACAGATGGAACTTACAGGTTTTAAAAATTCAATCTGTATTTGTTGAAGAAAAAGTGACTGCAGTGATGTGACTACAATATGCAGTACTCTCAAGAGTATGCATGATGCTAGAGATTCAAACCAAAATAAGGAAAGCATTTTTGACAGACAACTGTATTAATGAGCGAAACAAAGCATAAATAGAAATGGTAATTTTATCTTCTTCAAATGAGGGTAGGATGCCGTTCTGCAAAGTATATATAGGCCCACTTAGCTTGACAAAATATCAAGAGAGCCTGGCAAAATTTAATCACAAATATATGAAGAAGTCAGTCTAAATGATCTTAAAATATCACAGCCTGAGAGTATTATAAATAAAAATGTAAAATACCAATAATATTAATGGTTTAACTACAAATTGGTTAAGTGTTATTCACGTGTGAAATTTAAGTGAAGAAAATACTGTTCCTGGATCTTCCTGAATGTCCTGGTCCCTAACTGAAAGTACCTGTACACTTCCCTCACTTGGCAAGGATAAACAGTTTAAAGAATGTCCTTCCTTCAGGTTTTCTGAAAATCAGCAGTTGAACAAAGAAGAAATCATTTATCTACTTATCTCAAGGGAAAGCTTCAACATAAACTAAATCTCCACAGAACACAACAAGGTGTAAGATAACTTTAAAACTGCAGGAAAATAAGCGTCATTGGATCCACTGTTAATGGAGCTGTGTATTTCAGTCACACTTACAATTTCAGCTGATCCACTCTCCAATGGAAACTCTACTGTATTGACCTTCCCCTGAAACTGTGGGATCTCTATATCTTCTTCATTGGGGCTTTTGATTTTTGCTATTACTCTGCCAACTAGATCAAGTCCAGTGTGGTTGTTGTATTCATCCTGCAAGTCAAAAAGAAATTAAAGTTAGTTTGGACATGAACTGAACTAAGTAATCAATTTCTGTACTGTCCTGGATTTATATGGCAAAGAGCTAGCAGCCTCTGCATAGGGGATCTGCATAGTGCTCCAGCTGATCAACTGCAGGGACAGTTGAGCCCCTTAGCTGAAATGGTATTTCTTTATATTTAAGAATGGCAAAAGTGCACAAGCAGCTGAGAAGGGGAAAAACAAAGAAAACAGCAGAGGGTGAGAGAAGGAACAGGGCAAGGAGGTGCTCCAGGCACCAGAGCAGAAATTGCCCTACCGCTCATGGGGAAACTACACTGGAGCACGTACTTCCCTGTAGCCCATGAAGGACCATGGTGGAGCAGAGACCCACATGCAAGCCCATGGAGAACTCCATACTAAAGCAGGTGGATAATTCCTGGACTGCAGCCTGTGGCAAGAACTCACACTGGAGCAGTTCGTGAAGGACTGCGGGCCACAAAGGGACCCACACTAGAACAGGGAAATTGTGAGGAAAAAGCATAGGCAGAAAAGAGCTGAGGAGCTTTTATGGGTTAACTGTGACCCCCATTCCCCATCCCCCTGCATTGCTTGGGGAAGGGTACAGGGGTCCAGAACAAAGCTGAGCCTAGGAAAGGGTGGGGCAGAATGTGTTGCTTTAGTTTGTTGGCCTTTGTTTCTTATTACACAAATCTTTTTAAACTGGTGATTAAATTAAATTACTTTTCCACAAGCTGAGTCTGCTTTGCTATTATGGTAGCTGGTAAGTGATTTCATTTTATCCCTGTGAACACTCAAAGAAATGTTATTTTTTGTAATATAAGATTTCTAAGATAAACTGTCTCTAGGAAGAAAAATCATGGAGAGAAACATTTGCTGTACACATGTAACTGTTTTCCCACTAAAATCTGTTCCTGAAACAACTCATTCATGTGGCAACAAGACATGGATTTCAACTGAGATACCTGACAGCAAGAACCAAACATTTCAGTTTTGGTAATTTGTAGGTAAATGAAACAAGATGGACCCATCATATGCTGAAAAATCACTGATTTACATATTTTTTAATGAAGCGAATCTACAAAGAAACACCAGCAATGCCTTACAGCAAAATTCAACATAGTTTTAGCAGCCTTACACATTTCCCTAGCTATGATTTTGTATGGAAGTATAGTTACCATTAAATGGAGGTATAAATCCTTGACCAGTGTACGGCTGGTAAGAGCTCGAACATTGGAAACTGCTGGAGTAGCTGGTAAAGAATCAGGTAACAAGCGGACAGGGTCATTAGGTACAACTTCAACTATAATCTAGCAGAAAAAGGAGGAAGAATAAAATAAAACAAAATAAAATAAAGACTGATATAATTAACTGCAAATCACCTGCACACTTGGGTTGTTCAAAATACACTGAAACAAATACATTTGAAATTTTCAGACAGTCTTGAAATAAATTAGTACAACCGTAAAGCAGTTCTGCTAGGTTGCAAATTATGCAGCTCTGTTATGCCATCAAATTGTTGGTTATAAAAGTTAATGAAAACTATTTTGATAATCAACAGTTTGAAATCAGTAACTATCAAAAATAAAATACAGGTTTTTGCAAAACTTGTGAGTGAAAGTATTTGCATTCTCAATCAACAAAGTATTGTGACACTTCTCCCAGATGATTCTGTACTAACACGTTTTTGGTTACATGCAATTAATAATAGATTCAAACCTGTTCACTGTTGAGCATATTTGTCTTATCCATTGCAAAGGTAAACTGGACAATGTAAGTGCCCACTCTCTCTGGAACCACTTTATCCCTAAAAAAACCCAAAAAAAAACCCCCAAGCAAACATGAGTCAGTATCGAAGTCACAAGTACCTAAGTATGCAAGCAGTTCAAACTCAGGGTAGTCCTCCAAACTACTTAGAAAGCCTACTAAGGCATAATACTCCTCCTTCAGCAAGAAGGCCATCAAAATTCCTTGAAAATTAGAATAAAGCTTTGGAAGCTTGAATGAGGCAAGTCTCCTTCAAGAGTTTGTCTCTTGTAGATGACAGGAAGTTTGTCATGGTCCTATTGCTCAGGAATCTGCAAATCTACATCATTTCACTTCCTATTCAGAATTTTCATAAAGCTACTGGAACAAAACACAGACATGTTTAGATCTGGAACAACAACAATTTCTCTCCAAATTTAATAAAATTTGTGTAAAATCAGAGTAGCTAATTCCTTCCTTAGTCAGGCTGTACAAAGTTGGGTAATTTGGACCACTGGTCAAGGTTGAATATAGTAAGAGCAAAAGAGAGTTTTCATTCTACTTTACAGCATTCCAGAGTGTAGACTACTGGCAAAGAACCCCTACCATCCAAACACAAAGAAAAGCCCAGACACCTGAGGTTCTGCTGCTGTAACTTCACCCAGCAGCAAGGAAGGCCACATTGGCATCCAGAGGACCTCTGCAGTGTTTAGCAAGGGATAGCAGTGACTTACAAATTCTTAGAAACTTTTGAGGAGATGCAAACAGCCAAGAAAAGACAACATAAGGCACTCTTGAATTGATTAATGAGATTCTTTTTTTTAACATACAGCATTTTAATTGTTTTGTCAGTGATATCAAGTAATTTGTTTCTTCTGATTTTGTTTGGGAAGGAGGAATACGCAAGACTGCCTGGAATGCTTAACTTGGAATAAACAAAATCCCAAAGCTTTAGTATTTCCAGAACAGGCCAGGACTTTTCCTTTTTTTATATTTCACATACAGAAGTAACAATTTTATCTCCTTCTCCTGCATTTTATCTAGCTTAAGACTGACAGTAGCATTTGCCTTGTCAGGATACATTAAAACACTAATTAGTAAATAATCAGCTGAGGATCTCACAGCTGGACAGACTTAGGCTTCAGAAAAAAAAGAAATGACACAATTGCTATGGAAGTTGTTTAAAACTGCGTAACAGCATCCATATTACTGACTGGTGATAAATTGATGAAAACCGTTTGAGAGCGCGCCAAGAACAGGGAAACCTGAGAGAAACCAGGTGGCAGACAGTGATGCCACAGACACTCGCAGCAACAAGTAAAACATACTTTTCTACAGTGGCTGCTAATGGAGAGTGTCCACTCCCCTTTCAAATTTTTCAACATGGTTGGCAGTTTTAATTCTGGACATTTGTGGATAACTAGTAAACTACAGGTACCTATGTCAAGAAAAGCCCATTCCCAGGAGACAAAAGCTTGAATCCACAGCCAGTACCATAACTAGCTAATACCATAGACTGTCTACTAAAAATAGATGTAGAAAGAACGTGGCAGTCAGGCACCAGCTTATGATGAGCTCCAGTTCTGCCACTGGTCATCTAAGACACTATTCCTGAATAAGCAGCCCAAGAAATAATTACTAAACTGACAGGACCAAGGTCATTGCTCAGGATTGATGCACAGGTACAGAAGATATTAAATAAAGAGTTAAGTCTGCTTTGTTCAGCCTGCAATTCTACAGTAGTAGAAACATTATTGAAAAGAATTAAAGAATGTTACTATATAAGTGACAAAGTGATAATGTAGTTCCCTCACTGCTAGCATTTTTTAAAATGTATTCTAATATATTATCTTAGACTCTTCTCTCAGATTATAGAGATGTCAAAAGTATCTAGGAAAGAATTCAGCCTTCATCTCATTGCATCTTGCAAGTATCCTTCACCTTTTCTGTATCATAGTAATTCTATGACAGACTGTTATTAGCAAAACATGAAACTCTTCTTTCTATTTCAAACTACGTATTTTGTATAGTAAGTTCCATCAGTAATTATAAAATAAATTACACTATACCTGAAGTAGAAGAAGCCATCTTCCTTGTCATCCTTCACTTTACTACAGCTAAACGTTGTAACCTGTAAAGAAAGATGCAAAAAATTTAATGTGATATACTGAACGTCCTTAACTTGTAATATGCTACCAAGACTTAATGATTTGCAGCACTGATAGCTCACAGTAAGTCAATGAGACTGCCTATATTCTAGACATTAGTTTCATGTTCTAATTCTCACAGTCCTTTCAGTGTGGCTACTTCTAATACTCTCCCTGCTATGAGTTAGCTTCTGCAGAACAGCAACATTTTTGTCATTACTGTAGTATTGACGCTTGGCCAGTCTGACAACTTGTAAAAGGACAGACAGTGATAAACATATAGGGTTGATCTGCAATATTTGTTATTTAAAATCTAGAAAAAGGATATGGATCTAAGTCAAATGAAGGAAAGGTTTTACAAATATGTATTTTAAATACGTTTGCCCTATGCTGGCACTTTGATACCCATTCTGAAAATGCATTTTGATGACTTACATCAATTGGTGTCCTAACCCGGCTGTTCTGTGCTTCCCACATTTTCATAGAAATCCGTGCTGGATTAATATTTTTAATAATGGTGTCATCTTCAGAAAGAACACTAACCATAAAATCTGTAGGATGAAAGACAACATGTTTTGAACATTATTTTTATTCAGAATTAAAAAGCTCAAACATCATGAATTTCTGTGTCTCCTTCATACTTAAGAGGAAAAAAAATTTACAACACAAGCATTCCAAAAAGAGCCAAAACCACTAAAAATTTCAAACCAGATATGAAAAACCTTCTCTCCTTATCCCTGTAACTAGACCAGGTAACAATCCTTAGGGAAAAACCAAACACCTACTTTATCCAGTGACAGCTTTGAAAAAACCCTAAAATTTCAAGTCTGCCTTTCTCAAATTCTTATCAAAACAGCACACCAGGCTGCCTCTTGCTCTCAGGAATGAGTACCATTAGCTAGTTAAGTAGCTGATTCCTTCCTTCAAGGACAGGAAATCCAAATCTCCCTCTTCCTTCACAAGTGCTTTAGCCATTGAGCTATTGGATAGAAAGGCAGAGAAGCTGTAAAAAGACAGCACCAACACCACTACCATTTTCCCAAGGGATCAGACTATGAATCTGAAGCTGAGTTTGGCTACTTCTTACAGACTAGGATCACACAGTTGTATCTATTAGAAATAGGCTATAGGGAGACATTTCACTCTGTTGACTGGTTCTGCAGCCAAAATACTTGCCATTTTATATCCCAATCAGAAAAATTTCACTTTTCCTCTATGTCCCACAGGAAGTGCAGTGGTCTGAAGAAAATGGAATCCAAACTAGAACAAAGCTGCCCTTCTAGTTCAAAATGTGAACAAAGCACTTTGACACTATGGTTACAGGTGGACTTCATGCACGTAAATGAACTTGCACTGCTCATGCAGGACTGAATTTTGCACTTTAAGGAAGGATTATGCTTTGATGTGCATGAAAAATTCAGGCATGACCCTCTCCAAGACTACAGTGCCTGCCCTCAGGTATACCTGAGATCACCAGTAAATCAAATAACTAGGATGTTAAAGTATTTCAATTTAATGTCATATATATTATAGGTATTATATTGTCCTGAAGAAGCTGTTTAATTCTCTTCCTATCTCAAAACCTGGTTGATTTACACTACACACTACATTTGAAAAAGGTCTGTTTGGCAGGGGGGTTGGAGGTAGATGATCTTTACAGGTCCCTTCCAACCCAAACCACTCTGTCATTCTATGATCTTCTAGGCAAAACTAAAATACCTTGTGAATTTAATCAAGGTCATAACACTGTATTTTAAAAAACAAAAACCTCTTGCCAAAAAAAATGTTGGCTGATCAAGTTATGAAGGCCAGGAAACAAACCCTTTTGTGAGGAAATACAGCAGGAGAAAAGAGTATTTTGTGCTGTCCTCCTGCTGATTACTTTTTGGTTTGTCTTGGCTCACAGTTGGCCTAGAATTACACAGCTACTTCCTTTGTTACTGTTCCACAGAAAGAGATGAGGCAAAACATACATGAACTAGCTCAGATCATATTTTATTAAGACAGAAAGGAGATTCTGTAGTTTTACCATTTATAGATGGATAAAAGCAGTAGTTTGGAACAAATAAATAAGAGGTCTTTTGAAATGCTTTCCAAAGATGACCTACATATCTCTTCTGTCCAAGTGTTACATCTCAGATACAGCTGTTACAAAGAACTTAGAAAACAGACCAGAAAAAGCAAAAAAATACAGTAGAATCACCAAAGTAGTTTTTCACAGGTTTTTAAAGCTCTTGAGTGAATGGTTTCCACCAAAGATCCATATACTTACCAGGGAAGGTACCTCCTGCTGGAAAAGAAGGACTTTTGTCATATTTAACATTCAAGCAGACAGGTTTCTCAGGATCAGGCAGGACTTTTATTGTGATTACAAGACAATCTAATATGGCCTTGTTGTATGAGGCTTTAAGCTGTAAAATGTGCTCTCCCCTACAACATACAGAAATCATAAAAACAGATGTAAAATCTCTTCTGAAAAGGCAATTTTCAACGTGCTTCAAGTCTGGATAATGTACATGAAAGCATGCTAAACAATATCTAGTAATGTAGTAGTAAAGAGAAGAAAAAATTGAAGTGTTAATGTCAGACAAGTAATATCATGAGTTTAAGTTATTCTTAAGATATTAGCTTATTAAATTTAAATTTGTGTTAATATTTCCTTAGTTTGATCATGTTTCATTGCCTGTAGGACACTAGCAACTACAGCTTCAAGTAGCAGAAGACGGTAAAGCAGAAAGCAATTAAAATGCTGAGGAGCATTCTGCTTTGACAAAAGTTTCCGAAGAGTGAAGATGAGTACCATCCACATCTAGCAAAGTGCACTGAAAGCATATAATGTCTTTGATGCTATCAAATAACTCATTTTCTTGACAGTATTAAAAACTTGAAATTTAAGTTTTCAAACATAACTGGGAATATAGTATTTAACTGCACAGAGGCTGTACTTCCCAGCCAGTTTTGATTATGCTGTAAATAGCATGATGTCACAGCTGTTTCTAACCTCCAGAAGTAAACTGGTAACTAATATTCATCATGCTTCTACCAAGTCAAAGGCATTATATATACACTGAGCACCCTCAACAGCATTAAAACAATTTTTTTCCAAATGCAGAAAAGTATTATGGGTCAAATCCTGCAGACTTCAGTGCAAAGAACAAGCACCTATTGCTAGTTTCAAAATAACCTAAAGCTAATCCAGTCTTGCTCAGAAAACTCAAGGGATACAGGGAGTGGTTGCAGAACTGTGAGTATGAGGAGGATACAGAAATGATAAATTTGAAAAGCCATATGGGACATAAGTGTGTAAGGCAAGCTACACATGAAGGGAGCATGAAGAAGCACAACATGAAGAAGCAGGAACCACAGGACACACACCTGCTGGAAATGAGACTTCAGCAGTTCAATTGCAAATAGGAAAAATGAAATGTATCTATTTAAAATCCCTTTGGACACTCTACCTAATCCTTTAAAACAATGTCTAGCAGGAAAAGAAAGTGGGGTTTAAACACTCTCAGAATGTGTTCCTACTTTAAAAGTAACTGGCCACCTAAAGACTGTACATTTCAAATCTTTTAAGTGGTTTATAATACAACTTGCACTTGGTGCAGGTTCACAATTTAAGCTGAGGTTTACCATCACCAGAAAAAAACAGGATTCAGAAAATTACAGCAGGAGCTTCTCAGTAGATCAAAAGAAGCAGCTACTGAATTTTATTTAGTTAAGCACTTAATTTTTTAGAACTTACTATCTGGCCATCCACCTGTATATAAATAATAAATGTTTGATCTTAGCTCTAGATAAATACTTGGTAGTACTTTATGAAATCCATCTGGTTTTCACTACTTACCTAGGTGCATGAATACTAAAAACTCCCAGGTTAGCCTTACCAGTGTCATCTGTTTTATGTTGCAAGTTTGAAGGAACAATCTGTCAAAAAAAAAAAAAAAAAAGTTATTCTTTCAGTGATACAGAAATAGTATCAAGTCTTAGAAAAAAATGTTTATCTCATTTGCCTGCATACTGTCTATTGATTTGAGCTGTAGCCGAATTTTTGCACTGTAAATTAGGGTAAGATATACTGTTATGAAGACAATATTAATGAAGAGGTTTCAAATTCTTTGCCAGTTTTTGAAAACAATCACTTCATCTGAACTAGGATATTTTTCTTCATGAATATGTTCAAATATTTTATAAATGCTATTTTTAAAATTGCTACTGATGGTATCATATCACCCATAGCAGATGTTAATCTGAGTGTATTTTCAGATCAAAAACCTTCTACAAACAATTTCCTGCCTGTTACAGTGTTCCTCCAGTCCTCATTTAGTTTTGGACCTGTAAGATATAGGAGTACAGGAAACACAAGCTGCAACTGTATAATATCAGGCTTTGAAGACTTAGAAGGTGGAATGTGAAATATAGAAAACCTTATTTGAGAATTTCAGTTCCCAAAATCTTCTAATTTCTTTTGGGAGACTGTGCATACAACCTATTGGAAATGCCAAGGCAGAGCATGCTGTAATAAACACTTTATAACAATGATTCACCTCAGCTTTCATAACACAACACTTTCTCCTGGACACATCCCACTTAGATAAAGAACATATGGACTCTAAGACATGCTCCTGGTCCTCCCTGGAAGAAGGCTTAAAATCTGAAAAGACATAGCATGCCACCACAACATCTCTTTGATCAGGCAGCACAACCACGCAGTGTTACTGCCAAGGTTGTGTCTTCTCTCAAGAACAACATAACTAGAACCCACAATGACCTTCAACTCATAAAGGCAGTAGTTGGGGCAAACAAAATATCCCCAAACTGCGAGGCAGGTTTCTATGGTAAGAGAGTCAAAAAAGCCAGCAGAAAAATGTTCAAAATATCAAGAAATCTACTTAAAAATACCCAATTTAAAAAAGTAATAATAGCATAGTTAAATTGGGCAAAAGCTAAGGTTGTGGCACAGCTCTGGAGGAGTGAGCAAAAGAAGGTTCTTGGCTGTTGTGTATTGTGAAAAAACTGAGGAACACAAATGCACAGCAAGCAGGAACAAAAAGGGAACAGGACCAGCCCTGAATGAAAAAATGTTATGTCTAGAAGTGGATGAATATATCCTGTGTTGATATTACATATATTCAATATAACAGCCTCTGTACTGACAGGTAGGAATGTTTGACAGCTTGACTTTCCACTTTTTGTTCAAAAACAAGGACAAAAATTTTAATGAATGGAGTATTCTGTCAAAGTCCTTCCTTTGTACAGACCAATGTAAAAACCATCTGACACTCATACCTCACTTATGGAAAGAACAGTAACCACTTAAATTTGGCCTAGATTTGCATCCTCACTGTTTTAATTTCATTTATTCTGACGATGCTTTTCACAGGATAATCAAGTAGGGCCCAAACCTGCTGACCAGCTTTACATACAGACCAGTAAGTCATACATTCAGGAATCAAAATCAAAGAACCACCAGATAAAAGTTATTTGGTTGCTATTTGAGACTGTATCATTGTAATTACTATCATTCAGTAAATTACCTCTTATAACATGCGGGGATGGGATGGTGTGATGTGCATGCAAAATTTGGAAAAAGGTTTTCTGTAGAAGATCTGGAATGTATTCAAATTACATGTGGACACTGTCCTGTAGGAATTCTGTTATATTTGTGGTTGCTGTCCTGGGACCTATTCATGTTATTTGTTGCCACTATTCTTACATTAGATTAATCATTCTTCTATGGTCTTACAATGTTTTATTAACTTTTCCAAAAATGTCCTGAAAATGAAGATAATGTAGACATGACAACAAAACTTGTGTTAAACAAAGTTCACCTAATAAGGTCTATGCTTACCTTTAAGTTGTTACTCTTTGTAAGGCTGATTTTCACATTAGGTTCAGGAGCTGGATTTCCCCACTGATCACACAACTGAACAATAAGGGGCCTCTGCAATTCTCTACCATTAATCACTGCAATAGGCTGTTGCTGGAAGAGATACAAATGCATGATACTATTCAATTCTAGATATCTTGGCCATTCACAGCAGTTCAGGAATCCCCAGAGCAACAGTATCCACCTATCCCATACTATTTGGCTCCCATAACAGCTAGACCATGATCAAATGGTATGCAGGTATGTATTTTTAGAGTTTATTTATATTCTCTTGTTAGAATAAAATGCACTACTTGAATTGAATGGCATGGGTTACTCACATCGATGTGCCTAAAGGAAGGATATGATTCTGAAGGCCCTTGTAAGAAGAGCTATGGCCCAAAACTTTTATTTTCTGATATACTTAAACAGCTCTCTAGAGAAGAAAAATAGTTATGCAACTCCCTGAACCTTTTGTTTTATTTTCTTCAGTAACTTTCCCAAAACACCAATCTTGATTCCTGTCCTCTACTCAGAGATACAATTTTCTTTTTTCTGCTTTCAATTTTCTGTTCTGGTTTCTGCAGCAAGTTAAGCACTATTATTTGAATAGCCAAAGTAAACATTGAAAAGTAATTTTAAAAACCCAAGGCAAATAGATCTACATCACCAAAATTCTCCAGGTATTTCCTTTAAGTCCTATACTTCATTCTCTTTAAGTGTTTACTTTCTGACAGTAAACACTTGGAGACTGTAAATTTGGGACTGCCATCCAGCATCCTGAACATCAAAAAATCCCAGTAAGAGATGGAGAGATGAGCTGCCAGCTATTACTACCACTAAGGACTGTATCTTTGGAAAACAGCAGTGAAAGACAGGTGTCAGGATCCAGCCCACAGCAAAATTACTACACAAAAGTTACACTATCTATAGAAAGGCTAATGGGGCAGAATAAACAGTTTGCAATATTTAAGGTTGTAAACATACACATATGAGTTAGATTATTGCAAAATAAGTTTGCTTTTAAAAATCTAATGCAGTTAGCTTTTTCATGAAAAAGGGAATTAAAATACCTGACTAGAGACCATGTTGCTTTTTTTCAAACCAAAACTGTTGAACTTACCTTTTCTAACTCTGGCCAATCCACAAACTGCAATTTAGCAGGGGATCCTGCTATTAAATTCACTCTGATAAAGTCAGAAAATTCACGCCAAGCGAAGCACAATTCTTTGCTTCCAAGTAAACAGGGTTTATATCTAATACCTTTTACTTTCATTGTTTGAGTACTTTCCTATTGAGAAATAAAGAGAAGACTTTACCAAGAACAAATAAAGCAAAGTAAAATTTATTGATATTTTTAAAATATAGCATTTAGTATTTATGCTCTCTGAAGACTATTTGGTGTTTTTACTGTGAGACAGTGGACTAAAAATTAAACTACAAGTTCTATTCCTTCTGTTCAATTCAAATGAACTTCATGAGTAAGAAGTGACCCATTTCAAACTCAAGAATTTCTCAGAAACCTGTTTTTCAGGTTATAACCAGCATATTTGAAAAGGTATAGACACTAGTCCGTTCTACAAGGTTCTTCAAAGGATCTTAAGATCAACTGTACCAACATAAATACACACAGAAGAAAAGACTAAAAGCAAGATAGAAGAAAACATAAAGAACAATGAACTAGAAACAAAGCAAACCGGACTCAAGCAGGAAGTGAACTGGCCTTCACATTGTGTAACTGCAGCAGTGATAAGGTTTTTAACAAGATGCTGCTGTGTTCCTTAGAACAGGATCATACAATTTTAATGCTTTAAGTGACCAACTAGTGTGTAATTTGACTAATTTCCACAATTTTGGTTCAATTCTGTGTAACAGAATTAAGACAATTACCACACAAATGCCACAAAGAAATAAACTATATGACATCTTATAAATACCTGCCAAGTTACTTTCAAATTTGATTTATCAAGTCCAGGCCCAGAAACTCCTAGGGAATTTACACATGCAGATGTCACTGTCTGAACCTGATTTCCAAACTGATCTGTAATCATTACATCTGTTAAAAAGACAATGATAATTAAAATGATTATTAGGATGATTACCTCAGCAGCTGCTTTAATGAAACATTATACAACACATGGAATATAAATGTACACAACACAGACACAATATAGAGAAAATTTACATAACTATCACTAAATCACAGAGAGGCTGAGGTTGGGAGGTATCTCTGGATGTCACCTGGTTCAATCCTCTTGCTCAAGTAGGGCGACCTTGAGCCAGTTGCAGACAGGCAGCCTCAGGGTATCCCCAAGGAGGGGGACTCCACAAACTCTGGGCAATCTGTGCCAGTGCTTGGTCACCCTCACAGTGAAAAAGTGTTTCCTGATGTTCAGGGGGAACATTCTGTGTTTCAGTTGGTGTCCATTGCCTCTATTTACTGTCTCTGAACACACATAGGAAAAGCCTGGCTCCAACTTCTTTACATTCTCTTCAGGTTTTTATACACATTGATAAAACCCCCCAACCTTGTGGGTATAAACCAAATATATCTATATCCCATATTTGTGCTTCCCGCTTTTTTGAATAAAAAGATTTTTTCTTACTGAAAAGTTAAAAAATCTTAAAACTGAAAGCTGTTTTTCAACCTCTTAGTTTGTTCAGTCACACACAAGTTTTTAATGTCCCAAAATACCATAAGAATTTTTAATTTTTCACTATGTCATGTGGCAACTGCATACAGAAACCAAAGGAGAATGAGAAGACTGATGCCTAACATGCCTGCCTCTTAGGTTAAAGCAACCATTAAAATGTGTCACTTTGAAGTCCATGCCTTAGCAATAGTCTGAATGCTCTTATGGCCTTTCAGATTTCAGAATACATGAACTAAACAAAAATTTATTTGAATTCATTTGAACTCAGCATGATGAATGACCCAATGTACAAAGTACAAGACAAATCTTATCAGAGAGTAACTCCAGAATTGTAAAATGGCAATTCAGAAGTCTGATCATCTTTCTGTGAATGACAATGTAAACCTGGTTTTTATATTAAAGTAGTTGAAGGTAATTTACTCTTGATGACATTGGTAAATATAAAAGTCTTAAACTGACAAGAAAAAGAAATATATCGTAGAAGAAAATGAAGAATATGCACTCACCAATTTCACTCTGCAGTTCTTCACCCATCTGCAATGTGTTTGATCCTTTTAGTTTACATTTAATGTGTTTGGGTTCATCAGGAACTGGTCTGAGTTGGCACATGAAAACTGACTTATTTCTCTCATCAAGGTAAACATAACATAATAGCAGGCATGGCAAATATCTTAAAGAATCTTAATGCTTGGTCATGTAATATATTTTATTTTCCTACTGCAGACCTGTGAAATGACTAATTGCTGCAAATTTACCCTGGCATCAGAGTGCTGTGAATTAATTAGTTCATTTCAACCTATTAAAAACACATGAAATACACTAAAGTAATTTAGAATCAGATTAATCTTAATAAATTTAATAAAAATACAAGTCTTAATAAGAGTGATAAACAGGTAATTTCAAAGTTCAATTTATAGCCTGTCAGTTTTGACTGAGAAACCAGATGAGAACTAACTTTGCAGTGATATTTCTTTCTCCTCAGTCACCTAACTCTTCAGTAAAACTAGTTATTCTGTAAGCTGATGTTTACTGCAAGTTTACAAAACCAGCAATAATCTTCTTCATTGTATGTATACTTACACAAGTGATTACGCAAACATATCACAATGGAGTCTTTCACATAAGTAATGTTCTCATGTAATAAATTTACACAAACTCTCCCCACCTCCTAAGCTTACATTCTCCTGTTAATTTGCCAATCACTTTCATTATTTCAGCTTCTGTAGAAAGACTTCTGTTTTACCCTGAAGTAATGAGATCTACAATTCTATGCCAATAACATAATTAATAACAGAATATTTCAAATGAACAAACCTGACTGTGAATGCACTCTCCAAAGACACATGCTCATCAAGGTAAGTAATTAGACAGTAACGTACATCTTTTACTGAGGTCGGTACTTTTACATCAGGTAATAATCCCTGCATCAACAGCTCTCTGTCAATTTTGGGTGTCCAGTTAACCTAAAATTATCATTTTATAAATTAATCAAAAGCTGAATTATAAATGATTAGCTACATAATACATCTTCTAGCCATTTAAAATATGCTGATATAACATACAGGCAATAGCAGTTTTCAATGGAAAGCCTGTGCATTTCCCAGCAGTAACCAATGCTACCTGCTGAAATACAGCCAATTATTTGAAAAAAAAACCCAAGCACATCAAAACATACATTAGCTTTCCCTCACTGAACTTAAGTTAGGAAAAATACAAGTGTGATATATTTGGTGAATCTCTATGTTTGTCTTAGGCTCCACATAAGTACACAGACAGGGCTAAGATAGGCAAGCAAGCCTTCATGAGGAACATGCCTACTCAGAGTTCCTAAATACAGGGAAGGCCACAGATCTGAGGAATTGTAACTACGTCGTAATTATTTTATGTGTTTAGGAGAAGCACTGGAAATACTAACCTGCTTTTCGCAATACTACCCTGAAGCATAACTTAATATTTAATGAATAAAAATACTTTAAAAAATAATTAAGAGTTAAGTTTCCATGTTTATTAGTACAGTTTTGAGGAATATTATTTCATAGCCTGACATTTATGGATTTTTAAGGGTATCAGCTTTGTGTCGCTCCCCCACATTATGCTGCTGTTTACTCCAAAGTACTTGCCTTGATTTTTTCTGCAGCAGCTGCAGTTATGGGTATTTCCCTTTCTGCTTCATCATACATCTGAAATATAAGTTTGTTCATGACATGGCCAGCAACACAAGTGATTTCATCCTGATGTTTAATCTGAAGAGCTTTTTGTCCGTTCATACTTAAGACCTGTAGTCTTGCAACATGACTGCTAGGAAGAAGCTTTATGATCTTTTCCACTGGTG
This sequence comes from Coloeus monedula, assembly GCF_965178545.1. Taxonomy (NCBI): domain Eukaryota; kingdom Metazoa; phylum Chordata; class Aves; order Passeriformes; family Corvidae; genus Coloeus; species Coloeus monedula. Next base: position 109,929,656 of record NC_138781.1, read on the forward strand.
GCACATCTTTGCAATTCTATACATGGGTGAAAAGAAAAGACATAATTAAGACATTAAATTTAGATATGCATACACATAACTCCATAATAGCCTACAGCTCTACTCAGAATTACCAGGTATGACCAGGTATCCTTTCATATAATTCACCTTGCCATATGAGTACTTATTTACACATTTTTCCAGGGTAAAACACACACAGGTCTTATTTTCTCCAGCAGTGTGACTCTCCTGACTACCAGGGAACTGGAATGTTCAATAGCATTTAAAAAAATTCATACTTCATGAGCTTTGAAACTGAAATGCTACAAAAAACTATTGATTGCCATACTGATTCTTACACTAAATGTTTATGCAATGAGGGCAATTTGCCAAAACAATCCAGGAATTAAAAAGGAGAAGAAAAATCCCAGGAAACATGCATATTTCTGAAACACCTCAGGGATTTAAGAAATAGAGTAAGAGGTGAAGAAAAATGGAAAAAAACTCTTTGCCTTATGATTTTCTAGATGAAAAAACGCAGCCATCTGATTTTGAAGTTTATGATACCTAAACCAGTAACTTTTGGGGGCTAAGCTTATTCATAATGGATGCTAGCAAGACAGGACAATAAACTGCTTTCAATCTTTTGTTCATCCAAACATTCCAAACAATACTCACAAGTACTTCAATCCTTGCTTTCAGTATCTGGTCTTTCTTGATATTCTGTACATGTATAACTGGACCAGTTAAAATGTTTGTTCCTCCATTACTGCAGTCCACAGAATACACAGGAAGGTCTGAAGCACCTAAAAACTGTTTAAAATGTAAAATTAAACAGCAAATTTCTTTTACAGAACTACTATGATTATTCCAGAAATTATTATTTGTACAAGTCCAAACATATATATAATTATATACAGAAAAAAATAATATATTTCAGTTTTTCAACAACTGTAAGATCAACACCTGTATTTTTCTGCAGGTGGTAAGAGATGTGTGGGAGAAAGGAGTAAGTTACAGAAATAAAATAAACTATCTATTAGCTTGCTTTATTAACACACATTAATTAGACTCTTCTGCCATTACGCAATAAATTCAATTAACTTGTGAAGTAAACTTCCTTTTCATTAATTTACTAAACATCACACATTAAAGAAATTTAAACATCAAGTTCAACACATCATCATATCACTGCAGACCCGGTCTACATGAAGAGAGTGTACACAAAGTGCAAATGGAATGCAGACTTTTGCAGTAGGAAAACATTTTTACATATCCTTGCTGGATTTCACTAGAATTGGAAAAGTCACTTTCTTGAGTCAAAAAAGAGGGCCAAAAGGGGAAGTTTTTTTACTTCCTAAAGTCAGAGCAAGATATGCATTTCCTTCTGAGCTTATATTAGTGCTTATGATAATAGTCTGATCTAATACTATTTTCAGGCACTAGACTCGAATTTTCAACTTAAAAAATATAAAAAGTAAGCTGTATGAAGTTATTTTTCTGAATAAATTTTAGCATTGTATATGATAAATATGGCGTAAAATACCTTAAAATTGAAACAAAATACCCTCACATAATTTTCTCTTCCATTTCTAAGGCCAGGTTCCACTGATTCTAAAACTTACTGAATGGCTCACAATAGATGAGAGGTAAGAGAGTCACAGTTATGGATTGCAAGCTGTAGAAACTTCAAAAGCATTGCTAAAGATACTAAATTCTACAGATTCCAAACAAGATTCTTTAATAATAAGCATGAATCAAAATCCTCATGGCACGCAACGAAATGCAGTTTACCTTACAATGAACAATCAACTCTGGCTGCGCTGTTATATTTCCTGATTCATCCAGTACTTCAACCTGAAAGGGAAAAGCTGTACCATTTTCAATCTTAAGAATTTCTGAATCTGGTTTTACTTTCAACTGATGAGGAGGGCCTGTGAAAAAATGCACAATTGCAGAACAATAGTTATATTTTAGATAACTTGTGAGACATTGAATTTCAATTTTTGCTGTCTCAAAGAGTTTTTAAAGCCAAGCTACCAAGATGTTTGTGATAACAAATAATTTCAAACAATTCAGGTATATTGGTTTGTACCGAAAAGTTTCTGTCCTTCAATACGTATCATCTGCCAATGTTTTGAATTAATTTAGTAGAGAACAGTTAGACAAACATGATGAAATTCAGAATGTACAAGGTGTAAACACATGATATAGTTCTGTTTACATATTACATGGATTCACATTCATCAAAAAGAAACTTGGAACTTTCTTCTGACATGTTAAACCCAAAAATATTAATATTGAGATATCCAATTAATTGCCAAAGCTATCACAGCTACAATCTGCACGCAAAGAAATGCAAAAGAAAATTTTGTTGTCATTACTTGGATAATGAAATGAAGCTATTCAAGTGAGTCTATCCCCTGGAACACAATGATTACAAGAGTTTTTAAAAAGAGATTAAGTAATAGATTACTATTAAAAGACAGGCTCTGAAGGAACAAGGATGGCAATTTTTCAGAAGCATCCTTTATGCATGATTTATTAAAACTTCTATTTCAAACTCACTGGTTGAAGAACGAGACTGAAATAGCTTTTATAACTACTTTGTCAAAAAAGAGCTTTCAAGGCCAATGATATAACTCAAGTGAGAAGAAAGAGGTAGTGAAGGATCTTTACATTGTCAAAATCACTATGAAGGATGAAGCTGCCTTTAGACCAAGGTAAATAACAGTAACACACAACACAGTCTGTCTCAAGTCCAATAATTTTGCTGTTTTCTACATAAAACCTTAACTCCTCAAAAGAATAATGGGCTACACTGTGCATTGTTGGTCTTACAAAATAGCACACAATTTCTCTGCAAAATGAGATGGGCAAGACTGATGTTTGGTAATCTGGGAGGCTAATTAAAAATTTTAGCCATACTACCTTATATCCCAAAACCAGAAGAAGCCAGGTAACAAGGGATAACAGATCTCATGTAAGGGAGTCCTCAGAATCAAGACATCCACAAAACATAAAAGTCTGGTAAGGGCAGTATCCTTACAGACCTCTATGATCCTCTCCTGCATTATGATACATTCAACAATGTAACATTAAAATTTCAGAGACAATTCAATTGCCAAAGCATCCCCCTTTGCTGGGGTAAGGAACTGAATGAGCACGTACTCATTCACAAAAATGTTTTCTGCAGGGAGAACAGGTCAATGTAGATTATAAATCTCAATGCTAAAGAAAAATGAGAAGATAAGAAATTCATTCATTCAGAGGTATTCGATAAGAAAAAGATTTAAAGTAATTAAAGGAGGAAAATGCATCTCAAATAAGCAGACAAAAATTCCAGCTCCTGGAATAGTAGATAAAATTGGGCTGTGAGCACAATGATATTCCTGCCAAGAATGACATGCTCCTGGCTTTATTTCCTTCCTAGTCATCACTTGGATCCTTTTTTATGCCTCACTAAATATTTTACTTTCTTGAGAGAAGCTTTCATTAATAGTGTCAAAATAATATTTAAGAGAATTTCACTAAATATTTTAGGGATACTTACCAGGCTGCAATCTTATTTTAATGACTTGTGTATCTTCTTTTAAACCGGGAAGAGTAATCTTCAGATTAAAATTCTAATGAAAAGAATATTTTAAATATTAACTTAAACAAAACCATATAATAGTCTCACATAAACATGTCAATTTGTACATATGTTAATTTCAGAAGTTCCTAGAAATTTTCTTGCACTGCTACAAAAAACCAAAAATTTTTTTCCCCCTGTACTGAAATCTGTCTTTTCCATGTTATTATAACCAGAGACATTCAATTCAGGATTTGTATGTTAAACTACATGGTTCTGAAACCATGAAAAGCAGCTATCATAACTTGTGGTTTACTGCTTAGAAGCTGTTTTAATAGCGAAAAATATAGCAGTTCAAAAGAAAAGTAGTTTTAAAGAAAGGGTCTGCAAGTTCTGTGTTTGTTGTTCCTCAGCAAGGCACCACTACCACTGTCCATCTCATCTTTGATTGAGGATTTAATAAAAATAACTCCTGTAAACTGCATCACTAAAACCAATTTTTGTATTAAAATGAGAGAATGAAGAATAATAATAAGAAAGTAACACCCCTTCTTTTTTAATTTTTATGGTATGATGTTATTTCTGTACTGCAAGTTCCTTAAATGATTCTTGGTCTTGCCCCTCACCAAATTTATCTCTTGCTAAAGTCTGGCACTTTTGCTCCTCTACACTTTACTTCTCATAATCCACTCCATCTTACGGCATTATTCTTGCCCTTCATCTTAAATTCTGAACATTGCCTACAAAATTTACTACACTGAAATTAATTAATTTAATTTTCAATAAGCAGGTATATGCTCTTTCTCCTATTTAGACATCCTTCTTCCAGCAACAGTATTCACTATTTTTTAAGCAATAATATCAACAGTGTAATTGGGGTAACTCAGCTCCTAGCTTTATCTTTACTATGCTAGACTACAAGACTAAATGAAGCGATACGGACCTGGCTAAAATACTGTGTAAATATGCCATATCAATAATGCTTAAATTATTTTTAAAAAACCTTTAAGTCTATATTTATCAGAAGCATTAAGACCTGTTTTATGAAAGAAATATCTTTAACATGTAATGTATGTTTTCGTTTTTACAGTAAAGCAGCAGCTTGACAAGGTGCTGAGAATCCATCAGTAACAGGCTAGATTTGGATAACATATTCACTACTGAAGTGCAACCAGAATAGTGGAAACATTTAAAGAAACTCAAGGAGACACCCTGCATATTAGCTATTACTACTCATCATCTCAACTAAGAATGGAAGATTTCAGTGCTCCCTATCATCTTTCAATGCAGAAGTCACCAGGATGATTTGGCTTATGTAGGAACCCAGAATGCAAAGAATATTTCTCTGCCTGTTTTTCTTACCCCCCTGAACAACACTGTTTTAGCCTCCAACTTTGGAAAAAATTACCAACGATCAGACAAGAACTAGAAAATACAATGGTGTGAATTAGGTGATAGACTACTATGTAAGATTGTCACAGGGTGAAAAATTTAGAGGTTTTGGGCTTCTCTTTGTAGTAAATAGATAAGAGTAAAAATATCAAAATGGAGGATTGTTGTTGTTCTCTAAACCTTCTTCTCCTTCTTCTACTACTCCATGTTCTGCAGTAAAAGTAGTTTGGAATGACTGGATAGAGAATTCCACAGTTCCTGCCCATGTTACTGAATAATTGGTAGGAAAGTGAAAATAATATATGTTTTTAGTAACTACTGGTAAAAATATCTTTAAAAGGCTGTGTAAATCTTGATAGAGAGCCTCCACTCCTGCTTTTCTGCGCTCTATGCTGTACCTGGGTCACGCTAGTGGCTCTGTTCCTCTGATAAGACTTAATAAACAACTATCCGGCAGCATTGAAACTCAAGGAAAAGTCTCGGTTTATCTTTGAAACTCCTTGCAAGGACTTTTAGAAAATTCTCTCCCATCAGGAGGGACTTGATTTATGGCACAGTTCAGAGTCAGGCTTAAACCAATCTCAGCACAAGTTCAAATTAAGACAGCTGATTTGGTGTGCTGGGTGCACTCTACCACATACCCATGTGTTGCTCAGCCCTTCCAGTTCCATCAGCTGAAAAGAGTGCAGGTATGGGAAATATAAATTGCTCCACGTAGAGCTCTAAGAGATAATTTGGAAATATCCCAAGAAATATCTGTAGTCACTAATGTAGACCAAACTTAGCCAACACTATATGACAAGTCATTTTACACAAAACTTATTTTCTCTGTATCTTTTTTTTTTTAGTATGTTACTTCAAGTTTAAATTTATTAGCCTACCTTGCCCTGGCAACTATTTATACAGCCTTTAGCAGTAACACCCTTAATGATACACTTTGTTGCCACAGGTATTTCTTCATGCTTCAATGTTAATCCACTAGAAAAATATACAGAAACATAAGAGAATTTAGAAACAAACACAGTTTTAATAGACAAGATATTTTCAGATACTCTTACGAAAATAAAAGCAAAAATGTCAGTTAATTTATGTGAGAAATTCCCAGTATATCATTCAGATAAATCCTAAAGTATTATTATATTATTGTCACGTGAAGAAAGGGCAATTAAAAAAAAAAAAAATAGAGATGGCTGTATTACCTAGCTTCCAGAATTGGTCTAAGGCGAGTTGTCAAGTGCGTTGGATGACCAAATTCATCCTGCAGTTCCAAAGGAATATTAAAAGGTACTCCAATTCGAAAAGGAAGCTCCAAAAGACCCACCAAAAATTTCTCTGGTTTGCCCTCTAAGAGAAAAGAATAATACATTTTTAGAAAGAATTATGTGTGTTCATTGGCTTTTTCTTGATTAAGGCTGCAATTAAGTCAAGTAGTTTTCAGATGTAAAGTAAACGGGCTGTTCAGAATACAGTTATAACCAAAGTTATGGTTTATTGGATTGATGTTCTTTTTTTTAACTTACACTAAAATAAAAACAATAGTTAAAATACAACAGCAGTAGACTACACTATAAGAAACATAACAGGATAGTCAAAATTCCCAAAGTATTCACAACACCAATACAGCACCTGAAAGTCAACAATTCTGTGTGGACAGCTTTTCTTAAACATTTAATTGCTTTAATTCTGATAAAATAAATCATTCATGCAACTAAAAATTTTTGTTCTACAACTACCCCAAATTTGAGAGATAAAGATATGGGATGACGAGTATTAGAAAAAGAAATGTGAGTGTATCTATCCTGTGAAACCTGGCCCCATTAGACTGCCTCCAATTAGGCACTAACAAACAAGACCAAACAGTGGCCACAAGTGGGAGCATGTAAATCGAGAATCGTATTTTGTGGAATTAAGACTGTCTTGACCAAGTGGCCTTTGAAAAAAGAAGCAATGCCCTGCTGAGCTAAATGGTAAATAAATATCCTACCAAACAATTTCAAACTCAAATTAACAACTGCTTTCAACACCTAGGGGTGTCATTATCAGGGAGCTTCCTTTGCACAAGACATGACAGATACCTTGTATTGGCCAAAATTAGTTACTGGTTATAACAAGAAAAAGACCCCAACTTTACAATGTCTACAACTTTATTTATCATTATAAGTGAATGCTAAAACTGTAAAATGATTTGAGAAAGTAAAGTAACTCCTGCAATATTAAAGTAAGCAACTACTAAAAGAACATGTCTGAACTAAAACCACAAACCTTGTAGATTGACTTAGAAAGCTCAGTTTTAATCAGCATTTATGACAATTTTTTAGCTTATCAAGAAGTATAAACACTCAGCAACAACCCGCTGTTAGTGAAATAGAATAATTTGTTACTCAGCCAAAAATGCTTTTTCAGTGTAGACTGTTCTTTTCTGGATTTTTAGAATCAACATACATAAAAAGTAACACAAATATTAATATTTTGGAATAATAAGCATGAAGCTTTATGGCTGCCTCTGAGACAACACAAAACAATTGCAAAAATAAAAACTTGAAATATTTACCTTAAAAAACTGACAGTATTAAAAATGTTGAACTATCTTCTGATTAAATACAAAAGCAGCAATAGATAGCTAAAGTTGATTTTGGTATCCCTTGAGTTAGAAGTACCAAAATATTAGCTAAATAGATTTTTCAAAGTTTTATTCCTTTCCAAGGAGATTTGTTTATTTCAATTGTTATAGCTGAAGGAATTTTTAAATGAATGCTGCCATACTGGGGGAAGCCACACTACTACTGAAAAGATTCTCTTTTCACTTTGATAAAGAGATAAAAGAGCAGACAAGGTTCATTTTTGTTCAGAAAATGAGATTTTTTCTTTTCTTTTCTTGCAAGTTCACAGAAATATCTTGAGCCTTCAATGGCATGTTTTCAGACATGTTCAAATAGCTACTCTTTTCAAGTAATGCCAAACATTTTTTTCCTGTATTATCATACAAGAATACCTCTTTCTACTCTGCCAATAAGCAGCTTTTAGAAGAATATGCTACATACAAAGAACTCTTTTCTGTCTCAAGAATTTGCATTTAAAGCCTGTCATTTTGTGAAAGAAACAGGAGGCTACAGAAAACACTGATTTTCTTTTCTTGATCTTCTGAAAATAGATGTTAGCTGTATCTCCCAAAATTGTGACAAAAATATGCATTTTAACATTAAATGCAAAGAAATTAGAGGGTTTTTTTACTTTCCTTCTTCCTGTCCCCCTTGTAGATAAAGTTCACGGAATGGCTGAGTTCAGAAGGGTTTTCTGGAGGTTATTTTATCCAATGTCCCTGGCCCAAGTGGGGCCACCTAGAGTCAGTTGCCCAGGAATGTATTTAGACAACTTTTTACTATCCCCAAGAAAGGAAACTCCACAACTCCTCAGGCAACTTGTGCCAGCACTGGGTCACCTTAATAGTGAAGAAAAACCAGTTTCCTGATGTTTGGAGAGAACCTCCTGTGTTTCAACGTGTGCCCATTGCCTCTGGTCCTGTCAACTGAGCACCACTGGAAAGAGCCTGGCTCCACCTTCTTTACACTCCCTTCAGTTGTTTACAGACATTGATAAGATCCCCATGAGTATTCTCTTCTCCAGGCAGAACAGTCACTGATCCCACAGACTTTCTTCAGGTAAGAAATCATGGAATCATAGAATGGTTTTATTTTGGAAGGGACCATAAAGATTATCCAGTTCCAAACCCCCCTGCCATGGACAGGGACACCTTCCACTAGACCAGGTTGCTCAGAGCTGCATCGAGCCTGTCCTTGGACACTTCCAGGGATGGGGCATCCACAATGCCTCAGGGCAAATTGTTCCAGTGCCTCACCACCCTCCAGTTCCTTCATCATCTTCATGGCCCTGTGCTGGACTCTCTCCAGTATGTCCATGTCTCTGTGACATAATATAATGTGTCCAGTTCTGGGCACAGTACTCCAGGGGTGGCCTCACCAACTCTGAGTGGAGAGAGAGTATTACCTCCCTCAGCCTGCTTCTAATGCAGCCCAAGAGGCTGTTGCTGCTTGTTGCAGTGAGGACACATTGTTGGTTCGTGTTCACCTGCTGCCCACCAGGACGCCCAGGTCCTTTCCTGCAAAGCTGCTTTCCAGACACTTGGGTGGCAGCTTGGGGGTTGTCCTTCTGCAAGTGCAGGACTTTGCCCTTCATGTTCAATTTCATAAGGTTCCCGAGAGCCAACTTTGGCAGCCTGTTGAGGTACCTCAAGAGGTGTCAAATTCTCAAGTGTATCAGCCACTCTTCCCAGTTTTGTGTTTCAGCAAACTTGCTGAAGGTACATTCTGTCTCATCATCCAGATCATGAATGAAGACATAAAGCACAATCAAACCCTGTACTGACCCATGGGGTAACCACTACTTACTGTCCTCCAACTAGACTTAGAGCCACAGATCATCACTCTCCGGGCTCAGCTGTTCTGCTATTCGTTAATTCACCTCAGTCTGTTCATCCAGCTCAACCTGCATCAGCTTCTCTGTGAGGATCTTATGGGATCTTACTGATGAGAATCTTGCTGATGTCTAGGTAGACAACATCTACTAAGCTAGTCCTTTCATCATAGAAGGCAAATTCACGCTAACTACTCCTGATGATCTTCTTGCCCTTCATGTACCTGGAAATGGTTTTCAGGACTAGCTGTTCCATCATCTTCCCATGGATTGAGATGAAACTGACTGGCCTGTAGCTCTCTGTGTCCTCTTTGCGCTTTTTGTAGATGGGAGTGATGGCTTCCTCAAAACATTAGGCAGCTCTCTCAATTGCCATGATTATTCAAATAGCATGAGTGGCCTCATAAGGATGTCAGCCAGCTCTCTGCTTCATGAGTGCATCCCATCATGGCCCATGGATTTATATATCACCAGTTTGCTTAGGTATTCCCTGGCCTGATCACCTTCCACCAAGGCTGTATCTTTCTTGCCCCAGACCTTCCACCAGTATTTGGGGCCTGGGATTCCTGAGGTCTGTCTTACTAGTAAATATTAAGGCAAAGACTATTTCAATATCTCAGCCTTTTCCACATCCTGTGTTCCCTGCCCCATTCAGCAGTGGGCCCATGTTTATTTCAGCCATCCTTTTGTCACCCATATATTTAAAGATACCCACTGTGTTGGCTTTGATATATCACTTGCCAGTGATTCCACTTTCAATTCCAACTGGACTTTGGCTTTCCCAACCCCATGCCTCTCTGCTTGGATAGCGTCTCTGTATTCCTCCCTGGTTACCTGTTCCTATTTCCACCTTCTGTATACTTCTTTGTGTTGAGTTTTGGCAGTAGCTCCTTGTTCATCCATGCAGGCCCCCAGGTATTTTTGTCTGACTTCCTATTCAGTGGGATGAACCAGACTTGAGCTTGGAGGTGACCCGTGAGTACTAACAAGCTTGCTTGTGCCCCCTGTCTGTACAGGGCCTCTTTCCACAGAACTCTACCAGGCAGATCTTTGAAGAGGCCAAAGTCTTCCAAACACCAGGTCATGAGCTTCCTTTTTGCTCTTCTTCTCCAGCCTTTCTGGATTCCTCTGCCTGTCAGGACTACCTCCCAAGGGACTCTGTCAATCATTCACCTAAACAGGCCAAATTCTGCCCTTGGGACATCCAAGGTGGCAGTTCTGCTAACCATTCTCCTTCCTTCTTCACTAACAGTAAACAGAGTAAACTACCATTTTGTGATCGACATGCTCGAGACAGCCTCTGACCAGCCACCAGTACTTCTCTGCTCACAAAGAGAAAGTCCGATGGGGCTCCTTCCCTAGCTGGCTCCCTCACCAGTTGTGTCAGCAAGTTCTGTTCCACACACTCCAAGAACCTCCTAGACCATTTCCTCTCTGCTGTGTTATATTTCCAGCAGACATCTGGTACAGTAAAGTCCCCCACAAGAACAAGGACTAGTGATTGTGACGCTTCTCCCAGCTGTTTATATATTTAATCTGCCTCCGCATCCTGGCTGGGTGGTCTGTAACAGACTCCCACCAAAGTATCTGTCTTGTTGGCCTTTCCAGCTCTCTTAGCCACAAAACACTCAACATTAATTGTCACCATCATCAAGCTCCAGAAAGCCTAAACACCCCTGGGCTATCCTACTACCTCTCCTTCCATGCCGATCCTTTCTTAAGTGAGTATTCTAGTAAGCATTGTGGTAAGTATTTTATGATGATTAATCCAAAGAAGACATATCCATTACAACCAAATGAGAATTTAGCTTTGCATAGGGTTCTTCCTTAATTAATTAAAAAAACACTTCAATCTCAACATATTTATTTTAAAGGTATAACCTGTTTCTTAATGAGTTTCTGTGGTTTATGCATGAAAGTTGGGCTAATGAATACTCGTTTTATGAAAGAATATTTGTGTCAATGAGGAAAGAGGGTGATTCTAATGAAGTGTAAGTTTATTTTTTTAAGTACATTCGGGAAAGTTCACATCAGGGAGCTTTAGATTCCATCAAAACTTTATTTTTTCTGTAAAACTGCCTGCTGCAGAGCCAACACATCACATGCGAGATCAAAACCTACTACAAAAAACATGTTTCCTGGAAATGCTTCAAATCTGACGTGCAAATGCTACTTTTCAGTGATGAAAATCACCTCTCAACTAGAACATGACAAATTTTGATATACTATGAATCAAACAGAAACACTAGAAATAGGAGAAAGTAAGATTGGAATTCTTACCTACAATAGTAAATTTAAATACTTTAGATGGTAGAGGCCTTCCTGCGTAAGTGTCTGCATTACTTTCATTCAATACTACTTGCAGTTTCAAGGAGTAGTTACCAAGTTTCTGAAGATTTTCTAAACAGAAATAAAAGTACAATTAGATAGAAAAAAAAATTATACACAGACTGAAGATATTGAATATGCAAACTTACCCATTTTTTTAAACCAGTACGGCCACTTGCCTCCATGCTGACTGATATGGGAAATTATTTCTTTATTCTCAGTAGGTGCTGCAAAACAAACACTCAGCTACATGTATTTAAATTTTACACTGTAATTCTTAACTTTTTCAAGCATTGGTATTACTATTATGAAGTATCACTATCGTTTCTGGATCTAATAAACATCAATTTAGCTTCACAACTAAACACATTGATCACAGCTAAAAAAAAAGAGTTCCCTGTCTAATCCCATTTTAATTAAAAATTGCTAGCCTCAAGCACATTGCACTGAAAGTAGAAGGTTTGTAAAGCTGAATTTTATTAACTCTTTTGTTGTATGTTCCCTATTAAGTATGAACACTCAGCACTCCGTGCTGGCAATGGATCAACTTTACAAACGACTGCAGCAAAATTGTTTAAATGGAAGCAATGGTAAAAATGTGCAGTTGACAGAACATATAACTAAGATAAAAGAACATTCCTGTTTTGCTCCCAATTGTTTTATTTGTCTTCATAAACCTCTTCAGAATTAAAACACATACAAAAACAGAACAACTGAAACTCTGAGGCAGTTTTACTGACTGGTTCTCTAACCTAAGATAAATACAGAAGTAAGATTTATTATTGGAAGTGTCAAGAGGCATTAATACTTTTTTATTCCCAAAATACACTTTAGAATATAGAATGTGACTGTAATAAGACTACACAGAACAAAAAGAAATGCAGTAGAAAAACAAATTGTTTTACAGCTTAGCAAAACTGTTTCAAGACCCTGTTCTTGCACCAAATGGCATAAATAAGATAAAGTAAGAGCTGTCAACTAGACTTTTATCATTCTCTTAACCCTAATTCAAACCCTAATTTTGAATCAAAGCTTGTATAAGACTCCCCAGTAATAGAGCAGGTTTCTCATAGCTCAGCTCTCTTGGTAGTCCATAGTACAGTCTGCCAAGTATTCCATTCTTCAAAAGCACTTCTTGCACATGATATTTGCTCTTGGCCTTTGTATGGGTATAACTGCATTTCTCTCATTCATACAATTAGGGGTTTGAGTTTGACAGGTATGCCATGCCCAAATCATCACTTATAGGACCTTGTTCATTGTTCTGGTGAAGAACATGAGGATACACTACTGATTCTTCAACTGAGTACAGAAAAAAGCTAACATAGGAAGCAGAAACAGTTAAAAGTACAAATTTCCATCAATCAATTAATGGGTTGGGAGACATGAAAGGTCTGGAGGCAGACTTTTCAGTAATCCTAGAACAACCCTGACAAAACAGAGCAATAGAAACACCAGGTCTCTCTCAAGTTCATACTTTCTGAAGTCAGGATGCTGTACCATACTAAGTTTGCGAAACACTGGTTTGTCACTCATACTGATAGGAAACAATTTGATAATCTATATTAAACGAACACCGTTTTTTCAACTCCAACCTCTTTATGCCCCAGGACACTACGCTGGACAATGGTCATGCATAGCAGCCAGCTCCCAGAAATGAGTGCCATTAAAATACCATGTGTAGTCTCATAACACACATACTAAATTGTATACTTCCATTTGTTGTAATACGTATACTTCCATTTGTTTTCCTTTGATGTGTATCACTATAATAACCTCAGTGCTTCAGAAAGGTATTTTTATAACTCTTAACAGATAAAGGAATTCATTTTCCTATGGTGTATGGAAAGAAACAAGATAAACAAGATCTTAAGTTTCTACAAGTTTCAAATACATTTAATATGTGCAGAATTTGAGTTTTCAGAGAATTTAGTGTTCTAATTCTGTGTTCGAAACAAAACTGAGTGATTTCAGCTGCCTTGGACAGAATGCAATTCTTAACAATGCAATGTGAGAACATCAAGTGAAGCACCCACAAAATGGAAACCACTAAACAGTCAATTAAAAGAAACTTGATTTTTTTAAAAATTCTGAAGTGACTTTATGTTAGATACTAAACTAGTCTGATCCCTACTTTTATGCAGCTCACGTAAATTGCTAGGCTAATTACAGAAACATTATCCATTTTACCCATGTTCTTATGCATGTTAAGTAGATAGGCTGGAATTGATAGGCCCTCCTTACTTGTGACAGAAGATGTAATCAAAGTACAGCATTAAGACATTAAATACATGGCACTGAGGCACTTGTCATTTCATGAAAAGTGGCTTAGAAATGCTACACAAACTGGTGGAGTATTGTCTAACTACCACATCCATTTATCAAATTCTAATATGTATTTTAGATATATACGTATTATAAACTGAAATACCTTATCCATTATGCACTTTAAAAATAATGAAGATACAATTAAATATAATGAAATACTCACAATGCAAAATAACCTTGAGTTCAACAAGAAGTTTCTTTGAACCTCCGTGGCTTGTACCTGGAAGTTTTTGCATTGCTTCTCCTTTTTTATTCAAAATTTCTATTCTTAACGCTCCTGTATTTAAAATGAAAAATGACGGACTTTTAAAACATGCTGTGGATTAAAAGTGATCAGAGATGTCTGTATGCTTGTCTTTTTAACAAGAGTACATAATGTATTTTTAAACTGGCATTTAATATTTTAGTATTTGGAAGAAAAAAATATACCTATTGGTGTACCAGCAAATCTTGTATCATTTGGGAACAACTCATCTCCTTCAGGCCATGTTACCGATAATTTGTCAGGAAGCCTAACAAAAAACAAAGGGTGAACATTTTTTCAGTAAGTTAAAATAAAGGGCAATTTATCTTAAGTTAAATAGACATGAAGCTATTTTTGGGGTAGGGGAAAAAAAAAAACCAAATTCCAAGCTATTTCTTCTTGGTTTATATTTTTTTTTTGTTTCTACTGAAACAGCTGACTGCTTTCCCACTTGGGAACAAAACTGAACTCTGTTTAATTCCTGATTAAATACAAAAACTGTAATTAGGACCTCCACAATTATGTAATTATTACTTAGTGCTTACCTTGCCATTTCATCCTCTATGTATTTTTTAACAACTTTGTCAGACACTGTTCTGTCAAGTTTTGAGATTGGAATAATTTTCGTTTCAGCATACAATGCTTGTGGTTCCTGAAATAAAAATTCAGTGCAGTTATAAATGGTCAGAATTTACAATATGTCAGAGAAGAAAGACCTCCCAGTCAAGGGACTAGACAACTCAACATAGACATAATGCAATATGATAATAAAGACTACCTGGTGACACCACAAGACTATGTTTTAAAATTTGCTGAAATCACAAGGGTTACAAATGGATGCTCAACATACTCTTGATGCCAACTGTGACACTTTATTTCATATGCAAATTTTAACAAGTCAGATGGCTGATAATGAATAATAATTTTAACATATTCACATTAAAGCTAAAGTTGACCATTTCTAGACTGCTGATTGTCAAATATTACATCGTTTTCAACTGTTATTTAAAGGTAACTTAATTAAGTCTGATAACATGTTTAAAGATTTAATATCCATACTAGCTGTGTGAATCCTTTCTGTATTTGTTCTTACCAAAGCAATTTGAACCTCTCCTCCAGTGGCAAATATATCCCCATCATGGTCTCCATACAAAAAAAATTTCTCAATACTTCCATAGAATATTGGATGAGTCTTAGTGGTTTTCACCTGTAAGCAGAAGAGACCAATTAATACATTACTCCTGCATCAAATGTACAGTATTTGCCTTTTAGAGGGTTCAACTAACTTACCAGCTGCCCAGTTTTGTATGTTTTTCCATCCCACTCTATTGCAGCATATGTTGTCCAAGGGCTCTGCATTCTTTTGGATGGTATATCACTACGTACAGTTATTCCTTTAAAGACTGTGAATTTTATCTGTTTGTCATATTTTTCATGACACTCTTTGAGCCACAGAGCAAATTCTCTGTCAATTTTCATTCGCTGCTCCTATAGATTACAAAATAAATACATATTTACAACATATTACAGAATTTGAATCTGACCACATCAGAAGTCTGTACAATTGCAACAGTACAGAGATACTGTACTCAAAAAAAAAAGCTAAACACCAAAAAGACACACACACAAAAAGAACAAAAGTACAAAAGAACAAACAAAAAAGAAAAATAAAGAAACAAAGAAACAGAAACAAAGACACAAAGGAAAAAAAAGGATTCTTCAGTTTGAAAACACTAAAAAATTCTAGGAAAACTACATTTCAAGACAAAAAAAAGTGCTTCCCCGAGCAGCCATATTCCTTTAGGAAGAGGGTTTTTCCACAAAAACTGTCATATAACAACTAAATACAGTAATTGCTTAAGAAAATAAAAGGAAAAATACTGAGTCTTAATTTTTCAGATTTCAAGATTCAGCTTCACCGCTCACTAAACCAGAGACATGAACAAGTAACAAGTGAGCAAACATTTCTGTATCACACACATTGAACTTCACCAAGAAGAAACACTTAACAGAATGCAACAATTACCTGTCCATTGAAGATTCTTGTGAACAGAGTATTCTTATCCTTTAGCTTCAGCTCCAGATCCATGAAAGTGAGTTTGTTTGTGCTGACCTGGAACTTATCATTGGTAAACAATGCACCAGAAATTCTGTTGTAGCACTCAATTGGTGCCAATCCTCTCTTCTTTGGAGGAGCACACCAGTCAAAACTTAAAAGGAGAAAGACATTGAAATTCTTTTTTATAAAGAGAGGTTTACAATTATAGAAACAGACTGTAGAAACAGATTACCACTTACTCTTCCACAGTTGTGTATGGTATTAATCTTCCATTCCAAAAACATTCAAAAATAGGCCTTTTTCCTCTGGCACCTTTTTCTACTATAAAGCAGTCATCATCATCATCATCATTTAACCCTTGATAAAAAAAGAAGTCTCCTTGAATATATTTCCTTAAGAAACTAATATATAAAGAAACAGAGCAATCTAAATTAAGAAGTACTATTGTTATTAACTTGAGCACAGTAGCAATGCACATGATATCAAGCTCATCATATATAATAATAGAGTTTTTTTCCTGTTTTAGAAATACCAAGCAGAAAAACTAAGAAAGCTAAACAAAAATTTTAAACGGAAGTCAAATATTACCAAATCTACCAAATTTGAATATTTCAAATTTGAATGTTACTTTTTCCTTAGTTTCAACTGATGTTCTTGTAGTGTCATAAAATCTTGACCCAATTAACTCAAGATCTGCTTTGTCCAAAAAAAAAAAAAAATAAAAACACCAGCACAAAATATTTTAAAACCCCTAGCATTTGAAAACTCATCAAGACTGAATAAAACATTTTAAATTAAGAACTTAAGACTACATGTTGTCCTTTGCAGTATTCTGATACTAGAATCTCTTCAATCTAACTGCTCATATTTTATCACTTTGTTGGAGCAAAGATGCAGTCAGGAAAGTGCAAAGTTTCAGTTGGACTACATTTCAGAAAGGTTTTATAGTTTGAAATCAGATGGTGTTACGTCAAATATCAGGTTTACTGGAATGAGTTACCACAACAGCCAATTTATTCACAAGATCTGTTCATCTAAAAAAAATGCATCCAAAAGAATTTCTGTTCCAACGCAACCTAAATCAGGTAACAATTTGCACTTCAACTTAAATTGTTCTAGTTTTTATTTCATTAAAACATTTAGAGTAGTAGCACTCTATATGACAGGACTGACAAGCAGCAAAACACTTCACTTACTTGATGGAAAACATGGATCATCAGGGTATGTTTCTTTATCATACAGGAAGGGATGGTATCGGATGATACCTTCAACTATACCTTCTTCTTCAACATGTGCCTTAAACTCAAAACTATCTGCTGCAGTATTTATATACAATGTCTGCATGTCATCTTTGATCTCCCTCAGATTGACAATCTTTGGTACTTTTCCTTTTTCAAACATTGAAATCTGGAAAAAAAGGAAAACAAGTTGATTTCCCTTGGAGCAAAAGACTTACAGTAATAAGCATTTTGACAATTAACTGTTGGCAAATGGATTAGTTCCTACATTGTAATGCTAAATAAAATGACTTCAAAAAATTAAACAACATAACATCTTGGAACGCTGTATTTTAAAATGCATGATTACAGAGAAACAAGCACAACATGAAATAAGTTGCCATCAAAGAGGACTTTTGACTAACATGTTTAAAATCTTTTACCTGAATGTCGATGTTGTTGAAAGGGCTTATGTCTTTTGTTACAGCATTAGCTTCATTTCCTTTCGGTCCATGGATATAATAGTGATAAATATGTCTGAAATACATTTCAGAAAAAAACACAAACCAGCAAGTGAAATTAAAAAATTGCACATTATAATTTTTTTAAAAATTGAAATAAGCTTGTACTTTTATTAAAACATAACTGGTTTGTTGCACTGTTACAAATCAACTCCTTGACAAAATATATCTGGTAAAGAAGATTCACTAAAGGGAGTGACTGCTTTTCATTCCTCTCATCTCTGTCATGCACAATCACATTAGGACCAATTTTTGGGTAAAATAATTGGAACAAATTTTAAAAAAATGCAGAAGTGCAAAAAAATAGAACTGTTACATGGCTACAGATCATTTACATCACAGGGCAAACTAATAAAACTACTGCAAATTGTTCTGCACTCTGGAGATCAGAAAGAACTAGAGCCACAAATCTTTCCACACTGTTTCTGATACCAGTTTTGTATCAATCACCTTATAGTAATAGAAACATGTAACAAACAATGATTATCTTTAAGTTATTTATAAAAATTTGAATATAGGTAGGACTCATGAATGTGATCCGTATATTAGAAATAATTTTTCTGTTGTAAACATTGTTTTCTAATGGGCGTTTTTCCTCATTTAAGAAACTTCAAAAAATCCACATGTCAGATAGATTAATTAATTTCATAGACATATGCAATTTGAGAAAACTGAGGAACTTAACTCTATTTACTTCAACTTTTCAGCAAGCTAGCTAGTTCTTCCAACTTCAAAGACTGAATCCTTAAGCCTTTGGGGGATCATGTGGACAAAAAATGAGATTATACGAGTCAATGGGACTGAATGCACGACAAAAGTTAAATGCACCTGCAAGTTTATAATTGCTTTGCTTCTGACATCCACTGCACTACATGTTCCCCAAAGAGAAATCTTGGTTTCCAGAAAACAGCTCCTTATAGTCTCATTGCTCAGGACTTTATGGTATGTCCAAATTGCTTAGTATTTTGTCTGCATTTCTTCAAAAGGTAGTCTCATGGCCTTAAGACATAGTTATTTTAGAGGTTCATCTCCACTTCAAAGCACCCAAAATAATGAGGGCTGTGCTGCAGCCTATTAAAGCAGAATGAAACTGGTATCATGCATGTGTGGCAAAATGCATGGCAGAAGGGAATGGGGAGGTGTTCAAGGGGTAAAGGGCCATTACAGCTGAAATAGTGATGCAGGACTGTGTAGCACTGGAAGGCTAAATCTGATTGGTTTTAGTGTAACAGCTACAGGGCATATATCTGAGTAATTGCACCTGGGTTCCATCTCAAACAGAGGCAGCTCTTTCACTTCAAGAGATGGCTGGAAAGAACTAACACACACTTAAGTGTGAGTGTTCACTTGACGAGCACCTGGAAGCTAATGAGGGACCTAAGTTATTCTCCGCATGTAGATGTACCCTACATTTTCATGAGGTTAAAAATAGTTTCAGCAACAAGTTTTTATGTGCAACACTGAATGACATTTCACGTAATAAGACATTATTTGATTCTTATATTAATCCTCTTTTTAAGTATATCTATTATCAGATTATAGGTATCAAAAACCAAAATCATAGTTTGAAAACAAAGTTCTGTAGTTCACCAGATTTCAAAATTGGTCTATGACTTTGTATTTCAGTTTACATTCACAGATGGATCCATCATCTTAACAGGTAAGCCCAAAAACTATTCACAGGTATCTCCAGGCTCTGCAGGCCCACTGATGACATTACTGTAGTACAGAGTGGACAGTATCATATATCCTCCTCCCTCTTAAACTGGGATGAAGCAGCAGTACTTTTTGTTGCTGTTGTTTAAAAAAGCCAACCAACGAAAAGATCCCCTAAGACTGCAAATACAAAGCTAGGTACCAATTAGAGCACAGCCCTGAGCAAAGTAATTGATGCAGTTATTAGTAATTAGATTAACAAATTATTACATTAGTAATACAACTTTAAGTTGAATAGGCTACTAAAAATTATAGTGGGTAACTATGTATCAATCATCAAGTCACATCTTTGGCTGGGGGGGCCCACTCAGTTGTGTTAGTTTCTGTAAAATTGGTTAGGTAAGAAGACTAATTGTAGCATCAACAGCCTTAACAGGAATAAGGCCAGTGTCAAAGAACAAAAAGAAAGCAGTTCATAATTATCTGACTTTGTTAGTATCCCACTTTTTAAGTCTTTTAAATCACCAACTTACGCCAGCTGCCTTGTCCAAAGATGAAAGTAGTTTTTCAAGTACTGCATGTGATCTGGTTGTACACCTGTAATGACAACTGCTGTGAAACTCTCTTTATCCCTTTCTTCTGATATTAGATTATGAAGAAATCTTTCATCATCACTTGTGATGTGAGTAGAGTCAGATGGCTACAAAAAGAGTAAAATAATAAGAGCAGGGATGTAAATTGAATTTCTGAACTCCCATCAACTTGAAAGGGATAAAAAACATAACAGAAAAGTAATACAGAACACATGATGCTAAGTACCACAAAGGATGAAAGCTTAAAATAAAAGTTTCAGATTAAAGTCAACAAGCTGAGAACGTGACATCACTGATCCAGTTTATTTTCAACTCACTTGCATCACAGCACTCAAAGTGTGCAGTCTAGAAATGCATTTAATCATGTTTAATATAGCACTATGCGATATCCATGTTCTCACCCATCAAGTGGAAGCACTAAGTATGCAACACATTAAGTCCTCTTTAAGAAAACAAAGCCAAAAAAAATTATTTGCTTTTAAATGGTTAGGCTGCTTTCTATATCAGAAACTCAACTGGAAGAAACACTTTTGCTATTAAAACAAAAACAACAAAAAGGTGAATCTTCAATTCCAGATGAAATGTCAAGTAGTCTAACAGAAAGAGAGATTCCTGATTCCAGAAACTACTGATTATCTCTTCCTGGATGGATGCACTTTGCTCTTATGACAGGTTTCTAAAATGCAGAGAGACAGTGGTTGATGTCATGCAAATCATTCAATAAGATGAAGATATCCCTAGGTAAGTATTACAAGAATATTACACAGTTAAATCATACTAACCTGGAAAAGGCTTTCAATTAAAAATATGAGAATCTTAAGGCTATTTACCTTTCTGTTCTGAATGAATCCAGTATATATTGCTTCTTTGTTTTTCTCCTTCTTTTCAAAATCCTCTTTAGAAAGGACAAGTTCATGAACATCCTGAGATGCTGCAGGTTTGCTTATCATCTGATGTTATTAAAGAAACAGCATTTAAAATCAAAATAAGATTTAAAATTAACACCATAAAATATTTCGATAGTGTGATTAAAAATTAGGAAATAACAATCTGATTGTGTGCAAATGTTCTAAAACAAAATTAAAGTCTGACATCGACTTACTCTGGCAGACTGTCCAACGAAGAACACTGCTTGTTTGCCTCCAACTCCAAAATACGAGATATCACTATTTAAACTACGAGGCACTGGCAAAGGGCGTACATATCCTGAATGATCACTGAGAATAAAAGGGTCTTTAATAAATTTTTTCAAGACAAAAGTAATTAAAAAAACCCAAAGACACTTCTGATCTAAAGCTTCTATTAAATTCTTTCTCCTGGCATTTTGTTAAAAAATCCTTCACTTTATACCTTTTAAAATTGCAACATCAAAAGGTATGTGCCTGAAATTCTTGATGTACTCTTTTTAAAAGGATGATGACAGAGTAAGTATTTTCCTAAGTCATCTTATAAAATATTTCTGTCCCTTCTCACAAACCAAATATTATTCAAATGAAAATGGCTTACAAAGAAAGCCTGATCTTTCTGACAGCACCCTTTCATAAAAACACTTCTAAGTCGAAGTGGGAAATAATGCCAACCAACTATTAAATGTAGACTTGGAGAGATGACATATGCTACCAGTAGTGAAATTCCACATCTTTTAAGTCAGCTTGAACAGTCTTACCTAGTTTAAGGCAAACATTTATTTTTCAATCATAGCAATCCCAAATGAAAATAAGGTGTAGATTGTATCCTGCTATAATTTACACCTATGCTCCCATTAAGAGGTAGTAAGCCACAATTTAAACCTGCAGTTTAAGAATACTCTGCATTTCCATTACTAAACTTGCCTACAGCAATTTCAAAAAGCAGTCAATTTCTTTACAAATGACCCAGAATCACTTTTTATGCACTTATCTCCAGATGTTTAAAAGACATTGACTTTCTATTTGGAGATGTTTTCAATGCAAAAGAACTTCCCCCAGCTATATTATACCTTCCCACTGTCCCAATACTTTTTACACTACCTGCTCATACGACAAATTAGTTATGACTGAGGCTGTAATTCTCATCTTCACATTTACAATCCTAGGCTTAAGGTACTTAAAATGTAACTGAAGCTCAAAAACAGTACATAACTAATTCTGTGGAATTTTATACACTAGGATTAAACCTGGCTGTGTAGGTGGAAGATCTCTTGAGAACGAATTCAAAACCATAAAATTAATTCATGTAAGTAGCAAAACCCACTACAAACCCTCTACTTTCTCTTCTTTAAAACAAAAGAACTTATTTTGCCTAGCCTGCAACAAAAAATATACATCTTCAGGTATAATTTATAATACATTATACAGAATTAAGATTTAAATTAAAAGAAAATTTGAATTAAAACCATGTTTCTGCTTATCTGTTATTCCAATAGCATAACAGATACTGACTGCATCATTTAATGCACTACTGAAAGGCTTTCAGGTAACAGACGAACACAGTACAAAACTCCTCTGCAAGACATAGCATGCTCCTAACTGTATATAGGCAAGCAAAAGACAGTTTAGAAAAGGTCCCAAGAACAAAAAAGTATTCAGTGTGTCATAATAAGAGAAGAGCAGTTTTGTGTTATGAAGCTTCTCTATCTCCTACCTAGAAAAAGTATGGGTTTATTTAATTAATCATAAAATGACAGGGTTTAGCCAAGTGTTGGTATACAGCTACGTCTTAAAAGCGTATTTTGTGGACCTTTGCAGAGCTTGCTAACTGTTGTAGAAATATTTAGAACTTGCTAACCTTTCAAAGTCACCTTGTCTTGTAAACTTTGACAATCTATATACAGCCCAGTTGTTAAGCTGTTTAGAAGTCATTCCACTTCCATTATCGATCACAGCAACAGCTGGTTTTCCTTGGGAATCATCAAATAACTGGGGAAAAACAAACAAACAAATCAACAAGGAGCAACAGGAAAAAAAAAAGGACAATGCAAACTACATCTGAAAAAATTAAAGTTTCTCCATCTTACCAATTTTATCTGTATACTCCGAATACCAGTATTTCGGGATGTAGCTGACAGAGAATTGTCAATCAACTCAGCAAGGGCAAATGCTAAAGAAATTGAAGAAAAATAACCCTATTAGCACTCAGAAAACAGACACTCACAGTAGTTTTTTCCGAGGAATTAGGATAACACATTATCTGAACAGAAGCAAGACCTAATACCTGTCAGAACAATCAAAATCACGTAACATCTTGTTTAAAAAAGAAAAAAGCTTTTGTACATGTACTTTGTGATTTGTTTCATCATTGAATCTCACATCTCTCCTAACGGTAAGAACACAATTATTGGAAAGAACAATGATGAACTAACAGTTTCCTTAACAAAACAGATTTGTCCTTTCCATGATTAGGAATGAACTTTTATGATTCATATGAGAGTCCAAAGTACGTAAAAAACGGACTTTGACTTGTTAAAATATTGAGGGAAGAATGTATTAACTGAAGAAACCTGAACTGAAATTTTGTAAAACATCTAAAACTAGAATGTTAATTGCTTACAAAAAACACAAAGAAAATGGTAGAAATTGTTGAAGGATTTCAGTGAATGGTAAATACAACCAAAGTTCTGTCAGATCCACGGTAATACACAGCAGAAATAGACAGGCAAACTGTTTGCACAAATTTGTTGTTTCTAACCATTAATGCTTGGAGCTCTTACCTAATTAAAGTAAAACTACCTAAGTTTACTGGAAAATTGCATTTAATTTAGACAACAGAATCAATCTGAAAAAAAAATACATCAAGTTCAGATTGAATTAATCTGCCTGATCAGCCTCAGAGAACAGACATTTCTGTTCAGTCTCTCTAAAAAGGAAACCTTATTTCCTACAGTTTGCAGAGTTCTTCAGAATGCTATAGTGCAAATTACGCTGGCCATGCACTTCAGACATGTAAAAGAGAATCCTTGAGTACTAGCGTAACACAGCAACACTGAAGCATTTGGTGTTTTCCAAGTATAAAAACAGTTCTGCACTTTTTTACAGCTTTCCTCATTGCAAACAAGAGTAGCTGAGCATCACTTATGTGATCCATACTTATTATTCCATACCAAAGAACAATGGTCCTTCATCAACATTTGGAAATTGTTAGGTATTGCCCTTAGAGATGTTGTAAATAAGAAGCATCAGCTGCATTACACTTAAATAGGCTCAAAACTGCAATTTGCTGCCAGTGAAAACTTAGACAAAAAACTGTTCAGTACTTCAGTCTTCTCCATGCTGGCTGCCACTGGACCCCCTCACCCTACATTTAATTTTTTTAGGGTACAACTTCTTTTGTCATCCTTTTCTAATGTATCTGTAGAAACCCTTATTATTCACATCCCTGGCCAAATTTAGCTCTAGCTGTGCCTTAGCGTTCCTGATCTCATCCCTACCTTCCCAGGCAGCATCCCTATATTATTCTTAGTATTCATGCCCCTGCTTCCACCACCTATGCAATTCCCTCTTGTGTTTTAGTTTGACCAGTGGGTCTTTACTCAGCCATGCTATTCTTCTGCCTTCCACACCTAGTCTTTCACTAACTGCAAGCATTCTTCTACTCCTTTATCTCTAAGGGTGTTTCCCACACCGTCCCATCCACCATGTCCTTAAACAACTGAAAAGTCGACTTCCTAAGGTTTAGTCCTTACAATACTTTATACCTTGCCTATTTAATCGAATTCACCACGGCATGGCCACTACAGACCAAGCCCACCTTGGCCTTTCCAGTAAGCTCATCTGTGTTGGGGAGCAACAAGTCCACTAATAGCTGCTGGCAGGAAGAAAGCACAGATCTCCACAGAATGCTTTGTGTGGCCTTACACAACAATTCCTGTGCACAGGGATAGATGCACCATTGACTCAACTATTAGTGCACTTAGAGCACAGTACCCCAAACCCGCACCAAAACAGTGCCTTTGCTGGGCCAGGGAACAAATGATGTGCACAAGAAGGAAAGGGGAAAGGCTGGTCCTTAAAAATACATCTGCTATTTCTGGACATTTTTTATATTGTTTTAAAACAATGGGAATGGTATCATGCTTGAGTCTTGATTTTTTTTTTTTCATTCTTTTTCTGTGCAATTTTGAACCTGCTGTACCCAAGGAGAACATACGTAGAAAGTAATCACAGCCATAGACAGAATTTTCAGAGAAGCCATAAACAGAAATTAATTTATTCAATAAAACAATATAAAATGCTGGTTACATATTTCATACATCACTTAGATAAAAACTAATTAAAGCACCATCTTTTTAAAGAAGTACTTGCTCTTGTTGGTAAGTTAAACCTTGTAGAACCCCAGATGGGAGGGCACACAAAATTCTATAGTAGCTCATACAAAAACTGTTCATGAAATCCAAAAACAAAGTCTACTGGTTTAGTACAGAAGACAAAATCCTAGTAATACACATCCTGATCTGTCTGAATGACATGCACAAGATTGTTCAGGCCAAAGTTATTTTACTTCTAAAATATTCAAACTTCTTGAAGAAGTATTGGAGGGGGTGCCTCTATAAATCTGGATTCTTAGGTAGCTACTTTTAATAATTTTTAGAAGAAAAATTTGTATGAAGAACATAGTTAATTTTTCTTTTACAGCTAAGACTATTTTTTAGCAGCTAGAACTTTCAATTGAATTGCTCATAATCACATTATATTCATATAAATATCATTTACACAAGATTACTTCTGCAGGTACTTACGCAAAGGATTTTGGCCCTCGCTGGCATAGTACTCGTACATGCCACTTTTGACAAGCGTATCGTAGTGAGGCAGAAAGTCAATTCGTTCCTTGGTTGCCAAAAGCAACATCTGATCAACTGACTGCAGCAAATACAAAGTAACTCCATCTTGAACAAGGTCGCCTGCAGTGAAGATGAAACGCGCAGTACATTGAAGAGCACTGCATCAGGCAGCTTCTGCTCTCAAAACAAGCACAAGCATAGCGGCAGGTAATCCCTATATTTTCTTAGGCATTGCCTGCTCAGCATTTAACAACATTTAAATTAGTATCTTTTCACATTTCCAAGCTTAATAATGCAAGTTTTCTCAGGTGACAGCTATGTACATACCATTTTTTCCTATCATTTACAGAATTTGTGATGGAAGATACTTAGTATAATTGCCATCAAACTTGTCAAAATCATGCTTGTGAAAATAATTTTTTAACAGTTCTTGGCAAACTATTACAGGATGTGTACTTTCAGTTAATTATTTCATGTCACAGAGCACAAACAATTATCATGTGACCTTTATGATCAATATAAGAAACAGCTATAAATATTTTGCTATCTAAGATACTTACTGAAGTTATCTTCTGTAATTTCCTTCCTATTTGTCGTGGTGATAACAAACTTTTCATCAGAAGCTATGCCAAATGCCTACAAAAATTGAAGGTTATTTAGTTATGGTAACTAAGTAGTCCCAAAACTATTCAGATACATTAAAACAACAACAACAAAAAGGCATGGTCTATTTACTTTGCCACAAGTCATTGAAGAGTAACCAGACATTATCTCCTGGAACACAGTTAAACTTAAGATCACTTGTTTTCTCAATTTAGCCAAACCTGTCCATACTAGGGTGGTTTGGTTTTTTACCTGCATAAAATATGCTCTAGCGAATTTTAAGGAGGAGGAACTGTCTTACAGATAATCACCTTGAGGGCAGAGGAACGAGACTGAACAGTTCTACTTCTGACTACAAAACTACAACAGCAATAGTTATGATCTAGAGGGTGTCCCATATTTAACTGCACTCTTGAGACATCAAACCAACCTAGTATTTCTTAATGTTGGATATTAAAGTCTTTGTTCTTCAATTATATCAAACATCTAAAAAAATAATAAAGATTTCTTTTGGAATAATTCTTCACTGTTAAAACACTGAAGTTTATTCTTTTGAACCCAAACAACCTTTGCCACTTTGATGCCTTCTTTTGAATGTGTTTGCTGTAGCTTTGCACTTTTTATCCTGCTTTCTATACGCATTTAAATACCTCTGCTTTTGCCCTCATTTTTGCACTGTGACATCCAACACTAATTTATTTCCCAAAATAATAAAATAAATATCTGTATTTTCTCCTGCCTTTCCAGGACTTTGAAACTCAAGTAAAAGTCCACTCTGGTCTCATCAAACTCCATCAACCCACTCAGTCTTGCAGTGACAACTCAGACAGGCGCTTTATGCACTTTTAGCCAGATTCTCCCCTGAAGGAAGCTCTAGCATTCTCTGCAGCAGCTTGCCCTCAGTTTCCCACATCTCTCTTTTCCACCCCTATTACTCAGACTCATGAAAATATTTTTAAAACACTGCTTATGGTTTCATTAGAAGCCTACTTTCCATATTTCCGTTACTTTCTCCCTGTGATTACATTAAAGTTACAGTTATCATCCATCAGCAAAATTAGAACAATTGTTGAATTTCTCATAGCACTTGGTGCAAGTGAAACGAAAGGAGATGACACAGAGACTGATATTCAGACTTAAGAACCTCGAGTAATACTTTTTAACTCTTCTACATTCAGATCACTTCAATTTTACTTCTCACATTACACAAATATTCACATAGCAAATCTGTGCAGGAAAAAATAGAAAATCGCTCAGAGCAAGAAAAGAAAGAAAGCTAACATTCTACTGTGCCATTCGAGGTCAGTGGTTAATACAGAGTAACTGTAGAGTTTTACATTTGAAAGCACGGATAAGCATCTTTCCCTCCAGCTATAATCACAGCTCCCCTGTTTTCTCAATTTCCCAAAGGCTCTTCTGCTCTCAAAACCTTATGAAGAGTGCAGTATTTACTTTAAGGCAGCAAGAAGGTAGGATCAGCTAGTGCATGTACAAGACAGCACCCTGCTACTGGAGCAGGGGCAGCCTCCTCCTTCTGGTCCTCTCCCCCATTTCACGGGTGAGCCTCAACTAAAACAACTCCAACAAGCCTGGCAGGCTATGCTTTAATTTCCTGGGTGAACCCAGCACTTGTGTATCCGCCGACAGCAGGTCCTTTCCACTTCACAAGTTACTAGGCAAGTACACGGACCAAGTTTGGCAGTCCAAACTACAGATAACTTTTTTCTTGGCCAGGCCATAGTTTAAGAGGCCATATCCTTTGTAAACTTTGGCCAGCTTTGGGGATTTCTCAGTTTCAGTGCTTCACTTCTATACAAGACCTACTTGTTTTACTTCCTCACTCCCTCTGTCCTACGTTCTTGGTTATCCTAGTTCCCGTCCCTTCCCACTATTCCAGGTAGCAGTGATGGGGCTGCACAGCTATCCCAGTATGTGGATGTGATCTCCAGAAAGAGAAGCTGCTGGTCATTCCTGAATTAAAGTGAATCTACTGGGCAATTTACTTGCACAGTTGGTGATTTTCATTCAGTTCTGATAGAAAATGTTTGGTCAAATGTTTTGTTTCTCAGGAAGATTTGTGCATGTAAGAGATATGGTATCTTCTGTTGATAAGAAGTTCAGGTTTCACTGCCATGTCTTTTTCAGCCCAGCACTGTGCCGTTTCCCAAGTAAGTACTGAAGACACACAGCTCAATTTGATAAGATTCATGAGACAACCCAGCAGCACATTCATACGATAAATCTGAGAGTTATTATATGATAATCCAGACACACATCCATGATCCAGCTTGTCACGTCATCAAAATCTTCAAGAGTACAATACAATCACTTCGCGTGCTGAGTGTATGCTACCGGGCTTTGATGCCAGAGAGCTGTAGGGGTGACCAGTGTGAGAAAAGGCAATCAGTTGCCCTGAGACAGCCATAGCCAGTTCCAGATGGCTCTCAAACCCATGCAAACAACTCACTCCTCACCAAAATTTCAACCAGAAGGGCACATGGCTTCTGCTCAAACTTATTAGGGAAGAAATAGAAGAGACAAATGAGAAACAATGGAGAAGATGCATTAGAGGAGACACTGACATTCTCCACACCAGAGCAGGGATGGTCCGAAAGGTGCTGAGGCCCATGCAGGACCCATGTCAGGGCACAGAATTTCCCCTCTCTGTCCTCCTACTCCTATGGAGCTGTGACCTATGGCCAATTCATCATAGCAGAAAAAACCCAGTAAGAGCAGCAGAATAAAGCCCTGTACATGCCCTGATGTCTCACACCACCTGTTGTCTAACCAAAGCAATTGTGATCGACCACGCAATGTGCACTAGGAGAATGATGATAGATTAGACTAGGAATGGGGAAAGAAAGGCGTATGACAGAAGATGAGTTTGGAAAAGGGGAAAGAAAGGCATTTCTCTAAATGATTAATTTCCCCCCAATCAATCATCAGAAGTTTGTGTTAATTGTGTTAAAATTAAGAAAAAAAAAATCCCGAAGTTGAGCCTGTTTTGCACACAGCAGGATATCAGTCCTTAAACCCATGGAATGATACAGAAGCAAAAAGCTGTCTGTACAAACAAGAGAAATGCCCTCTTTATAAAACTGGAGGATCAGTCTGGAGCACCACCTATGCTTCATGATAAATAAAGTTAATAGCTCTCAATTTGTTGGTAGATGTTTATGACATGAGATTAATATAACGCTAAAGGAGTTTGAGACAATGTCACATGCTCAAGAAGCTTTCAGCAGCAGAGCACTTCACAGTTATGATACATGAAAGTGTGAATCAACTGTGATACCTTTAACCTTTAAATCTGAATCAAGAAGCAAGGTTCAGTTTATATACTAGCTCCAGTCACAGGTTTTCTTTATAGACGAAAAAAACCCACAAACCTCAAAACAAAACACAACCCCACAAATCACAGATAACTCCTCAGCAGTTTACACTCCTTCAAATACGCCTCTGTTTCTTTTCTCGTTCACATATCAGCACAAAAGCTCAAAAGTTTCACTACTACTTGATCTGCACATGCACAGCGAGGCTTACCTGGCTACTGAGCCAACTAAAACACTCAGCATGAAGTCAACATTGATTTTGCCTCTGGATTTACTACCTGCCTTGGAAAAAGTGTTCAACAAACAAATATTTAACTTTTTATGTGTATCACCACAGCTTGCAGTCACATGAATAGGCTTGAGGTGGTAAGTGAAGGAGAAATACCTTACTGTAAGCACAAAGTCACTGGCCTGCTTCCTCTGGTCCTTCAGCCTATTACCATAAAAGAAGAATTTCTGGTGCTGACTTTTAAAACTGAAGGAATGGAACACTCTCCAATGTGACAAAGGTAGAACAGTGAAACCGAAACAACAATATCTTTAGAAAAGACATTTAACCCCTTGGAAACCAAACCTTTCCAACACAAACAGTTCCCTACAATACGCAACTTCTGGACCCTTAAAATCCCGTCTCCTCCTACCGTAACCAATCCAAGTAGGCAGCATGTGAGAATGATGAGAATACACAGACTCAGCGCTTAGTGATGCAGCCAAAGGATAAGAGACATAACATCCACAGAGCCACCTTCCACAGCCCAGAAGTATTTTTCTGACTACTAGAACTGTATTGCCAATGCAAACCTCTTAAAGGGGACCTAAACTGTATCAGTTAAATGTAAAGACACCTGGCAATGTAATTTTCCATTTTACTTAGCTACCCAAGATGGCAAAAAAGCAATACAGTTTTTTTAGTATTTCAAATTGATCCAGCAGCTCCATTGCAGAAACTTGTTCAGGAAGCTGAAAAAATGAAGCGAAGAGCCACATCCAAACACTGAGAAGCCTGTACCCTTCAGTAATTTTGCATGTGATTCACTGAATATCCCATGCTATTTGCCAATTTACCATCTGAAAAACATACATTTATCAATTAGCTATCCCACTTAACGAAGAATTATCAGTCCAAATTGAGAGAAATTTCTTACATTAACAAATTAATGAAGTGATAGCACACATTTAAGGGAAACAATTTTATTCTCAAATGACAGATTTTCAAGCTAAGAACTGTCTTTTGTATCATGTCTCTCAATTATGCATATGACTACATAATATTACAGTAATTACTAGAAGTAGCAGATACAAAAAGATTAAGTAGAAACCTTGCTGGAAGGAAATGAGAACACTGTATGTGACTCGTAAGAATGCTAATCAAATAAACTCTTCCAATCCACAGTTAGGTCAGCTCTCAACATGATGACAACTTGCTGAGGATCTGTTAGTGAGAATCTGGGATTAAGCACTCATAGTAGCAGGGTAAGTATGATAACAATCATCTCTAATCATAATCCCAATGAGCTTCCCTAATGTCAGAACACAAACTCTTATGTAACATCTTTGGACACCAACAGAAAGAAGAATCCAAAAGTCTCTACAAAAGTAGCTGCCATTAAAAAAAAAAAAGCTAGAAATTATTTCTAAGCATTTCTTAGAATTCAAAGCAAAAATTTGTGTATTACAGAAATACAGGGATACACAGGAGCCCGTACCTTCGGGTCAAATAGTTTTTAGAGACTATCTACAGACAAAAACTAGCATTGAATGCAAATGTTCTAAAACATTTTCCAACCATCCTTTATTGACAGCACCATCTCCACCTAAAGAACAAACTACAGAGGGTAACATTTGCAGAACCTGAAGGTCCTTGTCCTTTGTCCTCCTTAAAAGTTTCACTACTTCCAGAAGTTCAGTTGATACACTTCTAAATATTTACAATAAGTAATCAATAAAAGATGTTAAGCAGTGAACTGAGAGTTCAACAGGAACACTTAGAACATTGCTATGTATCACAAGACCCAGTAAGAGAATACATTTTTGAGGTTTCTTAAAGTTTTATCATAATTTTGATGGAAAAATGGAGAGAAAGAGAGGCAAGCTGTATGACACAAGATCTCTACAGAACTCACAAGCGTATTTGTCCAGAATGATGCATTAACTCAGACATCTTTGCAAGATTTGCAACTTTTCCCAAGCGGAAAGAAGCTTGGAACCCCAGAATTTCTATGAAGAGCATGCTGTCATGACTCGACTTAGTCAGTAGTAACTCACAGTAGCTTCCACAAGGCCTTCACAAACCACTGTGTCTAAAATCACAATCACAAATATTCAGTGCAGTTACCACCCAAAATATTAACATTAACTTTGTGCCAGCTTCTCGCATCAAAATACTTTGTATGATACCACTTGTTAAAGGAACAAGAATTCAGAAACCTCTCTTCAAAAACAAAAAATACTTGGTCACATCTAAAAACTGCACTGGATAACTTATCCTAAAGATTGCAGATACTCTGCATCTGACTGTGTTGCCAACACTTGAATTTGACCAGGAACCTACAAGCCACTCAGCTTTCCAAATCAATTGACACACCACAAGGCTGTACCCAAGTGCACAAAGATAAGCAAACCGCATCCTTCTTCCCACCAAAATATCCGTAACAAAGATACTATACACAAGATTTTCAGTGAAGTCTGAAATACAGTGTGATACTTTCGGAAAAAACTTACAGTATTGCCGCATCTTATACAGATCTTACAGTACTTCCAACAGCATATTTAAAAATCAAGGAAAAAACCTGCTTTGCATATGCATAGCATATTTCAAATATATCTATGTTTAGTTTCTGGTTATACAAAATGCTAAAACTGTGTAAACAAACATAGGACTTAAAATACAAAAATATTATTATTACAAGACGGACTGATTTCATCATTAATGGAAGTATCTCTATTGAGCATTTATCAGAATAATGTTTTGGTGATCCAAACTTGCCAAAGTTGCTAATATTTTTGCTTTGATCATAAATAATTTGATTGTACTTTAATTATTAGGCATTGGCAAGCAAATATTCACAAAAAAATCCACTTATTTCTTGTCTTGATTTTCTATTACACTTATGCTTATTTTCCATACACCATCTTAATGAATATCCTTTTTTGCTTCTTGGCTCATTGAGACACTGGAATTTATATGACTGGTAAAACAATCTATTTAAATAGTAAATAGGTTACAATACAATGGGAACCTCAACAAAAGCATATGGCAAAAGATTAAAAGCAAAACATTTTGGTTTGTTGTGATATTTGTTTTTTCAATATTTACTTAAATTAGATATTTGCTTTTTATACAGATTACAGATCTATATTTTTTTTAAACAAGGAGATCACAACAACGAGAAGTTTCAGAAGAACTAAGGAAGCATTTACCAACAAGTTTGGTTCCTATATAAGCAGTAACACTATCTTAGTACCATTAACTCTCTTCAGATTGGTAGTTCACCTCAAATCCTCTCAAAAATCCCTTCACACACTGGCAAAACTTCTTTACAGTTTCCAGCACAGACACCCTTCCACCCTAAAAGGAGTGTGACCTCTCTAAGTGCCTGAAGGATTTCTGCCATCTCAGCAACGAACTGAAGCTTTTCAGCTTTACTGTGTACCTGGATAACATGAGCAAGGAATCTCAGATTAGGTGTCAACAGTTTAGCTCCATTCTGCTTATTGCGAGTAAGTATTTTTGAATACTACTCTAAAGATCAGGACAAGCAGTGGGGCATAGACCTAATAGAAGACAACAAGAAGGTGCACAAGAAACAGTACTGGCAAGAAGAAGCAAAATCCAGTATTTAACCCACCCATTCACTTCAAAACTTCATGGTTCTGTAGACTGAAATTATATGACTGCTCCACATAAGCTCAACAGTGGACAAACAGAATCCTCAAGCTAGCAGTATTCTTAAATCCTAAAGCAGAAACCTCTTAATTATCACTACAAGGATGAAGAATGAAGACTATATATGCTCCACCCTCTTTTAAGATTTTTTTCCTAAATCTTCCCTCCTGCAACACTGAGAATGAAAGACTAATTTATCAGTATATAAAGCCACTTCCAACTACACAGACATGTATTAACTGCTTAGGTGACAGTAAAAAAATATTTGCTTCAAAAAAAACCCCAAAATTTCAAAAATTAGTAAAGAATAGTTTAGTAATAATAGAGGAATATTTTATATGACACCAGACAGAGAAGACATGCATCAGCTCCTAAATCAACCTCTGAAGCAGCTGAATCAGTTATTTTGAAAATACCTGCATTATGAAAAAAACCCCTACGTCTCAGAAGTAGTAGCCTAAGACCATGCCTTCAGATACTCAAGTATTTTCAACTCAGGAACATCACACACTGCAATCAGGTTTAATTTCATAATTTTTTGCAGGATTTGACTCGTACACATCCAGTTCTATCCAAAAGAACTCTCTTGTGCCATAGGAAAATGTTCACAACATAAATAGCTCCAACAGCTTAATATTTCTGGCGTCCTTGTCAGCCATGACCATGTTCACAGCCCAGGCTGGCAGACTGAAAAACGTGGGAGAACCTTTGCTGCTACAGTAACATCCTTCGGTTGCACGACAAATTGCCAATGAAAGTCCATTGAAAGCTGAGCCATCAGACAGGAGACCGGTGGAAACAACACTACTGCATACACGGTATTTGCCCAATCGAGCAGTCTGACAGTATCTAACAGCTTTCATTGTCGAAAAGTGAATACAACATTGACTTCACCTTAGTCTGAACCAACTCAAAATCTGCGTAACAAAAGAACTGTTCTTCCTGAGTTTTCATCAGTTCCCTGCAGCGTTTTCAGCACCACGAAGCTAGGAAAGTCTGTCCCAAGCCGCTGAACCCATTCATCACTTTTTCCTGAAAGTAGTTAGTTGCAACTTTCAAAATGCCAGAAATTGGGAATTTTGGAGTACAACACTCAGGGAAGCACAATTTACAAAGCTCTCGGGGCACTGAGAAGCCAAAATGTTCTTCCAGAAGTCCAACTAGAATTTGTATACT
The DNA here is from genome assembly GCF_965178545.1 of Coloeus monedula. Lineage (NCBI taxonomy): Eukaryota > Metazoa > Chordata > Aves > Passeriformes > Corvidae > Coloeus > Coloeus monedula. The sequence goes on from NC_138781.1 coordinate 109,964,730, forward strand.
GTTGGTGTGGGAGACATGAGATATCAAACATCCCAACCCTCTGCATGTCCAGTTTCACTGTACCAGCATTTACTGGTCGTGTCAATCCACCCACCTCAGCATCCTTTCATAGTCAGATGTCCCACACGTCAGATGATGAAAGCCCCAACACGCAAAGAGTCATCACACTGAAACTAGTAGTGACAAAGGCACCTCTGACTGCACTCACAGTCAGTCAACATATTATTGGAGAAGGTCTTTCTCTAAGGGAATGATCAGCTGAGGTTCTTGCTGCCTAAGTTTGTAAGAGCACAGACCCTATTATCCTTAACACCCAAAACAGCCACCAGAACTGGTGATAAGGCTTGTGATATTAAACATATTAAAAAAAACATATTCGAAAATTTTACTTTCACAGGCACCATATTCAAACAAAGCAAGGTCTGCTTTGCAGCACCAGGCTTCTCAAACGCTCTGCTGCCCATGCAAGAGGTCTGCCTAAAAGCATTAAAGTAGTGACTTCAAAATTTCATCTCAGGTTAAGAAACCCCCGAAGCTGTTTGTACCGGAGATGTGTCACAGCTGGTGGTGATGGCTTATTTCTTTATAAAATTGCAAATGTGCCAAAACTTCTATGAACTACTGAACACCACGAGGATGCATGGAAACATTAAGTCACTGGAGTGTGCAGTATATATTAAAAAAAACCATGAAAAGACAAGACTCTGTTCTAGAACAAATTGTAAATTAGTGTTAAACTCAGCCCATCAATTAATTACAAAATCTAAAAGAAAAGAGGGGTGGGTTCATCATCCACATATTTGCCTTGACTATTGAAAATATGAGGTATTCTTGCAATTCATCTGCTAGGTACAGTTGGGACAGGTTCCATTAAGAAAACTCTTGAGGAAAATTATGTAATACTCCTAATTACGCACAGGAAATACAAACCCATGGAAGGTCATGAACCCACCCCACTGTCTAGCTCCTCCAGATGTTACACTGCATAAAGTGTACTCATGTCTTTACTGCATTCGTTTTCTTGTTCCTTTCAGTCTTTAGGGGCACTGATCAGACCAAGGGCTGTGCTAACACTCCATAACCACTTTACTTCTGAGTACAGAATCACTAAATCAAAAAGCTGAAAAAGACCTCCAAGTCCAACCTCGACTGAGTAACACCAGACTCTCTAAACCATATCACAAAGTGCCACCACTACTCCTTTTTTGGACACTTCTAGGGAAGGTGACTCTGCCTTAAGATTCAGTGCCTCTACCGGATCATGGATATGCTATTTTGCACACTGAAATAGAACTGTACAAGGAGGAGGCAATTGCAGGTGACAGCTATTCCTGCTGATATTGGTAACTCAAAGCTTCCATCACAGTAGGAAGCCATTGCATTAAACACTGTCCAGACACAGAACAATTTATATTATATTTATTTAATGTTTAATTTTTTATCAATAAATATTTTATCAATATCATATATATATTTATTTATTATTACATATAATTATATTAATTACATATTTCATCATGACATAGTTATATTACATATAAATATGATAGATTATGTAGTATTTATATTGTTTATAAGTAATCGATAAATTTTATAAAATTTAGAAATAATTCTATTTATTCAAATGTAAAATAGGTATTTATCATATCCCATCTATATGTAAAATATAGAATTTGCATGCTAGAAAACTAAGTAAAAATGATACTGGATAAAGAAACTAAAATTAATTTTTTTATCAGACTAAATTAGTACAAAATCTAGAGCTGATTTTCCTGCGCGTTTCACATGGTAAAACATGCAGGCAGTTAACAGGTTTATGGCAATTGTCACTCGCTCGGAAAACGAAACCATGACGGAAATGGGCGATGCCCACTGGTGGCACCAGCAAACTACAGCAAACAGCCCGTACGCAGAAAACAATCTCCACCTCCCCGAGCTGTAAAGACGAAGCAAGTTTCGTTTCGCATCACGACAGGGAAAAAGAATCGAAAGGACATGAACACGGCAAAGGCGCCGCCAGACGCGGTATTTAAATGGCAGCCACCGCCGAGGACGGGAAGCGACCGGCGCGTATCATCAACACCTTGGATAGCAGAAACAGAGCCACAGAGCCACTTAGGCTGGAAGAGACCTCTGAGCCGCCCGAGCCCGCGCTGTGACCGAATACCAACCACCGGCTCAACCACAAACGCCTTCCGGAGCGCGGCACCACGCCCGCCGCCGCCGCTCCCCGCGCGGGGGCGCTCGGGGCCGCCCGCTACCTTCCCGCCCGCCGCCGCCCCGCACCGGCCTCTGGTGTGCGGGAGAAAGGCGACGCCGACGGGGCGACCGCGGTCTCTCCTCCGTGGCCGCCCACCTGTCCCGGCAACAAAGTCCGACCCCCGAGCACGCTGTTACACCCCTGCCCCGCCCCGACCGCCCCCCAGCCCCAGCGCCGCGGGGACGGTCCCTCACACATGGAGCAGGGGCACCGCCGCGCCCGACGCCGCCCACCCTGCCGCGTACCTGGCAGACGGCGCTGCGGAAAGCGCGGTAGTTGTCCTTGCCGTAGCGGAGCACTTTCTCGTCCGGGTCCGCCTGCTCCCGGCGCCGATCGAAGAGGAACACGGTGCGGTCCCCGTTGCCGCGAGGGGTCAGCAGCGCCGGCCTGCGAGGCGCGCGGCCGCCTCCCGCCGCTGCTGCCATGTTGGGGAGCTGAAGAGACGGAAACCGTCCCGCAGCGATGGCGGCAGCGACAGCTCCTGCTGCCGGGACTGCCAGCGCCCCCGCCCGGCAAAATACGTCCCGGCCGGGGAAGGAGGAGGCGGAGCCAGGACGGAAGCCGGGGAACGACACGCCGTGGAGGCCCGGAAGAGGAGGGGGGAGAGAAGGAGGGGGATGGCGGCGACGGCTCTGCTGGCTGTGGGGGGCGATGCGGGGTGGCGCCGGGCAGGTGGGCGGCAAGGCCCTGCAGGCGAAAGCGCCGTTTCGGCCCTGCGACCTCGGAAGGAGCTGTCGCCCTCCGCCTCGAGCCACTTCCGCCGCCGGGTGGGGCCGGAGCGGGATCGGGAGCGGGATCGTCGCCACGGGAGGCGCAGGCGGGCTGGGCGATGGGAGCGCGTGCTGCGCCCGCGGCCGCCGCCCGCCGGCTCTCGCGCGCGGTGCGGGCGGCGGCGCGGGAAGCGCGGCGCGAGCGGGGCCGCTCCAGGCACCGGCGAGCGCGTCAGCGCCACAGGCCGGGCAGCGGCCAGGGAGGGAGCAGAGGTGTGAAGTCCCGCTTCGTCTGCCTTAAAACAAAGCGGCCGATCGAGATTCCAACGCTGTTGTTTAACACAATCACAGAATCTCAGAAGCGGTCCGGTTGGAAGGGACCACAGTGGGTCACCTGGTCAAATCTCTGCTCAAGCAGGGTCATCCCAGAGTACATGGCACAGAATTGTGCCGAGATGGTTCTTGAGTATCTCTAGTAGGGGAGACTCTACAGCCTCTCTGGACAATCTCTTCCAGTGGACAGTCACCCGCACAGTAAAGTTCTTCCTTGTGTTCATGTGGAATTTCCTGTGTATCAGCTTCTGCCCATTGCCTCGTGTTATATTACTTGGGACCACCGTGGAGAGCCTGGCTCCATCCTCATGGCAGCCCCCTTTAAAAACGTGTACACATGGATAAGGTCACCTCTCAGTCATCTCTTCTCTAGGCTGAACAGGCCCAAATACCACAGCTGTCCTGATAAGATAGATGTTCCAGTCCCTTAATCATCTTTGTTGCCCTTCACTGGATCCACTGCCAGAGCTCCATGTCTTGTACTGAGGAGCCCAGAACTGGGCACAGAATGCCAGATATGGCCCCATTTGGGCTGAATAGAGGAGCAGGATCACCTTCCTTGACCTGCTAGTGATGCTCTCTTCCTCATGTACTGTAGCATCCCACTGGTCTTCTTGGGGACAAGGACACTGCTGGCTCATGGACAGCTGCTTGTCCACCAGGACTACCAGCTCCTTCTCTGCAGAGATGCTTTCCATCAGGTCAACCCCCAGTCTGTACTGGTGCAGGGGGTTATTCTTCCCCAGGTGCCAGAACCTGTGTATGCCTTGGTTGAATTTCAGAAGGTTCTTCTTTGTCCATCTTTCCACCCTGTTGAGGTCCTTCTGAAGGCCTGCACAGCCCTCTGGGGTATCAGCCATTCCTCCCAGCTTTGTGTCATCAGTTAACTTGCTGAGGAGGCCTCTGTCCCTTCATCCAAGTCATTGAACAAGTTAAACAATACTGGACCCAGTGTTGAGTCTTGGGGGACAACACTAATGACAGGTCTCCAACTAGACCCTGTGCCACTGATCATGACCTTCTGGGATCTGCCATTCACCCAGTTCTCAATCCACCCCAGTGTCCACTCATTCAACCCTCACAAAAAGTGTAGCTGCTTCTGTTTTAAGGAGTCTTAGTTTTGAGGAAAGGATTGTGATGGCATATAGGGGAGGTTTGTAAAACAGTAGAAGTGACAAATGAGTAACAAAAAATTCTTGTCACATGCCTTTTGAATACTTTCAAGGACTGGGATTCTACCACTTCCCTAGGCAGCTTTTTCCAGTGCTTAATCACCCTTTAAGTGAAAAAAGTCGTCCTGATGTCCAACCTGAACCTCTCCTGGCGCAGCTTGAGACTATATCCTCTTTTCCCACCACTTGTTGCCTGGGAGAAGAGGCCGACCCCCAGCTGGATACACCCTCCTTTCAGGGAGTTGTAGAGAGTGATAAGGCCTCCCCTGAGCCTTCTTTTCTCCAGGCTAAACAACCCCAGCCCCCTCAGTTGTTCCTTATAAGACTTGTGTGCCAAATCCTTCACCAGCTCCATTGCCCTTCTCTGGATGTTTTCCAGGACCTCAATGGCCTTCTTGTAGTGAGGGGCCCAAACTGTACGCAAGATCTGAGGTGTGGCCTCACCAGTGCCGAGTACGCTGTCCTGCTGGCCACTGTTACTGATCCAGGCCAGGATGCCATTTGCGTTCTTGGCCACCTGGACACATGCTGGCTCATGTTCAGCTGCTGTCTAACAGCACCCTCAGGTCTTTTTCTGCTGGGCAGCTTTCCAGTGACTCTTCCCAAAGCCTGTAGCACTGCCTGGGGTTGTTGTGACCCAAGTGCAGGGTCTGGCACTTGGCCTTGTTGAACCTCAGACCACTGACCTCAGCCCATCAATCCACCCTGTCCAGATCTCTCTGCAGTCTTCTTGCCCTCCAGCAGATCAACACTTCTGCACAACTTGGTGCAAAGTGACTGAGGGTTTGCTTGATCACCTGGGCTGCCAGTGAAGATACTAAACAGGACAGGCCCCAACGCCGAGCCCTGCGGAGCACTGCTTGTGACTGGGCATCATCTGGACATAACGCCACCATTGTCTGGGCCCAGTTAGACTACAAGAAAGCAAATTGAGTAGTGGAACTGAGCAGTGTGGAGTTTTGTGAGAATAAAGAGCATTTGTACTACCCAGTTAAGAGAGGTCTCTTGGTAGTTTTTATACAGGCTGTGACTCAGAGTCCCTCTAAATGATGACTTGAAGAAATTTGGAAGTGTGTATCAAACCTGGTTACTTTATGAGTTCATTAAACAAAATTTTGTTTTACAGTGTACTTGTGTTTCCAGCCTTGAGACAACACTTCCATTTTAGAATGCTAACTGCTTTGGGAAAAACACTTGATGACCTATTTAATCTAGTTTCAAAATTAATATGGCGAGGAGGAAGGGATGGTTCTACCTGAAATGCAAGCACTTAATTTACATGAAAATAAGTTCCTCATCTTTCGGCCTATCTGCAAGCTGATTTAAAGTATGCCTGCAGTTGCAGAGTTTTCATCTTGCACTATGAAGTATTTTGTTCTATGAACAACTGAGTAATCATTTTCAGTCCTTGTGGAAAAGAATTTCTTTTCTGGAAAAAGGAAGATTGTTTATATTTATCTACTGTATTTTAAAGTGAGATACCATGTTACTTTTCAAAATTAATAGTAACAGTAGAGTAACAATAATTTGTTCATCTTGCCATTTGATATTTCAGATGATGCTCAGGAAAGTGGTTTTTTGTGTGTGTGTGCAAGGACTTATTTATTGTTATACCCTGAATGTATTTAATTTTTTTCATTCAAGGAATAAATATCTCATTTTTTTTATTGAGGGCAAATATTAACTAAGTTCCAGCACTGGACATTTTTAGATAGTAAATATTTTGTATTCACATAATGAAAATTGCTGTGTCTTCACTAGAAGAAAATGCACAGCCTCTCTAGTAGCTTGTTGCAGTGACACAGTCTATTTAGTGATACTGGATGCTACTGCCTACATACGCTTTGTAGGTACAATGCTACAAATTCCAAATGATCCAAGAAAAAGTGCTGTTCCTCCTTAAGGTAACAAAGGTTTTATATGTAGGAAGAGGAGCCTGTGGCATCTTGGATTTAGAACTCTATGGACCTTTGACCCAGCCTGTTAGAAAAAGTACCTTAGTGAGAACCCCTGAGGTGTAAATCAAAAGAACATCGTTACTTGAGCCACTGAGGTGTGAAACAACAGCATCACTATTCATAAAACCAAGGCATCTGGGAGACAGAACCCAAATCATAGAATTAATCAATGATTTATCATCATAACATGAAAACTAAGGTAGATGTGGGGAAGTGGGTTACTGAAGTGCTATCTAGTAATTTGTTTTTCATTTGCTTCTCAGTAACTTGACAAAAACTAGTGAGCAAATGAAGTGACAAAATTCATGAAACACAATCCACTTAGTCGAGTTGAGAGGACTGTAAACACAGTCCATGGTTCTGAAATATCAGACTGATGTGATAAGAGATTAAATTAAACTTTTAAAAATTGAAGGCAACAGAGAGAGATGGTAAAGAAGGGGGAGGGACAACAAACCATTAGTTCAACCTGATGTTGTCCAAATTAACTCTGTCAGTTGGGCTTTGTGGCTAAAACTCATGTAAATTCTCACTGTTCGCTGTGTACTTCACTAACAAAAATACAGAGCAACATGGTAGTTTAAAATCCAATGGAAACAAAAGCTCTGATGATTACAGATAGGCTATAAATAGTTGTGGAAAGCATGCCTAAGACGACTGGGATTTCCAAACTAAGAAAGTATTACAGTTGAAAGTATAAAAATAGGAAAGATAATCAGGACCTTCTAGTATATCTCACAAAGCAAGAAGAAACATGGAGTTATAGTCAGGAACATTGCAGAACTGACAGGAAGATCTACTTTTCATAAAATATTGGATTGAACTTCAAAATATGTAATGAGAATGAATAATTTAGTGAGGTTTAAAACAATTTTTTCTTCATATGAATAGAAAGGAGATTAAGAATTGGAAAAATTAAGAATGACATTTTTCCCAGGAGACAGAAAATGGTATACTTTAGCCTTGGAATAAAATATCCAAATATTACTAAGTAGGAAGAGTTTAAGTTGGAAAACAAGTTATTCCATATCTGATCATTGTAGTTTTTTGCACTGTTTTCCAAAGCTGTATTTGGAAGGAGGACACCAGACTAGATGGATGCTTGTAGGATTTAGCCTGTCAGCTCTTGTAGGATTGTCATGGAACTATTTGAAGGAAACCATGGCAATAGCAGGGAACTTCTCTGAAAAGGGAACCCCAGCAAGAAGCTCTTGTCATTCACCTTTGACAAGGGCAAATGAATGCAGCCAGATATTCAGTGGTCATGAAATAAGTTTGATGGCAATCCACTGCGCCTTCTGAGTCCCAGAGTCAACTCCCTCATGGAAAATTAATAAGGATGTACCAAACCTTAAAAACTTTCTACCTCTATAGACAAAGAAACATGAATGATTCTTGAACAAATACATGAGAACATGTATCTGGCAAATTCACATTGGGAGAAAACAGTTTTTAATTTGTGGAAAGGCTGTTAGAGTATAAGATTTATGTCTTCAAGCATTACTATTCTAATAAAACTGTTGATGCTATGATTGCAAAGATTTTTGAGATCATGTCCGAAGAAGTCCCTCCAATCACACTCTTAAAAGACTGGGATCAAATACATCACTACTCTAAAATGTGTAAGAAATAGGAAAACTTGATAAATACATTGTCACAGAAAAGGTCATATCACATGTGTAAGACCCTATGCTTTTCCATTCAAATTGCTACTGCTGTCCTGTTGTCTTAGCTGAGTGTCTTCCAGGCTTTTTGTAGCTGAGCATCATTAGTGTTTGCTTTTTTCCTGGAAGGCTGCCTTTTTTTCTTTTTTTCTAGAAGGCTGCTTGTTCCCTTTTCCTATTGCCTTGCTTTTGACACTCTTTTTTTACCCCTTCCCTTCCCCTGGGTTCTTTCTCCTGAACCTTCAAGGAGTGATTTTATCACCAGCTCCAGTAGCAGTGGCACTAAGCAAGCCCAGGCAAGCCCGGTTGACTGCTTAGTTACTTGTTATATGTCTCTGCATGGCATTGCCCCATACTCTCGATTTTGGGATGATGACACAGTAACCATTGCCCTGTCTTTGTCACTATTTTGCCATGCAGAGATTCTTCAAGCATGTATCACAGGGTTTTTGTTGTAGCACCGTAGCGGGTTGATGCTGGCCAGACGCCAGGCACCCACCAAAGCCAGTCTCTCACTCCCCTCTGCAGATGGGCAGGGGAGAGAAAATACAATGAATTCATGGGCTGGGATAAGGACTGGGAGAGATCGCTCACCAAATACCATCACAGGCAAAACAGACTCAAACTGGGGGTATTAACTGAATTTATTACTAACAAAATCAGAACAGGTAAGAAGTAAAAGGAGAAGTAAAATCTTAAAAACACTTTCTCCTCACTCCTCCCTCCTTCCCAGCTCTACCTCCTCCCCTCAATGGCACAGGGAGACAGGGAATGGGGTTTGTGGTCAATTCATCACACACTGTTCCTGATGCTGCTCAGGAGAGGATAGGAGTCCTTCCCTTGCTTCAGCATGGGGTCCCTTCTACAGGAAACATTACGCCAGATATTCTGCAAATTGCTGGAATGTGGGTCACTTTTTCACAGTGTGCAGTCCTTCAGGCACAGCCTACTCCAATGTGGGCTCTCCACAGGGTCACAATTCCTACCACAAAGTCCTCCAGTGTGGGCTCCTCTCTCCACAGGTCCCTGGCAGAAGCCTACTCCAGCATGGGTTTCCCATGGGTTCACAGTCTTGTCTTGGGCATCCTCCTGTTCTGGTGTTGGTCTCTTCCATGGGCTGCAGGTGGATCTCAGCATCACAGTGTACCTCCATGGGCTGCAGGACGACAGCCTGCTTCACCATGGTTCCCACCATGGGCTGCAGAGGAACCTCAGACCTTGGAGCACGTCCTTCCCTTCCTTTTGCACTGACCTTGGTGTTAACAGAGTTGTTCCTCCCCCATATTCTCACTTTGCTCTTCTCTGGCCACAATTTCATCTGCACAATAACCTTTATTTTTCCTTCTTAAATGTGTTATCACAGAGGTGTTGCCACCATTTCTGATTGGTCCAGCCTTGGCCAGCAGCACATCCATCTTTGGAGCTGCCAAGGATTGGCTCTGCTGGACATGGAGGAATCCTCCAGCAGCTTCTCACAGAAGCCACACCTGTAGTTCCCCTGCTACCAAAACCTCACCAGGCAAACACAATACAAGCACATACAAAAGACAGATGTGATTTAAGGATCTTCTAGGCTAAGCATTTGTGTTCTCAGCGCCCCAAATAAAACACCTGAGGAACAGTTTCTGAGGAATCAAATCATCCAGCAGTTGCTGGAAGAGATCCCCATTAATGCTGAATTGTCATTCGTTGATTTTTTTTCTTTATACATTTAAAATTCTGTATCTCTCAAGTTAGTGGCTTTCCTCTTAAAATACCTAAACTTGTCTGAACAGTGCAACCTCTGACTGTGGTTTTCCCTTTCTTGTCTTCTGTGACTCAACTCTGCAGCTTTCCTTATGACTTTCTTACAAGTGATGGCCTAACCCTTGGAAGGGGGAAGAGGACAATAAGTCACTATGCAGCAGTAGTCAAGCAGACCCCATTATTTAGTGTCCACTCTGCATTTCAAATGTAATGTAATGTCCATTGCTAATCAAGACCTTCCAGATAATTAGAACTCATTATGCCAGATATTCTTTTCCAGGCAGAATAATGAATGCCTTTCTTTTTAGCTGGGCATACCAGTTGTCATGCATGACTGTGCTAGTGTGCAGTGTTCTCAGAAGAACCACGTGATTTCTACCAACACAAAGGCATTCACTATTCTGAATCCTTGTAGGAAAAGTGAAATAAAATTACATACATCTTGCTTGTTTCAAAATATTTACACACATTCCATCACCACCTGTCTTTCCTTCTGCTTTGGAGTCTTGTCAAACTGATAAATGTTTCTTTAGAGGTGAAATTGGAGTAAGAGACAGTTTTATATGCCTTTTAAATCTTTGCCTTGTGCCAAGGGTTCTTGAGACTAAAATGCTTATCAGGTCACTGCCAGTTAAAACTGTGGTCTCATGCATGAGGTGCTAGGGAGAACACCATACAGACCGCACATCACAAAAGCTCCTTGTTATCATGAAGCTGTTGATAAGAACTTCTGGAATAGAGGGAGTACAGCCAATCATCCTGTAGGTGGATGTGATCCTGTCTACCTCAGGCAAATTCTGGGACTTTATGAACTGGGGTTCACGATAGGTCCACTCTCCAGTGGGCAGAAGTGCACAACAGACCTGGCATTTGTCATGTCTAGAAAAATCCTGTAAACAGATCAAGATTAAAAAAAAAAAAAAAGCAGCCCTGATACAGGACTGAAGATGTCAGTGCACTTCCCATAAATATGACATTGGCTAAGGCATTGGTATCCCCTCATCCAGTGGGGACAGTGAGGGCTGTGTGTCTTCCATGCTTCTTCCATTTCTTAAAACAGAATGAATACCATCAAAACTTTCAACAAGCACCTAAAATGTAAAATCCCAATGAAGATACAATAGCCCTATATGGTGGTCAACTTTTCAAGCAAAAAAAGACTCAACAATACATGATTTCATCATACCAGGACCCTTTCACAGCCAAAAATCTGTAGACAGCAAGCATTGAAAAAACAGGTACATTCCCTGTTTTGTATTCCTGCCAAAAGAGGACGGTTGACTGGCTCTAAAGGACACATTAAAGTTTCCAGTATTAAAGCAAAACAGTGCAGCCCAGAGAAGAGTAGAAAGATTATATAAGTAGTCTCTTCAGATTGTTTGCAGTGCTCAAAATACTTGCATACCAAATAACCTGTAGATAAGGAATGACTAGACAATACCCTTGTTCACAAACTCTCCACTGCTTTACAGTCACTTAGCATGAGATACTACAGTCTTCCTTTTTTACTAGAGCATTGCACTGAGGGAGCTGCCCCTGTTAGTGAAAAGGGAATGTCTACAGCTATTGGCTTTTTCTTCTTTCTTACTCTTCCAAAAAAGAATAAAAAAAAAAAAATACGGTTTTTTAATTCTGCCACAGAAGTTGGAGCTGGGATGAGAACTACCATTAAAGGCCAAAGTAGGCAAACTATTGGAAGTCTTACAGAACCACAGAGCACAAATTGTTATCCAGCTCAGAACTAAAGGCTTGCATAGGCATGCACTGCTGTACATTGGCAAAACCGATGAGAAGGGTTCCAAAAGCCTCATACAAGTTAAGCTGAACAGACACCACAAAGTTAAAGCCTTAGCACACTCAGGTTGCACCAGGGAAGGTTTAAATTAGCTGTTAGGAAAAGTTTCTTCACAGAAGGGGTTGTCAAACACTGGAACAGGCTGCTCAAGGAAGTAGTTGAATCACCAGCCCTCGAGGTATTTATAAGTCATGAGGATGTGGCACTCAGGGAGATGGTGTTGTGGTGGACTTGGCAGTGTTGGGTTAACAGTTGGACTCAATGAACTTGGAAGCCTTTTCCATTCTGAATGAATCTACATGATGCACTCAAGAAATACTCCAAAAATGAACTATCAAGTTCTTGACAGTGGTGAGAGTTTCTGACAACATAATAAGAAAAAACAACATACCCCAGGGAAAAGAAGAAAGCTACAGAGAGAGTTCCAGCATGCTTCTACAGCATCAAGTGTTATTTTTTGTAGCTAAATTAAAAGAAAAAAAAAAAAAAGCAGATGCAAGAGTGGTCATGTAAAGGAAATAGTTATTTAATATTAAGATAACAAAATGCTGGTTGGTGAGATTATTGCCAAAAGAATACCACATAAATCATTGTCAAAACAGCTTGGCCCTATGTTCCTAAGAATTTTTAAAAAGCCATCAATTTTTAAAAGGTTAAAGCAATTTTTATTCCTCTAAAACTTGCAGGAAGATGTTTCTGTATTTTATTTTTCCTCTACACAATGCACGTTCAACATTTATTATTTATTTCCTCGAGGAAAGTCAGATTAATTGGGTTCTTATGTCATATTTCTACACTTCAGTAAGAATCTATCCTTCATAGAAAAATGCATAAGAAATTTCATTGAGTATAAAAATACAAACTGTACAAAAGGTACACTAGCACTAAATGAGGTGACTGTATCCATACAAAAGCCAAAATTTACAAATGACTCATACTACTGAAATGTACAGGTGCCATGGTACACTCTCATTGAGATTTTATATTCCAATAAAGAAACAGAACCAAAAGCAGATCTAGTGCCTACTGCCTAAATTTAAAAGCCATATTCCAGAATACAAATCAAAAATAAACTTCCAATATCACAGAGGACACATTCAACAAGGATTAAAAAAATTCCCTCCATTTTTAAATTGTGAAAACATAGTACCTAGTAAACATTGGCTGATGTTGATCTGTTAGATTACAACAGACATCCCTATAGCCTTTTACAGAACCTAGGCCCAAGCCTGCAGTGGTTCTAAAGGCAGTTTAGCTTCACCAACATACAGACCAATAACAAAAACATGTTGCCAATGTTACAAACATGGAATTTTTTGGGACTTTAATTTCAGAATGTTACATTGGCCAGTGCATTAAGGGAAGGCATTGAGACTTTGATTCTTTAATCCATTTTCATTAGGGTTAATATAAAGTCCTTGGAAATGCCATTTATTTTGCTTTCGTTTAATCAACTGAATATTGCACATGGCAAGGAACCTACAGCTGTTAAGAAATACAAGATCAGTTACAGAAGCAGAGACAAACAGGTATAGGGGAGCCAAGAGAGAGCATAGCCCCTAAATAAGCACATACTTTAAAGGAATGTGGTTCTCCTATCTGGGTCATAGCTTTGCTACATTAAAAGAACATTGCTTTAGGTAACAAAAATGTTAAAAGAGCACAAAAGCAAAAAACTTCTGAAGAGAAGGAATGTAGTAAAGACTAGTTTGTTACAGAAAACAAAAGGAAGAGCCTGTAAAGATAAAAGAGGACAAAACAAAGCATAAAAACTTCCCACCTGTCAGAAAACTTTTCTAGCTGTCAAATCAAAATTCTGGAGTATGAAAAAAGAACAGAAAACTAGAAGCTTAAATAATGTCATCATTATCATAATATCTGGAACAAAATACTCATAACCAGAGCCATAAGATTCACACACTATATTAAGGACAACTGAGTTTTAACTCATTCTGCAAAAATAGCCTAGAATTAGACAATTCAGTTTTTAATTGCAGTCTGTGTTTAGGTGGTCTAACTCAGGTTTTATCGTATATCCTAGGGATCTGTGTTTCATTCAAATATTGTAGAATTAAGGAGCAACTTCCGTTATCTATCAGCTGTTAAAATCTTCTAAGCAACTGCAAAATTGTTTTTCTCTTTATATATTTCAATGTCTGAACTCTAAAAACAACACTCAAATACTTCAATGATTTTGTTAGGATACACCATCATAAACTATCCAAGACACAAATGCTGGGTTTTATTTATTTTTTTAAACACAAAATTATAGACAGAGTAGATAACAAGATACTACTTTCACATAGCATTGAAAACCTTTCTTCAAAGTATTTAGATCAGAGCTCCCCGTACACTAATTTTACTGTTACTTTCCTGAGGAAGAAAAATAAAACAGTGTCTGTCCAACTGGCCTATCAAGAAGAATACAGACATTTTAGACCATTTTGATGTATCTAACATGAACCAAACCTACAACTGATTATATACACAGCCAGTATTCATCTGATGTCCTACTTAGAGCTTTCTCTGGTACACATATTCAAGAAGTTCAGTGAAGCTTCATCTGGGATTACAAGCACCTAAAGGCAAAACGTTTTTTCAAACTACTATCTTTCTTTTTCTGGGCTATTTACAAGACTACTTTCTAAGGACTAATCATCTTTTTCAAAGAGGTTTTAATTTTAAAAAGAATTGCTTACTCATGTGAGAGGGGTCTCTGGGCAGTTTCATAGGTAACTAAAGAAGCAGGAGACAGACATTTACATTTAGTCTTGCTAGTGAAACAAAGGCTTGGGGAGGATGTGAACTGTCATGCATGTGCCCTAAATGCATACATATGCTATGAAATGCACAATCTATACTCTAGAAATGAAAGCATAGCTGTTATCATTTAGGAATCTTGCATGTTTACAAAAACCATAGCAGTATTTCAGTTGTCAGTAACCTCTGCATTTGTGTTATCACTTGCTGTTCCATCTTGATGTTCACTCTGCCTTATTTTAACAGTTTAACTGTACGCCTGTTTGACTGATGTTCCTGGAAAGTGATTTGATTATAAAGAAGGAACAAAATGCAGTTGTTCCACAGTTGTCCTGTCACACTTGTTTGTAAGCATGTATAAGATATTGAAAGTATGAATGTAAGCAAAGCCTTTTTTTAAAAAAATGCAAATATATTGCTTAATTCGTTAATGTATTTGTATCAATGAAACAAAGAAAGTTCATAAATACTTCCTTACACTTAAAACCAGTTTCAGTGCTAAACACAGGTAGTACCCATCCTTTTAGAAGGCATCACACCAGAGCTTCCAAAATGCAAAATTTTCATCTTCACCTTTCTAGTAATTAGAGACTTTCAGCCTTCTTTTTATAACTGTCTAGGATGCTGGTCAAGTCTGACAATAGATCTTCAGACATGAATTCTTCATAATCTCTGTAAATTTTCACATTCTGTTCATCAAGGTATTTCTAGAAAAGAGGTATAGAAAGCTCTATTAGCTCTATCATGGTCTGTATTGTACTGATTCTGCTAAAGCATTTTAAGCAGTCATTGCACAGGTTAACTGATTTCAGTTAAACACTTTCCTGAAAGACATCTACCAGAAGCAGGTTTAACCTGACAGGATGTTACTGCTGAAACTTAATGATCAGTTCTAATTATTTATACCAAAGGTTTTGTCAACAAATTTAACTAGAATCTATGGATTCAGTGCAGCAGCTAAATAACTGATACTTCCTTAGAAAGAGTAAGTTCTAATTTCCAACTGCAAATGTCTCTAGAGAGATTTAACTCTGAATATGAAATTTTAGCTTACCGCTATGGATGCTATATGAGTAGCAATCGTTTCTATAAGACGACTCAAGTTTCCACCAACTTTTCTGTTCTCTTCTGTTGTTGCTTGCAAAACAACTTGATATCTAAAAGGTAAAGATACTCAGAAGATCATATCCATAATTAGAGAATTCCTGGCATTTAAAACAATCACCTCAAGTCTGATTTATCATCATGTTTGCCATACTTTTTTCTCTATAAGTATTAATTTGAACCAAGTTAAAGTATATTAATATTCAACTTAAAAAAAAAAACAAACTGTGTTGTGCTAACTGATAAGAAACAATGCGTCTTAGAGTCAGAATACTCTTTTCAGACTTTGAGGTATAAAATGCAGTTGTCATCTAAGTTGGAAACAAACTAATTTTCTTGCTACAACCATATATATATTAAAAAAATAATTACATGGAAAACAGGAGTTCTGATATAGCAGACAAATATTCTAGCAAAATACTGTTGAGGAAAAACATCTTTCAGTTGTTAACTTATGAAATTAATATGCTGAGACGGATACATGCTGAAACAATTCTATATTAGGTTCAAGAGCATATCTTTGAAAACCAAAATCAAAAGGGAAAACATTGAAGTTACGAGTCTTACTGTCGTTGGAGATCATGCAATTCATTTGTGGCTTCACTGAGACCTTCGTTGACACCACTCTCAAGTAATTGTTTATGCCTTTTTAAGGATTCCAGTTCATTTGCACATTTTTGCTCTTCCTCTTCTGTCTCCTATAGTCACAAGGAAAGAGGGGGAAAAAGCTGCATAGCTCAGGAATAGTTTGGATTTTTTTTCTTCTTTCTATTACCTGATTACATCCTAATGCTTAAATTCAAAATTAACACAAGTAACTCCAAGTTCAGAACTGAATAAAAAATCCCCAAGGACATCCTTCCCAAACTTAAAGTTTAAGGTATTTTCTGTATCATCTCCCTCCCTGAATAAGCCTAACCTTCTCTTTATGCCTTTAACCATATTTAAAGGCCTGTGTTGCAGGTATTTTCCCTTCAAAGTTAAACTCAAAAAGTATTCCTTAGATAATCTAAATAGCTTAGAAATGGCACATCACGAACAACTGTTTCTAGATTAAAAAAATAAAATCCCATTTGAGTAAGAACACAGCTTTTCCTTTTTGTGTCAGAGAGTAAAATTCTAAGTAATTATCTCTTCAAGGAGAATGACACTGTTGATGCTATACAATCCACAAAGCCAAACAAAATTCTGCCATCAGTTCAACATGCAATTCTGGTAGATTACTGAAACATCATCCTTCAAAAGTAATTTTAATACTTAAGACTTACAAACAGCATTTTAAAAATTACAAGAGGAATTACATGACTATGTCTTATTATAAACATCTGGTGGCAACTGTGTATTTTACGAGCTTATTTTTAGAGCAAGGTACATGCAAGAACACAGATCAAAAGCTAAATTTCATGTGATTTGAAAAAACTAAACTAAATTAATTGCCTTTAGCCAACCCAGCAGGTATTAGCAGTGAAATAACCCTGTTTCATGGCTATAGCACAGGACTTTGGATTTACAAGAGCATTTATGGTAAACGCTATTTTAGTTCAAAGAAAATTTTTCTGCAGGGCACCACAGCCCCACCAAAGCTGTGCTGTCAGAAAAGTTGGGAGGTACCAAAATAGCCACTCAGTTTTTAACTGAGAGGGCTACGTTTTGTTGCTAAACTATAAGTGAGGAAAATGATAGGGACTGCTACTGTGCTAGGAAAGGAATCTAAAGCAAGAAACAGTTTCAGAACATTAAAATATTTAACATGCTTTTGGTCAATCATTATTTTCCTTAGTTTTTACAGAAGCTGATTTAACATGCTTACGAAAAACTGTAAATGTATTTATTATATATAAATTGATTAGACAAGGCAGATTCTGCTAATCCTAAAATCTCCTTCAAGCACATGCTCTGAGATATCCTGAGGTCAGATGATTGCTGCTGCTTTTATTACTAGATGCAGTAATTTATGATTTACAGGATCTGCTATAGTATGATGCCAGATTCTCTTACAAGAAAGTGAAAACTGATTCAGTTAAGGTAGCAGTCAAATTGGTTTCCTGAAAAGAATGAAAAAATCCTGTAAGAGGAAGGAAAGAAGGCAAAGGCAGAGGCCCAAACAAAAATGCAAACCAAAAACTTATCTATAAATACAAAGATTAAGGATAAGGATATCACTAAAGATAAGCTGTCATCAACCTGTAAGAAATTCTACCTTAAGCTTCTGATGATAAAGATCATCCAGCTTTTCAGCTTCTTCTGTCAGCATTTTCACACTGCGTTTCTTGTCCTCTACCATTACGTTCACCTAGGATGAAAACAAAGAAATATAGTTCAAAAAGAATTCCAACATACAAATCCATGCCATCAGAAACAAAACCTGGTAGCTCAGAAAAAAAATTAAACCAGTCTACGTGGGATATGCCCAGCCCCTGCCCTGCAGAGAGGTCTGCTGATAATGAGGTTGCACAACCTCCCAGCAGAATCCCCTTGGAAAAAGCAGCACTCCTCAGTTACGGCGAGAGAGGACACAGACCCATGATCCTCTGGAAGACCCTATGTAGATCCTTTGTAATCCACTGGCTTTTACCCTCTCACACCCACCCCTGTATCCCCATAAAAGAAGCCTGGCTAGCTCAGTCGGGAGAGTGAGCTTGTGACTGGCCACCTTTTGCGGGTGCAAGACAAAGCCACCTATGCGGGAATGCCACACGGGCCTCTCATCTCTCTCCTCCTGGTCTGGCCTGGAGACTGCCTGGCAGAGCAAGAGCTAAAATCACCAGCTGAAAATCACTAAAGAGCTGTTAGCCTCTCTGCAAAGGCACTCCAGTGGCTGAGGGAAAGCTGTACAGGCCTCAGGAAGACAGTTCCTCGCAGGGCCATCTCTCTGGACCGGTTACAGCTTCCTGGGTCTGAGCTACAGACCCCACAACCAGCTGCCTCAAGGCTAGGCTGGGATGGCATTAACTGTCTTCATAGCAGTCTGTATTGTTCTTTGTTTTGGGTAAGGGGCTAAAACAGTGTTGGTAACACAGTGTTTTGGCTATTGCTGAATAGTGCTTGCACAGCATTCCAAGGCTTTCTATCCCTCCCAGGGCCCCTCACTGAGTAGCGCAGGGATAGGCAAGAAATTGGGAAGGCGCACAGTCAGATCAGCCAGCCAAAAGGACATTCCATACCACATAACATCATGCTCAGCGATAAAATCCAAGGTAAAGGTAGAAGAATGGGGAAATAAAATTCTCCCTCTTTCAATCCATCCCCAACCCATATTGCTAAAAACCTTCCTGACAACAATTTGTCAGTGATGGTAAGCCACACAATCGACTGGAATGGGCAACTTATTAAAAACAAGTATTTCCAATGTTTACGGTCAATTATGTAAGCTACATAAACTTTAGTTTAGGGAATACACAATATTTAAACCAACAAAGACACCAATTCTTTGAAAAACTTCTAGGTCTCATCACAATTAAAGCAGTTTTCTCACAGCTTCTCCCCCTCTACTTGTCCTCAGAAAAACCCCAACCAATCCAACAAACCAACCCAAACAAAAACCAGCCCACCACACCACTCTTCACCCCTGCAAAAGGTTGAATGAAAGCAGCACATAAGGTTTTAGGGTTGGTATCATAGCCCTAATCTTCATTAACCAACACACCTGTTCTAAAGTATCTTCCAAAGTAATTTTCCGTTGAGTGGCTTTACTAATTTCTTCCTCAGTCTGGTTGATGATCTCCATGAGGGGAGCCTGTAAAATATGCATACAAGAAGATCTGGTTAATGCAATTTGCTTATTTGAACCAAGATGCACCCCAGTACATCTTTTCCTTCTGTTTTTATTTAGGCTACTGTATTCTCCAATACCAAATTTCTTTCATATACTAAAATGTCATTATGGTGACTCATCACACAAGCTTTTCAATGACATTTCATTGTGAGATTGAGAGACCTTTCCAGCATTTCCAAAGAAACACTTTTTTTTTTTGTGACTGGTAACCAAAGCCTTTAGTGTTGACTTTACTTACCTTGATCTGAGTTCTGTATTTGACTAGGCAATTTGGTCCTGCTTCAGGATTAAACTGAATCTCAAAGTCGTGGCCTCTGGAATTCTCAGCACTTACTGGAATTAATTTCAGCTTTCGCGCCAGTTTATGATACTCTGCTAGTTGCATTTCAATCTGCTCAGAGGAGAAGAGGGCTTTAATCATAGAAGAGATATAAGAGGAAAGCTTTGCAAAAAGTATTCATATAGTACTTTAAACAAGTTCCTGAGTTGCTCTGTATAGACGTGATTCCTTGTTACACCACAGTATTCAAGAGCTGTATGTAATGCCATTCCAGCAGTTTGCTGGATTGGATACTGTTTTACGATTCTCTCGGAGTTTGCTCAGCAAAGTTTCTCAGTGTATATGGCTGACACTGGATGCTTTCACCTGTGGTTTTCCAAATTCATCTGCCATAATTTTACCTGCCTCAACTTTTTGAGAATTAGCTGATAGGAAAGTAAAAACATGCTGGACAATAATACTAAAACAATCATCCAATTAAACCAATACTAAACCAACCATCATGTCAATGTGCCTTCTCTCATTAGTTTTGACAGGAAATGCCACACAGCCACATATCCTTATAACAAACTAACTTGAGCATGCCTCTAAACAAAGCTTATTAAATGCTCTAATTTCTAATTAATGAGTGCTATTTATATGCAAACACTAAAGAACCCTATTTTTTTTTCCAGTTTTACGTGCTTCTTACTTGCACATGAGGAATTTAAGTTAATACAAGTGCTTGATAAAGGGTAACCTTGCCAAATACCAAATAAATTTGAGAGTATTTTTCTTTAGTTCTCCATCTGGCAAAGCAGCAGCTTTTAAATCCCATCACTTACAGGACTATATCTTATTGTTCTGTTTGAAGCAATTGAACTTGCACCTTGAAAGATGTTACCACTTCTACATAAATGACTAATCTGGCCCTAAATGCATGCAAAGCAATTGATTCAAATTCACTAGTTTTGCCATACTTCCTTGCTATGAAATATTAACATCAGCCTGAAATTTCTTGTGTTATCAAAGCATTGGCATGCTAATGTTATCAAAGCCCTTAATGCTATAGCAGTGAGAGCTGACAGTGCTGCATATTCTAGCTACATCTCTTACGATCCAGAAAAGAAAAGAATACATTTCCAGTAAGCACAAAACAGAAAAAGGTGGGGGGGGGGGGGGGGAAGAAACATTTTTCAGAGATATTATAAACAGAGGCCATTCTTGTCAGTTTTGCCTGGTTAGATACATGTATGGTGTTGTTAGATTATTTAGGAAAGAAGTTAGCAATACTCCAATTTTAAGCTTTCATGATGAAAACTGACAGCCACCTCAGTGTAGTGGGGTTTTCACATACCGCTTCTTTATTCCTAGCATATTTTAGCTCTTCATTCCACAGCTGATGTTCTTCTGCTTCCACTTCCTTAGTCAGCTTGTTAATGGTTTGCTGCAACTCATTTCTCTCATGATTTATTCTCTGAATGTCCGCAACGGAGTACTTTTGGTTATCAAAGATGTGCTGGAGCCGGGCATTCTCCTGCTTCATTGCTTCTACTTCCATTTCTAAGTTCACAAAACATTTGTGAAATGGACATAAAATGCCAGCCTATATACTTCAACCTAACCTCCGTATTTTATGAGTAAATAATATAATTATTTATTACATATCATTATCATTTCGCTACTCTAGTGTACTAACAGCTATTAGACAAGAAAAATCTTTATTAGCAATTCATTCTGGAAAGTTTATTTGTAGCATCATCATACTCCAAGTATCTCGCTCTGTCCTCAGGCTAAGAATTAGAATTATTTTAAGACTATTTCTAGCTTCACTGTCCTGACTGTGATCAAGGCCTTCTTACCCGTTGTCTCAACTTCATCATTAACACTTTCCATTTTTTGATCAAGGATGGCTATATGAGATTCCAGATTAGCCAAATAAGCCTGGTATTTCTGGACATCAGCTTGAAGAGATGATTTCACGTTTCGTAGTGTTACTCTACGATCCTAGGAAGTGAGTGAAAAGAACAATCACTCTTAGATTAATATAAGCTAGTGACTTCACTTTCCAGACAAGACAGTAGAGTAATTGGTCAATATCAACAGCACAAATATAAAACTAAAGAACTTTAATAATTTTTTATCTCTGACAGCTGAGTCAAGTCAAGCACCTTTAAAATAACAGCATAGAGGTTAAAAAGATTCTTGTATTTCAGCATTAAGTCTCTCATTTGCATTAGATCCTGCTTTTAGAAATTCTTATTACAGGTAGTTCACAACTTAATTATAATAATATACAGAGGGCAGATAAAACTAGGGCATGGAAAGCTGGGAATAAACCCAGCACACATTTTGCTCAGTTGGCAGGAGTCTCAGTTTGCCACCTGCACAGCCACTAACCCATTTTTAAACTCATGATGCATTAAAAGCAGAATCCAGCTTTTCAAGCAAAACATTTTCCCTAAAATATATTGTTACCACTGAATCCCATGCCTCATGCCAACACATTTAGAAAAAATAACTTTGAGATTTATATTAAAAAAAAAAAAGTGGTTCAAGTATTTTATTAATATTTCAGTCAATACAAGACCTTATTACCTGGAAATATCTGCACATCCTTAAACAAATATTGACTGAAGACTCCACAGAAAATGCCTTGTCTTATAATGGTACAGTCTGTAAAAACCCGTCCTAATTAAAATCTCAAAGCACTGAAAATACTTTTCCATGTGTTATGTATCATAAGTATCTTCATTCAGAAATGGTCAATAACAAAATTCAACTCCACCATAAAAACAGAGACATAATTTACTAACCGGCTCACTTTCCTTTTCTTTTTCTAGTCTTGCAATCTCTTCTTGAAGTCTTTTGTTTTCAGCTGCTAAACTTTCTATCTGGAATTCATCTATATTAAATAAATCCTCTGGGGGAGAGGAGAAAAGAGAGTGGGGTTACAAATTAATCTCACTTAATATCACCACCTGAGTATCTGAACATTAGCTTCAGCACAGTAAATACCCATTATCTGGACAATTCTTTTACACTAAAGAAATAACTAAAAACAACCAAGAAACCCATCAGAAAAACCTTTCATTAAAATGCAACCAGGCAAAAACCCCAAAACAAACAAGAAGAGAAATGGATTTCTCAGTCCTTATGTCAAAAAGACTTCAAAGTCACTCCTCTGAGTTAAGAGTTTCCAAACTCTCATACAGCCCATACCACAGGATAGTACACAAGTCAGACTACCTTGCGAAGCTAGAACAGATCAAACTTATTTAACAACCTCTTTCTTATCCATATACTTCCTTGCCTCTTGAGAAATCTTCTCCCTAACTTCACTTAGCCTTTGCCAAACAATGGGGTGATTATTTTTTCCCACTAATATCCAGTAGCATTGTGGTAGCTTGTTCCCTCTCCAGCTGATGACTCTAGTTTGCAAACAAAGTGTCCTTATTCTGGCTTTTCATAGGAGAGCACAGAAAGCAAGAAATGTTTTTCTTGCTTGTTCTCAAATTCTGTTTGTATTTCTATAGGTGGTGAAATGAGTGAGTCAAAAAAACCTAACAGTTTTCTACCTCCCTGGAGACAAACACAGGTGCATACCAAATCATAAACAGGAACCCTCACAACACAGTTTGGAGCTCTTGCAGACTGTTTTTAGAGCTTTAAAAGCTGAACTTTCTTTCTTATTAGGTGTGCATCCTCTGACAATATTTTTCTTTTTTTTTACTTTTTAACTTTGTCAGACAGAAACAAGAGTCATCTGCATAGATGGAATTTGCATCTGAAGAATTGTATACTGGTTTTCTGCCACAAAGCCATTAAAAAACCAGGTGACACAGCTACAGCTGATAGCAGATCATGACCCATCCATCTGTACTGGTAAAAAGTTGAACTGAAAGGTACTTAGGAATTTAGGGTTCCCTTATCTCAGATCACTTTCACCTGTAAACTGAACAAACTGATGCTAGGAGAAAAGAAACCAGTAACACAATCAAATATTAATTAAAACTTGAAAACTTACTTAATTTTGACTGCACTTCAGCATCCAATTCTTCAAAAGTATCTCTCCCTTTCATGAAAAGCTCGTAGCATTTCACAGAGTAGTCCATGAAAAGCTGCAAACAATTTAAAAATCTTTCATTTCAACAATTCCAAGGCCTGTAAAATATCTGGATAGTCTAAAGCTATTCAATCAGTGGAATTTAAGACACCAAAAATATCTTTCACTGTTTTGATTGTACTTCTGTAAAGTCAACTTTTTTCCTCCCTTTGAACACAGAATGTCAAAAGATTATATTCAAGCAGAAGGAGGCACCTATAATTCACATTAAGAAAGGTCTGGAAATGGTATATTTTTCTAGGATATTTTACAAGGATTGTAGGTACAATATTAAAGAATTTTTTATCTTGATGCATATGATTCTCTCAGGCTACTTTATGGAAAATGTAGATCTGTTTAACAGACCTCTTCAGGAAATATTACCATTAAAATTCCAATCTGCAGATGTCAAAGAACTAATCTAGAATTAAAGAAAGGTTACCTAAAAAGAATTTGCTAGACACTAAGTTACAGATGTTTCAGAAGCAATTACACCAGTATTGTGAATTTTGTATCAACATATATGCGTGTCAGTGTAGAAGAACATATTTAGTTTAAAAACATTTTTACTTGCCAGCCATCAGGTTGTAACCTTAGTCCAAAATTATGATTTAACTTGATTTTTGCAATTTTCTAATTAAATGTTTTAGCTTATAATGCAACCCCTTCCAAACACCTGTTGTGAATTAACACTGAGTTAAATCTGAGTAGTACTAATAATCTATGATAAATTAAAAAGAAAGCAAGCTATTGGATTTTTAAGTGCCTGAATTACATTGCCACCCTATTTTGTGTCTCAGAAATAAAACTTTATAACCAATTTTTACATAGTAAACTGAGTAGATATTGGCAGAAGCAACTATATTTAGAATTAAGTCGCTGTCTTTACCCTGCACTGCTATTAACCTCCAAAGTCTTGAGTGCTAAAGCAAAATATACCAGAAACTCTACTAAAACAACAAGCAGCATAATGATTCCCTTTCTCCACAAAGGAGAACTGGAGAATAAGGCATTTCTGTTTAATACTCTGTCTTCATCAATAGACAGGCCATGATGCCTGCTCAGGAAATAGTTCACCAGCTTTTTATAAAATGCTATTCTACTTCCAAGAAAGCATTGTGAATATAAAAGGGAACAGAATCTATAAATACATGACACAACAATCTAAACTGTATTTAAATTGTGTCGTTACAGCACATGGCAAAGTTCAGTTGAGCAATTCCGATTCTCATTTAACTTTTTATGGTACCTTATTATGTACAATTCCATCATCTGTCTCTCCTCCCCAGTTCTGTCCTTCATCAAACGGTGGCGCATTTTCCCTCATGGCAGTGTACAGCTGAAAAGCAGAGGTGGACACACAGAGCAAATGTGAAGACATCCATTAGTTTTCATATTGGTTTCATGATAAGAAGCAGAGTAACACTGGATTAGGATTTCAGCAAGCAGGTTGTAATGAGCCTGTGCTTAGTTGACTAAACACACAGGTAAGGAGGCATGAACTGGACAGTGAACACTGCCAAATTGTCTTGTGTCTTTTCAGCAATAAAGGACAGGATTTTCATGGGTGCTCAATTCAGCAGTGGTGAACTTCTGTCACAGATTCCAAATTTTGCTCAGACCTGAGCTGGCAGCAACAACAGTTACCACAACTAAAAAAAAAAAAAAAAAGCCCAAACCAAACCAAAATTAAATAAAAACACCCCACCCAAACACAAAACTTGCCACTCTGTATAAGAATTACAGGACATTTGAATAATTTAAATTGAAAATTCCATCCTTCGACTTCAAATTTAGGGGAGAATGGCAGATGTCACAACATCTGCACTGAAGATACCAGTTCTATTCAGTGATTATACCCATTAACTTCTCACATTTAATGTATATATGTCAGCACTTCCCCACCTTTTTTTATACATTAATTTGTCCAGTGCATACATTTAAAGAAAAGAATTATCATAATGTAACAAGAAAAGCTTATTTAAAAGTTACTAAAACATAAGGCTAAGGGTCAGCTCCCAGATGACAGCTAAGAACACCTACCTTTTTCTTTACATATATGTTAAACAAGGAGATTTGTAGAAAATATTTACTACATCTGTATTGAAACTAACATTCCAGTCTGCAAAGTGGAAATATTTATCTTAAGACAAATGTTACCTTGACACAATCAATTAACCAAACCAGAGCTGCCACAATCTGAGGCCAGGTGTGTGGTGCTCCCACAGTGTACATGGAGCTTTTTGAAAGAGGAAAGGGGTACCTATAAGGCCAAAGAAAATACATTTTTAATAGCTGTGGCAAACAGTGATGGAAACAAACCAGTACATTTTGAGAATAAAGAAGCACAATGTAGATGAAGGCACAAAAGGAAGAGCAAACTCAATTGTACTTTATACTGTACATCAAAGGAAGTAAGTTGAGTTCTTACAGCACTATTTTATTCAATTGTCATGGGTTTCTCATTTTGTGATTCATAGAATATCTTGATTTGAAAGGGACCCTTAAAGATCAACAAGTCCAACTCCCTGCTCCTCATAGCACTGCCTACAACTAAACCATATGATTAAGAGTGTCATCCAGATGCTCCTTGAACTCTCAAAAGACAACTTAAAGTGAGTTGTCAGAATTAGTCATTTTATCCAGAATTACACTCTTGGTGCAGCAGAGTGTAATCCTTTTCAACATTTCAAACTAGGTCAGCAGTTTCAGATGTTACAGATTAAAACAAAGTTTTATTAAAGTGCTGAGAACAAAGTGAAGTGAGCAAAACAGATTTACACCTACATTTACGGAGCCCAGCACTTTCACACCATCATGGGTTCAAATCTACAGGAGTAAAATACACTCCTTTGTTTTTTTTTTTAATGAGACTGAAAATACACAATTATCAACAGGCAGAGGATTTTCTTTCTTGGAAAACGTTGGGGTGTTAATGATTTCAAACACTGAACAAATTCAGCAATAAACCACTTGGCTACTTAGTTGTTTTTTTCACCTTAACAGTCATTTTTGTTATTTCCACATTCTGCTTTGAAAGCAGAATGAGAAAAATTGCAGGAAAACATATTTTAAACTAAATTAACTTGATCCAAAATTCTGGAAATTTTAGTTCTTAGATTCTAACTGAATGAAAAGAAAGGTCTGTAAAAGAAAATTGTGTCTTGTCTCTAAGTTTTATACAAGTAATCGATTAAATTTTACATTAAAAAGCAAGATTCCAAGAGCTAGTAGTTCTGCAAGTTCAAATATAAAATGTATAGTAGACTCTGAAAGTCAGAGTAAACCTAGAGCTAAACGAAAATGAAACAAAACAATCACAACCTTGTACTTTTAGAGTCTCATCTGAATGAAGAAACCTCTCCATTCTCCCCAACTATCAATGCAGAATTCTGAGCTTTTAAATTTCTAGCCATAGCATATCTATTTAGCCCAGGAGACTAACAATAATCATCTTACCCAAGCTCTTTAAAAACTTTGGGAATCTCCTCTTCAAATTTTGAGTCAGGCAGTTCATAAGAAGGGCATAGGAATCTATACATAAAGATGAAGATTTTTAAAAAGTCCTTAACTGATGGAGATTGTAGCGATTTCATGGAAACATTAGGGGCATAAGCATTCTCAACGAGGAACTGTGGGAAAGAAACATGGAATACCAATCACTAAATCTTAGGAGTTGAAACCAAGAGAAATGAACATTTTGATTAGTACATTTTACACCTTGTAACATATGTGCAGAATAGGTTAATATGTTACCTCACAAAGCTTCTTGATACATTGTTGGATGAATGCCTTGTCATGAAGGGGCCTGGGATCCTTGATCTTTTCTGTCCCGAACACATTGTACTGGCTGTTGCGTGACCCTCCACCCCCACTCGCTCTAAGAGCAGACAATAAATACAGGTCTTGTGACAATACATATAAAGAAGAACTCTCTTAACATTTAAGTCACAACAATTGCTATTTTTATGTTTTCCTTTGTTATACAAATGAAGTTTTGTTGAAGGTCTCTTAATTTAAGGTGATTGTTTTTCCAATCAACCTGGAAGCCACAAGTCACATGTACCATAAAGGGATTACTGCATCCTAGATGAATACTTTCTTCATTTTATTGAAAGAAACAAACTTTTAGAGAGCTGAAAAATACCCCAAAGATAAAGAAAAAAATCATGTTGGCCACTGTAAATAAAGACTAAAATATTTAAGGAATACTTAAAAGAAATAGACCCCTGCAACATTGGGGTCCTATGAAAGAAGATACCCACAACACAGAAAGTCATGAACTAAGAAAGATTATAGATTTTTGGAAGGTTTGTATCTTAGAGGGAAGAAACTAAGGCAGAGTGTATTACAGATGTTGGTCTTCCTTAAACAGGAAAATGTGTTGAGATACTCTTGAGGTCTGCAGTGCACATCGTTCCCAAGAGAAAAAAAACAGCTCCCAAAGCAATTCCTACTCCACAGCATTATTGTTTAGTGATCAAGGACTGGAGGAAGGCAGACCTGAAGGTCTGCTTACCTCAGCTCCATTATTCCCTATAATAAAAATCTGTCAAGAAAGAAAAATACCAAAATTACATAGGACCTTTTTTGTTTTAATTTACAGTGCTGAGAACAAAAGCTATCCATACCCCTTCCCAAAACAGCTGACTTTTCTTTCTGAAGCTCCAGATGTAGGTTTGCTCATGCTCAGCTTCCCAAAGGTGCTTCTGTCCTTCCTGAGGAATAGAGAGAAGGATTCAAGTGACTATTTCTACCAATTCATGTTTTGCTCATACAAGAGCTACTATACACGCACTCATATATTCCTAAGCACCTTCATCACAGCAACATCCTAGAAAGGTCAACTGATGCACTCAGCCACCTCCTAAGAAACATGTAAGAAAGTGTTACTGTTTGAAATATGACACAGGTACACAAAAAGGTTAAAGAAAGTATTTTTGCAAAACTGGAGCACTTGTGCAAACATCCTTGGCTGCAAGGAGCCTTCTTTTCACTGTTTCCATTTTTTCCCTCAGTTCCTATTCACACTCTCAAACACACCATGATAAATCTCTTCAGAATTAGTTCTATATACTTATTTTTAGCAACCTGACCAGCAAGACTTACATCTGAGGTGTTTGAAGACCCATCTTGTTGTTGTCCTGCACTCTCAGTGCCATCATAGATTGCCGACCGCTGTTTCCAGCAATACTTGAACTTCGCCTCATTGTGACTGAGCTGTAAATCACAATCCCTCAGTATTGGAAAATCCAGGATCTAAGGATATTTTATTTTCTAAAAGCCACAATGATTTTCCAAAGGCTCAGAATAAACAAGTAGACCTGTACATTAGATAAAAAAAAAAAAAAAAAAAAGAAAAAGAGAAGAAAGAAAAAAGATTGATTATGTTATACTCCAGAAATATAAAGGAGCAGCCACAGTCTTTTAAATCAACTGTTTCATTGATGAAAGTGTCAGTGCTTATTCCAAACCTGCTGTTTTGCCTTTCTTTATATTTGGTCACTTCAAGCCTACAGGTTCCAAAAGCAAAAGAGCTTGAGAAATTTTTCAGTTCAGTCCACTGGGAAGAAGGCCAGACTACCATAAATACTGCTTACAGCACTTCAGCCATACATCAGCTCCCGAGCCGCTAATTCTGAGTACCCATTCATTTGCAAATGATCTCCCAGTATCACAGCATAATAACTGGGAAGCCTAATCTGAGATAATAATATGGCTCTCTTCAGACTATGCACGCAGAATATAAATCAAACTGGAATATGAATACCATTGTCCCCACAGTGGCATTAGGGGGGAATTGCAAGTAAACAGAATTAATTCAGGAAAATAATGCCAGCTTCTGCCCTCTACAAAGGTTATATTTTATTTATGGGATGGGCTTAAATGACTGAATTATAACTAATATAAACCTCCTCTACTACAAACATTACCAAAACACATTATTAATACAAACTGTGTTTCATTTTGCTTCCAGTTCCACTGCTCACAAATGACAACAGAAATTTAGCTCAAATCATAGGGCAGTGTATTCATGACCTCACTGCGTCTAGGGAAGAAGCTGCATTATTACATTACTTTAGCTAGGACCAACCACAGAGAGACTGAATTTTCACAAACATAGCAAGTGTTTAGCCTCTAGAATCACAGAATCAATTAGGGTGGAAAAGACCTGAGAGATCATCAAGTCCAACTTACGACCAAACACCACCTTGTAAGTTAGACCATGGCACTAAGTGCTACATCCAGCCTTTCCTTAAACACCTCCAGGGACACTGACTCCACCACCATGCTGGGCAGGTGTGGTGGTTCTTTAAGCAGCCCTAACACACTCATTCACGATAGCAGTCCATTCCAGTGTATAGTTGCCCTTTCTGTAGAGGAATTCCTCCAACTGTCCCACCTAAGCTTGGCGCAGTTTGAGACTGTGTCCTGTCGCTGGTTGCCTGAGAGAAGAGACCGACCCCCAGCTGGCTACACCCTCCTTTCAGGTGGTTCCAGAGTGATAAGGTTTTCCAGAGCCTCCTTTTCTCCAGGCTAAACACTCCCAGCTTCCTCAGCCACTCCTTATAGGACTTGTGGTCCAGCTCCGTTGCCTTTCTCTGGACATGCTCCAGCACCTCAGTGTCCTTCCTGAATTGAGGAGCCCTGAACCGGACACAGCGCTCGAGGTGTGGCCTCACCAATGCAGAGTACAGGGGGACAATCACTGCCCTGGTCCTGCTGCCCACACTATTGCTGATGTAAGCCAGGACGCTGCAAGAACAGAGTTCAAGCAGAGATTTAAGAGCAGAGTTTGCCAGAGCCAACACGCCAGCAAGAAAATCAAAGGGTAGGAGCGCGGCAGAGCTGGGCGCAGCTCCACCCACTCGCCCTGACAGCGCGTCTAAACCCCACCGAAGGCGACCGGGGCACTCAGCAGCGAGGCCAGCCCGGGACTCACCGCCGCCTCACGGACACCGGTGGCTGAGGGGTGGGGGCGCTGGTGCTGCTGCCCTCCCGCTCCCCGCAGAGCGCTCTCGCTGTCCCCGCCCGGCCGTTACCGCCAGCGCCGCCGCCGCGCAATTTCAAATCCGCCCGCCCAGAGCGTCACGCGGATCTACGTCACACGGAATGCGTCACGCGGAACTGCGTCACGGCGGGGCCGCGGGCTCGGGAGGCGCGGGGAGGCGAGCGGGGGCGGGGCGGGGCGGGGAGGGGAGGGGAGGGGAAGGGAAGGGAAGGGAAGGGAAGTGAGGGGAGGCGAGGGGAGGCGGATCCCAACCCCCGGAAGGGCTCGGGGGAGGGCCTGGCGGCGCTCGGGGTGAGTGTGTCTTAGGCGCTGCCGTGCCACGGCGACCCCCGGGCTATTTCTGCAGCCGCCGAGAGTTTTTCTGGGGAAAAGGCCGAGCTCTCGGTTACTGTGTGCCCGCGGCGGTGGGAGTCGGCGCCTGGCCTCAGCAGCGCTGAGTGCCGCGGCTGCCCCTGTGCCTGTGTTACTGTTCCTGGGCGCCGTCATCGTCATCCATGTCTCTATATGCATATATGGTATATATACGTGTGTGTGTGTAGATACGGTGTATGCATGTGTAAGTAGTATGTATATGTGCGTATATATTGTGTGTGCACATGTATGTATATGGAGTTAATACAGCATGTGTGCAACATATCTAGAATATACGCGTAGTATATATACATATATATGTGGTGTATATACAGTGTGTATATATATATATGCATATGTACTAGTCGTATAGTCGTAGACATAATCGGTGTGTCGTAGTGCTGTTTTCTAACTTGTTAAAAAGAGCCTGAGCAAGTCCGTACTGTATAAAAGTATATTAAAAAGTTATACAAGATTTGCTTACTATAGAAAAAGAAATGTTATAGGGATAAACCTAATGGGGAAACCAGCTGAAGTCAGAAGTTTCAACAGTGTGTCCTGCATGTGCATGGAAATGTCTGTCAGAAGGTAGGCGCTAATTTATGAAACAGTGATAATTCTGTAAAGTGAATTCTTATAAAAATTCCCACAGGAGGAGGTTGCTCCAGGAAGTGCATATGGTTGGTGAAAGCTACAGTATCAGAGAGTTGATTTTTCTTCTTGAAAAGGGGACTTATGTCCGTGGTACATCGTCTGACAGCAGGATGGCTCGTGGATCATCTCTCTTTCATCAACCAGTGTGGCTATGAGATCTGTGACTCCTTTGCACACCCTGGTGGTGTCACTTGCAATACTTCTGTCACATCTACTGAAGACTGTCACAGTACTTCTACTTTTGCTCCCACCCTCTCGTCAAGTGATAGTCCTACTTATGGTCCTGGAGATGCCATAGAAACAGAAGGTAAACCAGCAAAAACGAGATACGTGTTTCGGGAGGAATTCTTTGATATTTCTAAGCCCCATATAGCTGCAGCTCCTGAGGAGCAGCTGTGTCAGGGATGCCCTGAGGTGAGTCTGACAGAAATAAAGGCTGACAGCAACAGAGAGGAATACCAAGAAGGAGCAAAGAATGACACTGGAGATTCTGTTGCCACTGCTAGGAAGGTATGTTCTCTATAACACAGTAAATTACAGTAATCCCTTGATAAATAATATACTGCTAACATTGTTTTGCATACCTGAGTCTTCTGAGGTAGTGTAGAAGAGCAGGAACCTCTGAGGATCTTCTTGTGTCCCTTTTGTCAGTAATGTGCTTTCTGTGTCTCATAAGCAGTGGATTGCTCCCAAAATGTCCTGACGCTGGTTGTGGTCAGGTACACAGCCTGAAACTGTGGTAGCTGTGGAGACTGTGCAGATTAGTGAGTTGGAAAGGACAGTATGAATTTACCTTCAGTGTTGTTCAGTACTGTTCCATGTGGATAAAAGAAAGTAAGAGTCGCAGGTCTAAACCAATAAATGTCATCATGAAGACATAGTTAATTTTTTTCTTTTATTGGTAAACTGCACTTGGCACCTGAAACTTTTAGTATGGGCCCAAAGGAGTCACGAGTACAAACTATGACATGTACTAGGTACCTTCAGATCCCAGGGCCATGAATAACTTAACACAGCTTTAAGCCTATGAACCTTTGGAATGCCTGCAGCAGCTTAGGTATTTTCAGATCTTTTTGCTTGCTATTTGACTTGTACTTGTGATAGAAAAAGAGATGGAAAATTTCTTCTGCTTTTAAAAGGGTTAATTTGTAATTCAGGTATGTTTGGGGTTATTTTCCTTTTATTTTGTCATGGAAGGATATGGATTTTTTTGTTGTTGTTTTTGTTTGGTAATTCTGCAGAAACGTAAAAGGAAATGTGTGTTTAACCAAGGTGAACTGGATGCTTTGGAATACCATTCAAAGGTAAGTTGGAAAAAACGTATATTTTGCAAGTACATGATACCTGACTTTGGGCATGTGCAGAGTGGAGGGCATGGTTGCAAACAAATCCTGTTCTTGCAGCTTGTTCCACTGGTGCAAAGAAGGAAAGGGAAGGGAAGATCAATCTCTCCAGTCCTGAGGTGAATAAGTGTTTACAGAGTAGATCTTCTGTGTAGTTACATGTGAAATTGCATCTGAGACATTACAAAGAGCTGGAAGCTGCATTCACAAAGTCATTTTGACTGTTATAGATAACTGAATGTTATATTGTGATGAGTTGAATATTAGGAAGTGATTGATTTGAAACTGGCAACGTAACCTATTCCGAAGATCAGCTCATCTTTAGTTTTTCAGGACACTGAAGTGCTGAAGTTATTCAAAGCTTTTGTGACCAACTGTGCTTCAAAATATCTTATTCTGGAACTGAGAAAAAAATTTAATCTTTCTCTAACACTTTATATTGTCATACTAAAGCATTATGGATGACTTGGAACTCAAGTCTGTATGCTTATGTCAGTGATGTACTGGTGAAGATACAATTGAATTACACTGAAGCATATTAGTAAACCACAGAAATACAAACTGTAGGTAACATTTGATGTATTCTTACTGCTTTCCCAAATAGTGATGTGAACCTGAACTAGGATCTACACTTTCTTTCCTTCAACAAAGGTGTTAGTCATATTGGGCTCTTTTGCTTAATTCTGTTGCTCTTGAGCTACATTTAGATGACTACACTTTTTTCTTTTACATGGCAAGAATCTTGTAGTAAACATGTACAGTTTGCTGATACACTGTAGAGGTCCTGTGTTATTTTTGTGAATAAGCTATGTAGCTGCAGAATCACCTTAAAGCAGAGAATTTTGAAGTTCAGCATCAATATGAGTGTGAAAATGTTTAAGCCAAAATAAAATCATTCAACAGTATAAATAAGGAAAGAATTGAAGAGAAGTTTGATGTCTTGGAGGCTTGTGTAACTTCAAATGATTTTTGGTGAATATGTGGAAAAGACAGAGTTTGGAAAAATCTGTGACCCCAGTTAGCCTGTCATTCACAGATTAGAAAGTATTGGGTTTTTACTGTATTTGTGTTGCTAAAGGTTATGGCTCTGCAAGTCAACCCAGAGTATTTTGACACTTACTCCTATCTGTAGACTCATTATCAAAAAAACCCCAAACAACCCCAATTTTGTTTCTGCAAGTGAATCCATTTATGAATTTCTGTCAGCGTCAACATAGGGAACAATACAAAATATGCTAAATTCCTTCAGCAGCCATTTGTTAAACTACTGCTTTGATTGCTTGATAGTCAAGAGACTTTGTCCACCTGTGAGTTAACACAAGCATGTAAGAAGGTATAATTTCTACAGAACTAATAATCATATCTTTAGAAGCAGTATGAACTTATCACAAACCTAGGTACTAAAAATGTATGACTCTGTACTCTCTGATATCTAGAGGTGCCACTACTAAATTATTAAAACAATTTTTTTCTTCCCCTGCCACTAATCTGGCAATTGTAATAAAGAGTATTTTGAAAAACCATCTTGTTATCTTGAAGATTTCATAATCAGAAGCTTTTGAAACCATAATATGTATTTGAAACCGTTATTAAAGCCACTGTAACTGACTATATTGTTATTCTAAATGGACAAACCCACCTCACTGACAATCAGAACTTCTAAAGGCTTCACGATTTGGAAATAAAATGGGTCACTAAATTTTGTGAAGGGAAGGTGCTGAAGTGAATGACAGTGTATATAGATCCAAGAATCTTGTCATCCTGGACTAACAGGCTATTTGAGAGGTTTGCCACTTAGAAAAGTTGGAAAAATAAAATTCTGATACTTTAATTTATTGATTGTACTTCTGTATTACTGTAAAATGCATAAACTGTTGTTTTATGAAGTGAATTGAAATGTGGAAAATGTCTGATTTTTAGATCCCAGTATGCATCTCAAATAAAAATATGTTCATGGGCATAGTAATTTGAAATTAGATTAGAATTTTAAACTTCAGATAATTGCTTTGAAATTTGTATTTGGTTGAAACAATAATATTCCACCTCTGTTGTCCGAAATGTTTTATTGAGTACTTTCTTTTTCTTTCTCCGGCCTTCTAATTATTGTAACTTTGCCAAAAACCAACAACAGAAGTTAGCGGGGTGTCCTGGTTTTGGCTTGGATAGAGTTAGTTTTCTGTTTGGGAACTGGACAGCTAACGTAGAAATCTATGATGGAGTGGAAATGCTTAAATAAAAAATAAACCCAAATTTTTAAAAAAGCCTCAGAGTCAACATATTAAAAGCTAAAGGTAGACACGTTGCCCAAATGTCTGCACCCAGCTGCAGCTGGTTTGTCTCTCCCAGTCTGGTCAGGGTAGCTCAGAAAACATCAAAGATTCTCATTTTGGATTTAGTATGAGGATAACATTCACAGCCAACAACTGAAACATCAGTGTGTTAAGTAGTGCTTACCCTAAGTCAAGGAGTTTTCAGTTTGCCACTCTGCCAGTGAGCAGGTGCACAAAGGAAGCTGGGAGGGAACGTGGCCAGAATGGGTGACCTGAACTGGCCAAAGGGCTATTCCATGCTCACTATATAAACAACGGGAGGTGGTCAGGAGCCATGGATTTGCTACTAAGGGATGGGCTGGACATCAGTGATCGTATTGGGTGTCAGTTGTTTCTCTTGGGTGGTACTTCTCTCTCTTCTACTATTCTAATAATAAAAATAATGGTAGTAATTCATTTTGTTTCAATTTTTAAACTGTTCTTAGCCCATGAGGTTTGCTTTTTTCCTTAGATTCTTCTCCCCACCAGGGACTGGGAGGCATGGGGTGTGAAAGAATGGCTGTGTGGTACTTGGTTGCCAGCTGGCGTTAGACCAAGATACACACCTTCTTATCATGCCTTTTAGCTTTGAGCCAATGATCTCAGTAACTGGCAAGGATCCTTTTCCCTGCCTGCAGATTGAAAATGTTTTGATTTCAGTTGCATTCCCTGGTCAAATAGATACTTGAAAGATCTTTTTTCCTTTGTTTTTTTGTGACCACACAGGTCAGGAAGCTCATTTGGGAAGGCACTTTGCATTTAGTCCAAGAAGGACTCAAAAGTGGTTTTCTTCATCACACTACCGCAAAACTCAATTGCAGGAAGAATAATGTTCCTCAACACATTGTCTGTGGGTTGGCTGAATTATGTGAAATGGCAAAACAGTTTCCAGCTGTGAATGAAAGCGACCATCAAGCTGTACATGTGCTAGAGGATGAAACCTGCCATCCAGAGCAGGACCTGCTCTCATGTGTTATGAAAAACAGCTCAAACTGTGCAAAGATAATTGTATTAATGGGGCAGAAATACTTGGTACCACCAAAAAGCAGTTTCCTCTTATCTGATATTTCATGTTTGCAGCCCCTGCTGAACTGTAAGTATCCTTAGGTTTTAGAATTTACCCCTTTCCTCCTGCCCAACAAGGGCAGTTAATGTCAAGATGCCTCAATGAACAGGTTTTAACATACAGCATTTCACTGATAGCAAATGCTGCTGCAGGCTTTCAAAGTGATAGTTCTAACTTCGTGCAAATAGGTAAGGACTTTCAAAGGAATCTTGAATGGTTAGGAGATCATGTCATGAGGGGATTATTTGTCTCCAGGAGGCTCCTTTAAAAACCTCAGCCAAAGTACCAGAGTTTGTGGGCGTGTTCTGAGCCACTGTCAGCATAGAAGTCACATAAACACGTTAAACTGGGACTAGCTGTGCTGCTGGGTCCCTATCCCACAGGAGCAGGCTTTAGCACAGGTAAGTCCATGTTGCTGCTGAAGTGGTGGTCCTGCTGTCTTGATTTTTATCTAGATTAGACCATGGGAGAGGGATGAGATAATGCACCCTAAACCAAATGTTCACTTACAGACTCATCTTGTTCAGGGTCTTAGATTGGAATAAACTGGTTGTGGAACAAAGCCCAGTATCTGCCAGGAAAGGTACCAGTTTGAGAGGCTGTTGCACCCAGCTGGAGGGGAGCACCACTTTAGCAAGGCCACAAGTAGCAAGCATGACTTGACTTTTCAGCTGCTAGGTGTCTGTCTCTCTTTACCTCCAGTAGTGCAAAACCATTTTTCTAGGGCTGGCTTGAAGCTCTGCATGTCCCTGTTCACCTGATGAAAGATCAAGCAGGACAGGAATCTTGCATTCAGGGCTGCAGCTTTTCACTTAGCTGGGTACCTCATTATGTAGCTTCTGTTGGGAAACTTGGAGAAATTTTTATTTTTTAAAACTCGCACTCTGCTATCCTTTTTTTCCTGAAAGTCCTAAAGATAGTTAAAATTTCTTGGAGGGATCTGACACAGATCACATAAAAGTCCTTTCCTTAGGTAATCGACCTAAAAATATCTGAATTTTCTGGATATGATTATCTGAATTAAAACAAGCATGTCAAACAGTCTTTTAACTTCTTATTGGAAAGAACTGAAGAAATTTGCAGTTTTGCTGTATATCTGTTTTATCTCATAGATATTTTTAAAGCTAATTTACTGGTTTTTCTTTTTTTTTTTTTTTAATTTCACTTGCCAGACAAGAAGAAATATGATGTAATTGTGATCGATCCACCATGGGAGAACAAGTCTGTTAAAAGGAGTAACAGGTATGTTTTACAGTAAAATCAAACAAATTTTGTCATTATAGCTTACAAGGGGCAATTAACATTTTAATATATTGATGCAATCCAAGACCAATGTAACTGTGAGACTGTAGGTTAAACTTTTAAGTATTTTGACACATTCTTACCTTTAAGTCTATGGAATGTCTTAGGTATTTCACTGAAATGTCTTGAATACTTGGCATACAAAATATTTGCAAGAGTAGATCTTAAATTAGCTAGCTGGTGAGAGAATGTTAGTCCTTGAGACTTACAAAGAAAGTATGGATTCAGCTGTTTTGTAGGGCCCAGATCATGCAGATACTAGTTTGTAATTAATAGGGTTACTTCAGTGGGCATAAAGCTAGATAAATGTGTAAGTATTTCCAGGACTGAAATCTTGCTCAGAACTTTGAGTGGGTTTTTATTTAATTTGATCTGTAGCTTAAGCTTCAGTCTAATGTTTAGAAGAACGTGATAATACCACAGTAAAATCTTCTAGTGCAATAGGAACTCTTGAGTGCTGTAGTTTATGAAGTCATTAACTTATATTTTTATGGGCTTCCTTCACTGCTGAGTACCATCATGTTTATGCCAGTGGAGTCCTCTTGATTACCACAGAATTGTATCCATGTGAAAGAAGGGTAGACAGGAAATACGGCTTTACAACTTTTGAGAATAAAGTTCACTGCAGTTTTTGAAGCTTGTTATGAAGACATAGTTTGAAGATGCAGAGACTGATTAGTAGGCTTTCCTTTGAAAGCCCTCCAGAAACCTCTAGAAACTCCTGAGTTGAATTCATTCAAATGTGTTTCTTGAGTATATACGGTACTCAGAGAAGAATTGTAGTTACAAGCATAAATTAGTCACCAAGATCCTCTCTCCCTTATAAAATAAAGGGAAAAAGTGGAGGAGCTATCACTGCTCCTAATTATCTTGTTGGCGGCTAATTGTTGTGTAGCATTTCTCATCTAGGTGAATCTTTTTTCCTCTGGACAGTCTAGTCCAGGAGGTATTTTGGATTTTATCCTTGTTTACTGTTTCTCACTGTAGTATTGTGTAGGATCCTGGGTACCCACATGGTGGCTGCAGATTTTCATTAGGCCCTGTGCCAATATATTTGGTGCTGCAATGTGTAGGTTTCACGAGCTACCATTTATTAATAGCATAGAATTGCATCATGAAAAAAAATTGTAGAACAGGATGGGATCTGGAAAGCATCCTGGATTCACTGGTGTAGCATTCAGTTAGCTCAGAAAAGTGCAGAATGGTCTTGAATAACGAGAGAAATTCTACCATGGCTGATAATTTAAAAAATTGAACAACTTCTGAAAATAATTGGAGGAATTATTATCTTTTATGACCTCTTAACTTGTCATTCAAATTGGTGTTGCTCTTGCAAGTGACTCACTTGTCATTGTCATTCTGTAGAGAGTTTATTATGAGAAGTGAATAGTATTACATTGCCTAAGAAGCTACTGGTCACTAAATAGCTTTGTTCTGGCACAAAGATGAGAATATTGAATTACATATGATAGTTCTTAAATGAAATGTGAGCCTCTAAACTTCTTCAGAGTCACAACTCATAATGCTTTATTTCGAGGGATAGTGGAAATACATAGTTAAAGGTTCTGCTCAGTAAAACTTAAGTACATACTCTAATGATTTTATATAAAATCCATCAGATTTGTCCACTGGGTGTCAGTCTTGAACTATTTTTATGACTTAGGTTGTCAGGAGATAATTCTTGAAGTGACTGGTCTGTGTAATTTCTTTATCCATTTGTGTTGCTTTGCAATTTTTATAGTTGGTATATGCTAATTTGCTTTCTCACTAAATTGGCATAGGTACAGCCACTTGTCTTCATGGCAAATCAAGCAGATTCCTGTACCAGCACTTGCTGCTCCAAATTGTCTTGTAGTCACGTGGGTGACTAATAGACAGAAGCACTTACGTTTTGTTAAGGATGAACTTTATCCTCATTGGTCAGTGAAAACGCTTGCTGAGTGGCACTGGGTGAAAGTAAGTTCTCAATTTGTTTTGTTGTTTTCTTGGAGACTGAGCAGACTTGCACTATGACACTTTCTACTCTTCTAATTTGTCTATTTACTACCATGTGCTTTTGTTTTTGAAAGCTATGATATCATCAGTCTCCTCCATTTTATAAAAGAAAAGGTCTGGGAAAAATATGGGATATTAAAATCTTCTACTGTGTATTTTTAACTCTTTTGTGTCAGATTACTAGAGCTGGAGAATTTGTGTTGCCTTTGGATTCTTTGCACAAAAAACCATATGAAGTTCTTGTACTGGGGAGAGTTCAAGGAGATGTAAAGGAAGCCTTAAGGTATGTCAGAATATTTATGATAAATGTCTTTCTTGCCACTGCTAGGATTCCCTTTGTATGTATCACTTACTCATAATGCAATATAATGTCCCAAAATCTCTTGGCTGATTGCGGACCTAAAGATCATTAAAAAATGCCCTAGGGTATATTACCGTGTCCTGCAGCTGTAAGGAGGAGAGGAGAGAAGATCCAGCAGGCAGGAATTGTGCAGCAAGATTGATTTATTTAATTACTTTACAAACTCTTTTATAGACTTTTTTCTTCATAGTCTAATTGGACGAGGATCAGCCACTCCTTGGGGTGATTGGCTAAAATCCTAAAACATCCATTGTCAAAATACTTTTCTACTATACCATAAACAAGACTTTTCAAGGCTGCAGGTGTTTGGTTGTTTACATAACTCTGCTACCTCT
This sequence comes from Coloeus monedula, assembly GCF_965178545.1. Classification (NCBI taxonomy): domain Eukaryota; kingdom Metazoa; phylum Chordata; class Aves; order Passeriformes; family Corvidae; genus Coloeus; species Coloeus monedula. The sequence continues at coordinate 110,005,099 of NC_138781.1, forward strand.
TCTGTGAGAGAGAAAAGTCTCCCACGGGCCCAGAAAATAGCAAGAAAATCCTTGCTAGCAGCATTTCTCTATCCACAAAATACAGTCTTACTAGCTTTGGAATAAGAGAATGCCTTAGTGAGATTTAAGAGTGGAACCCCTTGTCTGTTCCTTACATCTGCTATGTTGAGAAATTGGCTTGGACAAAAGCCTCATGGACAGGGCTTCCTTTGCTGACAGGTACTCTTGGACCATGAGTCCTTGGCACAGGCTGATGCCATTTTGGGATGCTGCTGTTGTTCCACACATGAAAATATACAGAACTGCATTGTTTGTTCTTAGTGGCTTTGTATGGCAATTGTTCACCATGTTTTGCCTAAAGCCTCAATGATTTCATAAACTCTCATTTTATATATAACGTCTGAGCAACATTTAACATCCCTTGGACTTCCCTGAAGTTTGTGAATGAATATTCTGTGTTATCTCCCATCTGAAGTAGCTCTGCAAGAGCTGCACCATCACATGGGATAGCATTCATTCTCATGTTTATTTTCTGATTTGTATGACAGGAAATCAGAAGGTGTTCTTCCAATTCCAGAGCATCAGTTAATTGTCAGCATACCCTGCAGTCTGCATTCACATAAACCTCCTCTTGCTGGTACGTTTTGTTTTTTTGCCTAATGTTTCTGTAGCGCAGTGGACTTGAACATCTCATTCTGGGACATACCTAGAAATGCCTTCATTTCCCATTTGCCAAGCAATTTTACTCAACAGAACTTAGGGTTCCTCAGCATTTCTGAAAGCTTTCTGAAGCACACAGTCTTGGCCTCTACAAATGAACATGAAAACTAGAACTTCAAGTATTACTGTGTGTACATTTTGAGTAGATATGTGGAAAAAATCTCGCCTTTTTCAAAATTTATCTTTTAAATACTGCACAAACAGTTTTACAGATACTTCACATATGAAGTGATAACAAATGACGTAAAGTACCTTGTGATGGAGAGAACTTTGGGAATACATAAAAGAGGAAAGCAAAAATCTCTTTCTTTATTATGTCATCCTGAAATAAATGTTTACATATGTCCATGAATTGATTATATGCCTGCAGTACAATTATACCTTGAAATCCAAAAACTTAATTATTTTAAGACTGCTAATAAGAGGCAACAAATAAGGCATGCCCTGCTTGTTTCTGTGGAGTTGTATTCCACTCACTGAAATTGATGCATTAATTCCAGCCAGCCAGCTAGTGTGGATATAAATTCAGCTTTTTAGAGTTAGTCCAAAGAATTGTTCTGGAGCACTTTGACTAATTTCCTCAATAGGAAGTGATACTTCTTTCATCATTGTAGCACCTTAGAACATTACAAAGCCATGGTAAGAAATATATTTAATACCTCTCACAAAAACGATTTCATCCTCCTCATGGGGGGAAGCTCACGATGGGCCTGCAAATATTGCAGGTGTTTTGTAATCACATCCGGAAAAGCAGGTAGAAGAAATATTTAATGCTCTTGGAGAGGAGAGGTGTCACACTTTGCTTCATTGGTATGCTTTTTGTTTTCTCTTCCCAAGGGGTAGAACAACTTCTATCTGAACAATTATTGTGCATTCAGGGATGCTCTAAAATTTGTGTTCGGGAGCTTGTATTTATTGAATTTACATATATATATATATATATATATATATATATATATATACACACGCACCCTCCTGTTAAAAAACTACTGGAAGGGACATACTTCGGTTACCTAAAAATAGAAGAAAAAGAAAGGCAATTCTACGAGAATTTTCTTGCCATCCTGAAGCCACATCTTTATGAATTAGGGCTACAGCACAAGGTATATGTGTTGATTTAAGCTAATGAACAGTGGGGTGGTAATTTATGAGGCAGTCACCCAGGGCCTCTTTAGCAAGCTGATACTTAGCAGCAAACTTGGACACAAACAGGAAACTTTGAGGTAGCCGAGGGTGCAACACAGCAGTTTGTATGTATTATAGAAAATTCTAGTGCAACGATGGTCCTGGGAGCAATTCTTTTGTAGGGCAGAATCTAGAAACCATATTGGAGAATGCTTTATAAATTATAACCCCAAGTGGACTTGGAAAGAAATTGTCCTTGCTAATTTCTTGTGTGTATTTCTTGAGTCTTCACTTGTGTGATGGGATTTGATACCATTGTGCAGCATTTATGTTTGTCTTTGAAAAAATGAACTTGCTGTGGAGCAACATCAATGATTTAAAAGGCTTTTGTGGAAATCCATGTCTACCCCACAGTTTTTTGGCAGATCTGGGCAGAATATGGTTATGTAATGAAAAGGTAGACCACAAGGTAAAAGCTGATTGCTGATGCTTTGACTTCTGTGCTGTACAAGGTGTTGCTTTCACGACCAGGCAATATCTCAAGCAGCCAGTAGAGAGCAGCTGAGTTACATCCTGGAGGGGTTCAGAATAAATTTGAACAGAAGCAGAGATTTGGCAAGGGGGGAGAAGGACAATTGATGAGTCACACACATTCTTTATGCTTTGTTTAAGTAGTAACAAAGCCAAAAATATTAATATTTACTGATGCTGTCTGGCACTTTGTTTCTTATTATAACAATAAAGGTTGTATGTTGGTACATATGTAGCCGCTTAATGACTGATTATAACAGTTTATGTCTCTGGGGGAAGAGAAAGATGTAAATTAAAGTAAGCCATCAAAAAGAGATGTTTTTGTTCCTACGGTGCATTTAACCATGAAATTGCAACTGTAGGGGTTTTTGGTGATGCATGTGCTGTGTTCGGTGCTTAGAGCTCTAATATGTCATTGTAAATGTACTTAAGCTGCTTTATGCAAATATGTTAAAATCAAATTTTATTACTCCAGGTTTTGATTCAAACAAACAGCAGGTTTTCTTCATAATTCAATTCAATGTTGGTCATAGGGAACACAAAAGACGTTCTGTTACGGAGATGTTTGAAGTTCTACAAAACTTCACATCACCTTTTCTCCTTTTCCTGTATTATAGATTGTTCTTGTTATAGCCATTGCTCTTCCAGTTTTTAAGTACATGCATTTATTGTTAGAAAATAATACTGTTGTGTAGGAGTTTGCCTAAAAGCACTGGAATTAATTCTTGGCTATGTTCTAACCAATTTGCATATCTCCAGCAGAACACTGCAATGAGAAGTCATGGGAACTCCCTCCTCCTGTATCAATGATGACTTGTTTAAGCCATGTTATGAAAGGTTTTCTTGGAACTAAAAAAGGAAATGCCTTTTGTTTCCTTATGTGCCTTGTGAGCCCTTACTGTAAGACTAATTGATAGGTACATCAGCATCTAGGTTGAACTTGAAGCTCAGGAAAGATGCAGTGCTGTAAAGCCGTCTTTGAGCTGGATGGCAGGTCGTTTTCTGGTCCTACTCTTTTCAGGGTTTAGACAAATTGGGCAACAAGGACCTCTACATTGCAAACTCTTTTGAAGGTTTATTTTAAACTGAAGTAACTGTGTGCTTTGTGCTTTGCATGGCTCACCGATCAGGCAGTGAAAAAGCAGACAGTCATTTTCACTTTATGTATCCAATTTGTCAATGCAGAACCTGCTTTTTAGGCAGTGGAAGTTCAAAAGATAAGGAGAAACTGTTGCTTGTTTCAAAGATAATTATTTTTTATGCTCATTTAAACATTTTTAGGAGCATGCATCTTCAGTACATGTTTGGGATTAAGAGTACACAAGTATGGCAAGTCTCCTGCTTGACCACTGGATCGTGCTTCGGAATGAAATGGGTTTTCTGGAAGTGTTATGTCTGCCAGCTGGCTTTGTGCTGGCTTCATGTGTCCTGGAGCATTAGGTGCTCAAATATAAGTACCTGAGTTGCTATCATAGTGTTTGTGACACCTGCAAGTGATAAAGAACAGGCTGTTTATCATCTATTTAACCTGTTTCCTCTCCATGGTATCTGTCAGTGGATAGAAGTAATTGTGTGCTGGGTTTTGTTTTGCAATCTATTCCTGTGGTAGAAAAACTCAGTATTTTATTTTTCTACTGATGTACCTCCTCTAAGCTGTTTTCAGAGGAAAAAGCCACAAGGGTTTGCTTGAGGCCTGCAAATCAGATGCATGTGTGTTAAGATAGCCTACTGGGGATGTAGAGTCTAACAAAGAACCCATAATTTGTAACTTGAACACTGATTTTTCCTATTTTCAGGAAACCAATGTAATGAGATTTTAAGCCAAAAATTCAGTTCTCTTGATACGGTAATTTTTGTTGCAGTGCAAGTTACTGCCTGATGTGATTATGTAAATGCCTACAACCTAGCAATGAAGAATCACATCTATAATGTGATCTTGAATTATATCTAATATGTCTCTTTTTTTAAAAAAAGCCCTCTAGGTTTAAAAAGATGGTCCCTCTGGCAGAAGGAGAGGGGGAGATTCCTGGGACTTCCTTTTTAAATTCTATAACCAAATTGATAGAAAGACTGGCACGTTTCCTGGTTCTGCTGAATTGATCCGTTTCTTGGCTACCCCTTTTTTTGCTTTCTAGTGAACCAGTCTTTGAGGTTGGTTGAATCACTGAAGTTTGCTTTTCAAATCTGTTCTTTTAGGCATGAAAGTTTTTGGTGCCTGTTAAAACTGCTTTGGATTACTGAACCTAGTGCTATGATGATATTTTTAACCTATGCATTTTAAGGTCTACCACCTGTCTGGGCAATGTGTTCAGTGTTCAGCACCCTCATTGTAAACAATTGTTTCCTTATATATAGTCTGAATTGATCCTATTTGAGTTTAAAACCTTTATCCCTTGTCCTATAGCTGCAGGCCCTGCTAAAATAAGTTTGTTCCCTTCTTTCTTATAGGCCCCATTTAAGCATTGAAAGGCTACAATAAGGTCTCCCTGGAGCCTTCTCTTCTCCAAGATGAACAACCCAACCCTCAGCTTGTCCTCCTAAGAGGGGTGCTTCAGCCCTCTGATCAAATTGGCAGCAAATTATGCACAAGAAATCCTTATCTTAATGGAGCTGGAAAAAGAACAATAAATTTTACCACTTTTTTTATTGTGATGGGTTTGCAAAATGGTATTAGGCAGCTACTCGTAAGTGGTGTCTAATTAGATGAACTCCCATGGCACCAAACAGTGTGTGAGTTTTCTGTCAGAATGTACATTTTCCTCTAAACTTCCCAGACTCTTCTCTGCAAATGCTAGGTTTGCTTAAACATTTTATCTTGCCTCTAAAAGAATCAGGCTTTTGGAATAAGATTCCTTCTGGTAGCAGTATTTTTTAGATTAAAAGTTGCCTTGATGATAACCCATCTGAGACATTCATGTAACATTTGTTAAAGATTGGAAGAAGGAGAACAGATTTTTATGACATGCCAAAATACAATAAAGCCTGGAAACACCCATCACAAAATATTTACAGAAAAGTTTTTAGTATATTGGAGCTTTGGGAAAGGTGATCAGGTAGGTAGGAAATGCATTTGGGGCTGGCTAACACTAGAAAGTAAAGTGGATGCTCATCTTTCTGCAATTGGAGCAATCCATGACCTGATCAGCTGGAGTCTTACACAGGGAGTCTGTGACTGGCAAACTTGATGCAAAAAGTCAGTACTTGGATTGCACCAAAAAAATAAGAAAAAGCATTTCCTCTCATACTTTGGTGTATGCTGACTGGATGTGTTTTTGCTTTCTGCAGTGATCATATCTGAAGAGACTTGAGTGAAGCAGCAAAATGTCAGATTTATGAGCTGTGTTTTTAAGTGTCAGAGATTCAGAAATCACTGGCAGATCTGATCTAAAAATGACCAAGATATCCTTTGTAAAGGGGAATGTTTCCATAATTTTTCTTCTTTTATCTTCAGCAACAAAACCAAAAACTTAACATGCAACTTTTAGCATAGATAAGTTTTTCAGTCTTTCTACCTTCTCTGTGTTGGAACTGTGTGTTGCTCCTTAAAACTTTGCTTTTTTCCTGCATGTTTTCGTACACAATAACTTTGTAGCTATTTCATGAAACCTAGTTAAGGAATTGCTTGAACCAGCCACAGACTAAATGACTCTGTATGGCAAGTAACACATTTAACAATAAACTCTTTGCAATAATACTTTTCAAGCAAAATGCAAGATCTTTTTCTGTCACTCCAAGAATACCAGTCATGATCAGCGACACAGTTGATGTTAATGACAGGCATCTTTATATTTAGATTTAGGCAGTAAAAATGCCTAACTGTAAAAGAAAATTGAGATTTATGTTACTGAATAATAGTAACAGAGTTATAGAAATATCTCTTCAGCTGCCAAGTTGATATTGAGGGAAAAAGTAGTTCCTGCCTTTTATAGCCCTTTTAGTGCTATGCTTATTTAACTGGTGTTTGTTATTTTATCTCTTAACAGTTGTCATTACCCCTTTAAGGTACAGAGGAAAAGAGTGTGGTCTTAATTAAGAAAAGGGTTTATTTATTTATTTTTAGAAGTGTTGCCCCCATGTTACTGGAGCTAAGTGAGGCTTTAGGAGGTGTTTGGTTGATATTAGTAAAAAATTCAGAACTCATCTATGTAGAGGCTGAAATAAATCCTCTTTCCCTTTCTCTAAATGAAAACTAATAAATCAAGGCTATTGAAGGCCTTGACAGTATTGTTCAGAATCTCAAGGGCACTTATTTAAAATTACTTTCTCACTATAAATAGTCCAGCTGTTTGATGAAACCTCTGAAATTAATTTGCTCTCTCTTCCTTTTTTAATGAAACATTCATTTTTTCATCTGCTAGCATCACAGGGGAGGTTTTACTTGTTTACTGTTCTTATTTGTACCATTGTCATTGTTGTTGTCTTCTTTTTTTTTTTTTTTCTCTTGCACAGCAGTTCTGGCAGAGTTTATCAAGCCAGATGTGGAATGCTTGGAGTTGTTTGCTCGCAACCTACAGCCTGGCTGGACCAGCTGGGGAAATGAGGTCTTGAAGTTTCAGCACATTGATTATTTCACTCTTCTGCAGAAAGAAAACTGAGCTGGGTCTTAGATATCTATATCTTCTGAAATTCCACACCTTCCCAGGGTGCTCTTGAACTTAACTTTATTACTGATGGTGCACCTAAAGGTAACAGAAATAAAACCAATTGCATTTTAGTTAAAATTCTTTAAATGACAGGATATCTGTTCAATGCTGTCTTCCTTTTGTGCAAGATGGTCCCTTATTTTGATGATGTGAACATATTTAAATACTGATGTTGTTACCAAAATCTAAAACTCCTTAACAGCAGTGAAGCATTAAGAAGCAGGCATTCTTTATTTGGCTGGATGCATGAGGGAGTATCTCCTCTGAAATATCGTGCATGCTGATTACAGAGAAAGCTCCTGTTTATATACTGTATTTTACATACATATTCATTGACCTTTCTGAATAAACATATAGATGATAATAATTTCCCCCAAATCATTAATATATATGCCCTCCTCTTTGCACACGTGTTCTTCTGTCCCAGGGGTTTCTTTGGTGGTCCCTGGTGGTCAGCCACCCCAAAATCATACTTGACCATCCAGTGAACTGGTAAAAAGTTGGCATAACTGGGCTGGTTACTCTGCAATTTTTCTTCTTGGTCAATGTGTAACATGATCCTAGAGAATAAGCATTGTGTGGTTCTATAGGATTGTGGTTTTTGAAGAATAATCATATTAACCAACCAGGTGCAAACAATTCTTCATCTGCCAGCCATGTTAGAGTGTAAGTGTTGTTTTTTAGACCTCAAGAAAAAAAAGATATTTTAAAGTATTCTCACTGCAGTTATCAAATCTGAGCTACTAGCACATCCCAACTGCTACATTGTAGCTCTTGTGTTATTTTTAAAGAATTATAATGTATTGTTTTTAAAGAGTGTCAATGGAAGTAAACAGTTCTGAAATTATGCATGCTTTGTTAAAGAATTTTTTTTGCAAAACAATGGATTTTGAATTAAAATAGTTATGAAGGCAGTGTATCTTCCTACATGTTTGTATCTGTCTGTCTACCTCAGAGAAAATAAAAGGAGCAGTGCTTATGTTTATTGGCACATGAATTCTTGACTGACCACATTCTATGTAAAATTATACTTTTAAAACAGTTGGCAATTCTATCTCTGTGTATATGGTGTTAATTCTTTGAATACATTGTAAATGATCAGTCTCAACATCTTACAAACTCTAACAGATTATATGTATTTTTAAAATTTTCTTTCCTTATGTTCTTGGAACATTATAAAGTCATGCCAGCGAGCTGTATTTTTCAGCTAAGATAAAAATGATCCGTTTTTAAAAATTTTTTTTTTAAAGAATGGTACACTTTGTGTACCCTTTGCTGTGCTTAGATTGACTTTGAAAAATACAAAGAAAACGTAATGAGGCCTCTGCCACTTACTTACTTGGCAGCAGCAGAGGCAGAGGTGCTGGATGAACTGATTTTCCTGATGGCAGACTCCTGAGTTCTGACTGTTTATAATGGAGAACAAAATACATTGCATAACTTCTTTACCATCATTTCCATTTTGGTAGCCTGGTGAGCTGAGAAGATTTTTTTAAAATTAAGCTGTAAATGTTAGCAGATGATTTTTTGATAATTTTGTAATAAAAATGATAATAAAAACTTGTGTCTTATTTTCAGACCCAGTTTCTATATTACTGTTCAATTTCATGTTTTGCCTATTGGAGCAGTGGAGTTAATAAAACAAGGAAAATGCTTTTTTCTCCCTCCCCCAACAGTTAAACATATACTCAAGCAAATAAGGTAACAGTGAAAGTAGTTACCCAGGAAAACATTTCTTGCTGCATGATTGTATTTAGTCTGCATTTTAAACTGTCAGTACTGAAGCAATCTTGCCTACAGCTACAAGGGATAGAAGGTTCTTTATTTGCTTTTAGTTTTATAAGACATTCCCTACCTGGGGCTTCTGCATTCCCAGTCAGAATTCCCCTGCCCTCCAAAGATGCTCTCATCTAGTACTAAATGATGTATGAGACTCAGGTGGGGAATAAATCATAGCTGCTGCTCCTATCTTGTTTTCCCTTTGTACTCTACAAAACAGCACAAGAAATTACGATATTGTCTGTTCCACATCCGCTGCTATGGACAACTCCAGATTATCTGTGTAATTACAACTAAAAGAAAGATGAACAATCCTAGAGACCAGGAAACCACCTTTCTCCTTTGAGCTAAGCAGCAGAACCCTTCTAAGGGAACGACCTTCTTTAGGTTGTTTAAGAATTGATGACCTTATTAATTTGTCTTTTCTGTGGAGACCCTTTGCAAATAGTGGCTTTCTAGACCTAGAATCATTAAGGTTGGAAAAGACCTCTAAGATCAAGTCCAGCTGTTAACCTAACATCACTGTGTTCACCACTCAACTGAAGCAGCTAAGCAGCTACTTCCAGCACCTGGGAATCCAGCCTCCTAAGTATGGCTTGTATGTAGAGGACTTGTGCAGGCAGATGCTAAGCTTCTCAGGGTAAGTCAAAAGTTGAAGATTGGAACTTATGCCATACCTGATCCTATCACAAATAGTTACAAAATTGTGCCTTGGACATCTGTTTGCTGTTTTTCCACTGCTCTGGCCATGAAGAAAACCTTGTGAATATGACAGAAGTGGTGCACATCTGCAGCCAACTTGAAACCATTGTGTTTTCTGAGGTGGAGAAAACCTGTTGCTAGCTTGAAAATCTCATGGTGGTATTAGCAGTTGATAGTTTCTGTTGATAGGGTCATCTTTTAAACATAATTATTCACCTGCTATGCTTAATTCATAATTTAAATAGCCTCTTATACTTTTCCAGCTGTCCAAGACCCCAGCTGTTTCTAACCAGCCATCAGATTGTTCAATGTCTGTCAAAAGTTTCTTCTGAGGCACAATCTGCAGCATCCTGAAAAATCAGTGATGAGTGAAACCAGCTAATATAACAGGGCAATTTAAGATCCAGTTTCCTTTTATATTATATATGTCAGTTGCTCTATATTACTTTTGCAGTGGAAAGATGCCCTCTGTTGTGTCAAGCCTTGTATTAAAAAGAAAACTTGCTCTGAAGAGTTTACAGAGTTGGTAAGAATTGAAAGAAAAATGGAGAAGATAAGGATGGAGGAAGTCAGGATAGTAATGAGATGCCAAATGGATATTTGATAAGTATCAGCCGAGCTATTATGCACATCTTCAGTGTTCCTAAGAAATTATAAGGTTGTTTCCCCTATTTTAAAAGGGGTTTTCTTCTTTTGTATTCTGGTATCACACAGTCAAAGAAAAAAATAGACGGAGTGTGTATTTTACTTACAACATTAACAAAATAGAAGGATTTTTTCAGCTATAAATTCTTCTTGTGGCAACTTGAAGAAGTGACAACTGTGATTACTCAAGAATTTTCAGAAAGTATGTTATTTGGTACATCTATTGTTATTTTAGCAGGACAATGATAAAAGTTTCTTTGGCTAGGTGTTCTCTACTATTTAGCACCTTTTAAAATTATGTCGTATTGCAAAAAAACTCAGTTACATTACAAAAAGAAGTCATTTTAAGCTTTTTCTATACGTAGAGTACATCAAGTGTCATAATCAAACTTACTTTTATGAATCTTCACGTTTGAGTATGATTTTGAAATGTCAAATTAGCATATGACCTTTACTTGTATTTTTAAACTTCTGTGAAGTAAAAAGAATTACACCAGCAAGATATGTTTTTGGAATAATGATTGCTAGGCATGTACTCCTGTGGAAACAGCAAAACTTCTTTTGCAAGATTAAACATTATTAAAGAAGTAAGTGAGTAGGTCATACTTCTTCATAGCATTCAGCTTGGATAGGTGTCAGCAGCAGTAAAGGGTTGACTTTTTAAAATAGATTTCCAAACTACATAAACAACTGCAAAGTTACAGGAGATAAATGCTACTCTGCCTTGATAATTGCATTCATTAGCCTCAACATACCATTTAAGACTTGGCTAGTGCTTGTTTTGGGTTGGACATAACAGGAAGAGAATGGAAGGTGGCTAGAGAATAGCCAAGGGATGAGGTATGTTCCAGTTGCTGAAAGAAGTCTTGTGGTGTCCCAGCTGGCAGGTTTTTTCAGAGAATCATAGAATAGTTTGATTTGGAAGGGACATTTCCAGGTCATCTCGTCCAGCCTCTCTGCAATGAGCAGGGACATCTTCATCTGGATCAGGTTGCCAAGAGCCCTATTCTACCTGACTTTGAATGTTTCCAGGGCTGGGTCTGCGAGTTCTTTGTAGAGAGAATTCTGTATGTGCATGTGTGTGCATGCAAAGCTGACCTGTTGGAGTACTGTAAATCAGTGGTATACAGTGCTTTGAATAACAGTGATATGTGCATTGCTAGAAGTTAATATCACCATATTTTTACTTGTCAGTGTCCTAATGTTACCAGTTTATGGGAAAAACATACTATTTATTTGGTTAGAGATGCCCCAGTACCATACCTGGTTTGAAAGCTTGCCTGGGGCTGTGTGATAGATATGCTTTTGCTTGGTATTCTTCTGAAAGCACAACATTGACACTGATGAGTGAACAGCATAGCAGCTGTCAAGGTGTGTTGCCATGACCTTGGCCACATCTCAAAAGCATGGGAAGCACGCAGAAGGTTGGGCAGGTGCATGGTTCCACGGGTTCTTTGGCAGCTTCAGTGTGCCTCCACATCACTAAAATGTCATCAAAGCTGCTCTGATGAGGCTGGGTCACCTTCCTGGGCCTAGCTATGAGGACTTTCATTGCTGGCATAAAGGAGTTGAGGTTATCACCTTGTCAGGGTTGTTCTTCGAGTAGATTGAAAATTTTCTAAAGAAAGTTGCTTTTTACTTGCAAACATTTTTTACTCAACTTGCTGAACACTCTTGGTGTGCTGCAGAGCCTGGACTTTCAGCGCTGGGTCTGAGCCTGCCAAATGGGATTAAAGAGTTATGGGCTGTGCTCTTGAGGGCTGATTCAAAATTCTTCTGGTATTGAGATATCCAGGCATTCTTGGAAGCACTGTGGCTGCCAAACTGCAGGCAGAGCTCTGTAGTGGTCCTCCCTTCCTGCTTTTTGCCTTTTTAGCTACCTGTCAGTCTTACAAAAAGAAGGGCTGGGGAGGCACTGTTGACACTGGGGTTTTGACACTGAAATCACTGTGATTTTGTAAGAAATGTGGCATTTTTAATCTTTTCCCTGTGATGACAAAATCTGAAATTTCTATTACTCATTTCAGAGCATTTTTATATTTCAGTTAGTTTGCATTTACTTACAACAAAGTAGGTCTGACTTTCCATAAGCTCCGGTTTTTGCTGCTTAGTTCTTCTTCCTTCCTCCTTTTTTATTTCTCAACTGGTTTGCTTCAATCTAATATCCATTTACACATTAGTAACTTTATTTTGTTATTTATTTGTTACTGGAGATGCCTAGATTTCTTTTAACTGTTGGGAAGGCTTGGCTGTAAAATTGCATGATTTGAATTTGTTTGTTACCTGTTCCCACAAACAACTGTGCATAACAGAGTGTGGCATGGGATTGGAGACATGGATCTGGAGGTTAGGGAGGAAAGAGGGGCTGCTTAGTAAATGTCAGCAGGAAGATGGGAAATTGTGGCAATAGCGAAATTCACTGCTGCCATGAGAAAATGAAAATGTGAGAGAAAGGTGAGATTTCTCTGTTACGTTGCCTAATTTGTAAGTAAAAAAGTTAAATAGGACAACAGTACCATAGCAAGACTACTTTCCATAAGGGGAATTCTTTTTATCAGTTCTCTGGTGCTACCTGTTTGATAAGAAAACAACAGAGTGAGGCCTCGTTGGATGACCTTAATGGAAAGGATGGCAGCTCTGATTGAGTACAGGAGCCTTTTTTCAGATCAGCTAAGGAGATAGTATTCATGTTTAAAATACTACTACTAAAATGCTGTGAAGGCAAATACTTGAGTAAGATTTTTCCCCCCTGATGTTCATTATGCAGTGGCATGTCTTCTTTTTTCCCATGTCAGTAAGTAAATGGTCTTAAAATAAAGTAGCATTATTGCTTATCACTAGTTGGAATATTTGGCACCCTTATTCAATTTTTCTTTTCTTGTGTAAAACCCAAACAATAACTTCTGCTGAGGGAGAGGGAGGTCAGACATTCTCATTTTGTCTGTAACACTGCCTCCATTTGCCTCATATTGTGGAGCCTACAGTCCTCTAAGGACCTGGGATCAGTGGGATACTCCTCACTTTGGCCTGTCTTAGACCTCCTCTTTATTCCCTTCTCTGTCCTTCCTTAAAGAGTATTTCTTTAACATGTACTGTGTAATAAAATGAGGGTCTGCAAAGAGGAAGTAACAGATAAAGTGGAAAACAGTGCCCAAAATGCAGTGGAATGATGAGGATTGTAACACTTCACAGCTAGTGCCACTGCAGTGCTCATGGTTCTCTAAACCATTGCTATGGACCAGCTCATACACACGTTTGAGACTTTACAATCTGTAAAGATCTGTCTCTTCTCCTTTTTGGAGATGGAGATACTTTTCAACTCAGAAGAGTGGGTGCAGTTCCCCTGGCCAGCATTTTTAACACAGCAGACATTGCACACTGCTGGTTACAGGTTAATTGCAGAATTGTACAAACATCTGAACTTAATTTCTGGTCTTTTTTTCAGCACAAAGCATAGCCACACACTGGCTACTATGTGGAAAATGAACTGCATCCAAGGTAAAACCAGCACAAAGGAAGAAATAAGTTAGAAATTTAAGAAGAGCTAATTGTGTAATAGGCTAAAAATATCGGCATCATGGGTGATGATTTTACCGGGATCATTAACTGAAGTTTGTAGCTAAATTTTACCAGTTTATTTAATAGCATTGTCTTGTAACAGCTATATGCTATTAATTCAGGAGACAACTTATTGGAAATATTTTTATGACACCATTACTGCCCTCACACTATTCTGTGTGTGTTTTAAACAATTTTTATCTTTCATTACTCTGTGCACTCCAAAAGTTAGCTGAGTTCAGAAAGAAAGTATGTGTCCTTTTCTGAGGTTCATGGTTCATCTATTGGTTCATATAACTTCAAAAAGATAGTTATGACATAAAAATTACATTTTTCCACATCAAAGTGACCTGTCAAAACTTCTGTTGAAAATTTTATGAGGCCTACGGCCTAACTTATTAAAAAAAACCAAGAGAGTTTAGATTACGAAGAGCTATTTCTGACCAAGTAAACTGGCAGGCAAAGTTATGAGGATTTCTAAATTTCTAATAAGGTCAAGGAAGTGCAGAACATAAGAGGAGTCTAAATATAATTACAATTTTCACTGCATGATGCAACCCACATATATATTATTTTTTTGGTCCTGTGCTCTTCAAGGTTAATTGGGATAACCCTCAAAGTAAAAAATGCCACAGGAATCAACGATGTTAACATTACCTCTAGCATTATAGGAGGAAACTTTCTGGTTTCACAGTGCTGAAAAGCCTCATTTACAGAGACTGGGAACTGTCTTACACAACAATTTCATTTTGTTGATATAATCGTGGCTTTGTATAGCCATTTACATAATGACATTATAGGTCTGTAAGAGAAGTAGGATTATATTATCCCATAACAAAGTTACTGAGGTTTTGGTATAATACAAAGACTCTGCTTTTACATATGAAAATCAATGTTCTTTAAAGGAAATTATTTACCCATTATCATGCTGCTCTTTTTAAGGTCTTAAGTAGACCTGCATAACCTAGGCCTTTTCCTGACTGCTGGTGATAGGCGGCAATTTCACTCCAAGTCACTGTGGTGAACAAACTCTTCTTTCACATGAGTAGCTTGTCTATTCCTCTCCTCTGTGTATATTTAGGAGGAGGTGAAGCACAACAAAATTGAGTATGTGGCTTTGTCACACATCTTCCCTTACAGGAGGATTTGCTTAATGTACACAGTGTGTGCAAAAGAGGAAGATCTCTTACAAATTCTGAAAGGAGTCATGGGCAGTGAATAGTGATCGGACAGTGGGATAGTTCCTCTGAAAGGGGGATGCCCTTCCTTGTAGTTGATCTCTCCATAGTGGTGAGTACTCTGATTGGAAAGGTTGCATCAATAACAGGAGATTCATTTAAAAGGAAGATGTTGCCTCAGAGTTTTTAATTCTCAGTCATAAATCTTTTCCAGAAATCTAAATAGCTCTCTCAGTTTTCCAGATCTGTTCATTATGCAAAACCTCTTTGATGATAGTACTAGCAAAAGCAAGGGAAAATAAATCCAAATGCACTGGTAGAGTAAGACTCCCTTTTCAGCCCAAAGATGTGAGACAATATCTGTTATCTTCATCATTTTTTACTGTCTAGCCCTTTATGAAATGCTTACCCACTGAAGATGTAATAGTTTTCATTTAAAATCTTGGTACTAGATATTTAGTTTGAGACCAGCTGTGACACTTAAGTATTTCCTGCTTTGATGAACCAGATGATGAAATAATCTAATTAGTCTCCTCATGAGAAGCAGTCAGAAGTATGATAGCTTTCCTATTTAAGAATCAATATAATGGCAAGATGGTAAAATCTGGCAGGGCATCTGTAATACGAATGCTTTATTATGAAAAAATGAAAGCTTCATACAGATTTGATTACAGAGGATTACTTATCTTCCTTTGCAATAGCCAGGGATTAGCAAGCAGTCCTTATTCTTCTGCATACTCTATGTGTTTGTGAGAGAAAGGAGTATGTGGGTGAGATTTAGAGATAAAAGTATTTAGTTTTATTTCTCTGAGTGGGTACTATAGGTGATTATTTCATTTTTGCAAGACCTTTATTCTTCCATTTCTTCATAGCAGGAGTACACGTGATGGTCCTCAGCTCGTATGAGCTTGGGAATTTTCTTGGAAGTTGATGAAATGGTGGTGCTAGATTACACAAACAAAGCCTTTGTCTGACACCTTCTGGTGTCCACTTTTCTCATCACTGATCATCCATTCTGTGAATTTCTCAGCTTATTCAGATTGTAGAAAACAACAGATAGTTCCCTATAAGGCAGGCGTAGTATTTTCTAAACCATCTGTGACTATTTTTTGACTCATTTTTTCCATGTAATCCCAGCATTTCTACTCACTGCATCAGACAGAGCTCCTTCCATGTCTTACAGGGGTATCAAGCCAAACCATAATTGCCAGCTACATGTGTTTTTAATTAACTCCTTGCCTTGAAGGAACTGAGATGCTGATATCAGCTAAGGGTATTTGAGTTCCCCATCTTGTGAACATTATGGCCTCGTGTTATAATCCACATTGATAACCCACCTCCTTTAGAAATGAACTACAGCTGCTCTTGACATCTAACATTTTTAACTTCTTTTGTATCTTTTATTGACCCCTAGAAACATCACAGACCACAATTTTAGAAATATTGAGCTAATTATCTAACAATTCTTACTTCTAGGTCACATGGTCTGTTGGAGTTTGATAGCACTTTCACCTGCAGATGTTCCCTTTTTTTCTGCTTGTCCTAGTATAGCATGCTCATGTTGAGATATAAATCTCTTTAGATTGAAAAAGGCAAATAAATCAGGTGTCTTTCTAAAAGCAGCCCCAGCATTTATCTACCTCAGTTGCAAGTATTCCATCTCTATGTAGCAGAGCTCTATGTCTGGGGAGAGCTTAATATCAGATACAGTTTTCCCACTGGATGGGGATCTTTAATGTATCACTTGTGAGTAGTAACTCTTTTTGCTGACATTTACAGTTGCTGTTGATATTTCTTACCTCCTAATGTTTCCAGACACAGCCTTCCAAGAGGGCCTAAGCCGACTCAGGCTGGGGGCACATTTGCCTCCTCTGGGAAGCTGTTCTGCAGTTTTGAATATCTCAGCTATTCATAAAAAAGGCAATGTGACTTTGCTAGTCCTCAAGAGTACATCTGTCTCACTGACTCACCACAGAGATGTTGAAAACAAATATACTTGCCAGTCCTGATAGTGGTGCTTGGCTTGTTGGCTGTTTCATGCAGTTGGAAGAACACAGCCAAGCCTTCTCAGGAAGGGCTTTGGGCAGACAGGTCAAGATGGCAGAGGCACCCAGCCAGGACAGCAGCTCAATGAGAGTGAGAGCTGTGCTGCTGCATCATCTGGTTCATTAGAGGGTGAAGCATTTAATTATCACAGCTGGTGTCATAGTGAATCTTTGGCACCTTGGAGAAGAAAGAGAATTGTTGAGTATGACCAACATGGACTCTAGGAAGAGATGACTGGTTGATGCAATGAAGGAGCTTTTATGAGGCTATCTAAGATAAGAGTAAAAAGTCTACATAAAGCTGGAATTCCAAAATAATGGGTCAGTATAAAGCTTAGGATCCCAGGTGAAAACTTGTAATGCATGCCAAGGTTATATCAAAAAGGTAGGCTCCAGTACTAACCTTTAAGATATTTCGTGAACTTTTCGCTTTAAAATTTGACCAACGATGAAGATTCTCTTTAGTTTGAGAGGCCTGATCTAATTTCTGAGTTACTTTCTCTTCCCAGTTTTTGTTTACAGTATGCTTAGCCAAGCATGATGCAAAATGCTTAGCCATGTATAACGTAAAAGATCAGAAAGGCAATTCAGGCCTTTAGCTGTTGTTTTTAAAGAACCACCTTTTACATGTTTATTACCTAGTAAGAGACTGAGAGTCATGTGTGCTAAGTCACTTTTCTGGCTTGTTTACTCCATCTTTGGGAGCATGATTGTAGGTGGAGAATGAAAATGGAGAGTTCAGAACCAGATGAGAAAAAGCAGTGACTATTTCAAAGCACGGCAATGAAGAAGAATAATATCTAAAATAATGTCATGATCTCCTATCTTACCTAGCATGTTCTTCTAAAACCCTTTTTTTTTTGTGGCAGGGGTGGCTGTTAACTGAAGAAAAGCAGCAAATTCTGCAAACCACTGATGGTGGCACTAGAGCCCTATCCCTCTATTCTCCTCCCCAAGAAGCTAATAAAGAACATCAAAATTAGATGTTATCAGGCCATCAAGAATTAACAACATGCAGCAGATGGTAACACCTACCCTTTGCTATGCACCTAATTTTAGCCCAGACTATTTACCAGCAAGTTGTGGCAAAGGTTAAGGAATCCAGCACCGAGCAGTGGGAAGCGAGTAGAGGCAGGAGGGAGCAGAGAGGTTTTCTCTCACTTCTGGCCCTCTTTCAGATTGTCATTTTAATCAGTGGCTTTGCACACCATGACTACCCTCAGTGAAATGAATGGAAGTGTTTCCTTCAGCCTCGAACTATCAGCTGGTAAACTGCCAGCTGAAATCCATGACATACCCCGAAAAATGGAGCTACATTTCATGGCAGAAATTTAACTATCGCCCTGAAGGTGTTATCATGGGAAATGCAATTACATTATGTAGTGTGAGTGTGGGATGGGCCCATGTGCTTATGGATGCACATATGTATTTCCGCTCATCATATTTTGTCCTTACCTCTGCTTTATTTGCTTTTCTTTCCTGACACTAGCAACAGTGTGATTTAGGACAGTGCATTGATGCATGTTGGGTCTTACAATGGAATATCTAGACTGAGAGCATGTCTTCACCACAGGCTTAACTCAGGCTCCCACCTACATTTTAGTACAAATCTCTCTGTCAGCAGCACACTTAAAAGTTTCACCTGGGCTTATGTGAGCTCTGAACAAATGTTTGCTGGCCCAGTGAGGGGCAGAGTCTGAAGTCAAGGTCTCTGCTGAAAGGTGACCCAACTCAGCAATGCAGCCTGTCCAGTACAGGGAATGGCTGAAAAGTGCTGGGCGAGAAAGAAAGGAAGACATCAGGATTTCTCCACCTGGAATGAAGGATGCCACAGTCAGGGTTAGCAGACCCTGCACCATATGTCTTTGAGACCAGGTGGTCTGGTTTCTCAGCTGGAGGAGAAGCAAGTGTCACTGCTGGAGGTGTCCACAAGAGATGCTGCAGCCCCCCAGCAAGTGGCAACTTGCATTTAGCAGCCTTATCTCTGTGTCCCTTCCCCTCACTGTTCACCAAAACCAGAGCACACCAACTGTGCAAGAGACTCAGCTCACAGGTGTGCACCCTCACAACCTACAGCACACGACTGCTGCCATGATGCTGAACAGGGGGCTGACTGGATTCCCTGTCCAACCAGCACCCTTTGATGTGTGTTTTCTTGCTCAGTCACTGCTAGGTCTTGTGGCCATAGGCTTAAATTTACCCATGAGTCCATACAGTGAAGACATGGGGAGGGTCTGCAGATCAGAAGAGACCTGAAAACTTCTGAAAGAGGATGTAAGCAATGGGAGAATTTTCCCCAAAGCACTGGCAGACCTTCCTTTGCTCTGCCTTTGAGATGATCATGTATAGATTTAATTTATTTTTGTTGAATTGCCATATCACAAGCTGTGTTTCCTGGTGGGAAGTTCCATACACAAGATGTTTAAAATGTTTTTCTGCTGTGGATGCTTTGTGTAAACAGCATTTCAGTGACAGACAAACTACCCTGAGTTGCACAAGTGAATAAAAATTACTTGAATCCCTGGTTCTGATATACTGACTAACTGCTGTGAGTTTTCTGTATTTTGTGCCTGGTTTGAAGTGCCTGAAAGTTATTGGAATTTATATTTATTATTTAACAGACTTCATCTGGGAAGACAGCTCTGACCTCTCTCCACTATGTTTTTCAAGAATAAAAAGCTCACAAACCTATTCATTTTGAAAGTTATACTAATGGAAAAAAGGACTGTTGAATTTTTTCTAAGGTTGAGTTTTCACATTTACAGTTTAAAAGCTCATTCATAAGGAATCATTTTTATTTATAGAACTGCTGCCAATTTCACAGGTACAAGCATTAAATTTGTGTATGGAATGCAAATGTCTATTTGTGAGTAGTCAAAATCTGAAATGATTATTGTATTAGTTAGGTAACGTATAATTTGTTACCCCTGAGTGAATATAGTAGCACTGGTCATTACAAAATATGCAAGAAACCCAGTGATGCCAATGATTGTTACATAAATGCTAACCTATGTGAGTATTTAAGAAGGACAGATGATTAATGAAGTAGTATAACTGTGTATCCCAGGATTCCCATAGCTTCAATATCCCTTCAGCTTGTATTTGCAGAACACCAAGCAAAATCAATTTCTGGGCAAATAATGTTATTACAATGGAGCACTGTTTTTTTCTTGTTAGCCGATACAAATAATAGAGAAGAGAAAAACCCCTAACTTTAAGGTTTCTTTTTCCCATACCCCTTTATTTATGATCTCAAGGAGTTAATAACTTCTAATAAATGCTATAAAAAAATCCAGTGATCATATGGTATTTGATTTCATAGCAAACAAAGATGCATTTTTGCCTTTATCCAGCTCACTACATTATCTTTGGGCAATGAGCAGTGAGCCAGAGTCTGATTCGCTTCCTCAGAGCTGCCTTAAACTGCAACAGGCCTTAAAAAGAGACTTTCTAGCACTAGCAGTGTTGAAATTAAACTTTCAGAGTATTCATTCAAGTTTAAAGTTTGAGTATCTTGACACACAAGAGACAAATGCTCTTTCTCTGAAGGACTTTATTCTGAAGCATGCTCAGGAACTTGCAACAGCCTTGAGTTAATTGAATGTAGTGTATGAGAGAAGTGTAAGGTAGCATCCAGACACAATACAATATATTCAAGTGTTTGTCCATATGTAAGTAGTTAATTGATTGTGCTGCTATGAAGCACAATTCAAGGTTTTTGTATTATCTTTAGTACAAAGCTGTACAATTACAAAATCATACGGGTTGCAAAATACATTTAAGGGCAGGATAGGCTTAACTACTATGTTGGGAATGACAATGAATTATTTTTCCTCTCTTTATCCTACTGTACCCTTCACAGCTCAGGGACATCATCTGGTACTTGGTGAAATCCTAGTTCTATTCAGATTTTCTGCTAGGAGGATTGATGATAAAAGAAATTGTGTGTGGTTTCCAAGGGCATGCATTCATGTTAAATATGTTTCACGTTTAGAGTCTTGATTCTTGACCAGTTCCAATCATTCATGTATTACGCTTTAAGCCTCTCAATAATATGTAGATGTTAAAAAAAAGCATACAGAAATTCTATACAGGGCTTAGCATTTCTGTCCTCTCTTTCTAAACCTTTCAAGCACCTTTTCTACATGACCATGAAGTCTAGAAACTTACATAAAAGCTGAAATTCTCCTGGAAATCATTATTAAAGGTCTGGCTAAGTGCTGACACTTCCAGAATTTTAATGAGATTATCAGAGTCAGATTCTCTTTTTTCTTCTGTCCAAGCATCCATCTGGACCTAGTGAAGCTCATGTGAAGATAGATTTGAAAGTAACATCTTACATTCCCTTTATTTAGGTCAAAAAAGCCCATAAAAACCCCACAACAAATTGGAGGGGTCTTGCTGGGCTAGAAATACTGTATTTTTTGGATTGGATTTCCTATTTTTTCTCCTGTTCACCATCCATGCAGCTGCACTAAATGAGGAGCAAACTGAGGCAGCAGGCAAAGGGCAGACAGGACCACAGGGTGTGTGGATACTCTACCAACCTCTGTCACCCTTGTGGTACAGTGGTGAGGAGGGGATGAAGGGATCAAAGAGATTTTTGTACATTCATGAAAAAGCTAAACCTCATTAAAGGCATATGGCATTTCTAGTAGCCAAGCAAATGACATAAGCTTGCTTTACCCTCATTCCTGTGCAAGCACAGATACGCCTCAAAATGTCCCATTTGTGTCTGTGTGTAGCTGGGGGAAATGACATAATATAAATTTTATAATTGTAGCTATAGCCTAAAACGGTGAGGTAGCTACAAATATTGTCATCCAGTATTTGGCATCTTAATCCCTTGCTATTTAAGGCAGACAAAAATGTTTGTGAAATGTCTCAAAAAGCCATTATTTTTAACAAGTGACAGGCTGAAGCTAAAACATAATGGCCAGGAGCTTTTTAGCAAAATAAATAACATGATGTTATTAGCATGCATGTTAGATAGGAAATACTTCCCAGGAACAACTATTTGAGGGTATCCCATTGGGAAAGTAAAATTATTGTGAATTTTGAGTAGCTTTGTGAAAGGAATTTCCATGCAGAAGAATTTCGATTACTTTATCTATCTTATCTATTCATTAGATATATTCTGTCTGCATAGAACAGAATGTGTATAGATGTATTTATAGACATACATACATATTTCTGTATATACCAGAATGAAATGCCTTCTGCATGTTCCGTTATGGAGCCTGTATCAGCTAATCTACCCTGAGACTGCCAGTGCCATGGTTTCCTCAATGCATTAAAAAAGAATGCAGATTGCATGCCACTGTATGTGTTCTTAGATTTCTCCTTTGAATTTGATAGGAAGTTATGGGTTTTCACGTTAGTGCTGAGACCCTAAAGCACTGTACACATGCTGACAAATGCCTCAGACCTAATGAGACAGGAAATTGAGAAGCTGAAACGGAACAATAAAGGAAGAAAAACACTGATGCTTGCCTGATCCTGGAAAATGACTGTTATGTTCTGTTACAGAAATTAAAATAACTTTGGCAAGGATTGACTACTGAAGAAAAGTAGACATGGGACTAAACCTAGGGTAAAAGAGCAAAACCAAAACATCATGTCAAACAAAAAGCCTTTGGAAGAGAAGAGACACCAATCAAGATACAAATTCAGTTTTAAAAGTATTTTTAATTAAAATGTTTCATTTAATATGGACAATAATACAAGAGAATTATATCTGAACTTCAAAGCAGGAGAGCTTCTAGATGCTGGTTAAGGAATTATGATTTATATTATCGAAAATTAACACAGCTATAAAGATGTCTATCTGTTAGCAGTTTTGAGAATGCATCTACCATTTTGGTGCCTAAGCATAATTTTCTCTTTTTATTTGGTGTAAAAGACAACAACCAAGGACCTGTGGAGAGTTCTCATTTTTTAAGGGTGTTCTGGTCCAAATTGTTTGACACAGCCACCTGCAGTAATTGCCCAGCCCGGCTATTCATTAACCATTTGTTGAATTTTGTTTCCATGACAACTTCCTATATTATACTGTCTCAGAAACTCAGTAGAATACAGACATCAACTTAAAACACCTAAATGTTTCTCTGAGTTGCATCTCTTGTTTCCTTGGCAACTTCCTCTCAAGTCACCCTAGGATATTTCAAGGCACCTAAGACAAATTTCATTGCATTGATCTTTTTAATGAATTTACACTGACCTGCAGTATACACATTGTACCAAACTTAAAATATTAGATGACAGAATCTTTATTGATTTCATTCAAATGCTGCTTCTCAGCCGAAATCCAATTACTTTGCCCAGTGCGTACATTTTCCTGATTAAGGCTGCAAAAACAATGCTGTAAGGCGCTATCTATACGTATGCAGACCAATCTGAAGATTAAAAACAACTTTGTGTACCAAGTACAATATTTCTGACAGAAACAAGGGCGCGTTTTTGCTGCTCTGGAGTAATGTGTGATTATTAAAATAAATTCTAATGAGAAAAGGTAAATGCAGAGGAAATCACAAGAAGTGTTGGCACCCGTGTTATTTTTGGTACATTGCAAAGGCAGCAGTTAAAGAAATCATAGCACAAGAAAATCATCCCAGATGCTAAATCCTATCCTTCAGCCCTGAAGAAAAAAAGCAGCTAACACTGATTCCATGCTGGTCACAAAATTTGGTGACTCAATGGGTCTTCCCTAATTCTGCACATGCTTTTCCTATCTTGGAGCAGTGTAAGAGGCTGAAACAAACAAGATGAGTCTTGTACCTTGATTGCAGTCTCTTCCTCCAAAGTCCCTTAAGGAAAGAATGGCCAGTTCTGAGCAAATACTTCATCTCTACAGTGGGTAAAGACCATTTTCATCTCCCACTTTTCTCCTTTCACAGTGACTGGTCCCACATTGGTCTCCCGGATTTCTCCTTTCACATTGACAGCCTTAGTGAAACCAGGATCTGCCATATATGAATGGAAAAGTGGAAACCAGACCAGACCCTGAAAATTAATCTCTTCTGGAGATAAGAAAGGACTGAAAATCTAAGATTTCACACTAGAGTCTTATCCCTACTTGTATTATTTAATCCTACCATGCTTGGTTTCTCCAGTGTAAATCCATATCCTATTATTTTAAATCTGACCCACCTTCTTACATTGGCATCTGCTCTTTGCTGACCTCAACCCTGTGAGACGATGAGCCTAGGGAATAGCTCGGAGGGTGGCACAGCGTCTCATTGCTCACAGCCCTTGGCAGGCGAGTCACAGCAGCTTCAAGGGAGAAACCCTCACTCTGAGGAGCAAGCTCTAGGCTTAGGTGGTAGAAGTGTCAGCAGAGGTGAAGAAGCAGGAGGGACTCTCCCTATGGGCTCCCCAAGCAGGCTTACTGCAGGTGAAGGGTCCAGGGACAGAAAACCAATTTCACAAGAGGGTCCAGGGATTTTATACTCAGGGAAAGAAAGGCGGGGATAATGGTAACAGCCAATCAGGTAGGGTGATAGGGGAGGAATTAACAAGGAGGTAACCAATGGGGGTAACTCATAGGAGGAGTCAGGAACAGTCTACCAATGGGGCATCGAGTAACACAGAACGTTCTAGAACTAATACATATTCAACTAAGGAGATAAATATTTACAGAATTATGCTTAAAACTAGGAGGGGAAAGTAATAACCAATCAGCTATTGACAACCAAATTAAAGAAGCGAAGGGCTATGGGAACTCACCCTAACCAGTTATCTCAAACATCAGTGCCCGACCTCCAGGTCTCAGATGCTGTTCTTCTCTCTGAGGTCATGCTTGCTACAGCCACTCAGACTGCAACAACCCTGGTTTAGCATCTTCTGATTTATCTCATGGCGTCCTTTTACCTGGTTTACTGAGCAGGCCTCACCCTAAAATAGAACTATAACCAAGCAGACAACACAATAACTTCTTCACAAAGGTGCAATAGCTCTTCTTACATGGCAAGGGCCACTTCCTCCTCTGACCGTGTGTTAGGGAGATGAGTTGGCTCCAGCAAGAGCAATTTTCCAGGTGTGTCTGGATCTGAGGTTTTAATCTGAACCAGTTGGCCTTACCCAGGAAAAGATGTCTGGGGTCTCTTTTGGTGAAGACCGTTTAAGTCTACATCCAGTGTGGTGCACATGAGATCCAAAGGAAGGTAAGAAGCAGTGGAGGACAAGGACCGTGTTTTTACTGCTGTGCAAATTGGCTGTCACGGTGTCAATAAACAACACTATTGGTTTAAAAGAAATAGAATTTCTGCTGACAAAACGATGAATGAAGGATGTTTTAAGAGAAGAAAGAGAGATTTTACTGTTTTGAAGTTAAGCTCAATGCTTAGGAGCAGCCTGAGAGGATATTGACTACTTTAAGCTCTCATAAAGCCTAACAAACAGAGCCTTGTATCACAATACTGCTAATTGACAAATGTCCAACACTTGAATATAAACATTTGAGGCATACAGTTATATATAAAAACTAAGCAGCAATGGTTTCATAAGAGGTAACTGGAGATTATTAATTCACACCTTAAAAAAAAGAATTAGTGAGCTGTTTGTCTAAGCCAGAATGATCATCCCTCTACTGTGTGTCTGCTGCGTTCTTCCTTTTGCCTGGCAGGAAATGATCCTTTGAAGACATAACAACTTGTCTAATTTTCTGCATGTTAGAAGTCTCATTAAGTATAATAAATTATTAATTCCAAAGAGATTATGGTGGAGAGAATTTGTTGGATCAGAGCTACAAGTGTTAAGCCCTTGTGCAAAAACACCAGTTTACTGGGACATCAACCTAGACAGCATGATAGCTTTGGGTAGGATAAATAATAACATTTGTAAGGACCAAATTATATGATATGTGTGTAATTTCAGGCAAACCTAAAGTGCTGGGCAATTTGAATGCTATTAAACTTCCTTGTCTCTTGAGATAAATGATGTATTTTTTAAAAAAAGAATTGTACATGCTCCTTTCAAATTTCAAATGCACTTCATAGTGTTTTGTAGTTGACTTGCACTGCCAAGACTTGCTGTAATGCAGAATGCACTTTAATTAAGATTTTAATGGATGTCTTATGTCAACATTCATGGTTGTAATATGCTGTTTTCTCTCGTGTTTTAGCCCAGTGGTAAAAGACTAATATTAAATTTTTAGTAGAAACTGTTCTTTGAAAGTATTTTTTGTTCTTGCTTTTATCAGACTAATTGTTCTTTGATGCAGAAATATTTCAGCTTTATTTAGGTGGGAGTATCAATGCAGGATAGAGTGTGATGCCTGGAAGGATTAAGACTAAGTTCAGGAAAGACTCTGAAAGTCTTTCCAGTGGTTACAGTTGGTTTTGGATCATGCTGAAGCAAACATTTTCAGATACTTTTTCTCCAGTTCCATAGGGACACCAGTGTAATAGCAAGTTGTTAGTAAGCTAAGGTATTTTCTTTGTCAAAATATATGATGCCAACATGTATCATTAGAAAGATTTTCTTGAATGAGATTATCCATTAGTTTTGTCATAGTCTAGCTCTGAGTAAGCAATGTAAATATATGTGTGTTTGAAATAAAGGATGTTTGTTGTACATATGGAGTCAGTTTTTGAGATAATATCTTACTACACCACTGTTTTCAAATCATTGACAGAACTGTGGGTATTTTTTAAGAGAAGGAAAAAAAGTAGAGGCTGATTTATTTACCCTGGAGACAGCTAAAAATCCCACAAGGTTAGAGACAGTGTGTTGATCTGTACTTGTACTTTTGGCGTAAAGGAGTGCAAAATATACTGCCTTTGTCTGTTCCATTTTGTTTCATTCCTGACTTAAATTCAGAGGGATTGCCAGAAACAACAAAATGCTGCCTGACACAGTGGTACCTCTTTTGCGACTGGGCATGTGCCAGTGGCCTGAGGGTTACATCTGCTTTGCATATGAATTTGCACAGTATATTCATGAGAGCCTAATGTGAAGGGTTAGCCTTTATATATTTGTATGAATTATAAAGAAACTGCATAAAATATGTTTCAAAGGCTGCAGGGGAAAAGGGTATAAAATGGGAAGCTGACACTTCTTGTGTCCATCCTTCTCTTCATGCATTATTTAACATGTCTTCCACTGCCAATATCCATCAGTCTGAAATTCTTCGGGGGAAAAAAAAAGCTAAAGCTTTGTTTGGAAGACAAAGAACCTCACAAGTGAGATGATATTTGTTTGGAAGCTGGAAGCTGAACATTTACCCACCTAGGTGAAAGCAACATCCCAGTAAAACAAGATGATTTTGGTGCCAGCAGCACTTTCAAGTAATGAAGGAGTTCTTGGAATCTCTTCCAAGACTGCTCAGCCAGTGAAGTGCAGCATTTACACTCATTCCCTATTATTTTTTATTTCCTGAAATGAAGTGTTAATGCAGTGAAGACTTTGGTGTGTAGTTTCCAAACAGTGATGAGCCTCAGGAGATCCAAGTTTTGGCTTCTCTCATGCCTTCAAAACCAGACGGACTTCCCATCAGAAGTTCCTGGTGGCCGAGGATTTTCCCCCTTCTCCCCCCTTACTTTGGAGAGGGTGGTATGAGAGGTGTGTTGAGGAAGAAATGGCTGTGACCATTTCACATTGTGTTTGGGTCACTTGGGGCTTCTGCAAAGATTTGCATAGAGAACTTCCTGTTTCCCTGTAGCATCTCTTGTGGTGTTCAGAATGGGCACTAGGGATACCCCAGGGAGAGTCCATTCTTTGACCAGGAAGCTCAACAACATCAAATCACTTCAGAGAATTTCAATTCAGAGACAAAAAATGTAGACGTCCCTTTTGTCTGGGTTGGTTTTGGTTGATTGGTTTTGTGTGGTTGTAAACCAGATCTCCAGCCCAGGTGAGACCTCAGCTTGAGACCAGCACCCCCAACTCCAGGCCCACCATGCTCATGAGGCCTGAAGAAATAGATATATTCATCTCAGCAAAATCTTGCTGCCAGTAAGGCTGCACATGGTATTCCTTTGGGGAAGGCTATCTGAGTTATAACCTTGTCAAATATTTGCCTTTCACTTTGAAAAATTCCATGGCTGTTGTCAGTCAAAGTCTCTTCTTTTTTCTTTTTTTCTTTTTCTTTCTCTTTTTTCTTTTTCTTTTTTCTTTTTCTTTTTCTTTTTCTTTTTCTTTTTCTTTTTCTTTTTCTTTTTCTTTTTCTTTTTCTTTTTCTCTTTTTTCTCTTTTTCCTTTTCCTTTTCCTTTTCCTTTTCCTTTTCCTTTTTCTTTTTCTTTTTCTTTTTCTTTTTCTTTTTCTTTTTCTTTTTCTTTTTCTTTTCCTTTTCCTTTTCCTTTTCCTTTTCCTTTTTCTTTTTCTTTTTCTTTTTCTTTTTCTTTTTCTTTTTCTTTTTCTTTTTCTTTTTCTTTTTCTTTTCCTTTTCCTTTTCCTTTTCCTTTTCCTTTTCCTTTTCCTTTTTCTTCTTTTTCTTTTTATCTTTCTCTTTCTTTTTCTCTTTTTCTCTTTCTCTTTTTCTCTTTTTCTCTTTTTCTCTTTTTCTCTTTTTCTTTTTTCTTTTTTCTTTTTCTTTTTCTTTTTCTTTTTCTTTTTCTTTTTCTTTTTCTTTTTCTTTTTCTTTTTCTTTTTCTTTTTCTTTTCCTTTTTCTTTTTCTTTTTCTTTTTCTTTTTCTTTTTCTTTTTCTTTTTCTTTTTCTTTTCCTTTTCCTTTTCCTTTTCCTTTTCCTTTTCCTTTTCCTTTTCCTTTTCCTTTTCCTTTTTCTTTTCCTTTTCCTTTTTCTTTTCCTTTTTCTTTTTCTTTTTCTTTTCCTGTTCCTTTTCCTTTTCCTTCTCCTTTTTCTTTTTCTTTTCCTTTTTCTTTTCCTTTTTCTTTGTCGTTTGGCAAGGGGATCAAGCTGTACCAGATCTTCTTTCCTGTGAGGAAATTTACCTCTGCCTAAACCACTCATATTGTTGCAGTGCTAAAAGTAAAGCCTTAGCAATTTAAACAGGAAAGTGCTTTATGATTTGCAACAGACACTAAATCTGGTGGGAACCAAGGGGGTTTGTGTTACAGATGTGTGACCCAATAGATGGTGAAAATCCATTTTGATGCATCTACTTGTAAGGGTTTTTACATCACACTTTCAACTCAGATGTTCTTTTTTAGAAGAGAGAAAAGGTCTTTATCGTTTAAACTAGTGAT
The DNA here is from genome assembly GCF_965178545.1 of Coloeus monedula. Lineage (NCBI taxonomy): Eukaryota > Metazoa > Chordata > Aves > Passeriformes > Corvidae > Coloeus > Coloeus monedula. The sequence continues at coordinate 110,034,171 of NC_138781.1, forward strand.
ATACCATTATTGAATGAATGTGAGCTCTATTTATGTTTGACTGAAGTGCTTTTGTCATGGTCTGATCAATCCTCCCTGAGGCTCACAGAAGCCTTCCAGCCAGCTTTGCTGAACTTTGCACTGTCTTTACTGTATGACTGCGGTTTGTAAGGGAAGGCTCCAGAAGGCTTTGCTTACCTTAGATATTATTCCCCCATTTAGATACCCCAAGAGTTATGAATCCACATGACTGTAATATCATTTTTTTCAAGCCCTTGTGAAGATTATTATTTATTATAGGTAGGGTAATAGGACAATATTTTATAATATAACTAGCAAAATCATTGAAATTGAGTGCCTTATTTTTGCCAATACTTCTGACAGATACTGCTGTGCTTCCTATTCCTTTTATTGCACAAAATAGCAGCATGTAAAATGATGGAGTATATAGTCTAGTGACTCCAAATGAATATTTGCTCAGTCTGGGACTTTAATCCATGTAAAAATATGAGGTTATTATACTGAAAGGTTTCAACTAACTTCTGATTTTTGTCTGTTTCTGTTCCGTGATTGTATTTGGAAATTATCTATCATCCTTGGAACAATTATAAGTGTATAGAAATGAAATTCTATTGTAATGGGTGGTAGCCTGGTGCTGCATCTCCCTTCTTATGTGTCTAACAGCCCCATGCTTAACTTGCAGCAGTATTTTTTCATTTGTCTGTCTGAGGCAGATGTTGATGTGCAACTAATATCACTGAAATACATATGAATGCATTTCCATAATTTGTGTCATGTGAGGGTAGATTTGGATTTAACAGGGGATTCAAGTCTTTAGTGTCTTGCAAATTGCAATATACTGATTAATACTATCCTCTCAACCAGAACTTAGTTTAACAGCCACCTGTTTCCAAAATATCCAGAAATCCACAACTGGAGTAGCCCAGCAGTAAAATCAGAAAAATAAATGAAGTTAGATGGGCACACTGAAATTTAACTATTCTTGTAAAGGAATATTATTAAAGCTGGGGTTGGTAAACATTTGGAAACAATTTTGAATATTTTTATTCAAGATGTATTCAGCCATTAAAATTGGCCCTCCAGGAAACCTTTCATACAGTACTAATATTATTTCAGAGTGGAAAAGCTGAATAATTAAATGACTTTAGGGCACAATATTTACCAGATATAATCAAACAGAGTTTAAGAATGAAGAACAATCAAGATTTTTCTTTTCTGTATAACTGCTTCCTGCAGTAATCACGCAAGCTTCTAAAACTGAAATCAGAGTACGCATGCTGGGCAGGGAAAGGTTTGCTTTCATTGGCCTTCCTTAATTAAATTCTCCATGTATACTATGCTGAAACCACAGCCACCTCGAAGTAGCAAACCTAGACAAGAAGAAAGTAAGAACACTGGAATTTAATATCATTTCTCCTCTTTCTGTTGTGCTTGCTGTTGCACAGTGTGCTTGGAGCTCCATCTTACACATTTCTTAGGGAGAATGCAGCAGCAATTATCAGAGGGTTACCACTGCTGACAGAGGTATGCAGGAGGGAGAAAAATGAATGGTAGTAGCCAGAGCTTGCTTGTTTTTTGCTATGGGAATGTCAGTCAAATGTCAGTAGCCTGTAACCCTGTAATGAAGCAGCTGCCCAGCTCTCTCACTGTTGCTTTTGCTATATATCTCTGTGTCTTGGTTTGCTTCTGGATTGGAGATTTTTCTCACCTGTTATTTCACAGTGAGAAGAAAGTCAAAAGAAAATTATTACAGAGAGTGCCCTGCCAGGCAGTATCCAGTTGACGTATCGATCAGGCTTGTGAGGGCTCCACTGGACCAGAAATTCTTTGATGCCCGGGTTTGCTGCTCTGGTGTCTGGAACAACTTCTACCTGCAGTAGAAGACAACATTACTCATTTTTATTTTAACAAGGTGCTTGCAAACTGACTGGTCTTTGAAAGGCAAGTCAACAAATTTTAGCCACGTCCTTGGACCAGCACTATGTGGCCTAAAGTGACTGACTGTGAATGACCAAAATTTCAGAAGTAGAAACATGAAGCACTTCCCTTCTTCTGTTTTATTACAAGAGGTCTGAAAACAAAGTCATAGGATTGCATTTAAAAATAGTTTTCTTTCTGAGTGGAGTAAAGAAGCAAGTGTGTTGTGTGTAGAAAGTCTGCAGTAGTTGACTCAGACCTGTGATTCTCCTTCAGCAGTGACTAAGATCACCCTATCGGGGACTGCAGAGCAGTGATTGTCCTCTTCTTGCAGACAGATGGCCTCCCACATTTTATCTGATTGTCAGGAGAAAAGAGAAAGAATTGCAAGGGCAAATTACTATTACTTGGATATGGAGATTTTTGTGTCCTTTCATGCATTGTACTTTGCTTATTGCTACACCATCTGTGATCCTGTTGCTAATAATTGCCCATCAAAGTTCATGCATGGTCACAGCTTTCTTGGACAGTGTGTCTCCTCACACTGGGGGATGCCTTCTTCTGGTTTGATATCAGCCAACATTAGTACAGCCCTGAGACAAATGTGAAGAGAGGGTACACTTTTGGTTTTGTTTCTACTTTTGAAAGGGGCCAGGAATCTCAAGGAGTAAAGCCCTCCTGTCTGATTCTGGTTGCAGCTCAGAACCCAGGCTTTGTCTCCATAGTACAGAGAAAAAACTCTGCAGGGTCAAGACCAAACCCCATCCTAAGCTGCTTTTCCTGATGAAAACGGAAAAATGCTTCAACAGCTCCTTGGATTTAAGAGGACAGTATTACATTTTTTCATGTATAGTCTTAAATAAGTGCATGCAGTTTTGAGTATATATTTTAGAGTGCTGCCAAAAGAGTCACTATATTGCACTAAGTGAATGCAATGGCAAAGAACTAAAGCCTATCTCCTTGTGTCAGATAGGACTGCAATTGGCTAAAACCATTCCTGGCACTATCCTGCATCTCTCCACCTCATTGCTGAGCCTCTGAACTTTGCCTTTGACTCTTCCTCTCTGGTTCTCATACAAGCGTGAAGGAAAAGCACAAACTTAGTTGTTCTTAGGAACATGTCAGGAATGTACTGTTTTCAAGTAAAATGTTATGCAATCCTTCCCCCACCCCATCCCCTTATATAATACTTTTTTTGGCTTGCATATGATCAGCCGGTGGAATTTCATCCATAGGAAAAGCAATAAATCTGCCAGGAAAGCTCATTAGTTTAATTTATTATGATTAAATACAAGGATTGTTCACTTCCCTGTTTCATCAAGGATTATAATCAAGATTTTAAATGTGGCCAGAAGGGACGTTGCAGCTAGTGATTCAGTCTGTAAGACAGAAAGCAGGTCTTGTATAGGAAAACATAGTTAAATATTCAAGCACAGTACGTCTGTGTGTGAATTTGAAATATAATTGCGTAATGATCTTGACATTTAACATGAAACACTTCTAGGAGGGATTCATTTGGGGACGGAGGTTGAATGCCATTATTTTTCCTCTCATTAGTGCTATGTTTAACATATAACCTTTTAATAGAAATATGAGCAAAATAAACAGCAAATTATTTGTGATCCAGAACTGTCTGGACAGACAGATGGGTTTTAGGGAAGATTGTTTTGTGTATTTCTTGAATGACCTAAAATATTTCCAAAGCAAGTTAGTGTTTTCAGGGACCTTTCACATTGTACTCCAACTAGCAAAAAATCATCCCTCCTAAAATTACTGCTTATAGTGCCTGTGACTCAGCATGTGTTTTCTAGCAGTGACTCGTGAGAGAAATGATTTATTGGTGGCTGAGGATTGCATCTTTCTTCCTTACTCTGCCTTTAACTGTTCCCTGAACCTGTGGGTTGAATTCACTCATAGTTTTGTCCTATCATCCTCTTTTTTGTCTTCCTCTTTTCCTTAAAGCTTTCCCAAAGTAATCCCTACCTCCCCTCTGTGTGGGGGAGCTATCAGTGAGGCAGGTGTATGCCAAGGACTGGCGTTTTACCAATTGTTTGTGCGTTTCAGTAGAAAAACAGAGGAAAGTCAGGAACTGCCAGAATGAATCAGACCTGTGATTTCTCTAAACCACCACTCCCTGACATTAGATACATATTCCTCTGAATCATATGAATTTTCTCTGCTGGTTTCTTGTTTCCTCCTCCTTTTTAGAGGTAAATTTAGCACAGTCTGTGGAAGTATGGGAAAAAAAAAAAAATGTAGTAGCAGAATACAATAGGATTTCAGTTGAAGGAGAAACAAATTTCTGGGCTGTTCCATTTTCATAAGGGATTTTTGTTGAAGCCTGAACAGTATAATGACAAGTGCACAACACTCTTTCCACTTTTACATCTAGTTTGGGCACTTAGCACCAGTGACTGTGTGAGCACATTTAGGATGTTTTGGGACATCCTGGAAAAAAAAAAAAATTCAGGAAACACAAAGCAAAGGAAGCACAGAAAGCAAGATTGCTATAGGATTTGAGGCAAGAACTTTGACCCATGATATCCAAAGCTGAAAATCAGATAAACCATGATCAAACAAGAGGATAATATGTGAGAAAGAAATGCAGTTACTTGTTGAATGTCACTTAAGAAGAATTAAGACTGAAAATGAGCAAAACTTGAAGAAAATACCCATATGGAAAGAAAGGATATATTATATTTATTATCAAACGTAGCACATTAAACTTCATTTGTGTTGCAGAGGAGAGTTGACAGAAAAAAATCCAAGAAAATAAGACTTTGCTGGAAAACTTCGGTCTGTGAAAACTTAACTTTGGAGGGTGTAACTTAAGGCCCTGCTTCATCAAAGCCAAAATTTTTGTTCCAAGACCAGCCAATCTCCCCAGATACCTACTAAATTGGTGATTAGGCTACCCCGGGAATGGGACTTCAGATATAAGTCCTTCTGCTGCCTCCCTCAGGGTGGAGGCTTCAGCCCAAGTGTGTGACTGTCTGAGGAAACTGTTCCTGTGGAGGTCTGGGACAGGAATGAAGTGGCTAGTGCTGCAGAGATGACTTCTGGGCAGCCAAGAGCAGTGTGACTGCACTGCTGTCCATCTCACCAGACACCTGTGCTGTGCAGCAGCTGTGGAATGGCCTGCCATAGGGCACGGGGACATGCTGCCCATCCTTCTGTATGGCCATCCTTCCAACCAGCTCTGTTTCTGCTTGAACTATGCAACTTTAGCAGCAGGTCCCATACTCAGCCATCGGTGTCAGGCCCATAGGGTGGGAAATGTGGTTGCCCTTTTTTGTAGACTTTTTATCAGATGGAGCCAGGTGGCATACATTCTACTGCCATTAAAATGCAATTCTCTTCAATGAATCCTCGCATGTAGGCAGGGACTGCCACATTAGATCATTTGCAAGTCCTGTCACCATGTGGGATTTATGTGGAGTGTTACTCAAATGATATATGGTGCAGCCCCAGGAAAATGATGGCAGTGAAGAGAATGTACATTGAATGCATTCATCGACCCTATTCCATCTGAAGAAATGCAATCATTCCCTGACACAAATTTTCTGCCTAGGAGGAGAAGAAGAATCTGTTAGAGTCTTTTGGTAATAGTGGGGTTTTTTTCTTATAATAATGACTGTTAAAAAATAATTGTGTGCATTAAAGTCAATTTTACAAGAGAGTAAATGTCATGAATATATTGGTGAAATATTTTCAGGTTTGGGCCCATGTATCTGTCTGATTAAAGAAAGCTTGAGTTTTTCAGGCAGTCTCACATTTGATGAGGTGGTTGTTATGGCAACAATACATTTTTTATGAGTTGTAATAATGACAGAGCAACATCTTTTAAATTATCAGGATTTAAAGTTACAGCTGCTTTGTTTTGCCTTCCATTAACCCCTTAAAATATTGAAATATTTTCTTGGCTCTGTGGTAACTTCTGTATGCTTTTCTAGAGTATGTAAAAATAAAAAGGATCTTTAAGAAGGTGCATACATCAAACGAATAACAACTTCCATTGTGCATCAAGATTATTGCTTTTTCCATCCCCACGGTGATTACTTTTTGCTATTTTTTAAACAAGTATGTTTCTCACAGTGTGATAGTCTTAAGTGTAGCCAAAGTGCTGGAAGGATTCCTAGGTGTTCCCAAAATTAATACTGATGTTGCAGTAACTTTCAGTTAACCTTGAAGGTAATAGATTTTTGGGTGGCTTCTGGGAAGTTCAGGAAGCAATGGAACTTCAGTGATCCTCATGACTTTCCTAGATATCCCTGCAGGAAACATTTGATTTGATTTGAGGTTTATTCTTCACTACAGCCTGCCAGCATGTGCACCTACTCATGACCACTGCTCACCAAAAGTCCTGATGATACTGCAGGAGTGCAAAGAGAGACTTTTTTCCAAATGAAGGAGGATTTTTGCCTTCTTCAATGGAGAGAGAGCAGGAATTGCATTCACACATAACTTACATTTGTCACTACTCATGTATGAAGCAGAAATATCCAAATATTTCACTCCTAAGGTGTCTCTTAGACCTGGTTGCCCTCAACACATCCAAATCATCCACTTAACCAGACCATCCCATGGCTGTTGGTGACCAGGACAATTTTATTCCTTTGGATGAGATAGACTATCCTAACGAGAAATCATGAGTAGCTTTAAATAAACTAGGCATGTTTAGGATACTTCTGGAGTCAGTTTCTGAGACTTTATTCTGGAGTGTATTCTGTTCACACACAGGAGCACATGTTTTTGGTCTGCACTGAATGCAGGGCTCCTCTACTGGCAGCCTGAGGAACAAACTTTTCAGCTCAATAGTTCTCCTTTCTACTGATGTTGCTAATACCTGAAAAGGAGTTGTGGAAGAATAGCACAAATATAAGTTATCTGTAGATAAAACCAGACATAGAATTCAAGAAGAATCCACTTGTCCTCACTGTTAAGGAAGCCACACATTTAAATTATAAAAAAATACAATGTATAGTTTGCTTTTATGTGTCTTGTGCATCTAAAAAATTGTTTTGCTTGTTTCTGAAAGTATTTGAAAGAATATTTGGTCCTCTATTACTGTCAAACTTCTTTACCCCTTAGGCCATTTGTTGACAAGCTTCCATATATCATTGCTTCTAAACACCTAAGAGACCATTTTAAATGTTAAAAAAACCCGTACCCATCTGTTCTTTGAATAAATTTTAATGAAAAGAAAAAAGGCATTTTTATGTAGAATTTGACCATAAGTGGACTGTGCTTTGTTTAACACTCTTAATCAGCTTTTCTGTCCCCTCCTCCCCTGTTTGAAAGTGAGGTCATACTCAGTACTCACACTCCTTCTGCATCTAAAGAAAAGCATTACTCTTTAATTGGATGAGATTGCTTTTACAAAATAAGAAAAATCATCATCAGAATGAAAAAGGTCCATTACATGGATTTATAATTGGAGGTTTTATTTTCCTTATGCTTTCAAACAAATACTACATTAGCATATTCACTGCTTGAAAAATAACCATTTTCTCATTATCTTCAAGGGATGGATTGTTTGATTGAGAAATACCAGGAAAGACTTTATATGTAGTTTGTGGGTAGAACAAAATATGCCTTTGTCTACAAAATCTGCTTTTAGTTTAGTTCTCAGGACTGAATTAGTAAGTATTGCTCTAGCATGCCTGAATAATTAATTTTGTACCTCATATGATATGAATGTCATCTGATATACACATGAAACTTCATCAGTTTGGGATTTTTTTTCCTCCTTCCCAGACTTTTTTGAAGGAAGACTCTTTGGAATGTGAGACTAAGATATGAAAGGACTGCAAAGCTTTATCTTTGGAGGAAGAGTCCTTAAACGTAGAAGTTACTAAAGCTGGAGTTCCTAAGGCTTTCAAACTTGTTGAAGGATGGGAGTACAGGTTTCTTTTCTTTTCTTTTCTTTTCTTTTCTTTTCTTTGGAATGATTTAGAAAGAAGTAGAATGCATTTTAACAAAGAGAAATGCGAACGTAGGTTGGAATAGTCATATACAGGTGCAGAATGGAGAGTAAGAGCAATGCAGGAATGCTGCAGAGGAGGTTATTAGTTACTAAAGTTCACAAGATGAACATGAGTCATGGTGTTGTGGTAAAGCAAATATCACATTATGGTTCATATAAATTAATGCACTACCCCTTAGATATACGAAGTAATAACATCCTGTGGTGGCATAGCCTCAACTGCAGAGCTGTGGCTTGTATGGGTATTAAATTTAATAAGTGTATGAATGACAAAAAAATTAAAAAAGGATATAAATAAACCATAGAATCATGTAAGATGTAAGATTGGCCACATAAGGTAATAGAATTTGCTGCATTTTTCTTCTTTTCTACAATCTTCTTCATTTTTTAATCTCTTCTCACAGGTTTCCAATTCAAAACTGCAAAAAAAAGAAAATACAAGAAGGAAGATCAATTCTTTTCCACATCTCTTTCTTTTCTAAGACAGGGAATACTAAGTTGAAGAACTGACTTCAGGATGAGAAATATTCTTTTAACAAAGCAACGAAGTGCCAAAATATATTGCCAGGAGAATGCTGGAATCTGTCAGATTGCCTTTAAGAACAGGCTGGAGGGAAATCTGTCAGGAAAGACAGTTGATCCTTAAGGTGAAGAAATAACATAAATAATCTCTTTGGCTCTGTTTTATAGATTTCTCTGTGTATTGTGGTGTGCTGTTTTGACTTACAGCACAATACCACTCATGGCCTGTACAAAGCTAACCAAGTCTGTGTGTTTTGATTTTCTTACACCTTCCTTTATTTGTGAATGTTCAGGAACAGCTAGTAGATCCTGTAGCTGGTATTCCAGGAGATGGGGTAAGTGAATATTTCAAAGAAAAGGATGTTTGAAAAAAATGTACTCATTAAACGACACTAAGACTTTGCAATGAGGTGATGCTATAGAACTGGAACAAAATATTCCAATATACAGACATACTACCTTTAATCTATGGAACCTTAGCTACCCAAATGAAGACAATAGGCAAGTGCGTTTTGGTTAATTTAAAGACTCCACCTTTCTTAGCAATTAGGCATGAATAAACACACAAAATCCCATCCTGCAGCTGAAACAGTCAACTGTAATAGGGGTTTCTCTAGGGTGCTGAAGATGTGCTGTAAAAGGTCCTTAAGATGAGTGGAAATACCTTATTTCAATTTCGTCTACAGTGCCTCTCAGATAGGGCCAGTCCTCTGTATCATTTAGTGAATACTTCACTCACTCTATTTGGTGACCAATTAATCTCTTTCACACCGTTCATTTTAGTAGTAGCACTTCTTTGTCAAGTAGTTCTTCAGTGATTTGGGCAGGTATTGAAAACATGCGCTTTGGCAGTAACTGGAGTACCAGATACTGATAATTCTTTGCAGCAGAAAAAGCACTTTCTCTCACCATCATCCTTGGGATGTGTGAAATGAGGTGCAATGCAAAAGCAGTGAGTTGACCTCCACTTTTCAGGGCTAGGGAATGAGTGAATGCCCATAGAGAGCTGTGGCAGGTATAGGATGTGTCTGTGCACAGGATATGACACCAAGGTCCCTCTGGGCAAGGCTCAGGCATTGGCTTGCCTGCTTGGCTTCAGCCACATGTTCATAGGCTACACAGATAACTGCAGAGGATGGCAGACAGCTGATTTCCTGGGCTGTAAATGACAATCCTTCAGGTATCTACAAGGTGGTTATGGCATCAAGTGAGAGTTCCAAAGATTCCCTTCCAAAGCAGAGCTTTGCTCATACATGGTGGGAGTGTGATGAGGACCACCCCCAAGGACTTGGCCCTTTCTTGGAGGGCAAAGAGGGCATAGATGTGCCTGTATCTGGCTGAAGCTCTTTCTGTTTTCTTTACCTATTTTTCATTTATCTGTTACCTGTTTTTCCTCTCCACCTCTCTTTTTATCTACAGAGGTACTTCAGTTCAACTTGGTGTTTGTATTTTCATGAAGATAATCTTTCTGTTTTGATTTGTATCTCTATACTAGATATTATTTATATTTTTTCTCTTTTCACTTTTCTGTTCTTTTTTTCATTACCTCCTGGTATTTAATAAAATCCTAGGAAATTCAGACCGCAGCTTTCAATTCCTGTGGCAAAGCTTTTTTTCCTAGCTTAACTTGAATGGGTTTCAATATTTTTTGTCAGTGCAATGATATAAATACATGATTTTATGGAAACTTGGTTCACCTCAATGCAGATCATGTGGAAATATTGCTTACTATGAAAATACTAGTAAGACACAATTTAAAAATGGTGATACAGATCTGTTCTACAGTGAACAGGAAATCCAGATCATCCTGTTACCTGAAAAAAGAGTGTGTACAGAGCTTACTTCTTGAGTTATCATAGAATAACAGAATAAGCTGAGTTGGAAGGGACCTACAAGGATCATCAAGTTCAGTCCTGGCCCTCCTCCTGGCCCAGGATTCACACCTTGTGCCTGAGAGCATTGTCCAAACGCTTTTTGACCTCTGTCAGGCTGATGCTGTGACCACTTCCTTGGGGAGCTGTTCCAGTGCCCCACCAACCTCTGAGTGGAAAACCTTTTTCAAATATCTAACCTAAACCTCCCCTGACTCAGATTCATGCTGTTCTGATCTGGATTCTGTCACTGATCACCCTGTTTAAAAAGGGATTAAAATGGACTTGTTCATTATTCCCAATGCTTAATAGTAAAAAATGTCTTGTTTTTAGGTTTATCCTTTTTTTAAAACCATAAATAACAAAATTTAGAACTAGATCTCAAAATTGTCTTTCCTTGTAAAAATAAGGATGCCATTTTAGAACAACTTTTCCCAAGAGCCTGAAAAACATTTATATAATCTGATTTTTCTAAAAGATTGTAATCGTCCTAAAAGTTCTGATGTTAATCCTGCTTCTTAAGTACTTTTCTCCTACTTGGGACTGCTTTTTCAAAGCAGCTCCAAAATACTGAGTCAGCCAACTCCATATGATATCTCACACATATTGAACTTAAAATGTCAAAACAAGATCCATGTTCCTGAAAAACAGCAAAAACAGAATCTTTTTTTTCCAAATTGTATAATTTATCAGTCTCTTTTTTTATCCTGTAGGCAAATAATGAAAAATTTAAGTTTTGTGTGCTTCTGCCTGGGAACTGCTTCACATCATCAAGTGATTACATGCAATGGTATGAAAGGCCAAGCTGTTGATTTCATGAGATAATGTTGTGGCTGTTTGAATTGCTGAGCAGAACCGAGTAGCTTGCTGAGAAGAAATGAGGAAGGGTATTTTCATATTTCCAACTTCCTTAATTAGTTCAGCCAATAGCTGTTTTTGCTTTGCACTACAAGATAACTTTGCACTGTTTTATTTATTCACATAAGAAACATCCTGGTTTTTGGTTCCTTTGACATGTAGCTAGACCTAAGCCTCAGAAGTCATATTCATGTGTTCCATCATCATAAGAGCAGATGATGTTCTATGAAAGAAACAGGAACTGACTTTCAAAGGTGCTGAGCAGAGAATCTGAAAAATCAGATACTAGCAAGGAATCATGAATATAAAACTACAAAATATAAACCTCAATCAACTGCCATGGGAACTGCTTGCACTGAAACTGAAAATATTGTTGTGATAGTTCCAGCACACTGGAATAATGGAACATTTGAAAACTGCTGTACTGAGACATGACTTGAGGTGTGGGAGCCACAATTATTCCACAGTATTAGCTTTATAAGGATATCTTTGATGATCTGTCAGCTCCTGAAGCTGTGAGCAAACCACAGGACACTTCTTGCTGACACCAGAGGCACAGAAGGGTAATTAATGAAAATCTCCAAGTGCTGAAACAATGAAGCTAATGAGATTTTGAAATTTTGCATGCCTGGGGTCAAGACCGTTCATTTTAACCTTCTCCAGAGAGTTAAGAAGGCAAAAGGGATTAAAGCTGTAGAGAGTGAGAGCACCTGAACTGTGCAGACATGAGAATTTGGCTGCCCATGTCTCCCAGATGATGAAGAAGAAGCAGTATCAGGTTTCAAAAAATGGGTTTTTTTTTGTAAGTTACCCTTACCACGCTTTGCATCAGATCTGGCTGGTGGCTGAAGACCAATTGACACTGAAATAAAAGACCAGGACAGGGCTAGTGATCTCTTACAAGGATCATCAATGCAAATCTCAGGGTGGCTGTGACTCAAAAACTGAGATACTCCACAAAACCTCCATCTCTCCATCTTACCCAAGCGGGAAGGAAGATGGGCAGAATCTGAGAAATGACTGTGATGCTTTGCACAGGCCTTAGAGGGATTTGTAAAAGTACGTATTTTGTCAGCCTCCAGTTAATTTCAATATTGGGTACTTATGCTACAAAATGACAATGATTTGCCTGAATGTTACGGTACAAATATATTATAATCATAAAAAGGACCATAAAACCTGCTTATAATAAAAGAAAAACTCTACAAGAAGGTCAGATAATCACTTACTAGAAAAAAGTGGCAGCTTTAAAGTCAGTTGTTGAAAAAGTAGATGTATTTTAAGAAAATATATTAGTTTGGGCATAATTTGTTATACAAAGCTTTCAGCCAAAGATAAAGGGTTTATCCACAGCTAAGTGTACCTTCATAACTCAACTAGCAAAACAATTCCAAATGTCTTGGGTTCCAAATATTCGATTAGGACCTTGAATAATAGCTAAAACACATTTTTTATTTCTTACAGAAGTGTATGGCTTCAAGAGAATAACATGACATTGTCACCACAGGCACTGTGGAGTTCTGAAAATCTGAAAGGATTTTGTGGATTCTATTTATGTGTAAGTTGTTTCCAACCCTTCATACCCACTGAGAGCCCTGTACAATATTGAGAACAGCCTGGAATCCCTGACAAATACCTGGCAGTGCCAACAGCTGGAGTAGGCAGAATGTGAACCCCTGAAATGGAAAGTCATCCAAAAACATGCTTCTTGGATCCCAACTCTCCTTTACTTCCTAGTAGCTAATTAAATATTTGCCATCAAAGTGAATTAATAAAAGTAAGTTAAAAATTAATGTTGGTAAAGTGCTTCACATACTCCTCTATGCAGGGTTTTGTATCTGTCCCTTATGGGCAAGAATAGCTGAACCAGATATTATTTCCACACTGATTTTTTATGCATTTTTGTGATGTGACAAATATTTGTTGACAGTTTGTTACAGGTTGCCATTGTGGACTCATGGGCTTTCAGGAGAGACCCTGCAGAGAGAAGCAGGACATGTAGAAAATGTAACTTCAGCAGAAAAATGGAATAAACTTGGTTGATTTGCAGAGAAGACTGGGATGGAGATTGTGGCAACCTTCAAGTATATTAAAAGAGTCTGCTAAGAGGAGGAGCATTTTCTGGTACTGAATTTAAACAATGGCCATGGTGGTCCAGTTTGAGCATTGATAAGACATATTTATTAAGTATATTTAGCCTCAACAATAAAATGCTTAGCTGAGCTGGAAAATCTCAATTTGGGGATTTAAGGAATTATTTAGACACAAATTGTCAAGACTTCTGTAGATAACTTGGAGTGGGGCAGGGGATGGACCGTCATTTTAATAGAAAGAGAAGCATCTAAGTTATAAGCAAGAGTTTTGCTGTTATGTTTACTCAGGGGGGAAGTGTAGAAAACATAGCATTTCTTCCTTGGGTGAAAAGAGAATAACTTTCTTTGTGTGAACTATTTCTCTCCCCAGCTAGTAATATAAAAAAAAAAAAATCACAATACCCTCACCATTACATTCACTGAATTCAGTAGAGCTGATGGTTGATTTTAGGTCAATATTAGAATTAGTGTAGTATGGTACCTTTTTATTTTAATCTTGTGGAGAGCTGAAGCAAAGGTATATTCAAGGTTGATTAAGCCTGCAAAATTCTTTAATGAAATGCAGAGTAGAAATGCATAATTTTTTTGCAACATATTTCAATTATTTCAATGGGAGGTATGTGTTATAATGTGATTTAGATTAAATATATTCTAAATGTATTGCTATTCATTTTAATAAAGAAAACAAGACAGTCAACGAGTAATTTGGATAGTTAATCATGTACAGAACAGGCAGTTTAAATGAAGAAAACAATGATACTAGAAAGCTGACTCAACTCTTCTACACTTGATGTGTAAGGAGGTAAGAGTCCATGGTACTCAATCAACATCTCCAGAAAAAAACATGTGGAAGACAGAAGAAAAAGCTCCACTTCTCTGTGGTGCTTGTTGAGGACTTGTGCAGATACTTACATCTTATGGAAATGGCTGTCCTTGATTTTCCCAAAGGGGCAGTTCATTCATGTGTCAAATTTTGTGCTCAGCAAATCAAATGTTCTAAGTTCAAACTGTGTATTAATTATGTACTTAACTATTTGCAAACAGTCCATCACGAATTTTAAATTGCTGGCATACTCTGGGGAAACATGAAACTGTGAAGTTTTCTCCTGGAAAACTGGGGAGTATTTCTGTCTCTTCTACTCAAAAACACAACACAGTAGGTTCCTGAGAAATGGTAAACATGACATTGCACTGCTGAACACCCTTTCCTTCCATCACTTGTTACTGGAACTCTGTGTGTTTTGGCAGCCCTGAATGGAATGGATGTATCAGGTTCCAAAAGAAAAGAGGCAAATGAATCCTGCAGATAACTCCATGTTTTTTTAATACCCTATGAATGTTGATATCTTGAGAAATCCAACTGGTTTTGTTTATTGAATAAAACATCCAAAAGTGGAATCCCTGGATTTATGCCCCATTTGGATGTAACATATAACCACAATTTACTCCCTGTGGCGTTTAAATGTTTTGGGTTGTCTTAAAGACCACTGCTGGATTTGTTTGTTTGTTTGTGTGTTTTGGTTGGTTTGTTTTTCTTGTTTCTCCCCCTAAGAGCCAGCATTGCATAGTCAAGTTACCGGTGCACTGGACACTTCCACCTGCAGCTTTCAGCATGGGCTGCATCCATTGGAGGTGCACAGTGGCATTACAGAGCAACAATCCCTTCAGACTTCAACGGTTGAAGTCATGCAAAAGATTTTGTCATTTGTCATTATAATCCAATACAGCAAAACAGTTACCTTATAGGGATGGGGATGGGAAAGGCTTTTATATGATTACATCACAAGATGATAAATGAGAGCAATTTGTGCTCATTATGAGAACAGCATCCCAAAGAGAATGTTGTTATAAATTTTGTCCTGCTCTTCCTTCCTCCACCGCAAAACTATCACAGCAGCTTAGAAATAAGCACGCAGGCTCTGACAACAATCCAGAGAGACGAAAGCAAACCAGTGTAGATTTGTCTGCATATTACTCTAGCAAGAGCATTGAGAATTAGAAAAGTAAAGGAGAAAAACAGAATGATAATTAGGACAAATCCTTAAAATTCCCCCTTTTTATTGAATAAAGAATATTTTTGTTTAGTAAAATGTTCATCTGGTGTGGAAAACAAATAATTCATTTGTGAAGTGGAACAAAATAATATTCTGTAAATCAGACAATGAAAACATTTCATTTGATAAACTGAAACTATTTCAATTTGAATGTAAACCATGAACATTTTAGTGTTTATTACAAATCTGAGAGAAAAATATTTAAAACGTATAATTGTTCTTAAATTTTCTTTTAAGCTAGAGATGTCAGTCTGTCCCCAGCAATTTTGGGTTGACACATTTGCATTTGCAAAAGAAAAAATTTTGGTGGGTAGGTTTCCAATCCACCATATAACTGAGTGAGTACTGACGTCAGCAATTAACTAATCCTCTCTTCCTTTTCCCATATGTATCACTGCAGCAGCAACAACAGACTGGAACAAAATCCTCTGATGTATTTGCTTTCTGTGGCCTGCTAATTGCCAGCTATTCAGCCACGATGCCTTAGTTTGTGTTTCTGTGGTCTGGATTCTAAGATTAAGACCAGGAGCATTCAGTCTTGTATCTTTATGCCCATTTAAAAAGATGTTAGGAGGTCTGCTTTCCTCTTTCCACCCCTATTTTTCTTCTCTACAACACTTTAATAATCTCTCCATCCTCCCTGTATCACCTGTGATATTTACAAGTTGGTCATAGAAAAAGCAATGCAAACACTCTTTGTGCTGATAGAGAAAAGATCAAGGATGAGCTCAAACACTGTGTCTCCTAAATCCTTATTGATGTGTGCTCTGAAGCTGATTGAAGCCATTACTGGGCAGTGACTTGTCAGCGCAAGTAAAAGGGAAGAGTGTGAATTGAACTGGTACTTTCATGGGATAGTCAGCATTAATGGTCAAGGGTCTTGTGATGCTCTTCAACTCCTCCAATAGAGGGCTTTTCTGCTAAATCAAAGAGCTTAAAAATAATGCTGAGGAACTCTGTGAAGAGGGGGAATCAGGAGAGTCCAGAACAAATGGCGGAGCTCTAGGGATGACGTGGCTCTAGGAAGACAGCAATGGGAAGGCAGATCTGTGGGTGCTGATCTCCTATCAGGAGATGGTGTAGAAAAGTAAAATGAAATTATTTCTGTCTGGAAATCGGGCATTAGTCTCATGCCTGCTCTTCTGTTCTGGGGCTCTGCCTGCCCACAGCTGTGATGGTGGGAGCAAGAGGGCAGCAGGCTGAAGGGAATTGCAGATAGTGCATGTTCACATCAGCAGGTTATGTCAGGACATCAGGAGAGTAGTAGAGTAAGATGACAACCTGCACCGGATACTGCAGCTTATTTAAGAACTGATGAGATTACAGCTAAGCAATCTCCCTGTCTCCAACCCCAAATTTTCACATATTATTGCTTCCTTGTCCCACTGAGGTAGGGGCTGAGTGAGTGGCTAGGTGGGCATTTGGACCTTAGCCAAGGTTAATCTGCCACAAAAGTCAGTCACTGAGCTTTATGTATTCCTCTAACTCATGAAGGTGAAGCTGGGGAGAGAAAAAAATAGCAGTTAAAAACTCTTCAGTATGAAGTGGCCTCAGCATGAGATACTGCAGGTCTGGATCTTCTTTCAGGATTTTTTTTTTTGCGACCAGTCAAATACTTCAGCAAATTGTAATAGGTGGTTGTTACACCTGCAGTCAGGGTAAATGCTGTGAATTTCAAAGCATTTAAAACACTGGTAGCAGACAATACCTATTTTTTATTTGAATCTTTCTCTTGTGTATAGTTCGAAACTACCTACATGACACAGTTTATTAAACATCTACTTGTGAGAACAACTGTAATATCATTACTTTTACTTTGTGCCAGGTGTTGTGGACCTAGCCAAGCAAACCTGCTCTAATCATACCTATCACTATTGACCTAAGTGAGCAAGTTCACTTTCCTATTGCCAGCCATATATTTTCTCCTAAATAAATATTTTATTGGTACCTAGCATTTTGCAGTGTTTCCCAATACTGTAAGGAGTTCATGAATAATCAGGTTATTTCTCCTCATTGTAGTTTTAGCTAGTCTGGAAATTTGGCACAGCAAAATATTTTCTGTGCTATTACCACATACACCAATGTATGTTATGAGCTATTGTCCCAATAGCAACACTGTCAAATCTTCTATTTGACAGGTGCCAAGCAGAAAAATGTATTAATTATACTTCCATAATTTCCTCCAAGCCTCCCACAGAACCATAGAATTGTTAAGGTTGGAAAAGGCCTCTAAGATCATCAAGTTCATCACTGCCAAATTGACTGCTAAACCATGTTCCCAAGTTTTTCTGCCTCTTCCATTTATTCATGCTGCAGGCATGTTCAAGGAGCAACACCACTTTATGGAACACAGTACCATAAGAGTATTACCACAGGCACTCAGCCAAAGTATATTTTCTGTAACACATATCTTCTAACCTTTGAATGGAAACTAGTCAACTCTTCATTCCCTCTCAATCTAACCTATTTGTGAAGGTGGAGAAACAACAGAAGCATCAGTGAGAAATTCTTTTAGCTCATACTGATGGTTGAAATCTGGAGAGATAGAAATTAGTGCATGCTTTAGAAAAATAGGCAACTTGTTATGGTACTTAGTTGCTTTTTATTCTTCTTTGAAGCCACAGCTGGAGCTCTTATTTTCAGTAAATTTTTTCTAGGCTTACTCTCTCATGCAGTAGAATAATTGGACTTGTGTTCCCTAACTTATTCTTAACTGTGTGGAGAGGTAGCAGAGAAGATTTGAACCCTGGTCAAAATTTTCTGGATTTAATGCATAATCTACTGATGTTAAAAGGAGAAAAATTGTGAAACACATCAATATGATAAACTCAGAAATAGTAATTAATTAATTTTTCTAGGGAGAGCTCTGTGAAGACTTGGTGCTGCTCTACATTATGCACATATGAAATGCCAGTGCTGCCAAAGTCTGAGAATCCAATTTGTCCAGGTGTGTGCTTGAGGAGGTATACTTACAGCTTTTTACCGGCTAGGCTAGTAGTTCAATGCCTTAGAAAGCCTCCGGCAGCCTAGAGAGGTAGCACGGGCAATCCAGCATTTGAGTAGCTCTAAAAGCAGCAAAATGGTAGCTGCAAATCTAATACCACCAGCAGAGGTAAAGAGGGAGAAATATAGCTCTCAGCTTGCCTAATTTCCTGCAATTAGAAGCTTTCAAAGAAGCAGAAGCACGCAGATGTTCACAGAAAGAGTTGCAAAGCCAAAAGAGGGCGTGCCCCCCTTGGTCCTTTCTTTTATTTGGAGAAGGGGAAAGGGGAGGACTGGGGGCAGACCCGGGCTGACCGGCCAATCAGACACTGCTGAAGGGTTTGAGTTACATTTGGTTTTGCCCACGCTTTGCAACAAAGGGCTTCAGCTTGGGGAGGGGAAGCTTGGAACAGGCAGCAACATGTGCTGTTTTTCATAAAACCTGAAATCCTTCCCATATGGTTACTAAAATTATTTTTTGTGTTGCTTTAAGTGTTGTAAAAGTACTGCTAACTTTTATGGCACCTCAGTTGTGTCAGGATTTTTACTTTCAGTATTCATCTCTAGTATTCATTCTTTCTTATCTTACCTGTCACTCACATCCCGGCTTTAAACTTTCTAAACAGATTCATTAATATTCTTGATATTATAAAAACATGATTATGGAATATGCCTTGCAGGTAGAAGTTAGGGATCAGTAGACCTAAAATTTTATCACTGTTATGTCTGGCTTCAATCAACAGCCAGAAATGTGTGACATATAAGTATTTTTAGTTGTTTTTATGCTGTATTATTTTGATCTATAAATTGATACAAACTCCAGTAAAGATGCTTTCTGCACTGAAGAATGACAAGTAGGCATCAGAAGCTGACAGGAGACTTTAACGTCTTATGCAATCATTTATGAACAAGTTAGGTATGGAAAATGACTGCAAGTCCAACTGAGACTTTCACATCCATAAGTAAGAGAAAACCTTTCAATTAAGATGATGGATGAACTGTTTTTCTTGTTTAACAGAACAGAAAAGAGTTTTAGGATTAAAAAAAGAACTGGTCCAACCCTTCCTGGAAGTCTTGAAAGGGGAAATGGTAGCAGATATGATGACAGAAGATGCAGTGCAGCAGCAGAAACCAAGGGGCATGTCACATGTCAGTTGAATCAGAGTCCTCTTATGCCAATTTTGAAGCAATAAAGGCTTTCAGGAGTATAGTAGGATCTACATATTTGTATCTCAGTGGTCAAAAGGAGAACACCAGTTCTGTGTATTGAGTGAGAAAGTACCACTGAGAGGATGAGATCCAGTGCTGGAGAAGGGGTTTTGTACCTAAGTGTCCCATCCTAAATCTCATAAAAATAAAACATAAATTGTTTTGAAAAGAGAAGCAAAAAGAAATAGCTCTCCTTAGTGCAAGTTATAAAGCATTTTTGTAACATGGGACTTATCCTGGAGCAGCAACTAGTGTAAAGGGTCTACCTCTGGAGCCTTCTTGGTGTTACAACATTCTAAGATCAAATACAACTTGGAGGTAGAGTCTTGTGACTGACAGCTGAAAAAAGGAAACAGTGGATTTTAATTATAACTAACAATAAGCTAGATGTGATAAACGGGCAAAAAAAATTTTAATAAATATACATGTAGTGGGTTCAGTTTGTAAACTGGGCAGAAACACCAATTAAGTGTAGTGGTTTGGTTCAAAATCCATTACTTATTTTGCTTCTGTGAGATAGGAATTAGGAGAAAGCAAAGCAGGCACAAAACTTAAAAGAATATAAAGAAGTTTCAATGTCACAGTGAGACAGCTGCCCAGGATGGTTCTATGTTCACATGTGAGAGTCCCTTCCCTCGTCTTACAGCTTTCCCCACAACTGTTTTTGAGGGTCCAATCTTGAGCTAATGGGGTTGAGCTGTTCAGAAACAAAAAGTTCTCTTCATCCATCTCTGGGAGCATCTTCATCTCTAGGAACAGAGGTCTTCTTCTTTCCTGGGAGCAAGGGTGTTCATCACTTTCATCTCTCTCTGTTCAAGATGCTCATCAAATCACAATTACTTCAACATTTGCTTGTTTCACCACAGGTACTTTTGCTCAGAATTGCAGTTTGAATGCTCCACCCCCCCATGCTTTCATGAAATTACAGCAGGTACTCTGATGTATCACAGTTCATCACCATAGCTTTACAACAGAATTTCAGCTTCTAGGCTTGAAGCATCTCCTCTTTCTCCTCTCTCAGGGTTTCAGCTCTTCCTTCTTCACTGAATTTGGTGTCTTTAGGGTGTTTTCTTCACTTGTCTTGACCTTTCCTTTGACTCGGGAGAGGATTGATGTCTGCAGGCTTCACCTGTTCTGGAGGAATCTTACAGCATGAAGAGAGTTAATCTCACCAGAGCCCCACAGCTGGAATTCCCTTATCGCTGTTGGTCACATGAGCTTTGCCGGGCAGCGGCCTCAGATGAATTTCAGCCGCACTGGGTGAGGGCCGGCCTGGCCAAGCCACACCGCGGGGCCGCCTGCACGGAGCAGGGCTGCGGATGGAACAGGGCTGCGGATGGAACAGGGCCACACCAAGCAGGGCCTGGCCTGGCCCAGCTGGGCCGTGTGGGCCCCCGAGTTACCTGTCCAAAAACTGGAAGCAAGAGAGTTTTCCCAGGGTTTGTTAGTTCTTAAATGTGGACCACAGAGGGGTGGCTTAACAAAGTTGCCAATATTCAAACTAGCCGGTTGATTGGTTCTGTCAGGTCCAGAGGAAGTTGTAAGCACCTCTTTGCAAAAGAATCACTTCGTAGCTGATGGAGCCCTCCTTAACTAAAACTCAAGCTATTCTAAACCATGACAATACAATAATCACAATATAAGGTAAATACAATATGTATGGTTATATACAATGTAATATTTGTATTATTATCACCAATGCCTTCCTGCAGTCCCAATCTTTCTCTTGACGATGTTTCTTCTGTAGAAGCCTGGTTTTGTCTGTACTTGTAGGTTGCTCTTTATTACATCTGTATAGAGCTCTGTACAAGACTCCCATGATGTGTTGGGAAGCCTTGAGGCTTTATTGCAATTTGTAATAAGATAGAATTAGAGTCCAAAATAAAATCAGCAAGAAACTAGCCTTTAAAGTGAAATGGGTTAACTAGTTTAATAGTGCAAGCTGGGAGCAATGCAGGAAGTAAACACCTTAGACTGAGGAGAGCAAATTAGGTTCTTTAAACTATTTTGATTTTAATAATCTCTTTATAACAATGGCAGAGCAATTTTTTAGAAAGTATGATATTTAAGCTGACAATGATCCTTTAATAGTCTACCTATACTTGCTGTTGCTGCCATCATCTCTTTGCTACTCTTAAATATCACTGTCCCCAAAATGCCTTTGCTCTCTCTGCTGTATTGAGTGTGCTGTCTTACCAAATACCATTGGCTGGAATTTTAGCTGCAAAGCTCCTTCTTCAATTCCTCTCTTCCAGTAAAGAGAATGGCTGAACTACGGATTGCGGCAAAGCTAATCTTAACTGGGCACTTGCGGCCAATGCTTGCTGCCTCTCCTGTCACATCTCGGGTGCTGTGGCAGCTGCTAGCCACTTAACCTCTCTTTTCCTGAAGGGGCCTTTATAGTTGTCCATTTGGAAACTTTATGTAGATTTGACCTCTTGTTTGTCTTACAATGACCCCAGATTTTTCTCTGAAAATATTTGTACATTTTAGGAAGAGTTAATCTCCTGCTTTCCCTCTGTTCTTTACTCTTTCAGTTCGAGTATCTTCTGTTCAATTACCACTGTCACTAATAATGTTGCACAAGAAGGAAAACTTGTGCTGGAAAATGTAAGAGGAGCACAAGTCTCAGTGCATGACCTTACATGGAGTAAGAGATGAGCACTGAATCAATGCAGCTTCAAATGGGAAAGCTCACTGTGCAGAAGGGACGGGTGGAAGGCCTGGCCTTGAACAGAGCCCCATGGGACAGCAGCCATTTCTGGTGTCTAAACTGGGTGACAAATGCCTCTCAGAAGGGCCTTCATCCTTGGGGATTGTTGCTGCTTTATGTAGTCTTGCTCTCCCTTTTATTTTAGCTCATCACAATTTTTTTATGTATTCTGTCAGCTGTGTTCTTTAAAAGCTCCTGGAGATGTCTTACAGCATGATCTCATTCATTCAGCACAGCTTACATCTTTCTTTGGCATTTCTTCAGCAGCTTGACAACACAGCTGTCAGAACAAAGCACTCTGCAGAACCACCTTTTTAATGTGTAAGCATGTGTATGTGCACACACACACACACAAACACACTCAAATTTAAGGTTTTGATAAGTATCCCCCAATGTCTTATTAATAAAAAATCACAAAAGAATATGTGGTTAAGCACTAAACACAGGCCTAGGAGGGAAACAATGTCCCTAATCAGAATATTATCTCTGTTCTCATAAGGGAGGGAACAGGAGGGAGAAATAGAAGAGCCCTCACCTCATGAAAACATTAGGAGTAGACCCAAGCACCAGCTCAATTCAGAAGTCAAGCATGTATCATGTGTGTAATGATTTTTTCTGTATTATTTTTAATGAACAATGTAGCTTCAGAAAGGTGACAGATTTACCATTTGGGTGTCCTTTATTAGTAAATTAAGGTCCCATTGTGTGAAGCATTGTAAATGTGTATCATAAAACAGCGTTGCTGATCTGCCCTGAGGACTTTACTGCCTACAGAGCCAAACAAAGAGCTGCAGAAGGGAAATAAGTGTTTAAATGGAAAAGCAAAAATGTCTCTGATCCAAGCCTTTTATCTGAGTTGCTAATGAGCTTCTCCATCTTTCTCATTTCCCACATCAATTCATTCAGAAGGATGAGAAAGTATCCTGTTACAATGTGGTGAACTTCTGGCAGGTGTGTTTGGAAAGACTGGTTAGTATGTTGGCTTCTGGTCACTGGAAGACAGAAATCCTTCACTAGACTGGACCAGATTTTTGTGACTGAGTAGCACCTGTTAAGATGCATCTACATCATCTGTGGTATGATATCTTGTAGTTTTGCAAGTTTTACAATCACCCATTGGAAGCCTAATGAAGAGGTTATCTAGGGGTTATCAGTTCTCCATAATGTTTCATCACTCTACAGGAAGTTTTTGGTGTTAAGTAATCCAAACTGCTAAACCTTATAACATTGCCAAATTTCAACTGACCATGCCAGGACTCATGGTGGCACAAGGTCTTTAGAGCCAAAGTACTTAAGGAGAAGATGTTTTGAAAACTGTGTGTACTAGTTTGAAAACAAACCAGTGGGAGGCACCAAGTCAGAATAACAATTTAATGGAAATTAAAGAAAAGGAAGAAAAAAGTAAAAGAAAACACTGTCAAACTGACAGAGTCAAGGTACAACCTGACACCCTGTTAGGCACGGTGGTGGTAGCAGTCTGGTAGAATGGTGGCTGCAGTCCTCTGAAGCAGTGATCCTGTAGAAAAGGGTCTGCTCTTCCTCAGAAAGTCCAGTGGTGGCTGTGTAGCTCCTGTCCTCTGGAAATCCAGTGGGAAGGGTTGTCTCTGGTGGTCAGAGTCCCAGATTATATCCAGGACGGGATGCTTGGTTCCTCCCTCTGGGTGGAGCATCTCAACAATGGAGTAATGAGTCATGAGGCCAGGTGTTGATTAGGCTCATTAACAGAAGACAGTCTGGAGGGAGTTATCTCTGAGTCATGCAGCAGGACAATGATGGGCCATTAACAGAGAGGTCGTCTGGGGGGAGGAGGCAAGGAAACACTGCCCCACCTGGTTTCAACAGCTCCTGAGGATGGTAATAGAATACACTGCAACCCAGGACACTGTGGGATTTTTCATACTGAAATATCAAAAAAATATACAAAGTGTCATTTGGTTTCCAAGCGGGAGAACCAATGCCCTTCCTCAGTAGTGGCTGTTCAGCAAAAATCAATACTGCTGGAAGATAATTAGTCTTGTAAATCTTTGTGCAGAGTTGGTGAAACATGACATCTCCACTGAAACCAGTGGCAACTTCTCTGTTGACTGATGCATTTTCATCTTGAGCAGTGCAGCCTATTATCTGAAAGAATTAGATCTGTAGATAGAGAGAATTTATAAGAATAAAACCAGAAAAAAACTTGAGAAAGAAAAAAAGAGCAACAAATCCACTGAGAGCACAAGGAAATGGCCTTTTAGTAAGTTACCTTTATACTTCAGTATTAATGTTACATCATTCTGTTTGCTGTACTTTGCACAGTCTTAGAGAGCTATGACATATTTTACACATTCTGTACTTTCCCCACTGCTAATGTCTCTTCTCCCGTCTCACAGAAAATATTAAAATTATTTAAATATTTCATGTTGTAGAACCCAGCAGTAGAGTGCAATATGTGTAGACACCCTTGGGAAAAGGATTTTAATATTACTTTTAGAATCACAAATTATTCATGGAGTGCAAATAACAAACTGGTGGAGAGCACAATCTGTGGTAAAAGCACTTACCTTTTCTTAACATTTTCCAATGTAGTTGGCATTGACAGATCATCAGATCTTTAGTGCATTATTTATTAAATGTTTTAGCATAACTTTTAAATATTCAGTGAGCACTTAGCCCACAAAAGACATGGCTGACTGAACATGCAGTGATGCTGATGATGGAAGCCTGTTCCACAGTTTCTCTAAACTACTGGCACACGCAGTCTGTGTTTTAATAGGGACTATTTTTCTCTTGCTTGTATTACTGATTCCATCCTTCTGGGAATTGTGACTTACGCTTCACTGTGTTGAGAACTCAACCCAATATTTTATGGACTGCTGTGCATGGCTTTACTGTATTTAACAGTGAAGATTAAAAAACATTGAAAGGGTTGCACTGGTTAATGTACCAAAACTAAAGTTGAAGGAAATGCTTTTTCTAGGCTAATTTATGGTTTTCTAGGAAAGTAAAACATGAAGAGCCAACAACTTCAGTAATTTAAAACAATGAAATACACAAGAAAATAAGCAAAAGCAGAACACATCCTTCAGTGAGTGCTCTGTCTGCTCATTCAGTTTGTCCCGACACATTGAAATGAATAGACTGTATATTTCTGAGAACATAATCTCCTTAATTTAATCTGTCTCTAGTTCTTCAATGTTTTATGGCATTTGGAGATTGTGCCAGGGCAATATTTCAGACCGACTTCAAAACTTTAGGAAACCCAGATCCCAACTTTACTGTTTTCTTTTTTTTCATTTTTATTTGTTTGTTTTTTAATAAATAATCCATTCCCTCCATTTCCCAACTAGATTCCCTTTTTTTGAGGAATAAAGATAATCACTGCACTTTAGGTTTATTTCTGACACTAGTTTGATATAGATTGTGCAACCATCAACCTATGACAAGCCCAAAAGGTTGATAAGGGAGCATTAGAGAGGAGATGCAACCAAAAATACCAGAAGAGAAATCTCAGTGTAGAGGTTGGTTCCTTTTGTGAGTAGAAACTGTTGTAGCCTGAGCCTCCAGCAATCGCTAATTCAGTTCCCAGGGCTGAAGAGAAGACAACACCAGGACTGCACAGGATGGAAGGAAGCTTTGGGCTGAAATGGTCGATGTGCCTGATAGCAAGGCATGTTTGAGGGGTGCACGCCCACATCCAAGCTGCTTTCGTCGGTCACATTGAGTTACCTTCTACCAGGGAACCTCCTGCCTTGTGACTAATACAATTAGACCTGGTGTGCTGCAGCCTGGGAAATTAAGAGCCCTGAATCTGAAGACCCAGTTACTCTATTTAACTGTCAGTAGAGAAGACATTAGAGAGAACTGTCTGTATCCAAGGGAGTTTTTGCTTTTCCATCAAGAACAATCAGCTTTACATGATCCTTACCAGGCCAGCACACGAAAGATAATGAATAAACAAACTCTCTCAGAGAAGTAATACTCACAGAACTGCTGTAAAACTGTTGTGGGTCTTCCTTTACCATAAAATTTGCAATTTGGGATTTGAGTTCAAAATGTCATTTCCACCAGGATGCATGCCTAAATCAGTGCACAAAGTACTTCAGTATTGCTAAACCTCACCTTTAAGCCAGACTTCTTCAGAGCTTTTATTTTCTTTCTGCTGAGTATTGGCAGATGTCAAGACCTTGTTAAAAAAACCTCAGTGATTCAGATGGACACCTTATTAGCATAACCTGCTTCATTTCATCTCTTGAGAGAGTCGTTGAAGTGTGGGTGTCATACAGTGTATAAACCTATCCCAGTTTAAATAAAGTCAGCGAAAATGCCACAATTTTATTCTCAAGAAAAATTCTGTACATAATCATTGCATGGAAATAAAAAGTCATGGGGTTTAAGAGGTCATTTAGTCCATGCCATTACAAAAATGAGGTCAAAAAAATACAGACACTGTCCCTAACAAATTTCAATCTAATCAGTCTTAAAATCTCCAATGGAGAAAATTCCTCAATGCTGCTGTATATATAGCTGTATATATATATATATATATATATAATATGCATGTGTATCTACATATTTTTGGTGTGTATAGTTCAGTGTAAAACTGTATTTATCATTAAAAAGTTTCGCAGCAGCTAACCATAATATCCTATGTTTTAAATCCAATTAGTTTCTTCCTGTCATATCCCTAGTAAATTTGAAAGAAACTGTAAGAGTTTTCTTCACAGAAGCTTTTCAAACTTTAGAAGCAAATCAGTGTGCTTTCCTTCCCCTTCTCTTTCCTAGGCTGGGGAAGCTCCTCCAACCTTTCCTCCCAAGCTGTAGTTTCCAAGTCTGTTATCATTTTTCCTTCTCTCCTAGAAAACAGGCTCCAGACATGTGACCTAAATAGCACCGAGTAGGGCAAAACAATCACTTCCACTATGGTTGGGTGTGTCAGTCCTGTTAATACTACAGGGCTCTGGATGCTTTGATGGGACCATTGTACTGTGAAAGAAAACCCCAAATCAGTGCTTACTGCAGCTCCCACATTTTCTGTAGCAGATCTGTTAAGTCAGTTTGGGTAGCACTTCAAACAGGAGTGGATTTGAACAGCCTGTGCCATGTTGAAAAACTCTGGTTTGTTTTCTTAATATTTTCAAAACCATTCCAAAACCTGTTTTACTGTGGATGCCTACTCTCTTATCAAAATCAACTGCATTCACAACCCCTATTTATTATGAACACAGAAGAAAAGATTATATGATCTATGTCTCCTTAACCTTTTCAGCAAGTTATTTATTCTCATTTCCTCTTTTATATGAGCCAATCAATATTTTCAGATGCTTAGAAAGTTCCTAGTACAGCTATTTTGATCTCCTATTATGATTTCCATCTTTTCTCTCCCCAATGGAATGATATAACATTATACTTATATTGTAGTTGTTATTTTTTTTTTAATTTGCCAGTTCCTCGGATTTGTTGTTCCCTCAGGTTGTCTTTTCATCTCTTCCTGTTCCTTCAGTTGTTGAATTCTCCTTTTTGATTGATGGCCTACTATTTTAGTGCCCTATTCTGGCTTCTTCCTATATTCAGCTTTTTTTATAGAATACAGCACCCTCCCCCCACCCTGGCTGCTTGCAACATCTTGCCAATAATTTTTGTGTCAAAAGAACAGGAATGGCAAAACCAAGTTCTTATTTCTCAACTAAAATAAATATATAAATAACCACAAATATAAATATATAAAATAATTAATATAATATAAAGGAATACTTAACTATAAATAAAATATAATACACCCCTCCCACCGATAAATCTGTGCAGCTGTACCCCATATAATTTCTGCCTTAAATTTTTATTTTAAGTTTTCAAATTCTGTGTGGTTACAAGGGTCTCTGCTGACAATGTGCATATATTGTTTAAATGCTTCCAGACATTTCTGGGAGTTTTGATAACCAGGTTGGAATAGATGGAATCATTGTGCAGGCTGGCATTTTGACTTGGAAGGCAGTTGGGACTCAAGAGGAATGCAAAGGGGAAGATGACATAAAAAATGAGACAAGCCAATGCCAGGAATCCTTGAATGTTTCTCCTATTCCTCTCCCCATATCTCCTGCTACATCCAGTAGAAAGCAAGGATCCTATCTGATGTTTCAAACCCTAACCAGCAGGTAGGGTGATGCATGAGGAAGGTAGGAATTAACATCAGAAGAAGCTGGACAAAGTTATGGCACTCAGAGCCAGCCAGAGCCTTGAGGTGACTCTGCCTAAGCAATTAATTTAAACCAAGCATGTTAGCAGCACCAGATGGCCTTTGAACAACAGGAAGAGGGTTTTACTGGAACACACACTGCAACATGGAACATTTTAAACTAGGGAAAGCTGAGGCTGAATCAGGATACGAATAAGAGGGGGAAGCACAGTCAAGTACTGCTGTGCCTTTGTGAGATAGATCCTCACCTCCAGGTTGTTCCTGGGCCAGAGGCTGAATGACTGATGCCGCAGCTGTTTGGTGCAACAAATGACAGAGTTCTTACTCTGGGTCCTGACGACATGCCTTTCTCCCCATGTATAGTACCTGCCTGTTTACTGTCTCCCTGCTCTGTCTAGGACTCTTTCAGTTCCTGCCTCTGCCTCTCCGGCTTGTTATCCCTGCTGCCTCATCCCTGTGGGGGAGGGGGGGTCCTCCACCAGAAGGGAGCTTTGTTGTTTGCAGGGACAGAGGAATTTCTCCTGTCTTTTGAGGCAAAGGCAGCTTTCCTCTGGTCTGCCCATGCACAGCATTTTGGCAGAACAGGTGCGGAGCAGATGCTCTCCTAAGCTTAACTGAGTGTAGGACATAGAGCAGACACTGTCCCTCGTCCCCAGGAGCAAATCTCTCATGCTCATAGCAAGGCAGGTGTTGTGTACAGCTGTGTACCAAGTAACCAGTTACAGAATTGATTTGTCATGCTGACATTAGTGGCTGAAGTGGCACAGATGCCTTACACATCACCAGAGCAATGTCCCCATTCTCTACTGCCTGTTGGCCTGTGTAAAGTGTCCCTTGCTCACTGGCTGACCACGCAGCAATCACATGCTTGTTGGCCAGCTGGCTGCTGCCATCCCCTCCTCAGTGGGCACTCTAATTTGGTACCTACTACTGATTTTATGATGCCATTTGTCAAATTTGACTGAAAGTGGCTAGTGAGCTCAAAAACCACTGAGAAGGAGGGACTGATAGCTCAACAGATGAATGGGCAGATGGACAGTAAGTGTTACAGCTTAAGCCTCCTTTTCATAGCAAGTCAATCTGAAAATAATGCAGAGTGAGACAAATGATTCCTTTTCCCCCCACCTAGAGACATTAATCAAAATGAACACCTATGAAAACTTCATGCTATTTTTTTGGTATTTTTTCTACAGACTGAAAGAAAAGAAACAAAAGCTATTTCAAGCCAGACTAGTGCATTAATTTACAATGAACTGGGTGAGTTGCCTTTGAGTTGCCACAAAATATATCTTTGCACTGTACATGATCACAGTGCAAACTACTGAGAAAACTGCCTTTCTTGCCACTGTCACACTTGCCACTCTACTTCTGCCTGTGAGAATTTCAGTTTATCCCTGACTGTGGGGCAGGGAGTAGTGAAGAGGGATGGGTGAATGATCAGAACTATCTGGAGAGAAGGTATAGAAATATAATTTAAGTGGAAAAAATCCAGATTCCTTGAAGGTTAAATGAAAATGTCTGTGACCTAACACAATGGGTTTGGTACCCCAGCATGTAGGTATCCTGACTGTATTCCTGATTTAGTTATTTGTGCAATGCCTAAATGCCAAAAGCAATAATTAAAATTCATATAAAGATTCTGGTCTTATCTAACAAGGATGATTCACCAACAGCCGTGGGACCTGTCAGAGAAGATTGATGGAGAACTTTCAAAGACCCTGAAGTGCCCTGAGCACTGTACAAAGGATAGACTAAGACCTTTCATCTGAGGCAAAGAGAAATACATTACGTACTGCACATCTATTTTAATTGATTACTTTAATCTATGAAAGTTCTAGGTCTGTTTTGAACTCCAGGATTAAAAATATCTGCACTTATCAAAGATAAAGATTTGTCAGATACAAAAATTCCTCTCCATTCAGCCTATATGCTTAATTTCACATCCCTTTCTTCTTTCCTCCAGTGAGTTATCTGCAATACAGGAAAGTCAGCAAAGAAAGAAAAGCCTTTTGTTTCAGTATATCTTCCAGCAGCATGAGGTTAGGAACCTGCTGCTCAGCCCTGGGAGAGAGGAATGCATCAGCTCACTGCTCGGCAACACACAGAATGTTGGTCGTGCTGACTACCTGAGGTATCAAATCTCCAGTATAACAATAATCATAGGGAGAAGAGGTTGCAGCACTTGGTTTGTCTTTCACAAGAACCCAGGTGAATGCGTATAGGCTACTTACACATGGGATCAAAGGCAAGTGAAAATCAATCATGGTAACATTATTGATTGATGCTGTCTTCACAGATACCTTTCACTGGCATTTTTTGTGTAACCTTTAGACATCAAAGGCTGGTCACACATGGAAATGGGCTGCGACAAGCTCTTTATAAAGCTCTCTTAGGATAAAATTTATAACCCTGCGGAAATCTTTGTTGGGAGGTAGCTAAAACGTAAGAGGGGAAGGAAAAAGGTTTACACTTTATGCTCTTTCAAAATAAAATCTCTGCTAATACATGCTATTTCCTAGGGGAGCACCCTTCCAAGGCCATCAACCTGGCAAAGACAACATTACTTCAGTTACAGATGCTCATAATTCTTTGCTAAAGAGAGATTTCTGTGTAGTATGTGCTGACAACTGAAACCAGCAGAACTTGTTAATCATGGGATGATTAACTTTTCTTTGAACTCCACTTCTCTGTTTCCATATTCCTTTCCATCTCCTCTCTTTAATTTTCATTTACCATCACCTAATTTCCCCAAGTCATTGGATGTATGGCATTCTGATAAATCTTTGCTGAAAGGACTAAACTCATAGTGCCTCACAGATTGCTGCTGCCGTTTGCAGAGCCTTAATTTTGCAAGCACGAACATGGTGATGGAATGGGTCATCGTATATCTTATTTCACTGCTCCTAGGCCAGGAGACAGAGCTAGGTTTGGTGAGTATTTTTTGCTGCACCCACTGCAGGCCTCCTCATCTCTGTTGGTCTCAAACTTCCCTGGTGTCTGTGTAGGATGTAAGACACTCACAATCACCTGTTCAGTCATTCATGCAGAGATTTCATGACAACAGATGAAAGGGAGGACTGTAATATGTACTTCTTCCTTTCCTTCCTTCAAGAGCTGAATATTGCAGAAATACCATGCTGGTGATGAAACTTCATGTTTTTACCAGCATGGCCCAATTTGATCTCCTAAACTTTCAGAATGGTTATAGAAAGTAACTGAAATTACTTCAGATGACAGGCAGAGATTTTATGTCAGAAAGGAAGGAAGGGCAGGCTATATTGTTTTACTTGTAATTTGAGCATATTTCACGTGGGAATCATTGACAGGCAAACAACATAGATGCTCTTGGGGCTATTTTCAGTCATTTGTTTCGAACTAGAACAACATAATCTGTTGACTTTATTTGAAGAAGACTTACAGACCTCTTTGAGCTTTCAACCAGATATATCAGTGTCATGAAAAGAGGCAATTGTCTAAAGTTCCTCACGCAGGTCAACCCAGTATTTGCTCCAGAGGGGGACTTAATAATGGTACAAGCTCAGACAAAATTTAACAGAGGATAAGCAGGAAATAAAGAAGCATCAGCTCCTATCAGTGTTGCTTCCTGCTAAAGGGAACAACTGCATGCTGTTTTCTTCTTCCATTTTTTCCCATACCTATTTCCAACCTGTTTCCCATCAGTTACAGATAATCAGTTACAGAAATGTATTGCTGAAAATTACAGGATTATTTCTCATTTACTTCCCTGAAAAACCTTCAAACTGTAAGAGAAAAAGTGGGGGGAGAAGATGCCAAACCAAATTTCCTTATCTTTGTCTAAATGAAAAATGCTCTGATGTTTGCTAAACCTCCCAAAATCAGAAAAGAAACTCATGAAATATTCAACAAATTAAATAAATTAACATTCAAAAACTTGAAATAAATTTTTTGACAAGATGGTTCATACTGACAAATTTTCAGAAAAATTTACTCTTCATTGTGAAATTCAGCCCAAAATATAGGACACCTCCTGTGGAAAAAACCCCTTGTAGCAACATGTATTGAAGCAAGGTATGAACAATGCCAGAGCGGGGTCTTTGGTCTGAGCCTGCTCTGGGAGTGGACATTACATTGTGAACCACGGACTGGAGACTATTAAAGTAAATAGACTCAAAACAAGATAGATTTGGAGTCAATGTGACATTTCCACATTGTGACACTGTTTAATCTTTCTGTTGAAGATACCTCCCTCTCTGCAGCAGTCTGTGAGACCCAGCTCTTCAGATGTTCAGTTATTCAAGACAGGGAATTTCTCTGTCCTAACTTTGAGCGTCTTACCTGGGTGTTCCAGTTTGGAGACGAGTTGTCTCTGGACACTTGAGGCAACAGAGGGAGGGAAACAGTCTCTTCCGTAGGGCACACCAGAGACTTCTGTGCCTACATGGGGTCCCTTTTTCTCTGGGGAAGCCTTTTTTTTTCCTTACCCAGAGAAAGATTAGGGAAAACAACTTTCTGAGCACTTCAGGTAAGTGTTTAGCAGCCGGTGTCATGAATGCTTCCCATGCTGCTTATTAGCAGTGCAAATCTGAGACAGTTTCCCAGTTTTAAAATCTTCCATGGATTTGGCTTTGCTCATCTTCCACATCTCTCTTTCCCAGCCCTTTTCCTGTCCCACTACAGACTTTGCCAGGCTACAGTGGGGCTGCCTTTCCCTGCAGCTTGTGCTTCACAGACTTTCTTCATACGCCACTTTAGCATCTCACTGGTACGCCGCCTGTGAGGTCCCTGGCTGCCACATCTTTGCACTTCTGCCTCACTGTTATCAGTTTCTGAACATCTATTTTCTTAGCTTGGGAAATCAATCTGAACAAGTTTACATATTAGATGAAATGGCACTGTATTGCCCTAGTATTAATACATCTTCCTATTTGGTTTAAGAGGCAAATCTGTTTGAGCAGTCTGATGAAATGTACTTAGAAGGAAGCTTGAATGCAAAATTGAAACTGTAGGATAATACTTAAAAAGAAAGAAAAAGAAGGTAATCTGAATGCAGGAGACAAGGATTTTAAAAGAAAGAACTGCTTAGGCCAGGTCATTTGATACTAGTGGTAATAAAGCACAAGAAACAAACTCTTATGTTATATTATTCTAAATGACAATCATAGGAGATAAAGAATATATATATGTTGTCCGGAGGAAGGATGAATAGTCAGAGAAGACAATAACAGACACAGAATTTCAGTTATATCATCACCTTATTAGCACTTCCAATTTATTCTGAAAGCATAGAAATGAAACAGATACTTCTTTCCAGCTCCCACTACTCCCAGATCTGGTCATGGAAATTTGTGTCTGAATCTTAATTCCCTTCTGAAACCTCAGTTTGCTTTTCACACAATATTTTCTTTGTTTTTCACACAATGTTTCTAAGGAGGGTCTGGGGTGGGTGCTTTTGTCAAGCCTGTATTTGCAGCTATAGTATGGAGAAACTATGGCCACTACATCTGACATAAGAAAAATTGCACATGGACCAACTCCTCTCTGGCTGGTATTGTTTGCTTAAAGTCAATAACTGGCATTTGGGAAAAGAAGAGAAAAAGTCTCTGCCTTTTGTTTCAGCCTTTCCTTTTGCAGAAGAAAGGTTATTTGTGTTGTGGAGCTACTAAAGCCAAGCTGCAAAGGGAACAACATATCCTGGGGTCCTCAACTGAATTAAACTTCCTTTGTTATGCATTACTTCCACTTTCAAGATACAGATGCAAACTTTAGGATAAAAATCCCGCATACCCCTCAAATTTTGTTGCACTTGGATCCCCTTCAATCTCATAAATTTCCACAGAGTTCTCCTTTTGCTCCTTTTAGAAGATTTGACCACATCTCCA
This sequence comes from Coloeus monedula, assembly GCF_965178545.1. Taxonomy (NCBI): domain Eukaryota; kingdom Metazoa; phylum Chordata; class Aves; order Passeriformes; family Corvidae; genus Coloeus; species Coloeus monedula. The sequence goes on from NC_138781.1 coordinate 110,068,409, forward strand.
TATGCGTGGTCAATGTTTATGGTGTGTTTTACTAACGGCATGACCAGACCATGAGTAGGGGACTTATAGCAAGAGTGAAGGAGCTACAATTTCGTAACATTCTAGAAGATCTAATTTTGATTTTTATTTCAAGGACTTGCAGAAGAATTTTGTATAACATGGAAAAATACTGTTAGTGTTCTGGAAAATAGAAAGAGAAAATGTATTTTAATTGTGGAGTAGGAGACACCACTAAAACCAGTCTTCCTGTTAATTTTTTGTAATGCAGAGTTATGAAATAGTGCTGAGACAAGTTAGTGCAGCTAAATTTTGGGCCTAATTGATGCAAGTTTTCACCTGCAGGAGCACATATTATCGGGGAAATGATATCTTGTTGATTTTATTTTCCTATTTCATGCATCTTCACATCCTGCAGCATTTTTGCTCATAAATTAAACACCACACTAGTGTTTGTTCAGCAACAGAAACATGATCAAGAGTAAATGATTGTTTTAGGTGGCCAAGCATCCAGAGGAAGAGAATGGACAGCTTCAGGCATAGCTGTAATCAAAAACCTGATTGTCTAGAAATGAGATAATTTCAAATGAAGCTCAGCTATCTCTACTCATCATGAATTATGTTACCCAGATCCTACTACTTTATAAGGTGATAGTATTGTTTAATCAACAGTGTTTTGAAAGGCAAGATGAAAACTTTATTGGCTCATTTTTCTTTGACAATATTGACTCCCAGCTGGAGGGATTTGGTCATGATGTGGGCAGCAGGGAAAGCTTGTGAATCCCTGTTGCATCCTGCCTTGAGAAGCCACCAGTGGCTGGGCACCCTATGCGGAAATTGCTGCTGGTTTGGGTAGTAGTGCTTTCCATCCAAGTTCAGAGAAATTCTATCAGCTCTCCTCTGGCCCAGGTGGTCTGAAATCAGCTACGGACAAGGCTGCAGGTAATGAAACTGCTCTGTGTTGTGTAGAATAAAAGATATATTTTGTCTCAAAGAGAACCTGTGTTGTATAGGTACAGGAGTGGATGCCTGTGTTCTGCTTCAGGAAAAACTATCTAGAGAAATAGGTGCTATTTTAATATACTGTACTAACAAATTTCTAGAAGTATGGAGCTCTCAGCATCTTTCAGCAGTCTCAAGCTGGCATTGATTGCTCCATGCTTATGAAAGTACATTTTGTCCCAACATCATGTGGTACTGCAACTTCCCTGTGCCATACCAGAGGTGCTCAGTTCAAGAATAGCAGAGCTGTCTCTGTAATCCTCCTGTGTTTTGAGATCTAGCAGTGGATCCATGAAGCAGTAACAGTTCTGAGAAACAAACGTCACCATTTCCTCGGGGCTGTTTTGAGCCCAAACCTCCATGATTTTGGTTTCCTTGACAGTCGCAGAGTGGAATGGTCTGCCTGGACTTGGATAGCTGGGCAGGCCTTTTGGGCTGATTTATTCCCTTTACCACACAATATATGCCTGGCTTTGCTGAAGTGAATGATGGCTGTTATGGTGATCCTTGCTGAACAGCAGAAATGTTTTTCGTTGCATCAAGCAGCTGTAGAAATATGGCACTAAAATAAGAGAAAAATCTATGAACACTAAAAGTGTAAACTGGTAGTGATAGCCTTTATTATCCCTTCAGACACTAATGGCAATTTTATTAAACAGCTTCTTCAGTTGGCTGATCGCATGAAGCAGAGCAATTAGGAACTAGGTAAGATTCATTGCACAAACAAAAATCTCAGGGAAATTATTTGTTTACTGTTTTCAGCATCTTTACAGAACATAGTGATATTCTCAGTAGAGCTGAAATATGTAGTATGAAAACCAGAGTCGGGGAGAAGACAAGTTCACACTGTTCTGAATATGCACTTTGTTACAACTGAAAAAGTTGTCAAGCTAATTTTTTAATTTGTAGGCATCTGTTCAGGGCTTGTGGACGTCAAGAAAAAAAATTATAATCAAGGTATGCACACACCTAAAGAGCACCAACAAGGAGAATATCAAGGAGATATGAAAACAAACCTCCTAACAGCCCGCTTCATTTTGTAGTAAACAAGTTGCAAAAAAAAAGCAAAGCCAGGAAGAGGCCTGAACTGCAGATGTGCTGCTGTGAGTAATAAGAATTGTGTTATTCAGCAGTGGTTTGAACTTCTCTGAACCAAATTGGCCTATGAGTACTCATATGTCAGCATGGAGGAACAGAATCCAGGAGGAGGCTGTAACCAGCAGTAGCAGGTGGTGTGTGCTTGAACCTGATCCTCAGGAGCAGGTCGCCTTGGAGAGCAGGCTTGACCCAGGTGTGCTGAGAGCAGGCAGTACTCCCTGCCCCCATCTGCTGCCATCACACAGGACGTGGTTTGCTTTTCACCTATCCCATGTCCATCAACTCTGCATCAGTTTTAAGTTGTCTCAGGATTAGCTTTTTTGTGGCCTTAGTGATAGATCAGTGCCTGTCATGGTAGTGTTTGTTCTTCATGTGCTCCCAGCCAAGAGAGGAATAAACTCCAGTGAAGTTAATAGGAACAATGGGTTTTGCAGTGATTGAGCTCAGAGAGGCTCTAAAAGAAAATGGTTTTGAAAGGGAGCAGAGGGAAGTTCAGACTGAGGGTTAGTTTGGCAGTGGGGGAAAACAGGCTTCTGCAATTAGTTCTAATGAATTATAACAAACATAGGACAATATCTCCCTAGCTTTAGAAATTAAAGGAGTAATTAAATCTGGAATAAGCCACAGTTGAAACTCTGACTTAAATGCAAAGAATTATTTGTTTTGTGAAGGTTGAGCTATGTCAGACTGTGCAGCTGTCTTAGTGATCAAGGAAATGGTCATTAAATGAGCTAATAATAGCAGAAAGGGCAAGGGAAACATATTTCCTTTCAAAATATGCTAGGAATAATGTGCTGGGGAGCGTTCCGTTAGTACCAAGTAAATTAGGAGAAATTATAATTAAGAATAAAATTACTAAAGAGCATGTTATCTTTGAGGATATCAGCAGGATTTCCATGGTAGAAATTTATGCCTGGTTGACGTCTTTTAACTCTTCAGAACTGCTTAGCAAAATAATGAAGAATGGAGAATTAAGCTTCCAAAAACCCTTGGGCAAAGGCTTTCAGAAGTCATTCAGGATTCTAATGATGCACAAGGTGAGTGTGATGTAAATTTCTCCTCCTGGATTAAGTGCCTCTACTGAGCTATTGAAATATAAGGAAACTTTCAGGGAAAAACTAAAGCGATGGTTATACAGTCAACACTAAGCAGAAGAGAAGCAACTTGTATCAGCAAGAGGAGCTTTCTCCCTTCCTCTGCTATAATTGCATCACATCCCTGTTACATTGGGGAAATTGATTACACCTGTTCTGTAATTACTTGCAATACTTGCAATTATCACGCGTCCAATTATCAAATGATGTGTACAGCTGTTTTTATCTTAGGCAAATTCTACATCTCTGAACTGAATTTCTTCATGCTGATTATGTACCTGAGGCAACAGCATTCTGGAAAATTTGAGCTGTAATATTTTTTTTTGCTGAGAGAAGAGGAAAAAAAAATATTCTAATTTTTAACATCCTCTTTCCTAGAGTTCTAGAAGCCCTATACTTTGCCACGAGTAATTAAAACTTATGTTGGTAGGGGTTTTTTCTTTGAACAGCATGGCTCAATTTTAGGCAAATGATAGCCCTCTGAGAGCAAAGATGTGAATATTAATTGTTGCAGAGACCAGACTGTCTGGTGTTCTTGTAAACTGGCCCTTCTCTTCCTGTAGCCCTGTAGTGAAGAGCTGTCTGTGTTGGAGTGAAAAACTAGATAGAGCTACTTTGGCATGATTAACCTAAATAATCTTGTAAGGTTGTCATGCTGCTGTGACAACATTCCTTTTATTTTTCTGGAGCACTCTAAATATATTAAATAAAGCCAATATCTTAAGACACTCTCTTCTTCTTATGACAAGTTGTCTATTTATTCTCACTCCTTATTTTCTGCCAGCTGGTCAAATTCTAAAGCAATTCTAGCAAGTATTGATATTGGCTTTTTAAAACATTTTTAACATTTTTAACTCCTCCTTCCCTTAAGAGGAAGCCTAAACCAAACCTCCCTAAAACCCCACTTCAAATTGTTCAGTTGTGGGCTTTCCTTGGGTTGCTTAGCTCATACGTTTAGGGCATATCTTTCCTTTAATTTTAAGAAGCTTCTTCCATGAGTTCTTGGAAAAACTAATAAACCTTCTGCAGTGAATTTGTAGAGAATCATTAACCAGAGATTGGTTGCTTTGGATACAGAGGTAGGTAGTCTACTTAAAAAAAGAAGAAAAAGAAAAAAACAGTAGCCATGCACAGACACAAAAACAAACAACCCAAACCAATTTGACTGCAGCTCAAAAATGAAAAGAAGCAAAATTCTTCTCTTGTTAAAGCACCCATTGCAATTAAAGATGATGTGAAGAAAGACAAAAAAGCAGAAGTAGTAAGTTATGTCTTAAGAGTTGCTTCTACCCATATAAAAGCTGTAACACAATCCTCAACAAAAAAATACCCCGAAAGAAAACCAAAAAGCCCCCAAAAACAAAAGAAAAAAAGAAAAATACTTAAATGATAAAGTAATTTGTAAGTAATGAATCGATCTTTTTCAAGTCGAGAGATTTTGAGTTTGTCATCGTTGTGGTTAAATGCCCTCATGGATGCAGTGCTACAAAAATTTAAAAGTAACTTTGGCAGTTTGATTTTATTTTTTTGCTTCTGTGTTTTTTTCTTCTGCTAGCTTTTTTTTCAAGCCATCAACCATACAAAAATGCAGAGTAATACAAAAGCAAAAAAAAAAGACCTTGTGAAACCAATTTCAGTGACAAATACACACAAATTGCAGGTGGCGCCTGAGCTCTGCATCGAAGTTCAACTCCTGGCATTAGTGGGACCTGTGCTGACAGCAGCAATGGTCCAGGATATTTGTCACGGCATGTGGAGAGTGGGATGGAGAGAGGGGTGGCAGGTTCGCTTTGGGGAGGATGGTGTGAGTAAGGGCTCTTTAATGTCCCTCTAGAAAGCCATGATCCTGGAAGCGGGATATGCGTTCACCCACTGGGAGAGTGAAGTGAGTGCAGGAGAGGCATTTTTCCCCACTGGCAGTCTCTGATCAGAGGTGAGCCACCAGTGACTCAGCCAGGGGCTGGGCTGCTCCCCTCACAGCAGGGGTGGGTGGGTTCTCTCTGTGAGTTGTGGCAGGTTTCTGTGAAAGTATTTTCCATTTCCAGTGCTCACCTGAAGAGTTAAATAGGGACGCAACCATATTTCTGCTTTTGGTAGCACTTAATGATCCCCAAAATGCAAATAAAAGAGAGAGCTGCAGCTGTGTAAAATATTCCTGCTGCTCTGTTATTAAGTACAAGGGGATGAACATAAGGGCAGGAAACCTCTGATTAAGTGCAGGTTTGTGTGGTGTACGTGACTCAAACTTTGACACAGTTTGAACTCAGTGCTGACCCAATTTTACCTCTGCCCATGAAGCTGAGTTTGTGCCTGAACGTTTCATACATACAGGCTCTTTGAATCAAACAGGATGCAAAACCCATCTGATGTAAAGATTTTTTAGATTGGTATTTATTCTGCTGACATAAAACTATGTTTTTGGGAAATACTACATGGTATTATAGACTCAAGAAAGAATGGATGAGTGAGAGATACCGTCTGGGAAGGAGGACAAATGGAGTTAACTTACTGCTTTCCCTGTAGTTGCTGTACATCCTGTGGAGCAAAGAATCAGACAAGGAAAAAGAATTCTTCTTTTTTGAACACAGATATTTTTTAAGTGTATTTGTGGTTCCCACTCAATAATGACAATAACATGGCTGATGCCTTGAGCAAGAGGTGTGTATTCCTGTGTACAAAAGAGAAATGGAAATGGAAAGAGCTCAAGTGGTACAGGAGCTTGCCTTGGGCAACTGTGTTTTATGACATGTCTTTGGATGCCTATGTGCTATCTGACTACAAATACTACAGATCTTATGTTTTCCATCATCTTGGTCTTTCTGCTTACATTTCATCTATATCTATCCGTATCTATATCTTTGCTAAAAATGAAATAATATCAAGTTCAGACAGCCACAGGCAAGAAAGGTGAGAAAGGGAGATTTTGCCTTTAGCTAAACTATGTTTATAAAGGCCTGGAGAAAAGGATGCCATGTTTCACCTTCTTAAGTCAAGTCTGACCAAGAACATTAAAATTCCCTCTGACACCCCAGGTTAGCCTGGGAGAGTTGGGCCTTAGAAGACTTAACTCCCCCAAAACACCAGCAAAACATGAATCTAGTGGAGAAGCCAGGTGCTAGGAAACGGTGTCTCCTCTCCAGGAGCTGCTTGGCTGGTCTGTCCTTTGGCACCATTTGTCTATATTTCCATTGCAAGAAAAGCACCAAAACCCAGCAGTTCCATGACATGCTGGTTAAAGCAGCTTCAAGAAAGGCAGCTCTTGGAGGGGTTTGTTCCACAGCTGGAAACAGCAGCCATTTGCATGGCTTGGCCATGCAATGACAGCTGCTGTCCTGGCCAGCACTACCCCTGTTCATCCAGGTTGCAGAACCCCATGGCTCAGCTTGTACCTGAGCACATTGAGACACTTTTTGCCAGGGCATATAGTGATAGGACAAGGGGGAAAGATTTTAAACTGAAAGAGGAGAGTTTTAGATTAGAGTTTAGGAAAACCTTCTTCACTGTGAGGGTGGCAGGGCAGCGGAACAAGTTGTCCAGAGAAGTTGTGAATGTCCCATCCCTGGCAGTGTTCAGGGCCAGGTTGGATGGGGTTTAAGCAGACTGGTCTGGTCGAAGGTGTCCCTCCCCATGGCAGGGGGGTTGGAACTGGGTGATCTTTAAGGTGCCTTCCAACCCAAGCCTTTCTATGATTCTATGACTTTGCAGTTGTGCTGATGGAGTTCTTCTAACAGGACTTCTGCCCAGGGCATTGCACTGCAAAGCTGCAACACAGTCACTGCAGCTGCTGGGCTTTTCACGTTTCTGTCTCAAGAGCTGCTGCACAAGGTGGATCCATCTGTCTAAGCCCTCTTTTTAGAAGGATTTAGCTGTGAATCACATTACAGCAGGTAACTAAAGTCACTGTTGTTGAGCTGTGAATGAGAAATCCTTAAGATCAAAATTTCTGAGCAGAAGTTTCAGCGAGTCATCCTGGGGCCATTAAAAGGATGCAATAAGCAAGCATAAAAAGTCTCTCTAAAATGTAAAGTAAATAATGAAATTATTGATTCATAAAAACTCAGAAGAAAAAAATATTTAAGCAGTCATATGTCATGGTTTAACCTCAGCCAGATACCAAGTACCATGCAGCCACCCACTCACTCCCCCACAAGATTTGGGAAAGAATCAGAAGGGCAAAAGCCAGAAAACTTGTGGGCTGAGAGAAAGACACATTCATAAGAAAATCAAGTCGTGCACAGAAGCAAAGCCAAACAAGGAATTAATTCACTGCTTCCCTTGGAGAGGCAGCTGTTCAGCCATCTCCAGGAGGGCAGGGCCCTCTCACATGTCATGTTTACTTCGGAATACAAATGCCATCACTCCAAATGTCCCACTTCCTTCATCTTCTCCCCACTTTATATACTGAGCATGACGTTATATGGTGTGGAATATCCCTTTGGTCAGTTGGGGTCACCTGTCCTGGTTGTGTCTCCTCCCAACCTCTCATGCACCCCATGCTTCTTCACCAGCATGACAATACCAGGAGCAAAAAAGGCCTTGTCTCTGTGTAAACCCTGCTCAGCAGTAACAAAAACTATATTATAAACCCAGCGTTCAGCACTAATCCAAAACACAGCCCCATTCCAGCCTCTGTGCAGAAAACTAACTCTACCCCAGACAAAACCAACACATTATGTTATTCTCTGGAAGTTGTTTCCTCCTTATGCTGCTTCTATTCACGCTACTCTCATGTGCTCCTAAATGTATTTTACTTCATGGTTGTCTTGGGGTGACCTTATGATGGGTATCCCATGTCGCTGCCCTATGCCCAGGAATTAATTTTGTGCCTTTCCATGCCTTTAAACTGAGAAAAACTTCTTCAAACCAGTTTGTTATCATGTTCCAAGGACACAGGGATAAAAAGTGGTCTGCATTTCAGCAGTGGCAGGAGAGAGAGAGCAGAGGGAAACACCTGGCTTGTTCTCTTTTCCAGCCAGATTTTCAGCCAGGTTTTTTTCAGCTCCTTTTCCTCCGGAGAGTTGAACTTTGTTTTCCTGGGACTCTGATTTTTTCCTTTCTTCTCTGCTAGGCTGCTTCAACATCAGAACACATCAGGAGGACTTTCCACTGAGCACAGAGGGCCTGGCCCTGGGCCAAGTCCCAGCTCTGAGGAGAAGGGAGACCAAAAGGGAGCACCCTAATATTTTCCCAGATTTTTTCTCTACAGGGAGAGATTTTATTATTTAGCGTTATTATCCTTTCCCCGTGTGTTTGTTAAATAGATAGTTTTTATCTCTTTCACTTTCCTTCAAGGAAAATTTATTTTTTTCCCAAACCTGGGGGGAAGGGGAGGGTGGTTGTAACCTGCCTTCTCTCAGAGGATATATTTCTAAATTTGGCCAAACTGGTACAGTGGTGTAAGTCTAGAATTTTAGGATGAAAAAATAAACCAATGAAAACTACATCCCATAGCCTGGTACATGAAAATGGATAAAAGTCTGCTCTGGAGATTTGTTTCCGTGCTGAGCTCTTAATTCAGAGCCAGTCTGTGTGGCGGTGCAGCTGGTCCAGCTACCCTGCCTCCTGAAGAGAACTCAGACAACTAGCCGTGGTGGTTAGCAACTCAGGTTTAGCATCTAACTTTGAGAACCCATGAGTCCCCTGTTCTGCCTTTTGCATGCTTTCCCCTGATTGGTTAATATTTTGTCTTCCTGTTTTGTGTATGAAGTTATGTATATTCATTGTCCTTCTTTAATATGTATTAGCTCTAGAAAGTTCCTTGTTTCTCGATGCCCCCATTGGATCCTTCCCTGAGTCCCTCCTATGTGTTGTTCCCATTGGTTCCCTTCCTGTCAATCCCACCTGCTTGTCTCTATCCCATTGGCTGAGATCCCTTTCCCCACCTATTCTGAACCCAGTATAAGATCCCTGGACCCTCCCACCAATTGGCCTCTTTGTCCCTGTCTTTTTGCAGGAATCAATCTGCGTGGAACACATATGGAGAGTCCCCTCTCTTTACTTCTTTGGCTGCGTGCCTGCTAAACAGCGACAGAAGGATACAGCCCCTTTGGGTGAGGAGCTCTGCCCCGTTTTCATTGTGTGTTGGGCACTGGGTGCCGCCTTCCAGAGGGGTTTCAGCATTGACCTCCGGGCTTCTTTGTGTCGGCACGCAAGGGGTAAAACCCCCTTCTGCCAGCTCCCAGTGGCTGAAAACCCCTCAAAGTCCAACCTGTAATTTCTCTTCTTATTCCAGTTCCAAACCCCAGGGCTGCTCTCCCAGGACTACATGGCAGGGGGACGAACCCCAACACTTCACCCGTTTATTTTTAACAAAAAGAGATTTAGAACTTAACATTGAAAACAACTGGATAAACATAACAAGAACAGTTTTAAACCAAAATAATCCACCCTCCTGAGTCTTTAAATGTCCAAACAGATTCTGTGGAACATCTTACGGCTGACAGAAGGGAGACAGGACTCTGAGCATGCTTTATGGGAAAACTGGGGCAGGAGAGGGTTTATTTTCTTCCCTCCCCCTTTTCATCCCCCCCCTCGGCATTGGAAAGGGATTTTTGGGGAAACATTTGGCACAGGCATGGTTTTGTGAGGGAAACCATGGGTGGAAAAACGGATTGGGAATACACTGGGGGTAATAGGATATAGAGTAAAAGGGGAAGGTGGGATTAGGAAAGGGAGACTGTAGGGGGGGCTTATAATGGAGATATTGTCTAACATGACTATCATTTTTAGCATATATACTGCCTTTTACAGAAACACCATCAGGCCCAGTGACCTCTGATGCTTGTAACTGTTTTCTACCTTGTACAATTTTGAATTCCACCACCTCTCCATCTCCCAAGCTTGGGATGTATTTTTCAGGGTTATTCTTTTTAATAGCAGTTCTATGAACAAATATGTCTTGCTGGTTGTCACATCACGTTATAAAACCATAATTTTGTTTAACATTATACCATTTTACTATTCCTAAAACCTCAGCTACAGTGATCTTTCCCTTTTTCCAAGTGGCTGCTGTTTTCTGTCTCACTGCGTTTTTGCTTTCTCTTTCACTTTTGCTCGCTCTCATGTTGGAATTGTCGGGGCTGCTCGTGCCTGCGCGTTCTTCCCAGGGTCACACTTAGGGCTGTGTGGGCCGGGCCAGGCCGTGCCGCGCCGCTCAGTTCTCCGTGCGTCGCCTCCTCTGCTCTCAGCTGTGCTGCCGCTGCCAGGCGCTGTATCCATGTCTTGGCCAGGCCCCCGAGCGATGACTCCCCCGTGCCCTGCTCCAGCGCACGTTTCGGCTGGGCGCGGCTCCGCTCCACCGCCGCTGCCGCCAGCCGCTGCCCGCGCGCCGCTCCTCTCAGTCAGGCATTCCCGGGGCTCGCTCCACCACGCGCTGCGCGGGGCCGGGCGGGCACCACCGGGTCACACCGCTCTCGCCGTGCCTCGCTCTGCTGCCGACACTGCAGCTCACATCGCTCCGCCCATGTGAGGGAACTGCCTCACTGCTGCTCGGAGAGCACTCGGTGCACGTGGCCTGGGTCGCACGGTCCCTGAGCCAGGCTTCCCTTCGCCAAGACACAGCTGACATTGCTCAACAGTCTCGGTAATTAAATAATATTCACGAAAATGTTCTTCCATAGGCATATATTTTGACTCAGAAATTAACTCCGTCCAAATGGTTTTCCAAAAGTCTTTGGTAAGAATTAAATCCCAAGAAACATAGAAAAAGTTCTTAAACAGCCATGTCAGGAAGTGTTTCAGTTCCTTTTGAGCTTGAATTAAGCTAAAATTTACAAATCGTTGTTCAAGAATCTTTTCAAGTTTAAGATAAATGTCCATATGCGGCTCGGAGAGCCAAGAGTCTTTCTATAGTTCCTCCATAATTTAGATATGGAATAGCAAAACAAAAACAAGAAGAGGAATCCAGGGTTTACTCACAAATCAGTCACTGTAGGGATCGGGGATCGTTCTGCCCGCAATTCCCTACCATTTGTTACAGTGGGGATTCTGTAACACAATGTATCAAACAAGGAGGGCCATGGAAAAGAAATATATATATGGACTGATTCTTGATAGATGTTTCAGGGATGTTTATTTCTCCAGCTGCAGCCGGAGGCTCTGCCGAGGAACTCTCACAGTCATGGGATCAGCGAGTCCTTGCCCGTGCAGGGGAACACAAAACAACCAATGGGGAACGAGACTGACCAGGGGCAGGGAAACCCCGTGTCTCCCCCCCAGGGCCCCTCTCCCAGGGCTACATGGCAGGGGGACGAACCCTGACAGTAGGCTGTCTGCTTACAGTGGCAGTGAGCTATGAGGACTGAAGGAGCTGCACAGAAGCAGTTTTTGTTTTGAAGTCACTTTGGTGGGTGCAGAAGATATAAGGCACAGGAGACTTCTTATGCCATCCAGGCCTTTTGCCATGCTTGGAAACTCCCCTGTGTTTTGATGCTGTTTCAGTGGGGTCAGCAATGTCTATGATCTGGTTTGTTTGATTTATGTTTTGGACAAATTATCAATTGCTTCCTGCCCATGCCTTTTCTCCGTTAGTTTAGCTCTGGGTTCAATCATGCTGTTAGGTTGCAGTGGATTTTTATAACTGCTTCATGAGGATAAGGGTCATCCTTTTTGTTGAGAAGAGTGATGGGCTGGGAGATCTGAATTTAGCTCACCAGGCATGACAGCCACTACCTCAGCACTGTTGATGTCAAAGTGAGGCCGAGGCCAGGCAGGAATTGATGGCTGCCCCAGCCTTGTCTCCAGAATTTCCAGGAGGAAACACTGCTAAAAGGCCTCTGGACAGGATGGGGTAACAACAGTCACCATAAAATATTGCATAAGCTGATAAAAACCCTCTGGTCTTGGCTGAACCTGAAATGAATGTCTTTGCTGCAGCCGAGCCTTTGCTTGGTGGCAGATACTTCTGCAGTCTGAGACGATGAAGCTGCTGAGCTGAGAGGGCAAGGAAAAGTCCTATCTGACCACACTCACATTTTTTGTTACAGGAGCTGGGAAAAAACCCCACCTCACTGCAGGTTATGTCCTGATCAACTTCTGAGAGTTCTTGCTATGGGGAGAATTGAGCTGCTGAAGACTGAGAGTAAAAGTAGCTAATAAAGGACAAGAACCTTTACGTAGTTCCGTTATCCCTGCCATAAAAATGAATCTCACAGGCATTAATGAATCAGCCTATAACATTTTACAATCAGGCAAAGACTTCAGCAAGGCTAAATAAGGAATATTTGAAGGGTCAGTCTTGGGTCATTTGGAGAGGCCAGTCTGGGCACTTACGTAAGACAAGAAGATGATGAATAAGTGAGCATAGAGAGCTTGCACAGAGTCCTTAGGATTGCTCTGGGCTGTGGCTTCAGTGATCGCTGCCCAAGGGGCATTTCTGAACATTTCCTAAACATCAGCTCTGCTGTAAGTGTTGGAGCTCAGTGGCTTTTCTCTTGTGAAGAAAGGAGATACGGAGGTGTCACAGCTGACAAAGCAGTTATTCAAAATATATATTTTGCCTCTGCTTTTGTAATTTTGGCACAGTCTTCTGTCAGCTGATTTTTCCTTGAGGTTTAAAACACAGAAATATGTAAACAGGAGTGGACTGGATAAACTGTGTAGCTGCACAGGTGGCAAGAGAGAAGATGCTTATGTGAACAAGGTTTCTGATGTTTCGTTGCCAGCAGGGAGAACATAGCAAACGGCATCCTGGGTGACTCTCTGGAAGGCTTGCCACCACATTTATCCTCACTGGGTCAGGTGTGACAGGCACTCACATTACCTGTCCCCTGTGCTGGATTCAGGGAGTGCTGACTTTCCAGTGGGGGAAGACATGCAGACAATCAATGTGATTGGTAATGCAAGCTTCGTTTATTAGCAATACAGAGGCACTTATATAGTATTGAATACAAGCTTATCAGCTCTTTAATTAGTTTAAACTTACAAAAGCGCATTCTTACTTCTACATAATTGGGTTAGATAAAAGACTACATTTGGCAAGCTTCTATTATTTAAGTTTTGTCTTGAGAGATCAAAGATTTTCCTCCCTTCTCATGGTCAGCACATCTTTATCAGAACAGGACTGTACTTCCTAAAAACTCCCTTTTTGTTCTCAGGCCTGTTTTTCACGCAGGCGTTTTCTCATGGAGGCATTTTCTTGTGCAGGCTTTTGCTTGCAGGCCTTTGCCTGCACAGCTCTTCTATTGATCTGGTTTTATCAATAATCCATGTCGCTGATCCTCTAACCATTCTCCAACAAGGGAGGAGGATCCTGTGTGGGGAATGCGACGGTGAGTCTGCTGTCCATCCCCTGCTTCCACATCAGCAGCGTCATGGCTCTTCCCTGGCTTTTAGAGGTCTCGCTTGTCTCACAGTCTGAACACCATGAGAACATTTACTTCTGTGGGGCAGGAAGGGAGACACTGGTGCAGGCACAAGCATGGCATGGTCTCTGCCACTGCCTGAGACGCTGGTGCTTCTCCTTGCAACAACACAGTACATGGAGGATGTGTCTGCTCAGCAGCTGGTTGGGTTCAAATCTATTTAACACATGCTTGTCTGGAGCCCTAGTTCCTCAGGGTGTCATATGGAGACATAGTAGCTTCAGAAACCTTCTGCTGAAGAAGCTTTAGGAACAAAACCTCAGGGACATTTCTTTCACAGATGATCTCTGAGTTTCTAGGGGAGACTGTCTGGAAAGCAAGCTAAAGATCCATTAGCGGAAAACAGCGTAGGCACAGTTATTTTATGTTTTGGATACAATATCGCACAGCATGTGACATGAATCCTGCAGATCTCTGCTGAAGATCCTGATATAATGCACCCAGCAGCCTGTCCAAACTCCTTGATAAGCCCTGTGACACTTGGCAGGCTGGGAAAACCTCACTGGTAGTCAATAGAAGTCCACTGACACCCTGCAATGTAAAGTTCAGAAGATCATTGTGACAAAATGTATTTGTTTTGGGAAAAAAACCCCTCTCTGGTGGAGTAGCTAGTTCATCACTGGATCTGATTCAGACCTGCCACTTGAACCTGAGGCTCTCATGACTACTTTCATGCGAGAATTTCATAAGTGAGATCCTCAAGCTTATTTGCTTATATATTTTTTTTTAAAATTCTTTTCCCCTAAGTAATTTTTTCATTTATTTAGAGCCACTTCTGAGTTCATAACCCTTTGCATTTGAAGTCACAGCTTTGTAGGAAAGTATCTAATTTTCTTAGCAATCCAACTTCTTCCTTTTTTAGTATATCAAATCAAGTAACTTCTTAAAAAAATGCCCACATCCACAAAAAATAAGCCCAAACAAAAAACCTTCCCCAAACCCCACATCATGTTTTCTTAATGATGGTGGCTTAAAGCACTCATTAGCACTCCGTGTTTTATTTTAATTGCAGGTGCACCAGAAGAATAAAATATTTATACTTGTGTGCTCTTTTTTCCCTTCTGACAGCAGAGACAATATGATAAGCTTTTCTGAGACTGTGATAAGATAAAAATTTTTCAACATATGTTAATATACATGTATGTATTCAACAACACCTTATTACAGCTGTGGGAGATCTGTCCAAGGATGTTCCTGCTTGAGCAGGAAGGCTGGAACAAATGACCCACTGTGGTCCCTTCCAGCTTTACCCATTTTTTGATTCTGTGAAGAAAGTAGAAACAAATACAGGTCTTAAGCCTTTCTCAGGTTAATGGACATGTCTACAAAGGGTACATGGACACTTATATCCCAGCAAACAATGGTGCTCCAGAAAATCAAAATTTCTCCATCTTTTTCATTAAATCCAGTCATCTTGGGCAACACTGCCATATAATTAATCTTCTAAACAGAAAATATTTTATCCTCAACATTCTTTGTTTAAAGTTTCATTTTCTTGTTCCTAACATCCTCAGTGTGCCTGGAGACACAGATATATTTATTTGCCATTCATATTGAATGCTGTGTCTCACTGCTGGTAAAGGAGAAAGACCCTTGAATTTGTGAGTTTCACCACATCATCTCCTTGATTGCAAAGGAACTGACTGCAGCTGGGGTTCTACTAAAAATTATTAAAGAGAGACAGCAATGCAGTGCACAGTTGCCATTTAATTCGTGTTCAATTTCCTTAGTTAGTTTAGAATAAAGATAAAATTAGAGAAAAAGCTCTAAAAGCTTTGTATTAGCATGTATCAGAATTATGTTTGCACCAAATCCCCTAGAGTAAATACATATGGCTGCAATGATTTAATTTGAGCCCTGATGAATTACACTAAGTAGAGCTCATATTCTATTATTACAATGGTTGTTGTTTTTCATAAGACCCTCAGACCCACTGAAATAACTTAGAACTGTATGGGCCTGACTGTGCTTTCAACACAGTCAACAGACATTATTGCAAATGCAAAATATCCATCATTTATAACAGGAATAATGGTGAAAGGGGGTGAAAATCAGTTTTGTGTGCTTACTGACAACCCACATATTTTCAAGGAAAAGCAAAACAATTTTTCCTTTTCAATAACTGATTATTTACAGACTGATATATTTTTTTTTTTCCATAGGGAAATCAAAGGGAAGAATATAAAAAAGGGAAAAAACCTAATTCTGGACCCTGAATAAAGGCAAAGCTGTAGTTTCTGAGTCCTTCAGCTGGTGAGCTGAATTCCAACCTGAACTTCTGTTTCCTTTCTCTTCTGGCTGTGTGGCTTTTTCTGAGTCCTGAACTGCCACTGATGCCTAAATTAAAATTCTCACATTGAAGGGAGCACAGGTTCTGAATCTCAGGTGAAGATACTACCAGTCTGTGTAAGGCTGTCTCCTGCACTCAAGTGGTGTTAATATTCACTGTGCAATTGATGTGACCAGGTTAAAATTCTGTCAGTATTCAAGGTGTCTTTCTAGTTGGCTTTTGCCCATTCTTCATTGAAAACTGTTATTCTCCTCACATGAATTATATTCTTGCACCCAAAGACTGTCAAGTCTTTTGCAGTCAAGTTTTGTCTTTTACAAGTCAAGTTTTTTACAGACACAGCAAATGGCAAGAGCCAAATGCACTGGCTTCCTCTCAGACTCCCTCTCTTTAGCTAAATATACTTGCTTAGGCCAATTTTATCTGTCCAGAGCCACCTTCTCCAAGTTACATTATTCCAAGACTGCCAGACTTCTTGTTGCTCTATTATTTCCTGAAATACAGAATACATTCAGTTTCCTGGTTTCCTCAGCTCTGGAATTGGTTGCCATCTGTCAAGTAGTCAAATGTGTTTATTTTTATCAGTAATATAAATAAATCAAAAAATGGTAAGGGGAAAAAAAAATCAATCCCACTGTGGTGGGTAACATCTGAGATGCCACAGAAAGCAGTATGTGGACCCCAGGAGTCCACCTATCATAAGCTGAAAACCACAAAGTAAGATAGTAATACCAGTAACAATGATGAATGAGTTGACAAGAAAGACATAAAAAGCCAATATGGGAAACACCAGACTGATTCGAGTGAGTGGTCTTTAATTCAGTGGCTTCTTCCTACTTGTGCTGAGTGCTCAGATTTTTCAGAAGACAAAATAAAATAAATTATAAGGGAATGTTGTTCAGGGGAGCTTTCCTGGAGCGCCTTATTTTATGCACTGAAAATAAAAATGTTGCTGTCTGCTATATTATTTGTTATTATTTCACTGAAGCAGTGTGTGTATACATCACCAAAATGGCCTGAGCCCTCTAAATCTTTTAGAAGGCTGCTGTGCCTGGGCTAAGTAAAATCTTGTGTTAAATGAGTTTGACAGTCCAGTCACGCATTTTAATGGGAACGTTTCTTGGTGATATATATACATTTATTATCTTTCACTTTAGGCAATGGTTTCATAGTGTTTTGTTGTGGGAAAAGAAAAAAATCTCAGTGGACTCCCAGTTTCAGTTAGCACTGGATGTCTGGTTGTATATAAGGCATTTTTGAAATGCTACCTTAAATACTTTCCATCTTTCACCTGCAGCTTGGGGATAGAAAAAGCCTGACTGAGAAGGGGTTTAGCCAGGATTCTATTCTTCTGATTTGATTCAAATTTTCCATTCAGAGCAGAAGTTAATATTTCTTATTTTTTCCATGTTCTTTGAAATACTCCAGGAAAAGCATTACAGGCATAGCAAAATAAGCATCTCCTAAATTCACCTTTGCACAACAGTACTGAGATTGTAATGTTTATGTCTTATGACTTCATCATCCTGAACACAAACTCTTGACAGTGGTTACTAATGCATCAAATGCCCTTGATTTGCCAAACAGAATAATAATTCATCCTTCACTTGCAGTGTGGAAATTCAGGTACCTATTCAAGAACTTCATGGCTACAGTTTAACAAGAAAACTTTCAGAAAGAGGAAATTCATTCCTCTTCAAATTAATTGCTTTTTCTCAGTCGCTGGAACTCGGCATGTCATCAAGGGTTAAAAAAGAGAGCTAAGAGCATGAATTAAAATATGCTGACATATTTTGGCATAATGAGTATTTTAAAAGAAAAGTGTTCTGTGCATTGTGTGTACCTTGAATAAGAACATGCTTGGAAATAGCCAAATATGATTTACAGCTAGACTAACGTTAGAGTACAGTTAATTTCCTTAACAGATCAAATTCTGCGGAAGAAGAATGGATGATAATTCTTATGTTTCACTCATTCAACTTCTATATCCCACATAATAACACATTTTTACCTCATGCAGTTTTAAATCAGAAAAGGGCCTACTGGCTTGGGTTCATGCATGACTGATGTGTATTTTTGTTAAATGATAGTTTCCATGGGAGTAGACAATCTCATGGAACAGCAATGAGAAAACTCCTTTTCTAGTGGTTTTATCTGGCATTAAAACTGATCCTGGAAGCACTAACAAAGACTGAGGTGAGAGCTTGTCAATAATTTTCCCTAGAAAGTGCTGATTCATCAAAAAAGAAGTGTTTCAAGGAAATCCACCTATTTTCATAAGACTGGAGAGAATTGCCAATGGTTTTTCCCTGGGCCTGTCCAGGCTTCTCATTTCTGTTGCTTGGAGGTTATATTCTCAGCATGGTGGTCTCAGGTCTGACAGCTCTGGAGTTTGTTGGAGGGGTTTGGAGTGTCTCTGAAATCCAGGCTCAGCTGCTCTTCAATGCTTGGCCCTGTAACAGGGTAATCTGGAGAGTACTTATGTATCTAATTCTGTCACCTCTTAATAGAAAGAGTTATGAATACATCTGCATCTGCTCTGACACACTGCTAGAAAAAAAATCTGTGAAGAGGTCAAAGAGAAAATAAATCAGCAACCACGAGACTCTAAAAGATTTATTCTGTCTCAAGATAATAAGACCTCAGCTCAGTGGTGAACAGAATTTTGTCTTTGGCTTCAATTGGTTCAAAATGATCCCCAGTGAACCAGAGGTCAAGTCAAGGAAGAGTAAACAGAGGAATGGTCTCAACTTTTAATCAGAATACACTTTGGGTTTTTTTGTCCCAGTAAGGCATCCTTCAAGATAGATGGTTCTAACTGTGAAGTAATGGTGGTACGGGCTCCTCTGGTTTCTCTGGGCTCTTCAGCTTTACTTGTCAGTGTTCTTCTGATATACCTGAAAACTCACATAGCAAACTTTGCATTGGCAAAAATTTGAACATTTTCTTTGACAACCAGAACTACTAGGGCTATGCATTGAAAAAAAAGGAAAAAAAATAGGGAAAAAATGCCCAGAAAGAAATAAAAAAATATCAAAAGCTGAGAAATCAGAACAAAATAACAGCTTGAGAGAGGTGCTGGTTTGTTATGCTGCCACAAAACAGATCAATCTGTGCCTTGAAGTGAGCACCCATGCGTATATTCTTTTCAGCTGAGATGTCTGCAAAACTTAAATAGATCTTCTGCCACATTCTGTTATCATAAATCTCTAGCCTCTCTCTAGCATCTTGAATTAGAAATACTCTTCAGGTCCTAGTTCTAATTGCCTGCACTGCTAGCAGTCATTTGACAAACACGTGTTGTTCAACAGTTACGGAAGCCAGGGTGCACTTCTAACTAGTAAAAAGAAGTGCCAGGACTTTCAGAAGATGAAATGTATCTGTTGAAAACAGATACAAACTGCTGAGAATACTTACAAAAATATGCTCTGACAACAGAAGTCATGAGACTTATAACCTCCCAGTGTGTTTGTGGTCCTGCTATTTTCATGTCATATGCGCAGTGAGCATGCAAGGGAAGAGAATACAACGTTCACCACCTCTTCTTGAACTGACAGGTGAAACACACACATCCTGGGACTGGGGGATGTGATACCCACTACAGTACTATCCTGAAAACTAGAGTGATAGGAAAGGCTCCATCTTAACACTGCAATTAATACTGCCATTTGATTTATCTAGACAATTGTGTCAACCGCCCCTTTGAGCAGTAGAAATCTGCCAGATTTCCTGATACCCAGCAGATAGACCTCTGGTAACAACATGACACATCCTGCCTTGGGCCTTTTATCTTGAAACTTCTGCTGCTGACCATGTCATTTTTGGTGAGTCTGGGGCATAACCTAATCACTTTCTTCAAACAGTAAATAGAGCAGGGTTTCAGACTTTTGTGTTACAGAGTGACATAGTTTTCTCTGAATGCTCTGGGTTTTTTTTCAGCATGCTTCCTAAAAATGTGGAAACAACACGGTTTTTCAGTAAGAGGTGCAGAAATTATGTATGAGTTGAAATTTATATAACTCCTAACAATGTTTTATATTTCAATATTTATTGAATTCTCTCTTTTCACCAAAAAGTGTTTGTGGGAGCTTCTTGGGCCTGAGTATTTGCTATATAATCCACAAAATTCCCCAGAGGATCAGACCTCCCAGCCTGGTCTATTTTGCAGTAAAAGGTAAAGCAGGGCATCCTGATGTGACAGCATCTTGATATGTGTAGAACCCTGGGCCTTTCTGAGATGATTTGGTGTATAAGGCAGAATTATACTTCCCTTGGTTTTTAATCTGTTTCAAGTACATAATAAGGCCCATTATAATCCTACTGGTGTCCAAGAGATAATCTTCCTAGGTAGGTATTTTCGAGACACATCCCGAGTTCGCTTTCTGCATCTCAGTGTCATTCTTCCGTAACAGCAAAAGCAGAGTTCGGTTTTGTCTTGAAGGCACAAGAAAAACATATTTCATATACATTATGATGCTTATGCTGTGGCGAAATACCAGAAAGTACTCCAGAGATCTCTGCTAGGTATGACTGAAGTCCCATTGATAAAGCCTTACTGTATCAAACAGCCTAGGTAGCCAATTGTCTTGGTTAGTCAACATTGATTTCTTTTATTCTTTATTTTATTATTATTTAATTTCTTTTTTCTTGTTCTTAAGAAGATTTTGACATTATAAATGCAAATTTCTAAAGGGGCAGCATTACCATTTTGATAACAGTACATAATTTTTGGAGGGTTGATGCCGATATTATGCTGGTATCAGTGAAAGGTTATTTTAGGGGAATTTCCTGGTTTTCTTCTATTCAGAAGGGGAGAAAGGTGCTTGCCCTACAAAGCTGTCCGTGTTATCTCCTAATCTTCTTTGATGTCTTTCATGTCTTTAAACTGTATGTAGTTTCTGTGAGTCAATGCTACTGTTGATAGCTCTCTCTACATTTTATGTAAAGCATAATCTGCTACTTAAGAAAATATTCTACTGCTATTTAGATCCACAGAAAGTTTTGGTTTCTGTGAAGATTTTCCCTAGAGTGTTTTCCTACAATTTTGAAATAGTACAGTACTTTCAGTGATGACATAAATGCTTACATCATGAGAAGGGTAAGTTATGGCTTTAAATCTCACTGTCTTTCTCTGTGTTCCTCTGCATGCACACAGACACACATGATTTAGACACTTCAAATATGAAAAAGAAATGTTTGTCTCTCTACTGGAATACAGAATGCCATTACAGAAGCATAACAGCTTTTTTTCCTTATACCAGTTTACTCCATGATCTGATGAATTCTTCTTTACTGCAACTGTGGTGCTCTGAGCCAATATATTTCACAATATTTGAACCACCACCTCGAGGAAGTAGTAATGGCATTTATAACAAAAAATATAAAAGAGAAAACTCTTTCAGAGTACAAAGCAAGCTCTGAAGAGTAATGACTGCTCCTCTCAGTAGTGTAAAAATGTCATGAGTTATAGCTGTTGTAAAATGAGATGCAGGCGAGGTGGGTTTGATCCTGTAACAAAGGTGAAAAGCAATTTATTGAAACTGACATGAAGGAAATTCCTTAACAGTTTGGTTGTGATTAATGTTATCCAAGAAATTTGTGACAATATAATTGAAAAACCGTTGTGTTTATTGTTATAATTTCTAACAGAAAAACAAGAAAGAAAATTAAGAGATCTTATTAGAGGATAACAGTGATTACAAAGCACTTTGAGTAACATCCTATAATTGATGTTGACACTGAAATTAATGCCTCAGACAAGGTATGCCTCACAAATTGAAAATTTCCATCTTCTTAGATGCAGATGTGTTAAAAGAAAATTGGGGAACTCTGTCCCGACACTTAAAAACTCTGTACAGTGTTTGTTTGATAATGTTTTTGTCTCCCATATACTTATTTACTTTTAATCCTAGACTTTTTCTTTGCTGACAGAACATAATGTATAAATATGTGATTATAGCTCTTACTGAATGAGTCTTACACATTTAAATTTATAGTCATGCTTAAATGCTTTGCTGGCTTCAAGCCACAAGGCAAATTAATGTGGTCAGGAAACCAATCCATTCAAACTACTGGACTTGTTGATTATTCTTTTATGCAGAAAAACATCAGCAGCTGATACAGGATTCAGTCCACTCTCTCAAGGCTGCAGACACTGCTAAAGGGAACACACATTTTCAAAAATTAGCTTGACATTGTAAAAGTTCACCTAGACAAACTGGGAGCCAATTAGACACGTGGCAATAGACAGCTACAGGAGGAGATTGACCAAACTGAGTGTTTCTGAAAAGAGCAAGCGTGATGCATAGAATTTAAAAATGCCATGTTTCATGATGGTACTACAAGCAAGAAAAAACATACTCACAAAACACTTCTTTATACAAACCCAAATACATGAAAACTCAGAAAGGACTGTCTAATTTTGGTCAAAAAATGGTTAAAGAGTTACATTTTTTTCGTAAATCCAATCTAAACTGAAAAAAAGACCAATAAATGAAATGATCACTTATATTAAAGCTGGTAACATATTGCAGCAGAATTGAAATAATAACAACAGGTTCCTAACATTCAAAAAATCAATATATGAGTCTAATCATAAAATGTCAGCATGGTTTTGTGAGGTTCTGTTGCCTTGCAAGTTTCCTCTGGACTGATGCTCTGGGCTTTGGGCTGTCAGCCACTCCTTCTCATTAAGGATGACATTTTCTGGGACCTCCTTTTTGTGTCATTGTGTACATCATCAACAAATAAAATGAACGACACTGGCCTCAGTTTTGATATCTGAAGTATATTTCTGGTCACCAGCCACAAAATGGATGTTGCCCTCCTTGTACTTGATTGTCTGGCCAAATTTGCAGCCCACCTAGCACTTTGTTCAGCCCAAGATTACTGCTTTCTGCCTCGGACGCTCTTGCTGATGTCAGAAATGTTATGATATTTGAGCTGTATGACATGCACAGCTCTCTCAATGCCCACAGAGACAGCCATTTCTCTGCAGAAGGCAGCGGGGCTGAGCTGACCAACCACAGTTTACCTTAGGTAAACCCACCCTGACCATTTCTGATTGCCTTTTTGCCCTCTGTGTGTTTGTGGGACTGCAGGTAAGGCGGATGAGTCTGTAGTTTCCTGCATTTTCATTTTTCTTAAATATGGGCATATTGTTACCTTTTTTCCAATCATCAGAGACCTCCCCCAATACCCGTTTTTTTTCAGAGGTGGTAGGGAGTGTACCAGTCATCACTTTTAACACCCTTGGCTGGATTCTACTTGGCCCCATGGATTTGAATGTATCTATCTTCTTTAAACAGTTGCTGAGGATGTTGCCCTCCACTACTGGTTGCCCCTCTGTTTCCCTGACAGGGCTGGTATTTGAGTTGTTTGGGAGCAGGTTTTGGCTGCAGTAATTTCTGTATCAGCCATTATGAGTCTGTTTTTTTCCTTTGTCAATGGCAAAATATCTTCTACAATCTTTGGTTCTGAGCAATCTTGTGAAATCTTTTCCTGTTACACAATATATCCCTATTTTTACCTTAATATGAGCACTGTCGTTTCTGATGTCATCCACAAGTGTTGGAACAATGCTTTTGCATCCTTCTTTTTCCTCATCCTCATTTCCACTTCTTGTATGATTCTTTTTTGGGTATTATTTCATGGAGGGGCTCTGTACTCAGACAAGTGGACTGAGATTCCCAGTATTTCTGTCTAACAGAACAGTTTTTTCCTGCACTTTCAGTAAGTTTCTTTATGAAATCACCCCAAAGTGCCAAGGCACCTATCTCCTTCATGGCTCCCTTCCAGGGAATTCTACTCAGAAATTCCCTAAAAAATTCAGTTTGCAAGGTCATGCTCCTAACTCTGCAGTTATTATTTCCAGACATCCTCTGGATCCTGAAGTTAAAAATTTCATGGTCACTGCAACCCCAGCCTTTATCTATAGCCACATTTGCCATCACTTCTTCCTTGTATGTGAATAACAGGTCAAATACAGCCTTAATCCTGTTGGCTCTGATGGCATTTGTACAAGGATATTCATAGAGCAATAGAACCAGCTAGGCTGGAAAAGACCTTAAGGCTCGTTGAATCCAGCTCTAGATGCTCTTGACCTTGGGCTGCACCTTCTAGAGTCTGATAACAGGTTTAGGTGAGAACAAGTCAAGCCATTTGCAGAAAGACTCAACTTGCATGAGTGGCTTTGTGCTCTGACTCAGCATGGGGTTACTGGGCACCCCTACAAGACTATCTACTCAGGTTTGCTCAGTCTAGGATGTCATTCCTGACTACCACGTCATTTCCACATCAGCTCTCATGTCAGCAATCAAGTTAAGTTATTGAACTCTGCAACATTTAATGTGATTATATCAGAGGAGCATTTAGTTTTCCCATTGACCAGATGTGATTGCTGTGAAGAGGAGGATGGGGAGCCTTGATGTGGTATATAGCTATTGCTCCTTGATGTGGTATATAGCTATTGCTCCTTCTCTATCTATCTGGCTGACACTATGTAAAACAAAAGCCAGACCTTTTCTTTTTAATTGTATTCAGCATATTAGTGTGGTCCAGCCTACGCTCAAAAAATACATACACTTTAAAATTCAAAGTCATATGCATTCACCCAGTACAACCTGAATTCCCTATGCCAGAAGCTCCCAGCCCCATCCAGCCCAGCACCCACCAGGGGTGATGAAACCAGGAAATGCATGGGAAGCTACAGAAAAATCACAGAAATTAAACAATCACCAGCTCACAAGAGGTCTCACCCCAAAAGAAATGAAACTCCCAATCTCATGCCAGATAGAAAAGCTCTGCAACCTCTGTGTCTGGTCAAATGAAGTCACAACCCAAATTTGACTGGCCCACCATAGCTGAGTAATTAACCAAGAAAGAAAAAAACAGAACAGAGCTGAATTATTTCATTTAGTGAACTCTAGATTTGCTCAGGTCCAGAGAAAATGTCCTCTAGAAACTGATATAATTTAGAAACTTCTTGGACAAAAAGTTTCAAATCCCTTTTCTTTAAATTTAGTTGGTATTGGCCTTCCAGACATATCTGTCATGACACTTGTGATGTATTAGAGTGATAAGCATCTAAAGCAGTGAACTATGATTGTAATGGTTTTTTCTAGTTTGAAAAAGTAATTTCTGTTTTGGCATATCTGTGGGCAACAACAAAATCCTGGGAATCAGGGAGCTTGCTGATATTTCAAAATTCCTGCTGTTTCTGTTTACAGACTTACTATTATATATTGTTAAACTTCAGTGAGATATTCAGACTGCACTCAATATGAGTAAAGATTTTGAGTGATGTGGAGAGAATTAATCATAAAAACCCACACAGATAAAATAAGGTGCCCTGGGAAAGCTTGAGGAAGGAATTAATACAGAGGTTTTTGTAGCTTTGTGTTACCTTTTCTGTTTTCTATTTTCTTAATCCCACTCTTAGAAGTGGTATGAAAAGAAAACATGTTGATACTCAGTCATGGTTTGTGATCATTGCATCACGGATAACAGTGAGTTTTAGGAGGGATCTGAATAAAATGATTGTGCTGTGAAAATGTACACAAGATAGGTAAGAGTGAAAAACTCAGGTAAGGAAGTGAAAGAAGGAAATGAATGTACTAAGGATATTAACACAGCTGAGGTGAGGAAGACCCTTACTTCACATTATTCAGATGGGGTTTTTGGGTGTGAAACCAAACAAGTGCCAGGAAACTGAGCATGTTATGCAGGTCAGGTCTGGTGTTTTACCTGTTGTGCTGGTTTGGGCAAATTTGGAAATATATCCTCTGAGAGAAGGCAGGTTACAACCCCCCCGCCCCCCCCCCAGGTTTGGGAAAAAATGGCTTTTCCTCGAAAGAAAGTGAAAGAGATAAAAACTATTTTTTTAACATACACACAGGAAAAGAATAATAATGCTAAATAATAAAACCTCTTGCTGTGGAAGAGAAACCTGGGGAAATTTCAGAGTCATTCTGTAGATCTCTCTTCACCCCCCTTGGAGCTGGGACAGGGTGGTGGACCCACCTCCAGGGCCAAGGCCTGGGTGGAAGGTCCTCCTGATGTATTCTGATGTTGAAACAGTCCAGCAGAGAAAAAGGGAAAAAAAATGAAGTCCCAGGAAAACAAAAGTTCAACTCTCTGTCTCTCTCTGGAGAAAAAGTAGCCGAAAGCTGTCTGAAAAGCAAGCTGCTTCCTCCCGCTCCCCTCTCCGCAGCTGTTAGAAGCAAGAGGAATATATGTCCTTGAAACATGAAAACAAACTGCAAAACTGTTTTGAAATGTTTGCTTGGGTTTTTTTCCTCTCCCCCCTCTCAGGCTCAGTTTAAAGGCACAGAAAAGGCAAAAAATTAATTTCTAGGCATGGAACAGTGATATGGGATACACATCATAAAGTCACCCCAAGACACCTGTTTTAACTAACACTGTCTTCAAGATAATCAACTCACTCAGAGGACTCTCCTCCTGTGCCCATAATTAAGTGCTTCTGAAGCACCATGAGTTGTGTCAGGCCTCCAACAAGACCCTGTGCCACTGATTATGACCTTCTGGGATCTGTCACTCAACCAGTTCTCAGTCCACCCCACTGTCCACTCATTCGACCCACACTTCCTGAATTACCTATAAGGATGTTGTGAGACAGTGTTGAAAGCCTTGCTGAAGCTGAAATAGACAACATCCACTGCTCTCCCCTCATCTATCCAGGTAGCTGCCTCATTGTGGAAAGCAATCAGGTTGGTCAAGTAGGATTTGCGTTTAGTGAATCCATGCTGACTACTCCTGATCACCTTCTCGTCATCCCTGTGGATAGATGTGGCCTCCAGAATAAGACACTCCATCAAATTCCCAGGTATTGAGGTGAGGCTGATGGGTCAGTAGTTTCCTGGGTCCTCCTTCTTGCCTTTTTTTGAAGACTGGAGTGACATTTGCTTCCTTTCAGTCCTCAGGCACCTCTCTTGATATCCACAGCCTTTCAAAAATGATTATGAGGAGCCTCTCTATGGTGTCCACCAGCTCTCTCAGCACCCATGGATGCATCACTCTGTTTCAAAAGTGTCAAAATGTCTAAGCTGATAATGTCCAAAAATGTTGTTTTGCCCCTTTTCACTTTGGGCTTTGATATGGCAATGTTTATGTCATGGTAACTAAGCATCTCTGAGTATTTTTTGTGAAATTCAGGACAATAACTAAAAGCCTTATCAACTAAATTTCTTTTGATGAGCTAGCGCTGAACTATTTCAGAAACCGGGCTTCACAGTAGTGTTTGAATTGTCATTGTAAATTGATATGGAGAGGGACTTTTCTAGTACTGGGATCTCATGAAATGCCACTTCTTTTTTCCATTAGGTGTCATTCTGACCTTATCCAAGAAGAGAAGGTGTATGACTTTGGATTGAAAAAGTCCCAGCTATTTTCTTTGAATCTTCTTCTGAAATGACGAAAGCCATTTTCTTTCAACTCTGCCCTTTCTTCGACGAACACAGCCCTCTAGATACCAGCATAAGCAGATGGCACAGGTAGAGTAAATTCTACAGAGTTCTTGTGTAAATGGTGTGCAGCTTGCAGGGCTTGTCAGGTTTCTCTTTTTTTTTTTTTTTTTTTCACTTTTAAAGGTCATTTTTACATGTCAAAAAATTTATGATGCCATTGGAGAAGGTTCATCTGTGTGTACCTGCTCAGAAAGAAGATGGTGCAACTTGTAATTAAGGCAAAAGAAAACTATATTGCTCTGCACCAGAGTTTAATTCAGAAACAGGGCAGATGTGCCCACCATTGTGAGCACTTTTTATTATTTAAATTGTAATTTTTGACCCTTAGATTGGAAAGCAAGCATAGTGTTCACTCAAAACAGTTCATCAGGGACTTGCTTCCAGGCAACTTTTCTGCACCCTGTGCAGTCATTAACCCACATCATATAGTACACAGTGCTACAGAGTACACAGAAGTGGTACCACCTTCAGGCAGGAAAACCTGAGTCAACTATAAGGCTTTTCTATCTGTAGATATTATGGCCATTCTGTTGGCAAAAGCTGGTCTTGCTCCACTATTTTGTTATTGCTTTGCCAGCTTATACCAGTTGAAGATTTACCTCTAACAAAGAACTTCAGTGCTGTCAAGCATTTCTCAGCTATTGCATTCAACATTAGATGCTTCTCTGAATAAATGAAAATAGCTAAACCAAATAAATTTTATCTGTCAACAGAAGCATGAGAAAAGAGAAATACCTATGCACCTCAATGCTTGATAGATCATCTTTACTCAGGAAGCTAAAATAGTTTGTGGTTCTCTTGCCTCATTTTATTCTCGGTCTTGAGCAGTCTTGACAAAGTAAGAACAGCATAATGTCAAACCAAATGAGAAGGGATAGAAGGTATTTACTGGTATGTAGGGACAAACTATCTCTTTCTGTCTAAACAGAAAAGGACTGAGGCCAAGAATTGTAACAAATCACTGTTACTTATCTATATGAGGTTCATGTGAGGTTATTTCCAATCTCTTTTTTATTTTCTACCCTTTTTAATGCACATGAAAATCCAAGCAATAAAAAAACCCCAAACAAAAGAAAAGGAGCGGGGGTGAGGAGGAAAGGATGGAAAATAGGCACTGTTCCTCTTTTTGACTTGAGTAAAATGATACTGATGTTATAGCTCACCAAAGAGGTCATGTTCTGTGGCTGAAGCCAGGGAAGGATTACTTAAAATGAAAATCACCAATAACAACTTTCTCCAGACCACAGCTAGCCATTCTACCAAATGCCATCGTAGGAGGCACCAAAACCACAGGGAGCACAACACATAACTAGCAATTACTTTCATCCTTCTCCCCTCATTTACTCTTGTACAGGACTCATTAAGCTGAGGAATGACAATGTTTCTGTACTGAGCCTTTTTGATTACTTTCCTTCCCAACCTGAATTTGTTCCTCATGACCTTTAGAGCTATCAATTTAGAATTTTCCCTTTAGTCATTTGGGCTTGTGTTTGATTGAAGCATCCTTCTAGGCGTGAACGTGCTAGTGTAGTGACCTGGTGTGACCCCTACATTGGCAGACTCCATTTCAGGAATCTGACACTGTACAAGTGTCTAATCCAGAATCCAGAACAGTCTTCTCATTCTGTGGGATATTTTTTATCTTAGTGTGTGAAGTAGGAGGTTTAATAAGGTGCTTTTTCCCCTTTTATATTAGAATCCTTTTTTTTTCCCCTCCATGAACTATTTGAAGAAAGTGTAGATCCTTCAAATGAGTGTAACAGGAAGAAAATGTAAAAAGGTTCTCAAGCTTCAATATGAAAACCTAAGCTTGTTGATTTGAAGGCAAAATGTGAGTGCCTTGTTAATTAAAACTCCTAGGCGAAATCTATCTTTTTTTAATCTGGATGTGTCTGTGAGTGATTGAGCTCATGAATATTTTCTTTGCATCTCCTTCCCTTCCCCCACCCTAAAGAAAATGAATATATTGCTATGTTACAGGCCTCTTTCATATTTCAAAAAAGTAAAAGGATTTCATTCAATTTCCCCCTGGGCACTGACTTTGGCTTCTTTTAGGTTTGGCTTAGATTTTCTACTTCTCTCTTTGTACAACATTGTGATCCTCCACATTCTTTAGCAAAAATAATGTACCTGTGACAAAACTGAAGTGTGAAGATGAATTAGTGATGTCACTAGTCAGTGATAATGTTAACCTAACAGTTTATGATAATGTTGATCAATGGTGGATGCTTAAAATCTATAGGTACTTTTTTCTTTCACTAATAATTTTTCAGGGTAATTTTTTGTCTACAAGAAGGATACTTTTACCACTTTCATCAGCATGAAAAATACATTCTTGCCTTTCTTTTTCTTCAGAATTTATTATGTTGATGTGGCCTTACCAAAAGGATTGAGATCTTCAAGCTGGTAAATATATTACAGCATTTTAAGAATGTTCTGCAAGTCTAAATTTGATAGTTTGCCTAATATTCAGAAATGCCCATGGGACCTAATTCTATTTGAGACCCAAACAGCAGACAGATCAATAAACATACAGTCACAGATCTTTGATATTTCATTGTACGTGGTACCACAATAAATTACACAACACCATAAACCCAACTCTAAATATATTCGCAAATTCAGTGAAAGGCAGGTTGAATTTAAGGAAAACAAGACAGCTTACATTCTCAGGCAAAAGGTTAATGTAATATTCAGAAAGAAACAGTTTTAGCTGCTGTAGCCCACATGCACCTATAAACAGGTACAAACGCAACTGTGGATGAGAATATTGCTTATTTGTTACATCTCTGAGAAATGGCTATCTGAGAATAGAGCCTCAGAAAATTGTTATGGAGTGGTAATTTTACCTCCAAGGAACATTTTCCCTAATTCTCCATGCCCTCAGGCTGCTTGGGTAGCCTGTGCCTCCTGACTGCTAAATTCTGGCTGTAGTGGCAGCTTTTATTTTTCCCCCCACAAATTACCACCACTATCATTTTCTCTCAAGCTGGAATCACAACTCTACATGGTTGTTTCATGCTCCATTTTGCTCCCTTTTAAAGCAGTTGATTGAATTCCATGCTTCACAGTGCTCAATGGAACATCTTAATTAAAGGAAAGACAGCTTCAAGGAAGACCAATACCATTCAGTGGAACATCTTCCCGCCCACCCAAGTATTCTGAAATTGGTGCAAAAAATCCAGATTCATCACAGTCAAGAGCTTTTTTTGTTTGTTTGTTTACTGGCCTGACGTGAATGCAGAATTTTATTTAGTGCCGTCTCCTATTGCCCTTTCTATTTTATCCCTTTCTAAGTAAGAATAAATGGTGATTTATTCTGAAAAGGAGTCCCTTTACAGCACAAATCTCAGCTGAACCTGTATGGTATGATCAGCACTTACTCTCTTGGGTTGCTTTCTAAAACATCCTAGTCCTAGTGACTGGCTGATAAAAGAGATACTTTGTCCTACCACATGGATGGTCTTCTGCAACAAATGCTGCTTCCTGGAATGAACAAATTCAGGTGCACACCTGAATCAAAACGTGGCTCTAGGACACCAAGAAATTCTGTAACACACTTGACAGGGTGACATTGCTGGTGTACCATATTTTTTTCCCCATCACTCTATGCATTTTCATAGAATCACTGAGTTGTTTGGATTGGGAAAAACCTTTGCCATGGACAGGGACACCATCCATTAGACCAGGTTACTCAAAGCCCAGTCTGACCCTCTGACCCGGCCTTGAATACTTCCAGTGATGGGGCATTGACAGCTTCTCTGGGCAACATGTTCCAATGTTTTACCACCTTCTGAGAAAATGTCTTCTTGCTAAGATCTAACCTAAATCTCTCCTCATTCAGATTAATGCCATTTCCCCTTGTTCTATCACTCTCTGTCCTTGTAAACAGTCCCTCTCCAGCTTCGTGTGCATACTTGTTATTCACATTTTGTACTAATGATTCCTTCCACTAGAGTGGAGAAAGAGTCCTGGGAGCAAATATCTGAACCTACATTCCTTAGCTGCTCTTTCCACTCAGATCCCACAAATTTTGGAGGATGAGCTAACTTTCTCTTAAAAGTCTCCCAGCAGCCAGGGTAATCAAAGCTAGCAGGTAGGATATACAAGGAATGCTCATGCAGATCTCATGTGAAAGCATAAAGGAGGCAATACAGATGAGTCCAAACCAGTGGTAGCCAACTAAAGGACAGCAGTTTGATGAAAGCAAATCAATGTGATTTTTCAGGAAAATAACCTTCTCTAACAAACCTGTCTCTGAAGTTATTTTTTGACAAAATACAAGTTCTGTTCTCAAAATGAGTGTGTTTTCATAATAGATTTCTTTCAAGGGGTACAGTATTATTCAAAATTATTTTCAGAATGATGTGTAAAAGTAGTAGTTAGGGCAATGGGGCTTATTTTACTCGACTTTTTTCCCTTTTTTTACAGAAGTATTTAGTCTTTCCCTCACTCAGCAATATCGTTATGTGATTATTCACATAGTACTTTGCCTTTTAGAAGAAATTTTCTAATCTGGTTGTAGGAACTAATTCAAAAATACTCTAGCATCGTGTGCATTTCTCATTGGGCCAGAAGGGCATCACCAGTTTGACATAGTCATTGTTCATTCTTTAAACACCTCACTAATGAGATTTTTACTTTAGGTTTCTAACCTGGCTTTGTTTTGGCTGGTGTTTTATTCACTGAAGCGTTCCTCTTGTCAAACAGGCAAGTATTCCTGATAAATGTGCTTCCAACGCACTAGAGCTGAACACAACTGTCTTGCACTACATATGCTCTGTTTCTTGATGCGTGAGACCTGTAGGTGAAATATCTTTCATGCAGCTCAGCTGTGCAAACATTGGCAGTCTGCTAACAAGGAAGACTTTCTCCTGCTACATTTTAATGCAGGCTATCAGCGTCTTCCCACATCCCACTTCCCTTCTACTGGATACAGCACTGCTTGCCAAGAAGTGTCCTTTGGAGACGTGAATGTACTTATCAGAGCTCTCCCACTTTCTTTTCTTCCCTGTGTCAGACTAAAGAATGAACAAGCTGGAGGTTCCGGTCTCCTCTGTCTGGTGGCCTGTTCTGGGCTTGGATATTGCACCTCCTGAGCAAATTAAAAATAAAAGGTCTGAGGAAAACAGAACATAGCTTTAGGTTCCTGTAACACCAAAAGAAGGTTAAATAGGGTCAGCAGAGATTAGAATTAAAAAAACTGTGTCTGAATTTCACCATGAAAGATGCATATGGCATATAGGCAACCTTATCCAACATGCAAAACTTCCCCACAGAAGAACTGCTGCAGTTGATAAAGTAAGAAGATGACCACTGCTGGCTGTTTCACATAGTATGGCCTTGAAGGGTACCCAAGGATTTTTGTTAAGAGATTGTCAACATCTGTGTCAAAACAAGATGGTAACAAACAAACAAGAAATAGCAGGATTCTGTTCACATATAAAGGTCATGAATAACTTTTACATGAGAAATTAGGGTCTGCCAAAACCATATTTAGAAATTCCTCTGAATTTAAAGGTTATCTTACAAGAAATTGCAGTGTTAACTTAGAATGTGAATGTTGGGTACCTTGGTTGATGGCACTATCTGATAAACAGAGACCACAGTTATGGCTGTTCAACCCCAGTCCAAAGCAAAGCACTGCTGTCAGAGGTAAGCATTTCTGGAAGAGCATCTGAACATTTTTTAGCATCTCAGAAGTTTCAGTACATTATAAGACTGGTTTCTCACAGTGATTTGACTTCCTAGCACACAGAGTGAGGTGTGACTGTAGAATGGCTGAAGGACGTGATAGTGCTATGCAACTACCCACTACTTTGAATGATATGAAAGTGAGGTAGTGAAATATCACTGCAAGAAGAAACTGGATGGTGAAAATGCTCTCACAAAGTCAAGCCTAAGTACAGCATCTTTCTTTAGCAGCAGCTGTCCCACAGTGGTTGAGTTCAAAGTGCATACTTGTCATTTCGATTTTCTGAAAGACACTGCACGGTTGTCACCTGTTGAAATGCCACTTATAGGCATCCATGACTGACAGAAATCCACAGAAACACAGTCTGGAAGAATTGTGTATTTTATTGCATTTCCAAGCTGTTACCTTTACAGAGATGGACCATGTATTGCGAACATGCTTCAGAACTGAAAAACAACAAAATGCCAGTGCCGGGGTTTCAATTTCAACAGCTCTGTCAAATGCCAGCTATGTCAGTGGAAAACACAATACCTACTCAAAAAGGCCCAGCAGCTATCTGTAAGCGTAGCCTGATATTGAAAAAGAGATTGAGAAGGCTAATAGCCCTCAGTTGCCTTATTTTGCTGTGCCCTGCTGAAAGCTAGCACAGCAGGGAGTGGCAACTATATGAGAGGCTAGAACTAGCTGTTCTGGTCAAAAAGGCTGCTTTGGCTCTGATAATACAGCTGAATAATAATAATAATAATAATAATAATAATAATTGAATAAATGATAATGTAGTCGTGCCATCTCGGTCATGGTTAGGTCTTGTGATCACTCTACAGGGGACACACTGAGCTGACATAGTTATATTATGAGAAATTGAATTACCCACAATGCAGAGATCCTGGAACACTCCTTGAATTACTGCTGCATATTCAACAGGGAGCCTCAACTCAAGTACACTTTTCAATGGGGGCAGTATTTATTGGGGAACTCTGGTCTTCGTCATCATCATCACCACCATCATCACACACACACATGTACATACATTTCTGTGCATTTGCAGCTGTGGAGAGAGGAGGGGTGTTCTGTTCAGCTAAACCAACTTTCAGAGGCAGATATGGAGAAAAACGTTATCAGCCTTTCTAGTCAGTCAGCTTGTAGCGTGTAGCAGGTAAAGAGGTGTTGACATTCTTTTGGAAATGATGCAAAGTGCAAGGTTGGTTTTTTGATTGTCAAGATATCTAAAATCTGGGAAAACTCAGTAACTACATGTTCAAGTCAGCTTTGTACCTGTGTACTATTCTTAGAGCTTCATGAATTAAAGCAGAGAATTGTTTTTGCTTGTAGCTGCTTCTTTAAATCTTCAAGAAATGGTATCCAGCAAACATTAGGATCACAAAAAATTAGTCTAGGGTAACCTTCATATTCCTTTTTCCCTAGAAGCGTTGCCAGGGAATGAACTTTAGAAGTATTGTTTCAGCCTTGTGCTAGACCTCTTCAGAGGGGGCACATTGCTATTATTATTCTGTTTATGAGCCTTATTTTGTAGAGCAGTGTGGTGTTGTGCTGTTTGCTATTATAAGCACCCAAAAAAAAAGAAAATTCCTACCCAAAGACTGTAAACTTATTATAAGCACAGTGCAGAGCTCAGACAAATCCAATGCATCTTGTCTTACACTTTTTCCAAAGGTTTGTTGAAAACAAATTAACTTGCACTGGAAGAGTCAATCTTCATTTTAGTAATTGCTTTCTTTGTGCCTTATTCCAGAGTGTCTGTGTTTTGGCTGCAAAACTAAAAAAAAAAAAAAGATTGAAAACTGCTGTTACAATGAGAAAAAAAATTGGTTGAATTAATGATTTTCATATTGAGAATCATATGGAAGTCTTATATGATTTCACTGTCATGAACCCGTTAAAAAGCATGAAAAGAGTGGAACTGTGAGCAACATCTGTGAAGAGAATTGGAATTTCCATAGACTGTTTGCATCAATCCTAGGTAGACTTCCTAAAAATATTTTTGCTGCTCCTTAGTATTAGTATTTAATAAAAATAATATTGCTGAAGACTGTGCTACCTTTAGAGCAATATTTTACTTTCTCTGGTATGATGAAGTAATCAAAAGTAAAACATCTTTACCAAAGTTAGTTACCACAACAATGAATATGAGTCTGCCTTTCACATCCTTCAGTTCCTAAAAAAACCAATCAAAGTGCTTTAATTTACTGTACAGAACCAATGAGAAATCTTTTGTTATCTTTTGTTGTTTGTCTTCCTGCAAGAACAAAGATTATACACCTGGAGCCCTGTTGCAGTGGGGATCCTGCAACATGCATATATCAAACCAGGAGTCCCGTGGAAAGGAAATATATATGGACAGACAGATTCTTGGTAGCTGTTTCAGAGATGTTTATTTCTCCAGCCGCATGGCCGGGGCTCTGCCCAGGAACTGTTCCAGTCACGGGACCCGAGGGTCCTTCTGCCCGCGCAGGGAACACAAACCAACCCATGGGAACGAGGCTGAGCAGGGGCAGGGAAACCCCGTGTCTGTGCCCTCAGGGCCCCTCTGCCAGGGCTACATGGCAGGGGAGGGACCCCAACAGAGCCCTTGTTACAGAATTGTTTCTAAATAATCAACAAAAGGAGGTATATGAAGATTTGAGGGGATTTTATCATGTGAATGTTACAAATGACATGTCCAGTATTTTTTTTTCTAGCAGCATTAAACCCCAAAATGACAGAATTGTATCACATAGTCGCTAAATTCTGACATGACCTCTTTAATTACAACATTAACAGTGGAAGCATACCCTAAAAGCCAGCAGTGGGGCAGACCTCAAATTCGTCACTGTGTGTCAAGCGCAGTTACTGCACAGGGAAAAGGAGGAGAACAGAATAGCCGAGAAAATGGATTCATTGTAAGGGTGTGTAAGGGAATGTCCTACATGGTAAAATGAGTCACAGTCCCATGGCGATATGGTAGCTTGTTCCTTGAATTTATTTTTAATCAGCCCACTCTATTCCTAGGCAATATGCTCTCTCTTGAGAGCTATAAATATGAAGGATAAAAAAGGATCTTTTACAGAGCTGGTTTGCCTTCAAGGTTTGCTTCTGATTAATGACATAATTGCATTCCTTCAAAGGATGCTATGTAAATAAGATTTGCCTTCTGACATGATGGAGTGGGGAAGGATTTAAATAATTTCAAATATCCTTGTCATTGTTGACTTTTTACAACTTCGACTTTGTGGAAAATGTCTGGTTGAAATATCAGGAAGTACCCGGAGTGATCAGTAGCAGTCAGGGACCTTGAAAAGTAATGAAGAAACCAACAAAATATCTACCTCTGAAATTCCTAGAAGATTGGTTGGACATGCTCACAGGAATGAAGTCATTAAGAAGGCACAGTCTTTCATCAGTCAGTCAGTCATTATACTCCTGCAGAAGTTTGAGGTGTTATTTGCTCTAGTACACATGTAGTTGAATACTTGAGGTTAGCTCTGCAGACTTTCAAATTAGAGTAACACCTGTTTATCATGCAGTAAATGGTGATGAGTAAAAAATGCTTTTGATGCCACAGTTTCATTGAAAATTTGGGTATTCATTTATGTGAATGTTTTGCTATATGAAACAACCTTCTTAGGCATATTTTCCAAACACAATTCTTTCTCTCAGTGGAACAGAGAGGAAAAATGTTTCATACATTGTCAACCTAATTTTTCTTTTTTTAAAATGTTTTGAATAAATTTAAATTTTTTTTGTTTGAAAATTTTAATTCTGCTGCAGTTAGAAAATTTCCTTATTTTCAGCTTACTCCTTCTTTATCCCATTTCACATTAATGGAAAATAGAAAGTAAGAAGCCACATTTTCTTTCTAATGTAAAAATAAAATTTTATTTTATGAAGAAAAACATTTTGTTCCATGATTTTGGACCATCCTATTTGTTGGTAGCACTGCTGGGTTTGATTCCTTGTTCAAGGCTTTATATCAGTGACTTTAAGTCATGCATTTCTGTTGAATATATCCAAGTCACTTTGTACTCCAAAAGATAAGGTTGTTGCACTGACAATTTGCAATCACATCCAGAATTTGCTTAACATCAGGAGAACCGTGCTATTAATGGTAGTCAGATTTTTACTGGCACGGGACACTGCCTATAAGCCTCTCCCTTCCTTCATTGGTAGCAAACAGTATTGCAGATGTAACAGAGAGGTTTGCTGTTGATCCAGATGTTTCCATTTTTGGAGGAACTGTTAATATCATAGACTTCCTAGTTCGACTAAAAAAATCACAGATAACATAAAAGGGCTCAGTTCCCTCATGGTTTTTGTATTAGTGAGGTGTGTGTTACAAACACATTGCTAGATTTCTGGCATTGGACTTGCTGTTATAAGAGGGGAAAACATGTTTTTTACCTGTAACACAGGTAAAACCCCATGTACTCTAACTCCAAAAGCTCTGACTGAAAACATTTTGGTTCTCAATACTGTTGACCTGCTGCTGGATTAATATGAAGTACTACTTTTTCCCACAGTGTGAGATAAACCAAGAGACTGAAAGTGAATGAGCTGTATAGTCTTCAGATCAGGTTAAGCACAGTATTGATTGTTTTCTTTTTCTATATGTCAGTGCTGTGCTTCCACATATATCTCTAAAATCTCAGATGTTCAGGAGCAAACACAAATGAGAAAACCCAGGAGTTAAACTCATGGAGCCTGGCCTCCCCCAGCATATATTGACAGAACAGGACTTTTTGCTGCTTTTTATATCTGAGTGAACATTGATTTTGATGCCTTACCTCCTGGTGTGCTCCTCTAGGCCACTGAGCAGAAGCGCTTGCTTTTACCAGCAGGACTCTGTCCCCTAGTAACCGTGCTAATGAAGAAAGGCAGAAGAAGGAGCATAGCTCAGAGGAAGATGCTCTTGTAGGGGTAAACCTCCTGGGTTCTATTTTTAAGGATAAATATTGTCCCTCCCTTTACTGTTTTCTTTGCTAATTTGCTTTCCAGAGCTCAGGCCAAAGGCTGCAAGGCAGATATGATGTGGTTTTAGTGCAGCTAATTAAGTTAGGTTCATGTTGGCCTCACTGCAGCTCCTTGCTCTGTCTCAGGCTGCACTGATGAGCTTGGAAGGATTATTCATGGGAAACAAGAAAAGGCATCGGAAGCCAAGGTGATGACATCAACATTTGGGTTTTCTGAATTTCAACCCCCAGAGAAGCAAACCACACAAAATCCCACAAAACATATTTCCTAAGCTTGTGCCTCCTTTGTGACAGGTGGACACAGGACTGCGCAGTTTTACTTGCAAAACTTAACCTCTCAATTACTTTTGAGACATTTACTATTTACTGTTTTTTGGAGGGATACCATTGTGAGCAACAGCTTGTGGGAGGTTGGAGGCATCAGAGGGATGTCACAGCG
Source organism: Coloeus monedula (assembly GCF_965178545.1). Lineage (NCBI taxonomy): Eukaryota > Metazoa > Chordata > Aves > Passeriformes > Corvidae > Coloeus > Coloeus monedula. The sequence continues at coordinate 110,106,835 of NC_138781.1, forward strand.
AAGTATTGAGGGGGAAGGCCACGGAGTTGGAGGAATCACACATTATTTTTATGGGAAAAGTTCCATGCTCATGGGTAGCAGGCTACAATGTCACACTCTGAGAAAAGGCAACATCCCAGCTCCCAAAAATGACTGTGCCAGGTGGCTTGTTGTAGTGACGAAAATATGAAGGAATCTTGACTTTTCTTTGGTGACTGAGGAAAATCCTAAAAGCAGTTATAATTTTGAATTTAAACTCTTCACTAGCAACAAACCAGAAAATAACTTGCTTGTAAGAACAAAAACCACCCAGCCACAATACCTAGTTTGAGCCATTTAGTTTAGTAGTGCTGAGTTTTACAATCTATAGCTATTGTAACCCAGGGAAAAAGTATTCTATTAGACAGAAGTAAGCTATTTATCTATACTCTACATAGCAAGGGAAAGTAATTGCAAAAAAAGACAGTGAAAGAAATTGAATGGATCATGGAATATGAGCTGCCAAAATTAGGCAGAAATAAAAAAAGAAAAGCTTCAATTTCTTCAAATGAAAGATGAGAAGTCACAAAAGCTATTTTTATAAGCAATTAAAATCTTTCATGAGAGGGAAGAACAGGTACACAGATCTGACAGTTCATGGTGTTTCAGGGTGAATGGAAGTATTGACTGGCTCGGTGGCGTTTGCTAAATCTAAATCTCAATGTCTGAAGGCCCCACCAGTCATTGCTCTCAGTTCAGTCTTTAGCAGACCATTGACAGTATCGTTCAATTTTTCTGGAGGCTAGTGCATGATAAAGAATGTGACACAATGCCATGTTTCTTAGCCCCGTTTTCTATGAGGTTGTTTTAGAAATGAGTCACGTGACTGACTCAATTCTTTCTAAGATGACTTGCTTTTCAAGGCCCAGGATACTGTTTCAGGTGGTGGCACTGGGCACAGGATGTGTTTCCAGCCATCCAGTGGTTGTTTCCACCATTGTAAGCACATTGCAAGCTGGCCTTGGTGGGTTTGTTTTTCCTCCCCATATTTATATTTCAGCCAGCGTCCTCTCTACCAAAGAGGCTTTGACCACTTGGCTTGCTAAATTGCACCACATATTTCACTTCCATGAGTAATCTGTGTGATAGTGTGATCCATCATCAATTCTACCCCTTGGTCATGAACCCAGCTACATGTTCCACCTCTTCCTTGATGACCTTAATGTGTAATGAGCCCACCAAGCTATAATAATTCAAACTTGTGTTACCAATCCAGATCCACTTGAACCACTTCAATATCAGCAGCCTAATCCATCTGCTGGTTGTTTTGATGTTCTTCAATGTCCTTGCTCTTGGGTGCATGAGCATCTACATGAAGTACCTTCACAACCAGGTTCCCCACTTGGGCAGCAGTACCTTGGCCCAGTATGGCAGCCCGGATGGGTTTACCTCTGTGGTGCCAGTTGCTCTTTCTGTCACTGCAGCCATCCCCACAGGGCATTAGACATCATCCCTGAGTCAGTATCGAGATTACGTATTGGCCATTTTCCTCATTCAGCAATGACTAAATCCAGCTGGATGGCTTTCACCTCTGCAAACTGACTTGGTTCACCTTCTCCTTCAGCGGCTTCCATACAGCTACAGATGCTTTCCTACAATATGGCAGGATCCATTAATAAACACAGGTCACCTCTTCCTCTGGTGACATTCTGAATGTTCACTTTCAAGATTTCTGAATGACTAAGAGTTCCTGTTCAAGCTCGTTGTGTGATCAGTACATAACCCTCCATGTAGCAACAGTTACATGATGTGCAGAGGAGAGACACTTCCTTTGAACATCCAGCCCAGCACTGGCAGCTGTGGTGCCAGGAGGCTTCAGTTCCAGTTACTTCTGAAGCAGCTCAAACTTTCATAAGCTGCAGTAGTTTTGCAGTTGGAATATAGAGGGCCTCTTTATCATCAATTCCAAAAACCAAGGGTCAATCTTTACTGTCCCCTGGTGTTTTCTGCCTGAGACATTAGGTAGGACCATTCAGGTAGGACCCCAGCTGCTGTGTAAAGCACATTATTTTGATCTTGCCCTGTCCAGAGTGCTCTGAGGGCTACTGCATAAACTATGTCCTATTTGATTTGTGCAAAGATTTGTCATTTCTCATTTCAAAAGGACCCCATTTGAAATCATTCTGGGTCACTTGATATAGAGGGCTTACAAACAGACTGTAATTTGGAATGTGCATTCTCCAAAAACCCACAATGCCTAAAAAAGTTCGTGTTTCCTTTTTACTAGCTGGTGGAGACAGAACTATTATTTTGTTAATCACATCCTTTGGGATCTTACATACCTTTTAAGGTATGTAAGGATGACTTCGATCTCACATACCTCTCTCCACTTACATGGGTGATATAATACCTTCTTTGAAGGGATAATTTTTCTTCTCACTTGACAGAAATCACCTACAGAGGCTGAGGACTTGTGTCCTTTTTAGAATTTCGCTGTCAATACTCCCTTGCCTAGAAAGGTATCCCAGCTGCTTGGCTTTTCTACCCTCTAATTCCAAACTATTAGCCATGTTATCCCAGCATCAGAGCAGCCAGGTGAAAATGCTCCCCCAGACAGAGGCTGAAATCTCTTTGCATCTCCTGCAAATCACTCAGGGATACAGATCAAGTGGTTACCTCTTGTTCTGCCTCCTCCTCCTGTTCTTGTGGTGGCCTTGCTTCGTCCTCCTATACTCAATGAGCTGACTTTAGTGTCCATTTCCTCTTGTGTCTAAGGGTGACAGATACCAGCATGGATTGCTTCTCCAGTTCAGCCACAGTGCCAGTCGCAGGGGTTGGAGTATCTCCAGTGCCTGTCTTTCTGTTGTCAGATCCAGAGGCCTGTTTTTCCCCTTGGGAGTACTGAATAGTTGAACAGGGGTTGGTAGGCATGGGCCAGGCCCCAGGACCTTGCTGTGACTTGGGTTACTCTGGAACTTCCAGAATGACAGAATACTTATTCAAATATTTTGCTAGTTTTTCTGGATTCTGCACTTGTTCAGGGATGAAGTTCTGAAGCACTGGATGTGCTCACTGCCCTATGTACTTGCCTATATTATCCCTCATGCCCTACCACTTATAGCTATCCAACCTCGGTGCAGACCCCTGTGTGGTATTCTTGAAAAGCAAGACCTGGAACACATTCAGATGACAAAGTAATAGGAACATGTTGATTTGTACATCCTAAGGACATTCAGAATTCTCAAGAGCTATTGGAATTAGCCTGGATGAGAAGGCAAAGATGAAGGGAGCTATCTTCCCCATAGACTGGAATTCTAAGGAGAAAATGTAAAAGATATAATTATTAATAGCTTCCGATAGATGGCTCTTGAAGTACAGAGAGGATGGCAATGCTGAGTACAAATACCAGATTAGCTCCATGGTCAGCAATTCTATCTTAAACCAGTGTTACAAAGTACAACATGATAACCATAGCCCACTTCTCATGGATGATAAACAGCACAACAGGGAGCTCAAGTAAAGTGTTACATAAGGCGACTTTAAGACCAAGCACGCTGTCTTTGAGAACAAATAAATCAACATTGTGACCTGTGGCTATTAACTAATATAAAAAATGCTTATAACAAATTTGTTCTAGCACGTTCTACTCAGGTTTGTCACTGTCTCAAAGCGTCAGGCCCCACCCTGAGTGCCAAACAGGACTGTCACGGTTTAATCCTAGACGGCAACGAAGTACCATGCAGCTGCTCCCCTGAGCCTTCCTGATGGGGTGAGATTAGAGCAGTTTAGTAACTGAAATAAAATATAGCAACAACAACAATAATAAAAATCGCGATGAAAAGGGAGACAACAAAAAGAGAGAGAGAGAAATAGAACCCAAGAAAGACAAGTGATGCACAATACAATTTCCCATCACCTGCTGACCAATGCCCAGCCTGTCCCCGAGCAGCACTGGTGTCTCACAGCCCATTTCCACCCACCAGTTTATATGCTGAGCATGATGTTTCATAGTATGGAATAACCCTTTGACTAGGTCAGGTCAACTGTCCCGATTATGCCCCCTCCTGGCTTCTTGTGCACCTTCTCATTGCCAGTGCATGGGAAACTGAAAAGCCCTGGAACTCAGTGTAAGCACTACATAGTAGCAACTGAGATATTGTGTTGTATGCTTTATTTTTCCCGGGATAAACAACAACTGATGAGGTTTTGTTAGGTATATTATCTTTTCTCAAGAATATTTACATCAACAATATCAGGTTCTGGTCTTGATTCTTAGTTTAGTAGACATTATTTCATTATGGGACTTATCTTTACAAAGTATAAACATTACTACCAATTTTTCATTGCTGTAATTTGTATCCTCACCTGTCCATTGCTCCTCCCCTGGCCCCTTGCTCTTTCTGTAGCTTGCTTTTCCCCTTTTTCTCACTCTTTCTATGGCATGTTTTCATTCCCTTGGAAGATACTCAGTTCCTTGTAACAATGATGAATTATAATTTTGGCTTTTCCTTGACCTCTGACTCACATTCACACATACCCAGAATAAATGTTTGTTCAATGCCTCATTTAAAGTTTAGCTCATTGCATTCCAGCTTTTCTCTTTTAGTGTTTCTTATTCCAGCTTTTCTTTTTCTCAATGTAACTTTGAGTATCACAGTTATCTGGTCCACATCTAGCAGATGCTTAGTAAGTGCCTCAGTGTTCACCCTGTCACTTCAGTGTCTGGCTATAAATTGATTTTTTTTCTGACAGGTGGGTTGCGAAAATTCTCTTCTTTGCTACTGCCAGAATTGTATAAAAACTTTTCTCTCTTCAGGTTTATTAACTTTTCATCTACCTTTGTTTTCATAAAACCATTCTGTTTCCTGAAAATATAGCAGGAAGCGAAGGCCTTGTGCTGCTCACATCTCAGTTTATTTCCAGGCTACATGCACAGGGCAAAGACACTCCATTTGCTTTGGAAGTAACTTTTATTTTACATTTGTCTTTGTTTCACCACCTCTGTTTATGCTTTTAAATCTGGTCTAGTTATGCTTTGAAGACTAGAAAATGTTCATTGTATTTAACATTATATTTGGATTTTCCAAGCATCTATAGGACTTGCAGGAAGCAGGGCATTACTTTCTCTGCTATTATTTGACCTGCTCCCTCTTGTGTTAGAAACTCTCTGTTTGCATAATATGAGCATTAGGCTTCTGTGGCATCTGCTGAGGAAAGTGTTGATTTACGGCACATGAGTACATTAGGAATAATTTTTCAGAGAAATGGATTGGAACTGTAAATGAATGCTAGCGAACATGCAGGTATTAAAACATTAATTATTTGTAATAGGTATTCAGGATGTCTATTCAGCACCTGCCTTAATAGGTTCAGAAAGACTTCACTAGCTTGACAGACAGCAATTTCACAAAACTATAAACCAGAAATTCCTTGGGAAAACATGCAAAATTAATATATTTTTTGAAGCCTCTTGAGTATATTCAGATTGTCATATGTAAAGATAAAATGAAAATTATCCTGAATGGCAAAGCCAGTTCATATTCCACACTCCATATCCCTATTGAGCAACTATCCTGGACAGAACAAACTGACTTAAAAAATCTTTACAGTCCCCTATATAAAAACATCTTCTGAATGGGTGAGACCAGGAGGTTCAAAGTGTTATGTCCTTCCAGAGGCCTTAAGCTTGTGTCATTTTTTGTTAATGGAATATGCAATGATTCATTTACACTGGGTTTCAATGGTCTCCATCAGGTTATTTTTGATTTTGGTTCCCCACCTATTCTCTGGCCTCAGTGGAATTATACCAGGTTATATTGGTTTAAGATCATGTCCTTGTAGTTTGGCAGGATTTTGCACATGAATCCTGGCTAAATGATGCTTTAAAATTAACCTCTAAGTTAAAATAAATCCCAAGATTAGTGATGGTGTGACAACTAGAGCCAAATGAGCTCCATTTTGCACTGCTGGTGAATCAGCAGGTGCTGGGTAAGCCTGTGCTTTTCTTCTTATGTACTAGCACAAACCCTGCGACACTGTTTTACTCTGGAAATGTAATAATTTTCCCCATAATTATAACTTTCTTTATTCTATTCTGTATTCTTTATTAACTCTAAGCTCATCTCTAACCTTTTCCCAAGGCAGTTCCTGGCACTTGCATCCTCTTTTACCAGGCTTCAGTGAATGCAGGGGCCACTGGTCCTTGCTCTGACATTTGAAGAGCCTGCGTGGGATGGGACATTTGAAGAAACCTACATTCACCCTGAATATGGTCTCCCCATGTGGGGAGCCATGGGATGCTTCTCTCTGGGGGTGGTTCAGAGCTTTGAGCACTGTGGCAGGTGCCACACTGTGGGTTCCACAGTGCTGGACATAGATAGACAAAACTCAGCAGGACTAGACCATGAACAACCTGGATTTGCAGCTGGCCCTGCTCTCAGCAGAAGGCTACTATAGATGCCACCAGAAGTCCATTACAGCTGCTTTCTTCTTCAATCTATCCCTTCCTCTCTTCCTTTCTCTTGCTCCCTATATTACTCTCTGTTTCTTTCTTCACAATGGAAACAAAACCTTGTATTTCCCCCCCAATCAACTAATGGTCCAAAATGGCATTTATTAAATTAGTCACTGTGTGTCAATCAGTGGGGCTGACTAACTACAGCGGGACTGGAGCATGCTTACTTCTGAGTTTTAATTCACTGGAAAAAGATAGTTGAAGTTTGAGGTTTTTTATTTTCCAAAGTTACACCTGTGACATTGCACTTCACGTTTATGAGAAAGCAGTGTTTTGGTACTGATGAGTAATTGGTAAAGGACAACCCATATAATTAAACCATGAAAAGAGCATAAAAACGCAGCCATAGGACATTATTTATAGGTCACCCTTCATTTGTAAAAAAAGGTTAGTTTCAAGCAGAGATGTACAAAGACAAAATCCAGTCATCCTACTAATAAATCTTTGCCCTAAAAGCTTTCCATCTGATATTTGTGCATTCGCATTTCAAGCTTTAGGTCTGAAATACACTATTTTTCCTAGTCAGCTTGTTAGCTTGAGTTCTGAACAATTTAATTCATACATCTAAATTATTTTTCCTGAGATGTTTTTGGTGTTAGCTCTCAGTGACTGGATTTTTTGTAAAGGAAAGTATTGGAATTGTATGGATTTCAGCAAACATATTCAGTACACATCTAGGAAACTCTTAGAATATTTCTCACACAGGTTATATACAGTTTTCCTCTTGAGAAAATATAGCAGGTGACTTTATTACATCAGCTCTTGATTTAATAACACCTAGAATCATTTTTAAAAAAATAAGATTAATAATTTCTTGGGAAGTTTTACTGCCTCAGGTAAATTCATTAGATAGTCCTAAACAGGATTTCATTTCTCAAAAGCCTCAAACTTCATTTCCTTTAATACTCTAATAAAAGGAAAGATATATTCCAAAGCAGTTTTGTAATAGACTAACACTTATTAAATACAGTTTAACCGGGATATGCACCCTGACCAGTCTGGTGATTATTTTTAAGGTGTTTTAAAAAAATTTATTATAAGTAAATACCAAGGAAAGCTGAACAGTGCTTGTAGGTGTAGAGAGGTTATTCCCTTTGACAAATGGTGATATGATGTGAGGGTTCTTCTCTCCTAATTTTAAAGATGGTAGCTGTGCATTTTGGATACTAAGTAATACATGCATTTAATAGACAATCCATGAAAATAAAGCCCTGAATCTGAGAAGAAATGCTATGAGAAAAGTCTTGTTGCTGTTGCTGGCCATAGGAGTACAAATAGATTCCCTTTTTATTGGCAAGTGGTTGGAATCAAATTAACCTCTCCTGTCGTGGAGAGCAAGCCTAAGAGCATCTGCCTGTCAGATGTTCCAAGGTGGCATTTCCTAGCAACTAGAAAATGCTAATTCATGACACTGATTAAATTGTCTGTGCTAGGCCAGGCCTCAAAACTGCCTTTTTATGCTTTGCATTTATTTCTCTATTAAGATGCAAAGCAAGGAGGTTATTGCTGCAGTTCAGATGGCATAAGAGTGTGGAGCATCATGAAAGTGGAATATAAGGAGGAAGAAGAGGATGCAAATGTGTTCATAGGCAGATGAAAATTTAATAATGAAAGGAATGTTGGTGATAGGATCAGTTTCTGGAAGAATTTGTGGGTTTATAATACAAGACGGTGCATAGTATAAATCTTCAATGCACTTATTTATATATAGACATATTTATATGTGTATATATGTATGTATGTATGTATAAATGTGTGTGTGTAGAGTTAGAATATATTTATTTGGGCATTAAGGCAGCGATATGGGGTAAGGGGTGACTGTATGATACTGTATTCCCTACCATGTGCTTATTGCCCAGACATGAGTTCTGTATCTTTAAGCTAGGTCGGGGAGAGGGCGGGGAAGCCGGTGGAATTCTTTCTGCAGCCTGTGTTCAAAACACAGAAAATGCGCTCACTCACTCCCCAGCTCTTGGCTCTGCAGCAGGGAAGAGAGTTGCATTCTTTTGCTTTTTAGATAGCTTGTTGTTCATTAGCTGAGGCAAGAAGTTTTCTTGGGACTGTGGTTTCTTCTTCTCCTCCTGGAACTGTTCGGCTTTGCTCTGGTCTGGAACATCATCAGCAGGAGGCCCCACACTGTGGCCTGGAGGGGCCCATGCCACGCCCCAGCTTTGGAGAGAGCAGAGTCACACCTACAGAAAGGACTCTGAATCTACCATTTTTCTCCACAACAAGAAGGTTTATTATCTAACATTATTCATTTTTATTTCCTCTTGTGCCTGCATGCAGCCTGCTTGTTAAATAAACAGTCTTTTTTTTCACTTTCCTCCAAGAAATTCCTTTCGAACCTGTGGGGGAGGGGTTGCCAAAACCTGCCTTCCATGAGAGAATACATTCATCTCAGGAAGTTTCCTCCTAATTTGTCTCAAACTGAGATATTTCTCTAGAAGTGTAAAGTAAAAAGCACCTTTATAAACAAACTAATATTTAAAAAATACAATAAATACTGTAAAAATAGCTACCAGCAACCCCATAATGTATAAATCACTCAAAATCTACAAGCCGTACTAAAAATGTAAAAATATCAAGTATTCTGTTTACCAGCTGTGACCACAATATGTGTTTCTTGAAAAGCCCCTCTAAACCAGCCTTGCAGCTCCACTGTTTTTCCACATAGGCTGGTTCTTCCGAGCTGAAACAACCCATTTCAGATAGTGGCACGTGCCATGGTTTGACCCCAGGCAGCAATTCAGCACCATTTGGGGCAGTGCCACCTTCTTGTCTCTGGCTGAAATCCCAAGTAACTCTGTGGCAGGGCAGATGGGAAGGTCCAAGAGGGATGGAAGTGGTGGGATAGGACTCCAAAGAAGGATCCTAGGGGCTGAAATGCTGACATTGCTTTTCAAATGTGACCATATAAAGTACTGATGAAGCTTACCTGTTGGACACATCAAGACCCAATGAGGTCAACTTCTCAATGAGGTTACCAACATTATACCAGGAATTGAAAACCATTGATAAGAAAATATATATTGTTTCTAAGGTTGGCATCCTGTCTCCTGCCTTTTCCTTCAGGGAATTAACTATTTGCTGTTAACATTAGCTGTAGCTATGAGCTCTGACTGTAGCCAGGAGTTGGAGGTCACAGAGAAAGGATTGTGAGTACCATGTACTAACAGTAGGAGCAGATAACTTCTCAACAAACTGAGATTTTGCTATGTGCAAGTGTCTCAGATGAAAACAGATTTTAAAAAAGGGGGAAAGCCTTTCTTCATCTCGTTAATTATGACACCAGCAAAAGAGAAACATTTCCACAAGGCTTTGGTAGGCTATCATGGCTGTATTCTCTGGAGCATGCAGCTGCTTTTGTTAACAATAAAGGAAATAACAGTTGCAAGGGGGGAAGGGGAAGGCTGTTCTAAAAGGAAATGTAGGATTTGTCCCCTCCAGCCATCTTTTGAAATGTTCTTAGATTTAAAATTGTGTACATATCAGAGGGTGTTAGTTACACAAACATAGATCAATCAACGTTTTCTTAAATAAAATTGTGGGTCAGTGATTTGGCAGAATTCAAGTTTTATTTCTCTCAATGTGTGTTACAGATTCAGAAATGTCCTTTTTTTATTTTAAGCACTTAGTGATTTCAATCTTAAGATGCAGATAAGTAATTTAAATAATGCATTGTATCTTTAGCAGAAATAATTATTCTGCTTCATCTTCATTTACACTTTAGCTGATCGGTCAATGGCTTAACACTACAGAAAATTCATACTAGCATCCCCTTGGGCCCAGTTTCCTTTGGCTGCAGTCAGTCAGTTTTCAGAATGGCTCCTTTTTCTGGGAAATCTTGAGCAAGGCTGAGCAGTGCAATGTATAAAGCCTCACGAGGATTTCTTACACCGCTATAAGTATGTGGTTATATTTATATCTACATACATATGTGGTTACTTGAGCTGGGTTATTTATCAGTACACATCTATGGAGCCCTGGGATACACCACTAGTGACTAGCCTCCAGCTAGATAAACAACATCCCCTGCTCCCCCTCACCTACCATGTCAATTGCCTCTGCACAAAGGGGTATGAGGTTGGTAAGGTGTGATCTTCCCTTTACAAATCTGTGCTGCTTATTCCAAAAATCTTCTTGCTTTTCTTATGTTTGGAAATGGCTTTCAGTATTATTTGGTTTACTGCTTTCCCAAAGATTGAAGTAAAGCCAAGCAGCCTGTAGATCCCTGTTCTTCCCCTTTGCCCTTGAAAAAAAGAATGACATTGCTTAGTTCTAGTTCTCAGGAACTTGCCTTGATCACCATGACCTTTCCAAGGCAGTAGAGAATGACTTCCCAATGACATCAGCAGCTAATTCACATTTTCTATAGTCTTCCTTTTTCTGGTGTAGAAACTTTCCTTGCTGCCCTTCATATTGCTTGATGGATTTTGCTCTAGATGAACTTTAGCTTTCCTTATCAAGTTTAAATCAGCTCACCTGTTCTTTATTGTGGGTTTAAGTTATCTTAAGCCTTTCTTTTGCTTTAGTGCTTTCATTTTTGTTGTCATAATTAAAGATTTAAAAGGTAGTTACTTTAATTCACTTCACACCGCTGCTTGGCTTAAAGAAATAAACTGGTACGGTATTTCAAGGTGTACTTTTACTGAACTCCTCTGAATGTCGATTCTCTTCCAACTCATGCCTATTTTATAACTGATAATGCTGGTATCCGAACCAAGGGAAAACATCAATGGCTTAACTGTGCTTGTGAGGACTCTGAACTCTAATCTGTGTTCCTCATGATCTGAGCAGTGTGGTTCTTTTATCGCAGTAAAATGTGACCAGAACATTCCTGGCCTTCCTTTTCTTTTTGTCACAAGGTGATCTTATGTCACACATTTAATTTTTACTCTACATTAACCTTGAATTCTGTCTGCATGTAGACACATTAATTACACAGGGAACTGAATGCATGCATACAATGATCTAGCACATTGTCCAATGGAGGCAGTTGAGGATATTACCTTGAATTGCTCCTGAAAGAGAGGAGACATGCCCCTCTTACATTGTTTTCTGTCCTAAAGTGTAGGTTTTATGGTGAACTGTGAACTCTACAACTGGAAGAGCCAAATGGTATTACAGTAGGAGATGCAGTATGCAAACTGTAGAGCACTTGAATCTTCTGTCCACTTCCATGGGAAGATGGGGAAAATTCTAATCCTTATGGAAAAAGGAAACATGCTCTCAGGGCTCCTCATGTGATATAGTGTGCATGGCTTTGTTCATTTGGACTCTGAATGTAGCAGATTTCACCACTCTTGCTCATTCTGAGGAGCTCTTACAGGAGTACAACCATTTATTTCAAATACCTTCTCCATGCGTGTGCGCTTCTTATCAGAGGAAATCTTAGAGAATGTTACTTGTCAGCTTAACTTGAGAAGGGAACTTCATGTGACAGCTAAGGACAAGCCACATTTACCTGAGCAAAATGTTTAAAAGCTATTATCTAATATGGGGCACCTCTGCAATGCTTTGGGGATAGGAGCTGCACTCAGTTTAGAATGGGACAGAATGATGGTGTTCTGTTACACCAAGAAGGGTACTGGATCTCCACAGAGAGGCTCAGGACATTGCATGGCATGAGTCTCACCTAGAGAGCATGTGCAGGTAGAAACAATACAGCTCAAACCCCATAAATCTGAGGGGCTGAAAGTACTTCACCCTTGTGGCTCCTGTGAGGCATGTTCACTGTTGAAGTAAAAAGAAGAAGATGAAGTTTTCTTTATCCTATTTCTCTCCCGCATACCAGACTATTTCTCCAAACAAAGCTCAAGGTGAAAATTTTCCTTAAAGCATGAACAATTATCAAAATATTCACACACCATCAAGCTTTATATATCATTATATTCTGTGTTTAACTCTGTGTTTTAATTATAGGTAAAGCCTCAATTCTCTTTAGTTCTAGTGAATTTCTGAACACCTCTCTGATTCTAAAATTTACCGTTCCTAAATTACTGTGTCAGCTCCTGCCAAAGTTCTGTGATACTGTGTAAAGAGTGGAATTCAACAAAAGCACAGAGCACTGGAAACAGTGGAAGAGAGTTGAAAGAGAGTCACTGGCACTGCCATTAAGATTAAAATTTCATAGCAGTGATGGCTGGCATAATCAATCTCTAAATTCATTTTAACCCCAAACCTCTCCAACCTTGACATAAATCTTAACAAATAATTCTGTATTTTCAGAATGAATCTCAGAGGACCTAGAATCATCTACTTAAAATTCAATACAGCCACAGAATACATATATTTATTAGTCCCATAACTAATCCAGTTTATATTAAATTCTCAAACAACAATTCAGTCTCTGGATATTTTCCAATTTTTTTTTTTAATATTGAACAAAACTAGGCTTACATAAGCCAAACAAAATAGCAATGATTTTTCTTCACTTCTGAAGTAAGTTGAAGTAAGTTGAGGAAATCCAGAGGCTTTAAAGATCTTTGAGCTTCACAAGAACTTGGAAAATTTGCAAGACACCTGGAGCCTCATGATAATTTTTATTTCTTAAAGAAAATAAAAGGGACCAGATCTTCAAAAATTAAATTGGTGGAGCTGTATGGATGATGGCTGGCTGATATATTTTCATGATATATTATCAAGGAACTTCATGTGAAATGGTCTTTTTCAATGTGTAAAGATTGAGATATACAAAGAGTTGAGAAGCCCATATGTATTCTTTAGTCTGCTACAGTTCTACTCAGAAGTATAAAGCAACCCAAATGAGTGAAAATATAGTGGTATTCTGAATGCAATGGACATCACCATGCTGTCAGTGAAATACAGTGATCTGCTTCAAGGTTAGCTCATTTGGCTTGGATGCAGGGAGATTATTTATTTCCTTTGATGCTTGAAGTATATTGGGCATAATAAACACAGCTGTGGGCAGATGTCTGTGCTGCAAGAAGCTGTGGTGTCTGGGGACCTCAGTGCTTCCCTGCCCTGCCTCCCTTATCTCCACACATTGCTCGGGGCTGTGGTGTTTGGAGTCCTTCCTGCTGTGCTTCATGCCACCAGCAGGGCTGGCCTGCACAGCTGTGGAGATGATCTCTGGCCTTTGCAGGGCTTCCAACAAATGCTTGCTGGTCTCTCTCCATCACACATCCTTCCTGAGATCAACAGTTTCTCCCACATCTCTCTTAAGGAGCTAGACCTTCTCTTCTGGATGCTTTCCCTTGCAAAGGGCCTTCAAACCACTCCAAGGGCCTGGAGAACATCCCACCCATACCCTCAGAGGTCTGTCTGCTGGGATCCAGGGCCAGCTGAGTGCCATGGTTATGGCAGCAAGGGCAGCTCCTGTCCCACTAGTGATGTGGGAAGAAGCTCCCTGAGGTGCTGCACGGCGACTGCCACCAAGGCCTGTGGGAATTGCTTCCAGATGAGCTAAAAGAGGGACAGGATAGAGAAAGTCCCAAGTACAAATTTGAGCTAACACTGCCTTATACATATCCCACATACTCCTGGTGGTTTAGCTGTTTGCAATGACAAAAATGAATGTATAGCGTGACAAGAACTGAAGTGAGCAAGCGTTAATATACTCTATTATAACAGAATAACAGAACTTGTTTTGTTTCACAAAACAACCTCTCAGAGAGAGAAGGCATGAGTCCCTAAGTTAGGAGAATGAACCAGGACCATCAGGACATCCAGGATCACATTGCTGAACTACCTTACTCCTCTTCTGATATTCAGGGTGAAGCTAGTGAGACTACAAAGCAAAATTAAAAAACAAGGCACAAATCTGTCTTGTGAACTACCTTTGCAGTTGCACACATTAGAATTCATCCAGGCTCTTTGTGCCTGTTAGAGATGTCCACCTAAAGGCTGCTTTAAGTTTCTTGAGGTGCTAGTGAAAAGGGTTTTCTGCTCCAAATTTTTTCTTTCTTGGCACAGTGCCAGTAGCAGGGATAAAAACTACCAAATAAGCCATAAAGGTGACCCTAAAGGAGCTTTCTGAAGTGGATCAAGTCCAAGGAAACATCATCACCAAGCTGAGATTTCACTTATATTGGCAGTGAGATTCAGAATGTCAATACTTTCAGAAAGATTCCCCTTGTATGGATAATTAATTCCTAGGAGGTTCACTACTGCAAATGGCATATATTCTGCCATCTTTGACTGGAACCTTACAGCAGCCCTAACTGTTGGGCTTTCTGACTGGATGACTCTGGGCTGGGCTGGGCTGAGCTTATGGCATGGCTTTCCTAGTGAGCAGCTGTTTCCAGCGAGGCCTCAGTCTTCATGGGCTACTGCAAGGAAGAAAATGAACTCCACACCAATTTATAATCTATTGCTAACATATATAAGTTGTGGCACTACTCCTGATTAAACACCTGTTATGCCACCAAGTTGGAGGTTAAAGGCAGAGGTGACGAGGAGACAGTGTCTTTGCAAATATTGTCATCTGCAAGAGCAGGCTTTCCACATGGAAGTTTATTTTAAACCTGGTATTATTAGTTTTGCATGGCCTGGTTTTTGGTACAGAGCTGGCTCCTGTGAGAAGTTCCTGGAAGCTTCCACCATGTCCAGCAGAACTAATCTCTGATGGCTCTGAAAGACGGACATGTTGCTGGCAAAAACTGGGCCAATGAGGGAGGTTGGTAATGCCTCTGTGATGACATATTTAAGTGGGTGCCTGGCGTTGGGCCAGTGTCAAACCACAACACAGGGGAAAGCATCTTTCCCTGCTGTATTTTTATTATTTTCTAGCTTTTTACAGTTAGGAAACACAGCTTGTAGCAATGTGGAAAATCTCCCCTTTTACTTAGAAAACAAACCTATGCACTTTTTTTTAAAATTTATGGATTTAACATCTACAAATGATGCTAGTCCTTCATGAACACTTTTTGACTGCATAAGTGGAAATTGTCCTATTGTCTGGATCTCATTCTGTATAGGAGACTGTTTGAATCTGTTTGGCAACTGGATCTTTTGCCATTGCTGGCTTTAACTACATTGTGTACTAAACACACACACACAAAGAATATTTAATTCCATCTGAATTCCATTTTAAAAGTTTCTTCAGGTATTAGTAAATAGGACATTGGATGAGTCCACACACAAATTAGAAAATAGTCCTGCCAAAATGTATTCCAAGAGTTTGGCTCTTACCTATATCCTCATCCTATGTGCATTTGAAAATCTGCCAATCAAATGAAGATAACCTGGAAAAAAAAAAACAAAAGCAAAACCCTGAAGGTAGAGCCAGCTTTTCTATTTCTACCTATACTGAAGGGAAATGTGAAAGTAACTCATCGAAACGGGACAGAATGTTTTGGTTGACATTCTGAATTTGTTTTTCTTGTCTCCCTGAACAAATGCTGATTCGCTTAAAAGGAATATTTTGTGTTCTCAAAATCTTTATCTCAATATACAGGGAAGTAGTCTGGTGACATTCTTCTAAAAAGTGTTTACAGTGAAATGACTTTTTAATGTGTTACATTGAGTGAAAATTCTGCCGATGGACCAGACTTTAATCTCATTATATAACTAATTGATTGGTAGAAAATGCAATGGCAAATCTTTATAGCTTGATTCTGCTGTCCCTGACTGCTTGAAGTGGGACAATGTTTAAATGGGGAAGGTTGTTTTCACCACTGAAGTTGTCTCAGAGCTGATCACATGGAAGTGGGGTCTCAGACAAAGCTTGGAGAGCTACGTATTGAAACTGGTAACTAGTGGAGCTAGCACTAGGTCGAGCTTTTCCTTGGTACCTATAGGATTCTATACCATACATTCTATACCATATTTTTATATATGTCATATGGCAAGGTGTACCATGAATGGTGAGAATGCACAGTATGTTCAGACAATGAACTGAATTATCTACTTTTGTTTCAAAAATATTATTGCTTATTGAAAGTAAGGTTCCTCTCATCCAAATTGAGTGTGGTGAGTGAAAATGATGTGGTTGTAGAAGCCTAAGTGATGGCTGGAGGGATTTTCTTATTTCCTGTCAGAGTAGGAGTTGGTGGTTTCCCACATATTGCAATTTCTTTTTAGGTTTTGAAGGGTCAGAGAAGCAGTGCACCACTTAAGAAGCTGTTGTCCAGGAAATCATCTCTGAAGCAACTTATAAACAACTGTATGTATGTATGTGTAATTAAAAGGTATTGATCATGCTTGTATTCTAAGCACAAGCAGAAATAAAAAAGCAGAAGTCTGTATTAGCTGGGCTAGTGATGCGAAGTGTCAAAATGTGTTCAAAGTGATGTGCGGTGCTAAACACAAGTGTCTGTAGGGCAAACCTTGTGTGGCTCTTTTCACATAGACTGCAAAATCATCATTGCTGTGGTAAAGCATGTAGTGTAACATTGTCCTTGATCATAAAACTTTCTGAAAACACTGAGGACATAAATCTTGCAGAGTGGGGCATAACTAATTATACCCTAAAAAGAATGTGTTTCTAGACACTGAACTCTAAAATCCTATTGTTTGATTTTTCTTTTCCTTGGAATTTTCTGTGCAAAATGCTCTATGACTTGTTCTGAATTAAAATTCCTTGGGCTGACATTTACCACTGTGGTTTTAAGAGGAATAGCCACCATCCAAGCAAAAACTTTAGTTTGCAAACTGTGCCAGTAATCACTGAAAGGGAACCTGGGACTGACATTTTGTTTGACAGAAATATCAGACTGTGGTCTTCCCTCGTCTGTGAGTATCCAACTCACCAGTTTCTTCCCCACTGAATCTAGGGCATAAACACACCTCAGAAATCAGTGGAGAGCTTGCTGTAACTGAAATCATTATTGTTTTATCAAAGACTGTTTCAAGCCTGAAACTTTTCTCCTTCCTAGAGTTAGTTTTTTTTGTAGAGGGAGATTCAGAATAAACCAGAAAGTTCTTCTTTAGGCTGTGATTCAAAAAATCCACAGCCCATCTTGTGCATTATAAGGTGATATATTTCAGATCTAATAATCACCTTTGTGATTTTTAAAATTTATTTTTGAAGTACCTTCTGTCCTCATATTCTTCCTAAGAGCCTTCACCTCTAATTAATCTTTCTCTGTCAGCAGTAGCAATTTATTATTTTTGAAGCTGGTTATTTTTCCTTACCTCCTCCAAAGCAGTGAGAGCTAGAACCCCAATTAAGTATTTTTTCTCTGACAATAGGCATACACTTTTGAGGGGATCATTCATTTTGCTGAGCTATAATTACACTCAGTCTCAGCACATCCAGGTTCTTAAAAGAACCTGTCAGACTCAATATTCTTTGAGATTCTTATTTTATTCTGCTGTGTGTTTATGTGGCCTTTTTTTCTTGTTAATGTTCAGTTTTACTTTACTTTTCTCTGGAAAAAACCACGAATTTAAATTAATAAGATGATATGGATTCCTGTTGGGAAGTTTCTATCACTCTTGTTGCAAGTTATTTGATCGTTAACATAGCAGTTTTACCTTCACAATAAAACTTTTGGTTTTATTTTAGATTCTTATCTCTTGAGAACCAAAGAATTGCACAGAAAGATGAATAGATTACTGTGTCTGTCAGTCATGATAGTTTTCAGTAGTCTTACATGTTTCGGGAATTCTTTGAATATCAAAGTCTTAATATTTTGAAATCAATCTTTCTTACATTGATTGACTGCAATATAAAGGACCTCAGCATATCTGTAGCATCCTTTCTTGCTTCTGACACTATCTGATTGCAACTTTCCTTGACTTTATCTCCAATTCTTTATGAACATTAGCAGGCTAGGTTGCTTGTGTATTCATCAACAGCTGCTGAGTTATGAAATTCATATTTAAATAGCTCTTTAATATATTTAGGAAAAATAGGGAGTGTCTCAAGTGCAAACTGAATAACAGGAGGGTTGCATTTGAAAACACAAAGGTAATTGATCAGTGTGGCAAAGAGGACAGAAGTTAATTTAAATTTTATAACTGTTTCTTTCATCTATATTGTGATATTGATTATTGTCTCTAAAAATGGCGTAACAGGATGTTAGGCATTCTTTCAGACTAATACATGAAGAATTAGGAGAGTCTTTAACAGTGTGGTAAAATAGTAAAAATAATTAGCTAAAAATATCTAGGTTATCCTGTTAAATCCCCTAGAATCCACTGAGTATTTAACTTTTTTGTTGCTTTACTCTGCATGCTTTATTCTTGATTGCATTTTGGAAACATAATGATACAAAAAGAGCAAATAATCTGCAAAAACTTAGATTAAAGTCAAACTGTCTTTTGTTCCCTATATTCTTTTATGGACAATTCAGCAAAATATTTGCTGTATTTATTATTTACTAAGAGCAAGACTAATTACTGGGATTAATCATATGTATGATAAATCCATGGTTTCACAGAATTTCATAATTCTAGGCTCTGGTCCTGCTCTACTGCAGCTCAACAGAAGCTTTGACTCTGAACAACAAGCTTTTTAGTCTTTGGAACAACAAGATGAAGCCCTGGGTACAAGGTAAAATAACATGAGACCTTCCCCCAGCTACTTTCCAATATGCAAAAATGGATTACGTTGTTCCTAATACTGAAAGACAGCAGACAGATGATTCATTTTACAGTCTACTGGAAAACTGTATGGATGAAATGTCAATGTCATTTTAATTTAAAAAAGTTTCATTTTCTCTCCTACAGTCCTTCTCAAAATGTGTCTGAAAAAAAAATGTAATTTGTTGAACTATTGATCACAAATATCTAAAAAATAATGAATAAAAGGAAATTCTGTCTCTTTTTGGAAAGAAACGGCTCTGTGAGTTCCCACATACCTATTGTTTTTTAAATATATGGGGTTTAAAACATATATTCTCATGTAATCTTTATTTATGAGTTACTTTGAAAACCTCCAAGCATTCTTAATGTCAAATACCAGTTACTGTGCTGTGCCTTAACTCTTATGAGGATAAAGATGGTTGAAGGAACCTGCATGGCCTGTTGACTCTGACTTGATAAATGAGCCCAATGTCATTTGGCACAAATTTCTGGGTGGAACATGGCTTCTAATTGTATGTCTTGTACCTGTGTCAAACAGAGGCAGTGGGATTAAAAGAAACATATCAAAGTCAGTTAGTTGTTAAGAGTTTCCCCTACTTCAGACTGTTAATCAAAATCTCTTGAGAGTCTCTCTTAGGGCTGCTTTATCTCCACTTGGAATGCTTCAACCTTTTTGGATACTCTCTGTGCCATTAGGCCATCTCACTGGCAATTATTTCAATGTCTAACTCTCTGTGAGTTTCACAACCATTCCTGTAATAATGATACTGTCACTAAAATGATGTTAATCTCAATAAATAGGCTTGATCCCAGGCTTTGCAGTGGACACCTTATATGCAGAATTATCTTCCCTTTTTACTGGCTGTATATGCCTACTTTTCATTACATTTAAATTGGGTTCTTCTTTTAAGCTATTCAAAAAATTATTTATCTGGGTTGTTTTCAGCTTTTAAATTGTTCAGTAAGGTTGTACCACGTTGGCTATTTGCTATTCCTCATTTGTTGCTTGTACTGGCTATTTGGTCACTTAAATGCTTTTATATTTTTTGCATCACTTGGCTGGATGACTCCAAGAATACAAATAATTATTAAAATAGAAGTTCAACAATTTTTAGCACAAATAAATATTTACATTGTTTTTTCAGTCAGTAATTCCCTTAACCCATTTACGAGAAAGAGTTAGAAGGAGAAATAAGTTGCATGCGTGTTTTTGCCCTTTTTACTCATTCCTGATAGCCAACAATATCTTACAGAAACTACTTGGACTATTGTATTACCATTACTGAGTAAAGTCTACATTTACATATTAACATACAGTTTATAGCTTTTTCCAGTCATCATAACTTCCACCAGATGTAAGTAAAGCTATGTAACTAATTATTTTAATATGTTATAGCCATACTGTTCAGGTTATTCTCTTTTGTTTCTTATAAGCCCATTGCTCATCTCAAAGGCATTTTATTAGCTCATCTAAACCATTGGGTTCACAGTCTTCCATAGAGCCATACAGGTGTTTATTTATATCACCTGAATATCTTTTCCTCAAAAATCTCTTTTGAGTAAAAATATGTACTTCTGTTTTAAAGGGCATATGGGAAAGCTTAGAAATCTTACAAAGGTCCAAAGAAAGCCTCAAATCAAAATCAAACCAAGACCTGTCTCCATTAGCCCAGCTATGAATTGGGGTGAACTTCTTGGAGCCTGGGAGCAGGAAAACAGTGTAACTTTTTTCTCTTTTTTTTTAATTTGAGATGATCTTTGTATAACTATGTCTCTTTTTAGAATTGTCTTACCTGCTCTGGGGCTTCCTTTTTTTTTTTTTTTTTTAGTTAAAATCTCCTTAGCACATAAAAGAACTTGTAATGTAAGCAGATAAATGGAGTTTATTTTTTACTTTATCTGGCCTGTCAAATACTCTTTCACTGCCTATTTACTATGAAATGATAACCCAAAATATTTCTAATTTGAGCTGGATGAAAATGCTATTGCCTTGGTTTTGCATGAAAGAAGAGGTAAATGAGCAAAATTTTGGATTTTGAGCTCATTTCAACCATAACTTTGTATGCTTGTTTATGAAAAGTGTTTTTTTTTTCAAGTGAGAAAGGAGAACTAGGTATTCTGAAGTGGTTTACTCCTAGTGCCAAAGTGGGAATAACTTTCACTGATGCAAGCAGATTTAGAATGAAACAGCTGTGTTCATATTGAAGGCCACTGGAAAAGTTTGGCCACTTCATCTGTAGTGACATGGTCAAATACTTGGGATTTAGAGCAATATTCCAAAATATATATCATGGCATGCTCTTGTCTGTGCACATGTATAGATAAGATCTCTGTCTACGCAACCTCAGACTGATCTCTGGGGGTTTCCACTCACATAAGAAGCCCTTGAATATTTCATATATTTAGAGTATTAGGAAATAGGCATTTTTCTTCAAGTAAGGCGCTTTGACAAGTCCTCACTAAATCATCCAGCCTATTTGTGACTCATTGTCACAGTCTCCACTGCTTATTTTACTAAAGGGTTTTTTTGACCTAAAATAGAGCTGTACAAATCATGAAACAGATAAGTCCTTTTTTTTTTGGTCCCAGGAATGACTTTGGCAAGTTAAAGGAGGGGAGATGATTAAAACTGATACATAAATTCTTATATGTTCTTCAGTTCCTGGGAATTTTAGAGGAGACATTCCATTGCTACAGCTGTGGTAAAGGCTCATACAAAGCTTTGTGCTTTTTTACCTATTTGACAACACTGAAGGCTGATGTGACTCCTGAAATGATGATGCAGTGACATCAGAAACTTCTGTTATAAAAGAAATAGCAATTATAATAAAATACCTCCTAAAATACTAGTGACATCATAAAAATCCTGGGTTGTTCAGGGATGAGTGCTGTGACCACTGACTTTCTGCTCTGCTTTCCTCACTTCCTCATTATCCCTGAGATTCAGCTGTAGACTGGAAGCCTGCAGGCAGGAACACCTTGGAAATGACACCGTAACAAGAATGCTAACTCGTACATGCCCTCCCACTCACCAGCTGTGTAATGCATTGCAGGGAATGGTTAAGGTATTAATAGATTGCCGGCGGTGCAGAAACATCCCTGCCCAGACAGTGCAGGATGCAGAGCTGTGTGCGTTGGTAAATGTTCCTCCAAAGCCACAGGGGATGCTGCTAGTCTCATGGGGTAACCCTTTGCCAGTTTCAGGTCTGCATCTTCTGCAACCCTTGTCTATAAAGGCCTTTTGCTGCCCCAAGGGCTTTAGCTCCCTCATGACCAAGTGTCCAGGACCCAGCTGTGACACAGCACAAGTGTGCAACCTTGTCCCAGACTGCTGAGTAAGGGCATCCAGAAAGACCTGTGGCAAAGTCAGTATGGAACAAAGGAAGGTAAAAATTAGGATTTTGGTTTGGGATTGTTAGCAGTTCAAGCATCCATAAGGGATAGGGTTGATATGAAAATGTATGAAATCCTAAAGAGAAAAAAAGAGGGAATCATCAGGTTGACAAGTCAAACTATTGGTACCATCTACATTAACAGAGGGGATGAAGATGTTGTCTCAGCGTGCTGTTTTTTCCTGGGATAGTTAATTTCCTTCACAGTGGCTGGTATGGGGCTATGATTTGGATTTGTGCTGAACACAGAGTTGGCAATATAGAGATGCTTTAGTTCAGTGCACTTTAGAGTAGTGCTTGCACAGCATCCAGACCTTTTCTGTTTCTTTTACTGCCACGCTGGCGAAGAGGCTGGGGGTACGCAGGAAGCTGGGAGAGGACACAGCTGGGACAGCTGATCCCAGCTGACCAAAGGAATATCCCAGACCATATGGAATACATACATACATCTCAGCATACAGAGCTGGGGGAAGAGGAAGAAAGGGGAGCACATTTGGAATGACAACATTTGTTTTCCCAAGTCACTGTTACACGTGATGGAGCCTAGCCTTCCTGGGGGTGGCTGAACACTGCCTGGCCATGGGAAATGGTGAGGAATTCCTTGTTTTGCTTTTCTTGCATGCAAAGCTCTTGCTTTCCCTATTCAACTGTCTTTATCTCAACCCAGAGTTTTTTCACGTCTTGCTTTTTGAACCTCTCCCTGATGCTGCTGGCAAAATAGAGACTGAGTGGCTGAGTGTTGCTTAGCTGATGGATGGAGTTAAACCACAACACTCCCCAGTGCTGATCATCTGTCCCTGGGGACTGTAGCAGCTGCCCCTTCCCTTCCTGCCTGCCTGACAAAGACTCCAGTGCCTTGTCATAGATGGGGACCACATTAAAGCTTAGCTCAATGGACTGGTGAATCCTAGTTGTCTTTTGTGTGAGCCAGCCACCAGGTAATTGGTTTCTACTTTTAACTTTCATATATCCTGGCTAAACTTGTGCCTGGCTAAAGACACCATAGCAAGTTGACCCAAAAAAGGTCAGTAACACCTCCAGTAGTCTCCTTCATCAAATTAAGCTCTTCCTAAGTGGGTAACTGATAATGTCCTTTCAAACTGGCCTATGGGCTGTCTCTGGGGCTTAGTGAGTGCAGTGCCTGAAGCAGTGCTCAGCCTGTGCAAATGGTCTACTGAGAAATGTCTGCACCAGAGTCAAAGATAGCAATGTATTTCCAGGAACATGGACCCTGCAGACTGCTACCAGTCTCCAAACTTACCTGTGTTTTCAAGTGGGCTCCTTAGCCTTCACTCAGCTCCATGTAACTCTACCCATAACATGACAGTTTGAAAATGAGCAGGAGATATGGGGTAACAGGGATGTTCACAGGCCCTGTGTGAACAAACAGTCTGCTACAAGTAAGGCATAATTTATTGAGAGCAAAAGCCTTTAAGAAAAATAGGATTAAATAAACTGTCTGTAGCTATGTGTAGGATGTGCAGTGTCTGTCTGTCTTCCATATGGTGATCCCGCATGTTCGCAGTGTCCTAAAGCACTTGCACAGCATCTGGGATGCAGGCAGCAGTCTCATTTGCACCAGTAATTTCTGTCTTGTTTGGTGTCAAGGAAAAGGTTTTTCTGCTGTGCAGGACCCTTCTATAAACCTTCCTTCCCCTTCAGGAGTGCGAATCACTCCTGAGCTGCTTAGTGACACTGTTGTCTGCAGTGGCCAAACATCTGTGTCACAGCTGGGAAGTAGGTTGTTCTGATGCAAGTGCTCTTTCCCTTCCTGTTTATTTTGATGGCATTTATGCTATTGCCAAGGTGAAAGGAGTTATCCTCACTTATTTTTTTTGGTCATCCCATATTTAGCTAGTCCCTACTTTTGCTGAATAGACTATTAACTTCTTATTCAGTAGCGTCACTTCCCTGACTAGATTGCATCCGCTATTCATAAAAATCATTGCATATCATTGTGATTAGATTATAAAACACCAGCTTCTTGCTCAACACCAGCATGTCCAGAGAGAAGACTCTACCTGCATATATTGAGACAAATCCCTTCCTGTGAAATCTCACTGTCTGTGGTTCATGCTCTTAAACTGTCTGACATTTGCAAATCAAAAAGAGCAAAGAGGTCAAACCATGATCTGCAAAACACTGCAGATGCCTTCTCTGTTTTCAGTGGGAGTCACAATTCATCTACCTGGTGTGTTGCAGGAAAGAAAAGGACACACTTTTATATCACCCTGTTAGAAACTACCCTTTGGCTGGAATGCAGGAGTGAGCCTTTTGTGTTGTTCTACGAATTAAGTATAAAAGAGGAAACACAAGTGTTGCTGCAGTAAAACCTTTCTAGTCAGGACAGCACAGAAATGTACACGGAAAACTGTTAAATTTTGTTTCCTTTTACCAAAATAGATTAAATCTAATGACATTATGGCTGGAACAAATTTAGGATCTTTTGAGATAAGGGAAGAAAGGGGGGAGTCATCTGAGTCATAGATGAATCCTGATCTCAGAGGATGTGCATAGGCAATACTTTCATTGATCTCAGCAGAGATCATTGCTTGCATAACAACTTCCGAATCAGGCCCATTTTGAGTGCTGAGTCAGCCTAAGACTCAAATTTAGTTATTCTATCAAGCAGTTAATTTGGAAAGTGTGGGAAGGTTTTTTTTTTTGCTTGTAAATGTTGTGGCTTTTGATATCCCTCTCCCCACCCTAACATTTAGAAAGTGATAATTAAAAACAAAGTAAAAAAATTGGCATAGAAATTAAGGCAGAAGAAGAAGATTGTTCAATTAATTCCATTTCTCAGTGTTTCAGAGAACCAGAAGCCTCCTGACACGACTGGGGTGCAGATAATCCAAAGAGTGTTTCATGAAGAGTTGCTAGTATTATCGGAGGTACTTTGCAATGATATTTTTTTTCTTGCAGCTTAAAATCTAAAAGGCCATGTAATTGTCTGAGAAGAGAAAATGGTGTGGGCAAAAGTGCATATCTTACTATACACATTTCCTTACTCAGATCAACAAATATCTGAAGTTTCTTAGAGGTTTATGCATTTCCTGGAGCATTTTGGCATGGTAGGGACCTGCATTATTTCCGTATACATGTGCTGTCCTTGGTTGTGTACCCAGAAATCGTCATGAGCTTCAGAGTTCATGGCTGCCAGAGATTTATGTCTCTGGATCCTTGTGAATCCTATATGGCTTATATCCCACAAAGGATTTTACCTGAAAATCTGCTATAAAGAATAGGTATGTTTAACATAAATATACTTCTGATGTATGTATGTATGTATGTATGTATGTATGTATGTATGTATCTATCAATCAAAGGAAGGGTGTTGTTATTTTCTTTAATGGTAAATGAATGCTGCAGATTGAAATAAGAGTTTCACAATGTAGAGGTTTCTGTAATAAGAAAATGCACATGATCAATCAGTAAAATATAGTTGGTTCTTTTACATCCATTAGGAAGGCGGAGAGTGGGTATTCTCCAAGCTTCCTTCATGAATATTTAATAGGAGATTAGATCATTAGAGTTTGTCACTTTCAAGCCATTGATCTGAATCAGATTTGCAACTGTGATACATTGTTAAATTTATAATAGGCTGACACATGCACAGTTATCCGAAAGGTAAAGAGCAGGGTAAAAAAAGGGCAAAGGCTGAATATGGATTAGGGGATTTGAAAAGCAATGCAAGAATAATGCTGATTTAAGAACAGGGGGTTTTTTTGGAAGCTCGTCTCCATAAGCAGGAGATGGAACTGATGAATAAAGTCATGTATTCTATGTGAAATCAGCTGTCCAGTGAAGATAATATGCTTACAAAATCATTATGGTTGGATCCTGCTAAAGTCTTAATTCTATGACAACAATTTCAATCACTGGAAAATTACTCTATTATTTGTTTCTGATGTGCCTAATTTTTCAAAATGGTTGCAAGCTGGTTCCATGGAAAACACGTAATAACTGTTCAACCTACTGGAGCATAGCGATGGATGGGAACATAACATTTGCAGAGAAGAGGTTTTGGTTTTTTATAAAATCTGATCTTTAAAGTATACTTGTAGTCATGTTATGTTTGCCACTGAGAAAGTGTGAGGGGTCTTACAATTTACTGAAATCACCTGTCTCCTGAGCTGCTTACATCTCTGCACTACACACTGCTGCCTGTAAGCCTGACCTAGGTTCACACATCCTTGCGTGCATTTGCACACATTCTTTTTTTTTTTTTTTTTCTGAGTGAGTATCACTCAGATTAGCCTGCTGCTCAAAGGTCAAAGTCTTCTGCCACCCATTTTGCATGGGAGCAACTCTCATGTGGACACTGCATTATTTATGTCAAAAGTGCTTTCTGGAAGTCAGCTGAAATAAATGATGAGTGAATTTAAACAATGGGAACACAAACATGACATGTTCTTGACAAGCCAGTAAGCACATTTTCTACAGGAATGCTCCAATACAGTGTGAGTAGAAAGAGACCTCCACTGAAGTAGGTCACACAACATTTAAACAAAATTCACAGAAGAATTAATAATGAACTTTACAAACAAGTGATCATACAGAAAAAACCCATAGTTTTTATTTCAAAAGAAAAATGAATGAAATTGGTATTTTATCAGTTTTAAGAAAAGCCCTTTGGAAGAAAGGGAATTTTCTTGCTGAGCTGCTTTTGCTGAAGTCTGTAGTGACGGCCCGTTTCCCCTTTGGAGACCATAAGAGTGACACTGGTGTGAAGGACCCTCCTGGTGTCAGACACACTCTTACTACACTTGCTTGGCAACCCAATTTATTTTGTTTCCCCTGGTATGGGAAGAACAACTTTCCTTAAGCGCTTCATTGTTTTTTTGGGAAAGGCAAGCATATGTTGGCTCACAGACAAATAGAATCCTCCCCATTGCAATTATTTCCCTTAAGCATCCGGGTCCTTCAGAAATGTTATGTGAGCTAGAATCACCTCCTTCTACATGAACTCTAGGAGATGTCGCTAAATGTCATATTTTGATGTTACCTGAAGATCATTTCTCTTTCCCTTCTTTGGCATAGTCACCATGAGAGCAAATTTTAAATAAATGCCCTCACCACCTCAACATGCTGGGAGCTGATGAATTTCTCTGAGTGTCATCTGAAAGGCAAATCTGGCCTTATGAACCTACACCTGGGTTATGATAAATCCTTAAATATATTAAGGGCTTTAATACATAATTTAAAAAAATCCTCTAATATGTCTTAAGGCTAAGAAAAAAAAAAAAATTCTTCTTTAGTAATTTTAGTGGTGTCCTGAGCATTTGACAGGCATTTCCTTCATAATTGCGAAAGAGCTGATGAAGAGGATAAGTGGAAAAGTGAAAGTATGTGTTCAGATCTCTTCAGCTCCCCAAAGCTGAGAAACTTGTAAGGGCAAGGAAGAAGTGCTTGAAAGAAGCAGAAGTACCAACAGCTGTGTAGGAAAGTACACAACATAACTGTATTGCCAGGAAACAAGTAAACATGCCAGAAGTAGTTCAGGAGCAAATTGTCATGCTAAGTGGATATTTCTGGGTTGATTACCCGGTTTTGTCATAGTGATATTAATCTACCATATTACAGTACCTCTTTATTAGAAAGCAGCTAATAGCACTTGCAAAACTCAGATTTTGTTGTTCCTTAGGACTACTCAGTGCCATTTCTATCTTACGAAAAATCATTATTTATTATTTACTTTGTCTTGCAAATCAGGCATATATCTCCCAAATCAAACTACTTTCCTATGATTCAAAAAGGGCATTCACAACTCATGTCAAAGTCACACAGAGGCCGAGCGCAATTTGCTCACAAGCTGACACAAAGCAGCACACGGTCTGGCAATGGTGCAGTCACACACTCTTAATGGCTTGCCTTAGTCATACAGCACCTGTGTATTCTTCTTAATTACCACTAAGTCTGCTGTTACAAAACCAGCATCATTCTGCCCTGTTCTAGCTCCTTGATTGTGATACATCTATTTTTATTGCACAAATAACCAAAGCATAGCAAGTGACAACACAATACTGGGTTACTGACACCCAGACTATTCATGCTGCACTATTCAAGTCTTCTAAATCTTCCAGCAGTTGCTCTGCAGGTACTCAGACAGAGAATAAATCCTCCTTGGTGTCTTGTGGGAATTCATGTGCATAGGAGCACATACCCCCCTGGGTCACACTTGCCATTGCAATTCACTCCATTCTTACTCTTCTAGTCCTGCTTTTTAGAAGTTCTGCAGTTCTGAAGGTACAAGCAGTGTGCACCAACCCTGAATTGCCAAGGAAGAGCATCTGTAAGAACATTAGTGCTGTAGTTTCATAAGAAGTACTGGTGCTACTGCCTCTCCTTCCTACAGGAAAAGACCACCCAGGTCCTCCTTCCCAGGGGAGGCAGCAGTACAGTCCCAGTGTTTGAGGACAGCTACAGTAGCCTACATCCACGCAGGAAGGCTAAGGTGCTTCCAATATCCTCTGAGAGTTTTGAGGAATGGGTGTTTGGGCTTTCCTCTGAAAGCTTGTAGACAGCAGAGTTCAGTTTACCTTCACTTTTGCTGGCAGCTGAAGGGGCAGGGGATGTTGCCTGCCCCTGAGGATGAGGGGTATGCAACACCCATTTGCAGGAATAAATCCTCCCCTCCTTGTCCTGGTGTGATCTCATCCATACCATTGGTTTGGAACAGGCTCTGGATCTTACCATATCCTGCAATGACAGTTTCAAATGTTTAACTGTAAAACACAAGTCAGACTGGCTCAGTCACACATGTGCCAGCCCTGGGAGTCCACACGGATGCCAGCAGAACAGCTGGACTGGGAGGCTGGTGGGATGGCAGGGATGATTTTGATACACCTTTGCGGGACAGACACAGTCATGGCATGGATTTTGATGTGAGAATTTCTAAACTCCTTGCTTGGGATTCTTCTTCAAGAGCTTGTGAAAATACAGGGTGACACAGGAGCTTGGTCAATAAAGAAGGATGAAGAGGTAAGATAAAAAGTATTTTGTCATTGTTGACTACATTTTGTGTGAACACAGGATCTGGCTGGACAAACAAAGAGTGAGTCTGCTCTTTCAGGCTATCTTGTGAAAGATGTTTGATCTAGAATCACTGTAAAAATACTAAATCCTCACTCACAACTGTATAAAGCACACTCTAACAAGCTGCAACTTTGAAAAGGGCCCTGAAGGTCATGACTGTGAGGCAGCACAGAAAGGTGTGACAATGACTATCACTGCCGAAGTCATATATCCTTGCTACTGAAAGAGATTTATTTATGAGGTGGAAGTCCCAGCTGGTGAGAGAAAATGGATATTGCCCATTGCCACCAGGAAAGATAAGAAAATGCCAGCTGTTTCTGTTCTTCTGATATTGCTGCTCACAAATCTGGCAATCAGCTCTGTCCTGATTATGTGGGCTGCCCTGGCACCTGGCAGAGGTCAGTGTCATTAGAAACATGGTTTACTTCTATGACTTACTATTTTGGCTGTGGTCTTTCTCCACTACTTTCAAGCAAAGTGAAGAAAAAAAATACCTAAATTCTGATAGAATTTACATAAAGGGTAAGAAGCAGCAGCATTTAGCTCACCAGTGTGAAGAGTGACCCGTATGGTGTTTATGAGGACCCTGGAAGAATTGATAGAGATCCACTGGAAAATTTTAGAGATCTACTGGATTTGCAGGTCACACCATGTCTTTATTTTCCCTGCTCTGTTTCTTAGAACACTGATTTATCTTATCTGCAAAAAAATAATATAATGATGTGATGACAAGTCCATAAAAGTTTGCATTGTCTTTTATTTAACATCTGTGAAATTTCATGTGTCTCTGCCACCTCTAAGCTATTACTTTTCCAGGAATGAGATAAAGCATAATGCTTAAAAGGGGAGAGACACCATTTATTTCTATGTAGACTCACATTACAACTCCTGTTTTTCAAATAAACCCTTCTTGGCTCACAGTTTTACCTCAAAACCTCTCCAGGACTTGAAACCCAAGTTCATTCAACTTTATTATGACTCAGTGCCTCTCTTTAGCAGTCAGCTTTCATTTACCTCAGCAGGATTAAGTGAATCCATTATTTTCAGCTAACATGCAATGGCCTTCCTTGATCCTTTGTACATCTCTGCTTTTTTTCTTTCTTCTTTTTGTCCTTAAAATAAACAAAAAAGAACTCTTGTATCTCTTGCACTTCTCCATTTAAAATAAAAAGGAATGGTAAGGAGTTTGGGGTCATTGTTTGAAATAAACACATCAATATTTAGTTACAGGGAAATAAAAGTCAAATGGGAAAGAAGAAAAGTCCTATGTGTCACTGTTAAATGGTGAGATGGTGATTTCTGTCAGAAAGTCTTGCTTGCCTTTCAGCTTGTAGGAGGCTTATAAATAAAGTTGCTCACCCACAGTTTGCTCACTTTTGTTTGTTTCCATCCTTTGCAGATGACCGTGACTTTAAATCACATTGCTCTGTCTCACTGCAGGCTGCCTCCAAAGGGCAGCTCTTCCTCCCTGCCTGCTCCCTGTCCTGCTCATTCCCCTATGGCAGCGCAAAGAATCTGATATTTGGACAGCCAGCTGGGTCGGGTTGCTCATCTGACTGATAAAATAATATTGGGATTTTACTATTTTTTAAAAATGTGGGATGAATTTTCAGACAGACAAACTTTTGCAAAATGCCCAGTATTAGAAGTGGACAGCCAAATTTCTGGTTTGCTGTTCATTATGTCCATATTGTCCAAAAGCTTCAGCTGAGCTAAGCTCTCTAAATGCTACCTGCAAAAATCCCAGGGCCTTAAGCACAAGGGCCTCCAAGGCTCCTCCTGTTCCCGGTTGTTAGCATCCTCTCCCAAAGACATCTCCCATGCCTGCTCTAAGGCTGCTTTACTCCGGGGCCTTAATGAAGATGAAGTTCAGGCCCACAGCTTCATGCCTTGAGGACTTGCCATGCACTTTTCCTGTAGGCATGTTTATGTTGCACAGCACTGCACTGTACAGTGGCACCTGCAAAAGCCTTGAATAATCTAGCTCTGGTCTAATGGTCAGCCACGTGCTTCCCCCAGACCAATTAGTCCTGCTACAAAGCAAGATTAATTGCCTCAGGCACAGTGCCAGGCTGCAGGGCTGTGTGTCCTGAGCTAACTCGCCGGTGTGACGCAGCCCTGTCTAGACACACCAGGCTGGACAAAGCTGGTTCTGGCACCTCTGTGTGATGTAAACACTCAGTTCCTGTCAGCCAAAATACAGGGTATTTCTGATGCAGTAAGCAGGTCACAAGATGAGGAGATTGGAGTGCCACGTCAGCTCTTTCCAGACATGTGCATCCTTCCTTTCCCAGCATAGTTGGGATGACTGGTGTTCCCTTGTGGCCCTTTTTCCCAGTTACAGCTACGAGACCACAGGAGAAGAGGTTAGGTTTGGGAATGAGCATGAGGAAACCTTCCATTTTTTTACCTACTACATCTTAAACTAAATGCAAAGGAAATGAATGCCTGATTGTGGCTAGAGTTTCCACACCAGAAAAACCACTGGAACTATTTGTCCACAGATGGAGCTAGTTGAGACTCTTTCTAAATCCTGAATTTGTGCTGCTTGTGGCATTTATGCTTTTCATTGTTGTTGTGCTTCTGGTACAAAAGTGCTAGATTCTAAGGAGATGTCTGAGAGAACTGCTACTTCGAACAGGGGTATGGGCACTCTGTTATGCTCTAGGAATAGAAAAGAAGAAAATTCATGTTTTCCTCACAACCATTCAAAGTGATTTAAGACAAAATGGAGAACAGCAGCCCTCCAAACTGTTGGTGCTAATGAATATGTATTGCAGTCACGTGAAGATTTGTGAGCAGGGTGCATATGACATCTTTTGCAGAGGGTGCTGCCAAGCTTGAGTACCTAAAAAAGCACTGGTTTAATCAAGGGCTGCACTGGGGGTAAGTTAGTGTCTTGTTTGTTTTATAATTTACAAAGCCATCAAGTCAAACCTGCCACAGTTAAAAGGCAATAGGAAAATTTTGGAGTTTTTTGATTTTGTCGTTGCTCCTCCAAATCTGACATGACAGGAAAAGCTGTATATCACTTGTTTAACTGTTAGACAAAAAAATGTACATTTCACATCTAACTTTCCTTAAGTGCTTTTATTATCCAAGGACAGCTAAAAGGACATTTTGCATATAAAAAGTTATGCATATGGAGGAGCCTTTCAGTGTCAGTTCATTCCTTCAGACATGTGGATGAAACATGACAGCTACCTCTATTCTGCTTCTCCTTTGTCAGCACCATGGCTATGACCTGTTGGAATCTCTGCGTTGGAAGAGAAGACTCAGGGATGACTCTGTCTTCAAAAGCATGGGTGTTGCTGCATTTCTAAGATCAGCATGCTGCCCTAGAGAGTTCTGAAAGGAGGCTAGTTTTTCTTTCCTGGGGCTTGGGAGTTTAGGGGCTTAGAGTTTCCTTCTCTGGGACAGAAAACACTTGCTCAAAAGTCCTAAAAACAAGGAGTAATATAATGAGTTGAGCTCAAGAAGGGACAGAAAATCTGCAGGAGTTTTCCTTCCTTCAGCCTTTTCTCTACATCATTTCGTTCTGCCCTTCTAATGTCCCACCCACTCTTCCCTGTATAAAGGTAATATCACCATGACAGGCCCCAATTAAGCACGGTAGGTGATCTCTGTAATAAAAGAATATAAAAAGAAATGTTTTCACCTTCAGCATGGATGAAATCTCCCACGCTGTGTTTAATTTGCTCGCTGGTTATATCAGTTGACTTCTGTACTTTTAGGTGTGTAGAAATACTAATTTATCAGTAAAAATAACAAAGGTGTCGAGTGAGAGTGCTTGCTACGACTTGCTATGCACTCCGCTGATTGTAAACATTTTAGGTGTCTGAAGTGAGAGCTTTGTGTCATAAAATCATCTTTCTCAATTTGTGTAACTGAGCTCTACTGATACAGGGTGTGTACAGAGACAAATTACCAAAAATAGCTGGTCAAAGAGAGAAAAAATACATACTCAGGGGTACTGTATGAAAGCTGCTAAGAGTTTATAAGCTTTTCAGACTAGTTGTCTTATTGGATTCATCAGAGCTGATGAACTCAGGACACCACAAACTGTCCAGATTGGCACCAGGCCACTAGCACACCCCACCATCAACAACAGCTTGTATAAACCCAACTACATCCAAGAAGGATTTTATGTGCTCTGCTTAGAGAAAGAATATGGGATTATACATATGCTGATGAAACAAGGGACCCCTTGAGGGATTTGCTGTCCTCTGCCTCTAAGTCAACAGCTGGGTCTGACCCCTGAGCTGCTGCTCCAGTTGGGCAGCACTGAGTGAGAGCAAACTATGTGAGGGAATAAGCACCATGGGGATAGTTTTCTGCTGCTAATAATAACACCAGCCTGATACTGTTGTTTTCTGTTGTTATTACAATTATTATTATTATCCTGATGCAGCTTTATTATTTAAGGTTGTATCCATAAGTGTTGGTTGTGACATTTGTTTCCCTTGTCCTCATCCCCTGTCAGGGAAAAGAGAACTTCCTGTGCATTGGGTCAAATACTGTGAAAGAACAGCTCAAGTAAGGTAAATAAAGAGAAAAGTCAAAGAATGATACATCTGCAACATCTAAAATCCCTTTCTGCCACCCTGAGCTCTTCAGTAATGAAGAGTCGATGTCAAGAACCTGAGACAAGATTCATTTCTTCCCCAGTTACACAACTCCAATCACACCATTGTGGATGGGAGAAGACAATTCACAGGTTTCCATATATACAGATAACATAGAAAAGTGAAAAACCTGAGCAAACAGGACAGTCATTAATAGTTTCTTCATCCTTTATCCATGGGCTTCAAATTTAGCTTCTTCCCACAGTCCCCACCAGCCGGCCCTGACACATACATGGATATATATGATTCTGTGCAGTAAGAACACTGTAGTTTGGGCCAGGGACTCAGTATGAGGTGAAACTGCTCTGTTCACAGGAAGGTTTACAGGCTTGCATGGTCAGTGGTGACTCACACCAATTGCTTCCAGGTGACCAACTCTGGCATCCATACCCTCAGCTCCAGAAGGTATGGGAACAATTCCTCAGCGTCCCTGTTGTGATCTTTCCCTTGCTTCTGGGTAAGACAGCAGCAGATCCCCATTTCCATTGTGTATTTATTACTTCTGTAATGAGTTTGCTTCCAGAATGAGTTTGCTTCCCACTTTAGGCAACAGTGATAAAATCTGGACTGTCTGAGAATATCTGGTGGGGGTAAACAAACTTCTTTCCAAACCTGATTTTTGGGGAAAGGTGGTCTTTAATTTTTTAGAAAATTTTGTATTAAAATGTACTCACCTTTAATTTTCCTATGAGTGATTGTTCTCAGTAGACTGTGAACTGCTGTCAAAGAATCAAATATTTGCATACCTACACCAGATTAATCTATAACTTGTAAGACAGCATTTGAAAATGTGA
Organism: Coloeus monedula; assembly: GCF_965178545.1. Taxonomy (NCBI): domain Eukaryota; kingdom Metazoa; phylum Chordata; class Aves; order Passeriformes; family Corvidae; genus Coloeus; species Coloeus monedula. The sequence continues at coordinate 110,141,648 of NC_138781.1, forward strand.
TAGTGGTTTGTGTCATGCATCTTGAACTACTCTCAGGTCCCAAGTGCCGGAACCATGACATTCAACGGATGTTTGCCTGATGAAATGTGTTAATACTTTACCATATGTAATCACTAGTGATGAATTACTTTAGCATTCACTGTAAGAACATTAACCAAGATGAACCCATTTGGTGTTAATGTCAGTGTAATATATAGCTCCCTGGGTAACCCCTTGGAGCTTAACATTCATTTAGAAAACACTTTTTCAAAAGAGTTTTATACTACGCTTTTCTAATTTAGGATTAGCAGACAAACCCTTTTGAATCATATTTTTCATTTCTGCCTAAATGCTGTACTCACTGGCTGACCTGCATTTCAGGATTGAAATCTCTGTTCTTGAGGGAAAGCTTGGATGTCAGTCCTACAATATACTCTAAAATCACACATATTGATGGGAATAAGGTTATCTCTTTTGAACTGCTACATACATCACCTGGCTCATACATCCAAATACCTCTCTTCTATACTACATATGCCTTTGCTTGTATTACTGTCTTCTAAATTGTATTTTGTACACCCAAAGAGCAAACAGGTGCTTCCTTTCTTGATTACTATCTTGATTACTATCTAGTACATGTTTTCTTATCCATGTCAGCCACTTTCTCTAGTCAAGTGAAAGACTGTTTATCCTTTATTTCATCTGTAATTTGGAATGCATTTCTTGAAATGTAGGAAAAGCGATTCTCCATGTTCTCCTTTCCTGCTACCTCTGGAGGTTTGGGTACAAACTGCCAGCAATCCACAGTCAGGTGTGCTGTGCATGGTATGTGGTGTAGCTGGTGTGGCAGTAGCAAATTGCTGTGTTTATGTTGCTGGAATATTGTGAGGAGAGGCTGAAGGGTTTTGTTTGTGCTACCCAGGTAGTGGAGGAACGAAATTTCTATGCTGAAGTGTAAATCCTCTTTAATTAGGTGAATTCTTGTTGAACTCTGATAGCAACATGGCCATTCAGGGATAATTGCTTGTTTATAAAGATGTTTTGGGACTGAGAAGTTAGCCTGATTTTAATCCATTCAGAGTGCTCTATTTACCAGCAAATGTCAGCTAGTGCTATGTCAACTGCCTAATTTCATTTCAAAAAGAAAGTTAATATGACAAGATTTATTTCCATAAGCCATGTTGATTGATATTAATTATATTACTATCCATTAACTCTCCTCAAGTGGTTGTTGCATTATTTAGCTGCTGATCAACATTAGGATAGATCATGTTTGTCCTTTTCAAAATGTTGTGAAGTTTCTTTTCTTGCAGCTTTCTGGGACATCTGCTGAGTTCCTGGACTCCTTGAAAGTTGGCATTACTGGTCCAGAGAGCTTGAGCAGCATTTTAAAGAGAGAATTTCAAACTATGTCTACTTACTTAAAAACTCGACAGAATAGCATAGCTTTATTATATATTTAACATTTCAAGGTGTTACTATTGTAAAGAAATTTATTTCATCATCATGATCTGGGTCATTAAAACCATCGCCTTTTCCCATACATACGAAAGAGAAATGTTTGCTGAACACTCCCATTTTTCTGCCTAATTATTTATTACTTGTGTAGTTTTCCTACTTGTGTAGATGAGCTCAGCTGCCCAAAGACCTGCTAAACTAGATTTTTCTTGAATATATTTGCAAGATCAAGAAAAAAAGCAACTAGGAACTGCCTCAAGGTTCCCAGATCTCCACTAACTGGTCTTAATTATGAGTTAGGTAGGTCTTCATGCATTCATTGGCTTCCCCTAATAATTTTCCAGCTTCTATATTATAGTATTAAAAACTTTGTCTTTGGTTCCATGTCTTATATATATATATATATATATATATATATATATATATATATATGCATTTTCATGGTTGCTTTCACTTTTCCCCTAAAGCAGGTCTTTGTTTCTCTTTCAACCAATGTAACATTACCTCTGGATTCTAGATTTAGATCATGGATAGACTTTTTGAATATCAAATTAAACACTCTTATTTTTCTGACATATTTAATTTTTGTTGTTTACTTTTAATATTTATACCAACTGGTTAGGCTTATAACTATTTTTAGCTTTGCAAACCCAATTTTTAAAGAACTGAATGTTTATGCTACAGGCTGACATGATATTCTGTTTGGGATATAATAAATGTAACCATTGATTTAATCAGATCTCTGATGAACTCTTTTTTCTGACCTGTCACAACAGGTCCACAAAATTCAATACAACATACCTGAATGTGAAGGGTTTCATTCAGAATCTTCAGGAAATCCAGCTAATATTTTAGTACTGCCAGTGTGAGACCCTCAGTACATGTCAAATGATAATTTGTGAAACAACACAGTGATTTTCCTTTTATGATGTACTGAGGAGTGCTTAAGCAATGTTTGACTAAGGGGATCAGCACAGGTCAGAGCAATGTGACTGTCACAATTTTCTTAGGAGAGAGGTGCCCAACAAAGAAACTGTACCTCTGGAGAAAGGTGAGGCACAATGAGGATAAGTCTGAACCTGTATGGAATGATGTGGCTGCTGTTACCTATGAAGAGAAATTTTAGTTCCCTTTACTAATTTTACATAAAGTTCCTTGAACAGATTCATTTTCATTTCATCTAAGACCCATTTTTGCCAGTTTCTCTTGAGCAGCAATAGGGATTCCAAATACAGCATTAAGCAAATGGCATAAATATATTACAAAATATTTTCACTAAGATAAACTGCCACCTTCTTGTTGCACATAATATGGACAATTAATTCACAATGGTAGTACATTAATCCAAATTACTCTTGGTTAGATGTGCTGTCATCCATAAATGCTATTTTCTATATGGAGACTACAGCTACTAGGATGATCCCAACACAGAAACATGACTACTTGGGATTACTTAGGAAGTCTTTCCGCTGAGATTTCATTCTTTCACCCTCCACGCCAGCTGTTTTCCAAAAAACATGACAGAGACTAACAACAATCACTCTGGTCTTTGTCAGGATATCTGCATAGCAAGAAGTTCAGAAAAAGTCTGCTGAACTTGTTTCATAATGGACACAGCCAGCTATGAACTTGCACCTTCCTTGACATCGAGGAAGGACAGATTTTTATTCCAAGACATTCTGTGGAAACACTGCTCTGACAGCACTGGAGTGACAAGGTGGCAAGGCAATGTCCCATTTGTGTACAGGTGAAACTGCAGCTGGCTAAAATATGTATTCACGAGACATTATTTATGTTTTGCATTTATCTTTTATTGTTTTGCCCTTTATGGAGCTATAGGTGTGGTTGGTTAAGAGTGGCAAACTTTGCCATCACAGCCATTGCTTGTGTCATTTTGCCTGAGGTCTTGCTGAAGTCCTACTCTGCATTTGATAATTCACAAAATTCATTTCTATCAATGTATCTCTAGTGAATACCAGTTAGTGTTTTACTTGTTTTAGTTCTGCAATGCCAAGTTTATGACCTTAATTTTATTCTGAAGTCAGTTCAATCCACTCAGCCTTTGATCCAAATGCATAGAGACTTTTCAACTGGACTTTTTTTACTGTGTGAATGTTGGATCCACAGATACTTCAGGAGTTGTAGCAAAGAGCTGTCAGCTGTACAAAATAGGAATATTCCAGAATTTTATGTCTTTTCGGAGAATATTTGAATGTGAAGATGACACTGTTCCATCTTTGAAAACTGTTTTTTGCTTTGTGAAAGCTGGAAATTACTTTCCCCTTCTGCATCCTGTGACATGAGTGTTTTCCATTTTTTGATGCAGCAGTAGCTGTTTACACAGCTCTGCACATAGATGCATTGGTAAGGCAGGGTGGGATGAGGTGGCTGTTAAACTGGATGAATTTGTGGCTGAGGATTTGGAGAACATTTGTGAAAAAACACATGTAGGGTGCCTGTTACAGTGAGGATACTGCAACATGCGTATCAGACAACGAGGCCCATGGAAAGAAATATCTATGGACTGATTCTTGCTAGCTGTTTCAGAGATCTTTATTTCTCCAGCCGCATGGTCGGGGCTCTGCTGAGGAACTGTTCCAGTCACGGGACCCGAGGGTCCTTCCTGGGCAGGGGAACACAAAACAACCAATGGGGAACGAGGCTGACCAGGGGCAGGGAAACCCCGTGCCTCCCACCCCAGGGCCCCTCTCCCACGACCCCATGGTGGGGGGAGGGCCCCAACATTTCACCTGTTTATTTTTAACAAAAGAGATTTAGAACTTAACATTGAAAACAACTGGATAAACATAACAAGAACAGTTTCAAAACAAAACAAGCCACCCTCCAGAGTCTTTAAATGTCCAAACAGATTTTCTGGAACATCTTAAGGCTGACAGAAGGGAGACAGAACTCTCCGGGCATGCTTTGTGGGGAAACTGAGGCAGGAGAGGGTTTAATTTCTTCCCTCCCCCTTTTCATCCCCCCTCAGCATTGGAGAGGAGTTGTAGGGAAAGGGAATTGTATAGGGAAGCCATGGGGTGAAAAATGGATTAGGAATAAACTGGGGATGGGATAAACTTAGGAAAGGGTTCATATTTGGTATAGGGTAAAATGGGAAAGTAGGTTGTGGGTAGGGAAGCTGCTGGGATGGATATTGTTTATAATTTTGTGCATAACGGCTGCCTTTGACTGGAATACCCCCAGGCCCAGTAACATTTGCTGCTTGTAACCTTTTTCTACCTTGTACAATTTTGAATTCCACCACCTCTCCATCTCCCAAGCTTGGGATGTATTTTTCAGGGTTATTCTTTTTAATAGCAGTTCTATGAACGAATATGTCTTGCTGGTTGTCACATCTCGTTATAAAACCATAATTTTGTTGAACATGATACCATTTTACTATTCCTAAAACCTTAGCTATGGTGATCTTTCCCTTTTTCCAAGTGGCTGCTGTTTTCTGTCTCACTGCGTTTTTGCTTTCTCTTTTGCTTTCGCTCGCTCTCATGTTGGAATTGTTGGGGCTGCTCGTGCCTGTGCGCTCTTCTCGGGGTTGCATTCGGGGCCGTGCGGGCTGGGCCAGGCTGCGCTGCTCAGCTCCCTGTGTGCTGTCTCCTCTGCTCTCAGCTGTGCTGCCGCTGCCTGGCGCCGCACCCATTGTCGACCAGGCCCTCAAGCAGCAGCCCCCCCGTGCCCTGCTCCAGCGCACGTTTCGGCTGGGCACGGCTCCGCTCCACTGCCACTGCCGCCAGCCACCGCCCATGCACCACCCCTCTCAGTCAGGCATTCCCGGGGCTCGCTCCACCACGCGCTGCGCAGGGCCGGGCGGGCACCGCTGGGTCACACCGCTCTCGCCGTGCCTCGCTCTGCTGCCGACACTGCAGCTCACATCGCTCCACCCGTGTGAGGGAACTGCCTCGCTGCTGCTCGCAGAGCACTCGGTGCACGTGGCCTGGGTCGCACGGACTCTGAGGCACACTTCCCTTCGCCAAGACACAGCTGACATTGCTCAACAGTCTCGGTAATTAAATAATATTCACGAAAATATTCTTCCATAGGCATATATTTTGACTCAGAAATTAACTCTGTCCAAACAGTCTTCCAAAAGTCTTTGGTAAGAATTAAATCCCAAGAAACATAGAAAAAGTTCTTAAATAACCATGCCAGGAAGTGTTTCAGTTCCTTTTGAGCTTGAATTAAGCTAAAATTTACAAATCGTTGTTCAAGAATCTTTTCAAGTTTAAGATAAATGTCCGTATGCGGCTCGGAGAGCCAAGAGTCTTTCCATGGTTCCTCCATAATTTAGATATGGAATAGCAAAACAAAAAGAAGAGGAGGAATCCAGAGTTTACTCACAAATCAGTCGCTGTAGGGATCGGGGATCGTTCTGCTCGCATTTTACCACCATTTGTTATAGTGCAGATACTGCAACACGTGTATCAGACAACGAGGCCCGTGGAAAGAAATAGATATGGATTCTTGATAGCTGTTTCAGAGATGTTTATTTCTCCAGCCGCATGGCTGGGGCTCTGCCGAGGAACTGTTCCAGTCACCGGACCGAGGGTCCTTCTGCCTGCACAGGGGAACACAAAACAACCAATGGGGAACGAGGCTGACCAGGGGCAGGGAAACTCCGTGTCTGTGCCCTCAGGGCCCCTCTCCCAGGACCACGTGGCAGGGGGAGGGCCTCAACAGGTGCCTTCCAGAGTGAGAAAAGCCACAAACCCTGACCTCATATTTAATATAGAAATACAATCTCCCTTTGCTATCGCACACTGTCAGAAATGCTGACACAATCTATGGGGATGAAGAGCTTGACAAGCCATGACTGATTGTCAGTGGAAGGTGTTTGCCTGCTGAGTTTCAAAGAGTTGTTTTACCTCAGAGTCTGGGTCACACGTATTTTTCTGGGAAGCCTACACTGTAGCAGTGAGCAAGTATGCCCTTTTCATCTTTTCCTCATGGGACCCACCTTCAGATACCAACTTTATTTTTTTTTTTTTTTTTTGCCACACTTCTCTACAATGCTGTAGTTCATTTCAGATCTCACTGAAAAGCACGGTGCCTTGTGTGAAGTGGCCATATGAAGGTATTTTACTCCCTGTTTCCAGATTCCTCTGCTCCAGGTTCTTTGGAACCAGAGTTCTGTGGGAAGAACCAGCTCCAGAACTGACTTTCTGTACATCCCTTTAAGGCATAGAATCCTAATTAAAAAAACCCAAGCAAAACCAAACCAACAACGTGACTAATTTAATATGAAGATTCTTCAAGATTGTTTTTTTCTAATGTCTGTGGTCTGATACACATCTCTTAAGAGAAGTGAATTGACCATTAAGTATTTAGAAAATTACAAACACAGGACATGACTTTATTCCAGGCTTTTGAAATTGGCATTTAGAAAGAATGCACTACTCAAATTTTGAGCAAAATAATTTTTCAAGGAAGAGCTGATTTTTTTTTTTTCTTAACTTTTAGATTGCAAATTTGACAGATAAAATACTTTAACAAAAAAGTGTCCTTTTCCCTTTTTGCAGAGTTGCATATAGGATTATTTCTACAGTCTATCCTACTGAATGAAATGTTATTGTCATATCAGATAACAGAAAATGAGATGTACTTTTGAAAGCAGGTGTTAAGGAAAGAGAGAGAGGAAAGAAGAAATGAAGGAAAAAGATACAGGGGATAAGCAAAAGATAAAGTAAGAAATGCAAAAAGGTAATCTGGGCAGGAAATGTCGCCGACAAAAAGTAAAGTATGAAGGTATAGGGAAATGAATGAAGAAATTAAAAGACACAGGCTTGCAACAGTCAGAGATGTAACTTTGTAGTGTGCCTAGGAAATGAAAAGCAAGTGTAAAGCAGACAGATAAATTATATTCAATTTAGTGTTTCTCCAGGTGCTGCAATCAAGCCTCCTGACTACATTGTGATTATTCTGAAGAAGAGAAGTATTAAGATCCTAGGTCATTCATTGCAATGCTGGGGTCTTCGTTCCCTAGAATGAATTTATTTATATATTTATATATTTATATATTTATTGTTTTCTGAAAGGAGAAGGACAATGACAGGAGGCAATGGGCAGAAACTGATGCTCAGGAAGTTCCACCTGAACATGAGGAAGAACTTCTTTACTGTGTGAGTGACTGTGCACAGGAACAGATTGCCCAGAGAGGCTGTGGAGTCTCCTGTACTGGAGATACTCAAGAACTGTCTGGACACAATCCTGTGCCATGTGCTTTAGGATGACCCTGTTTGAGCAGGGAGATTGAACCAGAGGACCCTCTGTTGTCCCTTCCAACCTGATTCATTCTGGGATTCTGATTTGGAGAAGGAGAAGGAGACACAAAAGGGAAAGTGAAGGGGAAGGGGAAAGGGAAAAAAGGAAAAGTACACAACCTAGAAATGTTTCACAGGCTTTACTCTCAGGGATGTGTTTTCCCTCTTTTCTAACAGTGTGTATACATATGTTGGCACTCTGCAGAAAAGTTGAAACCATGAGCTGTTGCCCTACCAGCTGCCCCACTCTTACTGTGCACTTCTGCATTGCTGTTAAACATATATGTTTCAGGGTTACTGGTTGTAGTTATTCCACAAACAGTTTAGTTCTACTGTACTGCCCAAATCTCTGTAATTTCATCCTTGTCTGACAACTATTCAAACAAAAAGAAGATAAGGAAATCCTGAGGTGATTCAAATATCGACTTAGGGCAATCGTTGTTTTGCATGCAGTCAATACTGACCTTTTCAATTTGGAAAACTTGAAGGGGAAAAGAACAGCTGTTTTTTCCATTATAGTTTAACTATTAAAATAATATACACAGAGTGTTCTCATGTACTGGGGGAGTTTTAGTGAGAAACAGGGGACCAGTAAGAGTTTTTCACCCTCACAGCATCTAGAAACAATAAGATAGTAAATTTCAGTCCACATATTTTTCATGTCCAACTGCTCGATAACTTCTGCATAGAAGGACTTCTGATGTTCAGAAACATTTTCTGTGATGATTATCAATCATCCCACCTCAAACCCCTGTGTTAGACTGTGTATTAGCATGTCTCATAACAGCAAGCTTGGCACTGGGAATGATGGCACCTGAAAATACCTGTAATGGGAAACTTTTGTGTCCTGAAGAGGTTTTCAGACTTATGCTACTGAGTCCCTAAGTGACTTTCATGTTCCTTATTTGCTTTGTCCCCCTCAGACATGCTTAAACACCAAGGTGTAAGGACAGCTGTCACAACCAGAAGTTATCACAATGAGATGCCAGCTAGTTAAAAATCTTTCTCTCATCAGGAAGAAAATCTTCCATTCATGAAAACTTTAAATTTCCTGACCTGTGATAAGTCATCCTATTAGGTAGGATAAGCCATGCTGAAGCAATGAAAAGGTTATAATACATGGCATGCTGCTCTCCAAATTAATTGACTGAAATTTGCCCTTCACGATCACTGGGAAAAAAATGCTAAAAAATATTTTGTTTGTTATTGTCTAGATTTATGCCTGGTATGATTTTACTGGTATCAGGGAAAAAAGACTTAGTTCCAGGTTCAATCCTTCTGTGAAGTTACATGAAGGAAAGGTCTGGCTGTAGACACCTACTGTTGTTTGCAATGAAACCATTATCAATGAAATGTTAATGAAGAAAAGACTGGGCTGAGCACTATAGAAATGGGCTATCAGTACTAGTGGAAGGAGAATGTTTGTATGAGAGAGATCATAGTTTACAGAAATGCCAGCATAAGTTTCTTCTTGGAGGGAGGAGCTTTATATCTCTGAGGTAAAGACTATGGCAGCAGGCTGCACCAGTGACTGACATGAAATTGAAAATTCTAGCTTTTAATTCTACCTGGCATTTTTTGGTAGATCTCAGAATTGGGGTAATGAATCGGACTATTCAGATGTCTAAGTATTAATTTTTCAAGTTTGACATTTCCTTTAAAAAATATTTTTGATTGTATGGATTCTCTTTGTGATTTAAAATTTTATGTTTCAGAGACCATTTGTCTCACGATGTCTCACTCTCAGCAGCTCTGTAAATAAAAATGCAGTCTGCTCACCTTTAACACACTAAAGAAAGTACACTAATAATATTCCCATATAACAGCAAGTTAAAAATAAGCATCTTCAAAATTTCTTGTTGAAGTTACATCTGTTGTTTTCATTGTGAACCTGCAGGCAGCATCACCTTGAATATATTTACTTAATTATAATGCAGTCAGTGGAATGTCAGGATTTCAATACAGGTTCATCTGCTAGGCTACATGTAATGCAGAACAAATGCTGATTATATGTCTGAGGTGCACCACAGAATGGAAGCATCAGTTTTCATCCCTGGAGAAAGACATAGAGAAGGAAAGGGAAATGGAAGGGAGAGAAAAGGAAGGAAAAGGGAAAAGGGAAAAGGGAAAAGGGAAAAGGGAAAAGGGAAAAGGGAAAAGGGAAAAGGGAAAAGGGAAAGGAAAGGAAAGGAAAGGAAAGGAAAGGAAAGGAAAGGAAAGGAAAGGAAAGGAAAGGAAAGGAAAGGAAAGGAAAGGAAAGGAAAGGAAAGGAAAGGAAAGGAAAGGAAATGGGAAAAGGGACGGGGAAAAGGAAAAGGGACAAGGAAAGGAAAGGAAAGGAAAGGGAAAAGGAAAAGGAAAAGGAAAAGGAAAAGGAAAAGGAAAAGGAAAAGGAAAAGACCCCAAAGCTGACTAGAACTAGGGGGCTTTGGGGAATTAAAGTTAAAGAAGAAATGTGTTGCTCAGAGCTAAATCAGTGTGTACAGTACAGGTAAAAAGAAGCAATGCTGTCTGATTCTATTGATAGTATCTGAAAAACTACAGCTTTTGAAGATGGAAATCAGATAGGTCTGGACCTTCTGTTAGAGGGAATAATAGGACAGATAAACTAGCCAGCCTCTGGCCTTTAGCATTCATGTTGCTTGGGTGAAAAATACTGATAATAACTGCACCTCTGAGCTAGGGCAGAGACTTCTGAAGGATGGATAAAGGCTAATTCATTCCTTTGCAGCAAAGGCATGGATTTACCCTGTCATATCCTGTGTTAAAGGGACATTGCTTCTTCTTGTGATGCTCAGACACAATATCCTCTGCAGATCCCGACAGGGTCTCCCAAGAGATATGATCCAGTTCTATGTGCTACTTGTACAGTGTGAAAACATTCTCTCATTTTTTTCACTAAAAGTTGCATTAAAAAAAGTACTCCTCCTCAAAACTGGTCCTCAGGGCTACTGCAAGAATAACAGGCTAGCAATACAATTTCCTATGTCCATTTTCTGCAATACCTAATTTAAAGTGCTAGAATTGGCCTAAGGTAGGGGGCAGAGAGACTGCAGACCACAGTACAGAGTGTTAACACAGAGTGTGTGGGGACCTGGGCATAGTTTCTTACTGCTAATGATACAGCTATCAGTGAAGAAATCAACATCTATGAAAAAACACAGGTTTTTGAGAAAAGTACCTAAATCAAATCAAATGCTCAGGTAGAAACACCTGATCATGGACATTACACTCTAATATAGAAGCAATCAAAGGAAGCTGCTTATGTGACAAAGGAGAACATTAAGTATTAGGGTAGAATATTCCATTATTCATCACCAATGAAAAAATCCATTTCTCTCAAAACACAAAGGAATAATAATAATATTATCAACAGTGTTGGTTCTTCAACTTTTATTTCCTAGCTATGTTTCCAAGCAGTATTGTGTTCTATAAGCTAAAAAATAAATTAAAACCTGCCAAGAACTTTAGCAAGCAAAAGACAGAAAAAAAACCCAAAACAAGCTAGACTCACAGTCTTCACTAAGAACACACTTCAAAAGAACAAAAGGACATACAAACAAACTATTCTTAATTATTTTTTTATGTATCAAAGTAAGAATCCAGGTGATTTGCAAGAAGATTTAGAAATGCGAAGTGAGAAAGGAGGAATAAAGGAGAAATTGTTGTTGACAGAAGCTTGCTGGGAAGTTATGCAATGAGAATTCAAAATTTAATGTTGATAATTTGTTCCAAAAGGAGAATAGTAGAAATTTGGATGGTTTTTTTTTCCTTTTCAGAGATACTGCTTTCTCTCACAGAATCCTGGATGGTTTACGACCATAAATCCTCCAAAACTTTGAGGATTAACAATATAATCACTGAAACAGGTCAGACTTTAAGTACATTTGTTCCTGACTGTCTGACCCCTCAAGAGAGCTAAGTGATCATGTGTAATGTGTAGGGAAAAAAAAAATCACTGTTTCATGGATTGCAACCCACAGGGCATCTGTTGATTACAAACCACAAACCACCCCTAAAAAGTAATTTTTGAATACAGCATGTTCTGTAGGCTGTATGAGGTAACTAAATTTTAGCAACGAATTGGCAGATATTCTTTCTTGTAGGAAATTAACTAATCACTCACCTAAAAATTAGCAGTTGACTAAGTGCCAGAGATCATGATCATGTGGTTATATTTATTTTTTCTAAATAAATTGTGATGCCCTTCACTTAAAAAGGAGCCAGTACAAGATGGTTAGTCACTGCCTGGCAAATCAACTGTGTTCCAAAGATCCTGTGAGAAGCGGCCAATGTCATTGCAAGGCCACTTTGTGTCACCTGTGAAAGGTCACAGAAACTGGGGAATCTCCCTGATGAGGAAGGAAAATGTCATGCACCTCTTCAGGAAGAAAGGCACCAAAGAATTGGGAATTACAGGCTGGTCAGACTAATCTTGGTTCCTGGGAAGTATGTAGAGCAAATCCCCCTGGAAATCATACGCAGGCTTATGAAGAAGACTGGGAACAGGTGAGTGACTTGGAATAGCCAACATTGATTTATTTTGGGAATAAAAATGCAAAATCTTTCACAAGTGATGGAATAACCTCATGGCACAGGACAGGTGTGGAGCAGAATGGCTAGAAAGCCTCAAGAGTCCTAATAATCAATATTATAGCCTGGATGTGAATCAGGTTACAAAGGTAACCACACCTCAAAGTGAACTACTGGGACTGCAGGTGTCAGGTTGAGGCAAATGACCACTCTCCTCTGTTCAGCAGTCTGAACAGAGTTCTGAAGTACTCTATCCATTTTTGGGTACCCTGGCAGAAAAGATCCTCATGTATTGACTCAAGTATAATGGAGGGACACCAAGATGCTAAGGGGACTGGAGAACAAGATGAATGAGGAAAGGCAGACAGAAATGGGTTTGTGCAGTCTGAAATGGAAATATCTAAGGATCTGGAACTGTCTTGAACTGCCTTCATCTCTAATGTTGGAGTTTAAAGAAAATGGAGTAAAAGGAAAAGAGGCTGCAGATCCAACTGCAGGGTAGAAACTGTCAATTGTTAGAAAGGATGTCACAATTAGGGTAGTCAAACACTGCAACAAGCTGCTCAGAGAGGTTATATAAAGTCTAGGTTGAGTTATTGAAAGTTTAATTAGACGAGGGTCTAATTTAACTCTGAAGTTGAATCTTACTTTAAAATTATCCCCATTTTGAGTGGGGAGTTGAGCTGGGTGATCTCCAGTAGTCAGTTACATAGTGTGTGATTATATGATTATATTTCTTTGCATTTACTTGACTAGTGGCACAGTCAGTACAGGATAAATTTTCAGTTTTAGTAGAAAAAAACTTTATTCAGTCAGCATCTGAAATGCTGAGAGTTTGTAAGGAAAAAAAGGAGACATTCAGTGCTCTAAGTAGAGATAAAACCTAATACTTTGACTACTTTAACAGTTAAGAAATCCTTGGAGAGAGAAGCCGTGAGAAGTGTGAACATGAACTGGCACCCAAAGACTCTGGGTTATGAGAGGGAACATAAATCCCCATATCCAGATTGTCCCCCAGGGTGGCAAACCTAAGGATCTTGAACCAGGAATTTGTCCCCAGCCTTGGGGAACGACATCTTGACAATTGACTGATTCAGAGACTGAGAGCCCTCTTGGAACTGATGTAAGCATGGGCCGTTATAAGGGATTTTATTGCTGCACAGAATTGTCTCTGAAGGCATTGTAACTCTATATTTAGAAGGCATGTGTGAGTATCACCATTTTCCTAAGATAACAACTCAAGAATTCTCAACCTCAAAGGGCTGGATGAAGTACTCCACCTAGAATGTATCAGGCACTAACATACAGTGCATATGGAAAGGCAGTTCCATCCTCTCTGGATTCTATGGTGCTCCTTCTTCAGGTCTTTTCTCGGCGGTCTTGTCTGAATGACATGCACAATGCACCTCTTCTCTTTTCTAGGCAAAATAATCCTGGGATCTCTTTTCAATGTATTGGGGCAAGGCTAAGCCCCATTGTGTTGTAATGGTATGGGCTGACTAGGTTGTTATTATTAGGAGGAGCCCTTTAGGGACACATGGGCATGGAGTGTCATGGTGTATGCACCTCTGATCCATGTCCTTTCTGCAGGAGGGGTTCTGCACCTGAAGGGCTCCAGCTGATGCTGCTTTTCCAGATAATTTCATGCAGGTTGCACTTCCCTTCACATCTTTTTATCCATACCAAGGCCACAGGGAATTCTTGAGACCTCTTGTTCCTCATCTTCCTGAAGTTAGTTGTTCACAGCCACAGCAGAAGCAAGCTTTGCAAGGAGCTTTTGGAAAGATTGCTTTGTACATTCATATCTGAGGGCAAAGTACTGAGTGGAGTCTACTAGGTCTGTGCATACCTCCAAAGAAATTAAAGGCCTGAGAGTTTGCTCTTACTCATATTCATTTTGGTTTTTAAAGTAATAAGATTTCAACTTTTGTTCCTTTTGATTATAATTTTTTTTTCATTTTTTGAAACAAGTTTATGCAAGCTCCTATCCTGGGAGAAGTTTGCATTTTGTTTAAATCTTTCCTCCAAAATACGTCTCTTTTTGCCCATTCTTTCTGAAGGGTGAGATAGGCACAGGGATCAAAACCAGAATACTAGGGAAGGCTGTGAGAAAAAGAAATAAATGTACAGTTGTATCTTCCTAAGAAAAACTTCACACTGGGTTCAGGGCTGCCTTAGATGAAGATTATGTGTTTCTGTCTATTTCTACCTTACCCTAGTGTTAGAGATCACTATCAAACAGTGAGACATTTCATTTCTACTGAGGGGACATATCCTTAAAACCTAAGAATCTGATCATTCTAGCAGTGTCCATGAGCCTAAAACACAATAAGATGCTCCATTAAGCTCTGCAGTGCTCTTTAAAACTTTTGTACCATGGTAATTTATGGGAAAGATGTGCTTAATATTGCCCAACATTAACCAAAAGCACATGAGGCTGTACAGGATAAAGTAAGGAGCCTGACACCCTTGTTTCTCCAAGAGATTTTGTTGTGAACAACCAATCTGGCAATGGAAACAAGAGCCAAAGAAGTGACAGCAAATAATTGTTAAGATTTTAAAAAATGTTGGATGTAGAATATATGATGTTTGAAGGGACCCATAAGGATCATTGAGTCCGAAGATATCTTTTATAATGACTTTCACAGTAGAAACTGAGCAATTTGATGGTTCAGAGCTTCTCACCTCACCTTGCATAAAAAGTCCCTTTCAGCCCAATTTTTCAAGTTCTCTGCTTTCCGTGATGTTGAGTTGCTCACATTTTACCACACTTCAGTTTGAAGGATGGTGCATCAAAAATAAAAGACATCTGCAAGGAAAATTGCATGGAGTAAAGCTTTAAGGATGCTTCAGATCTTGCAACATCTTTTACAACTCTTAATAAAACTTCAAAATAGAAAGAAAAAATGACATTGAGCAGAATTTTTGTTGATATTAAGATAATACTGGAGTTGATGTGCTATTTGTGTAGGTTAATGTAGCAACATTTTTCACATGGAATCCAAGGTAGGCAACTTGAATTGACTAGGAGAGATTTTCCATCACTGCTTTTTCCTTTATGTTATTCTCAGTGACCAGTATTATCTTATCTCTTAAGCGTGGAAATTATAATGAACAGGATAATGTGTGGGGAAGTATTCTCATTTGTTGAATGGGGTTTCTTAACTGCAGGGACCCCATTATCACTGACAAGAAGAGTGAAGATAAACCCCTGTTGATTCGAGAATACGCTGGTCTCAGTGGTTTTCAAGTATATCATGCAGTCATGTAAGAGGTTTCTATTATCTCATAGAGTGCCAAATGAGGATTAAATCCTGACACTGAAAATCCTCAGGGAAATGGCTTCTGCTGCAAAATAATGAGTCTACTCATACTTGAATGTCTCGACAGGGGAAAAAAAAAGTAGGACAAATGAACTTCAGTTCACCATTTAGAGTCAAGTGATTGCTACCTTTCCAATGTCAACCTGAACATATCAAGTCTGATATAAAAGAGACAAAGTCAGTGATCTAATAAACCTTGCTATGTCAGAAGTTGCCAGGCTTCATTTTAGGAGCATGGGCTCATGTAGGCAGCCCACGGCTTGTCTGATGTTCTTGGTTCACTGACATAAGCAGTGGAAGTCCTGAGTCCAGATATTTTAAGATGTTTGCTTCCTCCTCCACACAAAATTGGCTCGTTCCTGTTGCTGTCCCTGCAGAGCAGGCATGAGAGAGCCCTGCAGAGTGCTGGGACTACTTCATCCAGGAGGATGAGGTAATAGGATCTCTATTTTAATGACTGTTTGTAAAGGATTTACTGTACTGTTTACCATGCACAGTGGTTCATACTAAATACTATCCAGCATAGTCCTTTCCAGTCTTTTAATAACTGCTAATCCCACAATATGAATATGGTGTGTAATACAATTCTCTAAACCCCCATTTTGGAAATAGTCAAGTTCATCAAAGGTTCAGTAGGACCAGTTCTGCACAAACGCAGAGACAACTTTCCTCCTTTCGTGCTTTGCCCTATAGACCACAGGAGGCAGTTCGGTGCAAGTGCAAATTAACCACATGGCAGCAGGTTAAGTGCAGGCAACCCACCCCTCACTTTCAAGCACAAGGAGACCTGAGACTACCAGCAGACATTGGAGCAAGTATGAGAAAAAAGTGCCATGGGACAATTACCCTCCCCCTGTCAAGCTGTACCTCCAATAACAATTAACCTGGAGGCTACAGAGTCAGTAATCTCTCTACCTATTTCCTGTTCCCAAATATAGAATCTATTCCCATCTATTTCCAGAAAGTCAACCCCTTTCTATTACCTGAAACTATCATGGTCTTGTGAGCCAGAGCCCATGAAAGATAAATGCTCCTGACCATATATTTTCAGAAGGCAAATAACAGGACAATGAACTCTAAATCTGTGGCATGTGTCAGGTGCAGCTAAAGTATTGGCATCTATTTGGAAGAATTATAGAACATCCTGAGTTGGAATGGACCCACAAGGATCATCAAAGTCCAACTCCTGGCTCTGCACAGGAATTACACTATGTGCCTGAGAACATTCTCCAAATTCTTGTTGAACTCTGGCAGGATTGATGCTGTAACCACTTCCCTGAGGAGCTTGTTCCAGGGTTTGACCACCCTCTGGGTGAAGAACCTTTTCCTAACATCCAACCTAAACCTCTCCTGACACAGCTTCATTCTGTTCTTTGAGTCCTACCACTGGTCACCAGAGAGAAGAGATCAGTGCTTGTCCCTCTGCTTCCTCTCATGGGGATGCTGCAGATTTCGATGAGGCCTCCCCTTAGTCTCCAAAGGAAATCCTATGCCTAATACTGAACTCGAGACTTTACCTTCCATGATCATTTTTATGTAGCTATAGGAAAACAGAATAGAGAAAACATAAACACTAGTAAAGATCTGAAACTTGTAGAAAGAAAACCCCAAAAGAAACCACTTGCATAATGATTAAAATGAAGACAGGCAAGCAATTCAATAGTTACAATAATACATTTCACTGGGGAGGAACGTAAAGCAGGTAGTTTCACTAAAAACAAGTGTATACCAGTCCTTAGAGAGGTAGCAGTGATCATACAACAATGATAAATGTAATTCTGGCTACAAAGAAACTCTGGGATTTGCTGTCAGAGGGAAACATCTGGTTAAGATGCAGAATAAGAAAAATAGGTGATAAAGCTGTAAGGGAAGACACATAGAGACAAAAAGGGAAAGGGCAACTAAATGGAAAAGAATATTAACTTTATAGGCCTGTCTTACTGTCTCTAATAGATAAAAGTAACTGATGGCTGCAAACTTGATTTGCATAATGCCAGAGCAATGAACCTCCTGCATGCTGCTATAATAGGTATAAGAAAGATATAAATTACACCCCAACAACCCTCTCCCCCCCAAAAAACCCCAAACAACCCAAACCACGAGCAAATGAAAACCAAAAAAATCTTGGGCAAGACCAATGATGTAAAAGTTAAGAAACATCAAATGAAGATGGTCCCTGCCAACCAGACTTGGCCTTTTGAATGAATTAATACAGAGTTTATACTATAGCATGTAATGATTCTTAGTCTCAAACCTCCTGAGTACCAACTTAACAAGCCTACCTGCAGTTCTTCCTTTCTTCTCACTGTTCATTTAGAGCACTGCATGAAGCAAATGATTATATAATTGAAGGCTATATCTGAGTGCACAAGGCTGTAAATTAATGCAGCACAGATAGCATTAAATCTGACATTCCCTGCCACTGGAACGCTTGTCTTTGAAACCATAGCTTTCTTCTCACATTGATTAAGCCAGAGATTTAAATACAAAAGTCTAAATGGGAAAAAAAAAACCCATTAGCATTTGAAACTAATGATAATATCTAGGGTCAGAGCACAGATTTTGTACAATTTTATATAGTTAAGGTAGTAAATATTAGCAGCAGAAACCAGAAACTGTCCTGCATCTGTACACAAAGGTCAGCGGTGGTGAGCTAGTGCAGTGCAATGGAGGCTCCCAGCTATCAGGACCAGGGCTGTGGGAACATTGGGAATGAGCTCCTTGCCTTCCAAAACAGAAACTAAGAATGGGGCAAAGTGCACGTACAGATCCCAATATGTCTGTAACATGGACTCAGGATGCTGCCAAACACAGGAGACTGAGGGCACTCTAATACCTGGCATATTAGACACCATAGTGTGAAGTGTTTGCTGAAGAGGAACATGAAGAACACTATTGCCAGTTAGCAGCCTTACTATCTGCAGAAGATTAGAAAGATGAATTTTCAAGCTCCACTGACTTTGGAGGGCAGGAGACCTCATAGTTATAGAATGTGTTGTCAAGCTGGAATTGACTTCAGCTTGGGTTTCAGCCTTAGCAGAACCAATAATTAGCCCATTTGTGCCCAGCTGTTGAGGTGTCCTGTATGAACAGAGAAAACGTTATTTTTGGAGCTGTTTGGAGGGAGGCAAGATAGGACACTGATTTTCTAAAACTGAAGACCAAAAAAACTAGGACTTGAAAGTAAAATATTAAATAATTCCTTTACTTAATTTATTAAATATCTGCTTAGTTACTACTCAATCTGTCAATCTAAAAGCGCAATATTATGCAGCTCACATTCAGAACTTTTTCCTCAAATTCCATCCCACTAGAAAGGACTTAGATCTCTAAAAAAACTTTCCCTTTTTTAAAATTTTTTTTTTAAATTTGTGAAGTGTGTGAATCAGGCTGAAATATTTCTGTTTGTAGAAATGACCTGAACTTAGATATCTGAGAACTAAAGCACACAACACTGAATGACATTGCTGTTCGTTCTGCTTTGCCAAGGTGTGCTTTCAGATAAGAGTCATATTCATAACTAAATGATTGGTCATCCATTCTTTGTTGTAGTTTATCCATCAGTGAATGCTTTATGTCATTCACTTCACCCCATACGAAGGAGTTTCTATTCCAAAACTCTGTCATAAATGTCTTTTAGTGTATTGTGAAATAGATACAGTATTCAGTAACTGAAAAGTGGTTAACTTCATCATTCCAAGCCTTAAAGAACTTAAACTTTTTATCTAGGTGTCAGTTTCTAACACACAAAGGATCTGTTAATAGTTGAAAAATGGTCAAATATGCCTTCTGGGTCAGCCTGAGCAGTATTTTTGTATAGAGTATACCTCAACATTCCTGACTGTTTGGGGCTGACACAGTGTAATATCCTCCGTAATTCTGAAGAAAAGGATCAAAATTTTCATGTTGTAGACTTTAAAATAAAATGATAACTTTTATCATGCTTGGTACATTAAGAAGAATATGAACTTGCTAACAAATAAAGCAAATATCTATGTAGATGTACAATTTACTCTTGTTAAAGTTATTGCTGCCATCAGGGATTCATGATAAGTTCTCAAAAGTTCAAACAATTTCACTGTAAGTTACTTTTAAATATTCCTACAGCAATCTCCTTGCTTTCTGGAAAATAATCAAGGACATGATAGATTATTCTGTCTTCAGCTGCACAGCAGCTAACAACTGTGAGAAATACTTTGTTCTTTGTGTGGCTTGAAAAAATCCCTATTTCCAACAAGCCTTTAATTGTTTTCTCAGCTGAATGAAGTTCTAGTATGTTTTTTGCAATACAGAATTCTTTCTTTCATTCTATCAAGAATTATCATTGTAACTACAATGGAAGGTTGAAAACCAACAGTATTTAATTTGTTACCATAAATAGTTTGGATAACATTATGGTACAATTTTGCTGCTAAGTCTAATTTCTTCCATATTTTCACAGTTCCATATCAGAAAAAGGTTTTGAGCATTCTGTTTTTAGCAATCAGAGTGCAATTCCTTTAATGAATTGCCCTGCTTTCATTCTGCCATATATCTGACATTCATCCCTGAGTAACAGAAAATGACAGCAGGCTCCAAGCCACTATTGCTTTCTTTACTGATCCATGATAGTTGCATCCTGGAAAGAGCAAGAACCCTTTTTTTTTTTCAGTGTATGTTGTAGCTTGACAGTGATTTTAGCACATCTGCAGCCATGATTAGAACCCAAACTGCCAGCTAGAGTACGCAAATAATTGGCACACCTGAACTTAGATCATGAACAGACTTTCTGCCTCCTGTAACATGTAAAGCCAGTAAGTAATCATGATAAATATAAGGAATTCATAGCTTTTTGATACCCAGAATCTGAATATTTAAGATAGCACCAGACATGGACTTCTAGGTAACAGTAACAGCCTGATCAAAAGCATGAGCAGATGTTTCTTAGAGATCTGATTATTATTTTATGCACTATGGCCAGACCTCCTGACTGAACTGCATGTTTGCTGCTGCACTGTTACAGCCTGAGCAGGTGAAAAGCTAGGATGTGTTAGGAGAGATATTTCCCACAGTAGAGACTGGCTGCAAACAGAGGTGGTAGTAAATTTCTCCAACACTTTACTCTGGCAAAAGAAAACAGTTCAGTGTATTATGAAACGTAATTTCAAATGGATTGAGTTAAAAGAAACAAAATGAAAATTCAAATTCTTGACAAAACAACAGTAAAAGCAAGTAAACAAAAGTGCATCTAAATTGTTTCCCAGCAGAAATTCAGGGAACAGTAAACCCAGAATTTTCTATGATTATCTGTATTTTTGCTCAAAAAATAATTTGACAGAAAAATCCCAGGCAGCCCAAGTTAAAGGTCTGCAAGCAGCAGAGTTCAGCCTCCTAAAAACTGTCATTTTGTTAAAAGCCAGATGAACCTGACAGTTTTGGTCTACCTAAGCCCCCATGAATTTGTTATATGGATCCGTTTGATCTGGTGGTGGCAGTGTGTACCTGTGACTGAGAGGAAGCGCCAGAGGAATATTCTGAATTACAGAGGGAGAACGGTCCACTGGGAAGGATTCCTGTCAGCCACCTGGAAAAGGTTACTCACAAACCTATTGGTCACTAAGGTGATGGGAGCGGCTCTCCCACACTCACCTAGAAAGACAGAAAGATCTCCAGGAAGGAAAAGCCTCTCCTTTGGCAGCATATTCACAGCCTCACCTCACCTATTGCTTCTTTTCCTGCAAGGTGCCTTGGAGCAGCCTGTTTCTCTTAAATGATGAAAACCGGGATAATGAACTCTGACTGGGGAAAAAGCTGAAGGATAGTTAATGAGGTTATGTGGTTTTTCCTGGGATTATTAGGCACAGGCAGCTGTGAGCACAGAGGGCAGGTGCTGGGCTGCTGTGCAGCTTCGGGCGTGAGCAGGGACCCACTGGCTAAATTAGTTGGGAGGAAATTTCTGTCTGGGTGTTTCTGTGGAGTTCGTTTATCTCTGAAGCCACTCGCCTGGGGTGACTCTGAGCCTGAGTGAGCAGCTCTAAAGGTCAGGGGGCTGGAAAAATCCACAAGGGGGGTTTTCTTCTCTTATTCTGAAAGGCGAGTGTGTTCTGTATCCTCAGGCTTTGAAAAAATTGAACAGAAGAAAAAACAAAACACAGGCACAAAAGACTGTTCTGTACATGAAGTAGGAG
Organism: Coloeus monedula; assembly: GCF_965178545.1. Lineage (NCBI taxonomy): Eukaryota > Metazoa > Chordata > Aves > Passeriformes > Corvidae > Coloeus > Coloeus monedula. The sequence continues at coordinate 110,163,380 of NC_138781.1, forward strand.
TGGCTCTAGGGGTCAAGGAGGAGGGATTATGACCAAACCCATCCATTCTTACTTCTTATCCCACCAGACCTTGTAATGCCTCCTCGGTGCCAGCCCGGGCTGCCCACAGATTCCTGCATGTCCCTGTGTGCCAGGCAGGGACTGCCCCGGGAGGGAGGGCAGCAGCCCTGGCCAAAGCTCAGGGAAGTTCCACCAGCTCGGTGACAACATGTCATGTTGCTTTCAGACCCTACGACCTCGAGCTTGCATTGAAAAATGAAAGCAAAAAGCAAACTCTCAAAGTCATCGGTTCCTAGTTTTGAGAAGTCCATGATCCAAGCCAGCAAAAGTGATGGGATTTGTCGAAGAGTCAGAAATAATTTTTAACTTGTCTCTTGTTTCTTAGTTTTAAAGTTTTGCCTCTACCAGTGCCACTACCTGTCCCTTTGTTTCCTGGCTTCCAGGACTGTAAAACACAGTGCATTTGCAAATTTATCATTGCAACAGAGAATCTAGACAGCCACACAGATCTGGGTGTTTGTTTGTTGTTTTTAATTTTTTTCCTGAGATATAAACTGAAATTCTCTTGAATCTTTCAAGGAGCCTGGGCTCTAAGAAAAAAAGACCGAACTGTGTGAGCTGCAATAATATCGCAAGAGCTGGCAGCCACAATATGTTCTACTTGTTTTTTTATCTCTTAAAATATGTGACTGGGGAAAAACTTGCCTGGAAGGTTAGATGAACATACCACAGGATCTCACCAGTTTTACATCCCTACTTGGGCACTACTATTGATCCTGCGATTATATTACAGTCCTACCTGTGGCTCTTTAAAACCCTGTATTTTTCCACAGGTAGGTGTGCCAAATGGTTCATGGCATAAGAGATTTCCATGTAAAAAACTGTCTGTTCTGAGCTACTTTGTAATACATGAAACATACCTTATGGCATGATCCAAAATTTGATCCATATTCTAAAAACAGATCTTCCTTTTTATTTACTACATGGTGTCATAGCGCTGGACCCTCAACAGTCACATAAAACTCTGCTAAATAAGGATCTATGCCTGACTAACAGGTAGATAGTGATACTCCAATCTTGCCCATAGGAAGCCACCAAAATCTAGTTAAACATTTTTTTAACTCTTTACATGGATAATGTGAAATTTATGTGCACAACAAATATATTTTTCCACATGGATTTTTGCAAGTTCAGCCTCCTCAATATCTGAGAGGAGGAAATGCTACATCTGTTCGTGCCTATTCTGTCATCTGTTTCATGGTAAAAACAATGCCTTTTCTTTTCTTTTTTAGATATTTATTCACTTAATTGGATTCAAGAAGTGGAGTCCTGCACAAGTTGTGAGGAATTGGAAGTGCTGATCTGATGAAATGCTCACTGTGTGCCTTGGAAAATTTTATCTTACATGAGTTCATAGTAATAAAGCCATTTCTAAATAGGACAACTTTTAATGAGCAAAACACATCAGTTAACCTGGAACTTAGGGAAATTACTTATTACAAAGAAGAAAATCAATGAGCATTTGAACATCCTGACTGCCAGGGCACATTTCCTTTTGTAGCTGTCACCACAAAAATTGTTCAGTGTTGTTGAGGGGACACCAAGAGTGAGTGTATTTATGTAAACAGGAAGAAAGTGTTGAAGAAAGAAAGGCCCAAAATTCAGGTTTTAAAAGTATCCTGTGGCAGAGGCAAGATGAACACAGAACTTGTTGATCCAAGCAACAGAGGACACCATATACTGGGACACTGATCATGCCATAATTATGCGTTTCCTGGTGGGAGAGACCTTCACAGTCCTTGCTAGGAGTTCCAGAGACAAAGGGGACTCTCAGCCTTCGCTGCTTCTTGATAGTTGTTTATTAAGTCTTATCAGAGAAAAAGAGTCACTAGCATGATCCAGGCATAGCACGAGGCAGAGAATGCAGGAGAAAGCCCAATTATCAAGATTGCATGGCCTTTTTAAAGGTAAATCAACCAATGGTTACTAAAAATGTACATTATTTTTACTTTTCTGCCAATTATTTAGTAACACAGCCAGGAACTGTGGAATTCTTTGTCCAGTCATCCTAAATTACTTTTACTGCAGAATATGGAGTAGTAGTAGAAGAAGAAGAAGGTTGGGAGAACAACAACAATCCTCCATTTTGATGGTTTTTGCTTTTAAGGTTGGGAGAACAACAACAATCCTCCATTTTGATGTTTTTTGCTTTTATCTATTTACTACATTAACAAACCCAAAACCTCTAAATTTTTCACCCTGTGACAATCTTACATAGTAGTCTATCACCTAATTTACACTAGTGTAGTTTCTAGTTCTTCTCTAAGAGTAGGCAGTTTTTTCCAGGGGTGGAGGTCAAAACCAGTGTTGTTCAGGGGGGTAAAATTCTTCAAAATAGGCAGAGAAATATTCTCTGCACTCTGGGTTCCCACAGTACTGATGCAGATTCCTGGACATCTGCACTCATTTCCATGTTACCCATACTCTCTGCAGTCAGGGCAGCAGCTGACTAAATGCATTTAAATGTATGTAAATGTGGAGGATCTCTGAAAGGATACATTAAGCCCAAGTTTATGCTGCATAATTCAAGCTGGAACCTGGTAAGACTGCCTCTTTGCAAAAATATGTTAGTTGAACAAATAAGCATGCACTGGTCACCGCTACATTTCAGACAATGTCAGGATACATATTAGCTGTTTTAGAAAAATTGGCAAATTTAAGAGTTTAAAATATCTTGAAATAATTCTGTTTCCTAATGGAATAGCAGGTATATTGTTTGCCATGCTCTACAAGCAAGAAAGTTAATCAAAGATTTGACTTTCAAGTAATTACATAACATGTAATTTATTTAAGATCAAAATTGAAAAGGCAAGTAAGCAAAAAGCAATTTTTCTTCCATTTGATTTCCCTCTACTCTGGTTTGTATCTCTGGAGATCTCTAGGTATCTGTAAGCCCATGTACAGATATTTTTAAGGGAAATTCAGCAGCTGTATTTTTCAGTCCATACTTTACCTTAATAGAAATTATCTTTTTCATACAAACAAGTCTTAAGAAATACAAAAATAGAACTAGGTAGTATTACTGTGTTCATTGCCTTAGCCTTCAGCTCACAAATCCATTTTGTCTGAATGAAAGGTAGTTCATTTCACACAGTATTTCCTTACTTACTGTTTTTAACTATCTGCTGTTAAACACAAACCCCCAAAGATTCCCCTGAAAACACAGATTGTCTCCAGAACAACAGCTAACTTGTTGTTGACCATTTTATCAGGTTAGCACAGATTTATTGCTCCTCTGGGGCAGCTAGAGTACCTGGTGGTACTTTGGTACATATGCCAAGGCTTCTTCCAAGCTGTGCATGTCCTCTTGCTCTCAGGATTGCCAACCTTCAGCCCTAGCATTCTTTTTTCCTCCAGCAGCCACCATCAGAACTCATCCTGGGGTGACACACTTGTATCACTTCTCTTGAGGAAGTGAGAACAGTTGACCAGACTTAGATCTGCCTGCTGTGAGGTTTGGAAGCAGTCTATTTACCCTGAACAACCAGGGAAGAACATTCAAAAGCAGCGTGATTTGAGGAGTCAGATACTTCTTTCTCCTGAATGCCATAGTGGAACAATGGAGGTGTTTTACCATGAAACCAAAATGGGAGTCTGAGCCTGACTCTGAACATGAACCCAGCAGCATTTGAGGTAACGTATCTGTGGATGATTTCATCAGGCCAGACAATCAAAAGGACCTGAACCTATTACTGTTCATAGTACTATCCTCATTATGTTTGTGGCATTAATTATCTAGCTTCAGAAAGACTTGGAGGAAAGAATATTTAGATGCTTTTCTAGGCTATACAGATCTCTTAAATGGATGAGAATACTTGTCTGGCATGCCTGCTAAAACTTTGCTGGCTCCAACACTTCCTGGGACAGGGGAGGACCTGACTGTATGAGTTCAGGCTGGCACAGGGAATGTCCTTTCATTATTTTAAGATTAAGATTTACTCACTTTCTACCATTTCACCATTATTCATTTTCACCCATCAGTGAAGACATGCATGCAATAAATTAAATTTGTTTTGTAATACATAATTCATAGGCATGTAGTGGCTCTGAGTATTCTCTTATTTATAAATATGTTGTCTATAGCGAAGTTACTCCAGGTTTGAAGTGGTATAAAAGAGGCCCAATATATATAAACATATATTATTTATTAGCACATCATCAGGAGTTATTGCTTTAGTTTGCTTTGTGTCAATAACAATACTATTTTGTAACTTGGAAAAGTAATAATCTTTTTGCTTTCATTTCCTTTGACAGGAAAAGCAAAATTATTTGAGTGCCATTTCACATGACTAATACTTTCAGAAACACAAAACAATGCAGTAATCATTTGGGATGAGGAGCTAATGCAGAAAAGAAAACATACATTCTGCAGATAAATGTGATATATAGATTACATGCACAAGGAATAAAAAAGAAAAAAAAAAGAAAGACATTAAAAAAGCTAATAATAATAGTGTTTCTGTGTAATGCTCTTCCAAATTAAGTTGTTTCTGATCTGCTGTCTCTCATGAATCATTGCCTCATAAACTACCACAGCTAAAACAAGATTCCTTTGCTATCCTCAGTGTGAATTAAAACAGTAACTTGGCCTTTTATTCCAGAGCTCTACCATTAGCATTTTTCAAAGAAAAATGAAGATTTAAATGTAGAAGACATCCCTGTGATTTTCAAATAGTACTTAAATTCTGCTTTGAACAAATTCAATACAGAATATTGAAAATATATCCTGCAAAAGCAGTAATTTCAATCCATTTTATTTGAACTAAAATAATTCACTTAATTTAAGCAGATAACAGTTACAAATTGAAATGCTGACTGTTATTTAATTAAATGTTCAAAATTGGACTCTGAAATTCTTTGGTTTTGACTTAGGCTGAACTATGTGTCTTGCCTATATGTATTCCATAGAGTGTAGGTATTGAGTTTACTGAAACATGTCCTGCATCCTGCTATTTCTAGGCCTGCCTGGTCTCAGAAATTCACTGTGAATGACATATCATGACATTAAGACATTTTACATTTGTAAACCTATTTGGTTAAAATCACAGTAGAATATAGATTTCACCAAAAGTGTTTTACCTTTGTAAAGCATAAAGACATTGAAACACTCGTAAATATTCTTGGCTCAACTACTTAATCTTATTATCAGTAATGGAATATGTTGTATTTTTAAAAAGAAAAAACACAAAGTAAATACTTCCCTTTGGCTTTAAAGTTTGGAGCACATTACTTAACTTGTACTTTTCTACAAATATTGAAAGAAACTTATTGAATTTATACTGCCTTGACTCAGTTTGTGTTTCTGCCCCTGAAGTGCATCTTGCAGTTTGCAGGCTTGATTCTCAGTGAGTTGAAAGTGCTGGAAAGCCTCTGTTCATTCTGAAGGTATTTGGGTCAGGCTCTGTGTTCCTGATAGACCAGGGTTTGGAAGCTTCCCTATTATCTCAGGGGTCATTCAGCAAAACCTTCATCTCTGGTTTTTGCCTGCAGTCAGAAAACTTTATCAAATAAGAGTCCTGTATGAATAAATCTTTGTTCCTTTTCAGGGATACGTGATAAGGCAGGCATGCACCAGGCAGAGTTGGATGCTGCACAAACAGACAAATATTCATCTCTCTTCAATTATGTTACACCTGTGTTAACTAAACAGCAAATATGAATGACTAGAAAAACTTGTGGTATTGACTCTAGAGACATATTGACTGACATGTTTTTCAATTGCCAGAAGATTAGGTTGCCAGTTTACAGCTGTCATTCTTCTCAAACAGATCTGATGAAAGGGACAGAAAACTGTTTCAGCACACCTCACATCAGCACAGAAGGCACTGTCAGAGATTGATCCCACACAGTGAAAATAATCAGAGGTAGAAAACCCACAGTAATTTAAAATTACGGAATGTGAAAGTTTCTTACTGCTCTTCCAGTGAGGTAACAGGCTGAAATGGTCAGATGAGGCGTCAGAAGGTAAAAATATTTTTTTTCTTACTAGGTTGTAGCCAGCATAGAACACTGAGCAGCCTAGGAGATATTCTGAAATCCTCTTGATTTACCGATATGCATTAGTGTGCATGTGAATTGCTTTGTTTTAGATGTTAGCCTGTTACAGAAAATGAATGTAACCTGGTAAATAAGAAAAGGCCAATACAGATAAGATCACTTAAGTAATCACTAAGCTGTTGTATCAAACAAATACAGATCCAGTCTAAAACTGGATCCAGTCTAAACAGATCCAGTGTTAATCTTTGGGTTTTTTTGGCTAAACAGTTTGGAGACATACTAGAAAAATTTAACAAAAAGTTTCTACGATGCGCATTATGTGAAGAATTTGTGCCGTGAGGACCACCAAGTTCTTGTCTGTTTCTGGCTCACAGTGTTTGAAGCTAATCAGGTTTACCTGAACTCAGCTCAGATGGTTTGGCTCAGATTTCTTTAAACAGATGTGAAGCAGCTGGCTCTAATGGGAGTGCAGGAGATCACCACTGTGCAGTTTTCATCCAGCTACAATACTGGTCTATGCCTCAAAAGAACTATGTGACATCTTTGATAGTATTACATCATTCTCCGTGATGTCATGAAAAAAAAACATTGACTGATCAGACAGTGTTTGATGAATGTCAATTTCTGTCAAACTTCTGCCTTTTTTTATTCCTCTGAGAGGAGAGGAAATAACAATTCAAACAGCTAGTGCTGCCCTCAGTCCTATGCCCTCTCCTCTCCTTGAGCGTGGCTTAGCTAAGCAGTTGCTGTTAAGTTCCTGCTGTCAAGGGGGGCAGTCTGCAGGCACAACTCCCTAAAAGTGCCAGAAATTCTAAGGAAATTCAAAACTGGCCTCTGTCCCTGCTAGCATTGGAGCTCAGACTATTTTGAATTGTGACTTTTCATAATGGAAATATAAGACATGATTTCTTTTTTACTCCAGAGAGTAAATGAAGTGTTATATTTAATAGTGCTAATAGTGTGGGTTATTAATAAAAAAAAAAGGAAAAAAAAAGAATGGAAGAGATTTTGCCTGTAGTTTTCAGTGTTTCACCAAGATAGAAAAAAAAAAAAGAAATAATTTGTTGTGCACAGTGATCCTTACCTACCAAAGGCACAAAACTCTTCAATGAAACTTCTGCTGTATTTGCAAAGCAGTGAATAAAAGGCAAAAAATGCCATTCATAATTTATATTTTGCTGTTGGCAACAGATGGGATGAGAGAAATGAGGTGACTGTGTTGTACTTAAAATTAGCATTAGTCTCAAATAAGGTGCTTATCTTTGTGAGTCAATGTGCTTACATTCATATCAAATATATAACCTGCTGGTGTCAATCAACACACATTTTTATATTCATTTATCTTATCTATGATATATGATATTCCAACAAATTTCTTATTAACCTTAATATGTTCTTAATCTCAACACTCAGTCAGCAAAGTCTGTTAGAATCAAGACTTTTCCTTTTGAAGCATTTGTTATTGTCCTTTTTTAGTAACATATTTACAGGAGCTGAAAATACTGCATCTAACACAGAGATGCATTAAAGATTTTGGGGCTGTTTAATAAGATTTTTTTTCTTAGTAAATACTTCTCAATAGGCTTGCTTTACTTAAAATTTTGTGTGTGTGGTGGTGGATCACCTAATTGCGGCCATGTCATCCTTTCCCAGAAGTGGAATCTAGTCAAGTGGCCTTAATTTTGATGATGGCTCTAACTGTAGTTTCAAGATCACTTGGCAAAGTTAAAACTTGTAATGAGTAATGAGAGTGAATGTCCTTTATGAGCTCAAAGCCTGGCTGCATTCATAAAGTGGCATTTGCCTTCCCATTGGCAGTGCTATGTCCCTTTACAACTTGAAGGGGTTTAGCTTAGCTACTCAGTTTTTCAACCCTTCTGGTACCACAAATATTCTGTATATCCAGGTGACATAGGCAAGCTCACCTCCAGATATTATTCACTGAATAAAATTCATGCACACAAAATCTGAAGATGGGGTGGAACACTGGTAGATACTGGGAATTTTAATTTTAAAACTCCCTGTTAGACCATATCAACAGATCACTGAAAAAGTTACTTAGCAGCAACAACAGCAAGACCCTCAGTGAAAATCCCTGCAGTGCTTGTTTTTGTTTCATAGCAGCAGTTTTTCTCTTTTATCCTCCTTGTTGCTGTGATCAACAGAGGGCAGTTGGGCTCCTTTCTGTTTTCAGTTTCAATTAAAATTTCAAAATTGTTTTTCATTGAACTTTTGAACACACTGAGATGTGAAAGCGCCCCCGCTGTCGCTAAAATGGTCTGGAACGTGCTTTCTGGGCATGAACATTTCAAAGAGAAGATGCTGATTACAACCAGCTCCACCTCCACTCTCTTCTCCAACATGCTTGCTAAAGTCTCAGGAGGGCCCATTACTTTTATTTTTTTCTCCTAAGTAAAGTCCAAATGGAGTGCTTTGATTTAACATCACTGATAACAAAAAACCCCCATTTGAACAACCAACAATTTAGGTACAAGCTATTGAACAAAGCAAAAATAACAATCCCAAGAAGCTGTGGGAGGACAGGGCTTCAAAGGGAGAAAGCTCAACTGTCTAGCTGGAAGGAAGTGTTTTTTGAGGATGCTATGAAACACATGTAATGCAAATTTAAGCGCCTTCCTGACAACTCTGTGTTGGGAATAGACAGATAGAGTCCTTGGGAATTCAGCTTTTCTCCCAAGCTAAGCACTGTTGTTTTTCTTACAGGGAAGATTTTGGGCCCCTAATTTAGTGCAGCTGGGGACAAAATATGTGGCCTTCATCACGCTGAGTTAGGTCTTTCTTAAGTCTCTTCCTCATTAAGACAGTATAGGGCATGTATACATAATATTGGTTGTGAGTACAAACATCTGACTGGTACTTTTCAATTTTATTGTGTAATTGTTTCTGTGGATTTGTGTATTAATGCCTTCATAAAATGCTATGGATGTAAAAAATAAAGAAAGGAGCAACCACTCAGGGCTATGACATCACCTCATGAGTGTTAGTCACAGACTAAGAGGACCAAAATGTTATGATGCCAAGAAGAAAAATCTTTGGGTGATTCCTGAAAATCATAAAATTCCACCACATAATAATGCTTCTTATCTTATTATATATGATTACAAGTCAACACACCGTTCATGTCTCTTATTGATGTGGGGACTCAATGTGTATAAAAAATACTAGAACAAACTTCAGAAAGCTGGGATTCAAAACAGTGGGGAAAGACCGAAACTAGTTAAAAAGCAGAAAAAACCTCGTAAAATTGGGAATTGCTAAAATGGAATGAACAGAATTTAACACATTTTCAAAAACATTCAACTCAGGAGACTAAATCAACTTCCTGAAGATGTCTAATACCTGCAGTTCCTATTAGAGTAAATCAGAGTATGATTTTAGCACATCTGAAAGCTGTCATTAAATTGAGTAATTAATATAAAACTACGATTTTCATAGTGACAGAAAATAATTGGGTAAGCAGCGAGGCAATTGTTACAACTGATGAAATAAAAGGAATAAGAGCTCTGCTTAAAAGGCTGGCTGGTAATGACCACAACCAGCAGGCAACTGAAACCCTCCCAAGAGCAAGAAAGGAGACAGTGTTCTACCCTCTTGAATTCTCCTGAAGGAGAAGAAAACTGTCTTTAACCCAAATTTAAAAAAAAAAATTAGATCGGACAAATCTTTCCAACTCATCCTTGTTTTCGGTGTTTTCTCCTGTGTGGTTACAATGATGACATATTTTATGCTGGTATGAGATGGATGCCTCTGCACCGTTCCATTTGCACAAGTGCTGATGGTAGAAGCGCTTCAATGTCATCTTATAGATGATATGGCAATGCTCAAAATGTAAAGGAAAGGTACCCGAGGGAAAGCAGGCGAAGTGAAAGTCTTGCCAAAGTCTAACAAAAGCTCAGGCAGTTGTGAAATAGGATTGAGGTGATACCTGACAAACTCAACCAAGAGACTCCAAGAACTTCTCTTGATGGCAGGAATCTCAGTCATTCCTAAATTGTTGGTTTTGCCATGTTTCCAAAGAGAACCAAAGAGCAAGTCCTTCAATGACAGTGAAACATAGTGGATGTTTCCATTTTAGCAACCAGGGGTACCAAAGGGTTGTTTTGTTTGGGGTTTGGTTTTTCTTTTTCTGCCAGTGATCCAGCAGCTTCGGAGCACCAGACTCTCAAACGCCACTGAGCGTGTGTTGCTGGGAAACAACACACCACATCTCATTGCAGGCAGACAAACAGACAGACAGGGACAGATCTACAGAATTACAAGTTGAACCTGCAGTGCCAGCAATAAAGTGCAAAAATTCCCTACCCTGCCAAATGCAGGGACAGTCACATAAATGCAATTGCTGCAGGATTTAAGAAAAATATTCTATGAAATGTGCATCATGCATATCAATTACCCAGGAAGCAACAAAACTATGCTTTTGTAGCTCATTTAGCTGTAGAACACTAAATGAGAATATTTACACTCATTCTACTAGCAAGAAGAAAATAATATTCAAGAGCTAGTGAAAAGATTAAAGGAATGAGGTGTAGAGGACATTAATGCTAATTTCAAACATATTATTTTGGATTCAGTAAACTAACAGCGTACACACAGAGCTGTTAGCTGTTTTGTTTAAAAGGTTATACTTTATAGTGAGATGATTCTCCTGATGGCATCTTATTTAAATAGACATACCTGTTCTGAGTGACTTTATTGAGGTTGTCACTCTCACGGACTTAGAAATGAAGGCCATGGTTTTATTATAATCTTTTTCTACAGAGTTTGCTTTGCAAAATGTGCTTTTCCCACTTTTATAGCCCTAAAGGCCTCACTTCATGTCCTCAGATGAACCACTAGCCGTTACTCACAGAGGTCTTTACTTCTAAATTTATTCAAACAGAAAATTCTGCTTGTGCCTTCCACCAAGTATTTTGAAAGTAATTAAAAGACTTTTAAAAAGAAATGGTCAGCACATTACTGGGACTCTGAGAGAAGTTTGTGGGGGAGATAGATAGTTGAGTCTACCCCATGGCATGTGCAGGTTATAATTTAGTTCAGCCCTGTGCAATCATTTCCCTTTTTGTTGAGTACAGGGCTGGAAAATACTACCTGCACCTTACCCCGTGACCGCCATTTCTGTGACATAAACACATCATCTAGAAGGGTCCATAAAACATTCATCCAGCTTGTCTTTGCACAGCAAAAGTTACAAATATTTCCTAATGAACCTAAGCTATGTGCCTTTGTTTGCATGTGTATATCGAATCCCTCCTAGCCTGAATGTTTGCTTTGGTGTTACTTCAGTAAGTGTGTCAAGAGTTCAAAAATAATGTACAGTAACAAAAAGGAAGAGTTTTTCATTGCATGAAGAGCTGCATTGCTTTCCAGTTCTCAGACACCAAAAAAAAATTCAGAAAAACTTCCTTCAGATTAAGGACACAGAAATTCCTCAGAGAAGTTTCAAATCTACTTTGATTTGTAATCTCTGCATTACATTAGGAAAACCTGACACCCTTAATTCAAGAATTCTCTTTGAGAACAGAGACTAACGAACAGAACTGGCAATCTTAACCCAGAAATATAAGCCCAAATGCTTAATTTAAATTTAACCAGTGTCAAAAGAAAAAAATCCCAAGAGCCAAATGTGGCTGAATTTTACAGTGCTAACCACAACTCTGGTTTTGCAGTAAGTCTCATGTTCTCATTTAGTGCTGATGGCAATCTGGACTGAGACCAGAGGCACCTGCCCACAAATGGTTCCTGTTTAATGACAGAGCTGACATGGTTTAAAGCCACTGATATTGCACCACACCTTCTTTCAGGAAAAAATAAATCCAAAAACCTGTCTGGTTTCCTTGGGTTTGCCATTTATGACAACTTAGACTCCCACAAGAGCTGCTACTGCTATTATGTTTTATACTAGCTAATAATTTAAATACATTTTAAAATATTTTTATAAACATGCTAATTGGGCTGGTTTCTGATCTGCAGTGCTGCATCTGGTTCAGATTTCCATACAGCTCGCAATTAGAGAGCAGATATCTCTGCTTGCACTGAGTGCTTTGGTCACATGTGGGGTTTTTTTTCTTAATGAGCTGTCAACAAGCTGTCAAATGCTGATACAAATTAGAGAGGGGAGACAGGGAAGGGTTGGTATAAAGCACTGGAATCAGCCCTGTAAAATGGACTCTTTCTCACAGCTCACACAAGTGACTTTATCTTTCTCAGGGTGTAGTTCCGCTGCAGTCACCCCTGTCAGTCCTCCAGGTAGAACCCATTCCCATGATTAGGGCTTCCAGGGATTTGGCCCAGTATGAAAACAAAAATCCATTGTTTTTGTGTGTTGCCATCTTCCATGTTTGTAACATTTTTATATTTCTTTATTCATATTTTTGCCGAGAGTGTTTGTGCTTCTGATACGGGAGAGTTGGGATGATAACATGAGGTTGGCTACTCCCCAGCAGCATTTACATGGTGCTTCATAAAGGCTCCTGCTTCAAAAAACATTCTTCACAACAGAAAGCCAGTGTCAGTAGCAGTATCAATATTTACCAGCAGGAGATCAGATCACATGTCAAAAGCTATAGTAGGTTTTTCTGAGAAGCATCGGAGCTCCCTTGTGCAGCCATCCAGGCTCTACGGTGCACGTCAAGCTCTTATTAGGGACCTGATAGTCCTAGCTAACGACAGCCAGCAATCAAATAAAGCAGGCCTGGATCCTCATGGACTACTGACTCAATACAGAAGAATATTAACTTCTGTGAATGCTAAAGACACTGACAGCTGTCATCTACCTTTCCTTCAGGCTACAACAGCCCAGAGGCTGAGAAATTCAGTGTTTATGTGACACAACCCAATGCCAATATTACCTGCACACAAGTTTTGGAGCAAATGGTTTTCTGCTTCTGTCACTGAGAGCAGAAAGTGCATTTCCCCATGTTTGTACTGACTCAAACAGTCTAAATGCTTTTTCTTGGAGGGAAAAACCCAACTAGCCCATGGAGCAGCTCCTACCTGAAGTAATTGGGTATTACTGGAATTGGGTATTACTGTTGCCGAGTATTTTGATAATATTCACTTGAGAGTAACATAAAGATACAATGCTGTACAACTGCCCTCCTTTTGCAGTACCATGTAGATATACGTTTATGTATTTTTTCACTTGCATAAGCTATAATCTTAGAGGAATGAACTGCATTACCACATTTCATTTAGCTTTCTAATGAGCAGCTCTGACCTTTATCACAAACCCCCTTCCCACCACCAAATTCCATGTTAATAAAGAGCCGATGTGAATTTGAAAAAGGATTCAATTCCCCAAAGGTTGTTAAATAGCATGTTCTAGCACTCACTGACTGATCTCCACAGGATAATTAATTCACCGATGAGAAATGTGTCTGCAGTTCATTTTTGGTGGACCGGGATTAAAAAAATGTACTACAACTAACCTTCAAGACAGTCAGTTTTGCGGAATGATTCACAGAGGAGAAACTTTGTTCTAACTAACTAACAATATTCCCAGCGTGTGATCAGGCATTTTAATCAGTGTCTGATTTCTAATCGCTTTGTCACACTCTACCAATGACGCAGTACAAATGTGCAGGACTGACCCACCGGACTGAAACAATGTCAGTCCTTTGCAACTAGCAGAGGGTATAGAAACATCAAACATATGCTCAAGAACTTCCTATGGTACAGTTTGAAGAAAGATATGCTCATGTACATGCAGTAGATTTAAGCACTGATATTACACTGACACAGTAGCAAGTGCAGGATGGGAATTTCACTTTATAGAAGCTTCTGCTACTAAAAGATGAGCTGTCACTGAAACAAACGTGTCACCAGAAGTTGCAGTTGGTGCTTTATTCACAAGTGACAGAACAATAAGCCTGCCATACAGACTGCCCAATGAGCATTTGAAAGCATCTCTCTCCATCTTACATGCTATGGCAAAAGCAACACACCAGTGGGGCTATGTTTTTGACACATTTTATAAATACCTCCATGTTCTGGAGGGTTATTTTGTTGCATCTTAATGCAGTCTACAGTTGAGTTACTTTAGAAACTTCTTGCTTATAGCTATTTTAACCTCCTCTTGGTGGAATAGAAAATGATGAAGTAATTCAATGTATTTGTTCTTGCATAGGATGAACATTTCCCATTGGTATGCACTCACCACATGCAGTAAGTTCAAGGGAAATAGTTTATAAGCCTCCCAAAAGGTGACAGAGTAATGGGAAGGAACTGAACTCCAGATAATGCAATATTAAAAACCAAATTATTATTATTATAACAAACAGTAGTAACTGTATCATTTTTATGTCAAAAAAAACCCCCTCAAAAACCAACAAAGATATGAGACACTGAGTCTGCTACTTAGACTTCAGTATCATATGAAGCTTTTAGAAATATTTAAAAATAATTATGAAAGAAATAGAAGCAATATAAAATAAAAAGGTTAAAAAGATGAATTATAATTCTAAGCTAGTCAAAAATCTTTCATTTGCTAAACCCCTGACTTATAGTGTATCTTATTTATTTTCAACAAAATAGCTGATGTGATATTGTGTGAAAAATTATTAGCAAAGACATAAGTTGTGTAAGAAGAGGTCTCAAGGTGAAGACACAACAGGTAGCATGAAGATATATTGTAAGCAAATTTCAGGAACCCCTCTTATATCCATTACTGCCCTTCACAAAAACAGGTGAATTTGCTATATAATTTGTATATAATTATAATATAAATATATAATTTGAGTACCACACTTGAAAGTCACTGGCAAAAAGATAAACAGTATACCATATAGAAAGGTCTAAGTGGCTTTAAGGACTAATGCAAAGAAAATCCCACTGTAAAAAGTGCAAGGTGAAGCACTGGAAGTCTTATAAAAGCTGCTAAGGGCTACAGGCCCTCCAAAGAAACAAACTGGACCACAGAGGATGTGTTTGTATTCCAGCTGGTCAGCATGATGAGGAAATGGCTGTGTAAAGCTGCTATGAGGAAGCAAAAAAGCTTCTTACATGGAGTATTTCCAGCAAAGAAAAACAATATCATTGTCATTCTTTAGGGTATCTGCTAGAGATAACGTGGGATGCTGCTTGCATTCCTGCTTTCCCCATTCAAGAAACATGAACTCATGGTGTCAAAGGAGCAGATGAGAAAACATGTCCAGGAGAAGAGCGAGTATATTTTATGAGAGATTTGAAAAAGTGGGTTTCATTCTAGCCAAATGAAATCTGAGAGAATGTGATTGCATTCTCTAAATTCACAGGGAGGGTAAACACTAGGGAAGAGCTGTTTAAAGTAAAAGGCAATGTTGGCATAAGAACAAAGGGGTATGAGCTGGCCATGAATAACTTTGAGATGGAAATTAAAGGAAGGTTTGTAACCACGAGAACACTGAAGTTCTCAAGCAACCTCCCAGTCTGGCTAGGAGAAATAATAAGTTGTTTTAAGATGATGTTCAACACATTTATGAAAAGATCTATGCAATATGGAGGGGAAGCCTAAGTCACCCAGGAAACTTCTTTTGTCCTACATTTCTATACCTTGGGGGTCAGTGTGTGGAAAAGAAGAGCTCTTTTTTCTTTTCACGGCCTATAAAACACTGGTTTAAATAATGGTAGGGCAAAAGTTACTGAGTTGCTACTACAACGGCTTCTGAGCTGTAATTTAAACAATGAATGTTCTAAATAAGCTATTAAGTCAAAAAGATGAATTGGACTGCAGAGTACTATTTTCTGGAAAAATCTCCTCTGGCTGTTGCTGAATCATTAGAACATACAACAAGGAAACGTGACTTGCTCAAAGTGTCAGTGCAGTTGCATGTATTATTTTAGATTTACTGGGAAGATGTGTCTATGTGAAAATGATTTTACACTGTAGAAAACAGAAGCAGCAGCCCTTGCAACAACCTTATTCTTAGCTATCAGTTTGTGTACCTTTACTGCATGGAAAGAAATACAACAGTTTAATTAAATTTTTTAAGGTCAGTGAAATGCCATTGTTTTGACAATCAGCTGTGATCACATAAACCTTGGGGTCCAGATGGCTGGCTGTTTAATGGCAACACTGCATTGACAAATTCACCAATTAGATAGACATTAATATTACATCCTTTCAGATTCTGAGCACAGCCTGACCTCGCCGAAGTGGGCTGATGTCTTGCTTAATCCCTTGTGCATGCTTGCAGAATGTTATCGTGCTTCTATAGTGGGTTCATCCATCAAAACTGCCCTGGCTTCTCAGCATGCTGAACATTATTGAGTTTGTAAAAACAGATGTCATAACACACTGCTGGCAGAGTTGTGCTCTCTCTAGGGACAGCAAAAGGAACCACCCCTTCCACACACACGCACTCACGGACACACAAGCTGGGGGCACTGGTGTGCTGTGTGAATTCTCCCCTGGCTACTCTGGGCCTGACAGGGAAGAGAAGACCCCTGACTTATGGGTGTTCAGAGGCCTGCATGTCTTGGTGCAGATAACTGCCCTTCTTGCCAGAGAGACTGTATTCCTTACATCAAATTTTCTCTTTTTTCTTTAATGGTTCAAGATACCCCGTGTTGAGAACCCAGAATTACAACCTGCATTAAACTGCAGCGGTGAAGTTTTGCATGGACCAATTCCTCTGTTCCTGGGGACTGAACCCACTTTCCCCTTTGCCGACTCTATGGCCAGCTGTGCTTCTGGAAATGAAGAAATGAAAAGATCTGATGGTTAGACTGAAAGAGAGGAAGAGGCAATGACAACTGACGATGCTCATTTGTTTCAAATTGCACCCTACCTCTCGATTTTTTTAAAAAATTCAAGACAAAAAGTCTGTTTTTTTCAATTAAATTTCGCTATTCTCCATTATCTTCCCCTGGGCAGTGGTGGCAATGATAATACACCTACAGAACACTTACAGCCTTTTCTTGTATGAGAGCAATCTCAAGCATGAAAGAGAAGTTACCTTAATGCAGCTTTTCACCAGGCCATCTCTCCTTTCTGTGTTTCTCCTGTGGAAAATTCTTTCCAGTTTCCCACCTGGAATACTTGTCCAGGGTACAAGAGATATAGACAATAAGAAAGGGATGTAGTGTGTGTAGGTACTATTACCTCCTCAATTATATGATGATTACTCTTTGAAATCTTTCCTTTGAGAATGTGCTATTCTGTCCTATTTTCCGCAGTTAAAATGAGGGATGCCATTGGATTTGGTAGTTTGTCAGAACTAAGTTTTCAGAATATGATGTTAAGAGGCACATCATTTGCATTTTTTAAAGAACTTTGATTTGACAGGAAGGCATTGCCTCAGGAGCGCTAGGCTTGATGACAACATGAATATACTTGCTCTATTAAATGACCACAACAACAGAACAAAGAATAGTCCATTGATACTGTAAACACTGAAAACTAACATCCCTCATTTGTGCTGGAAGTGTGCATCTCAAATTTACACATTCTATCAGAATAAGTAATCTCCAAACAGAATTTAGCTAGCTGGTATATTTTCAGCTTTTTCACTCTTATTCACCCAAGACTGATCCTGAACTGGTTTCTATCTGTGATGGTCAAAATTGCTTTCTGGTAGGTTGCCTGATTTCAGCAGCAATGGGAAGAAAGACATTTTTCATTGGAAACAATGGAAGGAATTTTCATAGAAGACTACTCAACCATTATTTTGAAGCACTGAGTGACTTTGTATTCTATTGATAACCCTAGAGCAAATAGAGATATTAAATATCACTTTTGCAGCCATGGAATTTTCCTTAAAGAAGAGTAGAACTTCATTAATCTACACTTAAATTTACAGTAGATATTAAATTAGATTAGTATCTTAGACATCTTTGGTAAATATACACTTATGTATGTATATACTTATATAATTAGAAAAGAGAGACAGACAACTCATGAAATAAGTCATTTTGCTGATAAATACACAGTCCCACTATCTACAGTAATAACTGACCACTTTCTTGCTAGTCCCAACAATATTTGCAAATCTTGAAAAGCCCGTAATTATTTTTCTAATAATTTGTACTAGGAGTGTGCTCTTCACTTAGCTTACAGTGATTTAAATGAACACTTAGAGGCTATGTGGAGTGAATGGGCTGAGTGAAGGATCTGAGAAAAACTTCAACTTGCAGCGTATTCAGCAATGACTTTCACAAAGCACTGACTCATAGCTGGATTAAAAAAAAATAGAGGTGTTTAGTTCCCTTCAAAATTAATGAGATCTGTGTGATGCTTTTTAGAAAGTCTTTTATAGTTTAGAAACTGATTTTTTTCCCCTGATGTCACAGATAATGACTGATATACTTACACATATTTTATGGTATAAATTTAATTTTAAAAAGCCTAAAAGTAGCACAATATCTCTACCAGGCATGGCTAATTATGTGCTTGTGCCTCTGAGTAGAAATATTGGAATGGGATCTGTATATATTACAGAAGAAAAGTGTTATTTAACATGAAGGTATTTTTTAATGATAGATAACAACAGGTACTGTAGTAGTTTTGCACTTCAAGAAGAATTCAAAACCATAAAGGTAGTCCTGTGAATTTTTAATATTTATAGAAAATGTCAAGACAGTTATGATAAGTCTATAACTTTAAAGTTTTTGAAATAATTACATAATTTTATTATGTTTCTTTTTATTTCTTGCACAAAGCACGCTTAATTCTGGATGAAGTCATAAAGTGCATAGAGAGAAAGACTTACAGTAAAGCAGATGCAATTTTAACTTTAAATTATTCATGAGTTCAAGCTTCCAATGAGTTTACAGCCAAAAGAGAATACAAAAAATTTGATTTCTTCTGCAAATAGAAAAACAAAACTCACACTCTTTTAGATGCACACCCAAGTCCTACTTAAAAAAAAAAAAAAATCATAAAAACTTCCCAATCTCAAAATACCAAATTTAGCTGCTTAAATGTGGTCGCTACCATTCAACAGCTGCCATAGTCAACAGTGGGGTACCTGTGTGTGTGTAGCTGAACGTCTCTGATAATGGTCAGTGGTGAGTTGGATGAAAAGGCAGTTTTCTAATCATGCCATGGCAATCTCATAGGCAGAACTGACTACCACGTATTTAGACTCTCGTTGACCTCCTGGGCAATGAATCGCTGTCTTCTGAAACCCGTCTTTCTGGAGATGTTCTTAGGGTTGTGAGCGATCAGTCACAACTTTCTATGTCCATGCCTTAATCACAGCCGATTATTTTTAGCTGTACCCGTTCTGCTTCGCAAGTCTAGTTAGTTTCACATGCCACTTCCCACAAACTGTAAGCATGGATTACAGTGGTGCCACAACTAAAGAGGCTTAAAAGGCTCTCAGATACACTCTTGCCTTTCCAAACTACTAAGTCATGACTTAGAGTGCCATCAATGAAGAAGACACTGTAGATGTTGTCTTTTTGTTAAGACAAAGAATACAAATATCCCAGTCATACATCCTCAAAAAATATCATGGTGGAAATACCTCTATTTGCAAATAAGTGGCTAATGGAATTTTTTATATGAGCAAGTGGCATGAAAAGAGAATTACTGTCTCTGCGTAGCATAGCTCAGCATAAGAAAACAGACCTACCTTATTTTAGATTTGACTCTGCTTTTCTCTTCTGCCAGCCTCCTGAAGCTGCAGCTCCTCTGTAGGAAAGAGGAGAAAGGAAGAAAGAAACAGGCAGCAAGATCAGAACAAAAAAGGAGATATTTCCTTAGAGGGTAGGGAGGGACTGAAACAGGTCGTCCAGAGAAGTTGTGGATGCCCCATCCATAGAAATTCAAGGCCAGGTTGGATGGGGCCCTGAGCAAACTGTTCTAGTGGCATCCCTGTCTATGGCAGGGGGGTTAGAACCAGATGATCTTTAAGGTCTCTTCCAAACCGTTCTACGATTCTGTGAATTTGTGATATTTATTCACTTGCTGGGCAATGAAACCATGAAACACATTGTTACAAGGATGTTGCACAGACACTGAAAGCAGTTAGTTAAATTAATTGAAGAAAAATGCATCAGTGACAAAACCCCACAAGCCCAAACCCTTTTTCACTAAAACACAGATTGATGGAAAATGAAATGATTCCTTGGGGGAAATGTCAGTGTGCACTTGCCTTGGTGGTATATTCTTCAAAAGGAAAGTGCTGCAGGTGATGGGGAAAGGAAAAAGGCTTGAAGGAGCTCTGACCCCATGTGCTCACTCTCACATTCTTATAATGTATAGGGTCTGTCATACAGATCATGAAGGAGATGTGAACTTTGGGGGTACATAAAAGAGGGAAAGGACAAGAAGAAATCAGTTCACTTTGCTCTTACTCTGAGTAGCTCTTCCATTTCAGATGTCTTATACCTCAAATCCTGTCTGTACAAAAGCTCAGGTTGTGTCTCTGAATCCATCATCTCATGCTGTTTCTAGTTGTCTGTTTCAACCATGAAGTGAGTTGCAGACTAGAAACACCTTTTTATCTATTAAGGAGGTGAAACATTGAAACAGCCTCCCTGCAGAAGATGCTAAACCTTCTACCCTGAGAATTTTTAAACCAGGTCAGAAAAATTTCTTCCAGAGAGGAACAGAGCACATTTTGTCCTGGAACAGAGGGACTGAGTAATCTCTTTCATTTCATTGTACGTGCTTTGCCCCAGAGCCCCGTTTCTTTTTAAGTCCACAATTTTTAAGGAGAATGCTGCCCCCTCTCTTTTTTTCTACTCAGCCCTCACTTGCTAAGGCTGGCAGAGGCTGGAGAAACTGGGATAATCCGTAGCTTCTACTGTGCCCCATTTTATACATGGTTTCAAGGGGGTGCAGTTCACTGTAAGTTATTCTTAGATTTCAACACATTATTGTACCTTTATTTTATATAAAAGTACATAAAGGAAAGACAATTAATTTAGGTAGATCTGGTTATAACTCCTTGGAGTTTCAGAGATGGCTTTTGTTAAGGAAAAGTAAAGATGCATCACATCATGCTTTGCTGCATTCAGAGTGCTACCTGCTTTGTGAGGTCCCTCACTTCATAGGAGCCCCATTAGAAGAGAGATGCAAAGTCTGTGTTCCCCTCAGCAGTCACACAAACACTCAGTGCTTTCTCTGCCTGCTGTCAACCAGGAAGGCTTGGTACTCTTAAAGAACAGCTGCAAAAGCCAAATCACTTTGTTACCAAAGAGAAATCTTTGCTGGAGTTTACAGCTGAAGTCTGAAGGCAAGCAGATGTTTTGTATCTGTGCTTTGGGGGATATGAAAAGTTCTGCAAATAAGGGATCACCCTTTCTCTTACACAACCAAGAGCAGTAGGTAAATAAATGCCGCCCTATCGCATCACAACCCCCATAAAGGTCAAGCTGTTCTTGGCTGTTCTCTCTTACTCTGTGAGGGGAGTCTATTGCTATTTCAAGGTGTGATGATACACTTGGAAAACATCCCGTCTCCCTGGGAAACAAGTTCAGATGTAGTCCTTGGCACTGCTGATGCAAATACCTCACTGTTATCAAAGTTACTCTCTTAAAATACATTTTTGCCAGTGTACAAAGTCCTTTTCCCCCCATTAGGCCCTTAAAGAACAGAAGCCCATGTAAGTGTGTATCTCATTGCCCAAAATTCACCCACAATGAATATATCTCTGACATTTTTTCCTACAAACAAGCTCAAACTTTTGTTTTGAATTGTTATCAATGGATACGTATCTCATTTCTTCTCATTCCTGATATGGACAACACTTTCTGTGTACTTCATTATTGTTGCTAGCATATTGTTGAAAATAAGTATCATAAAACTGCTACATAATTTGCCCTTTTTATGCAAACAGTTCTTCCCTATCCCCTGTATTCATAATCCTAATACATTGTGGTATGCTGTCATATTCTTTCAAAAAGCCAAGTTTCTGTATTTGAAGAGGGATCCCCTTCCCAATGTCCACGTTTGTCACCATTTCTGCACATTTTCTAGTTTGGATTCACCTTTTCTGAGCAAAATGCTGGCTTTTTTTCTGGAAAAGCATCTGGACACATCAGAACTGTAACATTTACTTAAATGAAAAACTTAATATTCCCATGGTGAATATTTTGATTTTCTGTGTCACTTGATATCTAGTGATTCAAAAAGAGTCTCTTAGTCTCTTCTATTAGTTATAGAACATCAAGCAAAATTAAAGAGGATTCTATTCTCTTAATCAAGCAAGAAAACTGCCAGGAAAACAGTTGATCTTGTATACTCAGGTAAAAAGAGCCTGGCTTTTCGTAGCTTTTAAAATATACAAGAACTGCTACAATTACACAGATCATGGCCAAATACAGACTAGACTATGGCTTTCCCTTCTACTGCCTCTGAAGAAATTACTCATCTGCCTTCCTTAGGTAATATCTAATTTTGATTTACAGACTGAGTGTGCCAGCTAACTCATTATCTTCACCGGAATACTCCTGGCTCAAATTTACATGGATTACTGTGTTGAGAAACTGGGCATCCAGACAGGGTGTGTGTGCAGTTGTTCTGAGTTTATCAAGACCATTCTCTGGCATGGGCTGTTTCACAATAGCAATTGCACAGACTCCCAAGGGTACTTTCTTGCAAGAAGTAGAGCAGAAAGGCTCTGAGGGAGGAAAAATATTTTTCTCTTTCTCTCATAGTTACAGAAATTCTCATAAAAGTGAGAAATATAAATTACTCTCCTGCAACTAGGTGTTGTGGAGGTAGAGCTCACCTGTTTTTCTCTAGAATCTTTTTCAGATGCTGGAAGATCCTTGTGTTTCTCAGAGTTTTTCTTTTCTAAGCAAACCCATACCTTGGAGCCTTTTGCTGCAGGCTGTGTTTAACTGGTCACAGAATGCCCATTGCTCATCTCCAGTGTCTGAAGGAATCCAGCTTATGTGACAGGTTAGCTCCATAACTCTCTTGTTCAGGCATTGATGCTGCATGGGCAGGAGTGTTTATTTCAGGTTTAGGTTCTTTTTTTGTGGCTGGAATTTCTTTCTGTGACTTTGATGTTCTGATGGTGGTTATTCTGAGAGAGTGGTCCCTTGACTGTCATAAGGAGGTGATCAAGCATGTCCATATCTAAAACTTGCTTCTGCCCTTGTAAAAGTTCCCAAACTCTGTATGGTATCTGAGACAGTAGTGGTGTTTCTTTCAAGAACAGATAAGCAGATTAGCCCAAAGGACCTCTAAGTAGCCTGGTCATCCACTCCTTGGGATCTTTGTTCAGTGACAAGAAATAGGTTTGGAGGACATCCTGAAACAGAAATTTGACATTTCTATTTGATAGATCTTTCTTCCATGAATCTGTCTTGATGTTGTTTGAATGTGGATGAACATGGACATCCCACATGCCTGGTAGCAGTAAGCTCAATAGTGAGATAGCATGATATGGTGACAGAGAGCACCTTTCATTATGAAGATGCTTCCTAAGCATTTCCTTCTACCTTCTCCAGTTCTGTGGTTTTAAGGTGTTATCTGACACAGTGAGAAACCATTCTGTTCTTCTTTCCACCATGTCTGATGTAATTACACAGGCTTTAATCATAGACATTTTATCCTGACTGAAGATCACTCTTTAATCTTTTCCTGCATCTAAACTTTTCAGCATTTTTACCATTCTTATGGCCTTTCCCTGTACTGTTCTTGATTGTTATGTACATTTTGTTTTGAGGATAAACAGGAGGAAATATGGTTCAGACCTGGCACTCAGCCAGAAAGGGGAAAGCCCGCTGGCAAGACTATTCCTGCTGATTATTTAATAGAAAGTATGTCACTGGAGCTATCACATACTGAATTTTGCCTGGATCAGAATTGCATCTGCATATTACATATACAAGGTCCAGGGAAGAGCTGGCTGGTACACAAATATAATAGAAGAAATTTTTGCTTGAACTGCGGTAGGAAATATCTACAATGAAAAAATTAGATTTGCATAATAACAACAAACCTTTACTTCCATTTGGGAGTCTTGTTAAGACCTATATTGACAAAAAAAATAAGGATGCCTGGTTTTGCCAGCTATTTCTTCCTCAACACGACTATAAATTAGTAGCTTGCAGAATGTTCCCAGTGTTGCAAATATTCCACATGAACCTTTACAGAATAAGATTGGTTATATATCACTTTTATGGTATGATCCATGAAGACTTTAAAAGTAAACTGAAAGAAAGCTTGTACAAGTCACTTATTTTGATTGTGGTTAAACATCATCAGTATAGTTGAAATAGACATGATGCAAACCCTTAAAACATTATTAGTAGTAACGATTTTAATTTTAGAAATTATACAACTGGGTGAAAAGAATGATAAGAGAATTGATACAAGAAAACTTTATTTCATTAACTTTTTAAATGTTTGTATTGCTGTTACCTGATATGTATATAGCATCCTTTCTTTGATTGTTTTTTAAGATATCGGTAAAGCCAACTTGTATTTACCATAAAACCTCATACCCTAGGAAGAGCAATAAGCAAGTCCCCAGATGGTAATAACCTCCTAGCAGATACCCGAGTGTAAAAATCATAGAATTAGCACCAACAGGCTCTCCTTTAAAGGCAACATTTCAATGTTTGGTCTATATGCAGCCATTTATTGAGAGAACTGGTGTGTAACAGACATAGTGCATTGCCCAGGACACTGGAGGCTGCTGTGAAAACTGAGAAAAAACATGTACATTCTGGGAAAACACTAGCTGTACAAAGAACAAAAGGTCTGTTACCCATTTTGAAGAATGACAGGTTCTGTGTATAAAGGCCAAAGGGTTACAGCCACAATAATGAAATAGCTAAACTTAGAGAAATGTTTCATAATGTTCCCCAAGAAATAATTAGAGTCTCTTGATGGAAACCATATGCAACAGCATAAGGTGGGATTTCATGCATGGATTGTGGCACCAGTAGAGGGAAATAATGACAGCACTGTGATATGGTGGCAGAGATCAGCTCAGAAGGGACAGCAAGTGTCGAGTGAGGGCACAGTGACTGCAAGGGAAGGAGGCTGGCAGGAGGAGGAAGGAAGCCATGAGTTTGCTGGGGATGCAAAGACTGTGGCCACAAAGTCAGGGCAGAGCCAGTACCGCTGAGGCTTGGTTTCTGGCTTTACAAGACTCAGCATCCCTGGATGATGAGAGAAAGTGGGTCATGGGTGACACTGTGGCACACAAGCAACAGGATCCCTTGGTCACCAGTGCTTGGACCCAGCAGGTACATTTTGGTCCCCCTAATGTCCTGGGGAAAGCAAAACCCAGATAATCTTTTTTTAGGTAGGTCTTTTAAAGAAATTAGTCTGAGCTAACTGTCATTATACCACATGGCTTATTTGTCTTGTTGTCTTTTGTAGAGAAAAATATGTTTTCTTGTTGCCTTTTTGTTAATTAAGCTTTAGCAATTTGAATTTTTCTATGCATTTCAATCTGATGGGATTTCACGTCACTGTTTGCTGCAAGGCCTGCTTGTTTAGTGAGTTTTGGGGGAGAAAGGGAGATGAAGATGACTGATGTTTATATCAGGAATGGAATATTGCTTAGCTTAATTTTTAATGTACTGATTACTGTTCAGTGGGGGAGCAGCTGCTGGTTTTCTTCTGATTTGATTGCATTTTTAAGTTCAGGAAAGGTACCTGAAGTTAGATTGGTCTTCACTAGGCTATAAATCTGAAAAAAAATCACAAGGCAGAACAAAATATAAATTACAATAACTATTTCATTAATCATTACTATTAATTAATTTATTGTTAGCTCTTTCGTGTGGACCTTAAACAAAATAATGTAAACAAGAAATATGGTCTATGTCTATTAATTAGCTGTGGTGGAAAAAGATAGGACACAAGGATGTGTCCTATTCTTGGCACCTGCTATCATGCCACTCCACCTCATAAAAAAGCTGAAAAATGTTCCTTGTAGTGGTCAGACTAAATCATATTTACTTACTGCTATATCTGTGAGCATAGCAGAAAGAGCAATGATGCTTTTAAAAAAAATATACCTACCATAAACTATCAAGGTGGTGTTGTTGTATTTTGTCACAGGATTCAATTTTTAAAGTTTGATTTGTGCTTTTAATGTCCATATGCATAGGATGTGAATGTAATACATGAACGTTTTGTAAAAGCAAAATCTTAATTATGCTAAAGATTAAGTGGGATCTGAACTGTGTCCTCATCACCTAATGCACACAGTACTTACACAACAGTAGACTTACTGAATTCAGCAGTGAATTTTGCTGTGAAATTTTGATATTCACAGAAAACAAATTATAACAAACAAATCACAATGCTGGGACCTCATTCCCAGAATTCCACCCCCTCCTCCCCCCCTTCCTCCCCCATAATTTATGACTATTTCAGATTCCCTTGGCAGAATTTGGATTTAATGTAAAAATTAAGTTTGCTCATCTGGATTATTATATATTGACCATATAGCTTGGGCAGGGATATTTGCATTTACAGATGCAAACTCTGGCACCCTCCCTCCCCACATCAAGCCATTTCTGTTTTTCAGCTATACCTTTCGATACGCAGTTGTGTACATGCATATGTTTATATATGTATGTGCATGTATATGTGCATACTGATAGCTGAAGCATAAAGGAAAAAGCTTACAGCTAATGCAGGTAAAAAAGAGTAAAAAGAAACAGTCAGAATGAGTGCTTGATGAAAGGAAGATTTCTGAATGGTTGCAGGAAGAGAAAAATCATTAAGAAAATGCTGGAAATGTGCTGTTTGGAACAGTCAAGGTGGGGGCTGTGTTGGCTGGAAGTTTACACAGCAAGTGGGTTGTGACACAGAACTCTGCAGCATCAAAGGAGGGAAAGGGATGAGCAAAAAGCCTTCACTCCAATAACTATTCCCATCTGCCTTTCTGAAGACTCAGTCAGAAATACTTTTTAAAGCCTGGCTCATATTTTTAGAATTTCTGTAGATGAGATGCCTGATAATAAATCCTGATTTATAAGACAATAAGTGAGGAGAAAATTAAGTCAGGTAAAACAGGCTTAAAAGATTTTGTTTCTGGCAACATAATCTGGCAATATAGAAAGGTGTTCCCAGCAGGCACTAGCAGATGAAGATAAGTTTATGGAACAACATACTTTTTCTTTTCTCCTTAGCATGTTTAAAGACTTTGAATTAAGCAGATGAGGTATTCCAGGCAATGACAGAGCTAAAATTGAAAGTGCATTCTTTCAGTTTACCTCATTTTTGTGCAGAGTGATGCTCATCTGTGACTTCACATTCAGCATGCTTCTTGGTCATAAGCAAATACTCTAAAGGGCTTTGGGATGGAAAGCTGCTGTCTTCTATTCCCTGCATCCCACCAATCGCATTTCCCTAAATATGAAACAATGTTGATGGAAGTATGTTGAGCTTATTTTGTAATTATTTACTTCCTTCTCATTGTTTCAGAAATCATTTTCTTCATGCTGATCAAGGGTAGAGTTTTTTTTTTCACAGTGACTAGCAAAGGGATTGATAATATAGAGATGTTTTTTCCTTTTTTGCTTTTATTTATAGCTGAGCAGGGCTTACACAAAGCCAAGGCCTTTTCTGCTTTTCACACTGCTACACTGGCAAGGAGCTCAGGGGTGCCTGGGAGGTTGGGAGGAGACACAGCTGGGACAGGTGACCCAAATTGACCAAAGGGATATTCCAGACTGTATGACATCGTGCTCAGCATATAAAGGGGTGGGAAGAAGAAAAAGGGGGGGTTTTTAAGTGATGGTGTTTGTCTTCCCAAGTCACTGCTATGCGTGGTGGGGCCCTGCTCTCCTGGAGATGCCTGAACACCTGCCTGCCCGTGGGAAGCAGTGAAAGAATTCCTTGTTTTGCTTTGATTGCCTGCATGGCTTTTGCTTTTCCTATGGAACTGTCTTTCTTTCAACCCATGAGTTTTCCAGCTTTTACCCTTCAACTTGTCTCCCCAGTCCTACTGGTGGACAGAGTGGTCAGCTGCTTGGGGCTTGGTTGATGGCTGGGATTAAAACATGACACCCTGGCAGAACGCCCTGTTATTCCTTCTTCCCAAGATTCTGTCTTTGGACAGCTTTTTCAAACACTGGAAATGTATACATCTTTTTCTTCTTCTTGAAATAATAATAACATTAATATTCATTATTACCATGATGATCATCAGTATTTTACAACAGTAATTGCAAAATATTCCAATGAATTGGCTTAAAAAAAAAAACCTATCAAATTTATGAAGTGAAATTATCCATAATGAGAAGCCACCATCCGTCATAGGGGCACCAGCCTCTGAGATCCTTTGCTCAGCTGTTTTGTTGAGCGTCGGTTACTGACTCTCATCCCTTTTACTGAAAAAAACAAGTCTTTGATACACATCCTTGGCAGAAGTTTGTTTTTCCAAAAACCAGCTTCTATATGGAAAAAAGGCCTCTCCAAATTAATAGTATTCACAAAACCACAGTTTTTGATGAACAGAAAGTGTCAATAACATTTCCATAATTATTTCAGTGATTTGTGGGTGATCAAATCAGTGATTTGATTTACTAGTGATATTTTTAATTGAAAATAATTATATTCAAATCTGCCAGAAAAAAACAATAACTATTTCCATATCTTAGTCTTCCTGTTTTCTTTATTGGATTATCTAACGAGTGATCATATCAATTAAAGTGGAAAACTGACTCTGTTGAGCCTGTTGATCCAGGTTGACTGTGAAGCAAAAAGAAATCTTAGCCATTTATAGGACAAATTTTCTCCTCAGCATAGCATGAAATCACTGTTTTTCTCCTAAGGAAGATGCTGGGAGCCAACTGAATTATGAATTGCATGCTCAAGTATTACTTCAAGGGGCTAGTTTAATTTCATGTTTCAGAAGACCTACTGAAGACTTTATTTCATTTTTATTTATTGGCGTGTTAGTGTCATAGTTTAGTTTAATGAAATAAATTAAACTAATTAATTGTTTCCCCAGAAAAAATTCACAAGGGTAATTAGCAAGACTGTGAAGCGTTGAACAACTTTTCCCTGACTAAAGCACAGTAAATGTCACTTCCAAATTCCTTAATGCCCATTCATCAATTTAACTTATTCCTTGCTAACTTTTCCCAACCCATGAAAAATTTAAAATTTTGTTACCTTTCATACTTTTTTAAGCATTACAACATAAAGTGATCTTTTTAAACTTTAAATTTGAAGAGATCACCATTGATACATGAATATTTTTCTGAATAAACATGGAAGTTCAAATAATTTTACAGCTATTGTAATATTCACCCCAAGAAAATAATTTATCTTACCTTTGTTCACTATAATTCAACATCTAAAACAAATTCTGCGGTAGGTTCTCTTTCTATGCCAATAGTTTTGGCTGCTGTATTTCTTGGAATGATACTGAAATGCCACAGTTTGGTTTTTTTTCTGCATGGGAAATACTGAGCTTTTAATTTTTTAGAAAAGGAAATGTAAAAAAGAAGTATCAACATGCTAAAATGCTGCCATTAACTGTTTGAGATTTCTGGTGTCACTGCTTTGTGCTCCTTTGTTCGGTTTGTTGGGTTCTTTTTGGTGGGGGAGGGGAGGCATGTGGGTGTATAGATCAGTCTTTCAGGATGAAGAGTATTTCTTTTACAACACCTCCATCTCCAAAAATTATAATGTGATCCCACTCGATCTGTCTTGGACAGTGCAGCAGAGTGGAAGGCTCTGGTGAGTGCAAGTGAGAGCAAATAAGCACAAAAGTCTTCAAAATGTAATTCCCTGGAGGAACTGATTAAGCTGTTTTGAACAGTCCTATGTAGGTATAGTTTTGAGACAACCACAAAACAGTTTCTCTTGAAGAACTTTCCAGTAGAGGGAATTCCAAAATCTAACTATACCAAAAACCAGATGATGTAGCACACTGACAGATGCAGACCACCAGACATCAATAATTACAGTTTATAAATAAAGGCCAGAGAGGGACTGACTGCAATTCAGTTATGTGACTGGCATGGCATATGTTGACAGGTTCAGCTACGTATGAAAGCCATTTTCAACGCATCTACACTCTGGAGACACCTACCCTAAAACCATCAATGCATAGGAGAACTTGTTTCACTCCAGCAATGGATACAACACAGTGGGAGGGATGATGCTGTGAAGAGAATATCTCTGTCCATAACTGCCAGTGGAGTGTGTTCTGTATGGATAAAGGAGTGAAAAATACAGGGTAGGTGGGGATAGGCCATGCTCTGTGTTTCAGTGCTGAAATGTAATATAGTTTCTAAAAACTGCCACAGTTATGGGGAGATGCCTGCTATCTGTACGTGTACAAGGAGGACTGAGAGGAAAAGCCAGCAGACTTTTTATAGGAGGTTCATGGCATATTGAGCTGGGACCAAGTTACTGAAACAAAATGAAGCAAAGTACATTAAAAGCAAACACTCAAAAAGACTCTTCTGCACGAGTAATATATATTATGTATGTTTATACATAGACTTCTTCCTTATCTACAGGGACAAATTTAGGACCCTGTTTAATTCCTAAAACGTACCACAGATGTTGTAAGTGCAGATCTTAACATAGACTTAAGTGCAGTAGCATATACTGCTTTTAAATGAGCTACCAGATATTTCAAATTTTAAATTCTACCCTTGGAAAAAACATTTCCTTTTTGTAGTGTCAGGGAGGGTTAAGTTACCACTGGATTATTCGACAATTCATATTACTGTTTAGATCTTGCATTTATGTTTTTGCTTTATTGATTTTTCACATTGCTGCCACTAGAGCTTGCTACAATGCAATCAGATAGAGTTTAATATATTCATTTCAAATCACTGAGCAATGTAGATATCAAATTTCCAACCCTTCACCTTTTAATCTCCAAATTAAAAGAAGGATTTAAATGTGTAAGGAAGGTAAATTTCAAAGTGGCCATCAGATAATTACATAGGGTTGTTGTAAGGTGTTTCTCAGTATTTGCTTTGAGAATCCTATTAGTCTGGACTTACAAGACAAGCTGAGAGAGATTTAGACACAAGCATATTCTATCATATTATGTCACTGTTAAAATCCAATTATTTAATGAAATTAGGCATTTTTAGCTGGACTTTAATTTTAAAAGAGCAGGGAAAAAGTTTCAACAATGTCAAAATAACTAAGTTTGATATTTTTGATGCAAGTTTTTCAGTGTTGCTTGGTAAAACTGCTTTCATTTAAAAATTCTATTTTGTTTCATAGCAAGTTAGCATTTTAAAGTTGAACAGTAAAATAAAATTGTTTCAATTACTAGAAAAAAAAATTTTTTTCTGCCTAACACTCCTGGACCTTTTATTTTCAGATGTAAATTTAAAAAGTTCAGTTTCCTTTCCATTTGGAACTAGGCTGTATTTCAAAATCTGTGAATTACCGGCAAACTGAAGTACTCTATCATTCACACCACTATTCCTGTGATAAAATTTGTTAAGTCATTAAATAAGAGTGGGTAAAAAATAAGATTATTTTCTCATCAAAACTGAAGATCTGCATTCCAAATCTTAATGCAGTGTCATCTTGAAGTTACACACCACTTCGGTTTGGAAGAGAAAACCTTGGTGAAATCCAAGGTAGGAAGAGATGATTGTAACAGTCTCCTTCTATTTTTGGGAACTCCATCTTCCACTGATCTATTCACTCTTGTTTTCAGTGGCCAAAACTATGGATCATTCAGTCAGCTGCTTATTTCAGATCCTGATACAGCTTAATGAGTGAAGCCAACAGTTCTTTCTTACTCCCCTCCCTTGCAGGCATGAAAGCACAAGCCAGCACACTCCCATTTGACCAGCTGTAGTGGTTTGGTCCAAAATACTCATTACTGTTTATCTAATGACACCTATTTGTATTTATTTATAACCTATGACATATATTTATTTATATATATATTTCATATATATATATATATATGAAATATATTTATTTATAACCTATGACACCGGCGTTTGAGGGAATCTTATGTGCAAGGAGGAAGATAAAATGGAAGCTTGTTCCAAATTAGAACATGGTAGAACTTCATTTTGGCTCCTGTTTTGAAGACAGCAGCATGAAAAGGTGAACAAAGTTGAATGATATGAAAATGTCAATGGAACAGGAAGGTACTTTTCTTCATTGTGAACTGCTGTGCTGTTGGAGAAACTGACCTAATCAAAATCAGGGGAAAATAAAATTGCTCAAGATCCCCAGAGAAAGGAGGACCCTGTCCAGGGCAGTAGCTGGAGGACTTACTACAAGGGGCTGCTTTCTTCTGCTTTCTCTTACATGCCCTCTTCCCAGCCTTCATTGCACAATTCAATTCATGTACCTGGACTTAATGTTTACTTTAATTATTACTAACAATGCAGGGGAGAAATTGGTTTGTTTGCCAGTACCTTTGTGGTACTTTGCAGTCATCATGAGCTTCCATAGTGCTTCAAGCAGGGATCATGGCAGCAGGGCCTTCCCCAAGATATACGGAATTACATTGCACTTCATTGCAGGTTCTTTAAAGAGTACTTCCATGCCCTGCTGTTCTCATGACCTTTTTTTCAGTCTTAATATTTTCTACATGTCTCCTTACCACTGAAAAGCTCCATCAAAAGAAATTAAATCTTTTTCTTTTTCTTAGATTCCGCTAGACCTGGAATGATTTGCTTTTCAAATAAGACCTTCTATTCTGAGGAAATGACCTGTTTTATTCTTTTAATACTGTTAGTTCTATCCTTCTACATGCTTTTTCTTCCCTCTGTTCTCTGGTCATGGACCTTTATGTGTTATTGACTTGAGGTTCTAGTGACTCACAGGGTTTATTTTTCTTCTGATTCTTAGCTGAGAAGATAATGTAAAAAAGACCAGACAGCGCATACAGTACTCTGTGGAAAACAAAGTTAATGACTCTTCAATATTTTGGTCATTTTTTGAATTTACTTGCAATACTTTACATCATTATTTCAAGAGGAATATAATTAACTTCATGGAGTGTTAGTTGGAAGGATACATTGTTTCATAGGAACAGGGAGAAAATGTTTACTTCCAAAATCAGAATCCTGCTGGATGCGATATTTCTTACGTTTGGATGTCCTTTCCTAGTCTCAATATCTCCTAAATGTAACTCTAAAATCCATGACATTAGATGCACACATCAGCAACGCAGTAATTGATTTTTTACAGTCATCAGACCCAAAATGATGCAATGTTACTTTTTCCTTTTCTCCTTTTTCAAGCATCTTCCAAATCAGACACTCTATGTGCTATTTGTGATCCACCAAGGATGTACCGAAAAAGAGACACCAACCAGAGTTGTCAATTTATTTAGCATTACTTAAAAATAACTGCTTCCTTTGCATGCTCCTGTATTTATGATTTACAGGCTTATAAAAGGAAATATGACTAGAAAAACATATCACATGGGTGAAAGAATCTCTTTCCTGATTCAGGAAATGTAGCATGATGAAAGTGCTGGACTATATTTACAAGATTTCTTCACTTAGATTATGCAAAATAGTCCCCAGTCCTCATGAATATCCTCCAGTCATCCTAACTCTGTCCATGCGAGGCTGAACACGGGCAGAACTAAATGGATCACCTCATGTGTTGTTTGCCACCATACTTGCTGTGCAGGATAGTATGTGTCAGTACGCTATAAAGCAGTTTGGAGTTCAGACAGATGCACTTTACAAGGCAGAAACACATTTTTAATTAGTCCTATGGAAATAAAAGACCACTTAGAGAGGGGACCATTGGATTTTAGAGTACTATATATTAAACGAAAGACTCACAAAATGTTTTTTACTGAGACTGAAATGCATTAATCCATCGATTTTTACTTTGATCACTAAAAATCAATGGCACCACTGCTCTGTTTTCTGTATACACATTCTGGCCATATCTGATTTTACCCATTTCATTAATGCAGAAGGTTCTTTTATGTGATATCTCAGTATTTCTGAGATGCATCTTGTATTTTGGGGGGAGCTTATAACGAATGTTTTGCTGTAGAACATTTTCAGTGGAAATGGACTACAGCACAATTATTTCACAAGATTTTTTCTGCTCCCTCTGATGGGTTCCATTCCCTACTGAAAAAAGTCATCCTCAGAAGAGTTAGCACTATGCTCCATGACCTTCACAGAGCATCTTTCTCTCTTTCTATTTCAGTGTGCCATCTGTGGAACTAATTTTGGTTATGCAAGGACGTTCCACTAGGAGTATTCTGGACCTCTACTTCATGGCATAGGATGTGATCTGATCTGTAAAAAAACAGGCCATGGCTGATTCATATTATTTCATTTGCATGTGGAACCAAACTGTTTGGTGACAGATGAGAGCTATATTTATATGGTGATATTTCAATGCCTGATCATTACTTTTTTTAATGACTTCTAGGGTTTTTTTTGTTTTAAAGTATTCTTACTTAGAAATACAAAGATAATAAGAAATGATTTTTTTAAAGTATTATTATAATAAAATACTCAAGTTGGTTTAGTGTAATTTTTTGTCTTTGATTTTTTTGTTTCTACTCAGCATGAATTCTTCTTAAAATTTCAAAAAGCTTCATTACTCTGAAAACTATTTTTGTACCAGTTCCAGAATCAAATTTATGCTGTGGATATCAACTGTCATTCATATACATTTTCTGGTATTTCATAATTATTTTGTTACTTGAAAATTCAATAATAAAACTATATGTACTGTTTTCTTCCCATTATTTCCTTTTCTACTTCATGAAAACCAGCTTTTTTTTTTTTCCTAAAGTTCTATTGGGTTGATATCTCCTTTTTAGTCTATTCTGTGGTTACTTCTACAATTTCTGTCTATGGGTTCCGTTACCTTCCTCTTCACAGTGTTAAGCCTGGTAATAAACTACCAAATTTATTCCCCTCTCCTAATAATGTAGAGTAAATACAGGGAGAATTCTGATGTTTTGGGGCAACCTTCACTTCATTGGGTGTTGCCGGATTGCTTATTTTTCTCCTAGCAACTGAGAACATTATACAATTTTCCTACAAATTTAAAGGAAGACAACAAGAGTAAGACAAGTTTTCATCTTGATATTCAGTATGAATGACATGAAACTGCTCTGTCCTGGAAGCAAGGGAGTGTCTTAATTGATCCCACATATTTTTCTTCTGGAATAGAATAAGTCATTGCAGCCTTTTGACAATGCAGCTCAGTACTCCTCATTAAAGGACTGACTGTTTCTTGTCCATATCCATTTATTTTTTTTTCCTGAGGAAATAGGAAGTTCCTGAAAGGGAAAGACTAACAGCTTTAATTCACGCGAAACAATTACAAGGATATCTGCAAACTTTCACAACACTGCTTCAGTGTGCTATCTTCTATCCTTACAGAATTTCTGTTCTAATTGCATCTAATTTTGGCATAATATTTTGTGGTATTAGGACATAGCGTGACACACATGCATGCTCTGTTGGCTTATTGATATCCATCTTCAACATTTCCCAACATAATGTCTCTTAGCTGCAGAACAGTCTCACATATTCAGAATAAAAATAATCATCCTAAACCCTGGGAAGCATGGGTGTAGCAGCATGACTTTTGATGACATCCATTTGACTTTTGCAATATTTTTTAATCTTTCTTGTGCAGTATAAAAGTCCAATACCTTGCCATGTAAAATGGACTGAATGAATGATAAAGGGTAAAAAATGTTAGGAAAACATTCCATGTTGACATGCCACTGTGCTGTTTTTATCTGGGGTAGAGTTAATTGTCTCCACAGTGACTAGTATAGGGCTTTGTTTTGGTTTTGGGCTGAACACGGGGTTGAAATGTTTATGTTATTGCTGAGCAGGGTTTGCACAGGCCTTTTCTGCTTCTTGTACTTCCACGCTGGCGAGGAGGTCAGGGGTGCCTGGGAGGTTGGGAGGAGACACAGCTGGGACAGGTGACCCAAATTGACCAAAGGGATATTCCAGACTGTATGACATCGTGCTCAGCATATAAAGGGGTGGGAAGAAGGGGAAAGGGGGGTTTTTGGAGTGATGGTGTTTGTCTTCCCAAGTCACTGCTATGCGTGGTGGGGCCCTGCTCTCCTGGAGATGCCTGAACACCTGCCTGCCCGTGGGAAGCAGTGAAAGAATTCCTTGTTTTGCTTTGATTGCCTGCATGGCTTTTGCTTTTCCTATGGAACTGTCTTTCTCTCAACCCATGAGTTTTCCAGCTTTTACCCTTCTGATTCTCTCCCAGATCCTCTTGGCTGGGGAATGAGCAAGTGGCTGCATGGTACTTTGTTGCTGGCTGGGATTAAACCATGACAACGATCCTCATACCTCCTTGCACAGCTTGCAGTCTTCTTTTTCACTTTTTAGAGGATATGGAGCATGCAATGAATTCTGGGTTTTTAAAGCTGGATCAACTCTCACAAATTGTTTTAGGAAAAAGATAATTATTTAAAGGATTTGAAGGCAGACAAAGAGAAAAATGGGAAGAGGGAAAGGGAAGAAGCACCCTTATAATCTGATGAATGTTAGGATGTTGGCAGTATTGTTGCTGAAAGATACCTTTAAATATAGACAAGGTGTTGATTCCTACATAAAACCCCCAAACCCTTCACCATATGTTCCTATGGTATCCCAATTTATGATTCAAAACAGTTGCTGTTGAATAAAATGCTGATTATAGAGTTTCCTAAAAACTCCCCAATTGTCTACTTTTGGATGGGTTTTCTTAAGGATTTAAAATTTTGCATTTTCTTGAAGAAAGATGCAATATTTTACTCTGTGCTTTGATCAGTGACATTGGGGTAGCTTTTCCATCTGTTGCAACTTCTTCACTGGCTTTCCAAGGCACCAGCCCTTCACTTGGAGAGGAGACCCTCTTGGTGATGGAGCTGCTGCAGTTTGAAGGAGCCACCCTTTTCCTGCTGCCATCTCATGATCCTCTCCATCCATGCTGACTGGGACCTGTCTGAGTGTTTTACCTGGATGTTAGTTAGGCCTGACTATATTTCAGTTCATTTCCCTTTGTTTCTCTGGGGTTTTTTTGTGTCTTTGTGCCTCTGCACATGAGGCATCCCCTCACTGTGTATGTAACAAACAACCATTTACTTCCAAACTGATTGCAGAATAACTTGGTTACCTCAAACTTACAAAGCTGATCTCTTTGGCTCTCTTCTGGCTCTGTTTCAGAGGATGTAGCAGAATGTCACCCACTCTTACATTTGCATGTTCTCCCTAGTGATTTGCACTGAACCTGACTGTATGTTCACTAAAAGAGGGTTTTTTGTTTTCCTGACTGGTTTTACTTTGAATTTGAACATGATGGTTGGACATCACGTAGTTGAAGCTGAAGACTTTCTGATCCTCTGGCTGAAGTTTCAGCTTGTTTCTTTTCTCCTAGGGGCTCTTGTAGAGGTTTGGGGAACAGAATCTCAAGACTGCCCAAGCAGACACACTTAGGTTACAGTAATGAGAAAGTGCACTACAAGGCCAGAATCCTAACTCAGGAGTTGAGTACAATATTCTGATCCTGAACAATTTGGATAGCTCAATATAACACAGGAGTAATATTTTAAATAAGATTTTGGTGGTAATATGCTCCCACAAAAGATATTCTTCTTTTTTTTTTCATTCCTATTGGAAAGAAGAAAAATTGCAACATTAGTCAGATTCTATAGACTATTATATTCAAAGCTCCTTTTTCTTTGGGGAAGGCAAAGGACTTGTGAATGATTTTTGATTAGCCCCATTTATAATTTTTGCATTTGATGTCACTGATGCAAAAGTAGGAGCTTTGCATCCTTAGCATGATACACACATCTTGCAAATCAGAAAATAAAATAAAACCAGTCAAAAGGAATATTCGACCGAAAGGAGGAAAAGCACTATTGCTAGTGTCACATAGAGAAAGAGATTGAGAGAGACCACACATATTTTTCTATTACAGAGCAGGCAGCTTCTGCTCAAGGGGTGTTATGCCCCCATGTGAAAGGGCAAATATTTAAAAAGTCTTGTCTGCCAGAGGTCTGGAAATGATATTGCTTTACACTTCATTTTAAAATCTAAATCTTTTAATGCTTGTTTTATCTGAATGTTGACTAAAAGTATACAGTCAGGAATATCTAGTTTATGTTTATATTCCCAGCAGTATTTCCTCATATTTACTGTCCAGCAGGTCTTTAAAGGAGTGCTTGGAAGTTAGCAGACAAGAATAAGGCTCTGCCTATTAGGACCAGAAAGGCATCTGCAATGTTGTGTTAAACCAAAGTCTTGGAAATAACTTTTTCTCTCGCTTGATATATTTAAAAACTTCTTCCGGAGAAAAATTACGTGATGAATTACTTCAAATTTGACTTTTTTTCTAGATTTTTAGACTATTAAAATGAATTTGTGGTAACTTTATGAAAATTTTCCAATAATACCAAGAAGGGGATAACTAAGACAACTTTATTATTCTGGGGCATTTTAAAAACAAATGGCATTTTACCATCAAAAAGCATTAGCTCACCACAGGGAAAGTGGCCAGTGTGCATTTTACATAAAAATAATAGAAAAAGATCTGTAATTAAAATCCACTGGTATTATAAATTCTGTTAAGGACTGGACTGCTCAAATTAAGCCACAGTCCATGACAGTTGTCAGCTCTTTTAAGCAAACTTTCTGGAAGCTGTGCAGATCAGCCAAAGTTTTTCCTAGATAGTATCCTAGCAGGTACTGATAGCGGGTATGAAGTCTGAACCTCTTCCAAAGTCACTTTGGTAAATACATTTGGTATCTAAGACAATAAATGTTCAAAGACATGGATTGTGGTTCCTGACAAATTCTGATAAATGCAATAAACCATCAAAGGAAGTGCCAGACTCCTGGAATAAGCACTTCTGAGCTGTCCCTGGCTGAAAACACAGCTCAAGCCTTTCACATGAGAATGTCATATATCAGTTTACCCTGTGGATTTGTCCTTGTATCATCTGGGATAGGGTAAATTTTCATCTTAGTAGCTGGTACATTGCTGTGTTTTGGATTTAGCATAAGAATAAAAATAACACACTGATGGTTTAGTTATTGCTAAGTAGTGCTTACTCTAAGTCAGGGACTCTTCAGTTTCCCATGCTCTGCCAGTGAGGAGTGGCACAAGAAGCTGGAGGGTAACCTAGTCAGGAAAGCTGACCAGAACCAGCCAAAGGGATATTCCACATCACAGAGCTCCTGCTCAGTACATAAACTGGGGAAGTTGGCCAGGAGCTGCTGATTGCTGCTCGGGGATGGGCTGGGTGTTAGTCAGTGGGTGGTGAGTGATCACATAGTGCGTCACTGGTTTCTCTTGGGTTTTATTCATCTCTCTCTCTCTCTCCCCTCTTCATTACAATTTCTATTATAATATTATTCTATTTTATTTAAACCATTAAACTTTTCTGATCTCAACCCACTAGGTTTTACTTTTGTTCCAGTTGTCCTCCCCACCAGGGGGTGAGGAGGGGAATGAATGAGTGGCTGCCTCGTACTTGCCTGCTGGTTGGGGTTAAACCATGACAGGATTATACAGTGCTGTGTGGCTGTTTCAGCAACAGTATGGGGTCTGTCCAGAAGCACTGGAAACTAAAGAGGAAACCTTTTTTGTCTGATGCAGTTCAGGCCATATCATATGGATTGACCTCAAGGTCTCTGGAGCAAAGCTCTTTGCACTTCACTGTCCTTCCAGCATGTGAGGGAGCATGATAGCCTGCTGATACAGTCACTTGGAAAGCAGCTATCTCATTCCTACTGTAGGCAATTATCTGGGAAAGGTGACATGGAAGGACAAGATGCAATAACTTTTATGAATAGTTTCTCAGATAGAAAGGTTCTCAGGCCAGGAGTGATCATTACAATAATCTATTCTGAAACTCTGCAAAGCACAGGACACCATATTTCATTCAGAGGATCCTACAGACCAATACTTAACAACAGCTTCAACAAAACGTCAAAATTTAGAAATTTTAAGGATATTCAACCCAATAAGTTCTAAATAAACACATATAAGATCCTCAAAGTGTGTTGTTATATTTTAGTAACAGATTTTCCTTTCATGTTCTAATTGAAGCTGGCATATGTTGCTGGCATTTTGAATACCATTGCCTTCCATATCATTCAAGTCTGGCATAGGAAAATGCCATTCCCTTCCCTCTCAGTCAGATTTTAAATCTTTTTTTCTTCAATAGATGATAAATAATGTGCATATATTTAATAAGAATTATATCCTGAAAGGTGCAGAAAAGAGATAATTAAGACAATCCTTTTGCTATTCTCAGTAGTTAAATCAGTACTCACCCACATGAGGTCCAGAAGAAAGTAGGGGTGGACATTCATATTTCTGAGAGGGAGTTAACATACCATGTTCATGTAAAGTCTGGACAAAAGGAGAAAATAATACTTGTTATTTACAAGTTTTTTATGATATTTACTTTTTAAAAGGCAAGTTTCACTGTCTTTTGTTTCAGTTCCAGAGATTTGTATCACATCTCTCATTTGACAAATAAGATTCTTTGTCGGGGTTTGGATCTTTCCATTTCCTGAGTCATGACTGCCTTCAGTCTCTGGAAGAATTGTTTTGAATTGAAGTTGACACTGAAGTCATTTGTCTTTACATATATAAGAGACCCTTTCTTCCTCTTACATAAAGTGTCTGCCCAGAGAGCGTTTGCTATTTGGGTTTTGTCAGTAGGATATCACATATGTGCAATTAATTGGCTGCTTTTGTCAAAAAAAGACTATTTAATCATAAAGGCAAAAGGCTTTTGTTCTTTGCAAAGAGCAAGTCATATTAAATAAAGCAGCTCCTTCCTTTACCACATCATATACCAGTTTAAGATGTGTCTTTCCTTATTAATAGAATAGTAATTAAGGTGAGAAATTTTGAATTTTAGAATTCTCTAATACAGTACTGCATTGTGCAACATTTGTTCTGCTGCATATGTCATTCTCATTATCATCCTTTATGACTTGCCCTTCCCCAGATCTCTCAAATTACCTTCACCACAGTTTATGTTCTGTGAATCTCTCTGCTCTTCTCACCAGTCTTATCCTAAATCTGTCCACATAAGTATTCTGTCAACTCAAAGTACTCTATTGCTCTTTCAACCCTTAGCCCTCTTTTTTCCTACCTTGTAGGCCTTGAACATCTTCCTTCTTCATATTGACTTTATGACCTTGTGGTCTTTTAAATTGTTCTCTTTAAATAAAACATTATTTTTTCCTTAAATTTAAGATTTAGGTTTCTTCTGAAAACTTAATGTACAGTTTTTATTGGTGAAATTCTTATAAAATTATTTTTTGTTTTACACATTTTTATTTTTGCATTTAGACATTTTATTTGCATCATATGATGAACTAGAGTCTCAAAACAGGTGTATAAATGTTTACTTCTCAGGAAAATAATGAATCTAAACAGTACAGCCTCATTCAGCACTTCAGAAGTGCTAAGCCATCTGCAATTTACTCTGCTCTCAGTGATAGTTCTGGGCTTCAGATATTGGGCTGTGGTATTTATGCACTGAAAATAAGATTCATCTCATCAACATTCATGTAAACACCCTGTGTCCAGATTAAGCCAGTCATCTAACCTTCATGTGTGGCCATTAAAGGGAGAAGATGACTGCTCCATCCTAAATGTATGGCAACTGAAGGAAATCGTGCCTTCTTTCCTCCAGTGAAGGAAAAGGATTCTAATTGGATGTGGGAGCTTAGCTGAAATGGGCTGTTTACTTCCTAGTAAGCAAAGCTAGGTGAAAGGAATCCCCTTGCTGGAGCAGAACAACAACAAAAAAAAGAAAAATGGAAACATTTGACTCAATTATAGCTATTAACCTAGGCTGACACTTTGTTCTGTCTTTTTCAGAATTTCTTCTTGTCTATCAGGGCATACATATCCAAATCAATATTAATGTCAGTACTTCAGCTGTCATTTATCACCTTCTCCACACAAAGCAAATATTC
Organism: Coloeus monedula; assembly: GCF_965178545.1. NCBI lineage: Eukaryota > Metazoa > Chordata > Aves > Passeriformes > Corvidae > Coloeus > Coloeus monedula. The sequence continues at coordinate 110,205,269 of NC_138781.1, forward strand.
TTACTAAATGAACAGAACTGTTGAAGGGTTTCTTTTGCTCCATACACACAGTCAGTCTTCAAGTTTAAGAATATTTTTTTATCTTCATAGAAAAAAACATTGTCCTTGGCATTCCTTCTGCCTCATCCAAGAGTTCAAGAGCCTTCTTTTCTATAGCCTGAACATTCTTGAATGTTCATAAACAAATACTCTGTGTAAAAATCCATGACAGACCTTGCAAAGCAGAATGTATACATGAAAGTGGGCCCTGGTTTTTTAACATTGAGGAGTTATTGAAATCCTGTCCAGTATACAGGACAAATATATTCAAATATATATATTCAAATATAAATTTCAAACATATTTGGTTTTGTCAATTTTTGAAGAAGCATAACATCCGTAGGTTTTTCTGTTATACGTTACTGAAAAATAATTTGAGCACAAAATTTCTGTGAATATTTGTATAATGAGAGGGAGTATACTGCAGGTTATTTGAACATAAGAAATTGCTAGTGAAATCTGATTTTTAAGGGTTAAATTCAAAGGTGCTCTGTACTGTTTTCCGCATGTGCTTGGTGTAGAATTTTGACTTTGCTGCTGAGAAGACTGCATTTGAAATGCCTGAGAGACAGCTGCAAGACCGTCCATACTACAGGTAATCCTGATTAGCAGGCTTCTCACCCTGATAGATAGAGGGATAAGCAGAATAAGCAGCTAACATGATAGCTTTGAATCAAAGTAGCTTCCTCTTATCTAACAAATCCCAATTACAATATTTGATGTTCATAACTTCGTGGCTTTATAATGGGAATATGAGACAAGAACTACAATTAAAAGGGAGGTAGTAAATCAGAGATACAGAGCAAAAGATAAACCATCTTTAAAGTTTCTCTGTCTTTTGAGAAGCTGACATTTAACTCTTTGATTTCGAGAAACAACACAGAGAAATTTGTACTTCTATTCACAATTGGCTAGGAGTATTTAATATTTAAAAGTGATGCAACCAGAGGCAGGGACACTGGGACAATTAAAATCCTTCAGTCCCCTTCCACTAACAGTGACTAACTTTGGACATACCCAAGTGTACTATGGGAGACAGGCAATGCCTGTGCCTCAGTGCCCATTGAGGTTTAAATGGCAAAGTTTGTTGGAGTCCCACAGCTCCCTGTAGTTCAGCATTGACCTGAGCTCCTGGGTTGGGCAAGAAAGTTGGGTTCAAAGTTGCTCTTGGACAGGCAGTCTTGGGGCCCAAAGGTGCAGCTGACAAAATGCCTGTATTTAACACCTCAGTCTGGAAACATCAAAAACTATGCATAGAAAAGTAAATAAAAACTCTGTTTTACCCAACTCTGTGTAGTTCCACTGATGCAGCTGAAGCAAACGACTGGAATAGGAATGCTGAAGGACTGGGGTTTTTGTTAAATATATCTAAGAAAGACTAAAAAGTTAGCTGGAAGGAATAAATTCTCATAGAAAAAAGTGGAGCATGTTTTATATAGAGCCATCACAGGCGGTTTAGTTTAGCTCTGAAACAGTAGGAGCTCTGGGAATTTTGAAGTTTCCCAACTTTTAGGGATCTTTCCATGACACAAAATACTTCAGCTAAAGAAGTGTTGAATTTGATAGCAAATGCTCTATTATACTCAGTGGAGCACCTATTTTGGCCAACAGCATCAACTTTGAAGATTAAATAATGCTGATCACCTCTCCAGAGTGATTTGACAATTTATCTTAGTTAATTGGGCTTCAGTTAAGGTTGAGGGATTTAGCTCGGCCTATGGCCCATCTGGATCAGAGGAGTCAACGAAATATCATTTAAAAATAAATGTACAGACTCCAATTTAGCTTTTGTGGAGGTCACACATGATTTGTTTTATCTTAGCTTTAGTTTCTCATAATTTTGCTCTGAAAAATGATGCAACATCTAGACATTCTCTGTTAGTTTTGGAGGATGATTTGAAGGTTTGGAAATTTTTATAAATAAAATAAATACAATAGCACTTTCTCCCAAAGGTGCTCCAAAGCAAACTTTACATGCTTGCATAATTTCAAAAAAATTCTGACATTAATATATCCTTAAAATTATGCTTTAGTACAAATCCTCCTTCCTTCCCACTTCTTTACAATACTCCCAGTGTCTCACAACATAAACAATAAAAACAAAAGTTTTTTTTTGTTCTGCCACTTTCTTTGTTTCTTTTAATGGTGATATTTAGAGCCTCTGAGCAAATTAAGAAACCCTTATCAAGATGTAGACTAATGCTTTCCAAGGTAATCTGCAGAATCCCATAGACTATAGAGAATTTCCAGTTAAAAGTTTGATAATAGAAGTGAAAGATAATCTTCAGGAGTTTTTGAGCAATGACAGTGATTATGAAAGAATATTTGGAAAAATATTTAATGACTGGTCAATCTTTGCCTGTGAAAATGATTTTGCAATGGAAAATGGGTTTTGGAAATGGCCAAAATCTATGCTTCCTGCAGGAAATTACAGCTTTGCCCTGTGGGGCTTGTACTGCACCTTTGCAGCCTTGTCCAGGTTCCTCTGCAAGATTTCATACCCTCTTCAGTTATTATCAGGTTCCACTTATTGCCATGGCAGTGCTGCAGCAGAGGTGTCTTGGCCAAAAGAAAAATCATAATTTCCAAGTCAATGTAAAAACCTCTTAAAACTCAGGATAAGAGTGTCCTTCTGTGACACTGATCTGAGACACTTTTGGCAGTCTGCTGAGTAAAGCTGACTGTCCATGAAATAAAGCATGTCTGACTGGATCACTGTCTGCTCAGCTCTGAAAAACCAAGGTCTTTCAGATATGACCTGTAAAAAACCAGGGCATACCTGGAAGGACTGAAGGTTAAATATTTAAGGCTAAAAGTGCTACAGTGGGGATTCTGTAACATGATGTATCAAACAAGGAGGGCCATGGAAAAGAAATATATATGGACCGATTCTTGACAGATGTTTCAGAGAGATGTTTATTTCTCCAGCCGCATGGCCGGGGCTCTGCCCAGGAACTGTTCCAGTCACCGGACCCGAGGGTCCTTCTGCCCGCGCAGGGAACACAAACCAACCCATGGGAACGAGGCTGAGCAGGGGCAGGGAAACCCCGTGTCTGTGCCCTCAGGGCCCCTCTGCCAGGGCTACATGGCAGGGGGGAGGAACCCCAACATAAAAGGACTTAAAATGTTCTTATCATGGACTTTCAAACATTGCATTGACTTTCAGATTTGTATTTCGGTACTGACATGAATGGTTTCATTTTCAGAGCTCTTTCTATGACCCAGAGTGCAGCTGCTTACTTAGACCCCTATTTAGATCGTAAGGGTAGGTTTAAGACCCCAGGTTATTCTCTTCTTTCTCATATCTGCTTATTAAAATAATTGCCAGATGTAGGGCTGAAAAGGTTTACCACATCTTTGGAATGAGGGTACAAGTGCTCTTTTAAGAAGGAGTTTAAATAATCTTTAAAAATTGATGCTGAGATTATATTGTAAGATCATGCATTAACCTAGGTGATTTTCTGTATATCTGTCAGAGGAAAAATACAAATATACAGATTGGAAAAACAAATTTGCTTTCTTTGAGGACTTAACAGAGATTTAGAGTGAAACACAGTGTATCCAGGTTTTCCTGCTGCAGCTGAAATCTAACTGCTCTTGGCTTCCTAGCAACAGTGCCTTCCTAATTCATGACTGGTGACAGTACGGGTACAAATCAGTTGATCATTTGGCATATAATTGATCAATCTATTGACACTCCTTAGATCTGGTTTATATCTTCTAGCAAAGATATGCAATGGCAATAACAAGTACCAACACCATGCGAACAATATGGAAAATGACACTTTTTTGTTGTGATTGGCATGTCCTGTCCTGTTTTGTCTTTCTTCCTCCCTCAGAATATCTTGAATGATTCAGAAACCATGGGTGTCAAAAAAAATCCCTCCCCTGAAAGAAAAAATGCTAAGGCAAAAGCCATCTTCCAGTACACTGCTGCCCTTCTCTCCTTCTTAGGACATTTCACTGTATCACCCCCCTGTTATTAATGCAGGACTCTGTGCTCTCACCGTCACACACAGTTCCTCAGAATCCCACTCCCCCACCGCACCATGTCTTACTGACTAATATTGTCTCTGTCTCCTTTAAAATTTCCCCACACAGGCAAGCAATCAGTTATGGATAGGTTTCCAGTATGGCTCTTCAGGTGCAGATTTGGTGGGAGGAAACTGCGTTTCTTCTACACCTATTTCATTTTACCTTTCACTTTACTGATGCAACTCTGAACACTCCCATGATCCCAGATATCTGGGATATTGTCTTCTCTCTGATTTTTGAGTATAGGAAGGCAAATCTTTTCTCTCTTGTCCTCTTCACAGCTGCATTCCCCACTGTTCCTCTAGTCTCATTAGGGGAAATCTATGGTTAATAATTTTAAATTTAATTTTTTAACTTGTAACTGGATTAGTTCATTGAGATGAATCTTAAGAGGAAGCAATTTAGTACACATTAGACTGATGAACTGATGATGAACTTGATCACAGAGATGCTGTCCTAAATTGTATGTTTGTACAAGCTTGGGTGGGCCATTGCTATATTATTCAGTCCATATTTAAAATGAAAACAAAAAATTGTTGTTGCTAAATTCACCTTACTTTCCATGGATCAGATTCTAAGTCAGCCTAACCTTGCATTCAGCTTCCTTGTCAACCCTGTCTGCCATTGAGAGTTATTATTTTTTATTGTCCTTTCTTCAGATTGTAAGATTTTTGAGAATCTTTTCCTCATATGTTTTTGTTTCTCCATACAAAAACATTCACATTTATAAAGAGTCATCTCTATTACCTTTCAGATTTATGCACAATTCAGATAGCTCACACAGCTGAACATAAACAAAACAAACCAAAGCAAAACAAATGTCCCAAAACCAACCAACCAAAAAACAAACAAAAACCCACCCCAAACCAAAACCCACAGAGAAACAAGAAGATTTGAGGATAAGGCAGGTATTTTCCTTCTCATGGGCATTTTTAGCAGCTACCAGCATATGGTTTCGTTTACAAAAGCCTCTTCTAATTTTGAGAATGGCAAATCCTCTTGGCTGTTGTTGGGGATATTAGAGATATATTTGAGAGTGGTCAAGCAAAGAATAACATACAGTATAGCTAAATGCCTTCTCAGGGAATTGTGTGTAGAATATCAATTCTGCAAGTTATTTTACATTCTCTGTTCTCAGCTCCATTCTCATGACCAAGAATGGTAAGAGAATTTCCTCTCAGGGGCATTTAAGCTCTGTGCCAAACAATCCCTTTAAGGTCTATGCATCAGGCTGTGTAGCAATGAAATATATCCATGGTCAGGCTTTAGATAACATATTTAAGTAAGATGAATATTTTTAGCTTTGCTTTGCAATGTTTGAGGAATTTTAAAGTCCCTGGGCTTTTATTTTTACAACTACTTGACAGATGACTTCACAATGCAACAGATACGCTGTGAAGTCATCCATGACTTCAAGTGAATTTTTCATCTGTTTGATGCTCATGCCTGAGTCTCTGTACTTTTAACTATTGTGTCTTCATGTAGATGACAGAGTTCAACTGCATATACATAACTTCCAGATATATATCTCACTGTAACATTGGTTGGAGAAACCTGCTGGGATGGTTTGGTTGGAAGATGGGTATCACTAGCTAATCTGCAAACACCAAAGAAACAGAGCTTAATGCTGAATGGCAGAAGTGGCTGTCAGATTACAGAGTGCCCAGAGTCCAGTTTGGAGGGAAATACACAGGAGCTGGCATTGACTCATGACACCTCTTGTCTTTCATGATACTGTGTTCACGAGATTTTACTGCATTAAAAAATTCTGGTTTTGAAGAGTCATAATGGGGACTTTCTGTTCATGAGTTAAAAACTTAGCTATGCAAGTAGGGTCCTACTAAAGCCATGGAGACAGCTTGCACTAAGGAGGTTCCCCAGCAGGAGTTAATACTCCATATCTAGTTCCTGAATGAATAATAATTCTAAAGGCTGAATAAAAATCCTGCAGTTTACGTCTCAGCTTTTCTATACTATTCTAATACTGTCCATGATGTTGCAGCTTTCATGCCAGGATTCCAAGGAAAGTTAAAACTTCTTTTCTTTAGAAAACAGAATCATGTTAGTATGAATGAAGATCCAGAATCATTCATTACTTCTGCTTTTATTGATTTTAGAGAGAGATTTATGACCTTGGCTTTTTCTTTGTTGTTTTTGGTTTTTTTTTTCCAAGTGATAAAGCTGTATGTATAAAAGAGTAAACCCCTCAAAATGTCAAAAAAGTTTTCTCAAGCTATCAGTCATAGAAAATGTACAGCAAACTAAATTGGTTACAATGCAGCAACGTCAAAACAGAATTCAGTTTATTCACAATTTAAATACATTACATGAATTTAGAGTACCATCAGAAAAAATAATTGTTGTTTTCATTAAAGTAGCAGTGCAAAAAGTCCGAAGATTTGACATCAAGCCTGGAGAGCATGTGATGCTCTAAAGAAATATGAAAACAACCTGTCTTGCTACAAAGATTACTATCTACTGCAGAGATGACCCCCACAAGGTCATCTGTGAAAATCTGACGCAAGATAGGGAAGAAAAGGGTCAAAATTTCAAGTCATAACACTTCTAGAACTTCTGTTTACCCCTGCGCAATATTTTGAAGGGGTTTTTAAATGACTTTTAAGATTTCTACTTTGTCTTTGATCCTAATATGGTAGCATCTTGACCAAGGCATTATTCTAAGATGAATGTAGCAACTGATTGCAGGTGTAGTGGGGGCTGGGTGCAGCAATAACTATACACTATAATGGTACTGTAATCAGATAAAGGAACAGACCGACATTCCCTCATTCTCTTCTGCTTTTTATCTAGATGCCTGAAGTTTTTCACATGTTTCCAGATTTGTTAAACTGTATTTGAAGTACTGCACCCAGATTTGGGACACCAGTTATGAGAAAGCTATCAGTTAACTGGAGCAAATTCAGTGGAAGGACACCAGTTCGGTCAGGGCTTGAACAGTTGCTCTGTAAAGGGAGGCCATGGTTTCAGGACCGGCTCAGCCTGGAGAAAAGATGGCTTTGGGGGCCATCCCCCCAACAGCAGCCCCTAGTACCTGCAGTGGGGTTATGGAGAAGATGGAGCTAGGGTCCATCATGTACCATGTACATGTATGATGTACCATCATACAGTGGTATGTGGTGGGAGGATGAGACACAACAGGCAAAAGTTGCAACAGGAGAAGTTTTGACTGGATAGACCAACTTAATAGCTAACTGGATAAAAGGAATGCCATTTTCAATGTTTATAATAATTCCAATTGGCTCTCTTCTTTCTTGATTAAATTTGGACAAGTTAAGCTAAAATCATCACTCTTGAAATGTTGCAGTTACCTGAGTCTATGCTTCTGTGCTATGATAGAACTATAGTTCATTCTAAAACTAGGCAGTCTAAAAAACTGAGAGAAAAAATGGGCTAGCGTTCCATCATAAATCAAAGGGATTTGGAAACTATGCTACCCATATCTGGACAGTCTTCATCTGACCTGCTGTCTGTAAGTCTGCTATCTGCCTCAAAATGTCTGTCTTGGGAAAAGCTCAAGTAAATCATACACAGTCTGACCACTGAAAACAAGCAAAACTTCCCTTATTCATATATTTCAAGGTAAGTTTTAATTTGAAAAGGATCAAGTTTAACAGCTGAACTAAAAAGGAAGTGATTAAGTTGAAAGTAATAAAAGCTATATGGTCTAATGTGTCCAGAATGAATATTTTTTATCAAACCTGGAATCCTGTTATTTTTTGTTTGAAAGTTTCCAGTACATGCATTTTTTTCAAATATTTCCAGAACAGAAAGAACTCATAATTTGGGAATTAAAATATTAAAATTCAGTTATGAGATAGGACCTCCACACTCCTGCAAAATGAAACAGGAAAAAAACATTAAAAACTGGTAGTTTGGAAGAATAGATGTAGCAAAAGTTATTTGGAGACTGACAGCACAAACTTAAGTGTTTTTATTAAAAGCATTGGAAATGCCTTAATTGGAAGCTGGCAGAAGGAACACAAACTTATTCTTTTAACAGAATTTAACAGCCATACCATTCTAAATCAGTGTTATTCCTTTATCTAGGGAATCGCATCAGATGTTTTATCACATACTCCACTTTACTGAATCCAAAAAGGGACTTTCATATCACCAAATGGCTGTCTTGTGGTGGGCAGGGGATGAAGAAGAAGTTGGAAAATTTACAATTTGAATTGAACTTCTCTGAATTTAACCGTGTAAGGACAAGTGTAAAAACTCTTTACTGATGCAGTAGTGTTATGCAAAGACCATGGTAAAGTTTTATCTGTGCTGCTTACCATCTTCTAGGTTATATTCTTCAGGCCATGCACATTCCCAGAGTTTCTGCCCATCAAGGAAAATTGACCCACTTACATGAACAGCTTCTTATCATGGGAGACTAGCAGAAATCAAAGGATGCGGGAAAACCAGTGGTAACTGTCATGGAGCAGCAGTTTGCTAACTCAGATAGTCTAAGGAAAAATGATGACAATCACCATGTGTGGCAAGGATGCTGGCCAGTGAATTCTATTCGGTTATCTTTCCACTGAACTGTGTGAAGAAGTTGAGGGAATCTTAGACAGCTTTAGAAGGGACTTGGACCACCGATCTTGGAAGAGCTGTCCAGACCTTAGAAAAGTAGAGGATTTTACCCCATTCATATTCAGATTCTGTGAAAGATGAATATGGGTGCTCTGTTTCTGAATCCAGGTCAGCCTGTGGATGCTTCTCTTTTGCCCTTCTTACTTCACATCGTCCTTCCCCAGGGCAGAGAGAAATGACAGTAGATAATCTTTGGCAAATTGTATACAGGGCTTGTAATTAGAAGAAAACTTCTGAAGTCAAGATTGCTTCAAACCTCTCAAGCATTTTATGAGGTACTTAAAATGAGATTACAGTAATCATCATCAATATGCCATTTTAATCTCTAAGAAAAATGGTCATGTAGTCAGTTTGATAAATATTCCAGTTGTTTGAGACTGCTCAGATTTAAATATATCCTTAGGAGGCACAAGCTCTTGCATATTTAAATGCAGGTCTTCTTTGCCAAGGAAATATCATTATTGTCACTCATAATAAGGTGATGGCCATTTGCAATGCATTTTATCCTCAAGTAGCCGTGCAATAACAGCACAATTTTCTTACTGATGAACAATAAGGAGCCATACAGAAAATTTTAATTTGATTGAAACTAAACTTTTGTGGGAGAAACTAAGACCCATTAATTTTCTGCCTAGAACATGTGGGTAGATACGTGGAGTCGGAAATCTATACTATTTTCCTCCCTTCACTGAATCCATATAATTCCATATTACTCCCATTACATATTTACTAATGGGATTAGAGATCTTCCAGGCAGGATCAGGAGCTGGTTGAGCTAGGGATTATATGAACACACAGGAAAGCTGGTTACTGCTGTAGACATGTCAATACAGAGGTTAGCTGTATCCTAGGAAAAAGCTTTGGATCAGCAGTCGGTTCTTGGGGGGGTTGCATGGCTGTGATTTTGCTGGATGGCAATAACACATAACCATCTGCTGTTGAATCTGTCTTCTCTGAAGTGGAGATATATGCCTTGGGGACAGATTGTGGACAAGGTTGTGAAACTAATAAATTCTATCTATGAGTCCAAGTTGATGGATACAAAGGAGAAGGTCTTGACTGAGACAAATGTAATACCTCATGAAGAGTCTTAACTTTAAATAGACCTATTAGTAAGACACTGTCAATGGACACTGAGCATTTCAAATAAAGTTTCACAAGAAGCTTCCTAATAACTCTGTGTAAATGATGCCCTAAAGACCGAATTACAATCTCACTCCTCACTCCCACTCTGCTGAAGGAAGGGGAAGCTCTACGTTTGCTGTATTTGGCAAGAGTCAAGAATAACTTGCTCTCAGTTGATTTATCCATTTAATTTATCAAACTTGAAATGAGGTAGTGCAATCTTGATGCTGTTCCAATCAAATATCATCAAGCACTTGGCCCAGCTCCCCTCCAGTGATTCTGATGGGCTGCCTTAGACCCAGGGCACTCTTTTCTTTGGCAGAGAATTTCATACTGTCTTGCACTACAAATCGGAAATGCCACAAGATACTGAAATCCTGTGTGAATCTACCATTCTCAGTCCAGTGCTGCTTTCTGCTCCGTGTACACTGGCTGACAGCCAACAAGAGATTTCCTTAGACTGAAAAATCCAGCCAGCTGGATTCACTAGCTCCATGGTTTCCTTGTACTATTAGAGTGGCACAGCAGGCCTCCAAGGCTGGTGAGGAAACTGGTCTCGAATCTCCAGACAAAAAGGAAGGGAACTTCTCTGCAGGAATTTTTTTTGTTTTTATTTTAACAGATGGTGAAAGAAGTCAGAACTTGCCCACTGACAATCATTGCCATCTATTTTTATCAGAAAGGAACTTCTGAAGACCAGATAATTTTAGAAAGAGAGTATTTCAAAACAACTGTGGAAGTAACTCCTGGAGCTATGGTATCAGAGGAGAAATGGTGGCCAAGGCTACAAAGATCTTATCTTTTTAGCTCTTCTCTTTAGGACTATGCAAAGTTGAATGCAGCCATGGCCTGGATGAGTGGCTGTATGGCTGGACATGCTGCCACACCCGCCAATGTCATAGCTATATGATCAGCTGGCACTCCTGCTAATTCTTTACCTATTCTTGAAGCTCCACTCTAGAACGATTTTAAGTGAACAGACCAAGCTCACTTAAACTAATACTGTCTGTCAACAAGCAGGTATTTTGCCAGCAATTTCCCAAAAGTGTCATTGTCACATTGTGCATTAATACCCATACAGTTCCTTGTGTCACAGGACACATCCCAAGTCTAAAACAGAAAGCTATTTTCATAAGTAACTTAAGGGATCAGAAGGTTCAAAAAAACTAAATGAAGCTCTGAAGTTTGGAATATGTGGCTGTCCTATCAGTGCCAAGTTTTCTTATTTTGTTCACTCATATACAAATTCTGACTAGAACCAAAAGCACACTGAAATCATATGAGAGAAATCTGGTTTCACCACACCTGTATCTCCAGGGAAACAGAGAAGACTCTACAGAAAGGAAGGGAAGGGAAGAAAGTACTGTGACTTCAGCTCAATTCTGTAGACTCCAAAGGCTGGAATTCGAGTCTTTGGTACCAACACTTTTGGAAAAGTCTTATTCATTAGCCAGACATTGAAAGCTTGAATATCAAAGAAGAAAGAAAAATACCTAACAGTGCTCTGTGGAATCTTTTAAATTACTCTCTATTCTGCAGGATGCAACATAGGTATCCAACAGTTATTACTTTAAATAAAAAACAGAGAAGGAAGTTTGTGAATAGTTGATTTGTATAGACACAGAATTATCCAGGACACCTGTTGCAGTGGGGATACTGCAACATGCATATATCAAACCAGGAGTCCCGTGGAAAGGAAATATATATGGACAGACAGATTCTTGATAGCTGTTTCAGAGATGTTTATTTCCCCCAGCCGCATGGCCGGGGCTCTGCCCAGGAACTGTTCCAGTCACCGGACCAAGGGTCCTTCTGCCCGCGCAGGGAACACAAACCAACCCATGGGAACGAGGCTGAGCAGGAGCAGGGAAACCCCGTGTCTGTGCCCTCAGGGCCCCTCTGCCAGGGCCACATGGCAGGGGAGGGACCCCAACATCTCACCCGTTTTATTTTAATAAAAGGAGAATGAAAACAACTGGATAAATGTAACAAGAACAGTTTCAAGACAAAACAAGCCACCCTCCTGAGTCTTTAAATGTCCAATCAGATTCTGTGGAACATCTTAAGGGTGACAGAAGGGAGACAGAACTCTCTGAGCATGCTTTGTGGGGAAACTGAGGCAGGAGAGGGTTTAACTTCTTCCCTCCCCCTTTTCATCCCCCACTCGGCATTGGAAAGGGATTTTTGGGGAAACAATTCGCAAAAGCATGGTTTTGTGAGGGAAACCATGGATTAAAAACTGGATTAGGAATACACTGGGGGTAATAGGACATAGGGTAAAAGGGAAAGGTGGGATTAGGAAAGGGAGACTGTAGGGGGGGCTTACAATGGAGATATTGTCTAACATAACTACGATTTTTTGCATATATACTGCCTTTTACAGGAACACTATCAGGCCCTGTGACCTGCGATGCTTGTAACCCTTTTGTCCCTAGCACAATTTTGAATTCCACCACCTCTCCATCTCCCAAGCTTGGGATGCATTTTTCAGGGTTATTCTTTTTAATAGCAGTTCTATGCACGAATATGTCTTGCTGGTTGTCACACCTTGTTATAAAACCATAATTTTGCTTAACATTATACCATTTTACTATCCCTAAGATCTTAGTTACTATGATCTTTTCCTTTTTCCGAGTGGCTGCTGTTTTCTGTCTCGCTGCGTCTTTGCTCTCTCCTTCGGTCGCTCCCGTGTTGGAATTGTCGGGGCTGCTGGTGCCTGCGCGCTCTTCCCGGGGTCGCGTTCGGGGCTGTGCGGGCCGGGCCGGGCCGCGCCGCTCAGTTCTCCGTGCGTCGCCTCCTCTGGTTGCAGCTTCGCTGCCGCTGCCAGGCGCTGCACCCACATCTTGGCCGGGCCCCCGAGCGATGAGCCCCCCGCGCTCCGCTCCAGCGCGCGTCTCGGCCAGGCGCAGCTCCGCTCCACCGCCACCGCCGCCAGCCGCCGCCCGCACGCCGCCCCTCTCGGTTGGGCGTTCCCGGGGCTCGCTCCACCAGGCGCTGCACGGGGCCGGGCGGGCACCGCCGGGTCCCGCCGCTCCCGCCGCGCCTCGCTCCGCCACCGACACTGCGGCTCGCTTGGCTCCGCCCGCACGCGGGAACTGCCTCACTGCTGCTCGCAGAGCGCTCGGTGCACGTGGCCTGGGCCGCACGGTCCCTGCGCCAGGCTTCCCTTCGCCAGGACACAGCTGACACTGCTCAACAGTCTCGGTAACTAAATAATATTCACGAAAATATTCTTCCATCGGCATATATTTTGACTCCAATATTAACTGTGTCCAAACGGTTTTCCAAAAGCCCTTTGTAAGAATTAAATCCCAAGAAACATAGAAAAAGTTCTTAAACAACCATGCCAGGAAGTGTTTCAGTTCTTTTTGAGCTTGAATCAAGCTAAAATTTACAAATCGTTGTTCAAGAATCATTTTAAGTTTAAGATAAATGTCCATATACGGCTCGGAGAGCCAAGAGTCTTCCCACGGTTCCTCCATAGTTTAGATATGGAATAGCAAAGCAAAACCAAGAAGAGGAATCCAAAGTTTCCAGGGTTTACTCACATAAATCAGTCGCTTAGGGATCGGGGATCGTTCTGCTCACAAATCTCCACCATTATGTTGCAGTGGGGATACTGCAACATGCATATATCAAACCAGGAGTCCCGTGGAAAGGAAATATATATGGACAGACAGATTCTTGGTAGCTGTTTCAGAGATGTTTATTTCCCCCAGCCGCATGGCCGGGGCTCTGCCGAGGAACTGTTCCAGTCACGGCACCAAGGGTCCTTCTGCCCGCGCAGGGAACACAAACCAACCCATGGGAACGAGGCTGAGCAGGGGCAGGGAAACCCCGTGTCTGTGCCCTCAGGGCCCCTCTGCCAGGGCTCCATGGCAGGGGAGGGACCCCAACAGACACCCAGACTACCTGTACAAGTGCAAATTAAACATATCTGGCATATACATGAAACCAATTCCTCTGGCACGAATAAGCCAAGAAATGTGGTCCTTTTCTGGTCCTACGAGGAGGTCTGAAAGTGTTAGCCAGAATAGCTTTACCAAGCCAAATTCGATTTAGGCACACAGCAGCTGAGAAACCCATACAATGGTTCTTTGCCTGAGATTACTTTCTAGTCTTCAGTGACTTGTGTGTCAAGGACTTCCTGAACTAGAAGTAAAGACTTTGTGCCCAAGGTAGAGGAAATGCCTCTTCTGCCCCATGTCCTTAGTAAGGGGTTCATTACCTATACAATTCCTCCGTGTCCTAAACATACGCTTTTAGGTTATTTGGTGTTCTGAAAAAACATAATTAGGCTAAATGTAGAAATTTTCCTTGTTCTTTTAAATTCAAGGTCGAAGTGGTGCCTACCCCCCAAAGGGTGTACTTTGTGAGTGGAATTGAACTCTGTTTCTGGGAGAAAAGAAATTGTACATTGAAATAATCCAGTAGGCATTATTACCTGGGCATGGCATGAGGGGTGGGGACTTGTAGATCTGAAGGAGCATTCTAAAATTTCTGTTTCCATTCTTGCCTTTCAACACTGCAGAAAGTTCATTTAATGTCCTCACTTCATGGAGGATGATGGAATTAGGTGAGAGGTAGAGAATTATATAATATTTGAAGGAATATTCTGGCATTTTCTATTTCCAGTCTTGCCTTTCAACGATGTAAAATGTTATTTTAATGTCATCCTGCTGTGGAGATCAAACCTTTCTGGAGAAGCACTGTTCATCAATTTTCACTATTCTATTGAGCCTGCTGTGGTACAAGGAACACTGTACTTTAGTAAACTTCCTTATCTCAACCTATGAGTAATTTTCCATCTTTTTTTTCTCTCCCTTGTGCAATTTGGGGAAGGGAATGATAGAGCACCCTGGTGGGCATGTGGTGTCCACCGACCACAGCTCTCTGGTCAAGTTCATGAGAAAGGGCAGGTTTTGTCATGATTTTGACAAGTTTTTAAACGTTCAGTTTTGCTATTAAGTCATCGTTTATAAAGGTAATGTTCAATGGCTATCACTATTTATTTAAAAAGTGACATAACACAAAGAAATATTCAGTTGAAATCTCTGCATACAAACCTGATTGACTTCCACTGAGTTATCCCAAAGAGGTGGAAGCAGAGAAAAAGCAAAGAAATTTGCACCATTTTTGTTATACTTGCTGATGACTATCCAACAGCTTTAAGCAAGACCAAAATCATAATCAGCTTCATAATGTATATTTCAGAAGGTTTCTTGTGCACCTTGGCACAGAAGACCAATGTACAGAAGACTGATGTAATTTCTTTTATTGAATACAGCACCAGGTGTTCTTATATAATTAAGTAGGAAATACTGAGATACTTATGGCATATTCTGTCTTAAATCTTACTGTTTCAAAGCTCTCAGAGCTTGTCTTGTTAGACCTGCTTTCACAACTTATTAATGTCATTCAAAAATAATAAGCACGTTGAATTCATGCTGTAAAATGTGAATTAGGTAGAAATAGGCAGGAGTTCTAATATCAATGCTACTCCTTTGTCATCGGAACCATTGCCATTGTCTTCATATGGGTTATGTAAGTGATTTATAAAGCAATATGATAACAGTGGAGGAAGAACTGGACATCCTGGGTACCTCCAATTCTGAGTGTTTTATACGGCCATCATCTTTAAATTCCGTAATACAATGAAAGTATTCTCTTGTGCAAAAGTGTTTACAGAACATCCATAATAAAAGTGTGTAGACATGGAAACTAAAGAAGAAAATAACTATTAGACTGTTTCTCAAAATGACATTCAGATATTAGTTTTCCTTCATGTGATTTTGCAATATAGTTTTAAGACATCAGAAAACTAAGCGGAGCAACACCATCCCTGACAGAAAACAAAGAAACAAGTAGACTTCATTTACAAAAACATATGCAAAAGAGAAGTTCAGAATAGGAAATGTACAAATTTATCTTTGATCTCATGTAAGGTCGTGTAAGGTCAATTGACCTACAGCAGGAATAGATCCCAGCTAATAAGGACTGTAATAATGCATATTTATATATTAGAAGGGAATATGCTTCCACTCTGTGAAAAGAACAGGAAAGAATAACATAATTTATGGAAGCTGACTCAGTCCACTCTCATCTAATGAAAAATGACAGGGGAAGAAGGGAATAAATGCTCAAACACATGAAGTGTAACAAATTAGTAGAATTTACAGATGTGAGCACACATCAGTCTAGATGGAGGGATATTCAGACGTTAACTTCTGTTCTTGTTTGGCTCCAGTCTGACCACCAAAATGGCAGACAAGTCAGAGCCCAGTGTTCCCAAGCTGAGAGAAAATTTCCTCAGCAGGTTAACTATTTCCACAGTAGCCCAATTGTCTTCCAGTCCAGTTTCTTTATGCTGCAGAGGTGGAGCCCAAGGCTGTGTAAAGAAAAAGGAAAAGGAATGAAGCCTGCAATGGGAACACTGGCATTTGTACCTTAGGATGTGTTTAACACCTTTAGTCTTCTCTCCACTGCAAAGTATTAGCTGCTCATTTTATAAGGTTACTCTAATGCAGAGGCAATGTGAGAGAACACCAGGCTGACCATTATCTCTGCATCATTGGTATGTATTACTTTCATTTAATTCTGCTTTTTACTGTTCCCTGGGGTTGGTTCTTTGCCTACTCATTTACCCTCTGCTTCATTACTTCCTTTTGTCTGCTTCTCCTTTCTCCTAGAATTCCTTTCTCAAAGTTCAGTTACCTCCCCTGTAGTTCTTATTCTTTTTGCCCACTTTTGCTCTTTTTCTTACCCTCTTTTTTTTGAAGACAATCTCCTTCTCTTAGCACATTATGTCTCCAGCCTCTCTAATACTGAATTCCAACTGCTACCCCTTTCTACCTTATCTGAAAGGGAAATAACACCATCACCACCAAAGGCTTTGAAATGTTCGAAATGCACTGCACTTAGACAAACTCGGATTTGATCCAAATGTAACTTTGTATGTAATGCAGCAACTAACTTACATTAACATGACTCAGAAAAGAAAATCATGGCATAAAACATTACATTGAATGGGAAATGATTCAGTGAAAACATTATTCAGTGTAGGCAATTACTGAGTGAAGCTGTTATCCACAGCAGACAATTACTTAGTAAAAATGTTATACAGTGCAGGCAAATATTCAAGCAAACATTTGACAAGGACAGCAATTATTCAATAAACAATCATAATTGCACCCAATGGAGTACACTTGCCATGAACTGCACAAATAATTAGCATGTTAAGATGTTACTGTGACTGCCCAAATTTTAGCTAATTTACGTGGTAGTTAAGTTCTACAGATAATCAGAATCTGTCAATGAGGGACAACTTGTTTTTTTTATTGTTTCTTCAGTTCTAGGAAGTAATACCACGGTTCTATCAACTTTACTGAAGAAGCAAGTCTAGTTTGATCCATTTTCTGAAGGTAGTTATCCTTTTCCAAGAACGAGCATTACTCACGATTCCCTTATTCAATTACTTCTTCTGTCACACTTTTGATCCTTTGCTGACTACATCAATTGCTTTTTTTCCCTGCGGTTGGTTTATTTTTCAAATTTCTACAGTTTTCGTTTTCAAAATAGAAATTAATTTCTGTTTCTTGTTGTCTGAAGAGCTTTCACATGAATTCCATTTCTATTTGTAATAAAGCTCCCACTCCTGCTCTCTTTCAGTGTCTCCCAGCAGGAGACAACTCTCATTCTCCCTTAGTCCAGAACTGTCACTTCTCCTTTTGCTTTGCTAACTAGGTCAATTATTCTTTTCCTGCTCTTCATCTTATGCACTTTTACTTCCTTTTTCAGACATTCTCAAACTGTATTTCAACTGTTTTCTTTTGACTTAATCTGTATATTCATTATTTGCCTCCACCAGCATTCACTGCAACTTCACAAAATCACTTATTATTTTAAAATCTTAGTATTTTTTATTATTGCTGTGAATGTATACTTTTGCATCTCATCTTGCTTCATTGCTTAATGACATGTTTTTAAGCAAACCATCTGATCGAAGTATGGATTATTCTGCTGAGTTATTTTAATCCATGAAGATGCTAATTTTTTCAGCACAGTTTGGTTTTCTAAGCATCTACATTTAAACATACATAACAAAAATGACTTATACAAAATAAAGGAACAAACATGAGAGTTGTTGGGATCCTTTATGTAGGGTAGCTACATTCATTACATTCATTAGTTTCATTATACTGATTTCTGTATTGTAGATTAGTACAAGTGATGCCAGAATCAGGGTTCCCCAACGTAACTGCATCACCAAACAAGCAAAAGTCTTTTGGACTTATTTTTAAGGACAGATTGGCAGCAGCACTCCAAAGGCATTACTGTATTGCAACAGCAAGGCCAGCAGAATTTCAGTATTACTTGGTAAAGTGACGAACTATACTGAAAAAGCACTGGTACTCATGCAGAAAGTGCCTGCATAGGGATTTACATCACCATAGCTACGTGATATACTTTTCCCACTAGAGTTCTGCTGCCCAATTTCCCTATGAAGACAGTCTTTGTATGATCTAACATTAGAAGTGCCATGGGAGCGGTCCTCAAAGTGATAAAAATCCTTCCCTTATTAAAATTTAAAAACATTGAAGTCTCAGGAAGGTTCGAGCATTGGAACTGGACATTTTTCATTTTTCATTTGAGTATTTTCTATCTGTCTCTTTCTGAGCCTGAAGCCACAAAAGCTCAGCCAAGCAAGAGCATAAAATTGTCTTCTGACTTGCCTTTGATTACGATTAGAAATCAAGCTACTTAATCAAGAAGAATAATTTACCATTTTATTAATTACCTTATGTACATTTCTAGTCTTAGAATGGTGACAATGTCAGAAATCAATTAAAGTCACCCTACATCTCCTTTACTCCCTCTACCATTCTTCTTTCAGCCCAGCTTTCTCAAGCACTTGCTTGAACCCTTTTAGTGAAGCACCTTAATAAGGGGGGAAGTTTTTTTGTACCTGATTGGGAAATCATGGCCAAATTAATAAAAGGAAGGAAAACACTTAGCAAAGATGATGAACCAACTTAAATGAAAACAATGTAAAATACAGAATGTGTATTTTGTACACTCTATACCAGCCACAAACACAGGTTTCAATAAGCTAATTTCCTGAATTGCCTTTTTTTCCCATCCCTCTCTTCTTCAAAATTTCTTGGAACTGCTTATATTTCTGCTTGTCTGAGATCTTTGTGAGATAATTTGTTACAGATCTTTAGTCATACAACTCAACTGGCTTTAATGCATTTACAGTTCTGTACAGCTAGAATTGATCCTAAAAATTATTTTCAGAAGCTACTTCTGCACTGATGATTTCTGACTCTTTTCTAGCTGTGAGGAACAAAGGATATTTTATTGAGAAACCTCACTGTTTTTTGAGTGAATTAAACCAGAAGCCTGGTTTGAGTCACTTCTTCCAATGAGAATCATTCACACCCCGTTAGAGAGCTACTAGTTGTAACCTTTGATTCTGACCCCTGATTCACACACTCCATTCATTGGCAAGTGATGTCTCTTTTTTTTTTTTTTTTTTTTTTCCCTTTGGGAAACAGACATCATTTTAAACCTTCAGGAGATGGGAATAATGTGGAAATGATAATAAAATATAGTTGTTCAGTCTTACATTACATCCCGGCTGATGACTCACAATAAAATATCTCAAAATGTAAGCCAAAAGAGGAATGACTTGTCCTATGCTACGAGCTAAGCTGCCACTAAGCTGCCTACAAATATGTGCTGATCTCACTCAGAAAGTATAGATTATAGACATTATGAGATGGTTCTCCACAGATAAAGCAGTTGCTGCTTGTCTGACTACATCCTCACTCATCGTTTTTGTGCCCATGGTTTTCCATGAGTATCTGTGGATAATTCTTGGGCACAGTGAGATCACAACTGTGCATTTGGGGTAAAAGTACCCAGGCTGAAGCACTAGACTGAGACCCAAGAGACAGCTTTTACAGCCACAGTTTAATAAAAAGTTTTTGCTCTCACCTTGAACTGATCACATAGGAGTAATTTCATGGAAACACTCAGTTTTGTAACAAAGCCCCTAATTTGAAGGATGTTTGTGTTCAGAAGAGATAGATTCAAATAGGAATAGAAGGAAACCTTCAAGGTAAATAAGGTTGGTCTTTTGAGAAAAGCCTAAAAAGAAAGGCTAAAGTATAGACAATCTTTACTTGTGTACATATAGACAGGCATATAAAGAGCTGGGCGTAAAGGGGAAGAAAGAAATTAGGAAGGAAGAAAAGCTGCTAATGCTAAATAACAAATTTAATGCAAGATCAATTGATCTGAAGGAATGATTCATACCGTTAAGCCAATAGCAGGCCACAAAAACTGACAAGAGAAAGTTTGCTTTCTCTTAGGAACTGTGTATGGAAAAATCCAGAAGACAGGATGAAATTTTGGTTATTTGTGTCAGCCCAGACCATGAAGGGTCATCTCAAATAAAATAAAATAAAGGGTCTCCTCTATGTGAATTTGTTTAAATGTAAACAAATCCACACATATAAATGCTGTACGTCTTTCTCATTTTTTTTTCTGAACTAAAGAATAACAAGAGTTTCTCAGCTTTCTTGTTTATTGTTTTCTGAATCAGGCTCAAAGTTCCCCTAATTT
This sequence comes from Coloeus monedula, assembly GCF_965178545.1. Taxonomy (NCBI): domain Eukaryota; kingdom Metazoa; phylum Chordata; class Aves; order Passeriformes; family Corvidae; genus Coloeus; species Coloeus monedula. The sequence continues at coordinate 110,225,702 of NC_138781.1, forward strand.
CTCACTACCCTGCCAATTCCTGCTTTTTCTTTATTTATATTTGCATGGGTGACAGTTGTCCTCTACAGCTGGTATTGTCCTTTCAGTATGTTTGTCCTGTCCTTGTGATAATCTGACTTTTTCTATGTCTCTGTTTCTGTCATGTTCTAATTTGTGTTCTTTCCCCTTAAATGGCAAATGCCTGCAGTGCTCAAATTGCATCACTGACCTTCCCTCTTGGTACAAAACCTTGTTATTTAAGAAACCTAAGAGTTTGTTCAACAGAAAAAAGGAGAATATGGAGTAAGGATGTGTGCTGACATTTCAACTCCTCAGAGCTTTCCTGAAAATTCACAGTGACAACACCTGCAGTTCTCCAGCAGACTGATCTTTCTCTTCTCTTCATTGGCAACTAGGGAATGCCTTTGGCACCTGTGGGCTGACACCCCCTGCAATCTAGATTTAACTTTGCTGTTTTCATTTAAACCCAGTTAAATCAGCCACCAGCCCAAACTGGTGCTTTAAAACTACAGTCACAACTGAAGAGACAGGAAAATGGGCTTTAGAGCCCATTGTATAGAGATGTCCTCAAAATGGAGAATTTGGCCATGACAGTCTCTGTCTTGCTATGGTCCCGGGAATACTGAATGGACATGATATGGTCACGGTACTGCCCCAGTCTGTCCTCTCTTTGGCTGTCACAAATGCCAAGAAGTGTCAGGATCACAGGGAACCTGGGACAGGTCTGGGATGACAAGTACAATCAGGATGGAGAGATTTGGCCCATTACAGCTAGGGTGAGCCATTGACTTCCCTTTAAATCATGATCTTGCTTTCTGCTTGGTGCTAATACTTTGTCATCACGTGCCAACAGCTCAAGATCTTTTTCCATTCTAATTCTTCCCCGTAAGATTCAAATATTTCACTGTGTCTAGGTGGAAAAACCATTTCATGTTACACTTAGGTTGCTGGTCAAACCACTTCAGGTTGCTTGTGAAAAATGCCAGCTTGTCTTCCTTAAAAAAAGAGACAGACAAATCAATAAAGTGTGGTATTTCATTTTGTCTAGCATAATGGGAAAGTAAATTAGTCAATAACAGGATCTTCTAGGTAAACCATTCTAACTCTGTTGGTTTCACACAACTTTTGGGATAAGCGTGCTTAATATCTTTATGTGGAATGCCTACAATTTGTTATAATTTTATACTCTTTTCCCTCTGAGGGCAACAGAACCTTGGCAATGCTTTGGAAATGGGATTAGAAGAGAGGCTTGAAAGGTTTAAAAATCTTTTTCACAGTGAAGCACTGTAAAGCTGTCATCAGAGTAAATTTCTATAAAGGAATTACCCTAGATTTTTACTGCTGTAAATGAAAAGCGTAGCCCAATGAAAGAGAGTCCAGGGTTTGGCTTGATGTGGGTAATCTATAATCTTACAGAAGTTGGCAAATGTGAACTGTTCACAGTAAGCAAATGTTTTCACAATTGAGAAAATGCATGTGTCATAGGAGATATTTCTTCACAGGAACAAGAAGATTTTATTGCTCATTTACGTCTAACTTGCACAAAATGTTTCAAAAACATCTTGCTAGAAAATGTAAATATATAAAAACACAGATTTTAAATACTGTGTGTTAGTTTTGTCTTAACTTTTGTTTTTGGTGAGACATTTGTTGATAGTACAGCTGATATTTTGTATATTAGTTTTTTTAGGAAAAACAAGTGTGAAGTAGTAAACATCTCTGTGCATGATAATACAAACAAGACACATAATTTTGTATCTGACAATTTGTGCAAGCAGTTAAGTCACGCAGGGCTCTGGTCAGCTGAAGAACATACTACCACCACACTCAAATGAAAAATCTTGCAGAGGTTTGAAAGAGTTTCACTCGGTGAATTACTCCATTAAAAAATAAATAAATAAATTATTGTAATACGTCATTTTACTCTGCTGTACGTTACTAAACCAAATTCGACAGAGTCAAAACCTGCTCGGAGGCATTGTTGCTTAGCACTTTGAATAGCTGTGTGGATTAATGCAAAAAAAAAAGCTACAGTGGTGCTGGAACTAAGGAGTACTCGAACAAAAGATGGTTTAAAGCAGTTAGTTTTTACTTTGAACATTGATTTTCCCAAGGACATGTTGTGCGTCAACATCTAAACCTTGGTTATCTGAGTTCCTTTCTTTTCACTGTGGCAGTGAAGTCTGTCATATGCCCAGAAGCTAGTGTAGTGACCCTTAAAAACAGCTTTACTCCCTAAGAACTCAGTGTTATGAAAGGCTGAGGAAAATACACTTGTAAGAATTTCACAAGAAAACTTAGTTCTTTCTGCAAATAGTTACTTGCACCTGTGGCTGTAAAAGCCAATCTTCTTCAAGTTAAACTGTATCTCTACGACATCACAAAACAATTTGTATCGCATACCTTTTTTTACTGTGTTGGCTTCTCTGGATTGTAAAATGCAGTGGGGATGCAACTCATATTCCTCTATCCTTTATCCAGCTTGCTATCCCACTACTATTGACGTACAAAATTGTATTTTTGTGGTTAGGATCATTAATCAAATTTACATGGTTGGGGATGAAGTCAATAAGTAAGAATATTTATGACACCAAGAATACAATGTATTATCTATCTTATTTATATTGCCAATTCTTTGGTCAGGAACTGGTCTCACCTTTGTTCTGTAGTGCCCAGCTTGGTTCTGCGTGTCTTCACACATAGACTCTCGTGTTTTGTGCATTCTGACTTCGCCAAGATCCCGACCATACTGGAGAAATACAAGAAACCTCTTAAGGATCTCTGTGACGTATCCCTCCATAGAGCAAGGAAAAAAAAATCAGTGTCCAAAGCCTAAGTTAATTTCCATGACCTCATCCATACTCTGCAGCTTAACATTAAATGCTTAACATTAATAATATTGAACTGTGCTTCAGATGAGAATTATTTGGCTCTTCAGAAGGGAACTTCTCAGGCTTCAGCCCTCCAATGGGTAGTCATGGTACACTGAGTCATCCAAAAATACTCCCCAATTCTAATGAAAAAATCATCTGAGCTGTGTAAATGTTTAACTTCACTAGAAGGTCTGCAGGGTACATTGCTTAATGCAAATTGTAAATAATTGGACAATCCATTCAGTTTTAATTCAGGCTGAATATGCCTGCTTGATTTCTGCTGGCATCCCAGGATTTCATTTTTTCCCACAAGCTTATTTTGAAGACAAAATAATATCACTTTCTAATATACTGGAATAATCCTGAGAAAAGCAATGAGCCTGGTTGTGTAATGTGATTAGAGACATGTGGAATTGGGTAAAATATCATCTCAAATAAAATAAAAATCCAAACATTCTTTTAAAGCCATTTTACATTTTTTTAAATAACCATTTGTTATCACATCTTATCTAAAACTATTAAAGAAAAGGAAATATGCTCAATTTGAGTGAAAATTAAATTTATCAAAGCTGAAAAATTCCCTACTGACTCAGTACAAGATTTCAAACAGTTAATTACATTCTTTTAAACAGTTTTTAAATTCAACAACTTTTAGCAGTGAGTGGAATAGTCCCTATTTTCTTTAATTACCCATCACAGAGGAAAGATGTAAGTAACGTAGTCTCCTTAGTGCTTCAAATAAGCAATCAACATTTCTATTGCACTGAGAAAGTTAGAGGAAGTTTCATTGTGAGGCACAGGGCAAGAGTGGGTATTTCTAAAACAGAAGTGTAACATCTATCAAAGAAAGCTGCTTTTTCACTATGAGGAGGAAATTACTCTTTTGGACTTTTTAGTAAGATCAGATGAGAGGTGACATACCTTGAATACCTTAGGAGTCTCACCACTACAGCCATGAAGGTTCTCAAGCAGGAGTCCCCCTGGTCAATATCTCTACTCTTTTCCTTGTTTTTTTCATATGTGAAATCTCAGTACTCTCAGGCACATGGTGTGACTTTTGGGGATGGTCCTGTGCAGAATTTGGACTCCATGATCCTTGTGGGCTACTTCCAGCATATTCGGTTATTTTGTAATTCTGTGATCCCTGATCTTGTATTAAAACATTCCTTCCATGACTATTTAGACTGCCATAGAGTTTATCACATTAACAAACCCCAAAGCTTCAGGAAGTTAATAATGTCTGTGGGCTGTCTATGGTTTCTGTGGTCTCGAGTGGTCTCTTCAACCATCACAGAATGACAGAATGATTACTAGTGAACTGGGACATGGGACATAGGAGGTTTTTCAGCCACTCACGCATTTTACTGGCTGGGAGTAGCAAGAACTCATGACCAAAACTTCAGCAGGACTTGAATCACACACATCAGAGCAGTTACCTTTTTTAAAATGCTCTTATTGCCTGGTTGGCATTTCTGGTTTTAGCAGGCAATTTTTAATTTATCTTCAATTTGCATCTACTAGTTTTAAAAGTTTAAGTTTAAAACCTCTGTTTTCAGAGCACCAGGCTAAAATAATACATGTGACTGGAGCCCTTTTTTTCAGGTGTAAGAGCTTAGGGCTGAAAACCTTAGAAATTAAAATGTAGGAAGACACAGGTAAGAGATCTTTGTGCTGTGTGATTGCTTTGCTGTTCTGGGGTCCACTACTCTGTAAGCAAGCAGATTGTTTGATCTCTGCCTGTTCCATTCCTTAATTACTCACTCTTAAATCAAAGTCAATTTTCACACTGTCTTTGATGAAATAGCCACTGATAGACTGTTGGCTTGTAGTTTTGTTGACATGCATTTTTAAAAGCCACCTGAGACTGTAGCACAACAGGTAAAATACACAGCTGCTTGACTTGAGAAAAGTAAGTTATTATGATGCTGGTACTCAAGTTTTATTTCTACAAGTATCAGGAATAATTCAGAATGTAAGACTAATTGGTGAAAAGATGAAGTAAATAGGAATAGAACAACTTTCATTACTAATCTTTTTAAGACCAGCTGCTTAAATTTTCAGTCAATATATAAAGGCTGGATATAGTTGGTTTGTAAGCCACAAACAGGAATAAAAACAACAAAAATCTCCCCATGGCAAACAAATTGTTTATAACCAGGTTTTTAAGTTTTTTGCAATTTTCAATTTATAGTAAAAATCCCCCCTTAAAATTACTTAGGAAAACTGATGCTATTCACAGCTCTATTCCACGTAGATATACTCCAAACAAATTTTCATTTTCATTTGCTGGATAGCTGCCACATTGATCTACATTGTGTACTTGATGAAAAATGAAATCAAAATTATTTTGAGTCTGCTTAATCATATCTTTAGGATATGATTATTGAAAGAGATATCTAAAAGTATATATATTCTCTTCTCAAAATTTCTAGAGTGACAATTACACCAATGCAATGGTTCAATTCAAATGCAGAATAAAGTTGCTCCACTATGATTGTAAAAAACTAAATTTCCAAGTTTTTTATTGCTAAGAAAAATGCTAAATTGAAATACGTGATTGTAGTAAAATCAATAGGTTGAAAAACATATTAAATTTTCCTTTCATTTCTATGTTAAAATGAAGAAATTACCTAAGGTGATTGTAGTGGTTTGGTCCAAAATACTCATAACTGTTTACCTTCTGTGAGATAAGAATTAGGAGAAATGCAAAGCAGGCACCAAACTTGAAAGAATATAAAGAAATATATTGACAGACCTAAAAGAGGGAAAAAGAAAAAAAAAAAAAATCATACCACAACTTTAGAACTCTTCTCCTCCCCCCACCTTCCTCCCTTCTCCCACTGACAATGTAAAAAGACAACCCTTGAGATGTTCAGTCTGTTTACTACTTCCATAATAACCTTGTTCAGTCCATTTAGGAAGAGGAGTCTCTCTTGCCCATGCTATGAAAACATTATCGCAATGAGACAGCCACCCAGGTTGGTTCTCTGCTCGCGTGTGAGTCCCTTCCCTGACTTGCAGCTTTTCCCACAACTGCTTTCGAGAGTCCACTTTTGAATTACTGGGGTACAATTTTAAGGTTGAGCCGTTCAGAAGCAAAAGTTCTCTTCACCCATCTCTGGGAGCATTTAATCTCTAAGAATAGAGGCCCTTCTCCTTCCCTGGGAGCAAAGGGTCCTCCTCATCTTCATCTCTAGCACTGTCTCTGGGAACATCTCTAGAAACTGAGGTTTTCTCCTTTTCCGTTTGGAGCAAAAGTCCTCATTGCTTCCATCTCTCCCTGTTCAAACTTCTCATGAAATTACAGCTGCTTCAGCATCTGCCTATCTCAGTGCAGGTGCTTTTGCTCACAAGTTGAACGCTCCACCCCCCATGCCTTCAAGAAATTACAATGGGTACTCGGATGCATCATAGATTTGCAACAGAATTTCAGCTTTTAGCATCTCCTCTTTCTTCTCCCTCATGTTTTCAGCTCTTCACAGCAATAAAAGGGTTAATCTCACCCGGGCCTTGCAGCTGGAATGTCGCTTATCGCTGTTGGTCACATGATCTTTGCCGGACAGCGGTGCAGCTTCAGCTGAATCTTGGCTGCACTGGAGAGGGGGAGCTGGGTTGCTCCGGCTGCCCACAGCAGGGATGTGGGGGGGGTTCCGCGGGTGGAACAGGGCCCATCTGCTCCAGGATGGCCATGGCCTGGCCCAGCCTGGCCCAAGCAGGGCCTGGGCCGGGCCCGCTGGCCCCCACACGGGCCCCGCAGCCACCTGTGCCAGCACTGGAAACCAGACAGAGAGCTGTGGGGGGGGTTGTCTATTCTTAAGTGTGCATCACAGAGGCGGTCACAATTTTAAGTAGCTTAAAAAATTGTCCATATTCAAACTGGCCATCTGATATGTTCTGTTAGGTCACAGAGGAAGCTGTAAGCATCCCTTTGCAAGAACATCACTTCCGGCACTATGCTTGCTACTCCATGACAGTGATCTAAGTGGTTTTGTTGTATAATATTATTTAAAACTTTATCAGGTCTCTCTACAATAGTTTCCATGATGAATATCTGGTAGGAAGACTTCACTGAAATAGATGTACATTAAAGCATTTTTAAATTAGCCCAGCTTGTCAGCTGTTATCCACAAGAAGAGCATTCTCATTAAGCAAAGTAGAATATCAGTTTTAGGGAAATAAATTGGCTTCTGACATCGAAAGATACAGGTACATCTCAATTTGTGTCAATATGGACTTTCATCTGAATTTAATAGCTCATGTTACGCAAAACATTTATATCTAATGAGTGCTTCATAGAAAAGGATAAAAGATTCCCTTTTGTTTTCTTCTTTAACATCTTTCATTTTCCACTATCTTCTCTGGTGCAGAGATATTAATATATTCTGGTTTTCCAACCCCAGAACATGAAGGAATTGAAAGGATCTCAATGTGATTAAAATCACAGAATCACTGAGTCACACAATATCCTAAGTTGGAAGGGACCCGCAAGAATCATCAAAGTACAGCTCCTGGCCCTGCACAGGACAGCCCCAAAAATCACACCATATGCCTGAAAGCATTGTCCAAGTGTTTCTTGAACTCAGGCAGGCTTAGTGCTGTGATCAGTGCCTTAATCATTTAGCCTTGCAATTTCACTGAGTCACATACTTTTAGCACTGCTGTAGGGATTTCGTAGTTACTGTCAGAACAATGTCAAATATAGACCTTTATTCATATGACTTCTATACAGAGATTGAAGCTAGGCACAAAAGGACAAACTATGATTTTCAGGAATTCTTGTTGCATGACATTGTTGCAAACTTCATGGAACAGCAAAAAACCCCAAACCAAAAAAAAAAAGAAGTCAGGAGGAAGGTAATTGCAAAATATCAGGCTCTTCCACCATGACCAACAGCCCCTAAGGAGACTGAAAGGAGTTACACAAAAATAACCACCAGCTGGTTAAATCCTTGATGGATGTTTTCGCAACCAATTACAGCGCTGGAATACAGCACGGCTGAGGAATGAAGATCAGATAGCGAAAAGGACTTTCATCATGCAGATGACACTGGATTTAGATGATAGATTAATTAATCTAAGAAAAGACATAATAATATTAAAGCTGCCACAAGGGGGGAGATCTCTTGTGAGAGATACGGAACATGAACATATTGTGCAGTTGCTTTATGAAATACTTTTGGCAAAATATCAGTAGCAAAATCTTAAGCATGAAAAAAAAGGGTATTGAGAAATACCTGTAGATTTAAAAATATGTCAACTGAGCTGAAAGTGGATGGAATGGGACTGATATGAGAACTCATACTGCAGGCTGCAGTACTAGTGCTCTAGAGATATTTAGAAGCTTGGAGTAATGTATTCAGGTTTCCTTTAACACCCTTAGAGTATTTGCATTTTGGGATAGACTGAATTTCATGTGGAAACTGCCCCTGTAGTGATGACATTCTTCCTCTGATGTTGAAAACTTCCTGGCATCCAGAAGACTGATCTAGAGGCTTGCCTACAGTTTTTATTCCACCAGAAATGCCTTTCTGCAGCGCACTTTAGCTGACTGTCCCCACTCACCATGCAGTGGTTCACAGCATGGTGTTTTCTAAGATATCACGGATTGGGTTCATTCCGTATGCTTTCCAGGAACACACCAGCCACCAAGGCACATTCTTTCCCTGAGACCACACCAGATTTTGCCCAATGTTAAAAATCAACTAAACAAAAACCCCCACCTTCCCATCCTGAAATCAACACTGCTTTCTATTGTAATATAGTCTAAATTTTCTGCATAATGAGATAGTCAACACTGACCTCAGAAAAGATTCATGGAAGTATGATGTGTACTGGATACAACTTTGAATTAATCTCATGAGGCCTTTTCATATGCTGGGTAATGGGCTAGACATAAGACAGCAGAAATGAGGAGGGGTAATCAGCTTTCCCTCCTCTTCCCACTGATTCAGTTTCTGAGCTTTCATATTTACATAATGTCATTTGACAAGCTCAGAGCAAGAGTTTAGAGCCCACTTTGTCAATAGAAACTCTCAAAATGCAAAATCATACTGTTTTGTTGTCTGTACTGTTGCTGGTATGGGCATCAAGCTTTTCACTGAGATGTGGAGCCATTAAGGTTGGAAAAGACCTCCAAGATCATTGAGTCCAAACATTAAGCCAGCATTGCCAAGTCCACCACATCCAAAAGCCTTTTAAACATGTCCAAGGATGGTAAACTCAGCCACTTCCCTGACCACTCTTCCTCTGAAAAAGTTTTCCTAATATCCAGTCTAAAGTTCCTTTGGTGCAAGTTGAGGCCATTTCCACTGGTCCAGTCGCTTGGTACCTGGGAGAAGAGGCCAACCCCACCTTGCCGCAGACTGCTTTCAGGTATTTGTAGAGAGCAGCAAGGTCCCCTCTCAGCCTCCTTTTCTCCAGGCTAAACAACCCCAGTTCCCTCAGCTGCTCCTCATAGGACGGGTGCTCCAGACTCTTCACCAGGTCCGTTGTCCTGCCCTGGACACACCCCAAAAACCTCAATGTCTTTCTTGAACTGAGGGACTGAAAACAGGATTAGACCTGCAGCTTCACCAGTGCTGAGTATAGGGAAAAACCCTGGAGAATGTGGGTATAGATCCTGCTACCTCTCTCATGCTAAATGAGTGCTCTACCTTTGAGCTAATCCCCCTCATTCTTAATAGTCTGTGACTGCTGACAGTGTACAAGCAAAAGGCAATCCTGCTCTCTGTATCCATAATTGTTACCTCTTCCAGGTACAATCGTGATACTAAGGTGATTGCAGATACTTCATTCCATGTGAGAGAATTAAGTGTCCACACTCCCTTAAAAGATCTTTGTATTTAATTGCAAAGGTGGTATTATTGAAAATAAAATGCATGCTGAATGATCCACAGCACTTGATCAGTGTAAAGATCCCACAGCTGTCCATATTTACCCTTCAGGATGAAGCTCTGGAAGAGCCCCTTCTTCACAGGAAGGATATAATAGCTCATAAAACATGTTTGTCAGGTGTCAGCCTATTATATAGTCATTTGATGGCTCTTTTCTCCTACACAGACCTGTCATATTATTTAATATTGTGTCTCCACAAGGTGGTAGAAGTGGGTAATTAATTCCACAGCATGTAATATTCATAGTTTGATTGCTTTCCATTTTACTCTGGTGATGAAAAGATAGCTCTGTCCTTTATTTTATGGATTTTTCTAAATATGCCAAATTTTCTTGTAAATCTCTTATTAATGACCAGAATTTCATTTATCTCTCTTACTGTAAACAGTTTTTCCATTTAATTAATCTCATCACTGTTTCCTCAGCTCCCTTTAATGTTGACTTTCCTAGGGTTCTTTTATTTGTTGTTCAACTGTACTGGCAAAGCATGATACCTGATGGCTTGAAGCCAAGGTCAAGTAGCTTGGAATGGATGAATCAAACTCTTTATGGGTAGATCTTAAATGAAATACTGAGTGGTGAAGCCATCAAAAGGGAGACCAGGCCAAAATTGTCAACGGGAATGACTCATTCTATAATGTACACTTCAGAATATTCCATGCTGTTGCAAACTGTCACAGTAAAACAGTGGAAGAAAAACACTTCTTGTTGTTTCCTCTGTGCTGCTGAGATTTTAATGGGCATCTGAATTCTAACTGTTTAGTGGGAGGACATCTTTCGCTCCATGTGTTCCAGCTTCCTCACTTATGAGCTTGATCATTACTCTCCATAAATGCATAGACTATTTTTGTGTACCATTATCATATATTTTCAGTCTGTTTAGATAAACTTTTGATATATATACTGAGATCACTATTATAGGATTTAATTAAATTAAAAGAAAACACTTATATGGATGGCAGTGTTACATTTGTAATTTCAAGTCTTTTCTCACATCAATTTTAATCTATTTTAACTCTTCTTTGGAGTTATGATTTATATGTTTGATAAGGGTAGAATACAGTATATTTTTACAGATGAAATATTCATTTTTTGGCTGCATATCAAATCTGGATATTTAATTTAGGAGTTATACATTCAGGGCTTGCCATCAAGATAAGCTTTTTTATTACACGGCTTCTAAAGTTAAATTTTTTATATATATCCAAAGGTTTTCAATAAATAGGGCCAAATTAAGACTGTCAATTTATAGTTGTGGAAAATTCAAGTCATTGTGCACTTCTAAACTAAAGAAATATGAATCCAGATTGCCAGTACTCTTGAAGTCTAACCTATGATCAGATACCAATCTTGTTCAATCTGTCTGCTTTATCTGTTGAGACAAATAATTAATGAACAGAAAGAAGGTATTTCAAGTACTGCTGAACAAAGAGTTTCTAAGATGAAGAAAATATTTCACTTTTTGCAATAACCTTCACATGATATTCAGCAAAACCCCCATAATTAGCTAAACATCTTTACCCTTTCTAAAGTTTGAGAAAAAACCCTGATAGTCAGCAGAGCCACAGAACATTAGCTTCAAGAAAATAATAAAAAAATACACTATTTTCTATTCAGATCAGGAGCTTGTAAGTGCAGGTTACAAGTATATACAGCTTTGTGACACAGAAAATAAATATTTGAAAAGTTAAGCACATCTGCCAGGTTGTAAGTACTGTCTAGGCTCTTTTTCATGCAAACCATCTCAGAAATCCTGAATGAAAAAATGTTGTTTAACATTAAAGATCAATTAAAAGGAATAATTTTGCACACCTTAGTCCCTTTTCAGATTGAAAGGAAAACCATTTAATCTGGAACAGAATATATTTCTCTAATGAAGATGCCAGTGGAATGAATGAGCATTCAATGAAGCAAGTTCTGTTCATCTAAATTTTTAAAACATCATTCCTGAATGCTCAGCCTCTTGCAAAAGGACCTGTTGAGTGAAGTTAGTGGTGTTGTGTGGGTCACAGGTTCTCATTTATCTATGTAGCTGGTCTATATCTTAATGTATGAGTTCAGGGAATGGGAATCAAAACTTCTGCAAATTCTTCTGCTCTGTTCACCATAATCAGTGTCTCAGTTTCTTTGATATTTTAAACTTTGCCAGAGATTTGTACATGAGTGGTCAATTTTTAGAACCTGGAGCATCTATCTTAACCAAGGTTCTAAGACTTACCCAAATAAAAGTACAGAATAAATGCAAAGCTCTTCCATAGGCCCATTAAACAATATTTAAAAATTACTCTAAATTCCAGGTGAGTAATGCACTGTCTTGGTTTTGAAAGACAGGTGTCTGCTAAGGTAGGCAGAAGCCTCCCTTGAAATGGCAGATGTAACCCCTTTCCCTCCGCGTTATTATAATTTTGAAAATCAAGGGCCTTTAGGCAAAGATGTGGGAAATAGGAATAACAGTTCTTTACTATTATATATATAACCAGTCAAACAAACAACAATAACCATGGCAGTACCAGCAAACAATCACAAACCCAGTGCCAGCCTTCTCGGCTGTCGGGCCCTTTCCCCTCGGGTGCAGTTCCGCTCGCAGCCGGCAGGGGCGCTGGCGGCTCCCGGTGAGCAGGGCAGGTGCGATGGTTCCCCCGCGGCTGCAGGGGGCGCTCCGGAGCGAGCTCGGGGAGCACGCGGCACCCGTGCCCTGGGATCCCGGGGAGCGATGGAACAAAGGCTTCACAAACCCCTGGGCAACCGATCCCGGACTCTCAGGAACAGCAGGCTGGAACGGCAGGCTGGAACGGCAGGCTAGAGCGGCAGGGATGAGCACAAATCGCGGGTGGCAGACGCGATGTATCCAAGCGGGGAACCCCCCGCAGGTCTGGGCAGGCAGGTCGAGCACAGCTACAACGCAGCGAAGGCTCGAAGCAGCAGCGGGGCAGGGCGGCCACAGCCCGGCCTCCAGCAGGGCAGGGAAAGTGGCTTTGGGATCCTGGCGTTGTTTCCAGCAGAAAGCAAAACGGCCAAAAAGAGGAACCAGCAGCTCCTTTCTCTGCAGCTTCTCTCTCCGGATGCTGAGAGCGAACTGATCCCACACCCAGGTGAAACAAAAGGGTAGCCAGGTCTTTTGTTTGCTCTCAGGCACCCAGTGATTTATCGTCTTAGTAACAGAATGGGGGAAAATTCCTTTAACAGGAAAAAAACCTAGACCTCTTAAAACCCCAACATGCACCTTCACTCATAATGACCAAAGAATAATTTCATCTTGGAGGCTGTGTGGCAGGACATCCCCTCTCTCTCATGACTGGGGCATTTGGAAGAGATAACTCGGGCGAGACTAATAGCCCAGCAAAGGGTCAGAGAGCCCAGCAAGAGGTCTCCCCCAGGCACCTGAGAGTCTGAAACTACAGCCCCAGTACACATCTTGGTATGAGAGCAGAAGTGGAAGGAGATAAAAGAAAAGAAACATCGGTGACCAAAAGACATGGTTCTTTTGCCTATAAAAGTCCACACAAATTATCACAGAGCAGAAGTCTCTTGCACACTCCTTGAGAATGTGTGAGCGGATTTCTCCCTGGAGCTTGGACACAGCTCCAAGTCACTTTCCCAAGAATTGAGAGAGAGGATTTTTTGATGTGTACTCCATCAATATTGGATGGTAAGAAACATTGGATCCTAAGTTATTTCTTAGCTAGCTGTAAATTTAATGGTACCTTTAACTCCACGTGTATAATACTAGTATTCCCTTTTGCCTTATCCCTGTGTAGTAATAGTCTGGTTTAAGTCTTATGTCTGTTAGTTTTGTGTCTGTTAATATATAATTCATTTTGTAATAGACCGAATCAACCATCATTGAAGAACTTGCAAATGAGCCTGGGTCTTGGGGTGCTGGCCACTTCAATAACACGACTGCCTGCTGCCGGAGGCCTGAGGAAAAGGCAAGAGCTGATTTAAACCTACATCATCCATTCATAACAGGCTGTGAGGAAAGTAAGATCACAGGCTGCCTAGTTATAAATACCAGGAAAGACTCAGAAACATCTATCTTGACTACTGCAGTTACAGACTCCTAACAGTAACATTTGCAACGACAATGAAATACTGCTCATTTGCAGTAAGGGATTTAATAAGTACTTCTTACCATGATTGAAGAATGGTTTGTACCAGATAGTGAACTTGTTTTATCTTTTAGAAAACTTAAAAACTGAATAATGAGAGGATTGCACATAAATGTAATTATTTTAATCCCACAGAGATGTTTTTTACGTTACTGTGTGGGCAAGAACAGGAGGGCTGAAATTGGTCTTTGGGTAGATGATGGAATAAAATAAGTATTTCATAATGGGAGTAACATGACAAACTTGTGATAGTATCATGTGAAAACTCAGATTCAAGTAGATGTGTCGTATGCTTCCTTCACTAGTTTTGGCCTTCAAAAGAAGTCAAAAATTTTTACAGTCTTCACCAGTCTCTAAAACTTTTCAGTCAAAATGTCCCTGTAGAACACTTTGTAAAAAAAGTACGCTCCAGTTAGATGGATTAGTGTTCTGGTTTGGGCTGGGACAGAGTTCATTTTCTTCTTAGTAGCTGGTACAGTGTTGTGTTTTGGATTAATACGAGAATAATGCTGATAACACATTAATGCTTCAGCTGTTGCCTAGAGTTTGCCTGAAGTCAAAGGCTTTTCAAGTGCCTCCTGCACTTCCAGTGAGGACCTGCATAAAAAGATGCAAGGAAGCATGGCCAGGGCACGTGACCTGAACTGGCTAAAGGAATTTTCCATACCACAGCAAGTTGTGCCAAGTATGTAAATTGGGGGAGTTATCTGGAAAAGGATTGAAGAAGTGATGGGCAGATGGGAATGAAGAAGTATTGGTCAGTGGATGGTGAGCCAATTGTGTTGTGCATCACTTGTTTCTCTTGGGTTCTGTTATTCTCTCTTCCTCTCCTTGCAATTATAATTATTATAATTACTATTAGCAAATACACAACAACAACAACAATAATATTAACAACAATAATTAGTTTCTGTTATTAAATTGTTCTGGTCTCAACTAGCAAGGATTACCTTCTCTTTCTGATTCTACTCCCCAGTGTCCCCAGGTGGGGGAATGAGTGAACAGCTGCATGGTACTTAATTGCCAGCTGGGGTTAAACCACAGCAATTACTTAGGGCATAGAGTTTTGAAGAATGTTCTTGTGGAAGAGAAATGTCCTTAATTTCCAATTTATACTATGGGATGTTTAGCAGCTGAGTTATATTGAACCATGGCTGATTTTCCATTCTAAAGAACTATCACTGAATAAAATCAGCTGATCACTAAGAGCAGTTTTGGTGACCTTTTATGAACTACAGGCATGAAATTCCTTCATCAGTGTCATACCATTATATTTGTTCACACACTGCTCTGAAGACAGTGTACTTTTTGACCACACAAACTGTAAAAATTGAAAAAATGTTCTCTATTCCAAAGACAATACAAAATTGTAAAAAAAGGAGACATATAAGTACATAATGTAAATAAAAACTTCCATTCTCATCTCAAATATTTTTCCTATTTAATGGCCTATAAAGGAAGGATGAAGTATTAGAGAATCTTCTAGAAAAAATCAGCGTAAACATCCCCATTTTTAGTGGTTGTTCAATGCACTGGGAATTTTGCAGCGAGGTGCAGATATATTTTGCAGAGGGCTGTTTGTGAGCCCTTGGCTATAGCACATGCTCAGTGTGCATTGTTGCCTCCCAGTTTGAACACAGGCAGTCCTGTAGTGTGTCATGTATAGAATAAGGAAGAACCTGGCTGCTAGGGAATTCAATTTATCTCCATTAACTTTGTTATAGTGCCTGCCATAAAGATGTTTGCTCACTTGAATATAGTTGGAGAAGACAAACAAGTGAAATGCTTGGGTGTTCCTGTGAGGCCAAACTGGACTTCCAGGAAAACAGTGAACACCAGCAGAGATCGGAGAGCGCAGCACTTGCTTCATGGCAGCAGCGATTTCTCGAGCTGCAGAATTCTTACCAGTTTTCAGAGATCAAAATTTGTCTGATGGGAACAAGCAGGCCTTTACAGTTACAAAGTATTCATTTATTTGACAATGAACTTTGAAACCTGTGGTTTTTTTCACGACTAAGAATTGTCACCTGCCACTAGGGATGCCCTTGCTGAAGGTCACTAAGAAGTGACAATAATTACTGGCCAAAGTAAATCATCAGCCTGCTTTTAAGAATATTCCCTTCAACATATGAAGAAACCAAGTAATTCACAGGGCTCTGTGTGAAGATATTCCTACACTGAAATGTCACCTAATAATTTAAATGAGTGATAACATTTTATTTACTACATTGGGTCAAAACCACTTGCCTTTGGTCAATGATAAATTGGTCAGTCCTACACACAGGGAAAGTATCTCACATTTTAAAACAAGCTATACCGTACATCTGGCAAATCTATGGGTTCACAACATCAAAGAATAATACTGAAAATGTCATCATTTTCTCATCAGGTTTTCTCTATTTTCTGCCCATTAAAAATCTATTGTGACACACTGAAAGCTATATGGTAGCTGAATCCAATAAACTATTCAATTTTTTTTACTACAATACTGTGACTCTGGGAAGAAAAGCCTGAGAAATCTAATTTAAATTGTCACTGGTTTTATTGAAGAGCAAAACCTCGTGTTTTTCTGCTGTCTGATAATGGCATGAGCCTGTATTTTCAATAAATTTTGGACTACAAAAAAACCCTCACACAAATACTTGAGGAAATAATGGAGCCAAAACTGAGCAAAACTTTTCTTTACATACACGCTAAAAATTCACCAGGCAAAATGTCTTTTTCATTTCAGCTGATGAAAACAGTACTTTTTTCAGTTTTTTCTTCTTCCAAAACTTTGGTTACTCTCTGAAATTCTTAAGAAAAATTTCTTAAGTTTTGATGTAGCATTCACTGTGGGTGATTAAAAGTAGCTCTTTTTTTGTTGTTTGAGGTTTCTGCTATCCATATACGATGCTTTATCTGCAGCCAATTTCAACTGTGAGAATACATTTTCTGGAAAGAATATGCAACATAATACTACCAATTTTTAATTGGAATCATAGAATAGCCACAAGGATCACTGAAGTCTGAGTCCTGGCCCTGGACAAGACAACCCCAAGAACCACACCACGGGCCTGAGAGCATTGACCAAACACTTCTTGAACTTTGTCAGGCTTGGTGCTGTGACCCCTTCCCTGTAGACCCTGTTCCAGTGCCCAACTGTTGCGGTGGCTATGTCCACTTTACATCCCCCAAGTTGCCTTAAAAGTGGTCTCTCCTTACAACACGGTGCTAGAAAGCTCTTCCTTTGTCTAGATTCTGCTGGTCACTGGCCCTCTCCCCCTCCCATCCCTTTTCCCATTGGCCCCTGTTGTGTCATTCAACCTTGCCTCTGCCCCCTAGCCCTCAGACTATTGGTTTTGGATGCTCTGCCCGCCTTTGGGAGTTTTTGGGATAAAACTGGTGCAGGCTTTTGGTTTGGTTGTTCTTTCTTGCCTCTGTTCCCTTGGGGGTGTTGCCATTAAATGCCTCAGAATTGCATGCAGAGAGCCCCTCTCGCCTCTCTGTCTCCGGTTTGTGCACAGACTGTGTGTGAGCGGCTGTTCACAGCCACCTGCGAAGGTGAGATTGTGTGCACGTGTGGGTGCTGGGATGATTTACCAAAATATGAATATCGATCTAATATCGATATCCAACTGAGATGGACAAAACTCTCTAACAGTTTAGAGTTAGAAAGTGTATGTTTTATTTGGTGCCAGGCTCTGCATGGGATAGCTCCCTAAGACGCAGGCCCTGATCCAAGCAAACACAAAGCTTTTTATTTACAAAAATTATGAATATCCAAAATACAAATGCATATTCATAACATTAACACTTCCCATTCTCTGCTTTGTATGGAAATGAGCTTACATGTCATTAAGCATGTGTAGTGTGTGTCCTGAATTGAGTCGGTGATCTTGAATTGGGTCAGTGGTCCCAAAAAAGATGAAGTAACTCATCTTCCTCATTTTGACCTTTTTGCTTCTCTGAACTTTAACAATCCTAATTACTTTAGTAACCTGTAAGTTTCTTCTTGCATGACTTTTGGACGGGTTCCCACAAAGGGAGGAAATTGGTAATTGTCCTTGTTCCCTACACCAACTTATCAATGTTTCTACTCCTCATTCTAAGCACAGCTAATCAAACATGCAAATGACAGATCATCAGTTATTTGGCAATCAGTTACTAACATCTTAAAACCCATTTCAGGTCCAGCTCTCCTAACTATTTTAATTAACTCTTACTGGGCCCAAGTTCTTTCCTATTCCAACTAATCTCAACACAGCTAGCCTATAACTAAAATCTTCATGTTTCTTCTAAATCTGTGTTTCAGGGAGAGTGCCACCTAAGTGTGTCCACAAGAGACCCTGTAGGGACAAACGCGGCATCGATCCACCGAAGCCCTCTTCCATACCCAACCATCCTCAATGCACTTGCTTAATTGCCCGGTAGCCTAATATATGCTATATGCCTAACATAATTGTCCAATAGCCTTATGGTAATTAGGCTATTGTATTTCCAGGGTTAAAATTACATTTTCAAAAGGATGAAGGAACTGGGAGTTCTTCTGCATGGTGTCGAGGAATGGAAGGGGAGAATTTCTCTCTGCACCACTTCCCTGAAATCATAGTCGTGACTGTAAATACCCCTGTTTTGAGGCACTACACCTGATCTAACCTCCTCTCAACTCAAAACCCTCTCTTTGCCTTACAGATGCCTCAAGAACCCTCAGCCTTGCACACAGCAGAAAGTCACTCTTGCTTTCAACAAAACAACAGTTGGAGTAAATTAGGCCTAGTTGAAAAGTGTTAGGATATGGCCTTTAGTTATCCCCAAAGGACAAGAGAGTAACAAGAGAGGATCACCCCAAGCTTAAGTGACCCATGCACAAAATCAAAGCTGAATAACAATACGCCTTTCAACAAGTGAAACAAGTTGCACTGCAGCAGTGACCCAGTGCCATATCTGAAATGGTGGTAGAGTACAAAATATTCTGCAGGTTGCTGATGGAATCTGAAGAAAATCACTGTGATTTTGAAGCCACAAATATGGGGAATGAGAAGCTAGCCACACAGTGGAAAGAGATATGCAACACCTGTGCTGGAGTCCCTAAAGTAACTGAAATACTAGGAACAGAATAACCAGTTTAGTTACTGCCCCGATTGTGAGGACTACACTGGATGTCCATATCAGCTCCTGAATGCCAGCCAGTGCTGTGTGGGAATGGATTAAACAATGGAAAAAACGCAGATGGAAATATTTGGGTAACCCATCTGGGCCACCAAGGTCAAAAAAAGACATCATGACATACCAAATCTGTTTTGCTGTGCTTAGAGGACTGCTATGTGCTACATGTAGTGCCAGCATATGCCATCCACCCACAAACACTTCTGCTACCATGACTCTCACAACAGACTGTTGGAAAATGAATGGTGAGGAGATTTGCAGTAGGGCAGGTGTACAAAAATACACATACAACAACCTATAGGCAAGGCACTAGATGGCAAGCAATGTCTTCCACAAAAGACCTAATCTTGTCTCTGGTACACAACAGCACTGAGAATGATAAATGAGGTTCAAGTAACTTGACAATTGACTATGTGAATAATGCCACACTTGTAATGAGTAATTTTACTTGGAAAAATTATCATATTAGTGTCGTTAACAATCAGTTCAGATATTAAGATCTGGCGGATGTCTCAATGTGTATAAATAGTTTCACAAATGGCAGCGCATGGAACTAATCTGTATGGATATTTATGGGCATGTCAACAGAACAAAAAGTGGGCTGTGTAGCAGTTCACATGGGTTAGATCCAGTTTACAGTACTATTAACATATGGACTTTAGATAACTCAATAGGATGAGGGAGTAACTTAGTTTTAAGGATAGAAGAGTGTAAGCATCCTAATGCTTGTTTTGTAGTCTTTGAGACAAGCAGGTTGTGAGCACCAAGCAATGGTGACACTTTTTGGGCATTGCATGAATTTCAGTGAGACAACCAAAAATTTGATTTTGTCTATCAAATCGGATAACTGATAGTCATCAGGTTATCATCAGGAGAGGATCCAAAGAACTCCAAGCCTCAATAAGGTCTGTGCATAGCATGGCTAGAATCTAGCCTAACTTAGCCAACTTGTCTCCTAGACAGTGCCATCCCACTTGCAGAGCAGACAAGTACAATAATTTGTAAAATTGCATATATCTGTGGTTAAGTCATTTTTGTATCCAGTTCCAGTTAGACACTGCTTTATCATTTGTTTTTAAACCACAAAAAGAGGATTCCATATTTCCCAGGACATGGTTGCACCTGCTCACCAATCCATCCAACATTTAACCTCTTATCTCAGACCTGTCACGATTCTGCTTGTATCTCTTCAAAGACAACTGTAGTCTGTAAATATTTTGGCTTTGGTAGCAGTTGCTATATTAGGAGACCTAATAAAACTGGCTAGCAGCCTCTTCACATTATTGCCTGTTAGAAATTTCTTATCCTCTATTTCATTCTGGTTTTAGGCTTGCCCTGACAAGAGATACTGCATGCAATTCCAAATCCCTTCCCTTGTAAACCCTCCATTATCCTCGAGAGCTCAACCTCTACAACTCCAAAGCTCACTAGATGACTCCTTCCAAGCCTTATCCAAATTTCCATGTCCCTGTGCCTGAACACCCAAGAGCTTCAAGTTCTCCATGTTTCTGCAGTCCTTCAGTGCTCATTTTCATTCTTCACAATGTGGCCTGCTTTGTCATGGTCCTTATCTGGCTATTCTTGTTCAGTCTATCCCTCCTTTTTCTCCCTAAAGCATCTCTTCAGCTTGGCTGCTGCAGCCTAGTGAACCTCTGCATCCTTCTGCCTCTTCCCATAGGCTCTGACAATGGATCCAGATCTGACTGCTATTTAAAACACTAAACGTAGACATCATTTAATCCAAATCTACCCACATCTACTTTATTGTCTGGAAAAAATTACTTTGATGAAGGAGGAGAAATTAAAAAGGAAAAATTAGAAAAGGAAAAGTAAGCCAAACGACATACAAACAGTAGGTTTATATCTTCACAAGGGCTATTGAAGCACTGCTTTGCATTCTAGCTTTAGGAGAAACACAGTAATTCTGAAATTATTGTGGTATGCCTTTTCTGGAGGGAAAGAGGATGAGAACAAGCCTGTGCCCTCCAGAAAACTATGGCTGATAGAAATCAAGTTTACATTTGAATAGAGAACACTGAGGAATGAAGCAAATTCCTTTTTGTTTATGGTGAATACTTCAGATTTAAGGTTTCAGTTCACATTTGCTCAAAATGGAGCAAGAAAAATCACTAACAGAGTTTCTTTGGTCTCCTTTCCTTCAAAGAATAAAATAAAATGTGAATTGAATGAAAAGCTGGTCTTTGAAAGAGCTGTTTTTCTTTCAGAATAGCTAGAAAATTGTGACAGTATGCTAATCTGAATTATCAGTGGTAGGTGCCCAGGAATACATAAAATTGATCTCTTAAAGTCTTTCTAAACAGGGGACTTGAAAATGGAGAATGGTAATTAAGTCCCCATAGAACTGCTTTTATTAACTATAACTAATAATTTCAATTGAGGATTTGGCAGGAAATGCCTGCTTTAAGAATGAGTATCGCTTACTCGGTGGCACTCAGAAGTACAAGTAGATTTGTCAATGCAGTATTTTATTCCAGGACAATTGAGTCATCCACCGCATAGCCAATATATTTGCTAAGAGTTACGTAAGTGGCCTTGGAAAAAAATGGAATATCTAGGTCTTATGCATCTCAATGCAGGAAGCAGATTGTCATAACAACTTTGAAAATGCCATTCTTTCAGTCACAATTAATTTTAGCCCAGCACAGGCACTTCACAGAATTGAAAACCAGAAATTCAACAATAAAACTGAAGGTGATTGCTAAAAGGTGCAGGTTATGGACTCTTTCTACGTCTAGTTTGTGAATGTATGCTGCAACAGTCTTCACACTGGTCATGAAAGAACAAAAGCCAGAGACGACGGAAAATGAAGGCCATGAAAAAGTCTTATTCATTGTACATTGTGGAGAATTCGAATAGTGTATCTTCAAAGGTAAGCTGTCAATATTACAAGAGGGTCTCAACTAATTAACAGAAATTAATGGATTTAAAGCACATACTCAAGTGCTTTGCTGACTAGAAGCCTAAATAATGGTAACAAAATAATCCTGTGTATGAACTGCTTGCTTCTTTTTGAGTGAACAATTTCTTCTGTATCATTCAGAGACTTCATCACAGTAAATAATGCTTGGTTTTTGTGTGGTTGTCCCTGAGCAGCAAGGGCAGAGAGACCAGCCTGTGACCTAAAGACCTTACAGACTAACAACTTCCTCCATTTTAAAAATGAACAGTCATGAAGATCTTTTTGGTAAAGTGTGGATCAGTGTTAGTTTCTTTACATAGAAAGTGTATTTAATGTATATGTGTTACTTACAGAGCAGACAACCTGTACGATTACAACCATATAGGTAATACTAAAATTCCTTTGTATTTTTAAAAATTTTTGTTTCTCTTTTTCCCTCTAAATCATCTACTGTTTCATTACCTTTCCCTCACCCATATCATCTCAGTCTAGAGCCAGGTAATGTTCCTTAGGTTGAAATATGAGTTTCTGACAAGAATTTCTCAATGTAAAATCTCCTTTCCATATTGTCAAGACTCGGGGCAAATAAATTTTTCTCAGTTGGAGTGTTATCTGCTTTGGCTGAGAAGTGAGTTTTGAAAAAACAAGGTGTGAAAAAATGTCACTCTTTGTTTCATCCAGGCTGGTATCATCTGTTACATGTATTGCTATTATTTATTTAGCTGAACTGAGCAGCAGTTTGTTTTCATTTGATCTCTTTGACTTTTGACTTTGCTTCTCCAGGAGTCCTTTTGTCTCCCCTCTTCATCATGCTTTGTCTTGTGTGAATGGCCTATCAGCATCCGTGGATATCATGGTCTACCCTGTTTTTGTTTTGGTTCTTACAGGCTCAAAAAGACAAGATGAAACAAGGCAAAGGAGAAACACCTTCTGTTCCTGACTGGTAGAAAAGCAGGTCTTGAAAGTTTCTTTAATTTTCAAGAATATTGCTAGATTGAAAGAATATTATTCTTTCTGAGTAATAAACTCTCTGCTTATTACAGAATACATTTCATCAGAGGATCACAAAATACCTCTCAAACCAAATTAACATCATTACCTTATTTTCATGAAACCCTGATTATTGAAGAGATTTATATGCAGTGATTCAGCAGGTCTGAGGAACCGTAACTGGGAACAAGATATTTTTGAAAGACGAGCCTGACCACTGTAGCTAAGAATATTAATTCTTTAAAAGATGTTTCAAATATTTTTCTTTTGAAAAATTACTCTCAGTTTCGTTATCCTCACTGAGAGATCTTCATGGTCAGAATGAAAGTAAGGCAGGTGTACTGCAACATGGTCAAGCCCACCACTGACTAGACCAAATGCAAACTCTGCAGAAGTGTGGTGGAGCTGTAGTAAAGGGGCCATGGATAACATTCCTGTTGCAAAATATGGGCCAGTCATGCTTATCTTCAAATGCATATTCTATCTCTGTGAGGTGGTCTTACAACAATGTGTAGTCCTTCCATTTGGCTATACTACAAAGGCACTTCAGGTAGTGCTTGCCACCACCTTTCCGTGTGTTTTGTGTACTTGTATCACATGTGTGGTTCTAGCTGAATTATTCCTTCACAAATCAACCTTTCTCTTGAAATACATTTTCTCAAAATACTTACCAAGTTGATGCAAGTTATATGTTTTAGGATTGTATTAGAACCAAATGTTAAGTAACAGAAGAGAAAATAAACAACAAATAGGGATAGTCTATCAAGTAATAATTTGCTCCCATTTGTACAAGCATCAAGAAATTCAATGTATTGACGATGGATTTCATAGGGAAACAGTGTCTTTTGTAGATAAACTAATGTTTATCACATCACGTTCCTGCAGCAGGATGATTAATAGTCGTACAAGGCAGGTACTTTTACATAGGTGGATATTAACATCTTTACATGTGTAATAAAGAATTTAGAGGCTGAAATCCTTGGCATACAACTGGACCTTAAATGACTTCGATCAGTTGATCATGAAACCCTGGGAAGCAGAGGAAGCAAAAGATGACAGACCTTCACACAAAACACAAGTTCAGTGTATAAATATGTGATTTTCTGTTAATAAGCAGTTGAAGACAATTAGGTAACAGGCTGTGTTGAAGCTGTCCTAGGGCTGCTAAGTTGTTTCATTTCAACCTATTCTCAATCACAGCAAAAGCTCCAGGACCAAACTGGTACTGAAACTTTACTTTTCTCTTTTTTTTTCCCCTCCCACTAATATAGAATTATCCTCCTTACATTTCATGGCAAATGAAACAGTTGCTCTCCCACTACTGAAATGCAGTGCTCTCAGATTCATAGAGAAGATGCACAAGATTATCAAATAAGATGTGCTGTTGTCTGCTAGCTTACTTCCTTGAAACTAAAATATGAAGTGCCTCTCCATGGAATTCCTTTGGTGTACAATGCTTTATTCCATCTCCCAAATAAGTTTGGTTTTTTTTAATGCTGAACATCCATGGAAACTATTCTTTGAGCTCTGGCATACTGAAATGTCTGTGGCTTAGAGGCTTTCTCCAAGACCTCTATCAGCAACACTTTTCACAAATGCATGTGTTCAGGAAAATATGACAAAATATTGGTGTGAATGTTTTAGACTGTCTTTGAAAATTCAGCAAGTCATAGTCATGAATGGTTTCACATAAAAGCCTCTAGGTGCATGCACTGTAGGTGTATGTACATACAAATTAAAACACATATACATCGATACATACATACAAAAAAATTACAAACTGTCAATTTCTTGACACCTGCCACTGGCCTGTAGATAGTAATAAACATGATTGACTCCTGCAAAATGTAACCCTAAAAAAATTGGATTAATGTCTCCTGTCTGTTTGGACATAATATCAGAGGTTTGGATTTTGGTTTTCTTGAAATGAAACCCTCCAAACCTCCAGGGGAAAAAAGTCTAGAATGATATATGGTTGCTATATAAATTATGTTGCCCAAAGATAATCACAATGGGATTATTAAAAATATATTTAATGTTGATTCCTGCATTGTGGTTTCAAGAGCTATCAGATTTAAAAGCAGAAAATATGCAGAGAAAATACTACTGAATATCAAGTACATCTTTTTATGTGGAGCAGAAGCACAGATATTTGTCTTTCTTAATTAGGATTCCCTAAATCTTGTGAAATATTTGTCATTCTATCTATTTTAGAATGACAGGACAGCAGCGATCAGTTCAAGCCACACAAACAAAGTATGAGGATAACTCTAGAAATCTTAACGCAGAAAGTGTGCTCCTATATGTCACTCTCTGTCTTACATCAGTGAAATCAAGTAAAGATTGAAGTTTCTTCCTAGTTCCATAGCAACAGAAGACCAGACATGTTGATA
This sequence comes from Coloeus monedula, assembly GCF_965178545.1. NCBI lineage: Eukaryota > Metazoa > Chordata > Aves > Passeriformes > Corvidae > Coloeus > Coloeus monedula. Next base: position 110,251,026 of record NC_138781.1, read on the forward strand.
TCTACCATCAACAATATATTTAATTTTATGAGACACTTAAATCTCTTTTAAATTAAGTTCTTTAAGAATTTTTAAGCTAATTTCCTTGGGAAAGACAGTGTTGCATGGTCTCAGAGGCTTAGAAATTCTTTCCATGAAGAAGAAATTATTCTTATTCCCTGCTGGAATTTGTGGCTGTAAAATAAAGGAGATTTCATCTCATAGCTATAACAGTTTGAAAAATGTTGCTGGAATGGGGTGAGATCCAATCTCTTCTGGGTACATGTGGGTAACTGATACTGATAGGAAGGACTTTTTTGTATGCAGATGGAGAGGAAAATAAACAATGGACATGCAACTGGCATCCCACTGCAAGCAAAATAAGTATTGATATCAAGCTTGAAGTTCAAAGGGGGGTTTCTATGCAGGTATAGGCAATTTACATTTCCATAGGGTTGAAATGAGAAATGCTCCTTACCTAGCTCTTACACACCCCTTTGAAATGAAGAATAATACTTTCTTGCAGTAACGTAGTCGAAGTTCAAGGTTATTTCTGTATATTGAGAATACATTCATATATCATAGCTAATATGCTTAGAAATACTTCAAAATGGTTGAAACACATCCAACATATCAACACATTTGTTACGTGAGATTGCATTTCTACACAGGGATATGAACCACTCTGTATTTTGGGCTACATTGCAAAGAAGAAATCACCAAGAGTCTCTTCTCTGAACAAAATTACTTTACGCTCTGGTCACTCTGATTCCTTTCACTTTGATAAAAACTCCAGTGTGTGTGGATATGAAAGACAGTAACAAAAGCACACAGGGTTGGAAAGCTATTAAGAAGGGAGCATGAATTCAAGTCAACTTCCAACCTTGAAATGATGAGGTTATTATAAATCATATCCTTGAAATACCAAGGTGAAGGGAGAAATGTCACATGTCCTTACAACCTCACTCACTTTACATCACTTAGTGTACTATTCACATGCAGAAGAGGGCTAGTTATAAATGGTTGTTCCCAGCTCCTATCCTATTCCACAGGCTTTGAACACACACACACACAAAAGAGCAAATTTAAAGAATGGAATTGTTTCAAGCATCTCTTAGGACTTAGTAACATTAAAGAATTTCGGGGTCATGAGATAGCTTGTTGAGCCTCATTATCCTCTCAGAAACTCTAGTGATATCCTGGAGCTTTAGATTTATTTCATATATTCTAGAGGTATATTTTTCATAAAAGTAATGAAAGTTTTAATTTTCCTGTCACCATTTACTCCCACTCTTTTCCCTATGCAAATTTATTTTCTGATTGTAAATTCCCAGGATTTTTACATTGTGCCCTGGGTGATCTGGGCTGGAATCTTTTTGGAACTCAGAAATTGCATTACTACATGGAGTGTAAAATTAGCCAATGCGTTGCTGGTGGACTCTACAGAATGATGGTGCCACAACAGCCTGTCCTAACTCAGCATTGATACTCACCACTTGCCTCTCATCCTCTTTTGCTGAAGTAGAAAAATTATTACAGTGTTACTCTGATCCTGGACAAGACAAGACATTCTTTGGTGAGGGAAATAAACAAAGTAGTCTTGATTCTTCTCTAACCAGACCAACCATCTAAACATGCTTTTTTCCTTTAAAAAAAAAAAAAAATCATTCTTACAGTGTATTTTTTCTATCGTCCATTTAAGCTGTATGGTTGAAGGAGCTTACACCCTCTTCCTGTGTCTTCTCAATATTCAAATGCATTAAAATGTTCTCTGCCTTTGCACAAAATTTCCCATGCTGCAGTCTTTGGATCACAGAGATAAAATGCATTATGTGGCTCTTTAAACCTGTTTAGGAATTCTCCTCAGTGTTTAGTACCACATATACTTTCTCACAATCATCTCCTTTAATCACGGTAACAAAGTACTATTTTAAGTCTTGTTTCTTCTAGAGAGAGCTCAAATGTGTTTCAAAACTTATATTCATAAAGGACAGTAACCCAGAACAAAGGTAAGTTTAACCCTTTAAAAAGATGTGCACTTCAACAGATAGTTCTTCCACTGTCTCTCAGTTTAGACTTCTATTGTTTTGTCACAATAGTGAGATTACAGAAATAATGCAACTGCAAACCAGAATGGTGTGAAAAAAAAGCAATTGATTAGAAAATTCATGGTTTTGAGGTAGAGGATTATCTTACAAGAAAGTACTGCTCCAAAGAAAGAGACCATAACTACAAAATGTCATGATAATGTGGGATTTTAATTATATCAGTAACACTGATAGATTAACAGATAATGAACAGAAATATCAATGACATCAATATTACTTCAAACGCAGGCTAAATATTTAATGTATAAATTGAAAAATCCTAAGATAAAGACAAATTGTGTTAAATAGATCTGAATGACAGAGATTGGTTAACTCCCTAATTGGAAGAACACACAAGTGAAACTAACCACATAAGTCAAAAAATAAATGAAAGGAAGGCTGTCACAGAGATTAAAGATTTATACAGCTGTTTCATCCATCTGGTGTTTAACCAAGCAAAGGCTGGTGGAGAGCATATGACTCAGATTCCTATATTGCAGGATAACTGACTGATTAAATGAGTTTGTACATCCATCAAAGACCATAAGATTTAAAATTAGACTTACCAAAAAAAGCTACACAAAATGTTTTGAGAGAAGAGAATTTGTAGACGAGTTGGCATTGATTTTAAAGGCAGATTTGGAAGACCACAAGATGAGATACCAGGATGGGTTTTTGGAGCTGCAGCAGGTATTAGGTGCATAATTATCGAAATCTATAGGTTTTGATGCATTGCCCAAAAATACTGCATATAAAGAAAATAGGTGACTTTTGAAATACAAAATTGAAGCATGCAGTGGTGAATTAGACTTAAAAATATGAAACCATGGGGAAAATTTATTTTCCTACTGGATTTCAACAGGTTATGCATAAAATTCCCCATGAATTTTATTCAAGTGAAGAAAAAAAATAAGCTGATATTAGTACTGCCACTTGTCAAATCAGCTTTACAATCTGCTTAAACTATGTGCCCAAAATCTCAAGAAAAGCTGTTGACTTAATTGAGATGCTTTTCATATGCCCAAACCATTCTGAAGTGCTGGTAAGTGAGAAGAAAATCAGTTTTCGCTTCTAAGGTTTTTAGTGAAAATTCCTGGTGACCTGCAGTGCATAGATCAGCAACCAGTGGTGCTCTCTTTCTAGGTGGGCCCTTTTAAGCACGTCTCATGCCCAGCAGAGCATACAAAATCTTGGAAACAGAAACATTGAGTCCATCTTCATACAGTAGTGAGATTGTTTTCTTTTAGCTATAATATCATGTGCAGAAATGATTTTGAGATATTCGTCTCTTATATTTCTTTCCCATACATGTACTAATAGGGAAAACTTTGCACACTGAAATGTGCACTGACTGGAACAACAGGTAGAACAATTTGATGAACATGATGAAAGGCAGAGACTTGGGAGGATCAAGGTTAGGATGTTGGATATCCTCATAACAGAACTGTCTAAATTTACCATGAGAGAAGATGCAGCAAAAAATTGTAGTTAGGTATCCAAAAAAAGATATGTAAATTTTTTCCGTTTTCTGTAAAATCTCTGTAAATTTTCTCCCTATCTGTCACCCACTGGTATACTGCAGCAAAGAACATGTCAAACAAAATCTAAACATGCTATCTGAGAGAACACTGCCTTGGGTTTTTCCCACGTGCTTTCTCTTTGCCTTTTCCTAATAACTATTTTCTTGGATTTGTCACAACTTTTAACATTACAGAATACCATAAGCCACAACTTACAAAATTTTAAATGTGCTAAGCTTGATACTATGTGTATGATTCATTAAATTAACCATGGACTTTATTAGGCTATATAAAACACCGAGTGTGTAAAGCATGTCATCCTGTAGAAATTCTGCAGTTCAGTTTATGTACAGGCAGGCCACTTGCAATAGTTTAATCATGTTTGCTTTTAAAAAACTTCCAAAGCACAAGTCCTTCAAGAATTCAGGGCAAAAACTTGAATCTCTCCTTTTAGTAAAGGTAAGTTCACTTTGTAAAATAGACAGGGCATATGGGTACAGCTACCTCCCGGCTGTGTGAGCTAGGGTGATCTTCCTTCACTTATACATTGGCAGATTGACCATTTCAGCCCAAGCCAATCACTACAGTCAATAAGAGGACACAGGAAACTCAAAGAAGGTGATCTGTCTTACTTAGCCACTTTCAGATAAAAAGTACTTGAGAAGTGGTTATTTCTTTTCGGGGATGTTGAAGGAAATGTTGGAAGACTGGCTGCCTCTAAGTTAGACTTAAAATTTTAGGTATCTGCTTTAAGCTCCTGTGCCTTTTCTGTTGTTGTACTTGCCTGCTGCCTAGCACCAAATGTGTTGGACTGTTTCTTTGACCATCATGTCTTTGTATAGGGTTAGCACAAAGCCACCTGTGGGGGCATGATGTACAGACAGTTCTTGCTCAAGTTTCTGTCTGCCCAGTATTAAAATCTTGCACAGGTCATTGCATGATAATGGAGAGCAGCAGAGCCAGCTGTGTGCAGCCACTCACAAAGCAGGCTCCTGGCTGTCAGACATGGTGAGTGTTAAAAATGCCCCATGGACTTCTGAAGAAGACAGACACAATGTTTATTTCTCCTCTTGTGGGGAAAGTGCTGCTGCTCCCTGGGTGCCATATCATAGAGCAGAGGTGATGGATGGACAGTGCTATGGACAAGGAAGCCTTGAAGAGGAAATGAGGGACACTTAGACAGACATTTCAGTGTTCCCCTTCTGTTTTAAATGACCTTGAATTTTGTACCAACAAGGAAAAGGGATAATATGGACAGGGATTTAGAGTATTTCAAAGATTGATGTAAATTTGCAACTGTGAAAAAAATGAAATCATATAGATTAAACTGGTTGTATCTTTGCGAAGTCGTAGTCTTACTTGCATTACTTCTCTGTGTATTCCTTTCCACTATCCTGCTTTGTCCCAAAAGACAAGTAACAATATCTACCAATGGTATCATCTACTTCAGACACTTGTGCTAAAGTCAGAAAATACCTTTTTTCTGACAATACAGATAGCAACCTTTCTGCAGAATATATCCAAGATACTCTATAGAGAGTACCTAGAGATAAACACGAGAAGATATTTAGAGCACAGGGTGCACAGGATACATTTGTAAGCACACGTATATATCCAAGTAAGATAATTACCGATTTTTTCAAAAGTGTTGAGAAGATGCTATATAGAGATGTTGTTTTCTAATAGGCAGAGGTAAACCATAGAAGGCATGGTTTAATTGGAGAAGATTTTAACCAGATGTTGGAATGAAGGAGATACAAAAAATCTGTGGAGATGGATGTTACCCTTTTTCCCCACTCTATGGCTCATAAGAAGGCAGTAAGTCACACTTCCAATAACCTGGATTTTAGAATTCCTGAAGAGAATGTGTTGACAAAATTATGGTAGAAATGGTGGAAAGTGGAAACTGTAGTTAGAGAACATGGGGAGGGCAATGCAGTGTTGGTTTTGAGTAGATCTATCTTTCTTTTCTGAAGAAACATTTGGGACACAACACTTTTTGCAGTTTTTTCAAGGATGCATTAAGCAAAACTTTCAGCAGGATCAAGAGGTATCAAGAGAATGATTTCATGGCACTGATGACCAGTCTCACCAGAGATCAACATCTCACACACCTGCCTTTTTCATTCTAAAAAATTTGCCTAGATGTTGTCAGCGTGTCTTTGCTCCCAGGGAAAGAATGCAAAATGAGGGCACCTGGGAAAACTGCCTCATTCTTTCTATCCCGTTCAAGTTAAAATTAATCAATGATGGAAAGTTTTAAAGGTGTTCTTTCTCTTTCCCACTGGATTCAGACAGTCAGAAGAAAATTAAACAAAGGGAGTAAGCTGATGAATCAGCCTCAGAATATGAATAATTTGGGGACCAAGGAGCTCCAGACAAAAGAAAACACAATTCTCATTTTCACAGTTCATCTTTCATTTTTTGAATTATCATCACCATCGTCTGCCAAGATGCCAAAATTAAAATCTGTTTCTCCATTTGTCATCTCTTATTTCAAGTGAGTTCAAAGGGATCACTGGTCCCAGACTGAAAGTACATCACTCTCAGAGCATGCAAAACAAATAAGAGTTTGCAGAGGATCAGCATGAAGTCATTCATGAAAACACATTTTTCTGACAGAAAAGAGCAAGGAAGGAGAGAAAAGGTATCCTTTCCCCAGGGTCTTTTAAAGTGTCTTCTTGGTGTTTTGTTTATTCTGGAATCCTTTCTTTCTCAGTTTCATCCCTTTCTTTTCCATTATAAATGCAAAAATATATTGTGACTGCAAAGGGTGATCAAGCACTGGGGTAGTCAGAATCTGGGCCCTGTTTCTATCACATTTCATGTATGATCTCTCAAGGTCTCATGGGCCGTCTTTTCCTTGGTTGCATACTTTTGATAAGAACCATCTTGTCTACTGAATTTGCAAGGCCACCGTCTTTACTTTGTGTTGCTACCAATAGATCCAGCCTCCCACAGCACCCTGGTTCTCTGGACATTCTGTATTCTATCATTGCTGTAGCAATGGTGCTACCTTTCTTCTAGAAGATCTCAGGAAACCTTAACTCCATGTGTAATATCTACATAGAAATTTTCTTGTATCATGGATATGATGACTTAAATATCAATTACTTGACACCATGAAGAGCAGAGAATTTTGCACCCACCTGGCATAGAAAAGCCCAGGAACAAAAAAGTTTTCCATATGGGCTGACCAGTGGCATGGAAGCAGAAGGAGGAAGGTGAATACAGCCCTGGTGCCTGTCAGGATGCAGGCTGTATTGTCAGCAAATCCCTCAAACCCAGTGTGAGTAGCCAGAGTTGTCAGGAAAATAAAATAAGAGCTACCCCCAATTTCTTTGGCCAGCTTTACTACTCCAGCTCCACTGGCTCTTTCCCATGTGGCTAACTGGTTCTAAAATCCCTCAGTCCTGGTGGTGAACAATTTCAGACAGATGAATCCAGGCCTCTGTATTTGGAGCTCCAGCAAGTCTCTGAAGTTTGTCCATCCATTTGAGCCAGAATGGGATCTCCCTGTCCAGAACCCCTTTGCCCTGGAACTAATGTGGCACTAAAGGCATGGATCTGAGAGCATGCCCCATAAACTCAACAGGGGTTGTCAGTGTGAAGCCACATCTAACACTACCAAAGGATTGCCGTCAATGCACACACTTCCATAGAATCACAGAATCATGCAATGGGCTGGGTTGGAAGGGACCCTTAAAGATCATCTCATTTCGACAGCCCTGCCGTGGACAGGGACATCTTCCACTAGACCAGGTTGCTCAAAGCCCCATCCAACCTGGGCTTGAACACTTTCAAGGATGAGAATCTGCGGCTTCTTTGGAAAATCTGTTCCATTGCCTTGCCATCCTCACAGTAAAAAATTTCTTCCTACTATCTAACCTAAACCTAGTCTCTTTCAGCTTAAAGCCATTTCCCCTTGTCCTATCACTACATGCCTCGGTAAAAAGTCCTTCTCCAGGTCTCTTGCAGGCTGGAGATACTGGAAGGTGCTGTAAGGTCTCCCCAGAGCCTTCTCCAGGCTAAACAGCCCGGACTCTCTCCTTCTGTCTCCATAGAAGAGGTGCTCCATTCCTCTCATCATCATCATACCAAAATCTGTTTAATATTGAATTCATGTCTTGAAATTCTTGATCAGCAGTGAGGCTTTATAAGAAAGGGTATGTGTGTCTTAAATGATATTAATAGCTACATCTTTGTCTTTTTCACCATCATTAAAGAAAAATATGGCTTTTGGGTTTTGCATCTTGGTTGGAGGTATAATTACATAAACATACCTGTGTGTATACAGGGCAGATTCTAAGTGTACCTATGTATTACAAATGCTTAAGAATAAATGTAGGTGAGCACATAGATCAATATTATCCTAACTATGGCAGATATATACATGCATTCACACACGCATGTTTATGTGCACAATACAAATACAAAGTGGACTATCCTAGTCAAATGTTTCCTATCCTACTCAAAGGATAGCTATTGATATATATAAAATCACAACAGAAATACTTACAACAAAGTAAAAATCCAAGGGCTTTCAGATTAATGAAGTTGCTGCTAGAAACACTTATAATCATAAACCATTATTTTTGATTTATTGTCGTCCTCTACCTGTAAAAACAAAAGGAAAAGGGTAAATTTTATTTTATTTAACAAATTTAAGCCTATACACCAAGTAACCCTGCAACTTTTCTGTAATTCTGTGTGTGTGAAAAATGCCAGTATTTTATTTTTATTTAGAAAGATACCAACCATTATTATGCAAAATGCATTAAACAAAGAGCAGCCATTTCTCCTTATTTATTTTGTTTTTCTTTGAAAAGATGCTTTTCAGCCTGGAAAGCATACTAACAATAAAAATATGGATAAAATACAAGTAATTTCAAGTTGTGCTGGGACTACAGGGAACAGAAAAAGAACATTTATAATTAAAGACTACATCATAATGCTCCTGAAAAGAACTGATTGAAACATTTTTCATGTGATTTCACTGTGCTGAGGCCAAAACAGTTCACAGAAGTATAAAAGTTGAAAAGGATACTTTTAACAGGAAATTTTTTTAGTCTGGATTCTCAACTCAGAAATGACGAGAGCAAGAGACTCACATTTTTAGTGCTGCAGTCATTGGAAGCTGAGGCTTTACCTTCACTCTGTCCCTTTCAGAGAGAACTGCCAGGAGACGCTCAGCCCTAAAGGAAGGAGGCAAAGGCTCCCAGCCAGGGTCATCAGAATTTACTTGACACTCTAATCATTTTGAAAACTCACAAGACAAAAGGGTTTCAAGTTTCATAAGTATATTCCAAATGCTTTTAAAGTACACATTTGGATCTCAGGATAGTCCAGCACAATTCTGCCTCCATAAAAGCACTACAAAGGTTCAACTCTGGAATGAAAAGAGGATCTGGAAAATCAAATATTGTCATGGAATGGATCTGGAAAATCAAATGTCATGGAAAGGAACTGTTACCTTCTTTCAACTTTGAAGCTAAAGTTGTTCTCATGTCTTAAATTTTCAAGATAATTTGAATTCCTAACTCTCTTGTAATGAAGCATATTCTTTCATTCTCTCCAGGGTTACTTATCAATAAGCATTATGCTGAAATAAGCATCTTCTTTCTTGAGTTTTAACAGGATTGTTGACTTCTCCTGAAATTTGGTGTCCTGATTTTTTAGATTTTTTTTCTTGATTCACTATATGGAAGTAAGAAATCAGGAATTCCTAATTCCAAGAAGGAATAAGTGCTTAATTACCGTTGTCTAGGAAATACTGCAACCCTGCTCTTTGAAATTGTCACAGGTCTCAGATATATTCTTAATAGGAGGATCAGACCTGTGTGCCCAAGTTGGAGACTATTATAAAAATAAACAAATAAAAGGCCAAAAAGACTGGCAATATAAATGAATAGAAGGATCATTTACCTGTCCATAGGCCACAAACAGAAAAAAGGAACCTGAAAGAATAATGAAATGCACAAAACTCATTCAAGCCTTCATAAACCTAAGAACAAAATACATCTCCTATTTATCTCAATTAAGAACTCCATAGACTGTAACAGCTGTTGAGGAGAAACTCTCCTACATGGAAAAAATGGTATTTACATAAGTAAAACAAGCATTTCCTCTTGGGTTCATAAGCAGATGCTCTGTACAGAGCTTTGTGACAAACTAGAAGACCATCCCACACAATGAAGAGGTAAGGAATGTGTTTGATTGTCTCATTTATCAAAGCATTTCAGACACATCCTTACTTAAAGGAGAAATTTTGTAAACATGAATTTCTGGGAAAAGATAATTGAATCACAGCATGGGAGGAAGAATACATGATCTAGCAAGGTACCAAGAACAAGGGACTTTTTCTGCAAAATATCAAAATGACACATCATGGACTCATTGGAAAGACAAATTATTGAAGATAGGATTGCCTGTGTGCCGATGTTCCACAGCTGCCATCCAGCATGCAGCTTGGGAGGCAAGCCAGTAATGACACCTACCTTGGACAGCTTGTTGATGCTCTGTGTTCAGCTGAAGTGTTAGAAAAAGATGGAATATCCTGAGCACAGCAAGTGGACAAGATAATGCCCCTAGAGATCACAAAGCCAAATCACATTTAAGCTGATATTGATCTGGGGGAGATGACCCTGTTAGAAGAGGACTATCAGTGGAAATTAAAGAAATTGCTTTGCAGACAAACTTGACAGGTAGCCCAATTTTTAGGATTAAATGTTGGGTTATTACTAGTGATTCATCAAAGACTGTTCCAAGGTAGAAGCACTACTTTTCATATTAACTGTCATAATATTGAAGAAAAAAGGGGCAGAGGCCAGAAGTGCATGCAGCAGCCGTATTTCTGTATGTGGAATACCAAGAAACTTCCAGAGAGGTAAAACGAAACAGCTGGCTGGCTAAAAAACCAGACTGGGACATGCATGTAGACAAAAACAAAGCTGGCAAGCAGGAGAGCCATAATATCATTGCCTATTCTTTCCAAAGCTCTCAAGTGGGAAAAGTGAATCCCATCTGGGACTTCTGGCTTAATGGGCAGAAGCAGAGAGTGGAGGGAGATTGCTTTGCCTTAAACCATGTTTAAAGAAGAAGCTGGCTCAATAGCAAGCAGTGCCAGTGCAGGAGTGAGGACAGGCCAGGTGCAGAAGCCAGTCTGGTCATTCAAAAGAGCTGGTCATTCAACATTGAGCAGGCCATCACCTTGTTTGTCAGGAGAGAGAATAGCTTGTCCTCATGTCCAGAGGCCTGTGCATTTTGTTTACACTTTACTGGACATTGTCTAGCATATAATGAGTGAATATGTGCTGGTTTGTGGCTCAGGCAGATTTTTATCTCTGCTTGCCTGACATATTTGGGAATGTACAGTCTATCAGATCCTCTTAATAGGGAATTTGGGCTAAGGTTAGTACGATACTGAACAA